>NC_142134.1:12594166-15188333 GCF_024610735.1 Ursus americanus | reverse complement strand
AATGTTCCATTTCTACATTGCTAGTAGGTACACACTAGGACAACGGTGGTGATGAAGTGATTTCAGGTATTTTAAACATGGAAAATGCTTTGATTTGAAATTTTTTTAAAAACTACATCCCTTATGATTTCATATATTTAGTAAAATATTTCTACGAAACCCATTTCTGGATTCAGACTTCACCAAGATCTGAATGCTAACCTGTTCAACAACAGTTCTACGTTTGTGTTCTTGGTTTACATGAAAAACCATCATTTATTACTACTTACTATTTAATCCTGGAGAAGAAAAGGAAACATGAATACAAGAGTTAAATTTTCCTATTAAGTAGGTTTTTTGTAAATCACACAAAAGATTTTTTTTGGGTAAATAAATGGCTTTGTACTAGGAAAAAATATTAGACATCTTCATCAGATCGTGCGAATTAGTATAACACATGCAATTAGATGATACAGTAAACTTATTAAAATTTACCTTCAGGGATGTCACTGGACCCAGAGCCTTGATAAAAAATTGGAGTTGAATCCCTTCTTTGCACACAGCCAGGAAATAAAAGTTTGATAAACAGCCAATACTCTTTCAAAAATCTCTTCCCTCGTTAGCTCTGCTTCTCTGCCCAGAAACACATTCGGGTCTGTTGGAGTTGAAATTCTGCTGCTCTGTCAGCTAGTCAGGGTCTGAGGTGACAGACAAATGTGGAGGTTGGCACCGGGGTGTATTTCAGGCTGTCATCGTTTTTGTTGCAGATTCCTGCAGTTCTCCGGCAGGCTGGCCCCTCTGAGGGTGCGAGGAGCTTTCCAGGCAGTGCAAGCCAACAGGGAATGAGCTCATTCTGCCCGAGACGATGGGGTTAACAGTCCTCTCCTCTAGCTCTTGTTCTCAGAGGCTAATAACTTGGCCAGAACAGAAGCACGTGGCTCTTTATGCATTTTTTTTTCCTTTTTCAAACAACTCTAGAAGCAAGCAAGATCCCTTTTTTGGGGATTTTTATTTTAAGACTTTGAAAAGAAACTATGCTGTTGTTCCTTCTTAAAGGAAATTGGGGGGTGGGGGCTAAGGAAGGGGAGAAGAATAATTGCAGCAGATGTATTTTTACATTGCTTAATTGGAAACTGTTCTCACAAATATAGTCTTGGTTTTAATAGAAGCGGGGTACCTCAGATACTTTCAACTTTCTTTAAATGACCTTCAGAAATGTCTGTACATACGAAGCATCACTCATTCATATTATAGATCACTCGGGTTCCGATTCAGAAATGTTGCAGTTCACGGACTGTTACTCTCCCATCACAACTCCTTACTAAAATCCCCTGTATCATGACTGGTCTACGAGAAGACGTTTTCTCATGAAATCGACTGGTGTTACACATTTATTTTTGACTTGGCATTCGGGTTATTTATATATATGTCTAATCTGTTCTACTGCTACTTCTACCTTTTTTGTACATTTACTATGTGCCAGACACTGTGCTAACCGTTTTTTATGCATGATTTCAGTTGATCCTCACAAGTCTGTATGAGGCGAGTAGAACTGTGCTCCCATTTGGGGGTAGTGTTATATAAGCGGTAAGGTCTGCATGCTCTGAGGCCACACAGTTTGGGTTTGTGTCCTGGCTTCACCACTTCCTAACTGTATGGCCTGGGACAAATTATGTAACCTCTCTAAGCTTCAGTATCCTTATCTATAAGATGGGGATACAAATATGGGGATGATAATAATCTCTATCTCAGGCAGTTGTTCCGAGTTTCAGGTAAATGTAAGTGCACAGAACACCTCCCACCACCCAGTGGACACTCAGTGGTAGCCACTGTGGTTGGCAGGAGGAAACCAAGGTTTAATAAAGCTGAGTGATTTTTCCAGGGTCTCCAGCTCGTGAGTTATAGAGTAGGATTCCAACCCAGCTACCTTAGCCAACTGCTATGATCGTGTTACCCGACATCGAGGCTATATATCATACCGCCTTTTGAGCTGTGAGTTCCTTGAGGGTAGGAATGTGCTCCTTCTGCCTGGCACAGCGCTTTGTTGACTATAAATGCCCTCCTGACATCAGAAGAATGGTTATAAATTTAATTTGGATCTTCTACACTTATGCCAAAGTCAGGCCAACAGCAAAATAACAACAACAAAAATAAACAAAAACCCCACCCATAGTTCTAGGCAAGTATGTCCTCAGGCAATTGTCTCCAACCACTTTAGAAACATTTGCCCTATTCGTCAGAACACCGCAAGAGAAAGGTAACAATAATTATCTTTATTTTGCAGTTGGGGAAATTTGGAAGCAGAGGAAACTGGGCAATTTGCCTAGGAACCGAAAACAAGTCACGGTGCAGCTGGGAACTGTCTCATGTCTCTACAATCAGGATTACTTGTTCTGAACGGCCTTTCCAGGCACAGGATGAAATGACGTGATGTCCTTTTGCCTCAGACAATAGGATGTTTTTCCTTAGCCAAGGTCTAGGGTGTGAGCCGTCTCCTCAGAGGCAGGATCAAAGGAGTAGGCTGTGTTTGACTTCGCTTCTCCTCTGCCTTTGTGCACATCTGGGTCTGAGAAGTGCAGAAGACACAGGCGCCATTTTCCTGACAGCTCCTGAGGGCTGTGGGTATGGTGGTACTATTGTGGGGTACGGAAGACAAGCATTTCTGAAGATTTTCCCTGGTTTAGCTGTGGGAATTTTCTCTGGGACCTGAAATATTGGCTTCTTATTTTAACCACATTCCCCATTTATTTGAGATAGCTTGATGGGATTGATTTCACGTAATTACATTAATCCAATGAGAATGTAAAGAAAGTTGTAGCTGGAGGACTATGGAAAAAAAACTTGACCAATAAAAATATTCTTTCTAATACTAAAATTGATAATTTATGTTTTTATGAAATGATCAAAGTGAAATTTCTTATAGAAATCTACATTAACATAGAAATAATTTGGTTAAAGCAAACTGGATTTATATTTTAAGTGAAGATATGTGATTTATCTCTTAAATGTAATTATGTAGCTACAGAGTTCATTTGTAGGTGGCAAAGCTTGAGAATTTTGATTCTGTTATATTAGATGTTTTCTCTAGATCTTATTAATCTATAACATGATTAAAAAGATCCACTGTATTTCTTATAACTAGATAACTGATAATTATTTTTTTAAAATAAAAAAACCTCGAGCCTACGTCTTTTAAGTATGGCCTTATTTTGGGAATGTTCATGGGCAGATAGCCAAACTCTTATTGTTTCTAAGGCTGTCATTTCTAAAATAGTTTACAGCTCATGAAGCTGAGGACAATAAACCTATAATACCCACCTAACAGATGGAGCCAGAGATCAGATTTAGAAACTTACCCAGTGTTTAAATGTGACTGGAGAACTTTGACAAATCAAGTGCTTATTACATTACTGCAGATGAACTGACCCACATAACATCAGCATTGGTCAAAAGGGTCTAACAAAAGCCAATATCAAAGTTGAAGTATTTTTTTTAACCCTTGAGGGCTAGGGTTCCTTTTGAGAATCTGACAAAAGTTACGGGCAAGCTCCTAAAGTCCATCTTTGAATCACCCCTCACTCAGGGGTTCCATGAAGTTAAGAACGTCTGATTTAGGTAAACACGGAGAACACATTAATCAATCCTCAAGCACTGAATAAGCGTTCTGTTATACATAGCACAAATCTCCGGGTGATACGAGAGAAATATCATAGTTGCTGCCTGGCAGGAGTCTAAGACACAGGACATACACTCATTTTCAGAAGGGGCATGATTCCCTCGGGGTAGTGGAGCGCTCCAGGTGGGAAGTGGGTATGGATGAAGGAAAGCTGTGGGGAAAGCAGAGTTTCGATAATTATCTTGTCCAGGACTTGGCCTGCGGGACCTTCCTCCTGCTATACCATGTATTTCTTTGCTAGGGCTACCATAACAAACGGCCACAGAACGGGTGGCTTACTTACCTAACAGAAATTGGTTTTCTCACAGTTCTGGAGGCCAAAAGGCCAAGACAAGGTTCTAGCGGGGTTGGTTTGTCCTGAGGCTTCTCTCTTTGGCTCGCAGATGATGATCTTCTCCCCATGTCCTCACACGGACATTTCTCTATGCTCACACATTCCTGGTGTCTCTTCCTTTTCTTAAAGGAACACCAGTCAAATTGGATGACAGCCCCACCCTTAGGACCTCGTTTAACTCGAATTACCTCTTCAAAGGCTCTATTTCCAAATTCAGTCACATTAGGTATTAGGGCTTCAAAATGTGAACTTTTGGGGGGATACAATTCAGTCCATAACACCCCATTATCTTTCATACCTTGATATTTAATTCCCTATGGGTCTTATTACTGGTACCCACACTCCTTTCTCAGTTCTGGCTTAGTTACTGATTTCTACTCGTGCAATCTCCCCCACTTCCCAGCACTACCATCATATTCTGGCCCTGAACCATTTCAGATCTCTCAGCTCTGTTTCGGTCATCACCCCACTGGGTCAATTTCTGACCATGCGTTCTCAGAGGACTTTACTCTAGCCATCGTTTCCTAGGCTGGCTTTTCGGTGGCTTAGTCATACTCTCTAGTTGGTCTTAAGCAGAGGCTTGACTGACAGAAACGATAAGTAAGAGAGTGGCAAAATATGCATAATATTTTGCTAAATATAATGTGGCTAATGTGATTAACTGCTATTTTTCTAGTAACAACCTTCAAAGCAAAAAAATAAATAAATAAAAGGAGAAAGACTAGTTAAGATGAGATGAATTTTATGTGTCAGTCTAAGTAGTTTGGCTTTTATTCATTAGGTAAAAGGGAACTCTGGAAGGTTTTCCCATTGAAGATAAGGAAGAAGGGGAAGAAATGAACATAAAATATGTCGGGGGTGCCTGGCTGGCTCAGTCAGTGAAGTAAGTGACTCTTCGTCTTGGGGTTGTGAGTTCGAGCCTTACATTGGGTGGAGAGATTACTTAAAAATAAAATCTTCAAAAAAACTGTACCTATCAGGACAGGTTAAGCTGTAATAACAAGCATCCCCCAAACATCAGGGACTTACAACAAAGGTTTATTTTTCATTCATGCTACATGTTTCCTGTAGGTCTACTGTAATTATGCTATACATTGTCTTCACTCTGGGATCCAGGCTGGCCAACCAGTTCCATTGGCTGAAGGAAAAGAAATATGGCCAACTATGCTTAGTTTTAAAGCTTCTGCCCGAGTGTGATACACATCACTTCCGACCACATTTCATGGACCAAAGCAGGTCATGTGGCCACACCTGAGTTCAACAGTGTGGGCAGGTATATTCCTTCTCTAAAGAAGAGGAACCATAGTCAAGAAAACCAGAAAATAGATTTAATGAGAATGGAAAAATAGGATAGGCCCATTGAGAAAAGTATTAGAAAAAAGGAAGAGAAGAAAACAAAAGGGCAGAAGCAAAGTTAGAGAAAAAGGGGGAGGATAAAAGGGGAATGGAGTAGAAGAGAGAGGGAAAAGTAAGAGGCAGCTCTATAGAAGATACAAATAAGTAACTGAGAAAACTGGGACAAGAGAAATATAAGGAGTTAAATTAGGTTAGAGCAATACTGACCAGATGGTTCTATGCAGTTGTCAGAGTTATGTAGTTTCCTAGGGCTGTCAAAGCAAATTACCACAAACTGGGTAGCTTTGAACAACAGAACTTTCTTTTCTCAAAATTCTGGAGGCTAAAAGTCTGAAATCGAGGTGCCAGCAGGCACATGCTCCTTATGAAGGCTTTAGGGAAGACTCCTTCCTCTTCCTAGCTTCTAATGGCTCCCTGAAATCCTTGGCATTCCTTGGTCTGGAGCAGCATTCTATCAATCTGTGCCTACATCTTCACATGACCTTCTTCCCTGTGTGTCTCCTCTGAATCTCCGTGCGTCCTATTTTCTTACGAGGATACCAGTCATTGGACCTAAGGCCCACCCAAATCCAGTACGACTTCATTTTAACTTAACTACATCTGTAAAGACCCTATTTCCAAATAACGCCCCATCCACAGGCACCAGATGTTGAGACTTGAACCTATGTTTCTGAGGGACACAATTCAGCCACTACCAAGTGGTTGCAGATTTGACTCTAAACTGGGCAACCAAAAGAAGAAGGAAAATATGATTAGTAATAAAATTCATAACATAGGAGACGCTATATGAAGCAGCAAGTGGTACCCTTACAGCGTCCTTGCAATACCACATTTCTTTTTGCTGGTTCCTACAACACCCCTGGGTGGATAGGTAATGGGTAAAGGCTAAAGTCCAATTAAGTAAAATAAATTCTATGAGGCAGTAACAAATGATCTGTGATGGTTTGGTTTTTATTCTTCAATACTGACATTAACAAACCTACAGAAACAAATGTAACTGCTATTTGTGAGTAAATTCTCATTTCTGTTCTGTGGGTTCAGTTTAAACTTAGTTTTATGCACCACTGAAAAAAATTGGACATATACTGAGGGATGAGTGGGGTGGGTCCTTTAGGAGGAGCCAGGGATTTTGGGGAAAGACTCATTCTACGGGAACAGGAAGCTAAGCAGACATGATTAGCTCAATTACATAGCCGGTGGAGCGGTGGGACACAGGCGTACTATGGGGTTTGGTTCCAGACCACTATAATAAAGCAGATATTCCAGACTAAAGGAAGTCAAATAATTTTTTTGGTTTCCCAGTGCATATAAAAGTTCTATTTACCCTATGCTGTAGTCTATTAAGTGTGCAATAGCATATGTCTTTTAAAACAATGTATATACCTTAATTAGTATATACTTCACGGCTGAAAAATGCTAACCATCGTCTGAGCTTTCGGTGTCTTTTTGCTGGTGGAGGGTCTGTCTCTGTGTTGATGGCTGCTGACTGATTAGGGTGGTGGTTGCTGAGAGCTGGGATGGCTGTGGCAATTTCTTAAAATAAGATGACAATAAAGTTTGCTGTGATTAACTCTTTTGATGAACGATTTCTCTGTAGCATGTGATGCTGTTTGATAACGTTTTACCCACAGCAGAGCTTCTTTCAAAATTGGAATCAATCCTCTAAACCCTGACACTGATTTATCAACTAGGTTTATGTAAAAATCTAAATCCTTTGTTGTCATTTCAATAATCTTCACCAGGAGTGTATTCCATCTCAAGAAACCACTTTCTTTGCTCATCTGTAAGAAGCAACTCCTCATTCATGAAAGCTTTATCATGAGATTGCAGCAATTCCAATATAATAATAATGAAAATGTTCAAAATCTTATGAAGATTACTAAATGGGACACAAAGACACAAAGCGAGCAGTGTTGGAAAAATGGTGCTGATGTGATAGATGGTAGCTTACGCTTGTGGTGAGCGTGGTAACGTACAGACTTGTGGGGTCACTATGATGTATGCCTGAAATTAGTGTAATAGTGTGTGTCAACTATACTTCAATTAAAAAAATGGTGCTGACAGACTTGCTCAACACAGGGTTGCCACACCCCTTCAATTTGTAAAAAATGCAGTATCCGCAAAGCACAGTAAAGTGAAGTGCAATAAAATAAGGTATGCCCGTATTTTATTTCCCTTAGTTTTGACCTGAGCCTAGCTCTCAATGAATGCAAATGCATCCTGGAAAGAGGGGGGCTCTGGGTTTAAATAGAATAAGCCATTCAATCAAATCTCTTGAAAAACCAGGGCATAAGCAGTTTTGCATTCATACCCATGTGACTCAGGGCAATGAAAGCACAGCGGGCTGTAGGGTACGCCTGACTCCAGAGCACCCAGTTACTTTGGCATCTCAGTGGCACGAGCCACAGGCAACAGCGCACAGTGTAGACCCTAGGGGTGATGGTGGTAGTGATGCTAGCACCAGCAGGGATGGTGCTCAGCAGGGGCGGAGTGCCTGATGAGGTCGATGGCGTTAGGCAATGATAGTGGTGCCCTCTAGAGGTAGTGGTGTCTGGCAAACATGTGGAACCCAAAGGGGGTAAGGGGCATGGCTGGAGAGAGGTGGCCCAAATCATGGGCCTCAGAGCAGGGCTGCTGATCTCATGTAGCTTCCCAGGCAGTAAATAACCCGAGGGGGCTGCGGCAAGAGATTATGAAATGGGAGACATCATGTGATAACTGGGAATCTAGGAACACATGAGATATCTTTGAGGACATCAGGAAGGTAATGATTGAGCATAATTTTGAGTTGGAGAGCTGAGTTTAAAGAGTAAAGTTGAAAGTAAAAGAAGTAAAGCTGCAGTGGCCTGAGAACAGAAATAGGAGATTTCTTATGAAATTAAGGTTATTCCTAGTTCAAGAAAAAAAACTACAGCTGTTTTTATGTGGCCCAGTTGACAATATTTTTGCACCTGTATGTAGCAGATTTTCATTTAGCAGTTATAAGTTCTTTTTGTGAGTTTTTTTTTTTAAGATTTTAAAATTTTATTTATTTGAGAGAGAGAGAGAGAATGAGCAGGGAGAAGGGGCAGATGGAGAGGAAGAAGCAGGCTCCCCGCTGAGCAGGGAATCCCACAGGGGACTCGACCTCAGGACCCTGGGATCATGACCTAAGCTGAAGGCAGATGCTTAACTGACAGAGCTACCCAGACACCCCTGTCTTTTTGTATTCTTGAAGTCCTTCATCACAATAGCAAGAAATATTTCCTTCCTTCCTCCCTCCCTTTTCTTTCCTCTGAGAAATTTTAACCAGCATTGAAAGATTCCAAAAGAACCTAGTCTGGTAGTACTTGGCTATGAATATGGATTGCCAAATCCATTACCAAGGTGCAAGACATATGTCTGAGTTCCAGCCCCAAAAGTTACATGTAGGTACATATATCCATTGCTTTGATTTAGGATTGGTGAATTCTAACCTGCCTGCTGTTTTCTTGTACCTCCAATCTTTTGTGCCTACCTCCCTATCAGGTACCAGATTATCAAAGGACATCGGAAAGGCTTGATAGGATCTTGCTAATCGCTGGTGCCATTGAATACTACCAGAAATAAATTCTACTGCCTCTCAATCTAAATTACACCAATCAAGCCCTCAGAGGATGGAACACATGTTCAAAATGTTCCTCTGGAGGAAGCAGCAGAGAGTTGATGAGTCAGATGGACCTGAATTCAAGCCCTAGCTCTGATGCTTCGTAGTTGTGTGACCTTGGGCAAGTTACTTAGCTTCTCTGCGTTTCCATATCCTCATCTTTCAAATGAGGATGATAATGCCTACCTTCTAGGGTAATTTCAAGGAAAAGAGATGATGTTTACATAGTGCTTTGTCTAATGCGTGACTGGACTAGGGCTCAATAAATAGTAATAAAAAAAAAAGATGATGATGATGATGGTGATGAAGGCCACGCATAAGTTAGCCAGACATTGCTGGAGATTGTCACGGAGCCTTCTGTAATGAGAATTAGCACGCCTCCTCTTTTCACATAAACTGCTAATATCCTCTTGAGGGATGAAACACATCCTTTTAGTCAAGCTCTGCAAACACAGCAGCTGCTCACATCAATCCCTGGGGTCCTGTGTCGTTGGCTTTTCTCAGACAGAACCCTCATTGAGTTTGGGGGAATTCAGGTTGTTAGTACTAGCAATGTGAGCTAGGCTAGCTGCTCTCTCGTTCTGGCCTCACCTTGGGAGAGACACAGAGCCCAATCTATCAAACCTGGTATTCGGACCTCTTGTCCAAGTGAGGTGCAGCTGGACTTCTTCATACTTCTGTGCATTTGACTTGCAGGATGTGTCTTGTTCACCAACACCGGAGTTTGCACTCAGGCCATCTCACGGGTGAGGTCACTTTGCTGTTACTAGCCAAAAGCCGCCCTCTTCCAAATCTGTCTGATGTTTTTTTGGCTGTAGTGTTAAGTTCCCAGAGCAAGATGTTTTAGACTAAGAAGTACTGTTTGTGTAATGAAGCGATCCTATTCTGGAAATTTGTTCTGGTGGTTGTGTTTTCTTCTTGGTTTTGAGCAAGGGCATTTATATTTTTGTCAATATTTCAGCTGTGAACAGTACTGGGTTGTTACAGAGCTTTCGTGTGGTCTTTACACATGAGCATTGGTGATGCTATGACTGAGGCTGGATCTCTCACAAATGATAAGCAAGCAGATTTGAACTGGCTAGAGTCTACACCGGCATTAACCAGTGGGCAATTCAGATGGAGACAAAACAAATAATGTGCTCAATGTCTGTTCTGTCTAGTATTTCTCAAATATTCTTTTCAATATCACTCTCCCAAGGGGCCCTTTGAACTTTTTCCCCTAATTGTCCCCTCCCTATGCAATTGTAATGCCACGGATATTCTGTATATTCATATATGTACTATATCCATACCTGTGTTTTATATATTTAAAAAAACAGGGTTTTTTTTTTGTCCCTCCCATGAGCCAGTTTTGCCCCCTTGACTAATGAACCTCACCAACTGATTGAAACACATCTCGTGCTTAAGAATACAGTTTACTGTGGTGTAACCAATTGACTATCATACTTTATGGTGGGAGAAACTGAGTCATTCCTGTTTTTCTGTTTAACTCTATATAACAAGAACATTCATTACTCTAAAAACTTTTATAAAGGAACAAGGCAAAATAACTCTTTTGGAGACATTATAGTTGACTTTTCAAGGAAATGTAGTCAAACTGTTCATAATTATAATTTTTTCCATCCAAGTCAGCAATTCTCATGTTCTATGTTCATAGTTGGTTCAGATTTAGAAAAAACAGCAGGACAAAGATCTCTTGCAAATGCCTTTCTTCTTCATTCCCTGTGATCAGATTCCTGATGAAAGATCTGGTCACCTCATATCCAACTCTTGTGTCCCTCTGGACTCACATTCACAAATGCAATTGCCCCCATGGGTCAGGAAGATCACACAGATGAAGAAAGAGGGTCCGAAGGAGGAAAACAACACACTCAGGACAATGAGGACTGGCGGCCACATTGACACATCAAGGCTCCGTGTCAGGAAGACAAGAGGGAGTGCTTGGGACTTGGGAGCTGGAAAATATGTGGTCCATGGAAAGACGGTAGTTGCTACTCAACTCCTGCAGTCTTACTGTCATGAGGAAATGACAGCCGCTGTCACCAGATCATTTTAGCATTTTAAAGAGAAGCCAGAAATCTGGAAATTTAGTGATCGTTAAATATTGCTCAACACTCTTTAAGTAGAATAAAATAGGTCTATGGGCTGGATTGAGCCACAGAACATGAATTTTTGACTTCAGTTCCAGATACTTCCTCCCTCTCCAATCCAATCCACTTTGAATAGTATATGTGTATGTATGTACGTATGCATGTATTTATCCATCCATCTATCCATCCATCTACCTCTCTCTCTTTCTTTCTTTTTCATTTCATTTTTATTTTTCATTATGTTCAGTTAGCCAACATATAGTACATCATTAGTTTTTGTTGTAGTGTTCAACATTCATTAGCTGTGTATAACACCCAGTGCTCATTGCAACACGTGCCCTGAACAGTACCTTAAAATTTTAATCCTCTCAAAGTGTAACTCATATCACATCCCTCTCTTGCTTAAAAGCTTTCAATAGTTTCTCACTGCCTACCAAGCTGATTCTAAACTCATATGCCAGGTGTTTAAAGCTATCTGCCATGTTATGTATTACCTTTCATGAACACCAACATTTTCTTTTCCTTGCTTTGTAATTTTCTGCCTCCATGCTTTTGCTTAGGTGACTTCCTCTGCCTGAAATCTTCATGCTTAAACCCTACCAGTTTTTCAAGGTCCAACTTACATGTTTCCTAAGAAGCTTTCTCTGCTACCTCTAATAGGAAGTTATTCTTTGAACTTCAACAGCGTATTTTTAAAAAGAATTCTTAAAAGTGTGGTAAAACACACATAAGATGAAATGTACCTACTTAACCATTTTTAAATGTACACTTAAATGATATTAAATGCATTTATAATGTGCAACCATCACTACCATCTGTCTCTAGAACTCTTCATCTTGTAAAACTGAAACTCTGTACCCATTAAACAATAACTCTCATTTTTCCCTCCCTCTAGCCCTGGCAACCACCATTCTACTTTCTGTATCTATGATTTTGACTATTCTAAGAACCTCACATGAATGGATCATATAGTAATTGTCTTTTTGTGACTGGTGTATTTCACTTAGCATAATGTCCTCGAGGTTCACCTATGTTGCAGCATATGTCAGAATTTCCTTCCTTTTTAAGGCTGAATAATATTCTGTTGTATGTATATACCACATTTTGCTTATCCAGTCATCTGTCAGTGGTCTCTTGGGTTGCTTCTGTGTTTTAGCCATTATAAATAATGCTGCTATGAACACGGGTGTACAAATATCTCTTCGAGATCTTTCTTTCAATTCTTTTGGTATATACCCAAAAGTGGAGTTGCTGGGCCATATAGTAATTTTATTAAAGTTTTTGAGGAATTGCCATACTGTCTTCTATGGCAGCTGGACCATTTTACATTCCCAATAACAGTACACAAGGATTCCAATTTCCCCACATCCTTGCCAACATTTGTTATTTTCTTTTTGCGTGGTAGCCATCCTAATGGGTGTGAGATAAATACTATATTATCTTTGATAAGATGCTTAGAACACCTGATGCACAGCAAATGCTATATCCATATTTGTCCTGCACTAGAATGTGTTGACTCAGAAGGAGAAGCTCATCAACTGTCCTTCTTCACTTCCTGTCTCTGGCTTTGTCCTATGTCATAACAAAAGAGCATATTAATTTTTTTTTCTTTAGCATTTATCACTTTTCATCATGTAATGTAGATATGTATACAGGTCCCCTCAGCACTCCTGGTAGTATTTTAAGACAGGGAAAATTTTTTATATAACTATGATTCCCTACAGTGGCAAGTACTCAATAAATATTTGTACAATGAGCATTTGTGATGTTATTGATTGCCTCATCCATCAGATGCCTTCCCACAGTCCCCAAAAGTTCCAAATCTACTAATGTATTACTTGAAGAGGAACAAACTGAGATAAGGCATATATAATTAAGGAAAGGTAATTCGCAAGAAATGATCGAGCCTCTCATATATTTGCATTAAACCCCCCACCAGCTTGTTGAGCTTTTAAAACATTTTAAAACTTTAATCATTAAAGACTGAACACAAAGTCTACTGACTCCTTGTTTGGAGTTGCTGTTAAAAGTCCTACCAATATTTAAAAATTGGTCTGACGTTGCGAAGGGCTAAAGAATGAGTGATTCTCAGGTTCCTGACTTGAATAAAGGAATTTGATTTCTCATTCGCCTTCTACACTCCGATGCACAAGCTGGTATCCTTGAAAGTGGCCACAAGAGGGGAGTATGAACCACAGTCATCTTTCACAAAGGCAAGAACTGATGAATCATTTTCTCCAGCTGAATGCATGCTCAATTCTGAACAACAGTCAATTGAATAATCATATTCCTTCCAGCTGATGTCAAAGAATGAACGTGGGCTTGCTCTTTATGTATTCACGGAAAATATAACCTTCAACTCTCAGCTCTCCAATCATACCACAATGCTGATTAGAAGAAAGATTCTTGGAAACGGCCGGAAGGACATGCATTTCCTCTCCCTCAGTTCCACTAATGTCATTTTACCTTTGCATTAAACCAGAACCCTGAGAAAACTGTGTTCTTGGATTATCTTGTTTTGCCCCATTTAGAATTGTTTATAATGAACTGTGACAGGCCTAGGACAACATGCCAAATCACAATTTGATATAATCACTCAGATGAATGTATGAACTACAAACTGAAAAGTGCTATGAAGGAAAGGGAGCTTCACAGCATGCGCGTGCCCAACAGGAGGGCTGGGCTTAATTGGGAAGAAGTACTCTTTGAACACAAGGATGAATGTTCCCTGAGAGACAGGGGTGGGGCACAGACATTCCTGACCAGAAGGGGACAGCACTGTGCATTCTGGCAACTGGAAGATTCCCAGCGGGGCTAAAGTACAGGGAAAGATGAGGAAGGTATGGGGCAAGGCTTGAGAGGCCAGTGAGGTTTTGGTGGCTTTGCCGAGGCTTCTGTTTTACCCTCTATCTCTTGTCTGGTATCCTTTCATAATAAATATATTTTTGTGGAACAGGACAGGGTATAAATGAGAAGTCATTATTCCAAGTTGCATTACAAGCTGGCTCCATCAAACATTACATGGAATCCATTGTACACATCTGTCACCACCAAGGCTCGCTCGTGTCCACAGGCGCTCGCTCACAGACCCAGGCGTGCTGGCCCACTCTGGGCGAGCCCGTGGACTTGAGAACACAGACTGGCTTTGCTCTCATGGCATCCGGAGGCTCATGTTATTCTTCCTTCGCAGCACATCCAGATCGAGAGTTAGAGAGTTCTTTTTAGAAGTTAGGTTTATTGACAATTTAGAAATAACAGCCCTGCCTTCTGGTTCTGTAAATACTACCATCAGTTGCCTCTTAAAAACACTTCAGGAATAAACAGTCCAAGTGAATAAAAAGGCAGTATTTTATAGTTGCTTTTTGATTATAAACCTTCATTCTGCTAGCTTCACTGAGGATTAGAATGTGTTGGTAAAAGATTCCTAAAGGAAACTTCTATGGTTAGGCATTCTTGCCTTTATCCTATCGCCTTTGTTCTTAGTATTAAGTTGAACCAAGGCCTGAATGAGGACAAAACAAAACGTATCAATGCTGCTTATCTTTCCTATGTCTCTGAGTGGCCTATTTCTTTCATTTTTTAAAAGACTTTATTTATTTATTTGAGAGAGATAGAGAGTGAGCGTGTGTACACAAGACAGAGATAGAGATAGAGATAGAGAGAGAGAGAGAGAGAGAGAGAGCGCACGGGCAGGGGGCAGGAGCAGAGAGAGAGGGAGAAGTAGACTTCCTGCTGAACAGAGAGCCTGATGCAAGACGCGATCCCAAGACCCCAGGATCACAACCTGAGCCGAAGGCAGACGCATAACCAACTGAGCCACCCAGGTGCCCTGAAAAGGCCCATTTCTGAGCCCTTACTCCCTGTAGTAAAACATGTTTCATTTAGTGAGATAGGTTACAAGTAGGGTCACTTATTCATTGTGCCTTAACCAGACAGAGCTCCTTCCTGAGGCTTCAAAACACACAGACACACTGCTGCCACAGGACTTGAGCACTCGCTGCTCCCTGTACCTGGAATGCTCTGCCACCACATAACCACGAGTCTGACTTGTTCACCTCCTTCTAGTTTTTGACTAGATGTTCCCTTCTCAAGGAAGCTCACCTTGATCACCCTATTTAAAAGTGGTGACCCCCTTGAACTCCTGATTCCTTTTTCCCTATTTCAGGGGTTGACAAACTATGGCACCCTTTCTGTAAACAAACGTTTTGTTGGAACACAACCATATTCATTTTTTAACATCTTGACTGTGACCAATTCTGCCCTGTCACAGCAGAGTTGAGAGACAATGTGACCTGCAAAGGGCATGGTAGATCTTTAATAACTGCATGTTGAATGAATGAATGAATGAATGAATGAATGAATGAATATAATGTGTTCCAGAAAGAGTAGACAGTTATGGTCAGTATCATTATTTCAATATATCCATAACTTTTCAAGAGGGGAGGATAAATACTACACCAGCATATATTCCCAACCTAACACACAGAAAGTTGTGACTAGCACAAGACTCCCTCACCTACGGCAGGAAGCATGCTCTTGTGGGTTTGTCTCTAAGCCTTATATACCTGCTTACTTCTACAAGAACACCTACACGATCCCAAAATACACACTAGAGGAAAAGGTTTTTTTTTTTTTTTATAAAAGTAAACATCTTTTGCAGCTCTAAGACATTTGGCTTTTGTTGGGGGAAGTACTATTTTCATGTTCAGACAGAAGAATATCTATTTTTAAACTATAGCCAGACAAGACTTAACTATTGAGCCAAATGGATAGGTGCATTTTCAAACTCTGTCTTTACTTCACTTAAAAAAGAGGGGAAGGGATAAGCTCACCTTTTGACCAAGGAAATAAAAGATTCGACCTTCCAGTTCCTTCAGCAGTTGATAAAATTTTTTTCGTATAGGTTACATTTCTTGATCACATCAACAAACACCAATGTATAGAAAATAGTCTCTTGTCTATGCAAAATATTCACATAGTCACTGCAAAGGCATTAAGGTTAGATCCTATGTAACCAGAATTCTGAAATTTATTTTTTACGTCTGTTGACTTTTTAATTGTTACTTCACTTGTCGTTTCCAAAGGCACAGACATATCAGCCTCCTTATTGTTTTTAGATAGTTTTTGAGGATGAACAAGAGCTAAGAGGTATGTATGCTACAACTGGGTCACCCCGTGACAGTCAGCCTCAGCCAGGGATGATTCTGCATTTAGCAAAACCTGGAGACATTTTTATTTGCCATGACTGGGAGGGTGCTACTGGCATCTTAGTGTTTCTTAGCATCAGCCAGGGATGATTCTAAACATTCTGCAATGCCCAGAATAGGTGCCCCTGACTTCCCAACAAAGAATTATCTTGTCCAAAATGTCAGTAGTGCCCAGGTTGAGAAACCCAGTCCTATAATATAGTTTAGACTTTCCCTTTTGCTTTCTTGTTGCCTTAGTGATGTCATCACATGCAACCTAGAGTTAATAGTAGGTGCCTATTTCCTCCATCCCTGGGAGAAGATAATACAATACCATAAATCATTCAAGCATAAAAAACCCTAAGGAAGAGAATTATTACTTATTTATTACGATTAAATTATGTCTCTAGGTTTCATGGCTGTATTGATTCAGGGATGCTTTTTAAAAGTTTAAATAATTTAGAGAACCTAAATCCTCAAATTGTTATTGGAAGAAACTGTGTTCGTTTTTTAATTTTATACAAGTGTTGGGTTCATGGTGACAGAGGGCTGGCACAGTGGTAGGGCTGCTACATAAATGGAGGACCCAACAAGTAAGCTCGAAGGGTCGGAACCTCCTGCCTTCGACACAGATCAGCCTCTCACAAGAGTTCATGCAAACTAAAAGAATATGTTTTAAGAAGGAATTTTGTGGATTTCTACATAAATGACTAGTAGATTTTTAAGGGGAGGTTAGAGATTAGGATATAGGACAAGGCTCTTCCACTCAGTAAGCTGGGAACACTGTAGATGGAGAAGACTGAGTTGAATAGGCTATTGGTCCTCCCCATTATGTTATTTCTTAGGTTTCTATATGTTTTCTTAAAAGAGGAGAAATATTTTGTCTGTATCAATTAAATTGAAGAGAAAATGTAACCTACTTTCCATTTGCACCCAATTTAACGTCCAAAGTCCTTGCACTGGTCTATAAGGTCTCGATGCTATGGCTGCCTTGATCTTGCTAACCTCATCTCCTGCTACTTTCCCCTCACTCGCTTACTCTGCCTCTTTGCAGCTCCTCAAACTCTTCAGACACATTCTGGCCCAGCGCCTGTTAATTGTTTCTTCTTATGCCTAGAATGTTCTTCCCTAATTTATCCATTTGCTCATTCTCACCCAAACTGAAGTCTTTGCTGCAATTTCTTCTCAGTGAGACCTCTTCTGATCACTCTATTGAATATTTCAAACCACACCTTTGCCTTCTCCCCTGAGCTCTCTTGATCCTTCTTCCCCACTCAACTTTTCTGGTTTTACCAGTATTAATAACAAACTAATAGACTAAATGATATACTAATTTAAAATGTGACCTGTTTCTTTTCTGCTGGCCTTTGCTAGAATGTAAGCTTCTCAAAGGCAGGGATTTTTGTCTGTTTTGCTCACCCAAGAATCTCAAGAGCCTAGAACAGTGCCTGGCTCATAGTAGCCATTCCATACATATTTGTTGAATAAATGAATGGGTTAGTTAAACATAAGCAGGGACAGAGAGCTGTATTTAGGGAAGTAGTCTCTGTGAGGGATTTACAACTCTCAAGAGGGCAGCTTGGAGACACCACAAAACAAGGGCAGAAGGAAGACAAACAGAGATGGTGGAGACGGGGGGATTCGTATGGTATTTTACAATTCTTTCTAGGGTTGACCTTGCTGGTGGGTATCTGAGGAATAGGAAAATGCTAGGTATAGGTGCTGATAGGCAGCTGTTTCCACTGGATTTAAGTGAGAGAGAGAGAGCGAGCAAGAAAGTGTGTGTGTGTGTGTGTGTGTGTGTGTGTGCACGCGCGCGCGCAGGGAAGGCATTACAATAGTATGGCTAAGAAACTTCCTGTCACTCACTTGACCTCTCGTATCTTCCACCTCCATACACTCAACCATCATGTTCATACCTGCAGCATACCATCTGGGTTTTATTTTTATAGCCAGACAAAGATGACAAACTCAAGATGTCTCTGGATATAACCTTAAATACCTCTCCGGGCCACAGTGAGACAAAACAACTTCACTTTTACCAGACACAAGACAAAGATGACTCATCAGACAAAACAAATCTAGTTTTACAAACCCACCTGTTCACTCCTGGGAAGCTGTTTTAACTCGATACTCCAGTGTGCTCCAGCTGAGTTAGAATGCAAAAGGGAAAGTTTATTAGAAAACAATAAAGTCGTATTAGTTTATGCTTTCTTCCCCAGTATGAGGCGTCTGCTAGTGAGCACAGCTCTGAGCGTGAGCTCTGCATTAGTTAGGAGGGTAGGAATCAGACTGCCTGGGTTTAAATCTTGCTCCATTACTTAATGGTTATGATTAAAGGAAAACTATCTAATTTTTTTAATCCTCAGTTTTCCCATCTGTAAACAGTACCGTGAGATTATTGTGAGGATAAAATGAGCCAATAGACATATAAAGTGTCCAGCACGGTACCCCAGTTAATGGCATCTCAGGCATACTGTATAATACAGGCAGTCAGAGTGTCTGTATTAAAATTCTGGCTTGGCTGCTCACTGGCTGTGCAACTTGGGGCAAGATACTTATCGCTTTGCTTCAGCTTCGTTTTTCGAGAGACAAATTACAAAGGATTGTTATGAGAACCCAACAAAATAGTTTAGAGAAATAACTTAGGAAAGACCTGACACATAGCAAGTGTGCCATTAAAGGCGCCGTCTATGCCTCTTACTTCCCGCCACGATTACTGCTACTACTATTACTGTTACTGCACCCACCGTGCTGCTGCTACTACGCTATCACTAGGCAACGTGAGAAGGCTGGAAAAACCCCACAACATTTTACTCTCCAAGAGACTCTTGTTTACAGTTTTCGAAAACATTTTCTCTCACCTTCCTATCGGTATTCCATTGTTGACCACTGAAGTGCAATCATTTATCAATAGAAATTGGTGAATGACACCAAGATATTAGAGTAAGGGGATGCACTTCAGATTTCTGACTCCAGAAGCAGTCATGGAGTTCCCGGGGTTGTAATCTGAACGGCGTCTTTGAGGGCAAACGTCCTTGTTTTCCAGTTCATTTCATTTGTACAGGGACTTTGACATACTGAAAATAATGGCAGGGATGAGGGGCTGGCTGTAACTGAGGGATAACTGGTCACTCTGGGAGAGGCAGCGAGTTCTCTATGAATATCTCTTTCATCTTTCTCTAATACTAAAATCCCTGGGTCATACTTGGGCACTCTGATTTTTAGTTGGAGACTCTTTTCCCCTGCAGATTCCCTTGCAGCTAGCTGTGCCCTATGACGAAGTTCTTGACAACAGAGTGGCGATAGAAGTGATATGTATCACTTCCAGGTTACACCCTTAAAAGAAATGGGCAATACACACTTCTTGTCCTTTCTTTCTTCTCACTACCTGGGAGGTACATATGATGGAGGGTGTTGGAGCAGCTGTTTTAGACAAAGAGATGGAAGGTTCTTAATGAGGATGGTAGAGATGTCCTACCAATGACCTTGGATTGTCTATCTCTGGACTTTCACGTGTGAGACAGTGATAAACTTCTATATTGCATTAGCTGCTAGATGCTAGGATCTCATAGCCTGTAACTAATACAGCCAAAATAACTCACAAAAGTGGCGCTCTACTCAACTATGAGCATAAAGGAAGACAATGTCAAACAGTTTGAATGTAGAGAAGACATTTTCAGAAAGGAAATACCTTAGCCTTTGAGGTAGATTGTTTTAAATCTAAGAGACTACATTAAGTTTTGAACTTCAAAGCATTTTCCAAGCCCTTTTCTCATACTTAGTGCAATGCTAAAGGTCCAGCTCTAGTGATCAGTGGTAACTCACAGTTCTGTCTGCAATGGTATCAATTACCAGCGCTCTTTGGGTTTGTGGTTAGATACTATTTTGTATGGCTAGAATTCAAACAAATACCGATGTTATTATCTACCTAGGCTTTATTTAGGGTTTTAACATACTTAGTCCATGGATTAGAGTGATGCAGACACCAAAGTAAAATAGACCCTAAAATTTAGGATAAAGGTTACTATATTAAAATGCCAGCAAGCGGTTGATACAATCACATCAGGGAATGACATGCTCAAGATTTGCAAGTCTGAATTATTTCCTGTGAGTATGTACTGCTTTTATATTTTAAAAAATCTTTAAAAAAATTACATGCTAAGGTTGCGATCGATTGTTTGCAAGTTTAGAATTACCCTCCGATTTGGAGGTAGTTTACTGCTCTCATAGAGTATGAGAGTGAGTTTAAGCATCCTTAGGAAATCAGTATTTTATTTTAATTGATATATATACATATGTATTTACTGAAGTATATAGTTGATGCACAATGCTACATTAATTTCAGGGGTACAACATAGTGATTTCACAACTCTGTACATTATGCTATGCTCACCACAAATGCAGCTACCACCTGTCACCATATAGCACTTCACAACAGCACTGACCAAAAGGACGTCAATATTGTAAAATGTAATAAGTGAAAGTTAGTACACTTGGGAATGAGCATGTTAAAGGAAATTTACACATGCTGCAGTGTAAAATCCACAAGAAGCTAAGTGACCCTGCCGCAGAAAGGGGATTAAAAGTGGACTTTTTTCTTCAGCATAGCCATGGCCAAAGGATGATTTCATCTTATATACTGCGATTGTGATTCATCCGGGAATATCTAAAGTGAAGGCGGCCTTTCTTCAGGCTAGCGTAGCTTTTAAAAATGCCTATAAGAACATCGACACCCGTGCTTTCCTTCTGTAAACATATGCTCTGAGGGCTGGGCAGAGGAGATGGGTAACTGATATTGTTACACCTAATATTCTAGCCTGCAGGGAAATCTCTTAGAAGTTTGTCTGACATGGCTCAATGCCCATATATCTTTTTATTTCTAGGTCAACGAATAAGTGAAAGTTTCTGAATCTTTAGAGCTGGGACCAGGTTGTTAATCTCATCCACTGAGATTCAGTCTGGAATAGTTATCCTTGAGTTCACACCATCATATGTATTTTTTTGCTAACTTTATGTTTGGGGAACATTATTGTCAATAATTAAACAGTTTTCAGTTTTAAATTGGACAAAAAAAAAAAAAAAGAAAGGTAATACTGATCTTAAAAATAAATGATTACCCCACTACACACCAAGAAGCCAGAGGGAAAATACTGATAATACGAAATGCTGACAAGAATACAGAGAAACTGGATCTTTCATATATTGCTGGCAGAAATACAAAAGCAGACAGTTAGTCTAGAAAACGTTTTGCAGTTTCTTACAGAGCTACACATATACTTATACAATCTAGCAGTTGCATTCTTGAACATTTATTCTAGAAAAAGGAAAACTTATTCTACAAAAATCTGTATACAAATTCTCTTAACAGCTATAATTGTAAAAGACCTAAATGGAAACAACCCAAATGTCCTTAAAAAGGTGAATGAATACAAAAATTAAGGTAAATCTGTACAATGGAACACTATTTTGAAATTATTTATTTCAAAAAGAATTAACTTATACACACATCAACTTGGATAAATCTCAAGGCATTATGCTAAGTGAAAAAAGCCAATCTGAAAATATTACCTACTGTATGATTCCATGTATATTATACTCTTGAAATAGCAAAATGATAGGGATTAGATCAGTGGAGAACAGATCAGTGGGGCTAGGGATGGGGGTGGAGGGAAGACAGACTATAAAGGGGTATCATGAGGGAGTTCAGTGGTGATGAAATCTATATACTGATAACATTTCATAGAACTATACCAAGGGAGTGCATGTGAAAACCAGTGAAATTTGAGTAAAGTCTATAGTCTAGTTAATAGTATTCCCGGATTTGATAATGTGCTACAGTTAAGTGAGACAGCTTTAGGAGAAGCTGGGTAAAGTGTTCACAGGACCTCTCTATACTATTTTTGCAACTTCTTGTGAATCTATAATTATTTCAAAATAAAAAATTTTGAAATAATGATTATATTAACTCACCAACTATTACAGTCTATTTTTTTAAATCTATTTTATTTTATGGGAGGTAATGCAAGGAGGGGAGAGAATGCCAAACCGCTTTAATCAGAACGGTTATGCTTTTTATCTGTTTATCCCTCTGGGAAGATTTCTTATGAAGACAGAGTTCCTGGGATACAGTCTGAAAACCACTTCTAAAAGGGTATAGAAATTTTTTGAGACAATATAAATCAAATCACGCACAATAATTTAGTTTTTAATCAAGAAAAGTAGGTATGCTTTAGAAGGTAATTTGCTTATTATTTACGGTAAGAAAGGGTTATAGCTTCCAAGGGAAGTGATTACAAGTAAGCCACGTATTTTAGACATGGAACGAGAACTGATTTGTTATGAAATTACAGATGCTGATGTTGACCATAGCTAACATACCACTTGTTGCATTGCAGGGAAATGAAATTCTTGGTGGACTTTTCCTAGAAGTTTCATTTAAAACTAGCAGTTAGCTGGTAGAGCAGTGATTTTTCAATCCGAGACCAGTTAGGCAAGACAAGAACAGCTGCAAAACTACTCAGCTTAACCTAACACAGGATTTGTTGCCAATATAAACTGCATCTCTAAATATTAAAAAAAAATCTTTATTTGCTCCCATGAAATTTTGCCCTCATGCAGATATTTTGGACAGCAGAACAGCTTGAGGTGGTTGTCAGCTGACTCATGCAGAGCTGTTTCTGGCAGCATCTGTAGAGGCAAAGCTTTCCTGGTAGGATCTGACCAGCTGTGGTTTGGACCTTTCACTCTACATGCCCCACATACCTATCCAGAGCCCCAGTCTCTTCTCCCGGTAACCGATGCCTGATTACGGCTGTGGTGCTTAGACAAGGCCTCTGGGTAATTACAGAGTTGGCCTTGTGGTTGTCTTCCAGGAAATGGCAAATACCACTTGCCTTAGTTTGTCCCGGCAGACTTCACTCGGGGACAACAGGAAACAAATGCCATGTAAGGGCATCCTGCAGCAGCTGTTGCTTTTTGGCAGCTGGAAGGTAGACATGTTCTCTTTCACCATCTGCGCTTCCCCTTCCTAAATCAATCTGAGGCTTGTCATTAAGAAAAGTGTGTACGTACACGGTGGGCCTCAAAAGGATCTACACTGGGTAGTTGCTTTTGACCTTCCTCTACTTACAGCGACTCGGAGAATGTTTTTGCAGCTAATTTTTTCAACACTATTATCTTACTGCCAAGTCTCCTGGAGAGTTCTTCAAAGAGTTTCTCTGCTTTCATCATTTGAGAGAATAGTAGCTTTATTAGCTTGTGGCCAAAAATGGATTTAAAAAATAGAATTAGTTCCCAGAATTAAACTTACCAGCTGCAAAAACTCAATGCTTCTCTGAATTGTTAAATTTGGATGTGTCTGTGAAACTAGATCAGAAGCATGTTGTTTGATGGGCTGGGGTGGGCAGGTCACATCGGGTCTTCTCAGGTGTCCTCACCATCTATTGTCCATGGGTACTTGTCCCATTTTCCTGCCATAAGAGAAATGTAATAGTATGTTGTAATGTGAAAGGAAATCATGGCTGAAAAAGCTTTGGAATGCCATGGACTATTATGTGGCCATTAAAAATAATGAATTTGAGCTAATCCAAATGATTTTCGGCAATTCCCACAAATTATTGTTGAGTGAGGAATATAAGATGCAGAAGAGTGTGATACTACGTGGGGTACTCAGCATTGGTCTCTTTTGCTGGCAGGTTGTACATCTGGCAGGGGCAATAATTAAAAATTAGCATTGGTGAATGGGAGTATATGTTGGGCACATGCACAGTCTCTTTCCCCGAGACAAAGCTACTTTATCCATTTCCCATTGTACTAGCAGTGGGTGGCGGCTGCCAGAGGATGAATCATGTCAACTGGCCAAGTCATTCTTGTCTACTCGTTGTTTGGTGCCCCTTCCATGTTGATGATTTTGGGTGGGTGTTATGTGTTTTAAAGCTCTTCATACTTTATGCTCATTCTCTAATGTTCAACTATATGCCTGTTTCCCAGACTTCCTTTTTCCTGATATTCCAGTCTTTCTCCTTTTAGACCCCATAGTGGTTTAGCAATGTTTCTCCCAAATTCATGCCTCCCTGGAACCTCAGATTGTGACCTTATTTAGAGTTAGTATTTTTGTAAATGTAATTAGTTAAAAATCTTGAGATAAATCATCCTGGATTTAGGGTAGGCCCTAGGTCCAATGACTGGGGCTCTTACAAGAAGAGGGGAGGACACTGACAGGTACATGGAGAAGAAGGCAGTGTTGACAATAAAGGCAGAGATTGGAATGGTAAGTCCACAAGCCAAAGAATGCCAAGGATTGCTGGCGATCACTGGACTCCAGGAGAAAGGCTTGGGAGGATTCCTCCTTAGAGCCTCCAGAAGAACTAACCCTACTAACATCTTGATTTCAGAATTCTGGCTTCCTTGAACTATGAGGGAATAAATTTAAGCTGCCTGATTTGTATGGCAGCTCTAGGAAAAGAGCACAGTCCCTGACCAGCTGGCCAAGCATTTGCTACTATCCAAGAGTCCATGTATATTCTAACCTTAGGTCCCTTCTCTCTTCACACAAAATGGATGATCAGGTGAATAGACTGAAGCTCTACCTATTGTGGTGATTTCCCTTATCACTGTCTTTCAAGGCTATTGCTTAAACATCTATGATAGCTGATTTCTCTCATATAATAAATTTGACATATTAAACTAAAGACTTCTGCACATTAAGAGATATCTTTAAGAAAGTGAAAAAATAAATGAAGACAAACTATTTGCAACACCTTGGCAAAGAACTGATAGCAAGAATACATAAAAGACATTTATAAGCTAATAAGAAGACCACAATGAGATACCATTTAAAACCCAATCAGCTAGTTAATTGAAGACGTCTAATATCATCGCATATTGGAGAAGATGTGGATAAATAAACTAGCTTTTACTTAGCTGGTAGGAGTACAAGTTGGTTCAACTACTTTGGAAAGAAAATTTGGCATTATCTTTCAAAATTAGAGATTCATATATCCTATATTAGTAATTCTACTTACATACGTGTAACTGTAAAGAAAAGTGAATGCAAATGTATCCTAGAACTAGAATTTAAGTAAACAGCAAGCCCCTAAAGATTAGATATCCCATAATACCCCTCACCCCTTTAAAAAAGTTACAAACAACTAAAACTGCCCAATATATATTTAAGAAATATTTATATCGTGATAAAGCTATCATTTCAAAAAGCGAAAGGAATAATAGTAAGCATGGTATAAAATAGGGAGGATAACATAGGCAAATGTTAGATATTTTGAATGTTCTCATTTGCATGCTGGGTGGCATGTATACAGGTATTTATTGTTTAATAAACAAATACATAACTAAGTAAACAACAACAACAAAAACAACAACAAAAACGCCAGGCCCGGACCAAGGTTGAGGCTGTGTCATAGGCCAAAGATTATGATTCATCAAATTTTAGGCACCCAGTATTAGAAACACAACAACTGGACTTCTGATTTGTGTGGATACGTTCCTGGTTGAATCAACACTGGAAGCAGGAAGAGCCCTGGACCTGAGAAGGGAGGACAGACAAGATAATGTTTGAAAGATAAAGGGAAAGAAGGCCCAACATGGTCACACACATGGCCTAAGGAGAAAGGCTTGTGAGAAGTCCCTGTAGAGGATGGTCCAGGAGCTTGAAAACAGATGTTTAGGGGTCCATTTTGAATTGTTTTCCCGTTCAGAGCTCTGATGTTAGTAACTGCCATTATCCAAAGCTCACAGTAAAAGTCTGCTGCGTTGATGAAATAAATAATAATAATCATAAAGTCTTCAATCACTCATTCACCACATGCGTATTTACTGAGTTCCTACTGCACGTGGTATAGCGCTAGGGATATCGAAGCAAACTCAACAGACCGAGTCTCTGTCCTCATGAAATCAACATACATTTTCCAGATGATGATAAATTCTAGGGCAAAAAATGAGCAGAGTAAAGGAGAGGGAGAGCCAGAAGTGGAGGTGAAATATATTAGTGGTATTTGGAGTGAATGAAGAGAAAGTAAGCACAGAGAGGACCACTCACACAGTGGGGTGAGAATACAAAGGGCACAGTGAGTGGGGACTCAGAATTCTGTAGAAGCAGGAATTTGCAGTGACAGATGTCTAGAACAAAAATCTCTTTCAGAGTAAATCGCAGGAACACTGGGTTTCTGGATTTCCCATTGTATGTGGAATGTGGTTTGCATCATTTGCTTTGCAAATTAAAGAAAAAGTTAATTCTAAAGGTTGGAGAACTTGGGACCACTGCCATTATACTTCCAACATTTTAACTATTAAGTTGTTTCTCTATCTTCTTTTATATCAGTGGTTCTGACTCTAGAGGAGCAGTAGAGGGGAGCACGGGCATTTGCACTTCGAAAAAGTTTTCCAAGTAATTCTGCCTCCAGATGACTCCCTCCCCCAATCCCTCCTACTTCCATTGGTGAACATTTCTTACATACAACAGTGATTCCTAGTTACCCTAGTTATCCTAGGGTAGCTCAGATAATCTCAGGTTACAAAATTGTAACAAACTAATAAATAAAAATTTTTTTATTGATAACACATTTAATTAAAAAAACCCAACAGAGAATTTGCTAAATATTGTTAAATGAAATGTGAGAATCCTCCTTGCCTTAATTTGAGAATCACTCTGTTAGAGTCCATTTTAAAAATCAGTTTTTGATCCTCTTTAACAATAGCTCCATTTTTCCTGACATTGTTGCCAATATATTGGAACTAAAACTGGATAAAATAGATGAATGTTGAGTTAACATAAAAGTCTCTTCTTTGATCTTTCTGTATGTGTGTGTTTCAAATTAATTTATTGAATGCTTACATGTCAGTAATTATATTAAGCACACTGTATGTATTATTTCATTTAATGTACACAATATCCCCATGAGTTATATTCGTTAGTATCCCCACTTACAAAGGGAAGACTCAGGCACAGGCTCATGCAGCTAAGTACCGTATTGTTTTGTCACCGAGTGGTCTGACTCCTGAGCCCATGGCTTTAATTCATTTGCAATACTATCTTCAGTAAATACCAACGCATTTAATGGAACAATGTCCTAACATTGCTCAACAGTAGTCAAACTAGAACACATAAAATACTTTTTCTCACAGGAAAGTGTAGTTCTTATTGGCCCATCATTTTAAACTTTCTTGTTAAAATACTTTGAAAAACATGCTACCTTGAATTTTTAAGGTCCTCTAAGTTCATGATTATCAGCTCATATAATTCTAGAAGAAAAGATGATTCATTGCTGCCCAAATTAAGTGCAGCAGGTTCTTAGTGAAAACCTAAGTCCAGGGTTAGTTAATGTCTAAATCTAAATGCCACACAGAATACGTCCTTTTATTTTTAGGGCTCCAGGAAATAAAAGATATCCAGGTACCAGAACATTACAAACTCTGTCAGTTTTGCCAGACAGCATAACTTAAGCATTTTATTTTTAGTAGAAAGAACTCAGTCTTCGTGCCCTACAAATGTCATACAGTTTGCTTTCATACCGTGTTCTTTCGCTGTGGTTATTATTTCTTAGGTACACAGATAGAAACTTTTGCTAGCATGGAATGAAACTTTTCCAAACTCCTATTTCCTTTCCTCACCACATTCCATAGTAAAACAATAATTTAAAAAAATATATATCTCAAGTTGCTTTTCCTCTTTCTACAGATATTTTAGTATTTCCAGGATTTGAAAACACACGCATGTATATGTGCATGTGCACCCCCAACCCCCAGTACCTATCTCTTTTTTAAAAAAAGTTTTGTGACTTATTTGGTTTTTGGGGGTTGAGTTTTAAGAAGTTCTTCATAGATCTTGGATACCAGCCCTTTATCTGTAGTGTCATTTGCAAATATCTTCTCCCATTCCGTGGGTTGCCTCTTTGTTTTGTTGACTGTTTCCTTTGCTGTGCAGAAGCTTTTTATCTTGATGAAGTCCCAAAAGTTCATTTTCACTTTTGTTTCCCTTGCCTTTGGAGATGTGTCTTGAAAGAAGTAGCTGTGGCCGATGTCGAAGAGGTTACTGCCTATGTTCTCCTCTAATAATCAAGTAAAAAAAAATGGGCAGAAGACATGAACAGACACTTTTCCAAAGAGGACATACAAATGGCTAGCAGACACATGAAAAAATGTTCAACATCATTAGCCATCAGGGAAATTCAAATCAAAACCACATTGAGATACTACCTTACACCAGTCAGAATGGCAAAAATTGACAAGGCAAGAAACAACAAATGTTGGAGAGGTTATGGAGAAAGGGGAACCCTCTTACACTGTTGGTAGGAATGCAAGTTGGTACAGCCACTTTGGAAAACTGTAGAGGTTCCTCAAAAAGTTAAAAATAGAGCTGCCCTATGACCCAGCAATTGCAGTACTGGGTACTTATCCCAAAGATACAGATGTAGTGAAAAGAAGGGCCACATACACCCCAGTGTTCATAGCAGCAATGTCCACAATAGCCAAACTGTGGAAGGAGCCAAGATGCCTTTCAACAGATGAATGGATGAAGAAGATGTGGTCCATATATACAATGGAATATTACTCAGCCATCAGAAAGGATGATTACCCAACATTTGCATCAACATGGATGGAACTAGAGGAGATTACGCAAAGTGAAATAAGTCAACCAGAGAAAGACAATTATCATATGGTTTCACTTATTTGTGGAACATAAGTAATAGCATGGAGGACATTAGGAGAAGGAATGGAAGAGTGAAGGGGGGCAAATCAGAGGGGGAGATGAACCATGAGAGACTATGGACTCTGGGAAACAAACTGAGGGTTTTAGTGGGGAGGGGAGTGGAGGGATGGGTTAGTCCAGTGATGGGTATTAAGGAGGGCACATATTACATGGAGCACTGGGTATTATAAACAAACAATGAATCATGGAACACTACATCAAAAACTAATGATGTACTGTATGGTGACTAACATAAAAAAAAAGTTTTGTGGGAAACTGTTTACAATTAGTTAAGTCTAGGTCATTCTTATTTGTCATAAACAGTTTCTAGTATCTCTGACATTGATGCTATGAAACTTCTAATGACCATGACATTAAGAACTGGGTGTCCCAAATCAATATAGATAATGTAGATTTTGTTTTGTTTTGAAACAAAACAAAAATTTGACAAACACCACGAACCCTGTGATGCATGCTAACTTAATTCCATTCTGTTAAAACAATGCTGATTGGGGCCCACTAAATTGATTTCCCAACCCATAATGAGTGATGACCCACTCTTTATAAAGCAAGGGCCCCCTAGCATTGCAGGACAGTGACTTTCAAAACCTGGGCCACACATCAGAACTATTTGCAGAATTCTGCAGAAGTACAAATGCCCAGGTTTCACATAAGATTTGTTAAATCAGAAAAGTCAGGGAGCTAAGAGAGAAGTTTCTGAAACTTTGTACTTGACAGATTTGGGAATACAGTTGGAGTGGGGGAGTGACAAGAATGAATTCACTTGTCACTGAGAAGTGAGATAAATGAACTGCAGGGGTGGATCCAGGTTTTGTGGAGCCTGAAGCGTGTACAGTTTTGGAGTTCTTTTTAAGAAACATAATACAAATTAGATAAGAAATATTTCTGTAGAATGAGAAAATAAAGCACAACAAATTATAAATTTTATTTAGTTTTAAAGTTTTTATTCAAATTCCAATTAGTTAACATACCGGGTAATATTAGTTTCAGGTGTAGAATTTAGTGATTCATCACTTTCATACAACACCCAGTGCTCATCACAACAAGTGCACTCCTTAATCCCCATCACCTATTTAACCACCAGAGGGGGACCGCCTCCCCTCTGGTAAGCATCAGTTTGTTCTCTATAGTTAGAGAACTTGGTTTTTGGATTTCCCTCTTTTTCCCCCCCTCTATGTTCATCTGTTTTGTTTCTTAAATTCCACATATGAGTGAAATCATGTGGTATTTGTCTTTCTTTGACTGACTTATTTCACTTAGCATAAAACTGTCTAGCTCCATCTACATCATTGCAAATGGCAAGATTTCATTCTTTTTTATGGCTGAGTACTATTCCATTGTGTGTGTGTGTGTGTGTGTGTGTGTGTATCACATCTTCTTTATCCATTCATCAGTCGATGGACATTTGGGCTCTTTTCATAATTAATAAAACTGATAAAACCCCTAGCCAGACTTATCAAAAAGAGAAGAGAAAGGACCCAAATAAATAAAATCACAAGTGAGAAAGGAGAAATAACAACCAACACCACAGAAATACAAACAATTATAAGAGAATATCATGAAAAATTATATGCCAACAAATTGGACAATTTGGAAGAAATGGATAAATACCTAGAAATATATAAACTACCAAAACTGAAACAGGAAGAAATAGAAAACTTGAACAGACCAATAACCAGCAAAGAAAATGAATCACTAATTAAAAATCTCCCAGCAGGGGCACCTGGTTGGCTTAGTCAGTTAAGCGTCTGCCTTCGGCTTGGGTGGTTTGATCATGATCCTGGGGTCCTGGGATCAAGCCCCACATTGGGCTCCTTGCTTGGCAAAGAGCCTGCTTCTCCTTCTCTCTCTCCCTTTGCACTCTCTGCCCCCCTGCTTGTGCTTGCTCTCTCTCTTTTTCTCTCTCAAATAAATAAATAAATCTTAAAAAAAAAATCTCCCAGCAAACAAAAGTGTAGGGCCAGAAGGCTTCACAGGGGAATTCTACCAAACATTTAAAAAAGAGTTAGTACCTATTCTTCTCAAACTATTCAAAAAATAGAAATGAAAGGAAAACTTTCAAACTCATTCTATGAAGTCGGCATTACCCTGATTCCAAAACCAGACACAGATTCCCCTAAAAAAGAGAACTACAGGCCAATATCCCTGATGAACATGGATGCAAAAATTCTCAACAAAATATTAGCAAATCAAATCCAACAGTACATTAGAAGAATCACTCATCATGATCAAGTGGGATTTATTCCTGGGCTGCAGGGGTGGTTCAATATTCCCGGATCAATCAATGTGATATATCACATCAAAGATAAAAGCCACATGATCATTTCAATAGATGCAGAAAAAACATTTGACAGGGGCGCCTGGGTGGCTCAGTCGTTAAGCGTCTGCCTTTGGCTCAGGGCGTGATCCCAGCATTCTGGGATCAAGCCCCACATCAGGCTCCTCCACTGGGAGCCTGCTTCTTCCTCTTCCACTCCCTCTGCTTGTGTTCCCTCTCTCGCTGGCTGTCTCTCTCTGTCAAATAAATAAATAAAATCTTAAAAAAAAAAGAAAAAACATTTGACAAAGTACAACATCCATTCATGATAAAAACCCTCAACAAAGTAGGGAGAGAGGGAACATACCCTAACATCCTAAAACCTATATATGAAAAACCCACAGCCAATATCATCCTCAATGGGGAAAAACAGAGCTTTTTCCTCTATGGTTAGAAACAAGACAAGGATGTCCACTCTTATCATTGTTATTTAACACAGTACTAGAAGTCCTAGCCTCAGCAATCAGACAACAAAAAGAAATAAAAGGCATCCAAATCAGCAAGGAAGAAGTCAAACTTTCACTATTTGCAGATGACATGATACTCTATAAAGAAAACTCAAAAGACTCCAACAAAAAATTGCTAGAACTGACGCTCAAATTCAGTGAAATCCCCGGATACAAAATCAACATACAGAAATCTGTTGCATTTTTATACACCAATAATGAAGCATCAGAAAGAAAAATCAAGGAATCAATCCCATTTACAGCTACAACCAAAACCAAAAGATACCTAGGAATAAACTTAACCAAAGAGGTGAAAGACCTGTACTCTGAAAACTATAAAACACTGATAAAAGAAATTGAAGATGACACAAAGAAGTGGAAAAACATTCCATGCTCATGGATTAGAAGAACAAATATTGTTAAAATGTTTATACTACCCAAAGCAATCTACACATTTAATGCAATTCCTATTGAAATACCACCAGCATTTTTCACAGAGCTAGAACAAACAATCCTAAAATTTGTATGGAACTACAAAAGACCCCAAATAGCCAAAGCAATCTTGAAAATGAAAAGCAAAGCTGGAGGCATTACAATTCTAGACTTTAAGTTATATTACAAATTTTAAAAAGCTGACAAATCTTATGAACATAAATCCATAAAAATATGTTTATTAATTAACTGCCTTACATGGCCTCTTTAATACTTTCTACATTATATTTATCAGATTCACACTCTCACTTACATTCAGAGAGAATACAACTGTTTGGCCTTTCCTTAAGTATAGTTAATTGAAGCTTATTTTTCAATGATGATAGTTGAGAAAAGTTTCTTCCAGCTTCACAACTTGTTATTGAAAAACGTTAGACTGTTGTATTAGTTTGCTGGGGCTGCCATTAACAAAATACTACAGACCGAATGGCTTAAACAACAGAAATTTGTTTTCACACAATTCTGGAGGCTACAGTCTAAGATCAAGGTGTTAGTAGGTTTGGTTTCTCCTGAGACCTCTCTTCTTGGCTCACACATGACCGCCTTCACTCTCTGTGCTCGTGTGGTTGCCCCCTCTTTGTTGTCTGTGTCTGAATGTCTTCTTAGAAGGGCACCAATTACATCAAATTAGGGCCCACCTTAATGACTCTATTTTAGCTAAATTACCTCTCCAAAGGCCCTATCTCCAAATATAGTCACATTCTGAGGCACAGGGGATTAGAGACTCAATATATGAATTTTGAGGGAACATAATTCTGCCGGCAACACTGTCCAATTTGGGGAAATGTCTCTCAATTTTCTTTCACTTATGAGCCAAAAGATTTCAGTACATTAAATTTTTTCCTGTGCAGTGATTGATTGTCAATACTCTGAATTAGTGATATATTAACTAGTTTGGTGTCTATGCCCTCATTATACTGATTTATTGCTATATCTTTGTAGATGTCAAATTAGCAAAAAGAAAATTGAAAACATTTCCCAATGATTCACATCTCTTTATTATTTAGATTTTCAAACAATCTGAGCATCTACATATTATTACTATTTGAAATTTATCACTTTTCCTTAATTAATTATTGCTTTTGGGTTGTTCTAAAAAAGGTTTTACATTTCCCTTCTCAACATTAATTTTAACATATTTTACTCTCATCTCTACTGCTTTTGTTTTACAGTCTTATTAATTTTTATTGAACTTTTTAAAATTTATTAAATAAATTTAAATTATAAAAGATGGTATGCTTTATATAAAACCAAATCAGGAGTCTGCAATTTCTTACTGTTTTTAAAAAACTAAACCTTTTGCCAGACTGAAATTGAGCTTTATCAAGTATGACACTTTCACACACAAAAAAAGAAAAAGAAAAAATAATGTATGATGTTTTAATAACTATATATGCTACATCATTGAGTATATAATCTTAACAGGAGAGAATTTCCATTTTGACAAGATATAGATGAGAACTGAATCCCCCACTACCATTGTGCATGTCTGATGTTGGAAGCACTTTTACAAACTAAATTCTACCTCCGTACATTTCAACTCTGTTTCTTATTGACAACCCACATGCTTCCAATGCCAATTGAAACATGAGAGGCTCATTTCTTAAACTGGCTCTGTTCTGAAGCTTCATGATGCCAGGTTAGTTGGCACGGAAGGTGGTAGGGGTATTCCTGGAAGCCATTTCTACACTGGGACAACCGGCAATAACTTCACTATATATGGAAATGACTGTGAACCACATAAATATATCCCACTCAACTCAAACTGAATGCATCCCCATTTCACCTTTCACTTTAGACTGGAAAAGTGCCTGTATCAGTGGACATAAGGAGAAGTTGGAGTAGAAAGAGAAGTCTTTACTGATGGTGGTTAAAACTTCTTACTTTTGCAGATTTTATAAAATCATAAGACCATAAAAATATGGTTAGGGTTCTGGAAGGAGTTGTACTGGTGAGAACTCTGAACCTTAGGCTTCATTGTCATTGTGGAAATCTAACCCTGATGAAATGTGCAGGAGCTCTGCTGCCCCCATACCATGAATATCATTTGCGATTTCCACCTAGTACAGGGCTTGCCTTCGGGTTGGCGTTAGTCCATGACAAAGGTTTCAATATTATAAAATGAAATGAAAAAGATAAAGACAGTGTGACATATACGTATCACATAGAGTTGTCAACTGTTCTCTTTTGAGAAGGGCTATCATTTTTTAATGAGAATACATTCTTCCTATTTGGTGTTAGACTATCCTTCCTTATTTGAAATACTGGTGACAATAGTTACCGGTATTAAAATGTACATTTTAAGTTTGCCAATTTATACCAGTCCCTCTATGTTCTGGCTCTGCTATCATAAATTCCTTCACTTTCAGCATGTATGGACAGGGGGAGAGAAAGAAAAGGAAAGATTTCCTGGGACAATTGGTGGCCAGGTATAGAAGAGCATTTCCCTGTTTTGCCTACATTCCTTTGATCAGAGTTCAGTCCTACGGTCCCACCGTAGATGCTTGAATAGCTGGGATGTGTGCATAGGAAGAGAATGCATCAGTGAACTGTAGCATTTTCTGTATCAGATTATCTTTTCCTTCATTCTAATAAAGTTTTAAGAAGTAGGAGTAAGACACGATCATGTTTTTAGGCCTTTAGTCTGACTATGTCATTATCTTTTACCACATAAGATGACAACCTCAATACCTAGCATATTAGTTTTCTATTGTGTAACAAATATTACAAACTTAATGGCTTAAAATAACACCCAATTATTACCTCACAGTTTCATGGAGTTGGCTGGACTCACTGTTCAGGGTGTTAAAAGCCAAAATCAAGGTGTTGGCAGGTATGTATGCTTTTCTGGAGGCTATGAGGAATTATTCACTTCGAGACTCATTCAGGTTGTTGGCAGAAATCAGTTCCTTGCAGCTGTAGGACTGAGGTTCTGATTTCCTTGACTTGGTGGCTTTCTCCATTTTTAAGCTAGCAAAGGTACATCAAATACTTCTCATGATTTAAATCTCTCTGCCCTCTCTTCTGCTTTTAAGGTCTCAATGATTACGCTGGGTCCACCCAAGTCATCCAAGATAATCTTTCTATTTTAAAGTGAACTAATCCGGGGTGCCTGGGTGGCGCAGTCGTTAAGCGTGATCCCAGCTCAGGGCGTGATCCCAGCATTCTGGGATCGAGCCCCACATCAGGTTTCTCCGCTAGGAGCCTGCTTCTTCCTCTCCCACTCCCCCTGCCTGTGTTCCCTCTCTCACTGGCTGTCTCTCTCTGTCAAATAAATAAATAAAATCTTAAAAAAAAATAAAATGAACTAATCCATAACCTCAATCATATATGCAAAGTCCCTTTTGCCATGTAAGGTAATATATTTATGGGTATAACACCAGGAGGCAAAAGTCCTAGGAGCCAACATTTTGTTTACCACACTAGGAGTATCCTGCAGGTTTAGCCTTCCTCCTCCTTTTATTCATTTTCTAAATACACTAGACCCCAAGAGACTTGCAGTACCTTGCCAAACCTGCAGCCTGAAATATCAAATGTTATCAGGTTTTCTCCTTTGTCCAATTACAGGTGTACACAGAGGTGTGATCACATGTGTAGAGGGGACTGGAGGGGTCTGGTGCTATAAATGAGGGGGCACCAATGAGCTTGATTCTTCCCTATTCTAAAAAGCAAAGACATTGTCCAGTGGAGCTGCTACATTTTCACTTCTACTCCCACTATTATCCTTCCCATAGGGCTGTGACATTAACAACAACAACAACAACAACAAACAAAAATTAAAGTCCAGGGTCCTGAGGCCCACACCAGCTTTGGTTACCTTGGGGCATAGAAAAAAAAAAGCCACAGTTTAAAAGGGCCAAAGAACTGTGGAAATGTTTCCTCCCCATCCACCTTAAAAGCCCAGACCAGAGGGGGGTCTGATTCATGGTGAGCTTGTGACCTCAGTGAGCCCAGGGTCCACAGGCCTATACCAGCTGCCTTGTAGTGCTAGGGCACAAAAAAATAAGATGTGGTTTTGGGGTTTGTGTGTGTGTGTGTGTGTGTGTGTGTGTGTGTGTGTTTGTTAATTTTAATTTTCCTGTTTTATTTTACCTTTTAAAATAAAAAGGTCTTGTTTTTTTTTCTTTTTAGTTTTGTTCTTTTCTTTCTTGTGCTCTTTTTCTCTCTTTTTCTTTTCTTTTTCTTTTTTCTCTCTTTCTTTTTCTCTTTTTAATTCTTCCTATTAAAAGCCACAGTTTAAAAGAGTAACTACAGCTGCAACCAGCCAGCAAGTCACCAAGCATACAGTCTGCATAAGGGTCACCATAGAGACCACTCCTTCAATTTGAGGAGAAGAAGCCATTTTGCTTAATCCATAGAAACAAACACAGAAAGTGGAGACAGAAGACTATGAACCAAAAGAAAGAATAAGAAAAAACCTCAGTAAGGGAATGAAGTGAAACAGAGATAAGCAATATGCCTGATGAGGAATTTAAAGTAATGCTCATAAAGATATTCACTGGGCTGCAGAAAAGAGGAAGAACTCAGTGAGACTTTCAATGAAGAGATAGAAAATATTAAAAAGAACGAATGAGAGCTGAAGACTATAGTCACTAAAATAAAAAAGACACTAGAGGGAACTAACAGATTAGAGGATGCAAAAGAATGTATCAATGATCTGGAAGACAGGACAATGGAAAGCACACAGGCTGAACAGCAAAAAAAGGAAAGAATTTTTTAAAATGAGGAAAGATTAAGAGATCTCTCGGACAACATCAAGCGAACAAACATTTGCATTATAGGGGTCCCAGAAAAAGAAGAAGTGAGAGAGATATAGAAAGCTTATTTCAAGAACTAATACCTGGAAATTTCCCTAACCTAAGGAGGGAAATACACATCCAAATCCAAGAAGCACATAAGAGTTTGAAACAAGATGACTTTCTTGGAAGTCCACATCATGGCACAAAATAATTAAGGAAGTCCACATCATGGTAAAAATAGAAGATGCCAAAGGTCAAAGATAAAGAGAGAATCCTAAAAGCAGCAAGAGAAAAACCAAAATTTACCTACAACGGAAAACCTATTACCTATAAGAAAACCTATAAGACGATCAGTTGATTTTTCAGCAGGAATTTTGCAAGCCAGAAGGCAGTGGCATGATATATTTAAAAAACTTACAACCAAGAATATTCTACTCAGCAAGGTTATTATTCAGATTTGAAGGAATGATAGAGAGTTTCCCAGAAAAACAAAAGACAAAGGAATTTATCACCACTAAGCCAGCCATACAAGAATGTTAAAGGCACTTCTTTAAGTGAAAAGAAATGGCCATAATTAGACATAATTATAAGAAAAATATGAATAAAAAGATGTAAAATATGACAACATACGTGTTTGAACTTAAATGACCATCAAATTAACATGGACTGCCATTTACTTAGGATGTTATATATGAACTTCATGGTAACCACAAACCCAAAACCCATGACTGAGCCACACACACACACACACACACACACAAACAAAAAACAAGGAAAAGCCAAATAAAACACTATAGATACTCACTGATCACAAAGAAAGGGAGCAAGAGAAGAAGAAAGGAACAAAGAAGAGTTAAAAAAACAACAAGAAGACAAATTTTAAAAATGACAGTAAGTATAAGCTTACCAATAATCACTTTAAATGTAAATAACTTGACCCCTTTTTCAGCTGGTCCCCTGAGTCGAGTTGGATAGGTACCAGACCAGCCTGAACATCCACGGAATCAGCCTGAGACACAGGAAGATGCATCTGGATCTCTATAAATGAATATCTCCAGCGCTGAGTATTGAGGTACGAAGCGGGAAGCCGTGAAACCGCGCACAGATATCGGAAGATAAACGGAAGGGGGAGGGAGCCGCCGCATTCGGGTGCTGGGAAGCGGTAGCCACCTGCACGGGGGAGCGGGCGGACTCGCTGACTGGCACCCACGAGAGAGCAGACTGAGACCGTGAGCCGGGGAACGCGCGCGACCAGACTGAAACGGAGCTCCGGTGCACTCACTGGAACCAGACTGAGACTGGGAGCTCTGGGAGTGCGCGAGGGCGGCTGGCGGCTGGCGGTGTTAGAAACACAAAGGACAGAGACGCGCCGGCCCTGGAAGTGAGGGCTGGGACGCCGGGTGTGGGGCGCACATCCCGGGACGCTGCAGGGTTGAGCAGCACTAACAGTAATAGAGTTAAAGTGGCCAGAACATCAGTGGAGAACGGTCCGCAATCCCTCTGTTCTGCGACAGAGGCTGAGATTCAGCCACTGCTGCTCTGACTCTCAGAAGAGGCACAGCAAACCGCCAGGGAAAGCCGACAGAGAACAAAAGCCTGGAAAGACCGGCTCACAGTGTGCCCATCTCCATCCCCCCTCCCAGGGGACACGGAGACTCTACCCAAACATGGCTGCCTGAGTATCGGCGCAGCAGGCCCCTCCCCCAGAAGGCAGGCTAAAAAATCAAGAAGCCCACATCCCTAAGGTCCCTATAAAACAAGGGTGCACGGCCTGGGTCCCAGTCAATAATTTGGGCTCTGGACAACCCCGCAACCTCTCCTCATCAGAATGACGAGAAGGAGAAATCCCCCCAGCAATGAAAAGTCAATGAGTCTGTGGCCTCTGCCACAGAACTAATGGATATGGATATAACCAAATTATTAGAAATGGAATTCAGAGTAACAATGGTCAATTTGATGTGTAGACTTGAAAAAAGTATTAATGAAAATGTTAATGAGAATATAGAATCTCTAAGGGCGGAAATGAGAGCGAATCTGGCAGAAATTAAAAATTCTATGAATCAAATGCAGTCAAAACTAGAGGCTCTGACGGCCAGGGTGAATGAGGTGGAAGAATGTATCAGCGAATTGGAGGATGGGTTAGTAGAAGACAAAGCTAAAATAGAATCTGGACTTAAAAAAATCCACGCTCAAGAATGTAGGTTACGGGAGATAACTGACTCAATGAAACGTTCCAATGTCAGAATCCTCGGCATCCCCGACGGGGTGGAGAAAAACAGAGGTCTAGAAGAGATATTTGAACAAATTGTAGCTGAAAACTTCCCTAATCTAGCAAGGGAAACAAACATTCGTGTCCAAGAGGCAAAGAGGACCCCTCCCAAGCCAACCACGACAAACCTACACCATGTCACGTCATAGTGCATTTTGCAAATATTAGATCCAAGGATACAGAATTGAAAGCGGCCAGGGCAAAGAAATTTCTCATGTACCAAGGCAAAGGTATCAGAATTACGTCAGGCCTGTCTACACAGACCTGGAATGAGAGAAAGGTTTGGGGGGGCATTTTTAAAGCTCTTTCAAAGAAAAACATGCAGCCAAGAATCCTTTATCTAGCAACGCTGTCATTCAGAATTGATGGAGACATAAAGACCTTCCAGAATGGCCAGTCATTGACCAATTTTGTAACCACGAAACCAACCCTACAGGAGATATTAAGGGGGGTTCAATAAATGTAAAAAGGCCCCAAGAGTGATACAGAACAGAGTCACAATTGATAGAAACAAAGACTTTACAGGCAACATGGCATCATTAAAATCATATCTCTCAATAATCAGTCTCAATGTAAATGGACTAAATGCTCCCATAAATGCCACAGGGTTGCAGATTGGATAAAAAGACATGACCCATCCATTTGCTGTCTACAAGAGACTCATTTTGAACCTAAAGATACATTCAGACTGAAAGTAAAGGGATGGAATACCATCTTTCACGCCAATGGGCCTCAAAAGAAAGCTGGGGTAGCAATTCTCATATCACACAGATTGGATTTTAAACTAAAGACTATAATTAGAGATACAGAAGGGCACCCATTATTCTTAAAGGATGTATCCAACAAGTGGATATGACAATTATAAATATATATGCCCCCACCAGGGGAGCAGCAAGATACACAAGCCAACTCTTAACCAGAATAAAGAGACATATAGATAAAAATACGTTAATAGTAGGGGACCTCAACACTCCACTATCAGAAATAGACAGAACACCCATGCAAAAAATCGACAAAGAAACAAGGGCTTTGAATGCCATACTCGACAAGTTGGTCCTCATAGATATATATATAAACTCTACACCCCAGAACCAAAGAACACTCATTCTATTCTAATGCCCATGGAACATTCTCAAGAATAGACCATGTTCTGGGACACAAAACAGGTCTCAACTGATACCAAAAGACTGAAATTATTCCCTGCATATTCTCAGACCACAATGCTTTGATATTGGAACTCAACCACAAGGAAAAATTTGGAAGAAACTCAAACACTTGGAGACTAAGAACCTTCCTGCTCAGGAATGATTTGATAAACCAGGAAATCAAAAATCAATTTAAACAATTTATGGAGAACAATGAGAATGAAAACACAATGGTCCAAAACCTACGGGATACTGCAAAGGCAGTCCTAAGGGGGAAATACATAGCCATCCAAGCCTCACTCAAAAGAATAGAAAAATCTAAAATGCAGTTTTTATATTCTCACCTCAAGAAGCTGGAACAGCAACAGAGGGACAGACCTAATCCATGCACAAGGAAGCAGTTGACCAAGATTAGAGCAGAAATCAATGAATTAGAAACCAGGAGTACAGTAGAGTAGATCAACAGAACTAGAAGCTGGTTCCTTGAGAGAATCAATAAAATTGACAGACCACTGGCAAGACTTATCCAAAGGAATAGAGAAAGGACCCAAATTAATAAAATTATGAATGAAAAAGGAGAGGTCACAACCAACACCAATGAAATTGGAAGGATTATTAGAAGCTTTTATCAACACTTTTATGCCAAAAAATTAAGCAATCTGGAAGAGATGGAGGCCTTCCTGGAAACCTATAAACTACCAAGACTGAAACAGGAAGAAATTGATTTTTTAAACAGGCCAATTAATTATGAAGAGATTGAAACAGTGATTAAAAACCTTCCAAAAAACAAAACTCCAGCCCTGGGCGGTTTTTCTGGGGAATTCTACCAAACGTTCAAAGAAGAAATAATACCTATTCTCCTAAAGCTATTTCAAAAAATGGAAACAGAAGGAAAGCTACCAAACTCATTCTATGAGGCCAATATTACCTTGATCCCCAAACCAGGCAAAGACCCCATCAAAAAGGAGAATTACAGACTGATTTCCTTAATGAATATGGATGCCAAAATCCTCAACAAGATCCTGCCTAATAGAATCCAACAGTACATTAAAAGAATTATCCATCATGACCAAGTGGGATTCATCCCTGGGATGTAAGGGTGGTTCAACATTCGCAAATTGATTGGTGTCTTAGATTTTATCCAGAAAGAAAAATCAAAAATCATATCATTCTCTCAATAGATGCAGAAAAAGCATTTGACAAAATACAGCATCCTTTCCTGATTAAAACCCTTCAGAGTGTAGGGATAAAGGGTACATTCCTCAATCTCATAAAAACCATCTATGAAAAGCCTACAGCAAATATCATTCTCAATGGGGAAAAGCTGGAAGCCTTTCCCTTAAGATCAGGAACACGACAAGGATGCCCACTCTCGCCATTATTATTCAACATAGTACTAGAAGTCCTTGCAACAGCAATCAGACAACAAAAAGGGATAAAAGGTATCCAAATCGGCAAAGAAGTCAAACTGTCTCTCTTCGCAGATGACATGATACTCTATACGGAAAACTTAAAAGAATCCACTCCCAAACTATTAGAAGTTATAGAGCAATTCAGTAATGTGGCGGGATACAAAATCAATGCTCAGAAATCAGTTGCATTTCTATACACGAATAATGAGACTGAAGAAAGAGAAATGAGGTAATCCATCCCATTTACAATAGCACCAAAAACCATACGTTACCTTGGAATTAACTTAACCAGAGACGTAAAGGATCTATATTCTAGACCACAAATCACTCTTGAAAGACACTGAGGAAGACACAAAAAGATGGAAAAATATTCCATGCTCATGGATCGGAAGAATTCACATAGTTAAAATGTCCATGCTACCCAGAGCAATCTACACTTTCAATGCTATCCCGATCAAAATACCGATGACATTTTCCAAAGAACTGGAACAAATAGTCCTTAAGTTTGTATGGAACCAGAAAAGGCCCCGAATCACTAAGGAACTGTTGAAAAGGAAAAACAAAGCTGGGGGCATCACAATGCCGGATTTCAAGCTGTACTACAAAGCTGTGATCACAAAGACAGCATGGTACTGGCACAAAAACAGACACATAGACCAACAGAACAGAATAGAGAACCCAGAAATGGACCCTGGGCTCTTTGGGCAACTAATCTTTGATAAAGCAGGAAAAGACATCTGGTGGAAAAATTCAGTCTCTTCAATAAATGGTGCTGGGAAAATTGGGCAGCTACATGCAAAAGAATGAAACTTGACCACTCTCTCACACCATACACAAAAATAAACTCCAAATGGACGAAAGACCTCGATGTGAGACAGGAATCCATCAAAATCCTAGAGGAGAACATTGGCAGCAACCTCTACGACATCGGCCAAAGCAACCTTTTTCATGACACATCTCCAAAGGCAAGAGAAACAAAAGAAAAAATGAAATTGTGGGACTTCATCAAGATAAAAAGCTTCTGCACAGCTAAGGAATTACAGTCAACAAGGAGGCAGCCCATGGAATGGGAGAATATATTTGCAAATGATGCTACAGATGAAAGACTGGTATCCAAGATCTACAAAGAACTTCTCAAACTCAATATGTGAGAAACAAATAAACAAATCATAAAATGGGCAGAAGATATGAACAGACACTTTTCCAATGATGACATACAAATGGCTAACAGACACATGAAAAAATGTTCAAAATCATTAGCCATCAGGGAAATTCAAATCAAAACCACACTAAGATACCACCTTACGCCAGTTAGAATGGCAAAAATTGACAAGGCAAGACACAACAATTGCTGGAGAGGATGTGGAGAAATGGGATCCCTACTACACTGTTGGTGGGAATGCAAGTTGGTACAGCCACTCTGGAAAACAGTGTGGAGGTCCCTTAAAAAGTTAAAAATTGAGCTACCCTATGACTCAGCCTTTGCAATACTGGGTATTTACCCCAAAGATACAGACGTAGTGAAGAGAAGGGCCATATGCACCCCAATGTTCATAGCAGCATTGTCCACAATAGCTAAATCGTGGAAGGAACCGAGATGCCCTTCAACAGATGACTGGATTAAGAAATTGTGGTCCATATATACAATGGAATATTACTCAGCTATCAGAAAGAACGATTTCTCAACATTTACTGCAACATGGACGGCACTGGAGGAGATAATGTTAAGTGAAATAAGTCAAGCAGAGAAAGACAATTATCATATGGTTTTTCTCTCATCTATGGAACATAAGAACTAGGACGATCGGTAGGGAAAGAAAGGGATAAAGAAAGGGGGGGGTAATCAGAAGGCGGAATGAAGCACGAGAGACTATGGACTCTGAGAAACAAACTGAGGGCTTCAGAGGGGAGGGGGGCGGGGGAATGGGATAGACTGGTGATGGGCAGGAAGGAGGGCACGGATTGCATTGTGCACTGGGTGTTATATGCAACTAATGAATCATCGAACTTACATCAGAAACCAGGGATGTACTGTATGGTGACTAACATAATATAAAAAAAATCATTTAAAAAATGTAAATAACTTAAATACTTTAATTGAAAGACAGAGTGGTGGAATGGATAGAAAAATAAGACCCATCTACAAGCTGCCTAAGTAAAGATTCACCTCAGACCTAAAGAAGCACATGGACAGAAAGTGAAAGGATAGAAAAATAATTTTTTTCACCATGCAAATGGAAGTGGAAAAAAAAAAAGGTCAAGGTAGTAATACTTTAAAACAGTCACACACACTTTAAAACAAAGGCTTTAACAAGAGACAAAGAAGGGCATTACATAATGATAAAGGGATCAGTCTAATAAGAGGATATAACAATTGCAAATACCTACACTCCCAACACTGCAGCACCTAAATACATAAAGCAAATATTAACAGACATAAAGAGAGAAACTGATGGTAATACAATAATAGTAGGGAACTTTAACACTTCACTTACATCAAAGGATAGATCATCCAGACAGAAAATCAATAAAGAAACAGTATCTTTGAAGGACACATTGGACCAGAGAGACATAACAGATATATACAGAACATTCCATCCAAAAACAACAGAATGCACATTCTTTTCAAGTGTACATGGTACAATCTCCAGAACAGATCACATGTTAGAAGCCTCAATAAATTTAAGAAGATTAAAATCATACCATGCATCTTTTCCAACCACAATGATATGAAGCTACAAATAAATCACAAGAAAAAACCTGGAAAAACACAAACACATGGAGACTAAATAACCTTATTCTAAATAACAATGGGTCAATGACGCAATCAAAGAAGAAGTTAAAAAAAAACATGGAGACAAATGAAAATGAAAACATAATTGTCCAAAATCTCTGGGACACAGGAACAGGAATTCTAAGAGACAAGTATAAAATCATACAGGCCTACCTCAAGAAACAAGAAAAAAAACTCAAACAATCTAACCTTATGACTAAATAACTAGAAAAAGAAGAACAAAGCCCAAGGTGAGTAGAAGAAATGAAATAATAAAGGTCAGAGCAGAAAAAATGATGCAGAGACAAAAAAAAAAAATCAATGAAACCAAGAGCTGGTTCTTTGAAAAGATAAAAGAAATTGACAAACCATTAGACAGACTCATCAAGATAAAAAGGGAAAGAACCCAAATAAATAAAATCATAAATGAGAGAGGAGAAGTAACAACTGATACCACAGAAAAACAAAGGATTATGAGAGAATATGATGAAAAATAGGTCAACAAACTGGACAACCTAGAAGAAATGGACAAATTCCTAGAAACATACAATTTTCCAAAACTGAACCAGGAAGAAATAGAAAATCTGAATAGACTGATTAACACGTAATGAAATTGAATTGGTAACAAAAAAACTACCAAAAAATAAAAGTCTAGGACCAGATGGATTCACAGGTGAATTCTACTAGACTTTTAAAAAAGATTTAACCTATTCTCCTCAAACTACTCCAAAAAATATAAGTGGAAGGAAAGCTACCAAACATCCTTAATGAGGCTAGCATTACCCTGACACCAAAACCAGATAAAGACACCACACACACACACACACACACACACACACACACACACACACACACACACTACGGCCCATATCCTTGATGAACACAGATGCCAAAATCCTCAACAAAATATTACCAAACCACACTTCAACAATACATCAAAAAGATCATTCCCCATGATCAAGTGGGATTTATTCCTGGGATGCAAGTATGGTTCAATATTCAAAAATCAATGTCATATACCACATCAACAAAATGAAGGATAAAGATCATATGATCAACTCAATAGATGCAGGAAAAGCATTTGACGGGGCACCTGAGTGGCTCAGTTTGTTAAACAGCTGCATTCGGTTTGGGTCAAGGTCCCAGGGTCCTGGGATCGAGCCCCGCATTGGGCTCCCTGATCAGTGGTTCAGGGGGAGCCTGCTTCTCCCTCTCCCTCTGTCTCCCAGCTTGTGCTCTCACTCTCTGTCAAATAAATAAATAAAATCTTAAAAAAAAGCATTTTACGAGAGTCAACATCCATTTGTAATAAGAACTTTCAACAAAATGGGGGTAGAAGGAACATATCTAAAGGCCATATATGAAAAAACCATAGCTAACATCATCCTCAATGTTAAAAACCCGAGAGTCTTCCCTCTAAGGTCAGGAACAAGATAAGGATGTCCATTCTTGCCACTTTATTCAACATAGTACTAGAAGTCCTAGCCACAGCAATCAGACAAGAAAAAGAAATAAGAGGCATCTATATTGGTAAAGAAGTTAAACTGTCACTAATTCGCAGACAACATAATACTACACATATAAAATCCTAAAGATTCCACCAAAAACTACTAGAAATAATAAACAAATTCAGTAAAGTGGCAAGATACAAAATTAATACCCAGAAATCAGTAGCGTTTCTATACACTAACAATAAAGTTGCAGGAAGAGAAATTGAAACAACATCATTTACCACTGCACCAAAAAGAATAAAATATCTAGTAATAAACTTAACCAAAGAGTTGAAACACTTGTAGTCTGAAAACTATAAAACACTGATGAAAGAAATTGAAGATGACACATAGAAATGGAAAGATATTCCATGCTTATGGATTGGAAGGATTATTATTGTCAAAATGTCCATATCACTCAAAGAAATCTATAGATGCAATGCAATCTTTATCAAAACACCAACAGCATTTTTCACAAAGTTAGAGCAGATAATAGTAAAATTTGTATGGAACTGTAGAAGACCCTGAACAGCCAAAGCAATCCTGGGAAAGAAGAGCAAAGCTGGGGGTATTACAAGTCCAGATTTCAAGATATACTACAAAGCTGTAGTAATCAAAACAATACGGTACTGGCACAAAAACAGACACACAGATCAACAGAACACAATAAAGATCCCACATTTATATGGTCAATTAATCTATGACAAAGGAGTAGGAATATACAATGGGGGAAAAGATGGTCTTTTAAATAAATAGTTCTGGGAAAACTGGACAGCTGTATGTAAAAGAATGAAACTGGACTACTTTCTTACACCATACACAAAAACAAACTCAAAATGGATCAAAGACGTAAACGTGAGACCTGAAACCATAAGAATCCTAGAGGAGAACACAGGCAATAATTTCTCTGACATCAGTCATAGCAACATTTTTCTAGATATGTCTCCTAAGGCAAGGGAAACAAAAGCAAAAATAAACAATTGGGACTATATCAAAATAAAAAGCTTTTGCACAGCAAATGAAACCATCAACAAACAAAAAAACCTACTGAATGAGAGATATTTGCAAATGATATATCCAATAAGGGATTAATATCCAAAATATAAAAAGAACTCATACAACTCAATACTAAAAATACAAACAATCTGATTAAAAAATGGGCAGAGGACCCAAATAGACATTTTTCCAAAGAAGACATACTGATGGTCAACAGACATACAGAAAGACACTCAATGTTACTAATCATCAGGTAAATAAAATCAAAACCACAATGAGGTATCACCTCATGCCTGTCAGAATGGCTAAAATCAAGAAGACAAGAAACAACAAGTGTTGGAGAGAATGTGGAAAAAAACTAACTGTTGTGCAGTGCTGGTGGGAATGTAAATTGGTACAGCGACTGGGAAAAACAGTATGGAGGTTCCTTGAAAAAGTAAACATAGAAATGCTATATGACCCAATAATTCTACTATTGGGTATTAACCTAGGAAAAATGGAAATACTAGTTCAAAATAATATATGCACCCCTATGTTTATTGTAGCATTATTTACAATATCTAAGACATGGAGCAATGTAAGTGTCCATCATTAAACAAATGGATAAGGAAAATGTGGTATATATACACAATGCAATATTACTTAGGCACAAGAAAGGATGAGATTGTGCCATTTGAGATGACATGTATGCACTTAGAGGGTATTTTGCAAAGTGAAATAAGTCAGACTGAGAAAGACAAATGCCATATGATTCCACTCATAAATGGAATCTAAAAAAAAATGAATAAACAAACACAAAGTAGAATCAGAACTATAGATACACAGAACAAAGTAATGGTTGCCAGAGGGGAGGGGGCTGGGGGACTGGGCAAAACAGGTAAAGAGGAGAGGGAGATACAGGCCTCCAGTTATGGATTTAGTAAGTCACAGGAATAAAAAACAAAGTAGAAGGAATATAGTCAATAATACCGTAATAGTGATATAATGGGATAGATAATAGCTCTATCTGTGGTGAGCATAGCATAATGTATAAATTTGTCAAATCGCTAAGTTGTACATCTGCAACTAATGTAACATTGTGTGCCAACTATACTCAAACAAATAAATTAATATACATTTAAAAGAAGACATCATATAATGTGGTTAATGTGTGTTATAAAGGTATCAATATGCGAAGAAACAGTAGGTTCACAACATGTATTTTTTGACAGTAGTTTTTCTTGTTATGTCTGAACTCCAGAATTACTTGTTGTAAAAGGGCCTTTTTTCGTGTTTCATGCCACAAGTTTATATGTTTTTAAGATAGTATCACATAAACTGTTTCCATAAAATAGTATTTTCATAGAAAAACAGTATTTTCATAGATAATTATAATTTTTGCATTGTCTTTCAAAACTAGACACACCATTTGACTCAAAGTTAGGATTTATGTCAAGAGGTAATCACACACAACTAAGTCTAACCTGCTGTTACTTTCTGTAGCAGGGAGTAAGCAGCTATGCACTACTGATCATTTCAGCAGAAAAACATTTGTTAAAACAGTGTGATTGGCAAGATAACTGGCTGAGTTTTTTCCTTTCATCCAGTTGTCTTAAGATTCTGTCAATATAATGAAGATACTTTTTAAATTTTAAATAATTTATTGTGAAATAACCCCAACTTTATACAACAGTTGCCAGTAGTGATAAAAGAACTGCAATATCTCTTTCTCCTATATTCTTCAAATGTTTCTATTTTACTGTGTATTACTGTATAATGTTTGCTGCATCAGTCACACTTCATTATCATTAATCTATTTCTAAACATTTGGAGAGTAAGTTGCAGAAATGATATTCCATCACCTCTAGATACTCTGGTGTGTATTTCCTAAAATTAATGACACTCTTATATAAAAATAGCCCACCACTCTCCAGATAAACATGTCAGCATTGATACAACATAATTGTCTAACTGAAAGACCCCATTCAAATTTTGCCAGATGTGTCTTTTTCCTTTTTGATTCCAGATCCTCCTCAGGAAAATGAGTTACATTTAGCTGTCTTGTCTTCAATTTGTTTCTACTTTTTATTTCCCTTCCATGTGCTTGACAGTTTTAGAGCAGAAGCCTTGCATTTATAGGACGATCTTCAATGGAGTCCACGTGATGCATTTTCATGACAGACTCAGGCCACACATTGTTGACAGGAGTACCACTGAAATGACTGTGCTCTTCTCAGGGCCTTATATCCAGGGGACATGATGTTAACTCATCCTACTGCTGGTGGTGTTAATCTTGATTACCTGCCATGTTGCTCTCTACCAGATTTCCCCACTTTATCACCATTTTCCCCTTTGCAACTGATTAGTATTTGGAGTATCTAAGCAGGGAGTTATTCTGATATTTTGCTAATATCTTGTACCTCATCCAATCCCTGTCCGCCAGTTTCAGTATCCATAAAAAGTTTGTTTCAACAAACCTTCTTTATAATGGTTGCAAAAATAGTTATTCTCTATTTTCTACATCTAGTAGTTGACATTTTTTAAGAAGAAAACTTTCTCTTCTACTCTATTTATTACTTTATATTTGTATGGACTCATGGATTCCTATTTTACTACTTGTTGTAATCAGTTACTAATATTATTTATTTTGATGTTCAAATTGTCCCTCAATTGGCCAGTGGGGCCTGTTCAGGCTGGCTCCTATGCCCCTTTGACATGTCCTCATCATTCTTGGAGTATTTACATACTTTCTGATATAAAAAGGTATTCCAGCCTCATCTTGTATTTTATTTGCCTCAGTGTTAGTATCAGCCACTTTTCCAAAGTGCTCTGATTCCTTTCAGAGGAGAATGGTATTTAGAAACCAAAATATGGGTGTGTGGCATATTCACTACTACTGGAGTATCATTGCTTCTAGGCTTTCTTAGTAGATAGAACTAGACTATATAAGCAGGCATATAAATACACATATATACATCCATAACTATTTCTATTTCCATGCATATATATGTATTTTAAAACCATGAGTTCATAGTGTTACCTCGGACTCTAATCCCGTATCTTAAGGTTCTTCCTAGCATTTCCCTCTGCCTATGGTTTAAATACCTTTTCTGGCACTAAGAAATGTGGTTCTCATTTCCCCCAACTTTCCACTCAGTGTAACCAATTTCCAACTAAGCCAGTCATTTCCTCCTATTGCTACCTTAGACTCCCTACTCACTATTGTCTCATGTCCTTGGCCAATACACCTGCCGGCCTGTGCCTCCCCATGGTGCCCCCAACCCTTTGCTGCTGAACTAATACCTTCAGCTATCTTGCTGACTTCTCCACACTGGGAAAGGGAAAGGGAAAGGGAAGGCACAAGATACTGCCATTTATTTATTTATTTATTTATTTATTTATTTATTTATTTATTTATTTATTTAAGATTTTATTTCTTTATTTGGCATAGGCAGCAAGAGAGGGAACACAAGCAGGGGGAGTGGGAGAGGGAGAAGCAGGCTTCCTGCTGAGCAGGGAGCCCAATGTGGGGCTCGATCCCAGGACCCTGGGTTCATGACCTGAGCTGAAGGCAGACGCTTAACGACTGAGCCACCTAGGCGCCCCAAGATACTGCCTTTTAAATTTCATTTAACAGGGGCGTCTGGGTGGCTCAGTTGGTTAAGCATCCAATTCCAATTTTGGGTCAGGTCATGATCTCAGGGTCGTGAGATTGAGCCCCATGTTGGGCTGTGCAATGAGCATGGAGTCTGCTTAAGATTCTCTCTCTCCCTCTCCCTCTGCCCCTCTCCCCCACTCACACTCTATCTCTCTCTAAAAAAAAGAAAAAAATTTCAGTTAGAGTCCAGGATATTTTGAACAAATATACATGTTTCATATTGTTGATAATGATGGTTATGGTTAATCATAGATAACAATATTTTGGAATAAAAGTCCTAATTGGCACATCATTTATTTATGAAAAACCTTGATTAAGGAGAAAAAAGCTAAAAAATACATACAATCAAGATGTTAGAAGTAGGTGATGAAAGAAAGGAAAAAAACAAGAATAGGACCATAAAATTGAGCCAAAAAAATAGTGACAAAGTGTTTCACAGACTTTAGATTGAGCCAGAAATGTGACTCTCGGTTTTCTCACCCACCTTATCAAGTGTTTGGATCTTGACCCCACTATTCAGTAGATCAGGTTCTGGGCAAGGCACTTAAACTCCCTGGGCCTCAGTTTCCTCATTTGTGAAGTAAGGATACAAATAAGTATTATCTCTTTGAATTGTTATGAGAATTAAATAAATTAATCCATGTAAAGCTCTTAGTGCTTAGCACGTGTTTAAATATTCAAAGTCTAGCTATGTTATTAGTTGAGGTAGGGTTACTTTCTCCAGTTTATACAAGGATAAAACAATCCAGAGGCCTGGAAATTTTTTAAAAAGATTTCATTTATTTGTTTGAGAGGGACAGAGAGCACCAGTGGGGGGAGGGGCAGAGGGAGAGGGACAAACAGACTCCTCTCTGAGCTAGGAGCCTGATGTGGGGCTCGATCCCAGGACCCCGAGATCATGACCTGAACTGAAGTCAGATGCTTAACCAACTGAGCCACCCAGGTGGCCCCAGAGGCCTGGAAATTTAACATGCTTCTCAGATTGTCTCAGTGTCACTTCTTCAACCACAGAATAGGTACTTGGGCATAGTTATTTCTAAGTTGAGGCTTCTGTCCTCAATTTTGAAGTGTAGCTATTGTGCATAATCGATTAAAGATCTATACTGTTTAGTTATCAAATAAAAGGGCTCAAAGGTAAAACAATTCTTTTTTTTTTTTTTAAAGATTTTATTTATTCATTTGACAGAAATAGAGACAGCCAGCGAGAGAGGTAACACAAGCAGGGGGAGTGGGAGAGGAAGAAGCAGGCTCCCAGTGGAGGAGCCTGACGTGGGGCTCAATCCCAGAATGCCGGGATCACGCCCTGAGCCGAAGGCAGACGCTTAACGACTAAGCCACCCAGGCGCCCCAAAGGTAAAACAATTCTTAAGAAAACTGAAGATCTAGAAAATTCTCTTATGTCAGCAGATAGCAGAAAGCCTCTCTTCTCAGAAAAGAACCTATGCATACACATAAATATCTGCACAAAAACTTGATGGAGACCTCAGAGTTCCATGTCCAAATGTGATAAATCCACAAGAGAGAGTCTGAAGGATAATTATACCAATTGTCTGTCTCATCCATGAAAGAAACAATGGTTCAGAGTCTGAGGAGAAGAACATCTGAATGAAGGCCTGCTTGGATTTTCTACAGGATGTGTCCCAAACAGCTGAATGAAGTGACCTATTGGGTAGGGTCTTTTGGTATCATTCACTTGCACATTGGATGATGTCTATCAAAATTCTGTTTTACCTTTTCATCTAGACAGTGACTAATCAAGAAATCTGGTTATATCTTAAAACTGCTCTAATTTCATTATACAATATTGAACATATAATACACATAATATATGCAGAAAAGTTTGTTTTCTTATTATGAAACTATTTTTAAAAAAGATTTATTTATTTATTTTAGAGAGGGACAGATAGAGAGAGCATGAACCAGGGGAGGGGCCGAAGGAGAGGGGAGAGAAGCAGACTCCCCGCTGAGTATGGAGCCAGATGCAGGGCTTGATCTCAGGATCCTAAGATCATGACCTGAGCTGAAACCAAGAGTCAGATGCTCAACTGCTGAGCCATCCAGGTGACCCTTTTGAAGCTATTTTTTTGTGATTAAAACATGTAATTCAAACTTGAAGTTTAAAAAATTATTGATGAAGAATATTCTTTCCTATTTTGTAGTGTGCCTGTTTAAAAATTTTGATTTGCCAGCATCAGTGCAAATCAGAATTATTTTAGAAATGCGATTTTATGTTGTGCTGATTAAGTCAAACTGTACACTGTGATCTTGTGTCCTTTTACTATCTTTATCCTCTGACATGATTTTAGATACTGATGAAATAAAGCCTCGCTGAAAACAGCAACAACATTTCTGAATAATGAATCAATCCTATCCTGATTTGCAACTTGGACACGTTGGTGACATTAATTATCATATATCTTCAAACTCTGAAGATGACTGTGGTACAGCTTCCTGCCTTTTCAAACATAGCAGCCATCAATTTAGACAAAATACAGACATAATTATGGCTCTGAAAACCAGAAAGGATGGTAAATTTCCCTTATGACTGCGCACTTGGACAATACTCCAAGTGAAGACCTAGGTCTACCAAACTTAAATAGCTTTCTCATGTGGAGGCTGATCCTTGCCCCATTCTGTCTCCCACAGAGAACACATCCTTTGCCATCAGAGAGAGGGTAGCCTATAGCAAAAGGTCCAAGCATTAGCTTAGCTTGTGTAAACTAGTACCTTCCTCAACTACATGTTGTCATTGAGATATTGATTTATGTTTTCTAACTTTGACAGTGTTTTAATTTTAAATGGGAATAATTTACTTTGTAATGTTCTTTGATGTAGTATAGTCTCTTCTAAACATTATGTGCTTGTGATGTCAATTTGCTATAATTTTCCCTGTCCAATGATATGGTGCCTACATCTAGTCTTTCTCTGCCAACCTGCTCCTGTTATCGCCCCCACACCAGAACAGAGGAGGACTGCAGTCTCAATAGACGTAGACAACTCACTAATGCTCTGAAGGTGGAAACAGAAGGAGTAGCAGCAGGAGGGGCTCCTGGGTGGCTTAGTAGGTCAAGCATCTGACTCTTGATTCAGCTGGGGTCCTGATCTCAGGGTCATGAGATCGAGCCCCGCCTCAGGCCCCATGCTGGGCAAGGACCCTGCTTGAAATTCTCTCTCCTTTTCCCTCTGTACTGTCCTTCCCCTCTCTTTCACCCGCTCTCTCTTAAAAAAAAAAAAAAAAGGAGTAGCAGCAGGAGGCAGGGGTTGAAAGAAGAGCATGGAGTCAGTAGACTGGAAAATACTACCATGTGGTTTCATTCAGCAGTATCTACCGTGTGAACCATATCAGTACTAGGCTCTAGGATATTTATGTGTAATTATCTTTTCTGTAGGGAAAGGGGAAAATATTATATCCATAACATAACTAATGTATTTACAATTCTTTTCTGTTTACAAAGTATTTTCACAAGCATAATTTTGTTTGATTCTTAAATAACCCTGTGAGGTGGGCATAAAAGCTATTATTATATACACCTCTTTGCCAATGAAATGAGGAGGTTCAGGAAAGTTAAATGAAGTTAGCATCAGTCAAAGTCATATAGCAGTGGAGCACAAAAATCAGAACTTTCAGAAGTCTGCTCCTATGAGGGATGTCCCCGCCTGAAAGGTGCTCAGGTGGTGAAGTGGGGCAGAATCCTAGCTGGGACAGTGTGGTCTCAGGATCCCCAGGCTCACAGAAAGAATGCAGGTATCTGAGTTCCCAAGCATTCCAGTGGGGAAGCCAGCTGCAATTAGTGAGCCCTGGAGTGGCCTCTCAGCTAGGTGTTGCCATAAACCACAAACGGTGGCAGGATCTGGCTCTCTAAGCAGAGGCCCAGCAAGCAACAACTGCTGTGAGATCTGTCTCCTTCTCCCATGAGGAGTGGTGTGGGTGCACGCAGGATCAGGCAAGCACTCCTTGAGCAGGGGCCCAGCGAGCCTCAGGGCTGTGGTGAGACCCCCCTCCTTCCCCTGGGAGGACTGGTGTGGGTGTGCACTGCAGGAGTCTGCAGAGTTTGGCACACACAAAAAGGACTGACTACCTTTCCCTGAGGGTGCACTGAAGAGTGGGGGCCATGACTGTTCAGCTCTGGAACTGGAGATCAGGGCACCACCACTTATTACGTTTTTTTCATCCTCTTATGCACAAAAAGCCTTCAAGGAACAAAAACCACATAGTGCAACCCGAAGAAGCTTACACTAAGCCTAGGCCCCTGGCAAGGGGTGGTACAGCTCTGCCCAGGCAAAGACACCTGAGAATCAGTGCAATAGGCTCCTCCCTCAGAAGACCAGCAGGATCCTCAAGTGAATACCAAGTTTACAGAGCACTCAGAACCGAACAACTCCTGCACTAGGGGAAAACAGTATATGGAATTAGAGGTTTTTTTGCATGAGTCTTTAGTCTTTCAGTTTAAAATTTTCTTTCTCTTTTTTTTTCCTTTTCAACTAATTTATTTTATCAACCCTTTGTTTTTAAGTCCTTTTTAAAAATTTTCATTTTTACATTTAGATTTATAAATATATTCTTCATTTTTGGCTTCCTTTTACTGTATTCAATTTTATATGTGTGTGTGTGTGTGTCTGTCTGTCTGTCTGTCTGTATATATATAAGTTTCGCTTTCTTTATAATTTTGGGATTTAGTGTCTTCAAACAAACAGACCAAAACACACCCAGGACCAAGTGGATCACCCTGTTCTTTATTTTTGTTTTTGTTTTTTTTTAAAGATTTTTTAAAAAATTTATTTGAGAGACAGAGAGACAGCATTGATTACTCTGTTTTATTCACCTATCAGATTATATTCTCTCTTTATTCCCTTTTGTTTTTTTTCTTTTCTTTTTTGGTTTCTGACCTCTTTGGATTTATCTAGTGTGTATTTCGCTTGGGTCATGGTTGATATTTTTTATTTTGTTCTCTCATTCATCTGTTCTTCTCTGGGCAAAATGACTAGACAGAAGAATTCAAACAAACAAACAAAAAAGAACGAGAGATAATACTCTCTGCCACAGATCTAATTGATGTGGATAGAAGTATAACATCAGAGCTAAAACTCAGGATAATGATTACAAAGTTACTAGCTAGGCTTGAAAAAAGCATAAAAGACACATAAGAGAATCTCTTAGTGCAGAAATAAAATCTAATCAGGCCGAAATTAAAAACGATTTAACTGAGATGCAGTCTAAAATGGATCAAGTAAATGAGGTAGAAGAGAGTCAGTGATAGAGAAGACCAGATGATAGAAAGGAAGGAAGCTGAGGAAAAGAGTGAAAAATAACTAATGGACCATGAGGGGAGGCTTTGAGAAATCAGTGATACCATAAAGTGAAACAATATTAGAATTATTGGGGTCCCAGAGGAAGAAGAAAGAGAGAGAGGGAAAGAAGTTATATTTGAGCAAATCATAGCTGAGAACTTCCCTAATCTTGGGACAGAAACAGGCATTCAAGTCTAGGAGGTAGAGAGAACCCCCCTCAAAATCAATAAAAATAGATCAACACCCCAACATATAATAGTGAAGCTTGCAAATTTCAGAGATAAAGAGAAAATCCTGAAAGCAGCTCAAGACATGAACTCCTTAACCTACAAGGGTAGGAACATTAGACTGACAGCAGACCTATCCACAGAGACGTGGCAGGCCAGTAAGGGCTGGCAGGATATATTCAGGGTACTAAATGAGAAAAACATGCAGCCAAGAATACTTTATCCAGCAAGGCTGTCAGAATGGAAGGAGAGATAAAGAGCTTCCAGGACAAACAGAAACTAAAATAATTTGTGATCACTAAACTAGCCCTGCAAGAAATAATAAAAGGGATCCTGAAAGTGAAGAGAGAGCCCATCAGTAACACAGAACAAAGAAACAGGGACAATATACAGAAACAGGAACTTTACAGGTAATACAATGGCACTAAATTCATATCTTTCAATCGTTACTCTGAATGTAAATGGGCTAAATGCTCTAATCAAAAGACACAGGGTATCAGATTGGATAAAAAAGCAAGATCTATCCATATGCTGTCTACAAGAGACTCATTTTAGACCCAAAGACATCTCCAAATTGAAAGTGAGGGGGTGGAGAACCATTTGTCATGCTAATGGACATTAAAAGATAGCTGGGTTAGCAATCCTTATATTAGACAAATTAGATTTTAAACTACAGACTGTAGTAAGGAATGAAGAGGGACACTATATCATACTTACAGGGTGTACCCAACAAGAAGATCTAACAATTATAAATATTTATGCTTTTAACCTGGGAGCAGCCAAATATATAAATCAATTACTAACAAAATTAAAGAAACACACTGGTAATACTACAATAATAGTAGAGGACTTTAACACCCCACTCACAGCAATGGACAGATCACCTAAGCAGAAGATCACCAAAGAAACAAGAGCTTTGAGTGACACACTGGACCAGATGGACTTCACAGATATATTCAGAGCATTCCAGCCTAAAGCAACAGAATACACATTCTTCTCGAGTGCACATGGAACATTCTCCAGAATAGATCATATACTGGGTCACGAATCCAGTGTCAACTGGTACCGAAAGACTGGGATCATTCCCTGCATATTTTTAGATCACAATGCTTTGAAACTTGAACTTAATCACAAGAGGAAATTTGGAAGGAACTCAAATGCTTGGAGGTTAAAGAGCATCCTACTAAAGAATGAATGGATCAACCAGGAAATTAAAGAATTTAAAAAAATCATGGAAACAAATGAAAATGAAAACAGTTCAAAACCTTCAGGATGCAGCAAAGACAGCCCTAAGAGGGAAGTACATAGCAATTCAAGCCTTTCTCAAAAAATTAGAAAAGTCTCAAATATACAAGCTAACCTTTTACCTAAAGGAGCTGGAGAAAGAACAGCAAATAAAGCCTAAACCAAGCAGGAGAAGAGAAATAATGAAGATTAGAGCAGATATCAATGAAATAGAAACCAAAAGAACACTGAAACTAGAAGCTGGTTCTTTGAAAGAATTAACAACATTGATAAACCCCTAGCCACACTTATCAAAAAGAGAAAGGACCCAAATTAATAAGATCATTAATGAAAGAGGAGAGATCACATCCAATATCAAGGAAATACAAACAACTTTAAGAACATATTATGAGCAACAATATGCCAACAAATTAGGCAATCTGGAAGAAATGGGTACATTCCTAGAGACATATAAACCACCAAAACTGAAACAGGAAGAAATAGAAAACCTGAAAGGACCCATAACCAGCAAGAAAATTGAAACAATAATTAAAAATCTCCAACAAACAAGAGTCCAGGGCCAGATGGCTTCCAAGGGGAATTCTACCAAACATTAAAGAAGAACTAATATCTATTCTTCTGAAGCCATTTCAAAAAACCAGAAATGGAGGGGAAAATTCCAAATTCTTTCTGTGAGGCCAGCATTACCTTGATCCCCAAACCAAAGACCCCACCAAAAAGGAGAATTACAGACCAATATCCCTGATGAACATGGATACAAAATTCTCACCAAGATACTAGCCAATAAGATCCAACAGTATATTAGAAGGATTATTCACCAAGACCAAGTGGGATTTATTCCTGGGCTGCAAGGGTGGTTCAACAATTGCAAATCAGTCAATGTGATACATTATATTAATAAAAGAAAAGACAAGAACCATATGATCCTCTCAATAGATGCAGAAAAAGCATTTGACAAAACACAGAATCCTTTCTTGATTAAAACTCTTCACAGTGTAGGGATCAAAGGAACTTACCTCACTATCATAAAAGCCATCTATGAAAAGCCCACAACGAGTATCTTTCTCAATGGGCAAAAACTGAGAACTTTTCCCCTAAGGTCCCTAAGGAACACAACAGGATGCCCACTCTCACCACTGTTGTTCAACATAGTTCTAGGAGTCCTAGCCTCAGCAGTCAGACAACAAAAAAGAAATAAAAGGCATTCAAATAGGCAAAGAAGTCAAACTTTCACTCTTCACAGATGACATGATACTCTATGTGGAAAACCCATAAGACTCCACCCCAAAATTGCTAGAATTTATACAGGAACTCAGCAACATGGCAGGATATAAAATCAATGTACAGAAATCAGTTGCATTTCTATACACTAACAATGAGACAGAAGAAAGAGAAATTTCAGAGAAATTAAGGAATAGATCCCATTTACAATTTCACCAAAACCCGTAAGATACCTAGGAATAAAACCAAAGAGGTAATCAAAGAGGTAAAGGATCTGTACTCTAAAAACTGCAGAACACTTATGCAAGAAGTTGAGGAAGACACAAAGAAATGGAAAAACATTCCATACTCATGGATTGGAAGAATGAATATTGGTAAAATGTATATGCTACCCAGAGCAATCTACACATTCAATGCAATCCTTATCAAAATACCATTGACATTTTCCACAGAGCTGGAACAAATAATCCTAAAATTTGCATGGAACCAGAAAAGACACTGAATAGCCAGAGGAATGTTGAAAAAGAACACCAAAGCTGGTGGCACCACAATGCCAGGCTTCAAGCTATATTACAAAGCTGTAATCATCAAGACAGTATGGTACTGGCACAAAACCAGACATAAAGATCAATGGAACAGAATAGAGAACCCAGAAATGGACCCTGAACTCCATGGTCAACTAATCTTCGACAAAGCAGGAAAGAATATTCAATGGAAAAAGGACAGTCTCTTCAATAAATGTTGCTGGGAAAAGAGGACAGCCACATGCAGAAGAATGAAACTGGACCATTTCCTTACACCATACACAAAGATAAACTCAAAATGGATGAAAGACCTAAATGTGAGACAGGAATCCATCAAAATCCAAGAGGAGAACACAGGCAGAAACCATCTTTGATCTTGGCCGCAGCAACTTCTTGCTAGACATATCTCCAAAGGCAAAGGAAACAAAAGCAAAAAATGAACTATTCCCACTTCATCAAGATAAAAAGCTTTTGCATAGCAAAAGAAACAGTCAACAAAACTAAAAGGCAACCCATGGGATGGGAGAAGATATTTGCAAATGACATATCAGATGAGGGGCTAGTATCCAAGATCTATAAAGAACTTACCAAACTCAACACTAAAAAAAAATCCAGTCAAGAAATGGGCTGAAGACATGAACAGAAATTCTCCAAAGAAGACATATAAATGGCTAACAGACACATGAAAAAATGCTCCACGTCATTTGGCATCAGGGAAATACAAATCAAAACCCCAATGAGATACCACCTCACACCAATGAGAATGGCTACAATTAACAAGTTGGGAAATGAGAGATGCTGGCGAGGATGTGGAGAAAAGGGAACCCTCCTACACTGTTGGTGGGAATGCAAGCTGTGCAGCCACTCTGGAAAACAGTGTGAAGGTTCCTCAAGAAGTTAAAAACAGAGCTACCCTATGACCCAGCAATTGCACTAGTAGGTATTTACCCCAAAGATAGAAATGTAGTGATCTGAAGGAGCACCTGCACCCCAATGTTCATAGCAGCGATGTCCACAATAGCCAAACTGTGGAAAGAGCCCAGATGTCCATAGACAGATGAATGGATAAAGAAGATGTGGTACACACACACACACACACACACACACACACACACACACACACGGCATATTTCTCAGCCATCAGAAAGGATGAATACTTATCATTTACATTGACATGGATGGAACTGGAGGGTATTATGCTGAGCAGAATAAGGCAATCAGAGAAAGACAATTATCATATGGCTTCACTCATATGTGGAATATATGAAACAGCACAGAGGATCATAGGGGAAGGGAGGGAAAACTGAACGGGAAGTCACCAGAGAGGGAGAAAAAACCATGAGAGACTCTTAACTACAGAAAATAAACTGAGGGTTGCTGGAGGGGAGTTGGGTGGGGGGATGGGGTAATTGGGTGATGGGCATTAAGGAGGGCATGTGAAGCGATGACCACTGGGTATTATATGCAACTGATGAATTACTGAACACATCTGACTAATGTTGTACTATATGTTGGCTAATTGAATAGAAATAAAATAAAAAAAAGAATCTCTCTGAGGTAATAATAGAATGACCATTTTCATTAAATTGGACAATTATAGAGCAGGCAAGACTCTACATTATTTCAAAATGAAGAAACCGAGATCAAGGGAAAATCACATGATTGTTGCTGTGGAACTTGAATCTACGTATATACAAAATACCTTAAGTGGAAGGAAGGAAACTGACATTTATTAGGTGACTATTTTGTAGTAGACACTGTGCTAAAGGTGTTTATATATATGATCTCATTGACTTCCCAAGAATTCTTATAGATATTATTCCCATTTTGTATCTGAGGAAATTGAGGCTTGTTATAAGTCATAAAATTAAAAAGTGATAGAGCCTGGATTCAAACTTCCTGTAATTCTAGAGCGGGTAGTTATTGCTACACATTTTCAAACTTTTCCCACTACAATCAATCCATTATTAATAGCGATCTGATGAGTACTGTTATACACAACTAATGAATGATTAAACACTACATCAAAAACTAATTATGTACTATATGTTGGCTAATTGAATTTATTAAAAAAAATAAAAAAATAACATTGTAACCCAAATACACCACAAATTGAAATAAAACTTTGTCAAATATCCTTATGATCTGTGATGTACTGTTCTATTCTATTTTTCCATTGAAAATGCACTAAAATTGATTTTATGATTCATTAATGGGTTGTGACCTACAGTTCAAAAAACACAGCGTGCTATTTTCCCTTTTCTGTCACCATTCCATTAATATTTTGGAAGAATCTTTCTTTTCACTACTAACCAACAGTCTTCTTTTCAGCTTTGCTTAGATCTTACATACCCAAATTAAAGGAGATGTTGTCTTAGCCTTTGCTTCTTTAAATTCATAATAGCTCATGCAAAACACTGTAGCATGTATTCTTCCTGTGGTCTTAGGCACTTTAGATTCCCCTCCTCCTCCCCCTTCTCTCTCTTTCTCTTCCTGACCACATCCCTGTGAGGGGGCAGAGAGACCCATTAAAATCGAACCCTGTCATTTTCTGAACCGATGGGCGGTTTGTTGTTTGAGGAGACTCCAAGGCCATGTCTATAAGAGGCAAATGTAGGTAAGTTATCCACTGATTTACATTTGGCTTAAAACCTTCTCTGAGTGGGTGGGTCGGGTAGTGGTAGAGGTGGGGTTGGGCTATGTATCATTTACCCTGGCAATACTCCATAGGACAGGGTGTGCTTGGGTGGCCTGGCATTCTTCACTCATTTTCTGGTGGATGCCATGATGTACCAATGGGGTCATCTGTATCAACCATGCACAACTCTTCCCTGGGTGATGGTCTATCAGAACTTTCAATCTGAAATTTGAAATTTCTTGGCCCACTACAGGATAACTTTTAGAAGTTAGAGTCCAGAAACACTATCAGTCTGTCAATGGTTATGTTAGATTTTTTATAATTGCTGGCACTCATTTAGCCTTCTCACACACATTCTCAGAGCAGCCTTGTGATGAGATTGTTATTACAACATTTTGTATTAGCAAAAAGGCTAGGTGTGCAGGTGGCTTCTGTTCAGTAGACACTAAGAAGGGCAGGAGAGGGTTGAATTAGAATATGTGATGAGAAAGGAAGTGGTAGAGATGAGGTTTACACACACACACACACACACACACATGCATGAACACATCAAAAATAAACTTTCGAGGGGCTTTGGTGTCCAAGTTAAGTCTGTCCTGCTTTATTCTTTTTCAGGCCTTGATTGTCTGTGCTCTGTTATCATCTGTTTCAGCCAACATTATAATAGCTTAAATCCTAGAATTTTCTATCCTTGGCTTTCCTCATTTAGCAAAGAAGATTGAAATTGGCTCTCAGATCTAAGCTTATTTTGTAATCACAGGCAGATTAAGCTTTCAAGTGGAAGAGATTTCAGTTCTTTTGTTGGGCGGTGGTTCTCAAATACTGGTGCACACAGGAATAATCTAAGAAGCAGTTAAAAATGCAGATTCCTGAGCTTCACTAAGATAGATTCTGATTTAATAGGTCAGAGGTGGTTCTCTGAAATCTACATTAAAAAATTTTAGATTTGGGACACCTGGTTGGCTCAGTCGGTTAAGCGTCTGCCTTTGGCTCATGTCGTGATCTCATGGTCCTGGGATCGAGTCCTGCATCAGGCTCCTTGCCTAGCGGGGAGCCTGCTTCTCCCTCTGCCTGCCCCTCCCCCTGCTTGTGCTCTCTTTCTCTCTCTGACAAATAAATAAAATCTTTAAAAAATTTAGATTTTTTTTGAATCAAGGTGATTCAGATTCAAGTCATCTAGGAGCCACATTATGAAAAATGTGAATTCCAGATACTATAAAATATGTATGAGTAATCTACTTTGTAGGCCTTCCTTTTTAGTCCCATCTTTACAACGGTCATAGAGGATCTCAAATATTTTTATTAAAGACAATAACAAAAACATTTATTAATAACAACCATAAACACAGATAGCAATCTAAAAGTGTCCTGGGTCACGTAATCAACCAAGCACAGGTTTCCTGCACAAATGTGAGGACCAAAATGGAGGCTGGAGAAACTGTTGCCCGTGGTAGAGACTATTAGAGCTCTCCCATATCTGAGTTCTCCTGCACATTTCCCAGCTTCCCTTGGAGTCTGGTTGACCCTGTGTCTGGGTCCTGGCCAGTGGAATGGGGACAAAAGTAAAGAACCACTTTTAGACCTGATCTCTAAAATATCCAGAATAGTCTTTTATGTTCTTTGTCTTCTCTTCTCCATCTTCAGAGAAGTAATGCCAGGATGAACTTGAAACTGCCGATTGGCAGAACAAAATAGAAACAGCCTGGGTTCATGAGTCATTGCCCACAGGAGAGCTACCTGGCCTTCACTGAATTGTGATATGAACAAAAATAAGCCTCTATGTACTAAGCTGCTTATTTATTGGGACTTATTTATTTTGGTGGCATAGTTTATCATATCCTCATACCACTGCTATGTTATTAGTAACTAATTAATAATTGTGATGAAAATACTTCCTTTATTATATTAGAACAGACTCATTTGAACTGAATTGGGCCAATAACCAAGCAGAACAAAGCCTGGGCAATCTTGCCATTGCCTCTTCAACCCAATATTCCACATAGAACTGTTCCAACCAAATATTTGCTGAAACATGTAAGCCAATCTTGTTTTAGTATGCAAGGAATAAATATCCACTTATTCATCTATGGAAAGTTTCTGGCCTTCTTCCTTAAACTCGATCACAAACCAATCTTTCCTTTACTGCTTCATTTATAAAAGATTATGAACTCCCTCAAATGTCAAAAAAGAAATGGTGTCTATGAATTAAATGGTTCTTACATTCAATAGCTGTTATATATCCAATGGGAAAATAAAAACTAACATGGTATCTGAAAGGATGGCCACTTTTCAAATTTCTTCAGAATGCAATCATTTAACTTGTCTCATTATCTTTCCCATAAATGTTGAATACTGACTTTATTTACTAATCTTAGGAAAACTGCTTTTCTTTCTGTGCTAGATAGAACAGTGTTTCCAACTGACAACCATGACCTATTAGTGGGTTATAAGTTAATTCAGGGAGTTGAGACCATTATAAACAGCATTAAAAGGAAATATAAGAGATTATCAAAGCTTGTCACACATAGTTAAGGGTAAGTAATATATTTCATGAAAATTGATTCTGATATAAACATATACACATACACACACAATTGATTCTTATCAAGGTAGTTATGTTCTATTCAATTGCCTTAAACACTGAACCATTGTTCCTAGTGGAAATATTATTTTCTGTGTGTTTCTGCTTAAAGACACTTTATTAATATATATTGACTCACTAACATTAAACTCATGGCTAACAGCACTATAACTCATGCCTTAATGAAACTTATCGAACATGTGTTTTCTCCATGTTGACACATCACATCCTTCCTGTACTTTGGAACACCAGATACCATTTCAGTACTATGCTTCAGCATGATTTTAAACAGCAAAATCACCAACAAAAAGCATAAAATACAAAAGTGTGGCACTAAATAGACCACCAAAAGACACTTATTTACAGTATGACAGCTGAAACAAGAAAGCTAAGTATTACCTTGACCTCAGGTAGCTGAGGTTGCATGTAAGACTACTCAGATTTTTTGCTGCTCTGTGCATGCTCATGTCCTCAAATGACCACAAACTAACTGTAATATTGATTTGAGGGTTACAGATAAACATTAGTGAGTTGGTGAAATACAAAATATAGAATCTTTCAGTAATTAGGATTGCTATCAAAGCTGTTAGATATTGAGGCTTTTGCACAGCAAGGGAAACCATCAACAAAGCAAAAAGGCAACCTACTGAATAGGAGAAGATATTTATAAATGATATTTCGGGTAAGGGGCTAAAATGTAAAATATATAAAGAACTTATATACTTAACACCAAAAAGCCCAAACAATCTGATAAAATGAGGAGAGGACCTGAACAGACACTTCTCCAAAGAACACATACTGGTGGTCAGCAGACACATAAAAAGATGCTCAACATCACTAACCATCAGGGACATGCAAATCTAAACCACAATGAGATATTACTGCACACCTGTCAGAATGGCTAGTATCAAGAAGACAAGAAATAACAAGTGTTGGCAAGAGGTGGAGAAAAGGAACCCCTGGGCACTGTTGGTGGGAATGTAAATTGGTGCAGCCACTGTGGAAAACAGTATGGAGTTTCCTTAGAAAATTAAAAACAGCATTACCATATGATCTAGTAATTCCACTACTGGGTATTTACCCAAAGAAAATGAAAACAGTAAATCAAAAAGACACATGCACCCTTATGTTTATTGCAGCATTATTTATAGCAGCCAAGATGTAGAAGCAACCCAAGGGTCCATCCATAGATGAATGGATAAGGAAGGTGTGGTGTGTGTGTGTGTGTGTGTGTGTGTGTGTGTGTGTGTATGTATATATATGAAATCTGGCTATTTGTGACAACACGGATGGACCTAAAGGGTACAATGATAAGTACATCAAATCAGACAGAGAAGGACAATACCATATGATTTTACTTATATGTGGAATCTAAAAAAACAAAGCAAGCAAACAAAAACAGACTCTTAAATACAGAGAACAAATTGGTTATTGCCAGAGGGGAGGTGAGTAGGGGGATGGGTAAAATAGATAAAGGAGATTTAGAGGTACAGACTTTCAGTTATAAAATAAATAAGTTATGAAGATGAAAAGTATAGCATGCAGAATAATCAATAATATCATAGGGTAATTCTATTTTTAACTTTTTGAGGAGACTCCATACTATTCTCCAGTGTGGCTGCACCAGTTTGCATTCCCACCAACAGAGAAGGAGGGTTCCCCTTTCTCCACAACCTTGCCAACACCTGTTTGTTTCTTGTGCTGTTGATTTTAGTCATTTTGACAGGTGTGAGGTGATATCTTATGGTAGTTTTGATTTCTATTTCCCTGATAATCAGTAATGCTGGGCATCTTTTCAAGTGTTTGCTGGCCATCTGAATGTCTTCTTTGAAAAAATGTCTATTCATGTCTTCTGCCCATTTTTATTTGGATTAGTTTTTAGGGTGTTCAGTTTTATGTTCTTTATATATTTGTACACTAACACTTTACCAGATATGTCAATTTGCAAATACCTTCTATTCTGTAAGCTGCCTTTTAGTTTTGTTGACTTTTTCCTTTGCTGTGCAGCTTTTTATTTTGATGAAGTCCCAATAGCTTACTTTTGGTTTTGTTTCCCTTGCCTCAGGAGACATATCTAGAAAGAAGTTGTTTTGGCCAATGTCAAAGAGGTTACTGCCCGTGCTTTCTTCTGGACTTGGTTTCAGATCTCACATTTAGGTCTTTAATCCATTTTGAATTTATTTTTGTGTGTGGTATGAGAAAGTGGTCCAGTTTCATTTTTCTGCATGTTGCTGTCCAGTTCTCCCAACACCATTTGTTGAAGAGACTATCTTTTACCCATTGGATATTCTTTCTTGCTTTGTCAAAGATTAATTGACCACTACTAGGGATTTACCCAAAGAATACAGAAATACTAATTCAAAAGGACACATGCATCCTGATGTTTATAGCAGCATTATCTACAATAGCCAAATTATGGAAACAGCCCAAGTATCCATAGACTGATGAACAGATAAAGAAGATGTGATGTACACACACACAGGAATATTACTCAGCCATCAAAAAGGATGAAATCTTGCCATTTGCAACAACATGGATGGAGCTAGAGAGCATTACGCTAAGTGAAATAAATCAGTTAGAGAAAGACAAATACCATATGATTTCATTCATATGTGGAATTTAAGAAACAAAACAAATGAACATAGGGGGAAAAAGAGAGGAAAACCAAGAAACAGACTCTTAACTATAGAGAACAAACTGACAGTTACCAGAGGGGAGGTGGGTAGGGGAACGCGTTAAATAGGTGTTGGGGATTAAGGAGCGCACTTGTTGTGATGAGCACCAGGTGTTGTATATAAGTGTGGAATCACTGTATTGCACACCTGAGACTAATATTACCCTGCATGTCAACTAACTGGAATTTAAATTAAAACTTTTAAAAAATAAAATAAAAACACTTACATCTTAAAAAAAATTATATTATAATAATGCATGGTGACAGACAGATGACTACACTTATTGTAGTGAGCACTGAATAATATATAGAACTGTTAGTCACTATGTTATACCCCTGAAACTAATATAACATTGTATATCAATTATACTTCAATAAAAAAGGTATAAGATATTGAGAGATTGCTTTAGTTAAAAGAATAATTTATGAACATATTTTTATTTAATGAATTTATGCCACAAAGTTTATATATAAATAATATGTTAATAAAATAAAAATACTATAGGTAAGACATGCAAAGTCTGTAACATAATAGGCAATTGGCAGAAAACCACTTATGGTTTGAAAAATGGAGGCTCCTTAAGAGCAAATTACCTGTGTCCTTCATGGAGCCTTAGCCCAATGCTTTTCTCTACAAATCTGCTGATATATGAATGGTAGCCAAAGATGGTACAACCAATCTTAGAAGAGCTCTACTACACCCTGCAGTAGCTGCTCAGATTCAGAGAAGTTCAGTTGTGGCAGCTTTATCTAAACAATTCTACAGTATGGTCCTAGTTTGTTTTTCTCCTCTAAATTGGTCTGGGAAGTGGTAGGATATGAGATTGGGGATTACCTGCAACTTAGTATGGCTTATGAATGCTTGTGCCAGAGTGTGAGACCAATGATTCTCTTCAGAGTCTGACTTTCTTGCAAAGAAAAAAAAAATCACAAAATGACCACCTGGAGAGCAGCCTTTTATCTGCTTATAGAATCCAATCTAGGGTTGCCAGACTTAGCAAATGAAAATACAGAATGCCCAGTTAAATTTGAGTGATTTCTAATTACCTATGCTAATATACATTGAGATAAAAGAAAAATATTGCATGGGACATACTTGTACTAAAGTATTTGTTGTTTATCTGAAATAATTATAAAAATATCTAAATTACATCTCTATTTAATTATATTTCCCTCATGATTTGGCTCTCCTTAGCAGTTATTTATCTTGCAGAATTTAATTATAAAATTTGTCATTACAGTCTAAGTTTAATTTACATTGTGACATAGCTTTCACACAGTGGTCTGTAGAAAATTCTTTTGTTTCCTTTTTTGTCCACTGAACATTCATTAATGGAAAAACACATTCAATATTAGTATTATGAACTGGTATGTACTGGCATAAATCACTTTTCAAATTTAGTTTGCTGAAGCACGTAATACCATCTTCCACTGTATAACTTAGCTTTCCAGTCTTCAGGATTATAGTCCATCTCTTGATCAATGACTTTTAAAAATGTTGTCCAGGAATAAAAGCATTGCTGTCAATGTTTGTTCCTTTCTTCAACACTGCACATGATGATTCCACTTGCTCCCCATGCCAGAAGAGTATTTAGAAACATCCATACAAAAGAATCAAATCCTTCAAGGGATTAAATCATATAACAAAACAGTAATGACAAGTGCCATAAAAATAATCCATTTCAAGTCAGAACTTCTCCTCCTCTTCATAAGTAATATCCCTCTTTAAGAATAGTCTTGACATTTAAAGGGATGTATTTTTCGTAATTCTTTAACACATTCCACAATTTTCTTTGAGGGCCGGGGGACTTCAATAATACTGTTTTCTCTCTTTCTATCTGCATAATCTTATTACTAAAGAGATATTGAAAAGTACAATCAAGAAGTAAGTAGGCTTCACTCAATGATTATTTTAATTTGGGAGTCTTTTCTTCAGAATTAAAGTATGATTTAAGTGCTTCAAATAAATGGAGGATTTTGTCATATGACTGTTCAAGAGAGCCAATGGATTCTGAATCCAAGAGACCTGAAGACTGCTGAATGCCAACAATATCACACAAATATTTTTTTTGAAAAAGTCTTCCTAGAACTTTATTTTTTAAAGCAGTGTTACATACATAATAGCCCAATAAAAAATTAGGCAAAATATATGAACAATGGAAAGGAACTCCTGCTATCTGCAACAATATGGATAAATCTCAAATGTATCAAGCCAAATGAAAGAAGCTGGAAAGGAGACTATGTATTGTATGATTTCATTCATACAACATTTTGGATAAGGTAAAACTATAAGGACCAAAAACATCAGTGACTATAGTTGTCTTTTTTTTCCAACTATTTATTTTTGATCTATCCATGTTGATATGCAGAGTTTGAGTTCATTCTTTTTTAACTGCTATATAGTTATTGAATCATATAAATATATTCTTCATCTAGTTCTCTACTGATAGGCATTTAGGTTGTTTCTGGGTTTTTACTAATGTAACAAACAGCAATGGCTATCACTGTACACATTTTTAAAAATGAGAACTTTTAAGATCCACTCTCTTAGCAACTTTCAAATATGCAATATTAACTACAGTCACTATGCTACATCCTCATTTCCTATGTATTTTATTACCAGAAGTTTGTACTTTCTGATCCCCTTCACTCATTTTGACTATCCCCCTCCTGCCCCCTGACCCCACCACTGACAACCGCTAATCTCTTCTCTGCATTTATGAGTTTAGTTTTGTATGTTTGTTTGGTTTTTTTTTTCCCACATATAAGTAAGTTAATATAGTTATTTGTCTTTCTCTGTCTGACTTATTTCTCTTATCATAATGCCTTCAAGGTCCATTCATGCTCTTACTAATGGCAAGATTTCTTTTTTTATGGTTTATAATATTCCATTACACACACACACACACACACACACACACACACACACACACACCACACTTTCTTTACCCATTAATCCATCAATTAGGATTACTAGATTAGGACACTTAGATTGTTTCCATAACTTTCTTGACTAAGTAACGCTGCAATGAACATGGGAGTGCATATATCTTTTCGAGTTAGTGTTTTTGTTTTCTTCAGCTAAGTACACAGAGTGGAATTGTTGGATCATATGGTAGTTTTATTTTAATTTTTTGAGGACCCTCCATACTGTTTTCCATAGTGGCTTTACTAGCTTACGTTCCCACCAACAGTGAAAGAGGGTTCCTTTTCTCCACATCCTCAAAAACACTTCTTATTTCTTATCTTTTTGATACTAGCCATTCTGATAGGTGTGAGGTGATACCTCACTGTGGTTTTGGTTCACATTTCCCTGATGATTAATGATGTTGAGCATCCTTTCATGTACCTGTTGGCCATCCATATGTCTTTTTTGAAAAAAATATCTAGTCGGATCTTCTGTTCATTTCTTAATCAATTAATTTATCTACCCCCCCTCTCTGCTATTGAGTAAACTGAGTTCTTTATATATCTTGGATATTAACCCCTTATCAGACACATGATCTGCAAATAGTTTCTCCCATTCAGTAGGTTGCCTTTCATTTTGTTGATAGTTTGTTGTGTAAAGCTTTTTAGTTTGATGTGATTACATTTATTTATTTTTGCTTTTGTTGCTTTTGTTTTTAATGTCAGATACAAAAGTCCTTGCCAAGACCTCTATCAAGGAGATTACTGCCTACGTTTTCTTCTAGGAGTATTATTGTTTCACATCTTACATTCAAGTCTTTAATCCATTTTGAGTTAATTTTTGTGTATAGTGTAGGATTAGTGGTCCAGCTTCATTCTTTTGTATGTCACTGTCCAGTTGCCCCAACACTATTTATTGAAGAGAATGCCATTTTCCCACTGTGTATTTTTGTTTTTTTTTCCCTCACAAATTATGCATGGATTTATTTCTGGGCCCTCTATTCCATTCCATTGATCTAAGTGTTTGTATTAAGGGCAATATCATACTGTTTTGATCACTGTAGCTTTGTAACAGCATGAAATTAGGGATTGTGATGCCTCCAGCTTAGTTCTTCCTCAAGATTGCTTTGGCTATTTGGGGTCTTTTGTTGTTCCATACAAATCCTAGGACTGTCTGTTTCATTTCTTTGAAACATCCATTAGAATTCTGGTAGAGATGACATTGAATTTGTAGATTGCTTTGGGCAGTATGGATATTTTAACAGTATTAATTCTTCCAATTCATGAGAACAGTTTTATCTTTTCATTTACTTGTGTCTTCTTCAATTTCTTTCATTAATGTCTTATAGTCTTCTAAGTACAGGTTCTTAATCTCCTTGGTTAAATTTATTCCTTGGTAATTTTATTCTTTTTGGTGCAGTTGCATGTGGGATTAATTTTTCTTTCCTATAGTTCTCATAAAAATCTTTTAACTGCTCAGTTTGAAAAGCATAAACACTGAAATTGGAAAACAATTTCATGCCAATGACTTCAATGTCAGCAGAAAGGACAAGAGATGCTCTTTAAGCGACATTATGTAGACTATAGCAGGACAGCCAACACCTTCCCTTTATGTTTGCTTCAACTTCAAATAAACATTGTCTATACTTTCATGCATATATCCACCCAAATTTGTATTTATATTATCACAAAAAGCAGTATAATTTTTCTCATTAAGTCTGACCTCTATAATAGAGCCCTTTTGAAGTCTCATCTGGGAGAGATTTTTTTTTAAAGATTTTATTTATTCATTTGACAGAGAGAGAGAAACAGCCAGCGAGAGAGGGAACACAAGCAGGGGGAGTGGGAGAGGAAGAAGCAGGCTCCAGCAGAGCAGGGAGCCTGATGAGGGGCTCGACCCCAGGACCCTGTGATCAGGCCCTGAGCCGAAGGCAGACGCTTAACAACTGAGCCGGCCACCCAGGCGCCCCTCATCTGGAAGAGATTTTACTAACAATCGCTTTTTAAGTAATCCTTCTTTATGAGACAAGTATTATACAAGCAAAAGGAACATGTTTTCCATATTATGATTACTTGCATCTGTAGTTATGTTATAAAAAGGTAAGGCATTATATCTTTGATAAGCTCTCTAACAGTACATGGAACTATTACCTTTTTTATTACTGCAGATTTTATCTTAATTTGCTTATAATTTTGGGATCAGAAAATACTTCTGGTAGCAGCACATTCTCTTTTTTTAAATGTTTCAAGTTTCAATTTAAATTTTAGTTAACATATAGTGTAATACTAGTTTCAGGAGTAGAACTTAGTGATTAATCGCTTACATATAATACCCAGTGCTCATCACAAGTGCCCTCCTAATACCCCTTACCCATTTAGCCTATCCCCCCACCCACTTCCCCTTTAGCAACCCTTAGTTTGTTCTCTAGTGTTAAGAGTCTGTTATAGTTTGCCTCCTCCTTTTTCTCTTTTCCCCTGTGTTCATTTGTTTTCTTATTTTTTTTAAGACTTTATTTATTTGACAGAGAAAGAGAGAGAAAGAGCACAAGCAAGAGGAGTGGGGGAGGGAGAAGCAGGCTCCCTGATGAGCAGGAAGCCTGATGCGGGCTCACTCCCAGGACCCTGGGATCATGACCTGAGCAGAAGGCAGATGCTTAACCAACTGAGCCACCTAGATGCCCCTGTTCTGTTTCTTAAATTCCACATATGACTGAAATCACATGGTATCTGTCTTTCTCTGATTGACTTATTTCACCTAGCACTTAGAAACATTAAAAAAAAGGGAATGTACTGCTACCAGAAGTATTTTCTGATCCCAAAATTATAAGCAAATTATTAAGATAAAATCTACTGCAGTAATAAAAAATGTAATAGTTCCATGTACTGTTAGAGAGCTTATCATGTACTGTTAGAGAGCTTATCATGTACTGTTAGAGAGCGCTGTTAGAGAGGCTTCGGTAGAGGGAACCCTCTAGTTCCATGCACGTTGAGGCAAATGGCAAGATTTCATTCTTTTTAATGGCTGAGTAATATTCACATATATATACCATAACTTTTTTATCCATTCATTTATCAATGGACATTTGGGCTCTTTACATAATTTCACTATTATTGATAATGCTGCTATAAACATCAGGGTGCATGTGTCCCTCTGAATAAGTACTTTTAGTATCCTTTGGATAAATACCTAGTAGTTCAATTGCTGGGTCATAATGTAGTTCTATTTTTATCTTTTTGAGGAACCTCCATACTGTTTTCCAGAGTGGCTGTACCAGTTTGCATTCCCACCAACCGTGTAAGAGGGTTCTCCTTTCTCTCTATCCTTGCCAACATCTGTTGTGCCCCGTGTTAATTTTAGCCATTCTGACAGATGTGAGGTGGTATCTCATTGTAGTTTTGATTTGTATTTCCCTTATGATGAGTGATGTTGAACATCTTTCTATAGGTCTGTTGGCTACTTGTCTGTCTTCTTTGGAAAAATGTTTATTCACATCTTCTGCCCATTACTTAACTGGATTATTTGTTTTTTGGGTGTTGAGTTTGATAAGTTCTTTATAGATTTTGGATACTAACCCTTTATCAATATGTCATTTGCAAAATCTTTTCTCATTCCAGAGGTTGCCTTTTAGTTTTGTTGATTGTTTCCTCTGCTGTGCAGAAGCTTTTTATTTTGATGAAGTTCCCATAGTTCATTTTTGCTTTTGTTTCCCTTACCTCTGGAGATGTGCCTAGTAAGAATGGCTGATGTTAAAGCAGTTGTTGCCTGTGTTCTCCTCTAGGATTTTGATGATTTCCTGTCTCATATTTAGCTCTTTCATCCATTTTGAATTTAATTTTGTGTATGGGGTAAGAAAGTGGTCCACTTTCATTCTTCTGCATGTTGCTGTCTGGTTTTCCCAACACCAACACTCTTTGTTGAAGAGACTTTTTTCCACTGGATATTCTTTCTGCAGCAGGACATCGTAACAGTCATTTGAACTGAAGATGAGGGATGATATCCAGTGTGGAAAGCCATTACAATTTCTACTGTGATTATTTTATTTTCCTCATTTGAATGTTTCATAACTTTGGCATGGGTTGTTTAGTTATTATTATATAAGTTTATAGCAGACTTTTCACCATTTTTAATATTAAATCCACAACTGGGAACTGCAGAGAGAGTTTCCAAAGGACTTTTTTCTTCATTTAATAAATATTCACTGTTCAGAAAACTTATCACAAAATTTATACTTATGTTTCAGCATTTTGGAGTTCAAATATACTCAAAGAGCAACCACAGCAAGAATCGAAAAAATTGAATTTGGGGGCACCTGGGTATCTCAGTTGTTAAGCATCTGCCTTTGGCTCAGGGCGTGATCCCAGGGTCCTGGGATCGAGCCCCGCATTGGGCTCCCTGCTCCACTGTCAGGGAGCCTGCTTCTTCCTCTCCCATTCCGCCTGCTTGTGTTCTCTTTCTTGCTGGCTCTCTCTCTCTCTCTCTCTCTCTGTCAAATAAATAAATAAACAAATAAATAAATAAAATCTTTAAAAAAATTGAATTGATAATGTCACAGTTATGATAGTGTATTTGCCACTCACAAATTGGAACCCATAACTAACTGTAAATAGGGGCTGAACTGTTTAAAGTGTGGCAGACTTGTGAACAACAATAAACAGAACTCAATATCTGACATAAAAAATATAAGCTCCCTGCTTACAAGGAAGATCTGTACTTGTAAGGCACAGTATTACTCAATTAATGTTATGGGAAGCCTGGCTTTTAGGCATTGGCAGACTTGCAGATATGCTAGTGTGGTCACTGGAATGAGGCACTCGCAGACTGGCTGTTGTCCAGAAGCATGGGTTTGTCACTGGCTGACTTTGCGAAGTCTGAGCTATCACTGATTGGCTGATTTTCAGAGCATGTGTATGATCTGTTATCACTAATTGATGATGATTGCTTGTTCATGATTTGGGGCTTTGGCCAAAGAACAGTCTTTTCCTACATATGAAAAATACATATTTTAATTTTAAGTTCCCCCTTTTGGTCTTCCATCAGCCAAGCCTGCAGGAAAGAACCTACATGGATCTTTATTTGTGGAAAACTGATTTTTGGCTAGTGTTGCCATTTAAGAGATTTAAGCACCAATTACTGTGGTGGAAAACTAGTACAAGCTGCCAACTTTTTGCAATTATTGAGAAGAGCTGAATAGAGGACATTTGGGTAATCCTCACAAAGTCAATACGGGAAGTTGGAAGAGTCATTAAAGTACAGGGAATGTCCTGTGTATTCACTTCTGGTAACCCGATACCAGCCACATCTCTGGCCCTGCTTTTCTGTCATCTTTCCAACACAGGTTGTGCTCCAGGGTCTCATGGGTTCTCAGAGGGTAGTGGCCCAAGGTGAGGTGAAATAGTTTGAGAAGTTCTGAGCCAGATTAAAGAGCCACTGAAAAGTTTGAATCAAAGTAGCAACATGATTAAGTTGGCATTTTAGAAAGATCATTATGTAAGATGAAAACAGAGAAGGAGACAAACCATAAGAGACTCTTAACTCTAGGAAACAAAGTGAGGGTTGCTGGAGGGGAGGTGGATGGGGGAATGGGGTAACTGGGTGACAGTCACTAAGGAGGGCACTTGATATAACGAGCACTGGATGTTATATGCAACTGATGAGTCACTAGATGCTACTCCTGAAACTAATAATTGAGTATATGTTACATAAATTAAGTTTAAATTAAAAAAATAAAAGAAAGATCATTATGGAATCTGTGTGAGAGATTTGGGAATAGGACCCAGAGACTGGGAAGCAGGCGAGCCTGTTAAAAGACTTAGCACTCAGTAGGAGAGAAAGAATGAGGGCCATTAGACTTTTTTTTTTTCACCAAATATTACTAATTGACTTACAGCATTGAATAAAATAAGTGCCACAGTTTTGAGGTCTTATTTAAAAGGAATCACTGCCAATAATCCTTTGTCACTTTGCCCAAATCCTTTGGGCTGTGATAAGTAAAAGAACTCAGACTTGACAAAGAATTGTGAAATTTGTAATAGCTCCCCTTATTAAGATTTATGTGTGTGTGCCAGATACTGAGCAGTTTTCTGTATATTACTTCCATAATGTCATCATGAAAGAGGCAATTAATTTAGTGCAGTGGTTAAGAGCTAGGTTCAAAGGTCAGAATTCTGGGGTTCAAATCATGGCTCTTTCACGTGTTGGTTCTGCCACAATAGGACCCAAGTTCTTCTTTTTTTTTTTTTTAACATTTTTTTATTATATTATGTTAGTCACCATACAGTACATCCCTGGTTTTTTTATGTAAAGTTCGATGATTCATTAGTTGCATATAACACCCAGTGTACCATGCAATACGTGCCCTCCTTACTACCCATCACCAGCCTATTCCATTCCCCCACCCCCCTCCCCTCTGAAGCCCTCAGTTTGTTTTTCAGAGTCCACAGTCTTTCATGCTTCATTACCTCTTCTGATTACCCCCCTTTCTTTATCCCTTTCTTCTCCTATCTTCCTAGTTCTTATGTTCCATAGATGAGAGAATCATATGATATTTGTCTTTCTCTGCTTGACTTATTTCACTTAGCATTATCTCCTCCAGTGCTGTCCAAGTTGCACCAAATGTTGAGAACTCATTCTTTCTGATAGCTAAGTAATATTCCATTGTATATATGGACCACAACTTCTTAATCCAGTCATCTGTTTAAGGGCATCTCGGCTCCTTTTATGATTTAGCTATTGTGGACAACGCTATGAACATTGGGGTGTATATGGCCCTTCTCTTCACTACGTCTGTATCTTTGGGGTAAATACCCAATAGTGCAAAGGCTGGGTCATAGGGTAGCTCAATTTTTAACTTTTTAAGGGACCTCCATACTGTTTTCCAGAGTGGCTGTACCAACTTGCACTCCTACCAACAATGTAGGAGGGATCCCCTTTCTCCACATCTTCTCCAGCAATTGTTTTTTGCCTTGTCAATTTTTGCCATTCTAACTGGCGTAAGGTGGTATCTTAGTGTGGTTTTGATTTGAATTTCCCTGATGGCTAATGATTTTGAACATTTTTTCATGTGTCTGTTAGCCATTTGTATGTCATCATTGGAAAAGTGTCTGTTCATATCTTCTGCCCATTTTATGATTTGTTTATTTGTTTCTCGCGTATTGAGTTTGAGAAGTTCCTTGTAGATCTTGGATGCCAGTCTTTTATCTGTAGTATTATTTGCAAATATATTCTCCCATTCCGTAGGCTACCTCTTAGTTTTTTTAACTGTTTCCTTGGTTGTGCAGAAGCTTTTTATCTTGATGAAGTCCCACAAGTTGATTTTACCTTTTGTTTCTCTTGCCTTTGGAGATGTGTCATGAAAAAGGTTGCTTTGGCCAGACCACTGGCAAGACTTAACCAAAAGAATAGAGAAAGGACCCAAATTAATAAAATTATGAATGAAAAAGGAGAGGTCACAACCAACACCAATGAAATTGGAAGGATTATTAGAAACTTTTATCAACAGCTTTATGCCAATAAATGAAGCAATCTGGAAGAGATGGAGGCCTTCCTGGAAACCTATAAACTACCAAGACTGAAACAGGAAGAAATTGATTTTTTAAACAGGCCAATTAATTATGAAGAGATTGAAACAGTGATTAAAAACCTTCCAAAAAACAAAACTCCAGGGCCTGATGGATTCCCCGAGGAATTCTACCAAACATTCAAAGAAGAAATAATACCTATTCTCCTAAAGCTATTTCAAAAAATAGAAACAGAAGGAAAGCTACCAAACTCATTCTATGAGGCCAATATTACCTTGATCCCCAAACCAGGCAAAGACCCCATCAAAAAGGAGAATTACAGACCAATTTCCCCAATGAATATGAACGCCAAAATTCTCAACAAGATCCTGGCTAATAGAATCCAACAGTACATTAAAAGGATTATCCATCATGACCAAGTGGGATTCATCCCTGGGATACAAGGGTGGTTCAACATTCACAAATCGATCAGTGTCTTAGATTTTATCCAGAAGGAAAAAGCCAAAAATCATATGATTCTCTCAATAGATGCAGAAAAAGCATTTGACAAAATACAGCATCCTTTCCTGATTAAAACCCTTCAGAGTGTAGGGATAAAGGGTACATTCCTCAATCTCATAAAAACCATCTATGAAAAGCCTACAGCAAATATCATTCTCAATGGGGAAAAGCTGGAAGCCTTTCCCTTAAGATCGGGAACACGACAAGGATGCCCATTCTCGCCATTATTATTCAACATAGTACTAGAAGTCCTTGCACCAGCAATCAGACAACAAAAAGGGATAAAAGGTATCCAAATTGGCAAAGAAGAAGTCAAACTGTCTCTCTTCGCAGATGACATGATACTCTATATGGAAAACCCAAAAGAATCCACTCCCAAACTACTAGAAGTTATAGAGCAAGTCAGTAATGTGGCGGGATACAAAATCAGTGCTCAGAAATCAGTTGCATTTCTATACACGAATAATGAGACTGAAGGAAGAGAAATTAGGGAGTCCATCCCATTTACAATAGCACCAGAAATCATACATTACCTTGGAATTAACTTAACCAGAGACGTAAAGTATCTATATTCTAGAAACTACAAATCACTCTTGAAAGACACTGAGGAAGACACAAAAAGATGGAAAAATATTCCATGCTCATGGATCAGAAGAATTCACATAGTTAAAATGTCCATGCTACCCAGAGCAATCTACACTTTCAATGCTATCCCGATCAAAATACCAATGACATTTTTCAAAGAAGTGGAACAAATAGCCTTAATTTTGTATGGAACCAGAAAAGGCCCTGAATCGCCAAGGAATTGTTGAAAAGGAAAAACAAAGCTGGGGGCATCACAATGCCAGATTTCGAGCTGTACTAGGACCCGATGTCTTAATCCCTATGATGAAGATAAAACAGTGTTACCAAGTATGATCATTAAGGACTACATGAGATAAGGGGCTTAATTATACACCCTATACACATAGGGTGTATCCTGTTATAAGTGTTCAATAAGTGTTAGGTATTGTAACATAATTTTATAGATGAGAAAAATGAATATTAGAGAAACTAGGTTACTTTTCCATAGTCACACAGTAAGTGACAGGCAGGGGTTTGACCTAGACTCTGATCATAATCATTACTTTCTACTAGTGCTCAATATCGGAGATACAGGTCTGGAGATGATAAAATATATGCCTATGCAAAGAGAAAACCTGAAGTATTCTTTTTTTTTTCATAAGAAGAAAAGATGGGGTGTCTGGGTGGCTCTGTCAGTTAAGCGTCTGCCCTCAGCTCAGGTCATGATCCCAGGGGCCTGGGATCAAGACCCGCGCATTAGGCTCCCTGCTCAGCGGGGAGTCTGCTTCTCCCTCTCCCTCTGCCACTCCCCCCTGCTTGTGCTTGCTCTCTCTCTCTCTCTCTGTCAAATAAATAAATAAAATCTTAAAGAAAGAAAGAAAGAAAGAAAGAAAGAAAGAAAGAAAGAAAGAAAGAAAGAAACTTCCTTTAAAAAAAAAAGAAGAAAAGATGATGTGGACTTGTGGAAACGGAATAAGGAATTCAAAAGAAATGGTTACCACTTTTTTTTAAACTGTTTTTTAAATTGAATATAATTAACATACAGTGTTATGTCAGTTTCAAGTTAACAATATAATGACTCAATAATTTTATACATTACTCAGTGCTCATCATGGTATGTGTACTCTTAATCCCCTTCATCTATTTCACCTATTCCCCCACCCACCTATCTTCTGGCAACCAACGATTTGTTCTCTGTATTTAAGAGTGTGTTCTTTGTGGCTTTGTTTGTTTGTTCATTTGTTTTGTTTCTTAAATTCCAATTATGAATGAAATCATGATATTTGTCTTTCTCTGTCTGATTTGATTTACTTAGCACTGTACCCTCTAGGTCCATCCAGGATGTCACAAATGGCCAAATTTCATTCTTTTTTTTTTTATGGCTGAGTAATATTCTGTTGTGTGTGTGTGTGTGTGTGTGTGTGTGTATATATATATATATATATATATATATATATATATATATATATATCCATTCATCTTTGGATGGATATTTGCATTGCTTCTGTATCTTAGCTATTGTAAATAATGCTGCAATAAACATAAGGGTGCATATATCTTTCTGAAATACTGTTTGCATTTTCTTTGGGTAAATACCCAGTAGTGGAATTACTAGATCATATGGTCATTCTGTTTTTAATTTTCTAACGAACACCCATACTGTTTTTCACAGCGGTTGCACCAATTTACATTCCCACCAACAGTGCCCAAGGGTTCCTTTTCTCCACCTCTTGCCAACACTTATTTCTTGTCTTCTTGATACTAGCCATTCTAACAGGTGTATGGTAATATCTCATTGTGGTTTAGATTTGCATTTCCCTAGATGATTAGTGATGCTGAACTTCTTTTCATGTGTCTCTTGGCCATCTGGATGTCTTCTTTAGAAAATTGTTATTCAGTTTCTCTGCCCATTTTAAAGTTGGATTCTTGTGTTGTGTAAGTTCTTTACATATTTTGGATATTAACCCCTTATCCAATCTATCATTTGCAAATATCTTCTCCTATTCAGTAGGTTTCCTTTTTATTTTGTTGATGGTTCCCTTTGTGCAAAAGCTTTTTATTTTGCTGTAGTCCCAATAGTTTAATTTTGCTTTTTGTCCCTTGCCAGAAGAGAAATATCTAAAAACAATGTTTTGGGGAGGAGTTAAGATGGCGGAGGAGTAGGGGACCCCTTTTTCAGCTGGTCCCCTGAGTCGAGCTGGATAGGTACCAGACCAGCCTGAACATCCACTGATTCAGCCTGAGATGCAGGAAGATACATCTGGATCTCTACAAATGAACATCTCCAGCGATGAGTATTGAGGTACGAAGCGGGGAGCCATGAAGCTGGGCACAGATATCGAAAGATAAATGGAAGGGGGAGGGAGCCGCCACGTTTGGGCGCCGGGAAGCGGTAGCCACCTGCACGGGGAGTGGGGGGGGGGGGCGGAACACTTGCAGACTGGCACCCGCGAGAGAGCAGACTGGGACCGTGAGCCGGGAACGCGCACCACCAGACTGAAAGGGACTTCCAGTGTGCTCACTGGAACTAGACTGAGACCGGGAGCTCTGGGAGCGTGTGGGGGCGGCTGGTGGCTGGTGGTGTTAGAAACACAAAGGACAGAGATGCGCCGGCCCTGGAAGTGAGGGCTGGGATGCCGGGTGTGGGGCGCACATCCCGGGACGCTACAGGGTTGAGCAGAACCAACAGAAACAGAGTTAAAGTGGCCAGAACATCAGTGGAGAATGGTCTGCGATCCCTCTGTTCTGAGACAGAGGCTGAGATTCGGCCACTGCTGTTCTGACTCTCAGAAGAGGCACAGCAAACTGCCAGGGAAAGCCGACAGAGAACAAAAGCCTGGAAAGACTGGCTCACAGTGTGCCATCCCCCTCCCCCCTCTAAGGGGACACGGAGACTCTACCAAAACAGGGTTGCCTGAGTATTGGCACGGCTGGCCCCTCCCCCAGAAGGCAGGCTGAAAAATCAAGAAGCCCACATCCCTAAGGTCCCTATAAAACAAGTATGCACTGCCTGGGTTCTGGTCAATAATTTGGGCTCTGGACAACCCCGCAACCTCTCCTCATCAGAATGATGAGAAGAAGAAACCCCTCCCAGCAAAGAAAAGACAATGAGTCTGTGGCCTCTGCCACAGAACTAATGGATATGGATATAACCAAATTATCAGAAGTGGAGTTCAGAATAACAATGGTCAAGATGATGTGTAGACTTGAAAAAAGTATTAACGAAAATGTTAATGAGAATATAGAATCTCTAAGGGCGGAAATGAGAGTGAATCTGGCAGAAATTAAAAATTCTATGAATCAAATGCAGTCAAAACTAGAGGCTCTGACGGCCACGGTGAATGAGGCAGAAGAACGTATCGGCGAATTGGAGGATGGGTTAGTAGAAGACAAAGCTAAAATAGAAACTTGGCTCAAAAAAATCCAATCTCAAGAATGTAGGTTACGGGAGATTACTGACTCAATGAAACGTTCCAATGTCAGAATCCTCGGCATCCCCGATGGGGTGGAGAAAAACAGAGGTCTAGAAGAGATATTTGAACAAATTGTAGCTGAAAACTTCCCTAATCTAGCAAAGGAAACAAGCTTTCATGTCCAAGAGGCACAGAGGACCCCTCCAAAGCTCAACCACGACAAACCTATGCCACGTCACGTCATAGTGCAATTCACGAATATTAGATCCAAGGATATAGTATTGAAAGTGGCCAGGGCAAAGAAATTTCTCACGTACCAAGGCAAAGGTATCAGAATTACGTCAGACCTGTCTACACAGACCTGGAATGAGAGAAAGGGTTGGGGGGGGGTGCGCATGTTTAAAGCTCCTTCAGAGAAAACCAAGCAGCCAAGGATCCTTTATCTAGCAAGGCTGTCATTCAGAATTGATGGAGAAATAAAGACCTTCCAGAATCGCCAGTCATTGACCAATTTCGTAACCACAAAACCAACCCTACAGGAGATATTGAGGGGGGGGTTCTATAAATGTAAAAAGGCCCTAAGAGTGATACAGAACAGAAAGTCACTATCGATAGAAACAAAGACTTTACTGGCAACATGGCATCATTAAAATCATATCTCTCAATAATCAGTCTCAATGTAAATGGCCTAAATGCTCCCATAAATGACACAGGGTTGCAGATTAGATAAAAAGACATGACCCATTCATTTGCTGTCTACAAGAGACTCATTTTGAACCTAAAGATACATCCAGACTGAAAGTAAAGGGATGGAATACCATCTTTCATGTCAATGGACCTCAAAAGAAAGCTGGGGTAGCAAGTCTCATATCAGACAGATTGGATTTTAAACTAAAGACTAAAGTTAGAGACACAGAAGGGCACTATATTATTCTTAAAGGATGTATCCAACAAGTGGATATGACAATTATAAATATATATGCCCCCACCAGGGGAGCAGCAAGATGCACAAGCCAACTCTTAACCAGAATAAAGAGACATATAGATAAAAATACGTTAACAGGGGCGCCTGGGTAGCGCAGTCGTTAAGCGTCTGCCTTCGGTTCAGGGTATGATCCCGGAGTTCCGGGATCGAGTCCCACATCGGGCTTCTCCGCTAGGAGTTTGCTTCTTCCTCTCCCACTCCCCTGCTGTGCTCTCTCTCTCACTGGCTATCTCTCTGTCAAATAAATAAATAAAATCTTTAAAAAAAATACGTTAACAGTAGGGGACCTCAACACTCCACTATCAGCAATAGACAGAGCACCTAAGCAGAAAATCGACAAAGAAACAAGAGCTTTGAATGCCATACTTGATGAGTTGGACCTCATAGATAGATATAGAACACTACACCCCAGAACCAAAGAATACTCATTCTATTCTAATGCCCATGGAACATTCTCAAGAATAGACCATGTTCTGGGTCACAAAACAGGTCTCAACCAATACCAAAAGACTGAAGTTATTCCCTGCATATTCTCAGACCACAACGCTTTGAAATTGGACCTCAACCACAAGGAAAAATTTGGAAGAAACTCAAACACTTGGAGACTAAGAACCATCCTGCTCAGGAATGATTTGATAAACCAGGAAATCAAAAATCAATTTAAACAATTTATGGAGACCAACGAGAATGAAAACACAATGGTCCAAAACCTACGGGATACTGCAAAGGCAGTCCTAAGGGGGAAATACATAGCCATCCAAGCCTCACTCAAAAGAATAGAAAAATCTAAAATGCAGTTTTTATATTCTCACCTCAAGAAGCTGGAACAGCAACAGAGGAACAGGCCTAATTCCACGCACGAGAAAGCAGTTGATCAGGGTTAGAGCAGAAATCAATGAATTAGAAACCAGGAGTACAGTAGAGCAGATCAACAGAACCAGAAGCTGGTTCTTTGAAAGAGTAAATAAAATTGACAAACCACTGGCAAGACTTATCCAAAAGAATAGAGAAAGGACCCAAATTAATAAAATTATGAATGAAAAAGGAGAGGTCACAACCAACACCAATGAAATTGGAAGGATTATTAGAAACTTTTATCAACAGCTTTATGCCAATAAATGAAGCAATCTGGAAGAGATGGAGGCCTTCCTGGAAACCTATAAACTACCAAGACTGAAACAGGAAGAAATTGATTTTTTAAACAGGCCAATTAATTATGAAGAGATTGAAACAGTGATTAAAAACCTTCCAAAAAACAAAACTCCAGGGCCTGATGGATTCCCCGAGGAATTCTACCAAACATTCAAAGAAGAAATAATACCTATTCTCCTAAAGCTATTTCAAAAAATAGAAACAGAAGGAAAGCTACCAAACTCATTCTATGAGGCCAATATTACCTTGATCCCCAAACCAGGCAAAGACCCCATCAAAAAGGAGAATTACAGACCAATTTCCCCAATGAATATGAACGCCAAAATTCTCAACAAGATCCTGGCTAATAGAATCCAACAGTACATTAAAAGGATTATCCATCATGACCAAGTGGGATTCATCCCTGGGATGCAAGGGTGGTTCAACATTCACAAATCGATCAGTGTCTTAGATTTTATCCAGAAGGAAAAAGCCAAAAATCATATGATTCTCTCAATAGATGCAGAAAAAGCATTTGACAAAATACAGCATCCTTTCCTGATTAAAACCCTTCAGAGTGTAGGGATAAAGGGTACATTCCTCAATCTCATAAAAACCATCTATGAAAAGCCTACAGCAAATATCATTCTCAATGGGGAAAAGCTGGAAGCCTTTCCCTTAAGATCGGGAACACGACAAGGATGCCCATTCTCGCCATTATTATTCAACATAGTACTAGAAGTCCTTGCACCAGCAATCAGACAACAAAAAGGGATAAAAGGTATCCAAATTGGCAAAGAAGAAGTCAAACTGTCTCTCTTCGCAGATGACATGATACTCTATATGGAAAACCCAAAAGAATCCACTCCCAAACTACTAGAAGTTATAGAGCAAGTCAGTAATGTGGCGGGATACAAAATCAGTGCTCAGAAATCAGTTGCATTTCTATACACGAATAATGAGACTGAAGGAAGAGAAATTAGGGAGTCCATCCCATTTACAATAGCACCAGAAATCATACATTACCTTGGAATTAACTTAACCAGAGACGTAAAGTATCTATATTCTGGAAACTACAAATCACTCTTGAAAGACACTGAGGAAGACACAAAAAGATGGAAAAATATTCCATGCTCATGGATCAGAAGAATTCACATAGTTAAAATGTCCATGCTACCCAGAGCAATCTACACTTTCAATACTATCCCGATCAAAATACCAATGACATTTTTCAAAGAAGTGGAACAAATAGCCTTAATTTTGTATGGAACCAGAAAAGGCCCTGAATCGCCAAGGAATTGTTGAAAAGGAAAAACAAAGCTGGGGGCATCACAATGCCAGATTTCGAGCTGTACTAGGACCCGATGTCTTAATCCCTATGATGAAGATAAAACAGTGTTACCAAGTATGATCATTAAGGACTACATGAGATAAGGGGCTTAATTATACACCCTATACACATAGGGTGTATCCTGTTATAAGTGTTCAATAAGTGTTAGGTATTGTAACATAATTTTATAGATGAGAAAAATGAATATTAGAGAAACTAGGTTACTTTTCCATAGTCACACAGTAAGTGACAGGCAGGGGTTTGACCTAGACTCTGATCTTAATCATTACTTTCTACTAGTGCTCAATATCGGAGATACAGGTCTGGAGATGATAAAATATATGCCTATGCAAAGAGAAAACCTGAAGTATTCTTTTTTTTTCATAAGAAGAAAAGATGGGGTGCCTGGGTGGCTCTGTCAGTTAAGCGTCTGCCCTCAGCTCAGGTCATGATCCCAGGGGCCTGGGATCAAGACCCGCGCATTAGGCTCCCTGCTCAGCGGGGAGTCTGCTTCTCCCTCTCCCTCTGCCACTCCCCCTGCTTGTGCTTGCTCTCTCTCTCTCTCTCTGTCAAATAAATAAATAAAATCTTAAAAAAAGAAAGAAAGAAAGAAAGAAAGAAAGAAAGAAAGAAAGAAAGAAAGAAAGAAACTTCCTTTAAAAAAAAAAGAAGAAAAGTTGATGTGGACTTGTGGAAACGGAATAAGGAATTCAAAAGAAATGGTTACCACTTTTTTTTAAACTGTTTTTTAAATTGAATATAATTAACATACAGTGTTATGTCAGTTTCAAGTTAACAATATAATGACTCAATAATTTTATACATTACTCAGTGCTCATCATGGTATGTGTACTCTTAATCCCCTTCATCTATTTCACCTATTCCCCCACCCACCTATCTTCTGGCAACCAATGATTTGTTCTCTGTATTTAAGAGTGTGTTCTTTGTGGCTTTGTTTGTTTGTTCATTTGTTTTGTTTCTTAAATTCCAATTATGAATGAAATCATGATATTTGTCTTTCTCTGTCTGATTTGATTTACTTAGCACTGTACCCTCTAGGTCCATCCAGGATGTCACAAATGGCCAAATTTCATTCTTTTTTTTTTATGGCTGAGTAATATTCTGTTGTGTGTGTGTGTGTATATATATATATATATATATATATATATATATATATATATATATATATATATATATCCATTCATCTTTGGATGGATATTTGCATTGCTTCTGTATCTTAGCTATTGTAAATAATGCTGCAATAAACATAAGGGTGCATATATCTTTCTGAAATACTGTTTGCATTTTCTTTGGGTAAATACCCAGTAGTGGAATTACTAGATCATATGGTCATTCTGTTTTTAATTTTCTAACGAACACCCATACTGTTTTTCACAGCGGTTGCACCAATTTACATTCCCACCAACAGTGCCCAAGGGTTCCTTTTCTCCACCTCTTGCCAACACTTATTTCTTGTCTTCTTGATACTAGCCATTCTAACAGGTGTATGGTAATATCTCATTGTGGTTTAGATTTGCATTTCCCTAGATGATTAGTGACGCTGAACATCTTTTCATGTGTCTGTTGGCCATCTGGATGTCTTCTTTGGAAAATTGTTATTCAGTTTCTCTGCCCATTTTAAAGTTGGATTCTTTCATCGAACTTTACATCAAAAACCAGGGATGTACTGTATGGTGACTAACATAATATAAAAAAATATTAAAAACAAAACAAAACAAAAAAACCCAAAAAGCAATGTCTCCACAGCTAAAAACTATAGTTGTTTCTTAAAACTTAATATTGTATCAATTGCCAACTGCACTGGTCTGCCCACAAAGAGAACCCCTACTCAAGTGCCTTATCCTGGTTTCTGAATCAGTTTCACTTAAAATAATTTGATTTGGAAGGTTCTCTCTGTGTCTACACTTCTATTGCTATCCTTGCCTTAATTTTTTTTCTTGTTTTTTTTTTTTTACTTCCACTCTTTAAAAAATGTTCAATTAGCCAACATACAGTACTTGCCTTAGTTTTGACATTTGCCTCAGCTACTGTTTATGCAAATTTAAGAAAACAGGTAGGCAGACAGTTCAAAGTCATGGTTGTAGAGTAGCTACTAGGTTAAGACTTGCATTCCAAACTCCTGGGAATAGAATAACAATCCTAATTAAGGGTTTTTAGATAACTTGCTTAGATAGTAAACTGATGTAGCTCTCTGAACCCAGATCTTAACTTTTAATTAATTGTTTGGTTTCCACAATAAACTGGGGTTTATGTTTCCCTTTGGGAAGCCCTTATTAAAGGCACAGTTTTAACTTCTCAATTTATAGGATTTGAAATGTGTTACTTTTTTCCCATAACAACTTCACTGAGGTATAACTGACACACAATAAATGGTATATATTTAAAGTGTACATTTTGATAAGTTCTGACATATGTATATACCTATGAAACCATCAGCACAATTAAGATAAGAGAAAGTATCCATCAAAATTTCCTCATGACCCTTTATTATCCCTTCCTTCCACCTTCCCCCTGGCCCATGAAGCCACTGATCTATTTTCTTTTACTATAGATTCAAGTGTATGGTACGCAGAATTTTAAGATGACCCCTAATGGCCCTAATGCCTATAAAATCCCCTCTCCTTTGAGTGTGAGGAGAATGTATAAATATGATGATAAATCATTTCCACTATTATGTCTCATTACGTGGCAAAAGGGATTTGGCAAATATAATTAAGTTGACTAATCAGTCGGCCTTAAGGTAAAGAGATTATTCGGATGAGGCTAACCTAGCCAAATGAGCCCTCTGTAAACAGAGGTATTTTTGGCAACTTGTTAGGCAGCAATAGGAAACTAGTACAGATTTTGGTACATGGAAGTATGGTGCTGTCACAAGAAATTCCTAAAATGTGGGATTGGCTTTAGAATTTGCCAGTGGATAGAGGCTGGAAGACTGTTAGTAGAAATACAGATGTTGAAAATGCTGCTGGTATGGTCTTAGAAGGAAGTGAGAAAGGCTTTAATGGAATCTGGAGGAAAGAGAATTCTTGTTATTCCCATGGAGGAAAGCTTGACAGAAAGCTTAGCAGAATTGTGTCCCTCAGTTATGTGGGAAGCAGAACTTGTAAGCAATGAACTTGAATAAACAGTTACAGAGATTTCTAGGCAAAGTGTTGAAGATGCGGCCTGGCTTCTTGCTGCCTATGGTAAAATGCAAGAGGACAGAAATACATTGAGAACTGTTACACAAAAAGGAACCAGCATCTGACAATCACTGAGAATTTTTTACCTCCCCAATATCAAAAGATGCTAAAATTAAGAGATTCACAGCCAGGAAAGCATGATCCAAGAAAAAGGCTGAGGGTGTGACTCTACAACCCTTTGCTGAAACCTGGGAAAGTTATCCAAAGATCAGAGTATTTATTCATAAGAGACTAAGAATGTTCCTCACAGATCTTTTTACTCAAACCAGAGGTCTTCCAAATAGTTGCAGGGCATTGTCCTTTAGCCATCTTAGCAAAAGCCATAAGGATTTTGTGGAAAGATCTGGGGATATGACTTTTGTATGACTGAGTGAACTCTTGTGAAATCAATGGAAGCCTTCTTAAAAAATATTTATCAGTGGAGATGCTGACAGCTTAAAGTGGCAGAGAGAGTATGAAATGAGAAAAGGCTGCTGGGGCAAGGTTTTTAACTATGAATTTAACTTCTTTAATAAATATGGGGCTATTCAAGTTATCTATTTCTTCTTGAGTGAGCTTTGGTGTTTTCAAGGAGTCTATCCATTTCTATAAGTTGTTGAATTTATTGGCAAAAGTTGTTAATAGTATTCCCTTTTTATCTTTTAATATCTATAGAATCTGTAGTATTTTCATCTTTCTCATTTTTTATATTGATAATTATGTCTTCTCTCATATTACTCTGATTAGCCTGATTAGTCTTACAAATTTTACTGAACTTCTCAAAAATCCAGCCCTTGGTTTCGTTGATTTTCTATCTAAAGTTTTTTCTATTTTGTTGATTTCAGTTCTGATTTTTATTATTTCCTTTCTTTTACTTAATTTGAATTTAATTTTTTAAAAAAAATTTTGTGGTTACTTAAGGTGGAAGCCATAGTCATTGTTTTGAGAACTTTTTCTTTTCTAACACAGGAATTTAGTGCTATTAATTTCCCCGTAAGAAGTGCTTTAGTGACATCCTGCAAATTCTGATAAATTGTTGTGTTTTCATTTTTATTTAATCTAATATATTTTGAATTTCTCTTTGGTTTCCTCTTTTACCCACTGGTTATTGAGAAGTATGTAATTTAGCTTCCAAATATTTGGGTTTTCCAGAGATCTTTCTGATATTGACTTCTTTTTTTTTTTTCTGTTATTGACTTCTAATTTAATTCTTTTGTGGTCAGTAAGCATACACTGTATGACTCAAATCTTTTTAAGTTTATTGAGCTTTTTGGGGGTCCTAAGAATATGGTCTATCTTGGTAAATATTCCACCTGCTTTAGAAAATAATGTTTATTCTGCTGTAGTTGGAATGAAGTATTCAATAAATGTTAGTTAGATCAAGTTGGCTGATATTTCTTTTTAAATCTTGTTATCTGCAATGATTTTCTGCCTACTAGTTCTATCAATTATTGACATATTATTAATTCAAGTTAAATGAAAAGGAAGACAGTTTTAGCTCATTAATCTGCCCTGGTGTCTCTGTGTGACAGAAGGTGTAAAGTTGCTCCTAGGAGTGACTTAGGACTCCTTAAAATTTGGTGAGGCCCTTTAAGGCCCCCACATAAACATGCTGTCTAAATAAAAACAAAGTGCTTGCTATGAAAACACAGCTTCATGGCAAATTCTCTTTCCATTCCCTTCATTCCTCTTCAAACCTTACTGTATTCCCTGTAATAGTTTTTTTTAATAATTATTTTTTATTATGTTATGTTAGTCACCATACAGTACATCCTTAATTTTTGATGTAAGTGTTCCATGATTTATTATTTGCATATCACAACCAGTGCTCCATGCAATATGTGCCCTCCTGAACACCCATCCCCGGCCTATCCCAGTCCCCCACCCCCTCTGCTCTGAAGCCTTCAGTTTGTTTCCCAGAGTCCATAGTCTCTCGTGGTCCTGTAATAGTTCTGTATACAAATTCTGGAGTTTCCACTGTTGGTAGTGGTATATTAGTGCTTTTATGGGGTTCACATCCTTTGGTATAATAATATAAAAAAAAGATTGAAATATTCTTCTAAGTTCTGAAGAAGTACATGGAGAGACATAGATTGTCAAGTTTTTGAACACAGAAATTCGACAAATGGTTTAGGAATTACCTGCATTATGGCATACATCTGGGATTCAGGACAATGGAGAGTTCAAGGTAGCAAAACTTTCTGCTAAAAATACTGTCTGGGTTTCTGTTTTATCCCTTACTGCTGACACAAATAACTGAGAGATAACTGAGAGCTAAATCTATTGTCCTTAAGCACTTTTGCACATTTCGCTATCTTACAATAACTTTTGGTATTCTGAATATCTATTTTTAAAATTTAGTTTGAATACTACTAAATTGATACATTTTTAAGCCTCACATGACTGTTTATTTAGGTCAGAGAGATTTCATGCAAGTTACTATTTATATATGCTAAAGACCTCTCAGGCAATGTCAGGCTGTTGCATGTGGACAGTTTCTTGAATTATAGCACAGAAACTTTAATACCTACCTCAGGAATGATAGGAGTCTTAAATAGGCAGTCATATTTACTAAAGAAACCTAGAGTTTTCTTAGATTGCCAACCTTAGTAAGACAAGAAATGTCAGGGTGATAGAGTTTAAGTGGCTCTTTTCAGATATGTTACACTGATTCTCTATATTTAAGATGCAAAACAGCCTTCCAGGAGCTATTTAATTAAGTGAAAGTAAGTCTAGTCCCTTTGGAACCGAATGGTTCAGTGAGCAAATACATGTCAGTATGTGAAGGAAGTGGGGGAAGTTATTATGTGCTTCATAGACATGGTGACACTTTATAACCCCATATCAGGGATCCTAAACAGTGATTGGTTGAGAAAATTATCAAACTGAGTTTAAATTTCAGCAGGTACAAAATCGTCATGCAAAAGTCCAGGACAGTGAGCCACTCTCAGTCTTCAAAGCGAAAGATAAGAAATCCTGGATTTTCAAAGTCCCTTTGAAGGCTTTTAAGGTAAGATAAAACATCCTCTTTACTCAGAACCAACTGACTCCTGTAGAAATTTTAATTTCAGAGAAGAAGCTGACTTGATTTTAGGAAGTGAATAACCCTTATGATTAGATTTTTTTCTTTCCCTTTTGACTTGGCAAATCAAGACTATGTGTTAAAAGATAACAAACAGAAAATTATATGGTAAAGGATGCTAATTCCATCTAGCAAAATATTGGATCACTGAAGAACAGGAATTTTTTTACAGCCACTATGTTAAAATATCAGTTGCTAATAGAAAAAGTATATATAAGATGAAGCAAATATTGTAAATCTAAAATATAAACAATGAAATGAGTAATTAGAATATTTTGCACATAACTCACGATAACTCCATTACTGTTATTTTTATCTACAAAACCATCTTTAAGAATCTTGAACCTAATTAAAGACATTTTTTAGTCTTACCATTGCAATATAAGATGTGATGGCATTTGATAAAAAAGTAAAGAAACAATCTCTTCCTCTCAAATAGAAACAATAGTGATATTTAAACACTGACTCAGAAAATAAACATGGATTTGGGAATTTTATTCAACACATTATGGTACATTTACTTCAAAGCCTGGCTAATCCACTCGGTGATAAGCTCCATGAGGGTAGGGCTCTAATCTATTTCCAGGGCTCAGTATCTGGTCCATTCAAGATTAGGTCTTCAAATGTTGAATGAATGACTGCATCCCAGTTTACATTTAATTTTTTGGTCCCTGAACAATCAACCTTCAGCCTAAAAGATCAGTTTTCTTGCCAACTGACATGAGGGTTTTTAAAGCTAGATTAAAATACTTCTACTTAGGATATCTGGAGATTCTAACCTCTATCACATACTTTTTCTGTTTCACAATATCATAACAGGTTTAGAAAATGAAAGAGGTTTCAGGCTGACAAAACTGGGGCCATTTCTATAAAAGTCTTCTGGGCTATTTACTTACCTGTGAATACAGTGGCAAGCATCACAGTGCCCTATGCAATCGTTCTGGAGTGGGTCTGAAAGAGAACCGAAGTGGTCAGATTGCTGGATTGCAGTTTAGAAATGGGAAGCACATAACTGTGACCTTCACTACAGGTACCTTTCTAGGACACCATGGTTCCTCCAAATCAGCGTGGACCAGCCTTCAGCAGAGTCTGTGTAATAATTACGTTTGGTACTGCAAAGTACCGTATAACCCCTGCTTACTAAACCGCTGTCCTTCAACATCCATGCCCCAGAGTTCTGCCTTATACTTGCCCTGAGGTCACTTCAGCTTCATTTTTAATCCACAGGATTTTTGGAGGAGGTCTAGCTATTCTTGGCTTTCTACTGGATAGCCATAAGAGTAAGCCTTTTTTCCCCCCTCAGAAATCATGTCCTCTCTTCAGTAAGGAAATGCCAATATTTCTATGACAGTTGATATTCGCTAAGATTTTATTGTTTCCATTATAAACATTAAATTCAATCAAAGCTATTCTATGACATGCATTATTATAATATATAAACTCAGTGGGAGTTCATGAAATAGAAGTAAAACTCTTTCTTCCCTTCTGTGGTAACAGTATCATTACACCAAGAAATCCAATTTTCTGTAATAGCAATTTAAAATTTTGATTCACATGGACTATGGAATGTCTATGCCAATGTATCAAAATATATATTATACCATTTCTGAATATGAATTCTCACAGGAATAAAGGATCATATTTTTAGAGGCTCCGCATAATAATTGCTATCGCTTATAAAGGGATGGCTAAATACCCAGAACAGTGCTAGGTATGCTTCTACTAATAAGTATTTATTCACCAACAATATTCATAAAACATCTCTTTCTGTGCTATGTATTGGAATATAGTGATCACCAACACATTCTCCTAGGCTTCAGGAGCTCTCAGTAGGTCAGAGGAACGTATAACGAAGGAGGTTATGTTAAAACAGTGCAATATGCTACCAGAGGTTTGCAGACACTGCTGGGTGTAAAAAGGATAGAGACACCAAATGCCCTTTGACAAGGAGTCAGAGAATGCTTCTCAGAGAAGATTCTTCTGCTAAGGTAACTGGGATAATTCCGAAGTGTAGGCATTATTATCCCACATGGAGGAAACAAAGGCTTAATAAAACTATTTAAATTTCTCAAGTTCACACGTCAAGGATCAGAGGTAGAACTTGAACCTAGGTCTCTAAATCCAAACTTCACGCTCCTTCCATTAGCCGAGGCTCCTTGACGCTACTAGTAATTTCTTCCCTTTACAGTGTCCTATTGTGTGGATTTCGGGTGGAGATGATAAATGATTAATCTTTTAGCGATAATCTTAGAATTAGTTAATACTTGATTAAAATTATTCAGAACACATGTTATCACCATCAAGAATAGCAAGACCAAGTTATGGTTGTGCCCTTCGTAAGTACATGGCTGTGCCCCTTCATTGATATAGGCAGAAAAAGTCCAGTTAGCTCCCTCAGTGCTGAGCCTGATGATGCCCCCGGCATGTCTCTGTGAGCACTCCGGGTATGTTCTGTAACACTGCGTCTTGATAGCCTTCTTCTCATGTTGGAAATATATTCCTTGCCCAGGAAAAAGTCGAATGCTAATTGACCAAAATAATACCTTACCATGGTTATCATCTTTCGCTTTATAAGTAATTTTGTGCTGTCCTTTTTTCTTTAAAAACAGACTGATTAATATTCCTAAAGAAAATGAAGATAATTATATATTTTTGCATTTGGGCAGCAGCATGGGCTATTCCAGTAAGTATGTATTCCTCAGAAAATCTCACTTTGTTCTCTCTTTTAACCTAACATTAAATAATATATATTTCCTTAAGACTTTGAAGATAAGCTGTGCCTAAACATTTAGATTTGCATGAAAGACTTTACAAGATATCTTTGGCGGGGGGGTCTCAACAAACCCAAATATTCAGTCCAATTCATGCTCCCATTCCTCTAACTGAAACTCATGTCTTGTCAGATGGATTATTACTTTTAAAATTTATTCAGATTGTGTTTACTTTGGCAGCACATATACTAAAATTGGAATAATACAGAGAATATTACCATGGCTCTTGCACAAGGATAACACACAAATTTGTAAAATTCGTTCAGATTAATTTACATTCAAAGCCCAAAAGTCATGGAGACTTTAGCCATCTTTGCTCATGCCTATGAATTTCATTATAATATCAATGAAGCCTACATTTTAAAGGGAGTTTTCAAGCAATGAAAGTAGGAAAAAATAAGATTTTTTTCAGCAGAGGAGAAAATTAATGTTTCCGACAATTATTTTTTTAATGCTCATTGGGGAAAATTTGGTATATACAGATAAACACCAACAAAGAAAAAATTAGGAAAATTAAACCATTTGTAATTATATTACCCTGCTATGGGTAACTTTTTGGTATATTTTCATAATACCAAACAATTTGGTATTTATGCAGTTGAGAATTTTCTCAACTATTTCAAATGTACTCCTGAAGGACAGAAGTAGCATATTACTTGATTTTGTTTCTGCACTGGCTCTGGTCATACCTGCTATTTTTTTAGGGATTTGGCCAGGATTATACTTAACGTGGGTCTTGTGTTAGTGTGGGAGGTTTGTACAGAAATACCAAAGAGCTATCTCCTCATTTTTATAAAAGACAATCTTCTTGAGATATTTGGTCTGGTTAATATCAATAAAATTGGTAATACCATTGTGAAAAGTATCTGTACGCCCAGTTTAAATTCTACATAAGTTGTGTAACAAGCCTGATTAGATCACACTTTGGCCTTTGCATTATATATTTTTTCTTCATTTAGAGAAAAATGTGTGTCTGCATGTATGTGTGCACGTGTGCATGCATGGATGTACACAAAATTAGAATGTTTTCAATTTCCAATATTTTCATTTTGGTAGGTTCCTCAAATCAAGCCACTGGAGAGACATGCTGTTGACAAATCTGCAAATTTAAATCTTCTAGAAAAAGCAAAAGTGCTAATACAGGTATAGGATATAAAATGTGTTTCTACGCTGTTTTTAAATTCTATTTAAAAATTGTTTACTTGTTTATTTATTTATTTATTTATTTAAGAGAGAGAGAGAGAGAACATGAGTAGGGGGAGGGGCAAAGGGAGAAGCAAACTCCTCCCTGAGCAGGGAGCCTGACACGGGGCTCCATCCCAGGACGCTTAACTGACTGTGGGAGATGCTTAACTGACTGTGCCACCCAGATGCCCCTAAATTCTATTAACTTCCAGAAAACTGATGCTTATCTTTTCAATTTGTTTTACTTCAAGATGGTATCTACAAATTATTTTGAATTGTTTCTCTTTTCCAGGATGAGTTCAATGCCAATGATACCACCAAAGAAAGTGGTGTCCCCCATGAAAATGAAAGAGGAAGGCAACAATATACCAAAGATGGTTACAAAGAAGAAAGAAATGGCTCTGAGTGGGTAGAAGTAGGAGGGAAAAGTTCTTTTACACATTCCATGTTAGTAAATGATGAGGGGAATAGTGAGGATCAAAATGGGGTCACAGGAAAACCAGAAACATATGGTTATGATGGGATACACAAAAAAGAAGGTAGCACCACAGCAAATGGCATCAGGGGACAAATAAGCATCATTGACAATGCAGGAATAGCAAATGGGAGCAATATTAATAGAAATACTGACAAGAATTTAAACAATGGAGGCGATGTTGGAGATGCAAGTCAGAGTGAGAATGCCACTGTTGTCCAAGAAGATGACCATCAAATAGCTGAAAGCAATAACAGTACAGGCCATGAAGATGAAATAAATAGGAATTCCTGTAGAAATGAGGGTGATACAAGTGAAATGACACCTCAGAAAGAAAGTGAGGGAAATGGGAATCAGGAGGCAGGAGTAACACCAGGGGGAAGTGGAGCTGGCAATGGAGAAGGTGCTGGCGTGGATAATTCTGATGGGAGTCCTAGTGGGAATGGAGCAGATGAGGATGAAGATAAGGGCTCTGGCGACGATGAAGGTGAAGAAACAGGGGATGGAAAAGAGGGCACTGATAACAGCAAGGGTCAAGAGGGTCAGTCTCATGGAAAAGATGACAACGATAATAGCTTAGGTCAAAATTCAATTAGTAGTGAAGATGATGGGCCTGAAGACAAAGAAGATCCCCATCACATCGCTGGAGACAACACCTCCAAGAGTGAGGAGGATTCCGATGGTATTTCCAAAGACAAAGGTAGCCCAATAATAGAGGACATACAAAAGCCCAATTACAGAGAAAACAAAGCTGTGGAAAAGAAAATCACTGATGAATCAGAGCCAGGTGCCACTGGGAAGAGCCAACATAAGGTTAGTTTGTGAAGCTGCTTTCTTTCAATGGCAGTTTAAATTCTCCCCCTCCATTCACTGATGGTAATACAAAAATAAATCATAAAAAGCATTCATCTATTTTTGCACCTACACTACCTGAATATTTAATGGGAAGTTAGAGTCCTTATTAGATTCTGATACAGAACAATTTTTAAAAAAGATTTTATTTATAAGTGGGGGGTGGGGGGAGAGACAGGGAGAGGGAGAAGCAGACTCTTTGCTGAGCATGCAGCCTGATGTGGGGCTCGATCCCAGGACCCTGAGATCATGACCTGAGCTGAAGGCAGACACTTAACTGACTAAGCCACCCAGGTGCCCCCAGAACAATTTTAAAAAACAGACATTTCTGAAAATTTGGTTACAATTCTGTAAGTCTAATCCTAATAACTAATGCACCATGTAACTGTTCACACAAGTTCCTACTGAGTAAAAATGTGAATGGCTTGTTATATAATCTAAACACCAGACTTCTCTCAAGTGAATAAAGCATATTTTTTTACAAACAGAAGTTTATGAAGTACTGGAAGCTGAACTTCTGTTTCTCTGGTCACATGCCCCAGTCTGTCTTTCTCAGACAAATGCAATTTTGCAGCACACCATCCACTAACTAATTGTTCTTTTCTCCACCTCTCTACAGGGAATAGAAATGGAAGGTCCCAGTAGTGGCAACAGAAACAATATTACCAAAGAAGCTGGGAAAGTCAGTGAAGATAAAGAGAGTAAAAGACAACAAGGAATGGTCATGGGCAAAGGAAATGTCAAGACACCAGGAGAGACTGACAACATACAAGGACCTGGTCCAAAATCAGAACCTGGAAATAAGGTTGCACACGGCAAAACAGGTAGTGATAGTAATAGTGATGGATATGACAGTTATGAATTTGATGACAAATCCATGCAAGGAGATGATCCCAACAGTAGTGATGAATCTAATGGCAATGATGATGCCGATTCTGAAGGTGACAATGACAGCAATAGCCGAGGAGATACTGGTTATAACTCTGATGAATCAAAAGATAATGGCAATGAGAATGACTCAAATGGAGGAGGTGGTAATGACAGTGATAGCACATCAGATGCTAACGATAGTGACAGTAATGGCAATGGTAACAACGGGAGTGATGACAATGGCAAATCAGACAGCAGCAAAGATAAATCAGACAGTAGCGACAGCAGTGACAGCAGTGACAGTAGCAACAGTAGCGACAGCAGTGACGGCAGCGACAGCAGTGACAGCAGTGACAGTAGCGACAGCAGTGACAGTGACAGCAGTGACAGCAGCGACAGCAGTGATAGCAGTGACAGCAGTGATAGCAGTGACAGTAGTGACAGCAGTAACAGCAAGTCAGACAGCAGTGATAGCAGTGACAGTGACAGCAGTGACAGCAGTGACAGTAGTGACAGCAGTGATAGCAGTGACAGTAGTGATAGCAGTGACAGCAAGTCAGACAGCAGTGATAGCAGTGACAGCAGTGATAGCAGTGATAGTAGTGACAGTAGCGACAGCAGTGACAGTAGTGACAGTAGTGACAGCAGTGACAGTAGTGATAGCAGTGACAGCAAGTCAGACAGCAGTGATAGCAGTGACAGCAGTGATAGCAGCGACAGTAGTGATAGCAGTGACAGCAAGTCAGACAGCAGTGATAGTGACAGTAGTGACAGCAGTGATAGCAGTGACAGTAGTGACAGCAGTGATAGCAGTGACAGCAAGTCAAACAGCAGTGATAGCAGTGACAGTAGTGACAGCAGTGACAGCAAGTCAGACAGTAGTGATAGCAGCGACAGTAGTGACAGCAAGTCAGACAGTAGTGATAGCAGTGACAGTAGTGACAGCAAGTCAGACAGTAGTGATAGCAGTGACAGTAGTGACAGCAGTAACAGCAGTGATAGCAGTGACAGTAAATCGGACAGCAGTGACAGTAAATCAGACAGTAGTGACAGCAGTGATAGCAGTGACAGTGACAGTAAATCAGATAGCAGTGATAGCAGTGACAGCAGTGACAGTAAATCAGACAGCAGCAACAGCAGCAACAGCAGTGACAGTAAATCAGACAGCAGTGACAGCAGCAACAGCAAATCAGATAGTAGTGACAGCAGTGACAGTGACAGTAAATCAGACAGCAGTGACAGCAGCAACAGCAAATCAGATAGTGACAGCAGTGATAGTGACAGCAGCGACAGCAGCAATAGCAGTGACAGTGACAGCAGCGACAGCAGTGACAGTGACAGCAGTGATAGCAGCGACAGCAGTGACAGTGACAGCAGCGACAGTAGCGACAGCAGCGACAGCAGCGACAGTGACAGCAGCGACAGTAGCGACAGCAGCGACAGCAGTGACAGCAGCAACAGTGACAGCAGTGACAGCAGCAACAGCAGCGACAGTGACAGCAGCGACGACAGCAGTGACAGTAGTGATAGCAGCGACAGCAGCGACAGCAGTGACAGCAGCAACAGTGACAGCAGCGACAGTAGCGACAGTAGCGACAGCGACAGCAGTGACAGCAGCAACAGCAGTGACAGTGACAGCAGCGACGACAGCAGTGACAGTAGTGATAGCAGTGACAGTAGCAACAGTGACAGCAGCAACAGCAATGACAGTGACAGTGCATCTGACAGTGATGAGAGTCACAGCAAGAGCAAGTCTGGTAATAGCAACAATGGAAGTGACAGTGAGAGTGACAGCGAAGGCAGTGACAGTAATCACTCAACCAGTGATGATTAGAAAAGAAAAACCCACAAGATTTTTTTTCTGGAAAAGTCTAGTGAATAATTGATAGGAAATGAAGATTTCCAAGGAAGGAAAGAAAAGGGAAGACATAGAAGAAGCTAACATTCGTAGAAACAATGAGAGGAATAGTCAAATTGCCAGATTTGGAACCAAGTCCCTACACCCTCAGGAGAGAATCTGAATTGCAGGACCTTTGGTAGGTGCATATTAAATCACATTCTGAAAAGATTTTTAAAAAGTGTACATCTAAACATAAAAAGGAACAGTTAAAATATTCTTTAATACTTTACACAGAAACCTCAAGTAATCACGTACTATATGATAACTTTGATTTAAACACCAAGTGCTTCAGGGAATGTAGCAAGTAAACACATCTTATAAACAATCTGTGGCATTGCCTTAATCTTTCAGTAATTATACATTCTGGATAGATGGTCTGCTTACTGCTGAGTAAAAGACGCTGTTACCATGATATCCAGCTTGGCTACTGATTCATTTGCTTGTTCTAAGGAAGAAATAAACTTGTAACATGAAAAAGAAATGCAACGATTGAACCCATCTGGACCATGGGAATAATCTTTGTAATTATTGAATAGAGTAATTACAAATTAGAAAAAATTTAAAGAGTGCTAGACAGAAAATAATTCAGAGGCTGGTTTAAATAACACAATCTGATGTACAGTATTACATTCCTGCAAAGCACCGGAAATTTAGCATAATGTCCCTACAACTATTGACAAAATTGATGCAGTGCTTAGAACAGTGTCTTGCCTCCAGTAGCCACTTTCCAAATATTAATAAACAAATGATTCATGAATGGAGGACTCTAAAGGGGGTTTTACTTTTTGAACTCTGTTCAAGAGCTCTGTTCAGTGGAATCAGCATTTGTTTTCCATCTTATGTCAAACTTGGTTCACATTTCCCTTTTAAACCCTCGCATGTCAAAACTTCCAAATCAGACCCTGAGACACACTTCTCACTGTTAATCTCTTTAATAAAGCCAACAGTTGCTGGTAGGTAATGCTTTGGAAATTACTCTTTTTTGAGAGTTATATAATGCAACTAAAATCTAAGCATGGATTGTTCTGCTCTTGCATGAATGAGGGTAATTCTTAGTTTCGAGATGAAGCCCAAACCCTAGAACATGAGGATTTTAAAGATGTATGCAACTAGAGTGTGATATTTAATAGGGTGGAGGTAAAATTTATTATCCATACTAATATACTTTGGAGAGTGAAGGGGGTGCTATCAATAATTACTTGGGGACAGAAGGTGTAAATTGGGATTGTTCAGGGATACAGGGAGATACAATAGACATTGCCATAAACCTTTAAGGTATTTTTCAAGATTTGGTAGAGATGATTTTAATTTCCCTCTTTTTCCATTTAGACAGTTATTTTATATTTGTTCTAATTCAAAGGTAAAAATCTATGTAGTGAAGTTCTGAATGCAATTTCTTTGATGCTAATTTTCAACTAGTCATAAGTTGCCAATTTATTTTTGAATATTAGGCATATTTTATACAGAGTTTCAGTAGTTTTTTTTCTTACCTTCTTTCTCGTTTAATCCAAGTTTCTTAGTTGAGATCAATATTACAAGGAATATTGCTGAAAGCTTTATGATAACTCATAATACTGTAACATTTCAGGTTTCTACTATATCATAATCATGTAAATGACTCCAAAGTTCTTTCCTTAAAATATGCTCTAGATTTTTAACTCCCTTAGGCTTCAGGATTTTTTTGGTCTTTTTTTTAATTTGTGAAGTGTGACTTCTAGTACTTGTCTCACCTATTTTAAAAGGTTGTGATGAGCTTAAGTCAGGCAATGGATGTGAAATTCTTTGTAAATTGTACAAGATATGTAAATTAAAGAGATAATGAATTTTGGTGTTATAATAAACATCTATTTATGTGATTATTCACAAGGAAAACTCTCTTAATCTTAGTGGGTTTGCAAGTACTTATTCCTTCCAACACAAGTAATATATGTATATACACAAAATAAAAATTGCAAATACTATGAAAATTTATAAAAAATATTAAATCTTCATCATCCCAGCTTCCTAGTCCTCTACTTCTCTTCTTTAGAGGTGGTTCCAATTACTAATATCTTGTGAAACTTTCCAGAAATATTCTATGCACATATAAGCACATATGTTCCCCTTTCAAAACACACGGAAGTCTAAGATACACCTTGTGCTTATCTTACTCTTTTTAACATAAGAGTATACCTTGAGTATTGGTTCATAGCACAGATTGACATTTTCTCCCCACAGTTGTGTTGTATTTTATTTTATGAACTGCCATAGATATTTAATCTGTCCCTTTTTTCCATAACTTCCTAAGCCATTTCTGGTCCAATGAGCCTCTGCAGGTAAATAACATGAGTCAATAACCCAAGCTGGATAAATTCCCAACCAGTACTTAGAAAGGCTTCACTTTAGGAAGTATTTGGAAGGATAAAGGAGATGCTCAGAATCTAGGGCTGATGTCAGAAACAATGAACGAAGACTATGATCCTGATATTCTTAGATAATATTTACATTGACCTTTGGATTTTTGAGACAAAAATAAAGGTGACCCTCTAAAAGGACATCTCTAGAGTAGATCCTTCAAATACAAGAAATCTGGTATTACAAAACGAAATCTGTTTTGCTATTTTCTGGAATGAGATTAGTAAGCTATCTGCTAATATTGCCCATGCGAGCAGTATTTCTTAAATGGCAGGTTGCCACTCATTTAGTAGGTCATGTTGTCAATTTAGTGACTCATGCCCTACATTTTGTAAGATCAAAGAATAAAAAGGAAAAACCTCAGTGCATCATATGTAGTATTTTATGAAACCTGACAATATTTACCTCTACATACATATGCACACACACAATATGTCTAAATATGCATATTCTAGGACATGATGTAAAATATTGTTCTAACTCATTGTAGTAAAAAAAGATTTGAAAGCCACTGGTTTAGAAAGCATTATAAAACATTGCTGCTAGTAGTCATTTCTTTTTTTTTTTTTAAAGATTTTTATTTATTTATTTGACAGAGATAGAGAGAGCCAGCGAGAGAGGGAACACAAGCAGGGGGAATGGGAGAGGAAGAAGCAGGCTCATAGTGGAGGAGCCTGATGTGGGGCTCGATCCCGGAATGCCGGGATCACGCCCTGAGCCGAAGGCAGACGCTTAACCGCTGTGCCACCCAGGCACCCCTGCTAGTAGTCATTTCATATTTACTTTTCTCTTTATAAATCTGTAAGTTTCTTTCCCATTTTGAAGAGGTGTTTAAAAAAGAAAAGAAAAGAAAAGAAAAGAAAAGAAAGAGAAGAGAAGAGAAGAGAAGAGAAGAGAAGAGAAGAGAAAGAAAGAAAGAAAGAAAGAAAGAAAGAAAGAAAGAAAGAAAGAAAGAAAGAAAGGTGTATATTTTGGCAGTGGCGGGGGGGGGGAAGTGTGGTGCTGGGGGATGGGTTTCTGGATATTTGTGCTACAGTAAAAGAGCCTAGGTAACACTGTCACTCTTTTGAACAAGAGGCTGTCATGGTGGTGCTGGTGACTTTACTGGGGATTCATGATTTCTTTTGGGATGCATGGGTAACTCCATATCTGGCTGAGATGAATGATCTTAAAATTGACTATCATCATTTGTCTTATCCTTTCCACTTAACCCAGAAATTCCTTCTGCACCTGCTCATACCACAAATCAAGAAATGTAGTAAGGATTTTGTTTGTTTATGAAAATACATTTCTTAAAAGAGGTTACAAAAAGATAACCTTTAGAGAGTCATACCTAACCATATAAATATATTTTAAATTATTAACTGAAATGGGATTTCCCAGAAGTCAAGATTGCTTTATGGTTTGTAATGGAAGTTTTGAAAAACTTTAGACCAAAATAGCTAGGCACAATTTTCCTCTCCCTAAAAGGAGCAGGAACAGAATAGAATAGTTCAGTCATAGATGAAAATATCATTGTGTTCTCACAGTGGTCCATTCACTGCTGCTAGCAAGCAAATCCTCTAGAGGATGAAACAAGTCAACAACACAATGTTCCCAACAGGGCTCTTGGGTTCATATGATAAAAAATAAAAGTCAATTCCTACAGGGCTCTCATGTAGCTTAGAAAAATGGTATAAAGTTTAAAGATCACAAATGTTAGACTCTGTGTGTTTTCTATTATTAGTTTGTACAGTCCCAACTCTGCTGAAACACTGTATTTACAGAGAGCTGTATCAGAAGGTCCTTTCTTACTCCCAAGTCCGTTATTTTGGCCTTTGCCACTGGTTATACCCCTCCCTCCCTTACCCTTTCCTTCTTTTACTCCTTAGTATTTTTTCCTTCAAAGAGATGAAAAAATTGTGGCGAGGCAATGCTTTGTCCTTTGCAGAATTTAATTCCTGGGTCTCTCTCTGTGTGAGGCCCCACACAAACTCCGTAGTCAGGAACTGCTAGGCTTGAGTTTGTATCGCTGGCCCTTTCTCCTGCTCCCAGATTTCAGTCACAACTAGCTGGGACCCAGCTCACACTCCTTAGTACTTTCCTTAGTTGAAACCACGGAATCTTTCCTTGCTATCCCAACTCCATCTCCCTATCTTCAGACCAATCTGAACTGAAGGCAGAAGATGCTTAGGCTGTAACAGAACAACACTTAGGTATGGGACATTTACTTCTTGTCTTATCCTGATTCCAGTAAGTAGACCCTTACGCTGTCCCCAAATGACAATCCCCTTTGATCTTTCTAATTGGGCTTCTGCATAACTTTCTCCTCAAGTTTTAGCATACTGATTAGAACTGTCCCAGCATAATCAGCCTAAGATTACCAGCAAACCTGTTGTCTGACACAATCAGGCTTACTGACCCAATGAGAGAGGGAGACTGTATATAACAGCAGCCCCAGGTATCTCGCAAACAAAGAAAAAGAACTATTACAGTATTTTGGGAAAGGGTAGAATTTAGGTAATATTTAAATGAAGCAGTGTTCAAGAGGCTCAAAGCAAAGCAGAATTGCAGTTTATAGACTCATCGTCAGGTTTGGACTGTGAAGTAGACCCAGGTTCCAGTGTCCTTGGAAAGTAGAAAGTTAAGATGCATGTGGACTGCTGTATTCAGAAATCCCTTATCTGAATCTCTGCATCTGAGCTGTAAATTGAGACTGATTCTCTGTGGCCAAGGGCCTTAGACCCTTCAGGCAAGAGTGGGGAGTTTTATTTTTATTGATACAATTTTAAACAGCAGAGTCCTGATCATCCATGATTTTAGAGAATAAAGTTTCTCAGTGATTAATAAAGCAGGAATCATTCAAAGTAGGGGGTTATTACGACACCTTTCAGTGCCCTTGAGAGTGAGATTATTTTCTGTTAATTTTTCAGCTGGCTTTATCTGTGTCTGTTATTCCAGTCTGATAAATTGTGGGTAGATTTCTACTCTTTCATTCCAAGCTAATTTTTTACTTTCTCAGGAAGTATATTTCTGCTAAAACCAAGACTCTGCTTACCTTGTTAGCCTTTTCCTTCAAATCTTGCAAAACTCTCAATGGCTGCCTATTCTTTAAATATTTCCCATTCCACATCACCACCTTTGGACGTCACATCACTCCCATGATTTCTGTTTAATTTTTACTGATTACTCTCTGTACTCTGAACACACATTGTCATTTCCTCTTAGTCCCAGTGTTTTGCACACAAATTTCTCTATTTAAACCCTACAGCATGGCATTTCTCCACTGCCATTTCTCACTGCCTCATGGACACAGGGAGGTCCATATTTTGTCTCCTTTCTGTGTACTCCATTCAGCTAGTAGGAGCCCACAATAACTGATCAAGTTCAGGTATTGAATAGTTCCCATTTCTAACTGAACTTGAGGTCTCTTCTGGAAACCCAGTTGTTGTACACTAACTTTGTAGATGTTTTCTTTCTCAGGAATCTCTCGGACTCTCAGTTTCTGAAATTTGATTCTCAATTTTTACATATGTCTCCTCACCTTTTTTTGGTTTGTCTTAAGAATAGTCAAGAACCTGATGTTTATAACTGGTTCTGGCTTTTATCCTTTGGTAAAGCTCAAATTATCATCTGTCATTATCTGCCAATTGTTAGTACTGAATTTCATTTTCAAGAAAGTAAATAAGGAAATGTAGCCATTTTGTTCAACCAAAGAATCTTATCACAGTCTTCTTTTCCATTCTAACTAGACCCAGGATAAACAAGATAAGAAAACCCCTACAAAAACAATGAGAAACAACAAGAAAAAGAAAATCCATAGTATTCTTCAAGGTTCTACACATTAGAAAACGACTGCCATCTTGAAACAAAATGGCTGTTGATAACTTTTCCTAGATTTGTCAGATAGGTAAACAACAGCTCAGTGATATTAAGGCTGCGAATACATAAATTTAGTCAAATGTTTTCTTCCTTACCTCCTTTACCTATCTTCAGAAGAGTATTGCATGAAAAAATGTCCCAATATAGGATGTCTATGGCTAGAGCTTTGGCAACACCATTGGCAATTCTAGCTTTTTAGAACTTTGAGATAATCTTATCCACTTACAAGTGTTTACAGTATACATGGCAATGCTAATCAAAATGTGGCCAGTGGTATAGTGACAGCCTGCAAACTGTTAGAGTTCAGAAGTATAGGAATTGAGAATAAGCATTTATAACCTTTATAGCAACTTGACATTGCCATGAAATCCAAGTGTGATCATTTTTCTGGTAATTCATTTTCATTGTATTTATATAAGCATAAATCCAGGAAACATGCGGGAATGGATACTAAGGATGTGGGATAATGGTGGAAGGAATGTAAAGTTGGATCAGGCTGAAGTTATTGATATGTGATCACTCAGCAGAGATTCTGCATTTAATGTTGTAGTTCAGGGAGTCAGAAAGGGCTCTAAGAGTTTGGCTGGCTGAATGACTGAAACAAGGACCAAAAGGTAGCTCACAGTGAGTGAACTGGAAATACTTGACCTTCTTTGATTTGATGTAGAGGGAAAGATTCAGAAATTTAGGGAGATTGGAATTTTGGAGTGGATTTGTCATTTAAGACCCACTCACCTACAGAGGTAAGGTCTAGAAGACATACCTTTCATTGATAATTCAAGAAATAAATTTGTGAGGGGAGCCCCAGGGTCACTGAAAAGCTCCATGATCATTCTCACTTGGCCAGATCTTATAGTGGGAATCCCAGCCATTCAATTTGAATCCTAAATGCAATGAAGATAATTGGATCCCCAAGGTAGCAGGGGCCAAGTGGTGGCACTCAACTGCCAAAGGGAAGGTGGGTATGGTTATTGTATTGGATAGCAAAGTCAAAATAACAATTGAAATAGTATGACTTGTGCAGAACTATGGCATTGTCTAGTTAACCATGATGCTCCTAGAAGTGATACTGATGGTAAGCCTAATAAATTCTTTAACCGTATAAGCAGAAAAGTTCTATGTCAAAAGTGTAATTCAAATAATAAAAACAGAGACTGACAGTCCCTCAATCAATTCCCAGACTTGAAACAGTTTACAGACTCAAAACCCCTTGAGGAAGGACACTGCTGAAAACGTACAGTCTTTTTTCCCAGCCTTCCCCGAAGGGACCTATGGTGCCATATGGTGATGAACATTAAAAAAAAAAAGAAAGAAAGAAAAGGAAAGGAAAGGAAAGGAAAGGAAGGAAGGAAGGAAGGAAGGAAGGAAGGAAGGAAGGAAGAAAGGAAGAAAGGAAGAAAAAAGAAAGGGACGTATGGTCTTTTATTAGGGTAACTACATCACTGTGAAAAATAAAACAATCAGACATTATAGGGACCACTGGACACTGACTCTGAACTGACAAATTCTAGGAGACCCAAAATGTCACTGTTGCCCACCAGTCAGAGCAGGGTCTAATGGAGGTCAGGTGAACAATTAAGTTTTAGCTCAGGTCCATCTCACAGTGGATCCATTGGGTCCTCAAACTCATCCTGTGGTTATTTTCCCAGTTGCAAAATGCATAACTGGAGTGAACATACTAGATGAGAATCTCCATACTGGTTTCCTGACTTGTGGAGTAAGGGCTCTTATAGTGAGAAAGACCAGTGGAAGCATTAGAACTGACTCTACCTGGGAAATTGGTACATCAAAAGTGATACTGCGTTCCTGGAAGGTTTACAGAGGTTAGAGCCACCATCACAGACTTGAAAGATGCAAGGGTAGTGATTCCCACCACATCCCCATTCAACTCTCCTTATTAGGCCTGTGCAAAAGACAGATGGGTCTTAGAAAACGACAATGGGTTATTGTAAACTTAACCAGGTGGTGACTCCAACTGCAGCTGCTATACCAGATGTGGTTTCATTGTTTGAGCAAATTAACACACCCACTGGTACTTGGTATGCAGTACTGATTTGGCAAATGCCTTTTTCTCCATCTCTGTCCAAGAAAATCATCAGAAGCAGTTTACTTTCAGCTGGCAAAGCAGAAATACACCTTCACTTTTTACTTTCACTATACCTATCAACTCTCTAGCCCTATGTCATAATTTACTTTGCAGGGATTTTGATTGGTTGTCCCTTCTAGATTTCACACTGGTCCATTACACTGATGCACTGATGACATATTCACTGGACCTAGTAAGTAGAAACTACGCTAGATTTATTGGTAAGATATTTGCATGTCAGAGGGTGGGAAATAAATCTTACTAAAATTCAGAGCCCTTTTACTTCCATGGAATTTCTAGGGGTTCTGAGGTATGAGGCATGTTGAGATATCCCTTCCAAGATGAAAAGTAAACTGTTGCATCTGGCCCTTCCTACAACTAAGAAAGAGGCACAAGGGCTAGTGGGCCTCTTTGGATTTTGGTGACAATATATTTCTCATTTGGGTGTGTTATTCCAGCCCATTTTACTGAGTGACCCAAAAAGCTGCTAGTTTTGAGTGGGGCCCAAAAGAAGGCAAGACTCTGCAACAGGTCCAGGCTGCTGTGCAAGACGCTTTGCTACATTGTCTACATGATCCAGCAGATCCAATGGGATTTGAAATATCAGTGGCAGGGATGATATTTGGAACTTTTGCGAGGCCCCTATAGGTGAATTGCAGCATAGGCCTTTAGGATCTGGGAGCAAAGCCCTGACATCATCTGGAGGTAACTACTCTCCCTATTGAGAAACAGCTCTTGGCTTGCTACTGGGCCTTTGTAAAGATTGAACACTTGACTGTCAGTTACCATGTAGCCATGTGACATTAGCCTCTTATCCTGAACTGGGTGTTGGCCCATGAAGCCATAAAGTTAGGCATGCACAGTGATACTCCATCATCAATGGAAGTGGTGTATATGTGATTGCTTGATAGAATGGTGAAATGGCCTTTTGAAGACTCAGTACAATGCCAGCCAGGTGGCAATACTTTGCACTGGGGCAAAGTTCCACAGAAAGCTGCATGTACTCTGAATCAGTGTCCAATATATGGTGCTATTTCTACTGTAGGATTCATGAGTCTAGGAATCATTCAAATGGAAAGTGAAGTGGCACCATTTGCTACTATCCATACTGGGATAATACTGGCAAAACTTTTTCTTCTTGTTCCTGTGACTTTATGCTTTGCTGGCCTAGAGATCTTAGTTCCAAAGGGAGGAATGCTTTCACCACGGAGACACCATTATTCCATTGAACTAGAAGTTAATACTACTGCCTGGCTACCTGGAGCTTCTCATGCCTCTGAAACAGCGGGTAAGAAGAGCTATGGTAATGGCTAGGGTAACTTATCATGATCACCAAGGGGAAATTAAACTATTACTCCACAATGGAGGTAAGGAAGACTATGTCTGGAATACAGGAGATCTCTGTGATTAAGGTTGATGGAAAACTAGAACCACTCAATCAAGACAGGACTACAAATGACAAGTACCAAATCTTTCTTTCTCTGTCTGATTTATCTAGTTTGGCATAACGTGCTCAAAGTCTATCCATGTTGTCTCAAATGGGAGGATGCCTTCCTTTTTCATGACAGAATAATATTCCATTGTGTATATGGAATCTTTTCCACATCTTTTTTATCCATTCATCCACTGATGGGCATTTGGGTTGTTTCAATACCTTAGCTATTATGAACAATGCTGTGATAAACATGGAAATGCATACATCTTTTCAAAATCCTGTTTTGATTTCCTCTGGGTATATGTCCAGAAGTAGAATTGTTGGGATAGTATAGTAGGTCTATTTTTAATTTTTTGAGGAACCTCAACATTGTTTTTCATAACTGGTTAGACCAATTTACATTTCCAACAACAATGTATAAGAGTTCCATTTTCACTGCATTCTTGCCAGCACCTTATTAGATGGTATCAAAGAAGGTTTTCACACATTTCTGTCATGATTGCCACTGGTCTGTCACTGATAATAAGATGTATTTTAAAAGACTAACTTTCAGATTCAGCTACTCTTTTCCAGGCCAACCTTTTTCCTTTTGCAAATTAAGAGTTGACTCTTTTGGAATTCTTTCATTGGCTCATGGAGAGTTGTAAAAAGGAAGTCCCAAGTAGGACAACTTGGAGAACTGATGCTGTGGTCTATTCTAAGCATTATTTAAGATTGGCAAAGAAAAAGGAAGGACATGATGTACTCAGTGCTATCCATTTTTATTCTACTAGCAATTTTCTCCAAGATCAGAACATCCTGAGGTCTCCAGATTGGAAAAGAATCAATTTCTGTGGCAGACTAAAATCAACCTTTTTCAAATAACTAAGCTGTGGTATTGTAAATTCCCAGTCTCCAAATAGTAAGATGCAATTTTCAAATGTTCTCACAAATAGGAAAATTAAAAAAAATTTTTTTATCCATTCTCAAATGTCAAAACAAAAAAATTAATTTAACTACCATTATGGAGAAGAGAGGAAAATATTTTTAAAAACTCAAAAAATTCTGGTGTAAAAAAATTACAAGCACTTGTTTACTTAAGATTAGAATGTTGAAATTACATCATGAACTCACAGAGGAGCTGATCTTTTTTTTTTTTTTTTAAGATTTTATTTATTTGTTTGACAGAAAGAGAGACAGCCAGCGACAGAGGGAACACAAGCAAGGGAGTGGGAGAGGAAGAAGCAGGCTCCGATGCCGGGCTTGACCCCAGGACTCTGGGATCAGGCCCCGAGCTGAGGGCAGATGCTTAACGACTGAGCCACCCAGGCGCCCCATAGAAGAGCTGATCTTAATGATCACCTCCAATATTAATTTTCTAAAAACAATATTTACCTAAAGACTTTTTACTATTATACATATACTTACTTTACTATTTACTATCACTAACTCTACTATTACATATATTATATACTTAAAGACATAAAACAAATATACAACTTTGACAAAATTTACAAAGCAAATGTACATGTAGCTACCAAGTTACAAAACAATACTGCTTAGCTCCCCAGGAGCTACTTCCACACCTCTTCCCCACCTCTATCCTCTCGCTGCTCCCAAAGGTAACTCTCAGACCAACCCTGTAATTGCTTTCTTGTTTTTCTTTTTGCTTTTACCACTTAAAAATGCATTCTAAAACACTTTCATTTTAGTTTACCTACATTTGAACTTTATATAAATGCTAGCATACAATATGGTTTCCTCTGTTTTTGTACTATTTAACTCACATTTGTGTTTTTCATCATACATGTTGCTATATATCTTGTTTTTGTTTTTTTCATTTTCATTGATGTACACTTTCTATTATATAAAATATATGACAATTTGTTTATCCATTCTACTGCTGATGGACATTATGTTTTTTCCATTTTTTGACTATTGTGAAAAATGCCACTGTGAATGTTTATGTATACATCTTTGAGTGCACAGAAGCATACATTTCTCAAGGGTGTATGCCTAGAAATTAAATTTCTGAGTTAACCACAAACTGAGGGCTTCAGAGGGGAGAGGGTGGGGGACTGGGATAGGCCGGTGATAGGTATTAAGGAGGGCACATATTTCATGGAGCACTGGGTGTTATACGCAAACAATGAATCATGGAACACTACATCAAAAACTAATGATGTACTGTATGGTGACTACCAACATAATAAAAAATGAAAAAAAAATAAATTGCTGAGTTACACATTTACATACATTTAGCATTCTGTCTGACCATCACTTCTTTTTGGAAGGCTTCTTTGGTCCTACTGTTTTCTGTACCCAGGCTGAGCTAAATGCCTCTCCTCTGTGCTCTTGAGGCATCTGTGCATATCTCTATCACTGCTCTTATCAGAGAATCAAAGAATTGCCAACTCTTGGTCTAAATCTGTGCTGCCCCATATGGTAGCCACTAGCCACGTGCTACCATTTAAGGTTAAATTAATTAAAATTAAATATGATAAACACTCAGTTCCACAGTTCCCTTGGCTACATTTTAAGCTCAATAGCCATGTATGGCTTCTGGGTACCACACTGAACCATTCAAATATAGAATATTTCCATGATCCCAGAAAGTTCTATTAAATATGTTGCTCTACAATGCTAGTTCCTCCAGGGCCCAGGCTATACTTTATTCATCTTACAGCTCATGCCCACTACAGTGGTGGACACACCAGGCTTCTGACAAATGTTTGTTGAGCTAGACTGCTCCCAAGGTTTATAATTCAGTAGTGAAAGCAGAAAACACAACAGGGTGTTAAATGAAGTTCCAAAGGCTGAGAAAACTACAATAAGGGCTGATACAATAGTTCCCTGATATCCTAAAGATGTGAGGGGGCAGCTCGTCTATGCAAGGCAGACCTAGAGACTGTGAAACAAGATGACCCACTTTCAGCTTATAAAGGACTGAAGATGGGGGAGAAAGAAGAGAGAAGAGAAGAGGAAAGATTTCTCTGGAGAGAGTTGCAATACACTTGCATTACCCCCACTCCCTATTTATAATGTAAAGGGGGGATGAGGAGACAGTTGCTTTCTCCTCAACATAGCCAAATGAGAAAGGTATTAAGAAGACCATTCAACCAGCTTGTGGGGGAACCTAAACACTTCAAAAGTATATAAAATTCCTGCTCTATCATTTGCTGGCTCTGGGACAATGGGCAAGCTACATAACACCTTGAAATTTCAATTTCTTCGTTTGTAATTTTGAATAATGAGAGTACTTCTCACCTAGGGTTAATGTAGGAATTAAATGAGTAAACCAACGTGAGGTACACATAATAGCAACTTATTTAGTTTTATTTGATGTGGTTGTGCTGGTTGGCAAATTCCTTTTGACTGTATATCTTTGAACATATTCTTAAGCTCAGCAGGTTTTAGTGGGCAATCTAGTTATCCACTAAACATGTGTACTTTTTCTTCCTTAATGTGGAGAGTTGTCTCTGGGAGGCACTTGCCCAGCTCAAAACCACATTCCCTCCCCCTTTGCATTGAGATATGGCCATATCACAAATTATCATGAATGGAATGTTAGTAAAAATTATATGCAATAATTCTAGGCAGAATTTCCTTTCTTCTTCCTTCACATATTCCACCTTATCCACTGTTGGTTTGCCTTGGGTAGCAGATAATTGAGTTATTAACTATTTTCAGTTCATGACATGCTATTATTTTATTTTTTCCTTTTAGCTTCAATTCCCACACTCTTTCTCTTCTCCATTCCCCATATTCTGCAGGCAGCTGGAATCTCATATTTTGGTGTATGTCTTTACATATAACTTAGAAAACTCTATTGTGTTGCTTTGGGTATGTGTTTTGAATTCATACAAATAACATGGTGCTACAGGTCTTATTAAATACATAGATATGGATTAGGGAACTGTATTATCTACCATAGACTATTAATTTTTTAAGATGTGATATTATCCTGTACTAATGCTTTGTACGTGTTTTTTTATTGGTAGAATCTAAAGTAGAGAGGCTGTGTCTGTCACCAGTGCCTAGAACAGTTTCTAACACAAGGAAGATACAAAAATCAACAGCTGAGTAAATGTTTGATAAATATGTAAACACAAACTTAAAAAAAAATTGTTTCAAAGAATACAAAAACACTAATTTGAAAAGATATATGCACTCTTATGTTTACTGCAGCATAATTTACAATAGCCAATATGAAAACAGCCCAAGTGTCCATCGATAGCTGAATTGATAAAGAAGCTGTGGTATACATATACTCACACACACACACACACACACACACACACACACACACACACACTGGCATATTATTCAACCATAAAAAAGAATGAAATCTTGCCGTTTGCAATAACATGGATGGATCTAGAGAAGTAATGCAAAGTGAAATAAGTCAGAGAAAAACAAACACCATATGATCTCACTCATATATGGAATTTAAGAAACAAAAGAAATGAACAAAGGAAAAAAAGAGACAAACCAAAAACCAGACTCTTAACTATAGAGAACAAACTGATGATTACCACAGGGGAGGTGGGTGAGGAGCTGGATGATACAGGTAAAGGGGATTAGGAGTACACTTATCATGATGAGCACTGAGTAACATAAAGGATTGTTGAATCACTATATTGTACACCTAAGACGAATAAGACATTAATGTTAACTACACTGGAATTAAAAAAAAAAAAACTTGGGGCGCTTGGGTGGCGCAGTCGTTAATTGTCTGCCTTCAGCTCAGGGCGTGATGCTGGTTGTTCTGGGATCGAGCCCCACATCAGGCTCCTCTGCTGGGAGCCTGCTTCTTCCTTTTCCACTCCCCCTGCTTGTGTTCCCTCTCTCACTGGCTGTCTCTCTCTCTGTCAAATAAATAAATAAAATCTTAAAAAAAAAAACTTGTTTCATTTTTTCTGGAAACTAACCTTACTTTATCTAAATTACATGTTTTAAAATGAAAATAAGACACTAATTCATAAGAGTATTGCCCAGAGAAAGATGCTACGCTATTTGATGTGTCTTATTTCACCTGCTTAAATTCAAAACTATAATATCACATGAATAAGGAAGAAATTATAATTGTAAATAATCTCTAATATATGTATCTTATTGGTTCTTCTTACTGAATGCTTATTATTGTGTTGTTTGCATTTTAATAAATATAATTCATATACAAAATGAATTATTTCATCTGCATTTCATATACTTAAGTTGTATAGATGCTACTTTAAAATCTTAATTCTTCTAATGATCACATTTTATAATTTTATAGTTACTCTTTAATTTTAAAGATTATGAATTTCATATTAATATCATGAAATAAAGAAGTAGATTCTCTAGACAATACAACATTTTATAACCCTATGCATACTGAAGGCCTGGTTAAGTATCAGATATAATTTTTGCCCATAACTTTTTATAATGGAAAATTTCAAAATATATAAAGTTAGAGAAAATAGTAAAATACAATTATTATCCATAGCTTCAGCAGTGATTAACTCATCACAAAATTGGTTTCATCTATTTCCCTACCCATTTACCCCTCTCATTTACTTTGAAGCAGATTCTAGACATCACAGCATTTCAGTCTCTTTAAGAATTATTAAATAAATACTATAATCCCATTATCATGCTAATAATAACAATTCTTTAAAATCATAAAATTTTAAGTCAGTGTTCACATCTCCAATTGTTTAATAAACACCATATTTTTCAGTATGTTTTTTGGAATTAGGATACAAATAAAATTCACCTATTACTACACATGGTGGTTGCTATGTCTTTTAGAAGTCTATTTGAATCTATAGTTTTCTCTCTCTTACTATCTTACTTACAATTTATTTGTTGATGAAGTCAGGCTGTTTGTCCTATACATTTTCCCAGTCTGGGTTCTGCTGATTGAGTTTACAGTTTGATTTGGGTTTGATGGTATTCTAATTATGTCATTTATCTTCATTCATGTCTATAAAAGGAAACCTCCTCATTTGTTACTCAGTGGTATAGTTCATAAGGAAACAGAATAAGTGCTTAATTATTTTCTTTTATATAAAGTTTTAAAATGATGAGTTTTATAGTAAACTATTAGGAAGAGAAATTAAGCAAACAATGCCACTCACAACTGCATTAAAAAGAATAAAATGCCTAGGAATAAATTTAAGAAAAAAGGTGAAAGACCAATACTCTGAAAACTACAGAACACGGATGAAAGAAATTGAAGATGACACAAATAAATGGAAAGATACACTATGCTCATGAAATGGAATAATTAATATTGCTAAAATGTCCATGGTGCTCAAAGCAACCTACAGAATCAATGCAAACCCTATCAAAATACCAATGGCATTTTTCACAGAACTAACACAAATAATTTTAAAATTTGTGTGGAACCAAAAAATACCCTGAATAGCTAAAGCAATCTCGAGAAAGAAGAACAAAGCTGGAGTTATGTTCTCTGATTTCAAACTATGTTGCAAAGCTATAGCAATTGAAACAGTATGGTACTCGCAGGAAACCAGACACAAAGATCAATGGAACAAAACAGAGTTTAAAAATAAACCCCATGCTTATACAGTCAATTAATTTTCAATTGGACAGCTAAAATTCAAAAGAATGAAACTTTCTTACATCATATAAAAAAATAAACTCAAGATAGATTAAATACTTATATGCAAGACTAGAAATCATAAAAATCCTAGAAAACATAGGTAGTAGGCTCTTAGACATTAGTCTTGGAATTTTTTTTTTATCTGTTTCCTTAGGCAAAGGTAACAAAAACAAAAATAAACAAGCGGGACTACATTAAACTAAAAAAGCTTTTGCACAGAGACGGAAACCAATAAAACAAAAAGCTACCTACTGAGTGGGAGAAGATATGGGCAAATAATATATTAAGGATTTAATATCCAAAATATGTAAAGAACTCACATAACTCAATATAAAAAATAGGCAGATGTCCTAAATAGACATTTCTCCAAAAAAGACATACAGAAGGCCAACAGACACATGAAAAGATGCTCAACACCACTCATCACTGGGGAAATGTAAATCAAAAACACAATGAGATATCATCTCATATCTGTCAGAATGGCTAGTACCCAAAAAACCCCCCAAAACAAAACAACAACAACAAACAACCCAAAGCAAAACCCCAAGAAACAGCAAGTGCTGGTAGGGATGTGGAGAAGAGAAAGCACTTGTGCACTGTTGGTGGGAACAAAATGATGCAGGCACTATGGAAAACAGTATGGAGGTTCCTCAAAAAATTAAAAATAGAAATATCATACGATTCACCAATTCTACTTCTGGGTATTTACTGAAAGAAAATTAAAACACTGATTTGAAAATATCTATGCACCATTATGTTCACTGCAGCATTATTTACAATAGCCAGATATGGAAGAAAATTTAGTGTCCATCAATAGATGAATGGATAAAGATGTGGTGTATAGACACAATGGAATATTACTCAGCCATGAAATCTTGCCATTTCCAATAATATGAATGCACCTAGAGGGTATTATGCTAAGTGAAATAAATCAGACAAAGAAAGATAAATATCATATGATTTCATTTATATGTGGAATCTAAAAAACGAAGCCAACAAAACAAAATGGAAATAAACTCATAGATACAGAGAACAATCTAGAGGTTGTTAGGGGGAATGGGTTATAGAACCAAAATAGAGGAAGGAGATTAAAAGGTACACACTTCCAGTTATAAAATAAATAAGACGTGGAGATACAATGTACAGTGTAGGGAATATAGTTAGTAATATGTAGCAATTTTGTATAGGCACCAATAGTAGCTAGGTTATGGTGATGACTTCATAATGTATATAAATGTTGAATCACTATGTTGTACACCTAATGTTTGTACACTTAATGTTTGTACACACTATGTTTGTACACTAATATAATATTGTATGTCAACTACACTTCAATTAAAAAAATAATGATTTGCTGCAACATGGACAGCACTGGAGGAGATAATGCTAAGTGAAATAAGTCAAGCAGAGAAAGACAATTATCATATGGTTTCTCTCATCTATGGAACATAAGAACTAGGAAGATCGGTAGGAGAAGAAAGGGATAAAGAAAGGGGATAATCAGTAGGGGGAATGAAGCATGAGAGACTATGGACTCTGAGAAACAAACTGAGGGCTTCAGAGGGGAGAGTGGTGGGGGAATGGGATAGACTAGTGATGGGTAGTAAGGAGGGCACGTATTGCATGGTGCACTGGGTGTTATACGCAACTAATGAATCATCGAACTTTACAGTAAAAAAAAAAAAGAGAGAGAATACAGTATAAAATACATATACAAAATATGTCAAAAAAAAAAAAAAGAAATTAAGTTGCCCAAATGTCAAGTTAATGATGCCTCGTCAAAAACAATCTGGCTTCTAAACCCAAGTTTTTAATCATTAGGCAAAGAAGAAGGTTGCACAAATACATATCACACACTTATATAGCGTGGGAGGGGGCTAAGTTTTAGGGAGAGGGTTTTGGTTATCTATAATGTTTGAATTATTAACAATAAGAATGTATGGGCTTGTAGGACTAAAACATTTTATACCTCACACACACACACAAAAGAATTGTTAGCATCTTCCAATGTTGGGCAATTAGGGGTTTTCTTGTATTGTTTTGGTTTTGGTATCATTATGAATGCCTCCCTCTGCTTACTCCTGCATAGATGATATAGGTCTTGTGGCAGTTGGCAGTTTGTCTTCAGCCACTTTGTGTGGAGTTTGTGGGTATAACCTGTCATATAGTGTTGTAACCAGTCTCCGAAATGGCCTCATTATTTCCTCTATTCCCTGTACATTCATTCTGATCTTCACATCAATAGGCAGAGACTTCCTCCTTCTGAGTCTGGGATGGCCGTGTGACTGATCCGACCATAGAATGTAGACACTGACATTTGGGGCAGTTCTTGGACCCCAGTCACCACGTGAGAAGGCCAAGCCACAAAAAGGGGCCATATAAGAACTAAAGTGTTCAGAATAACAGTTATCAGCTGAACTCCAAGACAATAACCATGTAAGAGAGCTATCTTGAATATTCTATTCCAGTTGAGTTCCCAGATTAAGGTAGCCCCAACAACCATAATAAAATGGTTGTTTTTGTAAGATATAAAGTATTGGAATGATTTTAATGTAACAATAGGTAGCTACAACATTTATATTTCCTGTAAATGTTGTTCATTGTTTTTAGCTGTATTATCTAGTTGCACCATTTTTTTAAAGATTTATTTACTTGGGAGAGAGAGCGTAGCGTGTATGTGTGAGTGGGGGGGGGCAAAGAGGGAGGGAGAGAGAGAGTCACAAGTAGACTCCTCGTTGAGCGTGGAGCCCACACGGTGCTCCATCTCAGGACCCTGAGATTGTGACCTGAACCTAAATCAAGAGTTAGATGCTTAACTGACTGAGCCACCCAGACACCCCACGTTGCACTATTTTTATGGAGGGATTTAGAGAGATTCTAAAATAATGTCCTATAACATCCTCCACCAAAATCTACTCTGACATAAGATTAAAAGGTTCTTTTATGATAGACCTCAGTCAAGACCTATAAAACCACCTGGCAGTGTAATTGAGAACCAGAACAGAACTTTGGGAATTTATAGCTTCCTCATATGAACTCTGGTCGTCTAAATCAATCTTATATAAAAGTAGACTCCTTTCTCCTCATTTTTTGCCCCCTCCCACCTCATTGCAGTTCACGTGGAATAAGTTCCAAATCCATATATTTGATATTTTTTTTCTGGATAAAGTTGGATACCCCAATTCTCTAGAGTATCAATTAAAAATTCCAACAATCATTAACATGTTCAGAAAAGTCAGAGTGAGTCATATAGGTTCTGCACAAACTAATAAATTGGCCCATTTTAAAGTCAATCTATTTAGTCATTCATAAAAGTATTTACTAAATGCTTATTATGACTCAGGAACCTGGGTATTAGGGCCCTGGGTATACACCAGTAAACAAAGCAAACATCCCCACTTTTGAGGAACTTAAATTCTGGCTAACTTACTTTCTTTCTTTCTTTCTTTCTTTCTTTCTTTCTTTCTTTCTTTCTTTCTCTTTCTTTCTCTTTCTTTCTTTCTTTCTTTCTTTCTTTCTTTCTTTCTTTCTTTTTAAAATTTTTTATCAGGGGGAGGGGTAAAAGGAGAGGGAGAGAGAGAGAATCTTCAGCATGGTTCTGCATCCAGCACGCAGCCCAACGCGGGGCTCGATTTCATGACCCTGAGATCATGACCTGAGCCAAAATCAAGAATCAGATGCTTAACCAACTGAGCCAACTAGGTGCCCCTGGTAACATATTCTTTTAACAGTTGTTCAGTGGTCATTCTATTGTTACTTGAGCATGCTCCTTGGAAGGTGCCAACTCACTTCCAGCTCCCTACAACAATCTTCAGTACACTCCCTGAAGAGCCCTGGTAAATACTATTTTATCTGTTTCATTACATTTTCAGTGATGGCAGAGTCTCTTGGAAATTGGTTTCTCTGTATGCCACCCAAATAGGCTTCCCTTTAATCCAATTCTGATTTCAAAGAGTCACCAGAGTTAAATCCAAATTGTGGCAAGCAGTTGGAGGGAATAATGAAGTGTTAGATTTAAATTATTTTTGGTTAAAAACAAAAGTTACTTAGGGTGGTGCTTTAACATTTCCAATCACCACAGAATTCTGTAACACGTCATTAGATTACTAAGAATTTTGGACCTTGTGTGTATATGGGGGTAGGGAGATGAGAAGAAAAGGAGAGAAGTAGTAGAGGTTGTTAAAAGATGAGAAGGGAAAGGATAAAACCTCATATTCTCAACATCAACAATTTAGGCAAATCTAGTATTTTAGGAGTTTCTTCATGTACAACGTGGAAATGTACATTAACAGGAAACTTGCTACCCACTCCTTGACTCTCCTTTTCCCATCCATGTGTCTGCTTGGATCTATTAGTGGGTGGAAGACATTGTCATTGTTTATAATGCTCATAAGCCTGCATGGATGTGAATGACATATATTTAGAAATCAAAATAAAGCTTTAGGAAGATCTTCAATTTAATGGAAACTAGTCTAGTCATTTGAGAACCACAAGAGCTTTTTAGGGAAAATCTGCCTCTGCAAGTTGGAGGAAGTGTGGGTGTACCGGAGTCCCGGTGACACCTTGTGATGTCAGTCACCCCCAGCCTGAGGTTGATTGGCTATGAAGAGCTGAAGTAGAGTTTAAATTCCTGCACCATCAGAGAAGTAAACATCAGAACATCAACAGAAGAGTGGCTTCACTGGGCATAAATTTCCTCTGTGAGAACTTCAGCCTCATTATTGAGACTTTTGGGGAAAAGTCTTCGTGAACTGAAGAGGGTAAGAAATTCTCTTTTTTAAAAAAAATTTAAAAAAATTTTTAAAAATGACTTCTGCTATGTTTGGAAAACATTAAATGTGTACACATGTTGAGAGGCATTATGCCTTGCAGAGAAAGATGGAGAGAGCTGAGCCTTGGGTTAAAATGATTCCCATTTTTGTGCTTGTTGATTATGCCACAGCAAATAATGATATGAAAATGACATGCTAAGTCAATAGAGCCAGATGTTTTTCTCTGTACTACTTTAATTAGATCTCTGCATAGTACTTCTGAAAGGAAAAGTTTACTGAAAAGGAGACAGATGGAAAGTAATTTTGAAGGTTAGCTTTAATTAGCAAAACAAAACTTTTACATTTAGGTTTCATGGATGTAGTGATGTTCATGGCCTACAAAATATTATGAAAGAATCTAAACTAGACTGGCAGAACTTCCAAAATATGGTCTTTTAAATTAAAAACCATTTAATGCTACTCATCTAGGTAGCATCCAATAATAGTTATTATGAACGGAGTAACTAAAAGAAGATGTCAAGACCACTGAAATAAATCAAGGATGTAATCATTAATAATGCTTTTGTATTGTTTATGTAGGTAGTCATGTTAGCATGATGCCTTGCAGTCAGAATTCAATAACGTGTTGAATATAACTGTCTTTTAAAAACACTTTCTAATGTAGAAGACTTAAGGATATACATACCTCGATCTCTATTTTTATTTGCTTCATTTATTCCACTTTATCTATATCATTAAGTGTCTGTCTTCCATAACAGAAAATGGGAATTGTGGTCAGGTAATGCATTCTTCGTGACATCTAGAAAATCCCACGTGTAATAGCACTACTTCAAGCAACCGGTCTTCTTCAGGAGCAGTAACTTCTAGTGAAACATGCTTTCTATGTACCTGAGGGCCAAACAGACTATCGTACTTTGATGCGGTTGGTTAAAATGTGTGAACAAACAAACAGTTTTCTAAAAGTATTAGTCCACTTACCTACCCCAAAATGGTAATGTGGACCAATGTGCCTCAGATGCTTAGAGGCCTCCCAAGTCTATGTTGAATTTTAGGGACCTTGGAGTTATTTTACTATGGTTGAAGGCTTATGATGTGGGATTGATTATAACTGACTTATGACAATTACAATGGGAAGGACTGGATATTTTTATTGCCTTATTTGTTTGGTGTTCTGAATTCCTGATAGAATTCATATCCTGGCCAAATTCCATTTTATTTTCAAAGAGTAGTAATGAACCAATTCCTAGCTAATGGAGGTTCTGGTTAGTTGGGTTTGGATAATTTTACTTTTTTTTTTTTTAAAGATTTTATTTATTTATGTGACAGAGAGACAGCCAGCGAGAGAGGGAACACAAGCAGGGGAAGTGGGAGAGGAAGAAGCAGGCTCCCAGCGGAGGAGCCCGATGTGGGACTCGATCCCGGAACGCCAGGATCACGCCCTGAGCCGAAGGCAGACGCTTAACGACTGCGCTACCCAGGCACCCCGGATAATTTTACTTTTGTAGGACCAGCTAATAATCATCATTACACACTACTGTACACTCAGCATCCAGAATAGTGCCTGGCTCATAGGATAGTCTCAATAAGTATTTGTTGACTGTTAATGGATGGATATACTGTTTATTGTATTATTGAAGATAACAACACTAAGTCAAAAAGAAGCAAATATAATAAATTGAGCCTATGATTTTTCAAGCTTTTATTTCCTTCCTTTGGCTTATTGCTTTCATTTCAGTTTACATAAAAGAAGAAATATACTTTACAAGTGAATCTTAACTTGGAGGAAATTTCAGAACAAGTTTCCTTTCTTGAAAGCACAAAGAATTTCTGGCTATACTTGAGAGTAGCCAGAGAGAGACTGTAGTTCCCTACCCCAGATCTTAAGCATTTTGAGTCTTTTCAACTCTGGGGAAAAAATGAGAAAGGCTGAAAATCTTCTACATCCACTGCCCTTCAAGCAGGTGGAACCCAAGTTAAGGTTATTGATTTCTTTTTGTCACATGCTTTCACTATAGAATGACAGCATGTACAATGTAGAGATGACATTTATCAATCACCAAAAAAGAACTTGAGGTTCTGGACTCATCTCTTTCAAGAAGGCTTGTAGCTATTTTGCTAATTTATTACTCACAATAGGGCTACAGCATATCTGCTTCTATCCTTCTTAGGATGGTAGCTAAAAAGTTTATAAACATTTGCAACTCTCATTTGGAATACTTCACAAAAGCATAATTATTCTTATAGAAATACTAATTGAGAGCCTAATAGAGGGTTTAAGATCTGACTTCCTTTAATGCTTGATGGCAGACTATATTCTATGAGAGGTGTCTTCACCTCTTTTAGGACCCCAAGGTGTCTTTTATGTTAGTTTGAGAAATTACTGCTGTAGGTCAGGGTGCTAAATGGTATTTCTAGAAGCACAAGCAAGTTACTGTATCTCTCTTACGTTTCATGATATTCCATCCCTAAGAAACTTGAATGCTGGAAGCACACATTTCCTTTGTAAAACGGCCCAATATTCATTAGTGTAGTGCATCACCTTTTTTTTTTTTTTTTTTTGCTATTTAGATAAAAGAGAAGCAAAAAACCAAACCAAAACAGAAAAAAACAAGAGGAGAACTCAGTATTTACTGGCCTTGTATCAAGTCTGGAATATTGTTAGTTTTCAGAACATCATGAGATTATCACCGTATTCAAATTTCAGTCTGAAAATTAAAATGGTGAACAGCCTAATTTTCACTTGACCTGGGACGCCAAAACCAAAACCATGCTGTTGAGAGTATCATATTTAGGGGAAACTTTCCTTTCCTTAAGAAATGAACCTAAGAACTTAAAAAAACAAAAGTTTTGGTTGTGGGAATTAAGGAAAAATAGAGGCGAGGAAAAAATTTTCCTTCTTGTAGGGTCTTCACTGGGCCTAAGAATTAAACTGACATAAGTTAGATTAATAGGAGAAAAGCACCTAAGTTTTGTTAAAAATTTTACATGTATATGATAGCCTTCATAAGGGAACGAAGACCTGAAGGAGTGATGAGAGCAGAAAGCTTTTCTACCTTTTATTTTTTAAATTTATTTTTATTTTTAAAAGATTTTTATTTATTTATTTGTCAGAGAGAGAGAGAGAGAATACAAGCAGGGAGAGCTGCAGGTAAAGGGAGAAGCAGGCTCCCCACTGAGCAAGGAGCGGGATATGGGACTTAAACACAAGAGCCTGAGATGATGACCTGAGCTGCAGGCAGTGCCACCCAGGCGTCCCACGTTCCTACCTTTTAGATAAAGAAACAATACTCTGTGAAGAACTGACAAGACAAAAGGGTTTGGGCTGGGGCAGTAAATTGTAGGGAAGTGATTAGGAAGATAGGATTAGTTTAACAAGGCTGGTTTGTACAGATTTCTCTCAGCCTTGACCCCTCGTCTCTGAGGATGAGAATGTCTTCCCTCCTCTGGGTACAGGGAGGCCACCTTTCACAGGGGAGTTCCTGCCTTCAGGAAGAAAAAGGAGGATCAGAGCATCTTTCTTGCATCTGCTGTTTCTCAAGGGCCTTCAGCTCAAAATAATTTTTATCAAAGAGGCATATTTTGGGATATAAGATGTTCTGGTTTCTTTCAGAAATAATATCTTTTTTAATTAGGCTTGTTTTAGATGCAGTTGAGCATTTTCATGTTTTCTCTGTTAATATTAGGCAGAAGATTTGAAAAAGAAATAAAAATATCAAAATACAAGGACTAATATGAACCATGCTCAATCAGAATACAGAAAATAATACAAATGAAGAATAATTACATTGAAATGGATAACATTCATGACATAAAATGAGAAAATCTATTGGGCCATTTGAGCTGTATGAAAGCAGAAATGAGGAACATTCTCAGTGTTCTTAGGATGTCTACTGGTTTCTTGAATAAATTTAAAAAAATAAGATTAAATGACTTCTGGAGCCGTGTTACAGGTGCTGTTCAGTATTCAGACATTAGTGAGCAATGTATACTTATTTTCTAGATCAGAGGTTAAAATCATTTGCAGCGCCTTAAAAACAAAAGTGAAGTGTGAAATAAACTTGCAGGATTTCACAAAATGTCTGGAAGTCCATCTGACAAATTGATTAGGGCAGCCACAAGGTTTACAAGTGCAGGGCAAATTATTTTCCTTTTAAATCATTTCAATAACTTTTTATATTAGCATGTAGTGATCTGTTTTTAGATACAGAACAAGTTGTTTTCCAAATCACCAGTTCTTGAAGTGTGAAATGAAGCCACCATCCAGGAAAATACAGTTTGATTTGGTATGTGTCACTCAGCGTGATTCATAAGTATATCCCAAACCTCTAATCTTCCTGAGATCCTTCAGTAACATGAGTGACATTTAAAAGAATTTAGCACAATCTATGTATAATGTATGACCAGTTGTAGCACAGTAGATATTAAGAGCTTTCCGGAGTTGTAATATGAAGCCTGCCACAGTACACTTCTTCAGATCATGAAAAAAAGTGCAAATTAATCTATTTTGTCTAAATATTATTATGAAGTTATAAATGTGACTGAGAAGCAGTTTGTGTGTGTGTGTGTGTGTGTGTGTGTGTGTGTGTGTGTGTGTAGACAAATGTAGATGACCTATCAATGGTATCACTAAATTTTGTGTTATGTGTATATTTCCCAGGTTGCTGGGCCACACTAAGGTGCTTAATTATCATAAAAGTGATTGGTCAGAAATTTCTCTATTCCTCTTTCTTTACTTGTTACTCCATTTATCATATTTTATGTGTTAGGGAAGAAGTGTTTATAGACATCCTCACTGAAATGTTTCCAATTTGTCTCTTAGAAGTAAGGTTTCTTTTTAACCTGTTTATTGAGATAGAATTCGATATATACTTTACACACTTGGAAGTGTACAGTTCAATAATTTTTAGCCATTGCAGAGTTGTGTAACTTTCACCAAAATCAATTTTAGAACACTTTCATCACCTCCAAAATTTGTCCCTTAACTGTCACTCCCAAACTTTCATCTCTTCCAGCCCTGGACAAACACCTACTTTCTGTCTCTATAGATTTGCCTATTTTGGACAATTTATATAAGTGGAATCATACAATATGCGGTCTTTGTGCCTGGCTTCTTTCACTCAGTATAATGTTTTCAAGGTTCCTCTACTTTGTAGCATGTATCAGTACTCCATTCGTTTTTATGGCTGAATAATATTCCATTGCATGAATACAGTACCTTTTATTTATTTATCAGTTGATAGACATTTGGACAAGTTGTGTTTTTTAATATGAAGAAACTGTTAAAAAGTAAAAAATTCTGTGTTTCTTTAGCATAGAGGAAAACATCTTCTGTCCTTCATCAGAGGGAGAGGTGACACACCCAGCCATGAAGACCAGTATCCTGCTTATGTTCCTTTGGGGGTTGTCCTGTGCTCTCCCAGTAAGTATTAGGGTAGGGATATAGGAAATAAACCTTTTATACCTAAAATTCCACAATTTTCATTGGCTATAAGCCAAGGTGGCTGTATATGTTCTAGTCAGATGAAAATAGTAGTTTCTTAGGAACCTGTTATCTTTAAAATATTATCTGAGTTATTCCTTATTCTGTTTAGTCATATAGCTAGGATTCTCATTTTTCTTCATCATCAGCAGTTCTCAAAGTAACATCCGCCAACCAGCAGCCTCAGCATCAACTAGAATTTTGTTAGAAATGTAAATTCTTGGGTCCTACTTCAGAACTACTGAGCTAGACTCTCTAGAGATGGGGCACTTCTGTGATTTAAAAGGACTCCAGCTGACTCTGATTCATGCTAAAATTTGGCTATCACTGCTCCTACGTATGTAAAGTGTTAAGAGCTACTGCCTTGGAAATTTCCCTGTGGGTTAACCAAGTGTACTAATTTTTCTAGGTAGCCAGGTATCAAAATACTGAATCTGAGAGCTCTGAAGAATGGAAGGTGAGTAGAAATAAGGTTTTTAAAAAATATTTTTTAATTTAAAATATTATTAAATATATTGGCTCCACCACAAATATTGAAACTGCTAATGATTTAAGGAACACCTTAATAACCTAACATATAGGTAGTAAGGGCTATAATTTCTAGTTCATGTGAAAAAAATTAGTTCATATAATGCTTCAACTTCAACTTAATAGTATAATTGAGTGAGGAGGCATTTTTTTTCCTTTAGCTTTATTTTCATAATGGATATCCGCAGTAGTGGAAGGGAATGGATGAAGTGAACCAAGACTGCTCTTAAAGGATTAGGACTACAAATCTGTTTAACCAGGAGATGCCTGGCAGGCAGGAGGTCAAGACCTGGAAGGTGAGAAAGGCAGACCGAGAGGATACTAGAGTCTCTGGAATAATAGCTAATGTTGATTGAGTGTTAACTCTGAATAACCCAACAGTTACTAATTCTCAAGAACTTAAGAACCATTGCTAGGCTGTTTCATGTGCTTACAAGAGAACACTGAGACACAGAGAGGAACTTAGTCTGTCTCGGTTACATGGTTTATAAGTGTTAGAGCCAGACTTTAAACCTAGGTCACTCTGGCTCCAGAATCCACATTCTCTACCAGAGTATTATATTCATCTCAGGAAGGGGCCAAGTCTAGGAGGGCAACAGGTTCTCAAGATTGAAACTACAAGTAAGGCTTAAAATCTTACGCTAAGTCAGTGTTTTTTCATGACCTCATTATCTGCAGGCTTTTGCATACAATGCAGCTCGGGCACAATAGTATTAGTGGTTGCCGGATAATGTCAGAGGCTTGAGATGGGGTTCTGCCCCTGCCTGAGACTGGAATCGGCACTGCAGGATTTCTTATATGAATTTTTTTTTAAAGATTTTATTTATTTATGTGACAGAGAGACAGCCAGCGAGAGAAGGAACACAGCAGGGGAGTGGGAGAGGAAGAAGCAGGCTCCCAGCGGAGGAGCCTGATGTGGGACTCGATCCCAGAATACCGGGATAAAGTCCTGAGCCAAAGGCAGACGCTTAACGACTGCGCTACCCAGTCGCCCTCTTATATGAACTTTTATCAGAGATGTCTGGTTAACTGAAAAGCAGCCACTATAGATCCTCTCTCTCATTCAACCAAAGACTCTAAGAGTAACACAGACGTGTTAGGTTCTCAAGTGTAGCTTGGGCATGAGAAAAATACCAATGTCTTGCTCTCTTCCATCCCTTAATTCCAAATGGTAACTGACAGATTTGTCTCTGAGAGTCTGCCACTGTGCCTGCCTGCAGTGTCACAGGGTAAAGACTTTAAGTGATTACAGATCCTTCCTCTGGGGAGATAACCTGCCTAGCATGCTGAGAGGCTTGCTGAAGACATGTTGACATCCCAGCTTTTCTCTGTACCTCAGGTCTTCACATCCATGGCTCAGGAGCTTTGAACACCAAAGGATTTTGGGATCCTGCTGTGCTTAAGGGGAAGGGGGAGTGTAGATCCAGAGAAGGCACCAGAGGTGGCTCAGGCAATCTTTGAGTTCTTATAAGATAAAAAAAACCTGAAATATATCAGAACTATGCCTAATTAAGTTTCAGACTTAGTTCTTTTGTGTATGTGATCCTATGAGATTCAAGAAAGGTTTAATGGCTTTCTCAATTCAGTTTTATCTATTGTTGAATTTTATAAAGTGATATTCTCAAAATGGATTATTTCTTTAGTTTATATCATATTGAATAGTTCTCAAGATGTTTCCATTTTCATCCTCACAGCAACTCTGGGGAGTAGGCACAGTGGTTGCTAATATTCTTAATTTATGAATTAAAAAAATTGACATTGGAGAAGTGAAGTGAGTTGCCCAGAGTCACAAAGAGTGACCAAACATTACAGTTTATCCAAGACTTAGGGGTTTCCTGGAACATGTGAATTTCAGCACTAAAACCAAGACAGTTAGTTTTCAGGGATAAAACCAAAACCAAGGAGCTAATTGAGACTTAAATCTGGGTTCTAAATTCTAATGCTGTTCTTTTTTCTTCTGTTACATTTTATCTAGGTTGTACAAACAGTCGACTTCAAAAAAAGTATATTTTTCTCCAAGTGAATATCAGAAACACGGGAATCTTCTAGGTCTTTTAGATCACAAGATCTTTCTACGCCATCAGGCCATCTCACATTCTCTTTTAGCCACTTCACCATAAAATGTCATTATTACTCACATAAATGTAAACTAATGTCAAGGAACTAAAAAAAAATCAACTAAAATTATTTTAAATATCTGAAAGACATGATCCATCTGTAAAGGAGTAACTTGTTTTCCTTCCTTTTTTTTTTTTTTTTACAGGGTCATTTGGCTCAGACACCAACACCACCTTTGGTAACTATCTCATTCATTTTTTTGTCATAAACATCTCATACAGTAAATTTACTTTAACATTCTTCTCATCACCTTAAGCCATTTGGACAGCAGTAAACCAAAACCGCAACCAATTTATGTGTATCATATATTTTTCTTTCTTTGGAAATTACTAAAAGGAAAAATAAACAACTTTTTTTTTTCCTTTTAGGAGAGCAGTGAGTCATCAGAAGAAAGTAAAGTTAGCTCAGAGGAACAGGTAATTAAAGAGACCTTTCTGAACTTTTCAGGCTCTTAGGAATTGAAGGAAATGATGTTAGATTAAATTACCTGCAACCACTCTAAATGTAATATTTTCTAACCATTGGTTATGTTAGCTAAATCATCCCGTGAAGTAAGAAGAGAAAAAAGAGTGGGAGAATTCAGATGTGGACATGTTGTTCATTCCACAGTTATCACTGGGGCGAGATTGTAGACATTGTGACCCCAGATGTCCTCCAGTTAGAAAGCGCACGCACACACACACACACACACACACACACACACACACAAACGGTCCTAGACTATGTTAGACGGGTAATAGATCATTTATCACTCTAAAATGTTGCTTTTACAGTTGCAGCGGTTCAGATCAGGCAGAGAAAGCTTTCTGGCTACATGAAGTACCTGCTGGGCCTTAGAGACCTCCTCCATGTCAAGAATCTTGTTGGAGGAGAGAATAGGAAAGCCCTGAAGAAACTTGAGTGAATCAGCTTATTAGTCTTTCACCACTATTTACTAAAGGTTTATCTGAGGAACATTCTAGAAATTTATAAGCATAGAATTGGGGATGTTTTCTGGAGATGTTATGACTTATTGCCTCAATATTCTCTGAGCTCTCAAATGAGAATAATAGTATTTGTTTGAGAAGCATGCAATATGTGCCTATTGAGGTATGGGGAGCTAAAAAGATTCTTAGTTCCAGCATACCAGTGTAAGCCCTAGCAATGGGAAGAGTTGTCATCATTCTCTACTCCAAACTGGAAAGTCAGACATTGATCAGTAGGGACAAGTGGAAAAATAAAAACAAAGTTGGTAAGAATGCTCTGCTCTGGGGTATGGTAAAGAGAGCATATTTTTCCAGAGCATAATGCATGAAGACTCACTATCCTTCCTTATCTGTGTAGAGCTTCCAATTATTTGACTTATGGGGATAACCTCTCTGAGCTCACATTTAGAACTAAGCCTCCCCAGTGGTCCCACTAGTCTTCTAGCTAAGCCTTCTACAGGCAACCCTCCGCCTGTGTGAATGAAGTATAAATATGGAATGGGTGAGATGTATATCTTACACAATATTTTACTTTCATTTTAGCTAAAGGTTTCATTCTACTGCCCTAGTACAGTACCCCCCAAAGTTGATTAGAAAAAAATCACTGAACAGTTTAAAAATCTGTTTAAGGCCAAACAATTTGATAAGTATTTCAAACATCTCTTTAACAACAACAACAACAAAATTTCCCTGAGAGTTTCTTCCAGGAATCAGACTTACAATATGATATGAGTTTCATGAATGTGGTTTCTACAGAGCTTTTTAAGAAAGTTTCTGTGGACTGAGTGAATTGTGCCTATATAAAATGGAATGACTTGAGTTTCAACTCATCTTTCCTCTTTAACCTCTGGTAGAGATGTTATTGAGCAGTAAAACTGACCATGGATTAGAAGGAGGGACATAAGAAGAAAGCAGGAAGAGCCTAGATAACACCCTCTATATCAGCCCCTGGAGTACTGACCATGTTTCTTAACCCCAAACTCCAGGCAAGTGAAGACCCTAGTGACAGTGCTGAATCAGAGGAGGGCCTTAATGATCACAGACCAGCTGATGGCCTCCCTAGGAATGGAGGAAAAGAAGGAGATGATAAAGATGATGATGAAGATGACAGTGGAGATGACACTTTTGGTGATGATGACAATGGCCCAGGTCCTGAAGAGAGACAAGGAGGAAACTCCAGACATAAAAGTAATGAAGACTCAGCTGACACCACACAATCCGGGGAAGATAGTGCCTTGCAAGGGGAAGAGAGTGCCCAAGATACTGCCAGTGAGAGCAGGGACCTTGACCATGAGGATGAGGTGAACAACAGGCCTGAGAGAGGTGACTCTGCTCAAGAGAGTGATAGTGAGGAGCACTGGGTGGGAGGCGGCAGTGAAGGAGATAGTAGCCATGGGGATGGCTCTGAGTTTGGTGATGAAGAAATGCAGAATGATGATCCAGACATTATCAGGAGCGACAGAGGCAACTCCAGAATGAACAGTGCTAGTGTCAAATCAGAAGAATCAAAAGGAAACAGTGACGAACAAGCAAGCACTCAGGATTCAGGTGACAGCCAATCAGTGGAGTATCCCAGGAGGAAAATTTTCAGAAAGTCCCGCATTTCTGAGGAAGATGATATAGGGGAGCTTGATGATAACAACACAATGGAAGAAATCAAGAGTGACTCAACAGAAAACACAAACTCCAAAGAAACTGGCCTCAGCCAATCCAGGGAAAACAGCGAGAGTGAATCTCTAGAAGAGAGTGAGGAGAATCAGTCCCAAGAAGACAGTCAAAATGTACAAGACCCCAGTAGTGAGTCTAGTCAGGAGGTTGATCTGCCATCTCAGGAAAATAGTAGTGAATCTCAGGAAGAGGTAGTGAGTGAGTCCAGGGGTGACAACCCCGATAACACCACCAGTCACTCAGAAGATCAGGAAGATAGTGATTCCAGTGAAGAGAACAGCTTGAATAAAACCTCCAGTTCAGAAAGTGAATCCACAGAGGAGCAAGCTGACAGTGAATCCAATGAAAGCCTCAAAGACTCAGAGGAAAGCCCAGAGTTCACTGAGGAGGAGAACAGTTCTAGCCAGGAGGGCCTCCAGTCTCACAGTGCCTCAGCAGAGAGCCAAAGTGAAGAAAGCCAGTCTGAGCAGGACAGCCAGTCTGAGGAAGATGATGCCAGTGATTCTCAGGACAGCAGCAAATCAAAAGAAGACAGCAATTCTACTGAGAGCAAATCAAGCAGTGAGGAAGATGGCCAGTCAAAACACACTGAGATAGAAAGCAGAAAATTAACAGTTGATACTTATCACAACAAACCCATTGGGGATCAAGATGACAATGACTGCCAAGACGGCTATTAGCATCAACTTTTCTAAGAAGTGGCTCTCACAAATAGGGGTCTTGGGAGATGGAGAATAGGGAAATCATTATAACTATAATTTATTGATTTTTTTTAAATCAGAAGGACAACCAGAGGTCATTTCCTTCTGAAAGGAAATGCTGGATATATTTGTTTCTAGAGTGTCACCAATTTATAGGGGTTTAAATACTGTCAGATGACACCAGAACACACTCAATGAAACTGGAAGCAAGGAAAGATGTGCATTATAGCTTCACAACTGAAATAGTTACTAACTCATTAACGTAACAGTTATTGAGGTTCTATTATGTACCAGGCACTGTGCTAGGTGCTGGGATATAAAGAAGCTTAAGGCTTGTTTCTTGCTCCTGAGGAGCTTATAAAGGGACAAATAAACTTAAAAAACTAAACAAGGATACATATGAGGGAAACAAGAATTACTACAATGCAGTGTGGTAAGTGCTGTAAGAGGTATGAAGAAAATATGTGGGAGCACAGAAGATGGGACCAACTTTGCCTTGGAAAATCAGGGAGGGCTTCACAGCAGAAAAGACACTAGAGTTGGAGCACTGCATAAGATTTCTCCATTGAAGACAAGAGAATTCTATTCATTCTTGGGATAAGCAACAGTGAATACTATATGATTAAATATTTAGTTTTTGAAAGCACTTTCAAATTATGGCACAGTGAGGTATTCTGGATAAACAAAACTTTGTTTTCAACTAACTTACCCTTTTTAATGCTTTTTGTGGAACTCCCATGAATACTGCTTTACTCACCACCGGTGATATGATATGGAAGACTGGGTGGGGGAGAGTAGTAGAAAGAAATCCCTCTTTTAATAGATAACTTTTAGCTTTATTTTTTTTCTAAAATCTATGTGCAATGCCAGAAAAATTATTCTCTGAGTCCTTTACATATGTTGTACATAATGAAATTGTGTATATAGAATTCAATTGATTTTTGCCAAATATCCTTTGAAATGTTACCTCAACATAAAATATGTTTTGTAATAAAGATAATATCTAGAAGAAGTATGTGCTAATTTTTATAGTAATATTATTAGGAAATATCTGTATGAAATAACTCTTCCCTTAAAGCATTAAAGAATAGTTTCCTTTCTTCCATTAAAATAAAAGATTTTCTTAAATTATTTCATGAAAATTTTATTTATAATTCAGGTAGCATTTTGAAAAAATTACTTTGTATGTTGCTTATGATATTTTACCAAATATACCTGTTATAGACAAGGAAAAAAGAAAATGATGCTTAAGACCATCCCAAAACTTCATGGTGATTAGGTTTAACATTAGTTCTTGCCGGTCTCTCAGACTGTCATTTGTGTAAACTCTGGAATCTACAGGGAAACACATTCCTTACGTTTTTAAATTCTTTGTAAGAAAATACTGCACTTCAGCACTTTTACTTTACAGATGTGTTTTTGGCCACAATTCTACTAGAGTACATCAGAATTCCCCTACAAATTTATTAAGAGAATCAGGAAGACTTTCTTTTACTCATTCAATTTTTTTTGAGAGAGTGCGCATGTGTGCGTGCGTGCATGCATGTGCGAGGTTGGGGGGGTAGAGGGAGAGAGAGAATCCCAAGCATGCTCCATGCCCAGTGCAGAGCTCAACATAGGGCTCTATATCATAACCCCGAGATCATGACCTGAACTGAAATCAAGAGTCAGACGCTTAACCGACTGAGCCACCCAGGTGCCCCCAGAAGACTTTCTAACCTTCAGCCTGATCCTTCCCATCCTTCACATAGTTCCATTCCCTCACAATGTCAAAGCTGTGGTCACCTGGAGAATAAATATATATTCTCTAATCCTATCCCTTGAGATTTTTAATTTAGTAGGTCTAAAGTGAAACCTAGAATTCTCTATTTTTAGAAGGATCCCAGGAGATTCTATGTAGCCCATCCACATACTTACATTTGAGTTCTCTGGCTCCATGGATTAATTATCTGGCTTTTTTAACCTATAGGTTCCTGCCAACCCACGGCTTCTTGTAAGGAGAACTGCCCCATGTTTGGATTTCCTGAGTGCCTGAGGCATAGGTGCTCAGATTCTAACCATTCACCTGCTCTGCCTCACCACAGGTGATTGTACTGATGAGAACCTGACCCCAGGGGACTTGCCTATAGGCTGGCCAGCAGCCTTAGATGAGACAGGTGGCAAAGGCTCTGCCTCACATAAATGACAGTGGCCTGAGGTGCAATATGAATTTACCTCTGTGGATATTTGAATATTTATGAATACAGATGTCAACAAGTAATCAAAACAAAAACAGAAGGGAATACACAGAGAGCCAGAAATAGCCATTAGAGAGAGTCCATTAATGGTGAAGCACAAAACTGAAAATTATTGAGCTCTCAGTGCTGACAGGCAAAATCATAATCCTCTTGCTCTCGTGCTTGGATCTTGACTCTCCTATTGCCCTCTAGGCCTTCCTGGATTCGTATTATGTTCCTTCCTTTTAAGTGCAACTTGTATCCTTACAATACACTCACCTTTCTTGAGACAAACGGAGTTAGTCTTTGTGACTTGCAAACAAAATGCCTCAACAGCTCAGACTCATAACCTTAGGTATTAAGTTTAGCAGTATTCCCAGATCATATAATCCCTTTACCAAGTTAACTAACAGGACTTTTAGAAGGAAGAATAATGATAAGAATTTTAGCTACGTTGGTGATAGAAATCATCCTAGGCAGATGGGGGGGGTGGTTTAAGCTCTCATCGACTCATTTTATGCAGTAGGTATAGACACTAGTCAATTTTGCCATCAAAAGTGGTATAAAAATATTATCCAAAGGAAAGCGGACTGGACTGGGGCTTTAGCTTTGAAGGTGTATAAGTTTTCTCATGAGTTCCCCACTGAAGTCTATAATGGATGAGTCCACTTGAGAAGCCAAATCATAATCAGAAATCAAATTTTAATTTATAATGGGAAAAATAAGAATTAAAGGCTATGAGATGAGCATAAATGAGAACGCAAATGAGAGCTATGTGGCATGAATGCTTAATAGCACTGGGCTAAAATAAGATGACGTATCTACTGTGTTCCATGAAAAACCTTACAGTTGGGACCCAAACTCTAGAAAGCTGACTCTTTCTTGAACAGAACTCCAAAGAGCCATTATCAAGTCTTGCCACAGTGACCCTTATTTTCTAAGTTTACTAGGGTTAATCCCTCTTCTTTAAATGGCCCATACTTCCTTTACACAGATTATTAGTACAGTCAAGTTGGCTTCTATGGAGTTCTGCTGGCCTGGAGCCATTCTGTCTTCTCCACATGATTTTGCATATTTATGTAGATCTAAAAATTTAGTTCCTAAACTACAATCTTAATATACTGCTCTTAGTTCCTGATGTGATGTGGGCACTCTCTGTGACTCCAAAATAAATACAAATTGATGGTTTCTAATCTTTCCCATTTACCCACTGACTCATTCAAACATTTATGGAGCACATCTTGTGATCTATAGAAGGATGAATGAGATATGATTTCTGCCTTTAAGAAGCTCATCATCTATGGCAGAGACAAAAGTGTATGCACTGTGAGAGATGGTTAGAGCAGTTACAGGGCTCTCATTAAATTTCCACAGGTGTACATGGGAGGGAGTGATTAACCTGTTTAGAGAGTTGAAGAGGTATTGGGACAACTGATGTAAACCTTAGGAAGTGAGCAAGAAAACAGGGGAGCAGCACACTCCAAGCATAGGCAACAGAGAAGTAAATGTTTAAAATTGCTTATGGCATATTAATGTATGATAAAAACATCTGGTGTTATCAAAGCATTGGGAAGAGAGGAAGAGAAAGGGGAAGTGATATGTGAAGGTCTCTGAATGCCAAATTAAGAAGAACAGCCTTCATCGTTAGTACTTCCTGGAGCTAGGTTTTCATATATGATATATATATCATAAACACCTTTGACATAGATATCATCAATTCTCTAGCCCCTTTAAAATATATAATAAAGAATAGTAAATGAAACACAGGAAAGCTAAGTTAAGCATCCTACTCCATAATCCAAGAAATAGCTAGCACAGTCTTGTCTCCATTTCTGTTCAATGATGAGCCACTGAAAATTTTGACAACTTTCAAATATGCACTACAATACTACTGAACGGAGTCACCATGCTGTTTATTACATCACAAGATTTATTTATTTTAAAACTAAAAGTCTGTACCTCGTGACCCCCTTCCCTATTTTGCCCACCCCACAAACCCATCCCCCTCTGGTAACCACCATTCTATTCTCTGTATCTATGCATTTTGTTTTGTTTTGTTTAGATTCCACATATAAGTAAAATCATATGGTATTTGTCTTTCTCTGTCTGACTTATTTCATTTAACTTAATCCTCTAGGTCCATCTATGTTGTTGCAAATGGCAAGATTTCATTCTTTTATGTCTGAATAGTATTCCATTGTATATATACACCACTTTTTTTTTTAAGATTTTATTTATTTATTTGACAGAGAGAGAGAGAGAGAGACAGCCAGTGAGAGAGGGAACACAAGCAGGGGGAGTGGGAGTGGAAGAAGCAGGCTTCCCGCGGAGAAGCCCTATGCGGGGCACGATCCCAGAATTCTGGGATCACGCCCTGAGCCAAAGGCAGATGCTTAACGACTGAACCACCCAGGCGCCCCAATACACCACATCTTCTTAATCCACTCATCCATTGACGGAGACTTGTTTCAATATTTTGGCTAATATAAATAATGCTGTGATAAGCATAGGGATGCATATATCCTTTTGAATTACTGTTTTCATTTTCTTCAGATAAATACCCAGCAGAATTGCTGGATCAAATGGCAGTTATATTTTTAATTTTTTGAGGAACCACTGTACTGGTTGCCATAGTGGCTGTACTAACTTACATTCCCACAAGCAGTGTATGAGGGTTTCCTCTTCCCATATCCTTGTTGACACTTGTAATTTCTTGTCTTATTGATAACAGCCATTCTAACTGATATGAGGGAATATGTCACTGTGATTTTTGCCTTGCATTTCCCTAATGATCAAGAATACTGAGCATCTTTTCATGTGCCTGCTGGCCATATGTATGTCTTCTTCGGCAAGAGTGTCTGTTCAGATCCTCTGCCCACTAATCAAATTATTTGTTTGTTTGCTATTGAGTTGTAAGAGTTCTTTAGGTACTTTGGATATTAACCCCTTACTAAATATATCACTTGCAAATATTTTCTCCCATTCAATTAAGTTGCTTTTTCATTTTCTTGTTGGGCTTCCTTTACTGTGCAGGAAATTTTTTAGTTTGATGTAGTCCCACTTGTTTATTTTTGCTTTTGTTGCCTTTGCTATTAGAGTCAGATTCAAAAACTCACTGTCAAGAACCATATCAAGGAGCTTACTCTTATGTTTTCTCCTAGGAGTTTTATGGTTTTAGGTCCTACCTTCAAGTCTTTAATTCATTTTGAGTTAATTTTGTGTATGGTGTAACACAGTAGTCAAGGTTCATTCTTTTGCATGTGGCTGTCCAGTTTCCCAACACCATTTATTGAATAGACTGTCCTTTCCCCCATTGTATATTCTTGCTTTTCTGTCATAAACTAATTGACCATCTATGCCTGGGCTTATTTCTAGGCTCTCTATTCTGTTTCCTTGATCTATGTGTCTGTTTTTTATGCCAATACCATACTGTTTTGATTGCTATAGCTTTGTAATATAGTTTGAAATCAGGATGCATGATACATCAGGATGCATTTCTCAAGATTGCTTTGGTTATTCAGGATCTTTCATGGTTCCTTACAAATCTTAGAATTTTTTGTTCTATTTCTCTGAAAAAGGCCATTGATATTTTAATAGAGATTGTCTGAATCTGTAGATTGCTTTGGATCCTATGGACATTTTAACATTAATTCTTCCAATCCATGAATACAACTATCTTTCCATTTATTTATATCTTTTTCAATTTCTTTCATCAGTGTCTTATAGTTTTCAGTGTCTTACAGTTTTCAGAGTACAGGTCTTTTGCCTCCCTGATTAAATTTATTCCTAGGTATTTTATCCTTTTTGATGCAATTGTAAATGAAATTATTTTCTTAATTTCTCTGATAGTTTACTATTAGTATATAAAAACAGAACAGATTTTTTTTTTTTTATTAATAACGATTTTTTATTATATTATGTTAGTCACCATACAGTACATCCCCGGTTTTCGATGTAAGGCTCGATGATTCATTAGTTGTGTATAACACCCAGTGCACCATGCAATATGTGCCCTCCTTACTACCCATCACCGGTCTATCCCATTCCCCCACCCCCCTCCCCTCTGTAGCCCTCAGTTTGTTTCTCATAGTCCATAAAAAACAGAACAGATTTTTGTATCATGATTTTGTGCCCTGAAATTTTACTGAATTCATTTAGTAGTTCTAACAGTTTTTGGTGGAGTCTTTAGGGTTTTCAATACATAAATCATGTCATTTACAAATAGTAAGGTCCAACTTCTTCCTAATTTGGGTGACTTTTATTTCTTTTTCATGCCAGTTTCTCTGGCTAGGACTTCTAATACTATGTTTAATAAAAGTGGCATGAGTGGACACCCTTGTCTAATTCCCGATCTTAAGAGGAAAACCTTTCAGCTTTTTACCACTGAGTATGATGTTAGCTGTGGGCTTGTCATATATGGCCTTTATTATGTTGCAGTGCATTCCCTTTATACCCACTTTGTTGAGGGTTTTTTTAAAAATCATAAATGGATACTGAATTTTGACAAATGCTTCTTCTGTATCCATTGGAATGACCATATGATTTTTATCTTTCATTTTGTTAATGTGGTGTATCATGTTGATTGATTTGCAGATGTTAAACCATCCTTGCATCCTTGGGATAAATCCCACTTTATTATAGTGCATGATCCTTTTAATGTATTGTTGAATTTGGTTTGCTAATATTTTGTTGAGGAGTTTTGCATCTATGTTCATCAGGGAACCTGATTGACCTGCAATTTTCTTTTTTTGTGGTGTCCTTGTCCAATTTTGGTATTAGGGCAATGTTGGCCTCATGAAATGAGTTTGGAAGTATTCCCTCAATTATTTAGAAGTTTGAGAAGGACAAGTATTATAGCTTCTTTGAATGTTTGGTAGAACTTACCAGTGAAATCATCTGGTCCTGGACTTTTGTTTGATGGGAGGTTTCTAATAACTGATTCAATTTCCTTACTAGTGATCAATCTATTCAGATTTTCTGTTTCTTCATGATTCACTCTTAAAGAATGCATGTTTCTACAGATTTATCCATTTCTTCTAGGTTGTCCAGGCCCTGGGGTATAATTGTTCATAGTAGTCTCTTGTGATCCTCTGTATTTCTGTGGTATCAGTTATAACTTCTCTTTCATTTCTAATTTTGAGTCCTCTTTTTTTTTTTTTTGATTAGTCTAGCTGAAGGTTTATCAATTTTTCGAAGAACCAGCTCTAGTTTCATCGATCTTTTTTATTGTCTTTTTAGTTCATATTTAACCTATTTCCATTCTGATCTTTATTATTTCTTTCCTTCTACTAACTGGGCAACCAGGGCCAGGTGATTAAAGATTGTCCTCTCTGTGGACTGTGTGTGCCTGCCAGCTTTAGTGGGGAAGTAGAAGAGCAAAGGGCTAGGGTGCTCCCCCTGTACTTTAGCAGAGTAGCAGGAGAATGCAGTGACTGTGCTTGTCCACAAGGTAGAAGAACAGTGCAAAAATGGTGCTCGCCAGTACCTGTGGTCCTGGAGAGAGTCCCAACAGGCTCCTGCCTGTCCATAGACACTTTAAGATTAGCAAATGAATCTCCTTCACATATAGTCTAGGTGCTTTTCAAACAGAACTTCAAAGCTCCCTCGTCTAGGCACTTTTCATATTGCTGCTTTTGCACTGGACCCCAGGGCAAGTGAATCTTCAAAGTAAGCCCTTTAAGAACAGTATCTCAGTGCCCTAGAGCTCTCTGGGTTTCCTGGACATAAGCCTCATTGCTTTTCAAACCCACACGTCTTTCTGGTGCAAGTCCCAAGGATTGGGGTGGCTGATGGGGGGCATGAATCCCACACTCCTCAGCGAGAAGTTCTGGGTTTGTGCGATCCTTCCTAATTGTGATCAGAGTGGATTTTTGGTGAGACTGTATCTTTGCCTTTTCCACCCATCTCAATGTGGAGGAGCTTTCAGCTACTTTTTAGGTCTTTTTCAGAGGGAACTGTTCCGTATGTAGCTGGAAATTTGGTGTGTCTGTGGGAGGAGGTGTTTCAGGATCTTCCTATACCACCATCTTGGACTGTCTTCCCTCAAAAGAACACAAATTTTAAATTTCTCAAATGTTAATAGGATACATAATGAAAATAAATACTCTCAAAATAAAATTTTAAACCATAAGCCTCCTTTGTATTCCAAGTAGATTTAGATTCTGTGTTATATGTAGATATTGTAGAGATTGAGAATCGTCCCAGTTCCCATTCTCCTCTTCTTTGTGTTAGTTACAGAAATCTTTGGTTTTCAGTTGGGTACATAGCTGCTCGGAAGACTCCATTTCCTTCTCAGCCTCCTTGCAGCTAGGCATGCACATATAGCCAATTTCTGGCCAATGGAAAATGAACAGAAGTGGTGCACTCTGCCTCTTTCCTTCCCTTTCTTCCCACTGGCTGGAAACTGGCAACTTGAAATATCCTCCTTGTAACAAAAGGTGCACTCACCTTGGTTTTTCATGAGAAAGAAAGAAAGTTCAGTCTTATTTAATCCACTGTATTTGGGAGTCTCCCTATTACAGCAGCTTAATCCATATTCTCATTAACACATGTATATATGTGTATATTCAGAGACTATGTGAAAATAATTTTAATTGCATAATATTTTAGATTTCTTACCAAAAACATTGGGTAATCTTTCCTTTACTTAATAACTGAAAAAATGTATTCTTCAATTGTGCTCTCATAATATTTTTATGTGTACTCCATAGGCTTTAGTATTATTTAAACAAAATTAATTTTTAGACTATAAATTATTAATGTGGTACAGAAAAAAATACACAATGGAGTCAGTTAAAATAAATATTTAGCCTTTGCCAATATGGGTAATGAAGAAAATGCTCCAGCATAAAAACTATTCCTTGTGAATAAATGGTAGTTATACCAATGTTTCATGAAACTGCTAGATACATTTGGTCTACAACAATGACTAAAACTATTGGCCAAAATTTCATTTTGAGATATTGATTATTCAAGTACAATTTTCAAACCTGGCCATCACGGATGAGTGTAATGAAAATGAGGTAAGGATGTAGACCTGATTCTATTCCGTCGTAAACTGTCTAATAGTATTGGTTCTCAGCCCTGGCTGCATATCACCTGAGGAGTTTAAAAAAAAAAAATTATTTGCCCAGGCTCTATCCCAGTCTATTCAGTCTATTCTGACTTAATTGGTCTATGTTTGGGCTTTAGGACTGATAGTTTTTTAAAGCCCAAGGTAATTCTAAAGTGTAGCCAACATTGCACTCCTGCAATAATACAATAGTTAATTCTGGAAACTTTGGGCCATTCTTGGGTCCCAGTTGTAGGTCTAATTTTGGAAATAAAATACTAAACAAACTTCAATCCCATTTTATATAATGAGTTGAACTCTTACAACAGTTACACAGGCTTCTCTGCTTCCTCTGTCAATACAAATTTAGGCCTAACATCTGAGTAACTGGAGCATATATCATCAACTCCCAGATGGTAACTAGTTAGGACAACCAGTTATCATAAAAATGTAAGGATATTTTTGCTTTTTGGGCAACTGCCCATTCCAAGGTCAGGCAGAATATAACATCTCTTGAGTTTTTCTCTCATTGGCTTTCTATCAGCATGTGTCTTGTCATTAAAATAAATCTTGCTTAAGCTCATGAATGGTTTCTGTCTGTGCTTGCACTGCAATATAACAGATATAACAGATGGAAGAAATTATAGCAGGAGAAATATCTACAGACTGTAGATCCCATGGTGAGCCACACAAAACAGAAAACCTGGCTTTCCCATCTTGGCACAGATTATAACCATTATTTCAAGCAAGTGAATATAAATGTAGTGTTTGGTCGAAGACTTTACTTTGTAACTGATATGAAAGAGATCATTACCCTTCTTTTCTGTAACACAAGCCATCCTTTATAAATTGTTCATGTAGCAGATTGTCTGGAAGCCCCCCATGGGGAAGAAGAGAACTAGCAGAAGGGAGGGTGCATGAAGTCTGACTGGAATATTGCTGGGTCCATATCCATGTCCACCTCAAACAGAACTTCAAAGCTCATCTCCTTCCTGGGGTGGTTGTTTCCCTACCTCATCCTCCCCTCCCCAAGTTGATACCAAGCTAGGGTAATAAATAAGGAGTTCACACAGGTAGATAAAGGATAAACTTTGCTATGCTTTAAAATGGTGACAATACTAGTAAAAGAAAGTTTTGTTTGTCCTTTAGATGTTTCACTCTGAGGATGAACCTCAAAGTATCATTTGTCCCTTATCCTGCCCTACACAAGACTTAAAGAATATGAATTATTTTCTCCACTTATCTCAGCTCTAGCTTTACTAAAGGGAAAGCTTGAAGGAATCAAATGATCCCAAAGGATAAAAAAGGGCTAAAATAATGGGGGGGGGGATAAAAGGAGAGAAGAGAAGAAAGAAGAGAACAGAGAAGGGAGACCAGAGAGAAAGGACCCCCTTATGTCCATGAGAATTGGACTCCATATGCATTGATAATTGTCCTTAGGGGCAAAGTAAAGAACTGTTTTTACTGTCTCCTAGAAATTGTTTGTGTACTTGAAGGGGCAATGTTAATATTTTCTTTCTGGGAGTAGACTGTACCTTCCTGACTTTTCAAACATTAAGGAGAGGAGTAAGAGGACTGCAGCAATTCTGAGGGATTATGGCAAATTGAAGTCCAATCCATATAAGGTCACAGGCCAAGGAAATGTTGTATTCAAGAAAGTGGGACACAATGCTTCACACCTTGGTGAAAACTACATTCACGTAGTTCAGAATCTGATACAGAACAGCAGTGTCACAGAGAAAATGCGAATGTTTACTAGCCCCAGAAAGTCACTCTAACATGACTTGACATGATGAATTCCATCAGTGGGTACACAGCCTGACCTCCTGACCACCATTCTGTAAGCATACATATTTTTCCATAGTTACAATTACAGTGACTTTTAATTTTCTCACTTAACTTACATATTTTTAATGTTTTACAGTTTTCAAGTTATCATAAATTACCTAAGTTACTTATATATCTTCCTTCTTTTTTTGCCTTTTATTAACGGAAATGAAGCACTGAACAAGTTTATGCAAATATCATTTTGCTAACTTAGCAACTTTAGATAAAAGACCAATCCTTACCAAGAGCAGCAGTGAAAAACCTTTCCTTTTGGCTAGATGCCTTTTAATTTAACTACATACATTCTTCCACCCAGTCTGAACGGAGAATCACATGTGTCTTTTTAACCTTCCTCCACTACAATACACATATAACTAGGCTACAAGTTGCTTGATTTAATGTTTGCAATTTAATAGAACCAACTAGAGTAAAAATGTAAATTACTCAACAAGTACAATTCCTAAATTGCAGCCTTTCCAGAGTTCAGATCTGAGAGTCATAACTGAAAAATAGCATTATGACCTAGAAGATAAGAATTATCATTAAACACAACTGGAATTTATATTTACATTTCTTAAAAACAACAACAACAACAACACCCCCCCCCCCCCATTCTGTAAGATAGTTTCAAACCCCGGAGTTCAAAAGTATTTGAATAGATAACCCAGCTCTGTAATTTCTCTAACTCCCAGGAGGTGGCAATGTTGCTTGTTGTTGTGGTCCTTGCATAGCTGGAAGAGTGGAATTCAGATCATAGGTCAACCTCAGAAAGAAATGTGGGCAGCTTTTGCATTACAGAGATGCACTCCCTTGTTTGCCACTAATAACTTTCCAAACTATTCTTATACTGCAGTTAGCTTTACCTCTGAAAAATGTAATTCCCCCCACCCCCATCACCTCTCCCATGCAACTGCACAATGGTTCCCTTTGTCAGTGGTATGTGGGATGGATAAGAACAGGGAGAGACAGGATGCAGGGAGAATAATTAGGGGACTCCCACAGTTTTAGTTAGGGCTATTTAAATTATTAAAGAAATTTAAAAAGGAATTCCCTATAAGGAAGTCAAGACTAGAATACAGCAGGCCTAAGGAACTATGTAAACCAGGAAGGTGGTCACTACCAGACTTCTGCCTCTGACTTTTGTCTCTCCCCCTGCCAGTGTATTTGATACTATGTCTCCCTCTTAAAAACAGGGGCTCTTTCTTTGGTGTATGTGGGAGAAACATAGCTTGACCCTATATTTTCTGCCACCACAGAAACGGACTTATTGTCAGCCATAGGGAAAGATTTATTGGCCTAGTCTAGACCAAGTACCTGTGCCCAGTAGAATAGGATCAATTTGCATAAAATGAATATGCCCTAGCCATGCACATAAAAGAAGCAGGTTAGTTTCTGGAAGATGGGGGTTGGGATGCACAGACCTAATAATGCATCTAGTACATAGTGAGGCATAAGGTAATGATAGAATGTAACCATGGTAATGTTGAGGGAATAATGAAAAGGGGCATAGATAAGGAATAATCTGTGGGACATGGAGAATGATTAGATAGAAGGTGAAAGAAAGCATCAAAAAAAAAAATTCCAAGTCCAATAGTTTCACACAGGTAAAAAGAGAGAAGTGGAAGGTATGGGGGAAGATGGTGATCATGATAGTGACGCAGACCATATGAACTGGCTTAGAAAGTCCACTAGGATTGTTGTGGCAGATTAGAAAAGTGGTCAAGAAGGGATTTAAATTTAGTTTTACTTAGATTAATCACTTGGGAAGTTGCTTTAAATTTTGAAACTTAATTTTCTTAAAGCCAGATATGAACTGGATTCCTTTTTCTGGCAGAAGCACCACAGTGAATGATATAACCTTAAAAAGAACCCAAGAGTGGCAATTTTCTTTCCAGGAGCATTAGTTCTAATAGGCAATTTTTCCCAAAGGGAATGTTACAAACCATAAAATAAATCATAAAGATAATTAACACTCAGAAGGGAGACTAATAGGGTCCTTTTAAATACTGAAAATATAACTAAGTCAGGATTTCAGTCCAAAGTAAGTCCTTTTGCTTGCATAAAGACAGACAGCATGGAGGACTAAATCAAGGAGTTCTTGATTCAAGTCTCATTGGGCTCCATTGAACTCTGAACCTCTGTATTTACTTTAAAAACACTCCCTTGATAGATGAATGGATAAAGAAGTTGTAGGATATATACACGATGGGATATTATTCAGCCATAAAAAACAAGGAAACTCTTCCATCTATAACAATATGGATGGACCTTGAAGAAATTACGTTAAGTGATGTAAGTCAGAAAAGGACAAATGCTGTCTGATGTTGCTTATATGTGGAATGAAAAAATAGAACAAAACACCAAACTCACAGAAAAAGAGATCAGATTAGTGGTTACCAGAAGCAAGAGGCAGGATATGGGAGGAAGAACAATTAGAGGAAGGTGGTCAGAGGCAGAAACTTCCAGTTATAAGATAAATAAGTAGCAGGATGTAATGTACAACATGATGGCTACAGCTAGCACTACTGCATGATACATAGGAAAGCTGTTAAGAGAGTAGATCCTCAGAGTTCTCATCACAAGGAGATTTTTTTTCTTTTTATTGCATCTATGTGATATGATGGATGTTAACTATACCTATTGTGGTAATCATTTTACAATACGTGTAAATCAACTATCATGCTGTACACCTTAAACTTACACAGCAATATACGTAAATTGTTTATCAATAAAACTGAAATAAAAGGGAAAAAAGGAAAAACAAGAAGCATTACCAATATTACTCAGACTAAGCAATAAAAGATAGAAAGGATTCATAACTATATGCAATGTGTAGATATACTAACTGCCCTATATATTCCATTAAAGTTGAAAGAATGATGATACTGTTCCTGTGGCACTAAAAGATCTTGTGGTTTAGCAGAGCAAAGGCACTAAACCTAAAAAACTTAATCCAGTGCTCTATTCCAATAGAAAGGCACTGAGCTATCTTGAGCAACTGACTTGCTTCTACATCACAATTTACTGTTTCACGGTCTGTAAAATCAAATAGTGTGTATGTTGTGGAATCTCACCTGATATATGGCAAGCATTACTCATTCAGCCCTTCTTTCAAAAAACATTGAGTACCTAACAAGTTGGGCAGGCTCTGGTCCCATCATGCATCTCTTTTGTTCAAACCCCTCCTACTTTTCTCCTTTACCCTTTTGCTCCTCTGGGTTATTTTATATCCTATATTGGTTCCCATGGAGGTGAGATTATAGATTTATACCACTCACTTTTCCTTTAAACTGCTCTTCCATTTTCCACCCTGTCCTTGACCATCCTAAACAATGTATTTATTTTGTTGTCACCACAGAAAATACTTGGGAACGTGGGATACTTTTTAATTATTTGAAGGAGCCTTTAGACTTTAGAAGCAGAAATTTAAAACCTCTGAGCGTTTTAAACTATTGCTGAGTAACAAATCACCCCAAATGTAGAGGCTTACAACAAAAATAGTTATAATCTCACAGTTTCTGTGGGTCGGGAACCTGGGCTTGGCTTAGCTGAGTCCTCTGCTTCAGGGGCTCTCACACGCAGTGATAAAGCTATGCTGCAGTCACCTCAAGTCTGAACTGGGGAAGGATCTGCTTCCAAGCTCACTTGTGCTTCTGGGTAGGTTTCAGTCCCTCACAGGTTGTTGCTCTGAAGTTCTTAGTTCCTTGCTGGCTGTCGGCTGGAGGCAACTCTCAGTCCTTATTATTTCCTCCTTGTACATCCTCTTTGCTGAATTAGCTGCTATTGCCCAAATTTACCATGTTTCTCAATTTTGTGCCTTTCCACAGTATGTTCTGTTTGAAGCACTGTATTCTCACTTGTGCTTTTCCACAGGGTATTTTCTACACTCTGTACTCCTTCCTCTTCATTCAGCAAACCCTCAACTATCTTTCAAAATTCATCTTAATCATCTTTTTATGACGTTTTCCCCGAATTTCTTTTGCAAGAAAAGTACTGTTTTTGTTGACTTGTATAGTATCATAGACTATACTGGAAAAACTATATATATATGTATATCTGGGCTTTTTGGGCACTGATTATGTCTTCCTCATCATTATACTCCCACTACCCAAGATAGTATACCCCCACTACCCAATTTATAATAGGGGATTAATTAATGTCAGAGTAAAGAAGAAAGGAAATACTGCATACTCTGAAAATCTATTGTGTCAGTTCAGCCTTTACTCACAAAGCTTCTTAAAAGAGTACACATTGGAAGTAAAAGGAAAAGTGCAATAGAATATTTGTAGTAATTCTATCATTACAAAATTTCTTGTGTTAAATTTGTCTCTTCCTTGTAAATCCACAGTTTATCTCTTATAAAGGCAGGATGGTCAATTGGTCAGCCACATGACTTGGTTGGGCTTAACGTTCACAGATGCTGGAAAACACATTTGCCACCATTTACTTGATAATCAAAGCATACGGTTTAGTTCAGCAACATCAAATGTCTACCCTCTAAGTTGTTAGATTAGATCCTAAGAATATGAACTTGAATTCTTTGCTAATTTTTAAGGATGAATATGTATTACATTAATTTTCTCTAGGTGTTATAATTTTGCTCTCCTACTAAACAAGATCACACATATCCTATGAATGTTGATTATATCATTTGAGCTTCATGGAATAACTTTTAATGAACACATATAAGAAAGTTACATGAAATAATTACATGAAATGATACTCACTCTTATATTTATTGTAAGGAATGTTATGAAAGATATAATTTCCTGTAGTCTTTCTTATGTTGATACATAGAGAAATTGCTCTTCGTTTTCATTACCAAGAAATGCTGTAACTCCTGGGCAACTGATTTATTTTAAACTCATCCACTCTGTGACTCCTGTAAACAGTAATGTTTCTCTCCCTTTTCTGCTACCAGAAATTTTAGAGAAATACTTAGGGTCCACTGTTGATAAGGGCATAGTAATTTATGACTTAGATTTTTAAAAAGATTTATTTATTTATTTATTTATTTATTTATTTATTTATTTATTTATTTATTTTAGAGAGAGAGAGAGAGAGAGAGAGAAAGAGAGCATTGGGGGAGGGGGACAATGAGAGAGGGAGAGGAGAGAGAGACTCTCAAACAGACTCCCTGCTGAGTGCAGACACCAACACAGGGCTTGATCCCAAGACCATGAGATCATAACCCGAGCCAAAATCAAGAGTTGGCTGCTTAACTGACTGAGCCACCCAGGCGCCCCATGACACAGATTTTTTAATGCACTAACCATTTCCTCGGTTTTATTTTATTTTCCTACCCTTGCTTTCCTTTCACTCAGATTCATTCTCTATTTAGTTTTTTCCCCATTTGTGTATTTTTGTAAGCTGTCTCAAATCCTTTTATAGTATCAAGACGGAACTAAACTAAACTAAAGTACAATTATCTTATTGGGCATTTGTGGTTCTTTTAGGGGGAAAATAATCCCCCTACATACTTCAAAGAGAATATAGACTTCATCAGCAGCCAGCCAATTGCAAAGCACATGGGGTATCTGGAATGCCAAGGACCCAACATCTTCCCAATTAGTTATTGCCAGAATTTTAATATTTTACCTCCAAGAAGAATGATCATAAGATGACTTAGTAAAACATGTAAAAGAACAACCATGTTCTTTACAAACTCTTTCGTAAGTCATGCTCTACCAGCCAGATAACCAAGATGTCACTGATTTCATCCACTGTGATATCCACCAGGCTGTGTGGGTAGTATGGGTTTTAACACCGGATGGCCCTTTGCAGTCTGGCAGAAATTCACCATTACCATGTGAGATGACATGGCAACCTGTTCTTCAGTTATTAGTCTGATGTGATTTTTTAAAAAGTGAGTGATCATAAAGCAAATGCTTTGACAAAGATTCTATAGTTCAAATGTTTCCAGTGTTTAGATTCCTGGATAAATGATCCTCTACTGTACTTATATAGCTAATGAAATAAAATTTATTACACACTCAGTATTCTATGTGCTTTATATATTATCACACATTTTTTTCATTTAATCATCACAACGACTCAATGAGATACTATTATTTTCTTCATTACAGATTAATAAGTGAGGTGCAAAGAGGAAAGGAATTTACTCAAAATCAGATAATGATTTGTGTTTCAGATTATGTAATTCCAGAGACGATCTCCTTCCTACAATAGCACATTATTTCTCTCAACTCATCCAGACTCCTTTCCTCCTTCCAGCATAAATAATCCTGGATAATGGGAATACTCTGTGTGCATGTGTGTGTGTGTGTGTGTGTGTGTGTGTACTCAAATGCTTGTATGTGTGGATGTATTTTATGCAGTGACTCAGTCAGAGTCCCAGCAAGTAGCAGAAAGCTCACTCACTCAAAAGCATTTAACTGAAAAGAATGTAGTAAAGAAATTACCTACAGAGGTATGGCAGGGTTAAGGATCCCAAAAGCATGGTAAGGTATCCAGGGACTAACAACTGTGGGACATCATTGTCATCTTAGGTCTGAAGGCTCCAAGTTTTGTTATCAGAGACCAGTGAGATCCTGAGCCACCTGCTTATGTAATTTATTTGTTCTTTATGGATTTGCTTACACCTGGTCTCATACACCATTTCCATGTAGTAACAGAATGATGCTCTACAAGTCCAACTTTAAGATTTGTGCAACAGATAACATCAGCTCATGACAGGAAGATCAGGAAACCATAGTTGCTTGGTATGCCAGGCTCAGATATTTGATCTCTTCCAGTCCTGTGGCAAACCAGACCTGCTCTTCAAAGATGCTAGTGTTACCTTCACCAATAAATGTCTTGGTGCAGAAGGGTCTACCAGTCCTTCTGGAGAGTATCATTAGAGAGTGGGTGAGCAGATTGCATATAATAGGTACATTCCAATATTCTCACATCTCTAAGTCTTGCACTCCTTTCTCTAAAGTATGTCAGAGAAATTCTGGCATCCCAGCCATATTAGCTACAGCCTTTGAGACAAGGTTTCATTTAACAACAGAAAATTGCTGGCATCATTACCAAATGTTTGAAGCAATACATTAAATTCCAAATCTCAAGAGATGTGTGTCCATATTGACAAATTTGGTACAGTTCAATGTATATTTCATTCTCCTTTTCTAACATCCTAGGAATCCACTTCCAAGCAAGGTCTCTGGAATCGCCACCATAAATTAGTAAACCCTACAAACTTCTTACAAAAGACCCTGCAATGTCTTCAGTGTCTGTGCTACCTCCTCCTGAGCAGATCTTCTTTCTTTGGACTATGCTGATTCCTACTCTGGATTTGGAAGCAAGGTGGGGTGATAGGGAGGATCCTGGAGAATTAGTACCTCTTCTCGAAAGAAAATACCAGGTGTAAATGCTTTGAATTATTTTATGCAGGGGAGGTCTATTCCCTCACAGAAAGTGAAAGTCTGCTTCAGTTGGCAAGGAAGATTCAGAGAGATTTTGGGTTTTTTGAGTCCTCAGCATGGTCTGCCTAAATGTTCCCATTCTGTTTCAGAGATCCATTTCTTCCCATCCAAAGCCTTTACCTTAGTATAACTTGATAAAATTGCTTATATAACTGGTTTTACACCAGCCTATTCAATTAGATCTTGGGTAGATCCTTAGCCATGTTTTTCTTATAGCTACATGAGACAAGGATTAAAAAAAAAAAAGACATCACAGAGGCATTCTGATTCTCCCCTCAAAACTTGATTCTTTTTTTTTTTTTTAAAGATTTTATTATTTATGTGACAGAGAGACAGCCAGCAAGAGAGGGAACACAGCAGGGGGAGTGGGAGAGGAAGAAGCAGGCTCCCAGCGGAGGAGCCCGATGTGGGACTCGATCCCGGCACGCCAGGATCACGCCCTGAGCCTAAAGCAGACGCTTTAACGACTGCGCCACCCAGGCGCCCTCAAAACTTGATTCTACTTTGAGGGTCTGTTTCCTGGGTTCATGCCTAGTACCAATCACTATGTCAGCTGGCAGTCAAGGAGGAAACAGACGGCACCCTTAAAAAGATGCAACTGAAAAGAACTTAATGAAAAGACTTTATTTTACAGAGGTGTGGGCATGGGTAAAATATGAGGGATGGTGAGGCAGTCAGGTTTTTCCAACAGTGAGAAGTTGTTACCACTCATGAACTTGAAGGATCGAGAGAAGGAAATAGTGTTGTCAAGCCTGGAAAGAGGTTGAACTGTCTGAAGCTCTCTGATAGGGGTTGCCTGATAGGTTTTGGTAACCACAGCAAGACAAGGAAGGAGTAGGCAGATTAGTACCCTGACCTCTCTCTTCTCTCACCATTGCATCTCCTGATATGCTGCTTCCCATTGGTCAAAACCAGATGGTAATAGAGCAAGGATGATGCAGAGACTATCAATTATAGGCAACTCATCTCTCTTCCATTTCCAGGTAAGATGAAACAGAGAATATGGCCACTTTGAAATATTTCCCTAAGGCAAAAACTTCCATTTTATATATATATAATATATTATATATATATTATAATATATATATTATATATATTTAGGCACACTCTCAAAGTACAAAACCTGATATATTTTCATCTATTAAAGTTCTTTAGTTAAAAATTTGCAATACTGATAGATTAATACAATCTTGAAGAACAATACAGAATAGAGAGGAGAAAGGAAATACATATTTTAAAGCTCTAGGAAAAAATCCATTTTAAAATGAGATTTGATCAAGTTACAACTCTGAATTAAATAATCTGACTACAACTTTGACCTTTTTACTTTTACTTCCTTAAGGGGAAAAGCTTAGGAGAATATTTGCATATAAGTAATTACTTGAAAATAATGTTTTGACAAGCATAAATGAACATAAAATAACTTGAAAGGCTTTCATATTGCACTTAAAATGCTCACATGTTTAAGGGAGTCAAGATATAGCAGTTGGGAGAAAACATGTTTTGAATTTGATTCATGTCTGAAAAACGCTTCAAGGTCACCCTCTATAATCCAACAAAACCACTTGTAACAAGAGTAATTATAATAGCTTACTCCAAGCACCTCTTTTAAGTCTCTCATCTAAATATAGACCTGTGCTGTTTTCCTTAACCTTGACTGACAGATACATTTTGATGAGGTGGAGAGAAAGATTGATTTGGAAAAGATTAAAGAGAAAATGTATATCTGGGATAGCCAAGGGTCTCAGACAAACGAGGAGAGTATATTTCCACTTTGTACTTCCGCTTTATAAATATAAAAAGTGCACCGGTTAACAAAGTAATGTCTATTAAAAGGATAGATCATCGCTTCTCAGCCTTTTGGCTAAGATCAAGTGTATTAAAAGGCTAGATCAATTGGGAAACCCATAAATTACATTTTGTTTTATAATTCAATATTTTAATATTTGTGACATTAACTAAAATAGTAACATTGTCTTACCCAGTCGTAAAATAAAACTCTGAGCGTTAAAAAATGTGTCGTATTAGAAACTGTGGCAAATCTGTTCTCACTTTCTCTCCCTCTTTAGAATAACTAAACCCTAAAATTTCCAAATCAATATAAAATTTTCACATATTCCAACTGCCTAGTTACCACTTCTTCTTTTTTTTTTTTAGATTTTATTTATTTATTTGACAGAGAGAGAGAGACAGCCAGCAAGAGAGGGAACACAAGCAGGGGGAGTGGGAGAGGAAGAAGCAGGCTCCCAGTGGAGGAGCCCGATGCGGGGCTCGATCCCAGGACCCCAGGATCATGCCCTGAGCCGAAGGCAGGTGCTTAACGACTGAGCTACCCAGGCGCCCCCCTAGTTACCACTTCTAGCATCGTATCCAAAGCCAGTCCTTTATGTGTTTACTATATTTACAAATATTTTCACATGTTATCTTACCAGACATATTTTATAACTTTTAATGAAAATCTTGGTTGAAAAAGAATAATAAAAGCAAAACTAAAATTTAAAAAGATTTTTATTAAAGTGTACTTTACATACAGTAAATGCATATACCTTAAGTGTACAGTTTGATGAAATTTGACAAATATATATACACATATAACCCATACTGGTATTAAGATAGAACATATTTCCATTACCCCAGAAATCTCTTTTGTGCTCCTTGCCAATTGTCAACTGCCCGCCCCACCACAAGAGGTAACTCTGCTGTTCTGATTTCTATCATCATAAATTAGTTTCACCAAATTTAGAACTTCAAATTAATGGAATCATACAGTAAACTCTTTTATGTCTTTTTTTCTCAGTATAATGTCTTTGAAATTCACCTATATTTTTGCATATGTAAGTAGTGCATAGTGCATATGGTACAAAACAAAGATTTAATTTTTTAAAAATTTTTATTAATTTCTTTTAGAGCTGATGGCTAAACATTTACTAGTATTTTATTAAATATATATTTTTTTTCTTGGGGTAGACACCTAGAAGTGTAATTATTGAGTCATATGTTCCACTTTATAAGCTGATAGTTTTTCAAAGTGGTCATACCATTTTGCACTTTCTCCGACAATGTATGAGAGTTATAATTGTTCCACATCATTGCCAACATCTGGTAGTGTTATTCTAGCAGGTGCTTAGTGGTATCTCACTGTGGTTTTATTTGCATTTTACCAATGACTGTTATTACGTTGAGTACTTTTTTGTACATATAGGCCAGTATATACCTTTTGGCAATTCTCTGTTCGATCCTTTACTCATTAATTTTATTGGCTGTTTTGTATCATTGAGTTATAAGACATATATATTCTGGATACAAATCATTATCAGCTATATGTCTTGTGAATACTTTCTTACTTTTTTCTATTCTAAAACTATCTTATTTTTATTTAATTCTTTTTAAAAAAATTTAATTCCAGTATAGTTAACATACAGTGTTACATTAGTTTCAGGTGTACAATATAGTGATAGAACAATTCTATACATTACACAGTGTTCATCATGATAAGTATACCGTTAATTCCCATCACCTATTTCCCCTATCTCCCTACCCACCTCCTCTTCTAACCATCAGTTTGTTCTCTATAGTTAAGAGTCTGGTTTTTTTTAGTTTGTCTTTTTTTCTTTGTTTTTGTTTCTTAAATTCCACATATGAGTGAAATCATATGGTATTTGTCTTTCTTTGACTGACTTATTTCACTTAGATCCACTCTAGATCCACCCATGTTGTTGAAAATGACAAGATTTCATTCTTTTTTAAGACCAAGTGCTATGCCATTATACACACACACACACACACGTGTGCGCGCACACACACACACACACACACACACACACACACACACCACAGCTTTATCCATGCCTCTACTGATGGACCCATGGGCTGCTTGCATAGTTTGGCTATTTTAAATAATGCTGCATTGAACACAGGAATGCATACATCTTTTCAAATTAGTGTTTTCATATTCTTTGGGTAGATACCCAGTAGTGCAATTACTGGATAATATGATAATTCTACTTTTAATTTTTTGAGGAACCTTCATATTGTTTTCCAAAGTGGCTGCACCAGTTTGCATTCCTACCAACAGTGCATGAGAGTTCCTTTTTCTCCACATCTTCATCAAACCTTGTTTGAGTTTTTGATTTTAGCTATTCTGACAGGTGTGAGGTGATATCTCATTGTAGTTTTGATTTGCATTTCCCTGACGGTGAGTGATGTTGAGCATCCTTTCAAGTGTCTGTTGGCCATCTGTATGTCTTCTTTGGAGAAACGTCTGTTCATGTCTCCTGCCATTTTAATTTAGTTTTTTAAAAAGATGTATTTATTTGAGAGAGAGAAAAAGAGAAAGAGTGTGCGTGGGGATGGGCAGAGGGAGAGGGAGAGAAATAAACCAAGCAGGGATTCAGAATCACTGTGCAGGGAGCCTGATGCAGGGCTTGATTTCACAACCTTGAGATCATGACCTGAGCTGAAATCAAGAGTCAGACACTTCAGTGATTAAGTCACCCAGATGCCCCTACCCATTTTTAAATTGGAATGTTTGTATTCTTTGGTGTTGAGTTATATAACTTCTTTATATATTTAAGATACTAATCCTTTATCAGATATGTCATTTGCAAATATCTTCTCCCATTCAGTAGGTTGTCTTGCAGTGTTGTTGAATTTTTTCCTTTGCTGTGCAGAAGCCTTTTATCTTGACTTGGTCCCAACTGTTTATTTTTGCTTTTGTTTCCCTTGCCTCAGGAGGCATTTCTAAAAAAATGTTTCTATGGCTGATGTCAGAGAAATTGCTGCCTAAGCTCTCTTATAGGATTTTTATAGTTTTGGGTCTCACATTTAGGTTCTTAATCCATTGGAGTTAATTTTTTTGTAGAGTGTGGTGTAAGAAAGTGGTCCAGGTTCATTCTTTCGCATATAGCTGACCAGTTTTCTCAACACCATTTGTTGAAGAGACTGTCTTTTTTCCGTTGTATATTCTTTCTTCCTTTGTTGAAGATTAATTGACCATATATTCATGGGTTTATTTCTGGGTTCTCTATTCTGTTCTATTGATCCATGTGTCTGCTTTTGTGCCTGTACCACACTGTTTTGATTATTACAGGTTTGTAGTGTATCTTGAAATCTGGAATCGTAATACCTCCAGTTTTGTTCTTCTTTTACGATTGTTTTGACTATTTGGTATTTTTTGCAGTTCCATACAAATTTTAGGGTTATATATTCTCATTCTGTGAAAAATGCTGTTGGTATTTTGATAGGGATTGCATTAAACCTGTAGCTTGCTTTTGATAGCATGGACATTTTAAGAATATTAGTTCTCCAATCCATGAGCATGAAATATCTTTCCATTTGTTTGTGTCATCTTCAATTTCTTTCACTAATATTTTATAGTTTTCAAAGTACAGGTCTTTCACCTCCTTGGTTAAGATTATTCCTAGGGATTTTCTTCTCTTTGGTGCAATTGTAAATGTGATTGTTTTCTTAATTTCTCTTTCTGCTGCTTCATTATTAGTGTATAGAAATGAAACTGACTTCTGTATATTGATTCTGTATCCTGTGACATTACTGAATTTGTCAGTTCTAGTAGTTTTTTGGTGGAAGCTTTCAGGTTTTCTATATAGTCATGTCATCTGCGAATAGTGATAGTTTTATTTGTTCCTTACCAATGTGGGTGCCCTTTAGTTCTTTTTTCTTGTCTGATTGTTGTGGCCAGGAGTCCCAGTACTATGTTGAAAAAAGGGGTTAGAGTGGACATCCTTCTCTTATTCTTGATCTTACAGGTAAAGCTCTCAGGTTTTCACCATTGAGTATAATATTAGCTGTAGGTTTTTTCATATATAGACTTTATTATGTGGTGTTATGTTTCCTCTAAACCTACTCTCCTGAAGGTTTTCATCATGAATGGATGTTGAACATTGCCAAATACTTTTTCTTCATCTACTGAAATGGTTTTTATTCTTTCTCTTATGGCTGTGATATATCACATTGATTTGCAAAGACTGAACTACCCTTGCATCCTAGGAATGAATCCCACTTGATTGTGATCATTGATTTTTTTTAATGTATTGTTGATTTGATTTGCTCATATTTTGTTGAGGACTTTTCATGTTCAACAGAGATACTCACTTGTAGTTCTCTTTTTTTTGTAGTATGTTTCTCTGGTTTTGCTATCAGGGTGATGCTGGCCTGATAGAATGAATTTAGAAGCTTTCTTTCCTCTTCTGTTTTTTGGAATAGTTTGAGAAAAACAAGTATTAACTCTTTAAATGTTTCATAAAATTCACCTGTGAAGCTGTCTGGTCTGAGACTTGGGGGGGAGGGGTCTTTTGATTACTGATTCAGTTTCTTTGCTGGTAATTGGTCTGTTCAAATTTTTTAGTTCTTTTTTTTTTTTTTAAGATTATTTATTTATTTACTTGACAGAGAGAGACAGCCAGTGAGAGAGGGAACACAAGCAGGGGGAGTGGGAGAGGAAGAAGCAGGCTCCCAGCGGATGAGCCTGATGTAGGGGTCGATCCCAGAACGCTGGGATCATGCCCTGAGCCGAAGGCAGATGCTTAATGACTGTGCCACCCAGGTGCCCCTCAAATTTTTCAGTTCTTGATTTAGTTCTAGGAGGCTGGATATTTCTAGGAGTTTATCCATTTATTCTAGGTTGTCCAATCTGTTGGCATATAATTTTTCATAATATTCTCTTATAATCATTTGCATTTCTATACTGTTGGTTGTTATGTCTCCTCTTTTGCTTCTGATTTTGTTTGAGTCCTCCCTCTTTTTTTGATGAGTGTGACTAAAAGTTTATCAATTTTGTTGATCTTTTCAAAGAATCAGCTCCTGATTTCATTAATAAGTTCTTTTTTTTTTTTTTTAGATTTTTATTTATTTATTTGACAGAGAGAGAGACAGCCAGGGAGAGAGGGAACACAAGCAGGGGGAGTGGGAGAGGAAGCAGGCTCGCAGCGGAGGAGCCTGATGTGGGGCCCGATCCCAGAATGCTGGGATCATGCCTTGAGCCAAAGGCTGACGCTCAACAACTACGCCACCCAGGCGCCCCCAATAAGTTCTTTGTTTTTAAGTTTCTGTTTCATTTTTTTTCTGCTCTAATCTTTATGATTTCCTTCTTTCTATTGGTTTTGGGTTTTGTTTGTTCTTCTTTTTCTAGCTCCCTTAACTGTAAGGTTAGGCTGTTTGAGATTTTTCTTGCTTCTTGAGGTAGTCCTGTATTGTTACAAACTTTCCTCTTAGAACAGCTTTGTTATATCCCCCAAATTTTGGACCATTATGTTTTTGTTTTCATTTGTTTCCATGTATTTTTTTATTTCCTCTTTGAATTCTTGGTTGTCCCATTTATTGCTAAATAGCATGTTATTTAACCTCCATGTATTTGTGTTCTTTTTTTCTTGTGACTGATTTCTCGTTTCATAGCATTATGATTGGAAAAGATGCATGGTATGACTTCCATCCTTTTGAATTTGTTTTGTGGCCTAATATGTGATTTATTCTGGAGAATGTTCCATATACACTTGAAAGAATGTGTATTCCACTGTTTTAGGATGGAATGTTCTGAATATATCTGTTAGATACATCTGGTCCAATGTGTCATTCAAAGCCACTGCTCCCTTGTTAACTTTCTGTTTAGATGATCTATCCAGTGATGTAAGTGGGTGTGAAAGTCCCCTACTATAATTGCATTACTATTGATTACTTCCTTTATGTTTGTTATTAGCTGTTTTATGTATATGGGAGTTCCCATGTTAGATGCATAAATATTTACAGTTGTTACATCTTCTTGTTGGATTGTTTCCTTTATGATTAGATAGTGTCCTTCTTTGTCTCTTGTTACAATCTTTGTGTTAAAGTCTATTCTGTTCAATATAAGTATTGCTACTTCAGCTTTCTTTTCACTTCAATTTGCGTGATAAATGCTTTTCCGTTCCTTCACTTTTTTAAAAGATTTTATTTATTTATTTGACACAGAGACAGAGACAGCAAGAGAGGGAATACAAGCAGGGGGAGTGGGAGAGGGAGAAGCAGGCCCCTGCTGAGCAGGGAGCCTGATACGGGGCTCAATCCCAGGATCCCAGGACCCCCAGGATCACGACCTGAGAAGAAGGCAGATGCTTAATGACTGAGCCACCCAGGCGCCCCTCCATTCTTTCACTTTCAATGTGCATATATCTTTAGGTTTGAAATGAGCCTTGCTTCTTAAAAAAACCAAAACAAACAAAACAAAACAAAACAAAACAAAACAAAAAAACAACCCTGAGATCAAGACCTGAGCTGAGATCAAGAGTTGGATGCTTAACGGCCTAAGCCACCCAGGTGTCCCAAGGATCTTGCTTTTCTTAATCCACCACACTTTGTCTTTTGATTGGAGTGTTTAGCCCATTTACATTCAAAGTAATTACTAATAAGATATGTACATATTGCCTTTCTGTTACCTGTTTTTGGTTGTTTTTGTAGTTCTTCTCTGTTCCTTTCTTCTCTTGCTCTCTTCTCTCATCTAATGCTATTTTTTGATGAATGAATCTTGAAATCAAGCAGTAAAAGTCCTTAATTTTGTTCTTCTATTACAAGATATTTTGAACTATTCTATATCATTTTTATTTTCATATGTAGTTTAGAATCAGCTGGGACTTTGGGAGTGCACTGAGTCTATAGGTTAATTTGGGGAGATTTGACACTAACATTGTGCATCTGCTTGACATCTGTATTTTGTTATCCATCTCCCTGATTTTTAAGAATTTTAATTTCTTTAGCAAGGTTTCATACTTTTTAGCCAAAAAGTTTTCTTTTTTATGACGTTCTAAACATTATCTTTATTACTGCTATTTTTAAATGAAAAAATGATCCCAATTTTTAAAGTATTTTTTATAATAAATGAAGTGAAAATACAAAGATTATTTTTTAGTCTTCTTTAATTCATCATTTCAGTAACAGCATGTAGACTTGCCAAATCAACTACGTAATTACTTCTTCATTCTATTGTTATCAATATATTATCTGAAAGCTAAGATAATAGAAAATATTCACTCATTGAATAAACAAAAGAATAATGAAAGAAAATGACTTGGATATATATAGTATATTATACATGCTGAATATATATATTAGATATACATGCTGAATATATATAAATTCTCCCATAGAGAATTTATAAAGAAAATACAAGATCCAAAGGAATGGATTAAAGACTTAAATATAAGACCTAAAATCACTGGTTTCAGGCCTTCATTTAAGTCTTTAATCTATTCCAAATTCATTTTTGTGAGTGGTGTGAGATAGGGGTCCAGTTACATTTTTTTTTTTCATGTGGATATACAGTTTTCCCAATACCATTTATTGAAGAGACTATCCTTTCTCCATTGTGTGTTCTTGGTTACTTTGTCGAAAATTAGTTGACTGTGTGTATGTGTGGGGTTTATTCCTGGGCTCTCTTCTATTTCCTTGATTTCTTTTTCTGTTTTTAGGCAAAGACCATGCTGTTTTTATTACTATAGCTTTGTAATATAGTTTGAACTCAGGAAGCATGATGCCTTCAGCTCTGTTCTTTCTGAAAAAGATTGCTTGGCTAATTGTGGTCTTTTGTGGTACATACAAACTTTAGAATTATTTGTTTTATTTCTGTGAAAATTCCATTTGAATTTGATAGGGACTGCACTGAATCTGTAGGTTTGAGTAGTACTGACACTTAATATTAATTCTTCTAATCCAGAAGCACGGGATATCTTTCCATTTATTCATATCTTCTTCAATTTTTTCATCAGTTTCTTATAGTTTTCATCTCCTTTATATCCTTGATTAAATTTATTCCCAAGTATTTTATTTTTTTTGATGCTATTGCAAATGATATACTTTGTCTGATATTAATATAGTTATTCCAGCCTTCTTATAATTAGTGTGTCATGGTACATCGTTTTTCTATCCTTTCATTTTTAACTTACCTTTGTCTATATATCTTGAAAACAACACATAAGTGGATCTTCTTCTCTGCCTTTTAATTGGTTGTCTTGTACTTTTACATTTAATATAATTATTGATATGGTTAGGTTTAAGTCTACTATCATATCATACTATTGGTTTTCCACTTTTCCCATTTATCCTTTTCCTTTTCCATCTTTTTTTTTTCTCCTTTTAAATTAAGTATTTCTCAGTATTATATGTTACCTCCTCTCTTGGCTTGTTAGCTCATTGTTCTATTTCTTTAGTGATTTCTTTGGTGGTCACAATATACATCTTTAACCTATTACAGTATACCTGCAATTGATATTATAACATTTCACATATAATGTAAAAGCCAAATATAAATATACTTCCATTTACCTTCTCTTCTGTTACTTCCATTTACCTTCTCCTCTGTTACTTTTCCTTTAGTCAACTGCTTTTTAAAGAAATTAAGTAAGTAGAAAATATCTAGTGTTCTTTATTCATTTATATTTGAGTTTTTTCCCTTTAACCCGAATAAGTTATTTAACATTGCTTGTACTGAAAGTCATCACTTATTGGGTTTAAGTTCTGAAGGAAAATGTTGCTTGATTTTAACACTAAATTCACAGTGTATTTCCGAGCATTTTAAAACTGCCATTCTACACCAGAAGTCATAGATATATTGTGGGAAGTATTTCTTTGTTTATAGCCCAGCCTCCAGTATTAAATGAACATAGCATAAACAAAGAGGGTGCAATTTTGAAGATAACATGGCTCTAAAGTGCAGGAAAATAGTGTGAGGGAACCTTTGTGCAACTTTTGGCAGCAATCAGCATTAGCAAGACCTCAGTTGCTCACAATAGCTAACTGGGCACTGGCTGTCTAGGTTGCCAGCCATGAGCTAGAAGAGATGTCTCTATTGTCAAGTAAACATAAAGTGGTTCTCTTTTCCCCAGGTGGTGGGGCTATGCACGAGCAGTAGCTGCAGCTTTGGAAAGATGGAGTAAGAGCAAAGAAAAAAGATCTCTTCAGTTGCAGAAAATCTCCTAAAAAAGTGGAAGGCTTATTAGGCCCTCAAATCCACTCTGGCAAAGCAGGCAATTCTGGATAAGAAGGAGCCAAAGAATGGAAAATAACTCAAGTTTAAGCAACTGGAATGGTTCCTAAGCGATTCCTGGTAAGGACAAGGTGACAGGGCCCATCTCAGACCACTAGAAAGAAGTGAAACCTCACAGCTAGGAAGTGCTAAACATTTCTTGGTCTTTATTGTATGCATACAAAGGATTAATGGGGTGAGTTTACTGGTGCAGAGGACCACTGCGAGGTTCACCTGAAGATTTTTCAGGGGTGTCTTTGTCAAAGTGACCCCCCAGACCATAAAAATGCTGTGTATAGTGGAACCTTATATGACCTGAGGATTTCCAAATCTGAAGTCTGTCTGGGAACTCATCTTGAAATGTGGACAAGGCAAGATCAAGAATAAAACCATCCTTCTGACAGACAACATAGTGATTTAGGAGCACCTGGGGAAGTATAGTGTTATTTGCTTGGAAGACCTCATTCATGAAATTGCCTTTCTAGGGAAGAATTTCCAGGCGATCTCTGAGTTCTAAATGCCCTTTCCATCTCTCATGCTACCAAGAATAGAATTGGCTTCCTCAAGGAGGTGGGCTTACCTGGCTATGGAGATGAATGCCCCAATCAGCTCATTTGGCCGGTGAGTATCTCAAAGCACAGTGCAATGAAGGCATGTGTTTTGTCTTTTGGGAATTGTTATCCAGTATCTTCAGAGAAGATTATTTTCTGCTATATCTTCAGTAACTAGAGGGAAGGGTCAGGAAGAAGATGATGATGTTCCTGGTAGGCACTTCTCATTATAGCCCAGTTTCAAGGAAAAGTTGCAATGTGTTTTCCACATTGGCTGCTACCACCACCTCTGCAAGCAGAGGACTCATGCCATGGAGGAGGGAGTCCTGCTATGTTACATTTTCTATACTGGGGCTTAATGTTGGTGAATGAATACTCAAGCATGAATACAAGACAGCAGTGGACCAAGCCCAGGGATATACCTGAACCTTGAGGGTTCCTTGGGTCGTATTTTGGGAGGAACTTGAAATGCAATTACAAAGAAGAGCACAAAACAGTGCTCAATTGTCTCTGCTATGAGTCCATTGTTCTAACTTTTCTGTGATGGCTTTGTGAGTTCTCAGAGTTGGCTGGCTCTTAAGTGTATCTGGTGGCTTCCTTATCCTAGCCCACAGTTGGGATTAGTTCTTTTCCTAGCCCAGGATTTTAACCTATTCTTGGATCTGTGAGAAGGGAAGGATGCTTTTCCCAGGAAAATGCATACCCTCAAATTTTTACTGGGAAGTTTATAGTTCATAGACTTTTCTTAGGGACCCATGTACCTTATGTGAGGAAGCCCTGCAATATCAGGATTGGTCACCTGGGCCCTAACCTTGTTAGTCGCCTGTGGTTCCATGTCTGTAGAAGACCAAAACTTACCAGGACAGCTTCTTCCCTTGGAGCCAATTGGGTGTTTCCTATTAGGAACACAGTGGTAGATGCCTGATTCCCCTAACCATCTAACTAAGGGAAATAACCACCATTTATTTCTGTTGGGTTTCAAGATAGGATTTTCTTGGTTTGGCATGGATGAAGTTAGTACTCTTAGGTCTTTTAGGCTCCAGACAGGCTTAATCGGACTCTCTCCTTGCATAGTCTAGACATCCAAAAGACGTATAGGAAAAGAGCAGTTGTGAGTGTGAAAGCCCAGGGTTTTTTCTATCCCAGATCTGTTTTATACTAAATATAGGAATAATGTTTCCATTCTTGCCTGCAAAATGGGGCTGATATAGTCCAGCATGTGTGCCTCACTCACACAATTGTTCAAGGGTTTTATGCAAAATAAGTTTTTCACTTAGAATTCTATGTAAATAAATGAGGTTATAAAACTTGAAAAAAACCTGTCATTCCATTGTCTTCTGGCTTACATTGTTTCTGATGAGAATCCAGTAGATATTCTATTGTTCCTTTCCTGTATATAGTATGTCTTTTTCTTATGGATGTTTTCAGATTTTTATTTTTAATTTGGTTTAAAGCAAATGTGCTATAATATGCCCAGATGTGGTTTTCTTTGTGTTTGTCTTGTTCATTCCTTCAGGGCCAGAATGAGTAGCTGGGATTATCTAAGCCAAATTTTTAAATGTTCACTTCTTGCTGAGGAGATGAATATAAATATCCTTGGGGATATTAGTTATTTGGTAATAGACAATGTTCTCTGAGGGTTATTTTTCATTAAATTTGGAGACTTCTTTGGCTATTATTTCTTCTAACATTTATTTTCCTGTCAAAATCTCTCTTCTCCTACTGAAATTTTTATTCCACGTATGTTAGATGTATGACTTTATAATACTCAGCCAGTCATTGAAGCTCTGATTTTTTTTTTGCCAGTCTTTTATTCTTCCACTGTTTCAATCTGCATAGTTTGTTTACCTGTCTTACAGAGCTTTTCTTTTACAGTATACAAACTGCTTTTAAAGCCCAGTTCTGCTAATTTAAAAAATTCCTGACATTTTTTTAGTTCTATAATTTTCATTTGCTTTCCTCTCTCCTGTTTCCTTTTATTTGCTGAGTCTCCTCCACCTGTTCACTCATTTATTCGTCCGGGTTCTTAGATTTTTGGCCATATTTATATAGCTGCCTGAAGTCTTTGCCTACTAATTCCAACATATCTGTCATCTCTTGAGTCTTTTTCTGCTGTTTGCCCCCTCCTATTTTGGTCATGTTTTTCTGATTTTTCAAATGACTAGTAATTTAAAAATTTTTATGATGGACAAAGGAGTGCAATTGTTTAGATTCTGAATATGTCCTCCTATAAAGGATGTTGGGTTTTATTCTGACAGAGAATTAATTTAGTGGTAGCTCTGCATGTTTCTCCTGAGTCTTGGTTTTAAATTTTGTTAGAGTGGGTCCAGAGTATCCCTTATGCTAGGGCTGGAGTAATCCTCCTGCTAAATTGTGACTTTTCTGGTTGTTGGAGAAGTGAACTGTCTCCCAGCACTATGTATTCTCTGGTACTTACACTCAGCTTCCATTCCTGACGTAGTTGTTGCTCCTGCTTCTCTGAGTTTGACCATATACATGCACAGGTACTAAGTCAAAGATTCAAGAGGACACCTATGTAGATTTCTGGGGCTCCCTTTCTGCTAAGCTCTCTTATTTCTGGTCCCCTAACATGCAAATTCCAGCAGCTTCAGTAATCCCAAACTTCATACTCTGTTTTATATGGACAGCTATTTCATTTGTCTGTTCTCTGTTCAGGCTCCATTTCCCTAGGTCAATTATAGGTAGAGACAGAAGTTGGAATTTTCAAAACTCAGTTCATTTCTTGCTCAATAAATGATTGAATGTTCTCCACAACAGTTATTTGGTGACTGGACAATACCCTCCATCATAAAAATATGTATTTATTGAGCGGTTTCTTATGCCAGGACTTACACTACATGCTTTACATACATTTTCTCACTTAATTTTGCAAATAAATCAATTAAGTATGGCTATTTCTATTAACTCCATTTTAGAAATGAAGAAAATAAAATTTAGAGTATAACAAAGACTTGCTCAAGAATCTGTGTCTGATGATTAGTTGAGCCAGAAATTGAACCCAGAATTGTAACTCCAGAGCAAACTTAACAACCATGTTAGCTTGACTGCTCTATTCCTAAATAAACTGCCTATATAACTAAAGCTGTTCATGCAGTGAAAACTGTTTTCTATAATGGAAAATACAGCAATCTGTAATGCGCTCCCTATCTCTGAAAAGCCTGGTGGATGTATGTAATAGTTCCAAAGTCATCGTTATTATACCGCCAAATACCAAAGAATGGAGAAACTGAAAGTTCTGCATTAGATTTTTTTCTAAAGGAAAATAAACTGATTTCCTTAAACTGGAATAGGAAGGAAGTAGAATAAGTGTAGTTTACTATTTGTCAAAAAAAGTGCAAATACATTTTTAAAAATTAATACTTGATTTTTTGGAGCAGTTTTAGGTTCACAGCAAAATTAAGCATAAAATACAAAGAGTTCTCACATACCTTCTCCTAGCACACAGACAGCCTCCCCCATCATCAACATCCTGCACCATTGTGGTAAATTTGTTAGAGTCAACGAACCAAAATCCATACATCATTATCACCCAAAGTTGATAGTTTACATTTGGGTTCATTCTTTATGTTGTATATTCTATGAGTTTTGAAAAATGTATAACAACATGTATCTACCAAAATAGTATCATAATTTTCTAAATTAGTGAAAAAAATAAGTTGCTCTATGCTTAAGCTCATAGAAGGCTCACTTTTACCTTACATTGAAGCATTATGGGAGCTCAATTATAGAGCAAAATGGGGAAAGTGACTTCAGTTGTTGACAAAAGCTATCAGAAAACTAAAGAAATTGTGAAGAAACACCCAATTAATATTGAACAGGTTGTCAGTGACTATTATTATTACTATGTATTCACTTCCATTAACTTTTTTTCCTTAGTAGAAAGGAGCAAATCAGCAGAAAACAGGCTTTCTTCATTGCTGGGCCCCATGGCTTTTGTTTTGTCTTATTTTATGCACTTTCATCTCGAGACTTACCCTTTTATTATTTTCTATCTCAACACATGCCATCACCATTAACCTCAACTCCCCATGTTGAAATATTAGAATCATATTTTTTCTCCCTCTTCTCCCTCTTTTTTTGCCCTGTGCACTTAATTGAGTGCTCAAGTCTTGTGAGCTCTGTCTTCAATCCAGCCCTCTCATATTGCCCTATAAGTCAATTAATGATTTTCCCCATCAGCAATCTTGCCCCATTTCTGTTCCTTTTCCAGACTACTGTCAGTAAGAATTTAGGTTCAGCTTATTTGATCAGGACATGAAAATTAGTGGCCTATGAGACAGAAGGTTATTTCTGTTTCACATATATTCCTGGCTTATAGGAGAATTTCATTCTGCAAAGTTGCTAGAGGTCTGAAGTCCTTCTGTCCTGTGGATCTACAACTCCTCTGATTATCATTTCTACACCATCTAAGAGGGCTCACCACCTTGCCCTGACTCAGATTTGTGGAAAGGAAAGAGTACACTCCTATATTTTAAAGACATGAACCATAGCAGAACACATTACCCTATTCAAATCCCAGAAATAGTCAGATGCCCACACTGGGCTACAATGGGGGCTAGAAAATGGACTTTTTATTCTGGGTGCCCAAGGACCTAGCTACACTCAGGAGTTCTATAACGGTAAGGGAAAGGAAAAGAAGAGATGTTAGATACAATTAGTAGTCTCTGCCATAACTCTGTTGCCAAATACAAGAGATAAATTTTAGTCCACAGACCCAGTAAAATATCATATTTTACTTTTCATTTAAATTAGATGTCAAGCCTCCATCTGGTTCGGCTTGTGGAAAATTCAACCTTACTCATTCTTAGCACCCACTTCTCTGACTGGGTTTGCCCCCAGCAGTTAGGGTCTCGTCTTATGTAGTGCCAAACCTTGAGGAGGTCCCTCTGACTGTCAGTCATAAGACCATGCTGGCTTCTGCTGAGACTGCTGCCCCAGCTTGCAGGGATCCTTCCATCTGATGCTCTGCTGCATTGCTCCTTGCCTCCCCTGGTATGCAGTATCTGGTGAAGCTGGAGCCTCAAACCAGGACCTAACATCCCAGGTGCAACGTACGTTCATTTATTCTGTACTGCTCTCAAATCATCAGTCTCATTCTAATTCTCTGAACTGGGAGAAAAAGTTCTTAGCCTGGGAAATCTATCTATCTACTTACCTACCTATCAGTGAATCAATCAATTATCTATCTTTATGTCTCATTTTCCAAAACCCTATTCTCTCAGTAGATTTAAGATTTTGAAAACACTAGCCATGAATCCCCATGCTCCACACCTTCCTCAAGGCAAGGAAGATGCCTTGATCTACACGAATAGGGGGGAAAAAGAGGAAAATATGGGTAAAAACATGAATTAATAACTAAGAGAAAATCCCCACTAGAGTTATTTTCCTAAAATTGACTTGGATCATGTCCTTTTACTAATTATAATACTCCACTGTCTCCCCATGCCATCTCCCCAGCCCCTGACATTCCAGCAAACATCTTAGACCTCCTTCACTCAATGCCATAACTCCTTAATAGGGGGACATACCTCTTGCAAGTTGGATTCAACCAATGCATTTACGGATTCATCTTATGCCAAGACTAAAACCTCTATTCTACCTTGACACATTTTTATGCCTTTAATACTTTCAATTCCCTCAGCTTGATATCTTCTATACAGTCTGCTTTCCAATTTTTCATCATGAAAATTCCTGCTTACCCCTTCAAGACTAGATAGAATGCTGAGATACAGTATTTCCTAAGAAGCTTCCCCTGGGATCTCAGGTGTCTTGGTGTACTTTTTTAGGTACCAGAACCTCTACAATGTGCTCATACAACAGAAGGCTCTCAGTAACTGAGACCTGCCCCCCCTTCCCATTCTAGACACCCACCATCCTTTGGTCTAAGCTTCATTTAAAACATATACAGTTATACCTATCACTAATTATTTTATATGTAAATGGACTAAATGCTCCAATCAAAAGAAATAGCATGGCTGAATCAATAAAAAACAAGGCCTACCTATATACTGCCTACAAGAGACTTACTTCAGATTTAAAGACACATAGAGAGCAAAAGCGAAAGGATGGAAAAGATATTCCATGCAAATGGAAATGAAAACTGGAGTAGCAATACTCGTATTAGACAAAACAGACTTTAAAATAGACTATAACAGAAAATAAATAAGGGCAGTACATAATGATAAAGGAGTCAATCCAAGAAGAGTATATAACATTCACAGACATTTATGTACCCAACATAGGAGCACCTAAATATGTAAGGCAAATATTAACAGACATAAAGAGAAAAAACGACAGTGAAAATCAGTTGCACTTCTATACACTAATGAGCTATCAAGAAGAGAAATTAAGAAACATAATTGTATCAGAAAGAATAAAATACCAGAAATGCATTTAATGAAGCAAATGAAAGACCTGTACTCTGAAAACTATGACACTGATGAAAGAAATTGAAGATGACACAAATGAATGGAAAGATATTCCATGGTCACACACTGGAAGAATTAATTTGCTAAAATATCCATACTACCTAAAGAAATCTATAGATTCAGTGCAGTTCTGATCAAAACACTAAAGGTATTTTTCACAGATCTACAAAATATAATCCTAAAATTTGTATGAAACCAGAAGCCAAAGCAATCTTGAAAAAGAAGAACAAAGCTTCAGGTGTCATGCTCCCTGATTTCAAACGACATTACAAAACTACAGTAATCAAAACAGTATGGTACTGTTACAAAAAAAGACATACAGATCAATAGACTAGAATAAGGAGCCCAGAAATAAACTCACGCATATATGGCCAATTAATCTGTGGCAAAGGAAGCAAGAGGGAAAAGACAGTCTCTTCAATAAATGGATTTAAGAAAATTGGACAGCTACATGCAAAAGAATGAAACTCAACCACTATCTTATACCATTTAAAAATAAATTCAAAATGGATTAAAGACTTGACTGTAAAACCTGGAACCCAAAGATACAGACGTAGTGAAGAGAAGGGCCATATGCACCCCAATGTTCATAGCAGCATTGTCCACAATAGCTAAATTGTGGAAGGAGCTGAGATGCCTTTCAACAGATGACTGGATTAAGTAGATGTGGTCCATATATACAATGGAATATTACTCAGCCATCAGAAAGAACATTACACAACATTTGCAGCAACATGGACGGGACTGGAGGAGATTATGCTAAGTGAAATAAGTCAAGCAGAGAAAGACAATGATCATATGGTTTCACTCATTTATGGAACATAAGAAATAGGAAGATCGGTAGGAGAAGGAAGGGAAGAATGAAGGGGGGGTAAACAGAAGGAGGAATGAACCATAAGAGACTATGGACTCTGGAAAACAAACTGAGGGCTTCAGAGGGGAGGGGGATGGGGGATTGGGATAGGCCAGTGATGGGTATTAAGGAGGGCACCTACTGCATGGCACACTGGGTGTTATATGCAAATAATGAATCATGGAACATTGCATCAAAAACTGGGGATGTACTGTATGGTGACTAATATAACAAAATAAAGATTATTAAAAAAAAAAGACCTGAAACCATAAAACTCTAGAAGAAAACACAGGCAGTAAGATCTTTGACATTGGTCTCAGCAATACTTTTTTTGTACAGTCTCCTCAGGCCAGGGCAACAAAAACTAAAATAAACAAATGAGATTGATTACATCAAACTAAAAAGCTTCTGCATGACAAAGGAAGCCATCAACAAACAAAAAGGCAACATACTGAATGGAATATTTATAAATTATACATCTGATAAGAGGTTAATATCCAAAATAAATAAATAACATATACAACCCCCAATATATCATTCTGGGTAGATATATCTTTTGTGGGGGCAATTACAACCACTAAAAATGCATTTTAAAGTAAATGAGGAAATGAATGAAAGGGGAAAATGAACTCTATGTACACATGCATTTGCATGCATTATAAATTAGGTATAGGACTTGAATAGACATTCTAAAGAAGACATATGAATGGCCAACAGACACATGAAAAGATGCTCAGTATCACTAATTATCAAGAAAATGAAAATCAAAACCAAATGAGAAATCACCTCAAACTGTCAGATTGGCTATTATAAAAAACATAAAGAACAAGTGTTGGTGAAGATGTGGAGAAAAAAGGAACCCTCATACACTGTCAGTAGAAATGTAAAATTGTGTAACCACAATAGAAAACTATTAATATATGGAGGTTCCTAAAAAATTAAAAATAGAACTACCATATGATCCAGCATTTCCTCTGGGTATTTATCCAAAGAAAACAAAAATACCAGTGCAAAGAGATAAATGCATCCCTATGTTTACTACAGCATTATTTACAATAGCCAAGATATGGAAGCAAACTAAGTGTCCATGAATAGATGAATGGACAAAGAAGATGTGGTACATATATGCAATGGAATCCTACCCAGCCATAAAGAAGAATGAAATCTTGCCATTTGCAACAATATGGATAAGACCTCAAGGGTATTATGCAAAGTGAAATAAGTCAGAAAGAGATAGACGAATACTGTATGATTTCACTTATATGTGGAATCTAAAAAACACAGCAAAACAAAAAACAGAAACAGACTCATACATACAGGAAGCAAACTGTTGGTTACCAGAGTAAGGAGGGGTTTGGGGATCAGGCAAAATACATGAAGGGGATTAAGAGATACAAATTTCTAGTTATAAAATAAGTCATGGGGATGTAATGTACAAAAGGGAATGTAGTCAATAAGATTGCAATAACTTTGTATGGTGATAGATGGTAGATAGAATTACTGTGGGAAAATCACTTCATAATGTATGAATATCAACTCACTATGAGACAGATAGGGCATTGTATGTCAACTATACTTCAATTAAAACAATTTTTTCAGAGAGAAAAAGAGAATACACATTGTTAAATGTCTGCTTCATGCACCAGATGGGATTCTCTCCAGGACAAGATGATACCTTGTTCACAGATTATGCTTGCCTAACAGTATACTTTGCACATGACAGGTGCCCAAAGATGCTGTGTTAGATTCCTAGGGCTGCCATAATAAGTTACCACAAACTTGGTACAACAACAGAAATTATTTTTCACAGTTCTAGAGGCCAGAAGCCTAAAATCAAGCCATTCCTTCTGAAAGCTCTAATAAAGAATGTTTGTTTGCCTCTTTCAGCTTCTGGTGGCTCCTGGAGTTCCTGGGCTTGTGTTTGAGTAACTTCAATATCTGGTTTCATGTTCATACAGCCTTCTCCTCTTCTTTCTCTGTCTTCTCTTCTGTGCCTTAAAAGGACACCTGTCATTGGATTTAGGGCCCACTCAGATAATCCAAGATGATCAGCAAAGGCCTTTTCCCAAATAAGGCCACATTCATAGATTCTGGGGGGATATATCTTTTGGGGGGGCCACAATTCCAATCACTAAAAATGCTTTTAAAATGAATGAGTAAATGAATACAAGGGGAAAAAATGAACTCTGTAAATACATGTGTTTGCATGCACAAAAGATGAGGACAAGAAATACTGTTTTGTTTTTACAACTTTGTTACCTTCTATTTGTAAGTTCACTTTGTAGATAATACATCATGCTTGTTGCTTTTTGCATGTTGACAGAATTCTGTTATGTTAAATAATACAGCAGTTCAAAACTTAAAGTTGTTAAATGAAAAGACACAATTAGGAAATCTATATAATCTACATAACTATACTGCCCTCTTTTATGACATAATTTTTTTTTCCAAAAAGTATGTTTTAAAGTTTATTTTATGTACGGAATTACAAAATACCTCAAACAGCTAAGCAATCTTGAGAAAGAAGAACAAAGCTGGAGGCATCATAACTCTGTATTTCAGGATATACTACAAAGCTGTAGTAATCAAAACACTGTGGTACTGGCACAACAGATCTATGGACACACAGATCAATGGAACAGACTAGAAAGCCCAGAAAGAAAACCCACCATTATGTGGTCAGTTAATCTATGACAAAGGAGGCAAGAATATACAAAGGGGAAAAGTTAGACTTTTTAATAAATGGTGCTGGGAAAACTGGACAGCTACATGCAAAAGGATAAAAACTGGACCACTTTCTAACACCATACACAAAAATTAATTCAAAATCAACTGAGGACCTAAATGTGAGACCTGAAACTATAAATCTCCTAGAATAAAACATATGCAGTGATTTCTTTGACATGGGCCATTGCAACCTTTTTCTAGATATGTTTCCTAAGGCAAGGGAAACAAAAGCAAAAATAACCCATTGCAATCACATCAAAAAAAAAACTTTTGCTCAGCAAAAGAAGCCATCAACAAAACAAAAAGGCAACCTACTGAATGGGAGAACGTATTTGTAAATCATATACCTGATAAGGGGTTAATATCCAAAATATATAAAGAACTTATACAACTCAACACCAAAACCAGAAACAATCCAATTAAAAAATGGATAGGGGACTTGAATAGATATTTTCCCAAGAAGACACACAGACGGCCAACAGACTTATGAAAAGATGCTCAAATTCACTAATCATCAGGGAAATGCAAATCAAAACCACAGTGACATACCACCTTACACCTGTCAGAACGGCTAGAATCAAAAAGACAAGAAACAAGCGCTGGCAAGGATGTGGAAAAAAAGAAACTCTTGTGCACTGCTGGTGGGAATGTAAATTGGTACAGCCACTGTGGAAAAGTATGGATGTTCCTCAAAAAATTAAAATACCATATGATTCAATAATTCTACTACTGCATATTTATACGAAGAAAATAAAAACACTAATTTGAAAAATACACGCATCCCCATGTTTATTGCAGCATTATTTACAATGGAATATTATGCAGCCATAAAAAGGATGAGATCTTGTCATTTGTGACAACATGGGTGGACCTAGAGGGTATTATGCCAAGTGAAGTAAGTCAGTGAGAAAGAAAAATACTATATGTTTTCACTAATATGTGAAATCTAAGAAACAAACGAATGAACAAACAAAAAACAGAATCAGACCCATAAATACAGAGAACAAACTGATGGACACCAGAGGGCAGATGGGCAAAATGGGTAAATGAGAGTGGGAGATAAAGGCATCCAGTTATGGAATGAATGAGTCATAGGAATAAAAGGCACAGCACATAGAATATAATCAATGATATTGTAATAGCATTGTATGATGACAGAGCATAGCTATACTTGTGTTGAGCACAGCATAATGTACAGAGACATTGAATCACTACGTTATACACCTGAAACTAATATAACACTGTGTGTTAAATATACTCAAATAAAAAAAATTAAAAAAATAAAAGTCTATTTCATATGTGGCCCTCTTTCTCTCTCCTCAAGTAAGACAAATTGAGAGGCTACCACACAAATAGAACAGGGGTTTTCAAATAGGCATTTCTACATATAGTCACCTTGCTCTCAGTCCCTCAAAATAAAGTCTCCTTCAAAAAACAGGGCTTGTAAGACTGACAGGTATTTCTTCTTGCGGAGAGTTATATTTTTATATTTTCACAAACAGAACAGGTCAGGAAGTTACAGACCTAGAAAAATGTAATAAAAAGATCCAGATTCATTTTCTGTTTGGTTTTAATATAGTCATTTTCTCTTTCCACTTTCAAGGGCTGAAAGATTTAATTTGAGTAATGCCACAGGAATGTGGTTTCAAGAAATGTTCAAATATCTACCTCCCTGTTCCTTACTTAAAAAAAGAACAATTTGCTATAATATATATTGAAATATTTTAAGATATTTCCTTCCTTCTGCTGGCACTTGTGTCCTTTCTTATTCAAATAAATAAAAAATATATTGAAATTTAAATACAGGTCTCAGAGAACTCTAAGCAAAATACAATTGTTCCTTTGATGTATTTCAAAACAACAGCACCAGCAAATTTTGTTATGAAAATAATAAAAATGTAATATGTGTTTAATTTCTCCTTGTCCATCAATATTTATTTTTCAATATAATTATCTCCTGAGAATGCATATTGAAGTTTTTCTGAGAAGCTCATGGATCTTTACAGATGGCAAATTGTCAACAGGGGGCACCTAACTTTAAGTCTTTACTCTGGGGAGACATGGGCAGTAAGGGTGTTAGAATGCTACGGTCAGTTCGTAAGATGGCAACAGACTGGGGAAAGGAGGAACGTATAGTTACCATAGGTATACTCCTCTCTGTTTAGTTCTGAGCAGGACTGATGGGCCTCAAATCACATTTTCCTAAAAGTCGTACATAGTACCTTTATGTAATAGCTTGTCTTCTTTTTTCTTCAAGTCCCCCCTGGTTCTTCCCTTAAACCCAAGAATCACAAGCAGTCTGGGGGCCACTTCCCTTAGTGCTCAGGAGAGACATCACTAATTGATCAGAATATTCTTTACTGATAAGCCTAGATTTGGTCTTAAGCATTAGGTTTCAGGCAACCATGTGCCCTTTCAGAAATTGTGGAAGAGAAGAAAATGTTGCCATTCTTGCCATAATTCATGATATGGAATCTGTATAATCTGCCCAGTTCTTGCCATACTCCTTCCTCAGGGAGGCTGTATCCTGATTCCTGCATTTTCCTGCTACCAATAAGGGTCTTTCTAAGAATCACAGTGCCATCACCAGTCTGGCTTTAAGTAGTGCCCACTGCCTAAAATTCCCCTTACCCTGGCCTATATTGCTGAGCTGGGGTCCCTAGAATATAGGCTTGCCTGGATCAGATCTGAGACTATTACACCTTTTAATTACTGTATTCTGGATTCCATCGTCAGGACAAGCCTCAGCATCTGTGTGCCTTTTTGTTCCCCCGGCTACCCTACCCTGACTTCTGATTCCCAGTGACTGGAATTCCTGAGATCCAGACACATTTTGTTTCAAGAATATTCCAGCTAAAAACCCCAAATATCAGTTCCAGTTGTTTTATTTACTATATGCATTTTTGTTAGGACTAAAAACAGCAATTCTAATGAGGCAATAAGCATGGTTCTTAGTACACAATACACATTCAATAAATACTAGCTGCTTTAAGTCCTGTTATCATCATAAGAATCATTTCTACTAAGATCTCCATCTCAATTCCAGAAAAACTTCTTCTGAAGCAATTAGGGACAGACTTCAAGTCTCAGAGACCCTCTGGCCACAAACAGGTCTAGGGACAAACATACCTAACAAGTACAGATGGTCCCTGACTTAAGATGGTTCACCTTAGGATTTGTTGACTTTATGATAATACAAAAGTGATATGCATTTACTTGAAACCATACTTTGAATTCTGAATTTTGATCTTTTCCTGGACTAGTGATGTATGGTACAATACTCTCTTGTGATGCCGGGCAGCAACAGTGAGTGGTAGCAGTCAGCCACGCGATTACGAGGATAAACACTGATAATGCTTTCAACCATTCTGTACCCATATAACCATTCTGTTTTTCATTTTCAGTATAGTATTCAATACATTAAATGAGATATTCAACACTTTATTATAAAATAGTCTTTGCGTTAGATGCTTTCGCCCAACTGCAAGGTAATGTAAGCATTCTGAGCCTGTTTAAGGTAGGCTAAGTGGTGCTATGATGGCCAGTAGGTTAGATGTATTAAATGCATCTTTGATCTACCATATTTTTAACATGCGATGGGTTTATTGGGACATAACCGCATTGCAAGTTGCAGAAGATCTGTATAGTTTTTAGTAAATATATGCTCTTAATACCAAACTAGTTGTTTTATATAATAAAATAATGCCCTGGGCATTATCATTTATGTAAAAGGAATTCTATGAAGTCATGTGCCTTTTTCTTTCCATGAGTCAACATACTGTATTAGACATAGAAAATCCCATCTTTTGCTTTACTAAGTTTGAAATTTGTCTCACACACTGGACAGTTTGTATGGCCATAATATTCATAATATCTCCTAAGATGTGCTTGCTAAGAAGCCCATTACAAAAAGAAAGGTTTTTATGCTGTTTGGATCTATCATGCTTGTCAGCTGACTTTAGAGAACAACTTTCTAACCAAACATAAGACCAAATCCACAGATGTACATGCCCCTCCAAAACAGGAGAAACTCCTGAGGAGCTCAGACAAAAGGCACAGGGAGTTCAATCCCAGAGGAACAGAATAAAGGTCTGTGTAGAGTTGCCTGGGGTCACTGAAGAGAGATTGCTTAACGAAGACATTAGGAGAAGTATTGCTCATGTGTTTGGATGCACAAGCAGGTGGGTACAGGCCTGTCTGTTTTCCAATTGTTTTCAGAAAGCAAGTATTGAAGCACAATAATAGGCCAGAAAAATTAACATTTCCAGAAAAGATAGAGTTCACACTATTTGAGGCAAGAATTGGTGCCTTTTTCATAGAATAAATATGGCCCATAAAGCTACGACAGGGTGTCTCTGCTTTAGATGTGCTTCATCTGAGGGAAAATTTCAGCTAGAAAACATAGGACAGAAATGCACAGTATTATCATCAGTGTGAAGATATTTTCACTTTATGATGGGTTTATCAGGATATAATACCACTGTAAATCAAGGAAGACCTGTATTCAAATTCGAGCCCAGAGCAAAATGACAGTTGCCATTTACTGAGTTCTTTCTATGTGTCAAGCCTTTTGCAAATATTATCGTATTCAACCCCTACTGCAACCAAATTGGGGAGAATTATAAAACCCATTTTATTGATGAGAAAATGAAGCATTAGAGAATCCCAAGCCCAACAATAATAACAGACCATGAAACTGAAATCAAACCCAGCCCTTCCTAACTCAAAATCCAATCTTTTGCCCCTGAATATGTTACTTTTAACATGTTACTTTCTAGCATGTTTACAGAAATAGCCAAGTGGCAAAGAAGCAAATCTATATCCTGGAAGCAGAGCTTAATTTCTGGGATTCCAGCTAAAAGGGTCATTATCTTGGAGCTTGTACATTTCTTGCTCAGCCTGGAAATTCCCTGAAACCTTCCTCTTACAACTTTACCTTTTGATTCATTCTTTCTCCTCTTCTAATCTGTCAGCTAAATCCTACTCTTGGTTGTTTTTAGCAACTCTGGTTCCATTGTTTGACATGATCATCCTTAAAGGGGCAAATCAAGTTTAAATCCCCCATTTAGCCTTCTTAGACTATTCCAGCTCACATTCAAGCTATTTTATTCCCTCTTCCAAATTCCTTTTACTCTCCCATTACTCTGCATCCACTGTCACGCAATTATTATTCTTATTTATTCCCTGATTGTTTCAAATATACACACAATTTTCAAATGTACACAAATATCTGTAGTACTATGTTGAATTAAAATAAAGTACTGTGAGAAATAGAGCTAAAAGAATTCAGACAAGGGAAAAATTACTTCTATCTAGAAGGAAACGAGGAGAGATGATTCCTTTGAAAAGTGGTAGAAGATTCTGGTAGAAAGTACTGACAGAAAGGGTGTTCTAAGTGGAAGACACCACCTGAGACACAGAGCTTGGTGAGGGCACTGTCAAGGAGTAACAAGAAGCTGTGGCTTGACTGGACTTCAGAGTATGTCAAGGAGAGATGTGGGGGTAAAGTACATGGTGGAGACCCTTAAAACTGTGGGAGAGTGTAATGATGTCATTGGGTAGGTAAGAGAGGGATCATAAGAAGCTTCTAAAGTGATAGAATCAGAAATGTGCTTTGCATCCCTCCCTCAATTACACAGCAAGTTCACTGAAATTTTTGTACCTCTTTCATATTTCCTAAAAACTCAGCATAAATATGGACAAAAAGAGTATTTAATAAATAGCCAAGTGGACATTCATAGCAGCAATGTCCACAATAGCCAAACTGCAGAAGGAGCCGAGATGTCCTTCAACAGATGTGGTTCATATATATAGTGGAATATTACTCAGCTGTCAGAAAGGACGAATATCTACCATTTACATCAACATGGATGGAACTGGAGGGTATTATGCTAAGTGAAATAAGTCAATCAGAGAAACGCAATTATCACATAGTTTCACTCATATATGGAACATAAGGAACAGTGCAGAGAATAGGGGAAGGGAGGGAAAACTAAATGGGAAGAAATCAGAGAGTGAGACAAACCATATGGGACTCTTGACTCCAGGAAACAAACTGAGGGTTGACGAAAGGAAGGTGGGTGGAGGGATGGGGTACTTGGGGGATGGGGTACTTGGGGGATGGGAATTAAAGAGGGCCCGACGAGCACTGGGTGTTATATTCAACTAGTGAATCACTGAACATTATATCAAAAACTAATGATGTACTATGCCTAGGTTAATTGAATTTAATGAATAGCCAAGTGGCAAATAAGCAAATTATATATAATAGTTCTGTTATATATTTTTCTATTTGTCAACTCTCATGTTTATTAGAATTAGGATTATTTTTTTCAAATTGCAAGGTATAGTCTAATTAGACAGCATGATATTTAAAGAAAATAGTCCTTTCCTCTGAATCAGTACTGGTCTAAAGTTAATACTAACAGATCTTAACTTCATCTTCAAAAATATTTATTATAAGAGAAGGTATAAATGAACTTCATATAAAATGTGACTTCAATATTCATTATATTAACCTCATTTTTTCCATGATAGATTTTAAAAATTTGTGTTTACAGAAATATTTTCCTGAAATTTTATCAAGTACCTAGAAAATCTTTTCTTAAAAAGTCATTTTTCCTTTCTTTAAAAAGTGTGATTCAGTCATTTCACACACTCGCTTTTAATGTTATGGAAAAAGGATATCTGTGGGAGAGGATATTTTCACAAAGCCAAATCATCAGAACTGGCAGTTCAGATTTAACCAGAAAGTCCAAGAAAACCAACGATTCACCCTCTGAATTCCTGGTATGAATGAATGTAGGAGCATCCAGGCTATTTCAGACCATGAAAACAAACAAAAAAGTCCTCTTCTGTTTCCTCCCAGGATTCCCTCATTGGAACTACATACATCTTTCCAAAGCCAAGAATGAAGAGCTGAAGGAAAAGATCTGGGTATCAGCTTCTTCAAACTCATTTCTTTGGGGAAGGCACTTTTGTTTGTTTAAGTGGGAAGGGTCCTTTAATAGTAGATTTTGTGAAGTGAATGATGTAGAGGGCACTTATTTGATTTGTGGTTCTATGTGTCAACCTCTGTTGGCCCTGATGAAGAGGTGGAACTCTGAGGGAAATGCTCCCCACCCTGTAGAAGAGGGTGGCATGTTTATAATTTTTCCTACCTAAATTAAAATGTGCCTATCTTGGATGAAATTCCTTATTACCACTCAGTTATAAAATATGCTTTAGGTAAAATGAATTTCTGCCCAGATAATACTTTAGAAGTAAGAAGTAATTATAGAGAAGTTTGGAACATTTATTTATAACTATGGAACTTCATGAAAACTCAAAGTTCCTTAGGAGAGGCCGATGGACTGTTTGGATCTACCGTATTTGCCAGCAAGAGTTAGCAAGCAGGTTGTGCCATTTGCAAATATATTCTTTTTTAAGGAGGAACTATGTGTTTATTTTTTGAATGTCATCAATATTTCATGCTTATTTTCATTTGTTCGACTATCCTTGTTACTTGTACAGAAGAGTACTGTGTAGGGGCGCCTGGGTGGCACAGCGGTTAAGCGCCTGCCTTCGGCTCAGGGCGTGATCTCGGCGTTATGGGATCGAGCCCCACATCAGGCTCTTCAGCTATGAGCCTGCTTCTTCCTCTCCCACTCCCCCTGCTTGTGTTCCCTCTCTCGCTGGCTGTCTCTATCTCTGTCAAATAAATAAATAAAATCTTTAAAAAAAAAAAAAAAAAAAAAGAAGAGTACTGTGTATACAGAGAGTTTCCTCTACTTGAGAAATTGTTTGGCCTGCTCTTTTGGAAAAATAATTACACAAGAGCGTCTGACACAGATATTAACATTGGTGACAACTACTCCTGTAGCAATGCAGGTCAGGAGAGATTTATTTGAGCTGAACTCATTGCATAAAAGACTACTTAGGTTTTTTCTATGCTCAGGAAGGACTATAGTTGCAAAGTGAGTCAACATCCTGCAGCATCCCACAATGTATCAGGCCGAGACATTATATTTTCTTTCTTCTATGTGGTACCGTCTATAGTGTCTCCCTTCTTTCTAAATCTGCTCTTCCCAGACAGAGTTGGTCTAGAAGTTGTTTGTACTGAGTGGTTTTGAGGGGGGTTTAAGAATAGCAAGTACCAGTACATTATTATTATTTTCAGCCCTCTCTTCAAAAAAAAAAAAACAAAACACCACGCACTGTATGCATTTACTTTTATGAAGTAAAAATGGCAATTCCCGGTAGAAGCACACTGTGGAGGATGGGAAACAGATGCCTTGGTCAGACTCAGGGACTGACTATAAAACAGAAACACAAAAGAATAAGAAAATAATTGCACAGCATTCTAACTTTAATGAGCTGACGGACTAGATGGCATGTACATACCTTGTTTTAACAAACACAAGGCTGGCCTGACGTCAGAGAGCATTTTAATATAACTGATTTATCCTGTCCATCTGTTTTGACTCTACACTTTGGTGGGGAAACTGGTATTATGGGGAGGTACTCCTTCATTCAGACAGAGAAAGCAAAGTTTTGAAGAATTACTAAATAATAACCAAATCATCAGATCATGAATTTGATGCAAACACAACAAAATCTCTTCAAAGTTTTTGTAGTGTAGGAATGACATGTGTCTTTTTTGTTTCCAATTTTTATTTAAATTCTAGTTAACATATAGTGTAATGTCAGTTTCAGGAGTAGAGTTTAGTGATTTATTACTTACATATAACAGCCGGTGCTCATCATGACAAGTGCCCTCCTTAATCCCCATCGCCCACTTTGCCCATCCCCCACCTACTTCCCCTCCAGCAACCCTCAGTTTGTTCTCTATAGTTAAGAGGCTCTTATGGTTTATTTCCCACCCCCTCTTTTTTCCTTCCCATATGTTCATCTGTTTAGTTTCTTAAATTCCACCTGTGAGTGAAATCATTTGTCTCTGACTGACTTATTTCGCTTAGCACAATATACTCATTTTAGGATGAGCACCCTAGAAGCAGATCTTGAAAAAGGGATTTGAGTGAATGCAGCTTTTTGGGAGGTAATCCCAGGAAGCAGAAGCAGGAGGGCGGGAAATTCAGACAAGAAAAGAAAGGAGTCAATAATAAGGGTATGTTACCCAGCAATGTATTGATACAGGTAACTCTGCTCAGTTCCTCTGAAAAACTCTGGGAGACAGCAGGGAACATGCTAAGAGTTATCCAACCTGTGGAGCAAGGAAGCTGGCAGAGGCTGTAACCAATGAGTTTCATCCTTCACTGACTGAGGAGTGCTCTCTGGAACATTACCTCCCCAGTATTATAGCTTGCCTGGAGCAAGGGTGGCACCATGCTCCTGTAGCCCAAAAGATCCCCAGAAAGACAGCTGCATTGCTTCTGGCTTGTACAGGAAGTGGAGTAGTTGATGGGTTATAAGCAGATAGTGTCTGTTACAAAATGCTAATAACTTATTACTCAAAGAAGATAAAAAAGCAAAACACATCCAAATTGATGATGATGATGATGATGAAGAAGAAGAAGAAGAAGGAGGAGGAGGAGGAGGAGGAGGAGGAGAAGAAGTTGTTAAACTGTCACTATTTATAGATGACTTGATACCAGACGGAGAAAACCCTAAGGATAGCAGCAAAAAATTATTAGAATAACTGATTTCAGTAAAGTTGCAGGATACAAAATTAAAATATAGAAATCTGTTGCATTTCTATACACTACTAATGAAGTAGCACAGAGAGAAATTAAGAAAACAGTTCCACAACTGTACCAAAAAGAATAAAATTCCTAGAAATAAACTTAACCAAGGAGGTAAAAGACTGGTATTCTGAAAACTATAAAAACACTGATGAAAGAAATTGAGCACAACACAAACAAATGAAAAGACATTCCATGCTCATGGATTGGAAGACTGAATATTGTTAAAATGTCCATACTACCCAGCGCTGACTTTCAGTTTCAACTCAGGTTATGATCTCATGGGTCATGGGATTGAGCCCTGCATTAGACTTCATGTTCAGTGGGGAGTCTGCTTGAGATTCTCTCCCTCTGCCCCTCCCCCCTCAAATAAATAAATCTTTAAAAAATTGTCCATATTATGTAAAGCAATCCCCAGATTTAATGCAATCTCTATCAAAATACCAAAAACATTTTTCACAGAACTAGAACAAGTAATCCTAAAATTTGTATGGAACCATGATAGACCCTGAATAGCTAAAGCATCCTGAGAAAGAACAAACAGAGGTATCATCACAGTCCCAGATTTCAAAATATACTACAAAGTTGTAGTAATCAAAAGAATGTGATACTGGCACAAAAGCAGACACACAGATCAACATAACAGAATGGAGAGCCCAGAAATAAACCCACACTTGTATGGTCAATTAATCTATGACAAAGGAGGCAAGAATATACAATGGGGAAAAGACAGTCTCTTCAATAAATGGTGCTGGGAAAACTGGACAGGTACATGCAAAAGAATGAAACTGGACCACATTCTAATGCCATATACAAATAAACTCAAAATGGATGAAAGACCTAAATGTAAGACCTAAAACAATAACATTCCTAGAAGAAAACATTCACAGTGATTTCTTTGACATGGGCCATTGCAACCTTTTTCTAGATATGTTTCCTAAGGCAAGGGAAGCAAAAGCAAAAATAAACTACTGGGGCTACATCAAAATAAAAAGTTTTATACAATGAAGGAAACCATCAACAAAATGAAAAGGCAATATACTGAGTGGGAGAAGATATTTGCAAGTGATATAACTGACAGGGGTTAATAACCAAAATATATAAAGACAAATATAAAGAATTCATGCAACCCAACACCAAAAAAAAAAAAAAAAAAAAAAAAAAAAAACCCAAACAACAACAACCCCACAATTAAAGGACCTAAATAGACATTTTCCCAAAGAAGATATACAGATGGCTAACAGACACACAAAAATATGCTCAACATCACACATCATCAGGAAAACGCAAATCAAAGCCACAATGAGAAATCAGAATGGCTTGTATCAAAAGATAAGAAATAACAAGTGTTGACAAGGATGTGGAAAAAAAGGAGCTCTCATGCACTGTTGGTGGAAATGTAAACTGGTGCAGCCACTGTGGAAAACAGTATGGAGGTTCCTCAAAATAGTAAAAATAGAATTACCATACAATCCAGTAATTCCGCTACTAGGTATTTATGCAAAGAAAATAAAAACAGTAACTTGGAAAGATACATGCACCCCTATGTGTACTGCAGTATTATTTACAATAGCCAAGACATGGAAGCAATCCAAGTGTGTATTGATGGATGAAGGGATTAAGAAACTGTAATATATATGTATGAAATGGAGTATTCCTTAGCCATGAAAAGGAAACACCACCTTACTGTTTGCAACAACATAGGTAGACCTAGAAGGTATTATGCTAAATGAAATAAGTCAAATTAAGAAAGACATATACCATATGATTTCATTTACATGTGGAACCTAAAAAACAAAACAAACAAACAATAAGTAGAAACAGACCCATAAATACAGAGAACAAACTGATAGCTGCCAGAGAGCAAGGGGGCAGGGAGATGGGCAAAATAGGTGAAGGAGGGTGGGAGATACAGGCTTCCAATTATAGAATGAATAAGTCACTAGGATAAAAGGTACAGCACAGAGAATACAGTCAAAGGTACTGTAGTAGCATTGTATGGTGATGGATGGTAGCTACACTTCTGGTGAGCATGGCATAATGTAGAGACTAGTAGTTTCACCATATTGTTCGCCTGAAACTGAGTATCACTGTGTGTCAACTATACTTCAATTAAAAAAATACTAAAAAAAACCCACACCAGTTTTGTTGGAATTTCATATAGCAGAGATAAATCAAAACCATATGCCACCTGACAGACAATGAGAACACAGCATCACTTCTATGATCTGACTCTAATCCTGAAGGAACATTAGAGAAACTCACCGTGAAGTACATTCTACAATAGGTAACTTGCTCTGTCACCTTTCAAAGTATCAAGGTAATGAAAATCAAGGAAAAACTAAAGAACTGTTCAAATTGAAGGTGTCTACAGAGATGTGATAACTAAATGTAACATGGGACATTGGCCTGGATATTTTCTTTATAAAGACATTATTGTTACAACTGGAAAATTGTAATGGACTCTGGAAATTAGATGTTGTAATATATCAATGCTGATTTCCTAATATTGGTGGTATTTTGTAGTTATGTAGGAAAGTAATCTTGTTGGTAGGAATTACACACTAAAGTACTCAAGACTGACAGGGCATTTTGGAAACTTACTCTCAAACGGTTCAGTGTAAGACAGTCTTTCTTGCACCATTTCATAACTTGTCGGCAAGTTTGAGATTGTTAAGATATAAGAGTTTCTTTAAAAAAAATAGATGATTAAAAAAATCAAGACACAATTATGTATAATTTATCTACTCTACTTTCCTTTCAAAGGATCTCTCCTTGATGTTGGGTAGTCCCATATAGAGTATCACTGCACCTTTAGTGAGGACCACAGAGCCAAACCAGGCAAGAGCTCAGAGTTCCAGCTTAGTTCCAATCTGAGCAGCATTTTCATTTTGAATAGCTACAGGAGAATTCCCTGATGTTACTAACCATGCTGAAAATGAATTTCCTTCCCATGTGTCTGTCTGTAACAGGTGAGAATCTTCACCCCCATTCTTAAAGCAGGGTGGAAGAAGGGGAGGTATGGAATATGAGGGATGCCATAGTAGATTCTTAAATCTATAGGTGCAAGAATTTTTGTTAACTTCTTTTAATAAATAGCAACTGTCCTTTTATACTAACCATATTAGTATGTGAGGGGATTTCTTAATACAGCTTATGACACCTAAAACTTCCCCCATTTTCTTTCAGAAATAATAGCTGTATCAGTGCTTAGCATGACTCTCCTTTGCATAGATGTTTTGAAACTGAGCCAGACAGAGCAAGACAGTAACAAGTACATTGTATTCCATGAATATGATGAGAAGTACCTCTATACATGTTTCCCAAATGTTGGACTATAAATTCAGAACTGTGGTTTCTAGGGAGAATGAAAATTCTGAGCAAATCCTAAGATCCTTCTTGTCTCTGCCAATTAAGTGGGGTTTTAGTACACCTAATGTACTAGTGCTTTAAAATTAATTTCTTCTTGTGAATTGAAAGAAACCCCTATTTGTTGTGGGTTTTTTTCCAATTCATTACATAAATTTCTGTGAATTACCACGTCTGCCTGCAACCACTATTCTAAACACATTATTATAACAAGCTGTAACAGTTCTGAATGGACCCAGTTAAATAGAGGGTAAATCTATATAAGATTCTTCTACCTGTTCTGACAGCACTGGCTATAACATCACTACAACAACACAACAACTCAACAACTAAGGACATATTCTTTTGTCTACTCTATTTTCTATCCTAAGAACCATTCCCTATGCCTCTCTCCATTCATGACTGTTGTCCCATTCCTGCACTATGGCCCTTGATCATAACTGACTGGCTTACTGAGTCATGTGACCTTTGCTGGGCCTATTTGTACCCAGAGGGACAGAAGAGAGGTGGTCAGACCTACACCTTATAAAATTCAAAGCTGTCACTGGCTAATTTTTTTTTTTTTGAAATGTAGATTGGGAAACAGAAAACTGGGATGCAGAGAAAGACAAACAAAGCTGTCCCACAGAAATGGACAGAAAGAGAGATGAAGAAAATTTTAACAATTTTCAGTTCCCGGTTTTAGTTTGTTCCTGAAGCCCAGAAGCCTTTCTGTCATTGGGTTTTAAAACAATTATACTATTATCCTCCAATAATTTTCTCACTTTTACTTATGCTAGCTAGATTTGGTTCACTTACCTGCAACCAGAAATGACTAATTAGAAACCAATGTAAGCAGTGGGGTGCTGTAAAAGACAGACCCTTGACAGTTCATGTGAGAGGAACTGACAATTCTGCTGCCCCTCATGCCAGAATGAGAAACTGCAGATATTGTGTGGGGGCAAAGGCAGCTAAACCATGCGGCTGTCTCTTGGGACTCAGATATCAGACCCATGAAGCTGGAGCAAGAAGGCCTAATGGCAATTTGGCAGGATGCCCATGTGTTTAGAAGCTCTAGGAAATGTTGCCTTCAGCAAGAGCTACAAAGAAAGATTAGCTTCCTCTGGAGCCCAGCCTGTTGGAAAGCAGATAAGAAACATCAGATTAAGTGCACAGCCTTGTGAAGAAACACTATTTTCTGTCCAAGGCTAGTTATAAGAGTTTGCAAACCTTGAGATGATCAAAGCCTTGCTGGACTGCAACCACCAAATTCACTGAGATCTGAAAAACAGTAATGCACTGTTGAGAATGAGGGATTTTTTGGTATTTGAAATAGAGTATTGAAATGCTTGGGGAAAGGTAGAGGAGTCAGGAAGCACTAATCCTCCTTCAAAAGAGCCTCTGCTGAAAATCCACTGCCAGTCAAAAGACTCAATGCTTCCCACTACCACCATGTGGGCAGGAATACAGCCTTCGGCTGGGCACAGAACTCCAGGACAGATCAGCTCCACTTCACCACCCCTCCCGCCCAGCCTGTCACAGAATCCTGAGGCTAATTCTGTAAAGCTCGAAGGACAGAGTATTCACTAACATTGTAAGGAAGTCATTAGTACAGAGATCTGCTTCAACTAGAGATTCTAAGAGTATGGATGAGAAAACTTTCTTAAGTTGATCTGTATCCTAAAAACAAGATAAACAAGCAGCTTGACTACAGTTTTATGGGAGTTGTATTGCAAAAGAACCTCACACCTTGACAAGGGGAGACTGGGAGCTCTCATCCCAAAAGGGACCTCCAGGGACCAATAAGACATAGACTGTTAAAGTGGAATGGACCTGCACAAATAAATCCTTCTCTAGTCTCAGAAATTACCTTGAAAGCCTGGACAAATGAACTCATTCTAGCAGGATGCCTGAGGCATCCAGATGGGCTCAGCAAAGAACATGCTAATTGAAATTGCTCTAAGATATTTTTAGAGATGGGAACACAGACAGAAAGAAGAAAATATCTTACCTAAGACATTGGGCTATGAACACAGGTAATCTAGTTCCATAAACCCCACAGCCATGGCATTTGCTGGTTCTATTTGGACCATCAACATGAATCTAGAAGTTGAATTCTGGTTCTGCCACTCAAGATGTATAACACTGGACAAACTACTAAACCTCTCTGTGCCTGTGTCGTCTCCTTTGAATAGGAAGGATAATAATAGTGACTATCTCCTGGGGGTAATTTTGAGGACTGCATGAATAAATACATGTAAAGCCTTTAAAATAGTGCTGAACACTCCTGCTGTCATTATTTACACTGTTGTCAAATTTTACGTTCTGCATTAAGGACAGAAATGTTATTGCTGGGCCAAAGCTTCTGCATCCCTAACTAATCCTCCTGTGTCTAGAGAATTTATATGTTGAGCCTCTTCAGTGTTTTACAGCCAGAATTCACCAAACTATTTTTTTTTAAAGTTTGGTAAAATATTTATTGATTTTATTGTCTTTTTTTTTCATTTTTTATAATAATATTTTTTATTATATTATGTTAGTCACCATACAGTACATCCCTGGTTTTTGATGTAAAGTTCCATGATTCATTAGTTGCGTATAACACCCAGTGCACCAAGCAATACATGCCCTCCTTACTACCCATCACTAGTCTATCCCATTCCCCCACCCCCCTCCCCTCTGAAGCCCTCAGTTTGTTTCTCAGAGTCCACAGTCTCTCATGCTTCATTCCCCCTTCTGATTACCTCCCCTTTCTTTATTCCTTTCTTCCCCTACCGATCTTCCTAGTTCTTATGTTCCATAGATAAGAGGAATCATATGATAATTGTCTTTCTCTGCTTGACTTATTTCACCTAGCATTATCTCCTCCAGTGCCGTCCATGTTGCAGCAAATGTTGAGAAATCGACAAACTATTGTAAGTTAGATATCCAGGGATGCCTGGGTGGCTGAGTCAGTTAAGCATCTGCCTTCAGCTCAGGTCATGATCCCAGGGTCCTGGGATTGAGTCTCACATCACGCTCCTTGCCCAGCAGGGAGCCTGCCTCTCCCTTTCCCTCTGCCCCTCGCTCTGCTTGTGCTCTCTCTGTCATTCTCTCTCTCAAATAAATAAAATCTTTTAAAAATAAATAAAGAAGATCTCTACATGGGCCCAAACAGATCAACAGATGACCACTAATTTACTTTTTCTTGATCTTGTTGTAATTTTAAAGTTTATAATTGTATTGCCTAGAGTACAATACCAATTTCTAAGATTGTATTTTATATAAAAAGCAAAGTGTATCAAATAAACTTAATAAACAAAAGGATAAACAAAATTAATGAGCTCTTGATTACAGGGCTATTCAAGGCATTTAATATGCTAATGTTCACTGTGAAACTCCAAAAGGGAAGAGTGAATAATAGTTTTTAAAATTACGTGAAACAAACTGAGGGCTACAGAGGGGAGGGGGGTGGGGGAATGGGATAGGCCGGTGATGGGTAGTAAGGAGGGCACGTATTGCATGGTGCACTGGGTGTTATACACAACTAATGAATCATCGAGCCTTACATCGAAAACCGGGGATGTACTGTATGGTGACTAACATAATATAATAAAAAATCATTATAAAATAAAATAAAATAAAATAAAATAAAATAAAATAAAATAAAATAAAATTACGTGACAAATACTAACTTAGTGGACCATCTAGTAACAGCTTGAGGAAAATCAGCATTCTGTGTACCCCTGGATGAGTGAAACTATTTGGAACCATTCAGGTCATCAGATGATTCAGGTCAAAAGGAGCTGCAGCAGTTAGTACACCGGCAGCCACGAGCATAGCTGAATGGTGACAATGAATCCCCTTCACTGGAAACCCTCCTTTAAAATGGTCTGCAGAACAATATTTAATTTTATTATAGCTTAGATTCTTCCCCTAAACCATTATTTTTTCAATAAAATAAATATCGTCTACAGATGCTCATTTTTATAATAACCACCTTTTTTATTTCCAGGTGTTTCTGAACTTGACAATTATACGTTTCTCTTAAGTCACAAAAGTTCATGACTACAATGAAAATGGAAGGTATTTTCTGCCTTCAGGCATGCACCTCCAAGTTCAAGAAATACACTGAACTTTATTTTCTTCTGTATGAAAAAAATGTAAAGTGTGCAACTTGAGGTGGTGAAGAGTGACAGTGTTAGGAAGAAATTTCCAAAACTGGTAGAATGTTAGGTTTGGGAAGCTTTTAAAAATACCCCAGCCTCATGAAACACCTCCTAAATCAAAATATACAGGCAAGGCAAGAGGCTTGAAATGTTTCAAAAGCTTCCCAGGTGATTCTGGTGAATTGGCTGGCAGATTGGCAGATTGCAGTGCTCAGCAAAGACTGGATAGCGCTTGACACCTCTGTCTCATGACCTCCTTGAAATTCAGGTTTATGTGGCACTTAAATCAGATTTATTTAGAGTACTTTAAATTGTTTTTCTTTTGAGAATAATATAATGATATTCCAAAAAGTATCTCTGATTTTTGTTTCTATGGGTTTCTCTTATGTGACCATGTTTCATATACCAAAGTTTCCTCAGAGTTTTGGTGAATTACATTTTTCACACTTCATACTCTTTCAGCAAATCTCATTAAATCTCATGGTTTTGATGACCACCTATATGCAGATGACCTCTTCCCCAAACTTCAGATTTCCCTATCCAGCTGCAACTACACTTCACCTGGACGTTCCACAGACACATCAAATGCAACTCTCACTCCAGCTCTGCTCCTCATTCTGTGTTCCCTCTCTCCATTGGCAGCATTGTCATCCACCTAATTACTGAAATCTGAGTCATAGGAGCCCTTATTTTATACTTTCATAAATTTCATCTTCTATATTCCAGCTTGATATTAGAAGTCCTGATCATTTTCTCTCCTAAAAATTTGTTTTATTTCTACCTTCATTCTGTATTCCTTGGTCCTTAGGTTCTAGAATCTAGAATTCAAGCAAGTAATAAATTTTGGAATACTCTTGCTAAACAATATTTGAATATTTATATTTTGGAATATTATGTTTATTTAAAAAATACCTGCTGAGATAGAAACATCTGATTTACAACAGACCTTGTGAACCACAACCCATTTGAAAACTGAATACTGACTATACTGGTTATTAACTCCCTAAATCAATAACTTTCTAAAAATTTTATTGTAAATATTGCTGCTTGGAAAAAAGAGTTATAATCAGAGCAGGATAAAAAGGTAGAGAGGCCCGTCTTTGGGTATTCTAAACTGAACTTCCAGATTTTTTTCAAGAGCTTTAGAAGTTTATAGTCATGTAAAATATGTAAAATAACCATTTCACTAGAACACTTGTTGCCCTCTTGTTTTGTTGTTGTTGTTCTTTTTTTCTAATGTATTTTGTGTTTCCTGGATTAAATGACTGGTTTCCTTGTGTTGTGGTACTTGGACTGAGTTCTCGTTATTGGAGGTTAGAACTCGCTGTCTGCAGTAGGTAACTAAAATTTTACTCATCAAATATTCATTACCTACTACATGCCCAGGAGTAGGCAAGGGGATTGACTGAAAAAAGCATGATGAAACTTTTCACGGTGAAAAAGTATTATATCTAGATTGTAGTGATGGTTCCAGGATGGAATGCATTCACCAAAACATCCAGTTGTGTGTTACTGGATCTAAGTTATACCTTAATAAGCCTGACATTTTAAAAAGCTTCGGGTGGAGCACCTGGGTGGCTCAGTTGGTTAAGCATCTGACTCTTGGTTTCAGCTCAGGTCATAATCTCATGGGTTGTGAGACTGAACCCCAGGTCGCCTCCACACTCTGGGGAGTGTGCTTGAAGAGTCTCTCCCTCTGCCCTTCCCCACTCACACACACTCTCTCTCTAAAATAAGTCAATAAATCTTCAGAAAAATAATTAAAAAAAAATAAAAAGCTTCAAGTGCCTTCTGAGTGGGCCCCTTACCTGGGCAAAGCCTGATGACCAGGAGAGGGAAACCAAAGCACAAGAGTGTGGTGCCACTCAAAAGCACAGTGGTGGGGTTAGCAGCATGAGGCTGACTGCTGTAGGCCTTGGATCTTAATGCTGAAGCTCCATGCATGGAAACCCTAGGCACAAACCCATCCCAGCCGAGGTATCAGGCAGCGAGCCCAGGCCCCCCAAGCTGGCACCCAGACCAGAGACCTTGCCACTGAGAGCCCACCACTGTTGCAGACCACTGGTGCTCAGTACAGTTTGAACCCATGTTTCCTAATTAATAGCTTGTCTCTTACGATTTACACATATATTAATAAAAGTAGCCTGAAGCATATCAGCCATGGTTGGGTGGATTTTGGGTTTAGGCATGGATTGAAAACAGGAAGAGATGGGGCAGAGAAACAGAGAGAGAGAGAGAGAGAAAGAGAGAGAGAAAGAGGAAATACACGAAAAAGATTCTTTGAAGAGACCACATTTATCTCTGACAAATGCAAGAGAGTAAATGTGAGAATCAGGGTTGCAATCAACTAAAGCAGTACAGACACGGTAGGACAAAACTGTTGCAAACTGTTCCCAAAGAATAGTACAGTCTGGTCATATTCCAGCAGAGGGAGAAAAATGCATTAGATGCACACTACAGCAGGTTTTGCCTATTTTATTTTAGGGACACAGTCACCTGGTATTCTAGTTAGGCAAGAATGCCTGCATTTCTGGGGGGAGAAATCTCTAAAGCAGAATTTTGTGTATATATTTATTTTAAAATACTATTCATGTTATATCACCAAAAAGCAATTTTGATGAAAGACCATAACAAGAATAAATAAATTTATGTCTCATACAATGCAATTACTAAAGCAGGACAGGCTTGAAGAGAGTAAAGTAAAATGATGCTTTTGACTATTTGAAGGGTTTAAGATTGCCAGCAAACCACCAGAAGCTCAGAGAAAGGCATGGGACAGATTGTCCTTCACACTCCTCAGAAGGAACCAAGCCTGTGGCCCCTTGATCTCAAGACTCCCAACCTCCAGAAATGTGAGAGAATACATTTCTGTTGTTTAAGGCACTCAGTTTATGGTATTTTATTCTGGCAGCCCAAGGAAACATTCTGGAGCTATGGAAACACAGAAGAGAGTAAGTGGTATTAGGGATCCTTGACAGGGGCTTATCTCATACCAGTCACTTTCCATATAGGAAATCCAAGAGGTAACAAATTATTTTCTTGACCACCCCACTTCCTGGAATAGGTTTTCCTCAGAAGAAACACCAAGTTTTGTTCCTCCCTCCCTTCCCCTAGCACTCTGTAGACATCTTCATAACAGCTCTCATTGAATTGTACTGAATGATTTCTTTCTGTCTTCATTTAGCTCACCAGACCTGGAGCACTTCAAGTGCAAGGGCCATCTCACTCTCCTTTATATTTCTTAATTGCTAGAACAAATTTTAGCATATGGTAAGTGCTGAATATATACTAATTAAACAAATGAATGGAGAATGTGCATAATTCAATGAGAACTTAATGTATGTAAGTTTTCCATGGTCTTATAATTAATATAATTTGGTATAGATTAAGTCCATTATTTGTCACGAAGTAGGGGATGTCAGCAGCTGCCTCTCTTAGGTGGGCACAGCAGCTCACTGTGGAATAGACTTCCGAAGCAGTGCAGGCTGGCCGTGGGGAGCACAGTCTCTAGGCCTTGTGCCAGCTGTGTGAGGATTGTGCCTGTTTTCCAATCTGAAAACCAGAGATGATAATAGTACTGCCCACCTCACAGGGTTGTTGTGGGAGTTAAATGAGCTAACACATGTAGCAAATGCTTCTAATAGTGCCTGGCATAGAGTAAGCACTCAGAGAGCCAACTGGTATTATGGTGAAGTTTCGAGAAGACTTCTAATGTCATTCAGTAATTTACTGAATGTCTACTATGTGCCCAGGTCACTGAGGATAAAGTGAGGGTACAGATTTGTTCTCATGGTTCATTGAACTGACAGCCTAATGCAGAAAACAGAGGGTAATAAAATAATCACAAAATAAATGAACAGTTCAACTGTGATCATTACTATGAAAGAGAGATACCCTTTGAGAACATGAATGGGGGATTTAACTCGTTGGCAGGGTCAGGAATAAGGAACTAAGATCTGAGGTGTCAGTAGACACTGGCTAGTTTAGATGCGACGAACAGCATTCCAGGCTGAAGGAGCAGACATTCAAAGGCTCTGAGGCAGTAAGGGTGCTGTACATTTACGGAAGGAAAAGAAGGTCAGCATACCTAGGGTACAGAAAGTAAAGAGCAGCATGGCTTAAGATGAGGTTGTATAAAAACAGAGCAGCCAGCTCACACAGAACTTTGTTACCCTGTTAGTCACTAGCACAATGGAACCTGTATGAGGTGTTGGGAGTGAGTTGTGAAAAATAACATGATCGTTTTTATTTTGAAAATCATTCAGATTGCAGTGTGTAGAATGACTAAGGGGGCATTGTGTGAATGTAGGTAGACTCCACTAGAGTAAGAGACGATAGTAGCATGGGCTCAAGCAGAAATGGAGAGAACAGGCTGAAAATGGGTGGTGATGGAGAAGCTTTCAAGGATCAGGAGCGGATTGGAAGCTTGTACTATGGTTAGAAAGGGTCCCACTGACTGAGACTGAGCACACTGAAGAGAGACTGGGGGAATATTATGAGTGTAATTTTGAATATATTGAGTATTAGATTCCTTTGAGACAAGTAAAAATGTCCAATAGTCTGTTGGGCATATGAGTGTATGGTGCCGGAAAGTCATATAACCATGAGGCAATCAGGCATCCATTGCACTGAGAGAAAGATGTAACAGAATATTTTGTGGGCTGACAATACCCCTTGGATTTCAGAGCTTGTCCCTGGGAAAAGATGGACTAAATGGCCTAATGCATTATACTTTCTTCCCTTATAATTTCTAGTTTGATTCTCCAATCCACTGTGTGGTCCAAACTTAACCACAGTCAGAAACCTAGAAATTTCTCCAGAGCTGTTTTTAAATGGGAGGGCTGAGTAGTACCAGGTCCCATTGTGGGAAGACACATGCTCTTGAATGTCACCTGTCTGCACAACTATCATAGACACATTGCTTCTCTCTCTAGTCCTTAGTCCTCAGTCAGCCAGGTTGCAATGAGATGTCACTCATGCTGTCCACATGATTCCTTCAGGTGTAACAACTCTTTTTGGTTTTGACTTATCATACTTAAGACACAAAAATTATTCCATTGTATCTGTCATGGTCTGCAGCAGCACAGGAATCTAATTTTCTCTTTGGCTCACTGGACCTGGACTCAACATTCAGCTCTTGCCGCCTCATCAGGACTCTACTATGGAAAGTAGGTAATACACGCCCTCTGCTCCCAGGTACCTCAAATTTCTGCAGTCTTCCCACCTCACCAGGGCTTTAAACCAGGAAGTGGGAAACAGAGTTTCTCATTCAATCTCTCCAAAACCTCGCAAGGATCCTGTATCTCTCAGGGCCTCTAACCCATAAAATGGGTGAGAAAATGGTTCAACTCTAATTCCCATTCATAATTTCATTCTCCTGGATCTGACTCTGGATCTCTTCCCACCATCTAGCTTGTGGAATAGTCTTCAAACTATCTTTGTCTATACCAGAAATATTCTTGTTTCTCCTTAGAGTTTTGGCTTTTGAAAACCAAAGCAAGGAAGACTCCTTTTTCTCCTTTTACCTCTTATGTTTCCATCTCCAAGGAAACAAGCTCAGAACAACTTAGCTCCTCAAACAGAAGTAAAAGTGGGGAAATATGCAAGGAAGGTCAATATTTTAAAAATATCTTCATGCCATAGACAAGAGAAAATTCCCTTTCACCTCTTCTAGATGATTTTATGATCAGATTAAATTATATAGGTTATAAATGAAAATACCTTGCATCATTAATTGTATGGTCAGAAAGAGACTGTGTGTACACATTCTTATGACTGATTATCTGCATAAATCTTGCTATGGGCTGAATTATGTCCTCTCAAAATTCATATTGAAACCCTAACTCCCAATGTAATGGTATTTGGAGATGTGGTCTTTGGAGGTAATTAGGTTTAGATGAGGGCATGAGAACGGGGTTCTCATGATGGGATTAGTGCCCTTATAAGAAGAAATGCTAGAGAGCTTACTTCTTTTCTCTCTTTACCCACATCTACTGAGGAAAGACCAGGTGAGGACATTGTGAGAGGGTAGCCATCTGCAACCCAAGGAAAGAGCTCTCACCAGACATCAACTCTGCTAGCACTGTGATCATGGTCTTTCAATCTACAGAACTATGATAAATAAATTCCTATTGTTTAAGCCACCTAGTCTATGGTATTTTGTTAAGGCAGTCTGGACTGACTAAACAAATCTCAACTGATATAAAGGTCTGCTGCACATGCTATTTTACTTCTAGTTCCATCTAAACTAAATTTAATTGGAATTGTGTGAGGCAAAACTAACTAAAACTGTAAAACTCCCTAAAATTAATGACATTAAGTCATTCTGTTTCCTTGCCCAGAAAGACCATAAGACTCTATTCTAGTCATATTCTATAGTACATCATTTTCCAGTTTCCAAGAGCAACTAGGAGCTCCTTATTTATTTTTGGCACCAATATGGGAGGTGAGGTTTGAATGTAATACAGTAGAATTAAAAGCATCACCACAGATTTGTTATGATGTTAGAAGAAGAATAAATATTCTATGGAAAAATAAAAGTTAGATTGAGTTTTCATGATGTCAAGAAAGATTTGCCCCTTATGGTATCTAACCTAATGAAAAATATATTTCTTTAAGTATGTAAGAAAAATAAACAATAGCACTAAGTTCATAAGATTACAGTGAGAGCACATCAGTAATTTCAGTTTAAGGTGGTATCTCTTGTGAGTTATACTTCAGAGCTTGAGATACAACTGGTTGTTAACAATGTGAAACTAAGTTGAAGGTATTTTAGTTAATCATATAATATATAATGAAGAAGTCTGCAGGTAAGCGGGTTAAGAGAATAATGTAAGTGTTCAAATATAGCCCAATTTCTTTGGAATCCTTTAACTTAACTAGTTTTGATAATCCACTGCTCCGCTTACTATTCGGTACTCTGACGCTAAACTTCAGTGGGTAACTCTTTGGCTTTCAGTGTCACCATATGCTAGTAAAGTGAAAATGAATTTGCTTTATTAAAAGAGGACATAAAAGGCATGAAAAATGTTTTCTATTATTATCTATAACATTTTCTTCCCCAAACAGACCAACTTTAATAGAAAGTACATGGGAACTGATATTCTAGTATTCTATAAATTCTTTCCTAGAACTAGTAAGAAATGCTAAGTAACATACCCTTATTTTGTTAAAGAACTCAATATGGGTGAACACAAATTTACAAAATCCCCAAAAATTAATTGAACAAGAGAAAATACTCAGATCTTTATTTAGATTTTGCATCTTTGCATTAGTATATTTACACTGCTTCCTTCAAATGTCTTTGATGGATTTTTCTAAAATTCTTCCTAACATCCAAATGCCTTCTAGAACAGGGCTACTTACTTAATCTGTAGGTCAAAATAGTGTCATTTGTCTAATCTATGTCAAGAAGGGATATGAGGCCTCAAATATAATTAAGTTCTAACTTAAAAATTTAGTGCCTCACTGTGGAAAAGAAAATATACTTAACATGAGCTAACTAAGCTCGAAGATATGGGAGCTCTTGACTTTAAGGCTTGTTATCTTTTCCTTTTATTTTTTACCCAACTAGAACGACCATGTTTCATTTTTTTTTAATTCAGAAATAACTTCCCACAAAGAGAAAGATAACTCATTAACCCTGTGGCATTCCATGGAAAAGAAACTGTGGGCTACTCCAACCCTCTCTTGAATCTCTGGCTAGCCACAAAGCCAATCTTGGCAAATGGATAGAACATACACTTCCAAATTTGTCAAATAAACACAGAAGCTGCCCGGAGTTTTAAAGGCCACTGTGGTTATATTTCTAAAGCAAAACAAAAACCAAAACAAAACCAAAACAAAAACCAGTCTAACCTGAGCTTGGCAATGCTGGAAGCCAGATTCAAAGATGTAACTGGCATATTATTTCCTTCAGTGCATTTACTATAACTTTCAATCACTTTATTTAAGCCCTTTTATTAATTTTTTATCTCTATAACTAGAATATAAGCTCCATGGGACGGTATCTGTCTAGCTCAATGTTTTATTACCAATATTAGCAAAGTAGCAGGCACATGACAAATACAGCTACTACCTCTACATTCTCCTTTTATCCTCACCTTACTGGACAGCCATTTTAGAGTATTTCAAGAAAGTTAAAGTACGAGGAATCTCAAATTGAACATATTGATATGAAATCAGCATTTCCCCTTCTTAGTGAAAAAAATCATCCGAAAGCGCAAGATGAACAGAAAACAGTATCACAAGGGAGGAAATTGGGAGAAGATAGCACAGTGAGAGAACTAATTGATGATAGACTCTAGTTGCTATAGATATCATTAAAAAATGCAAACTTTACACTTTGTAAAACAGATATGAACACCTTGAAATGCAAAAACAATATCCCTAGTTTGCAAGGATGTAGGAGGTAGGGGTGGGCTACAGCTAGAAGCTAGAGACCGCGTCTACTTTACTTGACTCCAGAAGCAGACCAAGTAGGGCTGAATGAAATGTCACATAGATAAGCCATGTTTTAAGGAAGCAGTGTTTCTCTATAGCAGTAGGGAAGAATACAACATATGAATTATGAAGGAAAAAATACTGCCTATGTCAATTATTTGGGAAATAAGAAAGGCTATATAAATGCTCTCATAAATTCCTAAATCAAAAGAGAAATCCCAAGTATCCTGGAACAAAGCCCTACTCAGAGGGGAGCCTGCTTCTCCATCTCCCTTTTCCTCTGCTCCTGCTTGTGTGCTCTCTCTCGCTCACTCTCTCTCTCAAATAAATAAATACAATCTTTAAAAAAAAATAATGCATAATTGAAAAGGATCAGTACAGAGCCTATACAAAGATTCTACAAGAAAAAAAAAAACAAAAAAGGAAGGAAAATAACAGATGAAGAATACTCATCAAAAAATGGCTGTCATGAAGCAGGTTAATATTGTGAACAATATTTTACCATTAATTTAAATAAATGTAATGAGGTAATTGCCTTTATGAAGCAAAAAAGAAAATATACATACAAAAACCTCTAGAAGAGATGGAGAGATTATGGACTTGAAACATTAGCTGGCAATGCTGAGGAAAAAAGTGAAAGAATAAAACAAAAACCATCACAAAAAATATGGCAAAACTGAAAGGACATTAAAGGAGATACCATAAAAAAACACAATAAGTGACACAGAAGATAAAAATGAGAAAAGAGGCAAATTGGACTAGAAGTAGAGAATTCAAAAGGATTAGAGAGACTATGACAGCTCTAGAAAATAAGCATTAGAGTGTCAAGACACATAACCATGAGTATCAAAGAAGAAAACAAAGTATGGAACAGAACAAAATTTTTAAGGAAGCATTTTTTGATATCAAAAGAAACTTGATCTAACTATTGGAAAGGGACATCATGAGTTATAAAAAGTTGATCAAAAATGGTCAACCCTGAAGAATATTAAGTTTACTAGACTTCTAAAGAATCTGTTGGGTATCCAGGCAAACAAGAAAAGTTAACCTACGAAGTGAAAAAAGATCAAAATGATCTCAGATTTCTTGACAACAAAATTGTGTCAGAAGATAACTATAAAACTCTTAATGAAAGAGAATATGATCCAAAGATTTCACACATAGGCAAAATGTATGTCATGTATCTTTAAGAGAACAGATGAACTATTTTGAAAATACAAAGATGCAGGAAACATATCTTTCAAGAAGGAGTTCCTTAAGGTCTCCTTGAAGAATTCATACATCACAAACTATAGCCAACTAAAGTAAATAATTATCAAAAGCAAAAACCTGGTAAATATTAAAACAAAACAAAACAAAACAAAAAAAACCTTCATGCTCCAGACAAGAGAGGACATGCCTCTGGGGGACCAAATGCTCCTTTCCTCTTTTTGCAACTCTGCCCAATCTCTCCAAGTGATTCTATTCAAATCAGCACTTTTACTTAGCTTGGAGTTTCTCACAAGGGAGAATCTGAATATGAAACTTTGGGCAGCCAACTGTTGAAAGCTTGTCAGCAATAGGAAAAAAAATGGGGCCAACTACAGAGAAAAGCCAAGAAACTGATATCTTATTATGAGAAAAGAGCCCTGTTCATGAACAGTGTTTGATTTCCCGGACTCTATGGGTTCCAACAGTGAACAAAAAGAATCATGTCCCTGCTCTTGTGGAGTTCACACTACTGAGGAGTGAGGCAGAAATCAACATGCAAACAAACATGTGTGGGCATACGCACATGTATACATTATAAAATCAGGCGGTGGTAAATGCCATGAAGAAAAATAAAGTGTACGTGCAGGGGAGGGAGGGAGGTGTTGCTGAAGAATGACTGAGACAGAGGCATGCTCTTTTATAGGATGATCATGATCAGGAGAAGCTTTTCTGTTACAGTGAACAGACACCTGAAGGAAATGATGGCTCAAGCCAAAGTATACTGAAGGATACACTGAAAGTAAGAGAACAATAGCAGTGAGTCTGAAGCAAGGTGACATTTTCAAGGAATGACAAAAGGGCAGTGTGACTGTGTGAGACTGAGCACACAGAGTGATGGAAGAGGACAGAGGGGAAATACAGAGGCAAATAACTTAGCACTGTAGGTCACTGTCAAGACTAGACTACTAAGAAAGGTGGAAAGCCTTCTCTGGAAGGTTTAGGCAGAGGACTAACATGTCCTGGCATTTTTTCAATCTATCTACTATAGAGTATAAATCTATCTCATTAAGTATGAAAAGGCAGTGAGTGAAAAGATTTTTCCTACTCTAAACTCCTTTGGCCTACTCCTCAAGAAACCACCATTAATAGTTTCTTATGAATTGTGCTAGAGCTTCTTATACATAAGCAAGTCTATTTTATTGCTATTTTTATCCTTCAATTTTACACAAATGACAGCATCCTATGCAAGACTTCTGTCCCATGCTTTTTTTATTGAAAAGAAATCTTGTTTTATACATATATGATAACTTGAAAATCAAGTTAAGGAACTATCAGAACACAGAGAGTTAGAGATGAATTCTCAGGGAATGGATCATCTAACTTATTTAACTAGTATCCTACTGATGGGCATTTGCAGACGGTTCTGCAATGACTAAATTAGTATGTACATCATTCCCAATGTGTGCAAGTATATCTGAAAGATCCATTCACAGGAGTGAAACTGCTTAGTCAAATGTCATGTTCATTTGTGATTTTGCTAGGTTCTGCCAAATAGTCCTTCATAGAAGTTGTAATAATTTAGACTTTACCAACAATGGATGAAGTTGCCTATGATCTCACAGCCTCCTCCATCCCAAAATGCTGTTTTAATGGTAAAAGCTTTTATTGTGTGCCAGGAACTGCTATAAGCACATTACACAAATTTACACATGCAATCCTTAAAATAATCCTATATATGATAGGTCAAATTATTATTCCCGTTTTACATATTAGAAAATTGAGTATCAGAGAAGTTAAGAAATGTGTTCGAAGTCTCTCTATTTGGACTCAGATCCTTGTAGTCTGGCTCCAGACACAGGCTCCTAGGCAATACTCCATAGAGAATAACCAAATTTTACACTTTTGCCAATATGACAGTTGAAAATTGTACCTATTTGTTTTTTAATTTATCTGATAAGTGGGGGATAGCATCTGCTTATATGGGTAAAAGTCAAATTATAATTTACTTTTCTCTGAACTTCTCATTCATGTCATTTACCAATGCTGTGATGTGATTGCTTTTCTTTTTATAGAAACTCTTTATAACGGAAATATCAGCTATTTGTTTATGATATGAGTGATAGGAGGGGCAAATACTTCCTAAAATTTGTCCTTTATTTTTCAATCCTCTTAATATACTTTTCCCATCATGCATAAGCATTTGATTTATATGTCATCAGTATGGGGTCAGAGACAGGTTTTCCTGGACACAGTATAGGGAAAACTACACACTTATGTACTACTGGGAATGATTTGGGACAGCAGGAAAGTTTTTAATTAGGAGAAGGTAAGGACTGCTGGAGTGGTGCCTTGAGTAGGTAAAAGCTGGTAGACCTTCGTGCACATTAAGTGCACATTGTTACTTAGAACCACAGAAAGTTCATCTACAGTGACATAGGAAACATAAGAGTACAAGGACACACATACTAGTATGTGGGCAGGAGGGGTACTGTAAGTCTGTGCCAGTTTTTTTCTAAGTGCTTTGCTTTTTCTTAGCAAAGTGGGTCATTAGTATAAAGTGTCAATCAAAGAGAGGAAGAAATGATATAGCAGCCAGTAGAGAGAGAGAACGAATAACTAGAAAAATTTAGTTAAGTATGATTGGGAGGCAGCATTAGCAGGCTACTTGAAGTTCATCGTCATGACGATAAAGATAAGACTGATTAGTATGGTTTTTCTCTAGCCACATTTAGTTCGAGAGACAAAGCAGACAGAAGGTGGATATAATCAGACTTGGGGTTTCACACTGCAAGTTCAGCCAGGTGAGAGGGGGCAAGTATATATATAATATGTTGGTGAAGATAAAAGGCCTTGGGATTTAAGTATAAAGATAGATTTAAAGAATTGTTGGGATTGGAGTACTGGAGAAAATGAGCTGGAAACCCAAGGGGTGACAGTCAGAATGGGATGCGTAAAATAGGGCTTACGGAGGGACTGCAGTTATTGAGAATGAATAATAATAAAGTTTGTGTAATGACCATGGGAGCCTTGAAGAGGGTGTAGGATACAATCTCTGGATATTTTTTTTCCAAGTCCCATGAAGAAGCGAAAGGCAAATCAAACAGGACAGATGGCAGTACATGAAACGTATCAACAAAAATTTGGTATTTAGACAGCACAAGGATCAGAGGGGAAAAAAAGGACTATGGAACAATTAGCACAAAAAGAAACCAAAGTTAAAAAAAAAAAAGAGTAGAGACTTATAAGAGGCATATCCTAAAACACAGGAATACCAAAATGTTGGATATAAAGGTTGAAAATGTATGCAATGCCAACCTAATCCTGAAAGAAAGCTGATACAGCAGTACTAATATCAAACAAACTAGACTTTAAACTGAAAACCATTTCTAGAGATAGAGAAATCTTTAATAATAAAAAGACTAGCTTTTCAGGAAGATGCAACAATTCTAAATTTGTATGGAGCTAGTAACTTAACCTGAAATAATACAAATTTTTAAATGACAGAACAAAGAAATAAATGAATTCATAGTCTTAGAAGATTTTAACACAATTCTCTCAGCGACTGATAGAAGAAATAGACCAAAAAAAAAAAAAAAGGATTTCAAATATTTGAATAGCAGCCTTAACAAACTTGGCCTAATTGACATATATAAAACCCTGCACCCAACAACTCCAGAAGAGATGATCTTATCAAATACATATGGATTATTTATCAAAATTAACCAAATGTGGGACATGAAGCATTCTCAACAAACTCCAAAGGACTGAAATCAGAGTACGATTTCTGATCATGGTAGAAATTAATTAGAAATAAAAAAAAGAAAATGTAAAAACATCCATATATTTGAAAATTAAGCAATATATTTCTAACTAATCCAAAGAAAAATCATAGTAAAGATCAGAAAATATTAACTGCAAAATAATGAAAATACTATTTATCAGCTCAATCTGTCATGGAAAGAAATTTATAGCCTCATATACATATGATAGAAAACAAGAAAAGCTGAAAATTAATGAATAACTAGAATGTCACTAGATCTGTTTGAGATGCCAATGGGACATGATGAACACTTTTATAGTTGCTATATTACTGACCCTGAACGTTAAGGAAAAAAAGTTGGGTATGTTACCTATTCCCTGCAATTTAAATTATTTTACTCCCAATTTTCAAATAAAGTTAATCTGAAACCTTCATTCAGCAGCTACACACCTGCCTGAATTTGTAATTCATTGCCATATTTAGATATGTAAACGTCTTTCTATCCACTGGCTAAAAATCATTAGCAGAATTTTTAATTCTTTCCTTTTCTCTTGATTTATTGGAGCACACAACTCTTAATCTGATTGGGATTGGGCAAATTTCAAGGCTGTGTCTGAATCTATTGACAGCATACTGCTACAAGCAATTTGTTCAATGTGAGGAACTGGAATGCATCATCCACAACTGGTGTATTACATAACTGTATCTTATCTTTTTGTAACGTGTTATATTAGCATGTCATGACCCTTACTTCTTTAGTTCTTACTCCCCTAGGGCAATGAATAAAAGGAATGAAATCATTGGGTGGCTGTTTGAGCACTGACCTCAAAACTAATCCCCACCCACCCAAAGTTGGGTGTCCGTACCATGAAAAAATAAACACACTCATCACTGTTGACACTAATTGTGTCCTTCACTTGTATCTTCTCAGAAGAAAAGCCAAGAATGAAATTGCCATGAAGAATAAGCTCCTTCCCAACACTGGGGGTAGCCTCTTCTCTGAGTACAGGGTTGAAGTCTAGCCTGGTGTGGGATAAGTGCACATGGCCACTGCCTGTAGTATTCCTAGTGTGTGGAGAAGGAAGGCAAGATAATATCTTGGGACATCTAGCATCCATGACTCAGCAGCAAATCTATTTGCAGAAGTTAAGAGATGGTAAAATATGCAAAAAGTAGGCAAGGGGACACTCAATAACATTATTTAGAATTTTCTTTTATGACACATAATTATCAATATGTCATCACTTAACATAGCTTTATAAACTACAGGATTTATAAATTATTAACTTTTTGAATATTTAGTCAGAGTTGGACTATTGATTAGTAAAATGTGGCACTGGTCAGTCACCAGCAGGGTAAGTCTGAGTAACAGACCCCTTTAATTCTCACACATTCTCCTATATCAGCTTCATTAGTAACAAAGTTGATATTTAAATTTCCACATACCCAAGGCTGGCTTCATAGGTTATCGACCTAAGCAGTCACACAGGAGCCAATGCTTAGAATGTCCTTGTGTTAGTAAACTCCCTGGACTAAGTCTGATGCTCTGCTGTCCCTGTCTTGAAATTCTAATAATTATTAAACAAGAGGGTTCACATTATCATTTTGTACTGAGCCCTGCAGTTATGAAGATTGTCCTGAATATACTGTCCTTCAGCTTTTATTTCTTAAACTTGTTCTTAGGTGAAGAAGAGGGATGTTATTTATTGAGTAGCTCCTCGAAACCCCAATACACTGAATCATATAAGGAGGGAAATTTTTAACAATAAAAGGCGAAAAAATTATGGAATTGCATGACTGTACCACACAATATAGAAACTATATTAAATTGCACTACTAGCAAAACTAAGAAAATGTAAAAATACGATTATAGCTAAACTTTAACATACCACTTTAGAATAGGATTATAGGTTACTATAGTCAAAAACTTAAGAGAAATTGAGTATCCGTCCAATAGAGATTTCTATTTTTCTATATATCCACAGAACATTTATAAAAATAAACTGTGTGCTTGGTCACAAAGAAAATTTTAAGATCTAAAAACCTGGAGATGCTATAGCTTATATTTGATTAGCATAATTCAATAAAATATAAAGAAATAATGAAATACTCTCCTACCAAAAACTGAGGTGAATTATAAAATTAAATGGAGAAAAGGTTTAATACAAATCCTACAGAAAAATCCAGGAGACTTATTATCAATCCACATATGTTAGAGTGCCTCTTTACTAGGAATTGAAAAAGAAAAAAAAACCCACATTTTTAATAAAAATGAACAAACAATGGATGTGGAAAAAATAGTTTTAGCACAGACTGAGACAAGATATTGGTAACTATAACAAAAATGGACCATTAAAAGACATTAGAAAAGGCAAGAAATATGTATATTAACCAATAGTAAATCCAAGTATCCCACAAATATGAAAAGATGCTCAAATTTACTAGTGAAAGTAATGAATATTATTGCACACCTACAAACATGTAATAAAAAGGGTTCTCTCAAAACTGCTGGTAGAAACATACATGGCTACTGCTTTTCTGAAAAGCAATCTGGAAACAGCTACTGAAATTTTTACAATAATGTATATTTTAAAATTTAATACTACTCCTGGGAATCCATCTCACAAAAATTAACCCAGTGGCACATAATGACATGTGTGTAAGGAAGTCTATTATAGCTTCAATAATAGTAGGCAGAGAATAAATCCAAACAGTGAATGACCATCATTTGTAGTATAAATTATGCCACATTCACACCATGCAATATTTATTAAAAAGAATAAATCAGAGGGGCTTCTCAGTAGCTCAGTCGATTAAGCAACCAACTCTTGATCTCAGCTCAAATCTTCATCTCAGGGTCATGAGTTTGAGCCCTGCACTGGGCTCCACGCTGGGTATGGAGACTACTTAAAAAAAAAAAAAAGAAGAAGAAGAAGAAGAAGAAGGAGAAGTCAGAGCTAAACAACCGACTTGAAGTGCTATCCATGAGGTGTTTGTTGTTGAGTTAATATGGCTGGCTCAACAGGTATTCATTTTACAATAGTTTTTTATAAAAGGAAAATAATGAGAAGAAATTAAATGTATTCTAGAATAAATAAATGTCTATGATTCTATGATCGTGGTGAAGAAGTAGAAGGATACATACTAAAATGGCGTGAATAAGAGGGATGGTATGTGTAGGAGAAGGGGAGCAGGTTATGAATACAAGAGGAAAAGGAGAACCAAAAATGCAAAACAAAAATTTTAAAAAGACTATACTTAGGGATGCCAGGATGGCTCAGTCAGTTTGGCATCTGAGTCTTGGTTTCCACTCTGGTCATGATCTTGGGGTCCTGGGATCAGTCCAGTGTCGGATTCCTTGCTCAGTGAAGTCTTCCTGGGAGTCTCTCTCTTCCTCTCTCCGTCCCGCCACCTGCCTCTCTCTCTCTAAATAGATAAATAAATATAGCTTAAAGTCCAGAATTGTGATGCCACTAGATTTGGTTTTCTTTTTCAACATTCCTTTGGCTACTTAGGGTCTTTTCTGGTTCCATACAAACTTTAGGATTATTTGTTCCAGCTCTGTGAAAAAAGTTGACGGTATTTTGATGGGGATTGCAATGAATGTATAGATTGCTCTAGGTAGCGTAGACATTTTAATAATATTTGTTCTTCCAATCCATGAGCATGGAACATTTTTCCATTTATTTGTGTCTTCCTCAATTTCTTTCATGAGCATTCTATAGTTTTCTGAGTACAGATCCTTTGCCTCTTTGGTTAGGTTTATTCCTAGGTATCTTATGGTTTGGGGTGCAATTGTGAATAGGATAGACTCCTTAATTTCTCTTTCTTCTGTCTCACTGTTAGTGTATAAAAATGCAACTAATTTCTGTGCATTAATTTTGTATCCTGCCACTTTGCTGAATTCCTGTATGAGTTCTAGCAATTTTGGGGTAGAGTCGTTTGGGTTTCCACATAGAGTATCATGTCATCTGCGAAGAGTGAGAGTTTGACTTCTTCTTTGCCAATTTGAATGCCTTTTATTTCTTTTTGTTGTCTGATTGCTGAGGCTAGGACTTCTAGTTCTATGTTGAACAGCAGTGGTGAAAGTGGGCATCCTGTTGTGTTCCTGATCCTAGGGGAAAAGCTCTCAGTTTTTGCCTATTGATAATGATATTCATTGTGGGTTTTTTTCTTTTTCTTTTTTTTAAAGATTTTATTTATTTATTTGAGAGAGAGTGAGAGAGAGAGCATGCATAAGTGGGGGGAGGGAGAGGGAGAAGCAGATTCCCCTGCTGAGCAGGGAACCTGATGCAGGGCTTGATCCCAGGACCTGGGATCACGACCTGAGGTGAAGGCAGATACTTAACTGACTGAGCTTCCCAGGCACCCTCGCCGTGGGCTTTTCCTAGATGGCTTTTATGATTTTGAGGTATGTTCCCTTGATCCCTCCACTGTGAAGAGTTTTAATCAAGAAAGGATGCTGTACTTTGTCAAATGCTTTTTCTGCATCTGCTGAGAGGATCATATGGGTCTTGTCCTTTATTTTATTAATGTAGTGTATCACACTGACTGATTTGCAATTGTTGAACCATCCTTGCAGCCCATGAATAAATCCCACTTGGTCGTGGTGAATAATCCTTTTAATGTACTGTTGGATTCTTGGCTAGTATTTTGGTGAGAATTTTTGTATCCATGTTCATCAGGGATATTGGTCTGTAATTCTCCTTTTTGGTGGGGTCTGTCTGATTTTGGAATCAAGGTAATGCTGTCCTCATAGAATAAGTTTGGAAGTTTTTGTTCCATTTCTATTTTTTGAAACAGCTTCAGAAGAATAGATATTAATTCTTCTTTAAATTTGGTAGAATTCCCCCTGGGAGACCACCTGGCACTGGACTCTTGTTTGTTGGAAGATTTTTGATTACGGCTTCAATTTCTTTGCTGGTAATGAGTCTGTTCAGGTTTTTTATTTCTTCCTGTTTCAGTTTTGAGAGTTTATATGTCTCTAGGAATGCATCCATTTCTTCCAGATTCCTTAATTTGTTGGGATATAATTGCTCATAATATTCTAATTGTATTTCTTTAATTTTGTTATTAATTGGTTTATATAATTAGTTGCTCCCTGTTAGGGCCATAAATATTTACAACTGTTAGATCTTGTTGGACAGTCCCTTTAATTATGATACAGTGTCCTTCCTCATCTCTTTGGTTTAAAATCTAATTTGTCTGATATAAGGATTGCTACCTCAGCTTTCCTTCAATATCCATTAGCATGATAAATAGCTTTCCACCCTCTCACTTTCAAGACACTGAGGGCGTCTTCGGGTCTAAAATGAGTCTCTTGCAGACGCATAACAACATAATCATCAAGACAGTATGGTACTAGCACAAAAACAGACACATAGATCAATGGAACAGAATAGAAAACCCAGATAAGGACCCTCAACTCTATGGTCAACTAATCTTTGACAAAGCAGGAAGGAATGTCCAATGGAAAAAAAGACAGTCTCTTCAACAAATGGTGTTGGGAAAACTGGACAGCCACATGCAGAAGAGTCAAACTGGACCATTTTCTTATGCCAAACACAAAGATAAACTCAAAATGGATGAAAGACCTAAATGTAAGACAAGAATCCAGCAAAATCCTAGATGAGACCACAGTCAGCAACCTCTGTGACCTCGGCTGCAGCAACTTCCTGCTAGACACATCTCCAAAGGCAAAGGAAACAAAGGCAAAAAGGAACTATTAGGTCTTCATCAAGATAAAAAGCTTTTGCACAGCAAAGGAGACAGCTGACAAAACCAAAAGACAATCGACAGAATGGGAGAAGATATTTGCAAATGTCTTATCAGATAAAGGGCTAGTATCCAAAATCTATAGAGAACTTATCAAACTCAACACCTAAAGAACAAATAATCTAATCAAGAAATGGGCAGAAGACATAAACAGACATTTCTCCAAAGATGACATCCAAATGGCCAACGGACACATGAAAAAATGCTCAATATCACTCAGCATCAGGGAAATACAAATCAAAACCACAATGAGATACCACCTCACACCAGTCAGAATGGCTAAAATTAACAAGTCAGGAAATGACAGATGTTGGCAAGGATGTGGAGAAAGGGGTACCCTCTTATACTGCTGGTGGGAATGCAAGCTGGTGCAGCCACTCTGGAAAACAGTATGGAGGTTCCTCAAAAAGTTGAAAATAGAGCTACCCTACAACTCAGCAATTGCACAACTGGGTATTTCTCCCAAAGATAGAAATGCAGTGATCCAAAGGGGCACCTGCACCCCAATGTTTATAGTAGCAATGTGGACAATACCCAAACTATGGAAACAGCCCAGCTGTCCATTGACAGATGAATGGATAAAGACAATGTGGTATATATATACAATGGAATACTACTCAGCCATCAAAAAATGAAATCTTGCCATTTGCAATGAACAACGTGAATGGAACTAAAGGGTATTATGCTAAGTGAAATAAGTCAGAGAAAGACAATTACCAGATGATCTCACTCATATGTGGAATTTAAGAAACAAAACAGAGGATCACATGGGAAGGCCATGAAAAATAAAACAAGACAAAATCAGAGAGGGTGATAAACCATAAAAGACTCTTAATCATAGGAAACAAACTGAGGGTTGTTGGAGGGAGAGGGTTTGGGGGATGGGGTAACTGGGTGATGAACATTAAGGAGGGTACATGATGTAATGAGCACTGGGTGTTATATAAGACTGGTGAATCACTGAACTCTACCTCTGAAACTAATAATACACTCTATGCTAATTAATTGAATTAAAAATGTAAACAAATGATTTTGTCACTTCAAGGAAAACAATGACAGTATTTGTTGTCAGTGATAAAATATAAGCTTTCAGACAAAAATTAGAATTTTGGAAAACTTGTATCTGCAACTGTGAGCCTGACAACTTCCCAATACTCAAAGATTTTTCTGTCAAAAGAGGTAGTAATATTAACAAAAATGATTTTTAAAAATTATATAATAAAATGTGTCAATATTTTAAAAACTAGATAAATAAAATCTTTCTTAAAAGATTGTACTTAAAATAACTAGCATTTATAATACAATCTGTATTATGTATTAATGTAAAATCATTACTATGTTTAACAAAAATTAAACAAGAACAAACAAACCTAGTGCCTATTGCCCATATGCAGGTCTTCCAGGAGAAAATTCCAACTGAAGGCAAAACACGGCATTTGGTCCACCTGGGAACAATCCCAGATCCTTGTCCTAGCCCTGGCCTCATTTCTGCCTCATTTCCTTTTTCTGAGTTTTTTTTTTTTAATGCTTTTTTATTATATTATGTTAGTCACCATACAGTACATGCCCGGTTTCCAATGTAAGGCTCGATGATTCATTAGTTGCGTATAACACCCAGTCCACCATGCAATACGTGCCCTCCTTACTACCCATCACCGGTCTATCCCATTCCCCACCCCCCTCCCCTCTGAGGCCCTCAGTTTGTTTCTCATAGTCCATAGTCTCTCATGTTTCATTCCCCCTTCTGATTACCCCCCCTTTCTTTATCCCTTTCTTCCCCTACTGATCATCCTAGTTCTTATGTTCCATAGATGAGAGAAATCATATGATAGTTGTCTTTCTCTGCTTGACTTATTTCACTTAGCATTATCTCCTCCAGTGCAGTCCATGTTGCAGCAAATGTTGAGAATTCGTTCTTTCTGATAGCTGAGTAATATTCCATTGTATATATGGACCACAACTTCTTAATCCAGTCATCTGTTGAAGGGCATCTCGGCTCCTTCCACGATTTAGCTATTGTGGACAATGCTGCTATGAACATTGGGGTGCATATGGCCCTTCTCTTCACTACGTCTGTACCTTTGGGGTAAACACCCAGTAGTGTAATCCTTTTTCTGAGTTTTTAGTTCCAACATAATGTGGTTTAAATTTCCACAGATGGGTAGGAAATGCGTGTACCTCCCAAAGGGTAGAAACAGTGTGAATGCAAAAAGGCATTAAGTGCTTACTGGTATGAAGTTTCCTTTTTGGGGTAAAGAAAATGTTTTGGAACTATATAGAGGTAATGGCTGAACAATACTGTAAATGTACTAAATGCCACTGAATTGTACACTTTAAAAGGGTTAATTTTATTTAAGGTAAATAGTTTTCTCAATAAAAAGGCATGAAGAATGTTATGGACAAACATATTTTGGGGTGCTATTTCTGAACTTAACTCAAAAGTCACAGTCACTTGGAAGCTTATGCCAGATATACGTAGACAGGTGTGAGCTATAATTATTTTCTAGTTTACCTTTGAAATTTAGTTCTTGAATCTTTCAAAGATATTAGCTCACCTTCATGGCACACACTGTAGGCAAGTGACAAAAAGACACATAATTATTCCAGCAGTGTTCATGTATTCAGCTGACAGATCCCCAATATTCCAGAATACTATGTCCTCTTGCCATATAAACGTCTCACTCATCTTTTTCTGGAAAGCATGCCTTAGCACAACGCTTGTGCCCTGAACCCACAAGCAGCTCCCCCGGTACTTGGGTCTTGTAGTTCAAGTCCTATGTCCTAGCATCCCTGGTGATCAGACACACAGAAAGACCAATGAGAATTAAGGACAGACTTAAAAGGGTGGTAGGGGTGGAGAGAGAGCTCATACCCAAGAAAGGACTACTGACGCTTGCTCAAAATGACCATGTTCCTACTTTACCAGGGAATAAACTCAGCACAAAAGCCTGTAAAAATTTATGCTCAGAACTGACATCCTTCCATCTATACAGACCCCTCGATATTTTATGTTTGTTTGTTTTTTTTTTTTTTTACTGAAGTATAGTTCACATACGATATTATATTAGTTTCAGGTATACAATATAGTGATTTGACAAGTCTGTACATTATGCTATGTTCATCATGATTAAGTGTAATTACCATCTGTCACTATATAATGCTATTACAATATTATTGACTATATTTCCTATGCTGTACTTTACCTCTCTGTGTCTTATTTATTTTATTAATCAGGAAGTTTTCACCTCTTAATCCCATTCTCCTATTTTGCCCATCCCTCCACCCCATTTCCCCTCCCAGCCACCAGCTTTTTCTCTGTACTTACAAGTCTGTTTCTGTTTTGTTTTTTTAGATTCCACCTAAATATGAAGTCATATGGTATTTGTCTTTCTTTCACTTCTTTCACTTAGCATAATACCATTTAGGTCCATCCATGTTGTCACAAATGGCAAGATTTCATTCATTTTTATGGCTGAGTCATATTCTGTTGTACATATACACACCATATCTTCTTTATCCATTCATATATCAGTGGAGATTTGGGTTGTTTCCACATCTTGGCTATTGTAATAATGCTGTGATGAACATAGGGGTGCCATGTGTCTTTTAATGTTTTGTGTGAATTAGTGTTTTGGTCTTTTTGGGTAAATACCCCAAAGTGGAAACGCTGGATCATGCCATATTTCTATTTTTAATTTTTCCATACTATTTTCCATAATGTCTGCACCTATTTACATTCCCACATCACTAGTGCACGAGGGATCCTTTCTCTCCACATCCTTGCCAACACCTATTACTTGTCTTTTTGATACTAGCCATTCTGACAGGTATGGGTGACATCTCATTGTGGTTTGGATTTGCATTTTCCTAATGATTAGTGATGTTGAGCATCTTTGTATTATCTGATGGCCATCTGTATGTCTTCATCGGAAAAAAGGTCCATCCAGTTTCTCTGCCTATCTTTAAAGTGGATTATTTGGTGTTTTTTTTTTTTTTTTTTTGGTGTTCAGTTGTAGTTTTTTAAAATACATTTTGGATATTAACCCTTTATTGTATATATCAGTTATAAATATGTCTTCCCATTCAGGTTGCCTTTTCATTTTGTTGACAGTTTCTTTCTCTGCGCAAAACCTTTTTAATTTGATATAGTTCCAATTGTTTATTTTTGCTTCTGTTGCCCTTGTCTGAAGAGACAGATCAAAAAAAAAAAAATACTGCTAAGACCAATTATCCAAGAATTTACTACCTTTATTTTATTTAAAGAGTTTAATAGTTTCATATCTTATATTAGGTCTTTAATTCATTTTTGTATGGTGTTAAGAAAGTGGTCCAGTTTCATTCTTTTGCATGTAGTTGTCCAGTTTTAGACACCTACTTTTATTTTATTGAAAAGAACTGTCTTTTCCCCATTGTATAATTTCTGCCTTTCTCGTAAGTTAATTGACTATAAAAGTGTAGGTTTATTTCTGGGTTCTCCATTCTGTTACACTGATCGCTGTATCTATTTTTTTTTTTAAAGATTTTGTTTATTTATTCATTCGACAGAGATAGAGACAGGCAGCGAGAGAGGGAACACAAGCAGGGGGAGCGGGAGAGGAAGAAGCAGGCTCATACCGGAAGAGCCTGATGTGGGGCTCGATCCCATAACGCTAGGATCATGCCCTGAGCCGAAGGCAGACGCTTAACCGCTGTGCCACCCAGGTGCCCCACTGTATTTTTATGCCAAAATGGGATATCATCCCATTTTGATTACTATAGCTTTGTAGTATAGCTTGAAATCTGGGAGTATGATACCTCTAGCTTTGTTTTTCTTTCTCAAGACTTCTTTGGCTATTTGAGGTCTTTTGTGGTTCCATACAAACTTCAGAATTATTTGTTCTAGTTCCATGAAAAATGCTATTCATATTTTGATAGGGATTGCACTGAATCTGTAGATTGCTTTGAGTAGTATGGACATTTTAACAATTTTAATTCTAACAATCTGTGAACACAGAATATCTTTCCACTTATTTGTGTTATCTTCAATTTCTCTCATCAGTGTCTTATGGTTTTCAGAGTACAGGTCTTTCACCTCCTTGGTTAAATTCATTTCAAGCTGTTTTATTCTTTAGATGCAATTATAAATGGGATTCTTTTTCTAAATTTCTTTTTCTACTAGTTCGTTATTAGTGTATGTGACTACAACAGATTTCTATATACTAATTTTATATCCTGCAGTTTTACCAAATTCATTTATTATTCAAATAGTTATTTGGAGGAGGCTTCAGGGTTTTCTATATATAGCATTATATCATCTGCAAATAGCAACAGTTTTACTTTTTCTTATCTGATTTCAGTACTTCCTTGAATAAAAGTGGCAAGAGTGGGCATCCTTGTCTTGTTCCTGCTATGAGACAAAAAGCTTTCGGCTTTTTTCCCTTGAGTATAATGTTAGTTGTGAGTTTGTCATATATGGCCTATATTATGTTGAAGTATGTTTCTTCTATATCCAGTTTGTTACTTAGCTCACCATCCTTTTTTTTTTCTTTTTTAAGGAAGGGAATGAGAGAGGGTTTTTTTTGTTGTTTTTGTTTTTTTAGATTTTATTTATTTATTTGACAGAAGGAGGTAGAGAGCACAAGCAGGATGAGCAACAGAAGGAGGGGGAGAAGCAGGCTCCCCGCCAAGCATGGAGCCCCATGCAGGGCTCAATCATGACCTGAGCCGAAGGCAGACCCTTAACCATGTGGGTCACCCAGGTGCCCCTTAGCTCACCATTCTTAAACCGACAGCCAGGTAAAATTGATAATTGCCTCTCAGAATAATCCCTTCAGCGCTACTCACCTCCAAGCCAACTGGATATTGTTTCTTCCCACACTGCATTAACTTAAAATAAATCCATATACTCCTATAGAAGCACTACAATACCCATCGTAATACTTCCTGGCTTTCACTCTATCTCACTGCCTCAAACACAGATGATTTCCCTGGGAAATTTTTTTTTACACATCAACTTACTACACGTGGTAACACTTTTCACCAAGAAATGTAGTTGTGTAAACTAACTTAAGGGAAACTTTAGTGTAAATGGGAAATTGATCCAATATCCCCAATCTGGATTCTTAGACTTTCTTCTTTTTCCTAACGTTTTTATCTTTTTTGAGCTTCCTAATACAGCTTTGATTCCATTCATTAATATCTTTTCTTTCCATATTTATAACATCCTAGTTTCTATTTCGTTTCACCCCATTCATTCTATTCCAGCCAATCCTAGATCTAATTTAGTATTTGGCCCCCCCATTCTTATATCTGGTTTTTGAATGCTTCTGGAAAAAAGTAACACAAAAGCACACACTGGTATCATTACAACTCATGAGTCTATGTTAGGCACCTGTCCATTGTTAGAACTGGAGTTGGCTTCTTGGCAAATAAGGTACATCTAAGCTGAGGTTAAGGAAAAGCAGAAACCAAGAATCTTGTGGAGAAAGCCTGTTTGCAGACAGGAGAACAGAACAGACAGGGAGGGGAGATCACACAGAAAGAGATGTAGACTGAGTCAAAGGGAGAGGGGGCTGCCTCTGACATTCCAGTTTTTGCTATGTTGCTCTACATCTCCCCTTTTTTGAGTTAGCTTGAGAAGATTTTTGTTCCCTGAAAACATATGATTCCTCATAAAATATGGACCTAACTTTACAGACACTTTGGTTTCTGCACCTGCCAGACTGACTATGCCCAGGTTCGTTCTGCTGGACAATATGGTTTCCATTGGCCACCACTTTCTCAACTAACCCATGTATTTGCATTATGATATAACGTTTTAAATGTGTCTATTAGTATTTTCTCATTAGATTGCAAGTTCTAAATTGCATCTTTCATCTCTTTTTATGCCTGTGAATGTATAGTCTAGAGCTCTATGACCATATTCATAGTAGATGATCTTTAGATATTTGCTGAATAGGGGCGCCTGGATGGCTCAGTCGTTTAAGCATCTGCCTTCGGCTCAGGGCGTGATCCCGGCGTTGTGGGATCAAGCCCCACATCAGGCTCCTCCACTATGAGCCTGCTTCTTCCTCTCCCACTCCCCCTGCTTGTGTTCCCTCTCTCACTGGTTATCTCTCTCTCTGTCAAAGAAATAAATAAAATCTTTAAAAAAAAGATATTTACTGAATAAATAAACAAATAACTCATTGATTATTAGTCTTCAGAAAGATGATAATAGCAAGAAGCTCCAGAGTCTTAGTGCTCAGAAAGGATAAGAAACGAGAGAGGAAGAAACACAAATGAAAGAAATACTGGGATTACTTCCACCAAAATTCAAAGGAGGAACAGGAGGATAGGCTAAGAGATTGAGCCATTCCTAAGGCCAAAGCATGAGACAGGCAGGAATGGTATTTCAGCACTCTAGATCTCCGCATTTAATCTCCCCTTCTTTTTTTTTTTTAATGTTTTTTTATTATATTATGTTAGTCATCGTACAGTACATCCCTGGTTTCTGATGTAAAGTTCAATGATTCATCAGTTGTGTATAACACCCAGTGCACCATGCAATATGTGCCCTCCTTACTACCCATCACCAGTCTATCCCATTCCCCCACCCCTCTCCCCTCCGAAGCCCTCAGTTTGTTTCTCAGAGTCCATAGTCTCTCATGCTTCATTCCCCCCTCTGGCCACCCCCCCTTTCTTTACCCCTTTCTTCCCCTACCGATCCTCCTAGTTCTTATGTTCCATAGATGAGAGAAACCATATGATAGTTGTCTTTCTCTGCTTGACTTATTTCACTTAGCATTATCTCCTCCAGTGCCATCCATGTTGCAGCAAATGTTGAGAACTCGTTCTTTCTGATAGCTGAGTAATATTCCATTGTATATATAGACCACAACTTCTTAATCCAGTCATCTGTTGAAGGGCATCTCGGTTCCTTCCACGATTTAGCTATTGTGGACAGAGCTGCTATGAACATTGGGGTGCATATGGCCCTTCTCTTCACTACGTCTGTATCTTTGGGGTAAAAACCCAGTAGTGCAATGGCTGGATCATAGGGTAGCTCAATTTTTAACTTTTTAAGGGACCTCCACACTGTTTTCCGGAGTGGCTGTACCAACTTGCATTCCCACCAACAATGTAGGAGGGATCCCCTTTCTCCACATCCTCTCCAGCAATTGTTGTGTCTTGCCTTGTCAATTGTTGCCATTCTAACTGGTGTAAGGTGGTATCTTAGTGTGGTTTTGATTTGAATTTCCCTGATAGCTAATGATTTTGAAAATTTTTTCATGTGTCTGTTAGCCATTTGTATGTCATCATTGGAAAAGTGTCTGTTCATATCTTCTGCCCATTTTATGATTTGTTTATTTGTTTTTCGCGTATTGAGTTTGAGAAGTTCTTTGTAGATCTCGGATACCAGTCTTTTATCTGTAGCATCATTTGCAAATATATTCTCCCATTCCGTGGGCTGCCTCTTAGTTTTTTTGACTGTTTCCTTGGCTGTGTAGAAGCTTTTTATCTTGATGAAGTCCCGCAAGTTCATTTTATCTTCTGTTTTTCTTGCCTTTGGAGATGTGTCATGAAAAAGGTTGCTTTGGCCGATGTCGTAGAGGTTGCTGCCTATGTTCTCCTCTAGGATTTTGTTAATCTCCCCTTCTGACCTGTCATTGACATTCAAAGGGTACCAAAATAAAAGTGAGCAGAAATATCTAATTATATTTACATTTTAAAGGCAAGGGAAAATATATTTGCAGAAATGAACATTGTTTTACCAGTAACCTTACTACCTGCAATCTAAAAGACATCATCACCTTAGTTTATTTTGTTTTCTTTGCTCTGCTTATTTCTGGAATTGTGGTTTCTCTTTAGAATAGCTCCAGAGAGGAAACAAGTGAATACTCCTGAGTTATTAAAACAACCACTACAGTCTTCACATTCAAATGTGGCAAATATAAAAGGTAACGACTTTACCAAGCTATGAACATAATATCTGGGGGCAGGAAATAAGCCTCTACACACTTGTGAGAAATGCCTAAAAGTGATCCAACCTTCTGCTCTTTAAATTTTGGGCACCTAAAGAGAAACATCATGGGGCCACAACTTCATTTGGCTAAATATATGGTTTAAAACACTAAGCTATTCATTTACAGGTTTCTGCTTAAATTTTCAACCACATTTTTATGCACAAAACTTAGTGGTTCACGAGTTAACAAGATGCCACCAAAGAAAACATTGCTTCATGGGGTGTTGCTCTTGAGATCCTTGGAAAAGTCAGAATATAGTGGTCCCCTCTTCCCACAAAGTGACCCTTTAAATTTGAAAGGCATTGGTTTGCTAATGGTTGGTTTCAGGCTGCAGTGTTCCACAAACTGTTTTTTTCTTTCTCTATGGTCTGGGAATGATATGCCTCAAGGAATGGTGGCTGATATTCTTCTCATTTTCCTCCCTAATTTTCTCACTAAAATGTTTAATTAGTGAAAAGGCAATGTATTTATAGATATAATAAAACAGTAGAGGAAGGACTGTTTCAAATATATGCACAACATGTTATATTTAGATATACACACACGCACACATATATTTAAAGGATACTTTAAATTCATACACATGTGATTCAGAAACTGTACCATTACATTTCCCCAGGGCATGATGAAAGTGAAATGAAACATGAACAACAAATTCTTTGAGATGTTCCAAGACAAAAGGAATACATTATGCAAAAATTATAAAAGATTTAAGACACCAGAAATGAAATATAGTAAAGGCTTACAATAACAGACGTTATCCACTCATTTCTCATAAGGACTTTAAAATAGGTATCATAATCCCCATATTAAAAATATGGAAGCTGAGGATCAGAGAAGATAAAATGAGTTTTAATTCTAATAAAAGATGTACGAAGAGTTATGTCTTCAATTTCCAAATTAACTATTTGCTCTTACAACATTATTTAAAGGTGACAATGTAGTGAAAATAGTGACATAATATTTTGAACAAGACTAATGCTCTGTAGTCAATTTTGGTGTCCAAATTTTTTTTTTTTTAAGATTTTATTTAATTTGACAGATACAGCCAGCGAGAGAGGGAACACAAGCAGGGGGAGTGGGAGAGGAAGAAGCAGGCTCCTAGCGGAGGAGCCTGATGTGGGGTTCAATCCCAGAATGCTGGGATCACGCCGCGAGCCGAAGGCAGACACTTAACGACTGCACCACCCAGGTGCCCCATGGTTTCCAAATTTTTTAATAGGAAGTCCCAAACCAGGAGTTAATGCAGGCTGAAAAGAAAGGTCCTGGAATCAGAAGAACAATGGAAGAGATAATGTACTCCAAAGGGCTACAGAACTATTAAAAATAAATATCACACATAATGTGTGAGAATAAATGTTCTATAGAGTCATTTATTTACATGTTGTAAATAAAAATAATTAAATACAAAAGTTAATTTAATTTAAAGTAAGAACAGTATTGTTTTACTTTTTTTTCAAAGATTTTACTTATTTGACAGAAAGAGAATGAGAGAGAGAGAGCGAGCTCACAAGCAGGGGGAGCAGCAGGCAGAGGGAGAGAGAGAAGCAAGCTCCCCGCTGAGCAGAGAGCCCAACGCAGGGCTCGATCTCAGGACCCTGGGATTGTGACCCAAGCCAAAGGCAGACATTTAACCAACTGAGCCACCTAGGTACCCCAGAATAGTATTATTACATTTAAGGATATATATATATATATATATATATTTTTTTTTTTTAAGATTTATTTATTTGAGAGAGAGAGAGAGAGGGAGCTCCCGTGCATGAGTGGGGAGGGACAGAGGAAAAGGGAGAGAGAATTTCAAGCAGACTCCACCCTCAGCATGGAACCTGAGGCAGCGATTGATCTTACAACACTGAGATCATGACCTGAGCTGAAACCAAGAGGATGTTTAACCAACTGTACCACCCAGGCACCTCGTATTACATTTAATACAAGAGTCCAATTAACAAGTGCTATCAGTAACTGGCCTCCTAGAAAAATGAAAATGTAAGATATTAGAGAATAAAAATTCTTAGGTACACCCGAAATGCTTTATACATTTCCTATGCTGACAAAGTTAAAACAAGAAGTGAGATCTTCATTTTCACACAAATTTGCAGTTTGGTAGATTTTACCTGTGAAGCTCTCTGGTCCTGGACTTTTCTTTGTTGGGAGTTTTTTAACTACTAACTCAGTTTCATTGCTAGTAATTTTTCTGTTCAAGTTTTCTGTTTCTTCCAGATTCAGTTTTGGGAGGTTATATATTTCTAGATATATTTATTCATTTCTTCTAGGTTGTCCATTTTTTTGGCATATAATTTTTCATAACTTAATGACTTAATCCTTTGTATTTCTTTGTGCTGTTATTTCTCCTCTTTCATTTCTGATTTTATTTGGTAAATTCTACCAAACATTTAAATAAGTTAAAGCCTATTCTTCTCAAACTATTCCAAAAAATAAAAGAGTAAGGAAAGCTTCCAAATTCATTCTATGAGGCCAGCATTACCCTGACACCAGAACCAGATAATGACACTACAAAAAAAGAAAACTACAAGCCAATATCTCTGAGAAACATAGATGTAAATATCCTCAACAAAATATTAGCAAACTGTTTCCACCAATACTTTCAAAAAATCATTCACCACAATCAAGTGGGATTTATTCAAGGAATACAAGTATGGTTGAATATTTGCCAATCAACCAACATGACATATCATATTAATAAGACAAAGGATAAAAACCATATGATTATTTTAACAGATGCAAAAAAAGCATTTAACAAAGTACAGCAACCATACATGATAAAAACCCTCAACAAATAAATCTAGAGGGAACATACCTCAACATAATAAAGTCTATATATGAAAAACCAACAGCAAATATCATACTCAATGGCCAAAAACTGAGACCTTTTCCTGTTAGATCAGTAACAACATAAGGATGTCCACTCTCACTATTTTCATTCAATATAGTGCTGAAAGTCCTAGCCACCACAACCAGACAAGAAAGAGAAAGAAAAGCCTTCCACATTGATAAGGAAGAAGTAAAAATTTCACTACTTGCAGATGATATGATATTATATATAGAAAACCCTAAAGACTCCACCAAAAAACTACTAGAACAAATAAATGAATTCAGCAAAGTCACAGGATACAAAGTCAATATACAGAAATCTCTGCATTTCTATATACTAATAATGAAGGAGCAGAAAGAGAAATTAAGAAAACAATCCCATTTACAATTGCACCAAAAGGAATAAAAAACCTAGAAATGAACTTAACAAAGGAAGTAAAAGACCTATACAACTAAAACTATAAACACTGATGAAAGAAACGGAAGATGACCAAACAAGTGGAAGATATTTCATGCTCATGGGTTGGAAGAATTCATATTTAAATGTCCATAGTACTCAAAGCAATCTACAGAGTCAATGCAATCTCTATCAAAATATGAATAGCATTTTTCAAGAACTAGAATAATCCTAAAATTTGTATGAAGCCACAAAGAATTCATATAGCCAAAGCAGTCTTGAAAAAGAACAAAACTGGAGGTATCATAATTCCAGATTTCAAGATATACTACAAAGCTATAGTAAGCAAAACAGTATGGTCCTAGCACAAAAACAGACACATAGATTAATAGAACAGAATAAACCCATGCTTATCGGGTAAATTAGACTATGACAAAGGAGAAGAGAATATGCAACGGAAAAAAGCAGTCTCTTCAACAAATGGTGCTGGGAAAACTGGACAGCTACATGCAAAAGAATGAAACTAACCAGACCACGTTCTTACACCACGCACAAAAATAAACTGAAAATGGGTTAAAGACCTAAATGTGAGACCTGAAACCATAAAAATCCTAGGGAAAAAAAAAAACAAAACATAGGCAGTAATCTCTCAGACATCAGCCATAGAAACAGTTTTCTAGATATATCTCTTTTGGCAAGGGAAACAAAAGTAAAATGAAACTGCTGGGACAACACCAAAATAAAAAGCTTTTGCACAGAGAAGGAAACCATCAGCAAAATTAAAAGACAACCTACTGAATTAAAAGACAATCTCCTACTGGGAGATGATATTTGTAAATGGTTAACATCCAAAATACATAAAGAATTTACATAACTCAACACCAAAAAAACAAATAATCCAATTTAAAAATGGGGAGAGAATCTCAAAAGACATTTTTCCAAAGAAAACCTACAGAGGGCCAACAGACACATGAAAAGATGCTCAACATCACTCATCATCAGGGAAATGCAAATTAAAACCACAATAAGATATCACCTTACACCTGTTAGAATGGCCAAAATAAAAAAACAAAAGAACTAACAAGTATTAGAGAGGATATGGAGAAAAAGGACCCTAGGTGCACTGTTGGGGAAATGCAAGATGGTACAGTCAGTGTGGAAAACAATATGAAGGTTCTTCAAAAAATTAAGAATGGAGGGCACATGTGATGAGCACTGGGTGTTATACACAACTAATGAATTGTTGAACAATCAAAAACTTATGATGTACTATATGCTGGCTAACTAAACATAATAAAAAAAATAACGAGACATGAGATATAAGGCATAATAAAATTATCATACAATTCAGTAATTCCACTATTGGGTATTTAACCAAAGAAAACAAAAATAAATGCACCCCTGTGTTCATTTCAGCATTATTTACAATAGCCAAGATATGGAAGCAACCCAAGTGTCCATCAACAGATGAATAAAGATGTGATATATATGTATGCAATGGAATATTGCCCAGCCATAAAAAAGAATGAAATCTTGCCACTTATAACAACAGGAGTGGATCTAGAGGGTATAATGCTAAGTGAAATAAATCAGTCAGATAAAGACAATACCACATGATTTAAGAAACAAAAGAAAGAGAAAAAGAGACAAAAGATAAAACCCCAGACTCTTAAAACAGAGAATAAACTGGTAGTTGCAGGTATGGGTGATATTGGTGAAGGGGATTAAGAGTACACTTATCATGATGTCTGCTCAATAATGTATAGAATTGTTGAATCACTGTATTGTACACCTGAAACTAATCTAACACTGTATGTTAATTATACTTGAATTAAAAAATAAATTAATTTTTAATACATTGCAATCATATCAAATATCTTTTCTGACTGCAACTAGATATGAAAACAGAAGTCAATTCCAAGAAAAAAATTTTAGAAAAAACAAATACATGGAATCTAAACAACATGCTCCTCAATAACCAGTCAACAAAGAAATCAAAGAGGAAATAAAAAATACATAAAAATAAAAAATACATAAAAATATTTTTTATAAATAAAAAATAAATAACCTAACCTTATAACTAAAAGAAGTAGAAGAACAAATGAAGCCCAAAGTTAGTAAGAGAAAGGAAATTATAAAGATGAAAGCACAAATAAATTTAAAAAGATTTAAAAAATAAAAAATAAATTAAGATCTGGTTCTTTGAACCAGAGAGGACTCAAATAAATAAAACAGAAAGAGTAGTTACAAGCAACACCACAACAATACAGAAGATTTTAAGAGACTACTACAAAAAATTATATAGCAACAAATTGGACAACCTAGAAAAAAATGACAAATTCCTAAAACATAAACCTTTCCAAGACTGAATCAAGAAGAAATGAAAAATCTGAACAGACTAATTACTAGTAGTGAAATTGAATCAATAATCAAAAACTTCAAAAAAAAAGTCTAAGACCAGACAAGTTCGCAGGTGAGTTCTACTAACATTAAAGAAATGTTAATACCTATCCTTCTCAAACTATTCCAAAAAACTGAAGAGGAAAATTACCCTGATACCAAAACCAGACAAAAAGACACTACAAAAAAAAGAAAATTACTATTCAATATCCCTCATGAACACAGATGCAAAATCTTCAAGAAAATATTAGCAAACTGAATTCAATAATACATTAAAAGGATCATTCACCATGAAAAGTGGGATTTATTCCAGATATGCAAGAATGGTTTAATAACCACAAATCAATCATCATGCTAAAAACACATTAACAAAATGAAGGACAAAAATCATATGACCATCTCAATAGATGCAGAAGAGCATTAGACAGGATTCAACATCCATTCATGATAAAAACTCTCAACAAAGTGGGTATAGAGGAAACATACCTCAACATAATAAAGACTATATATGACAAACCCACAGCTACATCATACTTAATGGTAAAGAGTTGAAAGCTCTTCCTCTAAGGTCAAGACAAGGATGTCCACTCTTGCCACTTATACTGTAAGTCCTGGCCACAATAATCAGACAAGAAAACAAAAGAAAATGCATCCAAATTGGTTAAGAAGTAAAACTGCATTATTTGCAGATGACATAAAACTATAGAAAGAAAACCTTGAAGACTTCACCAAAAAACCATAAGAACAAATAATGAACTCAGTAAAGCTGCAGGATACAAAACTAACATACAGAAATATGTTCTGTCTCTCTACACTAATAATGTACTAGCAGAAAGAGAAATTAAGAAAGCAATCCCATTTACAATTATACCAAAAAGAATAAAATACCTAAGAATAAATTTAATCATGGACATAAAAGACCTGTACGCTGAAGACTAGAAGACACTGATAAGAGAAATTGAAGATAATACAAATAAATGGAAAGATATTCCAGACTCATGGATTGGAAAAATTAATATTGTTATTTTAATAAATAACTCATAGTACTCAAAGCAATCTACAGATTCAGTGCAATCCCTATCAAAATACCAACAGCATTTTTCACAGAATGAGAACAAATTATCCTAAAATTTGTATGGAACCATGAAAGACCCCAAATAGCCAAAGCAATCTTGAGAAAGAAGAATAAAGCTGGAGGTATCATACTCCCTGATTTCAAACTATTCTACAAAGCTATAGTAGTCAAAATGGTATGGTACTGCCACAAAAATAGGTATACAGATCAATAAGTAACACCCAGATAAACCCACACTTCTATGGCCAATTAATCTATGACAAAGGAGGCAAGAATATACAATGGGGAGGGGCGCTTGGGTGGCTCAGTCATTAGGCAGCTGCCTTCGGATCAGGGCATGATCCCGGGCGTTGTGGGATCGAGCCTCACATCAGGCTCCTCCACTATGAGCCTGCTTCTTCCTCTCCCACTCCCCCTGCATGTGTTCCCTCTCTCGCTGGCTGTCTCTATCTCTGTCAAATAAATAAATAAAATCTTTAAAAAATAATTTAAAAAAAAGAATATACAATGGGGAAAAGACAGTTTCTTTAATAAACGCTGCTGGGAAAAGTTGAGATATGCAAAAGAATGAAACTGGATCACTTTCTTACGCCATACAAAAATAAACTCAAAATGGATTATAAACCTAAATGTAAGACCTGAAACCATAAAACTCCTAAAAGAAACATAGGCAGTAGACTCTTGGAGATCAGTCTTGGCAATATTTTTTTAAATTTGTCTCCTCAGGCAAGAACAACAAAAGCAAAAACAAACAATTTGGACTACAACAAACTAAAAGGCTTTTGCAAAGAAAAGGAAACCATTAACAAAATGAAAAGACAACCTACTGAATAAGAGGACAAATTTGCAAATAATGTATCCAATAAGGGGTTAATATACAAACTATACAATGAACTTAAACAACTTAACACCAGAAACAAACAAACCAATCTGATTAAAAAATGGGCAGAGTATCCAAATGCACACTTTTCCAAAGAAGATATACAGATGGGCAATAGACACATGAAAAGATGCTTAAAATCACTAACCTTCAGGGAAACAGAAATCAAAACCATAATGAAAATATCACTGTTACTGGTGGGAGAGTCTGCATTGTGTGAATGGAGGTTTCAGTTCTTGGATTCCCCATGAAAGATTTACGTGAGGATCCATGCTCAAAAAAAGCCAGCCAGAGGAAGTTAGCAAGCACAAAGCAGATTAAGGACACTACTCTCAAGGAGGGAGAATGGACAGGCCCAGAGATGGCAACTGCACTGGGGTAGGGCTCTTTTCTCTTTTAATGTTTGCACAGGTTATGGGTCATGGCCATCTTCCCCCACAGGGTGGGTGCAAGGGTTGAAATGTAAATATATTATAATGAAGCTATAGGTTACCCTGGGGCAGAGACTGAAGAGGAAAGCTCATGTTCTGTACCTGTGGCTCTCGGTCTGTCAGCCCTGGGGTGTTGAAAGCCCTAAGGCCAGGATGTTAAAAGCCACAAAATCAGAGTGTTGTGGCCTCAGCCTTCTAATGTGTCACCTATTTATCACCGCCTTTGCCTCCAGCTGAAGTCTAACTAACCGCCTACTATACGATCACCTCACAGAAGTTAGAATGGCTAGTATCGAAAGAAACAAGTTGGTGTGCATGTGGAGAAAAGGGAACCCTCACGCACTGTTGGTGGAAATGTAAATTGGTACAGCCACTTTGGAAGTCTGTACCTGTTAATCCCATTCACCTATTTTGCTCACAGGTGGGAGGCCACCTTTACCCCCACCCCTTTGGCAATCACCAGTTTGTACTCTGTATTCAAGAATGGAAATGATATACATCACTTCTAGTTCTGTTCTCCAAAATAAAATCTCCCACAGTATGATCCACTTTCTTTCTCCCATCTGCTAGTTGGTTCCTTATAGCCAGCACGACTTGGAAGCTCATATATTATAGACGCCAGAGCCTCCATCTGCCTGGGCCTAAAGGATGTATGGAGTAGAGGCCCCAATTCCACCACCAGACAGAAAAACCCAGACTGGGATTTTATTTATTAAACCAAAAACATTAGGATTGTATTTATTAAACCAAAAACCATCAGAGTATGTTTAATTTATTGCATCAATTTGCCTTATGTAAGTTCAACCACAGAATCATCTACATAAAACAATCCAAAAAATTTTAATTTAAATCATGTCACTATCTACAGGATATGAGCCAGTACTCAAATTATAGCTTCAATATATTTTTTCTAATTTTGATATATAAATTATGCTACCTCTGAATATATTTTATACAAATTTTCTATGACCTTAACTAGAACATCTAACTAGAACATTTAATTCTTTTACTTATCAAGGTGGGAATTACTTTTTTTTTTAAAAGATTTTATTTATTTGACAGAGATAGAGACAGCCAGCGAGAGAGGGAACACAAGCAGGGGGAGTGGGAGAGGAAGAAGCAGGCTCCCAGCAGAGAAGCCTGATGTGGGGCTCGATCCCAGAACACTGGGATCACGCCCTGAGCCGAAGGGAGATGCTTAACGACTGTGCCACCCAGGCGCCCCAAGGTGGGAATTACTTTATAGATGAAAAGACTGAGGCTCAGGGTGGTCAATTAATTTCTCTTAAGTCAGTGAGCCGAACTTTTTTTTTTTTAAAGATTTTATTTATTTATTTATTTGAGAGAGAGAGAGTGAGCACAAGAGCGGGGTGGGGGGCAGAGAGAGAAGCAGACTCCCCGCTGAGCAGGGACCTGATGTGGGACTCGATCCCAGGACTCCAAGTTCATGACCTTAGCCAAAGTCAGACGCTCAACTAAGCCACCCAGCGCCCACTGAGCCAGAACTTAACCTAAGTATATCTGGCTTTATGTATGTCTTTCCACACTACCATTCTAACTGATGTCTACTTACTCCCATGACAGTTCCCAACACAGTTGGGCTGAAGTGCTCAGAGCTGATTTGACAGCACTGCACTATGGAGCTCTTGGTGTGTTTTCGTGTTATAGACCCTATTAATTATAGACCTATTAATACATTGCATTGGCCCTTGTCCATCTCTTTTATACTCTGATTCTACTCAAGATAGCCACTAACTTAAGTATTAATGCTCTAACTTCATTACAACTTAAATTTAAAATTAAACATGTCATATGCCCATTCAAAGAGGAGTACACCAGAGTCCAGAGTTTCTCATGGTTTGTCTCCCTCTCTGATTTCTTCCCATTCAGCTTTCCCTCCCTTCCCCTATGGTCCTCTGTGCTCTTCCTCAAAAACTAATGATGCACTATATGTTGGCCAAAAGAACATAATAAAAAAATAATAAAATAAGAGGAGTACACCAATGTCACTATAGCTTTTTTCAGGACAGAAAAAAATTGGAAATAAACCAAATGTCCACCAACAGCGGTATGAAAAAACAAACTGTGGTATATTTATATAATAGACTACAACTCATCAATAAAAACAGTGAACTGCTGATACATGCATCAAAATTGATGGGTATAAAAAGCATTATGCTCAGCAAAAGAAGTCAGATACAAAAGGAGATTTACCATATAATTCCATCTCTATAAAGTTCAACAGAAGGCAAAACTAATCTATGGGATAAAAATCAGAGGAGTGGAAGAAAAGACACTTCAAAGTAATACAGAATAGAGGGTTAGCCAGAAAATGTAACTCACTGTTCTGCCTTGACCAAAGAACACTATCAACTCATCAACTCATTCTGCTCCAGGAAACAGTTTCTCTCACTTTTCTCAGATGTGTTATTAAAAACGATATTGCTGTGAAATCCTAGATGTACAATTTACATCAATTTCAATTTCCTTCATTATTCTGTTGAGTGATTAATAGTCTTAAGAGTTAGTAGTTCACTATTTTATCAAGTTGGGGTTGATTCCTTCACCATCTGAGTGGCTCAGTAGGAAGAAGATGGTCTTTACATCATGATCAAAGGCATTTATTAAAACATACCATTTGTGACATGGTCTTTATAAAGAATAGAGTTATTGACATATAGAGATTACTTCAGGAGTGTTTAAAATGTCTTTTACATTTACTGTAAAGTAAATGACAAATTAGCCATATAAAACTGAATCTAGTTATAAATTAAATAGTTACATTAAAGTGTAAGTAAAAGGGTACAGAGAATAATGAAGAGGCAGTACAGAGAATAATGAAGAGGCAGTAAAGGAATATTACTATGCAAAAATGTGTTTTAGAAAATTATAATCATTAATTCTTCATATTTCGGTATAAATGTCTAGATTGTGTTAACCAAAGTCTAACTTGAAATATAAACTTTACTTTAGAAAACAAATGAGGCAAAAAAAATTTCTCCCACTAGTATCATAGAAGAACTTTGTTAAGCTCTGAATTTTCTGTACCTTTCTTATGATTAGGCACAGTAAGATGTTTAGTTTCTCCAGTAGATCCATCTTTTTCTGTCATCATCTTTGTTTCTACCCTCCACTCCCACCCTTGCTACTCCAGCTATTGCTGGTATTATGCTTGTAACATCCCCACGGGCCCCTGTGCTGGACAGTCATCCTCCCGCAATCCAGTGCCTCATTTGATACACTCCAATGCCTTCTTTACAGTCTTTTATATTTGATTGTTCCAAAATAATCTGCTCTTTTGTGAAGTTCCCCTCTAGTACTAAATAAAATATACTACCAATTGTTTTAAGTTTTTATTTAAATTCCAGTTAACATATACTGTAATATGAGTTTCAGGTGTACAATTTAGTGATTCAGTACTTCCATGTAACACCTGGTATTCATCACAACAAGTGCCCTCCTTAATCCCCACCACCTATTTAACCCATCCCCCACCAACCTCCCCTCTGGTAACCATCAGTTTGTTCTCTATAGTTAAGAGTCTGTTTCTTGGTTTTCCTCTTTTTCCCCCCCATGTTCATTTGTTTTGTTTCTTAAATTCCACATATGAATGAAATCATATGGTATTTGTCTTTCTCTGACCTATTTCACTTAGCATAATACTCTCTAGCTTCATCCATTTTGTAATTATGTTTTCCTGTAATAGTTCAAAAGCTCCTGCTCCACATTCAAGTTCATACTTCATTAAGGTAAACGGGCAGAGTCTCTGCCTCTGTTGGTGCTACTGTGTCAGACAGTGAAAAGCCACCACCCGTGGAGACCAGACATGGTCTTTGTGGTGGAAGGAGTGTTGGCCACTGTGAGAGACAGAAGTTCCCTATGCAGAAACTCTGCCCGTTTACCTTAATGAAGTATGAACTTGAATGTGGAGCAGGAGCTTTTGAACTATTACAGGAAAACATAATTACAAGGAGGACTTGGCTCTGGTTTGAAACAGTCTGAAATTGTAGGCAAATCCTTTGACCCCCACCCTAGATGTAAAGCCACACCATCAAGGGAAGACATCGTCTCCTGATGCCAACTCATCAGATTTAAAGAAAAATAAGGAATTCCATGTGTTTTAACAGATTTTTCTAACACTGTAGAATTAGATTACAAAACCTGACTTTTAATGGGCTCTCCAGTCCACCATCCCATAATTATATTTACTATTTTCCTTTTTCAATGGAAATACTGAATCTGGCCTATTTGGGCTGTTCCTTAATTTTATATTTCTACCAAGGAATGACTATTTCTAGGTTTTTAGATATTTCTATCTAAAAATGAAAAAGAATCTCAGAACTTTTTTACATATAGAGGTTGTTCTTCCAAGAGGAAGACAGGTGAAAATAGGCATTTCAACATTTTTGATAGTGATAATTATGATAGTAAAAAGATCACGTTTTCCAGAGTTGTTACAGTTCTTGCTTAATCTGATTTATTTTATTTCTGAATTGGTCTATCATTTAACTCACCATCACTTTATTCCATCTAATTTTATTATAAGTTGTTTTAAATTTCTTTAGATTTTAAAAATTGAGGAGACATGGCTCTGCAGGGAGAATATAAAAATATATGTATAACCATCTTGAGTTTAAAAATCCCTCTAAGATCGGTAGAAGAAGAAAGGGATAAAGAAAGGGGGGGTAATCAGAAGGGGGAATGAAGCATGAGAGACTATGGACTCTGAGAAACAAACTGAGGGCTTCGGAGGGGAGGGTGTGGGGGAATGGGATAGGCTGGTGGTGGGTAGTAAGGAGGGCACATATTGCCTGGTCCACTGGGTGTTATACGCAACTAATGAATCATGGAACTTTACATCAAAAACCAGGGATGTACTGTATAATGACTAACACAATATAATAAAAAATATATTATTATAAAAAAAATCCCTCTAAGATGGGTGCCTGGGTGGCTCAGTTGGTTAAGTGTCTGACTCTTGATTTTGGCTCAGGTCACGATCTCAGGGTTGTGAGATCAAGCTCTGCCTAGAGCTCTGCTCTGGGCGTGGAGCCTGCTTAAGATTCTCTCTCTCCCTCTCCCTCTGCCCCCCCTTCTCTCTCTCTCTCAAAAAAAAAAAAATCCCTCTAAGAGATGCATTTCTTAGGCATTTACGATTTTGAATCTAAATAACTGACATTTTATTCTTTAGGGTAAAAGTAGGTAGGAGTAGGAGGAGGAAGGAACTCAAATCTGCAGCTCAAATTCTGGAATAGTAGGAAGACTTCATCCTCAGTAATAAGGTTTGTATACAAGAAAATCAGTTATTCATTCAGTCACCCGATATTTAATAAGTTCTTTCTATATGTACAGTACCATGACAGCAATATAGGAATTTATTTGGGGTTACAGAAAAATCAATGAATTAACTAGAAAATCTCAAAAGAAAAAGAAAAAACCCTCAAATCAGAAATTTTTAGGACAGAAAATCTAGATGAAAACCCTGGTAGGGGAGATAAATTAGTTTTAAGAAAATGAGACATACATAAATTATTCTTCCAAAAGGGAGACATTTGCTTGGAATGTGCTAGGCCAGAGGTATCTCTAAGAATCCACACTGGACACATTCAAACAAAAAATATCAAAGTAAATCCCAATAAAAGTCCACCAAATGGCCAGCTTTCCAAGGAGTTTTGTAACCTTTATGGTTGATGCAATGCACTGAGCCATATCATACAAAATTACAGCAAGACCACAACTAAAGACTGGCAGTGATTTTTTTTCTGTGGAATCACAAACTGTTATTATTGCAGAGCATTGCAGAAGGCCCGAGGCAATGAAAAACCTAAGAAATACCAAAAATATAACCCCAGCTAGTAACTAAAAGACTATGTTTTTCAATTGTGAAATCTCTGAAATGATTTCTGAGAAAACATTTTTCAGTTTTTCACTAAAATAATGTCCTGATTTGATAAAATACACACACACACACACACACACACACACACACACACATATAATATTCATATTAGGCATTTTAACACCACGAAGTGAACATTCAGGAAACAATCAGGTTATTTACAAAGTAACTGAATAATTAGGTAATAGCATGAAACTGAAAGTTCTGTTACTGTACTCTGGTAAGTAGAAATTAGCTTCTAGCTAAAAAAACAAAGAAGGGTAAGGAAAATTATTAAATAAAGAGCAAGATCAAAAGTACCCCTCAATCTGTCTATATGTAGAAAAGAGTTTTTGATTGTTTCCTCTTTCCTTAACTGTGGCTGGTATAGATATAGACATGACTGCCTTCTAGAAATCATTATAGATTCCCTTCCCCATTCTTAGATATTACAAGGTATGTGGCCTTTCAAAGCTCAACTCTTTCCAACAAAATCTTATTCCTTAGTATTCAATTCTTCTCCTTAGGGAGACATTAATTTAAATTAAATTTTTCTCCTTAGTGGGCAATAATGAAAAAAAAAACGTGAAATACTGTGTTAGTCTTTCAGGCACTCATTCTTAGTCAATCAGCCATGATTTCAAGAACATTTATTGAATAAATGCCCTACAGCAGGCACTGTGATGAGTGGTCAAAGATACACTGGCAAATAAGACCCTCTCCCTGTCCTCAACAACTCCTAATCTATCCAAACAGCAAGAGAGATAAGCAACCAGCCACAATAGAGAAGGAGTACTTGGAAACACAGAAGAGGTATCCAACTCAGTCAAGGCAGGGATAGGAATCAGGACAGAATTCCCAAAGGATGTGACTTCAGAACTGAATTCTGAATAACAAGTCAAAGTTAGACAGACACAGATAGCAATGTATAAAGGCTCCCAGAAAAAGACAAAGGGCACAGGGAAGGAAATGCCATACTTAAGTATGACTTAAGCTTAGTGCGAGGCAAGAAAGTGTAAGGCATAGGGCTGAAGTCTTATGTAAAAGCAAGAAACTAAAGGGCTTTCTATATAACATTGAGAGTTTGAATTTTATCCTGAAGGTATTAGAGCCATAGAAGATTTTAAGCAGAGATTGAAAATACATTATTGGTGTTTTAGAAAATTTATTTTGGCCATGGTATGGAAAATGGACTGGAGAGAAAGTAAAGACGTTCTTACATTAACCCATATGAGACAATACTGGCCTCAAATAAGGTAACAGTGGTGGTGGGGGGGTGTGGATGAAAGTAAGATTTGAGGCCTGTAGAACTGACAGGAATTGATAAGACTACAGTGAGGTGAGAGAGGTAAAGGACAAAAAGGTGATAAGAATGACATCTAGACTTCTAGCTTGAGCAACTGGAACAGAAACAGAAGGAAGAGCAGTTGGGAATTTGAGGTAATTCTGGAACTTCCAGGTAGAGATTTCCATTATAAGTAAGATATTTACCCTGAAGCGCAGGAGGAAAATCCATATTAAAAACCAAATGAGTAAATGAAGCCATGGGAATGAAAGAGTTCAAGAGAGGCACTGGAGAATAAGAAAAAGGAGATGGACAAGGACAAAACCTTAAAAACAAAAACACCTAAAATATGTTAGAGAAAGAGTAGCACATAAGAGCAATTGAGGAGAAAACCAGACAATACAGTACCATGCATGTAGCAGGTAGGTAGAGCTTTTGAAAAAGGAGAAAACAGTCAGTGGCATCAACTGCTATCAATGCTAGCAGAGAAAATGACTGACAGTGTTCATTCCAGTTAACTAGCAAGCACTCACTGATTAACCAGAATGAAGTCACTGGTAACCTTTATGAGATAAGTTTCCACAAAGTTGAAGGGGCAAAAAGCCATACTGTGGCAGGTTGAGAAATGAACAGAAGGTAAAGAAATTGCTCATTAAAAGTTGACAACTCTCAAGAAACTTAGTTGTGAAGAGGAAAAGAGAAGTATGTGAGTAGCTGGAAGGGAATGTGTATGGACAAAGGAGGATTTTTGTTTCTCTGTTTTTTGAAAGAGATCTGAAAGGTAAGTACCAATGAAAAAGAGCCAGCGGAGAAAGACAGTAGATGATAAAGTAAAGAGAGAAAGACACCTCGGAAAGCTATAGAAAGAGCCAACAAGACTTAACTGTTATTCATTCCTCCCAAATCTTGAATAGAGAAGATCTGGAGAGAGAGAAAAACAAATTCAGGAGCTTTCCCTTGAAGACAGGAACCACATTAAGAGAACAGTGTATTACTAATCTGTCCTTAGATCTACCATCTGCTAACAGCATTGTGTTTTAACCTTTGCCGTGTCTTTTAGAAAGGGCAAGGAATCAACTGATGGACCTCACTAATGTTCACCTGATGTCAGTTTCTATGAGAATGTCCGGTCTTATGTAAATAACCTAGATGTGGTTTCCCTGATTCCATATACAGTAATTTAAACAGATACAGTCCTTGCCCTCAAGAAGCTCACAATAAAAAACAGATGACAGGGACACACGTCTACCACCACCACCACCACATGAGGTCACAATATTACAGTAAGAGAACATGACACTTCTTAAACAGGAATTTATACTAGGTACGAGTTTGGTATTTGTTATTTCTGGCTATGGATTACATGAAAGTTTTATTAGAATATTGGGTGGGGTTAGGAAAAGTATTATTGGACTTCCGCAAAAACAGAGGAGGCCTGGGAAATAAGCAGGGTGGGAGAACTTGACTGGATTATAAATCCTGAGGAAAAAAACCTGTTGTATCCCCTACCACCGGGCTTCCAAGGACTCAGTAAATGACAACAATTGACTGATTATATAAAGTCCTAGATCCAGAGACTCATTAATGGAAAAAATAGGTTTTTCAACTAGATTCAACTAAGGTTGAACAGGTAAGCTTGGATAGAAGACAGAATGCATTCTGGAAATCAAAGGATTAAAGGGGTATGAAACCTTAGACTGGGAGAAAAGATTTCCAGGGATGGAATATCAAAGAGCAATCAGGCTGATGATGAGACAGTTCAGGAGAACACTGTAGAGATGAGTGCTGGTACCCAAACTAGATACTACTACCTTTTGGTTTCAGGGAGAAAGCATGGATGTGGAAGAAATAACAGAAGTATTTACTAATAAACAGAATACTGGCCTAGCCAAGATTTTAGTGTTTTCCTGACAGAGGGGAAGAAATTTTATCATTCATTCTAGAAAATTCTGGGTTATTAAGATTTCAGTTAAGAGCTGCAGAGACCTCACATGAAAGTATGTTTTAAAAGTATTTATCTACTTTTTGGCTTGGCTATTCATAAGTCTTATATAGAACATCTTGCAATGTATTTCAGCAGGCAAGAAGTATAAATGATATTGGAAAAGAAATCTGGGGTCAGACTTTTTATGTTGAGAGAATTGTATCCAAGCCAAAAACTAGCAAGAGACAGCACCAGAACTCCACTTCAGTCTTTGATTCTAAATCTTGTGGTCACAGAATATTTTGGAAGGGGGAAATAAGCAACATGCCCACAATTAGAATATTACTACTATAACCTGGCAAGAAGTAATGAGGATTTGAACAAATAGGGACAAGAAAGGAGAGAGAAGTCTGGATTCCAAAGAAACTGTGGAGGTGGTGTTAACAGGATTTGACAACTGAGTACATGGGGTAGGTAAGAAAGAGGGATACATCATAATGAGTATGGGGTTTCCCCAGAAATGACTCACCACACAGTGCAACTTGGTTGTGGCATGCCAATGAGATGAATGTGTGTCCATACGTCATCTATCAATTCATAACAACCTGCTTAAATAGAGATCATGACAATAAGACTGCAACAAAAAGTATTGTTGAGACAGCCCTGATTATAGAAAAAGCAGAATTAATAAGGATCTGTGATTTTTTTCTCCAACACCACTCCTTAGAAAAAATGCTCCAGTGAGCATGTATGAATGTATCTAGTCAATTGAGAGGTAGAGTTTGACTGGACTAGAGGGTTGTTGGAAAGGATATATCAGGCTTAAATAACTTATTGAAACTAAGAGATTACAGAATATTAGAAATTGAAAAGTGTTAGAGATCACTTAGTTCAATTATTTCCATTAAAAAAAAACTGTTTATAGACCATTTCAAACATACATATAGTGAAAAGAACAGTATAATGAATCCCTAGGGTAACATATCACCAATTTATAGAAAACTTGTTTCAGCTTTATCCACACCCCCAGATAACTATAAAATTATATAAATATTTTATTATGAAATCTCTAAAATACAAGATTTTTTAACACATAATAATGTCAGAAGATATTAGCAAATGCTATATCTAATAAAGTGTTAATCACTAAAATATATAAAGAACTTCTACAACTCAACACCCAAAAAACCAAATAATCCAATTAAAAATGGGGAGAGGAACTGAACATTTTCCCAAAGACATATAAATAGTCAACAGTCACGTAAGAAGATCTCAACATCACTAATTATCAGGGAAATACAAATCAAAACCACAATGAGATCTCACTCTACACCTGTCAGAATGGCTAGTATCAGAAAGACAAGAAATAGTAAGTGTTGGCAAGGATGTGGAGAAAATGGAACCCTACTGCACTGTTGGTAGGAATGTAATGGTACAGCCACTATAGAAAAGAGTACAGAGGTTCCTAAAAATATTAAGAAATGCCATTTAATCCAATAATTCCACTACTAGCTCTTTACCCACAGAAAACAAAAACACTAATCCGAAAAGACATATGCACACTTACGTTCATTGCAGCATTATTTACAAAGCCAGGATATAGAAACAACTTGTGTCCATTGATAAATGAATGGATAAAGAAGATGTGATATATACACACAATGGAATATTACTCAGCCATAAGACAGAATGAGATCTTGCCATTTGTGACAACATGGATGGACCTAGAGGATACTACACTAAGTGAAATACGTCCAACAGAGAAAGACATGTGTCATATGATCTTATGTATATGTGAAAACTAAATAACAAAACAACTAACAAACAACACAAAAAGCAGAAACAGAACCATAAATAGAACTAATTGATGGTTGTCAGAGGGGAGAAGAGTAAAAGGATTAATAAAATGGGTGAAGGGCAATGGGAAATACAGGCTTCCAGTTACAGAATGAACAAGTCACAGGGATGAAAAGTACAGCACAGAAAATAGTCAATGGTTCTATAATAGAATTGTACGCTGACAGGTGGTAGCTACACTTGTGGGGAGCATAGCATAAGGTAGACTTGTTGAATCACTATGCTGTACACCTGAAACTAACGTAACACTGTGAGTCAACTATACTTCAATTAAAAAAGAATATGAATTCAATAGAAATGAGCAGATTTTTTTCTAAAAAAATACCATCATACCCCCCAAAATTAACAATAATTTCTTAATACCATAAAATATTTGGTCAGCATTCAACATTTCTCCAATTGTTTCATAATTTCTCTATATATGTCTCTGAAGTCTTTTTCATCTATAGTTTCCCCTTCCTTCTTTTTAAATTTTTCTTGCTAAGAAAACAGAAGCGAGGTAATATGCCCTATAAAGTTTCCCACATTCTAGATTTTGCTAAATGCATCCCAATGGTGTCATTTTACGTATTCTTCTGTACCTTGTATTTTCTCTAACCTGGTATATATAGGCTTCATCAGATTCAAGTCCAATTATCTGGCAAGAATGCTTCACAGGCAATAGAGGCACACAATGGCTGGCCCAAAACCCCCCTTATTTTTATTTTTATTTTCAAGATTTTATTTATTTGACAGAGAGAGAAACAGCACACACAAGTGAGTATGAGCAGGGGGAGGAGCAGAGGGAGAAGCAGACTCCTTGCTGAGGACGGAGCCCAACCCAGGACTTGATCCCAGGACCTGAGCTGAACGCAGACACTTAACCGACTAAGCCACCAAGGTCCCCAAAACCTTTTTTTTTTTTTAATACGGATTAAATTGAAGCCTCAGCATTGTCAAGTAGTTCACATAGTGATAAAATCAAGAACAAAACCCCAGCCTTTTCATTCTCTGTTTTCTACTCCTTTCATTGTATATTGTTAACATCTTGCTGAGTGATTATAATACACCAATTACTCTGCTATGCATTATATGAGATATGGTCCCACCACTCACCACTTATTACCCATGCCATAAATCCAGAAGACATTCTAGGTTTCTTCACTTCTCTTACTTTCACCAAGTCCATTAATTTTATCTGTTTAACATCTCTCTCATTTGTTCCATCCTTTCCACCCCCACACCTACTCCTTTAGTTCAGACCTTTCTCATTGCTTTCCTGAATCACTAAAATAGCTTCCTGAAGCCCCCCTCCTCCATAACTATCTTGCCTTTTTCAACCCAGACCTACCTTGTCAACAAAAGATTTTTCTAAGTTACAAGTCTAAAATATATGATTTTCTGCTTTAACCCTTTGATAGTCTCTCATTTCCATGGTGGAGTCCATATTCGTTAATGCAACCTATAGTCTCCTCCTTCATCTGACCTTTGTCTATCCAACCACCCGCATCTTCATTACTTCCACTCACTATATTCCAGTTTATTGACTCTTTGAAGCTTTCTCAATGTGCCAGCAAGGATATATAGTGATTAAAAGTAGACTCTAGAATTAGACTTGACTTTGATCCATATATTCCCCCATTTACCATCCATGCAACCCAGAACATACTTACCATCTCTGTGCACCACTTACCTCACCTGTAGAATGGGAAAATCTCACTGAATTATTTTCTGTGTGTGTGAAGGATGACTGAAATAGCACAAGTAAAAAACTAGCATGAGAGCACTCAGCAAATATTGGATAGTATCGGTGTCATTATGTTGTTCATTCATTTCTGTATCCTTTAAATCTACTCCCAAGAACGTTGTCCTCTTCTTTCTTGATAACCTCTCCCTTATTAATAACCTAGAAAATTCTGATTCTGATCTCTAAACCTTACAGATATTTGCATTGCTGTGCCCTATGGCTGTAAGTCTGTCTCTCTACACAACTGTGAAAATTTTAGACAGAGACCAGATCTTTCTTATATTTGGCTCTTCATGTCCTGGAACACAGGCAATTCACTGTCCTGGTTCAGTGGAAAGCTCAATAATTCAAGTTTGGTAAACAACAAAATTGATGGTGTTGACTTTAATTATATCAATTTTAATTTATGAGTCACTGAACCATATTTTAGGAAAAATATAAAATAGTTGATATTGAAATATTAACTGTTCATCAGCTCCTTTCCTTTATTATTTCTTTTTTTTACTAAATTAATAATGTAGGATTGTATCTGATGACAATAAGTTTCCTTTCCTTTCAACAGTGAAAACTGTATAATTATAAAATTTTTAAATGGTTAAATCTTTTGCTACTTATTTTAATTCAAATCCAGTATATTATTATATATATTCAGAACTCAAACTATTCATCTTCATCTAAACCTTCAATTAAATTCCACAATGCAAACCTCTTGGCACTAGAACTACATTTCATGTTTATTCAACTGAGACTGTGTCTTGAAAAAGTGTTGAAGTTTGGGGGTTTTCTGGTGAGAATCCACGTTCTGACATCACCTTGCCCATGACAGCGATTGGCTGTTGGAAGGCAAAGAAGAGTTTATAGCCAGTCACAGCAAGCAAATGAGTGAGTGAGAGAGCAGAGGAAATATTCAATCTGTGTCGCTCACTCCTGTGAGACTGTCTCCTCACTCCAGAACTGCAAAAGGGTAAGATTTACTATGACGACTTCATTTTCTTAAAATTGAACACTCCACATTTTACATCTCCGGACCTGGCTTTGAATTTTTTATTTTAATGTTGATGTTATTGAATTGTATAGAATGGCTATGTAATTTAACACTTGCGTATCATTAAAACTAGTACTTCAGAGTTTAGATTCTTTCCAAAAGGTTAAGCTTATTAACCTACACACGTAAATAAGTTCTTAATATTGTGCACATAAACTAGAAAATTTTGTGTCCTACTTTCTGTCTCTCCACCTCACAAATAACTATTTGTTTCCTCGTTCTGATGTATTCAAGATAACCCGACTGAAAACTATTTTTCACTTGTAAATATGCCTCAATGAATGCAGATTTCACCATATATTATGCCTAATCTATACTTCAATTATATACAATGTCTTTTCAATATGTTCGGTTTCAAAGTGTTCATATCTTGTATCTCTAAAATCAGTATGGAAAAATATATAGTACTAAAGAAATAAATAATGTCGGTAGTTTATCATACTTTTTCCAATGAAAACTTGTAATTAGATTTTCAAAACTATCCTTTAAGAATGTTTGAATTGTTGTCTGGGTTAGTAGTAGTCAATATAGATGTCTGTTTTTTATGAATCACAAAGTAAATAAAATGAGATTTATGTAGGCAGCCAATTGCTGCCTACATGAATCACTTGGTTCTTTTTATATTATTCCTGCTATGTTTTCATCTAGTTGTTTTTAGGGTTTGCTATGAGAAATTTATGTAATCAAAACCCTTTCTACAGTTCCATGTATTTAAGTTTTTAGCTCTTTAAGACATTATAAATATTCCTTAAGACATTATAAATATTCCAACTCTTTTCATAAAGCTGCAGAGCAAATAATCTTCCTATTTGCTGGCAAGCTTGACCATGGGTAACAAAGTTTAAAGTAATACTTTAAGCACCCCAATAGCAATAAAAACTTCTTAGACAGATGGGCCCCCTTTAGGGGCAAAGCCTCTTTATCGTCGTGCGGCCATTCAGAACTTTTACTGAAGTAGACAGAACTGTTAGCAAGTGTGTAGGCATCAAAATCAAAAGACCCAGTCTGCCACAAATAGAGTGTGACTTAGGACCCAAGACACCTTCTCCAAGCCTTAAATTTTACTCTGTGTAATGTTTCAGTGTTAGATACTCAATAAGGATACAATAAATTATGGCTAATGACAAAATGTAAAATCAAACTTCAGAATATAGTATGTGACATGGGTTTCATACATACATTTTAAATACTACTTTTCCAAGTGTGTTTACGGGGAAATTGCCATCATCATTACATATTGCTTCTAAAATGTTGCCAAAGCTGTCACTCTCAGTTAAACACTTTCAGTTAAACATATATGTCAGTGAAATGGGTGGGTGTTAGTAGGCTTGTAGCTAAGTTTATTCAACCTTTATTAAAACAGGATTTTATCAAATAGAATGAAATTAAAGCAGGATAGGATTTTACTATCTCTCTCTTTATATTTATGAGGAATCTTTGTGGAAGTGAGATCTTTGCATGGCCACAAACCCCAGGACTGTTTGGGAACTACTCCCATTCTGAGAGTTGCATCTTCAATTCTTCCATAGAATTGAAGTCTCCATGATGACTATTGACCTGACCCTGAAAAGCTCTTGATCCGTCCTGTGACAGTCTCCCCACTAGTGATGGAAAGCTGAAATGGAGCTGGAGAATAACCTAATTTGAGAAAATCTTCCCCTGATATCCCAAGGTGAAACTCTGATGAACTCTTCTCATAGAGTTATCCTTAGACATGGCTATTTGGTGCTATATGCTATGAAAATAGTATTTCACATATTACGGATCATTTCATATACAGAAAAAAAATACAAAGTATTCTAAGGTATTCATAGGAAAAATGGCTCCCATTTCCCATCTTACAAATAAACTTTTAGTTCGAAACCCATATAGAACCAATATATGGAATAAATATCTATAAAAATCACTGGTATAAAAGCAATCATTTAAATGTATTCAATTTTTGCTTAGTTTTTAATTATAAAAAAACCAGGCCACATAACTACACTAACAATTCAATTTCCTTAGTTGATATTCCCATGTCAATGATATTAGGAAGCCTGCTTGCCCCAGTGTGAAGTACACTAAGCATTCAAGCCCCTTACAGTAATGAAATGGTCTGCCACTGACAAATGGCAGCAGGTAGGGTAAAACCAAATATGGAACTCAAAATTACTTAAACAGACAGGTAAAGTTAGTTTTCTACCACTTAAAAAAAAGGAACAATTTTAAAATAAAAGCCAGAAAATCGGTCTTAATTAGTCAAAACTATAACTGGACAGAAACAAAAACAAATACTTCATTTTCTAGTATGAGTAAAAAAGTTACACTCCTAGTTTTAATATTTATTAACTTTACCACTTCATTAATTCCAGAAGCAATCACCAAAATGAAGACTGCTTTAATTTTGCTCAGCATTTTGGGAATGGCCTGTGCTTTCTCAGTAAGTTCTATATTAAAAACCTATAGTTATTTCCTTTTTTGGTCTTTTTATGTAAAAGAGAGAGTATGTAATAATTAAATGTTCTTTTAAACAGATGAAAAACTTGCATCGAAGAGCCAAATTAGAGGATTCTGAAGAAAATGGGGTAATTATGTTTAGAATACATTCTTGTCCTGACTATACTTCTAGATTTATTGCACATTAAACATGAATATATCATTTATTTTGCTTATGCAGGTCTTTAAGTACCGGCCACGATATTCTCTTTACAAGCATGCCTACTTTTATCCTCCTCTAAAACGATTTCCAGTTCAGGTAAGTATAAAAATTAATTTTCTTTCCCACCCATTATAATTTAAAGGGAATCAAATTTAACTACAAAACACCAAAATTCAATTCTCACTGAAAGTCAGCCAGAAAGACTGACTTACTACAAAAACTTTGCTTTTAATACAATACAATAAAATTTACTCCTAAGTTCTCTTTTAAAGCAGAGATATCTACATCATTTGGGCCCAGCCTAGAATGATATAATAAAAGCAAACACCTTGGTAGAGAGTTCAGGTATTTTGGCTAACGCATTGACAAAATGGACAACTTTATCTGTTGTTGACAGTTAAGTCAGTGATAAGGCCACTGTCATGTTATAGTTGAGTCACTACTGTCATACAGCTGTTAACATCCAATAATTTAGAGTCCTGTAATTGGTAAGGGGAAAGCTGACTTCATAAATAGCAGAGACCATTTTTAAAAACATTCCTGATAATCAATGGTGACTGCTGATGATTTTCTGAACCTATGACCTGTGTGAAGTGTGGCTCAAGAATGGTAGAGGAACAAGAGAAATTCATGAAGTGAACTAAAAGCTTGTGAGAAAAACAAAACATCCTTAAAATTCGTAAACAAAAAGGAAAATAACAAACACTAAAAATAAGAATTTCTACTTTTACTGGGTTACCAGTGAAGAAAGTCTTTGAAAACTTGAGGGTGTGGTGTTGATTTAAAATATTCAACGAACCAGAATTGTGCTATTTTTATTACTATACAGTTTGGGTTCAAGGCACCAATTATGCACCACTTGACCCAGGACTCCTGAGACACTAAAAGCAGTCAAGATGCTGAAAACGATGCCTCAGCACAGTGGCTTGGCAGAGCATCCTACCATGTGTTGAGCCAACCCATTTCTAACTCATACAATGTTAGGAAATGATCATCTTAAAGTATTTATAGCACCATAATAATTATGGGGAATGTGTGTGGCCACAGAAATATGAGCACAGATAATACAAGAGTTGTGGGTTTTCAGAATTGTCTTCCATTCTTTGGTACACCTCAGACCCACGAATAAACAGTGCTCATTTGAATGTTTGCTTCATTCTCCTTCTTAAACTAAATGGAAATGATAATAAATTTAAATTTCTGACTAGCTCCTCAATTTTTCTAAAATATCACATAGAGATATTCCCATCTATAAATTTTTACAGATATATAAGTGTGATCTAATGAAAATATCCATAGTGAAAAGATACTAGGAGAGGTTATATTTTTTCATTACTGATAAATTCAAAGTTCAAAACTCTTCAAGTAGATTTTTAATATACAAAATTTAGAGAAATTACATGCAGACAAATTCATTTCAACTAATACAGAATTTGTTAGTAAGACAGTTGTATTTAAAAAACGTCCAATGAAATGTATGCCCCAATCCAACCATCTGATCTAGTATTGATGATCTATTCTTCTACTTTACAAAGTTTCATTTCTCGAATTTTTTCCATTACATGTCTACTTGTATATTTTCCATAGCTCTGTATTATTCTCTTAAGTCTACCAAGTATTTGGTGCCCAGATTGTCAACCCAAAATGTATTAAGCTGTATTGGCTTTGAAATTTATGTTTTATTCAAACAAATCTGTGTTTACATATAATCATTTCTTTTTTTTTAAGATTTATCTATTTTAGAGAGAGTTTGCACAAGTGAGGGGAGGGGTAGAGGGAGAGGGAGAAAGAATCCTCAAGCAGACTCCTGCTGAACAATGAGCCTGACGTGGGGCTTGATTCCATGACCCTGAGATCATGACCCAAGGAGAAATCAAGAGTCGGCCACCTAACCAACAGAGCCACCCAGGCACCCCTACATATAATCATTTCTAAAATACCAACTTCCATGAAATATGTCATATTAATTATAAAGCTATCAACAGTCTACCTATAGCTTATCTATCTGCTTGGCTATAGAAATGTAAGCATAGATAAGCTTAACAACCTAAGCATTTTTAATTGAGGAAATTGTTTCTATTAGGAATCATATGTTATTTGAATTATATGTGAAGTCTTTGAGGGCAGAAACTTTATATTTCTTTTATTGGACTGATCTCAGCTATCACAGTGCTTGACACAGAGAAACTGTCCATGTTTCCAACTTCATCTCTTGCTACCACCCTCATTCTAACAATGCCTAAAACATATATTTTGGGATTGAATAAATGGGAATGATAGAAGTTGAAAGGAGTAATGGTAAAATATATATATATACATATATGTGTGTGTATATATGTGTGTGTATGGGTGTATTTGACTTCCGGAAGAACAATATGTCTTAGCTACAAGTTGGCATAAATGAAAGAAAGGAAAAAAGAAAATATCAAGGCTTCAGGGCATTTCATGAAGTTTAAAATTGTTCTCACTGTAGATACTAATTGAAGAGTGAAGTGGTTGGGACAGCAAGAAGGCTACGGGTGAGGAAGCTTGTAAAAAGATTCAAACAGGCCCACTGAGACAAATATGTTGCATAAATATGCACCTATTAACTAACCAATAGAAACAGTTTACATGTAATACTATGCTTTATTCACCCTCTGCGCTAGGGAAAGCACAACCATTAAGGTCATGGCAGGGGAAGAACAGGTCTAATTATTCTGTTTTCCACCCAAGGTTATTCTTGGCTCAAAGGGACAAGCGTTCCCTTTTCTTGGGTGGATGGCATGGCCACTGAAGAATGAGCTCTACAGGGACAGCCCTGAGCAGGACTGGATCATGAGTATTTCCTCATATCTGATCTCTAACCCTGAGGTTCTTCTGCAGCTATATTTTCTAAGACCCACAGTACTTAACTAGGTCATCAGAATCAAAGCTAAGATTTGTAGGGCAGAAAATAACAGCATCTTAAGTTGGGTATCCATTTATCCATCTGGTGCCATTAGGGGTGGTTGCAGAAGAGAAGGAAAATTCAATTTAACACCGGGAGGAAGATGAAAAACATCTCCTCTACTGTTTTAAAGTCTCTGATAACAGGTGTTTAGACTTATATTTCCTTTTAAAAAGTAGCAAAGCTTGTTAACTTATAATTGTATTTTTATATACAGACTCCTTGGTTTAAAATATTCTCATTCAATATTGAGCTCTTTAGAGGGATGGTACTCTATAACTCTCCTAAATGAGTAAGTGAATTAATTTTGCTCTTAATTTTTTATCTCATATGTATAAAATTTTATTTATATATACAGAAAGGCTTATTTTATGAAGTAGCTTTAATTAGACTGAAAGATACCAAAACTTATATGTATCTCTAATTTCAAGTCAAATTCTAATTTAAATTCACCAGGAGCTCATTATTTAAAATAATCATTCAGTAACAACTTTTATTTCACAATAAGCCTAATCATCATTTCATTTATATTTTATAATGAAAATAAAATAACATGATCCATGTGTTAGTTCATTTGCCTTGAACTGGCTGGAGAAGGCACAACTGCTCTGGGCTTGATTCTTTCTCTGTAAAATAGATTTCTTTTTTTGTATTTTTTTAAATTTTATATTTAAGTCATGTGTTTTTTTAAATATTTTTTTATTATATTATGTTAGTCACCATACAGTACATCCCTGGTTTTTGATGTAAAGTTCCATGATTCATTAGTTGCGTATAACACCCAGTGCACCATGCAATACGTGCCCTCCTTACTACCCATCACCAGCCTATTCCATTCCCCCACCCCCGCCCCTCTGAAGCCCGCAGTTTGTTTCTCAGACTCCCTAGTCTCTCATGCTTCATTCCCCCTTCTGATTACCCCCCTTTCTTATCATAAAATAGGCAGAAGATATGAACAGACACTTTTCCAATGAAGACATACAAATGGCTAACAGACACATGAAAAAATTTTCAAAATCATTAGCCATCAGGGAAATTCAAATCAAAACCACACTGAGATACCACCTTATGCCAGTTAGAATGGCAAAAACTGACAAGGCAAGAAACAACAATTGTTAGAGAGGATGTGGAGAAAGGGGATCCCTCCTACATTGTTGGTGGGAATGCAAGTTGGTACAGCCACTCTGGAAAACAGTGTGGAGGTCCCTTAAAAAGTTAAAAATTGAGCTACCTTATGATCCAGCCATTGCACTACTGGGTTTTTACCCCAAAGATACAGACGTAGTGAAGAGAAGGGCCATATGCACCCCAATGTTCATAGCAGCTCTGTCCACAATAGCTAAATCGTGGAAGGAGCCAAGATGCCCTTCAACAGATGACTGGATTAAGAAGTTGTGGTCCATATATACAATGGAATATTATTCAGCTGTAAAATAGATTTAACTAGATAATCCTCTTGTTCTTGCAGAGTTAGGCAATTCTGCGATTCATTGCTCTAGTTTTTACATACAAAATGTTTCAACATATTTCTAATTCTTCTGGTGTTGAAAATGGAGTATCTCATTTCATATCTTTATCACTACAAAATGCCTTTCTCTCTCTAACCTCATTTTATATATTCCCAATCTCCTTGTATCTCTTTCTCAGAATCATATGAGAACTGTTCTAAGAAAATAAATCAGTCAAGATGGTAATACTAATTAGGGTAATTATTTGTACATATTTTATCTTAATTTAATCAGCAGGAAATTTCCTTTGGTGTTGAAAGTATGTATACATATACATGTACACAGATATTCATATATGTATGAATTCACATATATATACTTTTTTTTAGAGCAGTAGTGACTCATCTGAAGAAGATGGAAATGGTGACAGCTCAGAAGAGGAGGAAGAAGAAGAGGTAAGGAACTTCTGCAGGATTTTTCATAACAAACCAGGCAGCATAAAAACAAATAGGAAACTATTCTACTGTAGCCTGGACTTCGCAAACAGCCGGTGCCAGTTTACCAACTACCCACAGTCTTCTATTTTGGACAAGGAGAATGTTATTGAAATTAGAATCAACTAAGATGACCTGTTTAAAATACTACTGCAGTTTGACGTTAAAGTTACCCGTAAGTGGTACACAAAAACCAAAACTGGCTCCAGTATAAGTGGAAGAAGTGTAAATTCTGATAAAAAGAAAAGAAAGCATTATTTGTACTTAGGTAGACAGAACAAGATGGTAAAATACAAGTACCTAAACTCAGTGCAATACTTGTTTTAAGGACTGAATTTAAACTCAATTTACTAAGTGGGTAGTATATGAAAAGCTAATCTTATATCCTCTACAATGTTATTGTGACCCATTGGTCTTTCTTGACCCGCAAAATAGGGTTGTTCTTTTAAATGGGAATTTCATATGTCTTTTTGTCTAATAATAAAATTTATGTTCTTACAGAAATGCAAATACTCAAGATGTATAAATATATATATAGCACTATACAGTACTACAGATTCTACACATAGTACTACATAGTCTTCTATAGTACTACAAATTACTGTAGTTCATGGCTAAAATTCATCTGTATATCTTGGAAACTGTGCTAACACGTTTATAACTGACACTCTTGCTCAATATACTAATTACATACATTTTCTGGGTAGTCAATTGTAGCTATCCACTGCTTTGGGGACCTTCTAAATTCAGGTATTCCTAAGTGCTATTTATGAATGGGCAGTAAGAGTAAAAAATGGATCATGTATGAACATCTGCTATCTTGCAAATAAAACTGTATGGGAACTTTAAAAGTGACAAATAATTAGTTTGATTTTTTTTTAACCATAAAAGTATCATTTCCAGTACTATAATTTACCCTAATAGCTTAAGGAAGACCTTACAAGAATATCAAGCCAGTACCAGGAAAAACGCCACCTACTAAATCCCACAGAATTTTGCCTGGAGTTCCACTTAGTAATCTTACACAACAACTAAGCTGAGGTAATCCATTTAACTACAACTGTTTGCTGTACAGTGATCGAAAAATTGCCTTGCCAGCTGGATTTCTCAATTAGACTGCATACCCTTTGGCAATGGTTCTTCATTTGTTATGATGGTGGTTGGGAATGGAGGAAGATTAGGACTCCCTTAAAACTGTGATGAAATCATATACACTCAAAATGTTGCCAACAATCTCTGAACATTTATCATTGTCCCAAAACTTATCTGTAAACTTCTCATGACCCAAAGGACTACAGACCATAGGTTTCATCTCTGGTTTGGGGAGAAACTGCTGTATCCTCCTTATAAGTCCTCGCATTGCCTAGCACGTTTCTTATACAATATATGGTACCCAACAAATATCTGGTGGCTTGGTTTTGAAAACTTCCGAGAATAAATACTCCAAACAACACTCATTAAAAGTGATCATAGCAAAGTGGATAAATAAACCTGGAGGCTTCTATCCTGAAGAGATTCTAGAACTTCCTTTTTCCCCATTTCTTCCCTAAAATTTCATTGGCAATTCAGGTTAAATATACGGAGTCCCCAAGAATTGTATTCATATGAGAGGGTGCTTAAGAATGTTTACTATTTGGTGATCAAACATTTTTTTCCACTCCTAAACTATTCAGCCTCACTATACATTATCATATGTATAGAGGTCATTGAAATTTCAGAAACTGAACTCATAAGTGTAACCAGCACCAATATCAAAAAGCAGCACATACATTGTGCTCCATTTCATTCATTAACCAAAGCCACCAAGAGCAACTGCTAAATTTTAAGTCCTAACAGATACTGGTTTTGCCTATTTTGTGTGTTACATCGTATATTCTTTTGTATGTGGCCTCTTCCACTCTCAACTTCAAAGGTTGATCTGTACCATTCTACAATTGTATGTCATTCATTCTCATTGTCAGTATCTCATGATGTGAATGTACCACAATGTATTACTCTTCTGTTGATGGCCATTTGGGTAGTTTCCAAGTTTGGGCTATAATGAAGAGTGCTATTGCGAATATTTTAGTATGCCTTCTGGTGAACATATGCATTTATTTCTGAAGGCCATTTTACTCAGAAGTAAAACTTCTAAGTCAAAAGGTATGCATATGTTCAATCTGAGCAGATACAACCAAAGCAGATAAACTGTGGTCTCCTTCTATCAGTGTTATCAGTTGTTCCACATTCTCACCAATATTTGTTTCTTTCGTCATTTTAGCCATTCTAATGGGTTAATAATACTTTTTTAAAAATTATTGCTAATTTTTCTATTCAGAAAGATATTTGAAGCTTAATACCCATCAACAGACTGACCTGTTTTCCTTTTTAATTCACTGCAATAGGCTAGCCTTAAATAAAGTATCTAATAAATAAAGGGCTTTGTAGGAGAAAATACAGAAGTTCATAGTTGAGAATTTGGATCTTTAATCATGACCTTGCCACTAATGAACTACCATCTATTTGACCTCATGAAAGTTATTTATCTTATTGGACCTCAGGTTTGTCATGTGTAATATGACAGTACAGAACCCAAATTGTATGTTCTATTCTAAGAATCTTTCCTCCTTCTCCCCTGAAAGGTTTAGTCTGTTGGAATAAAGCATAAGTGAGAAAAAAATAAACAGCATGGTGTTTGTGGGTTATTTGACACAATTAGCTTAGGGACTGTTTTGGGGTGGATTCTAGTAGTCCCAAGAGTTTATTGAAACAGTGGAATTTACAAATTTGATGAAATAAACACATTCTTCTTTAGTCACTTTGTTTTAGTAATAAGGCAGGCTAAATCCAGGTTGTGTCTGTTTTATTTTTTTTATTTTTATTCTTTATATAAACTTGTTTTTTTCTTCAATATTTTATTTTGGAATCTGTGGATTATCTTAAGTTTTTATTGAAATTCCAGTTAGTTAATATACAAGGTAATACTAGTTTCAAGTGTAAAATATAGTGATTCAACGTTTCCATACAACACCCAGTGCTCATTACAATTGCCCTCCTTAATCCTCATCACCTATATAACCCATCTTCCCACTCACCTCCCCTCTGGTAACCATCAGTTTGTTCTCTATAGTTAACAGTTTGTTTCTTGGTTTGCCTCTCTCTCTTTTTTTCCCTTTGCTTGTCTGTTTTATTTCTTAAATTCCACATATGAGTGAAATCGTACGGTATTTGTCTTTCTCTGACTTATTTCACTTAGCATAATACTCTCTAGCTCCATCCACATCATTGCAAATGGCAAGATTTCATTCTTTTTCATGGCTGAATAATATTCCAGTGTGTGTGTGTGTGTGTGTGTGTGTGTGTGTGTGTGTGTGTGTGTGTATGTATATGTATCACATCTTCTTTATCCATGCATGATGTAAAGTTTGACTTTTAATATTAGCTATGAATTACAACAGACTAACTCCATTAACAAACAACTGCCTAACAACATAAAGGCCAAGAATAAAATGTTAAATAAATTATAGTAATATTAACAAGATTATAATAAGCATTCATTTGAGGAGTGTTAATTTTTTTAAAACACCTTCATGCAATAACATTATATACCACTAAAAATTTCTTGGAGTGTTTAGTTTCTTTATTGCATGGTAAAATTGTGTCAAATATCTGAAGTTTTCTGAATACTGCATCTAATACAGAACTGGCTTATATACTGGCAGGTGACTTTTAAATTAAATACATTTTTTGTCTAAATATACTTGAAAGCATATGAAAAATAGTCACTTCTTTTTGCCAGTAAATAAGACATTCGATCAATTTGTTTGAAGACAGGCATTTCTATAAAAATTCCTTTCAGAAAAAAATATCCTAGGCATAGTGTGAACATTCATATAAATCCTCCCCCTCATCAAAAACATCATACTGCATTACAAAGGGCTCAGCTTTTTAAATTAGAAAGATGACAGCTACATCACATATAAGACCTTAAGCAAGTTATTTACCTTTTCCGAGCTCACCTTCCCTTTCTAAAGAGAATAATAATGCTACCTTACAAGACTATTATAAGAAATTAAAAAAAAAAAGTATAAGTTCTCAGCTGATTTTTCAGCAAATGTAAGAATCCATTTACTACCATGTTGTAATAGTATTGATAAGACGAAGAGCCTAAGGCATCTAGAATATAATATCACATAGTTAGATATGCTGAAATTATTACAAAAGTGTGTTTTATTGATTAAATACAATATGGAAATGTCTAAAACTGACTTTGGTGAGATAAATAGAATGAGATAACTTTGAGTTGAGTTCTAAGACGTGAGAAGTGCAAATGGCATAAGAGGAAGCAAAACTGTTAGCATTAAGTGATGAGCTGGCTGAAGAATACGTTTTTCTCAATAGTGGCTCATGACTCCAACAAATTTTGAGTTCTCTTCCAGCTAAAATAACTTTTCTTGCTCTGGATATTTTCACCAGGAGACTTCAAATGAAGAAGAAAACAATGAAGAGAATGCAAATTCTGATGAAAATGAAGATGAAGAGTCTGAGGCTGAGAACACCACTCTTACTGCCACACCTGGCTATGGAGAGGAGACCACACCTGGAACAGGTTATATAGGTCTAGCTGCAATCCAACTTCCCAAGAAGGTAATAATTCCTCAAAAATGTTAAATCTGATTTCATTTCTTTACTGAAATCTAAGGTTATCTTGACACCAAACACACAGTGTTTTATATTACTTTACCTTCATTAACTCATTGAAAAAACAAGAGCAGGTTCAATTTCCCTGTTTACATGTAAGGAAAGATCTTTTCCCAGGCAAGTTCTCTTCCCATGTTATTACACTGACTTCCTACATTATAGCAGAAGACTAAGGACAAGCATCTTAGCAATGGATAAAAGGTCCTGAAAGATGCCACTGTATTTCAGGGAAGAGGACTCTAAGACAGACAAAGAGAATAGCAAAGCTATAGGAAGCATCTCCCACAGAGAAGGCTTATTTATCAAGTACTTTTTCTCCATCTAAACCCAATGACAAAGTTACGAATCTTGAATTCTTAAAACACCCACCAAAGGTACTAATTCTGATTTTTAAAACACCCACCAATTCTTTTGTAAGTTAACCTGGCTTCAGTTCAAAAATACATCTAGAGCAAGGCCTTAGGTACAGCTGTGTTGCATGAAGGAATGGTCTTAAGTTTTTACATTTTCACACCTAAATCTGGATTCTTTCAAACTTTTCCTTACAGTCTGGGGATATAGGACACAAGGCTACAAAAGAGGAGGAAAGTGATGAAGAAGAAGAGGAAGATGAAGAAAATGAAGAAAATGAAGCAGAAGTGGATGAAAATGGGCAAGGCATAAACGGCACCAGCAGCAACAGCACAGAGGCAGAAAATGGCAATGGCAGCAGTGACGGAGACAATGGAGAAGGTGAAGAAGAAAGTGTCACTGAAGCCCATGCAGAAGGAACCACAGTGGCTGGAAAGCAGGACAATGGTGGCTCTAAGACAACAACCTCTCCAGATGGTGGGTATGAACGTACGACTCCAGCACCAGAGCTCTATGGGACTACCATCCGGCCATCTGGGGAAGCCACCCCCACCGGATATGAGGGAGAGTATGAACAAACAGGCACTAATGAATACGACAATGGATATGAAGTCTATGAAAATGAGAATGGGGAACCTCGTGGGGATAATTACCGAGCCTATGAGGATGAGTACAGCTACTATAAAGGGCGCAGCTACGATGGCTATGATGGTCAAGATTACTACTATCACCATCAGTGAAGACGCGGCCTGGGATGAATTCCTCCATTCTGGCATTTCATGTGGCTACCATTTTCAAAGTTCAACTCAGGAAGGTGCAATATAACAAATGTGCATATTATAATGGGGAATGGTGCTACTGTTCCAAAGTAATTTTCTGTAATTGCTTCTGCAAGTAATGTGCTTCTTGTTGCTTTTCCCTGGTATATTATTGAAAGGCTACTGCAAATCAGGGCCATTTAAGCCAATCCATGAGATTGAGTTCAATTAAATGTTTTGAGGTTGTAGTTCTATAAATAGTATTTTTAACATGTTTGTACTACTATTAACTGCTAAAACTACTCTTCATACAAGATGTGCTTCTAAGAATTAACATTAATGATACTATATACAAAATATGTGTTCTTTAATCACGCTACTTATCCAACACTGTATATTATGTTTAATTATCATCTTCATGTATTTTTATGTGACCTTTATGTATATTCTATCTATGGGTTTTATCACAAATAAAAATGCAATCTTTCAAATATGTTATAATTTAAAAAAGAGAGAGAGAGAGATGCAGAATTGAAAAAGATGAATCCGGGGGGGGGTGGGGACAACTGAACTAAAGGATAAAAGCTTATTGTTTAAAACTATGGTTTAAAACTCAGAAGAACTGTAAGTATTTTGTCATGGATAAATCAACATAAATAAGATTTTGACATGCTTGTGGGCACAGTCAACCATATACATCAGGAGAATAAATGGCTTTAATTATAGTTGCCAGATTTAACAAAAATATAGGATGCTTAGTTAAATTCAAATTTCAGATAAACAATGAAAAACTTCTTAGTATAAGTATGCTTCATGAATTATTTGGCCTCTGTGAATTATCTGGGACATACTTACACTAAATAAATCATTCATTACTTATCTAAAATTCAAATTTAATGGAATATCCTATTTTGTATCTGGCAACCCTACTCCTATTTGATTTGGTTTTAGGTGGGGTAGGGAGTAGGATGGAGTAGAAAACTCTTACATAATCACACACATGCACACCATTAAAGAGTGGTTGCAGACATCATGACATCATGATGCTTCACTCCTAAATATTTCAGTATTTAGTATAAAAGCAAGAAATTCTCCTACATAGCCACAATACCATTCTCATTCTCATTATAAAGAAATTAAACACAGCAATGATAGTATTTTGTAATTTACAGATCATATTCACATTTTCCCAATTATTCTAATAATATCATTGATTACTAACTCATTTAATCCTCACAAAACTCTGTCAGGTAGGTATTTTTATCATCCCCCATCTTATTGATGAAGGAACTGAGTCAGGCACAAAGAGAACCACAGCTTGCACAAGGTCACAATTGACAAAGCTGAGCGTAAAACAAAGGCAGGCTGGTTTTAGCACCTGCGCTCTTTACCATTTATGGTATATTCATTAGTGTATATTTATCAGCAATAGATGTTGAGCCATAACTGAGCAGGAAATCTCTAATGATGAGAACACTGCTGAAAAATAAGCTTTGTCCTATATTACAATTTTCTTAGAACCAGCCAGGTTTTATGACTTGAGCCCTAAAGAATATTTTCAAAGCAAGGGTCTTCTCATATTTTGGCATATGTTTTTACATATTGTGCAAAGTGCAGGAACTCTGGAGTCAGATGGGTCTGAATAATGGTATTATTGAGAGTGAATTAATATCCTTCTCTAGTTCTCATCACCTCATTTCCTACATGTGGAGTGTACTCAGTAGTTGCTGTTCAGAGCCCAACATGTTAATGAGGTGATCAGGATCATCTCTCTCCTCTCCGCTCCCCTTCCTTTCTCCGTCTTAACACTTGGGTACATCCGACTGTTATATAATTACCTGGTCCTTTGGGAACTCATGGAACATTGTTTTCTTGCCCTAATGCATCTTTGTAAACAAAAGCTTTTGATGAGATTGAGGCCTTGGGAACAGTGTAATCAATACTCTTTATTAGACAATATAGGTAATCTTTACTATTTATTTGTGACGTATTGTCACAAACTATCTCAGTATATCATAGAATCCTCAAATCTTAGATTTGGAAAGGATCTTTGAAATCTGTGAAGTTCACTTATTAATATTCCAAACTTATTCATTTTTTAATAGCAAAATTGGTTCATCTTTTCCTCTATGGTTTCTTCCTTTGTTTTTTTTTTATTATAATAATATTTTTTATTATATTATGTTAGTCACCATACAGTACATCCCTGCTTTTTGATGTAAAGTTCCATGATTCATTAGTTGCGTATAACACCCAGTGCACCATGCAATACGTGCCCTCCTTACTACCCATCACCAGCCGATCCCTTTGCCTTTGACTTATGGAATGAGGGTGTCTGCTCTGTACTCTTCCACCTCAGGGTTTTGAGCTAGCTCACTTTAATTCCACCATTGCCCCAAGCATCCAGGAGTTTCCTTTAGACTAGTGGGGGATTTTTCAGAGAACTATGGCAAGACATTCACTCAGAGTAGGCCATGGCTGCAGAGGAAAGATTCACAGCCTAGCCAAGATACCAAATGAGTGGGCAGTCATATGGTGAGGCCTACAGACAACCAACTACCCAGGGTCTAGATCAAAGCAATATGATGTTCTTGAATGCAGACTTGGGAGTGGACTGGTAAAGGCTGTGATTTAACACAGCTCCTGGACATCCCAACAATGACCCTTATAGTAATTCTCTCAGTCATATCATACAAAATCTTCTTCATGGAAGACCCCTCCGCAAATAATGTTTCCTACTTAGGATCACGTTAAGAGTTCCAGCCTCCTTCTGCCACCCTAGCTAGCTAGACTCCCTGGTCTCTTGCTTCAAGTTCTTTTCACCTTTCCACCAAAAGCTCTGTTTTCTATATTCCTTGCTAGTACCTACTGATGGTCCATCTGGCAGATGATGAGAATCCAAATTATTAGAAAAAATAATTTTTATTCCTCCCAGGGAAAGATACTCTTTCTCCTGAGAACCAATCAAATGACTCCTCCAAATAGAGAAAAAATAAAAAGTTAAATAAGTTATGTTCATATTTGGGGGGGAAATCAAGTTGTATCTTTATATTCTTCTATCTACAGAAAATTCTTTTGCTATTGTTAACATGCAGAAACCAGTCTGTAGCTGTGGCAGAGCTCATAGATGCCCATAATATCTATTCTTCTTTCTCTTTTTGAGTAACAGAATCCTGGTTTTTAAGCTGGGTCTGTGCCTACAGAGTAAATTCTAATTTCTTTCACTTTCATTGGAACTAGATGTGGTCATTCAATTTAAGTTCTGCCATGTGTACCCTGGATGTGTACCATTTCTTGGTTGTCTCCCTAAAGAGAAGTATTATCTTCTTCCCCTTTCTCCAATTTCTCTCTCCTACTGGCTGGAATTCAACAATGATGGTGACCCATCTATGACACTGTGCATGAAGCAATAATCTATGGATGGCAAGGTGACAAGATAGAAAAAGTCTGCACCACACCAGCCTTGGACTCATACCTCTACAAATAGACTTCTGTTTTCTTTTAGCCACTGTGATTGTGGATCTCTGTTATTTACATGCAAATTATATCCCAACTCAGTAGTTCTCAAAGTGTAGCCATCAAATCAGCAAAGCAGCATCAGTGCCAGTTCTGTTCTAAGCATTTTACATATATTACCTCATTCTCAACAATTACTAAAAGTCTACTACGTTTTACAAGTAAGGAAACTGAGTTACGGAGACATTTAGTAACTTGCCTGAGATGATGCAGCTGCTAAGCGGAGGAAAGAAATCTGCTCCAAAGTCCACGCCCCATTTATCTCTCACAGCTTCTTTCTTTATAGAGAAGTCACCCTGTTAAGATAAGTGAGTTTAACTGGGAATCAGAAGAGGAAGTTTTGGATAAGAGCACATATAGCAAGCCTAACTACGTTTTTACTTCTTTGCCCTTTGGTATTAATAAGAAGATATAATTTTACAGGTTTCATGTCACAATCAGGTGATCAAAGAAGAATCTCTTTGAGAACAGAGACTGTTAGTAAACAAGGAAAATACCCTTTCGTGCTGTTGTCAAAATAGAACAAAACTTTGTCAAGCATTCTCCAAAAGGCAGTGTGATTTGTAACAGGGCCATGACGATCTCAACTGCAAGGTCTGCATACCACAACCCCACTGATTCAGCTAGTAGGGAGACAACGAGCTCAAATGGAGTCAAACAGTTTATTACTTTCACAGAGAGCAAAAGCAGGATCAGCATGGTGTCAGCTCTCTGTATTCCTTGTACCACAGGATGACACTGAGCCAAAGGGGCCAGATGACAAACAGCATAGGTAAGTAGGTCATTCTGCTGTTGAGGAGTCAGCTCTCACCTATGGCTAAGTAAAGAGACTTACAAAGGATTCTGTAGTTAAGCCCTAAAGGGGGAGAGGATGAAAGTCCTGTGCTCAACTGAAACCAGGGAGATGGATGAGAAATAGCCTTGTGACCAACTCCCAGAAGATGAAGAAGTGGGAGAGGTGCTGCCTCTGGAATTTCTGCACCAGGATGCGTATCACTCCTTGCTCCAGGGTACTTGGCCAAGCCTCAGGTCAGACTGCTGTCAACCTTTGCCCATGTGGTCCATACGGAGACATGCCAGGTTGTCAGGAAGTGGAGGCAGAGTTCTTCCCCTACACACCTCTTCCAGAACCCAAAGTTTGGGAGGCTGATGAGTTTCTTGGATCATTTAAAGAAAGCTGGCCACACGGGGGAGTTTGGATAAACTAAGAAAGGTCTTAGGGCAAGAGGAGGATTAATTCCACAAGATGATCCCCAGCAGACACACGGGCCCTCACCAGGCGATGGTACACTAAAAGTCTTTCCAGCCCAGGCCATACTGTGGGGGTGGATGGTCTGTGGTTATTACTATTGTGGCCACAGGGCAACTGCTTCTTAGAGATGAATCTGTCCCTCTCCCTATGGTCATTCTAGGTCCTATCTCCTCATTTCAAGCCCTTCTTACCTCCTTCAACATGATGCCTCAATCAATAACCCTAGCTGACAGGCAGGTAACCCATAATCAGTGGGGGACACTATCACCCTGCCCCCCTTTTCAATTTACTATTGTTGACATATCTTCACCTTGCTTCTTTCATGGCTAACCCTGTTGATTTTCTACTACCCTTCTTTTCTTAGCAAAATTTTCACCTTACAAAACTAAAGCTCTGCTTTCAACATGACTGTTTCTAGGACCTTCAAGAGCCTATTTCTGAACTGAAAAACCAAACTTTAACTTTCTTTCCATTTGGATTCCTTTCATTAAAAAAACAAACCCAGTCTCTCTCTAGGCAAAGTGAATCCCTCTGAATGACCAATAGAAGAAATAATGAAAGTGGAGGAAAAGCAGAAAAATGTTAAAAAACACTTTTTTGAAAAGGATAATCTAATGTCAGGAAATATGAGTCTCCCTTTAAAAAAAAGAATCAGGGGCACCTGGGTGGCTCAGTCGGTTAAGCGGCTGCCTTCGGCTTGGGCCATGATCCCAGGGTCCTGGGATTGAGCCCCATGTCGGGCTCCCTGCTCAGCGGAGAGCCTGCTTCTCCCTCTCCCTCTGTCTGCCGCTCTGCCTACTTGTGCTCTCTATCTCTCTGTCAAATAAATAAATAAAATCTTTTAAAAAAATTTTTTAAATAAAAAATATTTAAAAAAGAATCAATACTAGTTAAAGGGAAACCATGAAGCAACCACTCAGACTTTTGTTTATCCAAGTGCAAATATTTGTAAATATTTTCTGCCCTTGTATCTTTAAACTATTCAGTGGGTTAGGAACTCATTAATTGGATTTGCTGGTTTAAGAATAAAAGTTCCCATGCAAATTACTCTGCTCTTTATCAGGTATCTCCCCTTGAATTTTATGACTCCTAGAGTCCCAAAAAGATAAGACCTGCATCAGTGTGTATAGAACTGTCTTATCTCCTTTTAAAATATAAATTCAACCTTCACTATTTTAGTCAGGGGTCACCAAACTTTTCCGTAAAGCGTTAAGTCAGTAAACTTTTTCTTTAGAGGACCAGTTAGTAAGTATTTTTGGCTTTGCAGCCCATCTGGTTTCTGTCAAACTACTCAAATCTGTCATTGCAGCAATAACAGCCATAGATGTATGTGAACAAACAGACATGGCTGTGTTCCAATAAAACTTTATTTATAGTGATGAAACAGATTTGGTCCACAGCGCATAGATTGCTGACTCCTATTTTAGATGATTATATAAAGTCATAACCATGAAGAACTATTTAATTTTAAATTTTAGCTACTGTCAATCACTTAGGATATAAACAATTAGTGAATTCACGATCTTTTTTTTTTTAACTTGAAGTTTGGCCCTTTATTTCAAACTCTACTTTAAAAATTCAGTAAAATTAATGGTGTTTGATACAGCAATCTGTGAGTTGTCTCCTTTGTGCAGCTACTTAATAAAATGCTTCTGACATGTCCTGGATCTAAATACATCAAGAAGTATTAGCTTTGATAAATAATATTTAAAGATGATTTTTTTCACTATTTTCACATGACCTTTTGAAATTTTGTGACAGAGATTATCAGCTATGTCTGACTGCTTAGGCAGCTAGGAAAAGCTGGATCTTGATTCCAGTTGTAAGATAGTATGGTAATGTAAAATCAACAGCACAACATAAACCATTACTTATGCTGTACAGAATGGGTTATCATCAAATCCAGTACAGTGATGGTTAATTGAGTCAGCAGAGGTGTCCTAATGAAACTTTATTTCTAGGTAACACTCGAGATTAGCACTTGAATATGTGGACTCAGTAGACTGTCCTCCTGAATGGGTAGGCATTATCCAACCCATTAAGGGCCAGAATAGAACAAAAGGCAGAAGAAGGAATTTGCATCTTTTGCTTCCTACCTGGATGCTTGAACGAGGACATCTGTCTTCTCCTGTTCTTAGAATGGATTTTATGTCATCTGTTCCCCCAGTTTTCAGGCCTTCTAACTCGGCCTTGATTTACATCACTGGCTTTCCTAGGTCTCCAGGTTGCAGAAGGCAAACTATGGGACTTCTCAGCCTCCATAATCATGTAAGCCTATGATATATATATATATATATAGAGAGAGAGAGAGAGAGAGAGAGAGAGAGAGTCCTGTTTCTCTGGAGAACCCTCACTAATACAGATATATCAAACATGTTGAATTGAAGGCATTTTGAATGCTCAATACCTGCACTGTTATCAAAGATTAACTCAGCCACATTATATTCTCCAAAAATGGTTCCAATGCTATACCCCATCCCACAAGTTCTTCCGCAATATGACATTGTCACTTTTCTACATCAAGGCCTGGAAGCTACTTCTGCACTCCTTTGCATCTGATGGCTTTGACCAATATAATGACAATGACTCCATAACAATTCCAGGCTTAGCTCACAAAACTGGCCTAACAACTTTTGCTGTTTGCTAAAGACCCTGGAACTCATGAAATATAAGACAGAGACCTCCTGAGAAAGAACAGAATATAACAGCATGTAATTTGCATGGGAATTTTTATTCTTAAGCCAACAAATCCAGTTAATGAGCTTTTAGCCCAACAAGTATTTTAAAGTACTGAGCCACCATGTAAGAAGTCTAGACTATTCTACCAGAGAGAGAGATCATATGGAGAAGCACCAAGGCACCATCTTGGATGGACAGTTCAGTCAAGTCTTTGGATAACTTTGGATAAGACTTTGCACTTTCACCTCTCTGAATGTTCCAAATGAGAGATCCCAAGCGAGGACCTCATAGCTAAGCCAAATCATGCTACAGAACCTTGAGAGAAAATAATATATTGGTGTTTTAAACCATTAAATTTTGAGATGGTTTGTTTCATAGCAACAGATAACTAGAACAGGAGCTGACAGGCTTAGAGAAAATCTGGGTTCATGAGAATTAAGAAAATCATGAGAGAAGAGCTAAAATAAAATACTAACACAATGCAGATAAACACAAAGTTAAAAACTAAAAACTGAGAAGACTACATATGCTCTAATTTGGTAAGAAAATATTAGTATGTGCCCAATGCAATGAATAACTAGCTGGTAAATGTGGTCATATTCTGGTTCCTAAGGAGAAGATTCTTAGTCCTGAAAAACAAAACGGCAACCTCTGAAAAACACTATTTTGAGAATGAGAGATATTTCCCCCTTGAGGTAACACAACAAAGTTTTACAGCCACTTCCAGCGATGTCACCATGTCCTTAAGGAAAGGGCTGGTATCATTATAATTATATTTTAAATACATCCTCTGCGTTACATTTTAAGGTGTAATAGGACATCTTTCTAATATAAAAATAAAAGTAAATTATATTGACATGTCTTCTCTTTGCTAGTAATAGCTGAATGAGTAAACAAATTGCCTAGAGAAATGAACACAGCTAGCTTCATGCTGTTCTGTGACCTTCCATGGTTCCATATCTGGCGGAAATTTTTATGTACTTCTGTTGAAATTCTCAAATACTGAGAGAGAAAAAATAAAAACTAAAAATAAAAATAATTCTAGGGTAGATGAGAAAGTTGGTTGCAAGTGATGTTTTAGAAAAAGTGACCTTTTTTTAAAATTTAGGATGAATATTGATATACACATGAATGAACATATTTAAAACAGAAACATTTTCTTCTGCTAAACACAGGGTAAGACTCCCAGCACACCCATTCTGGACTCCATTTTGAAGATCAAGGGGGACTAAATACTTCTATGAAAAGCCTAAAGCCTTGACAAATCTTTAAGGGTCTATCTATATGGTATAAAGGAAATTACTCAACAAGGGCCCCTCTTTTCTTTTTTTTTTTTTTTTTTTTTTAAAGATTTTATTTATTTATTTGACAGAGATAGAGACAGCCAGCGAGAGAGGGAACACAAGCAGGGGGAGTGGGAGAGGAAGAAGCAGGCTCATAGCAGAGGAGCCTGATGTGGGGCTCGATCCCAGAACACCGGGATCACGCCCTGAGCCAAAGGCAGACGCTTAACCGCTGTGCCACCCAGGCGCCCCATGGGCCCCTCTTTTCTAATCACAACACTGTAATGACTCCCCATTGATTCTGGAGGGGAAATGTACATGTGCTATGTACATACATTAAGAAAAAAAAGAATTACTATATATATTATATACTATATATATTTCTCTCTCTCCATATAATATGTTTACCTCTAACTGCCTAAGATGATACAGAGAAATGTGTTGCAGAATAGTGTCAAAAATAAGTTGGGGACCAAGATCCCAGAAGATAAAATCATTTCCTATAATACTTTTTTAAAAATACCTATCAAAGCAATTGGGCCTGGAGCACAAGTACAGGGAAGATGGGTGTAACATTCCAGAAATAGATGAGAACACAAAACAAAACAACTAAAACCTTACTCCTGGATGCCGGTCCAATAGCTGGAACTGATAGGGTAGGTTCCTAGTTAACTACCATTTCATATGATTGCTCTCACTCAAGTGAAGGGTAAGAAATGAAAAAGCCTCCACAAAATGCAACATGTTCCATGGACTACTGTCATCTTAAAATCTCTTTGAAGGGCAACTCTGGGTCGGTTTGACCCAGGAAAGCCAGGCTAGGTACATAACCTGTGGAGGTGTCCATTCTTAAACTGTCAGCCAAAAACCCGAAGAAAGTTCAAGTGTCCATTTCTTGGCTACTCTATTGCTTCCTAGTTTTGTTTTCCAGTTAAATAGGGATGGTGTGAGGAATATATATATGTTGTTTTGTTTTTTTTTTACAGAACACTGTTCTTTATCTTCGATTATTCATTCCTAACAAATGTATGGCAAAACTGTTTATGACACAAAAACATTTAGAAAATTTATATTGAGTTTTTGTAGTTCAAGTTTAACCCGGGGGCCAAGTCAAGAGGGTAGAAGTAACACCTCTAACTCAGAGAACTTTAGCAAACGATCGCTCTCGGTCGTCCCCACCCTCCCCACCCCCGCCGCAGTTTCTTCTCTGCAACCTTAAAACCAGAACAGGCTTTTTTTTCTTTCTTTTGTCAATTGTAGGTTCTAAATTTAAGGCCCAAGCTGATTTTTTTTTTTTTAAGCTCTGAATTCATTTTAACTTCGGGAGCATATATATTTAGCTACTGCCAGTTTACTCCTTGCTAGGGCTAGTAGCTAAGCAAATTTTTTCTCTTGAAATTCAATGAATTTTCTCTTATTAAACACAGATACATCTAGATAGAAGTAAACATTTTCCCGTCAGTAACATAAAGGAGAAATACCTTACAGGTTCTAGGCAGTTTCACCCCGAACATCTCCGCGGGAAGCATATCCACCGCAAGCATTTCCCTCGCATAACTAAATGACCGTAAAGCAACTTTGCCGTAAAAGATACGATCACGAAAAATAAAAGGGGCATTCATTAGAGGGGGCATAATGAAACATGAAAAATGAATAACAAAATTAAAAACACTGTTGCGAAATACAAAATATTGAGTACATTCAAAATGTATAGTGCAGATTCGGGGTAATACTGCACAAATAACTGATTTTATTTTGTAGATTATATCTAAACCCTTGCCTTCAAAGTCTTTCATTCATGGTATTCTACTTTTTTTTTTCCTTGATGATTCATCTCCTCATTGGCATTACACTTTTTCTTTTTACACTAAAATTTCTTATTAAGAGAAGTATAAGGGGGACCTGGGTGGCTCAATCAGTTAAGCATCCCAGTGTTTTTTTGTTTGTTTGTTTGTTTTGATTTTGAGTTTGAGTTTGAGTTTGGAGTGTTTTATTATGAAGCACTGCTCTAACAAAACTGATAGATACATGTTTGTAATACTAAACATAGAACACTCAACAAGCGCACCCAATCAATTGTAAAAAATTTGATTTAAGTAAATCATAAGTGTAATCTCAATACTGATAATTGTGTTCCCTTAAAGATTTTTTTTAACTTTTTATTTTCCTAAATGAGAAAATGGTATTCACAAAAAAATTTTTTTCATAAGATACTCAAGACTTCTTTTCACCTCAGAAACTAGTGATTTGAAAACCAGCACTTCAATGCAGCTGTTCCATATCATATGAAGCATCCAAGTCTTGGTTTTGGCTCAGGTCAGGATCTCAGGGTGTGAGATGGAGCACCCCCACCCCCACCACCAGCTCCATGCTCAGGAGGGAATCTGGCTGATATTCTCTCTCTCTCTCCCTCCACCCCCTCCCCCTGTGCTTGCCTATGTGCACGCACTCCCACTCTCTCTCTCTTTCAAATAAATATATAAATCTTAAAAAAAAAAAACAAAACACAACACCACAGAGGGGTATCAGTTTCCAAATACTAGGATGCATATTTGTAACTGAGCTTTTTGTCCCCTTGTGAAAGCCTTCTACACTGCTGTTTGTTCTTGGTATGTTGTCACACGTCCACTGGTAGATGTCCCTAAGTTCTATGGGAAATGTAGGTTCAAAACTCTGCATCATTGTATAGGCCATTATGAGGTTAAGGTTTATATAATATAAAAATGGGAGTACTGTGTCAGTGGAGAAATCAAACCAAACTGTTAAGCCAAACTGTCAACCAGTTATTTTTTTTATCTTTTATTACAAAAATTGCCTAACAGCCAATTCTTTATGTGGTGAAAATGTTTTTGAGGAAAATGTTTATAGCAAAGTAATCATTCAATGCTTATTACTATGCTCCTCATTTTCCAGATTAAGAAATGGAGGCTCAAAGAGATGCCATTTAGTTGCTTAGGCAACTGACCACAGCAAACAAGTGATAGAGTCAGTATTTGAACTCAGGTCTGTTTGACCTCAAAGCTACGAGATTTAAATGTCTCCATCGTCAATGACAACACTCAAATATTCTAAAATCCAGGGTTGAATGGTGAATCAACAGTAGCTCCAGCCCAACAGCTCAAACTCTAGTCCTGGCACCTGTTTTAAAAACCAGGTCCAGGGCGCCTGGGTGGCACAGCGGTTAAGCGTCTGCCTTCGGCTCAGGGCGTGATCCCGGCGTTCTGGGATCGAGCCCCACATCAGGCTCCGCGGCTGGGAGCCTGCTTCTTCCTCTCCCACTCTCCCTGCTTGTGTTCCCTCTCTCACTGGCTGTCTCTATCTCTGTCAAATAAATAAATAAAATCTTTAAAAAAAAAAAAAAAAAAAAAAAAACCAGGTCCAGAGACTCAAAAAGGATCTGCAGAATTTGGACAAAGCAAAAATAGCGATTCAACCTGAACTAGAAAAGACACCATTTTCTCAGCTAAAGCTGTCCAAGGGCTGTTTTGTTTGTTTTATTTTGGTTTTTGTCTGTTTGAGAAGTTAGGAGAAATTGGGAGTTTACATTTAAATATCATTATATATCATTTAGAGTTTGTTAAAATTGTGTTTAACCAATTCTTATCATTTGGTATCGATTAAATAATTCTTATATTATTGTACATTGGTGCCTCACATATAGTTCTAATATAAATTATCCCTCCAGGCATTGTAATATTTTTAACCTGAACTCTTGCAGTCATTATTTTGGCAGACAGACTGGGCAAAAGAGGAGAGAGCAGGCAATTGCCCCAGAAAGTCTTATTCTAATATAGGTGTACAACTTATTTCACTGTGAAAGTCAATGTCCTAAATTGACCATTCTGCAACATTCATATCCAAACCCAAACTCTCAGTGCTCCTCCCAAAACCACTTCTTCTGCAGTTTCCCCCATATCAGTAAAAAGCAACTTCATTCTTCTGGTTGCTCAGAGCAAAACACTTTGGAGTCACCCTTGATTCTTGATTTTCTCTCACATTCCACATCTGCTATGTCAGCGAATGCTCTTGGCATTACTTTTAAAACACATCTGAACTTGAGCAGTTCCCCTAATACCTTCTGGCATCACTCTGATTCCTAATCATCATCTGCCTCGATTACCTTGAGAGCTTCCTAGGCCATCTCTGCCTTCTCTTACCTCAGTTACTCTGCAGTTACTGCTCTGCCCAAAACCTCCAAGGGTTCCTTCTCACTCAGGGTAAAGTCAAGAGCCTTGCAATGATCTACAGGCCCTGTGTCATCTGCCATCTACTACACTTTTGTCCTCATTTTCTGCTATTCACTTCATTCATTTTTTCCAGCCAAAATGCCCTCTTTGTTTCTGGAACAAGTCAGCAGGCCCTTCTTGTCTCTGGGGCTCTCCTCTGCCTCTTCCTTCTACCTAGAATGCTCTTCCCCTAGATGCCACGTGTTTACAGGGCTCAAAAGTCACCTTCTTGGTGAGGCCGTCCCAGGATTCCCTATCTAGTATTTCAACTCAGTGTCCCCATGCCCCCACCCGCAGTGCTTGTCATCCCCTCTCCTTGCAATACCTTTTCTTCTCAGACTTAGTCTGTGTCACTATCTACACAATATATTTTACTTATTTATTTTGTTTATTGTCAGTCTCCCCACCAGATTATAAACCCCATGAATACAGGGATTTTTTTTTTTCTGTCTGCTTTGCTTACAGCTATTTCCCCAGTGTCTGTCACATAATAGGTACCCAATACATTTTTGTTAAATGTTGCTGAATTTAATACAGACAAAATTGAAATTAGAAACTTTTTACACAAAAAGATAGCTAAAATGTTTTCCACTTACAAACTTGTTAGTTATTCAGAGAGTCCTAATTAATAGTTCTGAAATCAATTTTAATTATCTGACAACATCATCCGCCAAACTGAGGTATTTATATATTCTGTTTATCCCACTTTCTGGAACATTTGATAGCAGCTTTTCACCACAAAAACATTTTTAGATTAAAATTACTTTGCCCCCTATGGTTATCTGTGGGCACTGGTAACAAATTGTTTGCTAGTGCTAAGTGAGTCTATGCTGATTGGTCATTGGGAACTCTAACAAACTTTAAATTTCAGCAAAATTGGCCCAGAGACTGCTAATCCTGTGGAAGAAGCCAGGTATTCTGAAGGTAAAAGATATCAGGTAATTTGGTTCTCTTGATATTCTTGATAGCAAATAGCTTTATAATGTAGTTTATATCTTCAAGTTATATGCCATCCAGGTAGGGAGATTGCTTTTGAAAATAAATGTATATTGAAAGTATTCTCTACTCAGCACGACTGTGTAATATTTAGTGCTTTGTTTTATAAAATATAAAATGTGTTACCAAGTTCTGGAAATTATCAACTAAAATTGATAGCTTGGTAGCAAATTCCTCTTTAAGTGTTAGCATTATCAAGATCCACCATAATTCAAAGACTCTAATTTTACTCTGTACCTTCACTTATAAACCAGAATAAGGATAATGTGATCATATTCATAGTTTCAAACCTCATCTATGCAGATATTTCTACTGATCAGTATTAAGTCATTTGATAAATAATTTGTATTGTCTTATTCTCTAAAATACTTGGATGGCTAAATTATAGTTAGAATTAAGATCCTGAAAATTATATTGTTTAGAAGAGAATAGCCTAGAGTTTTAGAATATATTTAATAGTTACATCATTTCTTCAAATAAAAATTTTTACCTTGAAATGTTTAAGGATTGCAATAGTATTTAGCGTTTTCCCCAAATAATCTCAAAGACTGGTATAAATTTTTTTATTCTCATATTGGTTGCTCAATGTCTGTGTGGTAAATACTTAATATTCATCAAAACCAACAGATTAGTAATTCACAGTTATATTGACCTTTTCTTTCAACAATGGCTACTTGACTTAAATGAGCTCACTAATGAATATCCTCTTCGTATATTCACCAAAGTATAAACGTGTACCTTTAACCATAGCTAAATGTTAATGTTTAAACATAATTTTCTTGAGCTCAATATAAAATATTATTTGCCTTTAAGTCAACTACATGTAGATTTTCCTGTAATAAGATGAAAGAATAAAAACTTATTCAAGGTGGCATAGGTTCTTCATTTAAGACTACTGGCTCTGTAGTTACATTGCTTGGATACGAATCCCAGTTCTTCCTCTCAATATGTGGGAATTCTAGGGCAAGTTATTTGACTTTCTGTCTATTTCCTATTCTAAAACAGGAATAGTAATACCATCTAACTCACAGTGTTGTTGTGAGGCTCAGTAATTGAATATATGCAAAATTTTTAGAACAGTGGTGTTTTAATATTTTAGTATTCAATAAATTTTAGTTATTAATATAAGGATTACATAAATTGTTTCACTCTCCAGCCCATGGGTGGCTATTAGCTCAGATAAATTGCTAATGAATATAAGGACATATATTGGGGGACTATCCTTGTAGCAGACAAGATTTTATTCCTCATGGTGAAGCCTGCTTTGCTGGCAACCATGTAAAGAGTCTGTTATGAGTTGTTACACCAACTTAATATTAATAATATTATTATGAACTATACAAATAGACAAATTAAATGATCTCTAAAAGCAAAAGGGAGAAGTTTGGGCTGACAATAGAGCAAGTAAATATATCTATAAAATTCATTTCTATCAACTGACTTCATTGTTTTAATAATATTAGACAATTTTCACTTTCACATTAGAATAATTAGACATATGAAGGCTCTTAGGTTAAAGTATCTACACTTGGATATAAATTATACATGATTTTTTTTTAAACAAGGAAATGGACTACTGGGAGAAGGATGCTTGTATATACTTTTGTGTTTTATTTATCCTTAGGACTAAAGCTCATAATTGGCAATGCTTTAGGGTAAAATATTATTATCTTCTTGCAGAGAGTCTCAAAGATGCAAATTGTCTGTTTGGGACTGCTTCTTTTCAGCGTGACCTGGGCAGCACCAGTAAGCATTTACGAATTCAGTTATGCATCATATTATCTTCTGATCTCTTTATTTTTCTAAGCAATGTTGTTGTTTTTTTAATTAGTAACCCTTACCTAGTTCAGTTGCAATGAAGTACCAAACAAACAAACAAACAAAAAGCATCCAAAACTTGACACAAACGTCTATCATCAAGGAGGACCTCAATAAACATGTACTGAATTATAAGATGTCAACGTGTGGCCTTTTAAGAAATGCAAAAAAGAGTATCTTTGAGAAAACTAATAGCCAGCCACAGTGTTTCAAATCAGCTAATGTTAATGAGTAAATGCTCAGAGACCCAAATTATAACACGTCTTCTCAATATTTTACTAAAAACTGAAAAAAAATTTACTTGACTGTTTTAAGGCTGACCAACTAGATTTTGTACATACATTGACAATGGAAAGAAAGCAGACCTTTTCTGTAATTCTTGTAACCCCCCAACACTGAAATTCTGTTAATGATTTTCTCCTCATTGGCAAGGCTAAAGATGGGAAGAAGGACCCCTAAGCTTAACATAAATTGAGCTGCAATTTCTTTTTGTGTCTTTTCTTCACTCTGATTCATCCAGATGAGTACTCAGGATGTGACTAAATTATCTTGTGAAAATGCTGAGTGTTACTGATATTTTCTGCAGTGCAGACACAGTGCTAATTAGATAATGTCTGAAAAGCATCCTAGCTTTTCAGAGCAACCATTTCAGTTGGAGAGCATGGAAACAAGTAGTCATTCTGTTGCCAGAAGTACTTAAATATAGGTCCTGAGCCAGCGAGTGACCAGTGATGAGCATGAACCGTGCCATCCAGTGAGGACAGCAGAAGTTGAGGAAAGCATGGCCCCTCTTAGCATGTATCCTTTGACAGTCCTGTGGTGGGCCATACTGCTTAAAATAGACATCTGCCAGGTCCAATTCACACAACTCAGCTCAGTCACGACCACAGAGGCATGTGCTTAGGCATGACAAGGGTTGAGTGGGTCTTGCTGACCCAGCTCAATCCCACCAGTTGAGGACAAATCTATTTTGAGCAACACATTCCAAGGAATAGCTTGAGTGGCACCTTCTGACCATTTTCCAGTAAATGCTATGTCAATATCAATCCAGTGACCACTGGTCAAGAGAAGGTGCCAACATTCTTCCCCAGAGGAAGACAATGCCTTCTCCATTACAGGGCCACACTCAAGCATGGGAGAACTGCAAAGTGGGTGTGGGGGGAGAAGAGAGGGATGCATATTTCAGATGAAAAAGGCTCAGCAAAGACATAGAGACAAAATTTGGAATTATGAATGGCTAAATGTGATGTTTTCTCCCAGATAGATTCCATTTGAGCAACTACCTAAATTATTTATTAACAGATTGTGGTATCAGAAATTAGAATATATTGAGTCACTTTTATCTGTTTTGGAATTAAAATCCAAATTCAAACGGTAGGAGAAAAAGTTTTCCTCAACCCTCGTTGGGTTCATGGCTCTGTCAGAAAATTAAACTGACGGGGCGCCTGGGTGGCACAGCGGTTAAGCGTCTGCCTTCGGCTCAGGGCGTGATCCCGGCGTTATGGGATCGAGCCCCACATCAGGCTCCTCTGCTATGAGCCTGCTTCTTCCTCTCCCACTCCCCTTGCTTGTGTTCCCTCTCTCACTGGCTGTCTCTATCTCTGTCAAATAAATAAATAAAATCTTTAAAAAAAAAAAGAAAGAAAATTAAACTGACAAGACAGATTAACAGGAGAAAAGCATACAAATGGTATTAAGTTTCTAAATGCTCATGGGAGCTGTCACAAGAGAATGAAGACCCAAAATGGTGACCAAAGCAGGAAGCTTTTATACCTTTTAGACAAAGCAACAATAAATTTGTGAAAATTTGATAAGAAAAAGGGATTTGGGCTGAGGGTAATCCAACTAGGTCTAGGTAGTCCTTAAATTCCTTAATGAGGAAGATTAAGATTAGTTCAACAAAATTTGTGGATTCCTCCGGTGTCATCTCTGAACTGATGAGAGCTGGTCCCCAGTAACTGTAGACTTTGTTTCCTGCCTTATGGCAGAAAAGGGGGAACTTTCTCTGCATTTACGACTTAATTGCCTTCAGTTCAAAATAATTTTTATGTCAAAGAAGCATATTTTGGGGGTGACATTCTGGTTTCCTTCAAAAACAAAATTTGAAAGTGGAAGAAAACGAAAGATGGATATTGGGCCATACAGAATTCAATTAATATTCACCAACATGCAGTTACACTACAAACACTTTGTTATAAGTTACTTTGTTGTAAGTTCATGACTTATTGCAAATTTATTAAGGTACTCTATATTACCCAGTATGTTTTTAATTCGTGTGTGTGTGTGTTCTATTCGAAGATGCTGAATACCCCAAACCATTATTTTCTTCTCTTAGTATCTACCCATCCCAATTTTATGTTTTCTCTCTCCTATAGCCCATATTCAGAATTATTTTCACTGTTTCGGTATTTTTGAGAAGTGATGCAGTGATCTAAATTTACATGAGCAAGAGAATTAAAAAACCAGCAAAACAAAAAAGTCAATAATGGATGGAATTGTAAAATATGCCTTGAAGGTACTTACTGTAAACTTCAGAAACATTTCCTCTTACTATTAAATATGGTTTTTTGGCAGATAGCAGGCCATTTAAAAATTTATTTTAACCCCGGGACTTTGAGACAAAGGATTTGGTTAAAAAATCTCCTTTACTTCTACAACTACTACCATCTGTCTAAGTGTAGGTAATTTTGTTTCTTCTACTATCTATCTCATAGGGGTTATGATGGGAATCAGATGAGATTAGGTATACAAAAGCAGTTTACAAACTGTAAAGTGCAACGGAAATATAAGGTGTTATTAACAAACCATTTTTGTTCCTAGGACATAATGGACTGTTAGGCAGGTCTGCCTTGGAGCCAAGCCAATAAGACACTTTTACTAAAGTTCTGAGTTTATTTCTAAGATAATTTAATCGGCCAGGGTCCAGTCAGGAAAATAAAATAAAAAGAAAAGAAAACTCCCATGACAGGGAGTTCAGGAGAGGGATTTTATTTGGAGAATACTTACAAAGTATAGGACAAACAGAAAGAGCAAATCATGGATGGTGAGGCTACCCAAAGATTAAAGCTACTACCACACTTGGGCTGAAGAAAAAAGGAAGGAGATGGTGTTCTCAGTGCCCTGAGAGGGGAGAGGGCCCCAGCAGAGGACCACAAGAGAGATGTGTCCAATCCCAGAGATGCGGCCCCAAACAGAGGGAGCAGGAAGAGACATACCTTGGCCGCTCTCTCCTTCTATGCTCCAATCTCTGGGTGGGCCTCCCATCAACCAAACCCAGACTGAAGCCAGATGGCAAAGTTGTTTGGGAAATGTTGATTGTAGCGGTCATTCCTGAGAGAGCAGAAGTACAATATCTGAAAGCATAATTGCCTATATCTTATTGCAGAAAAATATCGAATGTTAAGGTTTATTCAGGAAGAATACTCTCTAGGCTGATAAGACCTTTTTATTTCATCTTTCCCTTGAGGGGTTCTCTCTCTACAACTGATACCACCATGATGCCTGGTTCCACTTTAGCACATGCATTTTTTTTTTAATGATTTCTATTATATTATGTTAGTCACCATACAGCACATCCCCGGTTTCCCATATAAAGTCCGATGATTCATTAGTTGCGTATAACACCCAGTGCACCATGCAATACGTAGCACATGCATTTAAACACACACCAGTCCCACCCACTGGTTCCTTTCCCCAAATCTGAGATAACCTAGGAGTTTCAAAAATCAATAAGAAAATTAAAATACTAGGAATAAAAGAATTGTAATGTCTGTTTGTCTATAGCAAGCTTGCTTCAAAATTCTCAGGTCCTCTTCTGCATGCTCTCCTGTGACACCTAAATTTTAGCCCAAAAGCCTGGAACATGCTGCCTGGATCTATTACTTCCTAGTTTCTGGACTTTCTCCACCTCAATAGCTACCTCTCACCCCAGGTACTCTCAAGATCTTTGGACAAGTCTATGTCAGATCACGAGAAAGTATGTGTCCCGATCCACAGGCCACTCCATTTTCCTTTCCCTGACAGAAATCTCTGCTCAGGTGACCGGCAACAATGAAATCGCATCCCTGGAAGTGGTTCCTACCCCTTATGTACAGGGCTGTGGTTTTACGTTTGCTGGACCACCAGCCGCGTAAGCTCCTTGCTCATATATTACGCAATCCATGCACATGTATAATCCACATCACTGGACTCTGATTTTGGGTCACTGATACTAAACAACTCTCAGTGTGACGGTGAAAACTTATTTTTCAGTAGATATCAGCAACATCCAAGCTTCCACATTTGGAGTCACACCCCTCCCCAACTTGGCAATTCTCCTGTGCTTGAGTATGGTTCTAATGGAGATGGCATTGTCTCCCTCTGGTGGAGGAATGCTGGCACCCTCTTTTGTAAGACTAAAACAAATAGTAATGTAATATATCCATCTTCTTTGGTTGGGATGATTTTCCACATTGAATAATACAACCCAGTAAGAGAAAAACAAATGAGACATTTATTATTGGCAGAAATGGACAAAAGAATGAATGTTTGGTGAAGTTTTGTTTCTTGTTTCCTTCCAGACATTTCAGCCACAGACTGAGAAAACTAAGGAAGACTGTGTGGAAGAACAGAGGGTAAACAGAATTATTCTTCTCAAATAAATCTATTTCAACTCTGTAAAGAAAAGAAAAACTCATGAGAGGAAATTTTTAATTGTCAAGATAGTCCTGTGCACTTAGAATGGAAATGCAAAATTACACAACATAATTTGGCACTTACTTCAGACAATGTTTGATAGAAAAGAGAAATGTTCTGAATGGGGATTTGTTCCTCTTCGCTGTGATTTCTTTCTTCAGAGGGAGAAGTGAGTAAAAATCCTGGTGTATTATTAACCAACTATTTTCCCACACATGAACATGAGAACAAAACAACAAATGAGGGAGGAGACAAAGGGAAAGGAGTTAACAAATCTTAATGTGGAATTCTGTTTACATGGAGTTAGTTCTCCATATGCATGCAGAAAGTTAACCAAGTATCCTCAGCTTTTCGTGTCACCAAATTGCAGCCTACCATGGTTTCTCCTGGCAGTCTCAGAAAATTCTGTTTTAGAACCTAACAATCTTCTGTTCTTTATCTCAGCTGAAAATTACAAAGGCAAAAACTGCAAACGTTAGAGTCTGAATGTTCATGCTGTGAGTCTTTCCAATTTGACGTCAGACACAAATACTGTAGAACCTGAATTTCTCCTAATCCTTACGGCTCCTCCCATCTGAAAATATTTCCACATGCTCCATTTCCATTGAAATTTGGTAATAAAATTAATTACACCGTGGGAGAGAGAACAGATTTACAGACATGTAGAAAAGAAAGGGACAAGGTTTATCTTTGGGAGCTGGCTGACAGGCGCTCTCCTGTGGTAATAAGAAGCACTACCATTTGTCAGAGGCAGAATTTGACTTCGCTTAAGGTAAAGACTATATCGTACAATCAAAAAGACAGCCAGACAACGTAATAAGATATAAACACATCTTAATACAATGTTATGTTTTTGTAGATAACGTACAAAGGCCACCATGAGAAACATGGGTATTATATTTTTAAGTATGTTTACACATCATCTGGGAGGAAAAATCAAACTGACTTAAAGGTAAGCTGAATCTCTGGGTGAAGATCCTTATTATGAGCCAAACTCTGGACTAACCGTAGGGGAAACTGTAGAGGAGACAACTTTACTTTTGATTACTCTGGATTTCTGTCTGTGGTGGGTACCTTTGTCCTTTTCCCATAGTCCCTGGCTCCTTAAACATCTCTGCTATATAACTCTGACATGGATGGGGCCACCCCACAGCCTGGCCCAAATCCTGCCCCACATCAGGACCTGTCCCAGCAGGTGTGATCCTGGTAGACCCCTGATGCCTATGCCTTCTTCTTATTGCTTCTGAGTAATGTTTGATCTTTTATAAGGATGGTTTCTGAACATATTCTATCATATGTTCTAATGGTAAGGATTAGAAGGCTAACATATTCTATCATATGTTCTAATGGTAAGGATTAGAAGGCTAACATATTCTATCATATGTTCTAATGGTAAGGATTAGAAGGCTAACATATTCTATCATATGTTCTAATGGTAAGGATTAGAAGGCTAATAGGAAAAGTCATTTTCCCTTAAGTTCATTCCCCTGCTGACTCCATCTTGGTCAGAATGCCTGGAAGAGAAAGAATAAAGGCCTTGTCCCTGGAATAGGACAATAATTCTTTTCATTCAGCCCCTTTTTGCAGATTCATTGGCCAAAGAGCTGGAAACAGCTTAAAATGCCATCAGCAAAAGGACTATTTACTTTTTCCAAATCTGGCTTCATTTCCCATGAAAGTGGTAGCTTCTCTTCAGAATGTTATTTTGTTCTGCTCATTATTCTTTAAATGGCATCTCTAAGACTAACCGCCTGTTAAGCTAATTTGTCACCTCGAGTAAGTTAAAATGTATTTGTCGTAATAAATATATGCTGAGCTTTTCGTATTGTGCAAGATACTATGTGAGATAAAATAATTGAGAAAATTCTTTCTCTCCAGGAACTTAGAGTTAGAAAAAGAAAAAAAAATTCACTTATAAAAGTCATTATAAAACTCAAGACAGAATGTGCAAAGTGCTGTGGGAGTAGTACCCAAAAAATATGATTTTAGGGGCTTAGAGTAGAAAAAGATTAGTTCTTAGTCTGGTGTTTACGGAAAGCTACTTAGTAATGGAAATAATTGAGCTGGGCCTTGGAGGATGAGTATGGTTTGAGCAAACAAGTGGATGAGAGAACTTTGAGCAAACAAGTGGATGAGAGAACTTTGAGCAAACAAGTGGATGAGAGAGGCCCTTCTCCACAAAAAGAATAATACGAACTAGGGCATGGAGACAGAAAGGCAGAGCACAGGAAGTCAGACCCGCCAACTGATACAAGGACCACCATGCAGGCAGCGATGCAACCAGAAATCATTTAAAATAACAAATACAAAAATGACTGACCATCACATTCCACAGTTTAAAAGTTGTTTCATGTTTTCATCTATAAAAGAACTCTATTCAGTCTTTAATGAAATGCATGCAATTCATTAGTATACATGCTACTGTTTTTAAAGCAGTTGAAGCACCAGAAAGAAAACAAAATTTCCCACTGCAGAATAGGGAGAGAAACAAAATTAAAAGGGATTATCACAAGTTACTGATTTGCTAACGCATCTGTTTAACTCAAAAGGCTATATTCACAATGAGCAAATGAATTTGATATCAAAGGAAAATATAAATGTTCATGTAAAACTTTCCAAGACTCAATGACTTAAAATAAGTCAAATGTTCAAAATACTTTTTATTCAGAAATAATTCACTGTAAAGTTTGTTTCTGTTATATATTTTTCCCCCACAGAAAAATCCTACCTATTTTCAGAATATTCCTGCCGATATAAAAGATCAGGGAATATCATAACTCCCGTAAATAAATAATTTCAAATTATATCTTAAAGACACTGCAAGTTCTAACTTTTGCATGCTGTATATTAGTCAGTTTTCTAAGAGTAGAAGGCATTTCCATAAGCTATTTTTAACCTTGAGATGCAAGTATGAGCTGATTCAACAATTTCCCCACTGCTTCCAACAGCAAGATACATGTATCAAAGCAAGCAGTCCTCCAAGGAAAATGTTATTCTTATTTGCAGACAAAAGAAAGAGAGAAAACGGAAATCCAAGCAAAATACATTTCGGATAGCACAGTCTCAGGGACCACAAGCTCACAGAATCTTCCCGAAGGGTGACATTCAGGTAGTACATGGATAGAAGGGTCCAGAATTAGTCCATCTCCATCTGCCACCACAACAGTTAGAGAGGGACAGAGCCTGGGGAAATAGCTGTGCATCCAATAATCAAATGACTATCACTCCTACACTCAGAATAGGTAGGAAGGCAAAGAACCATTTGATAAAGGGCTATATATGGTTCTGTATGAAATGATAGTTACCATCATTTATATACAATTCGTCTTACACATGGACATTGTTCTAGACACTTTACACATATTACAACATTTCATAAAACCATTTAATTCTTCCAACAATCCTGAAATGTAGCTATCATTTTTATTTTACGATTAAGAACACTGAGCCTCAGAGAAGTACAATAAGGTTTCTAAGATCACACAGCTCATAAACAGCAGAGTTGGGCAACTGACTCTAATACCCGTGCTCTTTCCGTAGTACATCTACTTTCAATGAGCACTTGGCTGAGGGATCAAGAAAGATCATCTGGCACCTCCTGCCTGCTGTTCCGCTAAATGTGGTTCTCCACTATCCTGGCTTCCCTGAATGTGGGCTTTCCATCTCCTTTACCTTCCCGACACACTTGCCCTGTGAGTGCAGGCTTCCAGCTGACTACACTTTTTTCCCTGCATCTGGGAACTCTCATGCATTTGCACATATTTAATTAATACATCCAAGAAAATGTCCACATGCTCAATAGGAGTCAACAGACTGAAGTGGTAGTCCAAAAAGACAGGACAAAATTAAGCTGTATTAGTAAAAATAGGATTGTGGCCAGGGCAAGGAAGCTACTAGTTGCTGTGTGTTCAGGGCTGCCGAGGCCACAACAGAGTCTGGGGCCATTTGGGACCCCATGGGCCTAAAGGAGATCCGTAGTCAGATGACACCCTCAAACACAGTGACCTAATAAAAAAGCACTGCAAGTGTCAACTTGGAGAACAGAAAGCATCCAGGGAGTTTAGAGGAAATCTTACTTTTCCAGATATTAGAAAGCCTGCAAATGAAAGAGGAAATAACCTTAATAATTGTTGCATCAGTTACTAGGTGCAGGTTAAAAAAAAAACTTGAAAAAATAGAACATAATGAAAATTAGAATATAAATGAAAAGATCTCACATAAAACGTAACAAGCAACTCGCCCGGGAAGTGTTCAAGGGGGGAACAGCTGACCATAGGTCATGACTGGGAAGGAGTTGTCCTTGGTGACCCCGTGAGGCTGTGATACCTGACCCTGTTTCTAACTGGGTATTGCTTTTCGAGCTCAGGGGCTAAATCCTCACAGCATCAGTATGTCCAATATTAAAGTCATTCTCTATTTCTCTTGTCTTCATTTTTGTAGATCAATATTCCAGTCCATTTTAGTTATTAACTCATCTTCTATTTGGGCACCAATAGAAGGGCTTTTTCTTTGTAATGTTTTTCTCTGGCATAATCCAAATCCAAGCAATTACATCTCAGTCTTGAACACTGCAACATCCTCCTGGTTTTTCTTATTGCTGCTCTTCCTAAACTGTTGATTTTTATTTTTGTTAATCCCTTGCTCATAAACCTTCACTAGCTCTTCATTCATTGCAAAATAAAACCAAATTCTTTACCCTTGAGTCTCAGGTTCTACAGCTCTCCAGCACTCTGTATGTCTGTGAGAACCCAAATGGATATGAGGTCCCTGCCCCACCGCTCCACACCCTCTTCTTTGCCCCTGCGGGACTACTGTCTCTGCCATTCCGTGGGTCATCAGGATAGCTTAGTACATGTGGCACCCAGCCCAGTTTCCTACATGTCCCCGCCCCTCATTTAATACCTCTTATTTTTATTTCATATTACTCACTAGTTCAAAGGCCGATGTCATGGTGTTGTCAATTTTATCTCACCCTACAATGTGGCGGTGGAGAGAAAATATGTTATTTATTCTGTTTATAATTGTTCCGTTGCTCAAGAGCTCCTACCCACAGGTTAATGGGAGGGAGGAGGGAGTGTGCAGAAATTAATTTAAATTCAGCCTGTTTAAACTTAAGGTTATCAAATCATTGTAATAGTTCTTTAAGTAAGTCCTTTAGTCTCTTTTGGGTAAAAGCACTCAGATCCTCTCTCTCCTCTCTCTCTAAGATGGCATACAGGCATATGAGGCAATAGGGTATGGCTTATACCATCCACTACATACAATATACCATACGTACAAACATGGCTTCCACCACAGTGAAGGGGAAGATGTGGAGTCCTCAGACATGCGTGGGCAATGTTGCTGGACCACTTGGGTGCTAGCCACCCTGCTTGTATCCTAAGATGAAGTCTCCGGCTACCATAGCCTAGGATCAGCACAGCACAGTCTTGGCTGGGGCCCAGTGGTGCTTCAGCCTCTCTTGGCTCTCACAGACAATTTAGATGCCTCTGTGTTTGAGTATGAATCACATTTGTCCATAGTGTATATGTCCCATCTCTGTGGCTCCTTTTAGAGCCACCTCGCATCCTCCACAGTGATACCCTCTGGAAAGTTCCTGACCAGACTCTCAGACACTTACATACCTAGCCTATGCCACAGAAATATTGGGAGCGGCATGGGCCAAGTTGCTGTCAGCCCCTTTCTCTTTTTGACTACGTTGTTCTGCCAAGCTTACTGAAGCTTGGCTGCACCTCAAGTTGGTAAAGTACAGCCTATGAAGCACCATCTGTACAGACTCCCCCCAAAAAGGACAAATTGAGATACATGTATAAACACTTTACTTTCCTTCTTCACGTTCTCTATTTCATGCCATTATCACTCGGGGATTTTCCTTGTCTAGATCTCCATTACTTAAACTTTATGATCTAGAACTGTAGTTCTCAAATATAGTCTACAGACCAGCAGCTATCAACATCAGCTGGGCAATGTTATTAAATGCAAATGCTAGAGCCCCACCCCAGATCTGCTGGATCAGAAACTCGGACCATTGGTTCCAACAATTTTTGTTTGATCAAGCCTTCCACAGGGTTCTGATAAATGCTAAATTTGAGAACTATTGATCTAAACTATCAAATTTGGTTTATTACGTGACAAACAGGGAAGAAAAGAAAATCAGTGGATCTTTTTTTTGACAATAGCTGGGTTTGCAACACTTGCTGCAAATCCTTTGTTTGAATGTCAGAAGCTGAGTATTACCTAGATTCATCTATTTGTCTATTTTCTGAAAACAGGGGGAAAAAAGAAAAAATGAAAAGAAAGAGAAAATTTTCCTCTAGGCAGATGAATACCTCTGAAGACAGGGCAAGAACACACACACACACACACACACACACACACACACACACACAGAAAGGGAGAGAGAAAGAGAATAATTATTTTTTTTAAATATGAACTGCATTTCACTTGTAATGACTTACTAGTCACAAGATGAGGACAGCATTTTTTTTTTTGCTAAAAATATTACTATTATCAATTTGCATTTAAACATCTTATTGTTTGGTGCAATACTCACAAAAATTTTAATAGTGAACTTTCCACTTTTAGTCCAAATATTTGTCTTTGGCTCAAGAACAAATAATATTCTCATTGAGATTTTAACCATGATTTCAATTTATTTTAGCAATTATGTCTCTATGTTTAGGGAGGACCACTCTTGAATCACATGCTCCTTAAAATCAGATCCTCCTTCAAAATCAGGCTAATCTACATTTCCAAATTTATTTCTTATTCGCTTCGTTAGGATTTCTCTATTCAAACCACAGAGTTTTATTCATATTATCTTTCAAATGTTTTCTGTTTCCAGACATTTGAGTATGATACTTATTCTTAAAATATTCTCACTACTTTTCTATCACATATCTGGATCCTACCCATCCTTTAAACCTTGCTCATTCTTTATCCATGAAACTTGTTTTGACCATTCCAAAATTATCTCTACCAACAAACCTCTATTGAGTTAATAGTCTTTCTCTTAAGTGTCTGGTGGGTAATTCTTTCTAAATTGCTTAGGAATTATTAATTTTTTAAAAATTTAACATAAAATAATACTTTATGTTGAAAATTACACTTTAGCAGGAAGAAAAAAACAACGACAATATTGCTCTTCAAAATTCTGGTAAGAGAAGAAATCAAGAGCCAGCACCTAAAGAAAACATTGCCCAGGAAAGAGAGAAAAACTTGTCCATTCCTGGAGCCAATGAAAATAAGCAAAGTAGCAAAACCCAAACTCTTTTTGAAAACAGACAGACAACAAATGAAGCTGATAGTATTAATAACAAAGGAAATGCTCACAGTGACCTAAAGATGTCCATTTATCCTGAATCCACTGGGAATAATGGGGCTGAGGATGGAGACAATGCTATCAACAAACTACGTGACCAAGAAGAATATGGTACAGCTCTCATCAGAAATAATATGCAATACATAATGGAGCCAAGGACTGTGACTGAACTCTTGGCAGAAGAAAACAAAGAGAACAAACCCAGGAATGTTCTAAGCAAAATTCCAGCAAGTGTGAACTATGTTAAAGTCCCCTCAAAAGATAAGAAGAATTATCAAAGAGATCCCCAAGCCCAGAATATTCCAGTTAAAAGCAAAAGCACCTACCATACCCAACATAGCATTGGCTATCCAAAACAGCTCCCAAAAGTCAAAAAAATCCCCAGTGATTTTGAAGGCAGTGGTTACCCAGATCTTCCAGAAAGGGGCGACAATGATATCTCTCCTTTCAGTGGAGATGGTCAACCTTTTAAGGACATTTCTGGTAAAGGAGAACCTATTGGTCCTGACCTAAAAGGTGCAGATATTCAAACAGAGTTTTCTGGCCCAAGTGAAGCTGATACTATCAGTCCTGATGCAAGAGGGCCAGGTTATAATGAGATCCCAGAAAGAGAAGAAGGTGGCAGAAGTACCATTCGAACGAGGGGTGAAACAAGAAAAGAGGCAAGCAGTGCTGATGTAAGTCTAGTGGAGGGCAGCAACGATATCATAGGTAGCACCAACTTCAAGGAACTCCCTGGAAAAGAAGGAAAAAGAGTAGATACCAACAGCCAAAATGCTCACCAAGGGAAAGTAGAGTTTCATTACCCTCGTCCACCCTCAAAAGAGAAAAAGAAAGAAGGCAGTAGTGATGTGGCTGAAAGTATTAATTATAATGAAATTCCAAAAAATGGCAAAGGTAGTAGCAGAAAAGATATGGAGCATTCGAATAGGAATCAAGTAATCTCATCAGAAAAACAGAGATTTCCTAGTAAGGGCAAAAGTCGGGGCCAGCTCGCTCCTTCTTATGATCTTGATAATGAAATTAAAAATGAAATAGATTCCCATAATGGCCTCAATAATGAGGAGACTATAATAACACAGAGCAGAAAAAATCATTATATACCCCACAGACAAAATTCTACACGGAATAAGGGTGTGCCACAAAGGAAAGGCTCCTGGGGTTACAGAAAACCCCATTCCAGGAGAAGGTTTAGCCCCCCTAGAAAGCATGACAGTAGTGAATCATCTGACAGCGGCAGTTCCAGTGAGAGTGATGGTGACTAGCCCACTAGAAATTCCCAGCAGGATAAAGGTTCAAATATCTAGTCATCTGTAACCTGACAGTAAAAGAGAGCCACCTGAGAGCAGACCAGATGAGAAAGGGCAGAGCAGAGAATTGAGCAAGCCAAGAAACCTGGCCTCCTGGGGAGTTTTGTTGCCATTGTAGTGGTCACAGTATGAGATTCTATTCAAAGGTATGGGTGTATGTGGAGAATCCGATTTTTTTGAGTAATTTTTTTCAAAAAGAAAAATTTATTAAGGATACGTGAAATAGGTAATGTTTGAATAGATGTCATTTAAAACTAGTTTGTAAATGTCACAAAAGCCTTCCTTTGTTGTTTGCTTTATAGATATGAAAAGCAACAATATCTCTCATATGATCATCTGTAATTAAATAATCTATTAGAAAGTCTGTTGTCCGTGGTGCTTTATTTCAGGGACAATAAGATTAGTTCTGTTTCTGGCAAAGGCAGTGTTATGAAGTTAATCTGTTGAATAAAGCTTAACTGCATTTCCTCATCCCGCTGTGCCTAAACCGGCATTTCCTTCTACTTCTGACCTCCCTGTGTTCTAATGGAGATATCCTGCTTCCTAGCTTTCTACACAACTTTTCTGTGTTGCACATTTATAACTTCTTATAAGGCAAGCTTCATTTCCTGAAACAAATTTCCATGTTATCTTTTTTTTCCAGACAAAGAAGGGAATGGGGTGAATAGGGAAGAATGGAATGGGAGGAACAGGGATAATTTGAGAAGGAGAAGCACAAGTTTTGGCAAAGACAAGACCAAAACTTACTTTGGCAGATAGTATTCATTGGCTAATCCCAAATCACTTCCAGTTTATTTCTTTTCCCCAATCTTTCATATAGATGTTTTTCCAGCTAGTGGCCTTATGACACTCTTCTGGAAATTAGACCCAAGCTGCCTGGCAAGGGAGGGGAGTGAAATTCTGGAAGGCTTTTGCTCTTCCTGATAAGAAAAGCTTTTACAGCTAGTGTCATGCTTCCTCCTTTCTTACCCTCCTTTCTTCTTTGCTTGACATTAACATGATGCTTGGGGGTGCAGCAGCCATTTTGTGACCATGAAGAAAAAGTGTGAGATAACGGAAAATATACATATTGGTCTCTGCCCCTGGTTCCTGGCATGAACTCTGAAAACCCTTAGAATTTCCTAAGTGATAAGAGCACTAGGATCATCTTTTGTCCTAAAGTTTGATCTTTGACCCTGGTTCCTGATGCAGAGCTCCTAAATCCCTTGGAATTTCCTGGGTCTTTTGTTCTAATGAGGTGACTCTTGGCGGGCTCCTAATCTGGGGGCTGGTCAGAGGCCAGATTAAAAACTCGAAATTTTTAGTCCTATCCCCCCATTCTCCAGAGAGGGAGGAGGGGCTGGAAGTGGAGTTAATAGTTATGCGTATGTGAGGAAGCCTCCACAAACACCTCAAAAGTATGGTGTTCAGAGAGCTCTCAGGTTGGCAAACACGTGGAGGTGACAGAGATGTGCTACCTGGAGAGGGCATGGAAGCTCTGCACCTCTTTCCACACACCTTACCCTTCACATCTCGTCCATCCGGATGTTCATCAGTATCCTTTATCATATCCTTTTACAATAAGCTGGCAAACAGGAAGTAAACTGTTTTCTTGAATGCTGTGAGCTGCTCTACCAAATTAACTGAACCCAAGGAGGGGTGTATGGGAAACTCTGTTTTCCAGCCAATAGGTCAGAATCATAGGTGACAACCTGGACATACAATTGGCATCCGAATTGGGGCGAGGGACAGTCTTATGGGACTGAGGCCTTAACCCGTGGGATCTGATGCTATCTCTGGGTAGATAGTGTCAAAATTGAGATAAATTGTAGGTCACGCAGCTGGTGTCACAAAAGTGCTTAGTGTGAGGGGAAAACCCACATATCTTGTGTCAGAGGTATTGTGAGTGCGGTAGAAGTGTGAGAGTAAAAGAGACACACAGGAGAAATGTAGGTTTTCTAACACAAAAAGACAAAATAATCACAGAGGGTACCACTAAACCAGCTCCATCAACCCCCTGCCTCCAGAATGCTTGTTCTGTGAATAAAATAATTCTCGATGTGTTAAGCAACTGTTTTTTTTAAATCGCTGAATTGAATTACTAATTCGTATACCTCTCTATTTCTTACATTCTTCTAAATGAGAAGGGTCAAGAGAAGAAGAAAGAGGTAGAAGGTAGAGAAAAGTGCCTATCCTTCTCTCGTCTCTCCAAGATACAAGTTTCCAAACAGCAGAAATCATGACTGGTACATTCAGGACAGCACCTAGATTACTGAGTGGAATAATCTATATAACACAAATGATAAGCATTGTCAATACAACATCATGGTGCCTTCAAAAAATCTAAACTGTACATTAGGTTGATAGAACGTACTTTTTTTGCTAAATGAAAGTTGCAATATAAGCTATGGAAAAAAATCAGATTCTCCACGTACACCCAAATTATAACAGCTAACATGTGCCGTGCTCTGTTACAACCTTTAATCTGCACACCGTCCAATTATACGATTATCATCACTATCCCCATTTTACTGCTGAGGAAACTGGGCCACAGAACTGGTAGTAAGTGTCTAGGATTTGATCCAGGCAGCCAGGCTCTTTGCTCTGCAGCACTCACTGTCCTGCCATACATCACATAGAGAGATGTACATAATACAGAATAGACATGACAGATACGGATGGATGTATATGTAGACACATATACACGGGGCGTGTGTGTGTATATCCATATACACACATACGCGGCTACACACACACACACACACACACACACACGACAAGAAAGAGAGAAACTGAAAGTAGAACCTGAAAACAAGGAATACCTTCTTTCCCTCATTTATTTTCCATTTTCTAGGTATAACAGTAATAAGTGTCAATGAAAAGAGTTAAGATATCACCTAATAAATTAGTCACCATCAGAATTCCAGAATAAACTTTTTCTAGTACTTTGCTTTTTTAAAGATAAAAGACAATTTTGGTGCACACCTACACACACACTCACACACACAGCTTGAGGCAATTAATGAAATGAAGAAAACTGTATCAGAATTTAAATTGCAGAAAAATGAGTTGAAATCCACCCGCTATTTATATACCAAATTATATCAGACTTTTACATGTAAATGGTCTGATCACATGAAAAACACTTGGCATTGTAAAGAAAAAAAATAAACTGACAGAGAAAACAAATGTTTTCTTTGGGTAATCGCAGGCAGGAGCTTCCAAAGGCCATCAGTCTTAGTCTGCTATCCAGTGGAGAAATTGTACATTTCAATTCTCTGGCTAGATTTTCTTTTCTCTCACCAAGTTTGAGTATGCATGCACATTCATTTAAAACACTGACAGTGTTCAGATTTTCATCCATTTAAGGGAAACTGGAGTGTTTGAACATCTTTGAGGCCTTGCCAAGGGATCTAGCCATAGAGGGCTGAGTCCAAAACTTCAGGACCAGAGATCCGGAAGCACAACCTGCAGTCAGGCCGTGGGTCTGTGCTGTGTCCAAACACAGATTTCAGCCACCAAGTTGCACTGCTTCGCTTTTTTTTTTAGACAAACATAGATTTCCAAAACAGGGCAGAAAATTTCAGCTTCACAAAGCTGCCTTTTATGCAAAGAATGAAATGGGCCTATTCTGCCACCTTGTGCCCAAAAAGAAAAAATCACTTCAGGCTCAGACATTTATTTCAACGCTGGCTACGCCCTCCAACCTCACCCTGCTAGATTTCTCTATTTATAAATATCTACCTTGATTTTGCAGCTAGAGTTCATCTGTTCTTAGCAATCTAGCTAGTCAGGACGATATATCTGATTCTGCCTGACATAACATTCAGCTCTGTTGTAAAATGTTTACTGAATGACTACATTTTACAAAATTTCATGGGGATCAAAAGGAGAGAAGAGATGCTCCTGGCCCTTATCGAGACTATAATTTAATCAAGGAGAAAGGCGTATAAAAGATACAAGGCAGAATTAACAGCAAGTATAAGGCCCTGAGGCAATATCCTGCCTGGTGTACTAAGGAAAGCAAACACAGTTTGAGTGGATGTGCAAATGGGCAGTGGTAGGAGAGCAAGCCAAAGCAATGGGAGCATAAGAGACAGAGCCTTGTAGACTAAGGAATGAGATAGAAATCTAGTTAGAGATTGTGGACAAAAAGTGGATGGCCAGACTTATCTTAAAAGATAAGTCTACTGGCTACTGTGGTGGACAACAGAATGTAGTCTGGTAAAGACAGAAGCAGGGTAAAGTCTGAAGGCTGTTCTAATAATCTAGATGAGGGAGGTGGTGTGAAGTGGTCAGATTCTGTGTGTGTGATGAAGCAGACACAACTCACTGATGACTGGATATGAGGTTTTAAAAGAAAGAAAAAGGGCACAAGCAACTTTAAATTTTTGGACTGAGAAACTGGAAAATGCAAAATGCCACTCCCAAATACTCAACACCAATTTCTGATTTTCAAATTATTAGTAAACAAAGAATACCAGGAAGTGGTACACTCGTAAGTATGATAAAGAATGTGTATTTTAAAAACAAATTATTTTATGAATAACAGTGAAATACCAGTGGCATTCAGATTTAATTTTAAAAACAAAAAAAATTATAAGGGAGAAAAATTCAGAAAACACTAAATATCTTTCATAAGTAAATTAAACAAATTGTGGTAGAGTTATATAATGAAAAATTTTAATGGTTTAAAATATTTAATACTGTGGTAAAAGCACACATTAAGTTAACAGAACAAGATACCAAACAGAATATAAAGTCTGATACCAGTTTTTCTTAAAATGTATATAAATGTATGCCTGCAAAAAGGACTGGAGGGAAAATGTGTTGATGCAGCCATGATTTTTCCTTTACATTTTTCTATATTCTTTGTAAACTTATGTATTAAATTTTTTTCTTTTTTTTAGAGACTTTATTTATTTGAGAGAGAGAGAGCGTGCGTGTGCCTGTGCAAGCAGGGAGAGGGGCAGAGGGAGAGGGAGAGAATCTCAAGCAGACTCCGTGCCGAGCGCAGAGCCAGACGCAGAGCTCGATCCAATGACCCCGAGAGCATGACCTGAGCTGAAATCAAGAGTCAGACACTTAACCAACTGAGCCATCCAGGTGCCCCAAATTTTTATTTTATGATTAGAAAAACTATAAACATTATTTTGACAAAGAAACACATGCAAACTGATTTAAGGCTTACCCTCACATGCTTTTAGTGATAGTTGAACAAGCACAAGTAAACTGAAATAATAAAATCTCATCTATTCAAAACTACATCATCCCTGTAAGACCATAACTTGGAGAGTCAAAGTAGAGACTCATTTCCATATAGGGAGGCTTAGGGAGGTCTGAGGGGGGCTTTCACGCCCAGAATTCTCTATCTTCAATGATTCCTCAATCTCCCACCTAAAATATGTTTGCCCAATTGAAGGGCCTTCCCTAGAAGGGGCTCATTCCTTTCAACAATCTGGGTCTCTGTGAAGAGAGAACGCCAGCACTAAACAGGTCATGAAAGCCAACTCTGTAGGAGAACACTACAGACTCATAGATTATTGCTTATAAATTCTGCTAACTTAAAATTCTATTAACAGGGGATAGTCTCCTAGAACCCAAACTTTTGGGAAACATAAGGTGGCAAACATCTCAGATCAGCCCATTGTGACCTTTTGCTCCTTTTGCACTTTTAACTTTTGCTTCTTTGGTTCCTTCTTTGTTTCCTTAGTGCACTTTCTGTTCTCTTTTACAGAGACATAAGTTGCAGTCATTTCCTGTCAGCATGACTGATTTGTACGTGACCTGATGGCTTGCCATAGCTCTAAAGCCACCAGATTACTTTCCACATGGTGGTGAGTGAGGGAAGCCACGCCTACACACTGGGAACAAGTTCTGAAGAGTGTCTTGTAAGTTGACTTTAAATCATATTTTCATGGGCCTGCTATCTCTTCAGTATAGACTCAAGGCATTCCCACAATGCCAGATTAATACAAGGAAGATCTGGACTGGCCACAAACCTAGAGACCTAGAAAGCTGGTTTGAGGGTCACTGGGAAGAGGCCCATGCTGGTGATTTCAAACTTTGGTTGTATTAGAATCACTTGAGGAATATGTTAAAAATGCAAACCCTTAGGTTCTATCCATGGCCTTATATCACAAATATTAGTGTATCTACTCACTAATGCAGTGTTTCTAAGATTGACTCCAGACCATTGACTCAGAATCACCTCTCTGCTAAAAATACAGCTGCTTTTCTCACATAATACATCTCAGGTATCAGCATATATAGAACTACCTCATTCTTTTTAAATGGTCATTTCAATGCTTGTATTTACTGTCATTTTTTTTTTTTTTTAGCAAAACCCTATTGATGAACATGTGCGTAGTTTTTAGTCAATCATTATTAAAACCAGTGTTACTGTAAACATCTTTGACTGAATCTTTGGGTATAGCAGGAGGATAAATTCTAGCAGTGCTAAGCCTATTTTAGTATCAGAGATACCCATATGCAACACCAAGTTGTATATGCCTAAAACCCAGTTTTTAGAGCAATAGGTAAATACTACACTTTACATAAATTTGCCTCTGTAACACTTCATCCCATACACAATATGCTCCCAGAGCAGTCAATTCCAAACACTGATGGTAGACTAGGTCCAGAGTGATCATCTGAAGATCTTTAAAATAAAGCAGAACCTCTGGAGAGCCACCTCCAAAGATTCTGATTCCAGTCTCAGGTGGGTGTCAGGAATCCATAGTTGAGGAAAACTTCTAGGCGATACTAATGTCCAGCCAGGTTTGAGAACCAAGAACCTCTAGAGTTGAAAACCAGGAAACAGTCACTAGATGGCAACCTCGCTCACTTTTTTTTTTTTTTGAAATGTACTGAGGCAAAACTAAGCAGAACACTTGAGAGAGTCTTTTTTCTTCTTATTCATGTTTAAATATGCAGACATCTCCCTATAGGAAGTTGTTTTTAAAAATATACAAGCAGATGCCTCTCTTTTATAAGGCTCATATCCCATTACTTTTGAATTCCATAATCAAAACACAAGGCCTCTTTTGTTTGAATAATAATCCCGCTGGAAATTTTTAATCCAGCTTTCATTTGCACACGTCTCTCCTATAAAACCCTGAATTTCCGGCTTCCTAAGATAATAGCTGGAGTTTATCTTAATGAAAAATATCTCTTTTCTTTCTTACTAATGTCTGGATCTCATTAAAGACAAAGACCAGCTGTGCTCTGTTTTGTGAGGCTAAAGCCCTTGATTAACATTTTGCCATTCTCTTCCTAACTCAGCCTATAAAGGCGCATGGATTCTTGGAAGGAATGGCCTCACAGGTCATCTAGTCCAGTGCTCACCTAAAGCAGGATCACTTTCTTTTATCCCTGATAACTGGTCATTTTGCCATTGCTTAAATACAGTAACAGGAAACTCACTATCTTGCACTTCTGGTTCTAGGCAGAATGATTTATTCTTTTTCCACATGGCATCTTTCATGGTCTCTACCCTTTTTCCTCATCAAATTAAACACTTTTCAAAGACCTTTCATGTGACCCATCACCATGCTTGTCACCTCCAATTAGTTGGGCACAATGCCCACATGTCATCCACACATCTTAGCGGAAAATGTGATAATTACCTCCCTTATTGTGGCCATTCCCACCTGTTAATATAGATTCTGTAGCATCTACAAGATGCTATGCCAGTGCTTGGTCCAAAATGCAAGCTGAATTAATACCGGTTTTCTTTGTTTCTTTAATTTCTAATCGCAGAAGCACTATCCTCCTTCCCTTTGTTGTTTGCTTGTTGCTAGACAAGCACTAGCAACTTTATACTAGACCAGCACTGCTCTTTATACCATGTTATATAATTTAAATTCTGAATCAAAATGCATAGTGTAATATTTATGATATTGTTTTATCAAGGTTTTTTGAATCTTGGTTTTATGATCCCTATATAATAACTATGGCTGCCAGTTTCTTTGAAATGCAAATGTCAAGGATCAAGAATTTCCCGTCCCCTTCAAAGGTCCTAGCTGGACTAAGAATCATACTGGCAGCAGAAAGTCAAATTTAATTTCGTATGTATGGGGAATCCACACAGACATGGAAATTCCAAAGACAGTCAGGTAACATAAAGTATGGGGAAGGGATCTGGGACTTCAAAGAGAAGGAATGCAATTCGCAGGAAGATGAAAAAGAGTAAATGTTTGGTAAACAAATATTTGCTGGGCCACTAAGAAACAATGGGACATAGAGGACTCTGATCAAACAGGTGTCTGCCACGCCTAGTTCATAACATGATGTAGTCATCTATTGTGATAGAAACTGAAGAAAGAAATAAAACTTTTTTGTTCATAGATGCTATGATCATCTGTACAGAAACCCAAACGAATCAAAACAAAAACAAACTGCTGAAACTGATAAGCAATGATAGCAAGGTTGGAGGACACAAGTTAGTATACAAGAAATCAACTGCTTTCTTACATAGTAACAATAAACAAATGGAATTTGAAATTAAAAATCCTAATACCATTTACATTAGTACCCCCCCAAATTAAATACTTAGGTATAAACCTAACAAAATACGTACAGATCTATATGAGGAAAACTACAAAACTCTGATGAACAAAATCAAAGAATAACTAAATAAATGGAGAAATATTCCATGTTCATAAATAGGAAGACTTAGTCTTGTCAAGATGTCAGTTCTTCACAACTTGATCTATAGAGTCAATGCAATATCAATCAAAATACCAGTCAGTTCTTTTACGGGTATCAAAAAACCAATCCTAAAATTTATATGGGGAGGCAAAAGACCCAGAAAATCAAACACAATATTGAAGGAGAAGAACAAAGTGGAGGACTGACACCACCTGACTTCAAAATTTACTGTAAAGCTACAGTAATCAAGACAGTGTGGTATGGCAAAAAAAATAAAAAATAAGAAAACAGGTCAGTGGAACAGAATAGAGAGCCCAGAAATAGACCCACATAAACATAGTCAAGTGAGCTTTGAAAAGGAATAAAGACAATACAATGGAGCAAAGATAGTCTCCTCAACAGATGAGGCTGGAAAACCTGGATACCCATATAAAAAAAATTGAATCTAGACACAGGGTTTACACCTTTCGACAAAAATTAACTCAAAATAAATCAGAGACCTACATGTAAAATGCAAAACTATAAAACTCCTGGAAGATAACACAAGAGAAAACCCAGATGACCTTGGGTAGGATCATTACTTTTTAGATACAACAGCAAAAGCATGATACGTGAAAGAAATAATTGATAGGCTGGACTTCATTAAAATTAAAAACTTGTCTCTACAAAAGCTGTAAAGAGAATTAAAAGACAAGACACAGACTGGGGGAAAAGTTTACAAAAAGACACACCTAATAAAGGACTGTTATCCAAAATAAATACGGAACTCTTAAAATTCAACATAAAAGAACAAATGACATAATTAAAAAATGGATCAAAGATCTTAACAGATACTTCACCAAGGAAGATATACAAGTGACAAACAAGCATATGAAAAGACGTTCCACACCATATGGCATCAAGAAATGCAAATTAAAACAATGAGATACCACTACGCATTTATTAGAATGGCCAAAATTTGGAACACTAATAATACCAAGTGCTGGCCAGGATGTGGAGCAACAGGAACTCTCATACATTGCTGATAGAAATGCAAAATGGAACAGCCACTTTGAAGGACAGTTAGGGAGTATCTTACAAAACTAAATATACTCATTATATTAACCAGCAATCACTTTCCTTGCTGTTTGCCCAAAGTAGTTGAAGACACATCCGCACAAAAACCAGCACAGGGATGTTTATAGCAGCTTTACTCATAACTGCCAAAACTCGGAAGCAACCAAAATGTCCTTCAGTAGGAGAATGAATAAATAAATGGTGTTACATCCAGACAATGGAATATTATTTATCACTAAAAAGAAATGAGCAATCAAGCCATGAAAAGATATGTAGGAAGCTTAAGTTCATATTACTAAGTGAAAGAGGCCAATCTGAAAAGGTTACCCAACTGTATGATCCCAGTTGCATGACATTCTAGAAAAGGCAAAACTATGGAAACAATAAAAAGATAGGGGGGAGGGGGGGATATGTAGAACAGATAGGATTTTTAGGGCAGTGAAAATACTCTGTATGATGTTATAATTATGGATATATGTCATCATGCATTTGTCCAAACCCATAGAAATGTATAACACCAAAGGTAAACGCAAAAGTAAACTACGGCCTTTGAGTGATAGTCATGTGTCGATGTAAATTCATCCTTGATAACAAATGTACCATTTTGGTGAATGATGTTGATAATGAGGGAGGCAATACATGTGTGAAGGAAAAGGGTACATGGAAAATCTCTGTACCTTCCTCTCAACTGTGTTGTGAGCCTAAAACTGCTCTTAAAAATAATAATAGATGACTTTCACTTCTGAGAAAATGGAGTACAGGCACTTTCCCCTATTCCTCTCATTTATTACAACTAAAATCCCTGGACATATATGTAAAACAAACCAAACAAAACTCTGAACAATGGAGAGAATTAAGTACACTGGCCAAGGACCACAGGATCCAAGGAATGACAAGGTTTTAAGTTCCCTTGGTTTTATTTTTGCCTCATATATCTCAGAGTTGGAGCTGGAGATACTGGCAACCCAGAAGTACCAACCATAGTAGACAAAAAATTAAAAATAAGCCCCCCCAAAGCCTGCACTCTCTAGTCAAGGGAACAGGAATAGGCCAACCTAGCAAGACTGAACATTTAAGATAATAATTACTCTACTTATGCCAAATAGAAAAATCTGTGGCCCCTCTTTCCTCAGATGCAAGCCAAGGCTGAGTGGGGAGTCTAGATTTCCACGCTGGAGAGGCTATAAGAAGGTGCCCCATACCCTCACCCTCCCACTGGGGTGCTGTTAGAAAAGGCTAAGAAGGAAACTGAGACTTTCATTTCAGTCAGCCTGTGAGAAGCTTCTCCTATCACTGGAAACCAGGAGGGGAATATAGATCCACTCCCATCCAGCACCTCTCTACTGAAGTGATGTCAGAGAACATCTAGTGGAAAAGTAGGACTTTCACCACAACCTAGTGCTAATGATGCCAGCCACCTATGGTGCCAGTGGAGGCCACATGGGAAACCAGATATCTCACTGTTTGGAGTAATGTGGAGCCACAGACACACGAGCACTCGATGTTATCCGAACCATTGTGGGAAGCCTGGGCTTCTACCCCCACCTGACCCTGATGAGGCAGGGCATACCCCTCCTCTGTTGGAGTGAAGTCATAGAAAGTCAACTAAAACAGAAGTTAAATGAGATCCAGAGTCTCATAAATTACTATAAAAATATCCAGGACTCAACTGAAAATCACTCATCATACAAAGAAACAGGAAGATCTTGAATTGAATGAAAAAAGATAATCAATAGATGCCAGCATTGAAATAACAAAGATGTTAGCATTATCTAACAAATAACCTTAAAGCAGCCATCATAAAATGCTTCAATGAGCAATTTATAAACATATTCCAAACAAATGAAAGAAAGATTCAGAAAACAAATATAAAGAAACAAACAGAAATTTTAGAATGGAAAAACATAGTAGCTGAAATAAAAAAAAAAAAACTCAGTAGATGAGTTCAATAGAATGGAAGGGAACAGAATCCATGAATTGGAAGATAGGACAATAGAAATTACCCAATCTCAATGCAAAGAGAAAAAAGACTGGGGGGCGGGGGAAAGACCCTCAGGGACCAGTGGGACTATAATAAAAGATCTAACATTTGTGTCATGGAAGTCGAAAAAGCAGAGGAAAAAGGCAGGGCTGGAAAAGTACTTGAAGAAATAATGGCTGAAAACTTCAAATTTAGCAAAAGGCAAACCCTACAGATTCAAAAAGCTGAGTAAACTCCCAACAGGATAAACCCACAAAAACATACAGCAAGCTAGAAAGATTGTACAAGTACCTCTTTTCTAAGTGAACATAGTGAAAGAATCTGATGTATCCAATAGTCTAGTTCTTCTAGACCTCCCAATTAATGGAGGATTCTGTTTCCTAACCCAAATAGAAGGTAGGCTGAACCTGTCATCAAAATGTCATTGCATTTGCCTAAGAGTGAATCTTTCAGGCAAGATATTTTTTGGAAAGCCTGAAAGGACAGACAGTGAGGTCTTCTTGTGCCTTGGTTGTTTTTGTCTGTTTGCTAATCAATGCTTAAATAAGTGGCAGAATTCTATCTGAGATTGTTTTCACTTATAATATAGTACTATGGTAGCAAGTTTCTGGAGAAGGAGCCCTGTAACTCCCAGACACTCCTAGTTATTGGAGGCTATCAATACTTAGAAAAACTTGACAATTGTGAGTAGCTGAATTAACGTAGGTCATTCACAACATGGTACCAAGCACACCTGTTATAGGAAGTAGCCTAAATAATTAGGCTATTTTCTATAGGTTATATACTTGGAACATATTAAGCTAACCTTCTTTATTTAATGATAATATATCACTGTCAGCAAATCTTTAAATAAGAAGGTCAAATCATGTGGTTTAGATGGGGGAGGGGACAGAATATATATATATATCAAATACTAAGAGTAGGGCTTAATTCTTAAATATTTGGATAGTAATTAGAGACATATACACTTCAGTAGAGACCCCTCTAGGAATGTGAAATAAATAATGATAGGAATGAAAGGAAAATAGAAAAATGTGAAAACAAATGTAGATTTGATTAAAGAAGATATATCACCCTACATCCTCTGGCTCATTCTCCTGATAGTCTTACATGTAAGCCCTTTCCAATGCCTTGCTTGCCTCATGGTTGCTAATAACCCATTGGGAAAAACAAATCACAAAGTCAAGCCCTGAAACACATAACTTCTCAAGTAACAACTACCTAACTAAGTAAGGTTGTGGTTAAAGAAAGGGAAATATTATAGCCATTTTTCATCACCCTTGAAAAGAGTGTGCCAACTTGTACCACTGTGCATATTATACCAAGTAATGTTAATCTCTGTCTCCTGTCTCGGTAAATAATTTTCTTGCCATGAAGAAATGGCATTCTCTTCTCATAGTCTGACAAGGCATATGAATTAATTTTGAAAGGCTTTATGATTCGGATTTGAATAAAAGGATAAAAACCATATGATCATCTCAGTAGATGCAGAAAAAGCATTTGACAAAGTACAACATCTATTCATGATTTAAAAAACTCTAAACAAAGTAGGATTAGAGAGAACATAACTTCAACATAATAAAGGCCATGTGTGAAAAGCCCACTGCTAATACCATACTCAGTGGTGAAAACTGAGAATCTTCTAAGATCAGGAACAAGACAAAGATGTCCATGGGGCATGTGGGTGACTTAGTTTGTTGGGCATCATACTCTTGATTTAGGCTCAGGTCATGATCTCAGAGTCCAGGGATCAAGCCCTGCATCAGGCTCCATGCTCAGTGGGGAGTCTGCTTGGGGTTCTCCCTCTCCCTCTCCCATTGCCCTTCCCCTTGTTTGCATGCTCTCTCTCACTCTCTCAAGTAAATAAATAAATCTTAAAAAACATTAAAAATACAAGGATGTCCATTCGGACCACTTTTTTTTTTTTTTTTAAGATTTTATTTATTTGACAGAGAGAGACACAGCGAGAGAGGAAACACAAGCAGGAGTGGGAGAAGGAGAGGCAAGCTTCCCACCGAGCAGGGGGCCCAATGCAGGGCTCGATCCCAGGATCCTGGGATCATGACCTGAACCAAAGGCAGACACTTAATGACTGAGCCACCCAAGTGCCCCCATTCTGACCACTTTTATCCAATGTTGTACTGGAAGTCCTAGCCACAGCAATCAGACAAGCAAAAGAAATTAAAGACATCCAAATTGGTAAGGAACAAGTAAAACTTTCACTATTTACAGATGACATGATACTATATATCAAAAACCCTTAGGACTTCACCAAAAAACTATCAGAACTGACAAATGAAATCAATAAGGTTGAAAGATGCAAAACACAGAAACATGTTGCATTTCCATACACTAATAATGAAGTGGCAGAAAAAGAAATTAAGAAAATAATCCCACTTGCAATTGTAACAAAAAGAATAAAATCCCTAGGAATAACTTAACCAAGGAGGTGAAAGACCTGTACTCTAGAAAATATAAAACACTGATGAAAGAAATTGAAGATGACACAAGCAAATGGAAAGATATTCCATGCTCATGGATTAGAAGAATTAATATTGTTAAAATGTCCATACTACCCAAAACTTTCTACAGATAATGGAATCTTTATTAAAATACCAACAGCATTTTTCACAGAACTAGAACAAGGAACCCTAAAATTTGTATGGAACCACAAAAGACCCTGAATAGCCAAAGCAATACTGAAAAAGAAAAGCAAAGCTGGAGGCATCAAAATTTCAGACTTCAAGCTATATTACAAAGCTGTAGTGATCAAGACAGTATGATACTGGCACAAAAAGAGACATACAGATTAATGCAACAGAACAGAAAACCCAGAAGTGGACCCAAGTAATCCTAAAATTTGTATGGAACCATAAAGCAATCTTGAGAAAGAACAAAGCTGGAGGTATCACTATTTCAGATTTCAAGACATACTACAAAGCTATAATAATCAAAACAGTATCATACCAACACAAAAACAGACACCTAGATCAATGGAACAGAATAGAGAGCCCAGAAATGAACCCACACTTATATGGTCCATTAATTTATGCCAAAGGAGGCAAGAATATACAATGGGGAAAAGACAGTCTCTTCAACAAATGGTCCTGAGAAAACTGCACAACTACACATAAAAGAATGAATCTGGACCATTTTCTTACACCATACACAAAAATAAACTCAAGATGGATTAAAGGCATACATGTGAGACCTGAAACCATAAAACTGCTGGAAGAGAATATAGGCAATAATTTCTTTGACATTAGCCTTTGCAACATTTTTCTAGATAAGTTTTCTAAGGCAAGGGGTACAAAAGCAAAAATAGACTATTGGGACTACATCAAAATAAAAAACTTTTGCATAGCAAAGGAAACCATCAACAAAACAAAGAGATAACCTACTGAATGGGAAAAGATATTTGCAAGTGATATATCTGATTAGTATATTTGGGTTAATATCCAAAATATATAAAAACTCATTTAATTCAATATGAAAAGAACCCACCCAAGTAATCTAATTAAAAACAGGCAGAGATCTTGAGGAGACATTTTTCTAAGGAAGGCAGACAGATAGCCAAAAGACACATGAAAGGATGCTCAACATCAGTAATCATCAGGGAAATGCAAATCAAAACCACAATGAGATATCACTTTATACTTATCAGAATGGCTAGAATCAAAAAGACAAGAAGTAACAAGTGTTGGTGAGGATGTGGGAAAAAAAGAACCCTTACACACTGTTGATGGGAATGTAAATTGGTGCAGTGACTATGGAAAATAGTATGGAGGTTCCTCAAAATATTAAAAATAGAATTACCATATGATCCAGTAATTCCACTACTGGGTATTTACCCAAAGAAAATGAAAACACCAGTTTGAAAAGATATATGCACCCTGTGTTTATTGCAGCATTAACAATAACCAAGATATGGGAGCAACCCAAGCGTTCATTGATAGATATACGGAAAAAGAGGATGTGGTATATGGAATGTTACTCAGCCACAAAACGGAATGAGATCTTGCCATTTGTGAACATGGATGGACGTAGAGAGCCTTATGCTATGTGAAATAAGTCAGACAAAGAAAGACAAATACCATATAATTTTACTCATATGTGGAATTTTAGAAACAAAACAAATGAACAAACAAAGAAAAAAGAGATAAAAAAACCAGACTCTTACATACAGAGAACAAACTAGTGGTTACGAGACAGGAAGTGGGTGAGGGGATAAGTAAAATAGATAAAGAGGATTAAGAGTATACTTAACTGTGTTGAGCACTGAGTCATGTATAGAAATGTTGGATCCTTATATTTTACAACTGAAACTATTATAAAACTGTATGTTATTATACTTTAACAATTTTTTAAATTAAAAAAAGTAGAGTAGTATGAATTTCATTCATTTATTCAACAAATATCTACTGAGAGCCAAAAAGATACCAAGCCTTGAGGGTAAGCAAAAAATCCTGCCTTTAGGAGCTTAAGATATAGGGTTGATACAGGCCATAAATAACTTAAAATACATAGTACACTATATAGTGCCAAATACTAAGGAAAAAATCCGAGTTGGGAAGGAAGGTTAGGAAAGTGTGGGAAGAGCTAACATTTTACATAGGGTAGCAAGGAAAATTCTCAATGAAAAAGTAAATTTTGACTAAAAAGATGAAGGAAGTCAGGAAGCAAGCCAAGATGATATCAGGTGAAAGAACACAGCTGGCAGAGGGAACAGCAAATACAAAGGCAGGATTGTGCCTGTCTAGCATGTTTGAGGAACATCAAGTATGACTTATATGGCTGGTGAGAAGAGTAAGAGAGGAAGTCAAAGACATAATGGATTTGGGGCAGGAAAATGCCAATATATAACCTTGCATAGGTCACGGGAAGAACTTTGGCTTTCACTGAGTGGAAAGGAAAGCCATCCAAGTGTTTGAGCAGGGAAGCTCCATCATTCAGACCTACATTTTGAAGGACCTCTTGGCTGTCCGGTAGAGACTGGTGACAAGGCAGAAGCAGTGTGACAGCTTAGGAGGCTATTGGGACAATCTAAACAAGAGGTGATTGTGGCTTGGAGTAGCAGTGAAGGATTTGGATTCAGAGTGTATTTTGAAAATAGAGAGGACAGTATTTGCTGGTTGATTGGACCTGGAAGATGAAAAACAGAAAAGACTCAACAGTGACTCCAAGGTCTTCAGCTGGAGCAACGGAAAATAGGAACTGCACTTCTGATATGGGCAATTCTGTTGGAAGAGCAGGTTTGGAAGTAGTGACTATCAGAAGACGTGGGTTAAGTTTGAAGTGTCTGTGGCAGAAGTGGTTTATGTCCCTCATCTGTCCTCTTGTCCACTCCACTGTACACCTCCCCTACTTCCATTTCCAGAAATTCACATCTTTGCCTGAGAATGCTCTTTTGCCACAGGAGTCTGCTTTCCACCAAAAGTGGCTGGATGTCTGGGGAATTAGTATCTTCCAGAAGCAGCTGTCAACCAGTAACTGACAGGATTTGGGGTATAAATACCCCAGTTCCCTCCCCCTTCAGCTAGAATAAGTGAGGCTTGTGTTTTACACTGGTCCCCAGAATTCTCCCAGCACTCCATTTGCCCAGAGGGTTGCTGGTTTGATAATGAATCCCTTATTGGATTTCTTCATTTCTTTGTCTCATTTCCCCATTTCCTTACCTTTATCTCCCCTACTCCAAAATAGAACGTAACAACAAAAAACATAACAACAGAAAAAAATCTGCTAGTACTTGAATCCTTTCTGGTACAGCTGAAATGAAGACAATACCTATTAGACCTTCGAAAGGCAATGTCGTGGTAGCAGATGGACACCCAATCTCTAAAACTTACAGAAAAATCAGGTAAGGGATATAAATTTGGAAGTCACCGGCATATGGATAGTTTGGAAGTCATAAGAGTGGATGAGATCATTAAGAGTGAGTAAAAATAGAAGGAAAAACAGTCGAAGAATGGGTTGGAACCTTTGGTCACACTAAAGTTTAGAGGTAGGAGAACTGAGGAGGAACCAGCAAAAAATGCCAAGAAGCAGCAGCCAGGGAGGTCAGAAGAAACTTAGGCAAATGATGAAAATATTTCCAGGAATTAATAGTACTGATTCCTGGGTCTCACTGCAGGTCAAAAGAACCAGAGTCTCTGTCAGTTCACACAGGAAGCTTGCATTTTTGAGGCCTTATCAGATATTCCTTAAGCACAATAAGAGTCAAGAAATACGCAACTAATGAATCATCGAACTTTACATCAAAAACCAGGGATGTACTGTATGGTGACTAACATAATATAATAAAAAAATATTTAAAAAAAAAAAAAAAGAAATACTGAACCTTAGAAAATCCTATCTTCTCAGGGGTACCTCTGTGGCTCAGTCAGTTAAGCATCTGCCTTCGGCTCAGGTCATGATCCTGGAGTCCCAAGATCAAGCCCCTCATCAAGCTCCTCATTGGACTCCCTGCTCAGTGGGGAGTCTGCTTCTCCCTCTGCCCTTCACCTCTCTCTCTCTCTCAAATGAATAAATAAAAATCTTTAAAAAAAAAAAAAAGGAAACTCTTCTCTTCTCTTTTTTTGGGGGGTGGGGGAGGGAGTTGTGGTGTAGCTAGCATGGCACAGATAAGCTTTTATTCTTTCTTGGTAAGTTCCCAACATTATAGGTGGACATTTAAATTAACTTCTCAAAAGCTTATCCTGATACTTAAGCATATTGTGTCCTTGTAATTGGAGGTTATATCTACATACGATTTTGAGTTAACTAAATATGGATTTTCTCTCTGTAGTTGAGGTCACCCTGAGTTGACAATTAGGTTTTTCACAGTCTTGAACTAGATCATTTACCCAAAACAGGTCTATAGAAAACTTGCTTCTTTTTAAGATATGAAATCAGATCAGATAGCTAGGTTTCATCTTACCTTAGTTCTACAGATAATTTTTTTGCAATCACGACTAATAATTATACTAATAAGACTGGTTTTTTAAATTATCAGTATTTATACACCCAAGTGAAATCTCTTTGAAATAGTCCTCTTAGGAAGCCATATGCTACATTTCTGAAAATCTTTAGAAATACCCTCGGTATCTATGACAACCACATTTGACAAGCATATCTTCATTTTTTTAAGTACTTGATTTTAGAATTACTTATACTGATACTAATGATAGTTAACACCTTTTCATGATTTCCTGAAAACTGAATGTGTACCCCCAGATTCATATGTTGAAACCCAACCCCAATAAGATGGCATTTGGAGATGGGGCCTTTGGGAGGTGATTTGGTCATGAGGATGGAGCCCACATGAATAGGAATTTGTGTCTTTATATATGAGAGCCCAGAGAACTACCTTGCCTCTTCCCCCAAGTGAAGTTATAGAAAGAGGGCTATCTACAAACCAAGAAGCAGCCTGTCACCAGACACTGAATCTGCTGGTGCCTTGACCTTGGACTTCCCACCCTCCAGAACTGTGATAAATAAATACTTGTTGTTTAGCCATTCACTCTATGGTACTTTTGTTATAGCAGCCTAAACAGACTAGCTCAATGATCATCATAAACTGACTCTACAGAGTAGCCTCAAGAAGGTTTGCAACAAAGTGTTGTAAGTTTAATAGACGAACATAGCCACTTACAGAAGAAAACTCTCAAATGGCATGGTGTTATTAATAGAATAAAAAAACGATAGTGTTCCCCAAAGAGACGAGAGCAATCATGTAATTTGCAAAGCCCAGTACAAATGCAGGGCCTCTTATTCAGAGAGCAGGGGAAAGGTGTTGTTAAAAGTACTGAATCATAAAGCGGCTCAAGCACATGCTCCCTGTCTCACTAGACTTCCCTTACAGAGCACAAGTCCAAAGATATTCATTAATTTAAAGATGGCATCAGCAGAGCATTAGCCCAAGTGTGGGTCCCTTCTGAGTATGGAGTCTATGTGGCAGCTCAGGCCACTCACCCATGGAGCCAACCTGCCCGCGGAGCCAGCCCTGCAGAGATCACTACTATTCACACACTACCAGTCTCCACTGATGCGTATGAAAGTTACAGACTTTGTTTTTAACCTCCTCTCTTAGATATAAAACTTCTTGTATTTTTAATCTTTGTTTCCTTGTAGTAAAAGAATAAGAAGATTCAGGATGTCAAGAAGAGGTGTACTAGTTAGGATGACAAAAACAAGACCTCTACAGTGGGGTGAGAGGCAGGGAACTACCTGGAGATAGCACCCTCCAGGCTGGCTTACTGAGGCAGGCCAGGAAGTGCAGGACACGGAAGTTTATTTTACCTCAAGTTCCAATAAAACAGCAACATTTCCCCTGTGGGTGAGTTTCAGCAAACATCCTAAAGGCCACTTAATACAAAATTTCATGGAAACACAGTGGGACAAAACTAGCATCATCCCTACCCACTCTCTGTTTGTCCGACCTCATTTCCTAGGCTTCCTGTGGCTGCCATGTCTAATTCAAGACAACCACAAAAATATGGGCTATTAAACAACTTACGGTTAATTTATATTCTCATCAAGTTCTAGGTTTCTGCTAAAACACACATGAGTGCTTCAAAGGGGTATACCAGCTCTGAACTTAAGCTTCTTTAATTCCTTGATACAGCGCAGTTTCCTGTGAGTATTGTCTTATCTTTTCAATGATAATTTTCTCCCTGTGGGGCAGGGAGGAACACTTAGTTCTTTTGTATCTCCTATATTCTTTATTATAAGCACTAAGCATGGGACTAATTACATATTGAATAGAGTTTAGCTATATATCATAACTGGAGAAAAATGTGTAGAAACTATATATAAATGTTCACTTCTCCCCTTCTCTTCAAATGCAGCCTATTTTATCTTATCTTATCTTATTTTAAACAGAAGGCATGTAAGTTTACCCTCTGACCAGTATTTTTTTTAAAGATTTTATTTATTTATTTATTTATTTATTTATTTATTTATTTGACAGAGAGTGAACACAAGCAGGGGAGCGGCAGAGGGAGAGAGAGAAGCAGGCTCCCTGCCTAGCAGGGAGTCGGATGCAGGGCTGAGGGCTGGATCCTCGATCCCAGGACCCTGGAATCATGACCTGAGCCAAGGCAGCCGCTTAACTGATTGAACCATGCCGGCTTCCCACAGCCAATTTAAATGTAAATTTTGGGGTGCCCCGAGTGGATCAGTCAGTCAAGCATCCGACTCTTGATTTTGGCTCAGGTCATGATCTCAGGGTTGTGAGATTGAGCCCCACATTGGGCTCTGAGATGGGCATTGAGCCATTAAGACCCTCTCTCTGCCTCTCCCTCTGCCCCTCCCTCCCGACACCCCTTGCTCTTTTTCAAATAAATAAATAAATAAATAAATAAATAAATAAATAAATAAATAAATAAATGTAAATATTAACCTTGATGTACTTTCCTAACTACTACTGTACAGGATAATTTACAGTGTTACTCAAATCTGGTATATGCCAAGGGTTAGAGTATTAGAGTGAGGTTACTCTATTTCTATATATATACTATATAATTCACCAATTTCCTGGCCAATTTATGATACATCACAGATTTACTTAAATCATTTGGAATTATTTTCTGAAATTCTTGAAAGACTTTCAAAACAAAACAAACTTTATCTTAGCCGATATTAATCATGTAATAGTAAGAAAGTGAGGATATCATAAAATCCATTTTTTAAATATCAGGTATTCTTTCTACTTCCATAGAATTCTTCTGTCACTACTTCCCTCGTATTAATACTAATATTGAATTGAAGTTGTGCCAGCTATATTGCCTCACAACTTAGTCTAAGCAATAAAGAACAATATATTTTTATGCAAGGGAAATAACAATTACTAAAACAAAATTTGTACAATACAAGAACATTTTAGAATGACCTTGAGAAAGAAACTCTTAGACCAATGAGCTGAACTTTCCATGAAGCTTCTCAGACAAAAGAGAAGAAGGCAAATTAGTGAAGGAAGAAATTAGAACAGTAAGGACTAAAATTTCCCCAAAGTGAGCATGAGGTAAAAGATTTTCCAGTCACAATGAAAATAGAATTTGCTGACAAGGTCATGATCACATCAGACAGCTCACAACTGGGAACAAGGGATTTACAAAAAACATTATTTATCTTTAACTACAAATTTGGAAGGTTTCCAAGCTACATCTGGGAAATGCCTGCCTGCCCTTGACCATTATATTGCTCAATTTTCCCTCTTATATCTCAGTTACCACACTCAAGCCACCTTAAGGGTAGTAAGGAGTTCACTGACATGAGGTACCTAACATAGTAAAGACTCATAGAAACAGAGTAGAATGGTGGTTTGCCAGAGGCCAGGGGGACAGGGGAGTTGCTCTTTCATGGCTATAATGTTTTAGTGATGCAAGGTAAGTTCTAGAAATCTGCTATGCAACATTGTGCCTATAGTTATCAACACTATATGGTACACTTAAAAAATTTGTTTTAAAGGGTAGATCTCATATTAAATGCTCTTACTACAATCATTTTAAAGGTAGTAAGGAGGCACTCAGTTGCATTTAATTCTAGCCATATTTTGCTCCTTTAACTGTTATAATTGATTCAGGTGATTCAGATATTCATCATTGGTAAGGCATTCCCTATTAAGTGAACTGGAACATCTGTGCTCCTAATTTAATGCAAAACCCACATGACTTTCTGATCTTTGGGGCCTGGAATTATTTTTGAGAAGTCCAACTGGGTACTTGTACTGTAACTGATTAACACACATCCTCACGCTATAGTTCAGTGCAGTAAACCTTCCCTGACAACCAAAAGACTTTATTCACAATACAATGAATGATTTTGAATCCATCAGTGACAGTGGGAAATGGCCTGTATTACTGTTCATTGAGGGAGGATTCTACTGTTTTAAGATAGTAAATGGAACAAGGTGGACTTCTACTCATTTCCCAAGAATGACATTGATTTGCAGCAAGATATCTGAAGAATCTTTCTCTACCATTAGAAGACATAGCTTCTTCCTAAGACCAAAAAAACACTTAGGATGCCTGGTTCCTTTGTAGATACCAGTTCTTTGGACTTCCCTGGACTGGTGGAATTCATGTAGATAGGTGGTTAAAGTTGCACAAAACACAATTTAATGCCTTTGAGGCAGCTGGAAGGAACACACTCCCTCCAGACCATGTAGCCTAAAGTACTTCTGGGATAATTAAATGAACTCCATAACCCAAACAAAGTCCAGGGTTCATGAGGCCCAGTCTTTTCAGGTGCTGCTTTCAAAAAAACACAATCAATTGTCATGGCTTCTAAATAATATGGGCTCAAGGAATTATATTATTGAAAGGGTGTTAGAGAGCCTATGATAGCCACATTTCTGTAGCATTTTACACAAGATTGAAAAAGAGCAGATTATTTATCTCAGAGAACTGACTTTCTTGATGACACCACTGAAGTTCAAAAGTCAAAAGTAGGTAGGTGTAATTTTAATCTTTACTTTCTTCTTTAGTCCAGCATCAAAGGGAATCCAATTCATACTCCACATTATGTTTAAAATTCCCTTTTCCCATTTCTCTCTCTTTTTTTTTTTTTTTAAGATTTTATTTATTTATTTGACAGAGAGAGACAGCCAGAGAGGGAACACCAGGAGGGGGAGTGGGAGAGGGAGGAGCAGGCTTCCCGCCTAGCAGGGAGCCCAATGTGGGGCTCGATCCCAGGACCCTGGGATCGTGACCCGAGTGGAAGACAGACGCTTAACAGCTGAGCCACCCAGGTGCCCCCCCCCATTTCTCTTTCATTCGTTTCTTCTCTCTCACAGCTCCCCCCCATCTATCTTTCTTTCTTTCTCTTTCTTTCTTTCTTTCTTTCTTTCTTTCTTTCTTTCTTTCTTTCTTTCTTTCTTTCTTTCTTTCTTTCTTTCTTTCTTTTTTAAGATTTTTTATTCATTTGAGAGAGACAGAGAGCCCGAGCCAAACAGGGGGAGCGGTAGAGGCAGAGGGAGAGGCAGGCTCCCTGCTGAGCAGGGAGCCCAATGCAGGGCTCGATCCCAGGACCTGGGATCATGACTAGAGCCGAAGGCAGACGCTTAACTGAATGAGCCACCCAAACATCCCCCCACCCCGCCACCATCTTTCTTGCCCCACTCCCCTGAATGTTTTCCCTGAAGCCCACTGACTTACTGGACCCTTTTCTTCTATCTCTTCTCATTTTCTTCTATACATAGTAAATCTGAATTTTCAATTCACAAACTCTCCTCATCCATACTTTCTCCTATTTTTTGCCTTACCAATTACCTTGGTCTACATCAGTGTTTCTCAACCTTCTTTTTAGTATTGCTTCCCCCAAGGAGACTTTTTAGACATCCTTTTTCCTAATTCCCTCCCATGAAATTTTAAAGTTACAGATATACCATATATTTGCTTACATGTTATATATGTATATAAAATATCTGTACTTTATTTTATATATATACATATATACATGTGTGTGTATGTATACATATGATCCACATACATATATATAAAATAAATGTCTATAGGGGAGGCTTTATGTACAAAGCATGATTTTTTATCACCCCTCCAAGAACCAGTCCTCCCCCTTGGGAGCAATATCAATATCATCTCAGCTGAGAAGGCATGGTCTACAACATAGGTGGGACAGCAAAGGGGAGCAGGAACTGACAGGCAAGGAGTGCCAGCAGACTGCAAATTCCTTTGTGAGAATCCCAAAGCTACTCCTTTTCTGCCTATGTCTTAGTCATTTGGGTGTACCACTCTAGCCCATGCCTGTCCTAAGCAAAACTGTGTAATCTGGCCTCCCTTCTTTGTTTCTGTCTTCTCTTATTTTCCCTGGATAGCTAGTACCCTGCAACACTTCACTCAAAAATCATTCTTATTCCTGCACCCAGTAAATGCCTAAGCATTTGGAATCTCATCTCCTAGCTATCTCTGGGATAATTTTTGCATGTTATAGACTAATCCCACAAGGTTGGTATACTACTCTTCTGGAAATCATTTGCATTTCCCTCAAAAAGGAAACTATCTCTCCCACAGACATTAAGTTTTGCTGGTAGTTCAGACACCATAGAAAGCAGGTAGGGAGATGACCTGGAATAAAACTCTTCTCTAAATATCCCTAAAATCATAAAAGAATAAATCACTGAGCTGTCCCCTACTCTGCCTCTTCACAATACTCAGGATGACTCTCTTACCCATCACCACTCTCCCCAATAATATCACCTGTTCTAGACTGGAAGCTTGTAAGGGAAGGGAGAGCATCGTTAATACCTCTTTAGTCACTATTACCACCTAGTGCAATACACTGCATATTGCTGTCACTCAGTGAAGTCAAACTGAATTCCCAATTCCATATATTTCTCATTTTAAGAAGTAGTCCTGCCCTGCCTGACTTCTAGTCTCAATCTCTTCATCCCTCAGCTAAAAAAAATAATCCCTATTTCTATCTTCTCCATATGTCTAATTAAGTTTCCTATGAGGGACAACAGTGTGTTGGCTGTACTTTTCAAACTTATTTTTGTCTCCAAAATGTAGTAAGCCTTACATTTCACATGATGACCCAATTCACTTACACACACATAGAGGTTTCACAAAACAATGTCATGTGGGATATACCCTGCTAAATTCTATTTTATTTCTTAACATCATAGTTGCGATCCACTAAATCATCTGAATCTGAAATGGGTCCAAACTTGGACAATTTGACATTGAACAAATGATTTAGCCTCTATAGGCTTTCGTGTTCTCTCCTTTAAGACAGAAGTAACAATAGTACTTACCTAGAAAGACTGTTGTGGGAAATTAAATAATGCATCCAAGGCCCTTTGTTCAGCATAAGACATACAGAAAATGTTAATAATTGTTAGCTCTTATTATTCACTCTTTGAATTCTTTAGAGAAACTTGGAAAAAGAAGTTATGTAAATGTAAAATATAATACTTCTATTTCACTCACTATGTGCTTAACTATGTTCTACAATTTTTTAAAAGATTTATTTATTTCTTTTAGAGAAAGAGCACATGAATGGGGAGGACAGAGGAAGGGGGAGAGAATCCTCAAGCAGACCCCCTGCTGAGCAAGGAGCCCAGTTTGGGGCTTAATCCCAGGACACTGAGATTATGACTTGAGCTGAAACCAAGAATCAGATGCTCAACTGACTGTTACACCCAGGTTCTATAATTTTATGCCTTTAATTTCATTCAATAATTTCATGTGCTTATAAATCTTGTCTTCTCAGCGATAACTATGCTGGCACTCCTCATGAAGTTTTTCTTCTACTACATGTAGCATTAGCCCAGAGCTGAGATTCAAGTACTATTAAAGTTCTCATCTAGCTGCTTTTTTTTACAAATGATTTTTATAACATGTAAAGGAAAGTGATAATGTAAAATAGATTAGGGAGTAGGGAAAGGGTAAATTACTTGCAACTTTGCATTAATGCCTCCAACAATGGCTGAAATTTATCTTAAAAGAAGATAGTTTTCATTACTGTAATATGGAACTTTTCCCAAACAGTAACTTAAAATAAATATGAGAACCCAAAATCATAGAATCATGGTATTTTTGTGAAGTGCCACTTAGAATGAAAATGTCTTATGAAAACAAGTACTCTCCGCTTGCTTTGCCCTCATAAATCAGGAAGCGGTATTCCAAACTGATGTAGGAAAACAGTGAAAACCAGTTTGTGAAGATTACAAAACCCTTTATTGCTATGCTCAAGGGTATAATAAGATTACTCCCTAAGGGAAGATTATGATACTGTATCACACCAAAAATGCATTTTTATGAAGGCATTTTATACAAATAATAATAAAACAGTAAAATAAAGCTAATCTAAATAATGCCAGAAAGAGTAAAATCAATAATTATTCATTAAACATCTCAACTAAAAACCATGGAAGATTAAAGAGTTAGGTGCTCAAGAAATTAACATTTGCTTGGGCAACTAAGATGAATACATGTAAACCTCATTATCAAATTGAGTTAAATAATATGCTGAGACAACATGAGAGACATCACAGACGAACGTATGGCTGATTGAACAAAAGAGGAAATATTGCTGTGGGTGAAGATGCTAGGGAAGAGTGAGATTTAAGACTTGACGCCAACTGCTCTGCACAACTGTCCTTGTGGAAAAGGACTAGTACCATCTGTCTAAACCCCTGCTGAGAGGACTTAGTTAAAAGGTTATTGAGTATGTTAGGTTCACTATGAACTCAACCCTTGACTAGACCTAGGACATAATAGGGCAATGAAATGTTTGAAAATTCTGATGACTTCCGTTGTTTACAAACTGGAGAAGAATTATATATTTTATAGTCAGTGGATGCCACTCTGGCAACCCTTTAGGATCCACACAATTCCCTCCCTTTTTAAATATAGTAGTTGTGTATTTAGGATTTGAGGTTAGACACATGTTAAAATATGACACAGTCTTTCCTGCTGGATAGCTCAGAACACCCAGTTATAATTATGTAAACACTGAAAAAATGTTACAGAGGAAGTGAGAGGTTTACATATTAAAATGAACACTAGCATTACCAATGGTACGCAAATATAATTTAAATCTATTCTAAGTAAAAGCTCAAGATTTATTCCAATCATTTCTGCCAAATTTTGCTCTCACTTTGTGCTAGAATTTTTTTAAGAGTAGAAATGTCTTCAAGAAAGATTTGTGTTTTATATTATCCAAGAAGGTGATTTCTATTAATAATTGTCCCCTGGTGACATCTGGAGCCTTGACAAGAGTAATGAGGACAATGGGACTAGTGACTAAGCATTTTTATATTGATTTTTCAATTTATCCTCCTTTGATCGGGTTCTCAGGGGACTTCCTGAAGTTGACAACCACAGCAGCCCACCAAAGAGGAAATGATTTGGAAAAATAACAAACCCAGTGCTTGGGAGGATAATTTGCAGTTAAATATAGTATGTATATATCTAAAATTACTCTGAAACATACTTAAAAATATTAATAGCTAGACAAACTATCAACTAATCAACTAACAAATTTGTTGGAATAAAGAGCCTTTCAATTTTCTTTTTAATTTAGTTATTTACTTTGGAGACTCGAAGTACAACCACAGATGAAGAAGAAACATCAACCCTTTGAAGGTTCAAGCAAACACTTTCTTTGTGTGCCCAATGTGAGTCCACATGAGAGAATCAACTAGGTGCTCTGGGCAACAGGTCTTGTATTCACACAGCAGATGCCCCAGAAAGATAGCAGGAATATTTTCCTCTAATTGAACACATAGGTATCAGAACTATGCTCTTTAATTTAAAACCTTGGAAGATGAGTTGACTGTAAACCCAACATGAACCAAAGGTTGGACATGTGTTAAAAGGCTAGGAATTATCTTAGTCCATTAAATATATACTCTATTCAGATAATACTTGTATCTTGATGGGCTGGAAAGCCAACTGCATGAAGAAGAATGAAAGCGATGTGGTTGCTCTCTTTGTAAAAGAGAAGATCATCTTAGGAATAATGACAGCAGCTTCAAAAATTTTAAGAGCTAATATGTATTAGGAGTAGATATTGTCTATTTTATGTAGAGGGCAGCCCTCATAAGTGGAAATTAGAAGAAAGATTTTAACTCAACAGAGAGAAGAACTTCTTAATTAGAGTAGAAATTATCTCGTAATAGTGAACTCCAACACAACTCTATAGGTTTAAGCTAAAATGCATGCCTTTCAGGAAATACCAGAGTGCTGATAGAAAATTACATCAGAAGTGCTAAGGATCTGAAATTGTAAGCATGAAAAAATTTTATTTTCCAAGTCTCATTAAATCCTATGAACACAATCTAAAACTTCTAACTCAAATGAAGTTGCTGGAATTCACAGAACTGGACAAAATTTAATACAGGATTATGGGAGAGTCGAAGTCTTATAGGAAAATGAAAATATTTTTTTTCTGCCAGTTCTTGGATTTGAAATGTTTCTAATCAAAAAGAAAGTGCTGAATATGAGCATGATTATACTTACTGGTTGGTTTATTTCAAATAGTACATTATTCTGTCATTCTTTTGAAGTCTAAAAGCACTCTGCCCCTTGAATTAATAAAATCTCTTATTTAGACACAACCGTGAAGGAACCTGTAGGCTGCACTTTGGTTTAAAAAACAAAACACTCTGCTTTTGCCAGTTTCAAAATATGGAAAATTGTAAGCAGCACTGTTGGTTACGCTAATCATAAGACTCAGTGCTTCTATTTTTCCCCTTCTCTGCACACTGCATAGACTTGTTGCTTTCCTTTGCTAAATATAGCTGGCTTCCTGCTATTTTCACAGCCGACTGGAGAATTTCATTAGGAAGGTGGAAAGCTAACACTGTCACTCTGATGAATAAAACAGTCAGCTGATATCTCTCCTTGCTCCAGTGGAAAAATTTACAATGACTAGAGGTGCTGAGAAGAATAGAGTTTCATTAAAATGGCCAATTAGTGCAATAAGCAAAAAGCAAAAGGTGACAGCCTTCCTCCCACTGTTTTCCCTTATCAGGCAGGTGTTAAAAGCTCTAGTTGAGAGTTCGAAAGGGGATGGTCTTCTCTTGCTCAAATCTGGCCTCAAGGATGATTTCATGCCTGTAGCCTTGTAAAATATCATTAGCTATCACTCTTCCCTGACTCTATTAATGAAGTTCATTGAGTCTCACATCCACAGATCAACTCTGCAAATTTTCAGGGCCTTCTTGTTGCCTACAGCATAAAGCCCACACCCCGAAACCAGACTTCAAGGTCCAGATATATCTTTCCAGCCATACCTGCATTTCTCCCCTACGTTAATCCTTTACTTCAACCAAAGTAATCTGCACACCTTTACATCTTCGTTATCTTTGTCTCGAATGCCAATCTCATCTGTCCCGTCTATCCCAATGTACAAAGTCTGGCTCAAATTTCTCCATCTCATCTCCGATTATTCTCCAACTAGAATTTAGCGGTCCCTCTATCACTTATATGTAATGCCCTAACCCAGGATCCTGAGCTCCTTCCAACTGACATGGATCATTGATCTAATGAGCTGAAGTTCTTAATTGCTGTCCACTATCATTGGTTAATTATGTTCAGGGTTAAAAGTGAAAGTATCCCTCATGATTTAACAATTGCCAACCATAATATCCTGCATGTAAATAAAATGTCCTCACAGAAATACTGAATTTGCATCAAATTCTTTTTTCCATCTTATCTAAAGCTATAGATTACTTTATTAGATTTTATTTCTATTTTAAAAATAATGCATTCTCATTTTTTTTAATTGTAAAATTGTATATAGTTCATTATACTAGAATCCCATTCCCTCCCTAGCCACAAAAGCTGAGTTCACAGATTATGAGGTCTCTATATCAATACATAGAGAATTACTTAATACTTTGTAAAAATTGCATAGTAGTTCATCATATGATTATAAAACTATTTGATCAATCTTCTGCTAAAGGAAATATAGGGGTTTTTCCCCAGCTTTTTAAAATTATAAGTAGTACTTTAATGAGCAGTTTGTTCATATATCCTTGGAAATTTATGGAAATTATCTCTGGAATAAATTTCCTAGAAGTGGAATTACTGGCTCAAAGGGTTTTCTGCATTTTTATTTAGAGAGATCTTGCCAAATTAAACTTTGAAAACAATGCTAACAAACTCCACAACCGATAACTTATAAGTTGTTTTGGTACTTACTAGATGAAATGACTAATTCATAAGCTTTCCTTATGACTTAAAAATATTAATGCACCACATTTTTTAATGCGCCACATTATTAAGAAGAAAGATATTACTTTGGTTCTTAGAGTCTAGGAATACATGACATTAATTCTAAATCCATGTAGAGGTGTCAAGGAACTTGTTGGTAAAAGTCTATAAACATTAATTTGAAGTTGTATTTGAAGATTTGTGAAAAAACTGAGAATTTCTTAGTAACTAAGGAAATTTAAATAGGGCTTGGTTCTTGTTCGGAGAAGGAAGAACAGGATGTAAGTCTTTCTATTGTCAAAGGGAGATTAAAAGTCAATGAAATAAATATAATATTACCATCCTGCAACCCTGAAGAATTAATAGATCTAAACAATGTTTATCGATCCCTGTTAACTTCAAAAAAGACACTGAGATAGCATGAATCTCTTGATAAAAATACACAAAACCACCTATGACATACTCTTAACCAAAAAGTCGAATCTGCATCTGACCAAGATATAAAGTCTAGATCTAATCACCAATTCACAGAAAACACAGAAACATATTAGACAATAACAAAAAGATACAATTATCAAAAATCAGAAACATGACCCATTTTTTAAAACAAACTACATAGAGGGAGAGAAGAGAGAAAGAAAGAACATACATATTAAAAGAGACTTACAGAGATGTATGGGCAGCGTTTGGGTCCTGAGTCAAGCAAACTGTAAAAATAAAATATAAGATAATGGGGAAAATTTAATATTGACTAGATGATTTTTTAAAGATTTTGTTTATTTTAGAGAGGGAGGAGAGCACTCAAGGGGGGGAGGGGCAGCGGGAGAGAATCCCAAGGGAAAATCTCCCAAGAGATGCAGGACTTGATCTCACCATCCTGAGATCATAACCTGAGCTGAAATCAAGAGTTGGACACTTAACCGGCTAAGCCACCCAGGCACCCTAATATTGACTGGATGATTCATGAAATTAATAAAATATTGTTATTTTCAGGTATTATAACTGTATTGTGGTTATTTTTTAAAGTTTTTTTTAGAAATACACAAGGAAATATTTAAAAAATGAAATTATATGAGGCTTGCGATATGCTTCAAAATACCCTGCATGGTAAGAGAAGTGGACTGAGGTATAGAAAAAATAAGATTTGCTAAAATTTGTTAATTGTTGAAGCCTGTTGAGATGTACATGGAGGTTCATTGCATTACCCTGTGTATTGTCTATGTTTGAAATTCTCCACAATCAAACATTCAAAAATTAAAAAGGTTTGCATTAAGGGTGTTTTGAAACGTTCCTTTGTAACTACTAATATCCCTTTACAGAGAATAGCTTTAGGAAATTCAAAGGCTCCTACATAATGGCCACAAGCTCACTGAACACCCAGAGGCTCGCTTCCAAGCTTTCTGCCTGTGATTTTAGACAAGAGCAAGAACAGGAGCCAGATGGTATGGAAAACATACTTACAAGTGGGTTCATGAGCCAAATGAAAGCTATAATTTTAGGGAAGGAACCAACAGTCCTCTTTAGCTTTAAAAATGTTTTTGAACTCAGAAAGGGGCATGTATAGCACTCCAACACAAACGTGTAATCTTTGGCCCAGACAAATGGGTGCTCTTGTAGACAATGACAATGTAGAATTTGTCATCTCCTTCACATGGAATTTTTTCAGTTGCACCATCTCACCACATCCTTCCTCAGGGGGTCCTCTTTTTCCTCTTCCACTCTATGCATTCTCCACCCCCCTCCAACCTGTACCAAAGGAAAGTAAATATATTATTTTTTTTGCCTAGCTATTCAAACATATCCCTGCAAGAAATCACTTTTTAAATACCTAATACATTGTATTGCTTCTGACCAGTCTTATTAATGAAGTCTTAAAGCAGTCAAATCCCAGACTGACTAGTTTATCAGAAGGCTGAAAACAGTGCCTCTTTAAGGTTACTAGTAGTAACCTTGTTTTCACAGTTTCTTGGTTTATTTTTCAACTGAAACTCAACACTGGGTGACCTTCAAATGTGCCCTTAACTTCCATTTGATCATCATATGACTCCCTCAACTTCGCTATTTCGTTTAGTATATGTAGAGTTCACCAGTTATCATATAGTGCAGTATTAGTTTCAGGTGTAGAATTTAGTGATTCATCACTTACTTGAGAAAAGAAAAAAAAAAAAAAACCAGAGAACTATAGAGAACACACTCCCAGAGGGGAGGTGGGTGAGGGATGGGTGAAACAGGTGAAGGGAATGAAGCACCAGGTGTTGTATGGAAGTGCTGACTACACTACACCAGATTCTAATATTACACTATATGTTAACCAACTGGAATTAAAATAAAAGCTTAAAAAAACTTCTGGAAACTAAAGAAAGGACAAAGAGAAAATATTAAAAGCATCCAGTGAGAAAACACACCATTTCTTTGTATGGGAAAAACAGCTCTAATGGCAGATGATTTCTCATCAGAATTTATGGGCACAATATTTTTCAAGTCTTGAAAGAATTCAAGTGACAGATTCCAATATCCAGTGAAAAGATCCTTGAGGAGTAAAGAAGAAATGAAGATACTCTCACATGAAGGAAAACTAAGAGGATTTGTTACCAGAAGACATACCCTAAAATAATGGTTAAAGAAAGATCTCCAAACAAAAAGGGAACAGTAAAAGAAGAAATCTTGAGATGTCAAGAAGGAAGAATGAGTGCAGTAAACAAAAATATGGGTAAATATAATTGACTTATGCTCCCCTCATAATTTCTAAGTAATGTTTAATGATCGAAGCAAAAATTATGGTTTCACTGAAGGTTTCTACCCAACATTTAAGAAAAACTAACACTAATTTTGGGGCGCCTGGGTAGCGCAGTCGTTAAAGCGTCTGCCTTCGGCTCAGGGCGTGATCCTGGCGATCCGGGATCGAGTCCCACATCAGGCTCCTCCGCTGGGACCCTGCTTCTTCCTCTCCCACTCCCCCTGCTGTGTTCCCTCTCTCGCTGGCTGTCTCTCTGTCACATAAATAAATAAAATCTTTAAAAAAAAAAAAAAAAAAAAAAAAAAAAAAAAAAGAAAAACTAACACTAATTCTATACAATCTCTTCCAGAAATCAGAAGAAGAGAAAACATTTCCTAATTCATTGTACAAAACCGGTCTTATCCTGATACCAAAACCAGACAAAGATAGTACAAAAAAGGAAAACTACAGGTCATAATCCCTCATGAATAGAGATATAAAAATCTTTAACAAAATATTAGAATATATAAACAATTAAAAAAAACATGAAAAAGTGGGTTCATGAGGAAATTGAGACTTGAAGAAAATAAGGGATTTATCTCAAGTTATAAAACTAGCAGTATGGAGCTGAAATTAGATCTTCCCCTCTCCAAGTCCCTGCATCCTTCATCCCACCAAACCATAGTACACAGGCAAATAATAATATTTTAAATGTGTAAAGATATTTGAAAATTTTAAATGGCTTCTGCATATGTTGTGTTATGGAATCTTTGAAATGATCCTATGAGTTCAGAAGGGCAGACGTTAGTCTTTCTACTTTACACCTAATGAAACTAAAATGGCAAAAAGTTAATGACTGGCCTAAGGTCAACTGACAAATTGAGGCTGAAATCAGGGTCAAGGCCAAATCCCTGATGTTCCAGGCTAGAGGTATGTTTCACAAGATCGGACTCCCTCTGGTGTCCCTATAAAACAACAAGGTCATCACAGCCTAAGGAGTTGGAGGAAAATCCTCACCAGCCTCAGGAAGTGGCATTGGGCAGGGAAGAGGGGGTGACACAGCTATGACTCAGAACTGACTGGAGCCTGGAGGGCAGGGAAACCCACCCTTCAGGTGAGGCAATAAGCCACATCCTTGACTATTTGTGTGAGCATTTAGAAGAGTTCCCCTACTACCTTCCTCAGGAATTTTTCTTTGGCCTAAACTTGTCATTTTTGGTTGAAGCAAAATACCTTTCTGAGAATTTTAACTAGATACCCTTTCCTTGACTTCTTGACCTGCAAGTGTTTCTCAGCCCTCACATTTTGAGATGCCTCTGTGCACCCTGGAGGAGGCAATCCTTTCAGGATGTTGACACTATTCACAGGAATAAAGTTCAGGTAATAAAAATAACAACATAAGAAAGATAAAATAAAGAAAACGAACAGAGAAGGAGCTAACATTTGAGGGCTTACTCTCTGTCAGGCATTATGCCAAGTTCCTTACATGGATATTTAATTTTCACAACACCCAGAGATAGGTGCCATTATCATCATTTTGCAGACAAGGAAACTGAGGCTTAGAGAGGCTGGGCATTTTGCCTAAAGTCACAGAGCCTGCAGAATGCAGATTTGAAGCCAGGTTTTCTGACTCCAGAGACTCAAAATACTAGCTCTGCTGGGTGGGATATCCTTTGGTCCCCCAGCAGGTACATTCTTCTTGAGAGTGAACAACTAGTGGCCCCTATCAGGTGCAACTACTCCTAGTATTACTAATATTAATAATCATAATTAACACTGAGTGAGCATCTGTGTGCCAGCACTGGATGAAGGCCTTATACCTATCATTCCATTTAATCCTTACAACAATTCTATGAGGCAGCTATTATTAGTACAGTCAATTAACAAACAAGAAAACTGAGGAATTAAGTAACTTGCTCAAGGTTACACAGCAAACAATTGGATATTTTAGCTCAGGAGCTAACATTTGAGGGCTTACTCTCTGTCAGGCATTATGCCAAGTTCCTTCCACGGATATTTAATTTTCACACTAACCAAAAAAAAAAAAAAAAAGGATTTTAAAAGGGAGGCATTAACTGAGGGAATCTTTACAATCATTCATTCAGTTCTCTGACAAGTCCATTAACATGATATACACCATATATCACCGAAAACAATAGTGGGAAAACCTCCATTTTCCTTAATACTGACTGTTCGGCACAGTCCCTCATTTTTCCAAAATGCATATTTTCTATCCTATGAATACTTCCTCATAAACATCAGGAAATAAAGAACAGTCCTGCCAAAAATAAATAAGAGTCAGGGCGCCTGGGTGGCGCAGTCGTTAAGCGGCTGCCTTCGGCTCAGGGCGTGGTCCCGGCGTTCTGGGATCGAACCCCACATCGGGCTCCTCTGCTGGGAGCCTGCTTCTTCCTCTCCCACTCCCCCTGCTTGTGTTCCCTCTCTCGCTGGCTGTCTCTGTCAAATACATAAATAAAAATAAATAAATAAATAGGAGTCAAGTGTTCCTTGTCTTGGTTCTACCAGTGCAAGGCGAAGAATTGTTCTCTTTCAGGGGAAAAAAAAAATAGCTTCTCTTCAAAGGTATTAGGGAAAAGGGGGAAATAAGGTGGCTGTGAATCTTATTTTGATCAAGCATACCTGCTTAGATAGCTTATCTAAGTCTTACCTTTCACACTTACCTCTATCTGAGCTTCCCAACACCACCTAAGGAATGTATCTATCCTTCACTGATATAATTTCAGGGAAAAACAAAATACCTTAGATCACTTACCCAAAAAACCTGGAATCATAGTTGGGTTTTTTGCTTTGTTTTGTTTTATTTTTTAAGCAAATCAATCTCCACCAATCTTCACTTCCTTTTGAATATTTCTTAAGGGATACAGAATGGCAAAAGCTACCTTCTCATCTAGGAATTGAACTGTATTAAAGGCAAAATAAAGTAGGAGCAGGGGCATTTTCTTTCTCATGCTCAGTTTTTTAAACTAATGGTGAGATCTTGCTTGGCCTAAACTCTTTCCAAAGAAGACAGAAAGCTGCCCACATTAAAAAAAAATAACAATTTAAAATTCTTACCTCCCTTTTCCTCATCCAAGCTTAAAATATTACCAGTATTAATTTCAGTGCTCAGCCTAGTTATTAAATCACAAACCACACTGGCTGGTGAGAAACAAAGAAAGAAAAGAGCCATTATTTCAGTCAAACCAGACAGTCGCACAAATAGTTCTGTAAAAGTCAACTAAATTATGATTTTTCACTCCCTCCTGAGTCAGAAGGGAAAGTTTCTAACTATCCAACTGTGCAAGTTTGGGGTAGAAATTATTAATTAGACAAGTAAACAGAGCTTATTTGAAAGAGATAAAAGACCTGCAGAGAAAGTATACTTGGGTTGGTAATGATTTGCCAACTTTTCCTCTTCCAGTGAAAACGCAGTACGGAGCCCAGAGAGCCTGGCATCAAATCGGGCTCCCAGACTTGTCTCCTACCCCACAGTGGACACCACAGAATGCCACACTTTGCCATTCTGCTCTACTTTGCTGTCACCATGTCTTTCCTTCTGCCTTGCTTTCCTCCCTCATCCTGCTTTTTATGTCTTTTCCTTCCTTCTCCGAGAAATTTCCCACTCACCCTCCTTCAATCACAAAGGACAGCTCTCTCTGTCCAATTCTTCTGAAGTATTTTATATTTCTAATATCACCTATCCTCATTCTTCCTTCTGAATGTTAGCTGGGGTCATGTTCCCTACTAGACTGTAGAAAAGTCTGAGAATGATGAATCTGTCTTTTCTCTTCCATTAGTTCCTTCATGTGCTTAGAACATGAACAGTATATTTTAAATTCTTTCTAATGTATGTTCTTTTTTATCTGAGAGAGAGAGAAAGAGAGAATTCCTGCTCTTGTAATGTTTTCACTCTTGCTTAAAATGCATATATACAGAAGAGGCTAATTAATAGTATAATGTAGTGCCAAATGGGCCTCCAGACAAGTTTATAAATACCACACAAACCCTTATATTTACAAAAGCAAAAGCAGGCACCCATAGACAGGATTTAGGTAGGCAGATGGAGAACAGACCAGCAGGTGGGGAAAACACCCAAAGAGGACAAGGAATGGGAGTGGGAATACATCAGTCTACCCAGAGTCAAGGGTTTGTTCAGGGGAGAGTGGTGCTTTTTCTCCCCAAAAAACACCCAAAAATGTCCAAAACAGATTTCTGTCTCCAACCCCTCCACCTCTACACGCATGTTCACAAACACATACACAGACACCAACAATCCTTCCAACGCCTCTTCCAAATGCAAATACCTCTAGGAGGTTTACATATACTATTCATTTAGTAAAGTAGTTACATCTAATGTGTGTTCTTTTATTAGTAAGCTAGGTTTCCTCCCCTCTCCCGCATATACCACATACTTTTAAAACCAAAAAATAAGGCTGGAATAGGAAAGATTAGATGAAAAGAGAAATGTGCAGTTGCAAGTGACAGGCAGAGGAAGGAAGCAAGGAGGAAGACCCTGATGAGAGGAACAAGGATACAGGAAGTCAGAGATGTATGGTCCAGACTTCCCTGAGCCCAGGAAGCAAAGAGCTAGAAGACCCAGAGAAGTTTCATGAAGAGACGGAGACCTCCTAGAGCGGAATGAACAATTGCCTGGCTTTCCAGGGAACAAACAAAGAAGACATACTCACAGGGAAACACAATGTCCACAAAGATGTCCCCTCAGAAGTGACAGAAATGCAGTGGTATGCTATTGTTAGGCAGACCAGTTAGCACTTGTGCTCCTCCCCTGGCTCTCAAGTGTATCAGAGGAATCCAAAAACCCCAACATGCCCCAGAGTAGGGACAGAAGAAATAGTTAATCAGAGGGCTGGAAATCTTGCCAAAGGACAGCCATAGTGAATGAGGAGATATATCTATATCTATATATGTAGATATCGATATATCTCCTCTATATCCTACATCCCCTATATGTATATATCCAAGAGATAAAGACTATAGGATGTATCCAAGATAAGGACTGCACAGATGAAATGGCAGAGATTCAAGGGACTTATAATGTCAGCAAGAGTCAAGGTAAGGCCAAGTCAGCCAAGGAAGACCACTGGGACCTAATCCAGCTTAGAGAATATGTCATAAATTCACCAGCTGCTGATTTTTTCAGCAGAGGACAACAGGACATTTAGTGGCCACCCTGAGGCCTGAGTGGAACGTAGAGGGTAGGGATTCTTCCCTTGCTTTAACTAAGCAAATTAGTCCTGATGTTATGTGAGAACAATTCCCCAAAAAGACCTACTCTTGCTGATCTAGGGAATTTACATATATCTGTATCACATGTGTGACAATGTGTCAGCGTAGACTTTCGGATGTCTGACTCTCTGACAAGTAAATGGATCTCCTAAAAGAAGCTTGTTCCTAGCTCCCAGGTCAGAGATTCTCAGTTAATGACACATGTGAGTTTCAAAGACACCCCCAGGGGTGCCTGGGTGGCTCAGTCGTTAAGCGTCTGCCTTTGGCCCTGGGCATGATCCCAGAGTCCTGGGATCGAGCCCCGCATCAGGCTCCTCTGCTGGGAGATTGCTTCTTCCTCTCCCACTCCCCCTGCTTGTGTTCCCTCTTTCGCTGGGTGTCTCTCTCTCTGTCAAATAAATAAATAAAATCTTTAAAAAAACAAAACAAAACAAAAACCACAAAGGCACCCCCAAACTCTTGGTCTATTACCTAACAAAGACAGAATCCACTGAAGAGGCCATGGATACCAGACCCAATCAGGGTCTGTTTAGTTCATTATAGTACCACATTTCGTTGTGTCAGTCCCTTGATATTCTGACCCAGCATTTTGCCCAACCTGCCCCAACTAACCCAGGAAACTTGTATCACCTTCTCAAAGATAGCAAGATGTTGTATAAACAGAAAATTATTTAAGAAAAAGAAACACAAGCTGAGAGTGTTTTAGATAAATTAAATTCAAGGTTATCATTTCTGTAGCCTAGAAAAAAATCATAGTGTTGGCAAGTATGTTCTCCTCACCTTAAAGTAAGTCCCAGATCCTAATCCTCCCATCACACAAAAACAAAAGCAAACAGACAAAATTCTTTTAAGTAACAGCCCCCAAAATACAAATTTTACCAAAGATTTAATGGAAGATATTCAGAAGTTGGTATCATACACCATACAGCAGAACAGCATAATGGAAATCCGCACCAAACATTTCTATTTTCGTATAAATTCTTTGTCAGAGGCCAAGTTCCGGTGTTTCCCCCACCCCAATCCTTCCACTAGACAGTCTTTAAAACCTCCTCTAGAGGTTCGGCTCTGTCCCTAAACTTGCAAACCTAATCAGAAATGTGAAATCCTAAATCCTAAAATGAGCCCAGTGGTAATTGAGCAAGAATCTGTTGTTCTTTCACCATGGTCTCAGAGATTTCTTCCCCATTCCTCCACTCCAAATAGATTGCAAAATACATTCACCTCAAAGTCATGGATTTATCCACTTTTATTAAACATAAATTAGATGCTGCCTATTTACAATTGTGTTATGAGCACATGGTTGAGGATCTGGGTTTATAACTTAGATGTGGAATTTAAAATTAGCACAGTGATTATATCCTCTCACCTGCCTGACTTTATCTCCTACCTAATGTCACATAGATCCTTCCTGCTGGGCCATAAACACTCACTACTCTGTACTAATACCACTACTGAATGGGTGAGCACAATTGGAGATACTCAAGAGCCATTGCTTGTATAGTATATCTCGTCTAACTGCAACACTGATTATTTTTCACACATACATTCTTTCAATCTGCATCACGTTTTCATTTAAGTCCATTTTAAAGTACAAAAATGTGATCCTGTACTTAAGAAATGTCTTATTCTCACATCAAAGTCCAAATCAGAAGCTCTATAGAGAAAAAAAAATTCAGGTAATTTATTAGTAATCTTATCATTTTGTGATGTGGGGTATTCTTAAAAGTTTCTGGGTTTTGCCATCAGACAAAGCTAAATTTGAATACCGGTTTTGCCACTTGTTAATTTCTTGATCTTGGACACATAGGTCTCTGAGCTACAAAAAATAATAATTAAACTTTGTATTACTTAGAAGAACAACAACAACGATTGAGTTACAATAAAGTGTGTAAAGATTTAATGAGATGATGAATTTAAATTTCTTAGCCCGGTGTCTGGTGCATGTAAGTCAGTAAGTGTTAGCTCTTATGAGCCAGTCACTGGGCTAAGGAGTTAATGTATATTATTGTATTTAATCCAGACAACCCTGGGACTTGGGCATTACTATTCCGCCATTTTAATTAATGAGGAAGCTAAGGTTTAAAAAGGTTAAGTAACTTACCTGGGATTGATTATTAATAAGTAACGAAGAGGAAATTTGATGCCAAGTGAAATAGGGATAATAATTCCTACCTTTCAGTATTATTGTCAGGATTAAATTAGTAAATCCCATAACAAGGAGCATACAGTAGTCATTCAATACATTTTCATTTTCTTTCCCTTTTTGCCTTTACATAACCCCTGTGTTTCACATTCCATCCCATTAAATAACAAATTATTAATGTTATTCCTTGGTATTGCTATCTTCTAAAGGCTTATCAACTTTTGCCAAGAAATTTTTGTGAGAAGGACTGCCCATATTCTCATATAGAGCATGGCAGTATGTATCTACTGTATTGTCATATTCCCAAAATACACCAAGATAAATCAAACCCTGAAGTTTACTAAATCACTAAGTAATTCACAGATTAAAAAAATACTGTCAAGAAAATTGATTTATTATTTAGGATTATTTTTAAAAGGCTCATTTTCCTTTTTAGCCATCATAAAATCCACACATTTTCATCTTCCCCCAGGTCCCAGGCGAAGCCAAGCCTGTTGTTTAAATTCTTTTCTCCTAGAGAATCTTCCTTTTCTGAGGTCAATCCTACTCCTTATTCATTAGTCTGCAATGGTTCATGCCTCCCACTAAATTAATTGCAAAATCTTTAGTCCGATATTCAAAGCCATCTATGACCTTACTCAAAATGAATATTTCTGCCTAATCACACTCCCTGTAATGTGTATCCCACCCTGTACTAAACTATTCCCTCAAACACCCATTCACTGTATTTATTCATGGTATTCCCTTTATCTACAATGTCTTCATTCCCCATCCCAATGGAAAGGCATCTCCATTGACCTTTTTTCTGTATTTTCCAAATCTTCCCCATAAATATTTTGAACATTTTTATTAGTTTATTCCTTAATACTTGATAAATTTTGTTGCCACCTTTTTTTCCTTATAGATTTTCAAATAGATCACTCCTGGATAAAAGAACATTATTGATTTTTATATGTCAGTCTTACCTCTAACAAGTTTGCCAAACTCTTATAAGATCTTTCAGCAATTTCCTACAGAGTATATATTATTTTTAAAATAATTTTTTTTCAAAAAATAATAGTAGCAAATATTTGCATACTATTAATTCATACAGGAACTGTTTTTTTTTTAAGATTTTATTTATTTATTTGACAGAGAGAGAGAGTTCAAGTAGGGGGAGCAGCAAGGAGAGGGAGAGGGAAAGGGAGAAGCGGGCTCCTCGCTGAGTGGGGAGCCCAATATCGGGCTTGATTCCAGGACCCTGGGATCATGACGTGAGCCAAAGGCAGATGCTTAACTGACTGAGCCACCCAGGCCCCCAGTACGTACAGGAACTATTCTAAATGCTTCATGTAGGTAAACTCATTTAATCTTACTTAAGTGAATTTTTATTTTTAACCCTGGTTCACAAATGAAGGAATGGACACACACAAAAATGAAATAACTTGCAGAAAGTCCCCAAACCAGGAAGTAAGGAGATTAGGATTTTAACTCAAGTCTATCAAGAGTCCACATTCTTAACTTTAGGGCATATTGTCTGCTTTTATAAAAAAGAGCCATGGAGTCAGAGAGACTTGGGTGTAGGTCCTAGGTCTTCTAATTTGGGAACATCACTATCTTCCCATGCTTCAATTTACTGATCAGGAACATGAGGCAAATAATAGCTAATTTACAGAGTTCTCCTAAGGACCCAATGAGAATGTATGTGATAGCATCTTGTACAGTGTAGCATAATAATAGTAGCTACGGATACAATCGTTCCCTTCTCTCTCCAAAGAATTTTATTCTTTTTTTCTGTTGATATCCCACCCATCTGTCTCTGAACTCCCAAGAACTCTGTACTTTTCTCTTGGTAGTTACCATGTAACTTCCTGCCAACCAGCCATTTGGCACCAATCTGATCTTCCTTGCTAGACTGTAGCCTCCTTGGGGACAAGAACTACACCTCATTTTTTTGGTTTCTGCACAACACCAGTGCCTTGTCTTACACATAGAATCTGCTCAGCAAATATTTGTTGAAAGAATTTTCAAATTCACTGGTTGTAAAAAATAGAAATACATCTGAATCTGGTTTGTATCAGCTTATTTACAAAACCATGTGATCATCTCAGAACTGCAAATTTCCATATAGGTAAACCTGCAAGAAAATCAGCTTACCTTCCATTTACTCATTTGTAGGTATTCATATAGTCCAATTACTACAAACCCTTTGTATGCTCTACAAACAAATTACCCATTAGCTTTCAGTTAAAAAAAAAAATAGTCCCTGGTTGCTTTATGTGAAAATGGGTTAATCACAGTGACCTGCCTTGTTTCATTCACATGAGACAGTGGCATTGGTGGAGGGAAAACAGGGAAGCTATGTTGAAATCATTGTAAGAGGAAGAGAAGCTGTCTCCTCCGAGTGGGGCAGCCTGTCCTGCATCACGCCCGAAGAGGTTGATTCATTTCCTTCACCTCCCCTCCATCACTTTGAAAGCCTTTTCTCCTTTCTCTACTTCTCCCTGAACCCCTCCACCCTCACCACTGACTCAGTGAATCACAGAGAGATCACCCAACCAACCAGGAAGAAAATCTAAAGTAGAAGAAGAAGAAATACGCTGTTTTTTTTTTTTTTAATTGGAGAAAAACCAAGGAACTCTTCATTGGGAGATTTCCGTAATTATTAGTAGAGTTGATTGTGAGAATCTTTTTAAAAATCTTCTTACTGAGGTATAACATTTATACTGTAAAGTGCACAAATCACAGTGTACAATGTAACGAATTTTCGCATATGTATGCAGGGTGTTTGCATGTAAACCATGTAACCCCATACAGATCAAAAGACAAAATACTTCCAACACCGCAGGAAGACCCATGCCCCTTCTCAGTCAATAAACACCATCTGCTTCCACAGAGGTAAGTATTCTGACTTCTGTTACCACAGATTTGTTTTCCTTGCTCTGGAACTTCTTGTCATTGGACAAGTCATGTCATGCCATGTAGAATATATTCTTTTCTGTCTGGCTTCTTTCATTCAGCATTATGTCTATGAGATTCATTCATATTCTGTACAGTAGCAGGCTCTTTTAATTACTATTTATTATTCCACTTTATAGATTTTATGAATAAAGCTGCTATTATGAATGCAGTGCTATAAACATTCCTGCATGTCTTCTGGTAGATATAATTGAAGTATTCAAAGGCCTTTTACCTAATCTTCCTACTTCTGCTTCTCTATCTCAGTTGCTACCATTCCAGGAATCTCCCTAAGTCAACTTGGACCCTGGCTCCCCACAGAGCTTTTAGAGGATCCCCGCTGTCTATAGAGTTTGTTACAACTCCAACCAGGCTTTCAAGGACCTCCAAGATTTGGCCACATTCTACCTCCACAGGCTTATTTCCTGTCAAACTTCAGGATTTATTACCCTCCCATAGTCTCCAATCAAAACACATAGCTCACTGTTTTCCACACACACCCCGAACTTATGTTCTTGAATATACCATTCCCTCCCTATCCAGAAAGTATTTTCTTACCAATTATAAATTAAGAATAAATATTTGAATTTTTAAAAACTGTTTGCCTCAGATTATTTTAAAGACATCTTCCTGATGTTATGGAAAGGTTATAAAATTAACAAAAACTTAAATGGAATTTTCCATCCAGTTTGGAAGAAGCTAGGAGCATACACCTGGGACAATTTTGTACACAGATTCAGGTAGGGGGTTTGAGGAATACTGATTCTGTAACTTTCTAATTTATAATTAATAAAGAAGCTGTACAACATGGAGGCTAAGAGTAAGAACTTGGGAACCAGATTACCTGCGTTCAAATCCCAGCTCTGCCACTTTCTAGCTGTAAGACTTGGGCACGTTGCTAACCAAACTGTGCCACAGCTTCCTCCTCAGTAAAATGGTGATTAGCATAGTACCTTCTTTAGAGGGCTGTTGGGAGGATTCAAAGAATTAATATATGTAAAGCACTGTATCTGGCACCTAGTAAGTGATATGTACAACTCAGCTACTTACAATACTGCTAGTATCATATATCAACAACTACTGTTACTAACCTCATTAACAGAACACTAGTATTCTTGGGGATTTGAAGTCTTGAGAGACAAGGAAAGTATTAAAGGAAATTAGCCTACTGATATTTTTTGAGAAGAATCCTTCCAAATGAGAGAAAAAAATTCTGTAGAGGCAGAATAGTGGACCCAGAAGAACCAGTGGTTTGAACAGAGTATAGCCAGTGAAACATGCCTACAGTTTCAGGGGTCCCACAAAACAGAGTTACCAGTGTCCAAGGTGAACTCATGATTCAGAATAGGCATCTCTGAGAGTACTTGTTTCTCCCTGACAAGTGGGGCTGCCCATTGTGCAAAGGGCAGAACGTGATACCTAGCAATTCACACTGATGCCATCTGTGTGTCTTGAGACCCATTATCAACTTTATCTTTAGAACTTGATCATCTCAGGAAAATAATGCTCCCTATGAGCAGCGTTCCAAGGTATCCCAGAGTAATCTATATTTTCTGAAGGCAAGTTACAAGTTAATAAGAGAAGGGCTAGAGTTTAGTGTCGATTGTTAGTATAATGATTCCACTTTGTATTATTTTATTGCCATCTCACAGATAAGTAAACTGAGGCAAGAACAAGTTAATTCCCTAGAAATCTGTAGGTAATTTGTAGGTAGTTTTATGGTCCTACTGTCACATTTATGCTCTTAGAATCCTTCTAGGTTCCATTACTCCTTCTGTGTCCCTACCTTACCAAATTTTTCTCTTCTGCTGAATCATTTTTAACACCTCAACAATTATGAGTTGGTAGAGAGAAAAGATTCGAAATGTCTCATTTTTTAAAAGGGTGACATCTGTGTATTCTACTTAAGGGCTGGAAATTTTCTCCATAAGCCCTGCTATGACTTACAAATGTTAAAATAAAACTTCCTTTTTAAAGGCGCCTGGGTGGCTCAGTGGTTAAGTGGCTGCCTTCGGCTCAGGTCATGATCCCAGGGTCCTGGGATCGAGCCCCACATCAGGCTCCCTGCTCAGTGGGGAGCCTGCTTCTCCCTCTCCCTCTGCCTGTTGCTCTGCCTACTTGTGCTCTCTAACTCTCTGTCAAATAAATAAAATCTTTAAAAAAATAAAAATAAAAAAAAATAAAACTTCCTTTTTAAATGTCTAAGGCACTATATTTATTCTTAACCTGAATCGTCACCTGAAGCACTAATTGGCTTAATAGAACTGTGTTAAATATTTTTTCGAGCTCATGGTTGTCTTGGATAGAAACACTAACACTAACAGAAAAAGGAGAAAGACAACTAAACAGAAGCACCACATGAACTAAATACCCTCCCATTTATACTGTATTTAAGGCAAGTGGTACGAGCGTTTTGTGTGGTGGTGAGTGAAGCAAGTTGAGGACATGCTTATTTCAATCAGTTACTTCTGGTGGAGAAGGCCCCATCACTCCCTCTCCTTTATTCAGTAGGAAGTACTTCATGGAGGGAGGTGGAGTTTAAGGAAGGAAAAGAAGAGTCAGAAGAAAGCCATCCAAGGAATAAAGGGTCACTTACAATAAAGTTTCAAGAAGACAAAGGACAATAATTATTTTGTAGAATGGGAACTCTGAGATTGCTTCAGGAAGCAAAGGGGTTGGGCACGTTTTATGTGGGCACATCACATCTCTGGGGGCTCTAATTCCTCTTGTATTCACTGCTCCTACTCCAGGGCTTTACCTCTTTTAGGATATTGGCATTTTCTGAGTAAATGAATACATTTCCATTTTCCATTATTCCATACTCTGTTCCTGAGTGAGACTGCTCTTACTGTATTTCGTATTAAAGAATGACAATTTCAGGCTAAGTTAAAATCTCTCTCTTGAATTACCATTTTCTGTATACATACAGGCAACACCTGCTGTATTATTTCCTGTTGTTAACTTCCATTTTTATGCACTCAAACACTCCCATCCCAATGATGTCAAGTTCAACGAAGCCAAAGAGCAACAACTGTGCTTCTTTGTTGAATCCCCATAACATCTGCTCTATGCACATTGCACATAATAAATACAGTAACATAGATTTACAAATCCAAATGGTGTATTTGTATCTTTCAATGGAAACCCTAATGTTTTACATTCTATTTTTATGAATGTTGCTGTTCCTCGTATTTCAACCTATTGTTCTGAAAAACCAGCTATACTGAAATGAAATTTACCAAGGGAAGGAGTTCTGTACATAAAAGTAAAATTGCCCTTCTTATTTTTGGTTAACACATCAAATTCTGCGAATTTATAATTAGGACATATGTAGTATGGAAAATCCTTCAAGTTCCTTTTGCAAAGATATTTTTTCCACTGAGGAAAGAAAATGTGTAACCTAATTTCAAAACAGAGAAGTTGAACTCTGCTATAATGGGACATTCATTATTGCAAAATGTTCACTGCCTCTTCAGGATGTTCTGCTGTAGAGAGGTGACCAGGAAGTATGGACTCCAAGCTATAAATATTCTCAGAGAACTACGGAGCATCTGCTTTTAATTTGTGCTTGGTTGGCTTATACATCAGACAGGAAAACATCTCTGGTTTTAAGAGGTTTGAACAGATGCCATAGAGTAAGTCCCCATTTCCGAGTGTTTGTTGTCATTTTGGTTAGTGAACTCCACCTACCAAAACAAAAATGAACACAGTGCTTCAGAAGCTCCCCTTCAGCTTTAACATTTAAAGAAAGAAAAAGGGGAGCAAATCTTTTTGCCTGCTCTCCCATACAGATATGTTTTTAACCAATGATCTAAGAAACATTTTCAACCCTTTATATATGCAAACTCTGTAGTTTTTATATATCTATTTAAGTCTGGAGTTGTCTCAACCTTTGTTTTGTTGTCTCCTTGCCCTGCTGTGGTTATTGTTGCATTCTAGATCTTTGCCAGATTTGTGTTTAACTCATTAAGTTGATTAATGTTCCATTTGATCATTTTTATGAGTAAATGCAATGTCTTAAGAGCTTAAGAAATGGGGGTAGCTATGGTTGGATCTAAAACTTAGGAAGAAGTTGCCACTTAAATTTAGAGAAAAATTCAGTCATGTTATGGGAGGTCGACCACACACATTCTCTGCAGGTATCAAATTTGCTTTCTTGTTGAACAACAAGTTAACCAATAATTTGGTATAACAATTTCTCAGCATGTAGCTTGTGTGAAAAACATCTTTGTAAAAAATAACCATAATTAATATATCCTGACCTATGTATACTTTGAGTGGATTCCACAAAATATTTAACTTTCTCTAGTCCAGATTTTAAACAGTTCTCCCAAGACTTTGACCTTTATTAACTCTTTATTACCAGAGAACAGTCTTTTATCCTGAACTTTTGGGTATTTACTTGTTGATTAACTATACTTAGTTAATATTTACCGAAGACTGAGTATGCATTGTGTATGTTTAGATCAGTAGGAAAAACAAAAGATGCATAATAATTCTAGTCTTCAGAAAGCTTTGTTGTATGGTACAGAGATAAAACTAACATCTGTAGCAACATTACAAGACTAGTGAGTTCTAAACGATGCAAGAACCAAAATTTTCAATAAGAATTGGAGAACATAAATATTAATGTGATCCGGGGGCAAAGAGAGTCTTGGGAGAGTCTGGACTCGATCTCATCCTTAAACAATGGAGGGGTAGGGATGGCTAAATGGAAGCTGAAAGACATTAGCTCCAGATGTGAAAGCAAAGGGCAAGAAATAGACTTATTGTATCAGAAAAACAGTAAGAGGCAAGGCTGAAGAGATGAAGGCTCCTTTGTTCAGATTCTTGAGAACCTTCTCTGAAAGCCCTTTTGCTGCCCATTTTAACCTCTTTACTTTTTTCTTTTTAAAAAATTTATTTAAATTCAATTAATTAACATATAGTGTATTATTTGTTTCAGAGATGGAGTTCAGTGATTCATCAGTTGTATATAACATTCAGTGCTCATTACATCTAACCTTTTTACTCTTGCTGGTGGATCCCCATAGTTTTTCCTTAAGGCAACAAACAGCTCTCAGTGGCCTACATGAGAAAGCAAAATGACAGAGCATTTAGTCTTCCCAGATAGTTACTAGATGATGTACATTTTGGAAGTGTATTAGTGCCTTACTCCCTTGTCTAGTCTTTCAGGTGCACTCTGTTTAAAAAAGAAAAAAAAGAAAGAAAAGAAAGGTGGCCACATCTGCCTGATTAGTGGTGATGGCCCATCTTTATTTCAGAGATAGTTCAGAGATGCTAAGGACAATAGCACAGAATGTAGGAGACATGGCTATGAAGTCAAGGGACTGATTCTTTTCTAAACACAGTATAAGGTAAAACATCAGATGGTTTTGTCACCTTCAAAGTAATGCCCTTGAAAGGCTGTGTGATTATTCCAATGATGCTTCCATTCTTCAAGTCATTTTTAGAACCCTTCTCTTTGAATTGTTCCAGGAGCCTGTGACGAAGTTTTTAAATGATCTTCTTTTCCAGAGGCAAACCCTCTACTCTTCCTCCTGCTCTCTGCATCTACATGTGCCTCACCTTGCATGCTGAATTTTTCCTGCCCACACTGGTACACCTTCCCTTATTCTGTCCCTAGCCTCTGTTCTGTCTTGCCTTACCCATTAGTTCCTTCCCTAGGGTTCAGGAAATTTAGGATAGGGGGAGAGGATACATGGCCTGAATCTGAGGAGGTATTCTAAATGAGCAAGAAGACAGTGAAGTGAAATAGAGAGAAGTCAGAGATATGGGAGAACTAAAAAAAGGTGTTATCTTAACAACCACCACAACCAAAAAATACTCTGGCAATGGATGGATGACTAGGATAGTGTGGGAAATGGAAAATGGATAGAAATATCAAACAACACAGGGAAAGCAGCACAAACACTAGAACTAGCGATAGGAAGTATTAGCATTATAAACTAAATATGATTACAGATATTTATATGGGAGTATTCAGATTCTTAACTGACTCCTAATTTATCAGGCCAATTTCAATCCACTTCCTCTGAAGTCAGTCTATCTCTCACAAACTCTTCAAGTTTTGGGGAATGCGGAATTGGAAAATGGAGACTTACTACAGAACCCAAGAGGCAAGAGGACAGGAAAGACCTAGCAAGAGAGGAAATTGGAGTGGGCAAGTGAGAATCTAGAGTGTCAAAGAGTATGAGATGTGAAAGAATGGGGATCCAAGAAATACCCTAAACAGACCATATGTTGTATGCACTTCCATGCTTTTCAAGATACGCAATTAATACATCAAATACCTTTAAAAAATGTTTGGGTGAGAACTCTGCTTCTTGAATAGAATGCAACTCTGAGACTGGACCACATGTGAGGGCTTCAATAAGGTCATAGAAACAGATGCAACCACTACATCGCACTAGGCCTGTAGGCTCTGAGGTACTCACCTGTGCTCTCCCACAGGGCAGGACTACAAGTGCTGTTGCTGCTGGCCTGGCATGGAAATGAACACACTGTCCAGTCTATGAAAGCAGACTGCTGACCAGAATGCTGAATAGGCAGATGCCTCAGAATGCTGTGACATCTATGGAAGCCCCCGGGTAGGACCCAGGACTAGAGGTTTTACAACATCAGTGGCACTCAGTCATCTCCTTCTCTTCTTTGGTGAGCTCACTCAACCTTGATGGGGGGAAAATGCATGTGCACATATGCCTGCTTTCTAATCCTCTCATCATGCTTATCCCAAGCCACCCTTTCCGCTCATAGAAGAAATAAAAGGAGTTTGTTGTACTCAGTAAGCCTGGAGGTGGAGGGCTTCTTTACACTTTCCACTACTCCATAAATGAATGGATATTAATGGAGTTTGTAGAGCTGCCCTGCAAAAGCAGACAATGGAGGCAAAACAGGAATTTTCCATCTTGTGACTAGAACAAAACCAAAACAGAACCCTAAACACCAGGATGATGCGCTATGTTCTCTCGGGAATTTTTTTCTTTTCTTTTCTCATCTGCACTTGCAAATTTTAGGTTAACTCTGCAAGAATCCAAATATCCACAGTTCTTTACAGAACGTACTGTCTTCAAACAAACACAGGCTCTACTATTTATAGCTAATTGCTTCACTGCTTGCTTGTCTTGCCTGTTTCTTGAATGCCCCTTGCCATAAACAAAGCAGACTGAAGACAGATTTTCTGTGCATCTTAAAACATTTCTTTACTCTCTCAAATGCTGATAAAACTGAACCATTCCGGGAATTTACATCATGAATGTCACAGAAGTTGGAGCACCAGACATGTGACTCACTATGATATCACTTCTCTTAGTTACCTCCAGCCAACTTTGTTTACCTCTACTTAAGTGCTCTTGGTAAAAGGTGCCCTGCAACTTAGCTAGAGTTAATGGATATGTAACTGACATAAACATTTAAAAGGAAGATTCAGACAAAGACATCATTTAGCCAGAGCCATTGATTCTACTGTCCCTGTTGAAAGAGAAGTCATTTCCGTTGCTGAGTAGTGAATACATTTATACCCTGACACTAAATATGTCTAAATGCTTGTGAACAACAATATAGCTGGAAACCCTGGACAGAGTAAGGAAATGGGGACAAGAAAGAATTAAAAACCCATATTCAATATCCCATATATTTTTTTAAGATTTATTTATTTTAGTGAGGGGTGGGGGAGAGGGAGAGAGCATGAGCAGGAGGTGCAGAGGAAGAGGGAGAGAATCCTCAAGCAGACTCCCTTACTTAGCATGGAGCCCAATGCGGGGCTTGATCCCATGACCCTGAGATCATGACCTGAGCTGAAACTAAGTGTCAGATGCTTAACCAACTGCACCACCTAGGTGCCCCCAATTGCCCGTATTTTTTAAAAAGAAAGTAGAAAATCACAACCTATTTATGTAGCACACATGCAAAAACAGAAGCTGTGTAGGAAGATGAGGTATTCCTGATGAATGAGAAAATGAAACTTCGGGGCACCTGGGTGGCTCAGCCGTTAAGCGTCTGCCTTGGCTCAGGTCATGATCCAGGGTCCTGGGATTGAACCTCACATCGGGCTCCCTGCTCAGCGGGAAGCCTGCTTCTCCCTCTCACACTAACCTTGCTTGTGTTCCCTCTCTTGCTGTCTTTCTCTGCCAAATAAAGAAATAAAATCTTAAAAAAAAAAAACACAAGAAAGAAAATGAAACTTGGAACTTTTAAATGAAAATCAACTCTATTTTTTCAATATATATCTAGATCTATAATGATAATCAATGCCTTTTATATAGAATTGAATCAAATCAACAAAATTGAAGAATTCAGCACAAATGCAATTAGAGGGAAATATTTGGAAGACCCCAAAATATAACACTGTAGTTATAATTAGATATATTTTAGTTTAAAAACTATCTTAAACTCTATTTAAGGTTTACAAATCTTTTCTTTAATGTATTATGGGGGGGATTTTAATGATGTTCCTGAAGAATATTATGTCTAAATGGATTAATTTGAATTCTCCCTGAACAGGGATAATCCGTAAGAGTTAGAGTGAACAAATGACTGATCTACCCAAATGCAGCCACTGTAGTCCCAATTTGAATTCTGGCGGCATAGCTCTTTAGGCACACCCATTACTCGCTTACAAGTAAATTACTCTACTTATAATTTCACCTTTACACCCACTGAAGAGTCGCCTGTCAAAGGACTACTGATTGGTTTTCACTACCTAGTGAGCTGCAACGCCTGAATTTAAAACCAGTTATATAGAGAAAACCAGCTTTTCTTAGCTGTTTGTGCTGTCCATATATGAGGACATTTACTGGAAAGGAAAAGGACACGTCTCTTCTTTCCTTTTCATAGGGCCTGGCTTCCTGGTGACCTTGCTCCATCAGACTAAAATAAAAAATTGACATTAGTGAAGCTGGTTCAGATAATCTCTTTTATCTAACCATGAAAAAATTGGAAAGCTCAACTAAGGTCACAGTAAATATTAACTTCTACCAGGAATTGAGGCTGCAATGTTCACCAGTAGACAGGGAAGCTGCATTTTATGAATTCACGGTCACTGGCCTCTACCATGTACAGAATATGGGGTGACATAGAGAATCCGAAATGGTTAAAAATCAACAAATAATTTCTTTTCTTGTCTTTATAATGTTTTGTGCTCTCTTTTTATTGTTTTGATTTCTTTCTAACTTGGTGAATCCCTAATATCTTATCTTAGAGCTTTAGAATTTTAGAACTGGAAGGGATCATCTAAGGTGATGGCCCTCTGATTTTTAAATTACGTTCACTAGTAAAAATTTCCCAAATTGGATAACTGGTTTAAAGTTGCCAACTTTAGGGATGCCTGGGTGGCACAGTCGGTTAAGCATCTGCCTTTGGCTTAGGTCATGATCCCAGGGTCCTGGGATTGAGTCCCACATCGGGCTCCTTGCTCAGCTGGGAGCCTGCTTCTCCCTCTGCCTGCCACTCTCCCTGCTTGTGCTTTCTCTCTCTCTGGCAAATAAATAGCAATCTTTAAAAAATACATAAATAAATAAAGTGCCACCTTTATATTTGTCTGATACACTAAAAAACAAGACAGAACAAACAACTACTCTGTGTGTGTGTGTGTGTGTGTGTGTGTGTGTGTGTGTGTGTGTGTATAAACTGAGACACAGAGAGAGATTTAAGAAATTGGCTCATATGATTGTAGGGAATGGCAAATCCAAAATCTATAGGATAGGCCAGCAGATTTGAGTCAAAGGTTTAACACTCAGGTAAAAGCACTGGGTGGTATACGCAACTAATGAATCATTGAACACTCCATCAAAAACTAATGATGTACTATACACTGGCTAACTGAACATAATAAATAAAATAAATAAAACTTAGGTGAAATTTCCATGTAGCAGCCTTGAGGCAGAATTTTCTCCTTCTTGATACTATATTATTCTTAAAGAATGTATCCAACAAGTGGATATGATAATTATAAATATCTATGCCCCCAACAGGGGAGCCGCTAGATACACAAGCCAACTCTTAACCAGAATAAAGAGACATATAGATAATAATATGTTAACAGTAGGGGACCACAACACTCCACTATCAGCAATAGACAGATCACCTAAACAGAAAATCAACAAAGAAGAGCTTTGAATGACATACTGGACCAGATGGACCTCATAGATATATACAGAACACTACACCCCAGAACAACAGAATACTCATTCTTTTCGAATGCGCATGGAACTTTCTCCAGAATAGACCATATACTGGGTCACAAAACAGGTCTCAACCGATACTGAGATTATTCCCTGCATATTCTCAGACCACAATGCCTTGAAACTGGAACTCAATCACAAGGAAAAATTTGGAAGAAACTCAAACCCTTGGAAACTAAGAACCATCCTGCTCAAGAATGATTGGGTAAACCAGATAATTAAGAAGGAGATTAAACAATTTTTGGAGACCAATGAAAATGAAAACACATCGGTCTAAAACCTATGGGACACTGCAAAGGCAGTCCTAAGGGGAAAATACATAGCCATCCAAGCCTCACTCAAAAGAATAGAAAAGTTTAAAATGCAGTTTTTATATTCTCACCTCAAGAAGCTGGAGCTGGAACAGAAGAACAGGCCTAACCCACACATGAGAAGGCAGGTGATCAAGATTAGAGTAGAGATCAATGCATTAGAAACCAGGAGCACAGTAGAGCAGGTCAACAGAACTAGAAGCTGGTTCTTTGAAAGAATAAATAAGATCGATAAGCCACTGGCCAGACTTATTCAAAAGAATAGAGAAAGGACCCAAATTAATAAAATTATAAATGAAAGGGGAGAGATCACGACCAACACCAATGAAATAGGAAGGATCATTAGAAACTTTTATCAACAGCTTTATGCCAATAAATTAAACAACCTGGAAGAAATGGATGCCTTCCTGGAAACCTATAAACTACCAAGACTGAAACAGGAAGAAATTGATTTTTTAAACAGGCCGATTAATTATGAAGAGATTGAAGCAGTAATCAAAACCTCCTGAAAAACAAGACTCCAGGGCTTGATGGATTCCCCAGGGAATTCTAACAAACATTCAAAGAAGAAATAATGCCTATTCTCCTGAAGCTGTTTCAAAAAATAGAAACAGAAGGAAAACTACCACACTCATTCTATGAGGCCAGTATTACCTTAATCCCCAAACAAGGCTAAGACCCCATCAAAAAGGAGAATTACAGACTGATATCTCTGATGAATACGGGTGCCAAAATTCTCAACAAGATCCTAGCTAATAGAATCCAACAGTACATTAAAAGGATTATGCATCATGACCAAGTGGGATTCATCCCTGGGATGTAAGGGTGGTTCAACATTCACAAATCGATCAGTGTGATAGATCATATCGACAAGAAAAGATCAAGAACCATATGATCCTCTCAATTGATGCAGAAAAAGCATTTGATACAGCATCCTTTCCTGATTAAAACCCTTCAAAGTATAGGTATAGAGGATACATTCCTCAATTTCATAAAAACCATCTATGAAAAGCCTACAACAAATATCATTCTCAACAGGGAAAAGCTGAAAGCCTTTCGCTTAAGATCAGGAACACGACAAGGATGCCCACTCTGCCATTATTATTCAACATAGTACTAGAAGTCCTTGCAACAGACAACAAAAAGGGATAAAAGGTATCCAAATTGGCAAAGAAGAAGTCAAACTGTCTCTCTTTGCAGATGACATGATACTCTATATGGAAAACCCAGAAGACTCCACCCCCAAACTACTAGAAGTTATAGAGCAATTCAGTAATGTGGCGGAATACAAAATCAATGCTCAGAAATCAGGTGCATTTCTATACATGAACAATGAGACTGAAGAAAGAGAAATTAAGGAATCCATTCCATTTACAATAGCACCAAAAATCATACGTTATCTCGGAATTAACTTAACCAGAGATATAAAGGATCTATATTCTAGAAACTACAAATCACTCTTGAAAGACATTGAAGAAGACACAAAAAGATGGAAAAATATTCCATGCTCATGGATCGGAAGAATTAACATAGTTAAAATGCCCATGCTACCCGGAGCAATCTACACTTTCAATGCCATTCCGATCAAAATACCAATGACATTTTTCAAAGAACTGAAACAAACAGCCCTTAAATTTGTGTGGAACCAGAAAAGGCCCCGAATCGCCAAGGAATTGTTGAAAAGCAAAAACAAAGCTGGGGGCATCACGTTGCCGGATTTTAAGCTGTACTACAAAGCTGTGATCACAAAGACAGCATGGTACTGGCACAAAAACAGACACATAGACCAATGGAACAGAATAGAGAACCCAGAAATGGACCCTTGGCTCTTTGGGCAACTAATCTTTGACAAAGCAGGAAAAAACATCCAGTGGAAAAAAGACAGTCCCTTCAATAAATGGTGCTGGGAAAATTGGACAGCTATATGCAAAAGAATGAAACTTGACCACTCTCTCACACCATACACAAAGATAAACTCCCAATGGATGAAAGACCTCAATGTGAGACAGGAATCCATCAAAATCCTAGAGGAGAACATAGGCTGCAACCTCTTTGACATCGGCCACAGCAATTTTTTCATGACACATCTCCAAAGGCAAGAGGAACAAAAGATAAAATGAACTTGTGGGACTTCATCAAGATAAAAAGCTTCTGCACAGCCAAGGAAACAGTCAACAAGGAGGCAGCCCATGGAATGGGAGAATATATTTGCAAATGATGCTACAGATGAAAGACTGGTATCCAAGATCTACAAAGAACTTCTCAAACTCAATACGTGAGAAACAAATAAACAAATCATAAAATGGGCAGAAGATATGAACAGACACTTTTCCAATGATGACATACAAATGGCTAACAGACACATGAAAAAATGTTCAAAATCATTAGCCATCAGGGAAATTCAAATCAAAACCACACTAAGATACCACCTTACACCAGTTAGAATGGCAAAAATTGACAAGGCAAGAAACAACAATTGCTGGAGAGGATGTGGAGAAAGGGGTTCCCTCCTACATTGTTGGTGGGAATGCAAGTTGGTACAGCCACTCTGGAAAACAGTGTGGAGGTCCCTTAAAAAGTTAAAAATTGAGCTACCCTATGATTCAGCCATTGCACTACTGGGTATTTACCCCAAAGATACAGACGTAGTGAAGAGAAGGGCCATATGCACCCCAATGTTCATAGCAGCATTGTCCACAATAGCTAAATCATGGAAGGAACCGAGATGCCCTTCAACAGATGACTGGATTAAGAAGTTGTGGTCCATATATACAATGGAATATTACTCAGCTATCAGAAAGAACGAGTTCTCAACATTTGCTGCAACATGGACTGCACTGGAGGAGATAATGCTAAGTGAAATAAGTCAAGCAGAGAAAGACAATTATCATATGGTTTCACTCATTTATGGAACATAAGAAGTAGGAAGAGCGGTGGGAGAAGAAAGGGAAGAAGGAAGGGGGGTAAACAGAAGGGGGAATGAACCATGAGAGACTATGGACTCAGGGAAACAAACTGAGGGCTTCAGAGGGGAGGCGGTTGGGGGAATGGGATAGGCTGGTGATGGGTAGTAAGGAGGGCACGTATTGCATGGTGCACTGGGTGTTATATGCAAGTAATGAATCATGGAACTTTACATCAAAAACTAGGCATGTACTGTATGGGGACTAACATAATATAATAAAAAAATTATTATTAAAAAAAGAAGGGGACATATTGCATGGTGCACTGGGTGTTATATGCAAATAATGAATCATGGAACATGACATCAAAAACTAAGGATATACTGTATGGTGACTAACATAATATAATAAAAAATTATTATAAAAAAAAGAATTTCTCCTTCTTCAGGAAATATCAGCCTTTGCTCTTAAAGCCTTCAACTGATTGAATAAAGTCCACCCATATACAAGCAGAGGATAATCTGATTTACTTACAGTCAACTGATTGTAAATGGTTTTTTTTAAGATTTTAATTTTAATTTTATTTATTTGACACAGAGAGAGAGAGACAGAGACTGCACAAGCAGGGGGATTGGCAGGCAGAGGGAGAGGGGAAAACGGGCTCCCCACTGAGCAGAAGCCCATGCAGGCTCAATCCCAGTCCTGGGATCATGGCCTGAGCCAAAGGCAGATGCTTAACTGACTGAGCCACCTAGGCACCCTGTAACTGTTAATTACATCTAAAAAATACCTTTACAGCAACATCTAGACTGGCATTTGACCAAACAACTAGGCACCACAGTCTAGCAAAGTTGACACAAAAAAATAATTATCACAGTCACAGAATTGATTCATTTGGCTGGTCAGGTCTCCTGACTTCCTATAGTACATATTCAATCCTACCCCCTTAGCCCCAGCTCCCCACCTCGATTAAGCTAATGCTACTTCTTTTATATACCATTCAAGGTAATTTAGAGGATTAAATAAGATTATTTATATTTTTTAAACCTGACAATTCCAAAAACATAATAAGACTATAAAAACTAAGACTTTATTCTGTATCTGTAATGATTGTAAATGAGGATTATAGTTCCATAATTTTGTACATTCCCATATTTGAAAGCAAAGTAACAGTGTCAGGCAAAGCAATAATTTTATCAAAATTGCAGATGATGCAAAATCAATGTTTTTAAATTATTTTGTAATGAAGTTAATAAAAAAACATTATACCAAATTATATGAAAGTAATTATCTCAAAAAAAAGAAAAAGATATATTTAAAAAAAATATATACCCAGTTAGAAGATTTAAAGACCCTACTCCAAAATATTAGTTATATCTGATGGTGACATTATGGATACTTTTTTCCTTTTAAGTTTTCCTGAAGTTGTTAGCCTGAAGTTTAACAAAGTTCATATATTTACTTTTTTGTAATCATAAGAATCGACTACAATTTTTAAACCTAAAGAATAAAAAGAAGTCTAATATTATGTTTGTGTTCGTATGTAATGTCCACATGCTCTTAAATTTTTCTAAATAACACAGTTGTATCCACTCAAATAAGTTGACATTTTCATTTTGGTTTCATCTTGATTGACTGGTTTGATGAAAATCCAAATCACATGCCAGTGAGTAAACTCATTGACCCACATGATCCTGTTCCGTAAAAGCTTTTTAAATTTGTGTATTTGTGTTTCACAAACATTTGAGAAGCAATAACTTTGGGAAAAGGGGAGCAACATCCCTTGACCAACATTTGTGTAAAATGCATGTGCCAGAAGTTATAATGACAAAAAAAGAAGCCTGATGTCAAACATTTCAGCAAATTATACTCTGTACTCTAGAAACACTTTCACTGGGAGGAGACCATCAATTTGAGTGGATGTGTACTTTCTGTTTTTACAATGCAATGTAGGCAGATTATTATAAAAGTGTGTGCAGCTGTGTGAGTTTTTTAACATTTAAACATCAACGTGTCAAGAGTGTTTTTAAGTTAATAGAACTTAGAAATCAGATAGAAAAATCATACATTTTATTTCACTTCCCATGAGTTAATTTTACAAAGAAAATGAAAATCTAAAACAACTGAAAAATTTATAGGAAAGAAAAATGGAAGTAACAGTGTCAAATTCTGTTCTGACTTCAACTGATATTAAAGAGAAAACAGGTGCCTGGCCCTGTTAGTAGAACTTTGGATCACAGTAATGAACAGCGTCCATGAGGATTATATGGGTCAGGGTTTTTTTTTTTTTTTAAGTATTATTTATTTTAATAAATAAAAGTATTATTTATTTTAAGTTTTGTCACGAATGCATAATAAGATAAAGGACATCAGAATAGAGAAAAAGAATACAATTGTGTAACAGTTGGGATTTCAAAAACTCAGCCCAAATTGGCTTAAAGAAAAGGAGAATTCATTGGTTCATACAACTGAAAAATCAAGGGGAGTTTTGGATTCCGATTGTAGCTGGATCTAAGAGTCTGCATGATATCACAAACACCCGGTCTCTTTCCATCTCCTAAATTTGCTCTTCTTCATTTTTAATTCTATCACTCAAAGTCTTCAATTGCAAACAACAGAAACCAACTGTGGCTAGTTTAAGCAGAAACATTAATTTATTAAGGGATTTTAGCTAGTTCACCACATTTTCAGAAAGACTTGAGAACCAGATTTGGAGACTTGTAGTCAGAAACACAGCCCCAAATCATATTAAGACTCAGCCCACTGGAGACACCCCTGCCAGCACAACAGGATGCAAGAGTTCTAATCTCAAGCACTGGGAACTCTTGCTAGAACCACTGCCACTGGTGCTTCTACAGATAGGATAAAGTTACCAGTGCCTTCTAAGAACGGAGTCCTTTTCCTTGCCTCACTGGCTTCTGAATAAAAGTCTGGCAAGAGTGGGTCCGATTGACAGAGCTAAAGAACACACATATCCTAGGACAAGAGAGACTAGGAAGGTAAGAATCCAGCTCTTAATAACAATAATAATTACAGTAATAGTAATAACAATATATGCCTAACACTTGTGTGGTGATAGATGATAGATCGATCGATCGATCAATAGATAGATACAGATAGATATCTTCTTCTCAATAACCTTATGCTGTGTATTACTATTACATCCATTTTACTAATGAAGGAACTGAATAATCTGGTCAAGTTCAGATATTTGGTTGAGTAGAATAACTGAGATTTGGACCCAGGCAGTCTGACTCCAGAATCGATTCTCTTAACTACATGCTATAGATTCTATAGAGAGTGCATTACCTGTCATTGGTGATATATAAGAAGAATCTAGGTGACTCCTAATTAGGAAGATGTGAAAGGTATTTTGCTGTTTGAAAGATGATTGACCATCTTTCTATCATCCTCCCAGTAGGCTGTATGTGGAGAAGTGCCCTGTGATGAACTTAACAATTATTCCTCCATGGTCCCAGCAGTGTGGATACTAGTGCATAGGAGCAGGTCAGATGAAGGGGACCGTGTGATGCATGTTTCCCAGGCTGGCCCAGTTCATCAATATGTTGCAAAGACAACTACTTCTGGAATTTTGTAGCCTGCCTGGATATTAGCAGTAATCCCCCACTCTAAAAATTGCCCTAGAATGTATTATCATTGGCCAATGGATACCCACGTCCACACTTCCAAACAGCTTCTGTAGTCTGGGGCTGCTCAAAGATCTGCATCTATGTGCAAAAATGCTTTGCCATCCTGGTTGACCAGCCACTCATTCCTCTCTCACATACCCACATGATGTCAAGGAGGAAACACAAAGCCTCCACAAGCCTCTTATATGAACCTACTAGTCACAATACAAATTGCACCTGAAAGACAATCTCATACCAATTAACTTTTATTGTCTCCACATTTTGGTGTAGTAATTTATACTTTTTTCTAAATTGTTCTCATCATGTTAAACATTAAACCTGTGGCAGCAAAGTTAATTAGGTTCCTATGTGCTATGGAACAGATATTGCTGTCTCCTACCCAAAAATCACTGCCTCCCCTTTCTTTCAGCTGGCAGAGCCCTGTTTCTGTGACAGAGGCCGGAAATGTCAGATTCAGTTATTTTTGCTATAACATCATTACCAGAAATCCTCGTTTTCTGCAAGATTAGACCCTAGTAACAGGGTGCTCAGCATAACTGGGGCTACTCAGGATATAATAAAAATGCATTAGAACAACATGTACTACTCACTTATGGTTCATGCATTTTCTCTATGTATGTTATACTGCAATAAAAAATTACTATAAAAAAGAAAAAACAATATGAGAAACACTGTGGAGTTCTGAGCCAGTGAGACTGCTGATAAAATGAAGGTAGCATTGGAAACTGCCACAAGCTTAGAGCTGTATAAAGCTGGAGGGGAGGGGATGCCTCTCTGGGGGAGTAATCCCTCAGTGCAGGCACTTATTTTCAATTTTCTTTTTAAAAAGTTGAAAGGGTTCCTGTCTATACAACTAAAGACCTTTACCTTTCCTGTTGAAGGTTATTAACTTTCTCCTGCTATGTTGCTATATACTACTCCTTTGCTATACCATCACAACTTCCACATTGTACTGACATTATTTTCCTACTTACCAATGTGTATGCACTATTTCATTTCCTGGAAATGGGTCTTGTAGAGAACAAACTGTACGCACTCTCCCAGCCTTCCTTGCAGCCGACAATGGCCCCGTGACCTGGTTCTAACAAATAACTAAAGGAAGACTTTGCCGAGATAGCCCTAAGTAGAACACCATGCCATCCTTTTCTACTTCTGCACTTTGTCACATAAGGATATAACACTTGGAGCAACTGCTGCCATTTTATAACCATGAAGAGACTCATTGCTATCACACGGCAGACAGTTAAAGAAAGCAGGAAAAGAGGCTGGATCCTTCATGACATCATCAAGACCCTGAAACAACCTTGGAACTACTTATATCCAGTCCTAATTTTTAAGTAATTTTGGTCTTACACTCTTCACTTGAGGCTGAAAGCACTAATCCCCCTAACATTTCCTATAGAGCACTCATATACCCACTGTACTAGTTTCGTAGGTTTGCTGTAACAAAATACCACACACTGGGTGCCTTAAACAATAGAAACTGATCAAGGCTTTAACTTTCAATCTATAGGAAATTCAGAGGTGGAGGACTAATAAAAGACACCACAGGGATTCAATTAGCAAAATCCAGGTTGTTAACAACCTATTGGACCAGTTTTTTCAACAAATAAGTTGCAGGGCTAGGGTTACCAGGGGTGCATGGGGAGGGGCAAAAGAGTTAGGAGAACCTATATATCAAAAGATACTTAAAATAAATGAAATGGAGGTGAAAAAAATTAGAAAAGATCAATGAAAGTGAGAGCTGGTTCTTTCAGAAGATAAACAAAATTGGTAAACCTTTAGGTAGACTCATCAAGGAAAAAGATAGAAGACCCAAATAAGTAAAATCAAAAATGAAAGAGAAGTAACAATGAACTGCATAGAAATACAAAGGTTTATAAGAGAATACTAAGAAAAATTATATGCCAATAAATTGGACAACCTGGAAAAAAGGATAAATTCCTATGAATATACAAACTTCTAAAACTGAATCAGGAAGAAATAGAAAATTTGAAGAGACCAATTCCTAGTAACAAAATTAAATTCGTAACCTAAAAACTCCCAACAAATGAAACAGGGCCAGATGGCTTCACAGGTGAATTCTACTAAACATTTAAGGAAGAATTAACACCTATCTTTCTCAAACTATTCCCAAAAATAGAAGAATGAACATGTCCAAATTCATTCTATGAGGCCAGCATTAGCCTGATACCAAAATCAGGTAAAGACATCACTAAAAAAAGAGAACTATAGGCCAATATTCCTGATGAACAGAGATGCAAAAATCCTGAACAAAATACTAGCAAACTGTATTCAATGATACATCAAAAAAGAAAAAAAATCATTCATCACGATCAAGTGGGATATACTCCTGGGCTGCAAGGAGTATTCACAAAACAATCAACATAATACTGTATTCACAAATCAATCAACATAATACACCACATTAACAAAATGAAAGATAAAAATCATATGATCATTCAATAGACACAGAAAAAGCATTTAACAAATTTTGACATCTGTTCACTGTAAAAGCCCTTAACAGAGGAGGCTTAGAAGGAACATACCTCAATATAATAAAGGCCATATATGAAAAACCCACAGATAACATTACCCTTAATGAGGAAAACCTGAGAGCTTTCCCCCTAAGGTCAGGAACAAGACAAGGATGTACACTCTCACCACTTTTATTCAACATAGTACTGGAAGTCCTAGCCTCAGCAATCAGACAACAAAAGAAGTAAAAGGCATCCAAATCAGTAAGGAAAAAGTTTAACTTTCATTATTTTCAGGTGACATGATACCATATACAGAAAATCCAAAAGACTCCACCAAAAACCTGTTAGAACTGACACATGAATTCAGTAAACTCACACAACACAAAATCAATGTACAGAAATCTATTGCATTTCTATACACTAATAAAGAAGCAGCAGAAAGAGAAATTAAGAAAATAATCCCATTTATAAATTGCACCAAGAACCATAAGATATCTAGGAATAAATCTAACCAAGGAGGTGAAAGACCTGGACTCTGAAAACTATAAAACACTGCTGAGAGAATTGAAGATGACACAAAGAAATGGAAAGACAATTCATGCACATGGATTGGATGACCAAATATTGTTAAAATGTCCATACTACCCAAAGCAAGCTACACATCTCATGCAAGCCCTATAAAAATACCAATAGCATTTTTCACAGAATAAGAACGAACAATCCTAAAATTTGTATGGAACCACAAAAGACCCCGAATAGCCCAAGCAATCTTGAGAAAGAAAAGCAAAGCTGGAGGCATCACAATTCTGGACTTCAAATTATATTACAAAGCTGTAGTAATCAGAACAGTATGGTACTGGCACAAAAATTGACACATAGTGCAATGGAACAGAATAGAAAACCCAGAAATAAACCCACAACTACATGGTCAACTAATCTTCAACAAAGCAAGAAAGAATATCCAATGGAAAGAAGTCTCTTCAGAAATGGTGCTGGGAAAACTGGACAACAACATGCAAAAGAATGAAACCGAACCACTTTCTTAACAAGAATAAATTCAAAATGGATGAAAGACCTAAATGTGAGACCTGAAACTACAAAAATCCTAGAAGAGAACATAGGCAGTAACTTCCTTGCTATCAGCCAAAGTAACTTTTTTCCAGGTATGTTTCCTGAGGCAAGGGAAACAAAAGCAAAAATAAATTATTGGGACTACATCAAAATAAAAAGCTGCACAGTGAAGGAAATAACAAAACTAAAAGCCAGCCTTCGGAATGGCAGAAGATATTTGCAAATGACATATCCGATAAAGGATTAGTATCCAAAATATATAATAAGCAATAAACTTACACAACTCAACACCCAAAAAACAAATAATCTAACTTAAAAATGGGCAGAAGACATGAACAGACACTTCTAAAGAAGACATACAGATGGCCAACAGATACATGAAAACATGTTCATCATCACTTACCATCAGGGAAATTCAAATCAAAACTTCAATGAGACATCACCTCATATCTGTCAGAATGGCTAAAATCAGCAACACAAGAAACAGCAGGTGTTGGCGAGGACATGGAGAAAAAAGAACCCTCTTGCACTGTTGGTGGGAATGCAAGCTGGTCTAGCCACTCTGGAAAACAGTATGGAGGTTCCGCAAAAAGTTAAAAATAGAACTACCCTATGATCCAGCAATTGCACTACTGGGTATTCACCCAAAGAATACAAAAACAGTAATTCAAAGGGTATACATGCACCCCTATGTTTATAGCAGAATTACTTGCAACAGCCAAGATTTGGAAGCAGCCCTAGTGCCCACTGATTGATATATGGATAAGAAGATATATATATATAAAACTAGAATATTATTCACTCATTAAAAAGAATGAAATCTTACCATTTTCGATGACATGGATGGAGCTAGAGAGTATAATGTTAAGTGAAATAAGTCAGAGAAAGACAAATACCATTTGATTTCACTTCCATGGAATTTAAGAAACAAAACAAACAAAGGGAGAAAAAAGAGAGAGAAATCAAGAAACAGACTCAATTATAAAGAATGAACTGATGGTTACCAGAAGGAAGAGGGAACAGGGCATGAATTAAATAGGTGGTGGGGAGTAAGGAGTGCACTTGTGATGAGCACCAGGTGATGTATGGAATTATTGAATCACTATATTGTACACCTGAAACTAATATAACACTGCATGTTAACTAATAAACAAAGAAAATAGTTCATGAAACATTTGAGAAATTTGAATACTGGTAGGATATTTGATGATATAAAGAAACATTGTTCATTTTCTAGGTAAGAACATGCTATTGTGGTTATGTTTAAAGAGTATATCCTTTAGAGATAGTTCGATGTTTGTTATAGGGTCTTTGAAACAACTTACCAAGTTGCCACCACGCACACACAATGCTTCCTGTCACAGCTGAGCTTTGAGAGCTCCCAGTCTTTTTTTTTTTCCCCCAGTCTTTTAAAGGGGCTGCCAGTGAACCTGACCAACCTTTGCTCTGCAGGGAGGTATTATCTTTATTTTTCTAATGAGTAAATAAACCTGCCCTCTGACCGAGAAAGAAAGACTACCCCTAGATTCCAAAGTTATTTGTTGCACAAACATCCTTGAAAATATAACCATGGTACACAAATTCCCTGAAGAATTGTCTCCCAATAATTTCTATTTATGGATTTAATACATAATTTTAATAGTTACGCTAATAACTTTGATAGTTACAAAACTATTCATATTTTCTGTCTCTTGTATTTGTTTTTATACGTGCGTTTTTGCAAGTTTGTGTATTTTATTCACATTTTTATTCTTTTTTATTCCTATTTTATTTTTTTTTGTTCCTATATTGGTTATTTATATTATCTTTTTTTAGCCAGTCTTTCTTACGTTTCATTAATTTTATTAGCCTTCTCCAAAATGTTGGCCTTTGTGACACCTCTTTATGGTTTTCTAAATAATTTCATTAATTCATGCTCTTATCATTACTTTCTTTTATTTTACTTGGGATTTTATACTGTTTTTGTTTTGTTTTTACTGTCTCTTTTCTAATTTCTTGAGATGGATGCTTAGGTTATTAAATTTCAGTCTTTATTCTTTTTTAATGTATGCATTTCATGCTGTAAATTTCCATTTAAACCATAGCTTTAGCTGCATCCCACAGGATTTTTTTTCAACTTTGGAAAAAGCACATAACACTGAATTTACCATGCTAACCATGTTTATGTGTACAGCACAGTAATGTTAGCTATATGCATTTTGTTGTGCAACAGATTTCTAGAAACTTTTCATCTTGCAAAACTGAAAATCTGTACCTATTAAACAACAACTCACCTTTTCCCCCTCTTGCGTCTGGTAACCATAATCTCTTTTTTAAGAGTAAAATTTCTTTTTTCCCCAGTTCTATTGAGATATAACTGACATATAACACTGTATAAATTTAAGGTATACAATATAATGATTTGTTGTATGTATGTATTGTGAAATGATAACCACTGTCTACTTTTTATTTCTATGAGTTTGACTACCTTAGATACCCCTAAAGTAGAATCATAAAGTATTTGAGTTTTTGTGACTGGTTTATTTTAGTTAGCATAATGTCCTCAAGGTCCAACCATGTTGTAATGTGTGACAGGATTTCCTTTTTTAAGGCTGCATAATATTTCAGTGTGTGTGTATGTACCACATTTTCTTTATCCATTCATCCATTAATGGCCATTTAAGTTGCTTCTACCTCTTGGCTATTGCAAATAATGCTGCAATGAACACAAATGTGAAATTATCTTGAGATCCTGTTTTTTAATTCTTTTATATATACACCTAGAAGTAAGATTGCTGGATCATATGGTAATTCTATTTTATTTTTTCAGCACCTCTATATTGTTTTCCATAGCAGCTGTCCATTTTACGGTCTTATCATCCGTGCACATGGGTTCCAATCTCTCCTCATCCTTACCAGCACTTATTTTTTGGGGTGTGTGTGTGTGTGTGTGTGTGTGTGTGTGTGTGTGTTTTAATAGTGGCCTTCCTAATGGGTATAAGGTGATGTCTCATTGTGGTTTTAGTTTGCACTTCCCTAGTAATTAGTGATATTGAGCATCTTTTCATGCTCAAATGCCCATTTGTATATCTTCTTTGGGGAAATGTCCACTCAAGTCTTGTATGCATTTTTAATCAGGTCATTTGATTTTTTTGTTGTTGAGTTTAGGAGTTCTTTACATATTCTCAATATTAACTCTTCATCGGATATATGGTTTGCAAATACTTTCTCCCATTCCACAGCTTGCCTTTCAATCTGCTGATCATTTCTTTCTCTCTGTGCAGTAGCTTTTCAGTTTGATGTAGTCTCATTATCTGCTTTTGCTTTTGTCGCCTGTGCTTTTGGTGCCATAGCCAAGAAATCATTGCCAAGACCAATGCTATAAAGCTTTTCTTCTATGGTTTCTTCTAGGAGTTTTATAGTTTTAGGTCTTAGGTTTAGGTTTAGGCATCTCGCAAGTTCTCATGCATAGTTTTTTTATTGTCATTCGGTCAAAATGGTCTCTAATTTCAATTGTGATTCCTTCTCTGCTCATAAGTAATTTCAAAGTTAGTTTCTTAATTACAAAACAGTTGAGTAGATTCTAACTGAATCTCATCAAAAAAGCATGAGTTTTAGTAATGTCCCCTCCTCTCATTTAGCAGGAGCTAGCTTTAATTTTGTACCCCTTAGCTTTGTAATGGTGCCAAAAGTGCTGCTCAGAATCTTTGCTTCTCAATTGCCTCTTAAGGAATCAACAACTCTCCCTAGAAGAAGAATCTCTAAACAGTATTTTAGTTCTTCACTGCTATTATAGCTATCTGATGCCTGCAAGCTGCTATTTTTTTTTAAGATTTTGTTCAGATAACCTATTTGTTCTCAGTGGATGAATTGATCCAAATGAATTATTCTGCCATTTCCAGAAGTAGAAGTTTCTTGGATTAGATAAATAGATATAAATATAGATACAGATATAGATTATATAGTTATAGATAGAAATACCTAATATGCAGTTTAAGTTGCATGGTTTGAAGATTATGTGATTCCTCTCTCCTGCATTTTGGTAGTAAAATCTGCTATCCTCATGGATGATGTGGGTGTATATGGAGGACAGTAGTATACGTTGACAAAAGGATGCGTCATTGTGGTGCAGAGCATGCAGAAACAGCAGAGGCCCTGAGAACTCACAGAGATCTTCGGGAGCGTTTTGCATATCCTCAGGGCAGGTTTTTAGAAACCTTGTCTTTAATTGAAGTATAATTAACATGGAGTGTTGTATGAGTTTCAGGCGTACAATATAATGATCCAATTCTATACATTACTCAGTGCTCATCACAGCAAGTGTTCTCAGGGCAGTCTTTCTTAAGTATTGAAGGCAACAGGGACCTCTGGAAGGCAATGGGGTTCAAATACAAAGAACTATGCAAGTGTCAGGCTACTCAGTTCCTCACCTGTTCTTTACTCATGGATTTTTTTTTTTTTTTTTTTTTTAGAGTTGGTGGTGACTGTAAACTGCGCTGCAAGCACAAGCACGAGAACAAGGCAAAGCTAGAGGTAAGAGGGGAACCTGAGCGGCTGCTAACTATATTAATGAAAAGATAAGGAAGATGTTGCTAAGTCTGTTTCTGTCAGTTTTGATAAGCTAACTTATTTTAGCATATAATAAAATCGTGTTATAGTTTGGAAAACACTTTATTATTAAAATTTCTGTGGAAAAAATAACTTTATTATTGCTACTCTTCTATATCCTAGTGCTAAGTTCCTTTTTCTCATTGAAACATCTGTATTACTCAATTTTTTATATTACTCTTATTATAGCAGAATGGGCTACACACTACAGCAGCGCACTGTAGGGGAAGTTACGACTATCAGATTCCTTTAAAAATTGTCTGGACCTGGACAGAAGACACTGTAATAGGCTTAAATTGTTTCAACACTTCTGCCAGAATAGTGAGACTGTCAGAAATAATACATGGTTTGACCAGAGAAATAAAAAATCGGCAGCCTCATACTTGAAAAAAAGAATAAGACTTTCACAAAACTGAATAAGCCATACATAAGAACAAATTCAGAAGATGCCAATACCAACACACTTACTCTTCCTTTCCCACACACAAAATAATCCATTAATAAATTTATCATTGTAATAAAATTGTTCTGTTAACATGATGCCTATTACAAAAGACTTAATTAAATATTTACCCACTGTGTACCAGGAAATACATGTTCTATGAGATGTTAATAGAATTCTATCCTAATCAGGTTAGGTAGCTTCACATAGTACATCTGTCTCCTGGAAACTCACAATGTATATATCAAGTGCTCTGGGAACTCCCACAGTAAAGAGACATGCTCAACTCAGCATTTAACAAAGTTATTTTGGCCACTAAATCATGAAACACTTCCAACATCTTACTGAATTGTCCAGTGGAATTTGGGGGAGGAAATGGTAATGTAATAAGAGGAAATAACTCATTTCCAAACCAGAAATGGGTTAAGAAGTTAGTAGGCCCAGCATTATTTTTCCAGGAGCTTTGGGTCTGACATAAATTCAAGCTGTACTTACTACCCGTCCCCATGCCATTCTATCTCCCATGACATTTTATTTGTTATTTGTGTTGTTGTTGTTTTTTTAGATTTTATTTTTAAGTTATCTCTATACCCAACAGGGAGCTCAAACTTACAACCTCGAGATTGAGTCACATGCTCTACTTACTGAGCCAGCCATGTGCCCCATTAATATTCAGTAAACCAGATGGAGAACGGACCCTGGTATATAAATATCAGAAGTCACAGATGGTGATTCTGTCCATAATTTCTGTGAGACCTTGAGGAATTTAAAATCTGAGCTTCTGTTACTTTATTGATACAGTGGAGTTAATCCTGCTTTTTACTCAATATCAACAAATATTAAAAGCCAGTTCTCAGAAAATTTACATTCTAGGAAGGAGGGAGGGAAGAACAGAGGGAGGTAGGGAGAGAAAGATTTTATAAGTATAAAAATAAACAAGAAAATACCAGTAAGTGATAAGTTCTATGAGAAGAGTTAATATAGGATGATGTGATAGTATTTGGATGACTACTTTTATCAAATGGGAAAGACTAGGGAGAGATTCTCTGAAAAGGTGACATTTAAACTGAAAATTGAATTATAGGCAGGCAGATCTTTGGGATGAGATCTCAGGAGAAAGAACAGAGAGGGGTCTTAAAGTGGCTGAGTGCAACGGGTGGGGATTCAGGGTAGAGATAAGAGATCAGCTTGGAGAAAGAGGCAGAAACCAGATCAAGTAGGGCTTTGTGAACCATGCTATTTGGGTTTTATTACAAGTATAATAAAAAGCCACTGGAACATTCCAAACATGGAAGCAACAAGATCTACCCAATTTATATCACAGAATAGTTGTAAAGATTAAAGGAAGTGTTGTATATGAATCAGACCACACTCAGACCAGGAAATTTGAGAATTTTTTAAAGAAACTATTTGCCAAAAGTAGATTTTAGGAAACAAACCAGAAAAAGTTTAGTACCCATGGGCTACCAAAAAAGGGAACCCATTACAGTCTAAACCTGAAGGGAGTAGCTATCCAAACTCACAGAAAGTAATTATGTGGAGAATGCCTATTGAAATTCAGGAAATTGATACAGACAACCTGCAGCCCTATGAAGGGGAGGAGGCACAAGTCATTCTCCTCTGCAACCCCATTGGCTGAACCCAATCAGGAGGAAAGAAGTCCATTGATGAAGATCTGCACAGAGAATAATAGGAAGAGCGGAGAACGGAGACAGAGGAGCAGCAGAAAGGATCCAGCACACTTAAATTTTGCCTCTCAGCATCCACTCTCATTCTTTGCCAAGGTAAAAAATTTCTGTCCCAATCAGCTACCATATCATCGCAGTCAGTTTGGTCATATCACCATTTGCAACCTAAAGCGTTAACCACCAGCAGTGTTCTTCATAAAAGGAGTGGGAGGAGACATGGGGAAAAGAAGCAATTGTCATAAGACAAAGCTGCTACAATCTCTGCTTCTGTAGGTGGTTAATAGGCCTAAGTTGTCACCATAGTGACTTTCTTCCAATTCTCATTCCATATTTTCCTTGTTCTCCCAAAGCACATTAGCTGTATAACTTCTCAACCTAGTTACCTGAGTCAAACTTGTAGTCTTGTAGGAGCTGAGTCCTTTGATGGCCCTATCTTTACTGTGTTGCCAGCGTTTTCCATTGGAATAATAAAGTCCTCAGTAGCTGAGTCCCACTTGTGTTCTGTACAGCAGTAACTCCATTTCCCCTGGGTAATCAAGATCATCATTCCAGCCAGTACAATAAGCTCTTCTCTGTCTACTGCTTCATTAGCCTAAAACTGCCAGTGGGCAGTTTCTGTTTCTAATGCAATAGAACTTTTATTGAATTCCCTAATTGATGGTTTCCACCCTCCAGTACTATAGATTCACTGAGACCAAGGTTGCATGGATGGAAAAAAAAATCCCCCAAATACATACTTGGTATAATAGTTGGAAAGTCCATTCTCACTTCCAGCCCTTGGCTCCTGCATAAGTGGTTTCCAGTACTAGAGAAGATGGTTCCTTATACTGGCCCTCCATCCTGTAGATAACACTCTGTCCTCATAGGATTTATCTCCTGGTGGTGCCAAAAGTGAGCCTTCAGATGCCTTTCCATAGTTCTAGGAGACTGACCTGAATATCATGAATGGTGTCGTATTGAGAGCTCAGCAATGGCTATAGGCAGACTGCATCCACAGTGATAGTGTAGGTGAATTAGCCTTGATGAGAGTGTGCCGTGTTGGTGAGTCCATGAATAGCCTCCATTCCTGCCGCCATGCCCACTTTATATACCTCCATTGACCAACCATATGAATGGCTAGGAGAAGAGGCTGACAGACATCCCTAGAAGGAATAATCTTATCCATTTAATTATTGAAAGCATTTCTTCACCATTGGGATACTGTCTAGTGGACATCTACATGGAACATACATATCTTTTCACCCTGTGCCCATTCTACGAGGCCCATCCACATACCTCTCCCCCAGACCTTGCTATCAATCTTCCTATTTTTCCGTTCCAAAGCCTTAACTGCTGGCCTATGCAGTTTATGTAAATTAATTCTTCAGACTATCTCTTCTTCTACCTTAAGTAGATAACCAGATGACTGCTCAAAGTTTTTCCCACTGAGAAAATTTTCTCTCATCATTGTCTCTCAGTGCTACCCCTAAGTGATACGTTAAAGCTATCCATTTCTTTTTAATGCCCACATGCTATCTGTTCATAAACCAGTCCCATTCCTTTTCCTCTTTCATCAGCTGATCATAGAGAAGTCTCCCATGAGACTGCAGGTATAGTCTGTGGAAAATGCAGGAAAGCAGTAAGCACAGCTGCCATGGGAGTCTGTGCATGGACTCAGCCACTTGTTCATGTGGTTTATTTTGCCTTCTGACTCTCCTAGACCCTGTCTCATATATACCATTTTCATTTTATACTGGAATGGTGTGCAAATGTCTAAATTTATGATGCAAGCAATTATATAATATCCAGTTCATAATGAGCAGTTTGGGTCACATATTCACTTATATTCAAAGGTTGGATGTGCAGTTTTTGCCAGGCTAAATCGTAAGCTAAAAGGTGTTTTTCAAGTGGAGAATAGCTGTCAGAAGGTTTCCAAACACCTAAGGGCCTACACTGTGAGCTTGCCAGCAGTTCTGTACAGTATCTCTGAAACAAACGCCTAACACCATTGGATCTAATAGGTCATTAGTGTGAACAGCGTAGACTTGCCAAAGAGCCTTTAGCCTTTGTTGGTTTTTTTTGCTCCAAGCTCCAAAACTGGCACCCTTATAGGTCTTCAAACAAATGGTAGCACCAGTATCCCTGTATGTTATACATGCAGCCTCCCAGCTCCAAAGAGACTCACAAAATGTTGTGCTCATTCTTTGCGGCAGGTGTGTAAGATGCAGAAACTTATTTCTCAGTTTAGAAGGGATATTCCCAATATACCTAAGAAGCCTGGCTACCTAGACACTTCACCTAGTGACAGATCCTTGAAATCTCTTACCCTTTGGCACATGCATGTCTTAGGAAGCCACGTAGTTCCTTGATAGTTCCTGCTGACTAGGTCCGTTAGTATAATTTCGTTAAAGTAATGCAGTCAAACAATGTGCTGTAAAGCATCAAGATGACCGAGTTCCCTCTCAACCACATTAAACAGAGATGAAATGAGTTGACATAGATAGCAGGCGGGTCAGTCTTCCGCTATTCCTAACTTGAAAGCAAACTGCATCTTGTTATTTAGCTGATAGAGGTGTCAAAAAACATTTACCAGATGAAGAGCTATACACCAGGCTGGGGGCTATGTTTATTTGCTGCTTTGGTGAAGATGTCACATCCAGATCTGCAGCTACAACCGTTACCATCTTGTTACGTCTGTGAAAATCTGCCCTTGATAAATAGTAACAAAAAAACAAATAAATAAATCTTAATGAATTTCTTCCACTGCTAAGTGGATTCATTAGCAAAAGAATGAAAAATTCATCTCCTCAAATAGAAATAATACCTGGCCTCTCTTTCCTGAATGCCGGGTTCTCTTGCCCAATGAAGTGTTAATAGTTTTTGGATTTCGGGGCTACAATAGGAATAAAGTAAATTGTCCAATTTGTGGTTGGTGGGGAAATGTTGAGATTTGAGGTCAGAGGGAGGTGTGGTCTTACACCAGGAGAGATTTGGATTCCTTTTAAATTTAATTAAATTTAAATTAAACTTCATTTAAAATTAAATTTAAACTCCGTTTAAAAGGATGAATAGGTAGCAGTTCCCATAAGAAGCAGGGTTCAGTGGCCTATCCAGGGCAGCACCCTTGGAAATTGCCAGGCCTCTGAATGGAGTAGCAGCATGGATCTGGGATAGAGCCACTAAGTACCCTTACCTCACACAGTGAAGGTGCTGATGGCCAAGCTTGGCACAAAGGAGCCAGTGCAGTTACCCGCCTGAAAATGTTCTTAAGAGCTTGCACAGTTAGCACTTCCATGGTGACGAGGGTGGACCCAAGCCAGAAGCCAGTTCTTGCACAATCCTAGGAAAGAAGAAAGAAAAGTCCATGAGAAATTATTGGATTTGGATGTCCCATTATTCAGGCAGGTAAGACAAATTACATTTATTTAGCAAGATTCTTAAAGGTACTTTTGTTCCGGTGTGTGTATATTTATAAAGCCCACTGAAGCCTGGGTGTAAAAGTACACAGAAAGCAGCAGCCTAACCATGTTCTAACAATGTTGCAAGTCTGTTGAGGCTAATGCAGAAATGAGCTTCTAATAAGGGACTACACTTCACTTCCCTCTGTGTAAGTCTGTCGCTCTTGCTTTCATGCTGCTTCCTCACAAGTGTTTTTATAGTAGTCTTAACAGTATGTCAACATATCAAGTTTTAAATATTGTTAAAAAGGCATCACTATTGGAAGACTATTCAAAGGAGAATTTGCTGCCCTGCTTTCTTGCATCCTTCTGAAAGAAAGTCAACAAAATTTTACTTTAACAAAAACTGAAATGAAGATTTTTCTTCCATGAAATGTTCTCACAAGACAATTTTAAAAATCACCCTTGCTATGCGAAAAATGCTGCTCATTCCATCAACTCTTAATTAAATGCAGACTTCTCAACACACTTACAGGAGTAATTTGCCCAAGGTCTGTGGCTTTCTCCATTATTCTAGCATGACACAAAGAAAGCATTCTCTGCTTGCCTTTCCCAGTTGCATAATCGCTAAAAAAACTATAAAGAAAATTGTCTTCAGCCTGAAGTTGGAAGTTATGTTTCACTGAATTTTTAAAACAAACTTTAAAACACCTAAGCATTATGTATTTTTAACAAAGTCAATAGTTTTTCTCTAATTAGCAAAATCAATGGCACCTTATATAATTTTTTTTATTTTTAAATTTGACTGTAGTTGACATACAATGTTACATTAGTTTCAGGTGTACAACTTAGTGATTTGATAAGTTTAGACATTATGCTATGCTCACTACAAGTATAGCTACCATCTGTCCCATTACATCCCTATTATAATATCACTGACTGTACTCCTTATGCTCTGCTTCTTAGTCCCATGACTTACTCAGTCCATAACTAGAGGCCTGAATTTCCCTCTCCCCTTCACCCATTTTGCCCAGCCACACTCCACCCCAACCCCGCCCCTCTGGCAACCATCTGTTTGTTCCCTGGATTTATAGGTTTGATTCTGCTTTTTGTTTATTCATTTGTTTAGATTCCATAAATGAGTAGAATCATATGGTATTTGTATTTCTGTCTGACTTATTTCACTCAGCATAATACCCTCTAAGTGATTGCATGTTTTCTCAAATGGGAACAACCTCATCCTTTTTTATGGCTGTGTAATATTCCATTATGTATATACACCACATTTTCCTTATCCATTCATTCCCTGATGGACATTTAGGTTGCTTCCATGTCTTGGCTATTGTAAGGAATGCTGCATAAACATAGGGACGCATTTATCTTTTCGAGTCAGTATTTTCATTTTGCCTTGGTGAATACCCAATAATAGAATTATTGGATCATATGGTATTTCTGTTTTTAACGTTTTGAGTAAATTTCATATTGTTTTCCACAATGGCTGTACCAATTTACATTCCCGTCAACAGTGTACAAAGGTTCCTTTTGCTCCACATCCTTGCTAACACTTGTTTCTTGTCTTCTTGATTTGAGCCAATCTAATAGGTGTGAGTTGATAGCTCATTGTGGTTTTGATTTGCATTTTCATAATGATTAGTGATGTTGAGCATCTTTTCATGTGTCTCTTGGCCACCTGTATGTCTTCTTTAGGAAAATGTCTGTTCCAAGCCTCTGATCTGAGTATCGTTTTGAACAGATTTTTTAAATCATATTGTTTGGTCTCTTTTGGTGTTAAGTTGTGTGAGTTCTTTATGTATTTTGGATATTAATCCCTTATTGGATATATCATTTGCAAATATCTCCCATTCAGCAGGTTGTCTTTCGTTTGTTGATGGTTTCCTTTTGCTATGCAAAAGCTTTTTATTTTGATGTAGTCCCAATAGTTTATTTTTGTTTTTGTTGCCCCTGCCTTAGGAGACATACTACCTAGAAAAATGTTGCAATGGCTGATGTCAGAGAAATCACTGCCTGTGTTCTCTTCTGAGATTTTTATGGCTTCAGGTCTCACATTTAGGTCTTTAATCCATTTTGAGTTGTTTTTGTATATGGTGTTAGAAAGTAGTCCAGTTTCATTCTTCTACCTGTAGCTGTTCAGTGTTCCTAGCATCATTTATTGAAAAGACTGCTTTGCCCCATTGTATATTCTTTTTTTTTCCAAGATTTTATTTATTTATTTGTCAGAGAGAGAGAGAGATAGCGCACAAGGGAGTGGCAGGCAGAGGGAGAAGCAGGCTCCCTGCTGAGCAAGGAGCCTGATGCAAGACTTGATCCCAGGACCCTGGGATCAGGACCTGAGCCAAAGGCAGACGCTTAACTGACTGAGCCACCCAGGCATTCCCCCCATTGTATATTCTTGCCTCCTTTGTCATAGATTAATTGACCATAGAAATGTGAGGTCTCTATTCTGTTCCACTGATCTATGTGCCTATTTTTGTGCCAGTATCATGCAGTTTTGATTACTACAGCTTTGTAATATATCTTGAAATCTGGAATTGTGATACCTCTAGCTTTGTTCTTTCTCAGGATCACTTTGGCCACTTCCGGTCTTTTGTGAACAAATTTTCATATAATTTGTTCTAGTTTTACCAAAAATGTTTGTGTTTTGATAGGGATTGCATTGAATCTGTAGATTGCTTGGATAATATGGACATTCTGACACTATTAATTATTCTAATCTATGAGCATGGATAGCATATTTTCCATTTGTTTGTGTCATCTTCAATTTCTTTCATTAGTGCTTTATAGTTTTCAAAGCACAGTTCTTTCACCTCTTCGGTTAAGTTTATTCCTAGGGATTTTATTATTTTTGATGCAATTGTAAATGGTGTATTTTTTTAAATTTCTCTTTCTGCAACTTCATGGTTAGTGTATAGAAATGCTACTGATTTCTGGGTATTAATTTTGTATCCTGCCACTTCACTGAATTCCTTTATTACTTCTAATAGCTTTTTGGTGGAATCTTCAGGATTTTCCATGCATAGTATAATGTCATCTGTGATTGGTGACAGTTTAACTTCTTTACCAATTTGGATGCCTCTTATTTCTTTTTCTTGTCTGATTGTTGTGACTAGGACTTCTAGTACTATGTTGAATAAAACTGGTGAGAATGGACATCTTTGTCTTGTTCCTGACCCTAGAGGGAAAGTTCTCAGTTTTTCACCATTGAGGATGATGTTAGCTATGGGTTTTTCATATGTGGCCTTTACTATGTTGAGGTATGTTCTCTGTAACCCCATTTTGTTGAGAGTTTTTATCATGAATACAGAATCTTGTCAAATGCTTTTTCTGCATCTATTGAGATGATCATTTATTTTCATCATTTGTTTTGTTGATGTGGTATATGACCTTGTTTGATTTGTGAATATTGAACCATCCTTGCATCCCAGCAATAAATCCCACCTGATTATGGTGAATGATCTTTTTAATGTATTGTTGTATAAAGTTTGCTAACATTTCATTAATAATTTTTGTATCTATGTTCATCAGGGATCTTGGCCTGTGGTTTTCTTTCCTTTGTGGTGTCTTTGTCTGGTTTTGGTATCAGGGTAATGCTGGCCTTGTAGAATGTACTTAGAGGCCTTCCTTCTTCAAGTTTTTTTTAATAGTTTGAGGAAAATACATATTAACTCTTTTTTTTTTTTTTTGAGAGAGAGAGAGAGAACAGAGAGGAAGGGGCAGAGGAAGAGGGAGAGAAAGAATCTCGAGCAGGCTTCATGCCTATCATGGAGCCTGACATGGGGCTCAATCTTATGACCGTAAGATCATGACCTGAATCAGAATCAAGAGTCAGATGCTTAACTGAGTGAGCCACCCAAGCACCCCAACTCTTCTTTAAATGACTGGTAGAATTCATTTGTGAATCTATCTGATCCAGACCTTTTATTTTTTGGTAGTTTTTTTTATTACCAGTTCAATCTGTTTACTTATAATAAGTCTATTCATATTTCCTATTTCTTCCTGGTTCAGTTTTGGAAGATTGCATGTTTTAGGAATTTGTCCATTTCTTCTAGGTTGTCCAGTTTGTTCGGATATAATTTTTCATTGTATTCTCTTATAATCCTTTGTATTTTTGTGGTATCAGTCGTTACTTCTCTCTCATTTCTAATTCTATTTATTTGGGTCTTTTCTCTTTTTTTCTTGATGAATCTGGCTAAGGATTTGTCGATTTTGTTTAACTTTTCAAAGAACCAGCTCTTGGTTTCATTGATTTTTTTCTTTTTTTCCCTTCTTCCTTCCCCTACTCTTCCTCCTCCTCCCCTTCTTCTTCCTCCTCCACTGCTGCTGCTGCTGCTTCTTCCTCTTCTTCTTCTTCCTCTTCTTCTTCTTTTCCTTCTTCCCCTTCCCCTTCTTCTTCCTCTTCCCCTTCCCTTTCTTCTTCTTCTCCCTCTTCTCATTCTTCTTCTCCTTCTCCTTCTTCTTTTTCTATGTCATTTATTTCTGCTCTGATATTTATTACTTCCTTTCTTCTACTCATCTTGTGCTTTGTTCTTCTTTCTCTAGTTCCTTCAAGCATAAAGTTAGATTGTTTATTTGAATTTTTTGTTTTTGAGACAGGCCTGTATTGGTATATATACTTCCCTCTTAGAACTGCTTTCATTGTGTCCCAGAGGTTTTGGACCATTGTGTTTTCATATTCATTTGTCTCCATGTATTTTTTCATTTCTTTTTTGATTGCTTAACTAACCTTTTAGTTGTTTAGTATCATGTTGTTTAGTCTCCACATGTTTGTGGAGTTTTTTCCAGTTTTTTTCTTGTAATTTATTTCTAGTTTCATACCATGTGGTTGGAAAGATGCATGGTATGATTTCAATCTTCTTGAATTTATTGAGGTTTGTTTTATGGCCTAATAAGTGATCTGTTCTGGAGAATGTTCCATGTGCGCTTGAAAAGAATGTGTATTCTGTTGTTTTTGGATGCAATGTTCTGTATATATCTGTTATGTTCATCTGGTCCAATGTGTCATTCAAAGACATTAATTCCTTATTGATTTTCTGTTTGAATGATCTATCTATTGATGTAATTGGAGTGTCAAAGTCTCTTGTTGTTGTATTGCCATCAAGTTCTCTCTTTATGTCTATTAATATTTGCTTTATGTATTTAAATGCTACAGTGTTGGGTAAGTAAATATTTACAATTGTTATATTATCTTGTTGGATTGATCCCTTTATCATTGTAATACCCTTCTTTGTCTCTTGTTACAATCTTTGTTTTAAAGTCTATTTTGTCTGATGTAAGTATTGCTCTCCTGGCTTCTTTTTCACTTCCATTCACTTATTGAATATTTTCCCATTCTTTCATTTTCAGTCCATATGTCTGAGGTGAGTTTGTTATACACAGCATATGGATGGGTCTTGTTTATCCATTCTGCCACTCCATCTCTTTTGATTGGACCATTTAGGCCATTTACATTTAATGCAATAATTATAGCTTTGTATTTATTGCCATTTTTAAAATTTGTTTTCTGGTTGTTTTTGTAGTTTTTCTTTTGCTCCTTCTTCTCTTGTTCTCTTTCTTTGTGATTGATGAGTATCTACAGTGTTTTGTTTGGCTTTATTTCTCTTTATTTTTTGTGGCTCTATCATAGACTTTGGGTTTGTGGTTACCATGAAGCTCATATATAACACCCTACATAAATAGCAGTCCATATTAATTTGATGGTCAGTGAAGTTCAAACTCATTCTAAAAATAGAAAAGAAAAAAGAAAAAAAAATCTTTCACCTTCTTTTCCCTCACCTCTTCCCTTTTTTGCTCCCTTCTCCACATTTTATGTATATGTTGTTATATTTTAAATTTTTTAATTCATATTTTTCTTATGTCTGATTATGGCCGTATCTTTTCCACTTAAAGATTTCCTTTTTAACATTTCTTATAAGGCTGATTTAGTGATGATAGACTCCTTTATCTTTTGTTAATCTGGGAAACTCTTTATCTCTCCTTCAAATCTGAATGATAACCTTGAAATGGCACCCTATTTAACTCAATAAATGTTAACACCGGAAGTCCATTTGCCTGTCCACACTCTTGTCTGAGTTGAAATGATACAAATCCCTGGAGAATTTTTCTTGCTCTAGGCTAATGAACACTTAGCACAAGCATATTAAAAAATGCAGAACTTCCCAAAAAACAATTCTATAAAAAGTATTTTTAAAGTCATACTGCAAGATATTCATGGGAATCCAAGGACATTTAAGCCATGGCCACAAACTATTCAAGAGCCATGCCTTTCACAAACATCCGAAAATCTGGCATCAATGTCATTACATGGCACATGCTGGGAGGTTCAGAGGTTTAAAGGAAAAAGGAGAGAGTGGAAATGCCAAAATAACTTTTGTAAACACAGTTTCTTTCATTTACTCCCATTTGTTTTCACTTTTCCACTTGTGGCCTAATAATGATGTAATAGACTCTGGATACATCATTCATCAAAATGACAGGTTTTTCCAAGGTTTGCGATTTTCAAAAATTAAGAAAAAAATTTAAACTCTTAGAATATTATACTCTGGTGACTTCTGTAGATCTTAAATGTTCAAAACACCTAGAAATAGCGTTTTCTAGGATGTTTTCCAAAAATGCGAGAGGTCCAGTCCTTGATACCTCTAAGAGGGGTTTGTCTTTTAATACATTTACAGGTTTTATAAGCACTCAATAAATAGCCAAGTTGTCTCATCCAGGACACCAGTGCATCAGAGCTGCACATAAGCAGGTCCATGCATTATTTCTCCTAGGACCCAAAGTCAGTGTTTAAAATTTTTTTTCAGCCAGAATTTGAAGGATTTTATAGCCCTTAAATCTTATAAAAGAAAAATTACCACTAAAAATAGCACAATGGAAATCATTGGTAGAGGAGCTTTTGAATCTACTACCAATAAGGGAACTGAGTAAACAGGTAAAATATGACCTGTTATGGCTCTTCTATGATTTTTTTTAATTAAAAATCAACCTAAATCAACTTAAATTAGTGAAATGTATTAGAACCAACACCTGATGCATCATCACCCCTGGCTTGTTAGCCAAAAAATGAGATCATCAAAGTTTACTTTGGTGCTAACAATATAAAATGTACCTTTGGCAGATGGATACAGGCTACTTCTTTCTTAAATATTTATCTTCTCTGTAGTACTCTTTTTAGTAAATATAGTACGTTGCAGGTTTTTAAACAGTGTCTTTGCAAAGGAAAAAGATTTTAGTGATGATGGTAGTAGTTGATTAGTGTTTTAGGGAGTTTTCTGTTTTCTCTCCATGAATAATAATGTTGATTCAAGTTGATGTAAGACCCACAAATAACCCCAAGTTAGCAAATATTTTATGATTTAAATGAAATCATACAAATTTTATTTTATTTTTTCTGAATGGGTGATGTAATGCTGTGAAATTTAAGAGGAAAAAAAAAGCAGACACAAAATTTCAGTTTCTCAATGTCAGCACAACCATTCTCCTTGGTTGTGGTCTTGTCAGTATCACTGACAAGAGCCTGCAATCCCTGATCCCTGCAATCCCTCCACAAAAGGGATTATACAAACCAGCTGTTACTGTCCTAAGGAATGCTAACTTGCTCACTTCCATTCTTCATCTCTAGCCACATCACTCTCGTTAAGTTTCTCATTCCTGTTAAGAAAGAACTGTAATCAAACTCAACAGTATGTCTGTCTGGTGGGGGAAGGGAGGGTAAAAGTGGAGGGTGTGCTTCTTCCTACCAGTCTATAGGCAACCTGACAAGTGTCAGTTGGTTGGTTGATTGGTTGGATTGTTTGGTTTACTATAAAAGACTTACCAAAAGGAAAATAAAATATTTTTCCAAAGTCAGATAATATTATGTTTTGGGGAAGCCTGGTGTGTGTAGGCAATCTACTTCAACTAGAGCAGCACTCTTTTGAGAAAGAGCTCTGTTACTCTCTTAGAATCATGTCTGTGTGGTTCTAAGAACAGACACATATGACCCATCCTACTTTCAATATTGGCAAAGCAAGTCTAAATTAAATCAAAACATGTCCTCTTACTGTGTTCTTCCCATCTAATATAACCATTTTAATCAAGCCAATAGCAGAAGGAAGTACAAAGACCAGTACTTGAGCAACTTCATGGAACAGGTGGTATGAGAAGATCTGGGAAAATAGTTCAGATTAAAAGCTTAGCTTCTTTCTCTTCCCAAACTCAGTAACATGGCCATAGAACAATACCAAAGCTTATAAATCAGAGAGAGAAAGCAGAAAAGGAAACAACAGTGGACCAAAAGATGTCAGCACATTGGAAGATGGGAAGTAGGAGTGATAGTAACTGAGATGGCTGATACAGGGAGTAGCAACCCCAGGGCACAGAGGAGGAAATGTGATACTCCTACAGAAGATTAGAAGGGCTGAGGATTTGAAGCATTAGGTAATTTTTATGGTGGGCTCAAGGTGTGAGTCTGAATCCAACAGATTATTTGAAAGCCTATATTGAAGAAACCAGGTAGTTTCCTCCACTTTGTTAATCATGGCAACTAACCCTCATTCTCCTCACCACCTATGTGGCCACCGTATGGACCACAGACATAGTTCCTGAAGGCACTCAATCAGAAAAGCTCCAGATCTGGAAACATTGGCTGGAACGAGTATGGAGAAACTTGAGGCTGAAAATGAGATTAAGTGAAGTTTGTATAGTGAATTGTAGGACTTCATTGCCTCCTCCCCTTACCATCATGTAAGAGACTGGAGGACTCCTCTCTGGAGACATTAACTGGCCGTAAAGAGAAGAGGTGGAGACACAGACCCTGAGGAGTGTCCTAAAGAAAAAAAGGAAGCTCAACCCTGGGCCAATTTACAGTGAGAATATCCATTAGAAAATAAGACTCCCCCAAAGACTGAGAGTGTTCAATCAGAGAGACAGGGGAGGTGTTGGTTAAGAGCTCAGACTCTGGACACAACTATCTAGATTCAAATCCAGGCTTTACCCATGCCTCTGTTTGGCCTTGGGCTAATACTTCATTTTTATTCATGTATGAAATGGGGATAATAACAGTTTCTTCTTCATGGCTATTGTTGGGATATGTATTATTTTGCTAGGGCTACCATAACAAAGTACCATACACTGGATGGCTTAAACACCAGAAATTTATTATCTCTCAGTTCTGGAGACTTGAAGTCCAAAGTCAAGCAATCAGCAGGATTTATTCCCTTTGAGGCCTAGCTCCTTGGCTTGTAGATGGCTGCCTTCACTCTGTATCTTCACATGGTCTTCCTTCTGTATATGTCCATGTCCTAATCTCCTCTTCTTACATCAGTCATATTGGAATAGGGCCCACCCATATTCCCTCATTTTAATTTAATTACCCTTTTAAAAATCCTAGCTCCAAATATATTCACATTCTGAGGTACTGAGAAATAGAACTTCAACATACAAATTTTGAGAGGACACAATTCAGCCCATAACAAGATTAAATATGTTAATTATGCAAAGGGCTTACTATGTTTGATATATAGTAAGTGCTGTCTAATATCCTTTTGATACCTCACTCCTAAATAAGAATCAATGGCCAAAAATCACCTCGCAGTCTCAGTGAGTCCTCCAATTTGAAAGACTAAGACCAAAAAATACTTTTTAAAAAGAGAATGTGGAATAAACAGAGATAGCTCAAAGAAGAAAAGGTCAAAGAAACTATAATTAAATTGTTAGAGGAATTAGTGAAGGTATTGGGATTAATAAGAAAAGGCGAGTAATGGACAATATGAAGAAAAGATAAGAAAATCAGAGGATCAAACCCAGAGATGAAGATGTTCATGCAGGAAGTTGTTGGAAAAGTTCTCATGGCTCAGCATCTGTGAGGGGAGGGAAGGAAGCAGGATTGGGCAGACAGAGAAGTTGATCTATAGTGAAGTGACAACAAAGACCGGACTGATCCCAATGCGGAGAACAATGACAAAGGGAAAAAAAATTAAACTTCCTTATAACTTACAGCCCATTGACAAGTACTTAAGACAGGGTAACTTTTCTCCAGGAACTCAACTGCCTCAATCTTAATACTTCGCTAAAGGCAAGAGGCTACCTTCTCGTGACATTAGCCCGACCTCCTCTGTCTTCTTTAACATATGAAAATCCCTTTGGAAACTTCCTTTATCTCTGCCTCCCAAGATATATGTTGGCAATCATCCCCCAAGCATACTGCCCACTGATACATATCTGAAGGGTCTCATGACTAACATTTTACTAGACAGTAGTAAATGACCTTATCCTAATGGCAGCTAGCCCCTCAAGGTCTTGGAAAGCTTGCTTCCAAATTCCTTAGAGACTTATGCTATCGCTAAACCCCTCCCAACTTGAAAGTATATAATCAGTCACTCCTTACAACCCCAGTGCAGCTCTTTCTGCCCACGGGTCCTGTCCTTGTGCTTTAATAAATCCACCATTTTGCACCAAAGACATCACAAGAATTCTTTCTTGACTGTTTGCTCCCAGACCCCAACATTTCACTTCAATCCTACTGGGAAGTCTGGCTGGGATGCCCCCTCAGAACTGTCCTGAATTGGACTAATAGAGTTGGGCCTTTAAAATGTCACGTAGAGCCAGTTATTGGATGTGGGCTGCCCCCAGGAAGGGGAAATGACCTTGGATGTTGGAGCTCTCCCCAGTCACTGCCCATGCTCAGAGAAGGGCCCAGCTGAGAGCTATCAATTGCCAACACTTCCAGCTGGAGGGGATTGAGCACTTCACTTCCAAAGGGGGCATGAGGAGGGGTAGGAGGGGGATTCTGGGCAGCACAATGTTGCATTCACTACAGATTTCTAGCCTTCCTTTGATCTCTTCACTCAGGTAAATCATATAATTTATCATCTCTGTAGTTTTGTTATCATTCATTTTGTTATCTCGTTATTTTATTTTCTCAGGTTTGAAGGGTTAATTCTCTTAACTATTGAATGTTTTCATTCTATGTTTATCATTTCCTGACAGGATTTGCAAATTTTTCTTGTAAGCTAGTCTTCCACAGTTCGCCTCAGAAAGGCCTGAGGAGGTATTTGCCTTATCTACTGTTTACCACTATGTGTTTGAGTTCCTTCTTGGTTTCTAGTTATCACAGGATTTTCCTTTCTTGATCTCAAGTCTAGCTCTGTTTTTTTGTTTGTTTTGTTGTTAGGTTTTATCCAACATTTCTGTGTCTGTAGTGAGAGGGGACTCTTCTCCTCAGCTTAGTCCCCAGTACTACCAGAAGTTCTCCCAGAGGAGGGCTTAATAGCAAAACAAGTAAAATAATTTTCAGATTGTTAAAAATTTTTCAGTCATGTTAGTTATTGCTTTGGATTTGTTTCAAGAATCTGAAATCAAAGAAGAGGGTATTATGCTAAGCAAAATAAGTCAACCAGAGAAAGACAATTATCATATGATCTCACTGATATGCAGAATTTAATAAATAAGGCCAAGGATCATAGGGGAAGAGAGGAAAAAACGAAACAAGATGAAACCAGAGAGGAAGACAAACCGTAAGAGACTCTTAATCTTAGGAAACAAACTGAAGTTTGCTGAAGGAGAGGGGGGTGAAGGAGAGGGGGACGACTGGGTGATGGACATTGCGGGTAATGTGTTGTGGTGAGCGCTGGGTGTTGTGTAAGACTGATGAATCACAGATCTGTACCCCTGAAACAAATAATACATTATATGTTAATTTAAAAAATAAATAAAATAAAATAAAAATAAAAAATAAAAACAAGTTTAGAAAAAAGATGAAATCAATGAAAAATATATAATGCAATTCTAAAGGAATAAGAACTTAGTTAATACAAAGTTTTGAAAATTACTAGATGCTACTAGATCATGTAGTAACATTGCACATGGCTCCTTTGACATTTATCTTAATGACATTTACTGGTGTTGCATCATCTATGAATTTAGTTTTTGTAGCCTAAGGCATTTTGTGCTTGAAAAAGCTTTGTGGTTTCTCTTTTGATGATGTTTTTGATCAACCTAATATTGCCAAAACTTTTCTTGTCAAAAGAAACACATTTCACATCATGACAAATTCATGAAATATGTTGAAATGGGCAGTATTGTTAATCTTATGAAACAAAAATTCCCATTTAAAACTTTAAACCTGATTTGTTTAAAGTGTTCTTTATCTGGGCGCCTGGGTGGCTCAGTCAGTTAAGTGTCTGCCTTCAGCTCTGGTCATGATCCCAGGGTCCTGGGATGGAGTCCCGCATGGGGCTCCCTGCTCAGCAGGGAGCGTCTTTTTCTTCTCCTTCTGCCTGCTGCTCCCTCTGCTTGTGCTCTCTCTCTCTCTCTCTTGCTCTCTCTGTCAAATAAATAAATCTTTTCTAAAAAGTGTTCTTTTATCATATCAATTTTATTGTAGTTCATGACTAAATTGTACATTCATTAAAATTTTTAAAGGATTGGGGCGCCTGGGTGGCACAGCGGTTAAGCGTCTGCCTTCAGCTCAGGGCGTGATCCCGGCATTATGGGATCGAGCCCCACACCACGCTCTTCCTCTCCCACTCCCCCGGCTTGTGTTCCCTCTCTTGCTAGCTGTCTCTATCTCTGTAGAATAAATAAATAAAATCTTTAAAAAAAATTTTTTTAAAGGATTATATTTTGTCAGTCCATGCCTGACATACCAAGTTGCTCATAAGGATTTTATTTTTATTAGAAACCCATGTGCTTGAGAGACTATGGACTATGAGAAACAAACTGAGGGCTACAGAGGGGAGGGGGGTGGGGGAATGGGATAGACCGGTGATGGGTAGTAAGGAGGGCACATATTGCATGGTGCACTGGGTGTTATACACAACTAATGAATCATCGAGCCTTACTTCGAAAACCGGGGATGTACTGTATGGTGACTAACATAATATAATAAAAAATCATTATTAAAAAAAAAAAAAAGAAAAGAAACCCATGTGCTATCCCTATTTGAACTCCAGTGGGACTGGCCATATAATTTGCAGAGTTCGGTACAGAATAATTATGTGGGGGTCCCCTGCTGAAAGAGTATTAAGAATTTCAATGTAACAACAGAATATTAAACCAAATGTGGCAGTGCCCTTCCAAGCATAGGACCTTACTTGACTGCACAGTTCCTAAGCCTTGACTCCTCGTCTCCTCCTCGTCTCCTCTCCCAGGCTAAGCCAAGCACATGAGAATTCTGCAAACTAGCTCTTATTAAACACCAGGCAATGTTAATCAGGTAGCAGATTATGATGCCATTACAGGAAGCAACCATTTCAGAAGATCGTCCAATAACAAAGACAGACACAAACAGAGTCAGAGGACAGAGAAAGGGAGCAAGAATGCAAGAGATAGTCCTCTTTCTGTAACCACACAGTGAACTTCCCAAGACCATGCATTGTATACCTGGTTTTTGAGTTAGGAGAAGGTTATGATTCTAGAACGGCATGGTGTATATTAATGAGGATAAGCGCTATCTCACCTATTTGGCCTCATATTGGTAGGAATGCTCTCCACCATTCATGCAACTTTGAACTGGTTAACTCCTGCTTCCCCTTTCAGGTCCCTTGCCTGATGTCACCAAGCAAGGTTAGCTGCCCTTCCTATGTGCTTTTATAGCAATAGTGTGCTGATAAATGTTTTTAGCTGGCTCTCTGAGGGGAAAAATTGGACTTGCAGCAATTTCATTGGTATAGATACACCATAGTTAATTTCAAACTACTAATGTGAAATCACTGAATTCAGAGTTGGGGAAAGATGCACAGTAACACATCATTATACAATGATTCCACCAAACAGATACAATAGATGTAAATAACTTCAAGAGCCAGATAATTAGGAAATGACAAATTTTGAGCATTTATTAACTTTGCTATTAATATAAATTATCTGATTGCAAGTTTACATATTTCAATTTTTAATAACAGCTATATTTAATAACAGCTTGCAAAGTCCCTAGAAATTTAATAATCAGCTCTCCTGAACAGACAAGAACTAGTGACAACATACCACTGTACACAGCATCCTGAATTTGTCTTATAATAGCACCTACCATTGTTGATTTTAATTGCTTGTTTAATTGTCTGTCTTCCCTCATAGACTTTTTACCTGATAAAGACAGACTCCTGACTTGCTGATGAGCTATCATGGTGCCTGCCACATAATGCTCCAGAAATATGTATTGTATAAAGAAACAAAATAGAGAAAAAAAAAAAAAAAGAAAGAAACAAAATGGAGAAATGAATGCCACAAGTACCACGCTGGGCCACTTTCAGCACCAGCTGCCACTAGCCTACCCTGTGATTTGGATCCATTTCAAAGAATCAGTTAAGCATCATCTAACAGATTTTCAATGAATTAAGAATCTACAATAGCATGAGAGAATATAAGTAAAGATACTACAGTTTGAATGAATACAGAGTCATTTATTCATTTGGCAAAGATTTTCTTAAGCACTACCATCTTCCAAGCACTATTGATAAAATAGTGAACAAAAGGGGAAATTTCCTACTCTTATAGACCTTATTTCAGGTGAAGGAGACAGACAACAAACAAATTAATTAATTAATGTATAACAAGATTTCAAGTGAGGGTAAGTTCTACGAAAAAGAAAAAGGGGGAAGATGATAAAGAGTGAGAAGTGCTAGGGTGATCAGCAAAGCTCTCTTGAGGAAGTAACATCTGTTCAAGGTACTTGAGTGAAGTGAAGGAGCTAGCCATATGAATATTGGAGGAAACATTCCAGGCAAACAAACTACAGATGCAAAGGTGCTGTGCAAAATTAGTCAGAGCATGTTGGAGAAATGGCACAGAGGTGAGTACGCCTGGAGTGGAGTAAGCAAGAGGAGAATATAAACAAGATAACATAAGGTAGATAATATAAGGACCTACAGGTCAAGGAATAGTATTACATTGTGCATATGATGCCATTCAGTTGTCAGGAATACACTTTAAGATACTTCACCTAAATTGTGTGTGTGTGTGTGTGTGTGTGTGTGTGCGCGCGCGCATGTGTGAACTTTAATCCACACTCCGGGGGCAGTTAATTAATATTTATAATACTCTGCGCCGTAATTCACACTCAGATGCTTTAAGTGTTTGGAAGACCATAATCAGGAGTCCACATTCCAGAGTTGTTTCAGCAAGTGCTTCAAATATCATTATCTGAATCTCTACTAAAAGTGTTCTAAAACAGCATTAAGGATGCTGTTCATCTCATGATTGGTAATATTTAATAAATGTATTTAACCAGAAAATCTGTATAAGCACTATTGTCCTTGCTTGAAAAAAGTATAAAAATCTGGCAAGCCCAAGACATATGAGATTTACAAGGCAGGGCTTTTGACCTGGAGTTCCATAAGGTCCTGTGTCTCCCCAACCCTTCCCACTGCCATGGGCACACATACACACACAGAAACCTAACACGGAATCTGTTGCTTGATCCTATTAGTAGTTTGGCTCATCCTACATTGGAATAGTAACATGGCTGCCTTAAAGTGAATCTTGTGATGTGACAAAAGTCTAAAAACTAAATGAGATTAAATAACTGCTTTTACACCTGTTTGCGAATAATTGTTTATACATGTGGCAGAATTTTTCTGAACATTCCCAATATACTACTAGGGAGGGAAGCTATGAGAAAGAGGACATATAACACTCATCCAACTATAAATTTAAGTGGTAAATTGTATGGAAAGACTTAGAAGGATGTTGAGCCAGGTGGTGACACGCTCAGACCTACATTTTAAATTCCGATTTAGTGGGGCACCTGGGTGACTCAGTTGATTAAGCACCTGGTTGGTGATTTCAGCTCAGGTCATGATCTCATGGGTCATTGCATCCAGCCCTACATCCACTGCACTCAGCTGAGAGTGTGCTTGAGATTCTCGCCCTCTGCCGCTCCCCCCACTCACACTTTCAAGTGTGTGCGTGTGTGCACACTCTCTCTCAAATACATAAATCTTTAAAAATAAATTCTCCTTTAGTGTAACAGTTATTAATTTTTGAAGACTTTTAAGTGTTCAGTAGTAATTAGCCCATAGACTTCAAACTTCTCCATATAATAGAAATATAATAATTGTTCCCTTCCGAAGAGAAAAGTTAGCTGAAGAACAGTATCAAACCATGAGTAACTGTACTTTGATATATAGGTGATAGGGGCGTTCAGTGGAAGGCCCATGCTTTTGAGACCCCTAACTCCTTCCAAAACTAAGAACATTTCACATTTTAGTGTTTTTTTTCTGCAAGTAAACTTAAGATTTGTTCAGTATGAAGTTATCTACTCTATTATTTCATACTTTACGAGAACACCTCTCTCCCATTAGGAAGGCTCAAGTGATAAAAGCAGAATGTTTCATTACTATTACTGAAAAACAAATAATTCCTATTAAATAAAAATAATTACTGAAAAACAAATAATTACTAGAAAAATAATTACTATTAAAACTAGAACTTCTGTGTAATGAATTCAGAAGGGCTCAATTGAGTAGCTCTGCCTTGGGGGCTTTTAAGTAGTAGCAGGCAAACAGTGACTGCAGCTGGTATGATTAATGGGAAATAGAGCAGCTGGATGATGGTCAAGCATCTCTCTCTCCTTCTATGACCCTTCCTCCCTCTCTCCATTCCTCCCTCTCTTTCTCACTCTTTCTCTCTCTTCATTTGGCTTCAAGGTCTCTTTGTTTTCTTTACCTGAGCTAGTTTGGGCTTCTTTACAGTATGGTGCCTCAGGCCAGAGGAATTGTTTATATGGCAGCTGACTTCCTTCAGAGCAAATCTGCCAAGAGAATATGACAGAAGTATGAGGCATTTCTATGACCTAGTCTCATTGGTCAAATAGCATCACTTCTCTCATACTCTCTTGATCAAAGTAGTTGTAGAGGTCCTCCAGCTTTGAGGAAAGGCAACTTAGACCCCCCCCCTTCTGATGGGAGGCATATCAAGGTCACACTGTAAAAAGAACACACAGGATATGAAATATTGTTGCCATCTCCGGAAAATACAATCTGCAACACAGAACAACAACACTTCTTTGAGGAGATATATATATATATATCTCCCATCTTCTTTATCCATTCATCTATTGATGGATACTTGGGTTGCTTCCATATCTTGACTATTGTAAATAATGCTGCAGTAAACATAGGGATGCATATATCTTTTCTTTTTTTTTTTTTTTTTTTTTTTTTTTTTTTTTTTTTTGCATATATCTTTTCTAACTAATGTTTTCCCACTCTTTGGGTAAATACCCAGTAGTGGAATTACTGGACCATATGGTAATTCTAACTTTTTGAGGAACCTCCATATGGTTTTCCATAGTGGCAGCACTAGTTTGCATTCCCACCAACAGTGCATGAGGGTTCTTTTTTCTCCATATCCTCGCCAACACCTGTTATTTCTTGTATTTTTTTTATTTTAACCGTTCTGGCAGGTGTGAGGTTTTGCTTTGCATTTCCCTGATGATTAGTGATGTGGAGCATCATTTTATGTGTCTGTTGGCCATCTGTATGTCTTCTTTGGAGAAATGCCTGTTCATGTACTGCCCATTTTCAATTGGATTATTTGTTTTTATAGTGTTGATTTGTATAAGTTCTTTATATATGTTGGATAGTAACCCCTTACTTGATTTATCATTTGCAAACATCTTCTCCCATTCAGTAGGTTGTCTTTTTGTTACATTGTTACTGACCCCTATTGGGGCTGCTTGCACACTGCCATGAGTGTGGTGTCACTTTTGATGGACTTCTGTAGAAGCCGAGTTGGAGGGGACAGGTCTGCAGGAGAATGTGGAGGTGGAGTACACTGTTAGCAAACTAGGTGGAGAGTGTTCATGCCGCACTGTTTCCTGCAGGTGTCTGCATATCTAGTTTGGGGTGTGGGGGCGGGAAATGCTGCCCACCAGCTCTTTTGGAGAAGTCTCCCAAACATCCCTGCCCCTTCAGTACACATTCTGAGATTAGTAAGTAAATCTTGCCTCATACCCCAGACATTTTTCAAACTCCTGTTTCTATGTTGTATCTCAGTGGGGTTGTTTGCCATGCTGTCTCTTTAAGATTAGGGACTCAGAAAGGGGGGATAATCAGAAGGGGGAATGAAGCATGAGAGACTATGGACTCTGAGAAACAAACTGAGGGCTTCAGAGGGGAGGGGGGTGGGGGAATGGGATAGACTGGTGATGGGTAGTAAGGAGGGCACGTATTGCATGGTGCACTGGGTGTTATACACAACTAATGAATCATTGAACTTTACATCAGAAACCAGGGATGTACTGTATGGTGACTAACATAATATAATAAAAAAACATTAAAAAAAAAAGATTAGGGACTCAGTTTTCTATCACAGAGCTGAGCCACTGATTTTTACAGTTCCAGGTATTAAGTCCCACTAATTTCAAAAACCTCACAAAGTTAAGCCCTATGGTTTTCAAAGCCAAATGGTATGGGGATCCGTCTTCCCAGTGCAGGTCCCCCATGCCTGGAGTGCCTGGTGTGGGGTCTGCTCCTTTCCCTTCTTGGTGCTTATGGTGTCCCTCCTTCCAGTGGACAGTCTCAAGGGTCACTTTGGTTTCCACTGTGTCTCCGCCCTTTCTACTCTCTTCAATGTGACCTCTTCTCTACATGTAGCTGTAGAGTCTGTTCTGCCAATCTTGGGGTCATTTTCTGGGTTATTTACAGTGGTGGGTGTTTATATGATGTGGGTGCTATCTATGCATATCCATGAGATGAGGTGAGTTTAGGATTCTCCTATTCTGCCATCTTCCCCAGAAGTCTTCCCCAGAATATATTTATTCTGTTTTGTTTTAATAAAATCCAGTGCAGAAATATTATGTATTATTAATTAATCCCCTCAATGTCATTACTTTCTTCAACTATAGGCAGGTGTATTGATAATTACAGAAGTATTCAAAATGACAAAATCATTTTTCAAAAGCCTCCATTTCCTGAGCATTGGAATTAGCTATGGTTTCCCCTTAACTTTATTTGCTGTGGACACTATTATACATATTTTTTACTTCTATGATCATACAACCTAAAAATAAGTGGAAATATGGAGAAACTAGACTTTTCACACTAACTGATAAATGTTCAGGAAATAGTTTTCCTTGCTCTGTTGAACTTTCCTTATGGAAGTTCTGTTAAAGAACCAAGCCAATGAAAAGGGTATTTAACTAATATTTCTAGGCCAGCCTACTCTTATACTTGGGATAATAATTACAGGAAGAACTATTCACAGGAAAACATTTTGTTCAGAAAGTAACTTCTTTTATCCAAACTGCTTGAGGCATAAAAATTGTCACATGGTGGGGCGCCTGGGTGGCACAGCGGTTAAGTGTCTGCATTCGGCTCAGGGTGTGATCCCAGCGTTATGGGATCGAGTCCCACGTCAGGCTCTTCCGCTATGAGCCTGCTTCTTCCTCTTCCACTCCCCTTGCTTGTGTTCCCTCTCTCACTGGCTGTCTCTCTGTCGAATAAATAAATAAAATCTTTTAAAAAAAAATTGTCACATGGAGTTTAACATGTTATCTAACTCTACTATTTCTTATAAAATGTTCAGTGCAAGCAATGAATAATTATAGCACTTGGTATCCAGAATTTCTGAAATTAACTTGAGGAGAGGAGTTAAGATGGCAGAGTAGTAGGAGGATCTTATGCTTGCCTCATCCCTCTAAGACAGCTAGATCAATACCAAATCAATCTGGACACCTAGGAAATTGATCTGAGGACTGAGAAAACAGACTGCACAATCAGAGGAAGAAAAGAAGCCACGTTGTGGAAGGCAGAAGATATAGAGATGTGATTTGAGGGAGAAGAGAACCACCAGGCTGCAGAGGGAAGAGAGCCCTAATCAGGGAGAGAGGAAAGAGAGAGAGAGAAAACACAGCACAGGGCATTGCACAAAAAACCAAACAAACCAAACAAACAAACAAACACTTCCCCAAGACAATTGATGGGAAAAATAAGAGGGGCTGATTATGGTAAGTTTTTCAAGGAGTAGATCTGAAAGTCTGAAGTTTTAGAAGTCCACACCATTGCCAGGTGGAACTTGGTGGGCATAGAGGTGCTTCTGTGGAGAAAAAGGGCAGAGGTCCAGGAGCAGACAGTATTGTCTAAGGATCCCCTGAATCACCCTTGGAGAGACAGCTCTCCATCTTGGCATGGATTTAGGAGAGGTGGCACTGCCTCTCCAGGGACAAAAGAGCCAGTGGACACCATTAAGCTGTCCCATTCCTTAGCATATGAGCAGAGACTCCTGCAGAGGGCAGCTAACCTGGACACCTGCTTTATGCTGTGCTTTACCATAAACCAAGCCCTGCACATTCATGCAACTGCCCTTCTGTGAAAAACCGGCACCTGGCACAATGCAGCGAGACCTTCCCCCAAAGGATCAGTGTGGGTCCACACCATGCCAGGTTCCTAAAATTTGGGTTTGGAAACCCAGCTGGCACACCTGAGATAAAACACAGGAACACTATAACACTGTGTGTCAGACATAGACAGGGTGAAGGCGGGGATCTAAGGGATGTCTGGGACAAATGAGGGGAAATTATTCACTCTTCTGTGAGGGCTTCCAGAATTGGTGGGCATGAACTCCCCTCCCTAGGGATGAGAAAGCAGGCTGATGCCATTCCCCACCTTCCACCCATCAGCACCTTCTGACTCCAATGAGCAGCACAGCACCCCACAGTGGAGGCTTGAGCCACTTAGATCAAGCCTCACCCCTATGTGCTCTGCAGGTGCTTCTGAACTAGGGCAAATGTGCCTGAGAGTCAGCAGCAGTGGGCCCCTCCCTCAGAAGACGAGCACAAACATCCCCCCCTTCCCCCCATATGCACCAAGTCTACTGACATAGAGTGCTGCAAAGCTTAAGCTCTATGAAAGAGGATCTAGCCTCTTTTAATAAGCAGACCAAAATGCACCTAGTTAAAACTTGCCACACACTGCTGACAAGGCCCAAACGCTCCCCACTGCAGACAAGGAGAAACGCTGCAGAGGACTGATCTGAGGGAAAGAGCAGCCAGAACACAATAGCAGAGTGTTCACAGCATACACCAGAAACACTTCCTGAGGCACCGGGCCCTGGACCATATAGGACCTCTTCTTTATATAACCATTACTCTCAGGAGCAGGAAACATAACAGGCTTTCATAACACACAGAAGACAGAGACCTAGATAAAATGCCAAGATTGCCAAGATAGAGGAATTCATCCCAAAAGAAAGAGCAAGAAGAGATCACGGCCAAGGATCTAATCAAAACAGATACAAGTAATATGCCTGAACCAGAATTTAAAACAACAATCATAAGGATACTACCTGGGCTTGAGAAAAGCATTGAAGACACCAGGGACTCCCTCACCACAGAGATAAAAGGCCTAAAACTAGTCAGGCTGAAAGAAAAATGCTATAACCAAGATGCAAAACCAACTGGATGTAAAGACCACAAGGATGGAAGAAGCAGAGGAACAAATTAGTGAGATAGAAAATAAAACTATGGAAAATAATGAAGCTGAAAGAAAAATATTGGGTCACAAATATAGACTTAGGGAATTCAGCAACTCTATAAGGCATAATAATATTCATATCATAGGAGTCCCAGAGAAGAAGAGAGGGAAAATGGGGCAGAAGGTTTATTTGAGCAAATTGTTGGTGAAAACTTCCTCAATCTGGGGAAGGAAACAGACATCCAAACCCAGGAGTCACAGAGAACTCCCATCAAAATCAATAAAAGCAGGCCAACATGAAAACATACCATAGTAAAACTGGCAAAAAACAGAGATAAGGAAAGAGTCCTGAAAGCAAAAAAGGAAAAGAAAACCCTAACCTACAAGAGAAGACAAATAAGGTAGCATCAGATCTCTCCACAGAAACTTGGCAGGCCAGAGGGAGTGGCATGATATATTCAATGTGATGAATGGGGAAAATATGCAGCCAAGAACACTCTATCCAGCAAGGCTCTCATTCAGAATAGGAGAGATAAAGAGTTCCCAAGACAGACAAAAACTAAAGGAGTTTGTGACCACCAAACCACCCCTGCAAGAGATATTAAAGGGGACTCTTTGAGTGGGAAATAAAGACCAAAGAAAAGAACAGAGAAAATCTCCAGAAACACCAACTTTACAGGTAATACAATGGCACTAAATTTATATCTATCAATAATTACTCTGAATGTAAATGGACTAAACATTCCAATCAAAAGACATAGGGTATCAGAATGGCTTTAAAAAAAAAAAAAAAGGCCCATCTATACACTGACTAAAAGAGACTCATTTTAGACCCAAAGACACCTGCAGATTGAAAGTGAGGGGATGGAGAACCATTTATCTGCTAATGGACATCAAAAGAAAGAGTAGTCATACTTTTATCAGAAAAACTAGGTTTTAGACAAAAGACTGCAACAAAAGATGAAGAAGGGTATTGCATCATAATTAAAAGGACTATCCAATAAGAAGATCTAACAAGCAAATATTTATGCCCCCAACTTGGGATCATCCAAATATATAAATCAAATAATACTAAACATAAAGGAACTCATTGGTAATAATACAATAATAGTACAGGACTTGAACACCCCACTACAGCAATGAACAGATCAACTAAGCAGAAAATCAATAAGGAAGCAAAGGCTTTGAATGACACACTGGACCAATGGACTTCATAGATATATTCAGAACACTTCATCCTAAAGCAGCAGAATACACATTCTTTTTGAGTGCACATGGAACGTTTTCCAAAATAAATCACATACTGGGTCACAAATCAGCCCTCAACAAGTACAAAAAGACTGAGATCATACTGTGCATATTTTCAGACCACAACACTATGAAACTTGAAGTCAATCACAAGAAAAAATTTGGAAAAACCACAAATACATGGAGGATAAAGAACATCCCACTAAAGAATGAGTGGGTTAACCAGGAAGTTAAGGAAGAAATAAAACAATACGTGGAAGCAAATGAAAATGAAAACACGACAGTCCAAAATCTTTGGGATGCAGCAAAAATGTAAGAGCAATACAGGCCTACCTCAAGAAGCAATACAGGCCTACCTCAAGAAGCAAGAAAAGTCTCAAATACACAACCTAACCTTATCCCTAAAGGAGCTAGAAAAGGAACAGCAAATGAAGCCTAAAGCCAGCAGAAGAAGGGAAATAATAAAGATCAGAGCAGAAATAACTGATATAGAAAAACAGACAAACAAACAGTAGAACCGATCAATGAAACCGGGAGCTGGTTCTTTGAAAGAAATCATAAAATTGATAAATGCCTAGCCAAGCATATCAAAAAGAAAAGAATAAGGACCCAGATAAGTAAAATCACAAATGGGAGAGAAGAAATAACAACCAACATCACAGACATACAAACAATTATAAGAGATATGAAAAATTATATGCCAACAAATTGGAAATTTGGAAGAAATGGGTAAATTCCTAGAAACATATGAACTACCAAAACTGAAATAGGAAGAAATAGAAAATTTGAACAGACCCGTAACAAAGAAATTGAATCAAAATCAAATCTCCCAACAAACAAAAGTCCTGGGCCAGATAACTTCACAGGGGAGTTCTATCAAACATTTAATGAAGAGCTAATACCTTTCTTCTCAAACTATTCCAAAAAATAGAAATGGAAAGAAAACTTCCAAACTCATTCTACGAGGCCAACATTACCTTGATTCTAAAACCAGATACAGAACCCACTAAAAAGGAGAGCCACAGGCCAATATCCTTGATGAACATGGATACAAAAATTCTCAATAAAATACTAGCAAATCAAATCCAACAGCACATTAAAATAATTATTCACCATGATCAAGTGGGATTTTTTCCTGGGTTGCAAGGGAATTTCAATATTTGCAAATCAATCAACGTGATATACCACATTAATGAAAGAAAGGATGAGAACCATATGATCTTCTCAATAGATGCAGAAAAAGCATTCGATAAAGTATAGCATCCATTCTTAATAAAAAACCCTCAACAAAGTAAGGATAGAGGGAACATACCTCAACATCACAAAGGCCATATAGGAAAGACCCATAGCTAATATAATCCTCAGTGGAGAAAAACAGAGCTTTCCCCCTTAGGTCAGGAACAAGACAGGGATGTCCACTCTCACCGTTACTATTTAACATAGTACTCGAAGTCCTAGCCTTGCCAATCAGACAAAAAAAGAAATAAAAGGCATCCAAATCAACAAAGAAGTCAAAATTTCACTGTTCACAGATGACATGATATTCTATGTAGAAAACCCAAAAGACTCCACCAAAAACTGCTAGAACTGATTTTCACTAGAATGAATTTAGGAAAGTCACAGGATACAAAATCAACGTACAGAAATCTGTTGCATTTCAGCAGAAAAAGAAATCAAGGAATCAATCCCATTTACAATGGCACCAAGAGCCATCAGATACCTAGGAATAAACCTAAATAAAGAGGTGGAAGACCTGGACTCTGAAAACTATAAAACACTGCTGAAAGAATTGAAAAAGACAGAAAGAAATGGAAAAACATTCTATGCTCATGGATTGGAAGAACAAATATTGTTAAAATGTCTATACTACCCAAAACAATCCATACATTTAATACAATCTCTATCAAAATACCACCAGCATTTTTCACAGAACTAGAACAAACAATCCTAAAATTTGTATGGAACTACAAAAGACCACAAATAACCAAAGCAATCTTGTTAAAGGAAAGTAAAGCTGGAGGCATCACAATTCCGACTCCCAAGTTATATTACAAAGCTGTAGTCAACAAGACAGAATGGTACTGGCACAAAAACAGACACACAGATCAATGGAAGATAATAGAAAACCCAGAAATGGACCCACAACTATACTGTCAACTAAACTTCAACAAGGCAGAAAAGAATATCCAATGGGAAAAAGACAGTCTCTTCAACAAATGGTGTTGGGAAAACTGGACAGCTACATGCAAAAGAATGAAACCAAACCACTTTCTTACACCAGGCACAAAAATAAATTCAAAATGGGTGAAAGACCTGAACGTCAGACTTGAAACCATCAAAATCCTAGAGGAGAACACAGGCGGTAATCCCTTTGACCTTGGCCATAGCAACTTCTTACTAGATATGTCTCTGGAGGCAAGAGAAACAAAAGCAGAAATGAACTATTAGGACTTCATCAAGATAAAAATCTTCACAGTGAAGGAAACCATTGACAAAACTAAGTTAAAAATAGAACTACGCGGGGCGCCTGGGTAGCGCAGTCGTTAAAGCGTCTGCCTTCGGCTCAGGGCGTGATCCTGGCGTACCGGGATCGAGTCCCACATCAGGCTCCTCTGCTATGAGCCTGCTTCTTCCTCTCCCACTCCCCCTGCTTGTGTTCCCTCTCTCGCTGGCTGTCTCTCTCTGTCAAATAAATAAATAAAAAAAATCTTTAAAAAAAAAAAAAAATAGAACTACGCTATGACCCAGCAATTGCACTGCTAAGTATTTACCCAAACGATAGAAAAATACTTATTCAAAGGGGCACGTGCACCCCAATGTTTATAGCAGCATTATCAACAATAGCCAAATTATGGAAAGAGCCCAAATGTCCATTTACTGATGAATGGATAAAGAAGTTGTGGTTTATATATGCAATGGAATATTATTCAGCCATCAAAAAGAACGAAGTCTTGCCATTTGCAACAATGTGGATGGAGCTAGAGTATTTTATGCTAAGTGAAATAAGTCAGTCAGAGAAAGACAAATACCACATGGTTTCACTCATATGTGTAATTTAAGAAACAAAACAGATGAACATAGGTGAAGGGGAAAAGAAAAGAGAGGGAGGCAAACCATAAGAGACTCTTAACTACAGGGAACAAACTGAAGGTTGCTGGAGAGGAGGTGAGTGGGGGATGGGCTAAATGGGTGATGAGCATTAAGGTGAGCACATGTTGTGATGAGCACTGTGCGTTATATGTAAGTGATGAATCACTAAATTCTACTCCTGAAACAAATATTACACTAGATGTTAACTAACTAGAATTTAAATACAAAACTTAAAAAAAATTAACTGGAATAGAATACCCCAGCCCTGTGGAGTAAGAATGTCTTTAAAACTTGGGGAAGTTTGGTAAAAGAAAAATCAGGATGAATCCTTTTTTCATGTATTATTTTTAGTGTCTGGGTAATGAGAGCAGTATCAAGGGTAATATTAATGTGAGAGCACAGAGGTAATGTTTACATGGGCACCAAGGTGTGGGATGACTCATAGAAGATATGGCATCCCATTAGCAGAACTCTCCCTGATCTTCATCCAAGAAGAAATCGTTGGATCCTCATTTGTTTACTATATCATTATTTTATCTCTTAACACACCGCATAGTAATCAATTCAAATCCTTGCTATGCCACTTACTCATTTTGTAAACATGAGAAAGTTATTCAGCCTCCTGTGCCTCCACTGTCTCACCTGTGCAATGAAAATAACAGTATGTTTCTCTCATAGAGGTGGTTAGGAGGATTTAAACATGCAATAAAAATTTACTACTGATTATCTTTGTGTCTCTCTTCTCCATCATGATGACTTTAGAAAAAAAGGAATTCAGAAGAACACCATAATATTCACCAAGCAGTTAACTTAAATATCTATAACACAATAATTTCTTATTATAAAAAGGTAGATCTAAAATTGCAGTCCTAGTGACATTTTAACTGGGCCTTAATGATAGAGCTAAGAAATGCATAAAGGATAATATCAACACAATCAAACATTTTGTTCCTGAATGCCCTTCAACCTGTGTTTATTTTCTTTGGCTCTTGGCCATTTTGTTTTAGTCTGTTGCCTTGCCTGGGTTTTTCTTCTTGATTCACCTTCTGAACTATTTCTTGGTTCATGAAGTTGCATTTATTTCCCAAAACTTTCACCAGCTTCCTGCTTCCTGGAATGATGTCTCAATAATTTACTCTCTTTTGGCATTGTCCCAGGACACCTTCCCTTCAGAGCCTCCCACCAACTGCTGTGTACCTCCTCCTGCTGTATATGACCTTGACTGGCAGGACTCAATTATCTCCTTGCCTCAACCAGGAAGGGCTGGCTAAGGAGACTTGCTAATATGTTAACTGATGTCAACCAGGATGGGAAAGTAAAATGTAAAATTAATTAGAGTACTCTTAGGGGCTTATGGGATTAGGGAAAATTCCCCCCCACCACCACCAAATTTCTTTAATTTTTAAAAGGGAGGAAGAGGAATATAAACAGGGATAGACTTTATAGTATCCAAATATTTGAAGACAGGACTATGAATGTTGAGAATTCCAAAATCTTATGACACTTTCAAAAACAGAAGTTTCTTATATCTGCTATTCTTGTTCAGTTAAAAGAGCAGGGACATTAGGACTTGGCAGACATAGGTCAAATTCATATCCTGTCAATGAATAGCATGAAACTAAGATGCTGCATGAGGCCTTGACCTATAACTTCTCCTCTAATACGTTTAGTAATGGCTACCTTGCAAAAATATCTAAAAGATTAAAGACAATATAGACCAACTGCTTATAAAGATTTATTGGAATGAATGAATGCTAAGAGTGTGCTTGAATTAAAAAAGTAGTCCCCAAAAGGATGGAATTGAAGGAGGGCCTGTCAGGACCAGAGAGACTGGGGAAGGAACAGTATAGAGAGTCAAGTATATTTTTTTGGCTTATTAATGTAAGGTTAACAGTTATGCACTGGATACCTTTTGTTTGAAAAAAAGTCTTGAGGCTGATATATTAGCAGCTGACAAGATATTTCCTCTGAATTAATATCTCTACAAGTTCTTATTTTAAGTCAAGTGAGTAAACTCAAGAGAAAATACATGAGTTCAAAAAGGAAAACCAGGCATCTCAGCCAACTCCACCCATCCAGTGGCCCTGAGGGAACTTCAAGACAAGGAGAATAAATCATGGTATTTGTCCCTCTTTTGCACAAATATTGATGGAATCAGACCATGGAACTTAACTATATTATAAGAGAAAGTGTAATCTTAAAACTTTCACCTGAGCTATATTGCTTAAAAAAAATGAAGTCTGAAAGTAGATAACATTTTGTTTGGAACATACTGAGTATTTAATAGAAAACAAAGTTGCTCTGCTTTAGAAATGGAACCGAGGGGGCGCCTGGGTGGCACAGCGGTTAGGCGTCTGCCTTCGGCTCAGGGCGTGATCCCGGAGTTCTGGGATCGAGCCCCACGTCAGGCTCTTCCGCTATGAGCCTGCTTCTTCCTCTCCCACTCCCCCTGCTTGTGTTCCCTCTCTCGCTGGCTGTCTCTCTGTCAAATAAATAAATAAAATCTTTAAAAAAAAAAATAGAAATGGAACTGAGGGGTGCCTGGGTGGCTCAGTCAGTTAAGCGTCCAACTTCTGATTTTGGCTCAGGTCATGATCTCAGGGTCATGAGATCGAGACCCATGTTGGGCTTTGCCCTGGGCATGGGAGTCTGCTTAAGATTCTGTCTGCCCCTGCCCCTTCTCTCTCTATCTAAGGAAGGAAGGAAGGAAGGAAGGAAGGAAGGAAGGAAGGAAGGAAGGAAGGGCAGACTAACGAAAGAAAGGAAAGAAAGAAAGAAAGAAAGAAAGAAAGAAAGAAAGAAAGAAAGAAAGAAAGAAAGAAAAGAAAAGAAAAGAAATGGAACCAAAATTCAGGCATTGGAGGAACCAAAATTCAGGCATTGGAGGCTGGCAATGAAACAGAAGAAGAACAAGTACTTATCCACTGAATTATGTCCTCCCTGAAATTCCTCCAATGAAGCCTTAAGCCCTAGTACCTCAAAATGTGATTGCATTCAAGATAGGTAATTAAGAGGTAATTAAGTTAAAATGAAGCTGTTAAAGTGGGCCTTAATCTATTCTGACTGGTATCAATATAAGAGGAAATTCATACACAGGAGAGGTACCAGGGCTGCAATTCATGCACAGAGGAAAGGCCATGTGGGGACACAGGGAGAACACAGCCATCTGCAAGCCAAGGAGAGAGGCCTCAGGAGAAATCAAACCAGCCAGCACTTTAGTCTTGGACTTCCAGCCTCCGAAACTGGGAGACAATACATTTTTATTGTTTAAGCTCCCTGGTCTGTAGTATTTTGTTATGGCAGCCCAAGCAAACTAATCCAACAGATTCCAGGGAAAGGGCAGGAGAGAGGATGAGACTCTAACCAGAAGTGAAGGCAACAAGGTTGTCTCTAAGGAGAGACAACCAGGAACAAAAAGGAAAACCAGGATGAATGGCTAATGGAGGCCATGGTAGAACCATGATAACTACTATTAAAATTTAACTTTTGTTAATTTAACTCATTTAACTTGTCATCGATAATATTGCATGTAACGCCACTGTACAATTTCAAACTTCAGCATAGTCTGCTGAATACAAATGCCTGTGTTGTTGGTCAATGAAGACGAGTCAGGGCAGTGTTCACAGTAGAGCACACTAATTTAGAAAAAGGATTGCGATCCAAGAATCAAGAGGGAGGTAAAAACTAAAAATTAAACAGATACAGATACCAGAGCAAGAGGAGACTTTGGAGACTTGAAGATATCCAAACAGCTGCACCTAGCGTGAGCAGACGGTCTTAAATCAATGCCTTGTGTGGCTTCTGCCCTTAAGGGCCCAGAGGGATTTTGAAGTGTCTGGAAAGTGAATCTTAAGTAGATAGAAGAAAGGAAAAATTTTAATAGATACTTAACACTTGACGTATTAGTTTACACTGAATCTCACATTAGGGCAAGACAATTACATAGACCCACCAAGACTGAGCACAGATTCCTTCTGAAAAATCCAATGAAGGAAATAATCAATATTGTGCTGAATTAACATTAGCAGAAAACAGGAGCTTGGGTGGTATGTGATGAGCCTGTGCTCCTAAATTTAATGGCAAGTAATCCTGATTAGACTGGTGTCTCAATACTCATCTTTGTCTTGACAGATCACCATATAACCAAGAATAAATACCCTGTGAAATTAATGTTAAAAATACTAGAAAGAATGAAAGTAGACTGAAAAGTTTTTGCTTAGATATTCTAAATATGTCAGTACCTCTAAAGGCCTTACCTAACATGCAAAAGAAACTACTACGAAACAGGGCTACTTATTTTCATACTTTACTTTTCCAGGGGCACCTGGGTGGCATAGCGGTTAAACGTCTGCCTTCGGCTCAGGGCGTGATCCTGGTGTTATGGGATCAAGCCCCACATCAGGCTTTTCTGCTATGAGCCTGCTTCTTCCTCTCCCACTCCCCCTGCTTGTGTTCCCTCTCTCGCTGGCTGTCTCTATCTCTGTCAAATAAATAAAATCTTAAAAAAAAAAAAACTTTACTTTTCCAGCCAGCTAAAGAAGGATTTCTACTGGTCCATCTAGTGACCAGTTTTTGAAGAATAAATTTTTAAAATATTATTGAATTTTATTTCTAGTAATTACTATTCTAAACAACTGACTTTTGGGGTCTCAAATACTAATCATTTTTATAATTATAGTCTTTTGTCAGTTTCAGTTAGATTTTCCAGTGTAATTCCCAACTTTTAGACTGGGATTTGGATTGTGCAATTTTTGGTCAATTCAGCAAAATGTACACATGTGCTGTGGTGAGGGTTTCATCTTCCTAAGGCTATGCTTATGGGCAGGAGAAAAACAAAGTTCTCCAATGAGTAAACTGTCATTATCGCTTGGTCATAGTCGACTTTCCTAGACTTCTGTTTTACTACTTAAACAGGAAGTTAAAGAGACGAGAGCTTTTTTCACAAACCTAACTTTGCATATTGGAAAGAAATTGCAGAAACTAAAACCAAAAATAAGTGCTTGATACCTTCTTCTTTAGCTTCAAGTTACCTTCCAAGTTATTCCTTATAACAGGAAGCAAACCCTGTTGATTCCTTTTACAAAGGAGCATGCTTTCCATGATTTTCTGAGGAGGCAAAAATAAAAGATTTCATAATAGCCAAATTTGAATGCAAGTATTTTGGTAATCAATGCTATAAACACAATCCATTATTTTAATACATCTATCATTACATGATGTTATATTATATATTTATTTGTTAATTTATTTACAGTTAGCCTTGCCATTGAATTCAAACCCCTTGAAGGCCAGGTCTTTTGGTTCACTGCGGTTTTGTTAACTGAATAAATTCGTGATAGTTACCAGCACATGCTTTTGTATCATGTTTGTTTTGTTCTAGAAAAATAATTAAATAGCACCATGATATTAAGATACAAAATAAAATGCTTCTTTTTTAAAAAAAAATATTTATCTATTTATTTGAGAGACAGAGAGAGAGCACAAGCAGCGGGAGCAGCAGAGCAAGAGGGAGAAGCAGACTCCCCACTGAGCATGGAGCCCGACTGGGGCTCAATTCCAGGACCCTGGGATCATGACCTGAGCTGAAGGCAAACGCTTAACTGACTGAGCCACCTAGGTGCTCCCAAAATAAAATATTTCTGCCACTTCATAATTGAAAACCTTAGCAGAATTAATCAAAAAATATTTTGTGACTACTGTGGGTACTACATTATTTACCACTTTTCTCTCTAGCTTTGGTTTTCCATGATTTTTAGATACAAGAGTGAAATATGGAAGGCACAGTAATAAAGATACTTGGCAAGATCATATTTCCCTCAAGGTGATGGGATAACAAAAAGATGCATTTTTCAAAAAAAAGTGATTATTTTTAATTGGGTTTTAAGTATGTTTTTAAATGTAAACGCATTCATACATTTTCATACATATTTTGAGCAAAACCAAAGTTTAAGTAGAAATCTCTTCAGCTGACAATTACCTTTTATGATTCAAGCTTTCCAGTAATTAAGTATAAAATAATTACTACATTTTGTGCATTGGACAGAGTATGCTAAATTATATGGGTAAATCTACTGTGTCTGATCAAGCAATATGTTCCACACATAAAAAATGATTTTTAAAAACCACTTTGACCAATGAAATTAGATGTACTAGTCAGGCTCTCTTTTTTCTTTTCTTTTTTGGGGGGAGGGGTGGTGTGGTAGCCAATGGTTTTGTTAGATAGTCAGGGATTTAGAAGGAACATTATTGGAAAATTGGAGACAAAGATATTTGTGAAACAGTTTTGTGGACAGACCTACCTGAATGGGCAAAAACTGTGAAGATGTTTGTGTCCCATGTGAATGCTCACCAAAGGACAATGCCAGAAGAGGAGAATCCTAATAATTAAGTGGATAGGATGACCTGTTCTGTGGATACCAGTCAGCCTCATTCCCCAACCACGCCTGTCATTGCCCAATGGGCTCATGAACAAAATGACCATGGTGGCAGGGATGGAGGTTATGCATTGGCTCAGAAAGGCCAACGTAACTATGGCCGCTGCTGAGTGCCTGATCTGCCAGCAACAGAGACCAATACTGAGCTCCCATTTGGCACCATTCCGTAGGTGATCAGCTAGTTATGTGGTGGCGAGTTTATTACATTTGATACCACTTCCATCACGGAAGGGGCAGTGTTTTGCCCTTACTAGAATAGACAATCTGCATACGGAGTTGCCTTCTCTAAGGCTCTCCTCTGCTATAGAACATTCACCGAGTTCCAGTCAAACTGGCCTATGGTCAGCCCTCTCAGTACACAGCCCAGATCCTTTCTTTTCTTGGGGTCTTTGCACATGTTGTTCTCTCTGGAATATTCTTTTCCTTTATGTTATAGCCAGTTCCTGCTCATTCTTTAGGTCTCAGCTTATCTGTCACCTCCTCAAAGAACCTTTCCTTGACCACACTATCAAAATAACTTATTTGTAATTATCAGATTTGCTTATCTAGATTCATTTTTGTATTATTTTGCTTCCTTTTCTTCCAGTCTCATCCAACTGAGGGAGATGAGATGTTAATTACCATGCAAAGGAGCACATTTAAAGTTCTAAGGTAATTTGGAAAAGAGCAGTCGTACTTCTTTTGGGATGACCTAGGAACATTTTGCAGAAGAGAGGCTTTTCCTCCCATTATAGTAGAAGAGATGGCATTCCTTCTTGTAGAGGTGGCTTATGCAACTGGAACATTCAGGAAAAAGGGAATAGTTATCCCATTTGAGTCCAACTTCCTATCCTCTATAAGCTTTGTGTTATTTCCTGCCCGTTTGTCAAATGTCACTGCTTTTACTATGTTCATTTTGCCTCTCCTCTGCTCATAAACTAGCGATTTTTTAAAAGATTTTACTTTTAAGTAATCTCTACACCCAATGGGGGGCTCAAACTCACAACCCTGAGTTAAAGAGTTGCATGCTCCACCAACTGAACCAGCCAGGTGCCCCCATGAACTAGTGATTAAGAAGTTACAGTTAATCATATTTGCCTCAGCTGTTCTGGGCCCTTTATCCTTCTGAGTGTTTCCAAAATGGTAGAGAGTCTCATGGTAGGAGAGAGTCCAGGGCAGTGATGTGGTAGCAATTCCACAGAATATACAAATAAGAACAGGAGAAAGACAGCAAACTGGGCTTTGGAGCCTCCCACTCATCTTCCTTCAGGCCTGGGCACACAGTGACCATTCTCTTACTCACAACCATGTGCTCTTATTTCTAGTTCTGTAAATGTTGCTATAAGGTCATCTTTAATAAATGTTCTGAGCACCTTTGCACACTTGACTATGTGAGGGCATTAAACTATTCAAAAACCATAGATGTTTCCAAATTCTAAAGACAAAGGATTGGTGTCAAAACACAGCATATGTTTGGTACAAACTGCCACAGGTAGGTCAATGGATTCACTATGAAGAAGCATTGCTCAATGCTGATGAACTCAAAATCACACCAATATACTCCTGTTGTTTCCTAGAAGAATCATGTGGCCATCCCCACACTGGCACGTAAACTTGTTCCAGCCAAATGAACTGGGTGAGATGGAACACCATCTGAGTCAACAAGGGTTAGCTTTGTTCTGGAGGGGAAAAGTATGATCACAAGTTCCCTGAAAGTATATGCATGATCATTTACACTTTCCTAAACTTGACTGCACTTATAAATAGTGCTATTTAAGTCTTTTCTCTCCAGAGTTCTTATGTGGAAAATCCTACATGGATCCTATCAACCATCAAAGTCATTAGAGCAGGACTTGGGCAGAGCCTGCTATAAAACTGGTGTCCCAACAGCGATAGTGACAAAATGGATGTCCGTTCAAAAAGGCAGCTGTCGGTCTTTATTGCTGGATTGATTATATAAAGATTGGGACCACTATCCATTAGAAGGAAGGAAGTGAGAGAGAGAAAGGAGGGGAGAAAGGGAGCGGGAAAGAGTGGGAGAGAAAGAAAGTTTCTACCAATTGTTTTCTATCTAAACAATTTTTAAACTTCCATTTACATTTATGGAAAAGGTGAGGTGCTCATCAAGACATGTGCTCATTTCCCTAAACAGTGTATACATTTCCATCTGTCAAAATAGGTCATTTGACTTCAGTAAGCTAAAAACTGTCAGGAAACAAAGGGTACGTAAGCTGAGTGGTAACAGTTTCAGACCTGTTTCATAATACATTGTCCATCTAAATGAGTGAATTTATTCTGCTGCGGATTTCCCAATCCCAACCATTCTGCGTTTTTTGCTACTATAACTACAGTCACATATCTCTTCAACATGTATGTGCAGAATGTGCCTGAAGAAAAGAATTTCAATGTTAAATGTTTTACTATTGCTTCCTGTTTGTCAAATCTCCCTGCTGTCACTGTGGGGTTTTTTGTTTTGTCTTCCTGTAAGATAGAACAAGTTATAAACCAACAGGATTTCTTACATTTAATATGGTATATGACTTGATGCATTTCTCCAAAATGTATTTCCCATACTTTAAATTTAACACAAGCTCTAAAATCACAGTTATCACCCTTGGCATTATTAATATTTCACCTTTATCGAGGTCTTCCTAACTTCCAGGTACTGGTCTAAGTTTTACGAGTGTGTTGAATCCTCACAACAACATTATGTAGGAGGTCCTGTTTCTGTCCTTATTTTACAAAAAAGGCCCAGAGAGGTTAACTGATTCAAGATGCCTCAGTTACGAAATGAGCAAGGCAGCATTTGAATGGAGGCAGCCTGAGTGCAAAGCCCTTGCTCTGAAGGGTGATGGTATAGTGCACAGCAGTAATGCCTTGGAACATTTGAGAAAGGGCTTGTCTTCCTTACAGTTGATGCCAGAAAGCAGTGAGACCTATGATTTACACAAATCATATTTCATGATTTAATCTTTTTCAACAAGTCAGTTAACAAGGCCCTTCGCTCACCAGATTATAAGTAAGTATTCTGGAATAAGGCATTTTACACCTATATAATAAAGCAAAGACATGTGATTGCCTCCTCCCCTCCATCAGGTGTCTATTACTGCTGCCCATTTGTCAAGCGCACTGCTTTCACTATGAAACAGTTCCCTTTCCTTTGCTGGCCAACAAAGTTCACTGCGAGGCTGTGATTACTACCATTTACAATGTATATGGTAAACGTCATTTCCTATATTTACTATGGTTTATGATTTCACACAAACATCTGCAATGTGTTTAATGAATTTCAGGGTTCAGAGTAACATTTTTGAGAAAATAGATTTCTTAATCCCCTTTTAATCAAAGGTACTGCCCTTCTCTAAGAAAATAGTTATATTACCTGATTCCATATTGTCTTTCTTTTGGCTTTCCCTTATTTCAGAACTCCTCCCCCCCCCCCCATTTCATTCTGCCTTCCTTTATTCTCCTTTTCTCTTACATACTGATTTTAAGAATTCTTGATCTAGGGGTGGCTGGGTGGCGCAGTCGTTAAGCGTCTGACTTTGGCTCAGGGCGTGATCCCAGCATTGTGGGATCGAGCCCCACATCAGGCTCCTCCGCTATGAGCCTGCTTCTTCCTCTCCCACTCCCCCTGCTTGTGTTCCCTCTCTCGCTGGCTGTCTCTCTCTCCGTCAAATAAATAAATTTTTAAAAAATCTTAAAAAAAAAAAAGAATTCTTGATCTAGAAATAATACCAACTCCCCTCTATTTTAAAAAAAGGAAACTGTATGTGTTCACAAAATAAAGAAAAACTTGGTTTGAGGCAAGGCACAGATTCATGCTCTACTAGCTAAAAATTCTCATGCATCCTCAGCCCCAGAAGACCCTGAGCAGTCTCTGAGCCTTGAAACAGAAAGCATTAGTGGTGAAGGAGCAGCTGTTCATTTGTTTACTTGAAGCTCCCTAAAGATGATGTCAAGGAGCGAGAAATATGGATCCTTGATTTCCAGATATTCTCCAAAAACTCCCCTCTTCCCAACATCTATCTGGAAAGCTAGAAACCGTTTCAAGCACCTATAGTAGAGTTTAACTCAGAGAACTGGTACCATGGCAGATGGAGGACTTGAGAAATGAAACAGGCTCCATGAGGCAACGTCAGCGAGCCACTGCCCTCCCTAGACCAGGGGCGGGAAAGGGACTGGCAGAGCACAGGGCCCTGGAGCACCAGGTGAAAGCTGGGGCCCTGGGGAAGGCACAGGCATTGTCAGAGAGGCTGCTTGATGCAGAGAGTGAATGGAAAACAAAGAAACAAACAAAAACCCCCAGCTTCTCCTTTCCTGCTGCCTTCCTCTCTCCTGTCATTGCCATCTATTGACTAAAACTAGCCAAAGGTGAGCTGACATGAGGGCTTGGTCATGCAGCCTACAGGGCCATTCCCTCTGATCCACAGCCAACAAGAAGGACATGAGGACTGGATCTGACAGCATCAGGCCGTGGACGGCACACTCCAATTCTCTCTTCCACTTTTCTGTGGCTACACAGTCATCCTTTCCCCACCACAGGGCTGTTACTCAATCTAAAAATATGGAACTTTAGAATTCATGCAGTAACTAACTAGTCAGTCATCCAACTATGTTACATCACTGGGATAAACTTCAGGGAATAATGTGCTTAAAACAGCAAAAAAAAAAATCTCTTAAATCAATGTACAAAGAGGACTTGACACAAAGCTCTTTCTGGGACGTTTATTAAAATTTAGTTGCAGATTATTTCCTTATTGAATTTTGCTTTTCTATTTTCCTGGAATATAGTCATAAAGTCAAATTTAGCAAACTTATATTGGTAAATCACATTCTGCAAAATTATATTACTTCCTTAGACTTCCACAGAGATATTTCAGTGACTATCTCAGAAGAATAGAAATGATGATGAGGACTCAAAGAAAACAAAATCCTTTAAAACTATTTTTTTAAATTTCTCAATTTTAAAAAATATTCTTGTCAAAAGCATCCATTATAGCATAGAATTTTAAAAGCTTTAAAGTGCGTTAAAACCATCCAAAAAATACTAAATTTTGAGAGTTAAGAGACACAACATACTGGTCTGTTTTTATCAGATTTGGTATATTCTTACCTTTAGTAATTCCCACCCCACCCCCGCAGGAAAAATCCTGCAACAAGTATCAGCCAAAACAGGCTCTGAGTTTCTTGAAGGCGAGAATGGAAGCTTGTTTGATTTTGTGTCCCCAGTAGCAGGTGCAGTGCCTCATACCTAGCAGGGGTTCATAAATGTTTGTCGAATGGATTAGTCCCTGCGTCAGACGAGAAGAATAAGGATCTGGGGGTATCACAGACATTAATGAGGCAGGGAGTGATCCTTTTAAAATTCTATTTTACTATGTAATCCTTCTGCTCAAGACACTACACTGCTTTTTTTCATTGCCGATAGGATAGAGTTCCAGATAGAATACAGGACATCTAGTTCAATGTGAATTTCAGATAAACAATGAGCAATTTTGTAGTGTATGTCCTAATATTGTACATATAAAAATATGTGCATATTTGAGACATACTTATACTAAAACATTATTCATTATGTATCTGAAATTCAAATTTAATTGGGCATCCTATATTTTCATTTGCTAAATCTGGCAACCCTACCATAGGATTAAATATAAATTTCTATTTTATCATGGTTTAAAAATGGCTTAATTACCAGAAATATTTATGGCCACCCAATGCAGCAATGCGGTTAGCCAGGCATCACCAAAGGAATAAATACTCAAAATTCTTATAAACAGTTTTTAAATTTTTTAATAATTTTTTGAGCAAAAAAAATTAGTTTTGAAGTAAATAACTAAGCCAATAAATAAATAGGAAAAAAGAAACCTTTGATGTACAGAACTATTTTGAATCCTGATCCTATAATTAAGTTACCATATGCCATTGGAAAGCCAGTTATCCAATACAACTTTACAAAATGATTCTAATTTCTTTCCTGTCATGTTGAGAAGAAAACAAAGAACTAGATTAAACTATAAAAGTTCCTTTATATCCATTTCTTCTCATTTCTCCACAGAAGTAATCATTGTTAACTGCTGTAGTTTGAATGTTTGTATCCCTTTGAAATTCATGTGTTGAAACCTAATCCCCAAAGTTATGGCATTAGGAGTTAGGGCCTTTGGGGAGGTCCTTAGGTCATAAGGCTGGAGCCCTCATGAATGGGATTAGTGCTCTTGTAAAAGATCCCAGAAAACTCCCTCACTCCTGTCACCATGTGAGGACATAGCAAGAAAATGGCTGTCTGTGAAATAGGAAGTGGGCTCTCGCCAGACATCAAATTTGTCAATGCCTTGATCTTGGACTTCCTAGCATCCAGAACTGTGAGAAATAAATATTTGTTATTCATGGAGTGTGCTTGTTGTGATGAGCACCGGCTGTTGTATGTAAGTTTTGAATCACTAAATTGTACCCCTGAAACTAATATTACACTGTATGTTAATAAACTGGAATTTAAATAAAAACTTTAAAAAAATATTTATTACTCATAAACCATCCATCCAGTCTATGGTATTTTATTACAGCAGCCTGAATGAATAAAGACACTAACCATTTGATTTGTATTATTCCTATCATTTTGTATGCATTTATATACACATATATATGTATATATGCACAGGCTATATTTTTTATTTACAAAAATGAATCACATTTCACCTTTTACACTGAGACTTCCATTTTCATTCATTCTTGGATGTCTACAAATACTTTGTTTAATTTTATTAAACAGATAATACATATGCAGGTTGTGGCAGGCAGACTCTAAAATGTACCCCCTATGATCCCCAACTCCTGATACTCATGCCCTTTTGTAAAACTCTCCCTTGAACTGTAGGATAGCGTAAAGACTTGTTCTAACAAACATAATAGGACAAAATGATGTGATGTCACTTTCATGATGAGGTTACATAAAATTTGACTTCCATTTTGCTAGCAGACTTTTATTGCCTTTTCGGCTTCCTGGCTTTGATGAAGCTAGCTGTCATGTTGAAGAGGAACTGGGGAGCTCTCCAGCCAACAAACAATTAGGAACTAAGGCTCTCAGCCAATGGTCCTCAAGAAATTGAATCCTGACAACAACTATGTAGCTTGGAAGTAGATTCTTCCCCAATCAAGCCTTTCGAGGAGACTCCAGCCTTTGTCAACACCTCACTTACAGCTGTATGAAGACTCTGAGGCAGAGGACCCAGCCAACCACACCTGGATCCCTGACCCACAGAAACTCTGGGTCAATAAATATGTGTTGTTTTAGGCTGCTAAGTTTTTGGTAACTCTGCTATACGGTAATAGACAACAAACGCATACATGATGCAAAATTTAAAAGCCAATAAATTTAAGTCTCCTTCCCATCCTTATCTCTAGCCAATCAGATCCCTTTCCCAGTGGCAAACACTGTTACAAACATCAATTAAGATCATCGATCTCAAAGCACCTTAAATGCTTAAAAGATGATAAATATATTAAAGGTATTAATATCACTATTCATACTAAAATTCCCAGATTTACAAATGATACTAAGACTTTTGAGGCCGGTGAGAACAACAGGAACAATTAAAGAATTGTTTCACATGGGACTATATGGAAATAGCAGAAGTGACAGATAAATGTCAGATGAGCCCATATAAAAAGGGATATTTATATCTGGCAGAAATTCCAAGTACATTTACAAAACTGTATCTAATGAGCTATTGCTTATAACCAGAAAGAGATCCCTGAGTCATTAACCACTTATCCTTAACATCACTGATTCAGTGTCCTATGCTGACCGTAAAGCAGAGTATTATCAGGATGAATGAAAGCAAAACAGAAAGCATTGTATTGCATGGTTCAAAGCCAGGTCCATACATGGACTACTGTTCATCACACCACAAAAATGACTTGATGTAGCCAGAAATGACAGAGTGGGAACTAGGGTGAGAGTCTGACTCATATGCTTGAGTTAAAGAATAGACTAAAATAAAAAAGATCTTTCATCTGGAACAGGTGTGGGACCTTTTCTGTACATGGGGCAAATAATAAATATTCTAGGCTTTGCAGGCTATATGGTCTCTGACCCAACAATTCAACTCTAGTGTTGTAGCACCATAAATAACGGGCAAGGCCATGTTCCAGTAAGACTTTATTTACAAAAATAAACTTTGAACAGATTTGGTCCAAGAGCTTACTGACCCCTTATCTAGAAAATTAAAACAAAGGATATCCAAGACAGCAGTTTGGCACCTGATTTAAAGACTCAAGAAGAAATCCCCTAGCTCATAATGCAATTCCAGAGTTGCTTTCTGAATACACTGATTTGACTACTGTTGAAGACTTTGATTTTTATTTGAACCAAAACTTCTGCTCTGATCTCCCATCTTAGTGATTTTCTGCCCACCTAGATCCTGAGTTGTCTTAGAGCTAAAATTAAACCCAGGTCAAGAATACCCCTTCTTTTCTCCATGCCTGCCTTCTTACCATCTTTCCTCCAGGTTCTTGGGACATTCTAGACCTAAAACAATAGTACCAAATTGGGAAGTGTCATCCCTGATAGCCAACCAGATATATACAATCTATATTTTTAATTATATTGACTAAAATTAGTATTTTTAAGCATTTGATACTACATTATGTTATTTCAAAGCAACTAAATTAGTATTTATAAGCCAATGTATAGAACTAGACATTTTATATTTTATACTAAATTTACACCAACGCTTATAAATTTTATTGATTTCCTAGCATTCTTCCCCAAATCTCTCAATTATTTGTCTTTGGGTTTTATTGATTTTTGTTAAAAAACAAAACAAAACCCTCAAATCATTTGTGTGAGAAAAAGATCTACATGCAGCTAGCTATGTGTTCACGCCTACTTGGCACAATGGGATAAAAGTTTAACTGATTTTATTTCCTGGTTCTTATCTTCTGGCCCCCATGGATAAAAACTGGTATAGAAGAAAGAACCACAAGAAATAAATCAGTTGCCCAATTTTATACAAATACTATGAAAATAAAATATTTTAGGAAAACTAACTTCCTGTGTATGGGATTCTTATCCTTCTTCTTAAAAAGAAAAATAAAACATTTTTCATTAATTTACATCCCCAAACAGTCAGATTGTGAGATTTGAATGAAAGTGTGTCACTTTTATCCTTCTAAATTCAGAATACCATCATGTCTGAGATATAAACTGCGTTCTTAAGAGACCAACCTTGATGAAGCAAGATGTGTTTGAAATCTTACTAGAGGTTAGGACACCGCAATTTTACTTGTGTCTGAACCAACTCCACATAAACAAAAATAAAGTGAAACCCCAGTCTGAGATGCTTTGCCACGGTCTAAAAGCAGAAAAAGGTCCCTTGCCTGACCCCAACCTCCACTTCCTCCCCAACCCAGACGAGTGGGTGTACCAACTCTGCTGATACGTCATACATGACCTCTTTACTTCACTAAGAACTCTAGTTAACCCCCTGGCCAAGCTAAGGTCTACAGACCAAAAGACCACCACAGGTTGGGGAAAGTGAAATATATAGGATTTCACTGATAGTGAAATATACAGGACAGGGTCAAAACTCCAGCTCCCCACCATAAACAGTTTGTGATGTAATCTACCTTTCCTCTAATTATGGTTATCTCCATATTAGAAACCACGGTAGAGTGCTTTAAAATTCTTCAAGTGTCTTAGAATTTACCACCCTCAATATTTGATCTGGTAAAAGTCACCTAAGATTAAAATTAATCTATAAACACATGTTTTCCAGGAAATAGAAGTCATCCAAAACCTGCAGAGAACATGACTTTAAGTTTTCAAATGTAACTAGGCAGGTAGATTTTTTTTTTTTTTTAAGATCTTATTTATTTGACAGAGAGAGAGAGCAAGAGAGGGAACACAAGCAGGGGGAGTGTGAGAGGGAGAAGCAGGCTTCCCGCTGAGCAGGGAGCCCGATGTGGGGCTCGATCCCAGGACCCTGGGATCATGACCTGAACCGAAGGCAGACGCTTAACAGCTGAGCCACCCAGGTGCCCCCAGGTATGTAGATTTTAACTTCATCTCTACCTTCTCCTGTCTGGCCCCTGGTGAAAAGCAAAAGGTGCTCCAAAAAACAAGTGACCTAATTAAGAGTTAAAGTAAATGATGCTGTGTGAATAATGAGAAGTTGCAAGATGAGTTTATTATTTATTGGGAGATGGCGTAGCCTCTCTCTTCTCGGATGAGAGCTAATTTAACAATATTCAGTGGAGTCTGTAGCATAATCAAGATAAAATCAGGTTCCCTGATTTCCAACATTAGACACTGTCCACAAAAACCAGTACCAAGGCTAACTCTCTTCTGGTAAAAGTGAGAAAAACAAAAACAGAGGACCAAAAGAAACCTGCTATCTTAATTCTTTAAATATCTACTGATACTCCTTTTGGAATTAAATGAGATGATACACCATCTCCTTTTGAAGTTAAATGAGTCACATACTTATTGTATGAAACAATCAACTCCAATTTTAACATATTAGTAATTTCACATGGACTAATTCAGGGTTTTAAGAAAGAGGAAGCAAAAATGAATAGAAGATTCTCTATATAGGTAGAAATTATAATACAGAAATCATATAAATAAAGTTATGGCACCATAATGTAAATCCAGTCTCATGAGTTTAGAATCTGGAGCCTACTTGCTAACATTAAAAAATTATGGATTGAACATGTAATGTAATGTCAGGGGTTGCATTAATTAAGGTAACACCTGCTATTGTAAGAGCTTTCAGGGACTTGAAGCCATAGAGCATATCTCTGGTTCATATAACATTCAATACCAGGGTTCCTAGTCAGCAGACAGCTCAAGCTATCTCCTCCTTGGGTCTTTGCCCTCCAAAAATGCTTCATAGTCCTCTTCATTCAGCCAACGGATGAGAAAGAAGACTATGGAGGAGGCACAATTAACTAAATAGGCACTATAGCCTGGAAGTAAAACACATCACTTTGTTTATATTCTGTTGGCAAGAACTAGTCACACGGCCAAGCCCAGATGTAAAAGAAGCTGGAAAATGTAGTTTCAGCTGGGCAGCCACTTCCCAGCAACTACTCTGAAGAAGATGAATTCTTGGTGTGCAGCTAGCAATGCCTGTCACAATTATTATTGTGGGTGCTATAATGAATCCATATGTAGCAAGACATAAGGCTAACTATGAATTTGTGCCTTTGAATTGTTCCTTTGTCTAGGTATACGATGACCGTTAAAGTATGACAAGAAATTCACTCAAAGCTCTGCTAATCAAGACAACTAATATTTTAGGTCATTGTATGTATTAAACAGGAAGCTAATGATATTAACCCACAATCACTAATCTGTGTATTTTGAATTGGTGATTCATAGCAGCATAAGATTAGCAGAGATGTGTTAACACTCTGATACTGTATGGCTCATAATCAGAGCAAGACATTAGCTGGATGGCATGTGGATACGTAGCACTCTGCATTTTGATTAGATTTGAGCCTATGAGAAACAAAACTATTCACTCTCAACAAAATTTCTCACCAATATCACTGTCACTTATAGCTTTTTTGTATGCTTATTTGTTTTCAACCAAGTTTGGTCAAAGTTGGATGCTTATTCTTTAGAATCACATCTTAGAAGTTAGTCTCTAAAAACCAGTTCCTCGGGGCGCCTGGGTGGCTCAGGTGGTTAAGCATCTGCCTTTGGCTCAAGTCCTGATTCCAGGGTCCTTGGATGAAGCCCTGCATCATGTTCCCTGCTCAGCTCTCCCTCTTCCTCTCCCTCTGCCTGCTGCTCCCCTTGCTTGTGCTCTCTCTCTCTGCCAAATAAATAAATAAAAAATCTTTAAAAATAAAAATAAAAACCAGTTCTTCCTCTGTATTGTGCCCCAGCATCCTTTAGAAAGTTTTTCCAGCCTAGACAGGTGGAACTAGGCACTACCTTCTCTGGGCCTCTACTGACCCTGTAAATGTATACTCAAAGGTTTTTGCAAGGAGTGAATAAAATCATGTATATAGAAATGATTGCACAGTAAATGACTTCCATTTAATTACCTGAAAAAATGAGATCCTAATACTGAATTCATGTAGTTGTTAGGAATATCAGACATAATGTATATTTTAAAATCTAGAATATTATAGGTTTTCCATGAAAACATATAGATACTATTGTTGTTATTATTATTATTTTAATATCTCTCATTTTAATGGTAAAGGCAAAAATTCTGGGCTCACTCTTTGTTACCGTAGAAAAGGTAAATGCTGAGGTCATAATAGTTATGAGGAAATGTTTCTTAGGGAAAAAACAAGCAGTAGAAATTCGTTACACATGAATACGTAAAAAGCAGAATTTTATCACAAGCTCTGATTTTAGATAACTCTTGAATGATTCTATCTCATACAAAGCGAAATTAATAGGTTGTCTAGACCCGTCACATCTGCAGATGCTTGGAAATGAAGAGGATGTGAATGCGGGAAAGAAAAATCTAAAAACATCTCCAGATTATGGAGCCGCCTGATATTCTCGATCTCTTTGGCAACAAAATTGCCTCCTAAAAACCACAGGCAGCATTTTCCAGGAAAGAAACAAGCCAACCTCTTCAGTCACTTTCTCTTCAATCTCCCACTCTTGGTGTAACAGAATCCGAAAGAAATTCATGTGACCCACTTTGAGAAAACACCTCTAGAAAACCCATATTTGGGGAGGTAAGGATAAAAAGTTCTCAGAACCTTAAAAATTGACTCATTAGAGTTATATGTTGGAAGTGATTGGTCTCTTTAAAAAAAAGTTTTATTTTTACTAATATTATTGTAATAATATTCATTAATTTTTTATCTATTATTTAAAATATAAAAACAACAAAAACAAAAACACATGATAGTTTACTTTAAAACATCTTAAAGACTCTTCAACTCTCACCTGACTGCCAGCCTATTAGAGAATCTTTGTGTCAAAATCTTCCCTTTCTGGTTTTTAATATGAACTTCTCTCTTCTCTTACAATCTCAATGCCATCCCTATTTCTATAACTTGCTTGCTCTTCCTGTTGTCATGTCAATATTTTATTTCTCATGAAGTTTAAAAAGAAACATAAAATCACAGAATTTTAGAGCCAAAATTGACCTTAAAAATAATCCAGATTAACTCTATTAAGAAACATGAGATCCAGGCAAGCTAAAGGGCTTGCCAGAACCCCATAGATAAGGGGAAAGATCCTGGCTCTGCAGATTCTGCAATGGCATTTTAAAAATGTATATACAGTCCCTCCCTTATCTGAAGGAATACACTCCAAGACCCCCAAGGGATGCCTAAAATTGCGGATAGTACTGAACTCTATATACATACTATTTTTTTCCTATACTTACATACCTATGACGAAGTTTAATTTATAAATTAGGCGCTGTAGGAAAATAATAACAATAACAATAAAATAGGACAATTACAACAAATAAAAGCTATGTGCATTGGTCTCTCTTTCTCAAAGCATCTTGTACTGTACTCACCCTTCTTGTGACGATGTGAGGTGATAAAACGCCTGTGTGATGAGATGAAGTGAGGGGAATGACGTAGCATCCTGACGTAGAGTTAGGCTACCACTGACCTCCTGATGATTCGGCAAAAGGAGGATCATCTGCTTTTAGATTCGGTTGTTCGCCGGTAACAAGCGAAACTGCGGATCGCGAAACTGCAGATAATTATTCTGAGAACCCAGCAGTTAGGTGTTCTCACCCCGTGGAGCTGATGCTAAACGCTAGTGTTATACGTAGCATCCATAGGATTAAGCATTAATAAAGGTGTGCCCCTTCACCCATTTGTTCCTCAAACATTTACTGATTTGCTAACAGGAAATGGTGGATACAAACATGAATAAGACTACGTCCCTGCCTGGAGGGAGTTTACTTGTTAGTGTAAGGAGACAAGCATGTAATGGCAATAAAGTATCGTAGGTACGTTGTGCTAGATCACGGGCAGGGTGCTTTAGGCCTACAAAAAGTCGAAGTGGCTATTTCTACTTAGGTCAAAAAAGGCTTTATAGGGGATGCCTTGATGCTTAATGTGAACTAAGTCTGGTAAGAAAATATTTCACAGGCAGGTGTGGATGGGGCTGGAGGGATATTCGAGGCACGGGTGTCATGCAGTGTGAGCAAAGGCATGGAGACTTAAACTAGCATGGCACTTTGGGGAGCTCCAATTGGCTTTGTGTGCTTGTTGCAGGGACTATAAGAAAGAGAGTCAGTGAAAGATAAGGCTGTAGAGACAGGAGAATGCCAAACCTGGGAGGACTTCATGTTCTGTGAAAAACAGCATTCACCTGGCCAGCCCTCTTTGGACACAGGAATCTTGCCCAAAGTTCTCAGCTGTAATCCATTCTGCCTGATAGTGACTTCTAATAGGAACTAAAGCAGATGTTCAATTTGGGACTTTAAGAAAGCATCAGATAATAATCAGGAATGACTCAACTTACATGGGAATTATATACATTTTGCAATAGAGTTAGTTTTTTTCATTCACTGCATAAATATTTGTTGACACAAAAACTACGGGATGAGCATATCATGGGCTTTCATTTTATTAAAAAATTCAAACATTGAAGGACTCAAATTTTAATTACTAATTATCTAATTATATTTTTAAAAACATAAATGTTATTCCATGGAATAGAGACATTAATGTGAGTTTTCCTTAATAGGGACTGGCAAAACAAACAAAACAAAACAAAACTTAGCCAAACGTGGCTAGAAATATAACTGATTTAGCTGCTTCTTTTGTTGTCCAGTTTTTGTCCTCTTTCTTCAAATTTTCTTCTGTTCTATATTCAGGGAGTCACTTTTACATATTAACCTTATAATGGATTTTCTACCAAAAATTATTCCAACATCAGATTTTTTTAAAAGATTTTATTTATTTAAGAGAGCGCGCAGAGGGAGAGTAAGAGGGAGAAGCAGACTCACCGCTGAGCAGGAAGCCCAGTGCGGGGCTGGATCTCAGTTCTACAGGGTCACGACCCAAGCCAAAGGCAGATGCTCAACTGACTGAGCCACCCAGTGTCCCTCAAACATCAGATTTTAAATAAGAATTCTCATAAACCAATTTTGAAGAATGCTTTTTTCCCCTCAAATACATTTTGCAGAATGCTGATCACTGATTGCTTATTTTGGCAAAATGCCTTTTCTGTACTAACAGGGGCCTGAGCTGCTAGACGTTCTTTTTGTACATTACTGCAGCTTTGCCCTCCCCCCCCAACCCCTTTCGTGTCCTGTCTGATGACAAGCTTCTGTATTGTTCCCCATGTTGCCGCAGGTATAGGCTTCTATGCTGCTGTGATTGATGTTGGGTGGAAAGAGAGACTTCCTGTCTGAGCCCAGTCCCCAAATACCCACCCTTCTCCAGTATAGACACAGGGTCTCCACCATATGCCTTTTCCTATCCACAGTTTCACTGAGTTTACTACTTAACTGCCCCCCCTTAACCTCATTGGCTACACAAGTTCCAAATTTCTTAGTTGATTTTCATAAATAAAAGTCTCCTTGAGGCTCCATGAGGGTAAGAATGGTGTCCTTTAAAAAAAAAAAATTAGTCCACTTTAAAGAATCTATCACTTAAAGAGTGTTAGAATGCCCTCAGAGTTGGTAATAATACTTTACTAGAAAAACACTATCTGATTCTTGAGTACCAGCAAATATTAGATATCCACATATGATAGACTATGAATTCAAGCCTAGTGCATTGAATTTATAAGAACAAACTGTGTGCTCCAAATTTGTTAAGGATGGAGAGTTGAGTGGTTAATCACTAATAACTTATTGAATATTTATTTACTCTATAACAATTCTATATGTCTAAAATGAAACTTTTTTCTTTTAAGTGAAAGTCATGTTTATCAATAGTAAGGACACTTTTTTCAGGAGCTGAATTTTATTATTTAAGTTATTGAGCAGTAGGATAAAAGTTTTACGGTGTTTGTTTTTTCTATTTCTGAAATGTTCTAATTTCATGTCTGAACTTAAAAGTAGTACCCTCTTATCTTCCACCCTTGTTTCCTTTCCTCTAATAAATAATGCCCCTCCTCCTTAGCCTACAAATGATTAATATCGTGGTAGGTTTCTGCTTAGTTACAGTTCCCAACTTCTCTATGACAGATTAGTCATAGTACCACTGTATCAGATTTTTATTTGAACACTGTTTCAGGGGGAAAAATAATTATTTGCAGAGCTGAAAAAGTTTAAGTAGTTGATTATGCCTTATGAAGAATATAAGTAGAAATATCCAAATAAACTGGAAGTTGGTATTAAAAAACTCCATAAAATGGTGACATCTGGAAACTTCAATTTTTCCATTATATGAGAATTTTCATGTCATTCAAGAAAAAAAATTCAATGTTCTTTATATGTTCCCATATGTCCTCTTATAGTGTCTATATTTTACAATCACAAATCCCTCTTTGCATTCCAGTTTAACAACTAACATTTTTCCTTTCCACATACAAGATTTACAAGGAATTTGATCGATTTGACGTTTTGATTCTAACAACCAAGCATTAGCCTAAACAAGAATAGAAATAGATCAAGCCTCCAGATCAAGCCTCTCTGACCTAAATCATTTAACTCGTTAATTCTGACAGTTGAAAAATCTTACTCTGAAAAAAATAAGTGTCAGCAGCACGTTTAATTACAAAAAGCACGAAGAACGAGCTTCTTCAATAGTCAGAATGAACACACTATCCATTTCATACTTTGCAGAACTGCCTCCATTACCAATCACTTTATCTTTTCATCTCTGAAGCATCCCAGACACATTCTTTAACTGTGAACTCACAAGTCTTTCCCCTGAGTGAGATATCGGAATCAGTAGCCTTTTGAGTGAGGGTGGGAAGTGGGGAAGGAGACAATAGTGTCTACCTGGGACCGCTGAGAGCTATGACAGAACAGAACAGGAATGCTTTAGTTCTCTTGGCCTCTGTGTTCCTTGTTATTGTGTAGCAGAGCATTGTTGGGAAATATTTTCTCACCTAGCATTCCAAGAATGGAAGGCCCCACAGCTGTTTTACAGTTCTGTCATTAAATACGTGGTATGTCCTGTCCTGCCGGATTGAGAAAACAGAGAACCAGATTTGAGGTCTGAAATCCCTTTCAGAAATGCTGCCATCGTGTGGCACTTTGGAGCTATGACCGGAAGAGTCCTGCGGTGGGTCATATGGTTCAGCTCAACATGGCTCGACTCCAGCAAAACCTATTCCTATAACTCTCTAAGTTTGTATTAAATCATTCCCGTGGGCACAGAGTAAACCATAGTGAGTCCTGCGGAAATCTTGTTTTTAGAATTTGTGAACTTTCCCCTCACTAAACTGACAACATGACAAATTGATGTGGGTAATACGTTTAAAGGGAAAAAACAACTTTTAAAGGCAGAACTAAGAAATCTATTTTGAAACTTTATAACCTGTGTGCTTTATGTTTTACAGAGATAGCTGCCATCTGAATTATTGAAATGTGTGATTAGATCCCACAAATCAATAATATCAACTCATTTGGAATGCATCCAAAATAGACATACCCCCCCACGAAATGTCCACAAAACCTATGGATTATAATGATAGAATAAAACTGCAAGAAATTATTTAATCCATATTTCTATTAAAAGCAGCATTTAGTAAATAGGAGCCAACACCTTAGATAGAACTAATAATAAATAAGGCCCTTTATCTTTAATCTCACGCACAATTCTTACAGTGGGGGTGTGAGGTAAAAGTGCAACCCCCACTTCACAACTGAGAAAAGCAGATGAAGTTAAGTCATCTCAGAACAATATTAAATATTTAAAATGGACTCAGAGCTTTGCTACCCCTAATTTCTGTTCCAACATTCAAAATTCATCTGTATTTTTCTTTCATTTAAATACCTTTTAAATACCCAGTAAAGTTTTTTTTTAATATAGAAAAACGTTTTTAATTTTATTTATTAGGTAACAAAGTTTATATATCCTGGGAGAAAAACTAGAAAAAAGAGGATTCATAAATCAATCCATTCCTGTAGAGATGTGCAAATTACCCTATTGATGTGCACAGTTTAAAGATCTTACACCAAACCTCATTCTAATAACCTAGTCCACTTAAAGACATTACAAATGATGACTACATGTTCTTCCCAAAAATTGCAGGCCTGGTTAACACACACAGTGCTTGAAATACACGTGTAATATGTGCAAAGCATTGTTAGTTTTACACATACTAATTCATTTAAAACTTCTCACAACCCCCATGAGCTCGGTAATATCATGTGCATTTATTTGACAGATGAAGAAACAAAACCAGGCCGGCTAAGTGATTTGCCCAAGGTCACATTGCTAATGGGTGTCAGTGTGGAATCCAGAGCCACACTCTGGCCCCAGAAGCAGCCTTCTCAAGCAGAAACACTCCCAGTCAGAAGCTGCTTTACTTCTGCAGTATAGAGAGTAAATTACCATTCTTCGGTCTTATATAGCAAATTATCCGATTCACCACCTCCAAACAATTCAAACAGTGCGACAAAAATTCGTGTCCTTGAGAGGTCATTGTAAATCCAACTTAATGGGCATAAACATAGAATTTAGTGTTAGTAATGTCATTTGTGAAAATGACTAGCTGCTACGTACTTGAAATCACACTGAGCCTCTAGCGAAGGGTGGAGGGAGCCTCTCTGAACAATAGCCTTGCAGCTGTTAAGTGTAATTGTGAGGCAAATTGGGTTGCATATACTACCTTAATCTGTTATTTAACCTGAAAGAAACAAAAATCTATTTCATTTCATTTTATTTAAGACTGATTTATATTAATACTCTTTCCTTCTAATTCAGACATTATCAACTCTCTAAAGGAACTAGTCATTCCTCCCCACCTTTTTACAGGACCCCTAGATGCCCTTCCATGGTGCTGACTGCCAATCCCATAAATGAAAAAGCTAGTTAATGATATTGTACATCAGTAATGTTTTAACTGTAGAGTAGTTTGTGCATTTGTTTCTTTGTTTTTTAACCACAAAAACCAGAGGGGGAAGTGTGGGAGCAAGTGGGTTGGGCAGTGGCAAAAAAACCTCATGACACATTTCTCCGCCTCCCTGTGTTGGTGGAGAATGTCTGGAGCAGCATTTAAATTCTGGGAGGTCCTGGTTGTCAGCAGCAGGAAGAGAAGGCGAGCAGTGCAGCATCAACCAGGACTGGGCTCTCTTCTCAGCCAGCCACAGAGCAAGGTAAGCCCGCGCTTCCTCTGTCCTAGGCATGCAACTTCATTGCTGTCCTAGGCATTCGGCTTCCTTTCGGGGGGGAAGGGCAAGTTCTAATGAAAAGTGTTGAACTGTAAAGCTGTTAAGCAGACTTACATACACTGTTCTAGTCTTTTAATGGAGCATGCCAGATACGTTGCAGATTTCCTGGAGGAAAGGTAACTGGTTAGTTTGAAAGCCAGTCAATTATATAACTCAAAAATACTTGCAGTCCTCAAAAGAACTGAAACTCCTTCTTCCAGTCAGAACAAAAAGAAAAATTCTATGCTCCTTTTGAATGACTGTATATACATTATTTTTAATGGGTAAATGGCTGTGGAAGCATTTAAAAGGAAAAGGATCTTTAGTGGTAATGTAAGCTAATAATTATGCTATGCTTTAATGATTTAATGTATCCATCCTATTTTCAAGGGGAAAAAAAAACCCTTTCTGAATATTTTACTTCTGTATTCAGCTGTTAAATTTTTCACCAAAATATCTGTATGACACTATGCAGACTTATAATCTTCACTGGGAAAGTTGTTGACTATTTTCAGTGTTTTGGGTTTTGTTTCAAATTTCTAGAATGTCTTTTTTAAATAACTGAGATTTGAGACAGCCTCATTTTTCCTAAGTAGTAACTTTTTAATAATTTAAGCAAAAAATCGCACTTAATATGCATGCTGGAAAAATGAAGAAAGCAAGTGTCTTTGTATAGTTTCATTTTCTTTCTGTGTTTTTCTTCCCTGAGAAATAAATATTCCAACACTAGCTTATTATTTTAATTAAATTACTCGTGATCAGTTTTTAGGCTGAGATAGCTGGAGCTATCGGGTAGTAATGGTATAATCCCTGGAACTCTAAATTCTTGAAGTCGAATATAGACTTGTGAGATTCCTCTCTCCCTTGCCTAATAGTGAGAGATGGAGTAAAGAGGAGGCGTTACGAATAGTAACTCAAAAGACCACAGTGATTGAGACACAAGTTTTCTCCAAAAGGTAGAAAATATTCTACAGAAAATAGATTTTATTTGTAATGATTCTGTAATGTGGTAGCATAAAGAGGTATCACCGTTTTACCCTATGAAGAAATCAAATATTCCTTACAAAATATTTTGCAGGAAAAATCACCATGAGAATTGCAGTGATTTGCTTTTGCCTCTTGGGCGTTGCCTTCGCCATTCCCGTGAGTACAGCTGACTCTTAAAGGAAATTTCTCAAAATGAATGAATTGTGTACTCCCCTGGGCTAGGAACACATTCACATTGTAATCTTTCTTCATCTTTTCTGTTTCAAAGATTAAGCAGCCTGATTCCGGGAGCTCTGAGGAAAAGCAGGTAAGCATCTTTTAGGTTTATCACGTAGTCACATTACTTAAGCAGCTGTATGGGAGGCACCACAAACATATTTGTTGCCATTTTACTTCTTTTCATAGTCAGGCTGTTAATTGGTGAGTATTTATTGACTGCCGGCTTTCAACCTAAGCCAGTATTAAGTACAGTTACAGATGGTCTCCGACTTCATGATGGTTCCATTTACAATTTTTCAACTTCACGATGGTGGGAAAGTCATTTGCATTTAGTAGGAACCATGCTTCAGATTTTGAATCTTGATCATTTCCGGGGCTCGCGAAGTATGGTCCAATACTCTCTTGTGATGCTGGGGTAGAGAGTCGAGGCACGCAGTCAGTCACGCCATCACGAGGTAAACACCTGAATGCTTTCAGCCATTCTGTACCCATACAACCATGTCATTTTTCAGTTTCAGTATAGTAGTCAATACATTAAATGAGATATTCAACACTTTATTATAAAATAGGCCTTGCGTTAGATGCTTTTGCCCAACTGCAAGGTAATGTAAGCATTCTGAGCCTGTTTAAGGTAGGCTAAGTGGCGCCATCATGGCCAGTAGGTTAGATGTATTAAATGCATCTTTGATCTACCATATTTTTAACATGCGATGGGTTTATTGGGACATAACCACATTGCAAGTTGAGGAAGATCTGTATAGTTTCTAGTAAATAAATGCTCTTAATACCAAACTAGTTGTTTTATATAATAAAATAATGCTCTGGCGCATTATCATTTATGTAAAAGGAATTCTATGAAGTCATGTGACTTTTTCTTTCCATGAGTCATCATACTGCACTAGACATAGAAAACCCCATCTTTTGCTTTACTAAGTTTGAAATTTGTCTCACACACTGGACAGTTTGTATGACCATAATATTCATAATATTTCCTAAGATATTAGTCAAGAAGCCCATTATAAAAAGAAAGGTTTTTATGCTGTTTGGATCTCTTTCGCTTGTCAGCTGACTTTAGAGAACAACTTTCTAACCGAACATAAGACCAAATCCATAGATGTACATGCCCCAAAACAGGAGAAACTGCCAGCAAACAACAAACGGGCATTGTCCTGAGGAGCTCAGACAAAAGGCACAGGGAGTTCAATCCCAGAGGAACAGAATAAAGGCCTGTGTAGAGTTGCCTGGGGTCACTGAAAGGAGATTGCTTAACGAAGACATTAGGAGAAGTATTGCTGCATGTGTTTGGGTGCGCAAGTGGGTGGCTACAGGCACGTCTGTTTTCCGACTGATTTGAGAAAAGAAGTATTGAAGCACAATAATAGGCCAGAAAACTTAACATTTCCAGAAAAGATAGAGTTTACACTATTTGAGGCAAGAATTGGTGCCTTTTTCATAGAATAAATATGGCCCATAAAGCTATGACAGTATAAATTATTCAATTATATTTAGTAGAGAAGTGAAGAACCCAACCTTCCAGAATCCTAGCAATTCAGAGCTCGCAGGATATATGTGAAAGGTATAAGGCTATACCTCTGAAGGTGAAGGTCGGTTATCTGTGAGTGTTAACGACTGTTAGGGGGGGTTAATGGGTTTGTTTTGTTCATCTATATTGTCTTCATATTACCTTGTTCTAAATCATAAATTTAACTTATAAATGCCTTCTGTCTGAGCCCATATTACATGTAGCAGCAGGAAATATATATATTAAATATATATGTTATACCATATTTACATATCGTTTTTATATATTTCTAAAGAAAAAAGAGAGGGAAACTTGTAACTCCCTAGAGCAGCAGTTTCACATCTTGCTTAGGCAAGGAGCCCCTTCCTTCAGCAAAAGCTTTCAAAGAAGCCCAATATGAAGTTGCTCTGGTTGGAGCCAGCCCTGGAGGAAACCCCAAGTGCTACTGACCCTTCGCCTCCCTGCCCCTCCCCCACCCGGTGGCTGGCTGTGAAAGGGACCCTGTGGAACGGCCAGGGCTCTTATTCTCAATGACAGGGATGGGAACGGATTGGCTCTGGGTGATACAGCCCATCAGATGACACTTATTCAGAGCAATTTCCACTCCTCTGCACTAGGATAATCATTTTCCAGATAAATAACTTGGCTAAAGGAAAGACCATTCCATTCACGTCTCTGGCACCTTGGAGCAATAGAACTTTTGTGCAATGATGTTACTATTAAAATAATATCATATTTCTGCATGGTCCGCCCAGAAGGCAATGAGACACATGTGGCAACTGAACTCACAATGTAGCTAGTGAGACTGAGGAACTGAATTTTTAATTATATTTCATTTTAATTAAATGAAATAACCACATGTTATATGGCCGGAGGATCCTGTATCAGACAGCACAGCCTTAGAGAGTTCCTCCTTGTTCCATAGAGGAAACAGTGAAGATCCCCACTAATTAAGGGCACCTCTGCTTTAGATGTGTTTTATCTGAGGGGCAGTTCCAGCTAGCGAGCACAGAACAGGAGCGCACGGTGTTCAGCACGCACAGAATGCGTCACTGCGAAGAGCCAGTTTGGCTGGATTTGAACCCTGGCTCTGCCACTCGCTACCACTTAACTTCTTTGTGGCTGAGCTTCTCCCGATCTGTAAAATGGGAATGATAACGATACCCATCTCACAGGGGGTTGAGAGGATTAAACGAATAAATATTGGTAAATCACCTTGAAAGGATGCCTGACCTAAGTAAGTGCTATGTAAGAGTATATTACATGAATCTGTAAGAAAAAGGAAATGATAAAAGAGGTATCTAAGGCTCTGGTTGACCACATACTGGCATCTTATGCTTGTCCATCAAGATCCGTGAAGGATAGTTGTTTTTTCAGTGTATCACTTATGTGATAAAATCTTATGTTTCCTTTTTTAATAATGACAAATATGCAACATTTTTTGTAGCTTTACCACAAATACCCAGGTGCTGTAGCTACTTGGCTAAAGCCTGACCCATCTCAGAAGCAGACTTTCCTAGCACTACAGGTATTTTTCATTTTAACTAATTTTAAGAATTAAATGTCTCACATTTAGAGAACAACACAAAGTAGCCAGCATCATGCAGGCCATTCAGGCCAATTAAATGGATCCTTCCCGCCTGTTGGTAAACGTGAGCTTAGGATAGCAGTTGATCTGGTTATGTTGGCCTTTCCCCCCTTACAAGGCCGCCTACTTAAGAGGCTACAAAACGAGACCTGCTTTGGATAGAAAAGGCTAACTTTTGAATTAAAGTGTGAGACATGTTTGATGTAAACTGATATGTGTCCCTCCTTCTTCAGAACACTGTGCTCTCTCAAGAAACTGATGACTTCCAACAAAAGGTGAGTTCTCACTGTGAATCAGAAGCCGACCACGCCTTGGATAGATGAAAGAAGCCACTCTTTCTCTGATGACATGGCCTGGGTTCGATTCTGACAATATTCTAGTTAGCAAATTTTACAGTAAATTTCCAATTTAAAACTGGCTCAGGAAGAAAACATGTATTTACTAAACGTCAGAAATACCAGGTTTCTTCAGATAAGTTTAGTGTGGCAGGAAATGTTTACCAATGTCTGTTATTTGAAATACTAAGCCTCTTAACATTTTATTTAAGGTATTTTGTAGATGTCTTATCTAATATCTGATAAGCATCTAATAACGCTGATGAAAGCCAAGATTTTGTCTAAGGGAACATTTCTGTTCCTAACATAATGGTTTCTGTGACAGCTATTCTTTTTATTAGGACTACTGATACATTCGCTAAAGAGATAATTAAAATTTATTTTCTTTATGAATCTCTAATTAGGAAAGTTAGATAAATAATCCAGTATATTTGCTAATCGGAAGTTTAATAGACATTCAGTGGTTCATTTGGTTGATAGATTTGAGTTGCAGTTTATACATAAGCGTAATGGAGTCAGCTTTTGCTTATCCATGCTGATAAGGGGGTGGTTTTAGGTTTTGATGCATGCATTAATATATGGATGCTCCCATCTCCCGAGAATTCTCATTTCAAATAAAGGATAATTTACAATTACGTATCTGTATTTATTTCATCATTGAATTTGGTAAATTAAATAATGTCTAATATGAACAAGGAAAAACAATGTTATCGAAAGAAATGTCATATGGCTTGAAAATGTCTATGAAAGTAATTATTTATGGAAAAGCAAGAAAAATACCTCAGATTATGGTTCCATTTATCCTGGTGTTAAAAAAGAAATTGGAAGATACTCACTTTTGCTCCTAGAAGCCACTGAATACATTGTTGTGAATGCAAAGATTCTGAAACCAAATTAGTTTGAAAGACTAATGCACTCTAAAGACTAAGGGAAAATAAAAACCCTTACCCCAATTTTTCTGGCCATCTTGTTTTTTAGACCCTCTCAAGCAAGTCCGATGAAAGCCACGATGATGCGGATGAAGATGACGGAGACGATGTGGATAGCCAGGATTCCGTTGATTCTAATGACGTAGATGACAACTCTAACCAGTCTGATGAATCTGATGAACTGGTCACGGATTTTCCCACGGACTTTCCAGCAACCCAATTCTTCACTCCAGCTGTCCCCACAAGAGACTCAAATGATGGCCGAGGTGATAGTGTGGCTTATGGACTGAGGTCCAGATCTAAGAAGTCCCACAGATATGAAGTCCAGGTAAATCCTTGAACAGACACATCAGATATTTATGATTAGAGCCCGATTCTAGGAAACCAGAGTGTGCATGTTGACATTCATTCATTCATTCATTCAGTAAGCATTATTAATTTATGACTTTTTAAAAGATTTTTAAAACATATTTATTTTAGAGAAAGAGAGAGCAGGGGGACTGGTAGAGGTGGAGGGAGAGGGACAAGCAAACTCCACGCTGAGCTCACGACCCTGAGCTCATGACCTGAGACGAAATCAAAAGTCTGGCACTTAACTGGCTGAGCCACCCCAGCACCCCTAATTTATGACTATTGAACACAAAACCTTTTTTCACTTGGTGATTTTATGGTTAAGCCCATGCAATTCTCCCTACTTTTGTCTCTCAATCACAATGATTATTTCCCAAATCCTGGCTATAAAGTATTTATTCTATTCACTTTTTTAGATTAAAGAAAAGAACTTTGGAAAACAGCAATTATTTTCACAATACAATGGTCATGTTTTGAAGTTAAATACCTAAGAAGAACTGTAGAGTTGCAAATTGTGCTGAATCTGTAGTCGAAGGATCTGAATTCGACACATAGCCTTGCTGCTTACTAATCATTTGACTTTTTAACTTTCAATTCACTTTCCCTTTATGTAAAGCAGAAATCGTGAGACCTACGTCATAGTCTTTATCATATGCATAATGACGTATCTATTAAACTAAGAAGATGAATATGTGAAAAGGCTCGGTAAAAAAACCAAAGTAACTTGCTAGTCCTGTTTTTTGCTTCAGCCAAATTTAGACAATTTTCAGTATAATTGGCCTAAAAGTTAAAAAGCAGAATTACAATGTTCCCATCCCTGGCTCTTCATTTAATTCTCCTTCCATTTGTTCTGTGATTCAGTATCCTGATTCTACAGAGGAGGACTTGACATCACTTGTGAAAAGTGGGAGTATGGAAGATGACTTCAATGCTGTCCTTCTTTCCCAGACAGTGCGGGGGACTTCCGACGGGGACAGCCATGCGAAAGACAGTCAGGAAACAAGTCAGCTGGATGACCACAGTATGGAAACCAAGAGCCGCAGGCACACCAGAGAGTATAAGCTGAGAGCAAGTGATGAGAGCGATAGGCATTCCCATGAGATTGATAGTCAGGAAAACTCTGAAGTCAGCAGTGAACTTGTCAGCCAAATAGTTCAAAGCCATGAAAAGGGGCTTGTCCTAGATTCCAAGAGTGAGGAAGATAAACACCTGAAATTTCACACTTCTCATGAATTAGATAGTGCATCCTCGGAGGTCAATTAAAAGGAGAAAATGCAATTTCTTACTCTGCTTTTAGTAAAAAGAAAAAATACATTGTAGCAGGATGGGAAAGAATATGAAATGCTTATTTCTCAGCTTAGTTGGTGAATGTATATGTATATGGATCTGGAAATAGGTCCTGTTTTTGATCATTAGTCTAGTGTGTAGCTTCATGGTAACACCCTTGTGAATTAAAAGCTTCAGGGTTTGGTCTATGTTCTTTTCATATAAGAAATGCAAGCTATCACTGCATTGTAATGTTTGCTATTCTTTTATGAATAGAAATTTATGTAGAAGCAAACAAAACACTTTACACACTTATAAAAGAATATAAAATTTTATGTCACTATAATCTTTTGTTTTTTTAATTAGTGTATATTTGGTTGTGATTATTTTTTGTGTGTGTGAATAAATCTTATGTCTCAAATATAATGAGTTTGGTAGCATCTTTTTCTTTTTTTTTCTTTCTTTTCTTTTTTCTCTTTTTTTCCTGCAGCTGAAATATAAATGACATATAACATTGTGTAAGTTTAAGGTACACCACATGATGATTTGATACACTCTTATACTGCAAAATGATCACCACCACATTAGTTAACATCCCTATCTTGTCACCTTCTCTATCCTAATCATTTTTTTTTTTTTTGTGGTAAGAGCATTCAAGATGTACTGTCTTAGCAATCAGTTGCTACTTTAATGAACCTGCTAAACTTAGTAGAGAGCAATCCAGAGTCTGCTGGATCAACCGTACAGTTTCGGGCTGAGCTAGGGTTCCTAGTTAAAGAAATAGGATTCAAGTTGAGGTTGATGTTCAGCCAGAAATCCTCCAACCATGCAGGACCCTGACACCCAGGGGAACACCTTTTTCTAATTTTCACAAAGCTGATATAAAAGCTAATGAAAGCCTAGTTGCAATCACAAATCAATTTTATTGTTTCTCATCACTCACCGTTAATTTGCTCAGTAAATTTATTGCTTTGTTGCCTTTGGATGAAAAACTGACAGTTTCCATAGCAGTTTTGTCCCATAGCTATTTGGATCACCTGTAGATAATAAACGGTCCCCTTCTATTGGAAAATTTTTAAGTGCAGTTTCAGGTAATAATCAAGCTTTTCAATTTCATTCAAAACTAAAAGTTCTGGAAGCGTGAAGTGGAGCAAGCATCTTTACTTCCATGTCTTGCTCCTCTGCTCTTTCGAAAATTAGAAATTCCATTTGGAAATTTTAAAATTCTCTATTAAGTAACATTTAGGACAAAAGGGGGAAAATTAAGGGGAAGAATTTCTAAAAAAGAACCATAATGAAAACACAAAATCAATAGAATATAGTTAAATCAGTGATCACAGAAAAATCATAGCCTTAAATTCTTGCAGCAACAAACACATCAAAAAATGAAAATAAATAAATAGAGCTCCCATCTTAAAAATTAGGAAAGAACAACAAAGTAAAGCAAAAGAAGGCAGAAGGAAGGAAATAATAAACTTAAAAGCAAAAGTAATGAGGTAGAGACAGAAAAATAGCAGAAACTGATAAATCCAAATGCTGACTTTTTGTAAAACAACAACAAAATAGATAAACCATTAACTCACCCAGTAAAGGAAGAAAGGCAGAAAAAACAAATCAGAAATACAAACAAGGAGATAACCAATGACATTAGTAAGTTTTTAAATATTGAAAGAGACTACTTTACACAACTCAATGCAAATAAAATGGAAAACCTAGGTAAACTGGATTATTTTCTAAGAAAATACAACTTATCAAAATTGACTTTGTTATACTTGGAAAGCATAAGTAGACAGATTTCCATAGAAGAAAGAGAAAAAGTTATCGAGAACTATAAAAACTAGATCCAAATGATTTTACAGGGGAATTCTATCAAACCCTCAAAGACCAGATAAGCCCAATCCCATTAAATTGTAGAACAGAAGGAAAACTCTCAATGATCTCTATGAAACAAGTATAATTCTGAGACCCAAACCTGGTAAGATTACACACACCCACACACACACACAAGAAAACTATAAAGCAGTCTCAGTCATACTAGCAATGGAACAATCCTAAATAAAATGTCAGCAAACAGAATCTAAAATCAAGTTTAAAGAGTGCATCATAATCAAGAGGGGTTTATTCCCAGACATTGAAGCTTCAATATTAGTAAATTCATTCCTATAGTTCATCATATAGTTAGATCTAAAGAGAAAGATGTTATATGATTAGATGTATAGGTGACAAAAAGGACTTTGTTTTAGACAGCTATTACTAGGGTGAAAATAGTGAGTAACAAATACCCCCAGTATCTCAGTGGCTTTCAATGTCAAATATTTCCATTGTTCTCACTCACCAGTCTGTGGGTTGGCAGGGATGCTTATGCTTCAGGCTACAGGATGAATTCAAGTCTCCTCCATATGCTTCTCCATTTGGGATCAGCAACTACCCAGGGCATGTCTTTCTGATGGTAGAGGTGGAAACACAAGAGGGGTGAGCAGAAACATATGATGCTTTGGACTCTGAACTTGACACACGACTACTGTTGATCAAATTCCATTGTTTAAAGCAAGTCACATGCTTAAACCCAAAATCAGTGTACTGGTAAAGTATTCTCTCCCAACAATAAATCATGATAGAAGGGAAAAAAGAAATAATTGTGAACACATAGTAAAATGTACCACAGCCTTTGATAAATTTCAACACTCATTCATAATTTCAGAAAAATAAAATAAAAATTAAGATATACTTTCTTAACATGATGAAATATTTTATACCTCAACTCAAAAACCAGCATCCTACTTAATAGAGAAACAATTCTCTGTAGAATAAAGCAGTTATTTCCTCTGCTTTGCTACTATGTAACAAAGTATTGGAGATAAAAGCTAATAATCATAGGGGCGCCTGGGTGGCACAGCGGTTAAGCATCTGCCTTCGGCTCAGGGCGTGATCCCAGCGTTATGGGATCGAGCCCCACATCAGGCTCTTCTGCTATGAGCCTGCTTCTTCCTCTCCCACTCCCCCTGCTTGTGTTCCCTCTCTCGCTGGCTGTCTCCATCTCTGTCAAATAAATAAATAAAATCTTTAAAAAAAAAAAGCTAATAATCATAAGCATTTAGATGCATAAGACTTGAGAAATAATTAAATTATATCTCTATGTAGATCATGTAATACTACACCTAGAAAACAAAGAATCAATACTAAAGATAATAATATCTGAAACGTGCCATAATATAAAATTTACCTGATACATATATACAAAAATGCAAACAGTAATCATTTAAAAGATACAATGTCATTTAATATAGAAACCAAAAAAGGATAAAATACTTAAGGAAACGTGCCAAAATTTATTAGAAAAACTGCGGTAAGTGAAAAGCACTTCTGTAAGCTAAAAAAGTCTTGAAGAAATCAAAAGACATCATTTGTTCTCATACAGGACAACTCAACACCATAAAGACGACAATCCTCCCCAAGTAATATGTAAATGTGATTCCAATTAAAATAAAGGTAAGCTTTTTCCTAGAGTTACGCAAGCTAATTCTAAAGTTCATATGGATGGACCATGAGAGACTGTGGACTCTGAGAAACAAACTGAGGGCTTCAGAGGGGAGAGTGGTGGGGGATTGGGATAGGCCGGTGATGGGTGGTAAGGAGGGCACATATTGCATGGTGCACTGGGTGTTATACGCAACTAATGAATCATGGAACATTGCATCAAAAACCAAGGATATACTGTATGGTGACTAACATAACATAATAAAAAATTATTATAAAAAATAAATAAATAAAGTTCATATGGAAAAATAAACACACAATAATGAAAGGAAAATCCTGAAAAATAAAAGCAGTAAGAGAGGACTAGCCCTAATAAGTATTAAATCAGACTATAAAGCCTCTCTAATAAAAACACTGTCATACCGGCAAACAAATGGAATGGGAAGGGAATAGAAAATCCGAAAATAGACCCAAGTACATAGGGAAATTACTTGACAGCATCTAAGATCACTTGGGAAAAGACAGACTTTTGAGTAAATGGTGTTGAGTGACTGGATATTCCTTTGGAAAAAGATAAAACTGGTTCCATATCTCACACTATCCATCAGAATAATCTCCAAAGAGACCAGAGATGTAAATTTAAAAGGAAACTATAAAAACATTAGACACATACGTGAGGGAGTTACTTTATAACTTGGGTGTGGGGAAGCTTTTCTAACCATGAGAAGACTCGATCCCATATCACCTGCTATAAACTAAATGTTCTTGTCCCTCTAAAATTCATATGTTGAAACCTGATCTCCAACACGAGGGTATTAGGGTCAGGGCCTTTGGGAGGTGACTAAGTCATGAGAGTGGAGTCCTCATGAATGGGATCAGTGTCCTTACAAAAGAGACCCCTGAGAGTTCCCTGGCGCCTTCTACCACGGCAGGGGTGGGGGTAGGGGGCACAGTAAGAAAATGGCTGTCTGTGAACCAGGAAGCAGGCCCTTACCAGACACCAGCTCTACGGACGCCTTGGTCTTGAATTTCCCAGCCTCCAGAACTGTGAGACGTAAATGTCTGTTGTTCATAAGACACCAGGTCTTTTTTGGTATTTTTGTTACAATAGCTCAAACAAGCTAAGACACCACCATCCTTGAAATCATCATTAATGAGGTGCAGCAACCCCTTGGCCTCCCATTATTCTTGCTTCATCTGCCACTTCATCACCATCAGCCACAGGCTTTATTGATTGTGTTGCCCCTGCCCGCCGCAGAATACAAGCATCCCATTTCCTCCTGGCAAGTGGCTTCACACTGTGGTCAAATCCTAGGATGCACCAAATTAATCCAGTTAATCCCCAAAACTAAGGTTCAGACTTCATGAGAGAGAATGGAGTTGTAGCCCAGGGGATGGCAGAGAAGTTTGCTGTGTTATCCTGGGCCACAGCTGATCCATAGCTGGGGGGCTGTAGCTGGCAAACAGGACACTTCCCACTGGAGTACCAGGAGGCTGAGGCTGGCAAGCAGGAAACCACTGACCACGACTGCAGAGCAAAACCCTGCAGGCCAAGGGGCCAGGAAAGCTCACCGGAGAGTGAGGGACCCTGGGTGTTCTTGCACAGTGCTGGCAGCAGCTCCACGGCTCCACCAGACTGATGACCAGAAAGATAGGACACCAGCCAGCAAAAGAAGCCCGTTTCCTGCAGCGTCCCTCCAGTGCCATCTACTGACAAAGCTTGCCATCGTGCCAGCTGGCCAAGGCAGCACGTGCACAGGGTCCAATCCAGTACCACAAAGCGGGACAGCCCTAAACTGATAGCTGTCACAGGCTCTTTGGAGGAAAAAGCTGATTTCCCCTCCTTGGGCAAAACAAGTAAAAAATAAGCCTGGGAAATCTCTTCAGTGATAGAATGCAAGGAAGCCTTCAAAGACAAAATGGGGTCATAACCAAGGCACCAAAGACCAAACTTGAAGGGGATTTCCATTCGCCAAAACTGGAGTGATTTGAGAATAAAAAGAACAATGGCCATAATGAATTATAACAAATTGAATTTTTTTTAGTTTCTTTGGTACATAGCGAAACTATAAGAGAGAGCATAAAAGAAGGAAAGGTCTTCTTTACAGATGAATGCCAGCTAGTAGTAAATGTAGGAGGAATGATAAAATTAGAAAATCAGTTTGCAACCCACAGTGCAACACTGACTCAGGAAATGATCACTAATGAGTGTTAAAAGAATTGCACAAAAGGTTATTGGCAACAGGATGCTCCCCTCATCCTAGAAGTTCACCCCACAAATTAGTAATTCCAAAACAAGAAGATGCTTCTAACTAGAGAGTTTTGGTGATCACCATCTTTACCTAGTAATCAAACTTAGCTTCACAAGTGGGACGGCTAGATGTTTGCTTTCTAACGTCACACAATAAGAAGCATACAACATCCCCTATGAAACGTTTTTGTAAAAAGATGTTTAACATAATCAAATCAGGAAAACAAGCAAACCCAGATATTGAGTTACTCAATGATACGACTGGCCTGAACTTTCCAAAAAATAAAGTTACTAGATGAAATACAGAACACTGTTTTTTTGAACGTCAGATGAACAACAAAATCATCTTTTAGTGTAAGCATGGTATATATTATACTAAAGGATGAGTGATTGTTTATCCGACATTCAAATCAACCGAGCATCCTGTATTTTTATTTTCTAAATCTTTCAACCCTGGAAAAAAAAAGGGTGTTATCCTATTCTAGATTAAAAGCCTAAAGAGGTATAACCAGGAGCAAACCATGAACTTTGGCACCTGGACTGAAAAAGAAACAAGACTATAAAACACATTTTGGTGACAATCATGGTAATTGGAATACACAGTATGTTAGATGATATTGCAAAATTACTGTTATTTTTCTTAGGTGTGATCATGGCATCATGTTTATGAAATGGACATCCCTGTTCTTCAGAAATATATAATGAAATATTCAGGATTGATATGCCATGGTTTTTGTAATTTGCTTTCCAATGATTCAGAAAACACACACACACACACACACACACACAGAGTACACAAGGAGAAAGAAACTAATGTAGCAAAATGTATTATTCTTTCAATTTTTGTCAAGGTTTGGAAATGTTCCCAAAATTGGGGGTAGGAGGAAAGAGCCAGCAGAATACAAAAATGTATGATGAATAACGTCCTTAAAATAATGTCTCCTCCATTGACATCAAAGTCTCAGAGCAATTCCTTCATGGTTTACTTCTTATATAAAATCAAGGAAAAGGAATTAATATATTTTTACAACTAAAAAAACCCCAATATTTAAACTATGTCCCATCGCCTACATATCCCCTAATGACCCTGTAGACACTCCCTTCAGTTGCAATCTGACAATCTTTTCACCCTTTTTCCATGTCAGTAGCATAACCTAACCATGATTCGGAGTGCTTTTTGACTGGTCCCTGGCACTGCCTCTCCCCCTCTCCCACACCCAGTATTTCAGGCTTCTAGGAACAGTGGCTCCGAAGATTGATTGCAATTATAACGGTAACGACAAAACTTCCCTGTGAGTCAGTGGTGCCTGTGCAGCAGGACAGAGGCAAATCACTAAAATAAGCAGTTCTGTTCTGGATCTGTACTGAACATTCAGAAAAGGACTTAAAAACCCTATTTGTGCAGGTTGAAGAAAAAACTCTTCTACGGCACAGTTTCATGAGGCAGCGTTTTATGTTTCCTCAATTTTGTGAATTGCCATCCTGAAGCATTATGAATTATGCTCTCCACTTGCAACACCCAGACCCAAAGCCCACACTAACATGTTACACGTTCAACTGCAGTCTCTTTGACTTAACCTCTTTTATTCCAAATACCGTAAAGACTCATGTCTGACTAATCTAATGTGGTTATTTTAATCCAAAGGGCAGCTATATATTGCATATTAGGTCCCTATCTCCAAGAATAGATGCCCCCACCCTTAAGATGCAAACAAATAAATCCGGGAAACCTATGTGGCTAAACAGAGTCATCTAGTCAAATTGAAAGCATAGGTTGGCAACCAAAAAGGCAAAAGACCAGTTGCCTCTGAGGAACCACCAAAAGAATGTGGGGCAGACCTAAGGGAAAAATCCAAAATAAGGGTCCTAAAGGTGCCCTAAGTATTACCAACATCATTTAGAACATATCAAGGTGATACTTTGAAGTTATTATTTATAAATTATTGAGTAAACGTACAGAAGTTTTGCATGGAAATAATACACCCAATTTCTTGAAGGTGAGAATAGGTGAGGGGTGGCCTAACCCTAGTAAAGCTCAAATGCCTGACTTTCCCCACACATCACCTTCTTCCTCATTCCAGACACTAACACTGGGGAAGAAGCGGATTAAGTGCTGATGCTGACATGTTCTTCTAGAGAAGGACCCTATTGTCTTAGTCTGTTTGGGCTGCTATAACAAAAATACCACAAACGGGATGGTTTATAAACAACAGAAATTTATTTCTCACAGTTCGGAAGGCTGGGAAAGCCAAGTCGTGGCACCAGAAGATTGGGTGTCTGGTGAGAGCTCACTTTCTGGTTCATAGACAGCCATCTTTCTGCTGTGTCTTCATGTGGTGAAAGGGACTGGCGATCCCTCTGGAGCCTCCTTTTTAAGGTCATTCTGGGCTGTGCCCTCTTGAGCTAACCATGTCCTTAATACCTTCATATTGTGGTTAGGATTTCAACATATGAATTGGGGCAGGGGCGGGGGGTTGTGGACAAAGGAACAGTTGGTCTATAGCTCCTACCCTCTAGCCTCAAAGCTTTTGGAGATGGGCCAAAACACAGGCAGACTCTACTTGGCAGTGCCTCCAGAGCCTCTCTGGAGGTGTCAAATCAATGATCTCATCTACCTCAAAAAACTTGACAAACAAGAGCAAAACAAACCCAATGTCCCTTTTTACCACTTTCATCCAACATACCCCTGGAAGTTCTAGTCATTGCAATAAGGAAAAAATAAATTTAATTTAATTTAAAAAGTAAAGAGTACACAAATTAGAAAAGAAAAAATAAAACTATTTTCAGACAACATGGTTTTCTATGTAGAGAATTCCGAGAAACCTACAAAACATTTCTAGAACTAAACAATGACTCCAATAACTTGTAGGATTTGAGATCAACATACAAAAATCAATTGAATTCCTATATACTGACAATGAACAAGTTAAAACCAAAATTAAAATGATGTCATTTATACTTGCTAAAAAAATGAAATGTTTTGGTATAAATCTAAAAAATTATGTATAAGATCCGTATGATAAAAGTTACAAAATGCTGATTTAAAAAAAAAAAACACAAAAAATACCTAAATACTTGGGGATTCACACCAGGCAATAGCAAAAAATCCTAAACAATCCGATTAAAAAATGGACAGGAGAATAAATAGACATTCTTCCAAAGAAGATATAAAGATGGCAAACTGGTACATAAGAAGGTGCTCAACATCACTAATTATCAAGGGAATCAAAATCAAAACTACAAGGAGATATTACCTCATACCTGTTAGAATGGCTATTATCAAAAAGACAAGAGATATCAAGCGTTTGCAAAAATATGGAGAAAAGGGAACTCTTGTGCACTATTGGTAAAAAACATAAATTGGTACAGTGACTAGGGAAAACAGTATGGAGGCTCCTCAAAAAATTAAAAACAGAGCTACCATATGACCCAGCAATTCCACTTCTGGGTATTTATCCAAAGGAAGTTTGGATAGGGAGGTTTGGATAAGGAAGTGATTTATCCAAAATCATTATCGATTCATCAGAAAGATATAACAATTGTAAATATTTACTCATTATTGGAACACTTAAACATATAAAACAAATATGAACAGAAATGAAAGGGCAAATAAACAGCAATAAAACAATAGTAGAGGACTTTATACTCCATATTCAACAATGGATTCATCATCAGACAGAAAATCAATAAGGAGGGGCGCCTGGGTGGCACAGCAGTTAAGCGTCTGCCTTCGGCTCAGGGCGTGATCCCGGCGTTATGGGATCGAGCCCCACATCAGGCTCCTCTGCTATGAGCCTGCTTCTTCCTCTCCCACTCCCCCTGCCTGTGTTCCCTCTCTCCCTGGCTGTCTCTATCTCTGTCAAATAAATAAATAAATAAATAAAATCTTTAAAAAAAAAAGAAAATCAATAAGGAAACAGTGAGCTTGTATAACACTATAGAGCAAATGAAAATAACAGACATTTATAGAATGTTATTTTCAGCAGCAGCAGAATACACGTTCTTTTCAAGCACATTCTCCAGATAGATTGTATGCTGTGCCACAATACTAGTCTTAACGAATTTAGGAAGACTGAAATCATATCAGTCTTTCCTAATCATGATGGTATAAACTAGTAAGGAAAGTTGGAATATTCACAAATATATGGAAATTAAACAACACACTCTTCAACAACTTGTGAGTCAAAGAAGAAATTAAATGAGAAATCAGAAAGAATCTTGAAATGGAATAAAAACATGCCAAAACTTATAGGGTCCAATAAAAGCAATTCTAAGTAGGAAGTTTATAACAATAAATGATTGGATTAAGAAAAAAGAAAGTTCTCAGATAAACAACCTAACTTTACACTTCAAGGAACTAGAAAAAACTAAGGCAAATTTAACAGAATAAAAGAAATAACAAAGATTAAAGCAGAAATAAATGAAATAATGAGTAGATGGACAATAGAAGAGATAACAAAACTGTATTGGTTCTTTGAAAAGATAAAATCAACAAACCTTTCATTAGACAGAGAGAGAGAGAGAAAAGACTCAAATAAATAAAACTATAAATGAAATGAAAGAGGGGACATTACAACTACAGGAATATAAAAGATCATAAGAGACTATTATCAAAAATCTTATGCCAATGAATTGGATAAACTAGAAGAAATGGATAAATTCTTAGAAACATTCAACCTACCAAGACTGAATCATGAAGAAGTAGAAAATGTGAACAGTTCAATGACAAGTAAGGACATTGAATCAGTAATCAAAAATTTCCCAATAAAAAAACCAAACAAACAAACCCAAGCCCAAGTGGCTCTATGGGCAAGTTCTATCAAACACTTACGGAAAAAATAAATGCCAATCTTTCTCAAACTCTTCCAAAATATTGAAGAGAAGGGAACACTTCCAAACTCATTTTACAAGACGAGTGTTAATATAATAATGGATATATGTCATTCCACATTTGTCCAAACCCACGGAGGTAGGACACCAAGCATGAACTCTAATGTAAACTGTGGACTTTGAGTGATTATGTTGTGTCCATGTGGGTTCATCAAATATAACGAATGTACCACTCTGGTGGGAAATGTTGGTAATGGGGAAAGCTATGCATGTGAGAAAGGAGGCACATGGAAAATCTCTTTACCTTTCCCTCAATTTTGTGTGAACCTAAAACTGCTCTTAAAAAATAAAGTCTTTAAATATGGGGGGGAGAAAACCACAACAGTGGTGAAAAATTTTAGCATATCACTTAGGGTCACTTAGATTCAATTAGGAAATAGATGACATACTCAACAGGCTAATCTGACTAGGAGTTATATAGAACGGACCAGCTTTTGTTTTAGGCTAATTTGGCCCCACGACTGAAGCATTATCTTTCTGAGTCTTCTACTCAATGCCCCATATATTACAGTTTCCCTACCTTGGATGTTGAGAACTAGAAAATTTTCTTGCTCTGTGAGAGTGTCAGAAATTTTCCCACTTGCTCCTTTCAGGTAGTTATTTCCCCCGCAGATTTCCCGGCAGGCAGTTCTGTGCTGAGGCAGATTCCTCACTTGCACACTCTGAAATGAAAGGGCAATTCTGGGAGAAGTCTGGAGCTCCTTCCACAGTTCTCTCCCCTCTGGTACTCTGTCTGCAAATTGGCCTACCTTGTACCTTGGCCTCCTTGGCCACCTTGGCCCCCCCAAATTCTCAACTTAGTCTTCTCAACTAGGAGGGACTACACTGCAGCCTGGGAACCCCCTCTAGGTAATTATTGGGAAACCATAGAACTGTCATCCTTTGTTTATCTCCTCGTTTGTTTATCTTCTTTCAAGGATTACTGTTCATCACTACTGATTGTCTGATGTTTGAAAACCATTCTTTATAAAACTTGACTGTTTTGTTTTCTGTTTTTTTTAAATTGAGGGTAAGTGGATATATCCGTCCCTGCTGCTCTGTCAGGGCTGGGAACAGAAATCCTTTAAAAATAATTTTAACTTAAAAAAATAATGAAAAAGACCAAATAAATATATGACCACAGAGAAAGAAAGAGTGAGCTGGCAGAATTCACAGGAGGAATTAAGGATTTAAATAAATAATTGGAGAAATAAAAGTCACATTCGAAACTATAAAAATGAAAGATACAGGGGCGCCTGGGCGGCTCAGTCGGTCATGACCTTGGGGTCCTGGGATGAGCCCTGCTCAGGCTCCCTGCTTCTCCCTCTCCCTCTTCCCCCCTCCCCCGCTTGTATTCTACCCTCCGCTCTCTCAAATAAAGACATAAAATCTTTTTTTTTCAGGGTTGGGATAGATAACTTTTATTCCAAAAGAATTCCATATCCATATTCCATATCAATAACAGCATTTAGGTAAGTGTATACCCTTGCTTCATAGACAACGTTCATTTGAGTGCCTAAGTTAAGGCATTTAAAAATTATATATATATAATTTACATCACCCATCCAATCTCATTTCCTTATATAGGCAGCATCCTATAAAATGAAAAGTCTGATTCTAAAGGCCATATCTGCATGTAAAATTTTAAAAATTAATATATGCATGGATTTTTTTACACCCATCTTATAAAAACAGTATGTTCCGTTTCCAGGGATAATTAGCATCAACTTTGTCTGCTGCTAATTTCAGTTATTTCTCACCAAGTACATTAAAAAAAAAGTGAACGATACAGTAACATGGAGGGCAGGATTTGTAAAAACTTCTGTTAAAAAATAGAAAATGATAAAAAGAGAAATAATCAGAAAGAAGATAATACAAAAATCAAACACCGTAGCTCCAACATATGCATAATTGGTATTCCTGAATAAAGAAAGCAAAATTTAAATTATTCCAAAATTACAAATGAAGAAAACTTCCCTAAAATAAATGAAAAATTGCATTTGCTGACTAAACCCGTATAATTTTTCCCAGAAAAATAATTATGCATAATAATCAACACAATGATGTACTCTAGAGCAGGATAATAAAAAATTCACTAAGCAGGTAGATTTTGGGTAGGAAAATCAAGTCATCTGCCACAGCTGAGAGGAAAGAGTGGGTTTAATCTGAACTCTACTTCTCCATGGCAACATTTAATGACAGAGGAAGGTGGAGGAATGTGTCTAGGATCTTGAAAAGAAGGAAGATTGAACCAAGAATATTAAACCCAGCCCATTTGTTTTATGTTTATGGCAACAGAAAGGCACTCTCAATTTTGTACAGACTCTGGGAATAATGAGGCATTAATGAGTCCTTCTTTAAAAAAACGAAAAAAAGAACACTTAATAAAAACTCTATCCCAAAAGGATTGAATCAAGAGAACTTGGGGAAGGGGAACCCATGTTTGAAAAGTATTGGTAATGACGACTGAATATATCTAAATATAAGATGAAATATTATATTTATTATTTTAGAAGAAAATAAAAGTTTATAGACTTTGACAATGTCAAAATTATTAATTTTTGAAAGTGTTGGTAGAGAGTATGTACTTACCTTATTTTCAGAAAAGTCAAAGCCTACTGAAAAAAATTGACAGATCAAAAAACAATTCCTTGCTTAATTTAAAAAATTGATGTTATTAAAATTTACATTTGTAAGTAATTTCTAAATAACATTCAGACAGAAACCCAACACAGCTCACTAATCCTCTCTAATAAATCGATGAGAAGCCCTTTACAGGTCAGGGCAAAGTAAGGACTATGACCAGACAGAATCATTAAATAAAGTTAAACCATTAAAATTTACGAATTTAAAATATGTAGTCAGTGAACAAGAGTATGAGGGAGGCTACTGTAACGAAAGTAGGACGGTATTAGTAAAAGGTTAAACAAACAAACAAACAAAAAGAATACAACATGCACAAATAAACTCACACATGCATGGTCAATAGATTTTCAAAAATAGTGTGAAGATGATTCAAGGGAGAAAAAATTGTCTTTTCAACTAACGATGCTAGAACAATTGGACACTTATATGTAAGGAAAAAAAACTTGCTTCATACCTCCCACCGTATGCTAAAATTATCTCAAAATGGATTATATGCCTAAGCATAAAACCTGAAATTATAAAACTTCTAAAAGAAAATATAGGAGAAAATGTTCACGGCCTTGGATGAAGCAAAGATTTTTAAAAATATGACACCAAATGTACAATTCATAAAAGAAAAAAATCACAAATTGAACTTTACCAAAATTAAGAACTGCTATTGAAAATTACCAAGAGAGTTCATTTTAAAAAGGACTTCTGGAATATTACAGCAAAGATTTCAAAGCTATAATTTAATTATGTAAAAAAAGAAAAGTAAGGTTCAGGGACTCCTGGGTGGCTCAGTGGGTTAAGCGTGTGCCTTTGGCTCAGTTCATGATCCCAGGGTCCTGGGATGGAGTCCCTCATCGGGCTCTTGCTCAGCAGGGAGGCTGCTTCTACCTCTGCCTGCCGCCCCCCCTGCTTGTGTTCTCTCTCTCTGACAAATAAATAAATAAAATCTTTTTTTAAAAAAGAAAAGAAAAGTAAGGTTCAGCATCCTCTAAAGTCTCTAATCTCCTAACTCTTGCAGAGTGGGAGGCCAAACCGGCCACCCTAAGCCCAGACAAGGGGTCCCGAACCTGTGGTCATACAGCATCTTATGCACCTAACACAACTTTTACCAGTCTGAAGATTTACTTCTATTCAAATTTGTTAGTACTGTTTTAATTGCCAGGGACAGAAATCCTAACCTGGAATAAATTAATCAGAAAGGAAATGTTAGAACTAATGAAGTCCAGGGGTGGATCTGCCTTCAATTAGTGCTGGCTCAGGGGCTCAAATGATATCATCAGAAGCTGGTCTTTCTTCATCTCCTAAGACCCACCTAAGACATAATAAATCAGAATCCTGAGAAGTTAGACCCCAGAATCTTAAAACCAACAACAGAAAACCCTTTCCAGATGAGTGCCACAAAGCACTTATCAGTTCCTCGCTTTCTGTGTGTACAGCTTGTCTTTGCAAGTTAACGCAGGCTTCTTGTGTGCAAGGACAATTTCTTCTGCATCCTAATCGTGTCGAAGATTGTGGTCGATGGATATTAAACAGGTATTCTGTAAAGTCCGGTAGATCTAGGGATGCTGTAAGTTTAATGCTATAAGCATCAGAAGGCATTTGAAAAAAAAAAATCTGTATTCTTTTGGAAAATCTGGGTGAGTGAAAATACAGGTGGATTCAAAGTTTTTGAACAACTACATCCAAATGGAATTAGTGAATAAATCTGAGTTAGTACATAGCAGTATTCCAAAGCACTCTGTTCTTGGCCCTGCCTTGTTCAAAATTCTTTTGAACTTGAATAAAGATATAGATGATAAATATGACATCTGCTATTGACAAAACCAGAAGATGTCAAATGATAAAGATGTATTTCACAGTGTTCTTAAATAGCATGGTCACCCAAACATTACCACTGGATCAATTTTGGTATTCTTCCAGTCCTCACATTACATATATATATATACATATATATATATATATATATATATAGTTGGATCCATTTCCCCTGAGCATCAACGTTTTGGCTGCCAGCTTGTCTAGACTTACATCCTTTGACTCTAAATCTAGCAGGAAGAAAAGCTTTTCTTTTCCACAACTTGAAAAAAAGTTCTGTCCTGATTTCCATTGAAGAGAACCAGATCCCACGCCTGTTCTTAAATACCATTCACAGGAGCCAAGGGTTCATGATGCTCTGGTCGGCCACGCCTGAGTTCCACACTCTTCGCTTGGGAACTAGTGGTGGTGTCAGCCACATCTAAGGCACACATGGGCTCAGAACAGGGAAGGGTGGTTCCCCAAGAAAATCTGATTATTGTTTTGGTAAGAAAGGGGAATGGCTATTGAACTGCTAAACAACAAACCAAATAAGCCAGGGTCCGTAGGGATTTACATTCTACTCAGGAAGACAGCTATGTTAACAGGTATTTTCAATATGAAATGATAAATGTTGCAGCACCTGGGTGGCTCAGTTGATTAAGCATCCGACTCTTGCTTTTGGCTCAGGTCATGATCTCGTGGGTCGTGAGATCGAGCCCCTCATCAGGCTCCATGCTCAGTGGGGAGTCTGCTTAAAGATTCTCTCCCTCTGCTCCTCCTCCCACTCACTCAGAAACTCTTTCTCTCTCAAATAAATAAATCTTTTTTAACAAAAAGATAAATGTTGTGATTAAATTTTACAGGGCAGAGGGACAAAGAAATTCAAGCTAAGGGCCAGGATTATGGCCAAGTAAATTTCTAGAAGGGGATGATTCCTGAGTCTAGAAAGATTCTAAGTTTTTAGGAGATGTAGAAGAGGGTTTGGGGATGATGTAACAATGTTTCCAGGCATCTTTGATTTATAAGATTTGATCCCCTTTCAGGCAGGAATTATGTCTTATCCTTGCCCTCCTGGAATCCAACACAGTGCCTGATGTCTAGTGGACACTCTGTAAGTGTTTGATGAATTTGTTAATATTCCCTCATAATGTGTTCAGCAAAAATTCTATGGTAATTTGTAAGGTAAATATTTAACCACATTATTCACAGAAGGAAACTGAGATACAGAGGTTAGGTCATCAAAATCACAGTGCCAGCCAACAACAGTGCCAAGGTAACTCCCACAGAGGCAGGGACACATCCAAACCAAATTCTAGACATAAGGTAGAATATCACAAATCCTAGCCTTGCATTATTAGTGCTGTAAATTGAGAAATAAAAACAAGTAAAAATTTTAGTATGGTTAGCAGTTCTTATAAAGCCCAAAACACCAGATTTTTTTCTAATGATTTCAGATGTCAAGTGGTAAAAATTTATTTTATAATGTTCTTGAATAAATAAGGACTGGGAAAAAATTGAGAGGGAAACATGTTTGTTTGGGTGGGTTACTAAGCAACACCACACATACCAGAGAGTCCTTCTGGATTTCCTTTGGAAGGTGAAATCTGCAAGACCAATGGGGCCTTCTGCTTGTGTCTGCTTCATCTGTTCACATGGGAAAATAAAAGCAAAACAGGAAACAAACAAGCAAGTCTAGTAATACAGAAGCCAGAAGTGTGGAGAATACTAAGTATTAAATCGGACTGGACTATTTTTAAAGTTGCCTTTTAAAGGGCTTGTCTGAGTGTCCACCATGGCACTGAGACAAAGAGATGGGGTTTGTGTAGCATGTTCCAGAAGAACTTACCACACAGATGAAATAAAACCAAATAGCCTCCAGCTATGTTATTTATCCTGCAGTATTTCAGGCCCTGTAGGTTATTGAAACTTGCAATATGGCAATAGGATTATGGCAACCAGGTGAAGAAAAATACGAGTTTGTGCGTCTCATTTATTTAATAAGAGAAAACTTCTTATGAGAAATAGGGTTATAAGATGAATATTAAAGGGAGGAATTCTGTGGGAAGGGGGAGAAATTTACAGGTTCAAGGCCTACTTGAGGAAAAGCAAGGCACTCTGAAGGGGGAAAACATGCCAAGGTAAAAGCACAAAAGAGAACATTAGGAAGCCAGAATGACTACGTATTTGAACAGGAAATACATTTCATGGCTGGTGATGGGTTTATGAAAACTAAGATTGGAACTGGTAATGAAATTGCTGGAACACAAGATTTAGGATGCAGTGCATTAAATACTGTCCACGTTATGGTACACAAATATTTCTCTGGATTTTTTTAAAATCACATTACTTGTGAAGATTTGTAATTAAAATTTTGGGTAAGCACACATTTAACTCTGAATTATGTATGTGTGGACACATTTTTGGTCAGTCTGAATTGTTTTGGAGACAATGGTATAGTCCTAAAAAAGAATGTTTCAAATTTTATTCCAAGTAATTGACACTATAAAAGATGGCACATTATTATTATTATTATTATTATTATTATTATTATTATTAATTATATATATAGAATAAAGGCTACTCTTTAACATGCATCTCAGGCCTTCCATGATCTGGCCCTACCTTCCCCTCCGATGCCAGCCTGAGTTGTCTCTCTCCTCAACCCCTTCTTGTGTTGAAAGACTTGTTACTGACTTGATGCCCTGGGGGCCGAGAGCAAGCCACCCCAAAAAGTGCACCTTAGCATACTGATTGTTTTAAATAAAAGTTACTTAAGAAACAGCTGGTGTAAGGATACTCAGAACCACCTCCACCCCCCTCCAGCAGGAAATCAGCGTCCCATATGAAAGGTACCCTTCCTGTGCTAAGAAGTACAAAGATATCCTTATCACCGGAGATAGGAACTTTAAAGCCCAAAAAGCTGTAGAAAAAAACCCTGAGATCATAACCTGAGCCGAAATAAAGAGTTGATGCTTAACCAACTGAGCCACCCAGGCGCCCCATGCTCTTCTACCTCAATTATGATAAATATTTCCATCTATTACAATAACTTATGTGGTTTTTGTTTTTTTGTCACAACTGGATTACGAGCTTCTTTGGATCAGACACTCCCTGACTGGTGCAGAGGTTTCTACAACAAATACTTCTTGAGCACCTGCTACGTGCCAGGCACAATGCTATGGAAGAACACGATCAGTGCAACAGGCAAAAAGCCCAGCCCTTAAGGAGTTTGCATTCCATGCAGAATTGTTGAGGGACATGAGCCTAGTCAGGTGTCATCTTTTTCAGTCATACCGTTAGACCTTTGGTTAAGACTGGGGTTTTCTAACCCTTCACGTAGAGCCCTTTTTAACCTTCACATACCACCATTTCTTCTCTGAGGTGCAAGGGGACTTGGAATAACTTATGCCCACAGGAAACTTTATTTTTTAAGATTTTATTTATTTATTTGAGAAAGAGAGAGAGCCAGAGCGCCCGCACACGCACAAGCAGAGAGGAGGGGCAGAGGGAGAGGGAGAAGTAGACTCCCTGCCCAGCAGACAGCCTAACTCGGGGCTGGATCCCAGGACCCGGAGATCATGACCTGAGCTGAAGGCAGATGTTTGACCGACTGAGCCACCCAGGCGCCCCCCACATGAAACTATAATTATGTCACTGTTCAAAACGTTATCTTCAATTTTGTAATGTTGGTTTCCCAAGGGTGTTTTGATTTTCCACAGTTCAAGGTTTAGAACACAGCAGATGACTCCTCAGTTTATCCATTTCTTCTTTGTTCTTACTTTTTTTTTTTTTTTTTTGCTAGCAAGTCTATAGTCCAGAGATACAAGGAGGAGAATACTGAGTGGAAAAACAATAATACCAAGGAATAATAGACTAATAAAATTAATTCAATTACTATTTATTTATTGGGTTCAGGTTCTGTGCTTTCGCTATGCCTAGTAAGTAACATTATTATTTTAATAGAATATCCAAGATAGAACAAAATACTCTTGGGACTTAACTGCAGGGAGTTATCTCATTGGCGAGATACATACGCTAACTCTAAAAAACAACAGATGGGAGAATATAATTTAGTATTGTAGAGAAGAGAAGTTGTTCCTCTACCCTTCACGGCCTTCCAGCTGAATTTAGAATTAAATTTACATGAGACAGATTAATAAAGGGAGAAAACCCCAAAGTTCTATTATGTGCACACAGAGGCCTAATAATGAAATTAAGGCCTAAACAAATGACCAAGGCAGGCAGTTTTTATATTTTTTAGACAAAGAGACAATATTTGTGAGGAATTGACAGGCATAAAGAAAACAGATGTTTGAGAGCTTTAATTAATAAGGAATTCCAAGTGGAATTTGGGTTGAGGCAGTAAATTAGGAAAAACACACTCTGTCTTTAAGAAGCTCAAAGTTAAGAAAAGGATACTGATAACTAAATAGATAAACTGTAGAATTGATGATAGGTGGCCATGATTACCTGAATAAAATCAGCATGTAATGAGCACATAGGGAATCATACAAGATGGGAAACAATGCTAAGAAGGTAGATTGGGAGCTATTATGGGCTGAATTGTGTCCCCCTCAAAAATTCCCATGTTGAAGTCCTAATCTCCAACAACTCAGAAAGTGACTGTATTTGAAGACAGGGTTTGTTTTGGGTTTTGTTTTTTAAGATTTTATTTATTTATTTGACAGAGACAGCGAGAGAGGGAACACAAGCAAGGGGAGTGTGAGAGGGAGAAGCAGGCTTCCCAACGAGCAGGGAGCCCCACGTGGGCTCGATCCCAGGATCCTGGGATCGGGACCTGAGCCAAAGGCAGACGCTTAAGGTCTGAGCCACCCAGGTGCCCTGAGTGTTTTGTTTTGTTTTGTTTTGTTTTTTAAGGTAATTAAGTTAGAGTGAGGTCATTAGAATAGGCCCTAATCCAATGTGACTGGTGTCCTGATGAGAAGAGATTAAGACCCAGACACCTACAAAGAGACCACCATGTGAAGACTCCAGCGGAAAACCACCATTTACAAACCAAGGAGAGAGGCCTCAGAAGAAGCCAATCCTGCCAACACCTTGATCTCACACTTCCACGCTCTAGAATTGTGAAAAAATAAATTTCTGTTGTTTACGCCCCCCAGTCTGTGGTACTTCATTTCGGCAGCCCTAGCAAACAAATAAATACAAGAGCAGATGAAGAAAATTCACTAACCTAACCTAAGGAAATTAAATTTTATCTATTAAGCTGTGGGAAGCCCCCCACAGGTCTCTAAGCATCAATGTGACGGGAGCAGTTTGGGTTCTGAATACAATCAGGAACCTGGGGACCCCGACGAATGGAGATGGAACTGAAAGGTCTGTTGTTCCAGTGAGGAATAAAACAAAACATAAACCAAGGGCCCTGGACGAAATCACTGACAACAGGCATGAGAAATAGAGATCCTATCAGAGAGATTTGGGGGGCAGAAGTAGCAAGATCTGGGGAGATGAGGTGTAGGAGGAGAAGAGTAGACAGATGAGGGTATCAGGGAGAAGCGTAGCTTGAGAAGGAGGACAGCCATGCCTCAAATTTCAACTGGGGGCACAGGAGGCAACGCAGGCTTAAAAGAGGAGGAGAATGGATATTTAATTTGGGATAGGTTAAGTCTGAGACAATTGCAGGAACATCCAGTTGGATGTGCTCCGTAGAGTGGGAATAAAGTTCTGGGCTGACCTGGGCTTGTGACTCGGAAGCCAGAGTCTAAGGCGGCAGCGGGGGGAGGGGATGAGCTCACGCTCAGAGCACCAGCGATGTGAAGGTTCCAGGACGCAATCTTTGGGGGTCCCCACAATGTGTGGAGAGAGGAGCCAACCAGAGGTTGAAGAACCCATCCAAAATGCAACGGAAGCGGGGACAAGGAAGTCAGCAGTAGTAGTTTGTTGGTAGTTTCGCTAGTACACACCATCCCACAAAATGGTTTTCTCTCTCTCTCTCTCTCTCTCTCTCTCTCTCTCTCTCTCTCTCTCTCTCTCTCTGCACTTTGGGAAATCGAGGCAAAAGCGGCTGGGGGTTAAGAGGCACCCAAGCATTATGTCAGGGTCACGCAGGCAGTGACAGCTCCGGAAGCCCCTTCTCCGCAGGCGAGCGGGCGGGGCAGCGAACCGCTCCCTGCCGGAGCCCCTCCACCCGAATGGAATGTGGGCGCCCGCACCGGGCTCCGGCTCCACTTTGAACGGGAGCCTGGGCGCCGCTCGCCGACCACGCAGTCCGCGGGGGCGGCTTCCTCGCACCTCCCCCTGCAGCGCTCCGCGGCGGCTGGGCGAGGCGAGGCGAGCGGGAGGCGGGCCGAGGGGGCGGGCGAGGGACGCGGGACAGCGGGGAGGTCGGGGGCGGGGAGCAGGAGGCGGCGGGCCCCGGGAAGAAAAGAACATGGCTCCGGCGGCGGGCTGCGCCGAGCGCGGCGCGGGGCGAAGGCGCGCGGGGAGTCAGTGACCGCGATGGTGAACTCGAGCCGCGTGCAGCCGCAGCAGCCGGGGGACCCGAAGCGGCCGCCCGCATCCCGAGCGGCCGGCCCCGGCCGGCTGATGGCGGGCGGCGCGGCTGTGGGCGCCGGCCTCGCGGCTCCGGGCGGCCTCCGCGAACAGAGGGGCCTGGAGATCGAGATGGAGCGTATCCGGCAAGCGGCCGCGCGGGACCCCCCGGCCGGAGCCTCAGCCTCGCCTTCTCCTCCGCTCTCGTCGTGCTCGCGGCAGGCGTGGAGCCGTGACAACCCAGGCTTCGAGGCCGAGGAGGAGGAGGAGGAAGAGGAGGTGGAAGGAGAGGAAGGAGGAATGGTGGTGGAGATGGACGTGGAGTGGCGCCCGGGCAGCCGGAGGTCGGCCTCCTCTTCCGCCGTGAGCTCCGTGGGCGCCCGGGGCCGGGGGCTGGGGGGTTACCACGGCTCTGGCCACCCGAGCGGGAGGCGGCGCCGGCGAGAGGACCAGGGCCCCCCGAGTTCCAGCCCGGCCGGCGGCGGGGACCCGCTGCATCGCCACCTCCCCCTGGACGGGCAGCCGCCCCGAGTGGCCTGGGCCGAGAGGCTGGTTCGTGGGCTGCGAGGTAAGAGCGCGACCCGCAGCGGCTGATGCACAAACCAGAGCTGCAGGCGCCGGCCGGAGCCATCGCCCGCCGTGGGCAGCTTTCCGGGGCTCCACCTCGCATCCCTCTCGTGTCCCCGCCTCCCTTGGAAGCGCGTACCCCACCTCTGCTAATTGTGCCCTACTTCCGGTACCCATGGCGGGATTCCACTACGCCCTTGTTTGTGCCAATTTGAGGGATACCTTCTTCTTCTAAAAGAAGATAGGTCAACATATTTTTACCTCTGTATATAAGTGAAAGCCGTAAAGAATGAAAGGATACCTCTGAAGATTTTTTTCTTGTAGGGAAAAAAAGAAGGAATATTCTAATATAACTGAAGGTGGTTGCACCTGTGTATCGGGTCTTCCACTGGTCTGGATGCCCCCTTACCCCTCATTCCATTCTGAAAAGGGTAACTGTAGTGTTATCCAAGTTGTGGGAGAAGTGTCATTGAGTTGTCACAGATGTTGTTTTGGTGATGTGTGTGGTTGTTTTGGGGAGAGCAAGCTGTTGAGAACACCAGAAATAGAATAAAGTAATGTCTGTGAAAACATGTAGCCATTTCTAATCTAGGCATTTTTCTAAAACAGTTGCAAGGAAAAAGTTACATTGTTTTAAAAACTTGGTAGTATGTTTTTAAATAGCTAACTTAATGTTCTTTGAAATTCCAACAGTGAAGTCACCAGATACCAGCTGTGTGTACATGTGTCAGAGTTCAGTGCACCCAGCCTTCCAAAGGCAGGAAAGGAATTTTCAAATTTGTCAGTGCGTATTTAGAGGGCACAGATTTTCCAGGAGCAGAGAGGATCCTGTTTTTGCAAAGTTTTGTCGGAGGCATCCTTGGAAAAGAGTTGCATTTGCTCTCACCATTCAAATTATTTTAATCTCCACTTTTAAGAGTTTACATTCTCAGTTCTTTTGAAAGTTTCCCTTCCCTACTCTTCCCTATCAGTTTTGCAAATCTTGTACAAAAAATCCAGGTGTTTTTATAGCAATGTGATTAAGACCAGGTCAGCCCTACACCCAGATTCCAGTTCCACCACACACTGGCCCTATGACCTTGAGCAAATTGCTTAATATCTCTGATCCCCAATTTTTGCTTTTCTTAAAAAGAGATAATCATAATACTTTGTTCTTGAGTGGGGAGAATTAAATGAGATGAAACATGTGAAATGCAAGCATGTCACTGACATGTGAGTGCTTCATAAATAAAATCAAATTTTTAATAGTGTACACTTTTGTACTTCATTTATGTAAGTGCATATGCTGTTAATTCATGGCAGGGTGGGGAACAAAAGATCCTTTTGAACAACCTATGTAAGTTAGTAAAAAACCCTAATGCTTTTCAAGGTTCAAAACTGTATCCAAACAAATTATTTTTTTTACATTGTTTTAAATGTGCTTAAAAAAATATTCACTGAAGTAAGAGAAGTTTTTTTACAAGTTAGCGAATAATAAGTTATGATACTTTTACCTTTTGTGAATAAACTCAATAATGGAATATAATGAAATGAAATATATATCTTTATATGAGTTTATATACAAGTATAGTTTGTCAAAAAATTTTTTGCAAAAAATTTACAGTATATAAGCTCATAGTGAACTTCTAGTAAAACCTTATCAGTGGTCTAATTAGTAGGGGAAGAGACTCAGGAAAATGTTAATCTTAGAAAATTTTAGAATAAATTTTATTTTATTAAATATATTAAAAATTAAACATATACTTATCACTTATTAAGTAAGTGACATTTGTTGAATAATTAGCACCTACTATGAAATACTGTGCTAGGTGCTCCCTCCTCCACCACCAAAAAAAAAAAAAAAAAAAAAAAAAAAAAAAAAAAGAACTAAAATAGTACCATCACCATTTTCCTATGGACAGAAACCAAGAAAAGTAAAATAAATAACCATGAATGAGTTGTGATATTTTTCTGTTATGGGATACCAATGACAAAAACCTTATATGCATTTTGTAAGTAAGTACCCTAGGATCAGAAGAGAAAGTAACTTGCAATTTCTAAAGGTAGGAGAAATTAGTCAAGGTTGGAGTGGTCAGGAGCTTCCCTGGAGGTCTCCTGCTTTCCCAATTTTATACAACTGACTCAGATTTCCTGGGCCTCTGTTCCTCATTAATAAAATGAAGGAGTTGAACCTAATCTCCAAAGTCTTTTCTAGCTTCAACATACTCTGTGATGGTCTTTAATGACATGAGTCCAAGATGGACAAAAAATGATCCTTTTTGTCTTTGTACAGTAGATAGCCCTGTCTTCTTAGCAGGAGTAAGATGGTAAAGAAGTGTTGGAGGCCTGGTTGTGGGAAACACTGTGTCCACCCAAGGAACTGAGAATGTATCCCTAAATATTAGGAAGCAGTTGCAAGTTGTTAACAGGGCCAGAAACATGCAGAAAAGGACTATCAGTAGGCAGTGCGCTGTGCAGAAAAGCTTGCACAGGGAGACAGAGAAGGACCGTGTAGCAGGCAGCCAGGGAAGAAGTGATGAAGGTCTGGACCAAAGAAAGTGAAGGATGGCTGAAAGATGTAAAGACTGCCCCCAAACTTAAAGGTATCCCCAATAATCTTGTTTACTTTTTTCTTAGCAAACTCTTTTTCATGCAAAAATAAAATTTGACACTTTACATGAGTCATCAAATTTTCTCAATTTCCAGAATTGAATGTGTTCTATGGATGTATCAACTTGGTAAAGTCATCTCTTGTTATTTTAAACATCTATGCTTGGGTTTTTGGGGTTTTGTTTTCCTGGAGAAATCCTAAAGCACTGGCTGTATTGGTCAGGGTGGGCTAGGCTGCTGTAACAAATAGATACCTCCTCTCCCATTCACTGTGTTGTATCATCACTGCCCATTTCCAGAACTTTTTCATCATTTCAAACAGAAACGCTACCCACGACCACATTCCCCTGCTCTTGGTAACTTCTATTCTACTTTCTGTCTCTGTGACTTTTTCTAATCTAGGTACATCATATTAGTGGAATCATACAGTATTTGTCCTTTACCGTCTGGCTTATTTCACTTAGCATAATTTTTCAAGGTTTATCCATGTTGTAGTATGTATGCAAATTTCATTCCCTTTAATAAATGAATAACATTCATTTTGTTTATCCATTCATCGGTTGGTGAACACGTGGCTTGTTTCCACCTTTTGGCTGTTGTGACTTTCCCTTTGTTTTTAATCCAGACCTCATTCCATCACTTCTTCCTTTTCTTTTTTTATTTGCATTTTAATTGTATTTCCATAGCTGTGGGGATTTTTTTTTTGAGGGAGGATTGCTGCTGTGGGTTATGTGGTAAGGCTATGCTGATAACAGAATTTGTGCAGTCAACAAACATTTGTGAGAGTCTCCTTTGTGGTGTATATTAGGGTTACAAAGATGAATAATACAAGGTCCCAACTCTCAAGGAGCTCAGTTTAGTAGAGGAAACAGGTATTAAGTAAATAATTGCAATGTGAGGTCCTAGGGATGGGAGGGACCCAAAGAAGAGAGGACCAGCTCTACAGGACGAGATCAGAGGAAGTGAAACTTGAGTTAAAACTTGGAGGTTGAGGGGGGAATTTAAGGAGGGAAAAGTAGCAGAAGTAAGACCAAGCAAGCCTGTAGCTTATTGGTACTTTTTCCTCTAAAAAGTTAGAGCTCGTGGAGGCTCCAAGAAGGGGGCTGGTATGGTCCCAAGTCAATCTGAAGATGATTCTAGCAAGAATGTCGAGAATGGAGTGAGGCAGATAGTGCTGTTTGGCAGGAGAATAGGTCAGGAGAGGACTAACCAAGAGAGGGGTAACTGGCTGCAGCCAAGGCTTGTGAGCTGGGATAGAAGGAAGCTGGACTGGGGCGCCTGAGTGGCTCAGTCATTAAGCGTCTGCCTTTGGCTCAGGGCGTGATCCTGGAGTTCTGGGATCGAGCCCCACGTCGGGCTCTTCCGCTGGGAGCCTGCTTCTTTCTCTCCCACTCCCCCTGCTTGTGTTCCCTCTCTCTCTGGCTGTCTCTCTCTCTGTTAAATAAATAAAATAAAATAAAATAAAATAAAATAAAATAAAATAAAATAAAATAAAATAAGAAGGGAGCTGGACTGGAGAAGCCATCAGAATTGTGGACCAGCTCCATGTGAGGGTTAAGAAAAGGGCCTGTTCTAGCTTGGTACCATTAACCCAAACAGGGCAAGTAGGTTTCTAGACAAAGAAAAAAGTCTCCGTGTGGTGTGGGGCATGCAAGTATGAACTGTCTGGACTATGCAGGTAGAACTGGCTGGTAGCCATGGCATCTGCTCATCTCTACCTCAGGAGAGGGCCGACTCAGAATTTAAGATCCAGGAGTCAATAACGTAGAAGGAGGCAACTGATATTCTATAGTAAATGGGCCGATAGTAGTAAAAAGTCACTTCCCTTTTTAAAGTTGCTCTGCAATTGAGGTAAATATTTGGGAGGATTGTGTTTGTCTTCCTAAACAAGGCCCACCTGTGTCTGAGCACAAAAAACCAGAATTCTTTCATGATATAAATGCAGTGAGAATTTGGTTAGGCTATTCACAGTGAAATCGAAGTCCGTATAGATTTGGGTGTTTACACTGCTCTGAAATTTAGACCAACTAGATGTCAAAAGTGGGACATTTTTCAGAGTTGCACCTGTTTCGGGAGCTATAGGGAGGCCTCTTCCAAGTACTTTATGTGCTTTACACATAATATTTCTAATGCCCAGAGCAAGCCCACAAAGAGGTACTCTTATCCCATTTTCAGCTGAGGAAATGGAGGCTCATGATGTTCAATAAGGTCTCACAGTTCATATGTGACTGAGCCCTCAGTTGAGCACAGCTGACTCCGAAATTCCACATTGCACCTTGTCATGATCGATGAGTCATGGGGGTTTAGTGTACATCAGATGGGACGGGGTTGGTATGAGGCACGTGATCCACATGGAATCTTTTAACCCTGGACCTGAAATATTCAAGATGAAATGATACGATAGCTGGAATTGGTTTAAAAATTGGGAAGGAGTGGATGAGGGTTTAGATGAATCAAGGTCAGTTGTTGAGTTGATAATTGTTGAAGCTGAGTGAGAGATACATAGGACTTCATTATATCATTCTCTCGGTGATGTTTTTTATATATTGCAAAATAATAGTTTGGAAAGTATTTGAATAAGATAGTTGCATATATGGCATTTTTTCACAATTATTGATGTTTGAGACATCTTTTGTGTTTCAGATGATCCATCTCAGAGTTCCCCTATATTCGTATTGATAAGTACCACTGGCTAGGGGAATATACACTGTCTAGATGAAGTCCTCCAACTTTGGGGTCTGGCATTGACCAAGCACCTTTTTAAACATGAGAGAAGCTGGATATGGTCTGGTGTCCCCCTCATATCCTGTTCTGCCTAACAGCTGGAGACATCTTACATACTGAGTGTGAGTGCCTGAAATGCTGGGCATGTACTCCCACCATGATGAGGACAGTTGTGGGAAAAGACAACAGTTGATTTTGAAGAATGCTGCCATTTTGGACGTGAACACTGCCTTTAACCATTCTTTGTCTATCAGCTCTGCTGAACATGGGAAGTAGCCGGAGGACAGCAATTTTTTTCTATTTGTGGACAGAGCCATTTCTCACTCATCAGAATGTAAAGAGATCCCCATGTCCTAATACAGATCCTACACACACACCCAGTGGGGAAATTGGATGAAATTTTGAAAGTGATAAATATTTGAGGAAGGAGATACACTAATTTAGAAAGTCAATGAAATGCATAAAGTATATTATATAAAAATATAAATAAGGGGACTTTGTTTCTTTTTATTTCAAATGTTTCATTCAAGGGCTAGAATTAAATTGCCATAGATCATTGCACGTTTAACTTGAATAAAATTTGCTGGGAGTTTGGTTTTTCTATTTATAGGTCAAGCAATACCATTTGTAAATATTAAGAACCATGACTACTCCTTAGTGCATAATTGTTTATAAACCATGGAAAAGAGTGAAATCACCGACTGAGGCAAGACAACAATCTTTGCTGATGATAAAGAGACTGGTAATCTCTACTTACGTGTATATTTTAGGCCTGGTCTCCAAAAGAAATATAACCAAAGAAATAGTGTGATTGCGTCCAGGGCTACTGAGCCGAATATTTGGCTGCCTCTATGTTATTCTGAGTTGTAATTTTCCATGTCATCTAAATTTGTAATAATTTTTAAATATGATAGAGTTTCAGCGAACAAACATTCTGCTTGCTGCATTTCTTCTGAGTGAGTAATTCCCTGACAACTACCAGATCTTGGCAGAAGCAAGCCTGGTCATAAGTCATGCTCCACTTTCCGTGTGCTGAAACCTATAATGCGTAACACAGTGTCTTTGAATTCAGATGCTGATTTTCCTAAAGGAAATTTGGGAGGAAAAAAAAAGAAAAGGAAATGAAATACCCAGCTTTAGGAGTAGAATTAATGTATTATTATAAGACTTAAAAAATACATAAACACTGGTCATGGAGTCATTTCCATGAAATAAAAGCTGAGATGCCATTTTTCCCTGTTCTCTGTGTGGCTTGATGGTGGCTTAAGTGGCTGTGTGAGTTTCAGTGATCGATGGTGTTAAAGTCTGTGGAATAAACGTGTGAGGCAGAACGCTGGGGCCAGGTTGGCTGCCATTCATAGTCAACCTAATCTAACTGAAAGGATTGAGAAGTTTGTCCTTTTTGGCAAACACTAAGGCTCTTCCAAGTAACCAGCAATGTGATTTTACCGCACTGTTCATTAATGGGGGTTTTGGCTGGCCACCACGTCTGTCTGCGGAGCGAGTCCAACACTGCGGTCACTGCCTCCAGCAAGCTCATGGAGGGTTATGTCATCCCTGCTCAGCCAGCCCAACACTTTTTCCATCTGCTAAAATATGCAGCATGGTTGCTGATTTTATTCTTTCTCCAAAGGGAGAAGTTGGATGATGGTTGCTTTTAACTTAAAGATGATATGTTAATTAGCATTTTTCAAATCTGTTAAGCTAAGCCTGTTTAGGGTAGTCAGTCAGCATTGAGTTTCTTAAAAGGAGAAAGACGGGTGCAGAGTAGCGAGATTTTGTGCCAGCGTGCTAGAAGTTTGGTGGATATTTCTGTAGTGAAAGGATGCTCTGACCAGGCTTTCTTTTCATCAGGGGTGATCCAAAAGGTGTCATGTGCCATAGAGTTACATCATGTCCTAACTAGGTTAAGTGAGAAGGTAGTTGCCAGGTTGTGTCCTCCCCCACACAGGAAGAGCAGATGTATGTGCGTACTTTTTTAATATGTTCTTCTAGGGTACCCTCATTTCCTGTTCTCTCTATAAATTTTTACTAATAAGACATTTTCTGATGGGATTGGGAGTTTAGACAATGACCAGACTGTCACCCTGTGTTTTGCACATCTGGGGAGATAGTAGAGGCTGATGTATTCTTAAATAAAAGGCACTCCTGCTGGGGCGCCTGGGTGGCACAGCGGTTAAGCGTCTGCCTTCGGCTCAGGGCGTGATCTTGGCGTTATGGGATCGAGCCCCACATCAGGCTCCTCCGCTATGAGCCTGCTTCTTCCTCTCCCACTCCCCCTGCTTGTGTTCCCTCTCTCGCTGGCTGTCTCTCTCTCTGTCAAATAAATAAATAAAATCTTAAAAAAAAAAAAAGGCACTCCTGCTAAAACAATCTCTTAGTTACATTCAGAGCATGCAATAAAAAAAAAAAAAAAATACAGGACAATCCCCCTTAAAGGTTATACTATTTATTTTATGTTTCCTCTTTGCCATTCATGAGATTTTTAACAATAAAATGTCATACTTTTCATTATTATTTTAAAGGTCTCTGGGGAACAAGACTCATGGAAGAAAGCAACACTAACCGAGAGAAGTATCTGAAAAGTGTTTTACGGGAGCTGGCCACATACCTCCTTTTTCTCATAGTCTTGTGCATTTGTAAGTAGAACATTTCCTCCTACTAAAGGAAAAGTTTTGAAAATATTTGACCTGTCGAAACCATAATTGAAAGGAATTGTATATGCATCAGGGGTTCATTCAGAAGCTCTCTATTTTCAATTTCAGTTTAGAATTTGGTAAAGCTCTCCTCTCTCCTCTCTTCTGTGGTAAACATTGATTAAAATTCAGCATTCTCTGATTGGCCAGTTCATTGTCAGTCATGACCATTTTCACTACGAGATGCATGTGGCAACCTGCCAGATACCAAGAAACCAAGTAAAAGGATTTTTTGTATTAGGTTTCCTGATAAATACACTGAAACTATTTTTACATCAATTAACGTAAAGTCTAATGTAAGAATTATTTTCAGCAAAATGACGTTCCAAGGTTAATGTTCAGGAAATACAAATAATATCTCCTAATATTGCTTTTACGGAGATATATATATATATATATATATATATATATATATATATATATATATATTAGAAGTCCCATTCTTTTGGATCTGGATGTGTTTGTTGTGTGGGTTCCTTCATTCTAATTCATAATATCTTCCAAATCTTCGGTAATCACCAGCCTCGTACTCTACTTCCTCTCTTCTTTCAGTATGTCCGTGCATCCCCTGGGATGGGAGGTGAGTCAAGCCTTAGCCAGGACAAGTCTTAGAAGCCATTTGCTTCCAAGTCCAGAAAGTCGTAGACAATGGATTGATGCTCTGAATCAAAGGGTGTTGGATGATGAGAGCTCTGTCCTGTTCTCTCTAAAGCCCTTTATGAGAACAGACAAGGAGCAGCTTTATAACAACCAAGACCTCTCACCTACCCCTGGGAAAGGACTTATTCATAGAAATGCTTAAAAAATTAACACCAATTTTGAAGAGTCCCCTTCTTTCTATATGGAGAGAATCAAAATTTAATCAGTGATTTAATAAGACCATTCTTACTACATTAAAATTGACCTCCTTGGGTGCGCCTAGGTAGCGCAGTCGTTAAGCGTCTGCCTTCGGCTCAGGGCATGATCCCAGCGTGCTGGGATCGAGTCCCACATCGGGCTTCTCCGCTGGGAGCCTGCTTCTTCCTCTCCCACTCCCCTGCTGTGTTCCCTCTCTCGCTGGCTGTCTCTCTGTCACATAAGTAAATAAAATCTTTTTTAAAAAAATTAAATTAAAATAAAATAAAATTGACCTCCTTGAATTTAATTGACTAAGTGCAAAAAGCTTCCTTAAAAATATTTTTTAAATGTATTAGATTTATTAAAAAAATTTTTTAAAAACTTGTTAGTTGAACATAAAGGATTGAGGAAACACTTAAGTTTCAATATTTATAATTTTAAGAAATTGAGTATCATTTTATTTACTATCCCCACACACAGTTTTTTATTAATACTAGTAAGCTCTTAATGAGCTTTAACAGGGAATGACTTCTTTTTGCATTTTCTGAGACTTAGACATCCCAAGTGGGAGCTTAAGAAAAAAAGAAAGTATTTAAGCTAGAATGTATGTATGTGTGAATAACATCCATTTTCTTGATTTTTTTCTGTTATTTGTTTAGGAAGGAATGTCATTAATTTTTACAACATTCTATCTAAGATCAAAATGTTGAAAAAGTAGAAAAGATCTATTCATTATATTAAAAGTTGTAAAGCCAGAGATGTGATATTTTTAATTTTTCTGTTCTAAGCTGTTAGAGCTTAGAATACTGAAGTAGAGTTTGTTCCCTACACAGGCGCTTAAATATTAAACTACAGTGGCCTTAAATATTAACAGATTGATTAGAATCATTATTAAGTTTTTTTCAAGCATGACACAGACACATACATACATATATATTTCTTATGCAAAATATAAGTATTCCTATAAGTAAGTCTAGGTTTTCAGTGGCCCTCCAAATTGCTTGAGCATCAGAATCACCAAGTGAATTTTTAAAAAATTACAGTTGGCCCAGATCTGCTAAATCAGAGCCTTCCAGATGTGGCCCAGGGAAGTGAGTATTCTGATGCACTGACAAGTTTGGGAACTAGGCCAGATAAATAAACCAAATACCTAGAGTTCTAGGAAACATGCCTTAAGTCATATAATTAGTGTTTTCTTGTTTATTTTGGAGTTTTTAATGCTTTTTGTTCTTTTTCACACTAATCACTTTTTTTTCTTCTATCAGTGGCTACATATTTTACATAGGCCAAGTTTTATTTTCAGAGTATTGTAGAATCTCTGGCTAGGAAGGGATCTTAGCAGCCATATGATCAAACCTCCACTACATGCTAAAATTCCCCTTGCAGCATCCCTCTCAAATGGTCAATCTTCCTGTTTCTGATTGAGCAAGAGTTTCAAGTTAAGGGACTTTCTTTGAAATAGTTCATTTTGCTATGGCTGTGTTAGAAAGTTCTTCCTTATATGAAGCCAAGTCTATCCTGTCTAATTTCCTTTCTTGGCTCCCCTGCTCCAAGCCCACCTATACCAAGTACCTTTTCCATGTTCTTCTCCAATTAGCCCATCAGAAGTGTGGAGACAAACATTTGGTCTCCCTTATGTCTTCTCTAGGCTAAACCTTTCTGGTTCCTTTAACGTTGATCGTGTAGTTGGAGACATGCATTTCAGGACCCATGTGATAGAAACTCCCTCCAGTACATGTTCTCTTTATCAGGTCCCTTTGAAAGCACAGTAGGAACCTCATGATGAAAGAGTGGGAACATGGGGCCATGGGTGTCCTCAGTCAGATACACGGCTGTGGTTCATGCCTCCTCCCATCACCCGATTCTTCACATAAATGATTCCTCAGTCCCTTCACCAAAAATGATAAAGCACTGAGTCCCCCAACTAGTATATGAACACTTTTTCCTGGAACAGAGTGGAGGACTTCCCTTTCTGCTATGTTAAATTTCATCTCATTCATTCCATGTGTTGAAATTATTTTGGATCTAGATTCATTCATCTTATGTATCAGCTGTTCCTCTTGGCTTCACTGGACCAACAGAGTTGATATCATCCATGTCCTTATCCTGTTAATTAATAAATCAAAAAAAGATTGGTCAAAGAACATCATCCATTAGTCAAAGCTCTGTGAGTGGAGTTCAGTGAACTATATTATCATCTAGCTCAGAATGTTCAAGAATTGGGTAATAAGAAAGACTTTTTCAGATGCCTGTCAGAATAACTCCACCATTCCTCTGCTGTTGGCTGTTGACCAAATTAAAAATGAACGTTGTGAGGATAAGCGCTCATGATTTACTTCTAACAAAGCCTTACTGGCTCTTAGTGATTGAGCCCTTTCCCATTTCTCAAAAACCATCTTTTTAACTACTAGTTTTAAAATCTTGCCATCAATATCAATATCAAATGACCAGTAATATCAATCACATTACTCTGTGGGTAAATGAGATAATGTACTTAGCTGTATGCTTTGCATATTGGAAGCTCTTGATATGAAGTAGATAGGATTCTGGAAGCAGTTGGGATAGTAGGAAAAGTATAGATTTTTCTGTATCAACAGAGATCTGGGTTCAGATCCCAGCTCCACTACTTATATACTAGGTAAGCTTGAGCAAGTTATTTAACCTTTCTGAGCCCTTGTTTTCTCATCTGTGGAATACTTATTTTGAAAGATTATGTGGGGTGCCTGGGTGGCTCAGTTAGGCATCTGCCTTCAGCTCAGGTCGTGATCTCAGAGTCCTGGGATCGAGCCCTGAGTTGTCGGACTCCCTGCTCAGCAGAGAGTCTGCTTCTCCCTCTCCTGCCCCTCTGCTCCCCTGCTCAGTCTCTCCCTCTCTGTCTCTCTCTTTCCCTCTCTCTCTCAAATAAATAAATAAAATAGTTAAAAAAGAAAAATATTTTGTGAAGATTGGGATTAATACACCAAAAGATCCAAGGATACTGTCATATAATTAGTAAGATCAAAATTCTTCCCAGAGATAGTTGACAATGGCTGAATTGTTTCATCAGTAGGTTCTAAGAAGGGTAGGTTCTAATTGGGCATTCATTTGAAGCAACTAAGTGCCCATGAAGACCTATTTTCTATCTTGTTGGTGTTAGTTCTAAACCCCTATGTCTTTAAAATTAGTCTGCTTAGGGGCACCTGGGTGGCGCAGTCGTTAAGCGTCTGCCTTCGGCTCAGGGCGTGATCCCGGCGTTATGGGATCGAGCCCCACATCAGGCTCCTCCGCTAGGAGCCTGCTTCTTCCTCTCCCACTCCCCCTGCTTGTGTTCCCTCTCTCACTGGCTGTCTCTCTCTGTCAAATAAATAAATAAAATCTTTAAATAAATAAATAAATAAATAAATAAATAAATAAATAAAATTAGTCTGCTTAACCCAGAGGAGAGAAATAGCATGGGGACTAGGTGATCCCACTCTCTGTATAATTTAGAATTTATTCTTACTTGAAACCTAAGGTTGCTATGAATCCACCCTCAAAGTACTTACTTATATATGGGTTGCTGTTATAAACAGCAACAGTATTTCTTTGTGTGACTTAGATGCTGAACTTAAAGAAAGGGATTAATAGTATTATTGAAGATCTTTGGAAAAGCCAAACGAAGTCTTTGGTGAATCCATGATTAAAAATACATTTGCCTCTTTTTTTTTCTGCTCTCTCCATTAAAATTTCTCAAATTTCCTAGCTTTAAACGTAATAATGGACATCATAAAGAAAAGTTGGTTGAGTTAGCATCATAGAAATGTGGTATTTCTGTATGTCAAAGAAATAGACAAGATTAAAAGGCAGAAAACAACTGTAAAGAATACTTACAAGAAATATTACAAAGGATTAATATTTTAACACATTTATTACCCACAAAGCACTGAGAAAAATACCAAGGCCTCAGTAAATATTTTACAGGGTAGAAAATATAACATATTTCACAGAGTAGAACATGTAATCAATTAGTATAAGGAAAGTCTTTAACTTTAAAGTCACCAGCGTCCAAAGTAATGAAACTGGAGAAATGAACAACACAATCATAATACAGCATGTTATGTCCTAGGACAGGAAGAGCTCTTAGAAGAAGAAATCTATGTGTCTCTATCTCTTTATCTCTGGAAGAAGGCTTTGCCTTGTATTCTAAAAAAAAAAAAGAAAGAAAGAAAATATGAATAGTATCAAATCAACACGTTGTATACCTTAAACTTATACAATATTGTATGTTAATTATACCTCAATAAAAAAGAAATGAATATTTTATTTTACTTGTAAAAATCTTGCAAAGATGATTATCCAAGCTAAAGATAGTTTTCCTAATTGCAAGAGAATTCATGCAGATGAACTGTTGATAACTAGGTCAGGGACGTCAAAGTCCCTGGGTTAATCATCACGTTGGTGGGAAGCTAATTCAATCTCCAGTGACAAACATTCCAGCAGCTTTCCACAGCAAACACATTCAGTCTGAAGCTTGCAGCCCATGGAAAGTAACTTTTAAAGACTGCCTGTGGCTGAAAAGCTCTTGGTCCTTTTCAATAAATTGAACAAAACTACAATGACAAGAAATGCATGTTCTTGTATAAATATTAATTTAAACATGGCCTGTGCTCCATGTGCATAGCTTTCTCTCCTTTATGTCTTTGTGATAACATATATAAATATTACATATCTTTCTTTCTTGTTTCAAAAGACAAAGTAATAACCAGCTCAGTATGGGCATTCGCAATACCACTTGTGTCAACAGACTTAATCCCTCAAAGATTTCCATCACAATGTTACTTATAATTTCCTTTCAATTTTAACCAAACTGGATTAAAATATTTGGAGGTTTTAATGACTTTAATTCACCTCTCCTGTTTATTCTGCTGTCTCACTTCTGTCTCTTGAAAGGCCTCCCCACAGTTGCTTAGGGACCTCTTCGTTGCTAAATTTTATGGGCTGTTTTCAGACTTTCTCTGGCATTTGCTTCTATGGCATTTGGCTTTCTAGAAGCTTCTCTTTGGCTTCCAGAACTCACTCTCTTCCTATTTTCTTCTTGCTCTATTCACTTTCTTAGTTTTCGTCTTTATGAAACGTGTTTAGCCAGGGTATTCTCTGCCATTGGGTCTTTGGTTTTCTCTTCAGGTGATCTTTTGTACTTGATAGTGGTGACTCCAAGTCCCCCCCTAGACTGGCTCATGAACTACAAACCTTGTGCCAACTTCTACCAGGCATCTCCACTGGTATATCTCCCAGGCATCTCATCCTTAACATTCCTAACCCTGCACTAAACATCCTTCCCATCCAAACTTGCTTCATTCATGTTCTCTCTGTGCATTCATGTTGACATCACCCACATGATGCCTCTCTCCAAAGCTGGGCATCATTCTAGACGCTTTCCCTCATTCTTCTCATGTGATCATTCCGCTTAATGCTTCCTCTTTAGTGCCTCTCAAATCTGTCTTCCTTCATAAAGCACTATTGTCCCTATTTTAACCTTTATCATCTCTCTCCTGGATTATTCATTTATTCATTCATTCAATTGTTCAGTAATTTAATTAAAAACAGATTTAGGCCTTGCCCTGAAATGTGGAAGTAATATGAAAGAAAACATTTGGGGACAAGGATTCCCCTACAAAGAAGGCCTCTCTGAGGCCTAAATCAAGAGTGGGAGCCAGTTGGATGAAGAGAGAACTGCATGAGTGAAGTTTCTGAGGCAGGAAAGAGCTCAGAACATTCCAGAAGCTGAGTGAAGACAGTTACTAGAGAGAGTACCATCAGATGAGGATGGAAAGGTAGTCAGGGGCCAGACCCTATAGGTCTGGTAGGCTTTGGTTAGGGGTTTACTGGAGGAAGCTGGGATTTTAAGTAGGGGAGTGACATGATTTATTTAAATTTTAAGAAGATGACTCAACACCATTAGACCACAGATTGGTTGGGATCTTTTTAGATCTTTTAGTAGGACTCCCAGGTACTGCCTCCAGACTGTTGTCTCTGAAACCAGATTAATCCAGGTCAGTCTTCCATTTAACATGCTATAATCAACTCACTTTCAAGATGAAGTTTAAAATCGTTACATAATAAAGTGCACTTCATTATACAGTCTTTACTTACTTCTTCAGACCTGCCACTCTCTGTGAACACCTGTTACTTCTACCACATCAAGCCACCCTGAGTCCCAAAAAGGCCTTGGCCTAGGCTGTCACCTCTTCTTGGTCTATTCAGTTCTTCCTCATCCCTCAAGATCAGCTCAAGAGGCAGATCCGTTGAGAAGCCTTATCCACTAGCCCTTACCCTGAGCTGTGCTGAAGTCCTGGGCCCACCTCCATCACCACACTCGTCACCCTGCGTTGTCAAACTTGTTTATGCATTCATCTTGTCAGCATAGGGAGGGAAGAAGGGATGCTGTTAGGCACATCTCAGAGATGCCACATGGATGTTCTTACCAAATGTTGACAGCTTGGCCCATTCTCGTTTCTGTTTACTAGTACTTCTTGCTCACTAACCCAGAACTATTCCTAATATGACAACTGCAAGAGTTCAAACCTAATCATTCTTTGATTTATGTATATTACTGTGCATTTGGCACTTTTCGTTTGTAGAGTCTCTTCAAATATCTGTCCTTATTTTATCTCTGCTGTGTTTCTGTGAGGATGTGGGACAGCCCAGAGCTAGCAGAGGAGTTCGGCTTCCTGGTCAGGATGATGGCTTCACTTTGTGGCAGATGGCCTTGGAACGCTGGATTCTACTGTCTTTACATCTGGTATATTTATATTTGTGTAGCAGCTTTGATTTCCTCTTTAACCCAAGAGTTATGAAGAAAAAAAAAATTTTTTTTTTCATTTTGAGGTGTTTGGTTTCATCTCTGTGTTTGCTTAATCCTTTTTAAATTAATTTTCTGCATTTGTGGTTTTTAAAATACCATTTTTTTGGTTTTTGTGGGGGATTTTTTGTTATTTTACGTGTTTCTGTTTGTCTTGATTTACATTGGAAAATTCTTCTTTGCTTTTTATTCTAACGATTTGGAGTTTTTACAGTACAGTCCTCTTTATTTGTTTTTGGTCTTTGAGCCTACATTTTTTTCAACATTAAGGGCAAAATAGTGTCTATTGCCTATTTTGAAATGAGGCATGTTTTTAAGACAGCTTTATTTATGTCATATGCTGATTAGTTGGTGATACTGTGATAGTATTTATTCTGGCTTATTTTACGGAAAAGGGAACTTGGAAATTAAGACAAGGACTATATAGTAGAAGAAATATATACACATAGGACATTTATCTATCCTATGCCTTATATTTTTTAGCATTCTTCTCCTTTCTGTTCCTCATTTAAGATTATGATAGTTTCATCCTGTATTTTTTTCCTTCATGATTCAGATCATTTAAAGAGTGAATGCTACCTTCCAAGTGAGCTTTTCTCTATCAGGGACCAAACAGAAAATGATGTAGCTGTCTTGTATTTCTGTTGCATTTGACGTCATGCAAAATGTCTTCACATACATTTCTCCCATTGAACTATGCAGAAGCTCTAGATGTGGTTTTTTTTTTTTTTTAATTTCATTGCTTATTTATTTGTCAGAGAGAGAAAGCACAAGCAGGGGGAGCAGCAGGCAGAGGGAGAAGCAGGCTCCCTGCTGAGCAAGGCGCCCAATGCAGGACTTGATCCCAGGGTCCTGGGATCATGACCTGAGCTGAAGGCAGAGCTTAGCTGACTGAGCCACCTGGGAATCCTTCCCTAGATGTTATTATCCCCACTTTCTTGTTGATGAAACTCAAGCTCAGAGAAGTTAAGTAGTTGTCTGAGATCCCAAGACACCGAGACCCACTATCATGAACAAACACAGAGGCAGACATTCAACATGAAGCAAAGCAGACATTCAAGATGAAGCGAAGCTGAAACTCAAACCCAAATCATTCTGCTTCCAAATCCCAGGGGTCCTTTAGCTCCAACCTAGATGGACTCATGGTGTAGGTGATTCCTGGAGTGTATGGAGCTGCCATTCAAAGATACCCCAAGGACTGGCCCACGGCCTGGCACAAGGGAGGGACTGAGTTAATATTTGCTGATCAAATGTGTTAGAATAATCATCCCTTCAAAGCTAGATGACATTGTTTCTCTGGATGTCCAACAGATGGTGCTAAATAGCCAAGGGAAGGCTTGAGTGAGGCCGTGAAATTTCATACAGGTCCTGAAAATTTCAAAAACAATCGATATTAAAAATATAGGAAAACAAAAGAGTTACAGTGGCTAAAATACTTATATTTATGTACATATAGAACTAGCATATTTATAAATCAAAACATTTAAATCATTTGTCATAATTCTTTTTAAACAAAAAAACCAGAGGTAAAAAATTTAGAATGATCTATATTAATTAATCAATCCAAAGCAAATTCTAATTTCAAGTTAAATGAAAAAATCAGCTTCATAATTATTTATTAGATTTTGGGGATCCTTCACCACTACTCTTTAGCATCATATCAGCTTTGTTCCCTCAGCTGTCTCTGGATCCACAGAAAGCTTTCGTAGAGTTCATGGTACCTTGCCCATCCCTCTGTGGGAGCTGAGTGGGCAGTGCTGTTCCCAGGGAAGCTTATTGGCTTTTCTCCTTGAGGGCAGAGATCACACCTTGCTTATCTTCATAAGTACTTTGTCCTATAAATGTGAATGGATTAAAAGTCTAAGCCCTTAACTCTGGCCCAGTGTAGTTTTGAGAGGTAGCAGGTCACGTGACACTTGAAGAGGAATGTTCTTATCCTGATTTGTGGGTCCCAGGAGGACAGGTGAGAGAGCCTAACTAAGGGGACAGGAAAATGTTCCTTCCCCTCCAGACAGAGCACATAAGCCTTGTGACTGTGTGTATTCATTGATTCATTGACCTCTCGAGGTAGACTCAAAAACACACTTGTGTTTGAATCACTATTATCTACTCTTTTAAAATAATTTTTTATGCTGCTCAGGTGGGGAAAGGAGTTATATAAGGATGAGATTTTATTAAGTAGCACTTAATCTCCAAATCATATAATAACAAGGTTTTTTTTTTTTTAAGATTTTATTTATTTGTTTATTTGACAGAGAGACAGCCAGAGAGAGAGGGAACACAAGCAGGGGGAGTGGGAGAGGAAGAAGCAGGCTCCCAGCAGAGGAGCCTGACGTGGGGCTCGATCCCGGGAGTCCAGGATCATGTCCTGAGCCGAAGGCAGATGCTTAACAACTGAGCCACCCAGGCGCCCCAATAACAAGGTTTTAAAATGCATTTTATGATGCCTGAAGATTATTACAGGGTCAGCTAAGTATTAATCACCAGCTGGATGTTGAGAACTATGGTAAAAAGAAGTATAAAACCTCTGTGGTCAAAAGAATTATAAAAAAGAAGTGTTTCCCCTTGAAGCTTTTTGTCAGTTATGGGAATTATAGCATATTGCACATGTGATCATTAGAGTCCAGTGTGAGACAGCCCCGATTAAAGTGCTGAAATTTTTAAGGATTAAAAGCTGATTAAGGAGGAAGAGCCATCATTACTGGGCATTTAAGTTTCAGCCACTGTATTGGGTAATTTTTAGTTATTATTTTTATGTAAGCACCAAAAACTCCTGTGGGATAGCTAATTATCTCCTCCTGCAGAAAAGGAAACTGAAGCTCAGAAAGTTTAAGCAGCTCGGGGCGCCTGGGTGGCTCCGTCAGTTAAGTATCCGACTCTTGATTTCAGATCGGGTCTTGATCTCAGGGCTGTGAGTTCAAGCCCTTACTTCAAAAAAAAAGAAAGAAAGAAAGAGAGAGAGAGGAAAGAAAGAAAGAAGAATAGAAACGAAAAAAAAGAAAGAAAAAGAAAAAGAGAAGAAAGTTGTGCAGGTCATGTAGTGAGTAGCAGGCACGGCTAAGATTCAACCTCTGATCTCCTGTAACCTACTAAGCCTATAAATATCTTCCCGTCTCCCTCCAGGACCATTCAGAATGGGCTGATACAATCAGCAAATCTTCCTGGCCAGGGTGTAGCTTAAGTTTAGAGGGTTCCGTAGATTTGATCAGTAGATGGGAGGCAGAGTGTCTGTGTTAGCATTCTGGAAGGAAAAGAGATGGAAAACTCAAAGTGGTAATTAAAGAACATTTAATGAAGGGACTATTTCCAAGGTGGGGATGGTTATGGGAACCTGCAAGGGAAATGAGGTCCTCGGAACAGTTACCATCTCCAGACCTGAGGGGACAAGGGGAGAGAATGACATGGCATGAACCCAGTGTGGCTATGGGAGGAGAGATGCCCCCAGCAGCTATGGCCAAGGTTAGAGGGTCCCCTGCCAAACTGCATCTAGGTGGTGAAGGAATGGAGTAAGGGTTGAGGAAGCAAACCCAACCTCCCTTTTCTCAGGTCTCCAGATTTTCCGTTCAGCCTCCCCTGGGCCAAATGTATGGGAAATCAAAGGGCATGGTACAGTCTGTAGAGGTCAGCCTCAGAGTGCAGAGCAGAGAAGAATGGAGAATTGATGTGGAGCAGAGAACGTCCTGCCCCTGTTATGGTAGGGAGAGTAACAGCGCGTGCCCAGGCTCAAGACGAGGAGTGAGGCTTGGCCTCGGTAGGGGCCTGTGCCAAGCAGCCTCACCACGTGGAGGGGCCGATCCAGGAGCAGCCTCACCGTGTGGAGAGGCTGACGGGGGGAGGGGCATGAGGTTGGATAGGCATGTCCCAGATGTCAAGTAAAGACACTTGATCTTGGGGCGCCTGTGGCGCAGTTGTTAAGCGTCTGCCTTCAGCTCAGGGCGTGATCCTGGCATTCCAGGATCGAGCCCCACATCAGGCTCCTCTGCTAGGAGCCTGCTTCTTCCTCTCCCACTCCCCTTGCTTGTGTTCCCTCTCTCGCTGGCTGTCTCGCTCTGTCAAATAAATAAATAAATCTTTAAAAAAAAAAAAAAAAGACACTTGATCTTAACTCGATGCTCTGTAGTAAGCCAGTTTTGTTTCACATATGCCAATGTTAATTTATTTCTTTTATAGGCCTGAGAGCTAGGGAGACATCCTAGAAGAATGGTAAAGGGAAAGAAGGCAGGGGACACAGCAGAATGTTTGTGGCTACCTGCCCCTCCCCTGGGAGTGTGCAAGTGAGTGTGCGGGTTCCCCTGCAGGGTTCACGTGGCTTTTTCTGTGTTCCAGTGACCTATGGGATGATGAGCTCCAGTGTGTACTACTATACCCGGATCATGTCACAACTCTTCCTAGACACCCCAGTGTCCAAAACAGAGAAAACAAACTTTAAAACTCTTTCTTCAATGGAAGACTTCTGGAAGGTATTTGCAAATGACTTTCAAAGTATTTCTTTCCCGTTGAAAATGGTTCATTTGGCTTCATAAATTCAAGTTAGCATTATCTCTAGGACCCCCTTTGTGCTTGACGCTGTATGAGGTGTAGGTTATGGTGAGTTGATAGAAGTTATGGTTCTGTCGAGAACCTGGTGTGTGCCTTGCACCGTGCTGAGTGTTTCATAATCGCATGGTAACCATACAAGGTAAGGGCTAATGTTACGCCCCGGTGGTAGTTGAGGAGACGAAGATTCAGCATGCTTGCACATGGTTAGGGAGTAAGAAAAATGGACTTGTTTCTAGCCTGGCAGGCAGTTCCTCACCCTAGTCTATAATTCACTCAGTCATTCATGATTCAATAAATATCCTTTGAGTATCTCCTAGGATATATGGCCCATAAGGGCAAAATTTGGTTGTTTTGTCTTGCTTTGTTTTTTGTCTTTGGTCTCTTTGTTGAGGATGGCATGTACCCTAGAACAGTGCCTGATACAAGGCAGGCATGTTCTTTCAGAGATCTCTAATGTGAAATTCAACCCAGCCCCTCCCCCAGTTGTCACAAAATCCAGCATAGTAACCAAGGATAAGCTACGAGTGATACCGTAGGAGAAATGTTACACTGATCTGGGAGGTATGGTGCTCAGAACCTAAAAAAATTGGAAGGGACGCTGGAGGGGAAAGAATTGTTTCCTCCTGCAGAGATGCTTCCTAAAACTCCTACTAAACCCTGAGGTCAGAGCTGGTGGTTGTAAAGAAAGAGGAAACTGGACCGTGTAAACCCATCAATACCGGTGCCTAAAAATACTTGGCATCCAAAACCATGCATGTAAGACAGGGATCTCTCCCTCCTCAGCAGGGCAAATCAGTCCACCTCTACCGATTGTCTAATAAGATAAGGCACTGAGAAATAGCTGCTTCTTCCCAATAGGCAGACTAATGAGAGACTTGTCCTGTAGCCACAATTCCATGGTAATGAATGCCAGGCTCTAAGAGCAGGGGCAGGGGCAGCTACAGAGTTCACCATATGACAAAATAACCCAGACACTTAAAAGATCCACCAGGTGGCATACTGGCAATCAAAACTATAGTCTTTTTCTCTCCAAACAAGTTTGGAACCTTGTGGGATGCTATTTTAATAAGGAAAAGTAAAATTGATCATGGTTGTGGATTTATGTCAACCACCTCCCCCCTCCACCACCTTCAGTCCTAGCGCAAAAATCAGAGTTGCCATTTATTAAGCACCCACTGGGTACCAGGGTAGCAGCCATGCAGAGAATGGATATAATCGATGCAGGAACCTTGGCTCAAAGCTGGATCCTGCTCAAGGCCTCACAGCTAGCAAGCAACGCTGCAAGATCCAACCCAAATCTTCCTGACAGCAAAACCCACCCTCGTCATTCTACCGTGCTTGCAGAGTTGCCAAACTGTTGGTCATGCAAACATTCCAGGAAAGAGCAAAGCAGTCACTAAGCTTGGGACTCTTCAAAAAAATTTTCACAAATGTTTCCTTGGTTTTCAGTTCACAGAAAGTGCCTTGTTGGATGGGCTGTATTGGAAGACGCAGCCCAGCAACAGAAGCGAAGCTGACAACCGAAGCTTCATCTACTACGAGAACCTCCTGTTAGGGGTGCCCCGTATCCGGCAACTCAAAGTCAGAAATGGATCCTGTTCTATCCCCCAGGACTTGAGAGATGAGATTAAAGAGTGCTATGATGTCTACTCCGCCAGGAGTGAAGACAGGGCTCCTTTCGGTCCAAGAAACGGAACTGCGTAAGTGTCTGTGCCCAGCGGCCATGCGCGCCCCGACTTCTCATTCACTCACTCATTCATTCATTCATTCATTCATTCATTCATTCATTCATTCATCCTCTAACCCCTTAACCAAGGACTTAAACCGTCGTACCTGGTTGAATATTTTACTCTATCTCATATCATTAAGAAGGGAAGTGGCAGCTACTACCAGATGCTATTTAAGAGGTGACTTCATATATTATCTCATCTGCTTTTCACAAAACAACCTGAAATACGTGTCATCTCCATTTTGTCTATGAAAAAATTAAGGCTCACTTACCCGAAGCATCACAGCTTGTAAATGGAACCAAGCTGGAATTTAACCAGCCTGACTCCAAAACCCGTGTTTCTTCCACTAAACCACATTGCTTCTTCCATTTTAATTACACTGTTGGTGTGGCTCCTGGCCACCCTCAGCTCCTCATCCGTATTCAAGCTTCTAGAGTGCAGGGACTATATTTTGTTCACTGCTGTATTCTCAAAGCCTTGACCACACTGCCTGGTAACTAAAGCTGCTCAGTAAATAGCCACCATGGTGATTTCCACTACAAGATGGACTGCCATGTATCTAAACCATCCCTTGATTCTGCCCTATTCTCAGGTTACTCCCATTTCTCCTTCCCTTGAACTCCACAAGCTTCTGGAAAGAATAGCCTTCACTTGCCACCTCCATTCCCTTACCATTGATTCACCCCTTAAATCTTAAACCCTGTGTCTCCGACATCTCTCTTGGAAGCCACCAATGGATTTGTTGAGTTTGCCAACCCAATGACCAATTCTTGGTCTTCATCCCATGCAACCTCTGCACAACCCGGCCGTGTTGATTGCTCATTCTTTTGACTTCTGAGAGTGACACTAAACTTTGGGTTCCCTTCATTCTGTAATCCTCCTCTTAACTCTCCCGCTTCTCTCTTATTCCTAGGTTCTGGCAGGTACCAATATTCAGATCTCTAAATTTTCTTTCTTTACATTCTTTCCCTTGGCATTCCAGTGGCTTCCTCTCTCGTGTCTATTTGATAATTTATCATTTCTGCAACAAATATATGGAATGTTACATTGTGCCAGCATTTTCTCAGCAAAGTCTCCCTCTTCTAGAAATACCCTTGGTGCTGGCTGGGTAACAAAGCAGCAGGAAACAAGACAGAAACAAATCCCTTGTCTTCACAGAGCTTAATAGGAAACCAAAAACAAATCTGTATCCTACCTATGTCCTACCAGCTCCTTTGCATTATCCAAAAGGAGTCTCCAGTCATTTTTTAGATGTCCCTTCTCCCTCTCTCCAGCTTCCAAATCAGAGGCCACATTCTGCCGACAGTCACTGCAGTGTCATCTGTTCATCCTTCCTGTCTTCTTGTCTTCCTGTCATTGCTGTGGTTCAGGCCTCATCATCACCTCTGGGTTATTGCAGGCATGGCTATCAGAGCCCCCAGGACCACTCCCAGGTTCAGGGATGTGCTGGAAGGATTCACAGGATTCGTCCTCTGGTCATGTTCATGGCTAAGCTTCAATGCAATGAAAGGATAAAAGCAAAAGCAGCAGAGAGTTCAGGCACATGGAGCAAAGTTTGTAGGAAACTACGTGCAGGCTTCCAAAAGTCCTCTCCCAATGAAGTCACACAGGACATGCTGAATTCCTCCAGTAACGAGCTATAACAACATGTGTGAAGTGTTGTCTCTCAGAGAGGCTCATTAGAGACTCAGGGCCCAGGTAGTCACTGGCTGCTGGTCACATAGGCAGCCACTGCCTAGCGGGTACTAAAATCCCAGAGTCCCAGAAGGAAAGCAGGCATTGGACACAAGCCACTGGGTTTGTGCAGACAGCCTAGGCACGGCCGCTCTTCCCAGTCACACAACGTTTTTGTTGGTTTTTTTAAAAAATTTATGTATTAGAGCACATGCATATAAGCGGGGGGTGGGGTGGGGTGAGGGCGTGAGGCAGAGGGAGAGGAAGAAGCAGCCAGTCGGGCACTTTTTGTATCAGTGTAAGGAGCTGTTTATCAGTCATGTTCCGAATGCCAGGCAAGGCACAACCTTGCAAGCAGGCCTTCCTAGGGAAAGGCCGTCTCAGACCCGCTGTGGCCACTTTTTTCTACACATGAGCCCTCTGTTCTCACCACTCTAGTCTTTCCTGCAGCCACCAGAGGAACCCTGTTCCGTGCCTCTCAGTAACCTTCCCTCAGTGACCCCTTCCTGCTTGCTCTTCACCATCTGATCACAGTCTACCCGTCAGCCTTCTTTCTTCACATTACGAGAGCTGAACTCAGCTACCAGCTGGGTGCCTCGTACTTCTCCAGCCCTGCCTGCCTCAGGCTCGAAAATGCCCTTCCCATCTTCTGGTGCCTGCCTGACTCCTATTTACCTTTCACAGCCCAGGTCCACTGCGGCTTGTTTCAAAAGCTTTCTCCGATGCGCCTTTCCTGTCACCGGACTCCCAGACAAGGATAGCTTTCCTCTGATCTGAGCCATTTATCTTACTTCTCTGATGGATATCATCCACCTACCTTGTATTTTAATTGTTTCATTACTTTTCTCTCCCTACTTACTATATATTTGAGAGAGAAAGGAACTTGCTTCATCCTTTTTTTTTTTTTTTTAAGATCTTTTATTTATTTGACAGAGAGAGACACAGTGAGAGAGGAAACAAAAGCAGGGGGAGTGGGAGAGGAAGAAGCAGGCTTCCCGCCGAGCAGGAAGCCCGATGCGGGGCTCGATCCCAGGACCCCGGGATCATGACCTGAGTAGAAGGCAGATGCTCAATGACCGAGCCACCCAGGGGCCCCTTGATTCATCCTTATATCCTCATTAATGCCAAAGAAGCATCTGGTTCCTAAGAGAGCCTCTGTCAATATTTGTGGATTAAATTCCCAAATGCCCTGGGGCACCTGGGTGGCTCAGTCAGTCAAGTGTCAGACTCTTGATTTCAGCTCAGGTCATGATCTCAGTGACCTGAGATCGAGCCACATGTTGGGCTTTGCAATGGTCATGGAGCCTGCTTAAGATTCTCTCTCTTTCTCCCCCTCTCCCTCTGCTTCCCACCAATCTCTCTTTCTCCCCTTCTCCCCCTCTTAATTTGAGAGGAATTAATTGATTAATTAATTCCCAAATGCCCTGCGGAGTCTTGTTTAGTTCATTTGCCGACAGTGGTACTTGATGAACTTGTGCCTCTTGGCTGCAGTTTTCTCTGAGAGCCTAGAGTCATCTAGCCCCTGAGTATAGTTACCCAGGGAAGACAACCATATAAACTAAGGGCTGATAGACAGTTTCTAGAGACAGGCAGTCCTGGTGTAGGTTCCTGACAATACCCTCAAAAGCTCGGAGACTGAGTTGACCTCACTAAGCTTCAGGGCCCTCATTCCTAAAATGGGGATAATAAATGTATGAGAATTAAATAAGAAAACACGAAGCACCACACCAAGCACATTACCCAGCTTGATAAGACTTATACTGATTTATTCCATACTCTGTCTTACCAGGAACCAACTGTCTTTGTATTTGCTGTAAGTGTTCCACTGATTTTATCTGTTTGTTTCGTTTTCATTTTGTTTTTTCATTAGTTGGATCTACACAAGTGAAAAAGACTTGAATGGGAGTAGCCACTGGGGAATGATTGCAACCTATAGCGGAGCTGGCTATTACCTGGATTTGTCACGAACAAGAGAGGAGACGGCTGCTCAGGTTGCTAGCCTCAAGAAAAATGGCTGGCTGGACCGAGGAACCAGGGCAACGTTTATTGACTTTTCAGTGTACAACGCCAACATTAACCTGTTCTGTGTGATCAGGTGTGTACCAGGGGCCCTGATCCGTGCCACGTCTGTGTATTTGTAGGTACATCCTAGTCTTGCGAGAGACCAGGAAACCATTGCTGCAGTTGGCTAAAAGAGTGCCGAGGATCAGAGCCGAGAGCAAGGGAAGGGTGAAAACCAAAGGCTTAGTGGGATAAATATATTTGGTGGAAGGGAGTTAGGATCCTAGAATATTATGAGTTGGGAAAAAACTTAAGTCTGGTCCAAGTTTATCCCAAAGCTGGAAGCTTCCCAGAAAAAGCACTGTGTTCTGCTAACATGTGTTCTTACTCATGATAAGGATAATCATGAGTGGCCTCTGGCCACCAAATCTCGACTCATTGCCCTGAGTTTCCCATTCTCAGATGAGGCCCATGCTATTTTAGAACACAAGCACAGCAGGCAGGGGCTATGGCTAGATTCAGGAGGATACCCACGTATCTGCCGACACACAAGACTCACCAAAGGCACATGAAGTTCCTTCTAAGATCCTGTGACATTGCTGTCATGATCGCTCTGGTCAGCGGTGAGAAAACTGACGAAACTCCTCCGTGCTTGTCTGGGGCCTTTTGTTCATTCATTCATTTATTCAGCAAACATTTATCGGACACTTAATATGTGCCAGGCACTGTTCTCGGCTCTTGGGACACATCAGTAAACCAAATAAAGATCCCTGCTCTTGCAGAGCTTGCACTCAACCAGGAGGAGAGAGATAATAGACAATAAACAATAAACAAAAGAAACAAATTAATTAAAAAGTATATTAGAAGGTAACATGTACTATAAAGAAAAAGTAGAACAAGGCAAGGGGGATCCAGGGTTACCCCATTTAATCCTCCTGGTGAACATGTCAGCAACACCTAGACATCGCTGGCATGAATTTCTTGCACATACATTTACCAACCAAATAAGAAGGATACATTCTCATAATATCCCTATTTTGTGATCATTTTTGAGGCTAAATGCACATCAGCTTTACATGGCCAGTTGGATTTTTCCAGACCGTGTATTTAACAACTTTTGAAGGAAACACTATCACATGAAGTCCAATAAGAGTTATTACTAGAAATGAATGAAAATCAGTTGCAATCATTATTGAACTTTTCCTAATGATTTCAGTGTGGATAGAGAGAGGATAAAAGCGGGCACTCAAGTCTGATTGCCATTGAAGGGAATATCTATAGAAGGTCTTGAGTATGTCCTCCACGTCCTCCCCATACTTTACGAGTGAATATTGTCAAGGCAGTTACTTCATTTATCTGTGCTGCTGTCTACGTTTCTGGAGGGGCTGATGGATGCAGGGCCAGAGCAGGACAGAGAGAGAGGACTGGGCACACAGAGGCTACTTTCTGCCCTTCCGAGTTTACGCTGAGGCTGTGACGAGGCGCTTCATTTCAGTATTGCTTCCTGGGCTTTTGGTTCTTAGCCCTCTTCTCTAACACATCGAATAGGAAATAAAAAACAACAAACAAAAAACAGGAGATTGACAGTAAAGAAGAAGGAAGAATTTTCACCCTTCTTTGACCAGTTCTAATTGGCCATAGTCTCTGCCTGGACCTGATTATTGCTCATGCTTGAGTCCTAGACACTCAGGCTCTAGGTGTGGCCACCCATCCTGCAGTGGGAGAGATGGTTATTCCTAATAGTCCACTGAAGGTCTTTTACAGGTCTTAAAGTTAAGGAGCTAGATATTCTTCTAGTTTGATAGGGAAGCTGTACCATTAAAGGAGTCATTTAACTTTCTCACTGTGACACCTACAAAATGGGAATTTGGCAAGAAACATCCTCACTTCAGTTATGCTAAAACACTAAACATCAGTGCCGTCAGTATGAATGTAAAAAAATACATGTTACTGTTTTAGACTATCAGACATTCACCGAACACCTATTAACGATAAGGCTCCGGGAAGGGTAGAAAGAATAGCCCCTAGGGCAAATTATTCAATGCTAGTTAGGTGATACCGAATGAATGAAGGAGAAACCCAGTTTGTGTATATATATACATACATGCATATATAGAGACACACACGTATACACACACACAAACACACACATCTACTTCTCAACAGGCCATACACGTTTAAATGCATGAGTTATATTTCTTAGGTTCTTCATTGCCTAGTTAAATTACTTGTATTTAATAGAAGTCCTAGAAAGGCTTATTTGTTGATTAACTTCTACATTAAGAAAAAAAAAACCCCAAACTAGAGCATTTTTAGCAGTATAAATACCAGAGGGGAGACTCAGGAGGAATAGTCTCTTTAGGAGGACGTGGGAAACCTTGTTCCTTTGGGGGCACAGAATTGTGCAAGTACGTAGCTGTAATCAAAAGTATTCTGCCGCTAGTTTGGGGTGACTTGTGGTTGCAGTTGTAATCCCTCATTAGTGCAGGGACAGAACAGGTGGATGTCCTTTCCGGGCTGCATCCATGTGCTGTTGTTGTTACTGTTTTAATTGTTCTTATTGCAACGCAGGTTATTGGTTGAATTCCCAGCAACAGGCGGTGTGATCCCATCTTGGCAGTTTCAGCCTGTAAAGCTGATCCGCTCTGTCACAACTTTTGATTTCTTCCTGGCAGCCTGTGAGATTATCTTTTGTTTTTTTATCCTTTACTATGTGGTGGAAGAGATATTGGAAATTCGCATTCACAAGCTACACTATTTCAGGAGTTTCTGGAATTGTCTGGATGTTGTGATCATTGTGGTAGGTTTGAGAACACCACCAAATTCCCTATAAAAACATGTTAATGAGAGTCCTTTATCTGTCTCCTCAGTATTGTGGACCCTGACATTCCTGAGGGAGAATCTAAACGTTCTCCTCTGCTATATCAACGTCAGTGTTATGAATTACTTCTTCATTTTGCATGAGTAACCCTTCCGAATACAGAAGTAGAGAGGTATTTATGAGAAGCTGTCAATTAGCCACACTAATAACAAGAATAACTTTGTGGGGCACCTGGCTGGCTCAGTTGGAAGTGCATGTGACTCTTGATCTTGGGGTCATGAGTTTGAGCCCCACATTGGGTATAGAGGTGACTTAAAAATAAATCAATAAATATTTTAAAAAATGAAAGAGATCCATATATGCTGATACAGCTAGAGTTCCAAGACAAAAAAAAAAAAGAATAGCTTAGTAATTCATATTTGGCTTTGGCATGCCATATGAGACATGAGGGAGAAAAGAATGTTTTGTTTATTCTTTTTTTTGTTATTGTTAATGATATTTTTCTTCAACTACTAGCAAAAAATTATTTTGTATTTTTCTGCTCATGTGTCAAGTTACAGCAAGAAGAAACATCTTGAAAATATTTGGGGTGGCAGAGAAAAACCTCCCTGCAGTTTAAAATTTCCTGCCAATAGTTCAGTGTACAAAATACCAGTGAGGGACTATCAGGGTTTTCTGTATCAGGTGCAAGAAATCAGAAGGCAGTGAGGTCAGGGTCGAGACTATGAAGCCTTGTAGCTCCCCTGCCTGCCCTTAACTCTGTTATAACTCATTACACTTGTTCAACATGGCTTCCCTTCCACATCATCCTCATCACTTCCTTCCAGGGGTCTCACTGGGGAAATGCATTTTTGCAAACTTTTCTCCCTTCAGCAAGAACACATAATCTTTTGCTGAGTCCTGTTACACACTGAAGCAGATAAGGACATGCTTGATTGTTACGTGCCTAAAAGTCCATCCTTTCTGCTGTCCGCTCACAGAGGTGCCCCCCTGAAATCTCAGTAAGTGGTGCATTACCCTATCAGCGTTCTCTCTTCTGTTACCCTACTTCTTGGCCATTATTCTCCCCCTGCCCCTAACAACCAAAAATTCATTTGGGCTTCGTGAAGCATTTACATCAAGTCATTTTCAAAGCATCACTAGAATTAGTCAGCAAAATTTAGAAACTATGCTCTGAAATATGTTATTAAGATGTTTTAAATACACAAAAATGTTATTCATATGTGAGTAAAAGAATGCTTAAGACATTGAAAAGAACTATATAGATCTATATTGCATGACAATAATAACTGGGGCAATAACAATAATATCGCTGACGCTTTAGAAGTTGTGTGTGTCAGGCACAGTTCCGAGTGCTTTTCACATCCAGACGTACCTTCAGATCTCACCATAACCTTAGTCACTCTGCCATTGCCTCTCAAGCCACATGCATGTGGACTTCAGAAAGAGCTTTTACTTAAAATACAAATTCCTGTAGAATACGGGGTGGAACCCATTCGACCCTGATGCATTTAGAAGTGCATCCCTTCTCTCATGATGGCTGTGTAACATCACACAGTGCCTGTAGGTAAACTCTTGATCCCCAAGTTCTCAGTATATTAATAACAGTAACAAAGGAATTTCACCATTTAAGGAAGCAGGAGAGGCAAGGATACTGGAAGTAATTTTTCAAAATATTTCTATGCTGCAAGATGGAAGAGTGTGGTCCATATACCTTGAAAATTGTTCTAGAAAACAATTATCTTTTGGAACTCTAAGGTTGCAAACCCTGCCTTTTTAGTTTGTATGGATATATTTATAGTTCAGTCATTGAGAATAATGGTAAAAAGGTGAGTGTGATATTATGCTAATTGATGGCAGGTTTATTTGGGTTTCAACCAAATACCTTCAGTATCAGCAAAAGAGTAGTTGGTGGCAATCAACCTGTTCGATTACGTCCACCTATCAGTGAAAACGTTAACAACACACCCTATTGTATTCCATTTATTTATAAACGGGGCGTGTGTGTGTGTTATAATAGGTACATTTGTAAAAACATACAGAACATAGAATTTGAAAGATTGGGTTAAAAAAATACAAATAGAATTCTAACACTTTCTGTTCACTTGGGTAGAAGTTTTCATATTTTATTTCCACACCCCGGGGAATGGCCTTGTACCCACTTCGGAGAAAATAGCTGTTGATATCATGGAAATTGAGGATAGTTTCTTTGGCTCAGCAGCCACAACATTTTGCAAGTATTTCTTTGAAAACTCGCTTCACTGTGCTATTGTTCTTATTTTTTTTAACTCTTAGTACTGCCAAAACAACAATTCAGACAGTGCGCTTTTGTAAAGAATAAGGAAGGGTTACTGGAATCCTCCTCCTCCTTGGAAACCTTCTCTGACCCAGCAGAAGTGAGGGCACGCCTTCTGCCCACCCTCCAAAATAAGCCCTCTGCTCCACGGGACCTTCAACCCCAGGAAAAAAGCAAAGGCATTTTTATCGGGCTAAGGCACACCTGAAACTTGAAAAGTAATTATACCCTAGATAAAAATATAACATCTTGGAATCACTTTGAAATTATTTTCCCTGTTTTCCTTTTGTTTCTTTAACAAAGCCTCTGAAATCTGTGGGCTTTCTTTAGTCAACCTATTTGACCTAAACAGTCTTTCTAGCAGAATTACTGATAAAAGGAAGAGTATTAAGGAGTCTAAATTCGGGGCCCCTAGTGGCTCAGTCGATTGAGCATCTGCCTTCGGCTCATGTCGTGATCCTGGAGTCCAGGGATTGAGCCCCACGTCGGGCTCCATACTCAGCGAGGAGCCTGCTTCTCCCTCTCTCTCTGCTCCACTCCCACTTGTGCTCTTGCTCTCTTACTCTCAAATAAACAAAATCTTAAAAAAAAAAAAAAAGTCTAAATTCAAATAATTTTGTTGATTGGTAGGTTTCAAGGGTGAAAATGATTAATTCATTTATTCAAGAAATATTTTTTGAGCATCTACTATGTACCTGGCGTTGTTCTAGGCATGGGGTATATAGGGCTGAACAAAGCAACCCAAACCCCTGCCCTTCTGAAGCTTATATTAAGGAAGGGAAGTTCTTTTGTAGATAGGGATGCGAATCCCAAAGGGAACTCAGGAGGACATAACTCAAGTGCTTACAAAATCTCGTTCCCTCATCTCTTTTCTCTCGTCCTCTATTTTGAAGAAAAATTCTCTAGGAAATTCAGTGTATTGATACAATATTGACATCATATAAAGGACCACATCCTGGGTACAAAGCAATTGTCCCTAGTGAGAGTTGGGTAAAGAGTTGTTGTTCAGTCAGTCAACCCTTCCCTCTCAACTAAGTCAAGATAGAGAAACATTTTCAGTGTATTCCAGAGAACTCAAAGGAAATATCCCACCACCAGCACAAAAATATAAGATTTGCTCTGGGAATCCTTCACAGAAGAAGAAAAGGTGGTGAGGTTGGCTCTCTCAACTGTGGTCGGTAGCCGGGCAGGTCGTTGCTATGCTGATCACCTGGAGCCCAGGTCAGGACAGCTATCTCAAGAAGGGCTAATGAAGTGGTCTTAGACCATCGTGCATGAGAAGAGAAAGGGAATGGACAGCAAAGGTCTCAGCACCTGAGACAACCCACCTGCTATGGCTTCAGACCCCACAGGAGGCGCAGGTGGTAATGGTTAACCTCTAGCACTTTCCACGACTACACATTAATCCAATGGTGATGGTTGCAAGTTGGGCCCAGTGTTCTCCTCACACCTGGTTGTAGAGCCCAGAACTGAAGCCGATGTGAAAAGTTGCATGATCGTGAGTTACGGGACAGAGATGAGCAGGAAGGAAACCCTTGGCTTACATATATTCCCACTGCAAGTTCTCCTGAGCCCTCTCTGACCATCATCCCCACCATCTTTCAAGACCAAGCATCTTCTTTCCTCTTAAAAGCACTCTTTTTACCTATGTCTTGTCTCACCCTTGACCTTATGTTGTGTGAAGCCAACTCCTAAATAGGTTTTTGCGTTACTTATTTTCGTGTGTGTACCTGGTCTTGAGCCAGAGAACACGTTTCTCGAGAACAGAGCTTGAGCATCTTACTTCTGTCTGTTCCTCTTGGCCCCTGGCACAGTGCTATGTACATAGATACTCGCTTGTATTTGTTGAATAGTGGGAAAAAACGTATGGCTGGCAATTGAAAAAAACAAACAAAAAAGCAAGATGAGGCTGTGAAAGCAGAAGGTAGAAGGTGATTTAGATGAGGGTGGCAGAAAAAAACAAGGCATCCCTGTTTGAGTTTGAGTTTGTAACATAGCAACCTATCGTGTGTGTGTACGCGAGCTTCCGTGCGGCCTCCAGTGCAGACACACGCACTCATTGGATCTCTCTTCCTAGCGGAGGGAATGCAAGTGGTTTATTGTTACACCTGTTTTATGGCTGTGCTCAACACTTATATGTATGAGTGATTTGGATAAGTAGATTGGTGAGCCCTAGGAGTAATACATGGGTAAGGAAAAATAGTCCTTTAAAGTTTCTAAAACACTGTAATAATATATAAATCTTTTGCTTTCCAGCTGTCAGTGGTAGCTATAGCAATTAACATATATAGAACATCAAATGTGGAGGTGCTCCTACAGTTTCTAGAAGATCAAAATACTTTCCCCAACTTTGAGCATCTGGCATACTGGCAAATACAGTTCAACAATATAGCTGCTGTCATCGTATTTTTTGTCTGGATTAAGGTAATTTACAAATTTCATATTCTGGATTTTCAATAATATTTTTCTTTTCTTTTTACTAACATGAGTCACACAAAATGCTGGAGGACTTGAGTTTGCTTTTGTGGCCAGATTCAAATAGCCAGCCATAGCCGCTTCACACTTTGCAAGGATACTCGCGGGACCCATGTGATCCTTCCTCTCACTGTGAACGGTGCTTCCTACGACCTGACCTGAACTCTTGCAAGACCTGTCCCTGCAAGGTTGTTTAACAAATGCCATAAGACCTGGGCCTAGGGCTACACTACCACAGGAACAGGTCTGAGTTTCACCTGACATGGTGTGACCAGGTGAAGGAAGAGGAACTAAGAATGAGGGGTGCGCATGGGGAGGGATGGAAAGATGCATTGGAAATGGTCTATAGAAGGATTGCCTCTCTACCGGGTGGAGGCCATGCGGAAGCTTTACCTAGAATTGAGGTTGGGACAGATACATACTCTTCCAAGTAGTACCTTAGTTACTTTCTCCTTCTTTTCTGAGACACAGTGTGCAATTCCATGTGTGTGAAAGGTTAGGGCATTTCATATGCAAATGAGCCTCAATTCTGGAGTTGCGGGAAATTTTAGTAATAATGAGGCAGCTGCCAGCGTGTCACCTGTCAAGTTCCAGGATTCTGCTATCCAGACGGTAACTACTAGCCACAAGTGCTGTTGAAATTGAAATTTTAATTAATTAAAATTACCTACCATTAAACATTCAGTTCCTCTGTCACTCTGCCACATTTTAAGGTCTCAATGTCTGAATGTGGCTGGTGGCTCCTGTATTGGACAGTGGAAATAACGTTTCCATTGTGACAGAAAGTTTTATTAAACAACACTGTTCTAGAAGCTGCTCACCAATAGTTTGGTTTTGGTTTTTTTTTTCCTAAATTGGTATTCACACCTGGAAGGCCTGAGATTTATCAGAGGGTGTAGGCCCCATCCTATATCTCTCTTGCTATTTATTTAGTTACATGCCTGTTCAGGAAAAACCACCGCTCACACACCAAACCGTAAAATGAAATAGTAATAATAATCCAAATCCAATAGGAATTAAGTAATGTGATTACAACAACCCTCAAAAAATGCTTATGGTGGCCAGAAACGATGTATAAGAGTCCTTTAAGTAAAATTCTGGTGATTTCCTTTCGATTTGTGCCTCAGGCTAAGTGTTTTATTTAGTGTTCTGCTTCTGAAACTTAAAGAACCATTAAAGTTCTTTAGGGCAGGGACTGTGACTCAACTGCTAATGTATCCCCCTCCTGTTCTTCCACTGGGTCTTTGAGCTAGAGCTGCGAGGTTGTCATGCCCTTGGGCTGTGACGGGCAACCTGAACAGCCATCTTAGTGTCTGGCCTACAGAGATGTTCAATATGGCTTTGCCAGTAGACGGAGCTGGGTTCAGCCGCTGGCTCTGAGCCCTGGCTGCCTCCTGGGGGCAGGATACCAATATTTCAATCTCATTGCAAAGATCTGAGTCAGTATACATAGCTCTTCCCATAATGCCTGGCACATAGTTGCTAAACAATGAATGACCGTTAATAACATGCAATAACTATTTCCGAGGGTGTTTTTTGTTGTTCTTTACTAGTTTTCATTTGTGCCCTTTTTTTCCCCCTCTTTTAGTTTAATCTTTCTTAGGGGATAGAATATTCCTAATCCTCTTAATTATGATTTGACCCTGTTTTTACTTTATTGCAACCATCATGTAAAATGTTAGCAACATCAGGGCAAGAGCTTTGTTCTGTTCTCTGCTGTTCCCAGCTCCAAAAACAGTGCCTGGCACACGGTAGGCACTCAACAAGTACTTTGTGAATGAGAAATAGAAGTTCCTGGGTTTGGGGGAAAAAGCAAGTTATTATTCTCTCTCTTCCGAAAATGTTGTTGTAAAATATATGTAACACAAAATTTATCACTTTCACCGTTTTTAAGTGGACAAGTCAGTGTCATTAATTACATTCACAGTGTTGTCCAACCATCACCATATGCATGTCCAGAACTTTTTCATCATCCCAACTGAACTCCATATCTGGGAAACACTAACTCCAAACTCCCCCCTTGCCCCAGGTGCTGGTAACCTCGTCTGTCTCCATGACTTTCCATATTCTAGCTACGCCATGTTAGTGCAACCGTACAATAGTTGTTTTTGTGTGTGTGTCGGGCTTATTTCACTTAGCATAATATTTTCAAGGTTCAGCCGTGTTGTGGCCTGTCAAAATTTCATTCCTTGGGAAGGCTGGATAACATTCCCTCGTGCATATCTACCACGTTTTGTTTACCCACTCATCTGTTGATATCTTCCTTCTGTTACAGCTCTTCAAATTTATCAACTTTAACAGGACCATGAGTCAGCTCTCCACAACCATGTCTCGGTGTGCCAAAGACCTCTTTGGCTTTGCGATTATGTTCTTCATTATTTTCTTAGCATATGCTCAACTGGCCTACCTTGTCTTTGGCACGCAGGTTGACGACTTCAGTACTTTCCAAGAGTGTATGTAAGTATATATGAAATTAAAAAGAAAAATTTAATCAGAGATGTCACTGCCTTCTGAAGGATAAAAAAATCTTCGTGGTTGCTATTTAATGAACAAGTATCTTTAAAGTTATTTAAAAATAAGAATTAATTATCTTTCCCAGAAACAACCCACCAATGCAAAGACGGCAATGCATAGAGCTTAAGATAGCAGCTCTAAAGTAACGAGATAGAGTGGAACAGCTGTAGTAAACCATTACTGTTACAAAGACGGAGGGCTTCTCAGCACCAAATGCAGGTGGCAGCTTTTAAGAGACATTTGCCTATATTTTCATTCTTACTCAATATTGTTGCCATGTATTTTAGTCACTTTTTTTTTTTTTTAAGATTTTATTTATTTGACAGAGATAGAGACAGCCAGCGAGAGAGGGAACACAGCAGGGGAGTGGGAGAGGAAGAAGCAGGCTCATAGCGGAGGAGCCCGATGTGGGACTCGATCCCAGAATGCCGGGATCACGCCCTGAGCCGAAGGCAGACGCTTAACAACTGCGCTACCCAGGCGCCCCTTGTTGCCATGTATTTTAAACATGGAGTTATTTTCTAAGAAAAAGTGATAGTATTTCTAATATTCTAAGAGAAACTCAAATCGGTATAGCAATTTTCAGTCTTTTTCCAAAGTTCTCAAATATAATATGAAGACCAAAAAAAATAAATAACCAGTATTAGATTTCCATGCCATTTAGAAAGAAGTTAGTTAGGAAAGAAGAGGATTATGATAATAGAAGTTAATAGGGCTTTGTGCTGGAGGACACCTAATTAATGTCACTGTTTGATGGAAGTCCAGAACAGAAATGATTATACTGATTAAGACCCAGCATTGGCAACACACAGCCACTCAACACCACTTTGAGTGCATGTGAAGATAGTGGATCTTTGAATGCATACAATTTTGGCTGTCTTTCAAGTCTTTTTTTAAGAGGTTTTAAATTCAGAACGAGGGTGACCGTTGTGAAGTTTAGAGTTACCATGTTTTAGCCAGATTATGTGTTAAATTCTTATAGCTGATTGCTTTATGTCATCTAATAATGTTATTATATTTTCTTTTTAACCAAATGGAAATAACATATCTAGCATGAAAGCATATCATTTTTATTCCAGAGGCCTCAATTGGTCATATAAGTAGCAGGAGTTTTCCAAAGGGATTGACAGTATTCTATTATTTGGCAGCTATCTATACTGATAAAAAGGTCCAAAAGTGTGAAATCATCTTTAAGGAGTGTTACGTCAATGCTGGACATTGTTTTTGTATTGTGGTGTTTTGTTTTGTTTTGTTTTTATAGTTTCACTCAATTCCGTATCATTTTGGGTGATATCAACTTCGCAGAGATTGAGGAAGCTAATCGAGTTTTGGGACCAATTTATTTCACTACATTTGTGTTCTTTATGTTCTTCATTCTTTTGGTATGTACACTTTTGTTCATAGTGAGGCGATTTAAACTTCATAAATCACCATCATAAAATCACCATCTAATCATCAGAAAACAACAAAATTGTCTCCATTTTCAATAGATGTTATAAGATCCTCTGTGTAAAGTTCAGTAATTCAGTGTAAAATCCCCAAAGTTGGTTCGAGTATTTAGTGGTTATGTGTACGGTGTTTACAGATTGAGTATTAGATCTACTTTAGTAAGACGGAAAGAGTCAGGAATATCAAGCAAGTCTGTTTGTATCTTATACGTATGTATCTTTAGTTTTATCAGGTTTTTTAAGGATTTATTTATTTATCTTAGAGAGATGGGGAGAGAGCACGAGCGGGAGGAGGGACAGAGTGAGAGAGGGAATCTCAAGCAGACTCCTCGCTGAGCGTGGAGCCCGACACAGGGCTCCATCTCATGACCCTGAGATCATGACATGAGCAGAAACTAAGCATCAGACGCTCAACCAACTGAGCCATCCAGGTGCCCCTGTATCATTAGTTTTAAAGTTAAGCCTTTCTAGTTTCTTTTTTCTATTATATGTTAGGGAAAACATAGAGGGAACAGTAAGCCTTTTTCATCTCTAATATTGGTAGTTCTTTGAATCCTGGAGCACCTGAATCCCTGAATCTCTACTAAGAAAACAAAAACCAGGAATTGAGAGCTCTGCAGCAGACCTTTTAGTTTACTGCAGGTCACTGAGTTTTCCCTCTGCCGAATGAGGGACACACCTGTGGCCATTCAAAGTGGTCAAATGTGGACTTGTTTGAAGGTTGTTTTCTAGGAGGCAGTGCCCTGAAACTACTCAGTCATTTCATCAAATCAATCAGTAGAACACGTAAAAAAGCTTTTAGCTTCTGTCTTTACACTAAAGTAATTTTTTGTGCTATTACACAAAAAGGAAATGGTCTCCCTGCACCCCACAGAGAGAGAGGAGGAAGCTACTGTCAGTACAGACTTTTCTCTAAAGAAATAACAAGCCAGGTGCAGCACTGGCCACTTGTCTGAGATGACTGCCAGGTGTTAATTTATTGCCCTGACTTTATTTTTTTATTATTTTTTTACGATTTTATTTATTTACATAGAGAAAGAAAACATATGAGTGGGGGGAGGGGCAGAGGGCGAGAGAATCCCCTCTCCACTCAGGCTCCATGCCCAGCGCTGAGCCGGATTGCATAATTCTGAGATCATGACCTGAGCCAAAATTAAGAGTCCTACACTTAACCGACTGAGCCACCCAGGTGCCCCTGCCCTGGCGTTAAAAGAAGCCACAGTGATGTGAGGTGGTCCAGCGGAGCCAGGAAGCAAAAGCCTATCATCACCAGGGAAAGACCTCTGATTACACAGTCAAGCGAACCTTCCGAGACAGGGTGGAGAGAAGGAGGGGGAGAGAACATTGATTGCTTGGGTTGGGAGGGAGTAAGTGGCAGATGTTACTCTGGCTGCCCTTAGAATTGAGCATTAAGCCAGGAACTTACATGCATTTTATATTTTATTCTCATTTCTGCTACAGAATCTTAAATAGTATTCCTCCTTAATTTGTAGCAATTTAGTAGCCCATTAAAATAATAGAGCTCTCATTTGTTCATTCCCCAATCGTTCAATAAATATTTACTGAACCACTATATTCCAGGCAAGGTGCTAGGTACTGGGGGTACTGTCGTAAGGAAAATAAGAGACCAGACCTGCACTCAGGGAGATTCCACAAACTTGTGGGGAAAACAGACATAATCAAATACATAATTCTGGGGGCACCTGGTTGGCTCAGTAGGTTAAGCATCTGCCTTTGGCTCAGGTCATCAGCCACGTGCTTCTCCCTCTCCTTCCTGCTCATTCTCTCTGTTGTTTTCTCTATATCTCTCTCTCAAATAAATAAAATGTTTTTTAAAAATACATAACTCTGTAGTTACAAACTGTAGCTATGAGATGAAAGGAAAAGTGAAGAAAGCATGTTGAAGAAGGACCTCATCAGTTGGGTGTGGCGTTTCAAGAAAACCTGTGGGAAACAGGTGTTGGAAATACAAACCATTATCCTGGGGAGGGGAAAAGTTAGGAAAATGAACTTACCATTACTGAATAATAATAGCTATAAATTATGTAACGCTTACCATGCTTGAGGCCCTGTCCTAAGCACTTGACATAGATTATCTCATTAATTCTTACAACAAATCTGTAGGGGAGGAACTATTATTTCTCCCATTTTATTAATGTAAGAACAAATAAATTTTAAAATAAAGATTAGAACATTTAAACAGTATAGTTTTGGCAGTGCTAAGACTGAAACCCAAGTGTGCTTGACTCCAAAGTCTGTCTTTTTCACTAACCTTATCTTGACTGTCTTCTGTGAAGCCTACTGTATTCCCATTTGCAGAGATCTTTTTAACTCTTCAAAATATGCTCTGTATCTCTAATAATATTATATAACAATATTTGGAAGAAGCATAGAATTCCACTTGTCTATATTGACTGTTGGAGTTTGAAGAGCTATGTAGAGTTCTACACCTCTCATAATTTCTGTCAAATGAGAAAAGTGTAGAGAACATAGGCAAGCAAAAATAATAAAATAATCCCCCCATCACAGGTAAATACATCGATATCTTGTTGTTTTTCATTCTTGTCTCTTTTTGCAAAATATATCACAATATATGGTTTGTAAGTAAGAAAATATATTGCATTTTTCTTGGTATGACTTAATGAAAAAAACAATTTTCCCAAAGAGTACAGTAGCAAGACTATTAATTTATGTTTTCTTAAGAAATCAGATTGTTAAAAAAAAAAAAAAGAAGAACAAAAATGCATATGTCAAATTTTGGATTGATGTTTAGGAAGTATATTTAGGTTTCTTCTTTAATCTCAACTTTCCTTTGATTTACAAACAGAATATGTTTTTGGCCATCATCAATGACACTTACTCTGAAGTTAAATCTGATTTAGCCCAGCAGAAAGCTGAAATGGAGCTCTCAGATCTTATCAGAAAGGTATGACAAGCCCTAATTCTCAGAATTGTTTTATTTTCTCCATAAAATGAGCATTGTTTCAGCCAGATTCCACATCAACATTGATCCATTGTCATGGTTTACAATAAAGAGTAGAGTGCTACATTTCAGGAATAATTTAAATATTCTCTGTCTTAGAGCTAGAGATGGGTATGCTGCTGGCTTGGACTGAAATTCTGGGAATCTTTTAATGCCCTAGAATTAAATTCTCAACAATCTCTTTTGACTCTTAAGAGCTGAGCTGCTGATTTACCTTTACTTGTTTGGAGGATGCCTCTAGTTGGCTGTCACTTGCAGATCCGAGTTCAGAATAAACTGGGAGGGAAGAATCAAAAGACACTTCCACTTTTTCTATCTCGAACACAATTTTTAAAAAGAAAAAAAAGTTTTAGAAGCAAACATTTTGTGGTTCACTCCTTATCCTTGACCTTCCAGGGAAGTTTTAAAATAGTCAAAGGAAAAAGGCCACAGAGTAAGGGCCTGAGAACTTTCACTTATACACCTTCTCAGGAAGTGGTTAAATAAACGGAAGGGTGGGACCGGAAGCTTGTGTAGCTTTGTTCTTCTCAATGTGACTTCTTTATTTGGTTTAAAGTATAAAACTTAAGCAACAACAAATAACTACATCTAAAGTACGCAGCCTGTTCTTTAACATCATTTTGCTAAGATACCAGTGGCTCCTTGACTGTGATCTTTTTCTGTTGGCTCAAGTCCTAAGACTGTGTTGTCGGTGAATCATGTTGGAACAGAGAACTTCCAGTTCTTCAAACAAAATCCCTTGGATGGGACCTAAGACTTGTGTTATCCTGAATTTTGCACAACAGTTTATTACATGTTAGCAAATCTCCAAAGTGTATACGAGCAGTCCTGACTTTGCGCTTTGGGGCTGAGATGCACAGATTTCGGTTCATGTTAAATAACACCAGCCTCGCAACACACTTCCTATTTCAGTTATCACAGTATCTTGCCTGTGAATAATACTATAAAGTGTGCACTTCCCATTGTCACAGAACATTTCAGTTATCAGAGTATATTAACTGTAATAGCATAGCATGTAAACTTCCCTGCTAGCTCTTCAGTCTACAGATTGTTACGTAAGTAATGGATGTGTATCATAATCAGTGAGCGATAACATCACCTCTTACGAAGTCTAGGCTAGGTCACTGAGCACCTGCTGTTCCGTGCAGGCACCAAACAGGTGGCTGTGTTGCTCCTCTGTCTCCCTGTCAGAAACCCCCACATGACATTTTACAAGCGTGCATAACTGAAAGGGAGAATGGGCCTGCAAAGATAAAAGCAGAGCAAAGAAACAAAGGCTGATAACACTGAGCGTAAAGTTCAAAACAAATGTAAGAGAGTTCTAGAATGCTGCCACCTTCCGAGATCTTAAGTATCTGTGCAAAGACAGATACGCAGTCAAAGAACTTAGTGAAGGCAAATTTATCAACACGAATGAGGGTAGTGGTGGTGATGGAAAGTTCCGACAGTGTCTCCGAGGAAGTGACACTGGCAAGCAACATCACATTCAAGGAACTCTGGAGATACTTTACAACATTGAAAGGGCAAAGGATAAAATGTTGGGAGCTGATCTATATTAAGAAAGGGTTATAAAAGCTCCTCAAGACATAGAAAAGAGGCTTCCTCCATATCCGGTTGTACAGGAAGAAGGGAAGCACTATTCAGACTACTCTGGATAACATTTTTACAAAGAAATAAACCATTTTAATTTTAATGTTTCTAGTGTTTTATATTTCAGTATACTAAAGGGATACTCATTTTACTGTTGTTTTTTTAAATTTCCCTGTAAATTTATAACCAATACCAAGGGAGTTTTTAATGCTTTGATTAAAAGTTTCGTTTGTTTTTTAAGTTTATTTATTTAAGTAATCTCTGTGCCCAATGTGGCGCTCAGACTCATGACCTCGAGATCACGAGTCACAAGCTTTTCTGACTGAACCAGCCAGGTGCCCCTGATAAGATGTTTTAAAGGTCACGGAGCAGTCATAATTTTTCCTGTTGATTATTAACATCACTTTGCACAGTTCGGGCTTGTGTGGTTATTTTGACAGTCCTGCAGTACCGTGCAAAACAAGGTCTACACCAGTAGTTACTAGTGTAAACGGATGGTAAAGCACATGGAAAAGGAGAGTAAACTAAACCCAGTCTTTTCTTTTCAACAGGGCTACCAGAAAGCCTTGGTTAAACTAAAACTGAAAAAAAATACTGTGGATGACATTTCTGAGAGTCTGAGGCAAGGGGGAGGCAAGTTAAACTTTGATGAACTTCGACAAGATCTCAAAGGGTGAGAATCACACTTCTGAGGCCCTGGCAAATTCCTGTATAAAGATAAGTTCTTGGTGATAAGGATATTTCTGGCCAGAGTACTCAGACGCTCTTCTTTCAGAGTAACTGTCTTTCTGGAACATATCCCAAGAGGAGGGCTGGCCGTGATTCAGCAGTTTCTCCTTTCTCCCTGCATCTTGATGTCTCTGTGTTTGCGTTGGACCATGTATATGAATGATTTCCTCTGTAACCTCTCGCTAATTTCAGGAAGGGCCATACCGATGCAGAGATCGAGGCAATATTCACAAAATATGACCAAGATGGAGATCAAGAACTGACCGAACATGAACATCAGCAGATGAGAGACGACCTGGAAAAAGAGAGGGTGAGTCTAGTGTAGGAGAACATGATCTGATTCAGTCCTCACAGTGTTTCAGACACCACGCTAAGCAGTGGATACTGAGAGTCTCTCTGTCTTTCTGCCTCTTTCTCTGTCTCTCTGTCTCAGTCAATTTACGCAGTAGCACCCAGCGTATTCCAAAAAGGATATACGACGTAATAATATGTAAAAATACAGTAGGTTGGCGTAAATGTAAAAAAACAAAATGAAAAATGAGGTAAAACAAAAGTGAAATATAAAACTAGATTATGAAGCTAAAAATGCAAATACATATATGCTTGTTAAAGAGTGAGCTGCAAATTTGGCCCTAAGCTTTCTCGTCATCAGCTTGAAAAGGGAAACTTAGGAGTTATGTATAGTTCGCAATGTTCATGAGAGTGGGGGGAAAAAAGATTCCTCAGGAGATATATAAAGTTAGTTGCTCTCTAAATTAACATTTACAATAAAACAAAACTAGCAGCTGCCTTCCATTTGAGCACTTGTCATGAAATGGTCTTTTATAATCAGAAAGGATGATTAAAAGCTTTTAACATTAACTTAAAAAATAAATGGTTAAACAAACCAAAAACTATCCATGGTATTTGAGGTACAGAGAACCCAGGTGAATACTCTATACAAAAGTCCCTTTTCTGTAAGGACGTAGTATAGAACGTGAGTTCTAACCTGCTCTGCAGAACGGTGTCCGTAGGTGGGAAACGACCAGGTACGGTGAAATGTGAGCAGGAGGACAGTGAGTAAAATCATCTTTCACGAGGCTGTATTTAGTCAAAATTTTTATTCTAAGATTATATCCTTCCTACTTTGTAGCTATTAAATGTGTTCTCTTTTATGAAAAGGTGGTAATATATTTCTTCGTTGACTTTTTTGTTGTTGTCGTTACATTTTTAATGTTCTTGCTTGTCCAAACAAGTTAGCAGTTTCTTGCTGGTCATTAAAAGTCTGTTTTGAAAATTTGCCAGTCTCTGAAATTGAGACGTGTGGGAATCACAGTCTGGTGTTAAATGGCACCTGCCCATGTCCCACGTGCCCAGGCCCGCAGGGAAGCTCCGCGCGGACTGGGTGTTCCCGCTCCTCACTCACCGATCCCATGTTCTTCAGGAGGACCTGGATCTGGATCACAGCTCTTTACCACGTCCGATGAGTAGCCGAAGTTTCCCTCGAAGCCTGGATGACTCTGAGGAGGACGATGATGAAGACAGTGGGCATAGCTCCAGAAGGAGGGGAAGCATCTCCAGTGGGGTTTCTTATGAAGAGTTTCAAGTGTAAGTATTAAAGAATTGGCACAATTTGGACTGACGAGTTCAGCTGAGACCAAGCAGCTTCTTCTACTTCTCGCAGTTTGATTCTTCCCATTACTTACCATCAGTTCTTTTTTTTAATAACTTTTAATGGTGTTTTTTCTTTTGATAAAAGTAATACATTCCTTATAGGAAGATTAGCAAATAAAGAAAAACAAAAGAAAACATTAAAATCTCTCCCATTCCCACTAAACCAAAATGCCAGTTAACCTTTTGGTGTTTGTATCTTCATTTACATGTGGGTTTTTTTTTATGTTTTTATGCCCTTAGCACATGGTATACCCTAAAGGATGTTTCGTGTTCACCTGAGAAGAATGTACGTTCTGCTCTTGTTAAGTGGAGTGTCCTACAGGTGTTTATTAGGTCTAGTTGGTTTATTCCCTATTGTTCTACCTATTTGTTCTATCTACTTTTGGGAGTGGGGTATTAAAGTCTCCAACTATTATTATTATATGTCTGTTCCTTCCTTTCTGTAAGGTTTTGCTTTGTGTATTGCTGTTCGTGTGTATGCATGTTTATAATTGGTACATTTTCCTAATAGATTGACCCTATTTTCATTATAAAATGTCCTACTGTATCTCTAGTAAGATTTTTTGTTGTTGTTTTAAAGTCTTTCTCATCTGATATTACTACAACAACTCCAACTTCTTTATTGTTGCTTTTTACATGATACATCTTTTTCCATTCTTTCACTTACAACCTGTTTGTATCCTTGAATCTCAAGTATGTCACCTGTAGACAACATATAGTTGGATCTGGTCTTTTTATCCAGTCTGATAGTCTTTGCCTTTTGATTAGAATGTTTACTTCATTTACATTTAATGTTACCATTGATATAGTTGGACTTACATCTACCATTTTATTTTTCATTTTCTATAGGTCTTATGTCTTTTTTTGTTCCTCTTTTTCTCCTTTATTGCTTTCTTTTACATAAAGTGAATATTTCCTAATGCAACATTTAATTTCCCTTAATAGTTTTTTTCATTACATTTTTCAGTTATTTTTTTAGTGATTGCTCTAGGACTTAACATATACAAATCAATTTATCAGAATCTACCTCAGATTTATATTAACTTAATCCAAGGAGATCTAGAAATATCCTATATAACTCTGTTAACTCCTCCCCTTTTTTGTGTCATTATTATACACAGTCATCTATATATGTTACAAATCCAGTATCACGTTGTTAGAATGATCACTTCATAAAAGAGCTGAGACAAGAAAGAAGAGAAAGTATATATTTAGAGAGTTTGGAATATTCTTTTTCATATTTACCATTTCTGGTTCTCATCATTCATTCCTGTGGATTCAAGTTACCATCTGGTGTCATTTCTGTATTCCAGTACAACTTTGATAATACCCACCTCCTCTGTCCTGGTATTGTCAAATATATTATTACATTTTTATGTGGCCCAACATATAATCAGGTACATATTGTCTTACACAGTTGCTTTTTAAATCAGTTAAGAGGAAAAAAAGGAAAAGGAATATGCATTTGTGTTTTTACAGTTGCATAATACTGTGTACCAGTACCAGTGCTCTTTGTTTTTTCATGTGGAGTCTAATTACTATCTGGATCACTTGCTTTCAGCCTGAAGAACTTCCTTTAGTATCTCTTCTAAAGCAGGCCTGCTGGGGCACCTGGGTGGCTCAGTCAGTTAAGCCTCTCCTTTTGGTTCAGAACATGATCTCAATGTCCTGGGATCGAGCCCCATGTCGGGCTCCCTGCTCAGCCGGGAGTCTGCTTCTCCCTCTCCCTTTCCCTCCCCCCAGCTTGTGTGTGCTCTCTCAAATAAATAAATAAAATATTTAACAATAAAAATAAAATATAAAGCAGGCCTGCTAGCTAGAATTCTCTGTTTTTCTTTATCTAAGAATATTTTTATTTCTTCTTCATTTTCTTCTTGTCTCCACTGTTTCTGATGGGAAGATAGCTGTTAATCTTACTGAGGTTCCGTTGTATGTGATGGGTCACTTTTCTCTTGCTGCTTGCAAGATTTTTTCTTTGTCTTTGCCTTTCAATATTTTGACCATGATCTGTCTGGACGTGGATCTCTTTGTAGTTATCCTAGTTGGAGTTCATTAAGCTGCTGGGGTATATAATATTTTCATCAAATTTAGGAAGTTTTCAACTATTATGGCCTCAGATTTTTTTTTTTTTCTGCTTTCTCTCCTTTCCTTCTGGGTCTCCTATCCTGTGTATGTTGAAGTGCTTACCGGTATCCCACATCTTCACTCTTTCTTTCCTCTCTGCTCTTCAGACTCCATAGTTTCTGTCCATCTGTCTTCAGGTGTGCTGATTGTTTCTTCTGCCAGCTCAAATCTGTTGAGACCCCGTTAGTGACTTTTTGTTTCATTTATTGTACTTTACAACTCCAGAATTTCTCTTTGGTTCTTTGAAATAATCTGCATCTCTTTATTGATATTCTCTGTTCGATGAGACAGTGTCATCATATTGTCCTATGTCTTTTTAAGCTTGATTTCCTTTAGTTCTTTGAATATATTTATAATAATTACTTTGAGCTTTTTGTCTACTAAATCTGTCTGGGCCCTCTCAAAGGCAGTTTCTGTTGCTGGCTCTTTCTCTGTGTATTATGGGTCACATTTTTTTCTGTTTTGTTTTTTTGCCTGTCTCATAATTTTTTATTGAAAACTGGAGATATTAAAGAAATATTACAGCCATTTAGAATACTTATTTTCTTCCTCCCCCTACCCCCCAGGCTTGTTCTGTTTGCAGTTTGCATGCTTGTTTTTTAATGAAGTCTATTTCCCCCACATTGTAAAGCCTCTGATGTTGCCTCTCAGAGGGCAGAGCCGTGACCACGTGACCACATACAGTCCTTTTGAAAAGACAGTGCTTTTAGCAGGGCTCTCATTGTCTTTCCTGGATCTGTCTGTGAAGCCTTCTGCCTCTCTTTTTTTTTTTTTTTCTTTTTAAAGATTATTTATTTATTTATTCGACAGAGATAGAGACAGCCAGTGAGAGAGGGAACACAAGCAGGGGGAGTGGGAGAGGAAGAAGCAGGCTCATAGCGGAGGAGCCTGATGTGGGGCTCGATCCCATAACGCCGGGATCATGCCCTGAGCCGAAGGCAGACGCTTAACCGCTGTGCCACCCAGGCGCCCCACCTCCTGCCTCTTGATATTACTTCCACCTCTTAGCTTCCACTAATTGTTGGCTGATTGGTCTATTGTTTTCAGTAATGCCTTGGGATATAAACTGTTCACACTCTGATCCAATTCAATCCAGGCCCCTTTGCAAGGGTAGTTTTTGAAGCCAGTCTTTAGCAGTCTCCTTAGCTGTCTCTTTTCCTGGTTCTTTCTGTTAAGCTAGCTGGTAAACAATTTACCTTTTTTTTTTTTTTTAAGATTTTATTTATTTATTTGACAGAGACAGCGAGAGAGGGAACACAAGCAAGGGGGGTGTGAAAAGGAGAAGCAGGCTTCCCGATGCGGGACTCGATCCCAGGACCCTGGGATCATGACCTGAGCTGAAGGCAGATGCTTAACGGCTGAGCCACCCAGGCTCAGCAAACAATTTTCCTTTTTTATCTCATGAGGTGACCAACCTAGTCTGAACGGCTTATCACCACAATCTCTGATGTTTTGAGGAGCCCTCTTAGGCTTAGTACTTTGTTCCTAACAAAGCCAGTCCTCCTGGGGGAAGCTTTGGAGCTCTCTGTTCTTGCCTGACTCTCCTCGTGGGCAAAACCTATGTGCCACTGATTCGGAGCTAGGGGCAGGGACGGTAGTCTACTTCCCAAAGCAATACCCCTGTTTCATGAATAAGCCACTGGGCTAGGGTGGTCTTCAGTCTCCTCAGCTTTCCTCTCCTGGCATGGAAACTCCACCCCACAGTTGGCGGTTGGGTGGAGGAAGAGAACCTCGTTCCTCTCAGCCACTCTTGCCTGGATTAGATCCTCTGCAACATGAATTTGGAGGTGGGGCATAGAGATGAGACATGCAGCAGCCTCCGCCTCCCTCAGAGACACCACAGCCCCCCACTGGGACCCGAAGGGAGTGGGGGCCCTGTGTCCATGCCGAACCCAACTGGAGTGACACTTCTGTCACACTGAGCTGGGGGAAACAGAGAGGGAGTAGACCGTAGACCATAGCTCACATGTCAGACTCTCACTCTTCTTACTAAAATCCAGTGGATTTTCTTAAATAAATGCTTCTTCATTTGCTGTATACTCTTAAGATTTACAGAATTTTGAAAAAAATTTTAAATAATTTTCAACAGTTATGGTTGTTTCTCTGGGGAGAGTGCCTACAGAGCCCCATGCCACCATTCCAGAGGTTGTCTATTTCTATGTTTTTAAAGCATTTATGTAATTTTTTATTCAAAATAATGGGATCATTAGTGAACAGTGTTTTCTAACTACTTTATTTGCTTAATATATCATGAACTTTACTATTTCATTAAATAATCCATCACTATATAATTTCTGGTGTCTCCTTGGAATTCCATTGTATAGATGAACAATAACACATTTGAATAATTTTCTGTTAATTATAAAAATAGTCATTTTTATTTTTTTTTTGAAAGATTTTATTTGAGAGGGCGAGAGAGAGAGAGAGCACAAGCAGAGGGAGGGGCAGAGGAAGAGAGAGAAACAGACTCCCCACTGAACAAGGAGCCCAATGTGGGGCTCGATCCCAGGACCCAGAGATCACGATCTGAGTCCAAGGCAGACATTTAACCAACTGAGCCACGCAGTCACCCCTAACATAACTATTTTTCAATGACTCACTATTAATAAGCAGAACTCTAATGAGTATGCTAGTAGCCAAAAAAGCCAAAAAAAGTATACATATTTCCTTTAGAAATTTTTTTTTAAATGGTATATCTGAATATAAGCTAAGCATATATTTTTAAGACTTCCAATACAATGTTGACTTGCAGAGAAGTTGTGCAGTTAGCATTCCCATCAGCAATGTACGAGTTTATCGCTAAAGCTTGAGACTATTTAGAATGTGTTCAGATTATCATATTGTTTAATAAAAAATATCTTAGCACTTCCATTTGAAAAGCCAGCTGGGCTGAAAAGGCAACCGACTACACAAGGTGGCTTTGACCCTCTCACCTGTGCTTTCCCACAGCCTGGTGAGACGCGTGGACCGCATGGAGCACTCCATCGGCAGCATCGTGTCCAAGATTGACGCTGTGATCGTGAAGCTGGAGATCATGGAGCGGGCCAAACTGAAGAGAAGGGAAGTGTTGGGAAGGCTGCTGGATGGGGTGGTGGAGGTAAGTGGTCATCTGACACAGAAACACTGATTCTATAAAATATTGGGGTAGTCATGTTTTGTAACCTTTAATCTGAGATGCGTGTTTTGAAATGTCTGTAACTGCAGATCAGTGCAATCAGATGATACTCTGGAGGTGTTACTGAGTACTACAAGCACTGATGCTTCTGCCTTCACTGAATGGTCGAATTAAGCAAAAAGTTACTCCAGTAGCTCCAAGAATTGCTTTCTATGCTATCAATCGCCAGTGTCAATTAATGACAGATTATTTGGCCCCTTAATTTCCTAGGGCAACTCCTAAGTACAAAAGTATGCATCACCCTACCCCCAACATCGTGGTCTCTTTTTCCTTTATTAGGATGAGAGACTGGGTCGTGACGGTGAAATCCACAGGGAGCAGATGGAACGGCTGGTACGGGAAGAGCTGGAACGCTGGGAATCTGATGATGCGGCTTCCCAAATAAGTCACGGTTTAGGCACACCCGTGGGACTGAATGGTCAGCCTCGCTCCAGAAGCTCCCGCCCTTCTTCCTCCCAGTCTACAGAAGGAATAGAAGGTGCAGGTGCAAACGGGAGTTCCAATATCCACGTCTAGGACATGTGTTAGTATGTGTTCGGATTGGTGAGAGAGGGGCTGTCCCGCATTGCCATGGCAAGTGCACTGTCTGTATGCCCTGACCACCACAGGATGCTGGTCTTTGTGACCAGCTGTTAATGTTTCTGCACTTTAATTTATTTTAAACCTTGCCCATGGATCAAAGAAGATTTTTTTTTTCTCACGTAAGAAATCTAGGTGTAAATATTGAGTCTAGGAAAAAGTCTTTGTAAAGTATACGGAGTGGTGTGCCCACCTGCTCCCATGGCTGAGTCTTCTCAGTTGACAATGAAGTAGCCTTTAAAGCGAGGAGAGAACTGTCAAAAGGCTTCTGAGTTTTATTTCCCATCACAAAAATCAGTATTGTCCTTTTTGCCCAGTGTGTGAGGGGAAAGTAGAGGCATTCCTTCCCACTCAAGCTGAGCTCATGGACATAATATAGAGCTTTCTTTTAAGAAAGGAGCCTTTTATTTCAACTACCTTTCTGGGGTAAACTTTTCTAAAAGATGAGCTGGAAAAGAACCCCAAACCATAGAATGGGTATGTAGTCATTATGCTAGAATTCGTATGAATGGTTAAGCTAAATGTTGAATGTTGTGCTTTTTTTTGTCGTCGTTACTGTATAGTATCTAATGTCTGTGGGAATAACTTCCGCTTATTCACTCTTTTTACTCTGAGCTGCAGGAAGCCACCAAGGATTGATTGTGGGTTAAAACGTCATCTCTCACCATAACATGGGAAAACTGGAAGGAGCCCTATCACTAAGTTTGACTTATTCTAATAATTAGTTTAGTATAAAGATTTGTCCATATATTCTCTTCCCAGGTGATCCAGCTTATTTGCAACTGATTTTTATGTTGTAATGAATCTGGGAAGGCCAACTTACTAAATGTTTTAAGTAGGTACTGAAGGTTTTGACTCAGCAAATGTGTTCATTTACACAAAAATTTAAAGGACTTTTGAAATTCATATATAAATATTGTAAAACTAAAGTTTGAGTTTTATGCTGTTTTGAGAATATAGAACTCAAATACTCTTTTTTTTTTTTTTTTTTTGTGAGAGAGAGGGAGGGGCAGAGGGAGAGAGAGAACCTTAAGCAGGCTCCATGCTCAGCACAGAGCCCAACTCGAGGCTCAATCTCTTGACCCTGAGATCATGACCTGAGCCGAAATAAGAGTTGGACACTTGAACAACTGAGTCACCCAGGCGCCCTTAGAACTCAAATACTCTTGATCCTGTATTTCAAAACTAGAATTGATCATCTAAGTGGAGCTCAGTTTAATCAAAAGGAGTTTCTGGTGTTGAAAATTCATTATCAGAACGTATCACCCGAAGTTTGAGTTTACAGCAGGTTTTTTTTTTTTTCATTAGGAGAGGGTCTCACCAAATTTATGGAGAAGAAATCTATTTCTCAATAAAAAGTAAAGATCTTATTTTTCAAGTGTTGAATGAGGTACCTTTTGAGAGCTAATGGGACGAGCAAGAGAGAATGCAGTGCTGGTGAATTAACTCCGACTCAGAGAACAGTAGAAGAGAGGCTTGTGTTGTAGTGCCTTGTTTTGAATTCACATGCTGTTCATGTAATTGGTAGAATATGTCAGTGAAATCTTCAATGAAAACATGAGCAAACAAACCTTTTTAAGCTGGCTTCCGTAGAAGTGATACACATTGGGTTTCTTTAACAGGATTTCTCGTGGCATTCTTTCCCTCTTTACTTTCTTTCGAATATGCTACACAAAGTGCTTATTACTAGGTACTACAGTTTGCATTCCAGGGATACAGAGTACGTATTTATGTGTACCATGTTGTTATGTGTAAACAAACTTCAGTTTGAAGTGCAGTCATTATGTGGTATCCATGTGTATTGACCACGTGCCATATATCAGTTATGGTCACTAGAAAGTCTTTTTATATACTTATTATTATACTGTTTCTCATTTCACCTGTAAGATTTTACAAAATTCTTTCTTTTTACCCGTAAGTTACATATTTTTTTCTCTTTAGTCATGGAGAACTCCCTTCTCATCCCTCTCCTATCATCTTCCCCTCTATATTTGTATTATTAAGATGTTACATATGCAAGTCTCTCGACAATCGAGATTTCATTCATGTGTAATATCGAGCACTTTACTTCTCAATAAAGACTTGGTATAAGTAATAGGTGTCTGTCTCCTAAGTAGAAGCAGTGGGTAATTTGTATCATGAGACTCATTAGTAAAGGCTTAGACTTTGAAAGAGGCATCTTCTTTCTTTATGTCCAAAGAGCAATCTGACATATTACTCCTTCTGCAGTCTGTGCCTCTAGGAGGTTATTCTGAGGATCCTGTAGTACTTCCTGTTGTGCGGCCACCACCTTTTATTATGCTTTTCTATAGTGAATAGTTGGCCCTAATATTTCTGTTATTTCAAAATCTTTGAACATAATTTCCTTGTTGGCTTTTCATGAGTTCCTCCATGGGTATATAACAGGAGTCAGAGTGCCGAATGCCAGGTCTATAAATATTTAATTTTTTTAAAAAAATTATTTTACAGGGAGAGAAAGTACATGAGCAGGGGGGAGGGGCAGAGGGAGAAGGAGAGAGAGAATCTCAAGCAGACTCTGCACTGAGCGGGGACCCCAATGCGGGGCTTGATCCCAGGATCCTGAGATCATGACCTGAGCTGAAATCAAGCATCGGACACTTAACTGCCTGAGCCACCCAGGCCCCCTGTAAATATTTAATTTTATTCAGAACTGTCAGATTGCCCTCCGGAATGACTGCCCCAGTCTACAATTCCACTATGGGCATGAGATTACCAGTTTTATGCATACCCTCACCAGCATCAGGACCATCCAGCTTCCTACTTTTTGTTAATGGCATGGTTTTGTTTTGTTTTGTTTTTAAAAGATTTTATTTATTTAGTTGACAGAGACAGCCCGTGAGAGAGGGAACACAAGCAGGGGGAGTGGGACAGGAAGAAGCAGGCTCATAGCAGAGGAGCCTGATGTGGGGCTCAATCCCACAATGCCGGGATCACGCCCTGAGCCGAAGGCAGACGCTTAATGACTGCTCCACCAAGGCGCCCCAATGGCATGGTTTTAAAGTAAGGTCTCACTTTATTTTGCATTTCTGACTCTTAATTCCTAAGGTTGGACATCCCCTCGTAATTGTTCAACATTTGGGTTTCCCTTTTGGTAAGTTGCCTATTCAAACCTTTAAAATCTTACACTTTGATCTGATGGGAAACACGTATGTTTGTGTTCATTGCTTATTTTTCTACTGGGTCACGGCCTTTTTTGTTGATTTGTGAATCAACAAATCAAGTTCCTTGTATGGTTTAAGTATTAATCCCTTATCGGTTTCGGACTCTTATATCTCTCATCCAACTGATAATTTTGTCAATATTTTCTTGGTTTTTATACTTTAAAAAATCCATCAATTTATTTTGCCTTATTGTGTCGGGTTTTGAGACCTTTGTAAGGTCAAAAACTTGTATTTATTAAACTTACAGTTTTACCTTTCACATTTAATACCTTGTGTAAGAGTAACCTTGTGTAAGGCCCACAGGTATTTTCTCCATACAGTGAGACAGTTTTGTCAATATTCTCTATTAAATAATTTAAGTTACTTTACCTTGTTACTTCATGATGTCGTTTCTGTTTCATGTATAAATGTGTGGTTTTTTTTAACTCTTTAGCCTTTTAAAAACTGATCTATGAATGTTCTTGCACAATTTTTATTATTATGACTTTATAGTTTGTGTTCATATGTGGTAAGGTCTTCCCCCCCCCCCCCCGAAATTGTGCTATTTTTGTGAAACTTTATTTTTCCATGCAAGTGTGCAAACAAGGTTGGTGGGCTCCTATGGGGGCGGGGGTGGACAGAGAGAAAGTTCCCACTGGAATTTAACTGTAATTGCATTGAATTTATCCATTAGTTTAGGGAGAACTGACATCTTAACACTATCAGAAACAGTTCTTCCTTTATTCAGAACTTCCTTAATGTCCTTTAAGTGTTTCTTACAATTTCTTAAAGAACTTATGCATTTTTAATATAGTTTTATTGGTAGTATGAGAATCTATTATATTTTCTAGGTGGTTATTGCTGATATGAAGGGAAATTACAAATGTTCTATAAATTAATCTTCCATATATCACACGTGTTGAACTCCTTTACTGGTTCTAACAGATTCTGTATTGGTTCTTTGGATTTTCTGGGGAGAAGAGAAGCTCATTTGAAAGAAAGGACAGTACTATGTTGGAGAGTAGCAGTGAGAGTAGACATGCTTGTTTTGTTCCTGGTATTCATGGGAATGTGTTTCGGAGTCCTGAAAGAAAAGCCGAGACAAGGACCTGAATTCAGATCGTTTATTTGGAACTGGACCAGGACACAGCGTGAGCCCGGAAGGGAGGAGATGCCAGTACACAGGTATGCTACTGAAGGTACCTCTGGAGGCAACAGGAGCCCAGCGCCACCTCCGAGGACACTACAGAAGGCCTCCCCTAATTCCTTGTCTGAAGAAGGTAAGGCCGGGGTTTTATCCATTGGCCCTGGTTCCTATTGGTGGAGGGCGGACACCCCCACCCTTTCAGGCCAGGCCTGCACTCGGGCCAAGCAGGCTCTTTCAGCTTTGCAGGCCGCACAGCAGCAAAGCGAAGATGTCTGTGGTGCAGGCTTGAGGGGGGGATGCTGTCAACACGAAACGAGCTCACCGGAACTGTCTGAGATCAAAGGCGCAGAGGAGACAGGCCGCAGGGCACCAAAAGCATCTCCTTCAGCCACCCTGGCGTCACTCAGATCCACTCGTGCCCTCATTAAGTCCACTGTGGGCTTTTTGAGGGAGGCCAGCTATCATCTCTAGAGAATATAATTCAGGAAGGTTAGTGGAACTTGCTAGTTCCCATTGCTGCTGCTGCGCACAAGGCCATAACGATTTATCTCCTCTCCCACCGTTTCTAGAGGTTTCTCACTCTTGGCCAGTACTTCAGCTGTACCGCCGGTTTGGTGCAGTGATCACACCCTCATTGCTGGGGGCTCAGAGCCCTTGTCCCTTATCAGGCTGTGGTGGTTTTGGCTGCCAGTAGAGGGTAACCACTGAGCATGGAGACACCAGGTTACTTCTGAATTCTCTGCCCCGTTAGACAGCAGTCAAGTCCAGCCTCTCCTGACACAGATGACCAGTGTGATACCTGCTTGCTTTGCCTGCTTTTCACCAGTGTGCAAATCTCCAAGTGTGTACGTGGCGGACAGTTTCAGGTTCCGTGGAACCCGCCCTGTATTTGGGATTTGGGAGCTCCACTACCGTAGAGCCGACAGCTGCAGACGGGAAGCATAAATTCTGCAAATGCGTTAAAGGGAAGGATGCTGAGCGAGGCCAAGATCACTGGCGTGTAGACCTGTATTCTGTTACTGTATACTGTCACTGCTGGGAACAAGAACCCTTGGTTTACTCCAGGGGCCTGCACACTTTCCATAAAGGGCCAGATAGTAAATGTTTTAGGCTTTATGGACCATAATGATCTCGGCCACAACTGCTTGGCCATCATAGTGCAAAAGCAGCCATAGAGAATACAAATACAAATGCCTGGGATTGTGTTTCAATAAAGTTTTATTTACAAAATCAGGCAGTGGGCCAGATTTGGCCTGCAGGCCATAGTTTGCCAACTGCTGGTTTAATGCCCGAAACATACCCTGGAGGATGGCGCTCTCATCCCTGCCAAGGGTGTCATCCATGAACTGGCACTAGGATGATGCGAATAACCTGTGTGATGTCCTGTGGGACGCAGCAGTGATAGCTAAAATCACTGAGGGCGCCCTATGAGCCAGGTACTTCTCGGCACTTCACGTGCAGTCCCTTACTTCCCCGTGACGCCTCCACAGAGGTGCATACTGAGAGAATCCCTGCTTTATGCGTGAGACAGATATAGATGAAGCCACGTAAGTAAATCAAGGCCACAAACCTGGTGAATGGCACATGACAAGGAGAGGAGGGGGGACATCTGCCTGAGTAACTGTAGAGAGAAAAAGGCCCTGTATTTGCTTCAGGGCTCCTAAAACACTTTTTAAAAGTACAACTCCCTGGTTTCTACTGGAGACCCCTGTGCCCATCCTGATATCTGCACATTTGCACAAATGACCCGCCACAGGTGATCTGGCAAGTTACCCGGGGATTAGTGCAGTATGTTCCCAACCGTAGCAAGAAAATAGTCTGCGTGGCCTTTGGCGGGTCACAGCCTCTGAAACTCAAGTTCCCTCATCTGCAAAATGAAAAAGATGGAACAGCTTGAGGTTTTCCAAACGCGGTACCGCCAAGCCCTTTGTTACTGAGATGATGCCTGGGGTTCTGTTGCGTGGCAAAGAAAGGAGGCCAAACCCTCGCTCGGTTGGAGCGGCGGCACTTTCAACTGTCACTTACCCGAGACCGCATAGTGCTGTCGTGTGGGGTTGCCAGGGGAGGAATGATCCCGCGGGTTAGAAAGGGTCGGAAGATCAGCTAATGTTAATGAGCTCACTTGGTTCTAAATGTGAGTCCGATATGTAGGGAGATACAAAATATGTGGTTGAATGCAGATGTCACAGTGATTGGATCGCGATCAAATTACAATGAAGTTAAAATGGCCTTACCTGGTTATTACAATCTAAATCAGAATATCCCAAAGAATCACCCGGAATTCCCAGGCTCACCCCTCAGAGATTTCTCAACAGCTGGGGGGAAAATAGCCTTTCCTTGCCTGCCTTCCTCACATAAGCATCCCAGATGGTCACTGATTCTTAGCAGGCAAGCTTGGGAAACCCTAGATAACAGCAAAGATATGTGTCTAGAAAAGAAGAATTCCTTCAACTTAGAATGTAAGTACCTTATGTTCACAGTGCTTGGTGGGGACAAAAAGCAGGCTGCAACATGTGAGTCAACCTTTTTTTTTTTTTTTTTAATGTATATACCAAAGACAGAAGGCCAGAAGATACAGCAAGACGGTAGAACTAGGTTTGGTGGGGTTCCAGGTTTTCTTTCCTTGGGATCTTTATTCCACTGAGAATAAACACAGACCTGGGAGGCTGAGGAGGGTACTGATTATCTCCTGCATCGTCTTGGTGACGATGAGCTCTTGCAACTATTCAGGTTAGCTTGGCACACAAATTCCTGAGGACGTAGAGACATTATTTGAGGTAATCTGAAATCCTAATTCTATCTTTACCAAGGAATCCTCTGATCTCAGTTTCACACCTGAGAGAAGAATGTCACAAGTAAATGGCTATTGTAACATTTTACTGTTTACATTAGTGAATCAGTGCTCTGGTTTACCAGTCCCCTTCCGAGGATGGCTGGTGTGAATTAATTCCTCAGGGTATAACAATGCCCCTTACACACGCTGGGAAAAAAAAAGTCCAATTCCTTAACATGCAAAACAGGCTCTCCCACAAATCCCATGAGGCCTGATCTCAACTGGTAGCCAGATCTCTTGAGGGAGAGTCGAGTATTAGGAAGCGATATATTTGTTCTATTATGCAGAAATAGGGTTTCAATACAATACCTTGAAAAATCTCTTATTGAAAATACCAGCAGATTTCTTAGAAATCTGGTTCATCAACAATTTAAGTATGGTTCCTCACGAAGCAGGAGCAACAACTGTTTACACCGGGGGTCCCTGCGAACTATGGCCTGCGGGCCAAATCCGGCTCCCGCTGCCTGTGTTGTGCAGCCTCAAGCTAAGAAGAGTTTTCGCATTTTTCAAGAATGATTTTTATATTTTTAAGAGGTGGTTTAAAAAAAAAATAGACAAAAACTACAAAACACTTAGTGGATCCCTTCAGATAAAGTCTGTCAACCCCTGGTCTGTAGGAATAAAGAACACTGCTCGGTCCTAACCCTACCAACCAAAACGAAATGTAAAAAAGAAAATGCTTAAAACTCACCAGATGAACAAGTCGAAGGCCGACCTTTCACAGAGCAACAAAGAAGGCCCTCCATAAGATTCACATTATCTTGGCAAGAATTCAAATGAAAGAAATTACAGGAGTATCCCGAAGCACACGGCTGAAACTGAAAGTCAAACGGGGTGGCTGCTCTTCTTGAAGCTAGTTGGAAAGCGGACGATTCAATGTAAACCATGTAACCTAAAATGCTAAAGCTACAAGAAGTTCTCATTTTACAGATGCAAGAAGGAATTCAGAGAAAGCAAGGATGTATGAAAACAAAAAACATAAAATGAAAAATAAGTATCAGGAATTACTTAATCTTTATGAATTCTGAGGGAGATAAAGCACTATTACCACCATAAACATATAATTGATCAAACCAGGACACTAAAAATAAGCAAAGGGCATATAAAAGTGTGTAACTTTGAAAATATTGATTGATTACATTTTCACTGTATTATACTGGTGGGCCTATAAAATCGTTATACTCAAACTCTATTTTCAAAAATAACTTTCGGAATGCACGCCCTGATACTTGCTTGGACTATCTGCGTACACACAAGCAGTGGGTTGTAAAACGAAGTAAACTTTTTACCACGGATACTAGCCAAAAGTTTTAGCATTGCGAAGACCTGGCAGTACTCTCAAGCTGATGACTTCTAATAATTCTACTGCTACCGGCAAAAGGAAAATTCCTCAGACAGTAGAGCAAGAGGTATCATAAAACACTATACAGTTCTTCCATGAGGGAATGCAAAACAAAACACAGAGTTTCTACAAAGTTAAGGCCTCCAGTAGGACTCATACTCCAAGATACTGATCCTCACAGATTTCTGGGACAATCATCAAGTTTCTGCATATTATCAGCTTGTCACCAAGTGGCCTGCGGTCTCATCAAAGGTCAGGACGGTATGGAGAGCTCAGCATCAGCCCTGCTGTGGGCAGCTCAGGCATCCGTAATGGCTGCCAGTACATCAGAGTTGGTGAGAGCCCAAGCTTTTGGACCCATGCTACCTCAACTAGTCTCATCTGAGGCCCACTGAGCAGGCACTGGGGTGGCCTAAAGATGTCATATAGATATGAGTAATGCTACTTTTCAAATATATGTGGATACTGAGGTACTGAGGGTAATACAGTTCCAATCTAAAGACCATAAAGAATGGCTTTCAAGATGGAGACACAGGTGAGTGGGTACGCTGCCTCTTCAATGACTCACTTCAAGCCACCACGAGAGCAATGGAAGGAGCATAAGTAGTAGCTAACATATTTCACTTATTCCTGAGGTTTCTTTTATTTTAAACCAAATTAATTCATCCCATCCATTATAGATTAGTTCTTCTGACATCCAAGAAAATAAAAACAAAATTCAAATAATATAGACACAGTCTGAAGTAAATCTCTATAAATTAATATTTTCTCCTTTATAGGACTTATATTTACTTATACTTCAAAAAAACGTCCCTTAACTCAAAAATGGTGAAGATGGCAAATCCTATGTTGTTTCTTACCACAATATTAAAAACAATTATGTAAAAAAGAATATTGTAATATAAAGGGATGATAAGTATAACAGCATTTAAATTCTTTTTAAAGATACGCAGTAATATATTTGGCTGTTTTGTTTCTTCTTTAAGTGTATTTTGTATGTAAAGTATAGATATATATATTATCCTCTGTATAATGAGGGAAGACTGTATACAGAGAACTCTAAGGAAGCCAGGGTTATATACCAACAACAGGAAAAACTGATTGGCCCTGATGGTCACACAACAATCAGGTAAAAAGAGTGTGTGATAACATGTTACAAGATGATGCATTAATCAAATGTCATTTTTAAATAGTTTCTTAAAAATATAATGCTATGTCCCTGGACTGATGTCACAACAGTATGGCAGGGTGCCCACTGACACTGAACAATGCTCCAAGATGAGCAGACGCAAGGCGTCTACACTGGTGACCCTCAGGCTCACTTAATTCCTACAATACTGAAGTGTTTACTTTTACAAAAAGGGGGATTAATTGCAATGTGATCTCCTGAAATGGATCCTGGAATAAAGCATGTTGGTGTAAAAGTGGTGAAATCTGACCAAGTGCACAGTTGAGTAATAATCACGTACAGTGTTCATCTCTTACTTCTGACATGTGCCGTGGTCTAGAAACGTGAACATTAAGGAAAGTTGGGCAAAGGGCATAGGGGAACATTTCCATAGTATCTTTGCAATTTTTCTGTAAATCTAAAATTATTCCAAAATGAATCCTTCATTAAAAGGGGGCAGGAGGGACTTAAGGATGTACCTATGCACACAGGAACACAAAACTCAGCCGTCCCGCTGTGTGGTAACAGCGACAGAGAGGCTATGCAGGTGTCACAGAGGGAAGTAGTGATGGGGAAGGGGCACGAGGGGGCTCCCATGTGCTGGTCATGTCCTGTTTCCGCCCCTGCGTTGGTAGTAGCACCGATGTGCTCCTTTTACGATAAGTCACTGGACTAGACTTTTCCCTACATTACCCTTCAAGAAAAGGAAGTTAAGAAACGCTTCCTTAGTACTGATATAGGTTAGAACGAAGAGAGAATCTGTGAGTAAGAGACGTCTGTGTGGGAACGAAACGAAGACGTCTGTAGGGGGCAGTTACGACAGTTACGGTAGCATCAGTCTCAGTTTTCGGAGCCGAGAAGGATCTGGGTAAGGTCCCAGGTCCTGCCGTGGAACGTTCTTTCCAGAGCAGCCCTGGCGACGCGGCCGCAGCAGGGCTCACGGGGCACAGACACGTGCACCTGAGCGAAGGGCCCCAGGAGGTTGTGAGGCGCACCCACATCACAGCCCCTGAGGTGCCCCCGCGCGGCTGAGAACCGCAGGCCCGCCACCCCGTGCAGAGGCCAGCAGAGCCTCCTGAGCTGTTCCGACTCCACAACAGAAATCTCAGGAAATTCCAATAACGTTAAAAGGCCCAGCAAAGCTTTCCCTCTCATAATGGCTTTTTTTTACCCTACAAATAACAGCGGGTTTTCCCAACACAGTTTCGATTTCGTACTCCACCACTGCATGTGTGTATTTGTTGTTTTTATTTACTAAGTAACGGCGGATCGTTGGTTCATGCAATACTCAAGCTGGAGGGCAACGAACCCTCTACTCGTTTTAAAGATGAGGAAGTGGATAATCAGCGATGTTCAGAACTTGTCACAAGTTCCTAGAATTCAATTCTTGCTTAGGTCGATGAATTAAACTAGATGCCTCCCCCATGGGTACTATAAGACTAGATGAGCTGATAGGCGGTTCCTAACAGCACCAGCTTATGACCTGGGTTCTTTCGTGTATAATTCAGTTCATCGCGGTGTCTGTGAATGTCTGGGCTGAAAATACTTGCTGAATATGATGCCGAATGAAAAGACAACGAAAACACTTCTGAATACTTAAAATAAATCAAGATGCTCCCTTTTTAATGTGTGGATCAATCATGTAAATTGAAGAGGAATTTAAGAATATTTTTTAAGAAATAACAATTTTAGGTAGGCAATCGTAAGGAAGATAACAATCATACATGCCAAGGCTACGTGATTCTTCCACAGGCCCCACGGGGAGAGATCGATGCCCTGGTTTATCAAAAATTCTTCGCCAGTACATCTGAAATTCAACAGAAAAAGTGTCATGCTCGGACAAAAGAGAGGGAGTGGGCACGGTAAAAAAACTTCTCTCCACAGAGGTTTTCTATGGAAATACTTCTAATTTTGTCTAAAATTGTCCTATTACTAAGAATTATTTCATGAGGGTTCGTGAGATTCTGGATACCAGCATTCTCTTTTCTTTCATTAGCTCATGTATCAGAATCAAGCTGTTAACAACAATCATTGATAAGGAATGTGTTATTCAATTTTTAAAACAATATCCTCTGATTTTACGAAAATCTTCATTTCCGTTTTATGGACATTATGCAATAAATGGGACTTCTTTCTCAGCTGGCTGAAATATGTTTCTTTCTTTAGAGGGTACATGCTTTAATGAGGCTATTCCAAGTCAATTTAAAAGAAAAAAAAACAGCTGTATAGACTTCGATTTCATAATGTCTCCTGTTTAAGTGCAGGACGAAGAGGCAGGTGCCACGAGCGTGCCCGGGAAACGTTCACTCTGTTCTGCTCTAGCTGCCTTTCTAGTTCTTGCTCCTGGCCATGGGTTGGGCTTAGAGGAAGCCGTAAGTTCATGGATCCGTACACCTCACATAAGCCATACAATTCCAATATTCTAAGGCTTCACTAAAATGTCAAAGCAGCTCATTTCAAACTTAGACGTTCTGAAAATAAAAGCTAAAACCCACAATCAACACAGCGTTTTAAAAGGCCCCAAATGAACAACATATCAGAAACACTTCCCCAACTTAAACATAACTTTGACCATAGTGGAATGTCAAGGAGATGTGCACTGGTGCACTACAGCTCAGAGAAGCCGGTGAGAGGACCCACACCAGCCACGTGGCCCAGTGGCCTTTCTACATGACACCAGAGTGAGCAAACCCATTCTGACACTGAGTACAAACTTACGTCGCATAGCCACAGGTATCATTCGCTGTTACGTTGACTCCTGGGCAGAAGTTTTGTCCCAAAAATTCATTATACTGCAAAGCCTATAACACAAGGGCAGATGGGAGAAGGTAAATGATTTTAAATTTCAAAAAGTCTCCAAAGAATGATCATGTCCTCCTAGTTTAATCTTTACTGCTATTCCTAAAAACAAACCAAGCTTCACAGTCACGGTCACACCAGAGCAGCTAAAATTTTTTTCCCTGGTAATTGAGTGGTCTATGTTGGGATTTTGGCTTCTGAAATAAAGGAAGTAAAGTATTTGGCAAAGAGGGGAGACCTCTGGCTATCCTACCCGTAGCTCCTTTCTTCTTCGCTCCCTAATTTTATAATCCCACAAACAGTGTAATTAAAATCATACAGCAGTACTCAAAGACTATTGTTAATTTATGGTAAGAATCTTTTATATTGTTCTTGTTTATTTTCATCAAAACCAGTGCTAATTCTTGGGAGTTAGAAACCCAGTCACACTATTTTAAGACACAGTTTTTTGGGAGTTGATGAGCTGTTTAAAGCCAATACAGTAGCTATATTATATGCTCTTTTTCTTCTAATTTCCACATAAAAGATGTACTCTAGGCTCCCATCCTCTATTTTCCTATAGAACTGAAATGCAACTACATTTTTTTATATCAGTTAGTCCATCTTCCTCCTTCATGAGGAGTTCTCTCTCTACCCCTCACCTCCCTCAGACAGCAGGGTGACTGGGGAAACCTCAGGTGATGATCAAGGTGACACCTGTCACTCTAAAAATGAAACCCCTGGGAGACTTTCACAGTTCGTGGCTGGGGCCATGAGGTTGCTGGGCCTTATTCTGGTTTTTCCCAGCGTGGGAACAATGAAGCAGTCACAAGGACACGTCAGGAAAACTTACCGCATAGCCATATCGGGGAATACTGAAGTACTGAAGCCAAGAGAGCCAAGGCCCAATGGTCCTGAGATTTACCAACAGTCCTGAAAATATCTACAAAAAGCAAGTACCAAGAATCAGACCTGGTGAAGTGATTTCATGAAGAATTACAGAGAATAATTTCTGAGTCCCCTACAACCTTTACAAGCACTTCTTCTGACTTCTCCACTTCACATACGTACGCCTCTCTAGAGCTGAGGCTGTTTATGGTTCTAAAGGAATGACAATATATCTATCATACCTACGTCATTTCATTGGAAGACACTTCATTGTCAAGGTTTTTACTTTTGGTAACTGCCCATAATGAAAGGTCAACACAGTACTGACTGTGCTAATGATACAACCCCTGTAAACATACCGGAACAGATCTGAACGTCTGATGCCCCTCTCTATTTCCCCAACACAGTAAGATCTGTTATTTACAAGGCTTGCATTCTACCTGTGCACGACGACAGAAACCACCTGGGGTTCAGGATGCATGCTTACAATAACGCAAAGCCTGGGACTGACATACGGAGTAACAGGATGAAGAACAACGTAAAATATGGTGAATACCTTCATTTAAAGCTACCAAAGAGCAGTATTACAGTGAAGATCCCAGGGCGGACTATGCCAGCAACAGACGGCCATGTGAGAAGAGGTTCATCTAAAACTTCTAGCCGGCTGGGGCAGACATAACAATGACGAGGTTGCTGGAGGGACTACATATTTTTGAACTTGACTTAACCAGGTCCTTAACAGAGGACACACAGCATCTCTGAGGAAAATATGGTTTTATGACTGGTTTTAAAGGATCTATCTACAAACTTTTAAATAATAATAAGGTGAAGCATCTATCACACAAAACATTTTTATAAATTGATGACACATTATTTATTGGATGATAGAAAATATATGCAAGGTTTATCACTTTTCCAATAATGTTTAGATTGGTAGATGTCAAACTCAGAAATGGAAGACTTAAACTTTGGCAAAAATTTGTGCTAGTTATGCTGCTTTTAAAGACATCTTCTCCGGGGCTCCTGGGTGGCACAGCGGTTAAGCGTCTGCCTTTGGCTCAGGGCGTGATCCCGGCGTTATGGGATCGAGCCCACATCAGGCTCTTCCGCTAGGAGCCTGCTTCTTCCTCTCCCACTCCCCCTGCTTGTGTTCCCTCTCTTGCTGGCTGTCTCTCTCTCTGTCAAATAAATAAATAAAATCTTTAAAAAAAAAAAAAAAAGAAAGACATCTTCTCCTACTCCAGCAAAAAGAACACGTGTATTAAGTAAACAGGCTAAACGCTCCTGTTCACTTGATTTAGTTAAGGGGCAACTAGCTGATTTGCCTACTGATTCATCCATGTACAGGTAAAATTAAGGGATATGTAAGGTTAGGCTTCGGTAACCATTAAAAAAAAAGGTAAGCAGAAATGTATTGGTAGAAGAGAATGTCAGGAACCCAGAAAGGAGGAGACACAGTACTGTGTGGGCTTTGGAACCTTACGGTATTTTTAAAACACCCCTTTTCAAAATACAGGACCCAAGACAGACTACCCACACTGCAAACTGTTCTATTTCTCATGGAGCTTAGCTATTCCCTTGGAGAGGAGCAAATCTGACCAAACCATTAAGTTACTGCTTAAAGAAGTCAACGGTTCTCTAACACTAGCACAAAAGTTGGGTCATTAACCTGTCATTTTTATGAGGGAATCTTACAATCAAAATTCTTCTGGTTTTTGTGGGGGTTTTTTAGAAGTTTTTGTTTCAATTCCAATTAGTTAACATACACTCTAATATTTGTTTCAGGTGTGCAACTTCGTGATTCAGCACTTCCGTACAGCACCTGGTGCTCATCACGAGTGCCCTCCTTCACCCCCATCTCCTATTTAACCCAACCCCCTAACCACCTCTCCTCTGACAACTATCAGTTTGCTCTCTATAGTTAAGTATGTTTCTGGGCTTGCCTCTCTTTTTCCCCGTGATCATTTGTTTTGGTTCTTAAGTTCCACATAGGAGTGAAATCATATGGTACTTGCCTTTCTCTGACTCGTTTCACTCAGCATAATACTCTCTAGCTCCATTCACATCATTGCAAATGGCAAGATTTCATTTCTTTTTGATGGCTGAGTAATATTCCAGTCTGTAACTATGCCACATCTTCTTTATCCATTCATCAGTCAATTGACATTTGAGCGCTTTCCGTAATTTGGCTATTGTTGATATTGTTTGGCTGCTATAAACATAGGGGTGCATGGATCCCTTCAAATCAGTATTTTCCCCACTCTGGGTGAATACCTAGTAGTATAATCACTGGATGGTTATGGTTCTTGGTACAGTTGTAAATGTATCGATTCCTTGATTTCTATTTCTGCTGCTTCATTATTGGTGTATGGAAATGCAACAGATTTCTGCACATTGACTTTGTATCCCTGTGATTTTACTGAATTCATGTGCCAGTTCTAGCAATTTTTTGGTGGAGTCTTTTGAGTTTACTACAGAGAGTATCATGTCATCTACATATAGTAAAAGTTTTACTTCTTCTTTACCAATTTAGATGCCTTTTATTTCTTGTTGTTGCCTGATTGCTGAGGCTATGTTAGATAACAGTGGTGAGTGTGGACATCCCTGTCTTGTTCCTGACCAAAGAGAAAAAGCTCTGTTTTTCCCCACTGAGGATGATACTGGCTGTGGCTTTATTGTATAAGGCCCTTATGATGTTGAGGTATGTTCCCTCTATCCCTATTTTGTTGAGGGTTTTTATCAAGAAGGGATGCTGTGCTTTGTCAAATGCTTTTTCTGCATCAACTGAGAGGATCATATAGTTCTTATCCTTGTCTTTATTAATATGGTGAATCATGGTGATTGATTTGTAAATACTGAACCACACTTGAAGCCCAGGAATAAATCCCACGTGATCGTAAGGAATGATTCTTGTAATGTACTGTTGGATTCGGTTTGTGAGTATTTTATTGAGGATTTTTGCATCCATGTTCATCAGGGATATTGGCCTGTAGTTCTCTTTTTCAGTGGAGTCTTTGGTTTTGGAATCAGGGTGATCCTGGCCTTGTAGAATGAGTTTGGAAGTTTTCCTTCCATTTCTATTTTTTGGAATAGTTTGAGAAGAAAAGGTATTAACTCTTCTTTAAATGTTTGGTAGCATTTCCCTGTAAAGTCATCTGGCCCTGGACTTTTATTTGTTGGGAGATTTTTTATTACTGATTCAATTTCTTTGCTGGTTATCAGTCTGTTCAAGTTTTCTCTTTCTTCCTGTTTCAGTTTTGGTAGTTTATATGTTTCTAGGAATTTGCCCATTTCTTCCAGATTGTCCAATTTGTTGGCATATAATTTTTCTAATTTTCTTGTAATTATTTGTATTTCTGTGGCGTTGGTTGTTATTTCTCCTCTCTCATTTGTGATTTTATTTATTTAAATCCTTTCTCTTTTCTTTTTCATAAGTCTGGCTATGGGTTAATCAATTTTACTAATTTTTTCAAAGAACACAGCTCTTGAATTCATTGATCTGCTCTACTGGGTTTTTTTTTTTTTTTTTTTTTAGTTTCTAGATCATCTATTTCTGCTCTACTATTTAATATTTCCTTCTTTCTGCTAGCTTTAGACTTCATTTGGTGTTCTTTTTCTAGCTCTTTTAGGTATAAGGTTAGGTTGTTTGAGATTTTTCTTCCTTCTTGAGGTAGGCCCGTAATGCTATATATTTCCCTCTTGAGATTGCTTTTGCTGCACCCCATAGATTTTGGACCGTTGTGTTTTCATTTTCATTTGTTTCCATGTAATTTTTTAATTTATTGATTTCCTGGTTGACCCATTCATTGTTTAGTAGAATGCAGTTTAACCTCCATGTATTTGTGGTCTTTCCACATTTTTTCTTGCGGTTGACTTCAAGTTTCATAGCGTTATGGTCAGAAAATATGTATGGTATGATCTCAATCTTTTTATACTTATTCAGGACTGATTTGTAACCTAGTATGTGATCTATTCTGGAGAAGTCCCATGTGCACTTGAAAAGACTGTATTCTGTTACCTTAGGATGAAATGTTCTGAATGTATCTGTTAAGTCCGTCTGGTAGAGTGTGTCATTCAAAGCCATTGTTTCCTTGTTGATTTTCTGCTTAGATGATCTGTCCACTGCTGTAAGTAGGGTGTCAAAGTCCCCTACTATTATTGTATTATTATCAATGAGTTCCTTTATGTCTGTTATTAATTGTTTTATATGTTTGGATGCTCCCATATTGGGAGCATAAATATTTACAATTGTTAGATCTTCTTGTTGGACTGTCCCCTTTATTATGATATAGTGCCCTTCTTCCTCTCTTGTTACAGTCTCTGGTCTAAAGTCTAGTTTGGTTTTTGAAGTTCCAGTTTATCAATGTTTCACTATATGTCACCAAGAAGCATCTTTTAAAAACTCATTTATAACAAAATGTTAACTAAAGTTATAGCAATGATATTGGAAGAGTAGCCAAAAAGGCTGGGTAATGTCAAGAAAAATCTGTACATTCTCTAATATAAGCTATACCTCAATACATGGTCTCCTTAAGGCAGAGAATCCCATTTACAGAATCCTCAAAGCAGGTTTTAGGTAACAGGTAAATTTGTGGGAAAACACAAGGGGAAATAATTACTTCTTAGAGAGGCACAGTTCCTACTCACCATCATAAACACAAAGGAGATGGTCATGAGAAGTGTCGCTATGGATACCACACTCTGGCCTGCTGCAATGGCCAGTGCCATAGAACTGGCCGAATAAGCCACCATTATAAGGGTAAACATCATGATGAAGAAGGCCTCCACAACTGGTTTCAAGCCTTAGTTGGGAAGAAAAGAGAGGGTTGAATCCAACTGCCTAGGTAACTGTGTATTTGGGATTGCTTACTGCGCAAAGCACTATAATATTTTGAGAAACTAATACCAAAACCAAGAAAATTCATCCTCTATCCAACCACCTTGAGTCACCAATTTCATCACCAGCCCCCCATCTTACTGTATAAAGTTATCATAAAGTTTCTTTTTTATACTTGTTGCATAAGTACATTTCTGTGTAACACCTCTGCTCCTTTATTTGTAATTATTAACAATTTCTGAGTGCCTGAGATGGAGAGCTCCAGGCAACATAACTGGCCCCAATTCTACTGCCTTTTCTTCTAAGAACGAAACTTGTCAAGAGCATATTTGTTTTACCCAAACATCGCCACATGACTGTTTGCTATAACTGCGTTAGGTAAAGAAATTGGGAAGAAGATTACGTGACCTCCCAGTGATTTCAACGGCTTGCCCTCATATCCAAGACTAAAGACACAAACCTTTTGTCATATTGCTTACCTAACAAGAAATATATTATACAAGTAAATATAATACTTGGTAACATCCTCATGGGTAGTAAATCAGATAACAGTTTTCCAAAGAAATAAGATGACACTCTGTAGTATCCACTGATATATTCATGTCTAAAAAAGAAAAATTCGTCTTACATTAGTTGAGGAAGGCAGAGACCAGACTGGGCTGCTTGTGTGTCTACAGACTTCCACCACCACCAGGGGTCTAATGCCTACAGCTTCTCACATCCTTGAGGCAAACCCCCGGCCTCCATCCTGTCAGCATCAATCCTCCACCTACCATCTTGGGTGTGAGCCTCCTCTGTGATGTCACCCCCACACGAGTCTGTGCGATACAGCTCTTCTCATTATAGAACTCCCTCTGGGTGCCATCCATCCTGCCCCCTGAGCACCCACTCCCAGTGAGCAGATCTGTATCTCCTCCCTCTCTTCGAACACTGGCTCTCCTTAGAGAACAGCACTCCAGTAGCTGGGCTCAGTTATGGTAGAGGCTTTACTTTCTCCCCACTTCTGATTATGAAGCAGCTGGCTCTGCTATCCTCTGAGCTTTCTAATGCAGCTTTGGATCACTTCTCCCACTCTCGTGATAAAAAAGAAAATGGCACTTCCTCCTTCAACAATCATGCCTTTCAACCACACATCCCTGTCAGCTATCAAATACTGTTTCCTTCCCTCTCCAGTTCTAGATCCCTTCCTCTTCCTGACATCTTCCTCCTGTAATTCCAAACTCCTCCACCAATATCATTCTTTCCCTCTGGAATGATCCTTTCCTCAGCATGTAAATATAGGCAAATCTCTTCCAACTCTGAAAAAGACAAGAAACAGAACAGCCCCTACTTTATTTTAAGGCTATCCTTTGGCTCCTTCCATTCCCCTCCCGTTGAGGGCTAAGTTGGGTCCACATTCTTTCTCAACTTGACCTCCACACCTTATATTTACTGTTCAACCCACTACTTTCTCTCTACCAAGCCCCTCTAACTTTTCCTGTGCGGGCCATCACAACTTCTCATTTGCTAAAAACAAAAACTCCTTTTTAGCCCCTTTATCACTTCTTTTTCTGCAGCATTTGGATTTGCTGGCTCTGCCCTAATCTTCAACTCCTTTTCCCTTGGCATCAAGCCCCACATGCTCATGATTGTCCTCCCAACCTCTAGCTACTTTTTCTCAATTTCCTCAATAAACACTGGCAATCCCCAGGAACCAGGCTGTGGTCCAATACTGGATATGACCAGTTTGGCCGACAGCCCCCTTCCTAGAACAGAGACCTACTCACATAAAGAGCTTCTTCTCAACCACAAAGAGCTCCACAGCTGATATACTGCTGAAACACTGGTTGGTCGTTAGGAAGAAGAGCACCCCTGCTCTGCAATGAGAGAAGTGGGGGGGGGGGAAGCACTGCAGTCAACGAAACATTCTCAAATCAATTTTCTAACCTCAAAACTCTCTCCTCAAATGATACTTTATTACATGAAATAGAAACTGCTCTGGTTAAAACAGAGGGAAGTATGGGCCTCATCGGCTTTCTCCCCACCATACCTGTGTATCCACAGTGGTACCCCTGGGACTTCACAGGGCACAGTCTGGAAGTCATGGACCTGGGTTGCTTTGGATTGAACTGTTTCCTCCCCAAATTCCTATGTTGAAGCCCAAACCTTCAATGTGATGATATTTAGAGACAGTGTATTTGGGAGGTAATTAGATTTAGATGAAGTCATGAGGGTAGGGCCCACACAGTGGGATTAGCGCCCTTAAAAGAAAAGGGACAGACATCAGAGTGCACACTCTCTCTCTCTGCCATGTGAGGACACAGCAAAAAGATAGCCACCTGCGAGCCAGGAAGACAGCTCTCATTGAAACGGACCATGGATGTACCCTGTTCTCTAGAAGTGTAAGAAATTGTTGTTTACACTGTTGTTTAAGCCTCCCAGTCTATGGTTCTTTGTGAAGGCAGTCTGTGCTGGTGAATACATAGGTCATAAAAATATTATCATCTTGAATTTTAACTAACAAAAACAAGTATCATTCCTAATGTATGAACAGAGAAATAGTGAACCAAATAAAGCCTGCAAAGTTTAAAAACCTCTATTAGCCACCTTTTTAAAGTAAAGAAGAAACTAAGACATGAGGAGGCAAAAGGACAGTAGAGGAAAACCTCAATCGACCCCTTATTATATATCTCCACCACACAGCTGTCAGTAGCACCTTGATATCCTTGACAAGCCATCACCAAACGGTTTCCAACGTGCTCAAAAAAGAAAACAAAATGATGCTTATAAAAGAAAAACTTATTTGCATACCTGTAAGAAAAGGAAGACTACCAATGCTTCTTTCTCAGTAAAATAATTAAGGCTTTAAAAGGAAAGTCACAGTTAATCTACGCTTTGATAGACATACGCATTTTATGAAAGCATGCCAACATTCCCGAAAAGGTCTTGGGCTTCCATTCATAACCAAACCATTTAATTGACATTGAGGATGTGAGTTGACACTGAAAGAGCTGAAGTGACCCATCATTTAAATGACACAAGAATAAGAGAGAACATTTTTAAAAATATAAACCCAAATGTACAGCCCCTCAAAAAAAAAGTCCATAGACACTCAGTAATTGTTTTTAACACCAAAACATAAAGAAAGAATGGATTTAGAGAACAGACTGTTTTAAAAGTGAATGTTTATACAATAATTAATGAACGGAAAATAGCCAGATCCAGTACACAGGCAGCTATGCAACTTCTTCCACATAAGTAAGCCTACTAGCAAAGTAAAAACTAATTTCAGAAATATGGGACATGCAAAAAAAAAAAAAAAAGAACAAGAAGAAGGAAAGAAAGATGGGACATGCAACAATTCAGCTCAATTTGTTAAGCCTTATGTCTAACAACACTGTTATATTCATCATGATTCTTTTCTTTTTTTTTTTTTTTTTTTTAAGATTTTTATTTATTTATGTGACAGAGAGACAGCCAGCGAGAGAGGGAACACAGCAGGGGGAGCGGGAGAGGAAGAAGCAGGCTCCCAGTGGAGGAGCCCGATGTGGGGCTCGATCCCGGAACGCCAGGATCACGCCCTGAGCCGAAAGCAGACGCTTTAACGACTGCGCTACCCAGGCGCCCCTTCATCATGATTCTGAACTAGTAGATACTGACATTACTTCTAAATCATATGGTTTATTTTATAGTACATACAGTTTTCATTGCTAAAGAACTTAAGGTATTCTAATTCTTTTCAAGCTAGTAATCCGTCTGTAATATCTACTTATTAATCCAAATATTTTTTAAAATATCTTCTCTCTTAATAGATACTAATTTGTTTAGCTGTCACCACAATACTTCCCACTGCACAATACAAAAGGTCCCCGGGCAAAAGATCCTGTGACCTATATTCTGTACTTGGTACAAATATGGCATCTACAATGGGTATAAATCATCAATTACTAGCAAGCTTGGAAACGAGTGAGAGAACACCACACCCTTCAGGGAAAGGAAAGAGAAAAACAGTGACACAACTCTGGAAATAAGCTGCCATAATAATCTCAATGCAGAGCAACACTATCTGAGTCCATACAGGAGATCATTTATTTTACTTGAGTGAGGAATTGACTTTTATGCTTATTCTTTCTTTCATAAATAATCACACAACACCACAGATTCCACTTAAGCTCCTGCAAGTTTCCTCATATCCTTATGGGTAAAGGGGGATAATAGCCCCCCCACCTCGGGGCAGAAGCCTGAGTCCATGGTTTAAAACACAGTGCACAGCGCCCAGCACAGAACAGCTTTCTACATGAAGTACAAGGAGAACTCTGCAGTCTTTTTCAGAGCATGCCAGAGCCCATTACAAAGTCTCATCATGAAAAAATATTTTTAAGGGTACATGGTGACTAAAACTCGGTGAGGTAAACTAACATAAGTGCTAACCATATAACAGAAAAACCTGAGTGTCATCCAGCTCCCATGGCAAACAAATCATAAAACAGAAAAAAAAAATATTTACAAGCAACAAAAGAAAAAAACAGATAAACTGGACTACATCAAAATTTTAAACTTTTGTGCATCAAAGGACACTCTCAACAGTGAAAAGACAACCTACAGAATGTCCGAAAATATTTGCAAATTTATACCTGATATGGGATTAATATCCAGAATATATAAAGAACACTTACATTCAACAATTTAAAAATCCAATTAAAAAATAGGCGAAGGATTTGAATAGACATTTCTCCACAGAAGATACACAAATGGCCGATAAACACATGAAAAGGTTCTCAACATCGCTAATCATTAGGGGAATGCAAATCAAAACCACGTGAGCTATCACCTGACACCAATTAGGATGGTTATTATTATTATGAAAAGAAAAAAAAAACAGAAAATAACAAGGGTGGTAAGGTGGTAGAGGAACTGAAACCCTTGTGCACTGCCAGCAGGAATGCAAAATGCTACAGCTGCTGTGGAAGATGAGACTATTTCATAGAATTACCAAATAATCCAGTAGTTCTACTTCTGGGTATAAATCCAAAAGAATGTAAAGCAGAGATTCAAACAGATATTTCCACATTCACAGCAGCATTGCTCAATTAGGGGCAAAGGGCAGGCCACTCCAAGATGGGTAACATTGCCATGAAAATTATTTTGCGTTAAAAGCAATCAAGACCGGGCAGACTCAGGAGAAGTTTTTTATCTCAGGGCACCTGGGTGGCTCAGTCGGTTAGGCATCTGCCTTCGGTTCAGGTCATGATCCTGGGGTCCTGGGACCGAGTCCTGCATCAGACTCCCTGCTTGGTGGGGAGCCTGCTTTTCCCTTCCCCTCTGTCTGCAGCTCCCCCTGTTTGTGCTCTGTCAATTAAAATTAAAAAAAAAAAAAAAAGCTTCTTATCTCCCCCTCAACTGCCTAAATTTACATTGGAAAGGAGAGCCTGTACCAGTAAGAGAGCTATTAAGAAAGATGCCTCTTTGCCTAAGAAACTTATTTGCATAAGAGGGCAACCTTTGTTTTCCAAACATCATCTCCTACCTTCCTGCTAAGGCCTTTCTCTGCCTTACCCTACCCACCCTTCTCCTTAGCTCATATAAGCATCATGTTGTCTCACTGCTTTTGGAATTTGCATGTCTGTGTGAATTCCCAGTACACGTGCTATTAAATTTTCTCCTGTTAATCTGTCTCATGTCAATGTGATTCTCAGTCCTACCAGAAGGACTTTGAATGGCAGATGAAATTCTTCCTCCCCAACATTCACGACAGCCAAAAGGTAGAAATAGCCCAAGTGTCCAAGGACAGAGAAATGCACAAACAAAATATGGTACAACCATACAATGGATATTATTCAGCTTTAAAAGAAAAGAAATCCTGACATATGCTACAACACGGATGAACCCTGAAGATACTATGCTAAGGAAAATAAGCCAGTCACCAAAGGACAAATACTGTATGATTCCACTTATATGAGTACCTTGAGTAGTCAAATTCAGAGACAGTAAGTATAATGGTGGCTTCCAGGCACTAAAGAAAGGAAGAATGAGGAATTATTGTTCAACAGGTACGGAGATGCAGTTTGGGAAGATGAAGAGTTCTGGAGCTGGACGGCTGTGATAGTTGCACAATAATGTGGATATATTGGTGCGGCTGGGTGGCTCAGTCAGTTAAATATCTGACTCTTGATTTTGGCTCAGGGCATGAGCTTAGGGTCACGAGATCAAGCTCTTCATCAGGCTCTGCACTCAGCACAGAGTCTGCTTGAAATTCTCTCTCTCCCTCTTCCTGTGCCCCTCCCCCGCTCGTGTGCTCTCTCTAAATAAATAAATAAAATCTTTTAAAAAATCAATGTGAATGTATTTAACGTCACTAAACTGTGCACTTAAAACTGGTTAGGAAGGTAAAATTAATTACTTGTATAATCTGTATAAATTACCACCACACACACACACACACTCCACCTGCAATTCACTGACTTATCCTGCTCCTCAGTTTACCCTGTACTTGTCTCAAAATCAAATTCTTAATGGATTTTCATTAGCTGGAAAGATGTAATAGCACTTCCTCAAAGTCAAGATCCAAATTTACTTACCTATTCTGGATTCCTGTAGGATCATTTTTTAGATCATAGAAAATGGCACCTATAACCAATCCCAGGATGACTGTTACAATTATCTTTTCAAAAAGAAAAAGAAAAACAAGTTTTAATTAAAGGTAAAAACTTAACCCACCATTTATTATTATAAGATGTAAAGGCTACATAATCAAATTTCTCCATGGAGATAGATACTTCAAGTGATTCAGAAAAAGTCCTTGGGTGAATATAAAACAGTGTAGGTTATTAGACTGCTTTCTTTTTTTTTTTTTTTAAGATTTTATTTATTTATTTGACAGAGATAGAGACAACAGCCAGGGAGAGAGGGAACACAAGCAGGGGGAGTGGGAGAGGAAGAAGCAGACTCCCAGCGGAGAAGCCTGATGTGAGGCTTGATCCCAGAACGCTGGGATCACGCCCTGAGCTGAAGGCATACACTTAACGACTGAGCCACCCAGGCGCCCCTAGACTGCATTCTAAATGAAAAAATAATCGATCTGTGTGTTGGGGAGGCCGACAGAACACAGTAGACTCCTGGAATGCTATGGTTCCTCCCAGTGATTCACCAGGCCAGTTCAAGGTCCAGTTCAGGCTACCATAAGGGAATAATGCAAGTGCCTGGCTAAGTCATTTGAGGAATAAAGTCCAAATAGATAAGAGTCCTGACCTGAACTCTCAACCTTTTGTCCTAGTGAACATGCAGTTTTATATTCAAGAGGTACAACTAAAAACAGGATATCTTTACTCTTACTATTATAAATAAATAAATTTTTTCAAGCACACATAAAAAAATTCTAACAATGTTACTCTGCGTGATAAGGAAGCAGGGGTAAGCGGACTGCCTACCTGACCCAGGGGGCAGGGCATGCCTGCACTGGAAAAGTGCAATGTCATTGCCACCAAAGCTCTGAGCCAGCTCTCTCTGAGGGAACTCAAATGCTTCCACTACCCATTCTCTTGACACGGCTTCTCTAGCAACCTCAGTCCAAGGGCCTACAGCCAACAGTGTAGAACTAATACGCTGCCTATTCTTGGCCACTCTTACCTACATTCGCTTACTCAGTCTGTTTGAGGACTCCCAAGAAGACCACATAAACATCACTTTTGTTTTAAAGATTGACAAAATGTCTCCTACAGACACTTCTAAGCAAAGGATTAAGGGTTACACTGTGACAGAATTTATTTAAGAAAATTCTACTTATTGTACTTTTATATTGTATTAAATATAAAAATAGAAGAAATATCATCAAAAGAAAACAAAATATCCCACCATGTACCTCAGAACCTTCAAAGTTAAAAAAAAATTTTTTTTTTTCAGTACTACAACAGTGTGATGGTATCGAGACTTGAAATTTTTTACAAGCCTATTTTGGCATGAAGCAAACCAAACTAGAAAAGAGGCCCATGATCTATGAAGACTAGTTTGTGAAGACCACAGTCTGAAAAAAAGTATGATGTGAGATGTCTTCAAAATTCCCATGCTAATAAGACAGTCTGAAATTTGGAAAAAATTACCTTGGTATAATTTTCATTACCCTCAGAATATACTGCACTTCGTGCCAACAGATCAAGCTCCCAGAATAAACGATGACGGACGAGTCTCTACTTTCAGACAACAGAACTTTAAGAATGTTCAGACTTTTTAAAACAGGCAGTCTAAAAGTTTCTTTTGTATTCAAATATTTGCTATCTTATACTAACAGACTGTCAGTCTTATCATTAGGATGTTTGCTAAAGGTTTCAAAGTTCTAAAAGTATTTTCAAGTCAGCTTTCAAACACATTGACAAAACTATTAATCTTGTAATTTTGTCATGCCTTCAAAAGGGGCATCTAGGTTATTCTTTCTTGCATTACAGAAAAGAAAAAACAAACAAACAAGCTAAACGTTGCTCAACAGAGGGCACAAAGTCACTACCTGAGTTCTGTGCATCTGGTCTCTGTTTTGAACAGAAGGGGAAAAAAAAATTCTCTAAATATGTTATTCTGTCTTGTCCAAACATGTTTAGCAAGGTATCTCAAGGTAAGTTCTGAGGGATAATTATGGCCATCACTCAAAAAACAAATCCATAGTCACATATTAAATATGCCAATGGTAAAATGAATCTCTAAGAGTTATGATAGTGTTTTCCAAATTGATTTGATCAGAAAAACCCATGGCACATTAAAGGAACATTAAAGCCTTTCATACAGATGATCCATTTACTCCCAGATCGTCCAAATACAACCTTTGGTCAAATGGCATTATCAGAAGCAAAGTCTGAATCACATAAATGACTAGTTGAAATCTAAGGATGGCTGTAATATTAGCAATATGAGATTTATCAGCAGGAAGCCGTAACAGTTTAATAGCCTCACATTCGAACACTTTAAGAAGTAAATGTATATATAAGATTAAAAACACTAAGGCAAAGGTCAGCAAGCCAGGGTCCACAGGCCAAATATGGACTGTCTCCTATTTCAGGTCAGCCCTCTAGCTAAGAACGGGTTTTACCACTTTTTTAATGGTTGGGGGACAAAAAGAGTGAAAGAAGACGACTATTTCTCGCCACATGAAATTTAAATGAAATTCTAATTTGTGTCCATCAGTGAAGTTTTATTGGAACACAGTTACGTTCATTTGTTTATGTATTATCTATGGCTCCTCTCTTGCTCAAATAGCAGAGCTGACCACCTGAGACAAAGACCACGTGGCCTGAAAAGTCAAAAGTATATACTATCCAGCCCTTTACAGAAAAGGTTTGCCTGCTCCTGTCCTAAGGTAACATTCCAGTATGTACAAATCTGAACAGGTAATGCTCAGAGAAATGCAATGTTCTATCTTTGTTCTAAGAGACTGCCATGAATCTGAGCATTGTTAGGACTCCTTTTGTGGAACTGAGTTCACTGAGGAGACAAGTAGGGTAAACATGCAACCTGGAGGCACTAGGCCTGGGTCTGCAGCTGAAGGAAGCCTAGCACCAAAAGATGCAGAATCATGCTGTATTAGAAATAGCTCCACACTCTAGAAAGGGGAACCCTCTTGCACTGTTGGTGGGAAGGCAAACTGGTGCAGCCACTCTGGAAAATAGTATGGCGGTTCCTCAAAAAGTTAAAAACAGAACTACCTTATGACTCCAGCCATTGCACTATTATTATTATTTTTTACCCAAACAATACAGAAACACTAATTCAAAGGGATGCATGCAACCCTATGTTTATAGCAGCGTTATCTACTATAGCCAAATTACGGAAAGAGCCCAAGCGTCCATCAACTGATGAATGGATAAAGATGTGGTATACATACAATGGAATATTACTTATCCTAAAAAAGAATGAAATCTTGCCATTTGCACAACATAGATGGAGCTAGAGAGTATTATCCTAAGTGAAATAAGACAGTCTGAGAAAGACAAATACCATATTTCATTCATATGTGGAATTTAAGAAACAAAAACAATCATGGGGGAAAGAGAGAGAGGCAAACCAAGAAACAGACTCGTAACTATAGAAAACAAAGTGATGGTTACCAGAGGGAAGATGAGTGCGGGATGGGTGAAATGGGTGATGGGGATTAAGGAGGGCACTTGTGATGAGCACTGGGTGATGTATGGAACTGCTGAATCACTACGTTGTACACCTGAAACTAATAATACACTGTATATTAACTAACTAGAATTTAGATAAAAACTTAAAAAAAAAAGAAAGAACGAACTCCACATTCTAATCACATCCAGCCCAGAACTACTATACATGTGACCTGGACAAGACACTTACAAACCACTTTCAGAAAAAAGAGAAAATTTATATTATTTTCCAAGTAAAAAAATTAATGTATAAATCACACTAAAGAATCAACTCCATTACATTATCTCACTGTTGGAACAATGGGTAAACAAGGTTCACCTTATTTATCAGACTTGTTTCCAAATGATATCAAATCTATTCTAAAAGAATAAAAATTTAACTGTGATTGATAGTACAAAGAAGTGTTCATATTCTGACAGAAATACAAAATAATAGTAGCAAAAATATTTGGAGCAATTAGCAGTATGTCTCAAAGAGGGATAGAGATTCTTGGTACTAATACTTAAAAGGCGACAGTACTGAAGTATGAAAATTATGGTGCATGTGGTAAGAAGTCAATAATATCTTTTTTATTTTTAAGATTGACTTATTTAGGGGTGCCTGGGTGGCTCAGTCGTTAAGCATCTGCCTTGGGCTCAGGTCACGATCCCAGCATTCTGGGATCAAGCCCTGCATCGGGCTCCCTGCTCAGGGGGAGGCCTGCTTCTCCTTCTCCCACTCCCCCTGCTTGTGTTCCCTCTCTCACTGTCTCTCTCTCTCTCTCTCTCTGTCAAATAAAGAAATAAAATCTTTAAAAAAAAAAGTTTATTTATTTGAGAGAGAGAGAGAGAGAGATCTCACGTACACATGGGGCGGGAGGTGGGGAGGCAAAGGGAGAGAGAGTCTTAAGCAGACTCTACACTGAACGTGGAGCCCAACTTGGGGCTCAATACCACAACTCTGAGGTCACAACCCAAGCTGAAACCAAGAGTCGGCCACTCAACTGACTATGCCACCCAGGTGCCCCAAGAAATCAGTAATATCTTATTAGTGCCAACAACATGCCATCTTTGGTATTCAACAGAAATTCAATGACTGCTAATAAATAAAATCAATCAGCCCCAAAAGAACTGGCTAAACAGATTTCCCTAGAAAGGATGGACCAATGAACAGGGAACACTAGGGTTCTGTCGGACAGAGCACCTGAGAATAACAGGACAATAAAGGGGTAGTAATCAACAACTGCCAACAGAGCCAGCCCAAAGAGGAAAAGAACATGATTTCCTCTTCAGCAAAAGAAAGTTATTAATCTGACAGTGAATATGCTTATTTAACTGAATTCAAGCCTGCTTACTATGCTGTGTTAACTGCCAACTGTTTTAGGCACCTAGTGCTCTCCTAAAATGAGAACTCCTAAATGAGGAAGGTCAATGATGGGGAAGAGCGCTTGCACACAGACTCTTCCCTGAGACAGCAGCTGACCCCTGTGACCTTCAGGTGCATTCAGGGAGTCTAGATGAAGGCTTCCCTGACTTCAAATGCAATCAACCCCTTTCTGCTCTCTCCCACTCTCCTTTCCTTCTCTCTCCTCTTCCTTTCTCCCCCACTGTGCCTAAACTTTCTCCAGAGCTCCTTTTACCATATGACTTGCTATCGAGTTCATTACTGTATGAATTTGTCATTTGTCACGCCTCATAGGAAAACAAGCTCTATGAGAACAGGGGTTTTACTTTCACCCATTTTGTTCACTGCTGTATACAAGTCCCCAAAATGCCACACACGGTCAATGAGAACTTGCTGAATGAGTCAGGAAACAAATGTGTGCAGCCACCAGAAAACCCTAAATGTGGCTAAACATTTCCTTTATTTCACAAATTTTGAAGAAAAGATTTTTCGACAAAGATTACCCATTACAGCTAGTCTAAATCAACAAAAATTCTTAATTACGTAGTCAAAAACAAAACAAAACAAAAAACCCACACCAAAAAAGAGTCTTCCGTAGGTAAAAATTTCATGGTGTTTCGCTTGTTCTGTTGGCTCTTCTTATATCCCAAACACAGTGGGGATAAATAAATGGAAGCTTGAGTAAAGATAAGCATAATCCTAAAATAGATTATATCAGAACCCTAATGTTCCCACATGAGTAGGTCCCAGCATGACCCGAAGAATCTGTCAGGTTACCTGAGCTATAGAGGCCTGGGGATTACCCAGTAAGTTTTTGAATGAACGCTTGGAAATCCATCTGAGTTGATGACAGAAGGAGGTGGCATAGGTGATCTCCTTAAAGGCTGAGCTCTTCCTTTTCTGACCCTTTAAGAGTTGATCTAACTCATCTTTCGTTTTTCTGCAGAAGTCAGACTTGGCATAAAACTCAGCTATTTTTTCTATAAGTGGAGTACCTCTCTTGGAAGGCTCTTCAGTCTCCTTGACTTTGGAATAAAAGTGGATAAAGAAGGGAAACATTATTCATAAAATGACAATGATTTAGCTATTTTTCTGTAACCCCTTTCTTAGGTTCTTCCCTGACATCTTAATTCTAACACTTGAGTATAAAAAATTATTAGATCTGTCACTGCTTTACAGTATTAGAAAAATATAGTTAATTGGCCAACCGTTTCCATAAAATTATGAATACAGCAAACCTACTGACATTTTCCTAACTATAACATTTGAACCCTAATTCTTTTAAAACAGACTTCTTACCAGAGGGAGTTGTAATTCCTAATATACACACTTGGTCCTTGTTTTCTTCTATATGCAAATATATAAATTGCCAAGTTTCTTATTTCAAAACATTATATAAACAATGGGCATTTTTTTAATGAAAATTCCCCTTAGAAGTGACACTATCACAGAAATACTCATTTATACATTATGTAAAAAACAGCAACCACGGAAAACAAACTGTATGCTGACCAGTGCTACAGAGCGAAATGTTTGTGTTCCCAAGATTTATATGCTGAAACCCAATCCCCAATGTGATGATATCTGAAGGGTGATTAAGTCATGAGAGTGTCGCCCTCATAAACGAAATTAGAACCCTTCTAGAAGAGGCCCTTCCTTTACTTCCATCATGTGAGGAGGCAATGAGAAGATGGTCACCCATCATTGAACCAGGAAGCGGGTTCTCAACAGACGCCGAGTCTATAGATACCTTCACCTTGGACTTCTAGCTCCAGAACGTGAGAAATAAATGTTTATTGTTTAAGCCACCTAGTCTATGGTATCTTTGTTATGGCAGCGCAAGTGGACTGACACAACTATTCTCAGAGGATGGCTTTAATAAAAATCCACAAAGCCATGCTTTATTGTCACATTGCTAAACTTCAGCCAACTCAATTAGGCAATAATCTGTGACTCTCAACAGATTCACACACCTTCACCCTCTTGGTCCTCTCTGTTTAGTATCACAGCAGACGAGTCTCCGTTAATGACGTCCAGGAAGAAGTCTGCAGGGTTATTATAAGGCTCACACTGGTAACCTACAAAAAGAACGCAACTCAGGTATACACACTTGATGGGCTTAGAAAGCAAAAACTCAACTGTCAGCGGTGAGAGAGGTGAGGCAGGGGAAGAGAATCAACTTCTCCTTCATCTTTTTTTTTCTTCTCCTTTCACTGATTTACGCTTTCTTTTTATATATTCAATCACATGATATTTCAACAATGCTCTTTCTTCCGGAAAAACAACATACTCAAAACCCACCTTGAACTCCCCAAAAGTCTAAAGTTAATACCTGGTCCTTATCCATCGTAATTCATGAGATCTGAACAGCTATCAGCAAGCTCTGATGCTTATCAGAACTGCTTCAAAAATCTACATATAGGCCCAAGGGAAAAAAAAAAACTAAGTTAAAGAGAAAAAAAGCTGTAGCTAGGACTACTGCTCCTCAAGCAAAGAATGCACTTGGGAGCGGCCAGGGCTGTGTTCTGTCCCCCCAGTTCACCTGGGGCCTAAAACGATCATCTGTTGTGCTGTCAAAACCCCAAGATAGAGAGCAAATCCCCAGAGCAGCACTCCCAAGAGAATGTGACCGCACGGCCAGGGGAACGCTCATCTCCACTGCCTGCAGCGTGCTCCTCTGAACTTCACTTGGCCTGCAGTCTATCGGCTTCATCGCCCCTAAACTCCCTAGACCTGCGTGCGCTTGTTACCTTTGAAGGAGAAAGATTAAACAAAAATTTTAAAAGATGACTAGTGAATATTTAAAACTATATTTGGAGTCATGGAGCACCATTTATAATCCCATCCAAATATCTCCAAAATGAAACAGACGGCATGAGTCATAAAAAAATTATGTATTTGCATTCTAAATAGAACCAGGCAGCCCAAAACTGCCAGAAGTGCTGGCCCCTCAAAGTAAGACTTAGGATGAGTCATTCTGTTGACTGGTAAATCACTCATCCCTTCTCGAGGTCTAAATCCGTAACTTAATGCTGCTAGAAAATTTTAAGTAGCATCTTCATGAACCCCCACCAAAGCAGACCAACATCCCACACAAGGGAATAAAGTGAGGAAGCCTGAGCCATAACTTAGACAAGAAGACAAACTATTTGGGGATATTATTGGGCCTTTCCAAAAATGTTTGACTGACAGATAACTGGTTATGAGTCCAACTTATTTACAGAACCGTTAGGGAAAGGTCGCCAGAACTAGGAAGAGGATCAATATGGGCCCCACAGAAATCTTCATGCACACATATGCAGGCAGAGTCAGACAGGACAGGAAAGAGACCTGAAGAACAAGCTAGCACTGTATTCTAGCACCAAACGAACTGAAGAAGTTTTGGAGTGGCAGAAGCCACGGTATGTCTACTCAAAGACCCAACAACACTCCTAGACACCGCCTTTGCTCTTTCAGGATTCTATTAAGAAAGGATCTTACTGTGTGAAAAAGTCAAGCATACCCACTGATGCAAAGTACCCCAAGGCCTCCCGGGCAGGCCCGTGGAACATGAGTCTTCCTGAGGCCAACAGGGTGAGGCTGTCAAACAACTTGAAGATAGAATAACGAGGCTGATGAATAGAGAAGATGATTGTTCGTCCGTGTTCAGACATCCTAAGTTAAAAGCGAAAAAATAAAAGTCATTAACCATCTGAAACTTGAACATCATGACAACTTTATTCCTGCCTTCAGATCATCTGTTCTTAGTTCGACTTGATTTTCTCTTACTAACTTCTCATTTCATATTATCTGATAGTTAGGGGACCTAAATTCAGTGCTTTTATGAAAACACTGGGGTTTCTAAAGTGTGTTCCATGGGCAGTTGATGTCAACCAGAATATTAATGAAAAAGGCAGATCCCTGGACAGTCTTCTCAGACCTACTGGGCCTAGTGACTCCATATTTCTAACAAGCACCCAGATAACCCGTACGTACACTCAAGTATGGAAACATACCATGGACTAAATGTTAAAATGATGGTTGTAGGCCCTGTTGTCACTGATCATTTAAATCTCCTAGCTCTTTAGGAATTGGTTTTCATTCTTTTGCCCTAATGATACAATTAATACTACTGAGTACTTACTATGTCTTTGCTACATACTTTCATACTTATCTCAATTCTCACAATACGTTACAAGGCAGTACCAATATTGTTATTACCTTTATGTTACCGATTAAGACTTGGAGGGTTGAGCGACTGGCCCTGTCACAGTTAGTAAGGCACAGGGCTGGGATTTGATCCCTGGTCTGATTTCGAGGCCAAAACATTACTAAACTACCTTTACACAGGAGGTACCACTCATGAAGAAAAGAAACGAAGGCCAAAATCACTGTTGAAAACCTGTCATTACTGAAAATATTTTATGAGAGGTAGCAGGTCCATTTAAGTGTTTTCTAAGCACCTACTACATGCCAGTGGGTACAAGCTTGCTCTGCCTCAAGGATCAGGCCAGCAGATCCAACAATTTCAGTACAGTGTGGAATAAAAGAAGCTGAAGATTCCTTATAAGTAAAATGGAAGACCATAAGCCAGTCTGAAGATGATGAAAGGAGTGCATCAATGTGGCCAGCCAGAGTAAGCCAAGAAGAGAAAATGTAGTCAAGCAGAAGGAAGACGGCAAACAAAGTATGCAGTAACAAGATCTACTAAGGAGACTACAAGTAATTCTGTGTCATTGCAGAGCCCGGATGTGTGCATGGGGATCGGGGCGGGGGGGGGCGGTGGGGAAGAAGCTAGGAAAAGAGACCGCCCCCCAAAACAAGCCCAAGACAAATCCCTTCACTCAGAAGCTGCAACTTTAGGCTGAGGGCAAGAAAGAGCCGGTGAAGGACTAGAAGTAGGGACGGGCTTCAGTGTGACAGCCTTGTGGTCTGAGGACCAATGGTATTAGTATCAGTGTCTCCTAGGAGACACATAGACTCGGACTCCATCTCAGAGCTGCAGAAACAGAATCTGATGTTAACAAGACCCCAATGATTAGAGTGCACAGTGGAGTGTGAGAAATTCCAGGTTACAGCCTTCCAGCACAAGGAAAGATGCCTGTGTGCTAACCAGCGCAAAACAGGATAAAACACAACACAGTCCAGTATTCTACATTCTGGAATCCACCATTCTCTAATGAACAGTTAACACACTTACAGATCACAAAAATATCATGCATTCCCTAACAGAACATGAACCCCAGACCCATTACTTGGCATGTTCACTTAAATGTGCAACTGCCATCTCAAACTTAAGATGTCTAAAATCTGCCCATTTCTTCTTATCCTAGCATAGAGACTTGCTCATGAGGGCATGAGCATCTGAGGAAGCAAGGTAATAACAAGGAGGGGATGTCATATGAAGATGTGTGCAGTGTTTTTAAAAAAATTGGGGTGGTAGGGAGCAGTCCCAGAGGTGATGAGCGGAGGGGATGGCCACAGTGACTAGGAGATTAGTTATATTTAACAACTAAGTTACTTGGTTTAGCAAGTAAGTAAATATATTGAAATAATGACAGCTAAGTTGTTGCCTGTCTAAAAAAATCACTTACAAATATGGAAAGGGCAAAGACTAAAAAGAACATTCAAGCGTTAGACTGGATTGGAAATATTATGCATTCATGGGTTTTTTAATATACACATGCTAACAGTGATGTTACAGATGTTTGCATGTATCATTCTATTCAAACCATATATATATATATGTAATAAATTAATATTTTACATATTTTCCATACAAAATATAGAAATAGGGGCACCTGGCTGGCTCAGTCCATGGAGTATGAGACTCCCGATCTCAGGGTTGTGAGTTCGAGGCCCAAATTGGGTGTAGAGATTACTTAAAATCTTTAATAAAAAAATATAGGAATGTATTTCTGTGTTATATATGCACATACATAATGCACGCACATGTACACAAGCATTTCCTAGGTGTGCCTGCTAAGTTGGTCTGGAAGCAATGAAACTGCAGGAGCAGTGAGCACACTAAGTAATCAGATCTTGGTTTCTAAATTCTGACTACACCAGAAGGTACCGGGACTCCCCAGAGAAACATCTGACATGGGAAAAGTACAAGATGAGCCTGGAACATCTTGCAGAACATAAAGTAAAGAATTTCTTGAAGAATGATTAGGGGACATGTCAAAAGGACACAAAAGTCAGACTGAAGGGGCTTCCAATGGCAAAATCAGGGTTAATTTAATCATAAAAATAAATAAGAATAACAGATTATATAATCCATTGATCCACTGACTAAAATAAGAATATGAGGAAACATAAATGAATAGAGAAGGAGGAAAATTCTTTACAGTAGAATGCCAACTAACATATGTAGAAAGGACGATGTAAACAGAAAATCACTTGGCAACCATCGTACCGGTAATCGATGGAGGCAGAAATTGCTAGCATATGCTAAAACTGGTGGGTGGAGATTTGATGAGGAATAGGGTATGGACACAATACCCCATTATCTCAAATACTAACCAATTACAAAGGGAAAAATAGTTACTTCACAGCAGGTATAAACCCAGCAGTTACCAACATGACCAGGTGATGGTCATGAACATCACCCACGGTGGCAGAAGTCAAAATCAGGCAGCCCCTGATTTATGCAGAAGAACACAGCATCACTTCTGTGGTACTCCCGCCAAGAATTCATGGCCTGAGCCTGGTCATGAGGAAACACTAGATGCATCCAGGTTGAAGGCCACTCTATGAAATGTACTCTTGAAGACAGACAAGGATGTGAGAGCCAGGAAAGACTGAAAAATGGGTCAGGATTAGAAAAGATTTAAACAAGTGTTTCTGGAGAACATCCTGAGCCAGAAAAGAGAAAGAGACACTTCTGGGACAACTGATGAAGTCCAACTGGAGTCTGTGGGTTGGATGGCGGTGATGGCAGCAAGGTAGACTTCCCGGCTGGGAGGGTAGAAGGTGGTAATGTAGGAGAGTGTCCTTGTTTCTTGGAGTTACACTCCAGAGTGTTTAGGGCTGAAGGTACACGATGTCAGGAAAAGACTATGTGGGGTGGAGTGTTGGAGGGAGGGCAAATGCAGATAAATGTTAACGACTGGGGAATCTAGGTAAGAGGACATAAGATTTCTTTGTACTAGTCTTGTAACTCTTCTGTAAGTTTTTAAAAAAAATTTTTTTAGATGTCCAAAATCTACCTTCTGAAATTTCTCCTATAAACATATTCCTCCCACTGGAGGAATAAAAGTAACTCTTTTCTCCATTCTTCCATTTTTCAGGCCCTAAGTTTTAGAAAGTTGTTCTCTCAATAACCACACCCCACATCCAATTCATGAACTAATCCTGTTGGTTCTAGCTTCAAAACAGATCCAGAATCCACAGCTTCTCACCATCTGACCACTACCATCCGACTCAAAGCCAGTATCATATCCCAACTGAGCTAATACAAACAGCCTTCTGACTGGTCTCCTTATACTCACCTTGCCCAGTTATACAGTCTTTTCTCTACACAGCTGCCACTCCTCTGTTCTAGAATTCCCTAAAAGCTCCCATGTCACCTAGAGACAATAAAAGCCATAGTTCTTACAGTGGCCTACAAAGCCTGGATAATCTGCCACCCACTCAATTCCATCTCATGTCCTATTCTAATTGTTATGGACTGAATTGTGTCCCCCCCCAAATTCATGTTTAAGTCCTAACCCCTAGTACCTCAGAATATACCTGTATTTGGAGATAGGGTCTTTAAAGAGGTAATTATGGTCAAATAAGGTCATATGAGTGGGCCTTACTCTAATAAGGACCACTGTCCTTATAAGACGAGGAGATGAGGACCCTGATGCACTGAAGGAAAATGAAATGAGGACACAGATTGAAGATAGCTACCTGTAGGCTAAGGAGAGAGACCTCAGAAGAAATAATCCTGCTGATGCTCTTCTCTTAGATTTCTAGCCTGCCAAGAATGTGAAAAACGAACCTTCTGTTGTTTAAGTCACCCAGTCTGTAGTACTACGTTATGGCAGCCCCAGCAAACTAATCAATAAGCAACTTCCATTCCTCTTAGTTCCCTGGGGTCCAGTCCTTCTGGTTTTTTTGATGTTTCCGAACACATCAGGTATGCTCTGCCTCAGGACCCACTGGCTCTTCCCTCCAGCTAGGACTAGTCAGGTCTCGCTCACTTGCTCCCAGCTCACATGTCACAACATTGAGGTCTTCCCTGACCATCCTGCTATATGATATAGCAGCCCCACCCCCACCACAGTCCTCTACTGCTACACTCTTACCCTGCCTCATTTTGCATGAAACACTTATACTTGTCGATTGACTATTTCCCTCCAACAAAGAAGGAAGACATTTTTGTCTGTTGTGCTCACTCTTAAACTCCCTGCACTGAGAATAATACCTGGTATACAGCAGGTGATCAGATATTGGATGAATGAAAAAATAATGTTCCCATAGCATTTACCTCTTCAGGAGCAAAAGAACGGCATTTGCTGTGCTTGAGTCTAAGCCAGTTGTGGGCTCATCCAGGAACAAGATGGCTGGATCCGTAATAAGCTCCATTCCAATACTAGTCCTTTTTCTTTCTCCTCCAGACACACCACGTATAAACTGAGTTCCAACCTAAAACACAAATGTCATTATTAACAATTACGACCACAGCCACTACCATTTGTTGAGATCCTACAATGTGCCAACCCTTTAAGAGGCACGTTATCTCATTATCCTCATTTATTTCAAATAGAAAATAAATGAAAATATGGGAGAAGAGGTAGTTTTCTCTTTAATAAGATGAGCAAACTGAGGCTCAAGTCAGGGAAGTGGCTAAGCCTGACATGAATGCCATGCTTAATGGTATTTCATGTTCCCTATCAGGTCAAATATTTAGTTTTAAGATAGTTAAATTAGAACACTAAAACATATGGCCCTGGCATAGTGAAATCACAAAGCAAAAGGGAGATTAAGGTAGGAGAGGAAAAGGGGAAAGCATCTATAATTTATTAGTCTTCTTACACCCTCCACCCCATCCCTCCAAAAGTCCTCAGTGGGCTTGGCAGATGGGAAAGTTCACTTGCTATCACACCACATCAGCACCTCTTAAATTACCATAAGGCTTCCCAAATGGACCCTGCCTATATCCCAACTCACTACAGAATTCCTGACTCAATTCTTTCAGACAAATCCAGGAGGCAGAGTGTTCTACAGGGCAACTGGCCCAGTCTTTTCAACTAGTCAATGTCAATGTGTGTAGAGGGTGGGAGGGCGGGAGAAGCAAAAAAGTTTTGGGAGAGGCAGGAGGCAGGAAATAATTCCTATAGTAAGAGTCTTCAAAGAGATAATAATTAAGTGCTACTCATGCCCTTGATTGGATCCCATAACAATTGAGCTATAGCAGACATTTTGGAGACAACTGGAAAAATGTGAATGAATATGGCTGAACATAGTGATATTAAGATACTGTTAATTTTGTTGGTTAATAACGGTACTGTGGTAATGTAGGCAAATGTCTTTTTTCTTAAGATGCATAATCAATATTTGGGAGTAAAATACAATACTTGCAACTTTCTTTAAAATACTTCAGAAAAAAAAGCTGAAACAAGTATGGAATAAGATGTTAACAACTGGGAAATCTAGGTGTATATTTTTAGTAATCATACCATTGTATTAATTATACTACAACTGTGTAATTACAATAGTAATTAGACTATTCTCTCTACATTTCTGTTATATTAAAAATTCATAAAAAGTAAAAAAACTTAAATGTATTTTCAATCAATTACATAAATAAATTCCAAGAAGTCAACAACTACCTTCAGCTCTTTTTCCCTGGAATTACATGCAAGGAAATTAGGGCAATAGCTACCTATCAGTAAGGAACTTTTACCTAAAGGCAGAGACTGGAAAGCACCTTACTAAAAAAGAAAATCAAATAAACAGAGACAAGACAAAGGAAACCCAAACTCATAAACTCCTAAAACAAAAATAAGTGATAAATGGTGGCATCTCAGAGTTATGCTTTCAAAAGAAATACAAGCAAAATACATTTTACATTTTTCTAAAATGTCAGACAGTATGACGTGAAGCAACAACCAGCAGAAAACCCCATCCTTCATTATCTCTAAGTAAGGGATACATATCCAGGGGAAATTAAACTCTCGCCACCACAGGCTCAGTCGGTAGAGCATGGGACTCTTGATCTCAGGGTTGTTAAGTTCGAGTCCCACCTTGGGCATAGAGATTACTTTTTAAAAAATCTTAAAAAAAAAAAAAAAAGAATGCTAAACTATAGCCACCATCATCTAAAAAAGCTCATCTTTACCCACAGCTTCAAATGTTTCCCAGCAAATCTTTCATTCCTAGTCATCAACTATAAAACTCCCTTGTTCATCTCGTTTCTTCCTCCTGACTCTGCATAACCACAAAAGGAGTTATTTTTGTCTCTCTTGCCCACAACCGTTATCTCTAAAACCTAAGAGCCCAGTACCTAACACACAGTCTATAAGGAAGTAGTGGCAGAAGAAAAGGAAGATAGGCAGAGAGGGAGGGAGGAATAAGAGACAAAAGTGCCAAAAGAAAGGCTATAGAGAAACAACTTGGATGCTACACAAATTAGAAATAAACCCTCCCGGGGTGCTGGGTGGCTCAGTCAGTTAATGTCTGCCTGCGGCTCACGTCCTGGGATCGAGTCCCGCGTGGGTCTCCCTGCTCCACATGCTTCTCCCTCTCCCTCTGCCCCTCCCCCCGCTCATGCTCTCTTGCACTCTCTCTCTCAAATACATAAATAATCTTAAAAAAAGAAAGAAAACCTACTTTGACTAAATATAATTTTGAATGCCAAATTATAGCAAAGTGAAACACAGAGCCAGAACCCTTGGATTTTTGTCATCTAAGAATTCCAGAAATATACCTCAAAAGCAATGGGACAAAGCCTCCTGGAGGAAGAGGAAGGAGAGCTAAAAGGGGAAAGAAAACGGGAAGAAGGAAAGTTAGTGGAAAGACGGTGGCTGAGACACGACAGTGTGCGAGAGCATCAAGAGCTATCATCATGTGGAAAGGGCCTTATGTTCTTCACAAAGACACTTCTACATACCAGACCACCCCGCCACACTTCATTTCCAGGATTCAAACATTTTTAGATTTTTTTTTACCTGGTTAATTTCCATCTTCATATTATGTAACAAGTCATGTTTCTCATCATTACAGAAAACAGCCACTTTTGACCACACATATTATAGAAAACTTCTAAGTAAGAGTTACACTATCCCTACAGGTGAGATCTTATTTGCTGGCTATGATCCTGTCTGGTTTGTACACATTACCTTGGAATCTGCTACTTTATCCAGACCTAACTGCTGAATGACCTTGCTAATTCGCTCATTTTTTTCATGACTTGCCATAGTTGTCGGAAGCCGGAGAGCTGCTGAGAACTGTAAATTTTCTCTCACTGTCAGAGTTCCCATCACGACATCATCCTTAAAGCAAAATGGCATTTTAACAAGACATATTAGGTCTTTTCTAATAACATCACCCTTAAGTATGTGTAAACTTAATTCACAAGAATAACATATCCAACATAAAGTTCTAGCTGATAAACTTGCAGTCAGACAAATAACAACTCCAAAAACAGACAGCTGGAAAAGCCAGATGGCATAATTTTCATCCCCTGTATGTACACCCAAATCAACAAAGGTAATTATGATTACTACTAGCAGACGTGTCCGGACTGCTTTATACAGGATTTACCAAAACATCTTTCTAAGCTAGGGGAAGGAGAGAGGTAAAGCTAGGGCAAAAAAGGAAAACAGTAGTGTCCTAAATGGAAACGATAATGAGAATGGCTATCGTTGCCCTCAGAGTTGTTATGTTCCAGATTCTCCCTGCCTCTTCATTTAACACCACTCCAAATCTTAATGGGAGATTATGAAAAGCTGCTGTGAAGAAAACTGGTTCTATGAATATGTCATATAGTCAGTTGGAAGTACACTGAACTATCAGCCAAGGCACTTGCTCATACAGAAATAGAAGAAAGCTAAAATACAAATCCACAAACACTTACTTGTACCACATAACCTGAATTACACTTGAAATTGGCAGGTCGAGGTGCTCCATTTATTAAAACATCTCCAGATAATCCATCTGGATCTTTCCTTGCAGCTAAGATATCTAACAACCTAGGAGAGGACACATACGTTGTTGTTTTTCTCCAACTCAGGCAGTATCTCTCAGCTACTCTAAATCCAAATTCCGCTCAAGTTAGAATATAAATCTATCAAGGAATTCCATGAATTACCTAAAATTACGTATATTTTTTTCAGGTACTTCCTTAAATTTAATTTCCATTTAAATTCTAGTTAGTTAACATGTATGATAAAATTGGTTTCAGGTGTAGAATTTAGTGATTCATCATAAAATTACATATATTTTTAAATTCTCACCTTCCCTTTTTTAGTATATATTACAATAAAACTCAAAAACTGAAACCAAGTCACCGTTGGCTGATCCAGCACAGACTTCCCAAACAGGCTTCCAGGTCGTATGACCTTGGGGGTCTCAAGTCAGACAGTGCTTTGTCTAAGACACAAGTCTTCACTTAGGCCTTTGGCTCCATCTCTCCCCACTTTCAATTTTTTTCTCTCTCCTTTCCCTCCCCATGAGCTCAAATCATAGCCGACAGCTGTATGCCAATCACGTCCTGTTAGCATGTCCTGTTAGAAAGCTGACCGAGTAAGATTCCCCAGTCCTTGGGACAACCGCAAGCTAGCACCTGTGTGTTATCCTTAGTGCCTAGAACCACACTAGTTGTGCAAGAAACGCTCGACAAATACCTGCTCACATAAAAGTCATCTTGAAAAGCACATTAAAACTACAAAGAAAAAGCTCACTTATACGATTATACTCACGAAGATTTGCCTCCACCTGTGGGTCCCAGAATGGCATTGAGGCCAGGTCTCATGACGCCACTGTAAACACAGAACGTACCAATTTATCAGCCTGCTTCAAAACCAGTTCTATAAATTTAGGGTCTGCATCTAATACGCTTAATGCAAGTGAAAAAACTATACACAGAAAACAAGCACACACCAATGCTGAAAGGAAAAAGACACTCGACTGTCAGTCAATGTAAGTCCAGCATACAAAGGATCTTAATCACTAGTCAAGACCTATAAGAAAAATGGCTTGGGTCCCTCTAAACTCCTTTCACTTCCTTCTCTAAACCATTTATATTTTTTTGAAAAAGGACACAAGAAATTTCAAGTTTCCTTAAAGCAACAGATATTTGGCTAAACATCGCTGTTACACTTACCCGTCTTCACACAGTGTAAAGAACATAACAAGTCTTAACTAATGTTTGATGACATTAACTGATTTACTTCAAGTCACCTCATTTGCTACCTGGTCAAGTTCTACACAATTAATAAGTCAATGGATTTCTAGAATCACCAGTAGTGTTCTCACCACTTAAAACTGGTCAGATTAAGAAACAACATATCTGAAGTAGAAATTCAGTGGCTAAGAATAAAGCACCTCATGGGTGAAAAACAAAACACCAATTCTTAATCCTCACAAAACTTTTACTGAATTAAAAAAGTAAAACATGTACCCTCAGGATATATCATTTTCTTCCCTATAAAATACCAGGTAAGTGGACTGGAAAATTCTTAGCATAGAAGTGGTAAATGCCACTTTCTATAAGGGACAACCTTTAAGGACATATAGACATGGAGTACACATATCATGTCCCAAACCAACTAAGTAGATATTTAAGGGTAGTGAACACTCAGATGGCGAGAAGAAGATGGAAAAAATTAAGGCAGCGTTTACCGTGCTGAGACTCAAGAAGAAGGCAAATAGTCTGAATTGTATCCTGAAGGTAACCAGTAGACCGGTAAGGAGAATGGACTGGAGAAAGGAGAATTCAGAGTAGGCCTCTCCAGGGGCACCTGGGTGGCTCAGTCACTTAAGCGTCCAGCTCTTGGTTTTGGCTCAGGCCCCGATCTCAGGGTCATGGGATCGAGCCCAGTGTTGGGCTCTGTGCTCCACGTGGAGTCTGCTTAAGACTCTTTCTCCCTCTGGCTCTGCCCCCCCCCCCCAAAATAGATAAATAAAATCTTTTAAAAATATATTTTTTAAAAAAAGAGAGAGGGAGTAGGGACTGATAAAACAGAGACCTGAAAAAGTCCTTTCAAAACTGTGGTGTCTACGCCCAATCTCTATTGGAACTGATAAATCAAAATTTATTCCACGGAAAAAACAGTACCTATTCCAAAGCTGAAATCTATTTCATTCCCAGGTAATGATTTTCACAGAGGCCAATTCTGTGGCTATATAACCGTGAGTGATAAACTTCACGAAGCAATTGTACCACAGTGCCTCAACCAAGGAGGACCTCAGCATTTACCGATTCTTGTGCTTAAATGGTCACCACTACAACATGGCTGGTGGATGCCAGGGTGAAAGGTAGCTTTCACTCTGCTCATGAACTGAGGGGCCTCTCACTGAAACACTGGACAAATACAATGAGTTTGATAAACTGGGAACAAGCTGTAGAACAGAAAGCTCTCTTACTCTTTCAGTGACGTATTCCCCTCCCCCTCCCAAATGTAAAAAGACACACTGGTCGAGTGAACTTTCCAGATGCATTTATCTGTAGCTCTTGATGCATCGTCTTTATTAATAACTACCCAGGAACTTCTTTTAAAATGACCAGAAATAAGCTTGTTATTCACTAAGACGTCATTGTCAGAAAACTTTTCCAGGTTTTTAGAATATCTACTCAAATAAAGACCAACCAATCCTAAATGATTAACCCAAAATTGAATATGAACACTCTAGGACAATCTTTCAGGTCCCCGAGTTGGGCTTACTTTGGCACTAAACCCTAGCATTACAGAAAACAACCATAATGTACAATCGCAAATGCCAAGAAAGGGTTCCAGTTGGCAGCAGTGGCTAATTCGCCCTCCATTCATTCAACACAATTATCCAGTGACTACTGTGGATGATAAGACACTCTTCTAGGACATGGGACAGAGCTGAGAATGAAACAAAGCCCTACGCCTCGTGGAGTTTATACTCTGGTCCAGGGATCAGCAAATAAGAGCTAGTCACCTGTTCCCTGGTTTCATAAAGTGTTACAGGAGCAGAGCCACACTCTTTCACTTATGTCCATGGCTGCCTTCACGCTGCAATGACAGAACCGAGTAGTTGCAGCAAAAATGTATGGCCCATAAAGCTGAAAATATTTACTAGCAGGCCCCTTACAGAAAGGCTGTTGACCCCTGTTCTGGTTTATGGTCTACAATCCCCTTGTCTCCTCACCCCACCCTCCACTCTACTATCATCCCTCAAAAGTCACTTCCCACCCTTATTTACTGCTTTACAACATTTGCGTGCAGAGAAGTTTCACTCACTGTACTATAAAACCTTGTCAACAAGAACGGTGTCATGTCGTGTTCCCCCCTACCCATGACAGCATGCAGCACAGTGGTCTATAATGGGTAGATCACTAAATGCTAAATACATCAAGTGAACCTAGCTAAAGGGCCCAGGTCATATCTATTACATTTTAGTGCATAATGGTTAATCCTCTAGTCTTTAACGGAGAAGACCATGCCATTTCCACGGCTTGGAGCACCTTCCCTCTTGACCCTGCTCTACACACACACACACACACACACACACACACACACACACACACATACACACACACCATGTAACACACTCTTCACTTTCTCTCTCATGTCCCCGGCCCTCCAATCTAAGTTTAGGGGCTTCCACGGGGTCTCCCACCCCTCTGTCATGGTAGAACAACACAGAGAAGTGCTCGATTTGTCTAAATCCACATTAGACTAGAAGTTTTCTGAGAACAGAGGACCTATCTATGTCACTAGCATCTTGCACAATGTCAAGCACCTAGCAGACATCTAAAATTTGTTGAATAAATGAGTCTCTGCATTTTTATAAATGACAATTACTTACAGGAAAACAAGAAGACAAGTTCGCAAAAAAACACAAATGTCAAGAAGTAGGAAAAACTTCTCGACAGCTGTAACAGAACACAGGCTATAAAGGGAGATGGGAGGAAGAGAGGTGACAGCTGAAGGGCGGGGTAATTACTTACATTAAAGAATAAGAAAAGTGAGCAGATCAGTAAGTGTATCAAGGATAATGAGAGCCAGGGTTTTCACTTTTTGAGAAGATGTTTTACAAACATAGAAATATGGAAAGAACCTTGGGGTATTAGATTGGAATTAGAGGTTATTAATTTGAACAGATGACGCTTTTGCTGGATCAAGTTACTGATCTAGTAGCTTTAAAACATAAGCAAGATAAATGTACACCGCACAGTATGCGTTTTAAATCTAGTCCACCTGCGCATACGCGAATCACTCACCTTCCACTCATCAGCACAAAATCTGAAGTGACCAACATTTTCTTGATTACTATGATCCACAAAAAACCTGTCAGCTTTTCAGAAAGGTCGGTCCGTTCTAATCTAGGCCTGATTCATTCCTAATTTCTCTTATCACTTTGGACTTCAACTGCATACCTTAAGCTAAGTTATAGCTGTCTTATATTTAAATAGTCTCTGTCTGCCTGTGTAATGGAGAGAAGCATGAAGTACACGGTACAAACTACTATATAAACAGACCACTCGTTTAAAACAAGTGCATTTGAAAACCAAAGTACTTTTACAACATACTGTCATTTCAACTACCTGACTCGAGCATCTAGAACATAAAGTGCTTAAGTACCTAAAAGTGTCTGGCTCGTAAGGGACAGCCAGCCGCACAGCTTCTCTCTGTTTCACAGATCAGAAACCTGAAGCTCAGAGATGACAATTCTATCCTCATGACCAAGAACTAGTAAATCATACAGCCAGTCGCTTTCTACTGAACCAGGGGGCATACCCGGAAAAAACTAAATGACACATTAATTGTTCAGTTTCTCAAACGAAAGTTGATGCACATGAAACCACCACTTTAAAAACAGTCTGGCAGTTCCTTTAAAGTTAACCATATACCTAATATGTGACCTAGCCATTTCACTCCGAGGTTAGCCACACAAAATAAAAGCGTGTCTGTATGTCTGTATATTGCACACAGATGTTCGTAAGACCTTTATTTGAGATAAGCAAAACCCGTAAAGCTCACTGTATGTCAATAAAGCTATTTTAATACAAGTTCATGTACGTACTTGATATTTGTTAGTATTTCTTTCTCAACTGTTTTTCGACCAAGAAGAAAGCCACTCTTCACTTTTACTCGATAGTAAATGTTATGAAAACTTAACACGGCTACTTCGGTAGAGGTCATCCTGGAGAGGTCATTGGTCTTTCTTCGTGACATTGGGATAAAAACTTGGTCTTTATTGGAAGACATCTGGAGAGTTTCTGCCTTTCTGTAGAGGAAACAGCAACAGTAAGTTGATAGTCCAGATAAATGAGATTGTAAACACCAGTAACAGTACACTTTTAAAAAGTCCATTTTGGTACACATTTCCAATTATAAAATAAATAAGTCCTGGGAATGTAATGTCCAGCATGGTGGCTATAGATAATAACACTGCATTGTACATTTGAAAGTTGTTAAAACAGCAGATCTTGAAAGATCTCATCACAAGAAAAAAGAATGATTTTTTGTGTGATGGATGTTAACTAGACTTATTGTGGTGATCATTTCACAATATATACAAATATGAAATCCTTATGTTGCACACCTGAAACTAATATAATGGTATATGTCAATTATATATCAATTAAAAAAATTAAAATGAAGATCTAAACTTTAAAAGAATGTAAAATACCTCATTAGTCATTTTTACACCGATTACATGCTTAAATAAAAATATTTTGGGGGCACCTGGGTGGCTCAGTTGGTTAAGCGTCTGACTCTTGGTTTTGACCCAGGTCATGATCTTGTGGTCCTGGGATGGAGCGTAGAGTCTCCTTCAGATTCTCTTTCCATCTTCCTTGCCCTCTGCTCTCCCCCCTACCCATGCATGCATGTATGAGCTCACACTCTTCCTCTCAAATAAATAAACAAAACCTTTAAAAAAAAATTTTTTTTTTGGATATAGCGGGTTCAATAAAATATATTATTAAGCATTTTTAAAAAAACAAGTCTGTTCTAGGGGCGCCTGGGTGGCACAGCGGTTAAGCGCCTGCCTTCGGCTCAGGGCGTGATCCCGGCGTTCCGGGATTGAGCCCCACATCAGGCTCCTCCACTATGAGCCTGCTTCTTCCTCTCCCACTCCCCCTGCTTGTGTTCCCTCTCTCGCTGGCTGTCTCTATCTCTGTCAAATAAATAATAAATAAAATCTTTAAAAAAAAAAAAAAACAAGTCTGTTCTAAACTGCAATGCAATATATAGTTCCTTTTCCAACAAACAGGCCATATCACAGTGATAAGAATAACCGTTGGAACTATATTAGGGAAGCAGACACAACTCTGAATGCATAAACTCCAATTAGCTGTCAATTAAACAGCTAGTAAGTAAATACAGAGTAAGAAAATTAGTCAAAATTCATGGAGCAGAAGAAAGACGAATGGGAGACAGACTTGCCTGGTTTGAAAAGTATATTATTATGTGACAACTCAAGATTAGGAGCAGCCCACATGATCACCATCATCCCACTTTTGCTTTTGTTTTATTCTGGAGTTTATTACATAGTTATTACAAAAAGGGGGTTAATTCTGGCAGTCAGGGACAAGAGAAATTTCTCTGAATATATAGCTCCAGACTTTATACCCCTGGTTGCTGTGCCAAGAAAATAAACTCCAAAATTGTTTGGGATGACATAATCATTTCCATAATGGGTGAATATATTTAATTCTACGAAGATTTAGAATTAGGTATAAAAATGATTGAGAAAACCAAACTAACAGTGAAGCAGGTAAAGAATTTAAAACAAAAACTGAGTATTAAATTTATAAAAGGAGTTTAAAAATGCTTCATTAGACGAGTTACGAAAGATTTATATTAAAAAGATTTAGATTAAGAACTTAAGTGATACTTAATAGCTTGTGAACTAGGTTCGAAATGTGGAATGTCCATAAACTTAGTTTTTTGTTTTGGGTTGGTTTTTTTTTTTTTAATTGAAGTATAGTTGACAATCCTAGCTTTAATTTTTAAAAATCAAAGTTATCCACTTTCTATCTGGCTGTAATGGACTAGCTGTTCCAAACCAAGCATTCTCCTAAGAACCACCACAAAAATAGATAAAATATAAGGGGTAACTATTTGAAGAGTTCTCTCTGATGAGAATATAACCACAGCATTCAGGACTTGCAGAGCCAAAATTCTGGAAAGCAGGGAGCACAAAGGCAAAACCCAGCATTCTGTGCCATTTCCTATAAGGGCAAATTCCACACACATAGAGCAAAATTCAGAAAACCCCCACAGAAAGAAGCTACTAGAGGCTAAAAAGCTGAGAAAATATTTAAGCAGCCAATAATAAAGGAGATTTTCAACTTCTAAGGTTTGTGGGCCCTGCTCCTGGGCTCCCAGGAAGCTATACTTGAACATCTCCCATCACCAAGGTCAAAATGACTCAGCAAAACCTCAAAGCAAAGGCTGTCTTTCTGCCTGGAGCACACATTGCATGTCTGCATAGTTCAAAAAATAACCAAAAAGGAGTATTCCAAACAAAAAGGTAAGAAAAACAAAACAAACCTCCCTGGTTGCCATTAAGATTAAAGTCACAGCCATAACATGTGAGAAGCATAAGACAAAGTCTGGAACTTTCTGGAATGTCCTTTAGCATTATGATTTGTAACTATTTATGTAGAAAACATATATAACCCTGCACCAAATGTTTCTTCCCAAAAGCACTCTCTTCTTTGTCAAGATTGTATATCCCGGGCAGCTGTCCTAACTTGGGCTCGAATAAAACTCTTTTCCTTTCTCTTTAAACTTTTTAAAAAGGTTTGCTCATTTTCCACCACCATTTCTTGGTGTACTAAGCAGGATATCAGAGCAACTCTCGTGAGATCACCTGGGGGTCCTCTCGAACTTGGCCCTGGGTAACAGCACAGGCCTTTTATGGCCCTCTGACTTTTCAGCACCTCATAGATGTATCAGATGAGCTCTCCTGATATCTGGACCTCCTTAATTTGAGTTGAGGGTCCTGACTTTTATTCAAGTTGTTGAGGGTTATAGGGAATGTTCTCTAGGTGGCAACAACTTATAAGGGTTGGAGTTAATGGGTTGGTTGTTTTAATCTGGCATTATACTAACCAGTGTACTATTAATGTAAGGCTTGAGTAAATTTTCTGGGTAGAAACATGAGAGACTGAATCACTCAGCTCCCGAAGAGCAGGGATATTTGCTCCTTCTGGCCAAATGACGCTTTCAGATGACGGAAAGCTCAGTGGAAGTGTCAGAGGATACCCCTCGAGACCTGCAGGGGTCCCACAGGAATGTCCCATCTCATAAGGTAATTAATGGCTCGTCCAAGGATGCACACATAAAGATTGACCATCCAGTGCCCCAACCTCCTCAATGGTCTTAGACCTCACTGAGAGAATCCAAATCACATCAGAGGGTGTATCACAGCCTTTTGAAAAGAACTCTCACAAGCAGCACCCTCTCGATCCACCACACTTAATATCCTTAGATCTTATTCAAGCCTTATTCTAAAAATAAAACTGAAACCAAAGGAAATGGGGAACCATGCTTCAAAAGCTGAAGAGCCCCTAGAAAAACCACCACCACCCACAGGAAACTCTGGCGGGCTATACATATCACACACACGGAGCGTATACTTGCAAGTGCTTACTCATGGGAAAATTTAAGGCTAGCCTGAGTCTCAGATCCCAAATGCGGTTCTTTGGACATGTCTAGATTAGTTTTCTTGTGTACACGTTAGAGAAAGCCTGCTGTAAGACTAAGCAGCCAGAACCTAGGAAGCCGTTTGGTTTCATCAGTGAAGCTCCCAGCTTTTGGAGAGGAACTAACACTCAGGAAGGTACTCTGGGCTTCATTTGTTGGGTGTGTGTGTGTTTTTCCCCCTCTGGGCTTCATTTGGTTTCTTTGTTGCCATCTGTGGACAAAACTGACCATGTTCTAACTGGCAATGGAAAATAACTATTTAATAGATCCATAAATCATAATGCTATTTTGCAATCAGATTTGCTTTAATAAAAGGAGGATATTTGGAAAGTGGGTCTTTCCTGTCCTCTCCACAAATATTCCTGAAACAGAGGTTCAATTTTGTTTGCATCTCATTTGTGTCTATGTATCCATATGTGTTACAAGTGAGGTATTTTCTCTACCTCCAGATGGTATTGCTAAAGTTAATTTGCAAAGGAGCTCTATTTAATCAAGTTTAAAGGCAAGAGCTTGTCGAACTGGGCATTCTAAAACTTAAAGAGAAAAATAACTCAAATGTTTTTCAGGTTCACGTGATCTGGGATAAAACTCCTTACATTCAGGCTTTTATGTTACTCCATAATAAAGATGCCTCATAGGAAGAAACCCAACTGATGGTCCAAAGAGATAAGAATAGACAAAAATTTAAGACACCTGACCCCCTTCCCAATAGTCAAAATCCTGAGGAAATGGGGGAGGAAGACAGGCAGGCACTGGAAATCCTACAACCACCTGGGCAGACACAAGCACCAGAACCAATGCCCAGCCCCAGGCCCGCTCCTCCACCCCCGCCAGAGCGCTGAACAGCACTCAGAGGAAGAGCCTGCCTTGCAGGAGGGAGAGACAGGAGATGGAGATAAAGGAAAGTCAGTACAAACTTGGAATCTGCCCCTGGCCTTGCCGGCAGCACCCTTGCCGCCTCTGCCGCCACCTCTCCTTCCTGTTCCTGTACCGCCGTCTGGGCCTCGCAAGCAGCAGGCTCCTAGACGTTCCACGGCGCCTTAGCCTTACCCACCGTCAGCTCCTGCTCCGCCTACCCTCACCATCAAGGCGCCCCAAGCTGTTGGGCCCCCTCCTTATGAAGTTCAAACTGGAGCACATCCCGCATCAGCATGAAGTGGCCTGACGGATCTCTTGAACTTAAAACCGCTCACCTCGGACTTCCCCACAGGAGCGCCAGGGAAAACGGACAGTGGGGAGCACACTGCCTGGTCAGTGAGCACAGGTGCAACATATTCGGTATTACAGCTGATTCAAGGTTGTTGGTTTAATTAAAATAGCCACATCTGTGTAGTTATCAACATCAAATATAATGCGGATAATCAATGTTACCTGAATTTATCAAATTCATTTGTATCTGCTGCAATGTGTCAGCAGAAAAAACTTAAAATGACAGTTGAATTTGTCTCTTCAAGTTTTCATGGGTAATTGTTAAAAACAAATAGGTTAAATAAATAAAAAGGTTACAGCTTTCAAAATCTCTGGTAAAAACTTTAAAGTTTTGCTCAGCTAAAGATAAACTGGGTTGAATTCATTGGATATCGAAGTTTTTTTCCAAATAAGATAAAATACAGAAACATTTATTACTAAACATAAGGCCTGGTTGCTTTTGCTTTTTACAGAGAAACGAAGATACTTGGGTCTGCCAGTAAACGTGTTTTATGCTTTATTAAAAATTATACTATGAAAAAACATGTTTCTAAAAATTATGAAGTGTATTCAATTAATTTGCCAATCTAAAGAATTAGTGTAATAGTTCACATTCAATTACTACTTAGTTTTCACTGGAGAATAAGGTTTCTAAGAGTTATAATTCTGAAGGCACCTGGGTGGCTCAACTGGTTAACCGTTCAACTTTTGATTTCTGCTCAGGTCATGATCTCAGGGTCATGAGATTGAGCCCCAAGTGGGGTTCCACACTGGATGTGCAGCCTGCTTAAGATTGTTTCTTTTCCTCTCCCTCTCCCTCTGCCCCAACTCCACTCTCTAAGGAAAAAAAAAAGTTAAAATTCAAAATGTAGAGTGCCTGGTGGGCTCAGTCAGTAAAGCATGCAACTCTTGATCTCTTCTCGAGGTTTTGAGTTTGAGCCCCATGTTGGGTGTAGAGATTATTTAAAAATAAAATCTTAAAAAAACAAAAACTGCTAAATGTAATTGAGACTGCTGGAAATGATAAAGCAACTCTATATGTAGGAACGTAGGAGATATGGGAGAAAGGTATAAGGAATGAAAATACATTTTTACTGAGAGAAAAGAAAATAATTTTGTCCTAAAATGAGACTGCCTGCTTTTCAAGAGAAGCCTTGGAGGGTGGGGCACCCGGGTGGTTCAGCCAGTTAAACATCCGACTCCTGATTTCGGCTCAGGTCATGATCACAGGGTCCTGAAATCGAGCCCCACAGCAGGCTTTGCGCTGAGCATGCGGCCGACTTGAGATTCTTTCTCTCTCTCCCTCTGCCCCTCCCCCCTCACACTTTCATGCTTTCTCTCCTGTCTCAAAACAACAACAACAACAAAACAGAAGAAAGGCTTATGACAAAGTCTGAAAGAAAAGGAAAGTTGTAGAAGGTTTGTGAAGGGGAATCTTTGGGAAAGAATTTTATGCATGGTCAGCACTGACTAACATCAGAATTTATCCATATCTTCCAGGTTGTCCAATTTGTTGACATACAGTTTTTCATAATATTCTCTTATAGTTGTTTGTATTTCTGTGGTGTTGGTTATTATTTCTCCTCTCTCATTTGTGATTTTACTTATCTGGGTCCTTTCTCTTTTCTTTTTGATAAGTCTGGCTATGGGTGTATCAATTTTGTTAATTTATTCAGAGAACCAGATCCTGGTTTCATATTCTTTTTTTACTTACTATAACATTTATTTCTGCTCTTATCTTTATTATCTTCTTCCTTATGCTGGTTTTAGGTTTTGTTTGTTGTTCTTTTTCTATACCAGTTTACTTTTCCCATAAGGTCAGGAATAAGACAATTCTCAGTTATCCACTCTCAGCACTTTTCATTCAACGTAGTACTGGAAGTCCTAGCCACAGCAATCACACAGCAAAAAGAAATAAAAGGTATCCAAATCAGTAAGGAAGAAGTTAAACTTTCATTATTTGCAGATGACATAATACTATATATAGAAAACCCAAAAGACTCCACCAAAAAATGGCTAGAACTGACACACAAATTCAGTAAAGTCACAGGATACAAAATCAATGTAAAGAAATATGCTGCATTTCTATACACCAATAACGAAGCAGCAGAAAGAGAAATTAGGAAAACAATCCTATTTATAATTGCACCAAAAATAATAAGATATCTGGAAATAAACAAACCAAAGGGATGAAAGACCTGGACTCTGAAAACTATAAAACACTGACAAAAGAAATTAAAGACAACACAAAGAAATGGAAAGACATTCCATGCTCATGGATTGGAAGAACAAATATTGTTAAAATGTCAATACTACCCAAATCGATCTACACGTTTAATACAATCCCTATCAAAACACCAGCAGCATTTTACATGGAACTAGAATAAAGAATCTTAAAATTTGTATGGAACCACAGAAGACTCTGAATAGCCCAAGCAATCTTGAAAAAGAAAAGAGAAGCTGGAGGCATCATGATTTGGACTTCAAGTTATATTACAAAGCTGTAGTAATCAAAACAGTACGATACTGGCACAAAATTAAGACACATAGGTCAATAGAATAGAATAGAAAACCCAGAAATGAACCCACAACTATATGGTCAATTAATCTTTAACAAAGCAGGAAAGAATATCCAATGGCAAAAAGACAGTTTCTTCAACAAATGGTGTTTGATAAACTGGACAGCAACATGCAGAAGAATGAAACTGGACCACTTTCTTATACTATACACAAAAATAAATTCAAAATGGATGAAAGACCTAAACGTGAGACAGGAAACCATCAAAATCCTAGAGGAGAACACAGGTGGTCACCTCTTTGCATTGGCCACTGCAACTCTTACTAGATATGTCTCCTGAGGCAAGGGAAACACAAGCAAAAATAAACTACTGGGACTACATCAAAATAAAAATCCTCTGCATGGTGAAGGAAACGATCAACAAAACTAAAGGCAACCCTTCAATGGGAGAAGATATTTGCAAATGACATATATAATAAAGGGTTGGTATCCAAAATATATAAAGAACTGATATAACTCAACACCCAAAAAACAAATAATGTAACTAAAAAATAGAAGACGGGAACAAACATTTCTCCAAAGAAGACATACTGATGGCCAACAGACACGTGAAAGGATGTTCATCACCACTTACCATCAGGGAAATGCAAATCAAAACTACAATGAGGTATCACCTCACATCTGTCAGAATGGTTAAAAATCAACAACAGGAGAAAAAACAGTTGTTGGCAAGGATGGAGGAAAAGGAACCCTTGCGCACTGTTGAAAGAAATGCAAACTGGTGCAGCCACTCTGGAAGACAGTATGGAGTTTCCTCAAAAAGTTAAAAATAGAACTACCCTATGATCCAGTAATCGCACTACTAGGTATTTACTCAAAGAATACAAACCACTAATTCAAAGGGATACATGCACCCCTATGTTTATAGCAGCATTATTTACAATAGCCAAGATATGGAAGCAGCCTTAGTATCCATCGATTGATGACTGGATAAAGAAGTGGTATACGTATACCGTGGAATATCTTCAGCAATAAAAAATGAAATCTTTCCAATTGCAATGACATGGAGTTAGAGAATACTTTGTTAAGCAAAATAAGTCAGTCAGAGAAAGACAAATACCATATGATTTCACTCATATGTGGAATTTAAGAAACAAAACAAATGAGCAAAGGGAAAAAAATAAGAGAGAAATCAAGAAACAGACTCTTGGGCACCTGGGTGGCTCAGTCCATTAAGTGTCCAACTCTTGGTTTCAGGTCAGGTCCTGATCTCATGGCTGGTGAAACTGAGCACCCCCTGCCCCACCTCAGCATCAGTGAGGAGTCTGCTTGGATATTCTCTGCCTCTGCCTCTGCCCCTTCCCCGGCTTGTGTTCATGCTCTCTCTCTCTCTCTGTCTCAGTCTCAAATAAATAAATAAATAAATAAATTTTTTTTTTTTTTTTAAAGAAACAGACTCTTGGGGCTCCTGGCTGGCTCAATCAGTGGACTGTGCAACTCTTGATCTCAGGATTGTGAGTTTGAGCCCTACGTTGGGTATAGAGATTACTTAAAAATAAAATCTTAAAAAAAAAAAAAGAAAGAAACAGACTCTTAATTATAGAGAGCAAACTGATGGTTACCAGAGGGAGAAAGGCTGGGGAAGGGGTTAAACAGGTGAGGGGGATGAAGGAGGGCACTTGCTGTAATGAGCACCAGGTGGTTGTGTAGAACTGTTCAATCACTATACTGCACACCTGAAACTAATACAACACTGTATGTTAACTAACTGGAATTGAAATAAAAACTTAAAATGAAAAAAAAAAGTACACTGGTATAAAATGAAAATTTGGTTTTTCTCTCTGTTAAAAAGATAAGGTTTTCTTGGATTGCTGGTCTGCTCTTGATAAGATATTACAAAGTTTTTTTTCTTTATCTTCCCAGTAAAACAAAGTTTCTATATTTGTTTTTATCAGGTCTTTAATTACTCAAGAAAACTAAGATGTGTCAATATTAAAGGAGCTGAGGTTTGCTAAGAACTAGATAACCATCTATACAATCTCTATTGCCATTTTAGTTAAACAGATCACTAAGTTTTAAGTTTTACAATGATCTCTAATCCTACTTAGGCCTGTGCTTTAAAATTTTTTTATATTCTTAATAAACTTCCCAAAACTTTAAATTCTAAATAAAGGGTTTTTTTAGACTAATTAGGCTTATTTATTTGGTATGTTAGGTTACATGGGAAACACTGTCAAACAAATATGATAAACTTCTTAGGTTATATTTTGTGGGTAAATGCTACATAACTGTTCCAGAAATTATTTAAAATTCCTAAAGTTTTAATACACCCTGGGATAGTGTCATCACTTAAAATTCTAATTATTGAAATGTTAAAATGTTGTATATCACAGAAATAACCAGATTTCCTTGTCAACCACATTATAATGAACACTCATCAGATCTTTAACCAGGTCCATTTTCCATTTTTGAGTCTTTGGTCATTTACAGTTATTATTCTGAGGCTCTTGCAGAATGTGTTTCAACTTCAAGGAGATTCACAAAAAGGACTTTTGACAAATACAGGTTTCTGATACCCTTCAGATCATAAAAGTCAACTAAGAATTTCCAGCACTAACAAAGAAACTGCACTCAAACAAAATTGAAATTAATTACATGTGACTCAATGAATTAAGAAAAAATAATTAGTTTTTATAACTCTGGTTTAAAACTGCTGGTTCTCTGATCTTCCAGATTTAAGGAAATGTCTCTTAAGATATCTACAATTTACAAAAATATGATAAAATATTCCTTTGTGAACATATTAAAACATTTATCTTTTCTCCCTACCTGAACCCTCCAGAATTTAGAAACTCTCCATGATTATTCTTGCTTTCATGGCAATTGTTTATATAAGTTCAATAAGTATCTGTTCCCCTTGTTATAGGACACCACTGGAAACACCGGTTATATTACCAAGGCTTTGACTAGAATGTCATATTGGAGAGAGACATACATAGACTCAGATATGACCAGACAGCTTTAAGGAAGTACAGTTGACGATATGGAGCCAATAAAGACCCTTGGAGATGTTGGCTTGATACCTTGCTTCCAGAGCTCCCAACAGCCTTACCAGGTGAGTAAAGAACATCACTTCCTGGCAGGTGCCAGAAACCTCCGGATTTTTGGAGGACCTCAAGAAGAGAGGAACTCACTGATAACTACAGATACTGCAGTAGAATCTGATGGCAAACATTTGGTTGGGCTCTCGGTCTTAAAAAGCATTAAAGGTGCAATCTGAAATTCCTTATAAAAGTTCCAAAAAAGCAGATTTTAAAAGAACCTATATGTTCCATTACTATTCTTGCTGTACTTATGTAAATAATTAGGCCAATTTTGTTAAAACTGGACTTACTTTACGAACAAATTAGTCTTAATTTGGCTATCTCTGACAGGAATGAAGGTCACTTTCGAGAGAAAGATCGTATTTTAACTACACACCTTGGCAGATGTTAGATTTAGTTCTGATTAATTATCTTTGAGTGTTTGTTGTTTGCCTGTAAAACTGGGCTGGATCCTGAATTCTTCTGGTTTCCTCAAATATCTGGCTATGACTCTCCAAACCAAGGTTTCTAATCTCGTCCCATTCTCTTATCTTAAAATCATTAAGAATGAAAACTGCCCTTTTTCCTGAAGCCCTGAAAACTGACGCTGGACAACCTGAGATAAACTTTAGAGAAGTTGCCGTATTTACATAGTATAATATATACACTAAAATACATAGACCGTCTTAGTGCCCGTTACTCTATGGGCCACGCAGAAGGGTTACAAGAGACACGCTAACAACAAAGCAGAAACACCCGTCACACTGCCGCCGCCTGCTCCCACTCCGCTGAAGCCTGACCCCTGGAAACCTCACTGGCCGCATTCAGGACTCAGATACTGGGTTTATCATTTGTTCCAACCATTAACCTGGGTTCTTCTCTGGTTTCCATAGACATGCCTCTCAGTAATTTACCGACTTGCTTGCTGAACAAGACAGTCTATGTGACAGCCAACACCACCTGCCACACCTATATTAACTCCTCCTCGGAAATAAGAACCCGCATGAATAAAATCGTACACTGAACCACTTGGCTATAACAGGCTCTTGACCACCACACCCCGCTCTACTTTTTTTCAGGGTGCCTAGTACTGGTTTAGTGATAGTCTCTTGGATACCCATCGGTATCAGATCAATTTTAGAGGAAAAATTGGGTTGAACTATACTGTTACTATTGCTTGGAATATACTTCAGGATAAAATTAATGATGTTATATAGTGCCAAACAATGTAGGAAAATATCCAAGTTCTCGGATGAGAAACTATCTCTGATACCCCCTCCATTAAAATAAGGGACCGAAAGTTACGTCCTAGACCATGTCAAATCCTTTTATTCCAAAGCCGCACTGTGCCCTAAATCAGCCTGAAACAGTTACAGAAGACAGACCTCTGCCCATGTTCCATTAAAATGAAATAAAAGATTGACAATGGGGAATTGTAACAGAGAAAAACTTAGCCTGTCTGACTCCATGTTGCTTCTATGTCTCTTGCTGCTGTGACCTATAGGTTAATATAAAATAAAACAACAAAAAAAACTTCAGCTTAACCCCGCACATAGGCATATTACAGCTAAGATTTACAAAAACTGCTCTTTATCAGAAACCTACTTTACCTGAGGAGATAAAAGTACCCAGACAGTTCATCATCCCAATCCAAGGTTGAGAAATGACCACAGTTCAAGGGACAATTGAAACTGTGCCCCATAGGGTTAATGAAGTTAAAACCAGCAAAAAGTTTAAAGCTTGTTTTTCAGAGAACTCTTTCCCCCAATCACCTGTTGCGTCTTTTCAGACCCCACTAACAAACTCTAGTTGTCTCTGCAGAAGCCTGGCCTCAAGGTCAACTGATAAGGTTCCAGCCTGCGAACAGCAAGCAAGGCCCCGCATTCCATACTTGAGACAATAAGCCCATCCAGGTTATGCGAGCTCTCAGAGCATAACCATAGCTCTAAGATAACCTCCTGGTCAGGGACAGAATTTTCCCTCGTTAACTGTGTACCCCCAAAGTAAACATGGGAATGTATGTTACATATATGTTTGTTCAGTGCACATGTTCCATCTTTCCTTGTAAATAATCCTAAATTTCCCCACCCTTTTATCAAGATGTATGTAAAGGATTCTTTGGGTTTTTCTCTTGCCAATGTACTTTGTGGAATTCTTTCACTGTTCATGTATCTTTGTTGTAAATGTTATACGAAATGCAAAACCAGACAACTTAAGCCAAGGACATGTACTATGTCTGCTTGTCAAGTGGACTTAATAGATATATAACATATATAAATTTTAAACTTCCCACCACTTACATTACAATAAGTTCCCTGCAATAAGGACCCATAGGTAAAAAAAAAAAAAAAAGGAAAAAAAAACATATATATATATATATATAAAATCTATGTTTTCATAGCTAGCATCAAGGGACTTAAGGGATCCAGGGCAGACAAGCCAGTCATCCTGGCACCAAGAACCATAAAAACATAAAGTTGATCACCAATTCTTCCTGAGGAAAGATAATTGATCAAAAGGGGGAAATGTAGGGTGCACGGCTGGCTTAGTCAATAGACCATATGACTCTAGATCTTGAGGTCATAAGTTTAAGCCCCACATTGGGTGTAGAGCTTACTTAAAAAAACAAAACATTTAACGGGGAAATGATAAAGGAAATTGTCCTCTTTTAGCTTTTGTGGGCCCTGCTCTTAGGCTTCCAGGAAGCTATACTTGAACATTTCCCATCAAGGTCAACATGACTCAGCAAAACCACAAAGCATAGGCTCTCTTTCTGCCTGGAGCACAGTGTATCTGCTTAATTAAAGAAATTACCAAGAGGAGTATTCCAAACATAAAGATAAGAAAAACAAAACAAAACTCCCTGATTCCCACTGGAGTAAAGTCATACAGCCTTGCACACACTAAAAACATGAAATAAAATCTGTAACATTTAAGGAATATCCTTCATCACCATGATTTGTTTCCCTTTATGTAAAAACCATGTATAACCCTGCAGCAAACGTTCCTTCCTTGAAGCACTCTCTTCTTTGTGAAGATTATGCATCCCAAGCAGCTGCCCTAACTTGGGCTTGAATAAAACTCTTTTCCTTTCTCTTTGAAATTTCCTTTTCATGTGTCTGTCAGCCATCTGGATGTCTTCTTTGGGAAAATGTCTATTCATGTCTTCTGCTCATATTTTACCTGGATTATTTGTTTTTTGGGTGTTCAGTTTGGTAAGTTCTTTATTTATTTTGCATACTAACCCTTTTTTTTTTTAAGATTTTATTTATTTATTTGACAGAGAGAGACAGCCAGCGAGAGAGGGAACACAAGCAGGGAGAGTGGGGAGAGGAAGAAGCAGGCTCCCAGCAGAGCAGGGAGCCTGATGCGGGGCTCAATCCCAGCACTCTGGGATCACACCCTGAGCCGAAGGCAGACGCTTAATGACTGAGCCACCCAGGCGCCCCTGGATACTAACTCGTTATCAGATATGTCATTGCAAATATACGCTCCCATTCCCAAGGTTGCTTTTAGTTTTGTTGATTGTCCTTCACTGTGCAGAAGATTTTTATTTTGGTGTAGTTCCAACAGTTTGTTTTTGCTTGTGTTTCCCTTGCCTCAGGAGACATATCTAGTAAGAGTTGCTATGGCCAATGCAAAGAGGTGACCACCTGTGTTCTCCTCTAGGATTTTGATGGTTTCCTGTCTTCACGTTTAGGTCTTTCATCCATTTTGAATTTATTTTTGTGTATGGTATAAGAAAGTGGTCCAGTTTCATTCTTCTGCATGTTGCTGTCCAGCTTACCCAACACCATTTGTTGAAGAGACTGTCTTTTTGCCATTGGATATTCTTTCCTGCTTTGTCAGAGATTAACTGACCATGGAGTTATGGATCCATTTCTGGGTTTTCTATTCTGTTCCATGGATCTCTGTGTGTTTTTATGCCCGTACCATACTTGTTTTGATCACTATTCCCTTGTAATGTAACTTGGAAGTCTGGAATCAAGATGCCTCCAGCTTCTCTTTTCTTTTTCAGGATTGCTTTGGCTATTCAGGGTGTTTTGTAGTTCCATACAAATTTTAGGATTGTTCGTTCTAGCTCTGTGAAAAATGCTGTTGGTATTTTGAAGGGGATTGCAGTAAATGTGTAGATTGCTTTGGATAATATAGACATTTTAACAATATTTGTTCTTCCAATCCATGAGCATGGAACGTTTTTCCATTTCTTTGGGTCATCTTCAATTTCTTTTATAAGGGTTCTATAGTATTCAGAGTATAGTTCTTTTAGCTCTTTGATTAGGTTTATTCCTAGATAGCTTACGATTCCTTGATTTTTCTTTCTTTTTTAAAAATATTTTACGTATCTATTTGATGGAGAGAGAGTGAGCAAGCAAGGGAGCACAAGCAGGAGGAGTGGGAGAGAGAGAGAGAAGCAAGCTCCCCACTGAGTAGGGAGTCCGATGCAGGGCTCGATCCCAGGACCCTGGGATCATAACCTGAGCCGAAGGCAGAGGCTTAACCAACTGAGCCACCCAGGCACCCCAATTCCTTGATTTTTCTTTCTGCTGCTTCATTATTGGTGTATTGAAATACAATAGATTTCTGTACATTGATTTTGTATCCTGCAACTTTAATGAATTTGTGTATTGGTTCTAGCAAATTTTTGGTGGAGTCTTGGGTTTTCTACATAGAGTAAGCAGTCTGCAAATAGTGAAAATTTGACTTCTTCCTTGCTGATTTGGATGTCTTTTATTTCCTTTTGTTGTCTGATTGCTGAGGCTAGGATTTCCAGGACTATGTTAAAAAACAGTGATGGAAGTGGACATCATTGTCTTTTCCTGACCATAGAAGAAAAGTGATCAGTTTTTCCCCACTGAGGATTATATTAGCTGTGGGTTTTTCATGTATGGACTTTAATGTTGAGGTATGTTCCTCTATCCCTACTTTGTTGAGGGTTTTTAACTAAGAATGGATGCTGTAGGGGCACCTGGGTGGCTCACATGGTTAAGTGTCTGCCTTCAGCTGAGGTCATGATCTCCAGGTCCTGGGATTGAGCCCCACGTCGGGCTGCCAGCTCAGTGGGGAGTCTGTTTCTCCCTCTCCCTCTGCCTCTCCCCCTGCTTGTGCTCCTCTCTCAAATAAATAAATAAAAATCTTAAAAAAAAAAAAAAAAGAATGGATGCTGTACTTTGTCAAATGCTTTTTCTGCATCTATTGGGAGAATTATATGGTTCTTATTCTTTCTATTGTTAATGTGGTGTATCAGGCTTATTGATTTGGAAATACTGAACCACCCTTGCAACCCAGGAACAAATCCCACTTGATTGTGGTGAATGATTCTTTTAGTGTACTGTTGGATTCAATTCGCTAGTATTTTATTGAGAACTTTTGCAACCATGTTCATCAGAGATATTGGCTTATAGTTCTCTTTTTTAGTGGAGAAACTAGATTTTAAACCAAAGACTGTAACAAGAGATGAAGAAGGGCATTATATCATAATAAAGGGGTCTATCTAACAAGAAGATCTAACAATTGTAAATATTTATGCCCCAACTTGGGAGCACCCAAATATATAAAACAATTAACAAACATAAAGGAACTCATTGATAATAATATAATAATAAAAGAGGATTTTAACACCCCATTTACATCAATGGACAGATCATCTAATTCAGAACATTTCACCCTAAAGCAGCAAAATACACATTCTTTTCAAGTGTTCATCGGACATTCTCCAGAATAGATCAAATACTAGGTCCCAAATCAGGCCTCAACAACTACAAAAAAGACGGAGATCATACCATGCATATTTTCAGACCACAACACTATGAAACTTGAAGTCAACCATAAGAAAAAGTTTGGAAAGATCACAAATACATGGAGGCTAAAGAACATCCAACTAAAGAATGAATGGGTCAACCAGAAAATTAAAGAAGAAAGAAAAAACACATGGAAACAAATGAAAATGCAAACACGACACTCCAAAACCCTTGGGGTGCAGCAAAAGCAGCCATAAGAGAGAAGTACATAGCAATACAGGTCTATCTCAAGAAGCAGAAAAAAATCTCAAATACACAACCTAACTTTACACCTAAAGGAGCTTTAAAGAACAAATGAAGCCTAAAGCCTGCAGAAGAAGGGAAATAATAAAGATCAAAGCAGAAATAAATGATACAGAAACAAAGAAAAACACAAAACAGGAGAACAGATCATGAAACTAGAGGCTGGTTCTTTGAAAAAATTAATAAAATTGATAAACCTGTAGTCAAACTTGTCAAAAAAGAAGAGAGAGGGGGCGCCTGGGTGGCACAGCGGTTAAGCGTCTGCCTTCGGCTCAGGGCGTGATCCCGGCGCTATGGGATCGAGCCCCACATCGGCCTCCTCTGCTATGAGCCTGCTTCTTCCTCTCCCACTCCCCCTGCTTGTGTTCCCTCTCTCGCTGGCTGTCTCTATCTCTGTTGAATAAATAAATTTTAAAAAATCTTAAAAAAAAAAAGAAGAAGAGAGAGGACCCAAATAAAATCACAAATGAGAGAGGAGAAATAACAACCAACGCCACAAAAATGCAAACAATTATAAGAAAATATTATGAAAAATTATATGCCAACAAATTGAGCATGTTTTCATACGGCTTCACAGGAGAATTCTACCAAACATTTAAATAAGAGTTAATACCTATCCTTCTCGAACTGTTATAAAAAATTATATGCCAACAAATTGAACATGGTTTCAGGTGGCCTCACAACAGAATTCTATTAAACATTTAAATGAGTTAATACCTGTTCTTCTCAAACTATCTCAAAAAATATAAATGGAAGGAAAACTTCCAAACTCATTCTACGAGGCCAGCATTACCCTGATTCCAAAACCAGAAAAAGACTTTCAAATTCTTAAAAAGTTTTGTTCATTTTGCATCAACACCTACTAGGGCTACAAAGGTGAAATTTGGACTTGGAAGTTATCAGTTGGAAACCTTAAACTTTTGAGGTCCCAGAAGGGCTGTGCCCTGAGAATATAGGCAACCCAGAAACAGATCAACTTCTACTCAAAGTGATCCATTCATATTTGATTTGCATGCAAGAAGAAAGTTAAATCCACTCTGAAAGATATCATCATCCAAATTTTCAATCAAAAATTACCAGACATGCCAGAAAATAAGACCTAATGTTCCAAAAACAAGAAAATAGAAATAGACCCACAGGTAACGCAGACTAGAGTCATCAGACATTGACATATCTTTATAGATATATATATCATCTTTATTTTTAAGAAAATGAAAAGATAATCACCAAAGAACTAGAATCTATATTTAAAACAAAACAAAACAAAAATAGATGAGTTTAACAGCAGTTTAGGCACAGATTAGAAAACAGAATTAGTGGAACTGGTAGACTGGTATGCAGAAAACATCCAGATCAAAGCATGGATAAAAATTATCAACATGGGTGGGGGGGAAGGTCCTCCAGACTGAGAAAGATGAAAACTACACAAAAGAGTCTAAGAGGGGTGCCTGGGTGGCACAGTCAGTTAAGCAACCAATTAACTGGTTTCAGATCAGGTCATGATCTCAGGGTCATGAGATCAAGCCCAGCGCCGGGCTCCACATCCAGCACAGAGTCTGCTTGAGACTGTCTCTCCTCTGCCCCTCCTGCTCATGCTCTCTCTTTCTCTCCCTCTAAAATAAATAAATCTTAAAAAAAAAAGCCTAAGAAACATATGGGATATGATGAAAAAGTTCTGGCATACAGGTAACTGGAGACCTGGGAGTGGAAAACTGAAGCAGAATCAACATTTTAAGAAAAACCAACCACGTATTTTCTAAAACTGATGAGGTTATTAAGCCACAAATTGAAGAAGCTCTAGGAACATCAACACAGGATTATAAAAAAGAAAACCACACCTGGGCATATGGTAGTAAAGTGGCTAGAAACCAAAGTAATAGCTAAGTAATGGTTCTGTACTCAAAACCTGCTCTATTGCCATCACATTCATAACACTCCATTCAATTTTAGAAACTGGAAAAGTAGGGACCACCTAAAGATTGGCACCCGGGAAATTAAAGGTAAATAGCTTAGTTTTAATTTGTGAACATGATGAATGTAATAATTAGCCAAAATTCTTAATAGGTGAAAGCAGTGAAAACAAAAAAGTTCAAGGTACAAGTAATTTATAACCCTTACATCTTGATTTTATATTCTCTTAAATAGGTGAAAGCAGTGAAAACAAAAGTTCAAGGTACAAGTAATTTATAACCCTTACATCTTGATTTTATAAACTTCTTAAGCCATCTCTCCATGTCTTCAGAAGCCAAAATATGCCAGTTCGAATGCCAGCTGTCACCTCTACTACCATCCCCATTTGAGGTTTAGCACTGAGGAAGCCACTGTGAGTTCCTAAGGTTTAGCACTGAGGAAGCCAGTGTGAGCTCCTAAGACTCATAAAGATAATCAAATAACATACCAAATTCAAATAAGACGTTGGCTCAGGATGAAAATTTCTAAGAGATTTGCTGTGAGATTTTCTGCTAATAAAAGGCACCAACTGGAACTAAAGTGCCCCAAAGACCCATGCCCATGCCCATGCCCATGCAAGGAAGATGGCTAAAATTTACCAACGCGATCCCATTCAGAAGTGTGTGCAGAGTGCCTTCATGATGCTGCGATTAAGTTTGTGATTCACACTGTGTAGGAGCTGCATGGCTCCTCACTAGGACTCCAACAATCCTCCTCAGGGAGACAGCAGGGCTTCAGAAACTCATGAGTCACACATCAAGAGATTAGACAGGTATAACCAAGGCACACCATCCAGCTAAAGCACATTATACACATACACACAAAAAAGACAACCAACTTTTTATTTCTAACACCAATATGGAACAATGCATTACTCTAAGACAAAACAAAAATATACAGTAGTAATTATACAATAAAGAAAATACAACAACCCCAGCACCATATTAAGCTCAAAGTGCTTGAACTCTAGTTAAGACCATATACTGGGTTTAGAGGAGTCACCAAAAGTAACTGCCTCCAAGTAAACATTAATCTCTCCCTACTGTCAGAAGCTTTCTGGACATATGTCTTGCTACCTTTGGATTAGCATTATCTTCTTTTGTATATAAAAAACAACCTAAATCACATCTAGATTTCCCTAACACAAAAATCACCTTCCCACTTCGCTGCTACTTCCTTCCTTCCAGAGCATCTACTAGTCCTAATTGTATTCTTATCCCTTTCTTTATCCTAGACCTACTTCAAAAACATTTATTTTTAAAGATTTATTTATTAGAGAGAGAGAGAGCATGGTGGAGAAAGAAGAGAGAGAGGGAGAGTGAAATTCAAGCAGACTCCATGGTGAGTGTGGAGCCTGATGTGGGGCTCAATCTCACGACCCTGAGATCAAGACCTGAGCTGAAACCAGGAGTCAGATGCTCAACCAACTACACCACCCAGATGTCCCCCAAAACATGTATTAAGCTGCAATTTTCACAATATTTTAACTCTATTCTGAAATTGGCCTACAAATATCTTCATATAACATTGAAGCCAGTGATTTAATAAATAAGAGGCATGTATTTATTACTTTGCAAAAAAATAACCCTTATACATTTATGTCTATATGTACTTGTAGAGTCAGTTTCTCAAAACCAATGGAACTGAAGTGTACACACAGCATGCACACACACACACACACACACACACACACCCCACCACCATATTCAAATCAAATGGATTTATATTAAGTGTCAAACTAGATGCTATAAAATTTATAATCAGATACACAAAATATGAATTGAATTATGAATACACTGCTGATAGTGGATACAATAATATAAGATAAAAGCACCCAAATGGCTTCGCAACTCACTTGAACCCATTGTACTCTGTTATCTGACCTGATTATATCTCTTAGCCAGCTAGAAAATTCCTTTCAAACATGATTGAGGGGCTTTAAATAATGAGCTTCTTTTCCCCTTTCCAGCTATCCCTATTCTGGTGATTGGACAGATGTCACCTTTCCTTTCTTCTTGTTTTCTACTAGTGAAGCCACATTTTTACTTTTTTGGAATGTTTGGACAGTCTTCTGCCATAGATGTTGGCATATCTATTATAAGAATGATAATCTGCATTTAAAATGCCCTTCTTCTCTATTTTACTCGTTGCCATACTTATAACCTGAGAGCCTACTGTAAACAGAATGCATAATACAATACAAACTGCACACAGATAAGAAAAAGTACACAGGTTAATTCTAAAGTCCTCAGCTGGACACCTGCCTACAATTATAACCATTGCTCATGCTAGGAGAAGCCAGGGTAGTCTCAGGTCAAGGATTAGTGCCTTCCTCTTACATTCTTTCCCTAGTGCTAACACTAGTAAATGGAGAGTTCCAATGCTGCCTCGCAGTCACAAGGATAGGCTGTGTAAGCATATCTCCTTCAATTATTTACTACAATACCAAGAGATTACAATCCTGACAAGGAGTTAGGGGGTCTCAAGTCACTATCAGGTGATTACTATAAAACTTATGGACAGAAAACAGAAGGAGGAAGAGTATTGAGCATTGTTAAAAAGGGAACTTAAAATCTGAATTTTAACTTCCATAAATTATCGCTGGCATTTCAAAAGTCCTCTGTCAATCAATGGGTTTTCATGTTATCTGTGATTTGACAGATCCACCTTGAAGTGTCCAACTGGGCACCCTGGGCCCCCACAGCATTGCAGCAGAGTGATCTGGGAAACAGGGCGTGAAAGACAAGGTCATCCAGACAGAGCTATGGAGACCCCATCACGGAAGGTATGTACAATCAGTGAGAAGCCACTGAGGCCTTTTAGGCAAGACTTCTGATTCTTAACTATGTTTAAAAGATGACTCTGGCAGGTGTATGGCAAGCACAGCAGCAAGGGCCAGTTAGAAGAAAGCAGGTGAGACCTGCTTGGACAAGGGGATGAGCCTCAGTAGTAACAGAGGGGACATCAAAAACTCAAGGACACACTTCCAATGTGGAAGTTTTAGATGCCTGTAAGACATCTGAGAGAGAGAGAGAGATCTTTGGTTAAAAACTGAGAACCATAAACAAGACTCTTGCAGATGGCAAAACACCCCACCATCTTGGGGTCTTCCTTATGCAATAATGTATTGCTTTCTGATTTTTTTAAAAAATGCAACAGACCCACATTTGATTGAGCATCCAAGTGTAAACTGTTTTCTAAGAGGCACTGATGGATTTACACTGTCACACACAATTGTAAAGTTTAGGACCTTGGCAGCTGCAGTGAATTTCAAAATCCAAATAGAAGATCTTTGTCCTTGGCCTCCTAAGCCCTTTGACCTTCTCTCCTCTAATGATCTTGTGCTCCCTACTATCTCAGTCCTATACACGCACAACCTTGGAAGTGTAATTAAAGACACTACACTGTCTTCTCACCCACCTATCTTTCTCATCTTTTATCCATCGCCTATCCTTCCAGCCCATTCCATTTATCAGGGGACAACACCCCTAAGACTCCCTCTGTTCCCACCCAAAGTTAACCCTCTACTCTCCTTATAATTTGAAGACATTTTGCACATCATAAACATAGGACCTATGCATATGTCCCCTTCACATATATTCAGCCATTAGTCAAAATATAATTTAACTAAGCTACTTAACAAAATTCCTGCTTTCTTATTAGAGCCTAATAAATAAAAGTTTGTCTCTTCATTCTGTTTGTTTTGTAAGCACTTACAGGTCATTATTTTTTTTTAAGATTTTATTTATTTATTTGAGAGAGAGAAAGAGAGAGAGCACAAGCAGGGGGGAAGGGCAGAGGGAGAAGTAGACTCCCTGTTGAGCAGGGAGCCCCATATGGGCCTCGAACCCAGGACCCTGGGATCATGACGCTTAACCGACTGAGCCACCCAGGTGCCCCTTACAGGTCATTATTTGAGAAAAACTGGGAACTTTTAAAAACTCTAAACCCTGAAAATTTTATTTATTTCCCATAAGAGACTAAACCTAAACTGGCAACTACAATGAGGTCCTCTATAATGTTTGAAATTTAAAGCATTATCCCTGTTGTACACATGCACTTGCTAGGTCACAAATTTATTACGCTTAAAAAGCCCAAAGTAACTTCAGTAACATACTTAATAACCAGATCTCGGTTTCTTTAACAACAACAACAAAAAAGGAACCAGAGTGTCTTGGAGAAATGGTTGATTCCAGGATTGCGACATGGAAAATACAAAACGAGCCTGAACTGTTCTATGGTACCAAAAAGTAAAGATAAAACTTTTGGGGTGGGGGGTGAGAGGGCACGTGGTCTGTCAAAAGGACACAGAGGCTAACCTGAAAGAAAGTTCTAGTGGCCAAAACTGGAACAGTTTGCACAGCAAGTTAAATAACAACCCATAAAATAACAAATATCCATGAACCTGTACTGATACAAATAGCTGAATAAATAAATGGGGAAGAAGACAGTTCTAATCAGTGAACATAAAAAGAACAAATGAGAAAAAAAATGCTTAATCACCATTAGAACAATATAGTCCAGGGGCGCCTGGGTGGCTCAATGGGTTAAGCGGCTGACTTGGGTTTCGGCTCAGATCGTGATCTCACAGTTGTGGGATCGAGCCCCATGTCGGGCTTCATGCTCAGCTCAAAGTCTGCTTCAGATTGTCTCTCCTCTCCCTCTGCCCCTCCCCACTCGTGTTCTCTTTCTCTCAAATAAATAAAATCTTTTAAATAAATAAATAAGAACAATATAGTACAATGTACATCAAGTTCCACCAATGGATGCTAAAATTAGTGAATAAAAGTTTAAGGAGAAACAGGATATTCACACAATCCAAGATATCTACTAATTACAAAGAGAAAAACAACTTTCCACTGGGACCAGGCAAATAGCACCTTAATCAAGGTTTACATCAGCATAAGACGTCACATGCCCCGGACATGATGCACTTCTGGTATTTTTTCCCAAAATGCCTAACTTGAATCTAATCATGAGAAAACATAAAGTACTAATTGAGGAACGGTCTACAAAATAACTGACCATTACTCTTCACAAGTTCATAGACTGGATCCTGAACAGAAAAAGGATAGTGAAAAGCCAGTGAAATCCAAATAAGTGTATAGTTTTGTTTTGTTTTTTTAAAGATTTTATTTCTTTCTTTGACAGAAAGAGAGCACAAACAGTGGGAGCAGCAGAGGGAGGGAGAGAAGCAGACTCCCTGCTGAGCAGGGAGCCCGATGTGGGGCTTGATCCAGGGACCTGGTATCATGACCTGAGCTGAAGGCAGACGCTTAACCGAATGAGCCACCCAGGTGCCCCCAAATAAGTGTGTAGTTTTGATAACGGTATGATAGTATCGCACTGATGTGAATCTATCAGTTTTCACAATTTTACTACAGTTATACAAGTTGTTACAGGAATTCTCTGTACCATATTTTTCTGCAAATTTTCAGTAAGCCTAAAAATTACTTCAAAATAGCAAATTAAAATCAATAATGAAAGAACCCCAATATTTTTTCAATATTCCTAATGGAAGCATAATGTCAGATTTAAAATGCTATCTTTGGGACGCCTGGGTGGCACAGTTGGTTGAGCGTCCAACTCTTGGTTTCAGCTCAGGTCGTTATCTCAGGGTTGTGAGATCGAGCCCCACGTCCAGCTCCGCACTCAGCACAGAGTCAGCTTCACATTCTCTCTCCCTCTCCCTCTGCCCCTCCCGCTTGTGCTCTCGTTCTCTTTCTCTCTCTCTCAAATAAATAAATAAATATTTTAAAAAATGCCATCTGTGTTCTTGAAAACTTCATCAAGAGCTATACAAACCCAGTCACCGCTATATGCATTCTGAAAAGCATTGTTTTATAAAGAATAACACATCAATAACATCTTTTTCTTGTTACCCTGGCATATTTATGATGAGCTGCAATTGAAATGAGAGCTGTGAGATCCTCCTAAGAGCCAAGCTTTAAGGGCTATCACTATTACACTGAGAAGGAAGGAAAAGCAAGCAGCTTACCGTTTGAAAACTGTTCTCCAGAAGTGATTTGCCCCTCTTCCTTATGATGAGGGAGCAGAAGGCAAGCTGAGGACAAAGCACAAGCTGACACCCTGCAATCCCCCCCCCCAATCCTAACTGGGACACGTGTGACATTCTTCCAGGAAGCTCTCAACTATCTTAATGTGAATGCCTTGCTAGAAGGAAAAACAGCCTCAACTTGACAACGGCAAGGCCTCCAGGATCTTGTAGGTCCTCTTTAGCATATGAAAGTTCTTTTGAAAACCTCCGTTTTCCCTTTACCTCCCCCAACCTCAAAGTATTTAATCAATTTCTCCCCACAACCCCGGTGCAACTCTTTCTGCCCCCCAGGTCCTGTCCCTGTGCTTTCATAAAACTACCATTTTGGACCAAAGACATCTCAAGAATTCTTTCTTGGTCGTTGGCTCCGGACCTCACCCCAGCAAACCTCACCTATATTCCAAACCACATCACTTATATAGGTGGAAATAGTGAAGGGAGAAAAACATAGCAATTTGCTTTTTGTTGAAAAATTCAAAACACTTACTTTGCCTCTGGGTTGGGATGGCATTCTATGAGGTAAGATGGAACACATCTCCCTGGGGAGGTGGGGAGATATGTATCTACCTACGAGTCAGAACACAATGGGTTGTCTGTAGCTCCAGGGAACAGACTTCCAATTTTACCCTTCCAGAGAACTCGAAGAACTTAATACCAGTGAAATGACAACTACCTAATGCTACTTGACCCCAAGTACTAATCTCCAAACAGCTCCCTGCCTAAAGAGTAATAAGATTTTTTCAGTTGCAAAACCAAAGAGATTGGGCTAATGATAAGCGCTAGAAGCCTCATTCAATGGGTTTCAGACCTTGCCAAGATTTTACTCCACCCCTTTGTCAAAACAAAACTTCATTGGAATCATGATGAGAACAGCACTTTTGCTTTACTCACACCCACCCACCTGGGTTTTTAAACAACCAGTGCACTACTAACTTCCAATGTTATGATTCTCTGAATGAATATTTATCTCTATGAATAAGCTATGGTGTGGCTCAAAAATTAGCATCCACCTTCTAACAGTCTCTCAGTGAAGTAGAATATCTGCTTCAAAAAAACTACGGGGGGGGGCTATCACAAGAAGGGGGTGTCACTGCTAGTAGGTTTTGAGGGGAGAGGATGATGAAACGTGACGGTTCTACCAACTGTACTTTAAGCAGATGAACTGTAGGATATGTGAGATCTGTCTCATAAAGCTGTGCTGGGGGAAAAAGATGAAGCCCAAACCATCAAGACACTTGATCATCACTGGTTCACAGCCTAGAGTGAACTGGGAACTGATATTTTAAAGGATAAATGTCAGCTTCCTGTAGGTAGACCTATATATCCTATCTCTTACATTGATGATCATCATTCGGGTTCTTTAATTTTCACTAAAAAATCTCAACCCTAACCTATTATCCCAGTAAGCAACACAGATTAAGCCTTCCCTCTTGATATAACCTTTAACTGCTGCCAAACTTCTATCAAAAAGTCCTGACAGAGAGAAATATAGGGAATTTAAAGAACATTAGATCCATCCGTCCCTCTATAAAATCTAGATTTATCCCCGAATAAACCCCAAACCATCAAACAGTGCCATGTGTGACCATAGGGTCTCCGCACCCAACAAGGGTTTCTTATAACCCTTAGGGTAAGGAAAATTCCAACTACAGCAAAGAGTCCTAGAAAATACACTACTGCATGTACTACCTGGATGGGCATGGGGTGCTCTCCCACTGCCATTTAGTCTCCTCTGCATCTTTTGTAAATGCCAGGAAAAGATTTCTATGGAGCTGGTAGGTTTCCTCCTTTATCCTCACTGAATTGTGTGACTAATCATTCCTTTTTATTACGGCTTCCAGGATGCAACTGTAATTTGCACAACATCTGCCCGAGTCCATTTTAACGCGCTTCCCTTTACACTTGGTTGTATTTTATCTTCCGCTTGGAATACTTATGCTCACCTCAAATGTTTCATGGATGCTTAATAAAATTAACGCAGAAATAGATGTTGGCTGTAAGCGTATTTTAATAGCATCTTAACACAAAAGAATGTGTTTCCTAAGGGAGCTCTTGCTGAAGGCTCAGGGTCTGGAACAAAGATAACAGATACACATTTGTTACTATAAATCTGTTTTTTTCTAAAGGTGGAATGAGCTTTTATATTTCCACTATTAGGCAAGAAAAGAAAACTAGGCAACATTACAGTTATTTTTTTAACTGTAAATTTACAATCTAATTTTATGGTCTTTTATTTTTCTGTATTGCTCTAACTTCTTCAGTACTATTTTTTTTTTAAGATTTTACTTATTTGAGAGTGCACAAGTGGGGGGCAGGGGGAGAGAGAGAAGCAGGCTCTCCACTGAGGACACTGGGTTCATGACCTGAGCAAAAGGCAGATGCTTGACCAACTGAACCAGCCAGGCGCCCTGCTTTAGTTATTATTTTTAATAATAATTGCATAAGCTGGTTAATTTTTTGAAGTCAATCATTAAAAACCAACTATCCACAAAAAAAATTACAAAAGGGAGCTCAATAACTTTTTAGCAAGCCATCCAAAGTTGTGGACAAAAATTTATGTCCTGCAGATAAGAAAAAGACATAAAATATATTGGTTGATCCCTTTAAAAGTACTAATATTAACAAATTTCTCTCCTACCTTGCAGTAACTTCCGTGCTCAGTAAGTTTTTATCCATCTACTATCTATCAACTCTTGTTTCATACATTTGGAGAAAGGCAGGAGTTTTACCAGCTGGTTTTTAACACACACCACCAGACACAAAAGCAGTTTGCACGAAGGCACTGATTTCTGAAAAACCGGTCTGAATTCTCAGTTTGGATTTCACACTCATTTTCAAATGAAATTGGGAAGGACTAACTAAAACCTAGTCCTCTCAACTGAGGTTTTCTATTTCCTACCAAAGGGCCATGCAATACCCACCAACCCTTCAAGCCCCACAACATCCCAACTGGCTTTCACCATTTACTCACTCAGCTTAACAGAGGTTCAGTTCAACCGAGGTCTTCGATCTCAGACTCCGTGTGCTCAGAGGCAGAGCACTAACATTTATATAGACGCTGAGCTGAGTCAGCCAAACCTTCCAAACATACCCTAAGGAAGCAGCGCCTAACAATGGCATCAAGCATCTGTACTGTGCTTTCTAAATCGTGAAGAGCTTTTCCAAAATCTCCCTGGCTCCTTTCCAGACTGCTTCCTTCCCGCGACTCCCAATCTCTGCCGGACGGTCCGGGACTCCCTCTTGCCTCCTGGCGCTCTGGACTCGGTCTCTAACGTCGCAGGACTCAGGACACAGCCTGCGCGCGCGGCAGACCCCCATCCCCCATCCCGCGGGGCGACCTTCCTTGACCGCCGCGCTCGGCTCGGCGACAGCCCACCCACGGTGTCCGCGCGCTCCCGGCGGGCCGGCACTCACACGCGCAGCTAGTGGCCTGGGGAGGCGCCCGCCCGGGGGCACAGTGACGGTCAGGAGCGGCGGGCGGCGGTCTGGGGTGGCCGGGGCGGCCAGGAGGCGAGCGCAGGCAGCGCGGACGCGGGCTTCGCCTCGCTCTCCACCGGCTGCAGGCGGGAAGAGCGCAGGGCGGCGGCTCCCTCGGGGTGGGAGGCCGGAGGCAGACGACAGGAGTAGCGCCGCCTGCCTGGCCGCGATAAAGCACCCTGCGCCGGGGAGGAGCGCGCGGATGGGTTGCCCCCAGCGGGGCACTGGATCGACGGCCACCCTCTTGCGGGGCCCAGGTCACGGAGATGACTCTCCCGGAACGCGCATGGACAAACCCAAAACTACCGCCTCCAGGGTTTGTACGAATGGGAAGCGGTGATTAGCCCTGGTCATCTCAAGACGCTACCCGGGCTGATCAATACCTCTCTAGCCCAGATGAATTTGGTCACTGTCTGTGTCCCGCGCCCCTAAGCTCAGGGGGACGCTGACACCGAGGGTTTTGTTTTTTTTTTTCCTATCACACACGTTGCCCACCCCGAGAGCAAGTAGGTCTTTATTGAATGAGCTTCTGAGAAACTGGTGCTTACGCCGTTCAGGAACCGAATCTAAGAGGCGGGAGGGGGGAGTTGAACGAAAATATTAGTATGAACGGTTTAATTGTATTCTGCACACTCCTGTAATAAATACTTCTCCGCAATACTGTTCGTGTGGAAAAGGTGGAAAGTGTGCATATTCAAGAAAGGGTTTGGTTATCAGGCTTTATGAATGTGTATGGCTTTCCCAAAATTTGCCTGCCGCATCTACCCTTGAAAATTAATACTTAACATCTATTTTCTGGTTTGCATTTACAAACAAAAATCAAGTTATTTAAAGCAACACTAGGAATTACTGTTAATTCTTAACCCGTTACAGGAAATCTTTAGCCATGGGGCACCTGGCTGGCTTAATTGGCAGAGTGTGTGACCCTGATTTCAGGGTTGTGAGTTCAAGTCCTATGTTGGGGGTGGAGCCTGCAGGGAGAAGTTTCAGCCAGGAAGCCTAAATAAGAAATTGATTATACATAATTTTTTAGAATATTAAAAATACATACCGTATACTTTTTTTCTTTTTTTAACTTAAATTCAATTAGCTCAAGGAAGCTGGATGCAGGGCTCCATCCCAAGGACCCTGGGGTCATGATCTGAGCCCAAGGCAGACTCTTTGTGGCCTGAGCCTCCTAGGCGCCCCTTAAAGTATTTTAAAGTACATTTCCATGAGGTACCCAAACATTTGAGTGAAACTGATTTTTGGATGAATTTTGAGACCATTTAAACACGCTTAAAGACCCATATACAAATATATTTGTCACTTTAAGCCAAGACTGAGAAAAATTTTTCAGAGATGGCTCTTAATAACTGTTTGCAAAATTTAAAAACACCTTCTAAAGAACAAAACTTTACTGATGTCAGTAAAGACTTTTTAAATTGCCAGCAAATTCTAAAGGCAGTTCCAAGAGGGGACTTAAAAAAAATACACATAAAATTGTTAAAAAGCACAGTAAAAAAAAGGATAATAAGTTGAATATGGCATTCTGCAATATGTAAAACAAAAACAAACCAAAAATTTATGCATAGAAAATAGCTGGCAATACAAGAAAATGTTATTTTTCTGGGTTGTGACATTATGGTTCTTTTTTCGTTCTATTTTAGTGTAATTTTCTAAATTTTTTTAAATGCAGATATACAACTTTTATATTGGGAAAAAGAATTTTGTTTAAAAGTAAATCATTAGGGGACACGTAGGTGGCTTGGTCAGTTAAGCATCTGCGTTTGGCTCAGGTCATGATCCCAGGGTCCTGGGATGGAGCCCTGTATCGGGGGTCCCTGCTCAGTGGGAGCCTGCTTCTCCCTCTCCCTCTGCTGTTCCTCCTGCTTGTTCTCTCTCTGTCTCTCTCTCTCTGTCAAATAAAATCTTAAAAAAAAAATTTTAATACAAAAAAAAACCTGAATGTGTATGGCTTTCCCAAAATTTGCCTGCCTTCTCTCTCTGTCTCTCTCTCTGTGTCAAATAAAATCTTAAAAAAAAAAATTTAATACAAAAAAAAAACCTGAATGTGTATGGCTTTCCCAAAATTTGCCTGCCTTCTCTCTCTGTCTCTCTCTCTGTGTCAAATAAAATCTTAAAAAAAAAAATTTTTAATACAAAAAAAAACCTGTTAATACATATAGCCAGATTTCCCACAAAATAATTCATGCCAAATTCAGTCTCCTAACAATTTAAAAGGTCGCTTGTTCACCTGAGCTCTCACAAATACTGGATAGAATAATAATTTTAATCTCTTTGAATCTGATAAATAACAAACGGCAGTGTTTCAATTTACATCTTTTTGACTTAGTGAAACTTTTTTAATGTTCAATGATCATTTGTGGTTTATTCATAAATTTCTTATGTAAAGGCTTTTTCCCATTTCTTTCTATTGATGTCTTAGGTTGCAGACCAAGGCAACAGGAGACTGGATCTCTGATGAACATTGATCTGCTGGGCTGTCTCCATGCTAGTAGATGTCACTGTCATATTTTATGAGCCTTGCAATCAAACCACAGAATTACCAAAAGTAGGATTTCTTTACAATTCTAATTGAAAGCTTTGGGGCCATCTGGAATCCACGCCGATGAAACACACGTTGAAGATCTTAAATGGCCCCTGGTAGGGGTGAGGTGTCACCATGTGCTTTTGTAGGCAGTATGTATGGACGTAACAGACAAATAGGGAAGATGACCGCAGGTGAAGGGAGTAGACAGATTCATTCATGAAATCAATTAAGCCTCACCTTTTGAAAACTCCAAAAATACTGTCAAGTTTTTCTTTTTTCTGGGGGAGGAGGGTGGTGATAATATGTCTTTCCAATAATCACACCAGTGAGGGACCAGCCTGTATGGTGTTCACCAGGGTATCAGTGCTTGGTGGGATGTCAGCAACAGACACAGGCAAAGGATACAAACTCATGTACTGCTGATAAACGGTATGGCTTCGTATAAGAATGGCAACCAAAGCAAAATCAAAAACAGTATTCTCATTAAAGGAACAAACTTCCTGGGCCTGTACCTTCATGAATCAGTCGCTCTACTATCAAAGCTCCCATATAGACCCATGAGAAGCTCTCTTCATCTACCTGCCTAGCCGTTCCCAGCTGCCCCGAGCTCTCTGTCTGTTCACCAGCCTGGCCAGCAAGTGCAAGGGGCCGGTAAGGACTCAGTACCTTCCTCAGTGCTTACTCCAAGTGGTGAACTTCTCAGGTTCAGTTCTCCCTTGCAAGCCCAGGTTTCAGACAGGGCTTATTATGGATCTGGGGGCATTTGGGTTACATATATAACATCTGTAATGGGCCCAGGTATATTTATTTTAACTACTCCCAAATAAAAAACAATAAAAAAGCAAATAAAAAACAGTGCCAAGAGGCTGTAGGCACTGTGTTCCGCCATGGCTCTTTTCAGAGCTACCAGAGAACTCTGATGAACTCCACGAGAGAAAGGTCAGTCTATAAAGGGCTTGAGCACTGATGAGTAAGTGAAGGAGCGGAAACAGGGTGTAGATAACTCTTACCAAAGGTTTCGCTATAACAAGAAGGTAAGAGAAAGGAGTATTTCTGAAAACCATCTTGGGGTTCAAAGAATATATTTCTTATTTGGTTAAGTTAGGCAGGCTGGAATATGTGTGCGAGCCAAGTGGACAAGTCATAAGGAAGAAAAGGTGGTTAATGAGTGTAATCAGGTCCTTTAAGAAGGGAGTGGAAATGGAATTCAGAGGAATTAGCATTAGAAAAGGAAACTTTGTTTAATTGTGTCAGAAGGGAAGGGAGTGAGGATGAGTCCTCATGCAGATAAATGTTTTAATTAGGAAAAGAAAGAAAATTGAAAGAAATGTACTTTCTGAAGTTGGAGGATCTGCTGAAGGTATGGGTAAAAGCAAAGACAAGGGATTTGAGAAAATGCTAACCCCTAGAATAGATCTGTATTAGTGTCCCATGGCTACCACAACAAAATCCCTCAAACCTAATGGCTTAAGACAACAAAAATATTATCCTACATTTCCATAGGTCAGAAGTCCAAACTGGGCCTAACTGGGCTAGAATCAAAGATGCCAGCAGGTCTGTATTCCTTTCTGGAACTTTTCCTAGGTTCTAGAGGCCACCCGCATCCCTTGGCTCATGGTCCCATTCCTCTAGCTTCCAAGCCAACAGCAGAGCATCACTCTGACCCTGCTTCTATTATCATATCTCTTTGTTCTGCTTCCCTCTTCTACTTTGAAGGACTCTTATGATTATATTAGACACACTGGCTAAGCCCTGATAGTCTTTGTATTTTAAAGGCTTTTGATTAACAACCTTAATTTCACTGGCAACCTTAATTCTCCTTTGGCAGGCAACTAACACATTTCTCTTCTGGCTATTTGGACAGGACATCTTTGGGAAGCCATTACCACAAGGCCCTAAGGAAACAAACAGGATGCTAATGTAGGGACCCACCTGATGTGGAAATGTTGGGGTTCAGAGCCAAAGGCCAAGAAAGAACTACTGAGATGTCTTGGGTGCAAAAAGGTATTTTTATTAAGGCACGGGGACAGGACCTGTGGGCAGAAAGGACTGCCCAGGGATTGTGAGGAGCAACTGATTATATACTATAGAATTGGGGGAGATAAAGCCAAGGGAAGTTTCCAGAAGGATTTTCATACACTAAAGAAGACTCACAGAATCCTGGAGGCCTAGCTATTGTCAAGCTAAGGTTGTTCTTCCCTCTAGCAAGGCATTAACATTTAGATTGGAGTTCCTGGAGGAACATTGTACTTTGCCTGCCTCAAGTATTTGTCAGTGGGCAGAAAATTTAATTTTATCTACATTTCTTTTTGCCTTTGTTCCTCACATCACCACCCAGCCCCACAGAGTTGGTATGAATATTATTTTACACTGAAGACCTTATCTTTCATACTTTAATCTGTTATCAGTTAACTTTCAGCTCCTCCTGGACCCCACTGGATCTAAATTGGAGGAGGGAAAATGTGTCCTCCCAATAATAATAAGGGACCTAGAGAGATTGCACAGCAATACCAAGGACACCTAACACTGAATTCTATGTGTAGCAGCATCAAAGCCATGAGTGGGCTTTTCCATTCACAAAGAATTCCCATTCATAAAGGAGAGAAGGTTAGGTTGAATAAATTCGAGAATGTGGTTTTGCTGGGTGGGTAAGGCATAGAAAAATGGAGCAAGGGGTTGAGTGTGAGAAATGATTCATCATAAGAAAGTGAAGCCAGGAAGAGACAGGTTGAAAGGGAACCTATGGAAGGGAAGCTGAGGAGCTGAAACTTGAGGGTGAGGTCACTGAACAGGCATTTAAGGCTGGCATTCCAGGTTTTGACAAGGTTGCAGGGTTTAGACATGACAGTAGCATTATGGAGGTGGAAGGGGGGGTACACTTGTCTTCTACCAATTTAGCATCTTAAAACAACACTCATTGATTATCTCACAATTCTAGAGGTCTGGAATCTAGGGCGGCTAGGCTAGGCTCTGCTCTGTGTATCACAGGGCCAAATCAAAGTGTCAACAAGATGGGCTCTTACCTGAAGGAAGGCTCATTTCTGAAGAATCTGGTCCTAAGGTCAGGTTATTGGCAGAATCCAATTCTTTGGAGCTTTAGGACCGAGGTCCCTGTTTCCTTGCTGTCAACCATCTCCTCCAGGCTGCCCACATTCCTTCTTATGTGACTCCCTTCATCTTTAAAGTAGGTTCTTCTCAAACTTCAAATCTCTCAGACTCCCCCTTCCATCTTTTAAAGGGTTCATGTAATTAAACCAGGCACACCTTGATAATCTCACTATTTCAGACTCAACTGATTTGGGACTTTAATTACAACTTCGAATTCCTCAGAGTAGAACCTAGAGTGGTGGCTGGTTAAATAACCAGTAAATGAACTGGAATCTTGGGGTTTAGGGGAGAAAGGAATCTTTAAAATCCTGTCTACCCTCGGGGTGAAGTTGAGAAGATAAAGAGCACAGAAGCTAGGGTGACAGGTTGATCATCTAAAAAAACACAGATTTGGGGGCACCTGCTGTCTCAGTTGGTGAAGCATGAAACTCTTGATCTCAGGGTTGTGAGTTTGAGCCCCATATTGGGTATAGAGATTACTTGAAAATAAAATCTTAAAAATAAATAAATAGGGGCGCCTGGGTGGCACAGTCAGTTAAACGTCCGACTCTTGGTTTTGGCTCAGGTCATGATCGTAGGGTCCTGAGATCAAGTCCCACATCAGGCTCCCCACTCAACACGGAGTGTGCTTCAGATTCTCTCTCCCTCTCTCTCTGCCCCTCCCTGCTGTGCACTCTCTCTCTCTCTCTCTCTCTCAAATAAATAAATATTTTTAAATAAATATATAAAAATAAATAACCACAGACTTTGCCGAGGTAGTGACCATCTTAGAGAGAAGGGAAACGCCTAAACCAATTGTCAAAGTCTTAAAGTCATGGAGAAGAGAACAGAAGGAGGCATTAATACAGAAAGAGACTCTGTGTGTGTGTTGGTGGAGGTGAGGTGGTAAGAGCCCAGATGTGGAGCCAGACTACCTGGGTTCATATAAATTGCTTTATATAGCAGGCAAGATACCAAACAAGAAATAATTCATTTGGTTATAAAGTTCACAGAGATAACCAAGCCCTAAAAAATGAGCAGCAAGGGAAAAAATATGCATGATTAGGTACGGACAACTAACCTGCAGTCAGAGAGTGGGATAGAGGATGTAACATTTATCCCTGCAAAACAGGCTAAAAGGTTCAACGTTGAGAGTTCATGGGGCACCTGGGTGGCACAGTCAGGGGAGCAGTTAAGCGTCCAACTCTTGATTTCGGCTCAGGTCATGATCTCGGGGTTGTGGGACTGAGCCCCATGTGGGGCTTCATGCTCAGCACAGAGTCTGCTTGAGATTCTCTCTCTCCCTCTCCCTCTGCCTCTCCTGCTTGTTCTGTCTCTCTCGCTCTCTTTCTCTAAAATAAATAAATTATTTTAAAAAATGTTGAAAGTGCAACAAATTTCACATATCCATAAAGTCTTTCATTTAAGTAAGCTTTTTAATTGAAGTATAGCACACATCCAGAATAAGTATGGAAAATCTCAGTAAACAGCTTGATGTGCAGTTACAAGGTGAAAACACCCGTCTGTCTGTTGCCCAGATCAAATATATATGTTTGTTATATGTCAGTTATCTCTCCATAAAAACAAACAAAAACCAGATAAAACTCATGTGCAGTGATAGAAGTCAAAAGAGTAGTTACCTTTGGAAGGGACAATGACTCGGGTATGCATGGAGACTTGGGGGTATTGATAATAAACAAATGTGTATACAGATAGACGTAAATATATGTGTTTGATCTGCATGGCAGATATACAGGTATATTCACCGTATAACTATGCACTAAGTGGTTTATGTAGATGTTCTGTACTTATTTTGGATCTATGTTACACTCCAATTAAAAAGTTTACTTAGGGGGGCACCTGGGTGGCTCAGTCAGTTAAGCGTCTGCCTTTGGCTCAGATCATGATTCTGGAGTCCTGGGATAGAACCTGGTGTCGGGCTCCCTGCTCAGTGGGGAGTCTGCTTCTCCCTCTCCCTCTCTCCCTCTCTCAAATAAATAAATAAATAAAAATCTTAAAAAAAAAAAAAAGTTTACTTAGGGATGCCTGGGTGGCTCAGTTGGTTAAGCATCTGCCTTCAACTCAGGTCATGATCCCTTGATCCCAAGCACGTTCCTTGCTTAGCTGGGAGCCTGTTTCTTCCTCTGCCTGCTGCTCCCCTGCTTGTGCTCTCTCACTCTCTCTAATTAATTAATCAATTAATTTAAAAAATATTTTTTTAAAAAAGTTTACTTAAACATGGGGTGCCTGGCTGGCTCAGTCAGTAGAGCATGTGACTCTTGATCTCCGAGTTGCAAGTTCAAGCCCCACACTGGGTGTAGAGATTACTTAAATAAATAAATAAATACACTTTTTAAAAAAAGTTTAAACAAAAGACTTTATGGATATATGAGGAATAGAAGGATGGAGAAATGCCAGATTACAACAAGTTAATTAAGTAGATTTCGTCACTGCAGAGCATGTGTATACAGCATTTACTCATGGAACCTATCCCCCAAGAAGCATCTCAAAGGTTGTATTCTCAGTAACATATTAAGAGATATGTGGGAGAGTCTTCTGGGTCCAAACTGTGGGCACCTCGAATGCCAAGCTAAGAACCTTAAACTCATCTTGAGAGTGAGAAATTAATGAAAGTTCAGTGTAGAGGGATGACATTGTCAAAGTAGTGTTAAAACGACCGATCTGTTCCCTACAGAATGGATGGGGAAATCAGTTTGGAAATGAACAAAATAAAGACTACTGAACTAGAATAATGGTGGGAAAATTTTGAGGGAAGGGGCATGAGGGAAACATCGTGAAGGAGGAATTTACAGTACCTGGTAACTGACGGAACACAGAAGGTGAAAGACACAGGAGCTAGAGCGGACTTCCAGAGTTTGAACCTGAGAAGCCTGAAAACCTTATGGTGGCAGCAATGCAAATTGTGAGAAAGTAATGCCTTCCCCCTCTGTGTATGTCCTAAATATTGCCTTTCTCAGAGCCTTGAACACAACAGATAAATGATAAAAAAAATTTGTCGACTGAATAATAAAAGCAAGTTTATCATATGCAATTCAGGGGCCTCTCCACCCCTACCTGAGTCTGCCATGCTACAAATATGAAAGAGGGTTTCATCACATGACCTCTTTCACATGATACATTACTGACTACTATAAACACTTAATTGCCTGCAGAGGGAAGAATTTGTTCTTGGTTGTGAATGAAGTCAAAGTGTAATGAGCATTAAATGACACATGATTCATTACACTTAGAATTCTTTCACATCAGGCCATCATGCTTAATATTATGATAGATGATGTCAGCAAAGCCAAACACGTATAACTTCGCCCAGAACCCAGTAAACATACACACATTATTCTATGTGTGACAAAGCCACAGCCCATCTAGATGGACCCAAGTTTTATCTCACCTCGAGAGTTTTTGCTATTTGACACTTTTGTGCCTCAATTTCTTTCCTCACATTAGAGGTGATAATACCTATGTCACAGGGTTGAGTAAGGATAAAAACAAAATCATGTGTATTTGGAAAACATAAGGTAACTTCGATTTTTACCCAATGCCAATCATAACAGCTAGTATTTATTAAGTACTTGCTACTTGCCAGGCATGTTCTAAGTCCCTTTACATTTTGTGAGGTTTTTTGTTTGTTTGTTTTTAAACCTCCCTTTATCTTCACAGCAATGCCCTTAGCTGGATTCTATTAAAATCTCTATGTTGCAGATGAAACTGAAGCATAATTACCCCAGGTGATACAGCTAGTAAACACCTTAGGCTCACATGTTGGCTCTACATTTGTGCTGATGTAAGAAACAAGACACCATTATTTCCTGTAGAAACTGTTAAGAAAAAAAATTTTGGACAAAGAAGGTGGAACGAATTTGCTCACCCCCCTGAGCCACACATATCAACATAAAAGAAGAAAAACAAGAACGTCTAGGCAGTTACAAATCCAAGACAGGTATCTCCATGAAAGAAACCCTGAACGGTTAGAATTTTATTAAAGCTTGCAGGTTCAGGGACTTGGGTCTAGAAGCAGAGAATGGTAGTAAGGAGTTTGGCCAAATAAAAGGAACTCAAACCACACAAAGCAGAGGACCAGAGTCAGGCTCACTGTCTGAAGCCTAAGGCAGGGATGAGACTGGCCACTTACAAATGGAGGTGGTGAGAGACATTGTTGTCCAACTCTGCCAAGGGATGTGTGGCTGTGTTGTGTGATTGGGGATACTGAGGCAGAGACACACACAGCACATTGGTGGGGAAGCTCCCCCCAGCCCATCTTGCCTCCCTAGTGCCTCTAGAGGTCTCTGTGCCTCCCCTCTGTAAAGGGGGCAGTGGGCACTGAGAGCCGCTGGAGTGGACGTTTGGCTGTGAGGTGCCCGGTCTCACCAGCTGCCTTTGGGAAGGTCTTCAATACTGCTGGATAAGCTCCCTGCTTCCACTGCTCCCCGCTCAGTAACAGGCCTTCCCTAAATTACATTTGTCCTCAACAAAAGTGTGTGAGATTCAAGCTACTATCCTGGCCTTCCTCAGCAATTGGGGGCGCCTGGGGGGCTCAGTCAGTTAAGCATCTGTCTTCTGCTCAGGTCATGATCCTGGGGTCCTGGGATCGAGTTCCCCATCAGGATCCCTGCTCAGCGGAGAGTCTGCTTCTCCCTCTCTCTCTGCCTGCCACTCCCCCTGCTTATGCTCTCTCTTGCAAATAAATCAAAGCTTAAAAAAAAAAAAAAAAGACTGATAGTGAATTAAATCATGTTAATCCTAAAAAATGTCACTACTAAGCTCTGGCTAGCGATGTAGCCTAGGGTTGCTCCATTTACAGGTAACAGGAAGACACATGAACACTCTGACGGGCCTTACTACTCCTCCACCTCCACGTCCCCCAGCCCTCGCATATTTTCCACATCTTTCTCTCTGTGTTGTATCTTAGATAACTTCTTCAGATACATCTCTATTCTCTATACAGTTGTATTTATCTTCTATCCAAATTCTTACCTTCAATGATTAGGGATCCTATTCGTTTCTGAAAGTAATATTTTGTTCTTCTTCAAACTGGCCTAATTATTTGATAGTCTATTCTTGTTCATTGTTTTCAGTATCTTTTTTTTTTTTTTACATTTTAAAGCACTTCAAGCAGAATTATTTTTCATTTTAATTCTGATAATTACAATATCTGAAGTCTTTGTGGGTTCTGGTTCTGTTATCTATGACTTGCTCATTGATGTCTGTTTTATAATTTTTTTTTAAAGATTTTATTTATTTATTCGACAGAGATAGAGACAGCCAGCGAGAGAGGGAACACAAGCAGGGGGAGTGGGAGAGGAAGAAGCAGGCTCATAGCAGAAGAGTCTGATATGGGGCTCGATCCCATAACGCCGGGATCACACCCTGAGCCGAAGGCAGACGCTTAACCGCTGTGCCACCCAGGCGCCCCTGTTTTATAATTTTTTAAGTTTTTTGGGCAACCTACCAGTAGGAATTCTTTGAGGCCTAGTTCAGGGTACATTCATCTGGAAAAGTCTGGATTTCCTTCTCTTGGACACCTGGGGATATTACCCATCCTCACAGTTAAATTATAGGCTCATGCTTTTGGATCATGAAAAGAATATAGATTCCGCTACCAAATAGCATAAGATTCGGCCAGTGGCTACAAATTCTCATGGGACTTTTTTCCTTCTTTTCAAAATGTCCATTCATAATGTACGCCAAGATAGCAATGTTTTCTTGTGGTCTACCTTTGCAGGGTGGGTTTCCTTTCTAGTTTGCCCTTTCTGAAGGTATATTTCTCCTGGGTCTAGGAATTATGCTTCCCACTTTACGTGAATTCAATACTTTGACCCCATCCCCTCTATGCAATGCAGTTCAGACCACAAAGACCACTGTATTATCTCAGATCCCCAGGGGCTTCAAGAATTAGCTTACCTGCTTGGTCTTTGCTCCATTACTGATCCTAGTGGACTCAATCATCTAAAAGTGGGTTTTAATATTTAATGAAGCATTTTTAGATATTATGTAGCTGGGTAGTTTCAGAATTTCTAATGCTGCGAAAAGTGCTGAAAACAAAAGTCCTCAAATATATCTGTCATCTTTTTTACTTTCTCATGTTATTATGGAAAATTATAAACATTTCACAAGCAGAAAAAAATATGATGAGCCCTAATGCACTGATCAGCAACTAGTAGCCAACCTTAATTTTATTCATATTCCCCTTTTCTCTCCCCTCCCCACAAATTATTTTTTTTAAGAATGCTTTCAGGGATGACAGGGTGGCTCAGTCATTAAGCATCTGCCTTTGGCTCAGGTCATGATCTCAGGATCTTGGGATCGAGCCCTGCGTTGGGCTCCCTGCTCAGCGGAAAGCCTGCTTCTCTCTCTTCCACTCCCCCTGCTTGTGTTCCCTCTCTCGCTGTGTGTCTGTCAAATTAATAAAATCTTAAAAAAAAATAAAAAAAGAATGCTTTCAAATTTTTCTTTGTTTATTTGAGAAAGAGAGAGAGCACGAGTGGGAGAGGAGGGGCAGATTAGTGTCTTTATGTAGTTTTGGTATCAGAATGCTGACTTCACAGAAAGAGTCAGGAAGTGTTCCCTTCTCTTTTATTTTTTGGAAGAGTTTGAGAAGGAATGGTGTTAGTTCTTTAAATATTTGGTAGAATCTACCCGTGAAGCCATTTGGTCCATTTCTTTTCTCTGTTGTGAGGTTTTTATTATTGATTCAATCTCCTTGCCAGTTGTAGGTCTATTCAGGTTTTCTATTTCTTTCTTTTTTAATGATTTTATTTAATTATATATATATTTATTTATTTATTTTGCATTTTTTTGGTGGACAGCAAAGCAAAGTTTACTGAGCAATAGTACAAAGCTCCCAAAGAGGGAGGGGACCCAAGAGGGTTGCCTTGAGATTTTATTTTTGGGTGTAGTCTCTACATCCAACGTGGGGCTCGAACTCACAACTCCGAGATCAAGAGTAACACACACCATCAACTGAGCCAGCCAGGTGCCCCTCAACGTTTCGATTTCTTCGTGAGTTCATTTGGCAGATTTTATGTTTCTGGGAATTTGTCCCTCTTAATTAGGTTATCTAATCTGTAGATGGATAATTGTTCATAGTTTTCTTTTATAACATGTTTCTTTCTATAAAATTAGTAGTACTGTCCCAACTGATGTTAGTAATTTGAGTCTTCTCTCTTTGTCCTTAGTCAATGTAGCTAAAGGTCTGTCAGTTTTGTTGATTTTTTCAAAGAAACAATTTTTGGTTTCATGGTATTATTTTTATACTTAAAAATATATGTACTTCTAAAATATGTTTTAGTACTTAGTCCATGATTTTGTAACTGCTTACGTAAGTATTTTCCTTAAAAGAGCGTGAATTACATTTTAAGGCCAGTTTCTAGCTTTATAATAGGTTCTTAGTAAATTCATTGTTAAATGAACAAATGAGAGTAAGTTTAATGCAGTACACAAAAAGAAAGGTATATAAATCATAAATGCAAAGGAAGCAGGGGGTGGTTTGAGGGAAGTGTGCAAAGTTGACCCTTCCACACTGAACACAATCCAATTCCCTTAACAGCATGAGTTTTTTTTGTTGTTGTTGTTGTTATAATTTAAAACAACAGTCCTTGAGGTGGACTTCTATTATTAAAGCCGGGTTTCTACAGAGTTCGGTTCTTCCTCACTTCCCTTTGATGTTTAAATTCCTTTATCATGAGCCAGTAAATAAAACCCCAATCTTACCAGGAAATAATGACTTTCTCTCTTTGTTCTCTGGCCTTACCTGAACTCAATGACTCCTGATGGTTTTTTTTATCCTCAGTTTAAGCTATGCCTCCAGTGCTCAAAAAACCTCGCATACACGCATTGCAAGTAGTCATTGAGTTCATTTACAGAATTGGAAAGGCCTTTGGTTAATTGTCAAATCCTTTTGATTCAGCCGGAGATGAGTTACTCAGCTTGCTGAGTTTAAATGCCACTGACATACTCACTAGCAGTGGGTTTCAAATTGTGGTCTGATAACCTTAGCGTACCAAGGAGGGGCTTCAGGGACTCCACAAACCTTTTATGTAAATGTTGTTTTTAAGACAGTTTAGCCATTTAGAGAAAATATTTTCAAATCATATATCTGATAAACAACTTGTATCCATAGCATAGATATCTTCCCCCCAAATAACATTCATACATTTTTTATTCCATTCTGTAGTGAAATTAAAAACGTAAATACTGCATATGCCTTTTTTTCAAAAGTGTAGTAAAGAAGAACAACTTGTATCCAGAATTTATAAGGAACACTTACAACTCAGTATCAAAAAAATAACCTAGTTTTAAAAATGGGCAAAAGATTGATGTGGACATTTCAGCAAAAATATATGAATGACCAATAAGCACATGAAGAGATGTTCAACATCATTAGTCATTACGGAAATATGAACTAAAGTCACAATGAGATACCACTTCATACCACTAAAATGGCTATAATCACTTGTGACACATTTCACAAGTGTTAGTGAGACAATGTGGAAAAACGGGAATCCTCATACATTGCTGGTAGGAATGTAAAATGGCACAATTCCTTTGGAAAAAACAGTTTGGCAGTTTCTTAAAAAGTGAAACATAAATTTACCATATAACTCAGCAATCTATGTGAAAGAAATAATAACATATGTTCACACAAATGCCGTAAACAAATGTTTAGAGTAGCATTATTCACAATAGCCAAAAACTGGAAACAACCTGAATGCCTGTCAACTGGCAAGAAGATTAACAAAGTTTGATATATCCATACAATAGAATACTATTCAGGAACAAAAATGAATGATTCATGCTATAAGACCAATAAACCTCAAAAACACGCTAAGTGAAAGACAGCAGGCAAAAAAAAGATTGTAGGATTCCATTTAGCAAAATGTCTAGAGAAGGCAAAACTATAAAGTCAGAAAGTAGGTTAGAGGTTGTCTGGGGCTTGGGGTGGGAAAGGGGAATGAGTGCAAATCAGCTTGAGGAATTTTTTAAAAATATACTTCCTATAATGCATTTAGCGTTCTCAGGTACATCTTCTGTATCTTGGCTCAAAAATGCCCAGCTCTATACTCACATCAATCCATAGTCCAACTTGAGATTTGTTTCTGATGTGGTTTTGAAATACAGGTGAGATTCAGGGGGGTGGAGTCCGGAGCCGACGACCAAGAAATAATTCTTGAGGCATCTTTGGTGCAAAGTGGTGGTTTATGAAAGCACGGGGACAGGACCCATGAGCAGAAAGAGCTGCTGCACCAGGGTTGTGAGGGGTGGCTGATGATATACTATGGGGTTGGGAGAGGTAAGGAAACAGGGAGGTTTCGAGAAAGAACTTTCATATGTTAAGGAAGATTCACAGGATATGGGAGGCCTTGCCATTGCCAAGTTAAGGTTGTTTATCCCTCTAGTAAGGCATTAATATTAACATAGTTGGGAACTTCCTGGAGGAACATTACACTCTGCCTGCTTCAAGTATCTGTGATGGGATGCAGGTTATAAAGACATTTAATTGTATTTACATTCCCTTCTGGAAGCTATTGCTAAGGCTTTTGTAAGTAAACTGAGGGAGACTCAAGTCTTACAGGATTGTGATCTCTATAAGTTAACTATTTGTTTTTCCTTTAGGGCAGCAGGAGTGCCTGAGGAATGTCACATATATCCCATGGGGGGGGGGGTGTCAGCTTCTGCTTTGTCCTCAGCTTGCCTTCTGTTCCCTCATCATTTCCACCTCCAAAGTAGATTTTGACTATGCCAACGGGAGACTCTAGGAACCACGGTAACTTGTGCCCCATTGTCACCAAGAACTGACAGTTTTGACAACTTGAAGTGCCATCAGGTTCCCAACACACTTTGATCAGTGCCAGCTAGAGAAGGGGTGTGAACCCCTGCCCTAGGCCCATTCATTCTTTTTTTTTTTTTTTAGCATTTGTTTACATTAAGAACCTCCCTCCATGTGGCTTCAAGCTACCAGACACACCACCTGCTCCCCTTCAAGCTCCCCCACACATATCCTTAATCATTTCAGCTCTTCTGCTGAAGAATTTGGCCCTCCTGCTTTGGGAGCTTCCCTTTCTCCAGAACTTTGCAGTAGCCTGATTGCACCACGTCAATGATAGCAGCAGCTCCCATCTTGTTTTGGGCAGCATTTCCGTACTTAGGCCTGCTCACTAACCAATATCCATTGTTTATCAAGATCAACAGTTGGGCAGAAGCTCTGGGTCCTCTTTAAGTGGTAATGCCACATAACAATTTTCCCGAAGTGACCTGGGTGGTAGCTGTCTTAGTCGAGCCTGTGATGATGCATGTCATCAGCATAACCCCGGCCCTGCGGGGGGGGGGGGGGGGCGGGGGCGGGGGGGGGGAAGCAGGGAGGAGGGGTGCTCCCAGTGCTTTACAGGTGCAGCGGTGGGGGTGGCTCACATGGCTTCAAAGTTTCCGGGTCTTCCTCCATCTGAATGGCAGCATGGAAAGGTGCTTAGTGAGAAGGCCAAAGGGAGGTGGGGAGGGCACAAAGCTTGACAGTGTGCAAGGGGCCTGTAGGCCTGGGAATCAAGGATCTGCCTTGCAACACATTCTGCAAAGCTGATGTTATGGACTTGCCCAGGGCTGTTTGGCCTCATCAGGGCTGTGCCAGAGTGCACCAGCCTGCAAGTCTCAGAGATTGGAACCAGAGTTGAGCACACAGCCTCAGGCTCCTGAGCTCAGGCTGGCCCCCTGCCCTGAGGCCCTCCATGCAGGCTAAGGCTCTGGGGGGTGGGGGTGGGGGGGGTGAGAGGCTGGGGTACAAGCAAGGAATAGAGCTTATGGCTGGGTCTGCAACAAAGCAGGGGCACTTTAAGAATCTAAGCCTGTTTGTTCCTGCAAGGAATAAGGTCTGGGCAGGAGGTGGTACTGAACACAGGTGAACAGCAGTCCACACTGCACAGATCTCAGCAAGGGCGGTCTTTCCTCTTGGTCCCCCTGTTTCAGCAATATGGTCTTGCACCATGGGGTCAGTCATGGAGAACGATGTGATCTCCATTCCTGGCCCTCCCAGACAACTGGCACAGCTTCCTCATTTGCCAATTGAGGAAGAAGCTTCTATAGTATCACCGGGCTTTTGCCCAAACCTAACCTTTGTATGACTTCTTTCCAACCTATTACACTAGTAGGCCATGGTACATTTCAATATAACAAGCTGCCCATTGTCACCAAACACCTTATGAATGAGGTCTACTACTCTTCCCTAGCGCCTTTTCCGTACTTGCTTAGTCAGTGTCACCTGTATTTTTTTGAAAGAGCTTTGTCACCTTAACAGCTCCACAAAAAGGGAGTTCTAAATCCCATGGAGTCAATCTGCCAAAAGTCCTGGGTAGTTTTGCCTCTTTCACTGAGGGACAAATAGGCCAACTTTTCCAGCAGTTTTATGGGAGCAACAAGTGTTGTCTCAGAAACAAACACTGCTAGAGTTTGTGCAAGACAGCAATCATTCTTTGACTACACATGGGATTCTGTGTGTGAAACCACTAACAGAAGTTTCAGTATCATAACTGGCAAGTATGTCCTCAATTTTGTTGGGATTGTAAGTCTCCCTTCTGGTAAGCATCAAAGGCCATAGAGAATGTCTCCTGCAACTTGCCAATCAATAAGATATCATTAGATGGTGAAAACGCTGGACATCAGACATCCTCTGATACCATAGGAACATTCCAGTTCAACATGTAACATGCTTCAATACCAATTATACATTATTACACAACACATAAAATGAATTTGCTCACAGGCCTTCCAATGACAAAATCACTTTTAGCTTTTACCTTTCACTACAAGTTCTATAGCTGTATTGGACATTTTTTAAAATGATTTTATTTATTTATTTGTGTGAGAGAGAGAGTGCACAGCAGGGGGGAGTGGCAGAGGGGGAGGGAGAAGCAGACTCCCCGCGGAGCGAGGAGCCCAATGTTGGACTCAATCCCAGGACCCTGGGATCCTGACCTGAGCCAAAGGCAGACACTTAACCAACTGAGCCACCCAGGTGTCCCCATCTTGGACACTTTTTATAGGAACACAGACCGTGGATACTTTTACACAGACACTAACACATCAGCTTCCTGGAGACCAACTACCCTTCTCACTGGAAGGTCGAGAAATAAGGGAAGGGGGTACAGGGGGTGTAACTGGCACCAGGAAGCGGAGATTTGCAGCTAGGTTTTTGAGGCAGTAGGAAGGTTCTAAAACTGGATTAGTAATGTTTACACAAGTCCATAATTTACTAAATTCATTGGATTGTACACTTAGAATTTATGGCATCTAAATTTCAACAAAGCAGATTTTTAAAAAGCCAATAAACAAAATGTGTTTATCCTAAATATAGGGAGAAGTATTTCCTTATTTATTCAAAACATTTAAGAAATTGTACAAAACTATGCAGTGCTCTTTCACGCACTATCCACCAAAGTTTAACATGTTGGATGCCTGCGTGCTGACTTGTGGGTGTTTATGTGTATTTCAGAATACACCCTCTCTTGTCATCTCTGCTTAATCAAAGAAAAATCATAAAATCATTAAGATGCAAAAACCTGAAACCATTTCTGACTACTAGTCTGTAAATCATATTTTTCTCAATACCGTACAACCAAAACAAATGCAAAAATAGCTTTATTTCAGAGGCTTTCCACAACTATAATAACCTTTTTCACATTTTTGTGCTCATCCAAAATACTGTTTTCATTGACTAACTTCATAAGTGAATGCTATAAATTTTAATACATAAATAACAATATATATATTTTGTATATATTGGAGTTTATTTTATAAATATTATATGGACTCTCAACAATTCTTGGACTATCTGTTGTTTAGTTTCTATTTAGACCAACCTATTTGTGTTAAACACATTCATTGTTCTGATAGGTTATTATAAAACTATAAATGATTCAGTTTTAGGGACGCCTGGGTTGCTCAGGCGGTTAAGCATCTGCTTTCCGCTCAGGTCATGGGATCGAGTCCCACACAGGGCTCCTTGCTCAGCGGGAAGCCTGCTTCTCTCTCTGCCTGCTGCTCCCCCTGCTTGTGCTCTCTCTTTTTCTCTCTCTCTGACAAACAAATAAAAATCTTAACAAATGATTCCATTTTAGCTTTGACCAGTTAATACAAGTGATTGTATAAAAATATTTATAGCATTTATTTTTAATTTTTAAAAAGGCTTCTGTTGCTAAAACAAAAGAAATCTGAATACTCCTGGGCCATAGATGGCACAGAAAGATCAAGCTCAACTATATTTTTACAAGAAGGGTGATTAGAAACAAGGTCAGTTTAAAAGAGAACCTTATAATTGCCCTGTAAGGCTGCCATGAAGGTATGGGATTCTTCTTAGACAGCAAGGTTTAACTTCAAAAAAACTTTTAAAAAAATATGAGGTTTTCCAGTTCCTCCTTTATCCAACATTTCATAGAAATATAGAGTGTTCTTTCCGTCTTCCTCCTTCCTATTGGCTAGAGTTCAAACATGATGACTGGAATCCCTGTGGCTGAACTGGGCTGGAGATGAGTCTGACAATGGAAGCCACACATAGCAAATCAACCAGATAGAAGGAATGTGGGTTCTTTGGAAACGCGGACTTTATACTATCTCTGGAATGCCTATTTCAAGATGTCTTGAACATAAGGGATGAATACGTGTCTATGTTGTTTATGCCGCTGTTTTTCCACTAAACTTAATCTTACAAGTATGGTGAGATCACAGTGGTGCAGATGGAGGGAGAAGTAGGCACAAAGGCTCTGAGACAGGAAACACTTGACACCTTCAAGGCACAGCAAGGTGAGTGTGGCTGGAGTGTCAATAACTAGAGGGAAAATGGTAAGAAACTGTGTAGGGTGTAGTGGTTCATTGGTACTTCAAGGATGTATTTAGATGTGGAAAGATATCAGAGGGTTTCAAGAAAAAAAGAGACCCGATTGATTTATATTTTAAAAGAATCTCTGGGGCAGCCAGGTGGCTCAGTAGGTTGGACGGCCAACTCTTGGTTTCAGCTCAGGTCATGATCGTGTGGTTTTGGGATCAAGCCCCATGTCGGGCTTCACACTTGGCAGCAGATCTGCTTGAGGAGTCTCTCTCTCCCTCCCCCCAACTCATGTGCACTTTCTCTCGCTCTAAAATAAATAAATGATCATTAAATTTTTTTTAATTTTTTAAATTTTTTTTAAGATTTTATTGATTTGTCAGAGACAGAGAGAGAGCACAAGCAGGGAGAGTGGCAGGCAGAGAGAGAAGCAGGCTCCCTGCTGAGCAAGGAGCCCGATGCGGGGCTCGATCCCAGCACCCTGGGATCATGACCCGAGACGAAGGCAGCTGCTTAACTGACTGAGCCACTCAGGTGCCCTAAAAAAAATTTTTTGTAAATAAAAGAATCTCTTTATAAAGAAAAGACTGATGATAATGTACAAGAGCCCTCACAGTGGTGCATAAGCATTTACTACAATATTCTCTATAGTTCTTTCACATGCTCAATATATTTCAGGTTATAAAATGTCACAGAAAGCTTTTCACAATCACCCTTATTAACTGGCCAAAGCTAAAACTGCATCGTGTATAACTTTATTTACAATAGCCTATCAGAATAAAGAATGTGTTTAACACAAAGGGTTTGGTTTAAATAAAACTAAAAGAATAGTCCAAGAATGGTTGCGAGTCCATATAGTATACTGGTGGGCTCAGGGCACTCTGCTTTTGAATCCTGTCTCAGGGTTTTCTTAAGCGGGTAGGTGATCCTGATTAAATCGTTTAAACTTCTCAATCTACCAAAGTATAATTATCTTTATCTCTGAAGATTTTGTGAGGATTAAGTGTTTAGCATAGTTCCTGGCACGAAGAATCATCCCATAAATGGTGTTTTTATTAGTAGTCACAATTATTAGACTAATAATAACATTGGATCTTTTAACATTGGATCAAAACAGTATGAAATGTCCAGTCCCTAAAGAGGTTTTTCTCTATTATGGGTGGAGACAGCTCGCACAAGCATTTTCCATTACTTGGATGGCAAACTCTTAAGCTTTTTTCTACTCTCATACTCAGAAGTGCCCACCTAGGAGACTTGAATATCTAAATCATAGAAAGGAACGTCCCAGGGGTGCTTGGGTGGCACAGTTGATTAAGCCTCTGACTCTTGGCTTTAGCTCAGGTCATGACCTCAGGAGCGTGGGATGGAGCCCACATCGGGCTCTGCGCTCAGATGGGTGTTGGAATTATCAGATCATTCATGCATTCATCTATCTTTTTTAAAAAAAGCTTTATTTATTTATTAAAAGATTTTATTTATTTATCGGACAGAGAGAGAGACAGCAAGAGAGGGAACACAAGCAGGAGGAGTGGGAGAGGGAGAAGCAGGCTCCCCGCTCAGCACATGACCCGAGCCAAAGGCTGACGCCTAACGACTGAACCACCCAGGTGCCCCTTTATTTTCTTTTAAGATTTTATTTATTTATTTGTGAGGGAGAGAGCAAGTACACACAAGTAGGCAGAGCTACCAGCAGAGGGAGAAGCAGGCTCCCCGCCGAGCAAGGAGCCGGATGCAGGACTCGGTCCTAAGGCCTGGGATCATGACCCGAGCCAAAGGCAGATGCTTAACTGACTGAGCCACCCAGGTGTCCCCAGATCATTAATTTAAAACAACTATGATAATACAGTAAGTGGGTTTTTTTTTTTTTTTGAAGATTTAAGTTATTTTAGAGAGAGAGTGTCTGTGAGCAGGGGGAGGGGCAAAGAGAGAGGAAGAGAATCTCAAGCAGACTCCATGCTGAGCACAAAGCCCATGCAGGGCTTGATCCCATGACCCTGAGATCATGACCTGAGCTGAAACCCAGATGCCCCAATTTGATAAGTGTTCTAATGAAAAAACTAAACCTGATGGGGTGCCTGGGTGGCTCAGTTGGTTGTCTGCCTTATCTATAGAGGAGCAAAGATAAAAATTCCAACTTCTCTGAAACCATGCAAATGAGAAAGAGGTGGAGTGAAATATTTAAAGTAGTGAGAGAGGGGCGCCTGGGTGGCTCAATCAGTGAAGTGTCTGCCTTCAGCTCAGTTCATGATCCCAGAGTCCCAAGATCGACCCCCACATTGGGCTCCCTGCTCAGTGGAGACTCTGCTTCTCCCTCTCCCTATGCCCCTCCCCCTGTTCCTTCTCTCTCTCCCCTACTGTCCCTCTCAAATAAATAAATAAAATCTTAAAAAAAAAAAAAGTAGTGAGAGAAGAAAAAACCCAAAACGTTAACCTAGAATTCTGTACCCTATAAAGTCATCCTTCACAAGTGAAGAAGAAATATTTTCTCAAACATTGAGGGAATTTGTTGCCAGCTTATCTTCCTTACAAGAAATGTTAAAAGAAGTTATTTATATTTAGAGAAAAGGAAATTGACATAGGTCAGAAATTTGAAGACAACCACTAAAAAAAGTAAAAAAAAAAAAAAAGACAATTTATATACTAACAAAGGAGACAAAATAGAATCATATAAAATGCTCAATTAAAACCATAAATGCCATAAATGGTGGGAGGAAAATGGTGGAGGACAAAAATACGAACAAAGAACAAGGCAATAGGGGCGTCTGGGTGGCTCAGTCAGTTAAGCATTTGCCTTTGGCTCAGGTAGTGATCCCAGGGTCCTGGGATGGAGCCCCATGTTGGGCTCCCTGCTCAGGGGAGACCCTGCTTCTCCCTCTCCCTCTGCCCCTCCCCCTCATGCTCTCTTTCATTCACTCTCTCTCAAATAAATAAAATCTTTTTTAAAATCAAGGCAATAACAAATAAGATATATATTAATAAATATATTAATAAATAACAAATAAGATATATATTAATACAATTGTATCAATAATCATTTTAAACATCAATGATCCAAATACAATAATTAAAAGACAAAAATAGTCACACTGGGTCAAAAGAACTAGACAGTGTCTAAAAAACTCCATTTTAAATATAAAGACACATATAGATTAAAAATAAATAGACAGGAGCACCTGGGTGGCTCAGTAGGTTGAGCATCTGCCTTCAGCTCAGGTCACGATCCCAGGATCCTGGGACTGAGTCCTGCATCGGGCTTCCTGCTTAGCGGGGAGTCTGCTTCTCCCTCTCTTTCTGTCCCACCCTGCTCATGTGCTCTCACTCCCGTTCTCTCTCAAATAAATAAATAAAATATTTTAAAAAATAAATATAAATAAAAATAAATGGACAAAGAAAGATAAACCATGCTAACATTAATCAAAAGAAAGTTGGATTACCTATATCGATTTCAGACAGAGCAGAGTTCAAAGCAAGGAAAATTATCAGGATAAAGAGGGGCATTAAATAATGATAAAGGGGTCAATTCTCCAAGAAGACATAACAGTCTGTAATGAGTATGCACCTAATAACAGAGCATTAAATACATGACAAAAACTGATAGAACTGCAAGGAGAAATGGATGAACCTGCAATTATAGTTAGAGACTATAATACCCTTCTATTAGAAATGGACATATCCAACAGGTAGAAAATAAGCAAGAACATAGTTGACCTCAACAGCACCATCAGTCAACTAGGTATAATTGACATCTATAAACTACTTCTTCCAACAATAGCAGATTACACATTCTTCTCAGGCGCACATGGAACAAACACCAAGATAGACCACATTCTGGGTCATAAAACACATCTTTAAAATTTTTCAAGAAAAAAAATCATACAATGTATGCTCTCAGATCATAATGGATTTAAACTAGAAATTAATATAGATAACTGGAAAATCCCAAAATATTTGAAGATTAAATACACTTTCAAATTACACATGGGTCAAAGATGAAATCTCAAGAGAAATTTAATAACATTTTGAGCTAAATGAAAATGAAAATACAATTTACAAAAACATGTGGAATGCAGCAAAAGCAATGCTTAGCTGAAAATTTCTAGCATTAAATGACTATATTAAAAAAGAAAAAAGATCAAAAACAGTTGCTTGAGTTTCAACCTTAGGAAATTAGAAAAAGAAGAGAAAATTAAATGTAAAGTAAGCAAAAAAAGAGAAATAATAAAATTATAGCACAAATAATGAAATTGAAAACAGGAAATTGACAGAGAAAATTAATGAAGGACAAAAAGCTGGTTCTTTTAAAAGAACAACAGAGTTGATAAGCCTCTAGATAAGTTAACTAAGAAATGAAAATAAAGAGAAATGACACAGTGTTAATACTGATATTAATATATCAGAAAGGAAAGTGTGAACATTACTACAGAACCCATGGACATTAAGTAAACAAGAAAAGATACCATCAACAACTCTATGCCCCCAATTTGATAATCTAGATGAAATGTAACAATTCCTTGAAAGACACAGTCTTCCAAAACTCACACAGGAAGAAACAGACAATCTGAATAGGCCTATATCTTTAGAGACATTAAATCAATAACTAATAACTTTCCAAATCAGAAAGCACCAGGCCCAGATGGGTTCACTGGGTAATTCCACGAAACATTTAAGAAAGAAATTATACCTATTCCTTACAATCTCTTTCAAAAGATAGAAGCCAAGAGAATAGAGTTGACCCTTGAACAACATGGGCTTGAACTGCAGGGGTCTACTTGTTTTTGGATAATTTTCAATTACTATAGTACAATAATTGTATTTTTTCTTCCTCATGATTTTCTTAATAACATTTTCTTCTCTAGCTTATTTACTGTAAGAATACAGTATAAAATGTTATCAGTAAGGCTTCCAGTCAACAATAGGCTAATAGTAGTTAAGTTTTTAAGGAATCAAAAGTTATATGCAGCTTTTCAACTGTGCAGAGAGTTGGCACCCCTTGGCCGTGTTGTTCAAGGGTCAACTGTGCTTCCTAACTCAGTCTATAAGGCCAACATTACCACATTACCAAAACCAGACAAAGACATTACAAGAAAAGAAAACATTACAAGAAAAGACAAAACAAGAAAAAAAAGACCAATATCTCTCATGAATATAGATGCAAAAATCTTCAATAAAATATTAACTGAATCCAACAGTGTGTAAAAAGAATTATATAATACGGATATCATCTGTCATATCAACAAGCTAAAGAGGAAAAGTCACATGATCACATCAATAAAGACACAAAAAGCTTTTGACAAAATCCAACACCCATTCATGATTACAAACTCTCAGCAACCTAGGAATATAGAACTCAGAACTCCCTCAACTTGATTTAAAAAAATCCACAAAAAGTCTACAGCTAATCTTATACTTAATCATGAGAAACTAGAAGCTTTCTCACTAGGATCAGGAACTAGGCAAGGGTGTCCCCTTTTATCATTCCTTTTCAACTCCTAAAACTCAACAGTAAGAAAACAAACAGCCCAATTAAAAAAATGGGCCAAAGACCTTGCTACCGCACAAAAGAAGATATGAAGATGGCAAATAAGCATATGAAAAGATGCTCCACATCATACATCTTTATGGAATTGCAAATTAAAACAAGAATAAGACAGCACTACACACTTATTAGGCCAGAATCTAAACTACAGATGACACCAAATGCTCTCATTCATTGCTGGCGGGAATGCAAATTGGCATAGCCACTTTGAAAGACAGTTTGGCAGTTTCTTACAAAACTAAGCGTACTCTTACCACAGGTCTAGTAATCAAGTTCCCTGACGTTTACCTAAATGAGCTGAAAACGAATATTCTCACAAAAATCTGAACACAGCTCTATTCACAATGCCTAAACTTAGAAGCCTCACCAAGATGTCCTTCAGTAGGTGAATGGATAAGTAAACTGTGATACATCTGGACAATGGCATATTTTTTAGCACTAAAAAGAAATGAGCTATCAAGCCATGAAAAGATGTGGAGGAAACTTAAATGCCTGTTACCAGGTAAAATAAGTCAACCTGGAAAGCCTACATACTGTGTGATTCCAACTATATGACATTCAGGAAAAGGCAAAACTGTGCAGACAGTTAAAAGATTAGTGATTGCCAGAGGGAGGGTAATAGTTCAGATATAGAGGATTCTTAGGGCAGTGAAACTATTCTGTATGGTACTATAATGGTAGATACATGTCATTGTACATTTGTCAAAATCCACAGAACTTTCAACACCAAGAGTGAGCCCTAATATAAACTAAGGACTTTGGATGATAAGTGATAATGCTATCAAGGTATGTTCATCACTGGTAAGAAATGTACCACTCTGGATGGGTATATCGCTGGTGTGGGAGGCTGTGCACACGTGGGGGCAGGGGTTATGTGGGAACTCTCTGCACTCTATGTCCCACTTTGCTGTGAATCTAGAACTGCTCCAAAGAAATAAAGCCTATTCAAAGAGAAAGTTAGACATACAAGCAGCTAATGAAGAGACATGTGCAGGTAAACAAAAACACTGAAAGGAGTATGACACAGAAATTATGCAGCAAGACTGCCAGGCTTCAGCTCCCAGTCCTGCTCTATCATAGTTTGTTACCTTGGCCAACTTCTGGGTGTCAAAAAAGGACACCCACCTCTGAGGCTGCTGGGAGGCCAACATGAGTTAAACCACATAAAGTGTTTAGAAAAGCACCTGGCAGTTAGTAAGTACACAATAAATGTGAGCTATTATTAATATTAAAAGAACAAAAAAATCAACACAATATTTTATGAAGTCCACCATGCCAGGAGATGTCATATCTGTCTGCTAGGGGGAAAAATGTACAGATTTTCTTAATATATCACAAGTATGGACCCTAAGATATGGTAGAAAATAGCATATTATGACAAAATACAATCTATAGACCAGATCACCTCTTTTGATATACTTAGTTAAATAAGGCTATTTGGTGATACTGTTATAGTTTTAAGTAGTCATCCTTAAAATATGCAGAAACACTATATATATAAGATTGAGCTTCAAGTTGAGGAGATATAAGACTGAAAATTGAGGGAGATAAAGATTATTGCATTCCATGAGTCAAAATGAGGTTTTGCAAATAAAACGTCAAATCTCTTTGGACAGGGTTGTTTGGCAGGACATATCTGCCATATGACCTGTTCTTTTTTTTCAAATTGAGTAATGTATTTTGTATACCCAATGTTAGACTACATTAAAACCTGTTATTTTAGATTTTCAAATTTCTTCCGGTACTTGTATTCTAGGATTTCAGAAGGTACAGAAAAGGAAACGAGAGGCAACAAGAAAGTTAGGATAGGCACGGCCGTGATCAGACAGTAATCTAGACCAGCGGTTCTTGGGTCTTGACCTGCATCCGAATCACCTAGAAACTAACAAGAATCACAGAGGCCCGGCTTCTTTGAAGCAGGAAGAGGTCTAGGCCTTTGCTGTTTTAACAAATTCCTCAGGTGATTGTGATCTGGACCCACATTTGATCTGGACCATCTGTCGAATCTCTCCCTTGCTGCTGAGGAGCCAGAGAGGAAGCAGCACGGGTGTCACCTGGGAAGCTGGTTAGAGATGCAGACTCCTGTGCTCTACCCTAGATCTACAGAGTTAGAACATGCATTTTTATCAAGATCCTCAGGTGGGGCACCTGGGTGGCTCAGTTAGTTAAGCAACTCCCTTCAGCTCAAGTCATGATCCTGGAGTCCCAGCAACAAGTGACGCATTGGGCTCCCTGCTCAGCAGGGAGTCTGCTTCTCCCTCTGACCCTCCCCCTCTTGTGCTCTCTCTCTCTCTTTCTCTCTCTCTCAAATAAATAAATAAAATCTTTTTATTCTGAGCTTTCTTTTCTTTTCTTAAGACTTTATTTATTTGACAGAGAGAGACACAGCGAGAGACGGAACACAAGCAGGGGGAGTGGGAGAGGGAGAAGCAGGCTTCCCACTGAGCAGGGAGCCCGATGAGGGGCTCGATCCCAGGACCCTGGGATCATGATCTGAGCCGAAGGCAGACACTTAACGAATGAGCCACCCAGGCACCCCAATAAATAAAATCTTTAAAAAAAAAAAAAAGATCCTCAGGCGATTTATGTGCACATTAAGGATTGAGTTCTCAACCCCTCTGCACTTTGCAATCTCCTGGAAGAGATTCTGGTTTAACAACATGAGTTTGGCCTGGACTTTAGGGTTTTTTAAAGTTCCACAGGCTACTTAAAACTCAGCAAAATTTGAAAAGAAAAATTTTTTTAAGAAATTTTATTTATCTACTTGAGAGAGAGACAGAGACAGAAAGAATGAGCATGAGCAGGGGGAGGCTCGGAGGGAGAGGGAGAAGCAGACTCCCCACTGAGCAGGGAGTCTCAGGATGAGGCTGCGTCCCAGGATCCGGAGATCATGACCTGAGCCAAAGGCAGATGCTTAACTGACTGAGCCACCAGGTGCCCCGAAAAGAGATTTTAGAAGCTAAGATCACAGCATGAATATAGGTGCAGTACTATCATGTTTATCTCAAAGGGTCTTATCAGCTGCAATATTCCATGGGGTGCCCCCAACATGCTACTAAATGGAAAATGTCCGTTAATGCCTCCACAATAAATTTAAGAGATTATACTTGTAGAATTGTTTGTTTCAATTGTTTAGTAGCATAAAACCCCCCTTAGTTTCCCTTTTCTCTTTCACTCCCACCCAAATTAAATTCCATTTAAATGTCATTTTAATGAAACTGTTTAGCGTTCAGCAAAGCACCAATAAAATGAGATTCCATCTACAACCAATGAAAACACTAAGGGTGATCCAAAAGACTGTACAGCAGATTATTCAGGAACGAGAGAGGGGAGAACAGAATGAGGGATGGAATTGAACAGACGATGACGAGATAAAACTGCTGAGGGAAAGACTAGAGAAAGGGGGTATTCTCCTGCTCTTTTAGGTTTTGTAAACTGTTAATGAGAACTGGCTTCTAGCGACTCGATTCAATGATCCGGGGCTGCAGCTAACTGACAAGCATGGCCGGTTCCCAAAGAAGGTTGTAGTTAACAAATTATAGGACTATTGCTTCAAAGTGGTTTAGAGTCTTTCAAAATTGGAGCTCCAAAATAACTTGAGAGCTACACCTAAGAAACTAGGTTTTCTTTAAACTTGAGAAAGAAGAACAGCTAAATGTTATTGATGGTATAATCTGATCCCATTGGCACAAGGTTAATTTTTACAGATTACCCTAAAATACTTATTCTCTATTTTCACACTAGAAAGTATTAAAACAGCAACTACACTAAAGGTATTTTGGTTCCAAACCTGAAAGAGGTTTCGTTCCAAACCCTTTAAATACAATTGTTTTTTTTTTTTAATCACTTTGCAAATCTTCTCTTTCCTCTTCTCTATTTCCCTAGTTTCCTTCTCTTCAAGTAGGAAAGAATTTTGTTTCTTCTGAAAGAGCCAACATTGGGGCACCTGGGTGGCTCAGTCAGTTAAGCATCTGCCTTCGGCTCAGGTCATGATCAGAAGTCCCAGGATCAGCCCTGCATGGGTCCCCACATTGAGCCCAGCATCAGGCTCCCTGCTCCGTGAGGAGTCTGCTTCTCCCTCTGCCCCTCACTCCACTCGTGCTCTCTCTCTCTCACTCTCCCTGTCTCTCTCTCTCTCTCAAATAAATAAATAAAATCTTAAAAGAAATAAAAATAAAAGAACAAACATAACCATTGCCCGCTCCCAAAGAATTTAAGCAAAGCATTCCCCTGCTACAAGAATAACAGGTATATAAAATTGACTATATTTGCTTAGCATTGTATTTGGACACAGAATAATTTTGCTATGGATGTTCAACAGTCAATAGCCTGGGCATAAATTTGCTCACCCACAGTTGCCACATGGGTCCATGTGTATGAAAGTGTTGCACATCTTCAGGATATTTTAGGTTCTGGATCATTTGTCCTCACATGGCTGAGCAAGATAGCTCCATTTTACTTGTTCTGTTGCCTACAATTAAAGGGGGATAGTTGAAAGTGCTTTGAAGGAATAAAGGACTCTGGTTGCTTCTGGTGAAAGGGGATTCATTATTCTCTCCATCGGAGAGGGATTCATTTCATTGTTTTAGAGGCATTGGCTGTGAGGATTAGGATGCTAATAGGAGTACTTGGTTTCCAAATTAGAGTGGTCGGTTCTGCATGGAAATACACATGAAATCCAGGTCCTAAGTTGCTACAATATTTGTCAGTTAAAAACAAAAAAATGTTTGAGAATCCCACGAAACAGGAAGGCCAGGCTGGCTTGAACAATACTACCCAGTCTCTGAAGAGTACTGCCAATTCTTTGTTTTGGCTTTGCTTTCTTTAAAGCTGCTTCCTCCTTGGCCAGGAGTTGTTCATCCTTTCCTGAACCATATTTACCAGCAGTGACACATAAAAAAAATGCCCCCCCAAAAAAAATTTCCTGTAGTTGTTCCTTCAATTGCACTGGCAGAGAACTTGACTTCCTGTCCTCTTTCCTGAAGCACAACCTGTTTTGTGTCTTGGGCTCTTCTCCACAAAATGGTTGAAAAGTCTTCCAAAGAGCCCAGCAGACTGCAGCATTCCAGCTCACCAGTATATACATTATCTCTCTTACGTATGTGTTGCTTAACTCTTACCGGATTTATTTGAAAAGCCAAGATTCTAATATCAAAAATACCTAAGAGTTAAACCCCTAGGAGTAATGCATTCCAGTTACACTTGGAGTTGCAAAGGTTCTTTTCTCTCTTGAGAAAGTAAACCTTTCTCCACACTACCTTCTGATACAGATACGGATTCCAATTCACTTGGTAAAAACAACAAAACTAAACTAAAAATATAAACAACCTACAGATGTGTACTTCTTTCTGAAAATTTACCCTTGTCTTCCACTTTCATAAAGGTACTCCATCCTTCCTTTGTATGTGGTCACCAGGTCCGTTACTTCTTCCTTTACAATGTTGAAGGAATCTGTATCTTTCCATAACCTCTGACCTTACCATGGCTTAGCCCCTTATTACTGTATATCTGTTCTCTAACTATTCTCTGTCAACAACACTCACTCCTGTAATCCAACCCAAACCATTCTATACCTTGTCCCCAGTATTATCTTTATTCTAGAATCACCAAAGTCTTTCTTTATACCATTGCCTGTTGAAAAACCATTTGTTCTTCTCTTTACCAAAAGAATCGGGTCCAAACTCCTGAGCCGGAAAAGCACGACCACCACAACCTGGTGTTCAGAGGCCTATCCCTCCTCTTCTTTTCTAAGACAGCAAGGCTGCCATGCTAGAGGGTCAACATGCACTCAAAATCATGCCTCTTATTTTCTCACGTACATTCCTTTGCTCATACTCTTGCGTTTCATGCCATTCCCCACTTTTACACCTTCAAATCCAAAATATTTTTATTTTTTTTATTTTTTTAAAGATCTTTTTTTTTTTAAAGATTTTATTTATTTATTTGACAGAGAGAGACAGCCAGCGAGAGAGAGAACACAAGCAGGGGGAGTGGGAGAGAAAGAAGCAGGCTCATAGCAGAAGAGCCTGATGTGGGGCTCGATCCCAGAACACCGGGATCACGCCCTGAGCCAAAGGCAGACGCTTAATGACTGAGCCACCCAGGTGCCCCCCAAAATACTTTTAAAGCAAAGATTTTCTAAGATTAACCTTATTTACGAAGTCTTCCTTGACCACTACAGCCTACAGTGGTCTCTCCCTACTTTGAGCTTAACACTTATTCTCACTTCCATTCATTGGCAATTATCACTTACCGCTTCTTATATGCCTCCAGAACCACCATCTCCTCATTTAACTTTGAGATGTTTATATCTTAATCCCTTAACTAAATCAAGAGTCCCTCCATTCATTCAACAAATATATATACTAGGTTTACTAAATGCCACCTACTATACTAGGTATGGGGAGAAAATCCCCATTTTTTCTTTATACTGTAGTGTTGTTTTTTAATGCATAACAAGTAGGTTTTAGGGGCGCCTGGGTGGCACAGTCATTAAGCGTCTGCCTTTGGCTCAGGGCGTGATCCCGGCGTTCTGGGATCGAGCCCCACATCAGGCTTCTCCGCTAGGAGCCTGCTTCTTCCTCTCCCACTCCCCCTGCTTGTGTTCCCTCTCTCGCTGGCTGTCTCTCTCTGTCAAATAAATAAATAAAATCTTAAAACAAAACAAAACAAAAAAAACAAGTAAGTTTTAGGTATGACTATTCTACTAGAGACCCCTGCCACACTTTTCATCCAATAGAGAAATCTGCCAAGTACATTAGATAATAGTAAAGGGCTGATTCTTATTAGCTTTTCCTGGGTCTTTAACAGTATAGAGTTACCAGCTGTTGCATGAATTCAACTGGGCTTCTTATCTACTGATACTTTTATAGAAATCACATTTTAATATCACCATTGATAACAGATTCTACAAGATGATGTCATATGGTGTACTGCCAAGTGGTATAATCAGGGCTGGAGCCGAGGCTCCTTCTTTTTAACTAAAATCTTTTTTTTTTTTTTTAATATTACAGGTTTATTTGAAACTTAATTCTCACCTTGGGTATGCAAAATATAAACTCCACAAAATGTTCATTTTTTTTACTTTGTAGTTTACAAAAATACAAAATAGAAGTTTGCTTAAATTTATATTACATATTTTTTAAGGCAAGGAACTACATAGAAAAAAAACATTTGTTCTGGTTAAGGCATACTTGGGAATAAACCCTTGTGCATTGCACATCTGAAACCACAGTGCATAACAGACTGCATAAAAGTCATAATACAGTTAACCTTAGTTCTTTTAATGTCCCATTATTTTCTAAAAACTTACTAAGATTTCAACTTTAAATCAAAAGCTTAAATCACTTATTTAATTACACATTTGAAATTGGACTGACAAAACTGGTCTCATACTTTAATAGGCCAAATTATATTAAATAATAAAATAACGGAAAAGGTAACAATTCTTTATTTTTTTTTAAGATTTTATTTATTTATTTATTTGACAGAGACAGCCAGCGAGAGAGGGAACACAAGTAGGGGGAGTGGGAGAGGAAGAAGCAGGCTCTTAGCGGAGGAGCCTGATGTGGGACTCGATCCCAGAACGCTGGGATCACGCCCTGAGCCGAAGGCAGACGCTTAACGACTGAGCCACCCAGGCGCCCCGGTAAAAATTCTTTAATATAAAAGCATTAAAATGGATTTGATTATCTTAAACATTTCTATGATTAATCCCAAATTCTTTCCAAGTGAAACACGCTTTAACACAAAGAAAACTGTATGTTACCCTGAGCACTGTCAGCAAATATCCTAGCAGCTAATTGATATAACATAATTTGGAAACCAGAGATTTCTGCAGATTGATTTCTTGCCCTGGCCCTAATTTGTAATTGATTAGGTAACTTCAAGATGAGTTATTATGATATCCCTGCATTTACATCATGTATTAGCAAATTCTTCCAATTGCCAATCAAAATCTGCAATTTACTCCAGCATTGATAGAATGCTGCTTTTTTGTTTTTTTTTTTTTAATTGTGGGAGGTAACCTTAATGTAACTGTCATTTTGGTCTATATTTAAAGTTTTTTAAATTTAATAAATCCTTCATTCTTTCATATTCTTGCTTTTAGGACCACACTTTTTTTTTTTTTAAGATTTTATTTATTTATTTGACAGAGCGAGAGAGCACAAGCAGGCCGAACAGCAGAGGGCGAGGGAGAAGCAGGCTCCCCCTTGAGCAGGGAGCCCGATGGGGGGCTTGATCCCAGGACCCTGAGATCATGTCCTGAGCCGAGGGCAGATGCTTAACCATCTGAGCCACCCAAGCACCCCAGGACCACACTTTTTTTGATACAAAAAGGATATCAGATTGAATATTGATATATGTCTCTAGTTTTATCTATGTGGTCACAATTTTCAAAGTAATTTTTTTCCTTCTTTTGCATTTTAAAAAATAGACTTTATTTTTTAGAACAGTTTTAGGTTCACAGAAAACTAAATGGAAGTTACAGGCTCATTTTGTTGTGCTTTTTACAAATTGGAGGTTTGTGGCAACCCTATGTCAAGCAAGGCTATCAGCACTATTTTCCCAACAGCATTTGCTTATTTTGTGTTTCTGTGTCACATTTAGGTAATTCTCGTAATATTTCAAACTTTTTCCATCATTATTATATTTGTTATGGTGATCTGTGATCAATGATCTTTGATAAAACTATTGCAATTGGGGGCACCATGAACCATGCCCATATAAAATGATGAACTTAATCAATAAATGTTGTGGTGTTCTGACTGCCCCATCGACCAGCTGTTCCTCCATCTCTCTCCCTCTCTTTGGGCCTCTCTATTCTAAGACACAACAATATTGAAATTAGACCAATTGATGACCCTACAATGGTTTCTATGCATTCAGGGGAAAGAAAGAGTCACATCTCTCACTTTAAATCAAGCTAAAAATGATGAAACTTAGTGAAGAAGGATGTCAAAAGTCAAGATAGGCTGAGAGCTAGGCATCTTGCGCTAAGCAATAAGCCAAGTTGTAAATGCAAAGGAAAACTTCTTGAAGGAAATAAAAAGCGCTACTCCAGTGAACAAACCAACGGTAAGAAAGTAAAAGAGCCTTATTGCTGATATGGAGAATGTTTTAGTGGTCTGAATAGGTCAAACCAGCCACAACATTTCCCTAAGCCAAAGTCTAATCTTGAGCAAGACCCTAACTCTCTTCAATTCTGTGAAGGCTGAAAGTGTTGAGGAAGCTACGGAAGAAAAGTTGGAAGCTATCAGAGATTGATTCATGAGGTGTAAGGAAAGAAGTCATCTCCATAACATAAAAGCGCAAGGTGAATAGAAGCTATAGCAAGTTATCCAGAAGATCTAGCTAAGATGATTAATGAAGGTGGCTACACTAAACAACAAATTCTCAAAGTAGATGAAACAGTCTTCTACTGGAAGAAGATGCCGTCTAGGATCTTCATAGCTAGAGAGGAGAAGTCAATGTCTAGCTTCAAAGCTTCAAAGGCAGGCTGACTCTCTTATTAGCTGATAACTTTAAATAGAAGCCACTGCTCACTGAACATTCCAAAAATCCTAAGGTCCTTAATAATTATGCTAAATCTACTTGCCTATATTCTAAAATTGAACAACAAAAACTGGATGACAGCATATCTGCTCACAATATGGCTTACTGAATATTTTAAGCCCACTGTTGAGACCGACCTGCTACTCAGAAATAAAGATTCCTTTCAAACTATGACTAATCATTGATAATGTATCTGGTCACCCGAGAGCTCTGATGGAGATATACAACAAGATTGATGCTGTTTTTATGCCTGCTAACATAATATCCATTCAGCAGCCCATGGATCAAAGAGTAATTTCCACTTTCAAGTCTTATATTTTAAGAAATACATTTCATAAGGCTATAGCTGCCACAGATAGTGATTCCTCTTGTGGGTCTGGGCAAAGTCAATTAAAACCCTTCTGGAAAGGATTCACCATTCTAGATGCCATTAAAAACATTTGTGATTCAGGGGAAGAAGTCAAAATTCCAACATTAACAGGAGTTTAAAAGAAGTTGATTCTAATCCTCATGGATGACTTTGACAAGTTCAAGACTTCAGTGAAGGAAGTTAACTGCAGATGTGATGGAAATTGCAAGAGAATTAGAATCAGAAATGGAGCCTTGAAGATGTATCTGAATTGCTATAATCTCATGATAAAATTTGAATAGATGAAGAGTTGCTTCTTATAGATGAGTAAAGAAGATGGTTTCTTGAGATGGCATCTACTCCTGGTGAAGATGCTGTGCAGATTGTTGAAATGACAACAAAGGATTTCTAATAGTACATAAACTTACTTGATAAAGCAGCAGTAGGTTTTGAGAGGACTGACTCCAATTTTGAAAGATAACATTGGGTAAATGTTATCACACAGCATTGCATGCCACAGAGAAATCTTTCATGAAAGGAAGAGCCAAATTGATGCAGCAAACGTCACTGTTGCCTTATTTTAAGAAATTGTCACGGCTACCCCAACCTTCAGCAACCACCAGCCTGATCAGTCAACGGCCATCAACACTGAGGCAAGACCCTCCACCGGCTAAAAGATTATGACCTGCTGAAAGCTCAGATGATGATTAGCATTTTTTAGCAATAAAGTATTTTTTTCAAAGGTTTATTTATTTTACAGAGAGGAAGAGAGAGAGAGAGAGCAGGGGGAGGGGGCAAGGCTCTAAGCAGATTCTGTGCTGAGCATGGAGCCTGATGCAGGGTTCAATCTCATGACCCTGAGACCACGACCTGAGCCGAAACCAAAGTCAGATGCTCAACCAACTGTGCCACCCAGGCGCCCCAGCAATAAAGTATTTTTTTTAAAGATTTTATTTATTCATTTGACAGAGATAGAGACAGCCAGCGAGAGAGGGAACACAAGCAGGGGGAGTGGGAGAGGAAGAAACAGTCTCATAGCGGAAGAGCCTGACATGGGGCTCAATCCCGTTACGCCGGGATCACGCACTGAGCCGAAGGCAGATGCTTCAACCACTGTGCACCCAGGCGCCCCAGCAATAAAGTATTTTTTAATTAAAGTATGTACTGAGCAGGTCTTTCTGCCCATGGGTCCTGTCCCTGCGCTTAAATACAACCACCTTTTTGCAACAACAACAACAAAAAGATAATAATAATTAAGGTACGTACTTTGTTGTGTTTTTTAAAGACATAATCCTATTACACACTTAATAGACTACAGTGCAATATAAACATAACTTTTATACGCACTGAAAAACAAAAAAATGCATTTAAGTTGCTTTATTGTGATATTTACTTTATTGTGGTGGTCTGGAACTCCCAATATCTCCAAGGTATGCCTGTACAGAGATTTCCCATGTATTCTCTACTTCCCTCACAAACACACTGTCCTCCACTATTAACATAACCCACTAGAGTGGTCCATTTGTTGATCAATTGATAAACCTACATTGATATATCATAATCACCCCAAAGCTAATCAGTTAAATTAGGTTCACTCTTGTTATACATCCTATGGATTTTGACAAATGTATAATAACATGCATCCACCACTGTAATATCAGACAGAATCGTTTTTCTTTCTTTCTTTTCTTTTTTTTTTGATTTTATTTATTTATTTGACAGAGAGAGAGAGACAGCCAGCGAGAGAGGGAACACAAGCAGGGGGAGTGGGAGAGGAAGAAGCAGGCTCCCAGCAGAGCAGGGAGCCCGATGCGGGGCTCCATCCCAGAACCCTGGGATCATGCCTTGAGCCGAAGGCAGACGCTTAATGACTAAGCCACCCAGGAGCCCCCAGAATAGTTTTTCTGCCCCCAAAATCCTCTGTGCTCCACACTTCCTCACTCCTTCTGGCACCACTAATCCTTTTACTATCTGCACAGTTTTGCCTTTTCCTAAATGTCATGTAGCTGGAACCATACAGTATGTAGCCTTTCCAGATGACCTTCTTTACTTAGTAATTAAAACATTAAGTTTCCTCAATGTCTTTACATAGCTTGATAGCTCATTTCTTTTCAGCACTGAATAATATGCCATTGTCTGGATGTACCACAGTTTATCCATTCACCTACTGAAGGACATCTTGGTTGTTTTCAAGTTTTAACAACCTTGAATAAGCTGCTATAAACATCCACATTCAGGTTTTTATGAGGACATGTTTCCAACTCATTTGGGCAAATATTAGAGAGCATGATTGCTGGAGTCTATGGTAAGAGTATGTTTCGTTATGTAAGGAACTGCCAAACTGTTTTTCAAAGTGGCTGTGCCAGTTTGCATTCCCATAAATGAATGAGAGAGTTCCTGTTTCTTCATATCCCGGTCAGCATTTGGTGTTACGTGTTTTGGATTTTGGCCTTTCTAAAGGTGTATAGTAACATCTCTTTGTTGTTGTTGTTTAAAAGATTGTATTTATTGATTTGACAGACAGAGAGAGAGAGTATAAGCAGGGGGAGTGGCAGGCAGAGGGAGAGGGAGAAGCAGGCTCCCTGCTAAGTAGGAAGCCCGATGTGGGGCTTGAACCGACCACCCTGAGATCAAGACCTGAGCTGAGATCATGAGTCAAACACTTAACCAAGCGACCCACCCAAGCACTCCCCACTCCGCCCAATATTATTTTTTGCAGACCAGATATTCTTAATTTTGATGAAGTCCAGCTTATCGTTGATTTTTTTTTTCATGAGTCATGCCTTTGGTGTCATATCTAAAAAGTTATTGCCATATCCAATGTCACCTCTCTTTTCTCCTATGTTATCTTCCAGGAGTATTTTGTTTTTCATTTAGGTCTATGATCCACCTTGAGTTAATTTTTGTGAAGGGTGGAAGGTCTGTATCTAGATGAACTTTTTTGCATGTGAAGGGCCATTTGTTCCAGCACCATTTGTTGAAGACCATCTTTGTTTGCTCCATTGTATTGCCTTTGTTTTTGTTTTCTGTCAAAGATAAATTGAGGATATTTACATGGTTCTCCTTCTGGGCCCTCTATTCTGTTTCATGATCTGTTTGTCTATCTTTCACTGATAACACCACACTGTCCTGATTATTGTAGCTTTATAGTAAATCTTAAAGTCAGGTAATATCAATCCTTCTACTTTTTCTTTTTCTTCAAAGCTATGTTGGCTATTCTGGGTCTTTTACCTCTGTACAAACTTGAGAATCAGTTTGTAGATAACCATAAAATAACTTGCTTAGATATGTATTGCAATTGCATTGAATCTATAGATCAAGTTGGGAAGAACTGACATGTTGATCATGGTGGCTCTTTCCATCCATGAACATGAAATATTCCTCCATTTATTTAGCTACTCTTAGAGTTCATTCATTAGACTGTTACAGCTTTCCTCATTCCAGATTTTGTTCGTATTTTGTTAGATTTACACCTAAGTATTTCATTTTGGAGATGCTAATGTAAATTGCATTTTGTTTTTAATGTCAAATTCCACTTGGTTGTTGCAGGTAAATAGGACAGTAGTTGACTTTTGTAGATTAACCCAGAGTCCTGCAAACTTGCTATATTACTTATTAGCCCTAGGAGTTTTTGTCATTGGTTCTTTTGGTTTTCTACATAGACAAGCATGTCATTTGCAAACAAAGACAGTTTTATTTCTTCCTTCCCAATTGCATAACTGTTGTTCTTTTTCTTGTCTTACTGCATCCATCACTAGGACTTCCAGTATGATGTTGAAAAGGAGTGGTGAGAAGGGACACCCTTGCCTAGTTCCTGATCTTATTGGGTAAGCTTCTAGTTTCTCACGATTAAGTATGATGGTAGCTGTAGGCTCTTTGTAGATGTTCTTTATCAAGCTGAAAGAGTTCTTCTCTATTCCTAGTTTGCTGAGAGTTTGTGATCATTAATGAGTCTTGGATTTTGTCAAATGTTTTTTTGTGCCTCTACTGATATGATCATGTGATTTTTCTTCTTTAGCCCTGTTGATGTGATTACATTAATTTATTTCAAATGTTGAACCAGTCCTGCATATCTGGGATAAATCCCAATTGGGTATAATTTTTGGTGCATAACTCCAAGTGATGTATAATTCTTTTTACATATTGTTGGGTTCAATTTATTATTATTTTGTTGATAATTTTTGCATTTATATCATGAGATATATTGGTCTGTAGTTTTCTTTTCTTGTAATGTCTTTGTCTGGTCTTAGTATTAGGATAATGCTGGCCTTATAGACTGAACTAGGAAGTATTCCCTTGGCTTCTACCTACAAGATATTGTAGATAGTTGGTATAATCTTTCCTTAAATGTTTGATGGAATTCCCCAGTAAACCCATCTGGGCCATGTACTCAGTGTTTAAGAAAGTTATTAATTACTGATACAATTTCTTTAATATCTAGTCTTTTCAAATTATTGACTAGGTCTCTTTTTTTCTTTTAAAAGATTTTATTTATTTATTTGACAGAGAAAGAGAGCGAGCACAAGTAGGCGGAGCGGCAGGCAGAGGGAGAGGGAGAAGCAGACTCCCTGCTGAGCAGGGAGCTTGAGGCGGGGCCCAATCCCAGGACCCCTTGATCATGACCTGAGCCGAAGGCAGATGCTTACTCAACTGAGCCACCCAGGCACCCTGGTTTTGTTTTGTTTTGTTTTTAAAGAGGAGATAATTTTATTGTTTTGGGTGGTTTCAATACATAGTCCTGCTATCTACTTGTTACTAGGAAGAATTCTCAATATCTTAGGCATACTCAAAAATTAATTGATTTATGTCCAATAACTGGATAATCTAGATCTAGCGACTAATTATAGTTAACATGTAGACATTTTAATTAGCAATGTATTCATTATTTATTCATTTTGCTGTTCCTTCAAACTTGTAATTTCACTAGCAAGCTGCAATATTTTAAATTACAAGTTTAAACGAACAAAAAATTTATAAGTTAAAACAGAGCATTATAGACCTATTTCTATGATCCCAGCAGTTAATACAGACTGCTTGGAAGAAAAAAATTGCTGGGTCAAAATCCTCTAGACCGTACTCTCTGCCTCTTTTGGCAAATTCTTAAATATAACTATAGGCATACTAACTAAACTTAAACTGATACAACTAATTATAAAACCATAACGGTTGGCTCAGGGCACATCAGAATCACTTGGGGTGCTTTTCAAAAATTAAGAGTCTTAAGCACATCCCCGAATGAAATTCTGATTCAGTAGTTAAGTCAGAAATCTAGATTTAAACAGGGATGCCTGGCTGGCTCAGTTGGTAGAGTATGTGACTTTTGATCTCAGGGTTGTGAGTTTGAGCCCCACGTTGTGTGTAGAGATTATTCAAAAAGAGAGAGAGAGGGTCGCCTAGGTAGCTCAGTTGGTTAAGTGGCTGCCTTCGGCTCAGGACATGATCCTAGGGTCCTGGAATCGAGTCCTGCATAGGGTTCCCTGCTCAGTGGGGGGCCTGTTTCCCCCTCTGCCTGCTCTGCCTGCTGCTCTCCCTGCTTGTACTCTCTCTCAATCTCTCTGACACATAAATTTAAAAATCTTAAAAAATAAATAAAAAATAATAAAAATAAAAAAAGAGAGAGAAATCTAAATTTAAACAAACAACACCAGGTGATTCTGATTCTGATACAGGTAATCTGTGGACCACACCTTGAGAAGCAATATGTAGGGGTAAGACAAGGTAGACTTGATCAATATTTCCCTCCTCTTCAGTGTGCTAAGATGGACCCGAAATTGATTCCTGAGAAAATAACAGACTTGGCCTTGTATGGCCTGGTTTCCTTAACATCCATAAAAGAATGTCAACACTGAATGGTGAATATGTGTGGGCTATATAGAGGAGAACTTACATTCACTCTTAACTGGAATAAGGGAAGAGAAAAAAACAATCTCTGTGTTGGTCAGGAAAGGGTAGAGGTGGGAAACAGAAATAAAGTATTAGGTCAGAGGAATGCCAACTGTCATCATTTTGTAAATAAGTCATATTTATTTAATCTTAGTGTGCCTATGGCTAGGTCAAAAAAACACATGCAATTTCCCAAAGCATTTGCCAGTATGAAATGAAATTCATCTATTTTCACTAGCAATTCTTAGAGTCAATCCTTTCCAAAGGCACCCTCTAGAGAAGAAACCATTAATGAATGATTGCATTTGATGCTTGACTACCCTGTTTTTTCAGTAATTTTACATAAGTTTTAACTATACTAAGAAGGAGAAAATGCCTCCATAACTTTCTATTTTATTTCCAACATCACTCACAGTCCTGGGTTGTCTTTTTGATATTGTATGGAAACTATACCCCAGATTAAACTCCTTTAACAAGGTAAAACCACTCTTTTGAAAAGAAGTATAACTAGTTTGGTACAAGTGGTTCTCATGATCTTTATCCTAGTCCTTCTTCTTTCTATGTGCCCATATACCCATTTACCATCTCTTCAATAACCATTTCAGAACTCTGACAAGCCAAGCTTATCAGCTGTGTTGCCTGGACCATGTACTACTCTTGGTTATTGGCATAACTTGAGATTTCCCCAAGAAGCACCAGCTTTGGGGTACAAATGAACCTGTGAATGGTGATTGCTTGAGTATCACTGATTTATGCCCCTATCTCCATGATGCAGGACCTCCAGCTTCCAAATACTTTTTGGGATCACATTCTTTTTTTTTTTTTTAAGATTTTATTTATTTATTTGACAGAGAGAGACAGCAAGAGAGGAAACACAAGCAGGGGGAGTGTGAGAGGGAGAAGCAGGCATCCCGCCAAGCAGGGAGCCCGATGTGGGACTCGATCCCAGTACCCTGGGATCATGACCTGAGCCGAAGGCAGACGCTTAAAGGCTGAGCCACCCAGGCACCCTGGGATCACATTCTGATACAAATCTCCTAATGCCCTTCTACTGGGGCCCCTCAATGTCCGGTGTCCACGAAGCAGCTGACAGTAGAGTCCACTACTGCAGCTGACTTATGTGAAAACATCGACATTCCCAGCAGCGGTGCTTGTCTTCCAGGGCTCCAAAATCTGAATGAAAGTCCTGAAAGTGTCAGAACAAGGCTTCATTTTCTTTAGCCCCTACTGTGCCAGAACACTGCATGACCCACAGAAGCAGAGGGAGACACCATACCTTGCTCGTTACTCAAAACACTTGACACCAAATATGCAGGGCCTTTTTTTCCTCACACCAACCGATTCTCCAACTCTTCAGATGTGAACTGAGTGTCCTACAATTAAATTCAATTCTGACACCAACTACCAAGAATCACCATACAGGTACACAGGTTAAGGGTCCGTCCCACAAAACTGCCCTCACTACAGAGGCCAGTTTCAAGTCCTTGCACTTCTGACCAAGCAGCTATAAATCAGGGGTTCCCACAGTCCTCTCCTCAGGTTTGAAAACTTGCCAGAACAGCTCACAGAGCTCAGGACAGCAGTTTATTTACCAGTTTGCTGTGAAGAATCCAACTCAGGAACAGCCAAATAGAGGAGACGCATAGGGCAAGGTATGGAAGAAGCGGCACAGAGCTTCCACACCCTCTCTGGGGACGCCACCCTCTCAACACCGTGATGTGTTCACCAACCTGAAACCCTCCAAACCCCATCATCTAGCGGTTTTTACAGAGGTTCCGTTACACAGGCATGATTGATTAAACCATTGGTTGTTGGTGACTGCACTCAATTTCCAGTCCCTCTCCCCTTCCTGGAGGTTAGGGGGTGAGACTACAAGTTCCAACCCACTAATCAGATGGTTATTTCTCGGGCAGCCAGCCTCTATCCTGAAATTCTTTTGGGGCCCACCAAAAGTCATCTTATTAGCATAAACTCAGACAGGAATGAAAAGGGCTTGTTATGAAACACACAAAAAAAATACTTTTATCACCCTTATCAGTCAGGAAATTGCAAGAGTTTTAGAAGCTGTGTCAGGACCCAGGGACAAAGACATAATATATATTTCTTTTTTTTTTTTTTTAAGATTTTATTTATTTATTCGACAGAGATAGAGGCAGCCAGTGAGAGAGAGGGAACACAAGCTGGGGGAGTGGGAGAGGAAGAAGCAGGCTCATAGCGGAGGAGCCTGATGTGGGGCTTGATCCCACAACGCCGGGATCACGCCCTGAGCTGAAGGCAGACGCTTAACCGCTGTGCCACCCAGGTGCCCCATAATATATATTTCTTAATGTATCACGCCCAAGTCTTACATGTCACTCTTGAACACAGACCATCAGCTTTTACTCATAGGTCTTCTTTCCCCAAGGTTCAGACCTAGCCTAGAAGGTCCTGCTGAGGTCCAGATGCTACATCATCCTCTCTTGCCTACCCGCCCTTCAAATGTATTAACTAAATCCGAATTCCAGTTTTGACTCAGTTACTGCACCAAGACACTTGTCCATTTCTAGTTTACTGGTTCTTCTTCTGCTTTCTAGATCACTGAGAACATCTTGCTTCATCCAGCAAGTAAATAGAACTCCCACAAGATGCAGACAGCATCAGACAAGAGGCTGACCAAGCTGCAGAGAGTGCTAAACCAAGAGTCACCAGCAGACTGTACTAATAACAGTCACAATAAACTAGGTGTTGGAACTCAGAGGTGGAAGTCGTTGGGGGAAGGGGAGGTGCTGGATAGTTCCAACATGGTTGAGACACTGGAGGATGATAGGCAAATAGTAGGCATGAGAACCAATACCCTGAACAGGGCAAACTAAAGTACAAGCCAGAGTCAAGCCAGTAAACCCAATCCAGGATCCGTTGTGAGGATCTTGCTCCTGAAACTGAGTTTTTGATGAAGGCCTCGATTACAGAGCGGTTCTGTAATCACATATAATAATTATTTTGGCACACTGGGATATATTTAATCCATTAACTCAGCAAATCTAATTTGGGTACCTGCAATATACAAAGCATTGTGGAGTGAGGCAGTTCTTAGTCTCAAGGAATTTATAATCTAATGAAAGAAAAAGATAAAAGCACACAAGCAAAGATGCTAGGTGGGATATACGCCTCATGAACAATGCCCACAAGCTTAGTAGCTCAAAGGAAAAAAAGAAAAAAAACTTTGTTGAAATATAATCACATTTAACCCTCATGAACCCTAGGACAGGTGAACACTATTATTTCTGTCTTACAAGGAAGGAATCAGGATCAAAGACATTTGGTGAATTTCTCTGGGACTAACACCTAGGCAGTCCCAGAACCTAGAGCCCGTGCTCCTTCTCCCCTCCCTTCTAGTAAGCAGAGGTGAGGGGTGGAAACTTGACAGGGGAGGTAACATTTAGGTTTACAGATCATAATCGTTTTTTGTTTAGTGTTCTCTTACTCTTTCCTTTTCTACCTTGGTTTTCCTTTGCTCATTACAGTTTTTATTTCTACTTTTAATAGTTTGGAAATTCTTATGGGAAAAAACAAGAAGCTTAAATTGGGCCTTAATCAAAACTATCTACCATATTTGTTGAGTCTAAGATGCATATTTTTCTTCCATCTTAACATCACTAAAATCACGATGAGTTTTTTAATCACTAGCGTCTTACAATTCCTGTTGGCCAGGTGGCAATCATGGTAGAGTTGTTGTCATCGCCTGTACAGGCCTAGACACTAAAAGTATCAAACACTTGTAGATCAAAACTTGTAGAAGGGTCATCAGTAAGTTGGATGCAAATTGCTGAACAGTAGTGGACCACTCTTTCTCTCTAGGAATCATGTAATCCTCAGAAGGAGGTGATGTGGTATGTTTAGCAATGTCCCTGGGTGTTTAGTGTAGGCCAGCTCTATGTAACTGCAAAACAGCTGCCCAGTCCAGCAACAATGGATTCCTTTATGGATTCTCTTAAGTAGCTGTATTCCCAATACTCTTGAAGGCACAGGTCACTGTTGTATGAAGAACCAAAGACATCCGTGACTGAGTCAAAAGTGATTCAGAAGAGTTAGCCTCTGAAGGTGAAGAAGTTTTAGGAATAACTTAACCAATTAATTTTATTTATTTTTTATTTTTCTTTTTTGGTATGCACAAAGTAACATAGGATTAAAAAAAAACAAACCTCTAAAAACCTCTACTCGAAGTTCAATAAGTAGAAAATTAAAATTCTAAGTAAACAGGAAACTTTTTTTCAGTTTAATTAACAGGGATTATCTTTTTGGTATATAAAATAATAATAAAACGATGAACTTTAAATTCAAGAGAATATGGTATTTGCAATGTACTGAGTTTTTTCTTGCCTCTTGTGTCCCCTTTCACTCTCAAAAGCAACTATGGTCGTCCTAGCGTTGGACGAAAAGCAGTAATAATCCCTTGCTAGACTCTGGCGCCTCCTTGTGTTTAAAGCATGAAAAGTCTTTATGGAATCGCATTTTCCTTAAGGTGACATTGGGGAATTTCACATCCTGATATTGTTTGTTCTGGGAGGAGAAACCACCACAAAATGTGAACATCCCGAAGTGAATCATCTACTACTAATTTCCCCACTAAGATCTCAGCTTTGAATTTCATGTCATCAGACTTTATCACTGCCTGCCTCTTAGACTCCAGGACCCTCCTGCTCCATTTGCGAATAGCTTTAGTTCCTGGTACACTGGCATTCTCTCTAACACTACTTCTGTCTTGCTTCATGGTGAATTCAATACACACACAAGTGATTTTCCCAACATGCCGGCTGTACCTTGACCTCCTCTCCTCCAATACCCTTATTCTTCACCCTGCCCCAACTGTGCACTCCCAGGTCACACCATAGACACTGTCATTACTAGTATCATCTTATGTATCTCGCTCTCTGACCACCAACTCCCATCTTTCCACCAGCTCCCTTTAGTAACCCAACTCCAGCAAACCTTTGACCTCCATAAGAATGTACAATCCATTAATTTTGCTAAGATTTCACTGTGCCTCATCCCCTTCTGTTCACTTTAGTCTCCACATCAGATGAAATCCCATGATCATTCATTCTGATAATACCCTAGCAAACACCCTCAAGCCCTTGCTCTTCTTTTGCATTGTCATTTGCTTGACCAAACTACAAACTCCCTTAAATCCACGTCTACCCCACTCTGTGCCTACATCCCTACCACCGAACGTGGGTAGAGGAAAACACATAAGAATAATGGTTCTTCTGATTTTAAATTCATGATCAAGAATCTTAATGCTGGGAGGTGCCAGGGTGGCTCAGTGGGTTAAGCAGCCAACACTTGTTTTAGGCTCGGGTCTTAATCTGAGGGTCATGGGTTCAAGGCCCACACTGGGCTCCTTGTTGGGCACGGAGCTCACTTAAAAAGGGGGGGAGGGGCGCCTGGGTGGTACAGTTGTTAAGCGTCTGCCTTTGGCTCAGGGCGTGATCCTGGCGTTATGGGATCGAGCCCCACATCCGGCTCCTCCGCTATGAGCCTGCTTCTTCCTCTCCCACTCCCCCTGCTTGTGTTCCCTCTCTCGCTGGCTGTCTCTATCTCTGTCAAATAAATAAATAAAATCTTAAAAAAAAAAAAAGAATCTTAATATTGGAGCCCTCAGTAGTGCCCAGCAACTCATACTATACTCCCCTAAACCATTCACTCTTTTTTTTTCCTATTTCAATATGTCATGATGTCTTCTTCTTACTCAGTACCTTCTCCCATAGTCATCCTCAGCTGATAGCCTTATTTCCTACTTTACTGAGAAAACTGAAGCAAGCAAAAGAGACTTCTAGATTCTCTCTACCATATCTGCCCACCTACCAGCATACTCTGCCTTCCCTCCTATTACTCTGGCCTAGATGAATGTCCATGCTCCTGTTTAAGGCCTAAGGCAATGTCTCCACCTGGCAGTAAATCCCTTAATTTCTCTTATACATCATCATATTCACACCCCTATACCTATATATCTATATACTATATACTGATATATCTATATGTCTATACCGGATCATTCCCAACAGCACGCAACCATGCTATTATTTCCTTCATCTTCAACACTCCTTGCAACCACTGTTATATTGCTCTGCCCTCTTTTTTTTTTTTTTTAAGATTTTATTTATTTATTCGACAGAGATAGAGACAGCCAGCGAGAGAGAGAACACAAGCCGGGGGAGTGGGAGAGGAAGAAGCAGGCTCATAGCGGAGGAGCCTGATGTGGGGCTCGATCCCATAACGCCGGGATCACGCCCTGAGCCGAAGGCAGACGCTTAACCGCTGTGCCACCCAGATGCCCCTGCTCTGCCCTCTTTTACAACAAAACTCTTCAAAGGCATTCTCTATCCTTGCTTCTGCAATCCCTCTCCCATTCCCTCTCGAATCCATTTCATTGTTGTTGTTTTAGGCCTCTCAGCTTCAGAGAGTTTTGTTATGCGCCAATAGAACCTGGAACCACACCTCTGAGCGAGCAGCCCCAGCCTGCCCTGGGAGGAGGCAGCCTATTCCCTACCAGTCACATGAGTTTGCCCACACGTAGCAGCAGAAGTCTGGGGAGCAGCTGCAGGTATAGATTCTAAAAGTGGTAAGCCTATGGGGATAAAGTATACTCCGTCAAGCCAAGGTCACTGCCATGGGCACGCTTCTCCAGGGTATGAATAGAACATGCTGGCTGGAATAATGGGGAGAGTGCTAACAGTTTGAAAGGTCAGCCAATGAAAGCCAGGACTCCGCAGTAAGACAGTGTTAGTGAGGCTGAAATGCCACATTCTCTAGCATACTGTAGGCAAAGCAATGCAAGTTTCAGGAAGATAGGAATGGATCCATTATGTGCAACCTTCTCGGCCACCTCCTGACTAGACCGCCCTGGGAAGGTCTAAAAGGGGCTCCTTTCACCAAGACGGTAGGAATTGCATCAGTGAGGCAGGCACCAGCATCCTTGAAGAGCTCTGCCGGTCAGGGACACTGGCAGATGAGGCTGCGGTGCAAATGTATGCCCTTATTGCAGTGGGAATGTTATTTCAGCGACTCGGCACGGTAAAGGCCCCGCATAGCGCCGGACTGTGAGAGACAATGTGCGGCAACAATCACAGCAAGCCACAGATGGGGCATGTAGTCAGTGTTTTGACCTTCTGTGCTTTGTGCCAATGGCTAATTGATTTGAGGGTTCCAAGAAATCATAAACCAACAGCATACTAAGATGCTGCTTGATATATGTATTAGAAAAAAAAAAATCTAGGGGTGCCTGGGTGGCTCAGTCAGTTAAGCGTCTGCCTTCGGCTCCGGTCATGATCCCAGGGCCCTGAGTTTAAGCCCCAGGTCAGGCTCCCTGCTCAACAAGGAGCCTGTTTTTCCCTCTCCCTCTGGTGCTCCTCTCCCCTACTGGTGCACTCTCTCTCTCTCTTAAATAAATAAAATCTTAAAAAAAAAAGAAAAAAAAAATCTAAGTCGGCTAGGCAGAACTTAATTCAAGTTGCCAAAGTATGCCTTGTACCCTATACCCAGACCTCAGTCAGTTCAGAGACTAAGAGTGAGAATGGGGGGGGGGGGGGGGGGGTTGGGCGATCCTGAGAAGAGATCCTGCAACATCAGCCGTAGGCATAGTACACCATAATCTTCCTCCTAGCCAGCAATTCTCAACCTCTGTACTACTGACATTCTGGCCTGGGTATTTCTTTGGTGTGTGTGGGACAGGGGGCGGCTATCCTATAGATTGCAGAATGTTTGAGAGCATATCTAGTCTCTACCCACAAGATCCCAGGAGCATATATACTTAACCTTTTCTCCAGTTGTGACAACCAAAATGTTTGCTAAAACATTACCAAATATCCTCGGGAGAGTAGGGTTACCAGACTCAGCAAATATAAAAACACAGATCAAATTTGAATTTCAGATTCAAACTATGGCACTTGCCATCATGAACCACAAGGCAGGATGTACCCAGCAGCGTTTCCACTGTAATATGGCAGCACTACAGAGGACTGCAGAGGCGACTCCTGGATTGGATGGCCAGCGGAAGCTAGGAAAGAACGAATGGAGAAATTGGTGACAAGATGGACCATGTATGGGCCTCTCGGAGTAAGAGAATATTTAAGTGCCATGTATATGTCCAATAGAGAGTATCCGTGATGGTGGAGGCCGTCAAATATCAGATGATCAAGAGGATCTATTTTGCAAATGTAGGGAAAACTCCTTCTCCAGGCAACCCAATGCTTGCTCAGCACGTCCTTACACAACATGGCTGGAGCAGCATAGAGGGAAGTGTGAGCTAATCACGTGGTCTTCACCTTCCAGGACTGTTCTGCCTGTAACTACTGCTGAGTGCCCAACCTGCCCACAACAGAAGCCAATACTAAGGCACTGATATGGCACCACTATCCAGGGTGACAGATGGCTACTTAGTGGCAGTTGATCATGATGAACTCGTGCCATCATAAAGGGAATCAGTCTTTATGCTCTCAGGGATAGCTACACAATCTGGGTAAAAATGTGCTTTCTCTGCTTGCAGAGCTTCTGCCAACACTACTATCAGGAAGTTACAGAATGTCTCATCCATTGCCATGGTATCCACGTAACTGTCTCTGACCATAGGCATATGTTATGAACAAACAGGTTTAGACACAGGCTCATGTTTTCAAAGTCCACCACATACTTCCATCTTGCAGAAGCAGCTGGCTTCATAGAACAGTGGTCTGGCCTACTGAAGGCTCAATTATAGTGCCAGCCAGAATGCCATGTAATGCTAGGATGTCGTCCTACAGCACAGGATGTATCCCATAAACCAGCAGCCAATATTGCACAGAGCCAGAGTGCATGGAGGTGGGGACCATGGAAAGGAATGGTTCCTCCATCCACACTGGCCTCCTAGGTGTTTCTCTAACATGCTAGACATTCTTGCCTCCATTTTCTCTACAGAAATGCTTTCCTCCACTCTACTTACAGTTGCAAAACCTGGGGCGCGTAGGGGCTCAGTTGTTCAAGCATCTGATCTTGATTTCAGCCCAGGTCATGATCTCAGGGCCATGACATCAAGCCCTACTTTGGGCTCCACACTGAGCATGGAGCCTGCTTAAGATCCTCTCTCTCCAGGGCACCTGGGTGGCTCAGTTGGTTAAGGGTCTGCCTTCAGCTCAGGTCATGATCTCGGGGTCCTTGAATTGAGCCCCAAGTCAGGCTCCCTGCTCAGCAGAGAGTCTGCTTCTCTCTCACCCTCTGCTGTTCTCCCCACCCTGTGCTCTCTCTCTCTCCTCTCAAATAAATAAAAGAATTTTAAAGAAAGATTGTCTCTCCCTCTGCCCCTCCCTCACTGCTTGCGTGGACACACATGTGCTCTCAAGAAGTAAATAAATAAACAAATTGTGAAACCTCCCTTTGCCTTCCTAATTACCCCTTCCCTTACTATGCTTTTGTGTCCAGCCCTTCTCACCTTCTATATTATTTGGTCATTGTTTATTATCTGTCTTCTCCCACTATAAGGTGAGCTTTACAAGAGCAAGTCCTATTTCATTCATTGTTCTATCCTTGATGCCCACGACAGTGCCTGAGACATAGTAGGTGCTCAACAAATATTTCTAAATTGACTTGAATGAATATCATGAAAGTTCTTGGAGAAGAGTAAACAAGTATCTCCAGTCTATTATCTTTACATTAGGGATTGGTTGGCAAGTTTTTTTCTGTAAAAGACTAGAGAGTAAATATTTTAGGATTATGGGCCATGCAGTTCTGTAGCAACCACTCCATTCTGGCACTGGAGCACGAAAGCAGCCATAGACCCAAAGGAAACAAAGGATGACACATGGAGAGGAAGGAGAGAAATTGCTGGAGTCCTGGGACTTGGGAGGCTGAGAAGGGAGTTCATATGGAAAGAGGGGACTTCATATGGAAATATTTTACACAGATATGTTTGATTCATTTCTTCTTCATGCCCTCTCACTCCATCATCACAGCTAATACTAAGGAAGTTACATTTTCCCTTTGGCTTTGACTTTTCAATGTTGTACATTTAAATGTACACTTACTAATACAGCCACCAGGTGGCGCCCTTTCTCTTTTCTCATTAAGCTGTTTTTATTATTGTTGACCCCTGAACAACCCAAGAGTTGGGGGTACCAACTACTAGAGCAGCTGAAAATCCAACTTTTGATTCCCTAAAAACTTAGCTACTAATAGCTTACTGTTGACCAGAAGCTTATAAGAAACAGTTCAGTAACACATACTTCATATGTTTATATGTATTATATACTGTATTCTTACAATAAAGGGAACTAAAGAAAATGTCATTAAAATCATAAGGAAGAGAGGATACATTTATAGCACTGCACTGTTATCGACACTATAAGTTTACATTGTCTGATTACAAGATCATCTCTCAGTGCTTACATCAATATGATCTCCTCAAGTTCTTATTTAAATTCCAGGTAGTTAGCATACAGCGTAATGTTAGCTTCCAGCATACAGTATAGTGATTCAGCACTTCCATACAGCAGCCAGTGCTCATTACAACAAGTACTCTCCTTAATCCCCACCACCTACTTAACCCCTCCCCTCTGGTAACCATCATTCTGTTCTCTATAGTTAAGAATCTGTTTCTTGGTTTGTCTCTCTCTCTCTCTTTTCCCCATTGCTCATTTGTTTTGTTTCTTTTCTTCTTATTTTTTTTTTAAGATTTTATTTATTTATTTATTTGACAGAGAGAAAGACAGCCAGTGAGAGAGGGAACACAGCAGGGGCAGGCTCCCAGCAGAGGAGCCTGATGCGGGGCTTGATCCCAGGACTCTGGGATCACGCCCTGAGCCGAAGGCAGACGCCCAACGACTGAGCCACCCAGGTGCCCCTCATTTGTTTTGTTTCTTAAATTCCACATACGAGTTAAGTCATATGGTATTTGTCTTTCTCTGACTGACTTATTTCACTTAGCATTATACTCTCTAGCTCTTTATCCACGTTGTTGTTAATGGCAAGATTTCATTCTTTTTTATGGCTGAGTAATATTCCATTGTGTGTGTGTGTGTGTGTGTGTGTGTGTGTGTGTGTGTGTGTATACCACATCTTCTTTATCCATTCATCAGTCGATGGATATTTGGGTTCTTTCTATATATTGGTTATTGTTGACAATGCTGCTATAAACATAAGGGTGATGTATCCCTTCAAATCAGTATTTTTGTATCCTTTGGGTAAATACTTAGTAGTGCAATTGCTGGATCATAAGGTAGTTCCATTTTTAACTTTTTGAGGAACCCCCATAATGTTTTCCAGAGTGGCTGCACCTCAATATTGCCTTATATAAAACAAAACACTATAGATGTTATAGGTATTATTAAAACTAGACTTGAAAAATGAAAAGACAGGGGCACCTGGGTGGCTCAGTCAGTTGAGCATCTGCCTTTGGCTCAGGTCATGATCCCAGGGTCTTGGGATCAAGCCCCACAGTGGGCTCCCTGCTCAGTGAAGAGTCTGCTTCTCCCTCTGCCTCTCCCCCAGCTTGGGTTCTCTCTCTCACTCAAATAAATAAATAAAATCTTAAAAAAAGAAAACTACCACAATATTAAATTTACATTAAATATCACTCACATTATGCCTATGTAAGGATAGGCTACCCACTTCCATACAATTCTTGCACACAATGTTCTACACGATGAATACTCAGGCAATGATGATGATATTGACATAAGATGGCTCAATACAGCTCTTGTACAGTTATTAGATTTTCATACAAAGACATGCACACACATACACAACAGGAGTTGATTAACTGTAGGGCACGATGACTATTTACTATTCCTTAAGTGGAAGGTGACCATCACAAAGGTCTTCCTTGTCATCTTCATGTTGAGTACACTGAGGAGGAAGAAGGGGAGGGGTTGGTCTTGCTGTCTCAGGGGTGGCAGAGGTGGACGAGAAGGCAGGAGAGACAGGCACACTTGGTGTAACTTTACAGAAATATACGTAATTTCTGTAATTTCCGTCTGAATTCTTTGCTTCTTCCTTTCTCTACATGTTTCTAAACAGTACCAATCTTTCCACCATTTGCTTTTGTTTCAGTGTCCATGTTGTAAAAGAAGTCAAAAGCAGTCTTGAATAATCAGAACACTTCTGCCGGGTCGTCTAATGCCAGTTTGTCTTCTGGCTCCGCTTCTTCTGTCTTCCTCTCCATTGTCTAGCACTGGTTTGGAAGCACTCATCCCCATTAGGTTCTCTTCTGTTCACTCCCCTGGTGTGGTGTCTTAAATTTCTCCAAGGTCCATATCTTAAACCCTTCACCACAACCACCCTCTACTTTTTTCTTTTTTTCTTTTTTTCTTTTTTTTTTTTTTTTTTTTGCCATATCCACAATCTTGTTCATGATTTCCTTGATTGGCTCTGTTGTCAATCCTGTGAAATCATGCACAACATCTGGGCACAGTTTTTCCAGCCGGAATTTATTGTTTGGGCCCTGATGGCTTTCATGGCTTTTTCTCTAACAACAATGGCATCTCCAATGGTGTGATCCTCCCAGACTTTCATCATGCCCTCAATTGCAGTTCTCTTTCACAGTGTTGACAATCCTTTCCTCAAAGTACTGTGTGTAATGAGCCTTAAAGGTCCTTATGACCGCATGAGCTAGAGGCTGAATCAGACACATTGTGTTTGAGGGCAAGTAGACCACTTCAACACCTTTGGTGTTGAACTCGTGGGTCCTGGGTGGACAGGGGCATTGTCCAAAATCAAAGAATGTTGAAAGGCAGTCCCTTACTGGCAAGGTACTTCCTGACCTCAGGAACAAAGCATTGATGGAACCAATCCAGAAAAAAGGGTTCTCCTTGTCCAGGTTCTCTTGCTGTACAACCAAAACAGTGGTGTTTATCTTTCCCCTTCACAGCTCAGGGCTTAGCAGCTTTATAGATAAGGCAGTCCTGATCATAAACCAACTACATTTGCACAAAGTGGCAGAGTTAGTCTATCCCTTCCTGCCTTAAATTCTGGTGCTTGCTTTTCTTGCTTACTAATAAATGTCCTTTGTGACACTTTTTTTTCAGTATAGGGCACTTTGGTCTGCATTAAAAACCTGTGAAGGCAGATATCCTTTCTCCTCAATGATTTTCTTAATGGGCCTGAGAACTTATCTGGCTGCCTCTTGGTTGGTGGAAGCTGCTTCTCCTGTTGACATTTTTTAAGCCAAAGTTCTTGCTAAAATTATCAAACCATCCTTTGCTGGTAGGAAGTTCTCCAGCTTTAGATCTTTCATCTTCATTTTGCTTTAAATTGTCATATAATGACCTCACTTCTTCTAGAATCATAATTAGCATCTATGGGTATGCCTTTCTTATACTAATCCTGTACCCAAATAGGAGCTGCATTTTCAATATGAGATAAAACGGAATTTTGCAAAAAAAGTGCCAAGTTTTCACCCCCATTGGTGTAGCTACAGTGACAGTTTCACAAATTTCCTTTTCTTTTCTTTCCTTTTTTTTTTTTTTTAATGCTCCTTATGCTGGAATCATTTATCTTGAAAGGGCAGGCAACCACACTGCAGACCTCAATCTACAGTACGTATCAAGCAAATCAAATTTTCTTGTAATGTCATGACTTTCCTCTTTCTTGCAAGCACTTTGAGAATCACTGGTGGCGGTTCCTGTGGGTCCCAGGGTGTTATTCAAGGTTTACAATGTTGCGCTAAGCATGGTGAAAAATATGCGAGAACTGGGAGAGAACATATTTTACTGTTACACACAATATACTGGAGAGACAAACGGGTCATACAGAAATGATTATTTTAACACGACGTTTTAAGTGGTTAGTGGCAACACTTGAGCTCACCGCCTTAGCTAGGAGAGGTGGCTACAAAATTCTTGCAGGGTATAGTATGTACTACAGTTAATTTTACATAGTTATGATTTAATACTGCATCTTTGCATCTGCTTACATTTCTCTTGACCACAAATGGCACCATGTACTGTCTGTGTTTGTGCACATTCTTTTTTTTAAAGATTTATTTATTTGGGGGGGGGCAGAGGGTAAGCAGGAGAGAGTCTCGAGCAGACACCACGGTGAGTGCGGGACTGGACACAGGGCTTAATCTCATGACTCTGAGATCACCACCTGAGCCAAAACCAAGACTTAGATGCTTAACCAGCTGAGCCACCCAGGCACCCCTGTGCACATACATTTTGATAAATCTTGACTTTCTATAATAGATGTGTATATATTTTATGGTAGTAAATGACAAAATAGTATCTATATATATTTTATGCATTCATGACATATCTAATTTCTTAATTTTCTTGATATATCTAGGCTATGCAGCTCATCTGTGAGTTTTTTCAAATTGTTGCAAATCTCCAAAAAATTTTCCAATATATTTATTGGAAAAATCCATGGGTTAGTGGATCCACACAGTTTAAACTCATGTTGCTTAAGGGTCAATTTACTGAGCATCTACCAGTTTCCAAGAAGTAAGTGGTATGACATCGCTTTGATAATTAGACAAATACCCTCTTCTCAGAAGCTTACATTCTAATGATGGCAGATGATAAATGTAGATATAGATATGATCATTTCAGAAAGTCAAACAAGGAAGTTACATAGAATCATGGGAGTCTTCCTTGAAGAAATACCAGTTGAACTGAAAACTGAAGAATAAGAACCAGCCATGCAGACTTGTTTATTTGCTTTTTCTTTCACTGTGGTAAAATATCTCTCACATAAAATTTACTGCTTTTGAGTTTTGTGACATTGAGTACATTAACATTGCTGTGCAACCATCCCCACCACCCATCTCCGACCTTTTTCATTTCCCCAAACTGAAACTCTGTACCTGCTGAACAATCACTCCTCACTCCCCGCTCACCCCAGTGGCAACCATTAGCCTACTTTCTGTTCCTGTGAATTTGACTCCTGTAGGTACCTCATATAAGTGTATTTGTTATACAGTACTTGTCCTTTGATGACTAACATATTTCACTTAGCATAATGTCATCAAGGTTCATCCATGTGTCAGAATTTTTAAAACGAAGATTCCAGTATAAACATACACCACATTTTGAGGTGTTCTTCTGTTGAGAGACACTTGAATTACTTTCATCTTTTGGATATTGTGAATAATGCTAATATGAATGCTAATATGTCCAAATCTCTATTTGAGTGCCTGCTTTCAATTCTTTTAGTATACACCCAGAAGTGGGATTGCTGGATCATATGGTAACACCATGTTTAATCTTTTGAGGAACTGCCGAACTGTTTTCCATAGCGGCTTCACCATTTTACATTCCTACCAGTAAAGCACAAAGGTCCCAGTTTACATCCATGCCAATTTTTGTTATTTTCCTTTTTTTTTTCTTTATTATTATGGCCATCCTTGTGAGTATGAAGGGGTATCTCATTATGGTTTTGATTTATATTTCCCTCATGATTAGTGATGTTAAGCATCTTTTCATACACTTATTGCCCATTTTTATATCATCTTTGGAGAAATGTCTAGTCAAGTCCTTTGGCTTTTTATAATTGGGTTGTTTGGCTTTTGTTGTTGAGCTGTAGGAATTCTTTATTTATTCTAGATATTAACCCCTTATCAGATAAATGATTTGCAAATATTTTCTGCCATTCTGTGGGTTGACTTTCCACTTTCTTAATAATGTCCTTTGAGACATTCAAGTTTTTAACTTCGAAAAAGCTCATGTATCTAGTTTTTCTTTTGTTGCCTGTGCTTTTGGTGTCATATCCGAGAAATCACTGCCAAATTCAATGTCATGAGTCTTTCCCCCTATGTTTTCATCTAAGAGTTTTATACTTTAAGCTGTTATGTTTAGGTCTTTGGTTCATTTTGACTTACTTTTGTAAATGGTATAAGATAAGGGTCTGACAGTTCTTTTGCACGTGGATTTCCAGTTTTCCCAGCACCATTTGTCGGAAAGACTACCTTTTCCCCATTGGATGGTCTTGGCACCCTTGTCAAAAATCATCTGACCACATACACGAGTTTATTTGGCAGCTCTTTATTCTATTTCATTGGTCTGTATGTTTTCCTTTATGCCATTACCACAGTTACTTTTTATTACTATAATTCTGTTGAGGTTAGAGTTTTAAATCAGAGGTACAGCAATTTCAAAGAACTAGAGTAGGGATCAGCAAACTTTTTCTGTAAAGAGCCAAATAGTAAATATCTGGGGCTTCACAGGCCATGTGGTCCCTCTCACAATTACTGCACCCTGCTATCACAGCACTAAAGTAGCGATACGCAACACGTAATCAAATGGTTGTGGCCGTGTTCCTATAAAATTTTATCTTAATAGGTGGCAGGACAGATTTGCCCCAAAGGCAGTATTTTGACAGTCTTTGGACTACAGGTCACAGTTGGGCATTTTCAAAGGCTTAAAGCAAGGCCAGTGTAACCAGAATAAAGGTGAAAGAGGAGGGAGCTGAGGTTGGAGAGGTAAGTAAGGGCCAGATCACAGAAACTTGTAGACCACAAGGAGGATTTGATTTATTCTCTCTCACTCATTCATTCACCAAACATCCACCAGGGACCTACTAGGAGCCTGGGCTGGGACTAGATAGGCTCAGTCCTCAGCCTCATGGAGTTTTGATATAGAGAAGAGGTGTAAGCTAAGGAGTTTTGATACAGATCCTATTTCCTGAGTCATGACTCCACTTGAGTCCACTTCCTCACTTGAACCATGGGAGCTGCTCTAAGCTTTACCCTGCTGCTTTAGTTCAAGCCTTTATTAATCGTCTCCAGGATGATTGCAACAGTCCATTCAAACAGCCTCTGCCCATAACCTCTCACCTTCTTGCAAACTAACCCCCACACTGCAGCAAGAAAATTCCTAAAATGTAATTGTGATTGCACTCCCCAGCCTCAAACTATCACTATATCACTGTTAAGTCCAAACCCTTGGGATGATATGTAAGGCCCTGGGTGACCAGACCCTTGCCAACTTCTCAGCATCATCTGCTCTCTCTGCCCTTGGTGGGAAGTGCTAGCTGACAACCTGGGACATTGACTCACACAAACCCACATAAGATCATGTTTGACTCATGATTAAGCCCTGTGTAACACCTACATCAAGGAAAGGTTTTTGATATTGGTGTGAATTCTTGTTCGTGTTTCTATTATAAAGTGTATGAATTGAGCAAGACCTTGTAATAAAAGAGCAAACACATACAGAGATAGCCCGGCACTGCTAAGTCAGTTAAACCTCACAACTACCTTCTGAGGTAGATAGTACCACTGTCTCCATTTTACAGATTAGGAAGCTGAGGCACAGAAGGGTTAACTTCCCCAGGATTACACAGCTTGCACAAGTGAGGGCATCAATATTCAGACCCAGGAATTCTGTCTCTATAATCTGTGTTATTAAGCACATTGCACTCCCTCACTAAACCATAAATATGTTCTTTTAAAATACTGACAAGCTGCGCCTGTAGTCTGAGTGTGGTCTGTAGCTGGCAGCATCAGGTTCCTCTGGAACCTTATTAGAAATGCAAATTCTACGCCTGGGACCTGACCCAGAACAGAATCAGAATCTGTGGAGATGGGGCCCAGGAATCTGAGTTTTAGCAGCTCCCTGGGTGATTTTTAATCATGATAAAGTTTGAGACCCCCTGCTCTAAAACATTAATTCCTGTGGAGTAAAGGACTTAATGGAGGCAAAGCTTGAGACTAACACGAGAATAATTTTGACAAAGAAGTAGAAATAGAGGGGCGCCTGGGTAGCGCAGTCATTAAGCGTCTGCCTTCGGCTCAGGGCGTGATCCCAGCGTTCTGGGATGGAGCCCCGCATCAGGCTCCTCCGCTGGGAGCCAGCTTCTTCCTCTCCCACTCCCCCTGCTTGTGTTCCCTCTCTCGCTAGGCTGTCTCTATGTCAAATAAATAAATAAAATCTTTAAAAAAAAAAAAGTAGAAATAGAATTCTCTTTAACATACAAAGTTTTCAAATATGACATAAAAAGAAAACAGACCTAGCACAGAACAAAATAGGTGTTAAAGGTCCTGAGTAGATGAATCTGATCTTAGAGTAATCAGGCCAGGGTTCAAATCCAGCACTCCCACTAACCAGCTGCGTGCCTTGCAGGAAATTGCTTAACCAGAGTCTCAATTTCTTCACTAACAGGTTAGAGTAATAAGCCTATTGACTGGCACCCTACGGTGGTTACGAAAATCATGTGGGATAATGTATGTGACAGTGCTTGATGGAAGAATAACATGGTGATCAGGGTTCTTTTCCTGCTGTAACTCCTTACAACAGAATATAGGCATCTTCCCTTCTACTCAGGAAATGGATAGGATTTTGAGTCTTGCAGTGACTCCAGAGATTTCTCTTCAGTGTAGGTTGCAAGAGATACACAGCTAGAATGGAGGTTGCTCTGGGCTTCAAGAGGGAGAACAGAGGGAAGCGGCCTTACCTGAGAAAATGGTGCCAGAGCTCTGGCAGATGGTGGTGGGAATACCATTAATATCCCTGAACTCATCTGTGGCTTTACAATTTCTCTCCACAGAAAAGTTTAATTAAAACCTCTAATAGCTTAAGCCAAGGTTCAGTCCCAGACATTCTTACTGCCTGGCTGTTGCTGCTGCATGGGCTGTTTACAATAGCTTCGGTTCTGATTGGTCAAGGTTTGTGCCACACAGGTTGTTAAATTTTTCAGTAACACCTCTGGTAATTACCGCATGAGAGAAAGGAATGTTATTTGAAGCTTATTTCAAACGGAAGCAATTCTCCTCTTTTTGGGATGGCTTCATGGGTTCCTCCTGTGCCTCACCAGGCCTGCGCATTCCCCAGACCTTTGACCCCAGTGCACACTCCTCGACTTAATGACAAATAGTTTTAGCATGTTCATTCATCACAACACCACCATTCATAATTTATTCTGTTTCAAGCACCTTTCTCCAGCTGAGGGAGCCATGCGCTACTATCCCGAGAGAACTCCCATGCATGTGTGGGTAAGAATTCTATTTCTAGGGGCGCCTGGGTGGCACAGCGGTTAAGCGTCTGCCTTAGGCTCAGGGTGTGATCCCGGCGTTATGGGATCGAGCCCCACATCAGGCTCCTCCGCTATGAGCCTGCTTCTTCCTCTCCCACTCCCCCTGCTTGTGTTCCCTCTCTCGCTGGCTGTCTCTATCCTGTCGAATAAATAAATAAAATCTTAAAAAAAAAAAAAAATTTAAAAGAATTCTGTTTCTAAGCTGGGGTTTCTTTTATTCATTTTGCAAAGCAAGGACAACCCAAGCCACCACGCTCTTCTCTTTCCACCTTTTTTCCCATTGCTATTTTCTCCCCTCAACCTGGGACAGAATAGGTAGACTTCCTATTGATTCATTTTTCTCATCTTAGCTTGTCTCTTTTGGATTAAAAGCGACTTTCAGATATATGTGTATCATTTAAGAGAGAGAGCCACTACCAGGAGAGTTTAAAGGCCTCTCCTAAGAAAACAAAAACATATTAACTATATTCCTTACTTGGATTGACTTTCAACCATGTAATAGATTCATATGTCTTACAATCTTTATACCTCGAAACGGTAGGTGGAAGACACCAGTTATTTTTCGAGCACGCCCAATTTTTAATTGAAACCGAAATGTTCAAAGTGACCACCAGCTGCACCAGCTGAGGCATGATATGACACTTAATCCCCTAAACTGCAAAAATTTTTAAAAAATTCTGGCTCTGCTCAAAGTGATCCATGCTGTCTAAGGAGCAGCCCAACATTCTCTCTCACTTGGGGTGACTTGACTGACCACGTCTAGGAACCGTTGAACAGAAACCCCAAATTTTAGAGACAGTCCATTAAGCAGATACAGCCAGGGCAGGGGTTGGTGACTGATTTTCTTTTCAGGTGTTCTCATAAATCACATACCTGGTTAAATACCTTCATTCCAACATCTCCCCAATCCTTTTCCCTCCAAAGCAAAAAAAAAAAAAAAAACCCTAGAGGATTGAAGCCCTTGTTACTCAGGGCATGGTTCACGGACTAGCAGATCTGCCTGCAAGCCTGTCAGAAATGCAGAGTCTCAGGCCCACACCAGACCCACGGAATTCTGCCTTTTAACTAAATGTCCAAGTGATGCATATTCACATTAAAGGATGACTAGTACTGGTTTAAGTGACACGTTTGTTAAAGAGCATACCAAAAAAGAATCAAGATTCTCTACTCAGAACACTTGAAACAATAAAAAACAGACAACTCACTTCATGGACGACGTGTGATGTTGGAAGGAAAGCAGCTCCAGCCTTGGCAGAGAGGCAGGGGTGATGTGAAGGCTTCTACCTTGCAGGTTTTCCTAGAGAGACTTCAGCCCCAGGTTTGTGTCCCTGAAAGTTCCAGGAGCTTCCTTTTGCCAGCCCTCAGGGGGCAAGAGAAAGAATCAGAAAGGAAATGTAGCAGCCCCTTGGCGAGGTCCTGCAACGACCAGAAAGACCGAGGTTTTCCAAAGAAATTAGCCTTGAGGAAATGGCCAGGGGGAAATGAACAGTTCTCATATTCCCCTGAGTTCCTTTCTTCTCCACCATGAGCCAGGCATTGCCCACATTTCTGTCTCGACCACTGAGATTCAAACCGACGACCTAATGCCTCCAATCCGCCTGGGATCCTTTTCCGGTGTTCCTGGCAAGAGCAAGGGAAAGGGAGAAAAGGCATGCATCAGAGAGATATTTTTATCTTTCTCTTTGGACAACAGAATCATGATGACAGCATCTCCAACACTAGCAACAACTTAAGAAAGGACCAAAACCTAGCAAATAGTTTTGCTCTGTGTAAACTTCCTGTCTTTCGCTAGCTCTGACGAAATCGGGGGTCTCCTCTCATAGGTCCTGCCTTCTGGCAAAAAAAAGCACAAGCAGGAAGATAACACATTTGAAAGGAAGTGAAAGAAACCAAAGCAAAGACAGCATTAGGTTTCAGGGCAAAGACCCACCAGAGACTGGAAGAGGAGACAGCAGCCACATTCAGAACACGCTAGCCTTCTAATGTTAGCTTTTCTTTCTTTTTTTTTTTTAAAAGATTTTATTTATTTATTTGAGAGAGAGAGAGAGAGACAGCCAGCGAGAGAGGGAACACAAGCAGGGGGAGTGGGAGAGGGAGAAGCAGGCTCCCAGCGGAGGAGCCCCATGCGGGGGCTCGATGCGGGGCTCTATCCCAGAACACCGGGATCACGCCCTGAGCCGAAGGCAGACGCTTAACAACTGTGCCACCCAGGCGCCCCTAATGTTAGCTTTTCTAACCCAGAGATGTCATAGGAAGGTAAGACCATATTAAATAGGCATTTCCTATTCTGAAAACATGATGATGTCAAGTGAAATAATAGGACATTTACTAAGAGCTTCTGGTCCCTGTCTTTACTAGTCTTGACAAGTTTTTTCACCCATGCCTCCCCAGCTACAAAAGGGTGAGAACAATGATGCTGTCCTTACGGAGATTGGCACAATAATATCATGAGATATGCAAAATGCCAATGACTGAGCTTGCCATGCTGTCGGTTCTCTTCATATTTAAGTCACCATCCTGAGTCTTCTTTTGTTCATACCTAAGCAGAAATCAGGCACTCAATAAATATATTTGTTTTCCTTCCCCTCCCCTGGCATTCAATAAATATTTATTGAAATGAAATTAAAGTTTAAAAAATCTTGATGTATTAAGAAATTCCACCTATTTATTTTTTTTAAAGATTTTATTTATTTATTTATTTGACAGAGAGATAGAGACAGCCATGAGAGAGGTAACACAAGCAGGGGGAGTGGGAGAGGAAGAAGCAGGCTCCCAGCGGAGGAGCCTGATGTGGGGCCTGATCCCAGAACGCCAGGATCACGCCCTGAGCCTAAGACAGACGCTTAACGACTGAGCCACCCAGGCGCCCCCCACCTACTTATTTTTATCATTGTTTTAAATTGTGGTAAAATAATAAAACATGCCATTTTAGCCATTTTTACGTGTTTGGTTCAGTGGCATGAATTGCATTCACAATGTTATATAGCTGCCACCATGATCTATTTCCAAAACTTTTTCATCACCCCAAACAGAAACTCTATAATTATCAAGAAATAGCTCCTTCAGGGTTTTTTTTTTTTAAATGTGGGGATCACTTTTTAATCTGGGGGGATCCCTCCTCCCTCATGGCTGTAGTTGCACTTTAAGAACCCCTGAAGAGAAAATACGTAACACCAAGAATAACATAGATAACTCTTTTAAATAAATTTACATTTTAATCATATAATACATCTTTCATTTTGAAATATATGAGATTATTCTTCATTCCAGCCAGAAACAAGGTTTAGAACAAAACTTGCAGTAAAATTTCTGCCATCTTTGTGGATATATCTGGACTTCTTTTGAATCTAGTCTACTTTTTTTTAATTTTATTTTTTTAGAGACAGAGTGAGAGTGTACGGGGGGAGGGACGGAGAGAGAGCATCTTGAGCAGACTCCATATTCAGCTTGCAGCCCAATATTGGGCTGGATCCCACGACCCTGAGATCATGACCTGAGCCAAAGGCAGACCCTTAACCAACTGAGCCACCCAGGTGCCCCTCAATGGTACATTTAAAAGAAGTGCTGATAAATCCATAGAGAAGGCAGAGTTTTATTCCAAGGTTTATTCTATCAGCCAGTGACCCCATCCCTCCTTTCCAACAACCCTCAGTTTGTTTCCTATGAGTCTCTTATGGTTTGTCCTCCTCTCTGATTTTGTCTTGTTTTTATTTTTTCCTCTCTTCCCCTATGGTCCTCTGTTTTGTTCCTTAAATTCCACATATGAGTGAGATCATATGATAATTGTCTTTCTCTGACTGACTTATTTCACTTAGCATAATACCCTCTAGTTCCATCTTGTCATTTCCAAGGTTTATTCTAAATCAAATAGAGCTAACTTTGTAAATACAATTTTAAGGATAATTAAGACATATACTAAAAATAACCATGATTTTAAGAATCAGCTAGACACTGTTGGGGAAAAAAAAGAATGTATGACATGGTACCTGTCCTCCAGGGGTTGGGTAGACAAGACTAACACACATGACCTAACAGGAGAGCTGGCTGGATACCATATTGGTTCAGGCAGTAGGCAGAGGGAGAAGGAAGAACCCAGCATAGACTGTGGATCCTGGATCCTCACTTCCTACTGATGTAGACCCATGGCTGACTTGGCCAAGGTGACCCAATGAACTCCTAGCAAGTTTCAGAGTAATTGGGCTCAAGATACATGATTCCCCTTTATTCCAGAGCAATAAACATTAGAAAAATCCTTGCTTAAGAGGTAAGTGAAGAGTCTCTTCCACTGAGGCAGATCTAAGTGATTCTGATTTAAGGAAACACATGCTGCTTTTCTAACGGAAGGTAACACAAACTTTAATTTTCAAATTTTCTCCCATGTTTCATGTAATGTAATTTTATGTTATTAAATATAATATTTAGATAATAGTAATACAATAAAAAAAGAAAAGAAGGAAGGAAGGTAGCAAGGAAGACAAAGGTCAAAAGAGGGAGTGGGGGAAGGAAAGAAGGAAAGGAGCAAAGAAATTAGAATCTAAATGTTTCCCAGTAAGGAGATGCTTAAATAAATGTAGTGCAGGCATAAATGGAATATTACACAACAGTTCAAAAGAATGAGGTAGAAATATATATACTGTCTTGACAAAGAAAGATCTGCAAGATATATTAATTGTTAAAAGCAAGTTGCTACCTAACACATGCACATCCTCACAAAACAAAACTATGTGTTTTTATATATACCCATCTATGTATATAATCCCATAGAAAAAAATTCTGGAAAAACATGACCCAAAATGGCAGCAATCTCTGAGAAGTATGGGATTAGGAGGTAGGGATGCTTTGTGGACAGCATACATCTCTGTTGTTTAAAGATTTCCCATGTGTACTCATATATTTTCCTGTTTCTTTTAGAGTAAAAGCCAAAGACCTTTACAATCTGTATCTCCCACCCCTACTTCTCTGATCTCACTTTTCCCTTTGCTAACTATAATGTAGCCAGACCTATCTCCTCGCTGTACCGCCAACGTACATGCACTGACCCACCTCAGGGTCTTTGCACTAGCTCTTCTCTCTGCCCAGAATGATCTTCCCCTACTCATATATATGGCTCATTCCTTCATTTCCTTCCAGTTTTTCTTCAAATGGTAACTTCTCAGTGAGGCCTACCCTGACCTCCCAAATTAAAATTGCAATTCCTTCTACTAGTATTCTTTTTTTTTTTTTTTAAAGATTTTATTTATTTGACAGAGACAGCAAGAGAGGGAACACAAACTGGGGGAGTGGGAGAGGGAGAAGCAGGCTTCCCACTGAGCAGGGAGCCGGATGTGGGACTGCATCCCAGGACTCCAGGGTCATGACCTGAGCCGAAGGCAGACACTTAATGACTGAGCCACCCAGCCACCCCCTCTCTACTAGTATTCTTGATTTGCCTCATCTTATTTTTGTTGAGAGCACTTATCACCCTTTGACACATGTAATTTCCCTATTTATTATGTTCCCTTTTCTCCTTCCACTAGCATGTAAGCTCTATGAGAGCATGGCTTTTTATTTGCTTTGTTCATGAATAAATCCTTATCCCTAGAATTGTGCCTAGTATACCACTAGATGCTTAATAAAATGTACTGATAAAGTCACAAATTTTCCCAAGAATATATTCATGTATTTTTTGTATATATTTAATAATCAAAGATAATCACCAATCTCAAACAAACAAACAAACAAACAATCTAAAAAGTTAGAGTAAGATGTCTGAGGACCTCCTGGGTTCTATGGAACAAGATTTGAAAATCTCTGGCTGAAAGCTAAATACGGTAGAACGCACGGGACAAAAGCTTATTGAATGGAAGTCCTTCTATTGACTTAGCACACTATCTAACAATGCATATTATTTTGCAAACAACTAGGAGCAAACCAACCACTCCTAGAACCTCTGAAATCCCCAGCTATTTCTTTATAGAGGCAAAGGGCCAGTGAAGGTCCCTTATTTCGTATAAGGGCAGCCCTATGCCAAAGGTGACAAGTTGTAGCAAAAGTCATGTATATTAATTCTTGGAGACCTCCTTTATTTCTTTCAAAAAATGTATATCCCTAAGAATATAGATGGAATTTAATCCCCAATCTTGTTGAAGCAGGTATTGAAGTCCTTGGAACTGGAGAGTGAGAAAGGTTTGAAACAGCCAGCATTATCCCCTACTTCAAAGAACAGCAGAAGTCTTTTAGCTAGCAGTGATTTTTTTTTTTTTTAATCAGAATCAGTAGCCTGTCAGTGGAGAGGAATCCACTCCAAATTAACAAGGTAGGGAAGTAGGAAAGGTGGTCCACAGATAAATATTTTGCCAGTCCCATTTCCCTGTCTTTAACCATTCTTCAGGGCTGAGAGGCAGTAACAGAGAATGCTTCCTTGTTTGGCCATTGAAATTATGAAAGTGTTGAGGCACCTGGGTGCTCAGTTGGTTAAGCGTCTGCTTTTGGCTTGGGTCATGATCCCAGGGTCCTGGAATCGAGCCCCATGTCGGCTCCCTGTTCAGTGGGGAGCCTGCTTCTGCTGCTCTCCCTGCTCGTGGTCTCTAATAAATAATTTTTTTTAAAGATTTATTTATTTATTTGACAGAGAAAGAGAGAGACGGCCAGTGAGAGAGGGAACACAAGCAGGGGGAGTGGGAGAGGAAGAAGCAGGCTCATAGCGGAGGAGCCTGATGCAGGGCTCGATCCCAGAACGCTGGAATCATGCCCTGAGCCGAAGGCAGACACTTAACGACTGAGTCACCCAGGCGCCCCTCTAATAAATAATTTTTTTAAAAAATCTTTATTAAAAAAAAGAAAAGACAATTATGAAAGGGCCTTTTCTGGTATCCCAAACTTTTGTTTTCCATCTCGTATTGGTTTATAAGGGTATCTTCAGAATTCTTTAGAATGTATCCAAAGAAATATGTGATAATCTATTCCTATGTTTCCAGGATATGGAAAAGTTGCTCTAAATTTCCTTTAAGGTAATGAATCATTGAACATTGCATCAAAAACTGGGGATGTACTGTATGGTGACTAATATAACAAAATAAAAATTATTTAAAAAAATAAATTTCCTTTAAGGCTTAGAAGCAACCCAAGACTTAGCAATTGTTTAATAAGAGTCAAAATTCTGTGTTCCATATCTTTATTATCAAGACTCACAATGATTATTAACAAGTTCCCCAGCACTTTAGCTTTGGTTTCCCATTTTGCCAGTTATAGACTTCTGAGAGTTAAGGGCCTCGTTCTAGGCTTTTATAGTCCGACAGTATGGTGCTGTTCAAACAGTAGTTATTTAATCAAGGCTTTATAATCAGCATTATAAACCAAATGATAATATAAACAGAGCTTATAAACATGACCTAAAATAAAATCACACTTGTAGCATGACTCTGAAATGCCAAATCTGCTTCAATGGCTGTTTCCAAATATTAAAAGCCATATAGCATGACAAAAAATGAGTAGCTATGAGAAACTGTCCTTGTTAACTCTTTATACTTGTTATTTACTGAACCGGAGACACAAGAAGCTTTACGAGAGGAAAGCTCAAATCCAAGGAAGTATTTTTATTAGGCAGACCAACCCCACCTCTCTTTATTGCCCGGTATATTTGTGCAGCTGTTAGCGAATGTTTACAATCTGAGAAATCTAGGCACAATAAAGTTTATGACTGGGGGCTAGATCAGCCCTAGGGAGAAGAGAGACTTTCCAGGGGGCAACACTGCCTGACTTTTCTTTTTCTTCATAAGGCTAAAGTTCTGGACAACAATACAGCAAATTTTATATATTTTTACGTAATCATGCATTTGTATGTTTGTGTATATCTTCATGGCAGAGAAGGCAAGAGAAAATGGTATAAGGGAAGGAAAGAGTTCAAAATAGTATAAAATTAGAAACAATGTGTCCCACAAGAGGGAATTGCAACATAAACTATGGTACATAATATCATAATCACAAAAATTAGCAAGTATGTGGTCAACATGGATGCATGGCATATGAACTGTCTAGGGAGTAAAATTTTTGCTCTACCCTCTTAGATACAGTTTCTGCGGATCGGCAAATTAAACTGACAAATGACAGACTGACAGGAGAAAAACGGTTATTCATATTAAGTTAGAGACTTACCTACCTAAATTAGTAGGGGAATGAGAAGAGAGGAGAAAAGGTTTCTATGGGAAGAAAAAATAAGTTTCTTTAGGAAAGACAAATGGGTTTTTAGAAGAACAAACTGGAGATTAAAAAAAAGTTTGTGATAATATCTGTTTATGAATGTGTGAGTAGGTCTTTTCCATCTTCATGGCCACGAATGATTTGATTTATGGTAGGATTACTCTTGTTCTCTCTTCTAGAAGTAGACCCATCCCGAAGAGGGATTTATGACAGCCCATTTTTCAGAAGTTTCTGCTTTTAAGGAGATAACAGAGGCACCAAGAAGGCTTCTTTCTCCATCTGTTGATTCTCAATCTCCTTCAACTCAAAATAATCCTTATGTCAAAGTGGCATATGCCGATCCCCTTCAATATAAAGTTGTATCAGGTGAAGAAAATCAGAACTAAAATAACATGAATGTATTCACTGACTTTAAAATGTAAAAAAAAGGATGCATGATCATGGCAGAGATCAGAAATGAGTTTGGAAAAAGAAAACACTTTTAACAGTTATTAAGTTTCGTGTTCTGTAGATTTACTAAAGTTCACAGCCATCAGTCATTTTTTAAGTGAGGGAGAGGTATTAGAATATTAAGAAGAAATCCAATCAGGAAGAGAGAGAAATAGTGGAAAAAGAGAAAAAGTAGAAAGGTAGTGAGAGGAAAAGAAAGGCACATAAGGGGAGGGGGAACACACACACACACACACACACAGGAAACATTTACCAAAAGCAAAACTGACAGACAGGAACTAGTGGCAGAAAATGGGGTATATGACTGTGTAGGTTGTGTATTAATTATGTAGGTCTCACAACAACCCTATGTGCTGTTATTAGCTCCATTTTGCAAATGACAAAACTGACTCACAACATGAGTTAAATAATCTGCTTAGTTATTTAGGCGAGGAGGAGAGGATTCAGGCCAACTCGGACTTCACACTCTAGCATTTTGCCCTGATGCTTCTGATGCAAACATGTCAACATTTCAGAAGATACTTTTCCATCATCCCTTGAAATTAGTGACAAATGATCCAGCAATATAACATAGACATTTTTTTTAAAAAATAGCCTCCACACCCAACGCGGCACCCAACATGGGTCTTAAACTCATGACCCTGAGATCAAGACCTGAGCTGAAATCGAGAGTCAAATGCTTAACCTACTGAGCCACCCAGGTGCCTGTAACATAGATCTTTCTGACATCCAAAACATTTTTTCTGCCTTTGTTTTGATAGTTTATTTTTGAAATATTTATCCCCCCCCCCAATTCTAAAGCTTTCCATCTTTAGAGAAATGACAGTGCTCTTCCCTTTCATCTGCACCACTAGAGTAGAGCACATTCATTCATTCCCTCCTTCATTCAGCAGGTGAAGTGCCCACCATGTGTCTGCCTATGGCTGAGTAAAATTCCCTAGCGCCATCCTCAAAGAACTGCACAGTGACCTTTGGAGTACAGCCTGGAACCCAGTCCCTAGTCTGGCGTCTAACAAACCATGCAATCTTGAATACAAGAGGTTAGGGTCAAAACCCTGATTCTTATTTTCTCTCAGTTTCTAAATAGGAATTTTAAGGCAGGAATTCTCTCATGACTTTGGCTTTATGCTTTGGCATTAGAAATGCCTCTCACATTTCTTTGATCCCTAAAAGCAGATTTAGCATCAGAGAAATATCACAGTGGAAAGATGTTCCAGGCAACACCTAAGAGGTCTCCTAAATTTGGATCTTCTTATATTATCATTGTTTCTGACTTCAAGCACCGTGGTCATACTTTCCCAGCTGTGCCAGCATAACTTGCCAACACTGACTGAACAATATCTTAAAACAACGGTGCTGGGCCCACCTATCCAATTTGGTTGTAACTGAAGAAACCTGAGGACTTCATTCCTCTTAGTAACACAGTGATCTTTCTTCTTTCCATGATTCATCTTTTGGGAAGGGTGTACTCCCGAGTTTTAAAATAAGGCTCAGGAATGAGATAAGAACTCTTCCCTATTTGAATTAGGTCCTTATGCATTCCTAACTTTTTTGAACACCTACGATGTGCCAGACTGTGCTGTTAGGATTATATAGAAAGACGGAGTTCCTGCCCTGGAGGAATTCACAATCTAAAGATGAAGAAAGGAAGGAAACAAAGTGTTGTAAGATTGGATTGTAAGTGTTAGGATATTAGTAAGTATTGGCTGTCACAGGAATCAACAGAAGGGGAATTTAACTCAGACTGGAGGAGTCTCGGCACATTCCAGAGGGAATGATATCTGAGTTTTGAAGTTCACCAGGGAAATAAGTGGGGAGATGTATTACAGGGAGAGAGAAAAATGGACCTACATTGGGATAAAGCTTAAGATAGGAGACTGGAAGTGGAAGAAATTACATTGCAGCAGTAGCAAGGAACAGACTACAGAAAGGGTCTCTTATGCAATGCTAAAGAGTTTTAACTTATTGGGACACCTGGGTGGCTCAGTTGGTTAAGCGTCTGCCTTTGGCTCAGGTCATGATCCCAAGGTGCTGCGATCAAGCCCTGCATCAGGCTCCTTGCTCAGTGGGGAGCCTGCTTCTCCCTTTGCCCCTCCCCCTGCTTGTGTGCGCGCTCGAGAGCGCTCTCTCTCTCTCTCTCTCTGACAAATAAATAAAAATCTTAAAAAAAAGGGGGGGTAACTTATCTAGGAGGTGAGACTGAAAAACATTAGCATGCAATGACCAGCATGTGGAGAATGGACAAAAGGTGATCCCAAGGGCCAGAAAATCAGTTGGGAAACTACCACAGTGTCAGCTGAATCTAATGAAATGGCAGTGAGAATGGAGCAGAGAAGACAAATTACAGAAGTGAAGGAGGAAAGGGGTCTGAATGGGAGGGATTGTCATTCACCAAGATAGATGAGAAGGAATAGATTTGGCTGGGAATTCCTTTTTGGATATGTTGAAGTTGAGGTGCTTACAGGACCTTCAAGTGGATGTTTCCAGTCCATGTCTGGACATGTGAGTCTGGAACACAGGAGAGAAACCTTGGGCTGGGAGTATGGTTGAAATCATCGGTATACCGATGACAGGTAGTCATACTGTATTGGCTTGCACAAGGAGAGTACTCCCTGAGAAAAGGGTGGATGGTAGTACCCAGGGTACATCAACAATCAAAGCGCAGGAGACTTGAGAAGTGGCTGCTGGATATTTTGAAAGAAAACCAGAGAAGAGGTGTCAAGAAACCTAAGAGAGAAGACTATTTGAATGAGAGGGGAGTAGCCAGGAATGTTGAATGCTGAAGAGAGGTCAAATAAAATAAAAACTACAAGGAATCGGTGTATTTATCTAAGGAGTTCATTGTGGACCTTTGAGATGAATGTTTCCTTGGTGTGGTGGACTCAGATGGCAGAATGCAGTAAGTGAGAAACGGGGAAGTAGGAGCCTCAAATGTAGTCAGGAATGCAGTGCAGGGGTTTGGTTAACTTTTGTCCTGGTCTCAGCGTGCTTTTACTATATTCTCTCTTCTCCTGACACGTTTTCCAATTATTCTATTCTTCCTAGTTTTCCGTAAACAGCTGCAGGATTCTTGGGTTCCTTGTGAATTTTCCTCCATCTAATTACTAATATATGCATACTTATTATTTCTGGAAGATAACTGACCTCGGGATGAAATAGGGCTGGATTTGAATCCTTAGCCAGCACCCTCAAGTAGTTACGTTTTGTATTTTGTTACGCAGGAGTTTGGGTCTGTATGGAAATCCTATCAAATTAGCCAGGAGTTGGAACGGAAGCTCTGCGGGGATGGAGACAGCGCCTCCTTCCACTTTTCTGTGCAACTCTGGGGAACTATCTTCTCTCCGCATAGTCACAGGACCTAGGAACGGCCTCGTCAGCTCGTGGTGAGCTCACGATCGTAGCTCCTCCCATTACACAGTTAGAGAACCCATCCGTTCCTAAACAGTGTGTAGGTTGTGTAGAGAGATCTGATTGGCTGTTGACTAGCTAAGGATTGACTCTATCCAGGGATGTTGTCCAAACCGCAAGAAGTGTCTGTTGGTGCAAACATAGCCACCCGGGGCCAAACGTTTTAACAAGTTATGAATCGGGCACGGTTCCTGGGAATGAGGGTTTGAACTGGGCAGAAACCCCCATGAACCTTGCACAAACCCCTCGATCTTTGCAGCCTGATCTGCAAAGTGTTAACACTTAGTGGATGCTGTGCTCTGCTGCCACCACCTACCTTCGGGACTGAAGAAACTATTCCCCCAGCCGCTGGGAGCCTGGCCAGACCGCAGCTCTGGTCCGCCATCCTCTCCGGAGTACTTCTCTAGGGAGGGGACAGCCTCCCCGCCGACAGTCGTGGCCTCTTTCCAGAAACAGTCTGCATCCGCAGACTGCTCCCTGCGTGGCCGGAAAGGCCAGCTCCCCGCCGCGGAGCAGCGCGCGCCGGCTGTCCCCCCGCCTCAGTGTGGGCTCCGACGCCGGGGTCTGGCTCGGCTGGGCGCGGCCGCCGCCGGAGAAAGGAAGGAAGGAACTAGAAAAGGAAATAAAAGGGAAAGGAGGAGGAGAAAGGCAGCGAGCTGTCGGGCAAATGCCGAGGAAGAGAAGGAAACGCGTCCTCGGGCGCCGCAGGGCTGGGCAGCGGCCGCACCACGCAGCGAAGCGCTCTGAGCGCGCGCGGAGGGCAGCAACCCCGCCCAGCGCGCCGCCCCCCGCCCGGGCCGCCGTCGGGTCGAGGTCCCCGCAGCTCGCCCCGCCAAGCGCCTGGCACGGTGGCGGAAACCGCGAAGCCACGCGGCAGTACCTCTTCGGCAGCATCGCCTTGGCAGCGGCTCACAGCCAGGCACCGGAGTGCATGCATCCTGCCGAGCACCGGGTCCGCGCTGGGCAAAGCCTTGTGGAAAACCGACCTAGGGCTCCCGGGTCCAGTTGGAACACAGAGCCGCTGGGGGTAAAAGGCCGAGGGGTTTTACAGGAAAATACAGGATCGGGGTCCTTTCTATAAGAATCTGGCACGCGCTGCCAGCCTTGTTCATTATGTCTTCAAGGTGGTCTCACGACCCGTGCCGGCACGGGGCATCTCAACCGCAGTATTAAGGATACACTGAGGTCAGCGAGATGTCAACATTGATACCAAGTTTCTGGAACAAAGGATTCTACAGAAAAACAGGTGAAGGGAAGGCTTCAAGATTGAGGAAGAGAAAAGAAAGTGTTCAAAGTCAAGCCTTACTGAAGCATTAGTGTATATCTTAATTTCCATCCATTTTTACGTTTCTGTGGCGGTTTAAAAGGTCTTAGGAGCGCAGTGAATGTGGGAAACACTTCCCTGAAAGCTGTAACTTCTTTCAGAGTCAGAAAGTCCACACTGTGGGGGCCGGGGTCGGGGGGTTGCTGGGTGACTGTGGGTTAAGGGTCTGCCTTGGGCTCAGGTGCTGATCTGGCATAATCTCTGGGTCCTCCAATTGAGCCCGCCTCAGGCTCCCTGCTCAGCGGGGAGTCCGCTTCTCTCCCTCTCCTTCTGTCCCTACCCCCCCACCAGCTCTCTCCCTCTCTCAAATAAATAAATAAAATCTTTAAAATGTAAAATAAAATAAAGTCCACACCGGGAAAAAGCCTTATAAACGAAACCAGTGTGGAAAATTCTTCGCTCACATCTCCATTTTCCTTCAACACCGCAGAATTCACATTTAGGGAAAGCCTTAAGTGCAGCAAATGTGGGAAATTCTTTGGCCAAAGCTCCGGCCTTATTGTACAAAAGAGTCCACACTGGAGCAAGGCATTGTGAGTGCAGAGTATGTGGGAAACTGCACTGGTGATTGTGACTTCATTCAACATAGAAGAGTTCATATTGGGAGAAAGGCCTCATGAGTGCGGGGAATGTGGGAAATTCTTTAGAGCCCAATCTGCTCAGCACCAAAAAGTTCACACCAGAGAAAGGCCTCACCAGTGCAACAAATATGAGGATGTTTTCAGCCAAAGGTATAACCTCCTTCAGCACCAGAAAGTTTACCGCCACACAGGAAGGCATCTTGTGCTGGGCAAATGCACGAAGATCTTTAGCCAAAGGTCCGCTCTGATTCAGCACTAGAAACTTCACAAAGCAGGAGCGTCTGAGTGGCCCAGTTGGTTGTGCTTCCAGCTCCTGGTTCAACTAGGGTCATTATCTCCCGGTCCTAGGACAGAGCCCCTGGATGGTCTCTGCACTCAGCAGGGAGTCTGCTTGAGGATTTTCTCTCTCCCTCTGCCCCTCGTCCCACTCAGACCATGCACACTCTCTCTCTCAAATAAATACATAAATCTTAAAAAAAAAAAAAGGAAGGAAGAGAAAGAAAGAAAGAAAAAGAAAGAAAGGACTTCACAAAGCAGATAAGCTTTAAGAATGCAGTAAATTTGAGAAAGCCTTCAGCTGATTCATTTCCTAGGCACAGGGAAGTTCACATGAAACAAAGCCATAGACATGTAGGGAACAAGCTCTCTCCTTGTTCAGTATAATGACACTGAAGGAGAACCTTCATGAGGGAGACACATTCCTGAAGTTGACTCATCCATCTGAATATAATCCCCCCCATTAGTTCCCAGATATGTGGGAAGCTTCCAGCAGCTGTTTTGTACTCCCTAACTTGCTTGGAGCACTTGCCAAAATTGTCACTGCCCATTACTGTGGCACAAGTCATCTCAGCTCTACCACCTGCCAGGTCTCCATGGTGTGCATTAGTCACTCCCAACCTGTTCAGGAGAGTAGACATCTGTGCTCTCTCTAGAGAAAATAATGAGCAGTGCGAGTCTTTATGGGGACCTGTTCCTTTTTCTCTAATTAGGGCACATCCCTGACCCATTTGTATCCTAAAGGACCTTATCTCCGTTCTGCCGGTCACTTGCAGAGGAGATTCACCTTCCTGGACATTGTTGTTCTCCAGTTATGCTCATGATGGATTTTTCCAGCCTCCACATCACCAACTTGTGACTCGTGAGCTGCCTGCCTCAGCTCACTTTGGTTTGTGAAATAATAAAGGCCTCATTATTTAAACCAAAAATCAAAAACAAAACAACTCTAAAGGAGCATCCCAATTTCAGAGCTCCCTATGGAGGGGTATGGGTCTTTGCATCACAGCCTGACTTCTCCCTCTGCCCCTTCCTGCCTGTTTCCCATCTGTCCTTTTGGCTCTTATCATGAAAAGTTTTCTATCACTTCTATCAAGGCTTAGTGCCCTCCTAGCTTGCATACATTTTGCGTTGTAGGGAACACAACAGGGGTTCCTGCCTTGCTAACATTGTGCTCCTTTTCTCTGTGCTCTGCATTAACTTGCAAAATTTGCTCTTAAGAGTATTTTCACTCAGCTCAAGGGCAGCTTCACGGGTGTACAACCTGCATAGCTGCATGAAACCCAGTTCTTAAAAGGGCCCCACACTTGGTTTAGTGTTCTGCAGTTGCTGTCTTCGAAATTCTTCATCAGTTTTGAACAAGGGCCTGGTCTTTTCATTTTGCACAAAATATATAACTGGTTCTGCCTTTGGCCACTTGCCTCCTAAGACATGATACGGGTCTCCTGGTCCTTGAAAGAACCCACCCTTGACATGTGGCCAAAGGCTTAGTGACTTCACTGGTTAGATCTCTTTTGGCTCCAAGCATCTTTGCTTTACCTGTTCAGGTGAACACTTATCTGGTATAACTCACTTTCCACACTTCTCTGCCTTCTGACAAAGTTCTTCTAGAGAGATAATCAACCACTACCTTCCCCAAACCCTGCTAGGCCCAAGCTGGTGTCATTTACAGACCTATGGGAGTAGGTTCTCAGTATATGTTTATCATTGGTAAACTGACTTATTAGACTTCCATAAGAAATCACCTAAATCCTGTACTGTTTAAAGCAGTAATTGTCTTCATTAATTCACAGTCCCTCACCAGTTATACTTACTTGGCTTGGGCATAATTTGGTTCTCTACCCTAATTTATTTTTTGTGATAGATGCTCAGTTACTATGTTTAATATACTCATCCATCCACTCAGTTTCTGGATCATTTCTTGTAATTCTTTTTCATGTGCCCAAAGAGTCTTCTGCAAATAGATGTTCAGAGACGTTTGATAGTGAATTGGTTTTGCTTTTGCTAATGTACAGAAGGTTATGGTAGACTAGAAGGAACATAGACTTTGAAGTCAAAAGGGTCCGAATTGGATCTTGCCATTATGAGCTGCACCAAAGCTCCATTTCCTCATCTATAAAAAGGATGATTAGAAAGGCTTCCCTGTGTGATTGTTGTGAAGAATTAATGAGATAGTATATGCAAAAGAGACCCTTAATATTCATTTCCCCTTCTCAATCTTCTGAAAAAGCAAGGTTAGTTAGAGTCATTCATGCAGCACTGCTCTTTTAGGTTTTTGTTCAGAACAAGATTCTGAACCATATATATACAAAGGCATAATTGATCATGTCTAAGGAAACACTGAAAGAGGTGACGTATCATTCCTTCACCATTAAATACTATGTGTGGCTTAATATTTAAGATATCTAATGTCCATTTCCCCACTAGAATAAGATCAATGAAAGTATAATTCAATGCATTAACTTATTCAACAAACATTAATGATCAATGATTCAACATTTTCTCCTCATTGCTAAACCTATAAAGAGCGCTAGGTATGGAATTTGAACAAAACAGGACAGACAGATCTCTACTGCCATGGAGTTGACCAAGTTACCTTCAGGGAATACAATATAGAAGAGATCCTTGTGCCAATGGAATGCAACTATTCAATTAACAACAGGACATTAAAAATTGCTTATGTTAAATGCATAATGTTAAGGTCTACAGGATCACTGCCAAACCCCTATTTCTATTTTTTTAAATACATAGAAATGCTACAGTGAAATATACCACATGCAAAATATTAGAAAATCATCATGACTATTTTCCTTTGATGTACCAGTAAATATTTTGGAAGAGGGAAATAAAAAAAGACAAATTTTGTCTCAGATCAAATCAAAAAAATTTTAATAGATAAGTGTATACACTCTTTCCAAAGATTCTTCAAACTAATTTTGCAATTTGGCTACTAATTCCCAACCATTCATTGGCTCTTGTATATCAGTGTTCACAGGATCACATAATAAATATTGGGAGTCTGAATTCCAAATAAACACACTTGGATTTTTAAAAGTGCTTAATGGATGTACTTTATTAAAATGGTATTTTGAACACTGAGATATATGATTTTAGTCTGATCACAATTACTCTAATACATACATTTAAAACAATGGTCAAAGCAATTACATCAACTCACTAGGAAAAATTACAAAGTACACACAAGTAGCACTTTGGTTAAATTGTAAAACAATGTACACAGGAGCACTTCAGCAGACTAAATTAATTTAGGACACATTAAGGTACTAAATTTTGTACTGAAATCCAACGGCAGATGAGTCATTCTTGGAGGTGGAAGAATTCCATGGTTTCACAGTCCAGAACACTCATTTGACCATCAGTGGACCATTTCAGCCATCTAACAACCAGTGGGAGCCACCAGAATCCATGGATCTCATTCCAGATACCAAAAGCAACAGGCAGGTCATCAGAATTTGGCTTGCAAAGACATGACATTTTACTTCTGCGTAAGTCATCCAGATAAGTGAATCTAATAAGTACAATAAAATGTAATCCAACCAAAATTTTATATCACTTTCTGCAGAAAGAGTATGTGAACTGAAGTGCTAAATACAAATCCATGTTTGTATTTAACTGTTTGATGCTAAACTTTAACCATGCCTTCTCCTGCCTTGAAGCATTTTCTTACTATCATATTACCATGAAATTAAATCCTTGTCCATTCTTAGAAAGGAAACTAAATGTCCTGTCTGATATTGAAGAGTTAGCATAGACCTAAAACATTCTCTAACAGGATTCGTTAAAAAAAAAAAAAAGAAAATCAAATTCCACTTTGAAAAAATAATTTCTATTCAGACAATGTACGAATAATTCTTCAAAGCAAATAATTTCTTTTTAATTTAGGAACTTGAGAGAAGTTCACATCATAGAGTGCAGAGATTCAAAACTGTTCCCTTCAAAACAAACTCATTTTTTTCCGGAAAAAAATGCATAAGACTTTGAAGCACTTAAACACAAAAATCTACAACAAATAAACAGTTGATGGAGAGAAGGACAGCATTTACTTTTGAATATATTAGGTACTTAAGAACTTATACTTGTGAAAAATCACAATGATTTATTTTAAGAATATTTTGCCAAGTCAATGTTGGCAAATAGTTTGGCAACACATTTGATAAAGATGATTTATATTCTACATATAAATGAAGGGCAAGTGTAAATTATAATGGATTTAGGTTTAATTACATTAATATATACTCTACACTATACCTACACCCACATGGTAATAGCCACATGGTAAATTCACAGTTATAACTAAAAAACTGTATTTAGAGCAGTCCTTTCTTCACTACTATTTGCATAATTCCTTGTAGGCTTCTTATCTTTTGTGGATTACAGTAACCTACAAATTATACTTCAACATTGCGGCTTAAAAAACAAACACCAGTATGTATTTATGCTTTAGTCAAAGTTGACTGATTTTTGAGTTTTAAAAGCTTTTCAGGCAAAGCAGAGCACAGTCTACCCCAAACCAAGGCCTAGACAACCCTACAAATTCCTCTTTGTTAAACCTGGCACTCGCCTCAGTGCATCAAAAGTGACTTTTGAGCTTGACAACATCACTCCCGCCCTTAGTTTTTAAAGTAAAAGAGAGGAATAATCATGTGAAGAATTCAGATCAAAAATGAAACCTTCATTTTCAGAATGTTGTTTTGTGCTTTAGAGTTTTTGTTTGCTTGTTAGTTTGGAAATTCTCCATTTTCCCAAGTGAAGCTTCTATATTTAGGTTCTGGGACCTAACTCAGATAGAACAAGAAAGTGTTCCAGCTTTCTTAGCCTACCTTTGGTTCTTCACTTCCCAGACAAGGAACAGGAGACTATTTTCTTTCCTGTAATGTTTTTTACTTTCACTAAGCTTCCTTGGGGAAAAAACATTGAAATACTTCTTTGTCACCTTCGTCTTGTCAAAGGAAAATTCCTGATTAATATATGCAGGAAAACTCAAGATTTATTTTCTTCCATTCCCAAAGGTGAGAAGATGTGAATATTTATTTTGGGCCATCTTCTTTCTAACAAACCTTTAAATAAAACATAAAAACAGAAAACAAGTCGACCACAAAAACTGAGAGTAGAAGGCATACACTCCACCATCTTTATCTTCTTGGTTTCTTTTTTTGCTTGTTTCTACAACAAAACTCCACATCATTCTTAACACTTAGTATTTTCCTCACATCCTAGTATTTTATTTGCAAATTACCATATAGCAATGTAGCTTCAACATGCTAGTCTGCTTCTGTTTTCCACATCATTTACCCACCACAAAATATCTCCTACAGCCATTTTAAATTCATTTCCTCACCTGCCAATACCACTGGTTCTCCACTATAAAACTGTCTTCCGTTTGTCAAGAGTCCTTGAGGATAAACATATCAATAATTTAAAGCTAACTGGTGAAGGAGCTATGCAAGATTGTTCCCTTTAATTCTCTATTATTCCAACATTTACATATGTACATACACTCACACATATAACAAATTTACATTGTCTGCCAAAATAAACTGCAGATGTAATTCCAAACATGATGTAGAGATTCACATTTTAACAGCAAACTTACATGCAGATGTAAGGAAGTATAGTTTTACATTCCTAAATTATATCAGCAAGCTGAACTATAGAATGCTTTAATGTTTTAGATTTATTCTTTGTTATGAATCATAGAAATAAGTGAAAAGGAGACATAAACCTCACATTATGTCTATAGCATTGTCAGTCGATGTGGTATCATTTTTACTGACACATTATCCAACTTGCTTACTCTATACAAAAAGTGACATAAACATACTATATACAAAACACAAAACAGAGTTAGAGATAACAAATGGAAACTTTATACAAAGTACTTGATACTGTCAGTATTTCAGTTCATATAGCTTTGACCAAAAGCCTCAGCCTGTACATACTTCTCTGATTTAAAGGAGTAGTCTGTGTAACTATATAGCATTCTTAGCTACAGAAAAAGAAGAATGGAGACCAAGGGGCACAGCTGAAATATGAAAGTGCACTGTCGTAAATACACGCACGCTTTAGCAGTGCCATAGTCTGTAAATTAATGTCTTCTGCACTGTGAAGTTTACCAGTAAGTGGTCCAGGATACAAAATATAGTCACACAGAACTCAGTTTTCACACTTACTCCTTGGTAGAACTATTAAAAATAAACACTTGCAGCTAACACATTGCAGAGCTGTCAAATGCCTACTAGTGTTGCAGAACTCTAAGGCAAGAATCTGTCCAAATGAATAAAGAACACAACTGATCAAAAGAAACTCATAGCTGCCTAAGAGTTTTAGAAAATTAGAAATTTAACACTCAGCAAGTGCGTCAAAACCACTTTTCATTTGCTCACTCAACTTTGAAACTCACAATAGCTGAATTACACACATATTTATACTGAGTATGTACAGCTGAACATAAATATGACAGATATTTATGAAACACTACGATGTAAATGGCTAGAACGTTTACACTGACTTGTGTACTGATCTAGTGAGTCACAGAGTCACCCCGACACAGCTGACTTGTTTGATCTAGTAAGTTTCTTGACATACTCAGTGAAAAACCACTTCACAGAAGTCCCAGCAAACAATCAGGCCCATCGTCCACTGGAGGCAAAGCTTCTGCTGAATGAGAAGTTGATTTCAGAGTTCTTGTATTTTCCCCAGGCACCAAAAGGCACTACTACCGCAGTACTGTTATCTTCACTACCATACTGTATTGCCTGCAAGGTTTAGCAGGAAGGAAGAAAAAAACACGCCAGATCAGAGTCTGTATGAAGAAACATCATCGTTCCTCTGGAAGGCTATAATTTCATTCAAAATACAGTTACTAAACGAGTAACTTCACAGCGGTTTGTGACTCATTCACCATGTATCAGGTTCACACAGTTTATTAGATTGTACGTAGAATAACAGATGACCCCCCCCCCGAAAAAAACCGACCATATTAACTATATGCCATGTAGCAATTTTGGCAACAGAAATACCAGTGGACTAAGACACAAGATGTGCAGCTCTTAAAGAAGAAAACAAAACATTCAGCATAGGGACTAATACAAGGTAAAAAGTAATAACCTAAGGAAATGAATGTATAAGATATAATGACAATATTATGCTCCCTACAAAATGGAAAAGTGGCATAAACTAAATTTCCTATAGTAGGAGAACTGTAAATCAATTTTAGGAACTAATTCAAATAGCAAATGACATAGTCATCATTTTAAGAAGTGCTTGGGGTTATATTTAACAGCAAATGTATTTCAAAAGAATTAAAGCCTGAGGCCAAAACTGTGAATGAAAGGGTTGATAAAAATATCTGATATAAAAAGCATCAAAATATAAAAAAGTTTTACAAACAAGTCGAAAGACCAAAACAGAAAAGTTTGCAACATCAAAGTACTAATATACTTAACATATAGGAAGTTGTTACAATAACCCTGAAAAAGACAAACATGCCTACAAAATAATGGAAGAACACTATACACAGACAAGAAATACAACTGCTAATGAACCTGTGCAGATGGTTAGTTCCACCAACAATGAAAAAAGATGCAAATTTAAAACACTACAATTTGACTTTTCTACTTATCAAATTGGCAAAAACTATGATAAGCATTTGGAGAAACAGAAATTTATAAACATGCTAAGGAAAGGATAAATTGGAATAGCATTTCTGGAGGGCGATTTATTAAAAGTTTTAGAATACAGTGTATCCTTTCACCTAGCAATTTTCTAAGAGCTTTACCTAAGAAAATAATATATGAAGGAAATAGATAAGCACAAGTAGATACGAGAATGTTTATACAGTGCTCCCCTGCTCTATAATATGGAAAACTGAACATAAACTAAATTTGCTGATTAGGGGAACTAGTAAATGAATTACTGTACACAAATATAGCAGAATGCCATGCAGTCATTAAAATATCTTTGCTCGTGTGAATGAGAACACACATATCTCCGAGAGGTAGGTGAAGTTGGGAAAGAAGTGATCACCCACGGGATTGGGCCCATTTCTGTAACCTCATGAACACACACAGTAACCAAGAGAATAATTCATGCTTGCCCACCTATTTTCAAGCAAATAATGCTTTTTAAGTGAGGTCTTATGTCTTTATTACAAATATTAGCACTTAAAAGTTTGGGCTAAATTTGCCTTCCCAGTGGCAAAGGTAAAAATTGGGAAAGGCAAAAATAGCTATGAAATTAAAGCATGATTCGGGACGCCTGGGTGACTCAGTCGGTAAGCAGCTGCCTTTCGCTCAGGTCATTGATCCCAGCGTCCTGCGGATCTGGGATCAAGTCCTGCATCAGGCTCCTTGCTCAGCAGGGAGCCTGCTTCTCCCTCTGCCTGCCACTCCCCCTGCTCACATTCTCTCTCTGACAAATAAATAAATAAAATCTTTTAAAAATATTAAAGCATGACTCTAATGATCAGTGATGGCTATAACTTCAAAGAGCTATCTATCCAAATACAATATTAAACAACACATGGAAATTTTACATTTTCTTTACTGGGTATCACTGGGTATTCCCAAATTTAGCTCTGATTGACACACTCACATATAACCTATCCATACACCTTTCTGAATTTGTTTGTTTTTTTTCACACATCCATTCTAAAAAACCAGACGTTGACTACCCTATAGTGTTCCTACACTGGATATTTACTTGGAGCAGTCCAGTTTAACGGTTTATGGTTGAATCCAGGAGCTTGGCTGTCTGGGTTTGAAGCCCAGTTCTGCAAGTTAATAGTTTTGTCATCTTGAATAAGTTACTTAACTTCTCAGCCTCTCTGCCTCGGTTTTCCTTATCTGTGGAAAGGGATAATACTATCTCTAACCTCAGAAGGTTACTGTGATGATTACATGAGTTAAATATATGTGAACAGAAGAGTGTCTGACACATAGTAAGTGATATTACTATTAACTATTATTGTAATTTATTATTGCTACTACTATCATATCAAGATGTGTACAAATCCAAAAAATAAACATACACGTTCTCTGGCACACAAGTTTTACTTAACTGCTTGGGAGAACTGTAAAAAATTTTTAAATGGAAATATTATGGAATCAAGTGTAAAATTCCTTGTAATACGAAGCCAAAACATAAGATTTCAAAGAAATCTCAAGCCTGTAGTAAACTTTCCGGGCTGTACTAAGACCTGCATCTGGGTTGTTCTTTTCTCTGCCCCACCCCACCCCCACCCCACCCCCACCTCACCCCAAATTCTGCTAGACTTTTCTAGCAGAAGATCTGCCGTGTCACCTGCTCAATCACAGCATGGGCTGCTTCATTGGGATCATGGCACTGATTGACAAAGTCACAGATCTCTTGACTATTCACCATGAAGTTAATTCCATCCGTAGTGAGGACCAGGAAGCTGTCATCGGCATGATGCAGCTGCAATCAGAACCAAATACATAGACTCAGCCTTCGAATAATCTTTAAAATTCAAAGATTTTATGTTTGCTGAGTGGTCATCTGTGTTTAAAAGCTTAACAGTGATAATGGAAGGCCGATATATTGGGCAAAATTAGCAACATTTAGCATCAACCACCAAGGACAAACCCAACATGTACTTGGTAATAGCACAAAGAAAGAAGCTAGACAGCCAAACGCTGAGAGGCAAGCATGTGGTAATGGTGGAGAGCACGGTCTCTGGAGCCAGGCTTCCTGGGTTTGCAATCTGCCTCTGCTTTTTGGCTAGGCAAACATAGGTAAGTTCGCCTATGCTCTAGATTTGTTTTCTCTGTAAAATGGGGTGGTAGTAGCCATTCTGGACAAAGCCTGGCGCATAGTAAACACTACGTAAGTATTTGTTAGACACAATGAATATAAGTGGGATAGCTATGAGACTAGAAATCATTCAATGAACAATCCCCTGCTGCCATCGTTGGGAGCCTCTGTGATATAGTACTAGGTACGGGCACTTGCAAGAGGGAAGTGTCAGCTCACAACGGGGTGTGTGTTGAGGGAACTGCAGTGTCACTGGGGCACTGACTGGTAGCATGCAAAAGATGTCCGAGAAAGGGAGGTGGTGCAAAAGGGAAGTGAAGGTCAGATTCCGAGAGGTAGTGACACTGGATGATAGGTGTCAGTAAGAAAGGACGGTAGAGCCATTCTACCAGGCTAATTCCAGCGCAGGGTAGAGTAAAAACCAAGCACTTCACCCTACAGTAGGCCAGTATCTTATTTTATCTGAAAAGTTCATCTATCCTTCCATAAACTACTCCTTTTAAAAGTCATACTGGCTTCAGTTAAGGCTTCTAAGAAAGCCTGTAGCTGGAAACAATCCTGCCTTCATTCCTTGCATGGGAATCAACTGTTGCAGATTGTTACCTTAATCCTCTTTGTTTCTGGTTCTGCTATCACACCACTGGTTTTAAGATCCAAATCTCCAAGACTCCTTGTCATTGCAAGTCTGCCATTCACATGAGGCTGTCCCAAACTATTCCAAGCTACAAAACCACCACATTTCTTGATCCTGGTCCAAGAAAAAAAGACTATGACATGATACCCAGGAAATGAAGGCATGGTTAAACTTAAGAAGAAATCAGTTTAAAATGCAAGGTTTCAGGGTGCCTGGGTGGCTCGGTCTGTTAAGCTTCTGTCTTCGGCTTAGGTCATGATCTTGGGGTCCTGGGATCAAGCTACAAGTCGGACTCCCTGTTCAGTAGAGAGTCTGCTTCTCCCTCTCCCTCTGCCCCTCCCCCCTGCTCATGCTCTCTCTCCTTCTCAAATACATAAAATCTTTAAAAAAAACAAATAAAAATAAAATGCAAGGTTTCATTTCTAACTTGAAATATGTAAACTGCATCCTCATAGAATGATCAGTGGAGGTGGTACCTTTCTTTTTCATCTTTTCTTTCTGGAGTATGGTCAATGGTCAGCTTCATGGGTTTTCCTTTTCTACACAAAATAGCCCGGCTATCCCCAACACTGGCTACAATCAGTTCAATACCATCTCTCACCAGGGCTACTGTTGCAGTAGTCCCAGAGGTCAGAAGGGTTGCTGCAAACATTATGAAAAAGAGTATAAGTCAGTGACAGTCAAATGATTGGATATGGAATTTTTATTACAAAATAAAACACAGGCATGTTAAACTAAGGCTGAAATATATCATTCTAATCTAACTAGAGCTATGCAAATAAAATGCAAATGAACTATGTAAGTAAGAGCATGCAGAGAAAGAAGTTATTTAATTCAGTAACAAGGCTCCATGCAAATAGAAAAAGTTGCTAACCTAATTTGGTAAAAAGTGAATCACTGTCTCCACACGGCCTTTATTCATATAAACTAGAGCTGACTTGAACTTATAATATGACACCCTTGTGTGTACTGATATCAGGCATCAGTATTAAAAGTATAACATTTTAATTAGATTAGCTAAAACCGCAGGATGACTTTAAGGTCTACTGAGTTCATTCAGGCAAGCTGACTTTTCTAAAATTTCTATGCATTCAGAATGCTTTCTCTTCCATTTCTTAACTCCTATCCTGTGACAGTATTATCAGTTAATAAGCTAAGCAAGAATGCCAAGGGCATATCATTTGCTCTTCGAGTGCTATATTTTATATTCTTTCCTTCTACATTTGTTTTAATTTTACAAATGTTCACCAAAAAAAATCCCAAAATGGTTAAAGGTTCACATTCTTTTCTATTTATCTTTGTCCTCCCCGGACATGAAACAAAGTTACAGCCATCGTTATATTAGGAAAATATGGAGGGTGGAGAATGAAGTTCATTCTAGTTTCCCAAATGCTTAATGTAGTTCACATTTAATTTTTTCTGACCAATAACAAAATTAAATATTACTTGGCTTGACGTTGCTACTGTTTCCTTCTTCCAATCCAAACTGCATTTTTGCATCTTTCTTTGATTTATTCAAACTGCGTCTGTTCTAAGTTCTTTACTACTTGTTAAAAATTTTGAAGGTGCATTGAGCCTTGCCAAAAGTGGGAATACTGTGAAATTAAGGGCTAAAAAGTAAAGCAAATTGGAAGAAACTGAAAAAGATAACTTATTTAAAGCAGGTATTGTCTTCAGTAACATGGGAAATTCTTTAAAGCACCTAAATTAAATATTCAGGTGATCATCCAAAGATGATTTCTTCTTCAAAGGTAGATTTAGGAAAAATGAAGTGCTACTGATTTGACTGATTGAGGCTCAATCTTTCCAATTTTTTTTTCCAAAAAGACACTAAAAAATTTCATCAGTAATACATTTTGGACAGATAGAGATAGATATAAAAATATATTTTCCAATTGGTATATTAAAATGCCTGCTTTAATCAGAAACGTAAAATGAAAAAAAACATTAATAAACCCTACTTAATCTTTTATATCCATGCTGAATCTAATTTATTGAGAAATAGCATTTACAGTTGCACTATCTTCCCATTGATCTTTTGATTTTGGAACTGTTGTGCAAGGTAGTATCTCAGCAATGCTAAAACATATTACATATTTGTCATTGTATAACGTAAATGTTTTAGCATAAATACCAGGGATGTTCATATTACAAAAGTTAACTTTTGAGTTCCCCAAAACGTTATATGATGGAACGTTCACCGTTTAACCACTATCATCTTTTCCAATGATGGGAAGCCCCAGGCAAGAGAGCACAGGCATTCACTCAGATGCCACCTGTCCAGGGAACTTAGTATTCCTCTCCTTTGCTTAAATGGTCAGCAGCAGCTTTTTTAAAAAGTGGTTTTAATTAGCTTCATCAAAAGAGTTAAAATTTTATAACTGCTTTCAGGTTTCTCTGTTTAGGATTCTATTGTCATTCATGGTCACCTCGGCCACCCAGGAATTTAAAAGAGCCTGAGTTTTACCCAACCCAACTTCACAGTTCCAAAATCCCAGGATTTATGGGAAAGTTTTCAAAACTAACTGTTGATTCTGGTTTGCTAAGCATCTAAGAAATAAATATCAAATAAGCATTTATTTCATTTAACATTTAACATGGAAATATAAATTCTCACTTTTTGCCCTAACAACAAAAACTATAAAACTAAGACATCTTTCAATAAGGTCTTAACACTCACTGGACATTTCCTACTGCAAGTCATCTCAACTAATGGGACAAAGAGGATGTGGGAACCTTCCAGTAGTCCAGGCTAGGAACCGCTGGACTCCTTCACCTGGGACAAAATTAAGCAGATCTCTCTTTCCACTGAAGCCCAGCATATAGTGTCCACGGGCTCCAGGTCTAGAGCTGCTGACCGGGCACAGTTCTCTGCCACAAATAACACGCACAGAGGCAAATAGGAAATTCACCCAGGAATTGTGCTCAAACATTACAAACCTGCAACACAGAGGAGGGCAGAGAAAGAGCAGCAAAATAAGGGGAAAGTTTTTTATTTTGGTGAAAATTTCACTAACATATTACATAATATTCCAGGAGGTGCCATATCAATGAATTCAAGACTCAGTTTGCCCAAGTTGATGGTATTTTGTAGTTGAATCTGTTTTTTCACCTCAGAGTAAAACTTCTTAGTTTCACAGCTTCCCACAGTTGGGAAAACTATGTCCAAATGCAGGCATACAAAACATACATGCGGTATACCACAGACATGCATCTATACACTCATGCTCTCTCTCACACACACACACAGACACACACACACACAGGCACACCACTCACACACACTTTAACAGTTAGTCCTGAGAAGTAAAACAGTACCTCTGCAGAGCTGAGAAAAAAAAAAGGCACTGTCAATTTGTTTGGTACCAATATCAGAATTGTCCCAACAACGAGTGGGAAAATTCATGGATACAGCAGTGAATAATTTGTATCTGATAAGCAGTACATAGTTAGAGAAGATGTGCACTACAGTATACCACCAATTACTGGGATTCAAATATATATCAAGAAGGAATTAAAGCACCTCCTATACCAGATACAAGAAGTAACATATTTGTTTAATGATGCTTAATGCATTTTTTTAGTAGACGGATTAATTTAAATTGTTTAAATACTGGCTAATAAGGCTTTAGTGCAAGTTTATAAATTTATGGAATGCACAACATGGGTATTCTGCAGCTCTCTCCTTTCCCCGGTGTTGCAGGTCAACATATCAAAAGAAAAATGATCAAGTTTTTGAATGGCAACATAAGAATAAAAGCTGTACTTTTCGAAGTATAACCCCCCTGGTAATTATTGTTTACTGTGTAAACAATAATACATATAAATCAATACGGTTTTCAATATTTATTAAACACAGGTGTTCCAGACATGTAGGACTCATGAACACCAAAATCCAAGTAATGAGCTGAAGCAGTAACAGCACAAGAAGTATCTCTTCAGTGTCGTCTCTATTGTTTTTTCTTTTGGCTATGCCCAGTATAATAAGAGTGCTCAAAAACACTGCCTTTCTAACACTGATTATTTCGTAGAGATCAGGTAATGTGAAGAGCATGGATGTTTCCCATGGGACTCACGATGCTGCCACCAACATCTCACACTCTGAACACCAGAGCAAGTCTTCTCTTTTTGATCCATTTGTCTCTTGGGGAGCTTTGTTGCTTTCAAGCCTTAAGCAATCTAGAAACACTTGGAAGAGTTTATAGAATGTAAAGGATATAATCTCAGTTTTCTACCACCCCATGTGTTTTAAGGGAGATTTGTTCATAAACAGGAGAGTAATCGGATATCATTTGAATTTGCTGGCTGGTTTCATTAATTGTAAAAATACACACGACTGGCATGAATTAAATCCAGAAATATTTAAAGATGGTGATGAAATTAGCTCCATAAATAAGGGTGATTTCAAAATGTGACAACAAAAAATCAGTAAAAATAGCCAGCAATTTCATAAAGGCAAGATTCTTGCTATTTTTGGTAAGTGGCATTCTGATTTTCTTCTCCTCAAATCACCCCCATTTTAAACTGAAATAGTAACTATTTTAAATGCTAACAGGATAATTTGAAGCACTTGCAGATGTGACAGCTTTGGACTAAATTCTTGAAAAGAGTAAAATGTTTTATGTTCACTTTATTTTTTTCACTTTCTCTCAAGAAAGCTAATATAGTGTAATTGAGGGGGACCCCTCCCATATATACCCCAAATTCTACCATTGCTGATTCATTCCTATGGTTTAATCAATCTCTTTTCAGGCTTCCCCTCCTTAAAATTCAAATACACTCAGGAGTGATAACTCATTAAAACACATACATTATATTAAAAATTTGGTTAATTGGCTCTAGGATAATCAAAGAATAAATTGTAATAATGTTGGTGAGAAAGAACGGGCATGAAAAACCGGGTCAGTCCAAATAATTATTGAGTGCCTTCCAGATTCTATATGGGGTACTGAGCGCTGGAGATTCAAAATGAATAAGCATGGTCCCTACCTTTAAGCTGCTCACTAGAAGGGTTCAAGGAGGGAAAATGGGACTGGTGCTGATAGAAAAGTTTAAAAAAAAACCTGGAAAGGGCATACTGTACTTACTTCACAATTTTATTTAACTAGCCTGGGTCCTACCTAGAGCTCTGCCAAAAAGAATATTATCCACTCTTATAATACCGATACGGCTTCAGTTCTTACTAAAAAACAAAACAAAAAAATGTTTTTAATTTAAATAATAACCTTGAAATGTGAAACGGCATGTTTTTTCTAATTCACAAATTGAAAAGTTAAACAACTTATACCATCTATCTTCAGTGGCTTTAATATATTTGATAAAACAGGCCCCGAATATCAAAAGGCAATTTTAAACAATGTTGAAAGCCTTGGCCATTTACTAAGTATAAATTTTCAAGTTGTTCCAAAAATACTTATTTAAAAACACACACACAGACCAAGTGATCAATAAGAATACATACAAAACAAGATTTAAGAACAACAGTGTCATAGTAGACCCCTTTCCTTTAGTATTTAGTAGCACACTAGTATCATTCCATTGTGCTCCATTATACTTGCAAACAAATGGCCATTAAATGAAAAATAAATTTTAGAATATCTTATAAAAGTTCTGGGATCATTAACTCAAAGCATATGACAGGTGAACTAAGTTAAATAAATACAGTTTAAATTTATTATTAGAAATTAATTATATTTTTATGATTACTTTCTTTGTACAACTGTCTCTGAGTAAGGCACCTTTAGAAAGTTTCCTTTAAGGTAGGCAAGTTAAACAAATTTTTCCCTAAGTTCAAAATTTCCTTGAATTATAATTTATTTAATAAAAATGAAAGGGGTCCTCTCATATTTTACACCAAATCTCAGTTTTCAGCACCCTTGTTGATCAGATCCTTTACCAAAGGGCTGACTGCACCCCTGAAGGGTTAATGTTTTGGTTGTTGGCCCCCACACTCCCCATGATAAACTTGAGTGCTTTCTTCTGACAGAAGAAGAAATATAATAATAACAATAAGCTGGGCACACCACCTGCATTACAGCCAATAAACTCCAATGGTGTGAGATACAGCCAACCTGGTTATGGATGAAACAAGAGCACGCCAATATTCAGAGTCATAAAAATGAAACTACAAGAAAGTGTTTGACTGTTCCATTCTACCTCCTAGATTTTACCCATTAGGAACAAGAGCTCAATCTTATACCTACAATTTACCTTCTCTCAACCTCTATTTTCAAAGGTGAGGAGCCAGCTGGAAGGAAAAAAGTCCAAAGGAATGAAAGAGAAGAGAAAATGGGCCGAGTGATCTACAAACAAGAAAACAAATCCCTGAACAAAGAGAGTGGACGCTAATGCTTTTCCAAAAAGTATGATGACAGTAAGGTTCTCAAAAAAGGGAAGGAAAAAATCGTGTAAGATGGTGAATAGAGCTATCCTAGTCATCCTCTATAATCCTCGTCATTAAACACTGTGGGTGCCAGGAAAACCCCAGCCCTCACTCTGCGGCGGGCCTTATCAGTGAAATGAGGAGAATTTCCATCCCTCTGTTCTCCAACTGAAACTTGTGAAATGTTATTTCTGTGGTGCTCTGACGTCCTTTAAATAAAAAGATGAACCAAACACAGATTAATATTGTGTGATTCACTGTCAAATCAGTTATGAGTTCTGCATGCATATATTTACACGTCACTGCAGAAGTTTTCAAGATTACCTTTAGGAGCAAAAGATGTGGGGGTCAGCTAACTAGAAAACACTAGCTACATTTTTCTGAATGCTTTTGATAAGTTTAGTCAAAATCAGAAACATTTTACTTTCAAAATTTAAGGACATACAGTACATAAATTTAAAAAATCAGCTGACGTGTCCTTGTGTTTAACAAATAAAAACAAAAATATCACTAGTTACCACAAAGCTGCAAGACCAAACTCTTTTAGAAGCGGGAGAAAACATATCTTCCTTCTAATTAAACAAAGTAGTGCGTATTAGCCATTGTCTTTTCTTATTTAGGACCAGTTAGCAATTTTTTTCTTGTCTGGGCAATTACTACGTGGCTAAACAAGATTACCCTATAGTGTATTTCGGTACTTTGTCATCAGATTCATCTAAAAAACCAAAAGCAGTAAACCCTCCCATAGTATGGCCCTCCAGTCCATATAAAGAGTAATTTAAAAATTTTTTAAATCTTTTAAAAATTCAAATTCAGTATCAGAACCATGTTAGAGCTTCAATTTTTGGAAAAATTCTCCAATATACTTCATTTAAAAATGAAGTACTGACACTACTTTGGATTCCAAACGGCATTTAAAGTTATTCCTTATATAAAATCACTTTCCACATAAGCATCCTCACAAATAAACTTACATTTCCACCCCAAAGGCTTAAATTGTTTCCTTTCATTAGATATGCCCCAAGATCCTAAGGAATGTGATTGTTTTACTTACCATCAGCAGACAGGTGGGCGTGCTTTGCAAAGGCTTTATCTATTTCTAGAAAAGCCAAGGTCAACACAGTTTCCAAGTTCTTCTCCTTAGGAAGCAAATCCCTTTGTGGAAAGGAAAAGAGAGTCCCAAACAATCATTTTATAATAGGTTTCTCTTCTTCATCTAGGTCCCTCTGGCTAGCTGTTAGTCCATATAATGGACCTCCATGGTTTGCCTCTCAGATGCTTAAAATCCACAGATCAGCAAATGAAATTAGGAAATAACTAGACATGGAGATAAGCCTTTAAGAACAATAAAAGTCCAAGTCTCCGTCCTTAAAGAATAATACTTCTATCCACAATCCTGACAGGTCAAAATTCCTTCAAATAAATTTATGTCACTGAGTTCAAAATATGAATAAATCAACAGCATGAATAACTATACACAGGATGACAACAGTCATATGTTCTCCCCTTCTTTTAATTCAAGTCATATGGTCCCCAAAATACATTAATAATAACTGCAGTAAATAAACTTTTTAAAGATCTCCAAAACACCCTCGTTAAATGCATTTTCCCCATACTACTGTCAATCATCTAAAGCTATTCATACCACTTGCAAGAAGAATTACCATTTATTGAAGTACTATATGTCAGGCACTGGTAGGAGTAAATGCTTTTCTTTATACATGAGATCATGTACTTTATGTTACTTAGCTTGAAATGATCACAAATCAAAGTGCTGTTATCCTGGTCAATGCTCTCACCAAGTGAGTTGTCAAAACATACACCGTGGAATGGTAATAACCACCAGTAATAAGTGGGATGCTTAAGCTACTGCTTGTTTGTAAAACAATGGTATGGAACCACTCAACTAGGTTAACAGTGAACATCTCAGCCAAAAGGTTAAAGTTTAAACATGAAGTATAAGGTAAACTGCAAAGTCAAGAGCGAAAGTCATTGTACATACATGATGCATTTCTCCATGTGAGTGTGACAGAAATCAGCAGCTGCAGGTCCGCCGTGCCCGTCATACACGGCAAAGTACAGGACCTCATCCGTTAGCTGAGCGCTGACAAACCGGTCTTCATTCTCTTTTCGTTTGCCAATGTGCGAGGCGCAGCCTACGTTTTCCAGACTGATTTTGGGAATTGGCTTGCCATACTTAATGCTGGGCGGCAGCAGAATGGGCTCATCGATGCGGTTATCCCAGATCCCAAAATTGTCCCAGGTGGCTGGACGCCCGCTGCCATCCAGGTCAAACCGAGAACACCTAGGCTCCGAAGTGGAGCTATGGCAGGTGGGTGTCAGCCGCTTGTCGTCCTGCAGTAGGCGGGAGCTCAGCAGCACTCTCCTTCTCACGTGGCTCCCACCACTTCTAACCAAAGTAATTAAGGCAGCTGTGGACATAACTCAACTCCAAAGGACTCAGGAATGAGGGAACGGTCAATAGAACGACAATGGAATGTCTTCAAAAAAAAAAAAAAAAAAACGATGCGACTGAGAAGAGAGAGAGAGAGAGAGAGATTCCATCAGTAATTTCACATATAACTGATGTATCATTAGATATTACCAAAGCCTAAGGCCATAAAGAATGTGGCACCTAACAGCCTACTTCTAAGAATAGTGGATCAAAACCAAAATCGATATACCTACCCCTTTCACAGTGCTTAAATTCTATAAAAGTTTAACAATGTGTATATAGCATATAGAACAAGTGTTTCTCAAACTTCAACCTACAGTCACCTGGGGAACTTGTTAAAATGCGGATTCTGTTTCAGTCTGTCTGGGGTGGAGCCTGAAATTCTGCATTTCGAGCCAGCTCCCTGGTGACAGCAAACAAGGCTGTACTTCGCATAGCAAGAATATAAACTGTGGGTGTAAATAAATATTCTTCCCTTCATTAACTCCTTTGCTCTTTAGAAAAGGTAGGGGCAAATGTTGACAGTACCAGTCTCCTCAGGGGGAAAGAAATAAGAAAAGTAATTGGTTAATAGAATTGTTAGGACAGTTCTGCACTCAGAGTGCCCAAGTTTTAGCAAAGACACCATCTAGGATCTAAATTGTTTTCTTCTAAGGTTTGTCAACTTACTAAACTTCACATATTTCATTACTATGGTTAATGCAGAATGGTTTGTGCAAACACTCCCACGGGCACAAGGGTGAGCCAGTTCCGATGTGTGTGATCACTGGGATTGGGGGGCACCACTTTGTGGCTTCTGAGCAACTGATCTATGCATTTACATTAACAGCTGCTGGTCTCCAATCTACACACCCAGCAGCCCAGCCCTTGCATGCTGTGGAATACCGCAGCCAGAGCTAGTGCCTGAAACCACACTACATTTCTTTGAAACTATTACTCTGCACCCCCATTTCTGGACTCTGTCCCAAAGCTGAATCCTACCCTGGGTGTTGTCAGGGGGAATTCCTACACCCCTGCAGGAAGGGCTGTGTTTCTGGCAGTTTTCCATACAAATAAGGTTCTAAGCAAAAATTCAACTCCACGGTACTTAGTTCTGTTACTTTATGTATTAAAAACCAACTGGAAAAGATAGCATAATGTCAAGATTTGATAATGCTGGTGGAGGGTATACAGGTATTGTATTACTCTAATTGTATGTTTGAATTATTTTACAATAAAAAGTGGACTTGAAAAAATATATCTCAGGAAAAGTCACATACACACACACACACACACACACACACACAAAGCCCGTGAGTGAACCAGTCAGTAAATGCATTGCAGACTTCAAATAATCATTTTCAAATAAATTTTTGGAAATCAGTCTAGCTCTGTGTAAGAACAGTAAATAAAACAGTAGAGTGAAAAGATGAAGTTTCAAAGAGCACCCTTAGATATCCATGCGATGAAAAACATGCGCCCTGCCTTCATAGCAGGCCTCCCAAAGAATTAATGTACCATGAAAGACTTAGGAGACCATTCCTTCTTGGCCCTTTAGCTAATATCATGTATAAAAGATTGAAACTCACTTCTGTGACAACATTACGGGTGGAGGAGACATAGTATCTCTGGTTATCAAGTATCAAAGAGAAGCAACATTAAATTACCAAAAAAAGGTATTTATTCCTCTGCTTCTGATTGAAGGTGGTATTTTTATTCACCAACACTATGTTAAATAAGGGTAAGGACTTATGAAGAAATTTCAAACTATAATACAATCTACGATAGGGAACTAAGCACTGATTATTGATGGAGATAATTCACAAAGCAGCTTTATACCACATAGAAAAAAATAAAATTTTAAGATGCATTTATTAGAAACCACTCATATTTGAAGAGTGCACCAGAAATTAGTGAAGTGCAATTCTTTTTTCTTTTAAACTGAGCTATGACTGACAATACAACATTATATTAGTTTCAGTGCACAATATAATGAGTCTGTTTTTGTATAAGCTAAGTCCTATTCTTTTGGTTTCAATCTGAAACTATGTATGCAATATTCAGCTTTGGGCCATTTTGCAGTCATTCACCCACTTCAAACAAGAGTTCTAGAATTAGAAGCAAATAAATATTGAGTAAATATTTTTGCAGCTCTTCTAGGGCACTCTTGTCTTTCTTCTCTCTCTCTCCTCCAAACAAAACAAAACAAAACAAAACCCAGAGCTGCATTTTTAGCAGGAAACAAATATCCACTGGAAACATTTAAGAATGAAATAAAAGGGGGCACCTGGGTGGCTCAATTGGGTGAACATTGTACTCTTGGTTTCGGCTGGTGTCCTGATCTCACGGGTTGTGGGCTCCAGCCCCACCATTGGGCTCTGTGCTCAGCACAGAGTCTACTGTAGATTCTCTCTCCCTGCCCCTTCCTCCTCACACTCTGGCTCACTCTCTCTCTCTCCCTGACATAAAAAAATAAATAAATCTTTTAAAAAAATGAAATAAAATGCAAGTTAGGCAGTTTCTTTAAAATCAATCATCAACCTGGCCTCCTTCCTCACTTATTATGTCCACAATCATCTCAGAAAGTAAGCAGAACAGTTATAGGAAAACATTTACTTTAGGGAATACTTTTGGCATAGATGAAATGTGAGCCAGATATACAGCTAGTTTACAAAACTAGATCAGCACCACTTACGTAAGCAGGTGACTTTGTATATTTTTATGCAATAGAACTAAATCTTATTAATCTCCATATTCCCTGGGGAAACAATTCAAAGAGGACCTGTGTTCTCAAGCTAAATAACTACTTTGAATTAAACCTGCACATCAGGAAAAGCTTCCTCCAGAGATTCAAGCTAGGAAGTAGCCATCAGCTGCCCCCAGTCCTCCAAATGCCCATAGAAATGACTACACACTGACCAGCAGACAAGAGAGTATACTTTATGATATGGAAGAAGTCTGCAGGGGAAAAAACAAAACAAAACAACACATCAGTGTTCTTCATAACAGAAAGAGTGGAAAACAAACTGACAAACACCTAGGAGATATTTTATTATTTGTCAGTTCAGCAATTATAAATTGGCATCTGTTTATCATTCTCAAAAGAAAAAAAAAAGTTATTCAGGAATCCTTTATGTCAATCTCTCAGTCAGAAATCAAGACTAGCTTATTTTTATAAACCATTTGAACATTTATATTCAAACTTTGAAAGTAAAAGACATCCAAAAGAGTCAAGGGGTAGAAGTAATTCTGCTTGAAAGCTGTTTGAAGACACAAAAATGTCAGAGCAAGAGTTAAATCAACTAAGAGCACAAGAACACATTACCCACACACCATATTCAACTAGAAAAATAAAATGCAAAAACTATGCTAAGCAAGAAAATAAAGATAAAGAACTTGGCTGGAATCCTAGTGACAGAACAGGTTATTTATATCAGCAACCTAAACTATATTGATAGTCATAGATCAAAAGGGGAAAAAAAATGGACAATCTTCCTTCCAGACCAAACTTTTCCAAATTCCTTTTTATTTTCCAATCAAAACAAAAAATGTATGACCCACAAATTTACTTTAATCACACGAATTTTTAAAAATGTGAGTATGCACATACATATATACACACAGAGAAACCCTATATATTCTATATACTGTCAATAAATAAATGCCTGAAAACATTTTCCTTTTTCATCATTTTCACATTGATTTGTGTGACCAGGCCTTCTCCATATTCTTCCTTAATGTTTTAACAGTTTAATATGATACTTGAAAGTCCTGACACGGAACTCTTGACCAGTGAAAAATGTTGGCACCTGGTTTAACAATTATGACTAGCAGGAGGGATTCTCAGCAAAGAGGGCTAAACTGGAAGTAAGCTCTGAGAGCACAAGAGTAAGGCACAGAAAACCCACATCCTGAGAGGAGGAAATCTCAGGTGAAATGCATCAGGAAGGGAAAAAAATGCATTTGGTTTGTAGTAAACTTCTGAAGTACATACTTGATTTAAAAATAAAAGGTGGTGAAGAAAAGCTACAATATACAGCTACAAGATTGCTATGCCACATCTTCATATCATTCCCATTTTATAACCCCTCAATGGTTTAAATATCTCAGGGCTGTCCAAATTTATTTTTGGGTAAGAGAGTCACTGTCTCTGGCAGGAGGATACACTGGGGATTTGAGTTAAACTGTTGACTGCTGAAAGCAGGTCAAAAGGACAATTTATTGTTGTAATTTCAGGTGTGTGCCAAAATTATTCCAGCATTCTATGGTTCAGTATTACAGAAAGCTGCTTAGATTTATCCCTCCAGCAAAAATATTTAAGAAAATATTCATATTTGCCCATTATAAAGTAGCACGCAGGTATCTTCACATCAGTAACTTCCACAAAAGAAACACAGGTAATTTTAATATTCTCAAAGCAAATATTTATCAACTTTTCTAAAGAAACCAATGCATCCCAATAAATTCAAATGGTATGGAAACCTCCCGAAAGTATTTCAGGAAATGTGGACTCCAATATCTTATCAGTACTCTGCTGCGAGGAAGGGAAACAAACTGTAATAGTCTACATGAGGGAAAGAACAACAATAAAAACCCCAAATGATTCCCCTTGGGTTTGATGTGAACATGTTTAGATGTGTGAATAGAGGAATGAAAGTCGTGAAAAGTATTCATGGTTCTAATTCCATAGATTATCTTTTAAAACATCTTTGTTAATGTGGCTACAACTCAGAGACCACATTCCAAACCTGTACCTTTATACTTCATTTAAGGATTTTCCTTGACATTCCATACTACATCAACAGCACATCTCCCCTCTTCCTTCCTCTTCTCTAAGATTCTAGTCAAGGGAGGTGCCTGTGTCAGTCATCAGTAGAAAGTGACTGCGGTTGGAACAAAAAAATCATTAACAAAACTCACTACTCAAAAATTGTCACTATTTTATTACCCCAGTGGTGCATCTGTTCTCTTCCTCTAATACCATGATATCACTACTCTTCTTCAAGACCATTATAATCCGTCACTTGTCACTCATTTTGAAACCGACGACAATCTCATTCCTTCCTCCAAACAGGTGGAGGATGGGTGCAAAGGGCTTAAGAGGCCTTGCTGCACATTTTCAGTCTGAAGCTCAGAAAGTCCAGTGGAGCTTTAGGGACTCCAAATTCCCTGGCTATTTCCACTCGGAGTCTCGTCTTTGTCGCCTCCTGTGAAATCTCGCAACTACATGAAGCTGTTGCTTAAAAAAAAAACAACAAAACAAAAACAAAAACAAAAAAAAACCCGCCACAAGGCCTCTCTTGGCAAAGCAAAACCCACATCCTCAGATGGGCACCAACCAGGGCTCTGCATCCTGCTCTATTCCGGTCCCCTGAAACGCTCACCCTCGGACAATTCAGGATCCTGGGCTCGCTCGCTGGCTTGACAGATGAGTAGCCAGTATGATACACAGCAGGAAGCACACCCGCCCGCCCGCGCCGCTCTGCAGATGGCTGGGCTCCCTCCAGCACCTTCCGCCGCCCGGTCTCCGCCTCCCATCCACTCTCTCTCCGCACAGATCTCGGATGTCGCCACGTCTCCCTCACCCCGGTTGCATCTGCGACGGAGACGGCACGCTGACCCCTGCAGCATCTTCGAGTCCAGGGTGCAAGCAGGGCGACCCGGATCCTCGCTACGGCGAAACGCGAACGAGCAGCTCCCGCCCTTTTCACCATCAGGTCCATGGTCTCTCCTGTCTTCCAACCCCGGCCCACTCCACTCGCAATGGTGGCGCCTCCAGCCTGCAGTCAAGTTCAAGGCCGAGCGCCGGGGTCTCGGCGGGAAACGCCCACTGCCGGCAGCGCAGCGGGGGTGGGCCCCCGACCGGAGTTGCTACTCATGACCTCCAAAGAGAAGAAAGCGACGCACAGAGAACCCAGACGCTGACTGTGGGGCTGGGGGATTTAAACCTACTTTTCCCCTCCCCTCCTTGAAGAACCCTCCGTTTACTCTTCATTCCGCAAACCCTGAGCGCTGGGATGCGACCCCGCCTATAAATAATATCATAAACTGTTAGAAATAAATGAAGTGTACTCTCTAGGCTCTTACCTCGCGATGGTTACGTCCCTGGAAATTTTCTAATTAATTAACAGAGGGCGGGGAAGAGACTTTGCTGCTGGGTAAGTAAGATTGCCTTCCCCGCGGTTTTCTGCTTTCTGGAGCAAGCACCTAGAACAGCCACTGGCTCTTCTGCTGGAAAATCTCGAGAATTTTTCACCCGCAGTGAGCCAGATGGCGAGGGGGAAGGCTGTTCCTGCTGACTGACGGCAGCTCTGGCCAATCCGCGCTCGGAGAGGCGGTGCGCCGGCCGCCCGGGCCCTAGATCGCAGCCAATCATAGATTCCAACAGGACCGAGCCTCCCCGCAACTGCTATTTGATTTGGCTGACTTCAAGCAGCTCGCGCTAGAGAGACGTCTACTTGGGCCAGTAGCTGCTCGAGCTGACATCCCGCCCCCCCGGAGGCCTTGACAGTAGGGCCAATGAAGGGACTCCTGGGAAGTGGGTGGGATCGGGACATTGGGTAAGTGCCCGCCTGTCGAGGAGGGGTGTGTGTCCCTTGTGGCAAGGGGGCAGTCGCTGTGACAACTAGAAAACCGAGAACGAATGCCAACACTTTGCCTGGGCAGAAGGGCTTGAAAGGCATCTGGTTTCACTGCTATTCTTTGGAAAACTCACAGTGCAATGTTCTTCGTGACAGAACAGGCATCTTGTGATCCCTTGGGAATGTCGATTCATTCGTTTGACAAGTATTTCTGTGTTTATGGAGGACTTTTTGTATGCCAGACACCGCCAGACATTGGCGCTTCAATCCTGACACAAATACACGTGATTTCTGCCTTCATGGAACTTACAGTCTAATGAGGAAAACGGAGCAAACAGGTAAACAAGCAAATGAGACAAGAATCACGTCAAGGACGGATATAGACGAAGTGTGGATATAGAGAATAATAGGAGGTTGACATTAGATAGGGAGGGTTGTTATAAGAGAACTTTATAAGCTGCCATTTAAACAGAGACTTGAAGAGTGAGAAGGAAATCAGTCAGTCAGCCAAGGAACCTGAAAAGCGACGATTGTTCTGGGCAGAGAGGACAAAGGTCCTCAGACGCGACAGTTTGATATTTTGGGAGAACAGAAAGAAGACCAGTATGGCTCTAGCACAGAGAGCAGGAGAGAGCAGCATGACATGAGGTGGGTGAGGTAGACTGAGGCCAAACCATATACCCAAGTCTTGGAGTTTGCTTCGTGTTTTAAGTCTAATGGTATTTTTGCTTAAAATACCTATTGAGGTATTTTAAGCAAGGAAAGAAAAGGATCTAGTTTAGATTTTACATCACTTTGGTTAATGTGTAGAGAACAGGTAGAATAGGCTATGGGGAAACTGGTGAGGAGACCATCTCAGATGAGATTCAGGGTGGGACATGACCTGGCTTAAGCTATGGTGATATCACTGAAAGAAGGGAAAAGCAGAGAGATTGGAGATTTTAGAGGGAAATTATTAGCCTGTTTTGACATATCAGGTATCCTGCTCCTGGGACAACTGTTCTGAATCCAGTTCATTGACTACTCTATTTAGAGACTGATACTTACATTGATGACCCACAAATTCTGGTAATGACATGGAGGATTATTATGCTGGGTTGAAATTCAATTTTCCTGGGCTTCCTAGAATTTTCTTTCTTTCATTAACTTTTTATTGAAGCATAATATATATGCAGAAAAGTACACACATTCCAAGCTGCGGATATACCTCAATGAATTTTCACATTCTGAACATACCTTTGTATCAAACACAGAGTAAAAAACAGAACATTATTAACACCCAGGAACCCCATTACACTGCCTTCCAGTCATTGCCTATCCTGTCAACAACACAGACTTAGTTCTGCCTGTCTTTGTACTTGACATATATAAAATCATAAAGTAGGCATTCTTTTGTGTTTGGCTTCTTTACTCGACTTTATACTTATGAGTTCTTCCATATTGTTGCATGTAGTTGTAGATCATTCATTTTATTCCATTCTGTGACTATACTGCAATTTATGATTTCATTCTTTTGAAAGATGTTAGAGTAGTTTCTAGTTTGGAGCTATGACCCATAGTGCTACTATGTACATTCTACTACATGTCTTGGCTGTTATGTTGATGGAGAATTTGGGGGCTGAGGTTTAAATACAATTAAGTCACTTTTTTTTTTAAAGATTTTATTCATTTATTTGACACAGAGAGAGAGAGCACAAGCAGGGGGAGCAGCAGGCAGAGGTAGAGGGAGAAGCAGGCTCCCCACTGGGCAGGTAGCCCAATGCAGGGCTCAATCCCAGGACCCTGGGATCATGACCTGAGCCAAAGGCAGACACTTAACCAACTGAGCCACCCAGGTGCCCCAACAATTAAGTTACTTTTGACTGTTCATCAATAATGTAGTACCATATATTGCAATATCTCAAACATTTGGACCAGATAATGAAGGACTTTACTCTCACAAATGTGAAAGCTTTTGGCAACAACAAGAACTGTTGATGTGGGAAATTTGAGTTTGGAAACCTAAAACATTTTGAATTATGCTTGACATTTTGACCTTCTTTTTAAGTTCTTGCAGACCGCATGCCCAGCATTTGAGAACATCATGATGATGCTGTATCCTTTATTCTAATAGACTATTCATATGATAAACAAGATCAGTTAGGTGGCCCTGAAGAATATGCGTATGTTTGATGTTATTGCAGTCCTTGGAATTACATCTGAAAACCTTACCACTGGGGCGTCTGGGTGGCTCAGTCAGTTAAGCATCTGCCTTTGGCTCAGGTCATGATCCCAGGCTCCTGGGATTGAGCTCCCCACAGGACTCCTCGCTCAGGGGGAAGCCTGTTTCTCCCACTACCCCTACCCCTACCCCTCTTCATGATCTCTCTCATAAATAAATAAATAAATAAATAAATAAATAAATAAATAAATAAGAAGGAAAAGAAAGAAAGAAAGAAAGAAAGAAAGAAAGAAAGAAAGAAAGAAAGAAAGAAAAAACCATACCATTCCATCTTACCACAGTTGATAACAAACAACACCAGTAGTTTACTTCTTTTGAATTATAAACTTAGGCTGTTTGAATCTCTGAAGCAAATGTAGTACAAATGTACATGTACTGAGCATGAGGGATCTTTCCATAATGTCCAAAAGAATCAAGTGGACACAACACTCCATGCCTTCATTAAGTTGAGCTCCTTTGTATTTCACTTTATATTTTAAAGAATTCAACGGTCTTATAGTAATGACTATCAGGAAATTATACCCAAGAGAGGTCATGAGACTTTGGGCAAGTGGGTGGCATGGGGGCTTATAAAATATGAAGTGAGGACATGTGAGTCTTGAGTAAGCCATTTGAGATTTGGGCTAATGAACCACGAACATGGAACTGTTAAAAGATAAACAGAGGCATATTAAACATTTTAAGAGTTTATTGAACAAAAATCAATTGGAATTGGGCAGCCCCAAACCAGAAATGGTTAGGAGTACTCCATGGATAGGAGCTAGAGGCAAGACTTTATAGAGAGAGAGGAAAGCAAAGCAAGGAAATCTGGCTCTAACTTTATTTGGGAAAGCCTGATTTGCTGTTTGTGATTGGTTGTCGTTAGGTTTTTATTTTTTAACTTCAAGCAACACAGACTTAGGTTTTGATTTGCTAGAGTTACTAAGGCATTAAAGCCACCTTACTCAAACAGAAAACACAAATTTTTGTTGTTGTTGTTAATTTGTCTTTTGTCAGTTTAATTTTCAGGTCTCCAGCCAGAGAACTCAGGAGAATAGAGGGAAAATATTCTTTGGTCTCCTACTTTAGAATCAGCAGTTTTCCAGGTGAGTATCTGTATGCTACTTTTGGCCTCATGCCTAAACAGGGACTTGAAATACTAGGATGTATTTTCCCATAGTTCAGCCCATTCTCTCCAGAACTGCTAGCCCAGATGTCCTTTCTCTGTGTCACCAGAATAATTTCCATAACACTGACACAAAGAATTTTTTAAAAGATTTATTTATTTATTATTAAAGAGAGGGGGAAGGGACAGAGGGAAAGGAAGAGAGAAAATCATAAGCAGACCCCATGCTGAGCGTGAAGCTGCCCTCCCCCGCCCACCCCAGACTGGATCTCACTGACTGAGCCACCCAGATGCCCCGACACAAAGAATTTGTAAGTCTTGTCCTTGGACCCAATTAAAACTTGCAGCAATGATTTTGCTTTAGAATATAATTGTTGCTTTTTCCCCCCATGTATAATTTACCTCCACAAATATAGAATAAATGAGCTCCATCTAGAACCAGTGGTAGAGAGATTTGAATTATCTTTCCATTTCCACCTCTGACTTTTCTATTTGACCTTATTTAAGTATTTAGTTTCACCATGCATCATTCTTATACAGGGCCATTATGAGGAAAATCATATTTTATAAATGTATTGCAGGAAAGGTTACAACAAAATTGGACTTTATTACTTAAGTCACAAAAGCTCAGAATCAAGGAAATGAAATCTGGTAGTCGTTAGCACCCTTTGCCAAATATTTCCCCCTCTCCACCACCCAGGCAGCTTCAGGCCCCTCTGTGGCTGATGCTATGGGAAGGTGAGGTATCTGAGACTAGTTCAGGTCAATGAATTTGTGAGCAGGGTTTCTGAGTTGGAGCATTAATATTCCTCTGCAAGACCCTCCAGGGCCCACTTCTGTCTGCATTGCAACAAGCGGTGTTCTAGATCATGTCTTCTCCATCAATCTAGATCCCTGAGTGACCAGAAGGGCAGAATTATGCTCCATGATGGCCATATAACATGTGTGAGAAACAGACCTTCATGACTTTTAGCCACTGATATTGTTTGTTACTGCATCTCGAGCTAATTTAACCTAGCCTATCCTGACTGATGCAGATAGTAGCTCCAGCTTAAAATCATTTGATTGGGGCACCTGGCTGGCTCAGTTGAAAGAGTATGTGACTCTTGATCTTGTGGTCCTTAGTTCAAGCCTATGTCAGGTGTAGAGATTACTTACACAAATAAAACTTTCTTTTTAAATAAAATAAATAAAATCATTTGGTTGAGTTTTTCCTTGGGGCAATTTTAGTGAAAGAGAAATTTTTGTTCATTTTTTCAATAACTTTTTGTGAAGTTCCTGCAGTATATCAAGTACTATGTATGTTAGGCTCTGGGCTTATAGCAATGAATGAACAATATAAACAAGATCTCTGCTCTTACGAAAACTGGGAGGTGGGAGAGTAAGCAGTACATAATAAATGCTATAATTAGAAAAGTATGGGGCACCTGGTGGCTCAGTCAGTTAAGCGTCCAACTCTTGATTTCAGCTCAGGTGTTGATCTCAGGGTTGTGAGTTCAAGCCCCACATTTTAAGTTGGGCATGGAGCCTACTTTAAAAAAAAAAAAAAAAAACAACATGGCATTCTCTAAATATTTTCCTAGGAGTCTTGTGGCTCATCTTCTCCTTCCTGTCTCTGTCTCTCTTTTAAGTTAGGGATATTCAGTTGCTGAATATTATACAAGTCTACCTAGAAAGAATAAGAAAGAAAAAACAAATTTCTAACTCTTGAGAGGTATCTTGTAATTAAATAAAAGGTACCTTGCCTGGGTCCTGAGCCTAGACTCCAACATTGCTTTTGACCAGTGTGTGGCCTCAGATAAGTAGCTAACTTCACTGTGACCCTGTTTCATCAGATATAAAATAGCACTAAGTATAACCTGTCCTGGCCAACTTACGTAATTGCTGCAAGAATTAAATTAGGTAGAGAATGTAAATATCCCATAAAAATAAGCATTATTACTCTGAAGATTTTACAATGCATTGGAGGAACCTATAAAGAGCCAGTCTAAAAAAAAAATAATGAAAACCCTTGGTCCACCTATAAAGCAACATGTAGACAAATTAATATGACACCCTTCTAGCTGTGGGAAATGGTACAGATTAACACAGTGAAAATTATAGGGGTGCCTGGGTGGCTCAGTTGTTAAGCGTCTGCCTTCAGCTCAGGGTGTGATCCCAGAGTCCTGGGATCAAGCCCTGCGTTGGGTCCCTGCTCTGCTGGGAGTCTGCTTCTTCCTCTCCCACTCCCCCTGCTTGTGTTCCCTCTCTCGCTGGCTGTCTCTCTCTGTCAAATAAATAAATAAAATCTTAAAAAAAAAATACACAGTGAAAATTATAGCTTAAGAATCTAAAATTCAGTGTTTATTGCTGAGTAATATCTGCTAAGATACTGTTATTAGGATATGGCTGAAACAGGCCAAAACTCTCATTGTAATCTTCATAAAGAACATTCAATACATTTCTTGTCAGTGGAATGAAATGAACGTACAAATAACTAGATTTATATAAGTGGATAAGCAGAAAAATACATGCAGTATTAAGAAAAACTGCCATTGTCTTCAAAATCTGTAATGTCAGAAGTGTGTATGCTTATAACCTATTAGAAATGATATCTGGTTTCCTAAACTCATTCCTCTTTTCTGAGTCTCATTTAGATTAAAGTTCAGAATCTGAAGGTAACATTGTAAGAGATGATGAAAGGCACGCTTGTCACTGGTTGTGAGGCAACCCAAAGCATGAGTTATTGGCCTGTACAAACACATCTCCTTATTTTGCACAGAGTGGGTGTAGGTGCTGAACTGCTCTTCTATTGGTCAGTTTCTCTACCAATGGCAGCCAAGAAAGTATTCTTTTTTCAGCTAATTAGCATAGCCTGGGAAAGTACCCAACTGCATTTCTTTCACTGGCAGTGTTAAATATAGACTTTCAAACCAGGGTTAGCATTTACCACTTAAAAGTTACTTTGGCTTTGGGTGATCTAGATTTTACATACAAAAATCCTCCAGGAAAAGTTTTTCAAACTCAAATAAACTCATAGCATATAATGGTTCTGCTATAGAAAGAACGCAAAACACATCTGTTTTCTTGAAGATGCTTTAATATAAAGAAAATACGAATTCACACTTCTCCTTCCAGGTTGAAACCAGGAAAGACTTCTGGAGATCAGAAAGGGCAACAAAAATGTCATTCCCTTTTGCCACCCTACCTTCACATAGACCAGGTAACATGCAGGAAGCTGGGACTTGGGAGGAGAGCAGAGTTATAGCAAAGGAAAAAAGGGAAGGGGACCAAGAGAGGGACATCAGTCTGCTCACATGAGGAACCACCACCTGGCCTAAAATGTGACCCAATGAAAACAATAAGGGAACAGATGCTTGATGCTCTTCGGTGATGAAATGTTTACAACTGCATGATGCAAGATCACATAATATTTTCTACCTGTTCTCTCCTTCCCTAGTTTCTCCCTCCTCCTGATGAATCTTACACCGCTGATGTGTGTTTTCATCTTACCACACTGTTTTCACAAAGCTTGGGTAGCTCTCCATTTCCAATAGGGGGGAAAGAAATCCTGAGGTTCCAAGGTTGGTATTTAGATTTTTTCCTGGGCTGCTCCTGCTGTTCTCCAACCTTATGACCCACCACTTCCCTAAGTGGGACCTTATTCCACCTAAACACATCATTTTCTAAACCTGCCATGAGCATTCTTGCCTCCTTGTTTCCTTGCCTTTTTAAAAGGCAAACCTTTATTTTCTCCTCTTAGTTTTCTTCAATCTTCAGAAGTGGGAGGATTAAAGTGAAAGGTTGCCATGTGATTACTCTCACTGAATAACCAGTATAGAGGATCACTCAGGCTTCAAACACAAATCATCATCACTGACTGTATTAGGGTTCTCCAAAGAAACAGAACCAATAAGGTGTGGGGGGGTGGGGGTGGGGGGTGTGTGTGTGTGTAGAGAGAGAGAGGGAGAGACTGAAATTTAAGAAATTGGCTCACGTGATGTGAGGGCTGCCAAGTCCAAATCTGAAGGGAGGGAGCAGACCATGGATATATTTGAAGGAAAAGTATTCAGGGCAGAGGAAAGAGTAAGCACCAAGGTCCTGTGGCAGAGTGGCAGGCTGGAGACCCAGAGAAGAAGTAATGCTGCAGCACAAGACCCAAGGCAGTCTGCAGGCAGAATTCCTTCTTCCTTAGGGGATGTCAGTCTTTCCTCCTCAAGACCTTTAACTGATTGGATGAGGTCCCCACGTTCTGGAGAGGAATCTGCTTTTTACTCAGAGTCTACTGATTTAAACATTAATCCCATCTAAAAATACCTTCAACAGAGACATGGAAGCTTGATATTTGACCAGATATCTGGGTACCTTGGCCTAGTCCAACTGACACATGAAATTAACCATCGCACTCAGCCCTACAAATGTTTATTCTGTCCAGGAACTGTTTTAAATGCTTTACACATATTAACTCACTTAATCTCAACAACCCTATGAGATAGGGTTACTATTATCATCCCCATTTTACAGATGAGGCACAGAGAGATTAAGGAACTTGCCTGAGATCATATAGCTTATAAATGACAGTGCCGGTACTTGAATCCTTGCAACATGGCTCCAAAGTTTGTTCTTAACTGCTGTGCAATTTACCTCTTGAGAAAAAGAAAGAGAAAGTGCAACTCATTGATGCCTTATGTGTTCTTCCCTCTGGCCCCATAAACATCTTTGTTTCCCTGCCATAACATCTGTTAGATGCCAACTTTTAGAGAAAACTCAAGTACGTCCACACCACAGCCGTTTGATGTAGGTAACGTTATCCCTATTTTACAGATGAGTGAATTTTGAGGCACAGAGATGTGAATGACTTGCTCTCAGCCACACAATATTGAGTGGAATAGCAGGGATTTGAACCCAGGACTCTCAGTCTTCAAAGTATATCCCCTTCCCACACTGTCTGTACATAGTTCATCGATGTGTTAAATATGTTCCTACTCATCTCTGTTTTGAAAACTTTACATTATCTTAACAGAAATTGGCTCTGTCAATTGCTTAACAAAAATTAGTTTTCTGTTTTGTTGTGTTCCACAAGTGAAACACACGGTACACATGAGCATAAATTTCTAACTAAACTTCACGCACCAGGAAAGAACAGAGATTACAGCTAAAGTAAATGGAAAATAAAGGGGGGGGGGAGCATTTTCTGTTTCACCAGGTAGAGATTATATAGTATCATCTGCTTGGGGGCCGTCCATGTTTAGAGAAAATACAAGGGGAGAACACATCACTCTGAGGCAGTGAAGGGGGAGAAAATGAGCCATTAAAGTAGAATATACATTGAACCTGAAGGATGAATTTACTTGAGACTAGCCAGCTAGCAAGAGCTCTGACTGGGACAGAAAGCATAAAACAGTAATCATCCATTTTGCAATGTTGGCTCGCTACACTGGAATTAGCTGAATTTACTTTCAGTCTGTTTTTCAGTGACTGATGTAGAAAGTTTTACTCCAAAAGAAGGCTTGATTTCCTAACTGCGCCCCTGAGCAGGCAGAGCAGCCAGCAGGTTTACTGGAGATAAGGATCATAACAGAGCCGTGCTGCCACCAGGGGACCTTTCACCTCTTTCTTAACTCCGGACTAAATGGGGAGCTTGGGAGAGAGAAGGCCCAGAAGTCCTTTTGCCTGACCAACAGTCAATGTGATCAAAGAATTTTGGAGCTGAGACGTATCTTCGGATTTATTTCCTCCTCTTCCTCTCCCCTTCATTTTTCAGAAAATTAAATGCAGACGCTGCGAGGTGATAGGATTTGCCCTCAACCACAGAGCTGGCAACTACAGACTTGGAGTAATTAGAGGCCAAGCTTTTAGCACCCCAGTCAAGTGCTACTTCACACCACGTGCACTCATAACTCCTAAGAACAGGCAACTAGGCCAGAGAGTCTACCGAGGATATGCCAAACGGTAGAAAAGTTTTGCAAAATTAGAGGTATTTCTTCTACGATCCCTGTAGCAAAGACACCGAGACTGTAGGCAGGATTGACTCTGAGCAATATTGTGAAGTAAGTATAAATTCAGGGGCCTCATCCCCGGCTTGTCTGAGAGGCTATGTAGTACAGCAGTGGCGAGCAAGACTCTGGAGACAGCCAGCCTGTTTCAGTTCTGGCTCTGCATTTATGAGCTGTGACCTTGGGCTAGTTTCTTAAGCTCCCTATGCTCAGTTTCTTTGCATGTAAAAGGAGATGGTCGTATTTCTCAAATCATACTTTTTGGGAGGATTACCTAAATGAACATGTGTGAAGTATGAAGAGTCATTCCTGGCTTTAGACAGCCTAGTAAATGTGAGGAATTTTGACTATTCTCTGCCGTTGCCTACAACACCCTACCTTGCTCTAGGCTCGTCTCTGGCAGTGTCCCCTGCTCACAAAATATCTCTGTTCTTCCTCCTCTTTTTTTATTGCAACTCTCTCTCCTTGTTTGTTCAGTAAATGGCTGTTCACTCATTCAAATGATACATATTTAGTGCATCCTCTGATGTACCAGAAACTGTTCTGAGAGCTGAAGATACAGCAGTGAACTAAACAAAATTTCTGTCCTTGTGGAACATACTAGAGAAAGGAAGATAGAACAACAGAGATAATATATTCTTTGCTTTCTGTACCAATGAATGGTCTGTAGAAAAAGAACAATGAATAATGGGATAGAGCAGGGATTTGTGCTATGTGAGGTGAGAAAGCCAGGGGAAAACCTTTTAGAGTCAGGGGCACTCAGGGGGCAGAAACCATAATAGAAGGGAGGGAATGGACCATGCATATCCTTGAAGAAAAAGTACTCCAGGCAAAGGAAAGGACAAGATAAGCACAAAGGCCCTGCTGCCGAGTGGCAAGGAAGCCAACACGATAGGAGCATGGCTAATGAGTGAAATTAAGCAGAAAGGCAGCTGGAGAAAGACAGGAATCCGTAAGGCATTATACACCAAGATTAGAAGTTTGGATGTTATTCTCATAATTGAGAAGACCCAGGGAAAGAGAGCAGATGAGTGTCAGGAACGGATTTATGATTGAAAGGGATCACTCATTTTGCTGTGAAGAGAATAAACTGCAGGGGGGCCAAGAGGAGCAACAAAGGGACTAGGTAGAAAATTCTCCAAGTGGAGTTGAAGAAGAATCAAGGGTTTTCCTTGGGGGAGTTAAATTTGTGATGCCTAGTCAACATACAATAAAGATTTTGCATAGGCACTTAAATACATTCATCTCTTGTTCTAGGGAGATGTGATTTTTGGAGTCATCAGTGTGTGCCTGGAACTTGAAGCCACGAAGACAAGATCACCTAAGGAGTAAGTAAGGATGGAGAGGAGGCCGGAGGCCAAGGTACTGGGATTTTGCAGAATGTAGAGGTTGGGAAAAGGAAGATGATTGAGCAAGGAGACAAAGAAGTAGCATTGAGGTAGGAGGAAAAACAGTAGAAAGCGAGAGAAGGGCAATACAGATTTCAAGAAGGAAGGTGTAAGCAGTTGTTTCAAATGTAGTTAGAGATTAAGTGAGCTGAGGTCTTTGATATGAAACAATAGATAGATAATATCTATGTCTAAGCTCAAAGTCAAGAGACAGAGAAGTACACTCAGCCTCAGACAAGTGTATATTATCTGAATTTTAATTACTTAAAATGTAGGTTGCTCTTTAGTTGTTAGTGGCTTCTGACATTTTAAATCTGTTTTCTAGTTCCCAACCAATTCTATCTTTATGATAGCTTATCTCCAATTCTCCCCTTCCTGTGCTCATATGCTGTTGCGCTATCAAGGGTAGAGTCTATTTCTGCACACTGTTGAATCTGGGTTGGCCTGTGACTGCATTAACCGCTAAACTACCGGGAAGCAACATTGTCTCGATTCCTCCCCGCTTAGGGGACTGGCAGCTTGCGCGTCCTGCCTCCTGGAAGGCTGCCATCATGTAAGAAGATACAACTACCCCCAGACTTCTCTGCGGTGAGACAAGTTTTGACATTTATTGCAAACAACTGATTGCTCTCATATGTTTTATAAAATTCCATTCTGCATTTTTAATTTTTTTAATAGGTGCAAGATTTTGTTTATTCTTTCATCAGCTGATGGACATTTAGGTTAGGACATTTGGGGCTATTACAAAGAATGCTGTTATGAACATTCATGTACAAGTTTTTGTTTGGATTTGTGTTTTCATTATTTTGAGTATATACTTACAAGCCAAAGTGCTTGGCCATATGGTAGCTACTACACATCTTTGAATCGCTTTTCCTAAAAGAATAATTTTTTTAAAAAAATCTGAATCTGTGGCATGAAATTTAGAGGGCCAGACTTCCATGGAAAATGCAAGTCATCTCTTCAAAATATAGCATGTTGGAGGAATTATAAATATACTAGTACATGGTTGAAAAGCTCAAGCCTATCAATAAAACCTATCATAGAAAGCATAAAATAGAACAGAAAGGAAGCTAGGAATAGAAAATGGGTTGGGTTAATGGAAACGATATTATATCCTTATTCCTGGCTCTTCCGCCGACCATCATCCACTCTTCCCTGGGCAGCTCTGCTCTGCCGCTCTGGCCTCTACTGGAGACAGCTCAGGGGACCACTCTCTCCTGTCCTGCAGGCCTCTGGTTACTCCGCAGTGCATTAGGGGAGTCTCCCCTGACTACCCACCTAAAATAGCTCTCCGTCTCCTCTACCCCTTGTCCACTCTCATCTTCAGAGCACGGATCAGCACCGTGGATGTTTACCCATTCATTCGCTTAGTTATGTCTGCCGTCCCTCAGACTGTCTGCTCCATGGGAGGTGGATTTTTGTTCAAATTGTAATATCCCCGGGGCACCTGGGTGGCTCGTTTGTTTAAGTGGCTGCCTTCAGCTCAGGTCATGATTCCAGGGTCCTGGTATCGAGTCCTGAGTCATGCTCCCTGCTTGGTGAAGAGTCTCCTTCTCCCTCTCCCTCTCCCTCTCCCCCCTGCTCGTGCTCCCTCTCTCTCAAATAAATAAATAAAAATCTTTAAAAAAAAATAAATTGTAATATCCCCAACACTTAAAGCAGAACCAATCATTCAATATAAATCTGTCAAATGAATGAATGAATGAAGAATCCTCCATTTCCTTGCAAAGTCTTTGCTGCATTGAGGACTATCCTAGAGGAAATTACATCAAGCAAATACCATGCATGCAAAGTTGGCCACGATCAGAAAATTGCAGGGGACCTAATTGGGTCCACCCCTCAGTTATGGAAGCAGGAAAGAAAATAGAACTAAAAATTACCTAAATACTTCTGTTCTCAACTTGTGCCATGATTTCTGCTGCTTTCCCCTTCAGCTATTTTGGCCCTTAATACCCCTCAGCGTTCGCTGTTCTTGACCCTATTTCATACATTGTGTGGCACAGAACAGTGCGGCTGTAAAAATCTCTTAATGGTTGATGTGGACAGAGCTCAGCCTGATGACCTCTAGGGGAGTGCTTTTAAAAAATCCTAAATTTTTAGGACTCGTACCTAAATTTTTAGGCTTTCCCCTCCAGGTTTTCTTCCTGACCACTGGGCTCCTTGATCTGTTCTTAAAGTATTTCTTCTCAACTCTCTTCATTTCTTTCACATTTGCCTTCACTTTTTCCATCTTCTGCCCCAATTAAAACTCAAGGACTGATGTAGACAGCTATAGCAGGAGATGTCTAGACTTTGTGTCACTTTCTATATTCTGCTGTATCTTTTAGTTCTGTTCTTACCTCCTCAGTTCAGTTATATTGAGCAGATGTTTGTGGAGCCACTCCTGTCCCAGACACTTGCTAGACCTTGGAGACCCTTCTGCTTCTGGTATTTCGCAGTCGTAACAGTCACCATTCCACTCATTTATGTCGTGACCATAAGCTTCCTGAAGTTTCTCTACACTGAGAATAGCTTGCAAGTAGATAGTTGTTGTTAATATGGGAAATGAATGAAATTGAACTGATAATGAACCTGGAATCTCTTTTCTTTCTTCCACTCCTCCTCAATCCAATCTATGTCTGTGATGCATAAGAGATACATGTTTGGTCTTTGTCCCCAGTTCCTGAAACAGAGCTCCTAAATCCCTTAGAATTTCCTGACTAGTGACTCCTCTATAGCTTCAGGCCAAGACTTGATTTGAGGGTTAGAACCTTCAGTCCCGGCTACAGAGGGGAGGGGGGTGGGGGAATGGGATAGACCGGTGATGGGTAGTAAGGAGGGCACATATTGCATGGTGCACTGGGTGTTATACACAACTAATGAATCATCGAGCCTTACATCGAAAACCGGGGATGTACTATATGGTGACTAACATAATATAATAAAAAATCATTATTAATAAAAATAAAAAAATAAAAAATTAAAAAAAAAAAAAAAAAAAAAAAAAAGAACCTTCAGTCCCACTTCCAACCTCCAGGGAGGGGAGAGAGGCTGGGGCTCAAGGTAATCACCTGTGACCAATGATCTAATCAATCATGCCTAGATAATGAAACCTCCATAAAACCCTAAAAAGTTGGAGTTTGGAGAGTTTTCACGTTGTTGAACACATGGAAATCAGGAAGAGTGTTATGTTCCAAAGAGGAATGAAAGCTCTACACCCTTTCCCCACACCTTGCCCAATGAATCTCTTCCAGCTGGCTGTTCCAGAGTTATATTCTTACATAATAAACCAGTAATCTAGTAAGTAAAATGTTTCTCTGAGTTCTGTGAGCTGCTCTAGCAAATTAACTGAGCGTGAGGAAGGGATCGTTAGAACCTCCCATCTAGGGGCACCTGGGTGGCTCTGTCAGTTAAGTGTCCAACTCTTGATTTCAGCTCAGGTCATGAGCTCAAGGTTGTGAGAGCAAGCCCTGTATGGGGCTCCATGCTGAGCACAGAATCTGCTTGAGATTCTCTCTCCCTCTCCCTCTGCCCCCACTCTACTCTGTCTCCCTCTCTCAAATAAATAAATTAAATCTTAAAAAAAAGAAGAAGACGAACCTCCCATCTATAGCTGATCAGTCAGAAGTACAGGTGACAAGCTAAAGTGGGGGCAGACTTGTGGGACTGAGTCCTTAAACTGTGGGGTCTGTGCTAACTCTGGGTGGTTTGTGTCAGAACTGAATTGAATTGTAGGATACCTACTTAGTGTCCAGAGAGTTGGAGAATCCACTGGTATGGGGGGAAAACCCATGCATTTGGTGACAGAAGTGTTGTGAGAGGGGTGCCTGGGTGGCGCAGTCATTGGGCCTCTGCCTTCGGCTCAGGGCGTGATCCCGGCATTCCGGGATCGAGTCCCGAATCGGGCTCCTCCACTGGGAGCCTGCTTCTTCCTCTCCCACTCCCTTGCTGTGTTCCCTCTCTCGCTGGCTGTATCTCTGCCACGTAAATAAATAAAAAATCTTAAAAAAAAAAAAAAGAAGTGTTGTGAGAAAAAAACCTCACAGATACCCCAGAATTGTGGGTAGTGATAGCAGCTATTACATTTTTTACATCAAAGCTAAGCTAGGAGGCAATTAGCCTGAGAAAATATTTTAAGTTACAAATTTCATAAGAGACTTGTATTCAAAATATTTAAGAACTCTTGCAACTCAATAATAATAAATTATAAATGGGCAAATGGTCTGAATAGACATTCCCACAAAAAGATATACATATCACTCATGAATATCACATCATGAAAAGATGCTCAACAGCATTACTCATTGAAAAATTCAAATCAGGGTGCCTGGGTGGCACTTAGGCATCTGACTCTTGGTTTCAGCTCAGGTCATGATTTCAGGGTTGTGAGATTGAGTCCCGTATTGGGATCAGCACTCAATGTGGAGTCTGCTTATGACTCTCTCTCTCCCTCTCTCTCTGCCCCTCCCCACCCCCTTCTCTCTCAAATAAATAAATAAATAAATAAATCTTTTAAAAAGGGGGGAAATTCAAATCAAAACTACCACAAGATACCACTTCATACCTACTAGGATGGCTATAATAAAATGGACAATAACAAGTGAGACAAGCATGTGGAGAAATTGGAACCTTAGTACACTGTTGGTGAGAATATACAATTGTACTCTCACTGTGGAAAACAGTTTGGCAGTCACTCAAAATATTAAACATAGACTTACCATTCTTAGCTGTTCTTAGGTATATACCCAAGAGAAATTAAAACTATCCATATGAAAGCATGTACACGAATGTACACAGTAACATTCTTTATAACTCTCAAAAGGTGAAAACAGCCCAAAATCCATCAATTGATGAATGGATGTAGAAAATGTGGTACATCCATATGATGGAGTGTTATTCAGCAATAGAAAAGAATGAAGTACAGATATGTGCTCCTACATGGATGAACCTCAAAACCATAATGCTACGTGAAAGAAGCCAGTCTCAGAAGACCACATATTGTGTGATTCCATTTATATGAAATATCCAGAATAGACAAATCTACAGAGGCATGTAGATTCATGGTTTCCTAGGGCTGTGGAGTGTGGGAGTTTGGGGGACAATGGAGAATAAATGCTAATGAGTATAGGGTTTCTCACTGAGGTGATAATAATGTTCTAAAACTGGGGGCACCTGGGTAGCTCAGTCAGTTAAGTGTCCAACTTTTGATTTCGGCTCAGGTCATGATCTCAGGGTCACAAGATCAAGCCCTGCCTCAGGCTCTGTGCTCAGCGGGGAGTCTGCTTAAGCTTCTCTCTCTCCTAATGCTAAGTGAAATAAGTCAAGCAGAGAAAGACAATTATCATATGATTTCTCTCATCTATGGAACATAAGAACTAGGAAGATTGGTAGGGGAAGAAAGGGATAAAGAAAGGGGGTGGGTAATCAGAAGGGGGAATGAAGCATGAGAGACTATGGGCTATGAGAAACAAACTGAGGGCTTCAGAGGGGAGGGGGGTGGGGAAATGGGATAGACTGGTGATGGGTAGTAAGGAGGGCACGTATTGCATGGTGCACTGGGTGTTATACGCAACTAATGAATCATCGAACTTTACATCAGAAACCAGGGATGTACTGTATGGTGACTAACACAATATAATAAAAAAACATTAAAATAAAAAAAAAAAAGATTCTCTCTCTCCCTCTCCCGCTGCCCCTCCTTCCCTGCTCTCTCTCTCACTCTGTCTCTCTAAAAAAAAGAGAGAGAGGGGCGCCTGGGTGGCTCAGTCATTAAGCGTCTGCCTTCGGCTAAGGGCATGATCCTGGTGTTCTGGGACCCAGCCCCACGTCAGGCTCCTCCACTGGGAGCCTGCTTCTTCCTCTCCCACTCCCCCTGCTTATGTTTCCTCTCTCGCTGGCTGTCTCTCTCTCTGTCAAATAAATAAACAAAATCTTTAAAAAAAAAGAGAGAGAGAGAGAGAGTACAGGTAACTTCTGATACATTTCTTAATACACGTTTGCTATACATATTTTTATTGATTTATTTTATTTTTTTTTTTTAAAGATTTTATTTATTTATTTGACAGAGATAGAGACAGCCAGTGAGAGAGGGAACACAAGCAGGGGGAGTGGGAGAGGAAGAAGCAGGCTCATAGCAGAGGAGCCTGATGTGGGGCTCGATCCCACAATGGCGGGATCACGCCCTGAGCTGAAGGCAGACACTTAACCACTGTGCCACCCAGGCGCCCCTATTTTTTATTATTTTTTAACAAAGAAGTTGAATGTTTTATTATTAATCTCTTTACCTTTCTGCAAGGCTGTTGCTTCATTGTCTAAAGATAGCACCAACCATCAAGTGCAGTATATTGCAAAATTAAGTAGTTTTGTTCTTTATCTGACACCATACAACTAACAAACCTTTTTCTACTGCCAGTTATTTCCAATGGAAAGATTATTTAAGTATTTTAACCCCCATCCAGGGATAGATGTAAGCAAGTTATAATACTCCCTAAGGCTTACGATAACAATGTCATCCTTGAATAACACAATTTTTATAGTTTTTAACCACAGATCATTTCAGGATTCTGAATATCATAACTGGGTAAAAATCAGAGGGTATTGCAAAACAGATGTATATTGTGTTTTTCTACAATCATTATAAAGTTAAGGGGTATTTTCTTCCATTAGCATTGTTACAAGTAGTTTCTTCTTCCACTGGTATTGCTAATTGTTGCTATTTTAAATCCTCTGTGTACCACTAATTTAAGACAACTATGCTAGATTAAGTTGTTTCATGCCAGTCTATTTAGGGGTTCCATTTTCACTCCTCAATAGATTTTATGTATTTCTCACATGCTTCTTCACTCATTAATTCATCCAGTTCTGCAGGATTACTGAGTGCTATCTTGCTCAGCCAACCATCTTCATAACAAGATTTGTTGACAAGTCCTGGATTTTCTGCAAGAGATTCATTAATTTCAGTGACTTCTCCTGATAGAGAATAGAGTTCACTAGTAGCTTTCTCACTTTCCAAAGCACCAAACTCATCTTGTTTGTTCAGTTTTGTCCCAACTTCAGGCAGACTACAGTAAACAACATCTTCCAAAGCTTCCTGTGCAAAATTGCTGATTCCCACTGTTCCAATACCATTTTTGGTTGTTATCCATTCATGTTTGTCTGTGAATTTACCCTCGGAGAGCAGAGCAGAGCCGGTGAGCCCCCAGGGCCAAGGCAGGCAGGGCCCAGCCAACGCGCTCCACACCACTGGCAGCGCCATGTTTACCGAGGTGCTGGCTTATTTATTTTATTTTTTATTTAATTTTTTAGAGGAGGCGAGGGGCAGAGGGAGCAGGAGAGAGAGACTCCTAAGCAGGCTCCCCACGCAGTGCAGAGCCCAACCTGGGGCTCAGTCTCACACCCCAAGATCATGACCCACGCTGAAATTGAGAGTCAGAAACTTAACTGACTGAGACACAGAGACACCAGGCTATACACATTTTTTTTTAATGTTCTAAAATGGATTCTGGTGATGGTTGCACAACTCTGTTGCTAAAAACCATTGAATCGTGCACTTTACATGGGTGAATTATATGGTAAGTGAATTATATCTCAATAAAGCGATTTAAAAAGTGATATTGTCCTAACCCAGGGAACAAAACAAAGGGTACAAGAGAAACCTGAAACAACAAGATCACTCTGACCCTTCTCAGCATATCAGCCTCACTGTGGGCTAGTCAGTTATATGAACACGAATCCATAGTACTCAGAGAGATGCAAACAAAAACATTCACAAGGATATCACTTTATACCTTTCAGGCTAACAAAAAATCAGAAATGTGGACCTTGCCAAGGCTTGGAAGAGATGTGGAGAAAAAAAAGGAACATACTGTTCTCCACTGCTGGTGGGGGCCCACCTGATGCAGCCATTCTGGAGAGTAATCTGACCTGATTTAGTCTAATGAAGCATACATACAGCTGTGACCCAGAAATTCTGCTCCTAGTAAATATTCCAAAGAAATTTTCACACGGCTTATACGGGAACATGGGCAAAGTTGTTTCCTGTGTTGTAGCCAAAGGTGGAAGGGAGTTGAGTGTACGTGGGTGCCCATCCCTGTGAGAGCAGGTGGGTAAGATGTGATCCCACGCTGGAGTCTACAGCCTCTGTGAGTAGGATCAGGTTAGATGCAGGCAAAGCTGCATGGGTAACTCTTAAGTACACGGAGCTGATGGAAAAATATAAACACCTGAAGGAGATATATGATGCAATCCTGTTACCATAAGTAAAAATTTGCACACACAAAATAATACGTTCCTCAGTAATACATTCAAATAAAAAGATAGCCCGTTCCAATAAAAGCATCACTAATTAGTCTTATGCCAGCAGTCTCCTCCTAACTATGAGTTATAAAAGGTCAGAATTTATTGAGCTAGAAAAGATGAAAAAAATATCCATTAGTACGACTGTAGGGGAGATTCCTGCCTTGCATCGGAGATCGTATCAGAGGACCTAAAGCTACATGAGCCAAGAGAACTCTTCTCAGTGAGATAACAGAGGTTGCAACATTAGGGACACATCCTGAGATGATTTCGTTTCTTTTGTATTTTAAGGGTCAATAGCCGGGGTGATTTCTCCAAGACAGGATTTGAACCTTGGTTCTCTGAAATTCAAAATGGTTGGTTTTGCTCTAAACTGTGGTTGAACCACTGAATCCCCAGTGACTCTTGGTGTGCCCCCCACCCTGCCCACTTTCTCACCAATGCAGCCATGAAACATAGCCTGGTTTCCTTAAAATGAATGTACCCCCGGTCACCCCACCACCCCAGTTTTTGCATCATTGTGCCGATGGCTCCCGGCATTCCCTCACCGACCTTTCTACTTAGTGGTAAAGTGGACTAAGCCAGGTTCCATGCCAGACAAACTTGGTTTCATCTCTTGGCCTCATCATTTGTAGCTGATTGTTCTTGGTTATTTAACTTCTCAGAGTTTCTGTTTTCCCACACAAATCAGGGATACTAATAAAATGTGTCTTAGTATTTCCCATGCAACTACAAACATATATATTATAGTTCAAATTATATCCTATTTATTATGTATAGTCTTCTGTTAATTTTCTTTTTACCCAGTATATATTATGGATAGCTTTCCATGTCAATATATAGAGATAATAGCTGTCATGTGTACATGGAGGTAGAAGGTACAGAGGAAATCTCCACTTTCTACTCAATTTTGTGGTACACAGAAATCTGCTCTAAAAATAATCTATCTTTGGGGTGCCTGAGTGACACAGTCGGCTAAGCATCTGATTCTTGATTTTCGCTCAGGTCATGATCTCATGGGTCGTGAGATTGAGCCCCACATCGGGCTCTACACTCAGCAGGAGTCTGCTTGGATATTCTCTCCTTCTGCCCCTTCCACCCTCGCTCTCTCTTGCTCCCTCTACCTCAAATAAATAAATCTTTGAAAAAAGATAAAGTAAAAATAAAAATAATCTATCTTTTAAAAAATTAAAGTTGATTCAGCAATATGATTGAATAATTTAAAATACATGTTAGAGAGTTTCACAGTATGATCATTGTTATGGAATCTAGGCTTATATTGTTAGATTGTATTAGCAACATATTATTTTTGTATTTAAATAATGTACTCAGTGAAAGAAATGATCTATTTTTTAAAAGATTTATTTATTTATTTTAGAGAGAGAGAATGCACAAGGGGCAGGGAGGGGGAGAGGGAGAGAGAGAGTCTCAAGCAGAGTCCACGCTGAGCATGGAGCCCAGCACAGGGCTCAGTCTCACAATTCTGAGATCATGACCTGACCCAAAATCAGGAGTCAGATGCTTAGTGGATGGAGCCACCCAGGTGCCCTGGTAGAAATGATCTTAATATGAACATTTAAAAAATAATTTTAGATAATAGCTGTCCATGTCAATATATACTTAAAAAATAGACATTACTTTTTAGACTAGTTTTAGGTTCACGGCAAAATTGAGTGGAAAGTACAAAGAGTTCTCATGTACACCACAGCCCCCTCATACATGCACAGTCTCCCCCACTACCAACATCTCTCACCGAAGTAGCACATTTGTTATAATCAGTGAATCTATATTGGCACAACTCAGAGTCCATGGTTTTACATTAGGGTTGACTCTTGGTGTTGTACGTTCTATGTTTTGACAAATACATGCTTTTTTTTAGTATAGTTGACACACAACATTACATTCATTTCAGTTGTACAACACAGTGATTTGTCAAGTTTATACATTATGTTGTGCTCACAACACTATTATAGTATCATTGACTATATTCCTTATGCTGTGTCTTTTATTCCCATGACTTATTCATTTCATAACTGGAAGCATAAGTGGAAGTATCTCCCACTTCCCTTCACCCATTTTGCCCATCTCCCCACCACCTTCCCCTCTGGCAACCACTAGCTTGTTCTCTGCATTTATAGGTCTGATTCTGCTTTCTATTTTTGTTTATTCATTTGTTTCTTTAAATTCCACACATGAGTGAAATCATATGATATTTTTCTTTTTCCATCTGACTTACCTCACTTACATAATACCCTTTAGATCCACGTTGTCCCAAATGACACAGTCTCATTCTTTTTTTATAGCTACGTAATATTCCATTGTGTACATATATACCACATCATCCTTACCCATTTGTCTCTCAATGGACACTTAGTTTGTTTCCATATCTTGGCTATTATAAATAATGCTACAATAAACGTAGGGGTCCTTATATCTTTTTGAATTGTTTTTATTTTCTTTTGGTAAATATCCAGTGGTAGAATTACTGGAACATATGGTATTTCTATTTTTAATTTTTTGAGGAACATCCATATTCTTTTTCACAGTGGCTGTACCAATTTACATTCTCACTAACAGTGTAGGATGGTTCCTTTTTCTCCACACCCTTGCCAACACGTTATTTCTTATCTTTCTGATTCTACATGTTCTGACAGGTATAAGGTGATATCTCATTATGGTTTTGATTTGCATTTCCCTGATGATTAGTGATGTTGCGCATCCTTTCAAGTGTCTGTTGGCCATCGTATGTCTTCTTTGGGAAAATGTCTATTCAGGTCCTCTGCTTGTTTTTAATTGTATTGGGGTTTTTTTGGTGTTGAGTTGTATAAGTTCTTTATATATTTTGGATATGAATGCCTTATATCATTTGCAAGTATCTTCTCCCATTCAGTAGGTTGTCTTTTGGTTTTGTTTTTTTTTTGTTTTTTTGTTTTTTGTTTTTTGTTTTGATGGCTTCCTTTGTGGAGCAAAAGGTTTTTATTTTGATGTAGTCCCAATAGTTTATTTTTGCTTTTGTTTCCCTTGCCTTACTTAGGAAACTTGTCTAGGAAAATTTTATGGCCAATGTTGAAGAAATTACTGCCTGTATTCTTTCTAGGATTTTTATGGTTTCAGGTCTCACATTTAGGTCTTTAATCCACTTTGAGTTTATTTGTGCTTATGGTGTTAGAAAGTGATCCAGGTGTTAGAAAGTGATCCAAGTTTCATTCTTTTACATGTAGCTGTCCAGTTTTCCCAGCACCACTTATTGAAAAGACTGTCTTTTTTTCCCCCATTGTATGTTCTTCCCTCCTTTATCATAGATTAATTGACCATATAAACATGGGTTTATTTCTGGACTCTCTATTCTGTTCCATTGATCTATTTGTCTAATTTTGGGCCAGAACCATACAGCTTTGTTTACTACAGCTTTGCAGTATATTTTCAAATCTTGAATCATGGTACCTCCTTGTTTTTCTTTCTCAAGATTACATTGGCTATTCTGGGTCTTTTGTGGTCCCATACATATTTTAGTATTATTTGTTCTATTTTTGTGAAAAATGATGTTCATCGTTTGATAGGATTTGCACTGAATCTGTAGATTGCTTTAGGTAGTGATAAATATATATATAATGGCTGCATGGAGTACTGTGTTATGGATTTGCCATGCATACTTTAAATAATTGTTTGAAAATAAAGTTCATTTTGAATTTTTTCCATTATATATAATATAGATGATGCAATGTTTATTAAAACCCTTGCTATTTTAACTTATCAATCAATATGAAAATAAGATTGATGCGTAGAAAAATCAGCAGAGGAACGAATAGGCAATTTACAGAAGAAATATAAATGGCCAATATAAAATGAAAAGTTGCTCAATCTCATTAATAATCAAAGAAATGGGAATTTTCAGGGGACATAGATTGGTGAAGATGAGAAAGATTGATAACATCAGGGCTATAAACTGGGGGTAGAAGAGTAAATTATTACACCCTCATAGGAGGGCAACATAGCAACATGTTACAAGAGTCAAAAAGTACAGGCTTTTTGGGATTATTTGTAACTTTTTAAAATCTGTGGTGATAATATTATCGTTATATTAAATAGTCCTTATTTTAGAGATAAATATTGAAATATTATGAATGAAATTTTATGATTACTTGGATTGCTTCAAAATAGTTGAGTTGAGGGGGTGGAGGGAAACTGGGAAGGGACATAGATGAAACAAGACTGGCCACAAGTTCTCATTTGTTGAAGATAAATGTGATAAATATATATTTGGTCTTTGTCCTTGGTTCCTGGAACACAGCTCCTAAATCCCTTAGAATGTCTTAGGAGCATCTTTTGTTCTAAAAAGGCTAAAGGCTACTTTTGGTGGGCCCCTAGTTAGCTTCAGGATGAGGACTAGTCACCAGAAAGACCATGATTAAAAGATTGGAAGTTTTAGCCCCACTCCTTGACCTCCAAGGAGGGGAGAGGGCTAGAGATTGATCTGCAGATTAATCAACAATGACCAGTGATTTGCTCACTCACACCTAGTAAAGGAACCTATGAATTGGTGAGCATATTGAGGTGCTGACATGGTGGTGCTCTGGAGAAGACGTGGAAACTCTGTGCTGTTCCCTCCATAACTTGCCCTATGCATCTTTTTAGGTCATGATCCCAGGGTCCTGGGATGGAGCCCCACATTGGGCTCCCTGCTCAGCAGGGAGTCTGCTTCTCCCTCTCCCTCTGCCCCCCCCACCCCTTGTGCGTGCGCTCTCTCTCTCTCTCTCTCTCACTTTCTCTCTCAAATAAATAAATTAATTTAATTAAATATTTTTTAAAAAGAAGTGTTGTCTGAGGGGTGCCTGGCTGGCTCAGTTGGTGTAGCATACAATCAAATTGACACCTAAATTAACAATCATAATTAGTTGTCTATTGCTGCACCACAAATTACTCCGAAATTCTGTTGCTTGAAGAACAAACATTTATTAGTTCACATAATTCTGAGAGCCAGGAATTTGGGGACAGCTTAGGGTCTCTGCTTGGGGTCTCTCATGAAGTTGCAGGCCAGATATCAGTCAGAATTGCAGTCATATGATGGTTTGACTGGGGCTGGAGGTCCTCTTCTAAGATGGTTCTCTCTCCTGCCTGGCAAGTGGTTGCTATAGGAGGCTTCAGCTCCATACCACAAGCCCCCGGGTGAGTATCCTGGGGACCTGACAGCTAGTATCCTCCAGAACAAGTGATCCAAGGCAAAAAGCGGTAGCCTCACTGTGACCCTGCCTTAGAAGCCACCCTCTATCATTTCTGCAACATGAACATCAAGAGGCAAGAACCCCTGGGGACTACTTGGGAGGCTGGCTACCACAGTTAATGACAGAATGAGCATAAAAAGAATGCAAATGAAAGTGATTTTATTCTACTTCTTTATTTGCAGTTTAATAGCAATGTTCTCGCTTTATATCTTCTTTTGTCCCTCCAAATCTACTCTCCACCCTTTCCTGTCCCAAGAAGCTCACCTGTATGGACCATACCAAAGGGTTCCCTCACCCTCTGGCTTCAGTTAGGTTGATCCAATGGGGATCCCTAGAAGGTATAGGAAGGAAGGGAATAGGAGCATTGCTCCCTTCCTCAGGCTGTTTCTCTTGCCCAAATGTCACAGTCCTTTTCAAGGCAGTCCTTGCATTCCTTTCAGTAACCACTCCCTCCCCATATCCCTTCAGGCCCCCAGGTGTGTTAACCGCCCTGCTGCTACTGACCCCAGGCTAAGGCATTCTCTTGTGGTGATGCTACACCTTACAAATTTGTGGGCAAAGATCACTTCCTCAAATGATCTAATTTAAGTGAAACCCCGTTTTCTGTTGAGATTCTGACTAATACAATGCTAAAAAGGCAAATGGCAAATCTATGTACAACTTTTATACCCAAATAACCTCCAAAACAATGTCTCTGATGTTTGGGGTTATTTTTGCTGCTTCTTAGAATTTTGCTTCCTTTCTTCCTCCTTCCTTCTCCAGCTCACATCTGACATTCACTTGACCTCTCAGCTTGCCTGGTGGCTCAGATTGGTCTTTAGTGGCCAATCTTGGAGAGTTTAAAGAAAAAGGAAAGTAATATTCCTAGATACAGTAGAATGCCCTACCCCTACAGCTTTTTACTTACTATCTTCCACCCTTTGAGTGGACCCTGGAAAATCTGTGAGTGGGTGTTCCCTACCACGTGGATGCCTACATGATTTTGAGGGTGATATTCATGTGCTGGGATAGTGGGGCAGAAAAGACAAAAAGGGTCTGGCTCTCTGATGACTGTGGAGCCTCCACACAGGCACTGCCTATGCCCAGACTTCTTTGGTGAACAAGAGAAATGAACTTCTCTCTTGATTACGCCACTATCATTTCAGGTTTTCTGTTACATGGCAGGTGAGCTTAATGCAAATCAATACAGTGCACTTCAGGGGCGCTTGGGTGGCGCAGTCGTTAAGCGTCTGCCTTCGGCTCAGGGTGTGATCCCAGCGTTCTGGGATCGAGCCCCACATCAGGCTCCTCCGCTAGGAGCCTGCTTCTTCCTCTCCCACTCCCCCTGCTTGTGTTCCCTCTCTCGCTGGCTGTCTCTCTCTGTCAAATAAATAAATAAAATCTTTAAAAAAAATACAATGAACTTCAGATAGAACATCTTGGTATCTAGAAAACATCTGGCTATTCCAATCGCTGCAGCATATCCACAGAATGATTAAACACCCAATCTGCACCTGCACATCTTTAAAAGGCCTCCACAGAGTGCATGTGTCAGGGACAGGCAAAGCTGTGAGACTTCACTCTGTCCTTCAGTGGCTTATAGAGGAGAGACTCTAGTCAACACAAGATGGTGATATTAAAAGGGAAGCCGGCAAGTCCATGTTGGAATTTATAGAAGAAAAGAAATGTGGTAAAGCCTCAGGCTGACAGCAATACTGTGGGTTATAACTCCAGAATTGCAGACCCTGGAGCGCCTCATCTCCAACCAGGGATCATCAGCTCCCTGCTTCTTCTTTTCCTTTAACTATAGCCTGCTCCCAGCTGTACCCGAAGCAGCCAGCCCTGCTGTGGGGAATTCCTGATACTACTGCCCAGCAATAGAGACCTTGAGGGACAGCAAGTCCTGAGGGGGTGCTGGGGGATGGAATGAAAGGGATATAAGTGTGGAGGTGGAAAGAAGATGTGGCCCCAGTTCTCCATTTTGAATAGATGAATGCATTTCTCATAGAAACACTCCTGCTCTTGTTTGCCAGTCTTTCTTGGTTATACTGCAGGTTGGGAAGATTTGTGGTCTGACCAGAGAACTAACTACCATAATTTCTAACATCACTTTAAAGGGAAATACATTCCAAGTTATAGGGGTACCTGGCTGGGTCAGTCGGAATAGCATGCAACTTGATCTTGGGGTCGTGAGTTCAAGCCCCATGTTGGTTGTAGAGATTCTTAAAAATAAAATCTTCAAAAAAAAAAAAAGGGGGAAATGCACTCTGAATTATAAACAACCAATTAAAAAAAACTTTCTTAAAACATAACCATTCATTCATTCAACAACTGTTCCTTAAGAGCCTACTAGTTGCAAGTACTGTTCCAGGTGCTAGTAATGCAGCAGTGAAGAAAATAAAATAAAATCCTTCCTATTAAGAAACATTTTTAAAACTTGGAAATAAGGCAAAAAGATGGGTGGCATTTCCTTTCAATGTCATGGGAGGCATTGTTTATCAGGCTTACCCAAAGATTATTTAATAATCTAGGGGGAAGTGGTGCTTGGGTTGCATAGTCGATTAAGCGTCAGCCTTTTTGCTCAAGTCATGATCCTGGGGTCCTGGGATCAAGCCTGGCATCTGGCTCCCTGCTCAGAGGGGAGTCTGCTTCTCCCTCTCCCTCTGCCACTCCCCCTGCTTGCGCACTCTCTCTCTCAAATAAATAAATAGATAAATAAATAAAATCTTTAAGAAAATTTTTTAAATAGTCTAGAGGGAATACACTTCGTTTAAATCACTGTTTACTCCTGATTAAAAGTCCCAGTCTTAGTGAAGTCCCAGAACTTAGTGAAGTTACATGTGTTTTCCCATAAAGATGCAAATAATTTCTGTCCAGTAAAAAAGATAACCACAAATGTTACACTTAATTGCCTTGAAGAACATTAACCAGTTTTGTATCTAAGCTAGCAATCTTATTCTAATGTTCCTTTCTTAAGTTGGAACCAGCTTTACCATCTTGATGACTCCCTATTAATTAATAAGTTAAATAAATATTGATAAATATTTATAAATAAATATTTAATAATGTAATAAAAATTAGTTGAATAAATATGTTCATTATATGTTTGTATGACAATCGTATTTTTAACTTTTAAAAAATTATACTTTGACAATCTCTTCATGGAGTTTATAATATGGTTACATACCTTCCCTCTTTGCTTTCTTTTAAGTTTATATATTTACTTTTTAAGTAATCTCTACACCCAACATGGGGCTCAAACTCATGACCCCAAGATCAAGAGTCACATGCTCTTCTGACCAAGCTAGCCAGCAACCCCTCTTTGCTTTCTTTTTCCAGTTTGGTGTTCAAACTAGTGGGCTACCATTACATAATACTTCCTAGTCAACTTTCTCTTTCCTTAAAGAAAACCAAAGCTGGCATCACAATCCCGGACTTCAAACTCTATTGCAAAGCTGTAATCATCAAGACAGTATGGTACTGGCACAAAAACAGACACCTAGATCAATGGAACAGAATAGAGAACCCAGAAATGGACCCTCAACTCTATGGTCAACTAATCTTTGGCAAAGCAGGAAAGAATATCAATGGAAAAAAGACAGTCTCTTCAACAAATGGTGTTAGGAAAATTGGACAGCCACATGCAGAAGAATGAAACTGGACCATTTCCTTACACCATACACAAAAATAGACTCAAAATGGATGAATGTCTAAATGTGAGACAGGAATCCATCAAAATCCTAGGGGAGAACAGGCAGCAACCTCTTCGACCTCAGCTGCAGCAACTTCTTGCTAGACACATCTCCAAAGGCAAGGGAAACAAAGGCAAAAATGAACTATTAGGTCTTCATCAAGATAAAAAGCTTTTGCACAGCAAAGGAGACAGCTGACAAAACCAAAAGACAATCGACAGAATGGGAGAAGATATTTGCAAATGACATATCAGATAAAGGGCTAGTACCCAAAATCTATAATGAACTTGTCAAACTCAACAACCAAAGAACAAATAATCCAATCAAGAAATGGGCAGAAGATATGAACAGACATTTCTGCAAAGAAGACATACAAACGGCCCACAGACACATGAAAAAATGCTCGACATCACTCGGAATCAGGAAAATACAAATCAAAACCACAATGAGATACCACCTCACACCAGTCAGAATGGCTAAAATTAACAAGTCAGGAAACGACAGATGTTGGAGAGGATGCAGAGAAAGGGGAACCCTCTTAGACTGCTGGTGGGAATGCAAGCTGGTTCAGCCACTCTGGAAAACAGTATGGAGGTTCATCAAAAGGTTGAAAATAGACCTTATGACCCAGCAATTGCACTACTGGGTATTTATCCCAAAGATACAAATGTGATCCAAAGGGGCACCTGCACCCCAATGTTTATAGCAGCAATGTCCACAATAGCCCAGCTATGGAAAAAGCCCAGATATCCATTGAGAGATTAATAGATAATGAAGACGTAATATATATATATATACAATTGTATATACAAATGTATATATATATATACAATGAAATACTGCTCAGCCATCAAAAAATGAAATCTTGGGGTGCCTGGCTGGCTCAGTCATTAAGCGTCTGCCTTCGGCTCAGGTCGTGATCCTGGGTCCTGGAATCGAGCCCCGCATTAGGCTCCCTGCTCAGTGGGAAGCCTGCTTCTCCCTCTCCCACTCCCCCTGCTTCTTTTCCCTCTCCCTGGCTGTGTCTCTCTCTGTCAAATAAATAAAATCTTAAAAAAAAAAAAAAGAAATCTTGCCATTTGCAATGCCATGGATGGAGCTAGAGGGTGTTGTGCTAAGTGAAATATGTCAATCAGAGAAAGACAATTATCATATGATCTCACCGATATGTGGAATTTAAGAAACAAAACAGAGGATCATAGGGGAAGAGAGGAAAAAATAAAACAAGACAAAATCAGAGAGGGAGACAAGCCATAAGAGACTCTTAAGCATAGGAAACAAATTGAGGGTTGCTGGAGGGTTGCTGGATTGAGGAAGGGGGTGGGGAGATGGGGTAACTGGGTGATGGACATTAAGGAGGGTACATGACGTAATGAGCACTGGGTATTACATAAGACTGATGAATCACTGACCTCTACCTCCGAAACCAATAATACATTATATGTTAATTGAATTTAAATAAAAATAAATTAACTTTAAAAAATTTTCTCTTAGGCTTTTCTGGATAGTAAATGGAGGAGATCAGAATACATCACCCCAAAATATTCCTTTTGACTTAAAAATTATTTCAAACTTAAAGCAATTAAGAAGTAGCAAACTATTCTCTCTACTTGCCCTCTTTCTGCCTACATGCAGGATATAAATTCTCCTTTTTCTGGAGACAGACTTATCAGCTCAAGGACAATAAACAAGGAATCTGCAAACAAACTTTACTCCATCAGCTTTCTCCCATCTATTTACCTTCCATCAGCTTCCCACCCTTGGAAGCCTAAAACTACTTTCCTTTGCCCTGTCATTTCTCTATACATATACTGTTCTTTGTTGAAGATGCTACATAAGCCAGAATTCTAAGCCACTACTTTGAGTTACATTTCAAGTTTCTCCCATGTGATGTCTTACGCTGCACACATTAAATTGTATGTGTTTTGCTCATTAATCTGTCTTTTTGTTAAAGAGCCCAGCTGAAAACCTAAGATGAGTAAAATTTTGCCTCCTCTACGTAAAGAGCAGATCACTTGATGAATGTTTGTGTCTTCATTCCCCCAGTTCACATGCTGAACCCTGTGATGGGGTCTGAAATTGGGGCCTTTGGGAGGTAATTAAGTCATGAGGGTGGAACCTTCAGCCAGAGAGCTGGCTCTCATCCTCTGCCATGTAAGGATACAAAAAGTCAGCAATTTACAGCTTAGAAGAGGACCTTTGCCAGAACCCAACTCTGCCAACACCCTGATCTCATACTTCCAGCCTCCAGAAATGTGAGAAATGAATTTCTATTATCAACACATCACCCAGTCTATGATAATCTGTTATAGCAGCCTGAACTAAGACATCCTCCTTACCAATCTCATTTTGACTCTGTTTCTGCAATGCAGAGGACAAACAATTACTGAAGCCACCATCATCTAGTCTGGTTGCAAATAGGTATTCAAGTATTTAGGGTTTGATTTTTACAGACCAAGCCAAGAACCAGAAAAGGTGACTTCAGGGATGCCTGGGTGGCTCAGTTGGTTAAGTGTCTGACTCTTGATTTTAGCTCAGGTGATGATCTCAAGGTCATGAAATCAAACCCCATGTCAGGCTCTGTACTCAGCATGGAGTCTTCCTGAGATTCTCTTTTTCCCTCTCCCTCTGCCCCTCCCCTTCTTGCACTCACTTTATCTAAATAAATAAATAAAATCTTAAAAAAAAAAGTGGTTTCAGCAGCAGGTCATGAGTCCATGGGCTACAGAAGAAAACGCAGGCTTTCCTGGTGCTTAATGTCTTATTAAATTACTCCCTGTATATAGCATTCCTTGCCCTTTCAATGTCTTTAGAGAGAGCACTGTGAATGAGGTGGGCAGAGTCAAAGTTCCTGTGATGTTGAAATGAAAGATTCAGAAACTCCAGGGCCACCTTGTCATCTAGCCCTGTGCTGAGGATCTGAGGTGACTTGGCAATATCTTTGTGCTTTGTGCCAGGTTCACCCCTATTTACCTTGTGTGGGTTTTTGGGGTTTTTTTTTTACTCTCTTTCGTTCTCTTTTTTATTATTTTGATATTTATTCAAGAAATCTTTATTGAGTACCTATTGTATATGAAGCACTGTGGCAGTTAGGAATTAAATGTTAGGTCAAAACATAGTCCCTACCTCTTATGGAGTTTACAGTGATTCTCCATGAACAATAACAACAATAATAACTAATACATATATAATCATTACTATGTGCCAGGCCTTCCTCTAAGCATTATACATTTATTATTTAATTCAAACAACTAAAAAGGTATTATTGTCACCATTTTATAGATGAGGAAACCAAGACACAGAAAGTCAGAAATTTGCCCAGTCACATGACTAAAGTGGTGGAGCCTGTATCCTACTTGTCACCACTTTACTGTCTTTACCATCCTACCAAAGTAGATGTCACTGAGGTGTTATACTAATCCATTCATTTATTCATTCATCCATTCATCACACTGTTATTAAACATCTTTGATGTGCTAGGGATGTGGCTGTGGTTTTGGACAAACAAAGAATTAGAAGCAGTCCCTGTCATTGAGTAGATCACAGTTTACGGAGAAAGATAGACCCATAAACACATAATTGCAGCACAACATGTTAGGTACAAAGGCAGGGCTATATACCAAGTGAAATGGAAACAAAGAAGTGGAAGTGACTCACTTTTGTCTGGGATTGCTGAAAAACACTTCACAGAAGAGAAAATTTTTTACTAGTGTGTTGAAGGTTTAACAGCAACTCATTAGTTAAAGAATAATAGATTCCAGAGAGAATCCAGAGAAAGGAGAGAACATAAGGAGAGGCCTGGAGTCATGCCAGTGCCAGGTGTGTGGGCGACGATGGTGTAGGTGGGTGGGAAGTAGTAGGACTTAAGGATCAGAAGTTGAGTTGGGGCTCAAGAGCCACTGCCCAGCCTGACGCCACTGCTGCTGAGCCAGGGATGGCTATGCCTCCCGTGAATGCTCATCTTGGCAAATCTGCCAGGGATGTCTTCACCAAAGGCTATGGATTTGGCTTCATAAAACCTGATTTGGAAACAAAATCTGAGGGGCGTCTGGGTGGCTCAGTCAGTTAAGCCTCTGCCTTCAGCTCAGGTCACGATACAGGGTTCTGGGATCCATCCCAGCATCAGGCTCCTTGCTCAGCAGGGAGTCTTCTCCCTCTCCCTCTGCCTCTCACCCTCTGCTTGTGCTGTCTCTCTCTCTAATAAATAAAATCTTTTTAAAAAGAAAACAAAATAAAACAAAATCTGAGAATAGACTGGAATGTACAAGCTTAATTTCAGCCAACACTGAGATCAACCACCAAAGTGAGGGTTAGCCTGGAAACCAAGTACAGATGCACCAAATAAAGTCGGACTTCTGTGGAGAAATGAAACACTGACAACACACTAGGCATAAAGATTTTTGTGGAAGACCAGCTTGCATGTGGAGTGAAGCTGACCTTTGATTCAAACTCTCAGCAAACACAGAGAACAGGGGCAGGATGTGGGGGTAGGAGGTGGTGAAGGGGTGGGATGATAAAATAAGGACAGGGCATAAGTGAGAGTGCATTAACCTGGACGTGGATTTCTACATGGCTGGGCCTTCAGTCTGGGGTGTGCAGGTGCCAGGTCAAGAAGGCTGGCTGTCTGGCTGTCTGGCTGGCTAGCTCCCACATGAATTCTGAGACCCCAAATTGGGGGGACCCAGAGCAACTTTGTGGTTGGCTACAAAACTGATGAATTGCAGCTTTGCACTAGTATTAATGACAAGATAGAATGTAGTGACTCCATTTATCAGAAGGTGAAAAAGAAGTTGGAGACCAATGTTAATCTGGCCTGAACAGCAGAAACTAGTAACGCTCGCTTCGGAATAGCAGCCAAGGATCAGATGTACCCTGATGCCTGTTTCCCGACTGAAGTGAACAACTCCAGCCTGATAGGTTTAGGATAGATCCAGACCCTAAAGCCAGGGGTGTCAGACTGATGCTGTCAGCTCTGCTGGATGGCAAGAATGTCAACACAGGTGGCCACAAGATTGGTCTGGGCCTGGAATGCAAGCATAATTGAATACTGTACAATCGTTGAATTTTAAACTATTTTGCAGGGTAGCTACCTTCAGAATTTAGGGTACCTTTGTCTGGGATTCAGTATTGCTAAATATGTTAGATCTCCAGATTAAAGATGATTCTGTTTTAAGGTGTTACCCTTTCAGAGATACAGAGGAAACCCAATTCTAAAAAAAGGTCCTTTCAGCCGTAGACTTGGGGGGAACTTGGTGGCCTATAGAGATGTCAGGTTTTTTTTTTTTTTATCTAGAAATGGCTCCTAGTGGAAGCTGATAATTTATAGGCAATTTGTAAATTGGTATTGAGTACATGAATGAAATTGTGACTTCCTGAGAAGTGAACCTTGGTTTCCTACCCTAATGGAGGAGAGGCTTGTTGTTTGCTGTTGTGTACTAACTCATCTGAAAGAGATTTTATTCTTCTTAAAAGATTTTATTTCTTCATTTGAGGTAGAGAGAAAGCACACGCAAGCGGGGGAAGGGGAGGGGTGGGCAGAGGGAGAGAGAGAAGCAGAATCCCCACTAAGCAAGGAGCCCAACACAGGGGTCGATCTCAGGACCTAAGGATCATGACCTGAGCCGAAGGCAGACACTTAACCCACTGAGACACCCAGGTGTCCCTGAAAAAGACTTTAGACCGATTTTCATGACCTGTTTCAACCCCAGTCCAATTACCTCTTTTACACCAAAAATAGTCTGCAGTGCACAGTAGCTGGTTTTTTATGTGAACCATGGTTTCCTACCCTAATGGAGGTGGAGAAGATGGATATGATGAAACCAATAATTCAGGACCAAATTCCCTTTCATGTTGTGTTTTTTTGCCCTTGCACCAGATGAAACAGCTTCTAAGAATTCTAGCTGCAAACCGTAACTGTCTCTGTGACTGTAATCACGTTGTGACATCATTCAGAATCTAAATTGGATTTCTATTTATATTCTTGCCACTTGGTTTCTTTTTTGTAGTTTAATGGGTACATTTTAGAGTCTTACATTGATCCTTCCCTTCCAATGCTGTAATTAACATAAAGTAAAATTTGAATAAAATATTAGAACCTAAAAAAAAAAAGTTGAATTGGAAACAAAGGGTGACTATTGACCATACTTAAAGGGGTTTCAGCTGGGGATAAATGTATACAGGTCTGTATTTTAGAGAATCTCTGGCAGCATTTTTTAAAAGATTTTTTTTATTTATTTGAGAGAGACAGAGAGAGAGAGTGTGTGCAAGCAGGGGGGAGGGGCAGAGAGAGAGGGAGAAGCAGACTCCCCCCCTGAGCAGGGAGTCTGGAAGGTGGGGGGGGGGTTGATCCCAGGACCCTGAGATCATGATGTGAGCTGAGACAGATGCTTAACCTACTGAGCCACCCAGAGGCCCCTCTGGCACCATTGTGAAAAACATCAAGACTAGAAGATCCTGAGGAAAGGAAGAACAAGTTGGTAACTATTGTAGCCAACTAAACAGTATTTCAGTTATGAAACAGGATTAATTCAATTAATTCTCATACCCCCATAAAGTAGGCGTGACCATATGCCATTTTACAGATGAGGAAATCAATGAATAGAGAGGTGTGTTAATTTGCCAACAACCAGTAAGTGGAATCAGGTTTCAAACCCAGGCAGTCTGTTGGTTTTTTTTTTTTTTTAAGATTTTATTTATTTAAGAGAGAGAGAGAGCGTGAGCAGGGGAGGGGCAGAGGGAGAGGGACAAGCAGTCTCCCTGCTGAGAAGGGAGCCTGAGGTGGGGCTCCATTCCAGGACCCCGAGATCATGACCTGAGCTAAAGGCAGACGCTTAACCAACTGAGCCACCTTGGTGCCCCCAAGCCTGATTTTTTAGAAGCCTTGGATAGGGGCACCTGGGTGTCTCAGTTGTTGGGCGTCTGCCTTCGGCTCAGGGCGTGATCTCGGAGTCCTGGGATCGAGCCCCACATCAGGCTCCTCCGCTGGAAGCCTGCTTCTTCCTCTCCCACTCCCCCTGCTTGTGTTCCCTCTCTTGCTGGCTGTCTCTCTCTCTCTGTCAAATAAATAAAATCTTTAGAAAAAAGAAAAAAGAAGCCTTGGGAATACGGGTGGAGTGCTACTGGAGGTGGGGCTGAGGGATGCAGGATATTATGGAACAAACTTTCTTACAAATCCCCTTTACACATCTGCCTTCCCAGCATTGACACTCTGGTGGCTAATCTCTCTGTTCTAAGGGCTCATGCTGTCACCGTGCTTTCTCAAGAACTTCCTCCTTCTCCAGCCTGGCTGTGTATATTCCGCTTAGCTCTGAGAATGTGACCCTCCTGGCCTAAGCACCCTCTGAGGCTAAGTGAAATCTCCTCCAGATATGATTATTTTTTTTCTGGAGATACTCAAACCCTGCTTTCAATTCCAGGGAAGGTGGGAGGAGAAGTCTGGGAACTCGATGGCATGAAGATGTTGGATTTGATTTCAGGTTTGTTTTCTTTGTGGTGCTTCAGGGATATTCAAGTGGAGATGAGAAAAGAAACCACAGGAGAGAAGCCAGAAGTTTGAAGATTTTCTTTTGAAAATACTTATTAAAAAAAGAAAAAGAAAGAAAATAGTTCTTCCGTGTTTGGTTTCAGACACTTAACAGTAATATTCAAATAGTTATCTCCCTGGTCGTTACTCCGAGTATTTTGGAAGGCAGCCCTTGTACACAGCTAAATGTTTTTCTTAAGTAACTTTGAAATGGAAACAGTGCATCTGTGGCCAAGTTCTTACAGCCTATTTCTTTTAATGTAGCTTTTTTTAGCAGATGTTTAAGATACATGTTCTAAAATTCTTAATTTCCTCAAGTTTAAAGAACTACATAGGGACAGATGTCATAACATTTGTACAGAAAAATTTGATAAATACATATATGTAAAGGTTGTAATTTTTATCTTTATTTTTCCTAATAAACACTGCATGTTGACTACAGAGAATATAAAATACAAAGTTTAAAAATCCATCTTACCATCATATCTAAGCATTATGAACATTTGTACATATTTCCTTCCATATTACTTCCCTCTTTTTCTTTTTGATTACTGCATTTTTTTTGTTTTATAATTACAATGTTTCTGGTGTTCCATTTCAAACATAGCTATTTCTGCCTCATAGTGTATAAACTGCTACTTAATACATATATATTTGTTGGGGCACCTGGCTGGCTTATCGGTGGAGCATGTGACTCTTGATCTCAGAGTTGGAGGTTTGAGGCCCATGTTGGGTGTAGAGATTACTTAAGAATAAAATCTTTAAAACTATATATATTATAGATATAATACATAATATATATATATTTGGTTTTTTTACGTTTTTATTTTATTTTATTAAAGATTTATTTATTTATTTATTTGACAGCGAGAGAGACAGTCAGCAAGAGAGGGAACACAAGCAGGGGGAGTAGGAGAGGAAGAAGCAGGCTCCCAGCGGAGGAGCCTGATCTGGGGCTCGATCCCAGGACTCTGGGATCACTCCCTGAGCTGAAGGCAGATGCTTAATGACTGAGCCACCCAGGCACCCCTATATTTGGTTTTAAAAATTATAAAATTTATAAAATTATAAAATTTAAAAATTATAAAAATAATTCATTCTCATTGTTTAAAAATAAGTCATGCAATACAAAAATACGTAGTCAAAAGCATAAGTCTCCCTGCCTTTTCCCCAGACTCATTCCCCAAGGTACCTCAAGTGATGGTTTGATTAAATCCTCAAGTTTTTACAAAAGCAATTCTTGGGGTTAATTTTTTCCCCTCATACCTGTAATCTAAATCAATATAAACAAAGTTTCTCTAAAGTGTTGTTAATGATTACTTGTTTAACTTTTTTTTGGATTACTTTTTTTTTACACTTTTTAATAATTATGTATGATGCAATGTTGCTAAAACACTGGACTGCCAATTCACCTGGCTGTGAATGAGTTGGAGGAAGACTTTGTACCAAGGGTGGTGTCGGAATGCAGACATTCCTTGAATAGAGGCTAATTATGGCTTAGATTCTCTTCTTTCTTCACCTTTCTTAAAAATAAATTTTTTATTAGGTGATAATTTTAGGTCTACAGAAAGATACAAAGATAGTACAGATAATTCCTATATACACTTCACCCAGCTTTCCCTAATGGTAGTCTCTTGTATAACCATGGTATGTTTGCCAAAGCTAAGAAATGAACACTGGCACAACACTATTAATAGACTCCATTTGGATTTTATTAGTTTTTCCATTAATATCCTTTTTCTGTTCCAGGATCCAATTCAGGATACCTCATTTCATTTAATCACTTCATCTTTTTAATCCCATTGTTTCACTGCTCTCTAGGAAAGTTTGTGGGAAGGGAAAGGGTTTCAAGAAGAGCACACACGGACACTTTTGAGATCATGTTAGCAAAATGAGGCTGTAATCATTGGAGTTTTGAGATTCTTGGTGGATGTTATTTTACTTAGTCATCCTGCCTCCTTCAGGCAAAAGTATTTGAGGGGTAGCTGTACGAAATGTCATCCATGAGTGGGGATCCTCAGGGCATCATTTGAGAGATGTCAGACATGACTCCATTTTCAAAAACAGCTCCTACCCCACCAACCTTCTCATGGAAATTAAAGCAACAGCGATTTGTTCACCACTCTGAACCACAGACGCCTCCATGTATCTTTACTAAAAGTGCAGATCATCTTCGTATTAATTTATCAGGTCAGTTTCTTTGGCGGCTTGTCAGGTAAGCTGATATAAAGGAACAAGCTTGGGTGGGTGTGTAAAGGAAATGCTGGAGGACTGGCTTGGGAACATAGGGAAAACTTGGAACACATTCAGATTATGCTGTTGGAGGACATCAGAATATACTCGTTGGAACTAGGAGCCCGGAGGTGTGTATATGGGGATAGTTGGGAGGCAGGAAGGTTGGAGAGAAGGAAAAGTGTGCTTTTAACAGAGGAAATAATGTCTGTGAGAGGTGATAGGAAAAGACAAATCTAGCCTTCTTTCTACCTTTCCTACAGCTGAGTCAACCCCGTAAGTGTTGTGAGCGTTGTCATTTTATACTGATACAGTGCTGAATATATTAAAATTCTTCCAATTCAGTTGGTAAAGCAGCTGCTCCCCTGGGCCCTCAAGTACCTTTTCACCACCCTGGCTGCCCTGCTCCTGCCCTGGGACCCCTGCAGGAAGGCTTACAGCTCCCTGGCACAGCAGCAGAATCCTGCCCAATGGGCCAGGGTCCCACATCATTTCTGATGACTGTGCCAAAGTGAGCAAATATTTGTGTGTCATTCCTGCCGATAAAGAATGTGACCCAGATTCTTTGCTGTGTTTTAAATATTGAGAGGATTCCAACTATCAGGGATTTCCAGACACAAACCAGCTTTCTACAATACAGATAGAATTCCTCCACCAGTTCATCTTAACTTACTTTTTAAAAAAAATTGTGGTAAAATATACATAACAAAATTTGCCATTTAATCATTTTTAAAAATATTTTATTTATTTATTTGACAGAGAGGGAGCACGAGAGAGCATAAGCAGGGGGAGGGGCAGGGACAGAGGCAGAGAGAGAAAAGCAGACTCACGCTGAGCAGGGAGCCTGCTCTGGGGCTCCATCCAAGGACTCTGAGATCATGACTTAAGCCAAAGGCAGATGCGTAACCAACTGAGCCACCCAGGCACCCCCATTTAGTCATTTTTAAGTGTAAAATTCAGTGGCATTGGGGCGCCTGGGTGGCACAGTCATTAAGCGTCTGCCTTCGGCTCAGGGCGTGATCCCGGCGTTCTGGGATCGAGCCCCACATCAGGCTCCTCCACTAGGAGCCTGCTTCTTCCTCTCCCACTCCCCCTGCTTGTGTTCCCTCTCTCGCTGGCCGTCTCTCTCTGTCAAATAAATAAATAAATAAATCTTAAAAAAAAAATTCAGTGGCATTAAGTTACTTTTATAGCTTTTTTACCAAGAATGCAATTCTTTTTTTTTTTTTACCTTTATTTATTTTTTTAAATAATCTGTACACCCAGCTTGGGGCTCAAACTCACTACCTCAAGATCAAGAGTCTCATACTCTTCCATCTTAGCCAGCCGGGTGCCTGACCAAGAAAGCAGTTCTTATTATTCCTGGGCATGTTAAAGTTCTGTTCTTTGGTTCACGCTATTTCTTTTATTTCAGATATTTTGCTCTTTCACCTGCCTAATGAAACCCTGAATATATATCTCCATGTCCACCAAATCTTCATTAATCTCTCATAACAGAAACTAAGGCCTGCTTGCTCTAAACTCTTAAAACACACATTTGAAACTCTCAAATATTTCCACTTCTGCCTTGCATTATCATTTTTTTTGTGTGTATGTTTATTAACACCATCTAGACCCTGTTTTGTTTTGTTTTAAAGATTTTATTTATTTATTTAACAGTGAGAGACAGTGAGAGAGGGAACAAAGCAGGGGAGAGTTGGAGAGGGAGAAGCAGGCTCTTCGCTGAGCAGGGAGCCCAATGCGGGGCTCGATTCCAGGACCCTGGGATCATGACCTGAGCCCAAGGCAGACGCTTAATGACTAAGCCAACCGGGTGCTCCTAGACCCTGTTTCTTAAAGTGTTATGCAGGGATTACCTGTATTAGAATCACCTGCTTTAAAACAATGACGATCCTCAGACCCCAGTACAGGAAATTCATTTCCTAAATCTAGAAGAGGGCTCAGATCCTGCATTTTATTTTATTTTTTTTTAAAGATTTTATTTATTTATTTGACAGAGATAGAGACAGCCAGCGAGAGAGGGAACACAAGCAGGGGGAGTGGGAGAGGAAGAAGCAGGCTCATAGCGGAAGAGCCTGATGTGGGGCTCGATCCCAGATCGCCGGGATCACGCCCTGAGCGGAAGGCAGACGCTTAACCGCTGTGCCACCCAGGCGCCCCAGATCCTGCATTTTAAACAAGTTCCCCAAGGGATCTTATGCATACTAAAGTTTGAGAGCAAAGTTCTAGGCAAATTCTCCTAAAGGGTAGGGGCTATGTCTGGCTTATTTTAACATCTTTTGTAGCACTTTGTGCTCCGAACGCAATAAATTCTGAATTCAGCAGCTCGATTGACTGTATAACAAAAATGTGAATGTATTTTCTCTTCATCTCTATGATTTGGTCAACTGGTTTTTTTTGTGCATTTGTTTTTGAAGGCCGATGTCTAGTCCTACTTCGGCTAAAAGCACCTCTTTTTTTTTTTTTTTCCTGAAGAAACTACTTCTTCCAAGTATTACACTATGTAGTTCAGATAGAGTTAAATCTACTCCCTGGTTCCAGAAGTGAGAATGTTATCCAGGCCAGTCTTCCAAGTGTAACAAGTTCTCCTTACCACAATGATTTGTTCAGAGGTGTGCATACAACCCAAGCTGAGACAGGTGGCGTCAATCCTAGCATTACGGTAAACTCTTTCTCCTGGGATTGTTAAACTGGAATCATACAGCTTGAAGTCAACACAGGGCTGCCTGAGCACAAAGCCACTGAAGAAGAAAGTGGAGCCTAGAGATTGATGAGAAAGACAGTATCCTGAGGACATCATTTGAGTACCTGGATAAAGCCTTTCCCGAAGTTTACTCCTTAAACTTGCAGGGTTTATGCCAATTAATCCTCTTTCTAATTTAAACGAAATTGAATTGCCTTTGTCTTGCTTATGGCAGGAGTCCTGACATATCTTTTATATTGCCCTCTACCACTTGATATAGTGAGTGAACAACTTTGAGTCTTGGACTTTCCCTAACTCTCTCTGCCAATGCTACATATGATAAGTACAATTTCACAACAATGCTCAGGCCTGTTCAGACTTCTTTATTTCATTTGCATGGGTGTGATTTAAATCCCTCTATGATAGCAGCCTTTATATACTTCTGAGCATGAAGTGAGTGCTAAGCCAATTTCGATGAGGATATTCTAGATGTCATCTTTCCTGGAAAACTTCCCTGACTCTCACACTTCCTAACATTCCAGGTTAAGAGGCTCTCTTTTAGTTTCTATGCTTACCCTTTTTCCAGCCCCCTTTATTCTGTTATAATTGTTTCTTACCTGCTTTCCCAAGTGGAGTTCCTTTTGTCTTTTTTGTTTGTTTGTTTTATAATCTCCGACACCCAGCCCAGTGCTTTGCACAGAGTAGTTACTTGACATACAATTATTGAATGAATGGATCAATAATGAATGATGAGAATTACATAAATTAGGAGAAACTCATTTCTTTCCCCATACTTTCTCTAAGAAGCCTGCAGCAAATCAGTGACTATATTTAAGTTGTCTGCTAATCAATCTTGTTCCCTATTCTTCCATCTATGAGGGATATAGAGATGGATCTTGGCAAGTATTCAAACGCCGGCAACCAGAAGCGAAGGACTGAAAACAGGGAAAATGAAGAACAGTTGAAGGAGCCTGGAAGTTATCTTGGGAAAGGAAGACTTGGAATAGAAAACAAAACTGTCTTCAAAAACTTGCAGTGGGTGGGAACCAGGGCAAAAATGAGGCCAATAAATTTAGACTGAAGTGCGTCCGCAATCGAGAATTCTAATGACGAGGGCCATCTGAGGTACAGCATAGCTGCTTCCGGATTTGTTGAGCTTCCCATTCCTGAGGGCACCTCTGTAGAGCCCACATATCAGCTGAACAGTAGATAGGGGGTCAGGAATTCAAATACCAGCCTCTACAAAGAAAAAGCTCATGCCCATTTTGTATGGCTTGTCTGGAAACGTCTGTAAATCTTGTTTTAGTAAAGTATTTTTTGTTATTCTAAAAGAATAAATCATCACATTGTATACCTTAAACTTGCATAGGTTATATGTCAATAACATCTCAATAAAGCCAGAGAGAAATGAGAGGGAAAAATTGGCCTTGACATATTTAGAGTCTTTAAACAAAAATTAGTATTTTCAAACAGTTGTGTGATAATAATGAAGAATGAGAACTATGGGAAAGTAAATGACATGCTTTATAAGCTCATAGGAAAAAAGTCTTATGTCTACACTGGAAACCAGGCCAAAGGTCCAGTGGAAAAGATATACTACTTCTCGTTTTATGATGACATATTGCATCTCCAAATGGGCTCTGTTCCAGGTCAGAGAAAATAAATTGTGCTGAACATGAAAACAATTCCTGAGATAACATTTTGTTTGCATTAGAACATACCTGTTCACCTGGAAATATCGCCAAGTAAGCGGCCTTTGGAAGAGATTGCTGCCCATAAGCTGAGATATCAGACATACTTTCTCTAGTAATGACTAAAAAATTAAAATGGATATCAAAAGCCTGGAACTTTAACTGAAAAGACATTTTTTTAAAGAACTCTTGACATTCTTGAGACCCAGCATTTTAAAGAAGCTCAGAAGAGCTAGGACATTTGAATCTCAAGATTATGTTTCAAAAATTCTTGTGTTCTAGCTCTGGCTTGAATTGCTAATTTCTGACAAGTATTTTACCTCATTGCGTCTTTCCTTTTTGTGACTCAAACAATGGTTATTGCTCTCTTGGTACCAGAGGTTCCCACTGTGAAGAATTTGCAGATAAAAAGTACTGTGAAAATGACAAGCGCTACTAGGATTAGAGCCCATGTTTCTTGTGTGTTCAGATAGCAGTTTTCTTCCAGTCTCAGCCTACGTTTATTCTCTTTATTTCTACTGCTATTATTAAGAATCATAAGGGGTCAAAGGCTTACTTACCGTCCTGTCATCACTGCCTTCCAAGTTGTCCATCAAGATAGCAGGGTACTATAGCCAGAGAAGAGGGTCTTCTGGTAAAGAAGCTTTGATAAAGAGGAATGCTAAAAAACCTTTTGTCTTTGGGATTAAAAATCAGGAATATCACGCTGTGTTGTACTGATAAAATGTAAGAGGTAAATGTAGAATTATAGTCAATCTCATTTCTCCAGGGTACTTTAGATAATGTGTTGTGGTTTACAATTTTAAAAACTCTTTTAGGGGTGCCTGGGTGGCTCAGATGGTTAAGTGTCTGCCTTCGGCTCAGGTCATGATCTCCAGGTCCTGGGATCAAGCCCCACGTTGGGCTCCCGGCTCAGGGGGGCGTCTGCTTCAACCTCTCCCTCTGCCTCTCCCCTGCTCATGCTCTCTCCCTCTCTCTCTGTGTATCTCTGTCTCAAATGAATAAATAAAATCTTTAAAAAAATAAAAACTCTTTTAGTGAGGTTATACACACTTATGTATAAATGTGCATACATTACATTAATCATAAATATACAATTCAATGATTTTTTATTATATATACACCCAGGTAACCTCCACTCAGATCAAGATGTAGAAAAATTTCAGCCCTCCATAAGGTACAACTTTTATTGCATTTTAAAATGATACATTTAAATTATAATTCAAATAAGTGAAACATTTAAATATTTGACATGTGTTAAAAAGAAAACCACAGTGCCCAATGGCATGACTTAGGGTAAAGTCAGTAAACCAAAACTTAATACCTAACCTAACTGTAGTTTCAACCCTACAGAAATGTAACCCTACAGAAATGTAACCTTCAACCAGTCCACATGGGAATGTCCTGGGTCAGCAGTAGGAAATTTACTGACAAATCCCCCTCTTTTCCCCTTAGGAGGGCGACCTTGCCTAAAACAATGGACTTTTTTTTTTTTTTTTTGCTAATAACTTCCTTTTTTCCACTCCCTCTCTAACTCTAACAACCCTTCCTTTTCTGTAGCCCATTAGAGCTCCCTTCTACTTCCCAGATGAGAAGAGAAGGGGCATCTGGCTAGCTCAGTCAGTGGGGTGTGCAACTGTTGATCTTGGGATTGTGAGTTTGAGCCCCACGTTGAGTGTAGAGATTACTTAAAAATAAAATGTTTAAAAAAAAGAGAGAGAGAGAAGAAAATACTCATCCACTGTTTTACCACCTGAATGAAGCTACTTTGATTTCTGATAATTTCATTTGTTAAAAAGAAAACCACAAGCCCAAAATGGAATCGCTTAGGGTAAGGCCGAAAGTCAGTAAACGAAGACTTAATACCTAACCTACCTGCAGCCTCCGTCCCACAGGAACGTACCCTTTATTTAACCAGTGAGCATAGCACTTCCTGATCAATACTAGGAAACGTACTGATGTAGTCCTTCTGGTTCCCTTGGGAGGGCAACCTTGCCTAAACAATTTATTCCTTGCTAATTAATTCCTTTCTTCTTTTTTATGTGTACCCTTTCTCTGCCTTTAAAAACATTTCTTGTTTAGTTCAGAGGAGCTCCCCTCTACTTGCTAGATGGGATGCTGACAAATTCATGAATCATTTAGTAAACCCATTAGATCTTCGAATTAACTCAGTGGAATTTTTTTTAAACAGATTCAAGTCTTTTTTCACAACACTGAACTTGTATCAAATTCAGCTGCTTTAACTCAGCTACCCACAACAGTTAAAAACAAGGATATCAGAAAATTGGCAAGAGGCGGGGGGCACCTGGGTGGCTCAGTCAGTTAAGTGTCATGATCTCGGGGTCCTGGGATGGAGCCCCACTTAGTGGGGAGTCTGCTTCTCCCTCTCCCTCTGTCCCTCCCCGTTTGAGCTCTCTCTCTCTCTCAAATAAATAAATAAATAAATAATCTTTAAAAAGAAATTACAGGGCACCCGGGTGGCTCAGTCTGTTAAGCATCTGCCTTCAGCTCAGGTCATGATCCCAGGGTCCTGAGATAGAGCCTGCGTTGCCCTCCCTGCTCAGCAGGGAGTCTGCTCCTCCCTCTCCCCCTGCTTGGGCTCATTGTCTGTCAAATGAGTAAATAAAATCTTTAAAAAAAATTACAGGCAAAGTATATATAAAATTTTAAATCCCACTTTTTTTTTTACCTGTCATCATGTCATATGCATTTTCCATATTGTTTCATAATTCTTTGTACTTATAATTATTTGCTTCCACATAACATTGCATTGAGAAACATACTATAATTTTCTTAACTATTCCCCAACTGTTAGAAATAAAGTTTGTTCCAGCATTTGCTCTTTGCTGTGATGAATATTTTTGAGTATACAGATTTTTCAGTTTGGTAATGGCTTTCAATGTTCCATTTTACTAAAAAGAAAGAAAACACAGTTTTATTTCAGCACCTTGGCTAAGACGTTAACTTTACTTCACTTTCTCTTCAACAAATGTAGGATTAAAGTGCACGAGTCTGAAAGGGACCTTGGAAGTAACTCAGTTCTGCCTGATTTCTGTAAAATTTCCATGAGATAGTAATTCTACTTTAGTATGATCACTTACCCCCTGGATTTAGAATTGCTATTGCTGTATTCCTTATGGAGACATAAAACTGATGTAAAGGGGCGCCTGGGTGGCTCAGTATTAAGCGTCTGCCTTTGGCTCAGGGCGTGATCCCAGCATCCTGGGAACGAGCCCCACATCAGGCTCCTCCGCTGGGAGCCTGCTTCTTCCTCTCCCACTCCCCCTGCTTATGTTCCCCCTCTCACTGGCTGTCTCTCTGTCAAATAAATGAATAAAATCTTTAAAAACAAAAAAACAAAACAAAAAACTGATGTAAAATTTTTTGAGCCACCCTCTCCAGCTTCCTGATATGAAACCCTTGTCACCACCCCACCCCCACTCTAGCACCTTCTATTTACTGATTTTAGTTATTTATTTGCCAGTCTTCCTGTTTGTGCTCACTCTCTTCTGTTTCTTCCTCTAGTTCCTCCCCACCCTCTCCACTCTGCGGTCTGACTCAAGGAGGCTGACCTGAACAGACTAGTCGGTGCTTAGCTGATAGGCCCCAACAAGGAGGAAGGAGAGGGAAGTGAGTGTATTTACTCCCCGCCAGCTTACTTAAAGCAGGTTGCCCCTTTCCCTCCAAGATCACAGCTCCTCTCAAAGTGACCCTGTCCATGAAAGGTTTTTGAATTACTCTGTCTGGGTTTTGTTAACAATGCCTCCCTGTGTCCCTTCAGGCCTAGCGATAACAGCCCTGGTATACTGCTCTGTCCTGGTTGCTTTCCTCTACCTTCCCACACTTTTGAAAATGGTCCATTTAATCAAGTTATTTGGACTATTTTTGTTTGAATGTGCCATCTGTTTCCTGCTGGATGTCTGATTCATTCTGTATACACTCAACAAACACAACCCAGACCATCACAAAACTGGAGTCGTAACCGTTTGCTTTGTTGATACTGATGATTAAATGGTCCAGAAAATACTGGCACGGCTCCCCCTGCTCACCTCTGGTACTCAACAACGCCTTGCTCAGATTCTTCACGATCTCCGTCAGAAGGAGAAAGAAACTTCACTCCTGAACTTTTTGGTGATACAGCTCATCTTCGATGGCTTCTGAGCTAAAAGAGTTATGTTATGCTTTCCTTTAAAGTTCAGATTTTTTTAAAGTTTTTTTTTTTAAAGATTTTACTTATTTATTTGAGAGAGAAATAGAGAGAGTAAACATGAACAGTGAGGGAAGGACAGGGAGAGAGAGAAGTTGGCCCCACACAGGGCTGGATCCCAGGACCCCTGGATCATGACCTGAGCCGAAGGCAGATGTTTAACTGACCGAGCCCCTGAGGTTTCAGGTTTTTATCTCATGAAAACTCTCATGTTAGATATATCTGTGCCAGAGTTATGTTATTTTATTTTATTTTTATTTGAGAGAGCAAGAGAGAGAGAGAGCCAGGCAAGCGGCGGGGGCGGGGGTGGGGGCAGAGGGAGAGAGAGAATCTCCACGGACTCCCTATTGCCCGACGCAGGGCTCTATCTCACCACCATGAGATCATGACCTGAGCGAAATCAGGAAGAGGACGCTCAACTGACGGAGCCATTCAGGTGCCCACAGAGCTATTTAAACAATAGCACGAATGGGGGTACCTGGCTGGCTCAGTCAGCAAAGCATGCAACTTTTGATCTCAGGGTTGTGAGTTCAAGCCCCACCCTGCGTGTAGAGATTACTTAGAAATAAAATCTTTCAAAAAATTCTCTATTAAAAAAGAATAATGGCATGAATAGATGGTTTAAGAACTCAGTGTGTATTTTCCCTTGGTGGCTTCTCAATACCTGGCAGGCTATGGATGAAATAAGAATTCTGGTAAAATAAAGAGTCAACCTTTCTGAGCGCTCAAGGTTTTCCATACCTGTAAGACAAGCTCATGTAGAAACTGAATTAATGCTTCCAGGCCTTTGGAAGCATTACTTGGCAAGTTAACTCTCTGGCTGTGCTTTGTCTAAGTTTCCATTTCCTAGAGAAGTTGCTTTTTGAGTATTAAGGAGATACTAACCGAGTTAAGACAGAATTGTTAGGTTAATTATTTCCTTGCAGAAGGAATGCTTCAAACTTGGTAAAAAGAAACAAGTGAAGGTGACCAAGGGTTAACTCAAACCATTCCATCATTTTTTTGATGTTTCTCCTTCTGACTTCCAGTTGGACGTGTTTTGCTCTGACAGAGGAGAGGGTGTGGATCAGGAAGTAAAAAAAGACGTGAAGGCTGAATCAAGGCCAAGAAAAACTCGGCTTCCTCACTACGTATTGAGCAATCCTGTCTTGGCACACCTCAGTCTCCCAACTGCTCTCATCCATTCGGTGTCTGCAGTTACCACCGTTCATGTAATTTTTGAATGTTGGTGAGGTCTGGGGCCAATGGCCAAGAAAGAATTCTTGAGACAAATAGGTGATTTTCTGAAAGCACAGGGGACTGACCCCTGGGCAGAAAGAGCTGGGGCACCCGGGTAGTGAGGAATGGCTAATTATATGCTTGGGAGTTGGGGGTATGGAAAAAGGGAGATATTCAAAAGAACTTTCATATGCTAAAGAGGACCTACAAGATCCTGGAGGCCTTGCCATTGTCAAGTTAAGGTTGTTTTTCACTCTAGCAAAGCATTAATGTTAAGACAGGTGGGAGTTTCCTTCTGGAAGTTAGCTCATTGATAAGAATGCTTTCTTTCTTATAAATCATTAAAACACTCGTCAACTGAGGGAGACTCCTCTCCTGCTGGACTGTAATCTCTATAAATTGACCGTTTCTTTTTCCTCCCCTTAGCTTTAGGGCAGCCAGGAGTGCCTGAGGAATGTCACACAGATCCTACCTGGGAGGTGGGAGTGGGGAGTGGTGTTGGTTGTGGGGTGTCAGCTTGTGCTTTGTACTCACCTCAACCTTCGGCTCCCTCATCACTGTCACAGATGACTCCCTAATTGAATCTTTAACCCAGACCTTTCTGAGCTCCAGCCCCACACAAACAACTGTCGTCTTCTTTTTTTTTTTAAAAAGATTTTATTTATTCATTTGACAGAGATAGAGACAGCTAGCGAGAGAGGGAACACAAGCAGGGAGAGTGGGAGAGGAAGAAGCAGGCTCCCAGAGGAGGAGCCTGATGTGGGGCTCGATCCCATAACGCTCACGCCCTGAGCCGAAGGCAGACGCTTAACCGCTGTGCCACCCAGGCGCCCCCAAACAACTGTCTTCTTGATGTTGCCAAGTGGAGGTGTCTCAAGAAATACCTGGAAGTCATGACCTTCTTTCCCATGCCCAAGTGTGCTCCCCTTTCTGTATTCTCTGCGTCATAAAGTGACACCATCGTCCATTCAGTTACACAAACCAGATGCCTGAGGATCACCCTGGACACATCCCCTCATCCTCATCACTCCTCATCCACCTTCTCTCCAAAATATATCTCAAACACATCCACTCTGTCCTTCTCCGGGGCCAACTCCCTAGTCCTGCTGCCACCACCTCTTGCTCTTGTCCAGAGAATAGCAGTCACCACCTAACTGCTTTCTCAATAGCCACTCTTCTCATTCTTGCAACTAGTTCTCCTGCTACAGCTCACGTGACTGTTTTGAAATGCAAATATGTTCATATTAATATGCATGCACTCACATACACACACAGAGCTTTCCTTCTTCATTAATACTTCAGTAAATTCCTTTTTCCTTTTTTATGAAAATCAAAAATTTTAACAGGGCTTATGAATTTCTGCATGTTTTGGTCCTGTTCTACTTCTCCAAACATCTTGTTTATACTCTATCACCCACTAATTGTATAACCTTGAATAAGTTACTTAACTTCTCTGAGTTTCTGTTTCTTCATCTGTAAAAATGGGAATAATAATCCTATCTTCCTCCTAGGATTGTTGTGAGAATTAGTGTAAAGTGCTTAGAACTTAGTAAGTACGCAAAAAATGTTAGTTCTTATTAGCATGTCTTAGCTCCCTCAATCACACTGACGGTTTTTCTTCAAAGGTGCCATACTTCTTTCTACCACAGTTATCTTTGCACAATGTCTTCACTCTGTTTAGAGCACTGATCCCTCCCATTGTCAAATGGCATCATTTCCTTCAGGAAGCTTTTATGATCTCATTAACTAGATAAGTCCTTCTATTATGTGATATCATAGCAATATATACCTTTCTTTCATAGCATTTATTATATTTTTGCATTTATTTTGGTGATCACATGACTAATGTCTCCCTCTTTCTCTCTGCTAAAGTCCATGAAGGCACAGTGGGGCTGACTGGATCATTTTTCCCTCTTAGTGAAGTATTCTCAGGCCCCTAGCATCTGACACGGAATAAGTATTCAATAAACATAAGTTGAATGAATGAAAATGAATTTTATTATACACTGACAAGAGCTTCAAGGCAATGGGGCGTTAACATGGTGTGCGCCTTCCCTTTCCCATGAACAGAGAGCAGCATTTGTGTGAGTGAGTTAGAATGGGTGTTTCTCAAGGAAGCTCTACTTGACCATGGACACCCTATTAAATTTCTCCGGGCTATTGATGGTTATCTCCTTCTCTATGCGTAGGTCACCCCTTAGAGGACTACTTTCTACTAGACATACAGTACCAAAACCATGTCCCTTGATAAGGCCCAACCTAAACATACAAAACAATAACACCCCTTAAAAAACCTTCACAGGAGAGTTTCGCTATTAAAGTTCTCTCTTAACCAGGAGATGTCAGACAAGTGGTTTCCTAGCAACTTTGATTTTCTTCTCAGGTCTGGTTCTGGTTTGCTGCATTTTAACTTGCCCCTTCTTTATAGTGCTACACAAGGATGAAATAATAATAATAATAATAATAATAATAATAATAATAATAATAGTTCACATGTACTAAGTGGTGTTGTTTGCTATCACCAAGCATCATACTAGTCATTCCCTGTACTGCTGACCCTGGAACAACACAGGTTTGAACAACACAGGTTTGAACAACACAGGTCCACTTATATGTGGATTTTTTTTTTAAAGATTTTATTTATTTATTTGACACAGAGAAAGAGAGAGCACACAAGCAGGAGGAGCAGAGGGAGAGGGAGAAACAGACTCCCTGCTAAGCAGGGAGCCCAACGTGGGGCTCGATCGCAGGACCCTGGGATCATGACCTGAGCTGAAGGCAGACACTTAACCTACTGAGCCACCCAGATGCCCGATGTGGACTTTTTTTTTAAATGCAGTACAGTACTATAAATGTATTTCCTCCTCCTTATGATTTTCTTAATATCATTTTCTTTTCTCTAGCTTATGTTATTGTTAAGACTACAGTATATAAAACATATACAAATACATGTTACTCAGTCATGTCTTTGGTAAGGCTTCTAGTCCACAGTAGGCTATTAGTAGTTAAGTTTTGGGGGAAGCAAAAGTTTTGCATAGATTTTCAACTATGATAGGGGTCAGTGTGTAGTTTGTGTACAGAGCACCTGGCTTTGGGGGTCCCAAACAGACCAGGTTTGGCTGCTCACCACTGACAAAATCCAAAGGCAGAGAGAGAGTAGTGGTGAAACAAGAAATGGATTTAGTTCAGTAAGACCAACACTGGCAGACAGTGAAGTAGTGTACCAAAGACTGTCTCCAAAGGGCCACAAATACTTCCAGGTTTATATAAGGAGAATGTGGGGCAAAGGTGGGCGGGTAGGTGCAGGTAGGCAGTGAAGGTCAAATCAATCATTGTCTTGGAGTCAATCATGGGTGGGTTCTTTCTGGCTCAGAGCAGTCCCTATTGATGTAGGAAAGATGTTAGGGTTCGAAGCCCACGGCCAAGAAAGAATTCTTGAGACATCTTTGAGACATCTTTGGTGCAAAAAGATGATTTTATTAAAGCATGGGAACAGGACCTGTGGGCAGAAAGAGCTGCACTGGGGTCATGAAGAGTGACCCATCATATACTTTCAGGTTTGGCGGGGGGTTAGGGATAGTGTAAGCCTCCCAGGTATTTTGGAAACAAGTTTTCCAGGACCCTGAGGGGCCCTGCTATTGTTAGGAAAAGTTATTTATTACTGTTTAGTAGAAACTCAGTCATAAGACCCTTCAGATACATATCAGTGGGTCATATGCTTGGGGGATGATTGCCAACATGTATCTTGGGGGGTAGAGATAAAGGAAGTTTCCAAAGGAATTTTTATATGTTAAAGTAGACTTACAGGATCCTGGGGGTGGGGCTAAGATTGCCTCTTGCCTTTAGCAAAGTATCAACATTGAAGCAGTTGAGTCCCTGGAGGAAGGTCACTCTGCCTGTTTCAAAGACTTGCCAAAGGGCTGTAGGTAGTAAGGAAATTTAATAATTTCTCATCTGCCTTTGTTTCCCACATCATCTATTGCTTGAGGGGTAGTTTTGGTTCCCGTCAGGGGATACTTTGCCCTCAAGGTCTTCCACCTGAGCCAAGAGACTAGCTGAAAAGAACACAGCTAGAAAGTTTGAGGTCAAAATGGAGCAGCTGGGGTCCTCTTTCAAGTGCTCCTCACCCCTGCATTATTCAAGGATTAACTATATATTATTCCACTAATTCTTAATTAGAGGAAAAAAATCCTCTCAGGTAAATGCTATTATTGATGTAGTTTTTGGAATGTTTTGGTGAGGTTGGTGGGGTCCAGAGCCAATGGCCAAAAAAGAATTCTTAAGATGTCTTTGGTGCAAAATGGTGGTTTTATTAAAGCGTGGGGCAGGACCCCTGGGCAGGAGCTGCTGCTCTGGGATTGTGAGGGGCAACAGATTATACACTTTGGGGTTGGGGGAAGTGAAGATAAGGGAAGTTCCAAAAGGATTTTCAGATGCTAAAGAAGATTCACAGGATGCGGAGGCCTTGCTATTGTCAAAGCAAGGTTGTTTTTCCCTCTAGCAAGACATTAACATTAAGACAGTTAGGAGATTCCTGCCTCAAGTACTTATTTGTCAGTGGGCTTCAGGTTATAGGGACATTTAATTTCATCTACATTTCCTTCTGCTTTTGTTTCCCACATCATTACTACCCTCATTTTACAGCTGAGAACATGGAGGTTCAAAGAGATGAAGAAATTGGGCGCCTGGGTAGCGCAGTCCTTAAGCTTCTGCCTTTGGCTCAGGGCGTGATCCCGGCATTCCAGGATCGAGTCCCCCAATCGGGCTCCTCCGCTGGGAGCCTGCTTCTTCCTCTCCCACGCCCCTGCTGTGTTCCCTCTCTCGCTGGCTGTCTCTCTGTCACATAAATAAATAAATAAAATCTTAAAAAAAAAAAAGAGATGAAGAAATTAACCTAATATTATAGAGTCAGTGGAGCCAGATTTTGAACCCTGGTAGTCTGATGCCACAGCCCAAACCTTTATGTGCTGAACCACAGAGCCTACGCACAGCTAGTGATCCTAACTCATTAGCTTCTCATCCAGTTGGATAAGCTACAAAGACTACTCAAATTGTCTCCATAAACTTCCAAACGTGCATGTTGTGAACACAGACATCATTCACCTTGGGATCAGACAGCAAAATTATCCAGATTCAAAACAACACATCTTGATCTGAGGTTGGTATATGATGAGTGCTGCTGGAAGGATGTAGGTGCTCAATAAATACTTATTGAATGACTAAATGGATCATACCAATCACACCATCATATACCCTATAATTGGGTTATGAATATTTTCCCATATAATTTCTCCATAATTCAGTGTTCTCTCCAAAAATACAGAGTGAAGGATTTCTTTCTTAATTCATTCTCTGTGGTCCAAACAATCTGAACATAAATGCACAACTTTGACAACCATCCATCTATCCATTGTACAACTATTGTTGGCCAAGCTACAGTGTGTCCTACCTTTGCCTTAATGGAGGATGGACTCGTTTTTTTCTGATGACCATGCAGCCTGGCATCCCTTCTGTCTTCTCTCCTTTCATAGTCAGGCCTGTGCAATGTTTCTCTCTGTGATGCGCCATACAGGCAGGTGAGTTTCACCCATTACTCCTACTGTAATTGTTACCTGTCACTGTTAACACCCAGCAAGACTTTCTCTCCCAAGCCCAACCTACACTGTACTGTGAGAGGTACCTCGCCATCAATTCCAAACTGACTGAGTTTCAGAAACTATTTCTCTCTGAGGTAAACTCTCTCATCATAATCAAAAGTAGTCCTTTTCTCTTTTATTAAAAAATACATATTCCAGGGGCACCTGGGTGGCTCAGTCGTTAAGCGTCTGCCTTCAGCCCAGAGCGTGATCCTGGCATTCTGGGATCGAGCCCCACATCGGGCTCCTCCACTGGAGCCTGCTTCTTCCTCTCCCACTCCCCCTGCTTGTGTTCCCTCTCTCGCTGGCTGTCTCTCTCTCTGTCAAATAAATAAAATCTTTTAAAAAATAAAATAAAAAATAAAAAATACATATTCCTTGCATATAATTTCTTAGATTCCATATAAACTGTCAGAATAACTATTACACTAGATGATATTTAAAGAGCCTGTACTAATAATAAAAATGAATAAAGAGCTCATACCATATGTTAATTGCTGAGTTAACAAATTACATTACTATTCCAATTTTACAGATGAAGAAATTTCACCAGGGTATGAAAAGACTTTCTTAAGATCCTTAGCTGGTATTTACGAATCTGGATTTACATCGAGGTCTATCCACTTGCAAAGCCAGCCATTTCTACCACTGACAACATCTTTTTATTTTTTTCTTTTTCTTTTTTTAAAGATTTATTTATTTTGAGAGAGAGAGGGAGGGAGGGAGAGCATGCTTGTGAGCAGTGGGGACTGGGCTGGATCCCCCAATGCCATGATCATGACCTGAGCCAAAATCAAGAGTCTGTCTTAGCCGACTGTGCCACCCAGGTACCCCGACAGCATCTTTTTAAAAGGCCAATTAGCTTTCTATTGTACAGCTGTACCAAAAGACTTAGTGGTGTCTTCCCTACTATTGGATTTTTAGGTGATTTCCAACCTCTTAATATTAGAAATGTCAGTTTGGGGGCACCTGGCTGGCTCAGTCAGTAGAGCATGTGACTCTTGGTCTTGGGATTATAAGTGCTTGCCCCACGTTTGGTGTAGAGGTTACTTAAAAAAATAAAATCTTAAAAAAAAAAAAAGAAATGGCAGTTTGATGAACATTACAGTTAAATCTTTTCTTTGAAGTAAAAATAGCATCATCTTTTCTCTAGAGTACATAAGTAATACATGCTTACTATTAAAAATCAAGGAACACATGAAATCGTAAGGGAGAAAGCAAATACCATCTGCAATTCTACTATCCTGTAATAGCCACCATTAACATTTTGCTGGTCACAGTTTTGTGTCTTTTTTATGTATACCATGTATAATTTTACATAAGTGGAATCTTACGTCTCTCCCTCTTTTCTTCATTCCCAAACTCCCACTCCAACAAATGTTATACATAGAAATAGACAGGAGGTTCATTATTTATTTTACAAAAATGGGATAATTTATTTTATAAAAAGAAAAAAGTGAAATGACTTCTCTCCAATGTGTTCTTTTAGCTTAAAAATAAATCATGAAAATTCCTCAAGACTACTAGTATAGATCTCACTCACTCTTTTTGATGACTCCTTAATATTCCATTGAATTTGCCACAATGTCTTCAATACTCCCCTATTTAAGGAAATTTCATTTAGTTTTCTTTCTTCTTTCTCCTGCCAATCAAGAATGTTGTAAATAACATTCTTATACAAATATCCTTATTTACAAATATGTCCTTCCTTTATGGACTAAATTTCCTGAGGTTATTGTCTTATGTGAGTTCTAAACCTAGGCCGGGGGCTGGCGAGCAAACTATGGCCCATGAGTCGAATCTGGTCTGCCCCTTCCCCTCCATTTTTGTATGGTCTATGAACTCAGGATGGATTTTATATATTTTAATGGTTGAGAAAATTTAAAAAGAACAATATTTTGTGACACATGAGAATTATATAAAATTCAAGTTTCAGTATAAATAATGTTTCACTGGGTCACAGCCATATGCATTTATTTATGTATTGTCTGTGCTACTTTCATGCTACCATGTTAGACCTGAATAATTGTCACAAGAATATTTGGACTGCAAAGCCCAAAATATTTGCTATCTGGCCCTTCAGTAAACAAAAGTTTGCTGACCCCTGACCTAGGCGATTGATGTACTTCTCTTATTGCTATTAAATGGATGGGTAACTATTTAAAAATATATTTATTTTGGGTATGAGGGGGAAAAAATAGCTAAGAAATTGAAGGAGTATTTAAAGTCGCATTAGAAAAGTACATTTATTGGGGCATCTGGGTGGTTCAGTCAGTTAAGTCGACCCTACTGGCTTCAACTCAGGTCATGATCCCAGGGTCCTGGGTCAGCCTTCCTGCTCAGCAGGGAGTCTACTTCTCCCTCTCCTCCCTGCTTGTGCTCCCCCTCACTATCTCTGTCTCTCTCTCTCAAATAAATAAATAAATTCTTAAAAAAAAGAACAGTACATATATTGATTATGCCTCTGTATAAAAACGATTTTGGTATTCAGATTTCAATAATTATCAGCATAAGTATATTATCTGGGGTGACGGGAAGATACATTCTCTGGACAGGTTGCAGGTTGGATATAGGACCTTCATTTCTTTAACTGTCAAGTGCAGCTTATTCCTTCCTTCATCATGTCTACTCACAGTGCCTTTTAGCTGTCTAGGGATGGCCAGGCAACCAGCAGCTACTTTGCACATCTGCTAAAATAAGCAAGGACCAAATGTGAGAAGAAGCAGTGGATAAGCGTTACGTGAGCAAGCTGACTAACTTATGACTAATTCTTGGCAGAATCAGCAAGAGGATACTGGATTGCAGATACATTACCTCAGCCCTGGGCAGAAAAGCGTGTGTGATAATGGAGTCAAGGAAAAGGCCAATGGAAAAAAAGACATATTTTTTAGAGTTAAACACAGAGAAATAACTAATTTCCCTTTCCTGGAGTAGTGTTCCTAGAAATGGCTGTTGTGATTAAAGCTGGCCTTGGAAAAAGGAAGCAATTAGCTTAGGAATTTACAGAGAATTAGGAATTCCAAGAGGCAGGAAAAATGAGTGTACAGGAAGACCAGTCAACAAGTCAGAGGGGGCTGTGTGAGAATTTTCACATTTCGAACTCTGTCATTTTTAAGCAAGAAGCTTATTTGTTCTGTTAGAAGTAATGTCCTAAACCCTAAAAGAGAATGATCTCTCCTTTTGCCTTTGTATTCTAATGGATCTGTTCAGTCAGTCCTCAAGTATCGATGGGGTGGTGGTTCTTGTCTAGGCACTGGGCATTCCGTGGTGGCAAAGTAGACAGAAATCCTGCCTCCACAGAACATGCAATCAGACAAGGAAAGAGGAGCCATAAGCACAGTAAATCAGTACCTTCTATAATATTTAGAGCTTGATAGATGCAATGGAAAAAGAAAGCAGGGAGGGGATGGGGGTGAAGGAATAGGTCTAATCTTTTATTTTTTTAGCTCTTTTTTTTTTAAGTTTCGGAGGTAGAATTTAGTGATTCATCAGTTGCATATAATACCTCGTGCTCATTACATCATGTTCCTGCCTTAATGCCCATCACCCAGTTACCCCATCCTCCCATCCACGTGCCCTCCAGCAACCCTCAGTTTGTTTCCTAGAGTTCAGCATCTCTTATGGTTGGCCTCCCCCTCAATTTTCATCTTATTTTTCCTTCCCTTCCCCCATGCTCATCTGTTTTGTTTCTTAAATTCCTCATATGAGTGAAATCATATGGTATTAGTCTTTCTCTGATTTATTTCACTTAGCATGATATACTCTATTTCCACCCACGTGGCTGCAAATGGCAAGATTCATTCTTTCTGATGGCTGAATAATAAGAATAGGTGTAATCATAAAGAGTGAGGTCAGGAGAGGCCTCTGGGAGGCCTCATGAGCCCCAGGCATGTCAGGGACTCCGGGAGGACAGACCGAGGGTGTGAGAGTGGGCGAGGAAGCACTGCTGGCGTTGTGAGGGACTGTAAGGGGTCCAGCTGGTTAAAGGGAAGCAAACAAGGAGGAGAATACTTAGGAATGGGGTTGGAGACCTGAAGGGCTGGTGGCTGGTTTGCACAACCGACATGTACTTTGGCTTTTACTTTGGGTGAAATGAGTGAAATTTTCCCTTTAAAAGTGGAGATCCGGGATGCCTGGGTGGCTCAGCCGGTTAAGCATCTGCCTTGGGCTTAGGTCAGCATCCCAGGATCCTGGCATTAAGTCCAGCCATCGGTCTCCTTGCTCAGCAGGGAGTCTGCTTCTTCCTCTGCCTGCCGCTCCCCCTGCTTGTGCTCTCTCTCTCCGATAAATAAATAAATAAAATCTTAAAAAAAAAAAGTGGGAATCGAAGGGGCACCTGGCTGGCTCAATTGGAAGAGCATGCGACTCTTCATCTTGGGGTTGTGACTCTGAACCCCATGTTGGGTGTAGAGATTACTTAGAAAAAAAATTTTTTTAATCTTAAAAAAAAAGTGGCCATCCAAGATCCAAGATCTGAAATCCACTCCTAAATCTCCATATCTTCTGCCACCCCGTTTTTTCCCTATTCCTCCATCCTCACGGACTCCAGAATATCTCTGTAAAACCACGGCCAGGGAGCACTGAATGAAGCACTTGCCTCCCGTGCAAAAGTTAAACGGGTGCCAAAAATCTCCATAGTTAATTTCCCTTATGCCTTAGTCTCTGAAACGGCACAGCACAGCACTGTGATTGATCCTATCTTCATTTCAACTTTGATATTTTCTTCATCATGGAATTTTGGCGTTAGTTTTGATATTCAGAAATATTGCATTAAGTGTTATTTGATTACTTAGGCTTTTTGGCATTGTTTCTCTTAAATATTGTGTCCAAGGTGTGTGCTTCATTCGCCTCACCCTCGTCCCTGCTCCTGTGCTCTCTCTTCTCCCTGTTTCCACAGGGTCAGTCTAAACCAAGGGTCTGTAAACAATTTCTGTAAAGGCCAGATAGGAAATATTTTAGGCTTTTCAGGCCATTTTTGCCATTGGAGCAGAAAAGCAGCCATCGGTAGTAAGCAAACAAGTGAGGGTAGCTGTGCTGTAGGGGGTTGGAGGAGGTTGTGGCGAAGACAAGACCTCCACTTGACCTAAGAGCTGGAACCAGGCAGTTGGAGACTCCTCACTACCTACTCTGCCCTTGGAACATATGCTCTGCCCCCCATTCCCACAGTGGGGATTGTTTCCAAGGATACAGCCTTGAGAGAGTGATGTGTTGCGGAGAGTACCTGGACAGCATATGTGATTGAACCCAGTTAAGTTCTCCATATAAACTTCTAAGATACTGGTGGACAGGTACGGACATCTACTCATCTTGTAGCCAACCCGGAGAAGTCTCTTACGTAAGTTCCTTTGCTTATGAAACCTACCACCTACCAATCTGAAGCAGTCTGCCTCTTTCTTCCGTCTCCCTGCCCGCCTTGGACGGGATCCATTTCAGATCTCCCCCAAGGAACTTCTGAGGTTGAGGATCAGCACAGTAAAACTTTTATGAATCGATATGGAAATTTGAAGTTAACATAATTTTCATGTATCACAAAATACAACCCCCCCCCCCGATCATTTAAAATGTAAAAATCGTTCTTAACTCATGGGCCATACAACAGGACGGCAGTCCAGATTGGGAAGGCTTCATCTGAATTGAAGTTTCTTTCGAAAGGGCTTTTTCTCTCTCTTCCTGTAGTTGCTCAGGGACCTGCAGTTCACCACACCAAGGGCAAACTTTCAGAGCCTCTGTGTTTGACCCATGCTTTCCACTGAAACTTGTCTTCCTCTGCTCCCCCATCAGAACAGTCTCCCTACTGTCCTCTACACAAACCAGGTTCATTGCTTGCTACCTGCTTTTGATCCTGTTGCTTTCTCTGTCTGGGAGCTGCCCTTCCTTCTCTCTCCAGCATCCCTTTTCTGACTCCACCCGCCACTAGTGGCCTCTTTTTCTCTGAACTACTGCAGTTGACTGAAATGCCCTCATTTAGATCTTAATCCTAACATATCCTTGTTTTCCTCTGTTTTATATACGTAACATAATATGTTTCAGATGTGATTTGTTATCCTCTGTAAACCCTTCAGAATGCCTCAGCCACCGCTGAGTACCTGGTAGAAGCCTGATACTCATGAACCGATGAACTCGGCCTAGGGTTATTATATCTTCTCTTAAAATCAATCTTCAAAGGTTCAAATAGGACTGATGACATTTTTAGGACATGCCCTCTGAATTTGGGGAAGGGTTATTTTGACTGGATATACAGAATTAGTGGCATTTTTGTGCCACGTGATTTCTAGCTTGTGATCTCACTGCTGCTGCTGCTTCTTTTATTTATTTATTTTTTTTAGAGATTTTTATTGACTTATTTAACAGAGAGAGAGAGTGCACAAGCAGGGGGAGCAGCAGAAGGAGGGGGAGAAACAAGCTCCCCGCTGAGCAGGGAGCCCAATAAGGGGCTCTATCCCAGGAACCTGAGATCATGACCTGAGCCGAAGGCAGACACTTAACCCATTGAGCCACCCAGGCGTCCCTTGATCTCACTGCCTTCTGATGTATTTCCTGATTCTCCAATTTACTAAATGAAACCCTTAGGTTAAACAGAGACCTCTTGGATCACTTTCAGTTAAGAGAAGAGGAAAAAGGAATAGTCACTTATTAAACACGTGCCTAGGGGGCCAGCTGGCTGCTAGGAACTTTACGAAAGATAGGCAAGTTATTCCTGTGTTTTAGATGAGGGGATCGAGGTTCAGAAAAGTTCAATAACTCATCTGAGGTTCAGAAAAGTTCAATAACTCATCTGAGCCTAAGTAGTGGGAATGAAATGAAACACGCAGAGGTAACCCTAAAGGGATTTGAATGGTTTAACATCACCACGAGGCCCGAGGGAATCAGCTCTCTCCCTGCACTCGCCCCTTCTCCCTGTGTCCCCCCTGGCCACTCTCACCATTACCAAACTCCCTAACATTCCTGACGCATGGTAAGGTAACATGTAGCTCACAGCACAGAGTCTGAGACACGACGCTCGACGCTCGCTCTGAAAGTGTGACACTTTCTTCCTCCCAATCTTTCTTATTTCCATACCCTACCTCTACATACCTCTTTAAAATTGAACGGCTCTTTAAATCCACACCTAAATTGTAATTCATATTATGATTTATCAAATTACATTGAAGGTAGCAAGTCAGAAAGGCAAACATTTAACTGTCTGAGCTCCAGGGCACATAACCTACGACCCAGTATTTGCGGTAGATGCTCCGCCAATTCCTGTTGACCTAATTTGGCATTTGAGTGATTTCTCTCGATTTAAATATAAAATAATCAGGTCCCACATTTGGCTGAATCCTGATGCTCCTGTGTTCTACTCCTTAAAAGGACTCCCCATTGCTTAACAGAGTTAAGGGCGTGGGCTTCCAAACCCACCATGGCCTCCTATCTTTCCAGCAGGTCACCTTCACTTCTATGTCTATTCCAGACCCCAGGCAAGCTGGCCTAGCCAACCTCCTCGGACAGAGGGTTTAAAGATCTTTGGTTCTTTGACTTTAGGACTTGGATATGATTTAGGAAACCATTCTCCATTACTCACCTGTGTGTCTTTGTGCCATTTCTCCTTTTTGGAGTCCTTCGCATCCGTCAGTTGAAATCCCCCACATTCTTTAAGGTACTTTGAAGGAGCCACATTAACCCATGAAACTTACCTTGTCCTCCTTGGCCAAAAATGACCCTTCCCATCTCTGAGTGCCTATATACTTTTGTTACTTGATACTCTTCAAATTGTTAAATAACAGAAATTTAACTGATTACACTTTAAAGATCTAATTGGCCTTATTAATCAATTTATGAATCCAGCAGCCTCCCATCTAACAAATAGAGGGGAGCTCTGAAAGGTAAAAAGGAAAAGTTTTTAAAGGCAGGACAAGGAAGTTATAAACAGTAAAAAGGAGTATTTGGGGTGAGGTCACCTTCTTTGGGTCTTGATCTCCATTGAGAGACTGCCCATGTGACAGATTACTTTCTTGGTGCTGACCAGAATATTCCTGACTGACTAGTTAAGGCAACATTTCTGGGGGAGGTTGAAAGTGTAATTAGGTTAGATATTAAGCCCCAGGTTGGTGACTTGGCCTAAGTGATGCCATTTGGGGCATGTGGGTTTTTTTTTTTTTCTTTTAACAATATATAGCCTTTACTATAATTATTAGTGTACATATCTCATCTGGTCAGTAGATTTAATCATCTAGAGGCAGAAATTCCATGAAGTTCCTCTAGTGGGGTCTTGTATAAGTGGGACACTCAGTAAATGGGAATTAAGTGGATGAATGGAAAATGAATACAAAAACATATTAATATAAGTAGCCCCCTCCCCCTTTTAAAGAAAGGATTTTTTTTTTTAAATAAAGATTTTATTTATTTGTTTGACAGAGAGAGAGAAAGCAGAAGCGGGGGAGCAGGAGAGAGAGAAACAGGCTCCCTGCCAAACAGGGAGCCCAATGCAGGGCTCAATCCCAGGACCCTGGGATCACAATCTGAGCCAAAGGCAGACCATTTAACCGACTGAGCCACCCAGGCACCCCATTTATTCATTTATTTTTAAGTGGGTTCCATGCTGGGAGGTGGCTTGAACTCCCAGTGCAGGGCTTGAACTCACAACCCTGAGATCAAGACCTGAGCTGAGATCAAGAGTCAGATGCTTCACCAACTGAGCCACCCAGGAACCCCCATATATGTCCTTTTAAACACTGAAGTATCCACATTTTAAATTAATTTTAATAATGTTTTATTTAATTAACTCACTATATAAAAAGCATTAATGCTTTAAATGCCTCTGCAAGTCTTTAAGATTCCATTGCACTCAGGCAATTCACTAAGGAATAAGTTCCATAAGTTTAATTTAATTATAAATAAATTCTTGTATTTCCTTGAGAAAATTAGGATATGTATCAGGAGTGAAGGCTCTGGAATCAGACTGTCTGGGATGACATACCATTTCTCATTTGTGTGACTTTGGGCAAGTTACTTTATTCCTTAATATCTCAGTTCCATCTTACGTGAAATAGGGATAATATCTACTCACAATGTTTTGTTATGATTCAACAAAACAATTCGTGTGGATCTCTAACAACAGTGCCTGTCACTTAGAAATCATTTAATAAATATTAACTAGTAGGCAGAAGCAAGATGTGTCATGGTTTGGAGTTCCAAGACTTCAACAGAAGGCAGTTTATTATATCCCTTCAATAATTTTCTATAATTTAACTAGGTGAATTTCTATATTTCCATTCAACTTTTCCTACATATTATAAACTAATGATGGTTAAGGGCACAAGTGTGAAGAAAATTCTCATAAAACTTCATGACATAGTGATGAACTTTCCTGGTGAACACTGTAAGGGGAACAGCCTTCCATTTTGACTTGAGTGAACTGCTTCACCTTTCCTTCCAGGCTTTCGTGGTAGTTTCCATATTGATGCAGAACTGGGGGGTGTGTGGGGGTTGATGGGAGCCATGGGAAGGAAGAATATGTCTGGAAAATGGAGTATTCACCTGAAAAACAAAAGAGTTCAAACAGGAAGAGAAGAGATAGTCAAACTAGTTTCAGATCATTGCCTACTGACGAGCATGGAGGTTTGAGTAAAGTTCAGATGAGTTGTAGAAATGAATGTTTTTGTACAGTCTGACTGGATTTTTAAACCCTGCCACCAGTGCTGGCTTCATAATGTGTGGGGCCCAAGTACAAAATGAAAATGCAGAGCCCCTTGTTCAAAAAGTAGGAAAAAAGTACAATTAAAGTTAACAAAATATAAAGCCTCTTTTCTTTCACAATCTTTCAATTTGTCATAGTTGGTTTGTTTGTTTTAATTTGCTATTTAACGTTGTTCTAAGTAAAAAAAAATTAGTATTTTAGGGGCACCTGGCTGGCTCAGTAGGTAGAGCAGGCAACTCTTTTTTTTTTTTTTTTTTTTAAGATTTTATTTATTTATTCGACAGAGATAGAGACAGCCAGCGAGAGAGGGAACACAAGCAGGGGGAGTGGGAGAGGAAGAAGCAGGCTCATAGCAGAAGAGCCTGATGTGGGGCTCGATCCCAGATCGCCGGGACCACGCCCTGAGCCGAAGGCAGACGCTTAACCACTGTGCCACCCAGGCGCCCCAGAGCAGGCAACTCTTGATCTCAGGGTTGTGAATCCAAGTCCCGCACTGGGTGTACAGATTACTTTAAAAAAATAAAAAGCTTTTAAAAAAAGAAAAGGAAATCAGAATTTTAAATTATTAGCATGAATTTTACCATTAATCTTTACGTTGTGCAATGCCAGTTTTAAATGCAAATGTCAACATTTTTTAAAAGATTTTATTTCTACATAATCTGTACTTCCAATGTGGGGCTGGAACTCACAACACCAGGTTCAAGAGGTGCATGCCCCGACTGAGACGGCCAGGCACCCTGCAAATGTTAGCATTTAATTTGAACGCAAAATCATCAAAATTATGCAGTTCATATTTTATAGCTCTTGTATGCATGCGTATTTCATCTTTATCAGAACTGAGGAAACACTGAAAAAAACTAGCTCAATCATTTTATTCCACTTCTCGGTACCTATATATTCTACCAGTCTCTAATTTCGGCCTAACGATAAGGAAGGACTGAAAAGAAAAGAAATTATGGATTGCCCTGTCTTTCCTATTCTTTCTGTGTCTTTAATTTCAGCATAAGTGGTTGGCTAATACTGAGAAGTAAGAGGAGTAAGAAAGGGTGTGAGAGGGTTTCTTGCTTGCTTGTGTTTCTTAGAATGTGGTTACCTTCTTTCTGTGTTGGAAGCCCAAATTCTGGTCCCGACAGCAAGTGTGGCCACAAGGAGTGTCCTTGTTTACTCGTTTGTATATGCAACCTGCTTACCTTGTACTAGCTTTGGGTCTCATCGATCTCCCACACATGGTGAACACAATGGAAGTCTGTGTTCATGGTGCATCTCAAACACTATACGCAAATAGGGCGGCAAGAAATAGCACACCTACTGCACACATCTCTGCTCACTTGCACGCTCCCTGTTCCACCAGATTTCACTCATGAAACACAAATTCAAACATAAAGCTGTTAAGAATTTCTAGATAATGACAGCAGAGCATTAAACTAAGCTCAGGGCCTTCTGAGAGCTGAGCCCTGAGTGGCCGACGTCACTGGCCACACACCCAAGTGTGTTCTGTCTGCCATGTATGTTTGCACCAAAGTCTCAAATTTCTTGGTACTTGTGGAGAGACTGTTGCTACCAATTATCTTCTCTCCTTCTTCCTTGGTAACAGAATCCCATTTTTATCTGAGGTTATAAGGTACTCGGCTAAAAACTACATTTTCCAGCAGCTTCTGCCACTACTATAGCCGTCTAAAGAAGTTTTGGTTAATCAGATGCATGCAGAAATGTCGTATGGGATTTAGGGAAGCAACCTCATTTCTCCTTCCAAGCTGCATAGAAAACAGCTGTGACAGTTAGAACTCCAGCAGTCATCTTGGAACATGAGGTAGAAATTCAGTTCTCTAAGGAAGCAGATAGAAGGTGCCTGAGTTCCTGAAAAATAATGGAGCTGCCATGGAAGCCCCTGACTGCTCACTTCAGGGCTTTTTGTGTGTGAGAGAAATACTTTGTATTTTAACCATTACTCTGTATTTAAACCATTACTATTTGGCCGCTTTATTATATGCAGATGAAACTAATCCTAATTTATAGGTAAAGCTGGACTAGTTCACATAGGTTAACAAATTAAGTTAAACTGTGTTTCAAATACAATTCTTGGTGGGGCGTCTGGGTGGCTCAGTCATTTAAGTGTCTGCCTTCTCGGGTCATGATCTGGGGGTCCTGGGATTAAACCCCATGTCAGGCTCTCTGCTCAGTGGGGAGTCTGCTTCTCTCTCTCCTTCTGTTCCTTCCCCCTTTCCTGCTCCCCCCCCCAAAATAAATAAATAAAATTAAAAAAAAACAAAAACAAAACCAAATACAATTCTTGGGCAACCCTCTATGTGTTACTGAGTTACATGTTTTGAAGCCCCTGGCTTGAGTGGCAACCACTTCTAGGATTAGAGGCACTTTTCCTCTTTTTTCCCAGTTCAGGGCTATGTTGTGGTGCTCTGAGATTGCTAGTGTTACAATGCAATGTGTTAGAATGACAATTATAGTAATAATAGGATAACATGTGAGTATACCTTTTTTTTTCTGAGTAAGTTAAGTACCAATATCTTTCAATGAGCATGAGAAAGAAAATCATTAAAATCCTTATGAATACTTGTAGGACTACCTATAGAGAAGAGATGTCAACCATAAGTCAGCCAACCATGAAAAATGGTTGCTACCATTAAAGAAAAGAGATCAAGTTTACTAATACTGCCATCTAGAGTTAAAAATCAAAACTACCACTTCTTATCTATAGGGAAACTGAAACATCAGGGTTTGGGTAGGTCAGCTTTTTTGTTTTTTTCGGGGGGGGGGTTAAATTTTTATTTAAATTCCAGTTAGTTAACATACAGTGTAATATTAGTTTCAGGTGTACAATATAGTGATTCCGCACTTCCATACAACACCCAGTGCTCATCACAGCAAGTGCGCTCCTTAATCCCCATCACCTATTTAACACATTCCCCCTCCCCTCTGGTAACCAGCAGTTTGTCCTCTGTAGTTAAGAATCTGTTTCTTGGACATACAAATGGCTAACAGACACATGAAAAAATGTTCAAAATCATTAGCCATCAGGGAAATTCATATCAAAACCACACTAAGATACCACCTTATGCCAGTTAGAATGGCAAAAATTGACAAGGCAAGAAACAACAATTGTTGGAGAGGATGTGGAGAAAGGGGATCCCTCCTACACTGTTGGTGGGAATGCAAGTTGGTACAGCCACTCTGGAATACAGTGTGGAGGTCCCTTAAAAAGTTAAAAATTGAGCTACCCTATGACTCAGCCATTGCACTACTGGGTATTTACCCCAAAGATACAGACGTAGTGAAGAGAAGGGCCATATGCACCCCAATGTTCATAGCAGCATTGTCCACAAAGCTAAATCATGGAAGGAACCGAGATGCCCTTCAACGGATGACTGGATTAAGAAGATGTGGTCCATATATACAATGGAATATTACTCAGCTATCAGAAAGAACGAGTTCTCAACATTTGCTGCAACATGGACGGCACTGGAGGAGATAATACTAAGTGAAATAAGTCAAGCAGAGAAAGACAAGTATCATATGATTTCTCTGATCTATGGAACATAAGAACTGGGAAGATCGGTAGGGGAAGAAAGGGATAAAGAAAGGGGGGGGTGATCAGAAGGGGAATGAAGCATGAGAGACTATGGACTCTGAAAAACAAACTGAGGGCTTCACAGGGGAGGGGGGTGGGGGAATGGGATAGACCGGTGATGGGTAGTAAGGACGGCACGTATTGCATGGTGCACTGGGTGTTATACGCAACTAATGAATCATCGAACTTTACATCAAAAACCAGGGATGTACTGTATGGTGAATAACAAAATAAAAATATTATTATGAAAAAAAAAAGAATCTGTTTCTTGGTTTGCCTCTCTCTCTCTCTCTTTTTCCCTTTGCTTGTTTGTTTTGTTTCTTAAATTCCAAATATAAGTGAAATCATATGGCATTTGTCTTTCTTTGACAATTTCACTTAGCATAATACTCTCTGGCTCCATCCATGTTGTGGAAATGTCAAGATTTCATTCTGTTTTATGGCTGAGTAATATTCCAGTGTGTGTGTGTGTGTACATCTTCCTTATCCATTTGTCAGTCAGTGGACACTTGGGCTGCTTCCATAATTTGGCTATTGTTGACAATGCTGCTATAAACATCGGGGTGCATGTGTCCCTTTGACTTAGTGTTCTTTGGGTAAATACCTAGTAGTACAATTGCTGGATCATAGGGTAGTTCTATTTTTAACATCTTGAGGAACCTCCATACTCTTTTCCATAGCGGCTGCACCAGCTTGCATTCCCACCAACAGTGCAAAAGGGTTCCTCTTTCTCCACATCTTTGCCAACACCTTGTTCCTTGTCTTTGCCAACACCTTGTTCCTTGTTAATTGTAGGCATTCTGACAGGTAGGTCAGTTTTTTCTCCAACTGACTTATACCGGCTATTCTAACTGTCTTGTCCATTTGTGAAGAACCACTTGACATTGGCCAGGGAGGTACCTGTCAGTAATTGAGATGGCAGTTGGGATGTAATCACAAACTGAGCTAATCTATGGAGCGTGTTCTGTTTTCCATTTGTCCAGTCTAGGAGCTGTCTCAGCCAAGTAGCATAGAGGATGGACAGTGAACTCAGAAACCTGGAGGCTAAAGCAGAAGTGAGCCTGAGAAGAGGATGGCAGAGGAAAGCAATGCAATTGCAACGTCCCTACCTCTTCTCACATGTCCTTCCTGCTGGTCATCAGGGATTGACTTCAGGCCTATTTTCACCCCTCCTGACTGGTTCATTGTCTTTCCTCGGCCCTGTTTGCTCTGTGATGACCTTCTGAGGTTCATATTCTCTCATTCTTTGTAACATCCTTCTCTCTTCACTTTGAGTCAGTGTTGTTTGGTAGAAAGGGCATAGAGAAAGGTGTGATTTAAATCTGGGCTTTCCCATCTATCTTACTATTTACCTTGAGCAGGTCACTAAGATGTCCTGAGGCTTGAGTTATTCCCATCTGTACAGTAGGACACATGTGGACCCTACAGGGCGGTTGCAAAGCTTTCATGGGGAAATCTATTGTGAGAGAAACTGGCATGTGGTAGGTTGTTAGGAAATGTTATTTTCTTCCCCTTTCTCATTCTCCTGTCTTCCAGAAATCACTGTGAGGGAAAAATTAGTAAAAAAGAAAAATAGGAGGCACCTGGTGGCTCAGTCAGTTAAGCGTCTGCCTTTGGCTCAGGTCATGATCTCGGAGTCCTGGGATCGAGCCCTGCATAGGGCTCCTTGCTCAGCGGGGAGTCTGCTTCTCCCTCTCCCTCTGCTGCTCCCCCTGCTTGTGTTCCCTCTCTCTCTCTCAAATGAATAAAGAAAATCTTTAAAAATAAATAAATAAAAATAGGCTTTCTAGTCAAATTGACAAGTTATTACCTTGCCACTTACATGCCATGTAACTTCAAGCAAGCTACCCAAATTCTCTGAGCATTGGTTCCTTACCCACAAAATGGGAATAATAATATTTATTTTACATGATTGATACATGATACAGAAAATATCTCTTGCTTACCTCCTTAGCATCCGTTCCCCACTTCTTCCAGCAACATGGCCAGCTTTCATTTTGGAATCTGCCTACTCCTCACTCAGAATAAGTGCTTGGGTGAGGTTCCATCCCCACCTTGTGGACACATCCGTCAGGTGACTGACTCCATCTCCTGGCGTCCACAGTGATGGGCCCAGGGCTGCACATGCGGTGTACATGTGAGAGCATCACGACTAAACACCAGATTCTCCAAGACTGTGAAGCTGCGAGCTGGGTATACAGCTTAGAGCTGTCCTAACTCTCTTGCTGCCGCTAAGGAGATTCCGACTCTGGAGTACACTGTGTGGAGCTAGAAGAGGAAGCCCTCAGAGCTAGAGATACAGAGACATGGAGTCATTAGGACATTGAGTCCTTGTTTTCTTTATAAGATTTGATTTTTAAGTAATCTCTACAGCCAATGTGGGACTCAAACTCACCACCCCGAGATTGAGAGTCATACGCCAGCCAGGCGCCCTGACATTAAGTCCTAGTTGACAGCAATCCCTAAGTCAGCCATACCGATGGACTTTCTAGTTACGTGACTGTCGGAAGAAGCTAAGTTATGCTGTCTGTGCAATAACACGTCTCCAAAGCTCAGGGACTTAACAAAGACTGATTTCTCACTTACATTACATAAATTAGCTGCAACTCTACTAGGCTGTTGGTTCTAATCTGGGACCCAGGATGATGGAGCAGTCACTATCTGGAAAATCACCAGTTGTTGTAATAGAGGAAAAAGAGAGTAGGAAAAATAAGAATTGCCCCTTAAACCCTCTGCTTGCATACCATTGGTCAAAACAAAATCTCGTGCGTAAGCTTGATGCCATAGGGCAGAGAGGCAACTCAAATGTTTCTTAATAATAGTAGTGCAATCTACAGTAAATTTCCCTTTTGCTTAAATGAGCTTAGGTCATATTTTCTGTCACTTGCAACCAAAAGAATCTTAACTGGGCTAAGTGAGGAAAGAACTAAATTAGATATTTTTTAAAAGATTTATTTATTTGAGAGAGAGAGAGAGACCACTTGCGCAAGAGTGGGAGGAGGGACCGAGGGAGAGAACCTGCAAGCAGCTGCCCCACTGAGTGGGGAGCCCAACGTGGGGCTCAGTCCCACGACCCATGAGATCACGACCCCAGCCGAAACCAAGAATCCATTGCTTAACTGACTGAGCCTCCCAGGAGCCCCTAAATTAGATGTTTTATATAAAATAGCCAACACATGGTAAGCATTCAATAAATGGAGCTACCATTTTCAAGTGCATGAACACAGAACTGAGAACTAATCTTTCTCAAGCAATAAAATTATCATCAGCTTCTTTAATTTGCATTTTATTCACTTACCTCACTAACAATTTATTGAGTTCTTTTTTTTATTTTTTACCTTTTTTAAAGATTTATTTGTTCTAGAGAGAGAGTGTGTGTGCCAGCAGAGGGAGGGACAGAGGGACAGAGCAAATCCTGAAGCAGACTCCCCACTGAGCACAGAGCCTGACGGGTGGCTTAGTTCCAGGACCCGGAGACCATGACCCTACCCGAAATCAAGAGTCAGCCATCCAACCGACTGAGCCACTCAGGCTCCCTATTGAGTTCTTTTTACGTGTCAGACGCTGTACTAGGTGGTGGCGACACAGTTTACATGTTAGCTCTCCAGTTGATTTGTTTTAAAGAAATATTTAATATGGGGCACCTGGGTGGCTCACTCAGTTAAGAGTCCGACTTGTGATTTGGGCTCAGGTCACGATCTCATGGGTCGTGGGATAGAGTCCCACATCAGACTCTGCACTCAGGAGGAGTCTGCTTGGGATTCTCTTTCTTCCTCTCCCTCTGCCTGTCCCCCACTCACACGTGTGCATGCTCTCTCTCTCAAATAAATAAAACTTTAAAAAGAAAAAAAAGATTTTCTCTCTCTCTCCCTCTCCCTCTCTTCCCCCTCTACTTCTCTTGAAAAAAAAAAGAAAAAAGAAAAAAAGATCATTTCCTTGTTCTTCACCTGCTTACTACACACCACCCTTCCTGGTTTTCTCCCAGCATCGGTTCTCTGTTACATGCTAGCCATATTTACCTCCCACCCAGTGATCTCATCCAGCCATGTCATGACTGATTTCTCATTTCTACACTGAGGATTCCCAATTTTATGACTCCCCCTTGACTTCTCTGCACAACTCCAAAATGGTTGATCTTATTGCCTCCTTATATAACAAGCATCTTACAGTTATTACCAGACTGGGTTCCTGATCCACCAGCCCCAACATGGAGCCTCCCTCAGGGTTCCGCATCCCAGGAAATGGAACCACTGTTCACCCCGTTGCTCAGGCCAACCTTGGAATAATCTTAATCCCTTTCTTTGTTTTCTCCTATTTCTAACCTATCAGCAAATCTGTGGACTCCTTCAAAACAGCTTCAATGTGATCATTTGTTCTCCTCCCTTCTAGGGTGTTGCCCTAGTCCCAAGATCATCCTTCAGACCTGGCCTCCTACAGCAGCTTCTCCTAATTGGCTTTTCTACTTCCATTTTTGTTCTTTTTTTGGAAAGATTGATTGATTGATTGATTGATTGATTGATTTGACAGAGAAACAGCGCTCTGGAGTGAGCACAAGTAGGGGGAGCAGCAGGCAGAGGGAGAGGGAGAAGCAGGCTCCCCTGATGCGGGGCTTACCCCAGGACCGGGGATCACAAACTGAGCTGAAGGCAGATGCCTAATGACTGAGCCACCCAGGCACCCCCATTTTTGTTCTATTATATCCTACATCGAAGCCAAGAATGAATCATTTAAAACTCAAGTCAGATTATGTCACTTCTCTGTTCAAAAGTTTCCGACTGCTCTCCTTCACCCTTTAGACATGCGCATGACACATTCTCTCATTTTCCATGTCCCCTGGGCTCTCTGCTCAAATGTCACTTCATCTAAGAAGTGTTCCCTGAAATCTTATTTAAAAAACACAAGTTCCTGGGTCGCCTGGGTGGCTCAGTCAGTTAAGCGTCTGCCTTCCACTCAGGTCATGATCCCAGGGTCCTGGGATCCAGCCCCACGTGGGGCTCCCTGCTCCTCGGGGAGCCTGCTTCCCTCTCTCCCTCTGCCCTTGTCCCCTGATTGTGTTGTCTCTCTCTTTCACTCCCTCAAATAAATAAAATCTTTTTTTAAAAAGTTCCTATACCCTCACCCTCTATTACTTTACTGTGTTATTTTTCTTCGTGTTGCCACTTGACATTATACTAAGTAGTTACCTCTTTACAAATAGAATGTTAGTCCCATGAGCATTTTGCATTTCCACTGCCAAAAGAGCCTAGAGAAAAAGGGTAGGCACTCAGACGCTTTTATTAAGCACCCTAAGCACTCCAGGCATTATTCTAGCATCATGCATTATCTGTTAAATTACCCTAACGTTAGATTTGCTGCATTACTGTCCACATTTCATTGACATGGTAGCTGAGGCACAGCTTCGTCAAATAACTTGCCCAAAGTCACACAGCTCATAAGCTGCTTAGCTAGTATGTCAGTAAATCCAGGAGCTCTTCCTCTTGAGCCCCCCTCTACTCCTCAGCACTGGCTGCTCACGTTTGAGCTCCAAAAGCCATTGGCCGGGGCGTCAGGATGACTAAGGGTGCCAGGGCGGCGCTGCTGCGGGTGGGGCGGGGGGCGTTGGCCTCCAAGTGAGATCAGAGCCGGGATGGTCCACCTGGCTTCCCGGTTTCTGCGCATCAGCACACAGCTGCCACTAGCCTCTGAGCGCCGGTCCGGCAGCGCGGACACACCAGGCGCAGGCGGCGGGGCGCGGGAGCGGGATGTACCTGTGCTGGGGCACCAGCCCTCGGGGACCTCTGCGCCGGAGGCAGGCCGGCCGGGCCGACGCCGAGCTGCTACAGGCGGCCTCCGGGGAGCGCCATTCGCTGCTGCTGCTGAGCAACGGAGAGCTGCACTCGTGCGGGGACAACAGCCAGGGCCAGCTGGGGCGGAAGGGCGTGCAGCGCGATGAGCACCCGAGTGAGTGCGGGACTAAGGTGCGGGGCAGGGGGCGCCCGGACCGCTGGGCCCCAGGATACTGCGAAACGATGATCCGCGCTCCGTGCGCGCGAGTTGGTCAGTTTCGTTTTCCAGAAGCGCAGTTTGTTTCGATTTCCAGTTCATCTTAAAAGCGAAACTGAGAGCGGAACCTAACTGGACAGCGCTCCTTTGAAGAGACGTGGTCCCTCCCCCTAAGTCTTTCTAGACCAGCCCCTACCTGTGCTGTCTATCTGGAACAGAGCGACCTTCCAAGCGTGGTTCATGGGTGGGACATCTCTAACTCTCTCATAAATACCCCAGAGCATCTTTTTTTCTTAAAATTAAAAAAAAGTATACTATTATTACCATTACTGATTATTACAGAAACACAGTAAAGAAATTGGCTATAATTCCAATACCCAAAGACTACTACTATTTTGATGTATTTATTTTTTGTTTTATTTCTATTATACATTTATTTTAATAAAAGCATGTCATTATATAGTTTTATATACACAGTATTTCTACAACTCTATAAATTACGCTCTTAACGAAACTTAATATCGTGAAAATATTGTCTTTTTATTATGTATTTTTTTTAGATACATTTTAAATTGTTGCAAAACATTCCAGGCTTTGACAGTACGATTTAATTATTCTTCTTTGGTGGAAATTAGGTTTTTTCCTCATTAGGGACTTTTATAAATAATACTGTGATTGCCATTATTTGACCAAATTTCTGATGATTGCCATTATTTGACCAAATTTCTGATTACTTACTTGAAAAAATCCTAAGAGTTGTGTCTGGGAGGGAAAACTTCTCCTCTACCCTCTTAGTTCTTGTTCTGAAGGCCTGCAGACTAAGCAGACAAAGATTGACAAGAGGAAAAATTATACAATTTTATTAATATTTAATGTGCACAGAAGTTTGCAGGAAAAAAGGGAAACTCAACCTTGGGTAGATTTGGGGACTTATACTGCATTTTAGGAAAGAAAAGGGAGTTTGGGCTTTGAAGGATGATCAGTTGTGGGAAAGTGACATGCAAATATATGGGGGAGACTAATGGAAGATAAGGATTATTTTGGTAAGAGTTGTCTATGCAGACTCATCTCAGTGCCAACTCCAGTGATACTTTTACAAGGGAAATTCATGCCCTACTTTTAGGTGAATGAGGGGAAGGCAGAGAACTCTTCCTACATCTGTTGGTTTTCATTTGCCTTCAGCTCAAAATAATCCTTCTGCCAAAGTGGCATATTTTGGGGTGGCATATCCTGATCCCCTTTAGGTGGAGATGAGGGGCAACATGATACTTGATGCCAAACTGTTCTCTAGGAATGTGGTACCAGTCTCTACCTTCATGAGTGTATGAATCTTTGGGACATTTTTTCTTATTCCATAGTTTGAAAATAAATCATTGAAAAGGCTAAGATCACAAAGGTTTAAAAAAAGAAAACACAAGTGTTAGCAAAAACTTTACTAGTAGTGATATATTTAACTCAAACCCTCTAATAATTCAGACACAAACACTTTGGGAAAATAGTTCAGATTCACTTATAGGGATCATGCTATAATGATCAGGTTTTCATTTGTGGGTACCTTTGGCTCATTAGAGGCATATTACTGGATTCTTTGTGAGAGGATCTGGCTTCTGCCTCTCACATTCATGGGGAAGGCTCCCTGCCCCTTTCCTCCTGAGCAAGGGATTAACTATTCTCACTGCTCAGGGCTGGGAAGTCAGAAGAGTAGAGTGGAGGCTGTTCCATCTCCTCTCTGTCTCCTTTTGTTTTGCTACCATCATCATAGAGAAATGTTAGGGCAAGTATCATAGTTCCTACAAGTTCCCCTCCTCCATGAAACTCATCCTTTGAATAGCAACCATATTCCCATACAGACAGCGTAACACGCATTGAGCTTCTTTCCTTCACACCTTTAGTGTGGATGTCAGGCCCTGATTTAAAAGTCCATTGGGAAAGATGAGAAGTCCAAGTGACCCTTCTTTTTGAAGAAAGTAAACTTGTTGTCTTAAACTTGCTGTTAAATTAATAATCTTCTGAGGTGTTTTGTTTTGTTTTTGTTCCTGAAGAACGAATTCGGATATTGGACAACCTACGTGTTGATCTCGTGAGCTGTGGAAAGGAACACTCTCTTGCTGTCTGTTACAAAGGAAGGGTCTTTGCATGGGGGGCTGGTTCTGAAGGGCAACTGGGAGTTGGAGAATTCAAGGAAATAAATCTTATACCTACGTAAGTATTTCCATACATTCATTCATTCATCCAGTGTTTTTCAGTTTCATGTGCTAGGCACTATGCAAGATGTCAGAGTACAAAGATGATTATGGCAAACACGGTCCCCAGCCTCAACGATTGTAGTGTAGTGAGAGAATGAGGCAGGAAAAAACTTCTAACACCAGTTATTACTTAATTAGAGTCCTGTGAAGGAGAAGGGCAGGGCATTTGAAATGAGAACATGTGACCCTTTGATCTAAGTCTTATGTATTGGAAATAACTGTGGGGGCCCACTCGGTAAATAAATCACTATAAAATATATATAAAATATAAAATAAACATAAAATATCAATACAAATAAAATAAATATTATTTTAAAGTAAAAACATTAAATAGAAGATACAGAAAGAAATCTTATTTGAACTTCCTTTCTGACTAAAGCAAAATCTCCTTGAAAAAACAGCTGCCATTAACAGCTTGGAGGGAGTTTCTTTTGAATTGAGTTGCTGTGAAGACAGACCGCCCAATCAACATCAAAAAACCTTATGGAATTTTCCATACACTTCTATTGAAGTCCTAAATCCTCTCCTTTTGCTAAGTTGATATATTTAAGGTGATTCCACAAATTTTCCATTACTGGGAGCTCCCCTCTGTACATGTAAATAAGCCTTGTTTTTTCTCCTGTTAATTTGTCTATTGTCAGTTAATTTGCTCGTCCCATATTGACAGGATCCAAACTGGAAGAGGAAGTTTTCCTCTCCACACAACCTTTTGGTCTGTCTTAAGCCACTGGATCCTAATATTTTATGTAGTAAGATAGGGCGAGAATCATTTTCTCACAAACAGCTTCCTAGGACAAATGGTATGACAAGCAGTCTGAATTGTGTGTTCATGAATTACATGTTTAAGAATTTTTAAAAGCATGATTTTTAATACTTGGAAGTTACTTTTTGTTACCTCTTCTGGTTTTTAATTGTGTAAGAGAGTGCTGTGGCTTTTGGGGGACAAACGTTGAACTTGGAATGAAAAGACGAAGGTTTGAGTCTAGTTCTATAACATGATACCTACAGCGTGATTCCCTAGAGCAAACCAGAACTCTGAGTTCTACTGGGTTCAACCATTTGAAAGTGCTGATAGTTAGGTTTTTGATCCACAAAAATGGTGATTTAATAGGATTCAACCTAATGATTTCTTTATCACATAGGGCTTAAATCAGGTGATATAAATAGCAGTGTTGTATAAATTCTAAAGTCCTGTGTCATATGTGCATGAAGAAATTTTTCTTTTAAGCCAATAAGTATAGAGCAAAAGTTAGTACATTATATACTGCGTTAAAAGACTAATAAAAATCACTTTTGTATTATAAGTGTTTGGATTCTGCTCTGTACCTTTACACATGTTGAGGTCATGTTAAAAATAGTTTGAGGGCTTTATGGGGCGCCTGGGTGGCACAGCGGTTAAGCGTCTGCCTTCGGCTCAGGGCGTGATCCCGGCGTTCTGGGATCGAGCCCCACATCAGGCTCCTCCACTATGAGCCTGCTTCTTCCTCTCCCACTCCCCCTGCTTGTGTTCCCTCTCTCGCTGGCTGTATCTATCTCTGTCAAATAAATAAATAAACTCTTTAAAAAAAAAATAGTTTGAGGGCTTTGGAATAAGGGTACTACAGAAAAATAAGAAAATAAAGTTATTTCTGGGGGAAATATGCCCAGGTTACCAACAATCCTGAAAATGATGGATGCGTAAATGCAGACTTGTTGGTTTGACAGCAGTTTCAGACAAGTAACTCCCTAAAATTACTGAAGATGACATGCCAATCAGGAAAATCACCATTACTGTGGTGCTTCTGAATACTACCAAACAGCCTTACGTATCTGCAGTCATCCAGAGAACTATTTATTCTATGGTAAAAAACATTAAAACAGCCCAGTTTAAAAAGAAAAGAAAAAAGGAAAGAAAGGAAGAGAACGTTATTTCCCTAAACCAAATGTATTACCTGGGATGGTTCTAATATCTGTAGTTCACGTGGTGAGCCACTCCAAAGAAGGATTAATAGATTTTGTATCATTTGTATTACAGGAAGATAAAAACTCTGACTGGTATAAAAATTATACAAGTTTCCTGTGGACACTACCACTCCCTGGCATTATCAGAAGGTAAAATAAGGGTTTTGGAATCTTTCAAGTGTCATTTCAAAGTAATTTTTTTGCATATGAATGATGCCTGTTGATTTTTAATGTACTGGGGCTCATTTTAAGGCATTTAGAAGTTTTTTTTAATGCTTTAGATTTCATAAGCTGTATTGTTCTTCTTTTTTTTTTTTTCTATTTTCTCTGTTCTTATTATACTCTAAGTAGTGCTTAATTCATATCAGTGCCATAAAGGGTCATCTCTGTTCGCATGACCTGCTCTAACTCTCTCAGAATTTAGTAGTGGTTTTATCCAGAACTTTGCCCTTTATGCTGAATGGTTGTATATACCAGGAAACTCAGACGAAGGTCTGTTTGTCTTTTCTTTTTTTTTTTTTTTTAAGATTTTATTTATTTGACAGAGGGGAGCAACAGGCAGGGGAGAGGGAGAAGCAGGGGGAGAAGCAGGCCTCCCGCCAAGCAGGGAGCCTGATGCAGGGCTCGATCACAGGACTCCGAGACCACGACCTGAGCTGAAGGCAAACGCTCAATGACTGAGCCACCCAGGCGCCCCTCTATTTGTCTTTTTTACCAAGATCAAAGAAAAAAGTCAAGATATGAAAATTATGACTTTACATTTTTTCTACTAACATCCCCATCCTTTGTCCAGCATCAGTCAAAATGTTTCAGTGCAAAGTGTTGCAGAAGAAAACCTTTTTCTTATCCTCTTTGGTTCAGTACCTGAGAGTCCGCAAATTTAAGTAACAAAAGACAGATTGATAAGAGACAAGGCACACCACTGTTATTAATATTTTCATGCACAGAAGTTTACAGAAAAGAAGTGAAACTCAAGAAGTGTTTAGACTTGGGAGCTTATGAACCATTTTAATGAGGGAAAGATTTGGGCTTTGCAGGATGATCGATCGTAGGGAAATACATGAGACTTGGAAATACACGGGAGAAACTAAGGGAAGATAAGAGTTATTTTATTAAGGGTTATTTGCGAAGACTCATGTTGCGGCAGACTCTCCATCTATGGGGATGAGTCACTGCCCCATCCCAGGTGCAGGAGAAGAGGACACCTTCACAAAGGGAAATATATACCTTGCTTTTGGGTGGATAAGAGGAGGGCAGAGAACTTTTCCCACATGTGTGGATTCTCAGTTGCCTTCAGCTCAAAATAATCCTTATGCCAGAGTGGCATATTTTGGGGTGGCATACTGTGAATGCCGTCCAGAGACACGTAACATTTGCATGTCCCCCAGGTGATATCATATGCTCACTGCAGCCGCACCACAGGGGCTCCGGACATTTCCTGGTTGGCTTCTGTGCGCCATCCACTATATGAGGTGCTTTTCGCCTGTAATCTCATGAAATCACTTAACTAACACAGAAGCCACGCATTATTTGGAAATGAGGAAATTTGGGCTCAGAGACTTTCCGTGATTTGCCCAAGGTCGCACACTAAGAAACAGAAGTGAGATTTGAACCTACACTTGTTTACATCCCAACCCTAAGCACTTAACCGCTGTACCACTCGGGCCATGAGACCATAGCGTAATCCTGTGGCTATTGTAGAATTCTTTCCTACCATTTCCAGAGATTTGATCTACTCCTTCTCATCTGTAGGAGTACTGATGCCTACCTTATGGGGTGGTTAGAAGATTCAGTGAAAGAACGAACACAATATATCCTGTACAGTCCATAGCAGATAGCAGCGGTAGAAGAAATATTAGTCTTTCTTCCTTCCTTCCTTTCCTTCTTCTTAATTATTGAAATAGCTTGAATTATTCCCCCGGGGTATTGATTTGTCTTTATATTGGTCTGGACTGAAGGTTGTGTGGAGCCCAGGTACCCAGTACATTTGCTATGGTGAACTGTGAGCTCTCATAGACCTTCAAATGAGTTTGACATTGTGCAGTGGGCCCTCAGAGATATTTTTTTTTTTAAGATTTTATTTATTTATTTGACAGAGCGAGAGAGCACAAGCAGGGGGAGCATTAGGAGAGGGAGAAGCAGGCTCCCCACCGAGCAGGGAGCCCGATGCGGGGCTCTATCCCAAGACCCTGGGATCATGACCTCAGCTGAAGGCAGACGCTTAAGTATCTGAGCCACCCTGGCGCCCCAGAAATAGTTTTCAATGGTAGAAATAACTTTAGAAGAGTTAAAAAAGAAAAATTAAATATAATAACGTAAAAATCTGAGCTATGTTAGCATTTTTCTGGGTAAACAATGAAGCATTAAAGATCTTGATTTTTGATCTCATGTAAATTATCCATCTCTGGTCAAATTCAACATACAATGTTGATGGTCTTTTTCTCCCATGGAGTCATTCCACAAATATTTTTTTAGTGCCTATGTTTCCAGCAAAGAGGATATAGCAGTGAACAAACCCAATACTTTGCTTTCCTGGAGCTTATATTCTGGGGGGTGTGTAGGGGAAGTAAGCCTTAAACACACAGACAAATAATTATGTCATGTAACAGAGGTAAGGGTATGAAGGAAAGTGAGGCCAGGTAAGGGGAGGGGAGCAAGTACTTGAGTGGAGGAAAGGAATCCTTCTCTTCTAAGAAAGGTGTTAGGGAAACTTGGTGAGCAGAGACCAAAAGAAGGGAGGGACGGAGACGTAACGCTAAGGCCAGAGGTATGATCCACGTGCAAAGGCAGTGAGGTAGCGGCGTGCTCAGCGGTATGCTCAGGAACAGCAGGCTCTCTGGAAACGTCTGAGATGTGTCATGGGGAATACTGGTGACCTGGGGCTTGTGAGCTGTGGTGAGAATTGGCCTTTTATTGAGTAAGACAGCAAATTCCTAGAGGGTTCAGTCTGACTTATTTTTTTTAAGAGAGCACCCCGGCTGCTCTTTGGAAAACAGACAAAGATGAACTCTGGGAGCCCAGTGAGGGGCTGTTGTAAATGTCCAGGAGAAAAGTGACAGTGGCTTGGACGCTAAGGTGGTAACCCTGGAGAGGTGAGAGGTGGTCAGATTCCTGACACATTTTAAAGATAGCGACTTTAGGATTTGCTAGGCTGATGGATGGAAAAGGAAGAAGGGAGTCAAGGATGACTCCAAGATTTCTGGTCTGAGCAGCTGAAAGACCAGAGTTGCCCTTAACTGGAGGGAGAAGAGGAGCGGATGTTGTTGGAAGGGACTTTTGAAGGTGTTCCTGACCATCCTCCTTGCTTTTAGTCAGAATACTCTAACCTCTTTTATCCCTATTTTAGTTATTTAAGACTTTTAGAGTGAGGGTGGTAGTTTCTACTTGAATTTGGTATTCCAGTGTGCTTGCAATTCTGAATTTCTCTGCTTTATTTTTGTAGGTGGCCAAGTGTTTTCATGGGGAAGTAACAGCCATGGGCAGCTGGGCCTGGGGAAGGAGTGCCCCTCCCAAGCCAGCCCGCAGAGGGTGAGGTCCCTGGATGGCATCCCCCTCACTCAGGTGGCTGCAGGCGGGGCCCACAGCTTCGCCCTGTCTCTCTCTGGAGCTTCATTTGGCTGGGGAAGCAACAATGCAGGGCAGCTGGCCCTCCGCCAGAATAATGTCCCAGGTAATGAGATAGCCTTCTTCTTGCAGTAAATCATTCTTTCCAGTTGAAAGACCAGCTCTGCAAAGGGGACTCTCAACAATAAGAGCAGTGATTCCCAAACTTTGTGATACATTAGAATCACCTTGGGAGCCATCTTAATTTTTAACTGCCACTGTAATATATTACCACAAACTTATGGCTTCAAACAACACAAATTTCTTATCTTATAGTTCTGGTGGTCAGAAGTTTGATGCAGGTCTCAGTGGGCTAAAATCAAGGTGTCAGCAGGGCTGTGTTCCTTTCTGGAGGCTTCGGGACAGCCGAGTAGGGGGTGGGGTGGGCACTGCACCATTGTCTTTTCCCCCTTCTGGAGTCCACCTGCATTCCTTGACTCACGGGCCCCTCTTCAGAGTCAGCACTGGCTGGCGAAGTCTTCCTCAGGTCACGTTACTCTGACAGTGATTCTTCTGCCTCCCTCCTCCTCAGTTAAAGGACCCTTGTAATTACATCGCGCCCACCCAGATAATCCAGGTTAACCTCCTTATTTTCAGGTCAACAGATTAGCAACTTTAATTCCATTTGCCTCATTAACTCCTCTTTGCCCTGTAACCTAACATATCCACAGCCTCTGGGGAAGGACACAGACGTCTTTGAAGCCCCTTATTTTGTCTACCTTAAGAGCATTTAAAAATCCCAGCGCCCAAGTTAGACCCCATACCCAGTATCAGAATGTCTGGGGATGGAAGCCAGGCATCGGTCATTATGAAAGATTCCACAGTTTATTCCAATGTGCAGCCAAGCTTGCGAACCACTGGATTAGAAGACGCTAACGGGAGAAACAACCAGTCCGTCCGATAACCCTTAAACAAACTCACTGCGAAGTCTTCCCCATGCACCCTATCCCTCTTCTGTTCACTTCTTTACATTCAACTAACATACACTTAGTCAGCACTTACATCTCCTTTCACTTAACTCTGTCAACATGACGTCCTCTAATTGTCTCAATTATTATTGCATGTTTGCAGAACACCTACTATGTGACAGAAATGAATATAACATAATGGCAGTATTATTGGGAATAAAGGTCTTAAAACTTACCTTCCTAGGAGAATAGCCTTAGGCGTTCCAGAAGATTAAATAGTTTTCAGAAATCGATGCTAAGGGACTGTTTTTCTTTCTTTTCCAAAGCAGGGCCTTCCCCCTCTGTTTTATAATACTTCTGAGTGTTGATTTTAAAAATTATGTTAACGAATTATAAGATGATAAAAATATTAAAAGATGTAAAAGCTCATGAAATCTGAGTCTTACACTGTAGAGATTCTGCTTTCTTTCAGTAGTACAAAGCCACAAGCCTCGTTCAGTTGGTGCGCTGAAGAATCTAGGCGTGATTTATATCAGCTGTGGTTATGAGCATACCGCAGTGCTTACCCAGGTAATCTAAAATGCTTTGCTATTTTTTTTTAATTCCTGAGAAATGGTACCACAAGGTACATGTACTGACTGTTGTTGAAGGCAATACGTGTATCAATATCTCAATATATCCATTCAATGTACAAATATCTAAAGAGGAGAAATGAACCAAATATAAACCATGACATTTTCAAGATCCTAAAACAGAAGCTAATTTCAGCTGTAGGAAATATTTTTAAATACCCACTAAATTAGATTAATGGGGTGCCTGTTTGGCTCAGTTGGTAGAGCATGCAACTCTTGATCTTGGGGTTGTAAATTCAAGCCCCACGTTGGGTGTAGAGATTGCGTAAAAATAAAATCTTAAAAATGATTTAAAAAACGATTAATAGAGGAGCTAATCCTTTTAGCAATTATTCATTCATAATGTAGTTCTACAGATGAAAATTACTGTAGAAGCAACAAAGTAATTTTTACAGGTTTCAATAACCCAAATTAAAGACTAGAACCTACTTTGTTCCATTTCTTGCTTGGCACAATTACGAGCCTGCCTTGTAAATGTTTGCCTCCTCTTGTACTGGCCAAATAGTATATTCCAATGGGATGGATTCTCTCCATAGCCAAAAGGAACAGACTTGAAAACTATTTGTGTGGGAAATGTTTATTTAAACACTAAATGAATCACTGACCTTTAGCTCTGAAATGAATAATACCTTGTATGTTAATTAATTGAATTTAAAAAATTCATATAAGCTAAAAAAATAAAAACTAAATATCAAAAGTAATTTGTATTATTTACTTAATTATTTTTTATTAGAGAGAGAGTATGCATGCACATGGGTGAGGGGGTGGAGGGCAGGGGCAGCGGGAGAGGGAGAGAGAGAGAACCCCAAGGTCACCTCCCCTTCTCCCCCCACCACATGCACTCTATCGCTCTCTAAAAAATAAATCTTTTGAAAAAAGATTATTTTCAGAGAAATGCTCAAAGAAATAAAGCAACCCTCTACTTAAATGTTAGTGTTACTCTTGAACCAATTAATTTGTCTATCCATTCATTCTATAATGAATGCCAACGGTTTTTCACATTTAACGAGTTAACTTACGTTTACTACTAGAAAGAGTAAATATAAGACCCCTCCCCTTCATATAAAGCTTATATTTCACATAGTGCTCTCATACAGTTCTCTGATGATACTTAATCTTCAAGTTTTTAGTTACTTTTTAAAATCTGAAATCGGTCTGATTCCTTCTTTTTCAAACAGACTGGGAAAGTGTTCACATTTGGAGGCAATAGCTATGGACAGCTGGGACACAGCCCCACGGCTGAGAAGGAAGGTCCACAACTCGTGGAAGGAATTGATGGCCTAGTTTCACAGATAGATTGTGGAAGGTAATGGGCTAGTTTTTTGTTTGTTTGTTTGTTTTTAGTGTGAGTAGAAATATACTTATAAATAAATAAAAAAATAAATAAAATATATTTTATTACTTAGAAATGACTCCTCAGGACAGCCCTCCCAGGTCCTCTCCTTTTTCGGGCGCTTTGTACTATGTATGGTTCAGTAAACTTTGCTGCTCATCAAAAAAACAAAACAAAGCAAAACAAAACTCCTCAGTAATGTTCTCAAACCTCTAAGCCCAAAATATGCGTCTACTCTTTTTATAGATCATTTTCCTTTCTGAATTTACTTCTTTCAAATACAGTTTAAGTTTTCTATTTTTTCTAATTTATTCTAGACATTTCATTTATTTAGTAAGAATTTATTGTAAGTCTACTGTGTATAGACCACCTTACTAGGTGCTGGGGGTTGGGAGGAGGGTTTAAGATAAAAATGGTGGTGGGGCACCTGGGTGGCTCGGTTGGTAAGTGCCTGACCCTTGACCTGATCTCACGGTCGTGGCACTGAACCCTGCATTGGGTTCTGCACTCAGTACAGAGTTTGCCCGAGATTCTCTCTCCTCGCCTTCCCCCTCTGCCCTGCCCCCTGCTCCTGCACACACGCAAGCTCACTCTCTCTCTTAAATACATAAATTTAAAATAAAATAAAATAAAAATAATGGTGTTTGCCTATTTGTGTTGATAAGACAAAATTTAAAGTATTCTCATGCAAATAGAAGAGAATACGTATTTGCATATGCATTCAGAGTTTTGCATAATCCAATTATGAGGACACTGAATATTATCTACCCAATTCATAAAAAACAAAGCTTACATTTAAAATACAAATGGTATGGGATACGGGGGTGGCTCAGTCCCTTAAGCATCTGCCTTTGGCTGGGGTCATAGTCATAGGGTCCTGGGATTGATTCCCACATCGGGCTCCTTGCTGAGCAGGGAGCCTGCTTCTCCCTTCTGCCGACTTCCTTGTGCTGTCTCTCCTTGCTTGTGCTGTCTATCACTCTCTGACAAATAAATAAAATAAACAAAACAAAAAAACACAAATGGTAGAAAAGACCCATCGATAATATTCTACTTTTAAGGTTGGTAATAAGTTAATATTCACCTACCATTTGTTTAGTCACATCGTTTGGTACCATCTCACCTTGACATTATGATAAGGCATCTGGGTACTTTGTATAAGATAAATCTGTTATTTTGTGTCAGGAGACATCATCTTTCTCAAAAAGCGAGTACCTTGGTCTTCATTATATTCTGTCTCTTGCAGTTACCATACCCTTGCATATGTCTACACCACTGGAAAGGTAATGTCTTTTGGTCGCGGACCAAGTTGCAAAAGCAGCCCAACTCATCCGGAGGCTCTGACAGAGGACGTTGACTTCACCTGCCCGATTTCTGCTAATGGTATGAGTGGTCCCACTAATCTATGATTTTTTTAAGTGATGCCACTGGAGGAGAAATATTATTTCTCTTCTTTTCACAAGAGTACATAGACTGTGGTTCTTTTTGTACGGTTATTTTAAATCTCTACAATATGCATCTTTTCTTATGCGATGATTCCTGGAGAATTTAGTAATTTTTTCTAAAGATTAGGGTAATATGAAAAAGATCCCAAGTCAATGAACTATCAGAAAGATTCAGCTTTATATATTTAATCAAACTTCTTCTAGGGGCATCTGTCTGGATCAGTCGGTGGAGCATGTGATGCTTGATCTCAGGGCTCTGAGTTTGAGCCCCATGTTGGGTGTAGAGATTACTTAAAACCAAATAAAAAACAAACAAACAAACAAAAAAACCCTCTTCTAAAGCACATCACCCTGGTTTCATTATGCAAGTGCATGAAAACTTAAAATTTTAAGAATATACAACATGTAACCTGATCAAAGTTAATCTTTTATGGTACTTGTAGTCAAAATTCATCTAGAAGATGGGGCGCCTGGGTGGCTCAGCCGTTAAGCATCTGCCTTCGGCTCAGGTCATGATCCCAGGGTCCTGGGATCTAGCCCTGCATCGGGCTCCCTGCTCGGTAGGGAGCCTGGTTCTCCCTCTCACACTCCCCTTGCTCGTGTTCCCTCTCTTGCTGTCTCTGTCTAATAAATAAATAAAATCTTAAAAAAAAAATTCATCTAGAAGAATATAAATTGCCAATAAATAAGCAAATTTAGCTTGGTACTATATCAGATTTTATTTTAAAGATTTTATTTATTTTAGAGAAAGAGAGCATGCACAAGAGCATGGGGGGGTTGGGGGGTGGGAAGCAGAGGGAGAGAGACAGCAGACTCCATGCTAAACACAGAGCCCAACATGGGGCTCAGTCCCAGCACCCTGAGATCATGACCTGAGCTAAAATCAAGAGTCAGATGCTTAACCGACTGAGCCACCCAGGCACCCCAATATATCAGGTTTTTTTAAAGACTATTTTTTTAGAGCATTTTAGGTTTATAACAAAAGATTTCTTTTTTTACTTCTAAATACAATAAGCATGAATTTATACTTTCTTTAAGACCTTGCAGATTTTCAAGTCAAACATATTTTTGCTGGAACGCATGCCAATTATGTGACAACTTATCAGGTATCTATTATACTTTCTGTTTCTTTTAAAAATATTCTTTAAAAAACACAAACAAAACAAATAATCATTTTTTTCTGTCTAGATTTCAGAGCAGTGTTTCAAACATTGTATCATTTATATGTATTCAAATTTTTTACTAACATAAGAAGATCCTCTGTTAGGGGCGCCTGGGTGGCACAGCGGTTAAGCGTCTGCCTTCGGCTCAGGGCGTGATCCCGGCATTAGGGGATCGAGCCCCACATCAGGCTCCTCTGCTATGAGCCTGCTTCTTCCTCTCCCACTCCCCCTGCTTGTGTTCCCTCTCTCGCTGGCTGTCTCTATCTCTGTCAAATAAATAAATAAAAAGTTTAAAAAAAAAAATAAGAAGATCCTCTGTTAGAATGCTTCTTAAAAAATATTCTGTAATTTTAGGGGTGTCTGAGTGGCTCGGTAGGTTGGGTATTCGACTCTTGGTTTAGGTTTGGGTCTTGATCTCATAGGTTGTGGGATGGCCCTGTGTCAAGAGGCTCCATGCTCAGTGGGGAGTCTGCTTAAAAGATTCCCTTCCTCCACCCCTCCCCCCACTTCCTCACACACATTCTTTCTCTCTGAAATGAGTAAATAAATCTTTTTTAAAAAATAAGGTATAATCTCTTAAAAAAAATATCCTGTAATTTTCACTTCCTTCTAAGAGATGAGACCCTCAAACCTAAATGCATTGCTTTTACACTGTTTATCATTAAGTAATATTAATGATGATAATAACAGCAGTGATTAATATTAATTGTAGTCATCATGAGTTAGGTACCAATTAAAATACTCCAAGTCAATTGACACATTTAATCCTCGTGTCAACTCCAATTGGCATTATTTCCCCCATTTTACAGATGAAAAAAACTGAGTCTCAGAGAAGTAGACTTACCCAAAGTTGCACTGCTAAGAAGTGGCAGAGCTGGATTCAAACCCAGGCAACCCAGCTCTAAAGCTTATACCATCATCCACCATACGGTAGTACCGTCCTAATTGTTGACAGAGAGGATTTTATTATCCTTTTTCTGGGTGAGTTCTGAAATGCTTGTAGGGAGACAGAAGTATACAGGCATACCTCATTACATTGGGCTATGATTTAGTGCATTTTTTACAAATTGAAGGTTTGTGGCAACCCTACATTGAACAAATTTATAGGCACCATTTTTCCAACAGCATTTGCTTACTTCTTGTCTCTGTGTCACATTCTGGTAGTTCTTGCAATGTTTCAAACTTTTCCATTATTACTATATTTGTTATGGTGATCTGTGGCCAGTGATCTTTGACGTTACTGTTGGAATTGTTTTGGGACACCATGAACCATGCCCATATTGGATGGTGAACCTAATCGATAAATGTGTGTGTTCTGACTGCTCCACCAACTGGCTATTCCCCTGGGTCTTTCCTCCTCGCGCCTCCCTATTTATTCTCCGAGACAAAACAATATCTAATTAGGCCAATTAATAACCCTACAGAGGCCTCTGAATATTTCAAGGAAAGGAAGAGTCACATGTCTCTCATTTTAAATCAAAGGCTAGAAATAATAAACTTAGTGACGGAGGCACATCGAAAGCTGAGAGGCTGAAAATGCATCAAACTGCCAAATTGTAAATGCAGAGGAAAAGTTCTTGAAGGAAATAAAAAGTGCTCCTCCAGTGAGCACACAAATGATGAGAAACCAAAACAGCCTTATTGCTGGTATGGAGAAAGTTTTAGTGATTTAGACAGAAGATCAGACATTCCCTTAAAACCAAAGTCTGATCCAAGGCAAGGCCCTAATTCTCTTCAATTCTATGAAGTCTGAGAGCGGCGAGGAAGCTGCAGAAGAGAAGTTGGAAGCTAGCCGAGGTAGGTTCGTGAGGTTTAAGGAAAGAAGCCGACTCCGTAACACCGAAGTGCAAGGTGAAGCAGCAGGTGCTGTTGTAGATGCCGCAGCGGGTTCTCCGCAAGATCTGGCTAAGATGGGGGCACCTGGGCAGCGCAGTCGGGCAAGCATTCAACTCCTGATTTCAGCTCAGGTCATGATCTCGGGGTTTGAGATCAAGCTCACCATTGAGTCTGCTTAAGATTCTCTCTCTCCCTTTGCCCCTTCCCCCACTTGCATGCCCTCCCTCCCTCCCTCTCTCTCTCTTTCTCCCTCTCTAATAAACAAATAACATCTTTAAGAGAAAAAAAAAAAGATCTAGCTAAAATGATTGATGAAGGTGGCTACCCTAAACAAGAAATTTTTAATGTAGATAAAACAGCCTTCTATTGGAAAAAGATGCCATCTAGGACTTTCCTAGCTAGAGAGAAGTCAGTGCCTTGTTTCAGTGCTTCAAATGACAGTCTGACTATCTTGTTAGGGACTAATGCAGCTAATGACTTTAAGCTGAAGCCAGCGTCCACTGACCATCCTGAAAATACTAGGGTCCTTAAGAATTATGCTAAATCTACTCTGTTTGTGCTCTATAAATGTAAAAAGAAAGCCTGGATGACAGCACCTGCTTATAACATGGTTTACAGAATATTTTAGACCCTTGCTGAGATCTTCTTAAAAAAAGTTTCCATTCAAAATACTGCTCATTAACCATGTAGCTGGTCACCCGAGAGCTCTGATGGAGATGTATAATGAGATGAGTGTTGTTTTCATGTCTGTTGACACAATATCCATTCTGCAGCCATTTGGTCAAGGAGTCATTTTGACTTGCAAGTTTTATTATTTAAGAAATACATTTCATAAGGCTATAGCTGCCATAGATAGTCATTCCTCTAATGGCTCTGGGCAAAGTCAGTTGAAAACCTTCTGGAAAGGATTCACCATTCTAGATGCCATTAAGAACATTTGTGACCCATGGGAAGAGGTTTAAGTGACAACATGAACAGGAGTTTGGAAGAAGTTGATTCCAGCCCCCACGGATGACTGTGAGGAGTTCAAGACCTCCGTGGAGGAAGTAATGGCAGATGTGGTAGAAACTGTAGGAGAACCAGAATCAGAAGTGGAGCCTGAAGATGTGACTGGATTGCTGCCATCTCATGATAAAACATGACTAGATGAGGACTTGCTTCTTATGGATGAACAAAGAAAGTACCTTCTTGAGATGGAATCTACTGGTGAAGGTGCTGTGAAGACTGTTGAAATGACAACAAAGGACCTAGAATATTATATAAACTTAGTTGATAAAGCAGCAGCAGGGTTTGAGAGGACTGACTCCAATTTTGAAAGAAGTTCTACTATGGGTAAAGTGTTTTCAAACAGCACTACATGGTACAGAGAAATTGTGAAAGGAAGTGTCCATTGATGTGGCAAACTTTAATGTTATCTTATTTTCAGAAATTGCCACAGCCACCCCAACCTTCAGCAACCATCACCCTGACCAACATCTTCAAGACAAGATGACAACTGTAATCAGCAGAAATATTCAGACTCTCACACTCACTGAGAGCTTAGACTAGCAGTTTTTAGCAATAAAGTATTTTTAAAATCAAGATACATACATTGTTTGTTTAGAGATGATGCTGTTGCACACTTGATAGACTACGGTATTGTGTAAACATAACTTATAAGCACCAGGAAACCAAAAAATTCATTTGACTCACTTTATTGCAATATTCACTTTATTGTGGTGGTTTGGAACCAGACCCTCAATATCTCTGAGGTCTGCCTGTACACAGTTACTTCCTAATTTGTACTTTCCCTCCTTCCTTCCTTCCTTCCTTCCTTCCTTCCTTCCTTCCTGCCTTCCTGCCTTCCTGCCTTCCTGCCTTCCTGCCTTCCTGCCTTCCTTCCTTCTTTTAGAGAGAGAGACAGTACACATAAGTTGGGGAGGGGGCAGAGGGAGAGGGAGAGAGAGAATCTCAAGCAGACTCCCCACTGAGCATGGAGGCCGATGCAGGGCTCCATCTCATGACCCTGAGATCATGACCTGAGCCGAAATCAAGAGTCAGATGCTAAACCGACTGAGCCACCCGGGTGCCCCGAATTTGTACTTTTTTCTATTTTCAGGAATGTTTTAAACTTGATATCCATATAGACTCTTGCCATATTCTCTGGGACAGAAAATGGTCAGAGGCAGAGGTTTCTGTGCTGCTGGGGAGAGTGAGGAGATTGTACTTGGTTGCTCTGTCACAGCCATCTAGTTGGCAGGTACCTCCTGTGTCTCAGGCTCTGCTCTTGGTGCTGGGGATAAAAGTGAGTAATACAGACAAGGCTGGTCTCATTCTTGGCATTTGGATTCTTCAGGGAAGGACAGGCGATAAATATGTAAATGCAAAATAATTAGATTGTATTAAAGAGCGGTAAGTTCTCTGAAGCAAACAAAGTGAGACATGTGAGACTGAAGAAGTGGGCTTCTTTAGAAATGTCAGTCAGCAGGGCACCTGAGTGGCTCAGTCAGTTAAGCATCTGACTCTTGGTTTTGGCTCAGGTCATGGTCTCTTGGTGTCGGGCTCCCCTCTCAGTGTGGAGTCTGCTTGAAGATTCTCTCCTTCTGTCCCTCCCCCTACTCACACGTTCTCTCTTTCTCTAAGATAAATGAATAACTTAAAAAAAAAAATGTCAGTCAGGGAAGACCTCTCAGGCTGGGACAGTGAAACAGAGACCTGAGCCATGCTTAGATCCAAAGAAAGAGCGTTCCATGGTCGCCTGGGTGTCTCAGTTGTTTGAGCATCCGACTCTTGATTTCAGCTCAGGTCATGATCTCAGGGTTGTGAGATCGAGCCCCTCCACAGCCTCTACACTCAGTAGGGCATCTGCTTCTCTCCTCTCTCTCCCTCTGCCCCTCCCCCTGCTCGCACTGTCTAAGATAAATAAATCTTTATTTATTTTTATTTTTTAAAGATTTTGTTTATTTTTTTATTTATTTTTTTTTTTAAAGATTTTATTTATTTATTCGACAGAGAGAGACAGCCAGCGAGAGAGGGAACACAAGCAGGGGGAGTGGGAGAGGAAGAAGCAGGCTCATAGCGGAAGAGCCTGATGTGGGACTCGATCCCGTAATGCCGGGATCACGCCCTGAGCCGAAGGCAGACGATTAACCGCTGTGCCACCCAGGCGCCCCTAAAGATTTTGTTTATTTATTTGACAGAGAGAGACCGCATGAGAGGGAACAGAAGCAGGGGGAGAGGGAGAGGGAGAAGCAGGCTTCCCACTGAGCAGGGAGCTTGATGTGGAGCTCAATCCCAGGACCCTGGGATCATGACCTGAGCCAAAGGCAGATGCTTAACAACTGAGACACCCAGGCGCCCCATGAATAAATCTTAAAAGAAAAAAAAAAGAAAGAAAGAAAGAGTGTTTAGGTAGAGGGAACCACATATAGAGAGGCCCTGTGGCAAGGATAAGTTTAGCATGTGTGAGGGACAGAGAGGGCCAGAAGGGCAGAGCATAGTAGGAAAGGGTGAAGAGTTACATGAAATGGAGGCTAGTAGGTGAGATGGGGTCAGTGTGAGTAGTCCTTGGGAAGGAGATCCGGAGCCTTAGCTGGATGTCCAAGTCTAGAGCTCAGGGAGGATGTCAGCACTGGAATATAGGCATGGTAGTCGTGAAAGTACAGACAGTACTTAAAGTCAGGGTCTGGATGAAAGGTCACCTTGAGAGAGGGTAAAAATGAGAAGAGAAGGGGGACAGAATCCAGTCATGAAAGACTTCTCCATTTAGAGGTCCAGCAGTGAGGAGGGGCCAGAAGAAAAACTGAGAAGGGCCAGTTTCTGAGGTAGGGGAAAACCAGGAGAAGGTGGTTCATCAAGATAAGAGCAGAACGTATTTCCAGAAGGAGGAAGTGGCTAATCCTGTCACATACTGCTGAGGGGTCAAGTAAGACGAGCACAGAGATGATTTTTGACAGTGATCCCATTCAGATGGAGAAAACGATGGTACATGAGAAAGAATGAATATTTGCGGAAGCAATGTCCCACAGTAGGAGAGGTGAGGCAGCATCCCATCTGTGTAGAATGTAGGGGCTTGAGCAGAAGTATTTCTTTTATTCTAATAAGGAACAGTGGAGGTGAGGGTGGGGCGATGGTGGAAAGGTGCCTGATGGCTTCAGTTTTCACTGACACACAGGGCAAGGTCCTCATCTGGGATTGAGTGAGAGAGAAGGAGTGTTACAGGTTTAGGAATAAAAGGAAAGTGTATAGTAGTTGTCTCAGAGAGTGAGAAAGCAAATGTTATGGGAAATTACTAAACAGTGTTGGGTGCCCATTTAGGGTAGTAGGACTGAGAGTGAAATCAGTCAGTACAGTTGTACGATTTTCTCCAGTGAATGGATTAGATTCAGTTTTGCTTGGGTTCAAATTTGGAGTAATCCAGAGTTGATTTTAACCGCAGATGGAATTTTGCTAGGTAAGTACAACAGGAAAGTGACAGAGTAGAAAGACTTACTATAGCGCTGACCATGGACTCTAAGCTGGGTAAGAATGAGGAGGTGATGAATAATGAACAAACAATAGGGTCAATGGATTGGAGATCCTAATGGTCTCAAAGAATGTTGGAGTGGGTTCCACTCTAAAGTAAGTGTCTTAGTGCTCTGCCTGCTAACAAAACACTATAGACTAGGTGGCTTATGAACAGCAGAAATGTACTTCTCACAGTTTGGAGTCTGGGAGGTCCAGGATCAAGGGGCCAGCATACTCAGTGTTTGGTGAGGACATGCTTCCTTGTTTATAGATGGTTGTCTTCTTGCTGTGTCCTCACATGGCAGAAGGGGCAAAGAGCTCTCTGGGGATCTCTTATAAAGGCACTAATCCCATTCATGAGACCTAGTCACCTCCTGAAGGCCCCATCTCTTAATGCCATTGCACTGGGGGTTAGAATTTCAACATATGGATTTTGGGGGAATACATTCAGTCCATAACATTCCCCCCCCCCAAAATTCAAGTCCTTCTTGCATGCAAAATACATTCATTCTGTTCCAACAGCCCCCAAAGTCTTTACTCATTCCAGCACCAAAGAATGTTAGATTGAGAGTTTCACTTTAAAGTAAGGGAATCAGAAAAAGATGTATGATGACCAGAGAAGAGAATGTTTCTTTTCTTTTCCTTTTTTAGATTTTATTTATTTATTTGAGAGGGGGGGAGGTGAGAAAGAGTATGAGTGGAGGTGGGGGGAGGAGGAGCAGAGGGAGAGGGAGAAGCAGACTCCCAGCTGAGCAGGGAGCCTGATGTGGGCCTTGATCCCAGGACCCTGAGATCGTGACCTTACGCAAAGGCAGACACTTAACCAACTGAGCCACCCAGGCACCCCTGAGAATGTTTCTAATAGAAATTTTAGAAGGTAAAACAGTTATTGATGATTAGAAAGCATAGAGTATTACCTAGATCTAGGGCAGTGATTTTCAACTAGGAATGATTTTGCCCCAGGAAACATTTGGCAATTGCTGGAGACATTTTAGGTTGTAGTAACTGGAAAGGGGCAGGTGTGTTGGGGTGCTGTCGGCAGCATCTGATGGGTAGAGGCCAGGGCTGCTGCTAACATCCTACAATGCACAAGACCCTCACGACAAGAATGATCTGACCCAAAATGTCAATAGCATCCCTCTTGAAACCCTGATCCAGGACATGGGTAGTTGAGGCAGAGCAGAGGAGAAGTGTGGAGATGAGATGAAGACTTGAGAGATCAAAGTAGGAAATAAATCATGTTTATGAGTTCTGTAGTTGCCAAGAATTACAGGAAGACTGATGGCAAGCATGGCAGTGCCGAGGAGACAGCAAGGTACTAGAGTTCTCAGTGTTGAAGGACACTGGGAGACGATTACATCAGAGGAGCTGGGATTTTGAAGAGAGTAGAAGAAATGGTATGTAAGTACCAATAGGGGCACTTCATTGTCCTAAGTTTCCAGCCATGTGGGGAGAATAAAAGCTTTCTCGTGATTGAACTAGAGGGGACACCCAGGGCTCAGATCAAGAAGCTGAAGGGAACTTCAGAAGTCATGGTTACACATCTTTTTCCGGAGGTCTTTATTTAAGCATTAAACAAAAATGATGAAAAGTTTCCTGACTCATGGGGTGCCTGGCTGGCTCAGTTCATAGAGTATATGACTCGATCTCGGGGTCTTGAGTTCAAGCCCCACGTTGGGCATAGATAGAGGTTACTTAAGGGAAAAAAAAAAAAGAATTTCCTGACTTATTACAAGTTCGTTGGAAGCAGAGGTATAACATGGAGCAGAGCACTAATGTCTTTGGAAGGCTATATTAAAAGATAGGTTTTTCTTTCCATACAGTGATTTCTGACACCTCTCACTGAGCCATTTGGTTTCAAGTACTGTACAGAACCATGGTTCTCAAAGTGTGGTCCCTACACCAGAGCAGCAGCATCACCTGGGAATTTGCTAGATGCAAATTCTTGAGCTCCACCCCTAAATCAGAAACTGTGGGGATGGGCTCAGCGGTCTATGCTTTAGCAAGATCACCAGGTAATTGTGTTGTATGCTAAAGTTTGAAAACCACTGATCTAAAAGTAAAAAATCTATGGGTGATTAGAAGGGAGAAAGAAACTAGTATTTACCGAATACCAACTATAGGGGCGCCTGGGTGGCTCAGTTGGTTAAGTATCTGCCTTTGGCTCAGGTCATGATCTAGAGTCCCCAAATCAAGCCCCGAATCAAGCCCCGAGTCAGGCTCCCTGCTCAGTGGGGAGTCTGCTTCTCCCTTTCCCTCTGCTCCTCCCCCCACCCAACTCATGCTCACTCTCTCTCTCTCAAATAAATAAATAAAATCTTTAAAAAAAATGAATATCAAACTATAATCCAAAGGCTTTGTATACCTAATATCATTTAATTTTAACAAGAGCCCAGAGAAGTAGGTAATATTATCTCATTTTTCAATTGTAGTTAAATATATATGTATTTATATATATAGTAAAATTTTCTATTTTAACTATTCTTAAGTATACAATTTAGTGGCATTAATTGCATTCACAATATTGTGCAACCATCACCACTTTCCATCTCCAAAACTTATCACCCCATACAGAAACTCTGTAACCATTAAATAATAAGTCTCTATTCCATGAACTCCCCGGTCCTGGGTAATCTCTAATCTACTTTCTACGAAGTTGCCAATTTCATTTAAGTGGAATCATAAAATATTTGTCCTTTTGTATCTGGCTTATTTCACTTAGCATAATGTCTTCAAAATTCATCCATGTTTCAGCGTGTATCAGAATCTCTTCCCTTTTTATGGCTGAATATTCTCCTGCATGTGTGCCCCACGTTTATCTGTTGATGCTGTCACTGGACACCAGCTGTTTCCACCTTTTTGGCTATTGTGAATAATGCTGCAGTGAATATTGGTGTAAAAGTATCTGGTTGAGTCCCTGTTTTCAATTATTTTGTGTCATTCCATTTTTAAATGACAAAACTAAGGCTCAGACCAAGCACAGTGGCCAAGGCTGGGAACTGGAACAGCCCGGCCAGTGTGAGGACATAACTCCTCTCACCAAACCCCACATCAGAGAGGGCGGGGCCTACCTGCCCCCTGTGCCACAAGCTTTGCGGTGTTATTTATTCCTCAGCATGTGGGTATGTTTTCCTGATCATTTTTTTTTCTTCCATGAAGGATACCAGTTCCACAGATGTTTCCAGGAAAATCCTGCCAGAAATAAGCCAAATTACCGAGTCCCTGACAGAAAAATGGATAGCAGTGGCAAAAGGAAGCGCTGAACATGAAGTGGCTAAGAGGTAGCTCCGTCTGATAAGTTATAATTCACTTGTGTTTGGTTTTGAAGCATGGGGTCATTTTATCCTAAACATAAGACAGAGGGTTTGGCTTTGCTGTGAAGGCATGTGCATTTTAACCATGATTCTCTTGTACCACCTCGAAGTGTGAAGAAGTCCCTGATGATCTCATTCATTCGTCATTTACTTAACACAACTATACTGAGGACATACAGTTCCCAGGCACCTTGATAGGCACCAGAGACGCAGGAGTGAATCAGAAACATTGGTGTCTCGCAAAGCCTTCACTGAAGTGGACTCTTTTGTATCTTCATAGTTTATACTCTGGGGCTCCATAAATTTCTGTTTCCAGAAGGATGGATTTTATTTAAATCCATGACGTGGTAAAATCAACTATGAAGGGTTTTCGTGAGATTTATCAGCACAAAGTGTATCCAGAATTTGGAAGACTCGCAGGAGCGTAGTTGTTTTCCTTAATGATTCCAGGTCACCAGCTGTATAATTGGACGTAAGAGGAGGCATGTTTTATAGTACGGTACGACTTAACACTTGTATTGTTACTTTTACAGTGAAATTATGGTGATATTTTCCTCTCCTGCTTGTCTGACTGCAAGTTTTTTAAAGAAAAGGTAATTTGTACATGAGATTTACCTTCATTTAAAACACTGGGGGGAAAACAACACATTGAGAAATATTTAAAATGAAATGTTTCAAGTCAGTCATTTTAATTTGTAAATTATGTTATCTATGAACAAAAAGTCCAACGTAGAAAACTCCAAAGGTTGTTACAGAATTCTCCCATTTTGTAAAGTAATTTTCTGCGAGACCACAGTAAGTTGTAATTCCTAATTCACACTGTTCACCTTCTCTGCCCTGCCTTCCTCTGTTACCTGACTAAAAGGAATGGTGTTTTTTCCAGGATCTTTGTGTCCATGAGTGATCATTCTAATGTTGCTTTAGTACTCAGAGGCCAAGGCAGCACTTTGCAGCTCTTTTTGTGGTGGGATCAATAGGGGAATAGATCAGTAGGGAAAATAGATTCTATTTATTTTATCTTGAACTAGGTTCACCACTACAGAGGAGAATCTAATTTCTCTTTTTGGTGTCTGATCCAGTCGTGTAAACAACTCTCTTGTGACGTGCTCAACATCTGGTCTTGTATTTCTTCCCTTCCCTTTACGCTCTACACTACTGTGCCTGGGAACTGTTAACAGATAAACTGAGGAATATTAAACATTTCAAGATTTATTTAAGCTAATAAATTCAAATGGGGCAGCACCAAACTGAAGTGGTTAGGAGCGCTCCACCAACAGGAGCTAGAGGAAGGACTTACGTAGAGAAGGTGCAGAAGCAAAGAAAAGAAATTAATTGATCGGTTATAGCTCAAAGCGTAGTTGGCTGTTTGTGACTGGTTGTCCTTAGGTTTCGATTTCATAACTGAGGTATTTACAGGCTCAGATTTTGTTTTGCTTACGTAGGCCCCCATAGGGGGCCACCCCAGTGGGGCGAGCCACCCCAGTGTAATGGCCTCCTTGTTTAATTTAACAGTATTTAAGGGAGAAGGAGCACTTGGGCTGCCCTCTGCCTCCTCTGGAAGCCGATGCTCTGCTGGTGTGTGTGCAGCAGATATAACTCAGTCCAGTCCTCCCCCACTAGGTCTGGTCTCATCCTTCCCTGCTGAGTAGGCCCCAAGCCGCCTCACAGATTCTGCCTCACATCTTGTGCCCCCCCTCCTGGCCAGGAGGTGGCACTCAACCCGTGTCGCAGGTATTCCTGGGCTCTGCGCAACCCCCAGTTGTCTCACTGGTTTTCAACCAAGCTGTGCGCTCTCAGTCACTCCTTAAGGGGACCGGAGGAACTGTTGAGCCCAAAAACCTCACCTCGGAACCAGAGAAACCCAGGGAAGCTAAATGCCATGGCTTCCCACTGGCAGCCCATAAGGCAGTGTCTTTCTAGAGTCCAAAATGCATCCCGATTCATCCCCACACATCCTGGTCAAGGGTGAGAGAAGAGAAATCAGACACTGCTTCCTCTACCTTCTTCCTCTCCCATTTGCTTTCTTCTTGTCATCCTTCCTGGAGAGAAGTGAGGGACAGGGACTCTGCCAGTCAATGTTTCCTCTTTCTTCCCTTCTCTAGTCTCAGGCTAAATCCTTACAGCAAATAGAATATTTTCCACATGAAGAATATTATCTTTGTAAAGTGGACAAGTATCCTCCCAGGAGTGACAAACCTCAAGGTCTGGTTTTAAGATGCCAAAGCCTGCAGAGGTCAATATATTTTAAGGGGAGATTTATAATACCTTGAGTACTTGCATTAATATTTTAGCCCTGGTATTACTGTTGATCCATTAATTCAGCAAGCATAAAATGTTTCTTGATAGAAGATTATAAAACAAGTCATTTGACCGATGCAGTGTCTTCAGATGTCACCAGCACAACCCAGGAAAGCACAACACCTAGACAAAGCTTTCGTAGTGTTACTGAGGGGAAGGCCAGGTTGGCATTTATCAAGAATTGGCAGTTTGGTTTAGGGCAGGTCTTTCAGTTTGGGAGGGGGAGGCTGGGGGCTTGATTAGGACTGGGAAAAGATTCAATGATCCAGGATGGTTGGAAACAGCAAGGCATTGACTTTGAGGCAAGAGATTCAAAGAATCTTAGGGCATAAATTAATGCTTTCCATTGAGGAGTTAATGGGTCTTTTCAGGAAGTTCCTATAATGCACAATCAAACCACTTGCCTGGGTCTAGGGTATCTTGGAATAGTGAAGTCATGCTAATGAAACAGTGGAGTCCTAAAGTAATGTAGATGTAGATGGTAAGGTGTGTGTGGGGGGGGTGGGTAGGTTCAGTTCTCAGTGTACGGGCTGAGTGTGGTGGTAAAGGGCTTCAGTTCTCAGATGCAGCATGTCAAATTTTGCTATTATTGCAGCCCACACTTGTAGCCACTTTAGAGATAAAATTGTTACCTACTCTCTTTTAGGAGAATAGAATATAAATTTTATACAATTTTTTTTGTGCCAAGTAAATTAATTATTTTGAAAGGAGGCAAGCTGTAAGAAAAAAATTTATATCTGCTAACTAATAAAACAATAAATATGTATGAAGTTTAGAAATATTTTCCATCTGTTTATGTGGGGTTTTTTTGTTGTTGTTTGTTTTTTTACATTTCTTGTATCCAAAGAGAATCTGTAGAAACGATCTCCATTGATGTGGACTTACAAAAGGCAAGAGATACCTTCGAGAAGTTAACAAAAACAGAATGGATTTCTTACATGGTAATGGCCAATATTTACTTGAGAAATAGAGCAACAGATTTTCTTTACAGGAACCATATGATCGGAGTTTAATTTTGTTGGGAGGTGAGTCAGAGGGACTGTGTGTGATAGGGGAGGGGGCGAGTGTTCATGATAAGGTTACTATATTCCAGACACTGTATTAGATGCTGGCACTTTTTTATTTTTATTTTTTTAATTTATAAATCATATATTTGGCAAATGACTCATATCCAAAATAAATAAATGATTTTTGTAACTCAGTAAGAAGAGAAATGACCCAAATTTAAAAATGATCAAAAGATTTGAATGAATATTTTACCAGAGAAGATTTATGGATAAGCACCTGGAAGGATGCTTAGTACAATTAATCATTACGGAAATGCAAATTAAAACCACAATGAGGTATCACTTCACATCCACAACGATGACCATCATCATAAAGACAGACAATAACAAGTGTTGGTGAGGATACAGAGAACCTGGAAGCCTCATTCATGGCTGGTAGACATGTAAAATGGTGTAGTCTCTTTAGAAAACAATTTGGCAGCTTCTCAAAAAAGTTAGACATAGATTTACCATATGACCCAACAGTTCTACTGCTAGGTGCTTATCCAACCCAAATGAAAACATATGTCCACACAAAGGCTTCTATGTAATGATTACAGCAGCATGTTCATGATAGTCAAAATGTGGAAACAGCCCAAGTATTTATCAACCAGGGTGTGGGTAAACAAAATGTGGTGAATCCATACAATGGAATACTATTCAGCAATAAAAAAGAGAGCTTAACATCTCTCATAGGTGACCCTCAAAACATTATGTAAGTGAAAGTAGCCAAACATAAAGATCACATATTGTTTGATTCCACTTACATGAAATGTTCGGAGAGAGATCCATAGAAATAGAAAATAGATTAATGTTTGCATTGGGTGTATAACAGGAAATGTGGTAGTTGAATAATGGCCTCCCAAGATGTCCATATCTCAATACTCAAAGTCTGTGGATGTGTTACCTTACATGGCAAAAGGAATTTTGCATAGGTCATTAAGTTAACAGTCTTGAGATGGGGAGATTATTCTGGATTATCTGGATGGGCCCAATGTAATCACAAGAGTATCTATAAGAGAAAGCGGGAATGTCAGAGTTAGAGAGATTTGAACATGTTGTGTTTCTGGATTTGAGAACCGAGAAAGGCCAATAGCAAGGGAATGCTAACAGTCTCTAGAAACTAGAGAAATGAAAGAGATGGGATTATCCCTGTAAGAAACCACTAGCCAGAGAACAGAGTCTCCCTTCGAGCTTCCAGAAGGGATGCAACCGTGTCAATATCTTGATTTTAGTCCTGCAAGACCCATTTTGGAGTTTTTAAAAATTTTTTAATTTATTTGAGAGAGAGAGCGCACAAGCAGGCAGAGGGGCACAGGAAGAGGGAGACACACTCACTGCTGAGCAGGGAGCCCGACGTGGGGCTTCAACCTGAGCCAAAGGCAGACGCTGAACCAACTGAGCCACCCAGGCGCCCCTCATTTTGGACTTCTGACCTCTAGAACTGTAAGATGACAAATTCATGTTTCTTTAAACCACTAATTTGTGGTTATAGTAATTGTTAGTATGGTTAGTTAGTATAGTAATAATAATACATAGTATAGTAATTGTTATAGTAATAATAGAAAATAGGGCTAAAGCCTTTAGGGGAAAATCTGTTTCTTTGCCTTTTCTTGATTCTAGAGGCTGCCTGCATTCTTTGGCCCATGGTCCCATATCATTGACTTCTGCTTCCGTGGTCACAACCCCTTCTCTGAATTCTGTTCCCTCTTTCAGATGCTGGCACTTTTTAAAGCACATGTTTAAATGCACAGTAAATACAGTATTTTTAGTTTTGATATGAAAAAACAAAGCTTGACAGGTAAATAACCATTAGCAGATACATGAAAATAGCACCAGTTTGGGAAGCAAGAGAAGCTTCACCTGGACTGGGGGAACAAAAAGCCGATTCTCTTTTTTGCAATCGATGTCAAATCTAGTTGAGATGAATCTGCTACTGATTCACCCCTTATGCTATTTGGGTCACATTTTCTTTACCTTTTTTATTGGGCTCCTTACTTATGGAGTTCCTCTTTAAGGTCTATTCCAGTTTAGTATTTTGTGATTCTGGGCTGTGTTGGAAAACTTTCACTCTACCAACTCAGGTTCATGTGCTTGCAAACTGACAACAGACTAACAGAAGAAAACAAGTTTTATTCCCATGCTTGCAGGGAGCATTCAGATGAAGAGACTCCCCAGAGAGCTAGGGATGAGGACTTATATACCAATTAATAGGGAAAAGGGAGTGGGGGAGAAGAGGCTTCTATGAGAAAACAAATGGACTTTTCAGGGAGACAAATAGGCTTTAGGGGGCCAAATGGAAGATAAGACACGTTGTGATAATATTTGTTTATGCAGTTTTTTACCCAAGTGCAAGTGGCTGGTCTTTCCTTGGCAGTGAAGCTTGCCCTCCAAGGGTATCCATGGCTGCCTCACTCCGGGAAGGCCCTGTCTTTAGTCAGATAGGGGAAGATCTGAAGGCTTCTTTCTGCATCAGCTGTATCACACATGCTTTCGGGTTAAAGTCATCTTTATACCATTTTGGGTCCCTACGTTTGGAAGAGAAAGGGGGAGAGTGTTTTTTAATATGTAGTAGACATGATATTTTTATTTTCAAGATGAAGAAGAATAGATGTTATTGAATATATTTTTAAAATAAATCTATTTAGGTTATATGGGAGTTAACTTGGGGTGCCGTTCCCAGTGTGAGTTCCAAGGAACACTGGTTTCACAGAATACTCCCTGAAAACAAGTTCTAAATGAAACAGCGTTGGGAATGCTGCGCACTATTAGGGAGTCATGACGTACATTAGCAAATCACAGGTTCTATGATGTCACACACCAAAAGAAATCTAGCTGTTTTAGCTGTTTTTCTCAAAGTTATCTGAATCTGTGACATTATTTTCCCATCTATGTCTACTAGCACTCCATAGAAATCATGTTCTTCTGGACATCTGAGAAAACAACTTGTAAGAACATTAATGTAATAATAATATATAGTACTTTTATTATTGCATATTATTGACTTTACTTAATCCTTATGACATGTAGAGATAGACACTGTCCTTAAGAGTACCTAAGCTCTATTAAATCGAATAAGTGATGCCAGCTGTTGCAACAAACAACTTTCAAATCTCAGTGGCTTGACACAATGAAGACTTCTTTCCACATCATAGTCCAATGAGAGTTGGAGACGGAAGCACATGCAGGGGAGGAAAAATAAATATTTTCCCTCCACCCATCTTAGTTTCATTGGCTGGGGCCCTGCAAATTAGACTGAGGAAAGATTAATAGGAGAAAAATAAACAGAAGTTTTTGGGTTTTTTTTTAGATTTTATTTATTTATGTGACAGAGAGACAGCCAGTGAGAGAGGGAACACAAGCAGGGGGAGTGGGAGAGGAAGAAGCAGGCTCCCAGCGGAGGAGCCTGATGTGGGGCTCGATCCCATAACGCCGGGATCACGCCCTGAGCCAAAGGCAGACGCTTAACGACTGCGCCACCCAGGCGCCCCTCAACAGAAGTTTATTAATGTATGCATGCTGCATATATACTCAGTGATGAGTAACTACAGGGGTGGTTAGAACTTGCTTATATTGCATCTTAGCAAACAACAATAATTTTGTAGAGACAACACAAAGGAAAAGGACTTTGAGCTTTTTTTTTTTTTTTAAGATTTTATTTATTTATTCGACAGAGATAGAGACAGCCAGCGAGAGAGGGAACAAGCAGGGGGAGTGGGAGAGGAAGAAGCAGGCTCACAGCGGAGAAGCCTGACGTGGGGCTCCGATCCCACAACGCCGGGATCACGCCCTGAGCGGAAGGCAGGCGCTTAACCGCTGTGCCACCCAGGCGCCCCGGAACTTTGAGCTTCTAAGGGCGCCAAATTGCGGGAAGGCAAATATCTGGGGATACTGATAATAGGTAAGGTCTAGCCTGTAAGTTTGTTTGTGTAGACTCTTTCTCAGTGCCTGCTCATGTCCACTGATTAAGGTTGTTACCCTTCTCCTGGTATAGGAAGTTAGAGGCAAGAGGACACCTTCACAAGGGTAATTTATATTCTGTTTTCAAGTAGATAGAGGGAAGCCAGAGATCTTGTTTTGTACCTGCTTTTTCTCACTTGTCTTCAGCTCAAAATAATCCTTCTGCCAGGCTGGCATATTTCTGAGTGGCATATTCTGTTAGCTTTCGCACCTCTGCACAGGTTCATTGAGGAGTGATCTGGGCTCCTTCTTTCTGGAGTCCTAGGCCATGGGGCCATGAAATCCTCCAGATCTTTTGTATTTGGTTGGTAGATAAGGAAAGAGAGTATGGAAGGTTCCATGAGAGGTTTTAGGGGTCATGCCTGGAAGTGACATACATCGCCTTCACTCATATCCTGTTAGCCAGAACTCAATCATATGGCCCCACATAACTGCAGGGAGACTGGAAATGCCATCTTCCCATGAGCCCAGGAGGAAAATGAAACAGAATTAGTGAGGTGAATATATGGCATTATCTCTGCCATGCTAGATTTTAAGTCAGATAGTTGTGGGTATGGATCCTTGATCTGTCAATCTCTAATTGAGTGATGTCCATGATTCACACTGTTTGTACATGTACATGTGATTTCACTTTATTTTCCTCATGCAACCCAATATAAAACAGGGGGGATGACTCTCACATAACACTTGAGGGGTATTTGGGATGCAAGGAATGATGGAGTTTGAACAGGTTTGAGGAATGATTTTTCCACTGGAAAATGGTGGAACAAACCCCTAGTCCCATAGCTTATTTTTCACTATACTTTGTATCTAATGTATGCTGCGCCCTCCCTGATCCTTTCAACCACAGATAACTACATGTCTCAGGGATAATCTGCTCAGAGCTCTTCCGTGTCGTTCTCCACACCGAGAAGCATTATCAGTTTTCCTTCTGCTCCCAGAATGTCCTGTGATGCAGGATTCTGGGAACTGGAGGAGCCTGGTGGTTCCATTTGCAGAAGCTGTTTGTAAGATGAGTGACCGATCTTCACGAGTCCTGAGTAAGTTTGATTACTTTTGTCACTTTATCTGTACTCTCGGTAGAGAGTCATAAAAGTAAAAGTTGAAGCAAATTTTGGAGAGAGGATTTAAAAATACTTATATGTTGGGTATATGGTATGTGAATGTTTGAAAAGATTAACCTAATATTATTACAATTGTTATTATTATACAAAGCATGTGTAACTCTTAGACTTGGACATGGCTTTGATATCAGAGTTTAATAACCATAGAGGACCCAGTCAAGATAAATCCACACTTTAAAACTTTTTGTTCATGTTTTAAAACTTGAGACATTTTGGGGCACCTGGGTGGCTCAGGCGTTAAGCGTCTGCCTTCGGCTCAGGGCGTGATCCCGGCGTTCTGGGATCAAGCCCCACATCGGGCTCCTCCCCTGGGAGCCTGCTTCTTCCTCTCCCACTCCCCCTGCTTGTGTTCCCTCTCTCACTGGCTGTCTCTCTGTCAAATAAATAAATAAAATCTTAAAAAAAACCCAAACAAACCTTGAGACATTTTAACCTGCAGGGGAGCAAAATCTGCCACCCAAAATGTGTCTCTTTAGCATGTGGATTATTCTAGACTATTTTTAGAAACAGTAGGCTCAGAAAGAACCTTTGACCTTCCCCCTAACTGCCTAAAAGAATTACGATATAAGACCTGCTCCAGGAAGGGAGCTATCACCATAGGTAACTACGGTAAAATATGAATTATTAGGTGTGGTAGACAGGGAGGAGCTTAGCAAAGTCTGTTAAAATTCCTCTCTGTATTCCACTGTTTCCGAATGGCCCAGCAAACATTTGTTTACCAAACATTTACTCTTTTTCATCTTCCTGTGAATTGTCTTCCTTCCTTTTGAAGACTCAGACTCCGACCCTCTTCTCCTTAACTCTGCATGGCATATAAGCGTAAGCCTCAATTGCCTGACTGCCTCTGGGCCTCATATTCTTCTAGAGCCCTTATACATACAAAATTAAATTTGATTTTCTGTTAATCTGTCTCATATCAATTTAATTCTTAGACCAGCCAAAAGAAACTTGAAGGGTAGTTCCTCCGCAACAGATCAGTGATAAAAAACAAATGTTAGGGGCGCCTGGGTGGGTCAGTCGTTAAGTGTCTGCCCTCAACTCAGGGCGTGATCCCAGGGTCTTGGGATCGAGCCCTGCATCGGGCTCCTCCACTGGGAGCCTTCTTCTTCCTCTCCCACTCCCCCTGCTTGTGTTCCCTCTCTTGCTGGCTGTCTCTGTCTGTCAAATAAATAAATAAAATCTTAAAAAAAAAACAAAAAAAATGTTAAACTTTCTGTTCTTATTTATTTTATTCAATACTATGGAATTTCCTTTTACAGTTTTTTTTTTTTTTAAAGATTTTATTTTATTTATTTATTCGACAGAGATAGAGACAGCCAGCGAGAGAGGGAACACAAGCAGGGGGAGAGGGAGAGGAAGAAGCAGGCTCATAGCAGAGGAGCCCGATGTGGGGCTCGATCCCAGAACGCCGGGATCACGCCCCGAGCCGAAAGCAGACGCTTAACCGCTGTGCCACCCAGGTGCCCCTCCTTTTACAGTTTTAAGCTAATGTTCAAGGTCCAAAGCTTTAAAGGTACAAAGCATATATATAATGAAATATAGTTCCCTTCCCAGAAAGCAGTTACAGAATGGCTTTGATATCAGAGTTTGGTTTTCAAACCATCAGATATCATGGTTTTTTGTGTAAACTTTGAAAGATATGTATTTAAAAAAAATAGAGACATACTGTCTTTCTTTTTTTCTTTTTTTAGTGGTAGCACACCCTTCACATTTTTTGGCAACTTCCTTTTTCCCACTCAACAGTATATTGCAAAGATATGTTTGTTCTGTTACAGGAACTGCCTGGTTCTATTTAATGGCTTATTAGTATTCTATTGGGAGGATATACTACAAATAGCTGTTTCTAAGTTTTTGCTATTATAATAGCGCTAACATGCATTTCTTTATATGTATATAAATTTACACAGGGAAAATTCCAGAAAGCAAAATTAGTGGATCAAATTGTATGTGCATTTAAAATTTTGAGACATGTTGCCCAATGACCCTCCACAGAACTTTAAGTGGTCACCATTCACATTGTAGTCTAAGTAAATCGCATGCAGTGCAACAGGACAGCCCTGATAAAGGATGTACCAGTTTATACTTCATCAACAAATATGACAGCATCGGCCCATGATCTTAGGGTCCTGGATTGAGCCCTGCAGCGGGCTCCCTGCTCAGTGGGGAGCCTGCTTCTCCTGCTCCCTCTGCTGCTTCCCCTGCTTGTGCTCTCTGGCTCTCTTTCACTCTCTGTCAAATAAATAAAATCTTAAAAAAAAAAGAAAGAAAGAAAGAAAATGTCCTTGATGACATTGTATGTGTGTATGTGTGTGTTTGTGTGTGTTCTTATGTATGTTTTCAGACTTTTAGATACTCTATGGAATTTTCAGTTTGAAAATCATGAACTCAGTCAAGTAGTCAGGTATTAATAGGAGCTATCAGCAAATTTCTTCAGAATCTTAAATTTGAGCTTTTAATTCCAATGATACTTAATCAGGGAAAAACATTTTTTTCACATTTGTGAGTAATAAATGTCTAGGATGATATCGTGAGACAAGATATTTTATAGGTTTTGTCATCAGAAATGGAAACTATTATCTGTTTCATACATTAAAGAACCCAGTAGAAACGGGGATTTTTTTTGGAGGGTGCATATTTCTCATGGCTGATTTTATACCCCTCAGAGCAGTGTTGGGCATCTTTGCAAGAATCTTCTCTCAACAAACTGGTCCAGATGCTTAAAACTGCCATTATCTCTCAGTTGTATCACGGGATTGAAAACAGCCATCTTAAAACTCTTCTAAGAATGATGAAAGAAGTACATAAGGTAAGGGTTCCTCTGAGGGGATATATACACCATTTTACTCAAAATCTCTTAGGTTTTTGCCAATTGGAGTCTTTTGTTTCTAAAACAGAAAGAAAATGTTTCATTCAGTCCTTAGTAAATCAAATTTTTGCTTGTTTTGCTGACTGGCTAGACTCTAGTCATTGACTACACGTTTTATATGTATTACATATTTTATATAATATATATTAGATCCACAAATACTCAAAAATGAGAATGAGTCAGCATTTTCAGTAGAGTACACGACATAATCTAGAAGTAATTTAAAGTTAGCATACCAATAAACCTAATGATTGTTGGGGGAGAGGGAGGAGCCAGAGCGTTTTAAATAAAAGAGCAGAATTAAATTAGTATTGTTCAATTAAAAGTAATTAGCTAAGATAAGATGATTTTATAAATTGCTAAATGCAACCAAAAGCAATTTCACCACAAAATATCAATTCCAGTAAGAGAAAATACTATGTACAAAAGTTAGTGCTTTTCAGAAATGTTAATGCACTGATATTTCTAAAGTTGTATATTTCTTTTTACCTAGCTTTATTCAGATATAATTGTCATATAACATTGTGTGAGTTTAAGGTGTGCAACACATTGCTTTGATACACTTATACTTACTTGGTACACTGACTCATTTTATAACTGGAAATCTGTACTCTTTCACCAATATCTCCCGAATCCCCCATCCCCCAGCCTCTGAAAACCACCATTCTACTTTTGTGTTTCTGAGTTCAGCTCATGCATACATATTTTTCTTTCTCTGTCTGACTTATTTCACTTAGAATAATGTCCTTCAAGTACATTCCACCCATGTTGTCACAAATAGCAAGATTTCCTTCTGTCTCAAGGCCGAATAATATTTAGGGTATATATGCATCTTCTTTATCCAGGATGCTTAAGTTGTTTCCCTGTCTTGGCTTTTGTACAAAATGCTGCATTGAACATGGGGGTGCAGATATCTCTTTGAGACAGTGACTTCATTTCCATTGAAATGAATATATTTATTCAGATGAATATTTTTTTGAATATACCCAGAAGTGGGATTGCTGGATCATATGCTGGTTCTATTTTTAATTTCTTGAGGAACCTCCATACTGTTTTTCATAGTGGCTGCACCAATTAACACCCCCGAGTGTACAAGGGCTCCCTTTTCTCTATATCCTTGCCAACACTTATCTCTTGTCTTTCTGATGATATTCTAACAAGTATGAGGTGATATCTCATTGTGTAGCTTTGGGTTGCATTTCCCTGATGATTAGGGATGTTGAGCATCTTTTCATGTACCTGTTGGCTATCTGTATGTCTTCTCTGGAAAAACATCTATCCAGTTTCTCTGCCCATTTTTAAATCAGATGTTTTTATTTTGTTTGCTCAGTGGCATGTGTTCTATATATATTTTAGATAGTAATTCCTTATCAAGTGTATAATTTGCAAATATTTCCCCCCATTTCATAGGTTGTGTTTTCATTTTACTTTCTTAATTTATATTCTTAGATTCTTTATTTCCTGCCTTGTGTCTTTTGGATTAATTTGATTTGATAGAGGCTTATTTATTTATTTTATTTATTTTTTTTAAATGATTTTTTATTATATTATGTTAGTCACCATACAGTACATCCCCGGTTTCCGATGTAAGGCTCGATGATTCATTAGTTGTGTATAACACCCAGTGCACCATGCAATACGTGCCCTCCTTACTACCCATCACCGGTCTATCCCATTCCCCCACCCCCCTCCCCTCTGAGGCCCTCAGTTTGTTTCTCATAGTCCATAGTCTCTCATGTTTCATTCCCCCTTCTGATTACCCCCCCTTCTTTATCCCTTTCTTCCCCTACCGATCATCCTAGTTCTTATGTTCCATAGATGAGAGACATCATATGATAGTTGTCTTTCTCTGCTTGACTTATTTCACTTAGCATTATCTCCTCCAGTGCCGTCCATGTTGTAGCAAATGTTGAGAACTCGTTCTTTCTGATAGCTGAGTAATATTCCATTGTATATATGGACCACAACTTCTTAATCCAGTCATCTGTTGAAGGGCATCTCGGCTCCTTCCACGATTTAGCTATTGTGGACATTGCTGCTATGAACATTGGGGTGCATATGGCTCTTCGATAGAGGCTTATATAGATCATTGACTTTCCAGAATTTCTTCCTCTGGGAAACCTTCTTGAACCCCTCAAGTCCTTCTCCAATCAGAAACTATATCCTTGATGCCTGATTACTTGTTTTTACCTATTAGGTCCTGAGTCATGGGCTGGTAATCTATGCTCATGGGCAGCCTCATGTTTTTGTTATTAAAGTTTTATTGGAACACATCCACACTCCCTTGTTTACATATTGTGAAAGGCTGTTTTCTGCTTCAAAATGGCAGGGCTGAATAGTTGCACCAGAGACTGTATGGTCCCAAGCACAAATATTTACTGTTCGGATTTAAGAAAGAGTTTGCCAATTACTATACTAGACAGTAACCTGTGTGTCAGCAAGGAGAATTTATAGCTTATGTTTTATTCCACACCTGACATAGTATGTGCTAAATTAATATTCATTAATTAATGGAGAAGGGGCTAAATTTGTCAAAAGTACCTTGGATTTTTATGGTGCTTTTATTTCCAAGATCTAGAAATTGTCTCCAGTAAATCTGTGCCCTAAGAACTGGTTTACTAATCTCCACTGCCAACATCTATTATCTTTTACAGTATTTATGAAACTTGGATAAATTATAGATCAAAAAATGGAAGCTTTATAGAACTCTATTTTATCAATGACAAATGCATTGGGTTTATAGAGCTCTTTTCTAATTATCTATATAATAAGCCACATATATAATAGATTGAATCATTTATTAATAGAAAATAAAATTCACAAGTCATGTTTTCTTTAAGGTAAACACAGCTAACTGTCGACTACCAGAAAATACTTTCAACATAAATGAATTCTCCAATTTGTTGCACCCCTATGAATGGCCAAGATTGTTCTTCAGGGATAACAACCTGGTAAGAGTAACATTTTTATTTCTGAAAATTTCCATACTTTATAGGAGGACACATTAGTAGCTAGGTATCTCATTGATAAATCAAGATTTAAACATTTCTTCATTGCAATGCTGAATTGCTAAATTAGATGATCACTGAAAACTAAAAACATTTTCACTCACAAATGTATTTCCTTAGAAAGTTTTTCTAGGTAATTTGAATTCTTAAAAACAGACTGCAAAAAGTATAGAGGGAAACAATTTAAAGTAATGAGGTAAAGGAATGAAGTTTTTTTCCTTTGGATTATTAAAACTATTATCTCTTGTTACTTTTTAGATACCTGCAGAAAAGCCCAGTCCCTTTACTTTCAGTGATTTTCCATTTATTTTTAATTTGCTATCCAAAATTCTATTATTACAAGCTGAGTCCCGTTTGAAAATGCTGGTATGTATGCTCTACTTTTTTTTTTTTATTATGCAAAGTCACAAACATACCCAAAATAGAGATAATGGTGTAATGAGCCCCATCACAAAGTTCCAGTCAAAATCAACATTTTGCCACAATTTCCCCATTGATCACTTTTGTTGGTTTTATGGTTAGTACTATTTTAGCTGAAGTATTTTAAAGCAAATTCCAGGCCCAATTTCCTTTCACCTCTCTATACTTCAATGCGTTGTTTCTGGTTGTTTCACTCTTATTCATGCTGAGATTCATCAGTGGGTTTGGGTGGTGATCATATGATTCTTCTGTTGTAATGCTTCCCATCAACGTTGTATTTAATAATTCTATCCATTGTTTTGGTTGAGGTTTGCAAAATGGCGTTATTTCTAATCTTATCATTCCTTCCAAAGTTATTAACTGAATTCTGTAAAGAACTTTTCCTCATCAACCAGGGCCATTTGGTTACATTCATATAGGAAAGTAGAATGATGCTTAATCCTTTCTCTTTAATTATTAAATGTTGCTAAATCACTGTACATAGACGTTGTACTAATTTACGTTACTACCAGCAATGTACACACTATAATCAATGCAGTGTTACCAAGCTTTCTGCTCTTTTCCAATTCAACAGGTTAATCATGATATTTTGTCTTAATTTTAATTTGCTTTTCTCGTTATTATATAATGTCTGAGTTCTCACTTTCTTTAGATAATATCCATTGTTTTCCTTCTATGAGCAAATACTGAAATGATCTAGTAACTGCTTTCTCTCTCTCCCATCCCTCTCCTCCTCTATCGAGTTTTAGTTACTATAGTGATCTTAGTGTTTGGATTTTGTATCTGCTTAAGAGCTTGGAGCTAGATATGTAAGCTCCATTGGATTTTTTTTTATTCTCAGATAATGCCTATGAGTCAGTCGGTGAGTTTATTCTGTTTTCCATTTACTCTTTTCCTTCTGCTTCTTTTCAGGTAGTCGTATTATTCCCACATAACATTTACATGCTATTTCATCTCTCTTGCCACCATCAACGTTAGTTCTCAGTTACGTATTTGAGCGCTCACCCCACTCCCAGACATTATGCTAAAGATTTTCTAAACATGTTTTAATTGCTGAAGCCTGTCTAGGTTATTCCTCAGAAAAGGTTCCTATTATCTATTTATACTTTAAAAACTCATGGGAATCAGAAGTCATCATACCCATTATTTTTCTTAATAATTTAAAGGATACAGGCCATCTAGGTGAAACATGGAAAAATTTGGGACATCACATGCAGAAAAGGAGCCACTTCAATTATAAAACATTTCCTTGATACTCTATTAATTATGCAGCTTATGTGACATTTCCCAATGATTCATGCCCCATAAATCCATAAATTCCAGCTTTATTTATATTAAGCAACCTAGATGGACAAAGTACATCCTCCTAAAAGCATTCCATAGATAAAGACTCTCCCTCTTGTTACTATTATTAGTGTCTGTCATCGACATGTTTACAAGATTTGAATGGGTCATCTCTTCTTTTGTTTCCCAGCCACCTCCTTTTAAGTTTTCCTAACATCCCTGGTAACAGGAGAAATTATGTTTCCTTTAAACAAGTCCTTCCCTCTGTGGTATTTCTTCTACAGCAATGTTCTGTGTAGCAGATATACTCTTAGTGAGGGGTTAGTGAGGGCTGTGTGTAAGGTGGAACCAGGCAGACTGCATATCATGATAGATCGGGAAAGGTTTGAGTAGAGGAAAACTCTCAGTTGTAGCTGTCATGGGTGAAACTGGAAAGGAGACTCCACAATCCTGACCTCCAAAGGAGAGATGATGGGCATAGTCAAAACTGTAAACTCCAAACTATATTCTCAATTCACATGCATAAATGTAGAAAGGAGAAACAAATACATGGAGAATCAGAGTAGAGGAACTGGAAAATAAGATAAAATGCAGGTTTCCTGCCTAATTCTAGGTTGGGGCTACAGCAGGCCACATGTAGCTCTCCCTGCTATTGTCAGTGGAAGATGTTGCTGGCCACTCCCTGTCACTCTGAGCCCCGGGTCATGTTGCTCAGCAGTCAGTATTGCTGAAGTGTCCCAGAGTTGTAGACTCCTGGGCCACCAGAGGAGATGAACTATAATCAGGAAGGACCAAAAATGGCACCTGTTCCATCTCCCTACAAACCTGGAACTTCTTTACAATTAACATCTTCGGGAAAAACAAGAATCTAGTGGAATCACATATAATTTCTCAGGATATAGTAGTGGCAGAGATCCAGGACAGGCTTTCCCAAGCCCAGAGTCACATGCACGCTTCTCTGAGATGCTTGTAGAGTGCTCTATGGGCAACCACACCCACCCTGGAAACCTGGAACAGAATAGCTATTATCCACCTGTCTTGTTGTCACTATTTGTGGGACAGGTCCCAAAGAGAGCTATTTTGGTTTATGAGTCCTAATACTCCTTTTTGTTGTTAGGATATAGCAGAAACCCTGGAGAAGTGTTAAAGTTCAAAGCAAGGCTAGCAAGTCCAACACTGGATTTCTAATCTGAGGGGGTTCAGCAGAAATGAGATCCGGACTAGAGTGTAAGGAAATGTTGAAAAGTCAGAAAAGCTAAATGGAAGTATGTGTAGGGTGACTGAGAGCAAAGTGAAAAGTGAGGCCGCCAGTGGCATATTTTTAGGGCGCTCCCCTCAAATCAGGTAGATGGATCACACTTATTTGAACAACAGTGGATCTTCTCTGAGCAAGTCTTTCCTCTGATCTTTTTCCTACGTTTAACATCATCCTTGAGCTCCTAAACTACCCTTATATTCTTGAGGCTTAATGTGCTAAAACTCTGCACCTTAAGACTGATGGTGGATGAATGTCTCAGTGTATTGAATACCACTATTGCCTTTAACGATCATTTTTACTACAAGTGAGATAGCTTGTAATTACTTAGCTGTACCTCCATGGTGACTAGTCCCCTGTATATAATAACTAGATGGCATGGTTTCACAGATTCTGTGATCTCCTTATCTTCCATAGTGCAGTATAGATATGATGCCCTTTTTGCTCAAATAATTACAATCTGAGTATATATAGCAATAGTAGGCTTAAGCGTATGCTATGCAGACTACATTTATTTGAAATAGTAAACACTTCCCAGGGTTCCTATGAGATTCCTAAACTATTTCTTTTTTTAGGACTTAAAACAGAAAGTATACCTGGATTCGGGGCAAGTGATTCTGCAATACAATGAATCCCCTCTATTTACACTTAGAGTCAGACGAAGTCACCTAATTGAAGATGCTCTGCGTCAGTTAAGCCAAGTTAAAGACACCGACCTCTGTAAAAGCTTAGTGGTAAAGTAAAAGTCTCTTTGGACATTTTTACTAATGTGAAAGGGAAACATTTATACAATATAGCAAAGGAAGAGCCTGCTTTCACAACTATAGTTATCAGCTGTATGGTTTCAAGAATTCTAGGGTGCCTGGCTGGCTTAGTTGGTAGAGCACGTGACTCTTGATCTTGAGGTTGTGGGATCGAGCCTCACACTGGGCAAAGAGATTACTTAATAAGTAAAAAATAATAATTCCTTGCTTACCCTTTAGAGAAAAGCTATGGGATGTTTAATTGAGTATTGGGATTATGTGTAAACTATTCATTACCTATGGCTACAAAACTGCTGCATAATGAACCATCCCAAAGCTTAATGACTTAAAATGACAATAAATTACTATAGAGATCTGAAATTCAGCCAAGGATCTGCTAATTTAGATTGAATTCACTTGGGTGGATTTGTAGTTTTTTGTCTGCACTCGTTTACATGTTTGGGAGTTGGCTAGGAACTGGCTGATCTAGGCTAGATTAAGCTTGGCTGGGGCAGTTTGGCTCTGCTTCCTGTGCTTTTCATCTTCCTGGGACCGGCAAGCATGTTCTTCTCACTGCAGCGCCAAAGGTATAAGATAGCAAGTCCAATCACACAACTAACATGGCTTTAGTCAAAGCAAGTTGCGTGGCTGAACCCAAGTCAAGGGATGATGAAATATACTCAGCCTCTTTAATGAGAGCAACTACAAAGTCACACGCAACAGACATGGATCAAGGAGGGTAAAGCATTTGGGCTATTAATGCAATCAACAAGCAGCAGGTAGAAGATAGTGTTCCTACATTTTAGCTCTAGTTTTAGTCATAGAGTATCCCCTATATTAGTTCTAATCCTAGTCATCTTTCACTTTATCTTTTGTGGGTACCTGTAGGGTGTTTACTATGTTTATCTCAGGTCATTTGCCCTATTGAGGCCATAGAATAATGAGTAACTCTTTAGGTAAAAGCTGGACTCTGTCCAGAAGGGAGAGGATTTTCCTGACAACAGCCATGAGAGGGAGACTTAGGTTCTCAGATAAGAAACCAGAACCTAGAGGTTGGGCTCAGGCAAAAGAGGGATATTTCCCACCCTGGGACTAAATGGAAAACAAACTATTTTATAAGCCAAGGTTCTCAGATAAGAAACCAGAACCTAGAGGTTGGGCTCAGGCAAAAGAGGGATATTTCCCACCCTGGGACTAAATGGAAAACAAACTATTTTATAAGCCAGAATTTGTAGTTGTATATTTCCTTCTGTATCTACTTTCTTTTAAATCTTGATTATGAGGAAATCAATAGAAAATTATTCTGCCCACAGGAGATGACAAAGAGATAGGAAGGTGAACTTCAAGGTAGATCCAATCAAAATATAGACTCTGAACAAGGCAAGGTTGTCAAAGCAAATTATGTGTGGGTCCTGACCACAGTGAAGGCAGACTTGCTGGTTTAAGTGAGCAGAAATTGGAAAAGTGGAAGTAAACTAATTTGTTATTGGGATATCAAGATGGAATGTAAAGATGGGCCCTTGGAGATGAGATGATGGTCTATGGCCAAGGAGTCAGGTGATCGGTGGCAGAGATAAGATCTTCCAGGCAAAGGGGAAAGAGAATGCTTAGTGGGGCTTAGTGATGCTTATATTAAAAAAAATAAATAAAAAGCTGGTTATGCATCCAACTCTTCATTTTGGCTCAGTTGTGATCTCAGGGTCATGGGAACAAGCCCCGCATTGGGCTCCACACTAAGCAGGGAGTCTGCTTAGGACTCTTTCTCCTCTCCCTCTGCCCTTCCCCCCCTGTGCTCTCTCTCTCTCTAAAAAATAATGAATAAAAACAAAATCTTTAAAAATAAGTAAATAAAAAGATAAAAAGAAATTGGCCAGGAAAGGAAGTAGAAAGTAGTTAGAGAGGTAGGAGGAAAACTGGGATAGTACTGGCCACAAAGACCCACGGTAGATTTTAGAGAAGGACAGTTCCTGCAGTATAACTTTTAACAAATCTAGAACAGTTTTGGCTTCTCAAACTTCATACTTGGGTTGGTTAAGCTACCATACATGTTCAGTGTGAATAGTGTTTAACTTGGAAATATTGTAAAAAAAATAATAATTTTTTTCAAAAATATTTTAAAAAAATAAATAAGGGGCTCCTGGCTGGCTCAGTCAGTTGGTAGAGCATGCAACTCTTGATCTCAGGGTTGTGAGTTTGAGCCCCATGTTGGGTGTACAGATTCCTTAAAACTAAAATCTTTAAAAAAATAAAATTAAATTAAAAAGTAAATAATAGTAGAACTGAAGAAAGAAAAAGAAAAGGACAGTTCATAATGACTTCCCACACAAGAGCTATGGGCAGTCTGCTCTGATGGTTCCTTCAGAGGTGCTAAAGCCAGGGGGACTGGGAGGGTAGTTTATCAGAAGTTCTAATGAGGGAAGAGGCAGGAGAAGCCAAATAGCTGTTGACTGGAGCCAAAGTTGTAAAGTCTGAATGATGAGATGAAGATAGATAGTAAGACAGAAGAACCAAGGACCTGAAGCACATCAAAATGTGGTTCAAGACTCTGGTCAACATAATTGGTGAATGCTGAGTCTTGCTAGAATCCCTCTTCACTTGGTTCGTGTGGCAGTGGAAAGGACTCACTCACACACACCAAGCTGACAATGAGCAGGGGGGGCATCCACTGCTCAGCAGGAAACTGAGGGAGAACAGATTGCAGTGAGGTGTGGGATTGAAGGGGTATGGGATTCCAGGAATCCTGATGACTGTGGGAGGTTTGAAACTTTTCCCCAAAGATCAACGCATTGTATTTTAAATCTGAGCCTGTGAATGTGTTCTTTTTCCTCAGACTGAATTTATTAAAGAAATTCATTCTGGGGGGTACGGGGTAATATCCGAGTTCTTCTACTGTATATTTGAAGAGATGACCAAGACAGAATATGGAATGTTCATATATCCTGAAGAGGGTTCCTACATGTGGTTTCCTGTCAGTGTAAGTCTTTTATTTTCTTACAGTTTTTCAGAACAGAAAAAGTATACCATATACTGCAACATGAAAACCATAATAATAATGTAAAACCAGGTCATACAGAGAGCCTTGCCCCTCAAGGTAAGGTCCACAGAACAATAGAACAGCAGCTCTGGCAGCACTTGGGGGCTATGAGAAAAGCAGAATCTCAGGCCCCACCCCAGATCAGAGCATGTATTCTGTAAGATCCGCAGGTACTTCTCTGCATGTTAAATTTTTAAACAGCTTTTATGAAGTGTAGTACGATGACCTACACGTCAGGTGTCCAATTTGGTTAAGTTGTGATTACACATATACCCATTGAAACTATCACCACAATCAAAATAATGAACATATTCATCATTCCCCCAAAGTTCCTCATACCCTGTTCTATTCCCACCCTTTACCCACTTCCTGCCCCATGCCCACACCGACCACTGATATGATTTCTGTCATTATGGAGAAGTTTGAATTTCCTAGAATTTTCTATCAATTCTAAGATTTCTATTCCAGGGCTAGCCTTGCTGTCAGCAGGTGAATGACTTTGGGCCACTTAGGTAATAGCCTCAATCTACTTGCCCTATTTACTTACAGCGATTGTGAGGATAAATGTTAAAAATGCATTTAGAGGGATGCCTGGGTGGCTCAGTTGGGTTAGTGTCTACCCTCGGCTCAGGTCATGATCCCAGGGTCCTGGGACCGAGTCCCGCATTGGGTTCCCTGTCAGCGGGGATCCTGTTTCTCCTTTTGCCTGCCACTCCCCCTGCTTGTGTTCTCTCTCTCTGACAAACAAACAAACAAATAAATAAATAAATAAATAAAATATTTTTTAAAAATGTATTTAGGATTTTCAGGCTAGTGGTCTCTTGGCTGCACTGTAGTGATGGTCTGGCAAGATGTGGCCAGTGTTTTCCCTCATCTGGGACTACAAAGTGCAGAGAGAAGAGTGAAGCCCGTTTCATCAGGACTCTTTCCTTCTTCCTTCCACCCACCTTCACGGTCAACAACATCAGTCACCTTCCCTGACCCATACGCTTGTCCCTGTCAGCACAGCGAGGCTGAGGGCGGTGTTACCGAAGGGGACATACTCATCCTACACACACGACATGCCTCATGCACAATGGAAGTGCAGATAAAGTGTACTCTTCCTTCTGCAGTGGCTTTTTTCTACATGAATTTGAAGGCAAAGACTATAGAATTAACCTTGGCTTACAGGGCTATCTGAGTTTGTTTGTTTGTTTTATTCCAGATATGCTGTCGGTAACAAAAAGTAAATTCATTTATTTAATATTCTGAACTGTTAATTTGTATTTTAACTTATGGAAGAAATTTAAGTTGTATTAAAGCCTACGTAAGAACCTCAAACTTTATTTTCCTGAAGCCCACTTAGTTTCTAATTTGTGACTTTTAGAAAAGGGACCCAAAACCAATTTCTACTAATCTAATTATCCTTTTGGACTATTGATTACTTCTAATACATTAGGGATTTTTTTCTTCTCCTTTTCCAGCCTAAATTTGAGAAGAAGAGATATTTCCTTTTTGGGATACTGTGTGGACTCTCTCTAAACAACTCAAATGTTGCCAACCTTCCTTTTCCACTGGCTCTGTTTAAGAAGCTTCTGGACCAAAAGCCATCATTGCAAGATTTAAAAGAACTCAGTCCTCTTCTGGGGAAGTAAGTAATGTTTTTCCAGAACTACAGTTAAGTCTCAGTTATTCAGGAACAAATGATGTTAATCACACACATACATACAAAGACAAGGTCTTCAATTTCAATAAATGTATATACTCTTAATGAATTTGAATTTTAGCCTGACTTATAATAAAGTATGCCTTCAAAAATAAAGAAAAGCCAAACGCTCTTCTAATTATCAACCCACAACAAACAGAGCTCTGGCCTAGTATCTTGAATTCATCTAGATGGAAACAGTACACAATTTTTTTTTTTGAAAGATTTTATCTATTCATTTAGAGAGAGAGACAGAGAGCACAGGTGGAGGGGCAGAGGGAGAGGGAGAAAGAGAAATCCAAGCAGACTCCACACTCAGCCCAGAGTCCAATGTGGGGCTCAATCCCATGACACTGAGGTCATGACCTGAGCTGAAATTAAGAGTAGGATGCTTAACCACTGAGCCACCCAGGTGCCCTGGAAACAATGCACAATATTTTTAATGAGAATCATGCATGCTATATTTATTTTAATAAATCATATTTAGTCATTTAATTAATTAAATAATTAAAAAAAATATTTATTTGACAGAGGGAGAGGGGCAGCGAGAGCAGGAACGCAAGCAGGGGGAGTGGGAGAGGGAGAAGCAGGCTTCCCGGTGAGCAGGGAGCCTGACGTGGGGCTCCATCCCAGAATGCTGGGATCACGACCTGAGCTGAAAGCAGATGCTTAACGACTGAGCCACCCAGGTGCCCCAATTAAATAATTTTTAAACGGAGAGGGAAAGAGCACAAGCAGGGGGAGCAGCAGGCAGAGGGAGAGGAAGAAGCAGATCCCCCCGTGGAGTAGGAAGCCAGATGTGGGGTTTGATCCCAGGACCCCGAAATCAAGCTAAAGGCCAATACTTAACCAACTGAGCCACCCAGGTGCCCCTCATATAATTTATTTAAATATATCAGCATGTCATCAACTTTATTTTTTAAGTAGTGAAAAATACTTGTTCTAACTTAAAAGGCAAACTATATACTGTGAGGAAAATATTAGCAACATATATGATAGACAAAGGATTAGTATGGCTGATGTGTAAATATACATATGGCTGAGGGGGTGTGTGTGTGTGTATGTGTGTGTGTATATATATATATGGCTAATCAAAAAATGAAAATATGCTCAACATTACTAGTACTTGAGGAAATATAAATGAAAATGAGATGTCCTTTTTCCGCTTACAGACTGACAATTTTTTTTTAAGATTTTATTTATTTATTTGACAGAGAGAGACAGCCAGCGAGAGAGGGAACACAAGCTGGGGGAGTGGGGGAGGAAGAAGCAGGCTCCCAGCAGAGCAGGGAGCCCGATGTGGGGCTCGATGCCAGGACCCTGGGATCACGCTCTGGGCCAAAGGCAGACGCTTAACTGCTGAGCCACCCAGGCACCCCCAGACTGACAAATGTTAAAAAGCTTTTCATAAAATACAGAGTTGGCAACAGACTGGGGTAAAGGATTCTCTTCTCAGGTACTATTAGTATGAGAATAAACTGCCTAGATTTACACTGTTGCCCTGGCAGTCCAGAGAACAGGGTTTCTCAACCTTGGCAACACTGAGATTTGGGGCTAGATAATTCTTTGTTGTGGAAGGCTGATCAGGGCACTGTAGGATGTTTCACAGCTAATGGGCTGCTACCCACTAGATGCCAGTAGCGACCTTCCCCCTAACTGTAACAACCAAAGATGTCTCCAGGTTTTGCCGAATGTCCTCTAGGGGACAAAATCATCCCTGATTGGAAATCACCAGTCTACAGGAGGGGCTCCTTTCTGTAATTTCCATCAAGACACAGCAGTGTCTATGTATTAGCAGTGGCCCAACCAAACTGTAAAAAGAAGTTAACTCTAGGAAGATGGAGTGGGAAGGTAAGGACATTTACGTGGCATTTTATACACTTCTATATTGTCCAAGATTTTTTCCACTGAACATTTATTATTTTTGAAATTTTAGAAGATCAAGAAATACAACTTTTTATTATTTTAATTAAATATAACTTTTTAAATGAAAATTTTCATCAGGAGTTTGCAAGAAGTTCTAAATAATGAAGCTGATGACATTGGAGAAGAACTTGACATATATTTTTCTGTGAGTACCAATGCAAGCCAGATTATAGTTTAGCTTTCATCTGTTCTTTAGAATAATTTTTATTATATTACCTTAAATATGGGATTCCTTTTTAAAAATATTTTCCATCCTGACCCCTTGGGATTCCTTTTCTGAAGCATATTAATACTTCTGTATTGTATGACTTTCCTCCCACCTGCTCCTTCTTTGATACCTTATGTTTATATACTCAAAGAAAGTGAAAATACAGCAATTATGCAATCAGTGTGAACAATGTAAACCACTAAATGCTTAAGACTATATACAACATATGCTAGGGTAGGCTTTTTAATTTTTATATGTATTTAAAAGGCTGAACTCCATAAATAATTATTTAGTTCCCAGTTATTTATAGTTATAGGGAAGAATGTACTGCAATAATGGTATTGTGGTTGTGTTGGGGAGGAAGAGTTTATTCTTTCAAAGTCCTTTTGGTTGGACTAAGAATCAGATTGACCTGACAAAGATTAACAGGGGAAAATCAAATTTAATTTTGTATGTATAAAGAATCCACACAGACATGGAAATTCCGAAGACAGGCAAAATGAGGTATGTCTGTCATTCTGAACTAAGGAGAAAGGGGGTAGGGGCCTGGGACTTCAGAGGGAAGAAATGCAAGTTACAGGAAGATGAAAAAGAGCAAATGTTTGGTAAACAAATGTTCGCTGGGACACTCAGAAACAATGGGACAGAGAGGACTTTATCAAATGGGCCTTGCTAGGTTCCTCTCTGTCCACCATGTCTAGTTCAGAGTATTCTGTAGTTTCCAGTGGTGATAGCTCTCTTCCTGGAGCAGGTCCTCTATCTAAATTATTTTTAGACAATTGAGGGGGAAGTAAAGAGCTTTTCCTGAATCTGCTGGAGGGTCTTAAAGTTTTGTTTTCTTTTTTTCTGATTCTGCTGGCTTTTGATTGCTTTCAACTCAGAAATAATCTTCATGCAAGAGTGGCCCATCATGGGGCAACCTGCCCGTGGCCCCTGCAGTTGCATTATTCAGACTTTTTTTCATTTTTGGTACCTGAATACATTTTGGTTACAGATATCCTGGGACAAAAAAGATGTCAATTTAATTCCAAATGGGATCTCTGTACCTGTGGACCAAACCAACAAGTAAGTTTTGAGACTTAGAACATCTGCTATGAATACACATGTTTGTTATCACTATAATTTATACATGTATTTTAGGTTCTCAGATGATCTTTTTAGCTCTTTATCTCTGAGAAAGATAAAAAGGTTACAGGGTAAGAGAAGGGGGGAAAAGGAATCAGGATTAAATATTCCCTTTGCAGAACTTTTCACTAATTATTCATTTAACAATTATTTTTGAGCCCTTTCTCTGTACCAGATCCTGTTCTGGGTGCCAGAGATACAGACATGAAACGGACAGACAAAACCTGGAGCTTAAATTCCAGTGGGGCAGAAGGACCATATATAAATAAATAATTATGTCAAGTGACGTCAGATAAGGATGAGCACTGTGACAAAAGTTAATTAAGAGATTTACAGTAGTGTTACACTGGAGCCAGACTGCATCCGCTTGTGAGAGCTGATTGTTAAATTTTCAAAAATGTTGAGAGTTTATTATTAAGCTATTAGTAGCATGAAATCAGCAACGGTGGGAATATTTACACCACAGAACCGGCAAATGCTGCAAATGAGGGTTCCCTTCCATCTTCTTCTCTTTAGAGAACTGGTTGTTAACCATTTACCAGCACACCGCTGGTTCTAGGGAATGGCAGAAGGGGGTCAGAGGGGACGGCCCACAAAGCTGCTCAAAGGGTGGGAGACTATGTTTCTGGTGGCTGTCTGGTGAAATACCTCCAATGAACAACCCTGCCGTCAGGAAATTCATCATGGGGGGAAAAGACAGACTTCTGCAGAAATAATTTCCACACGGTGACACATGTTGAGAGAGAGGAGGGAGGGGGGATCAGAGAACCAACCCTGAGAAAGTCATGTTGTTATGGACCTCTGATGGGCAGAAGTCAGCAGGTAAAGAGGGAGCACTGGTGTTGTGACCTAACTGTAAGAAAGACAGGCAGCCCCCAGAGCTGAAGGTCAAAGAATCAAATGCCAAGTGGGAAGAGGCTGCAGTGTCAGACAGGAGTCAGATCAGTTTGGAATTTACCCTAAGGGCAATGGAAAGAAAGCCTTTTAAAGATTTTAAGCTGGAGAATTATGTATTCAGATGACTGCTTTGAAAGTATCTCTTGGAGGAAAAGGGCAGCAAAACAAAGTTAGTCCTCCTGCTACATACTTCAAGGTTCCTTCCGCTGACCACAGGTTTTTACTTCCCTCTGAATAATTTACTTTTCTTTCTCAGTAGAAGTGGTAAAAAGGGCAAAGTAGAGAATATTTTAGTCAATGGTAAAGTATGTTTTTGGCTTTTTTTTTTTTTTTTGCTTCCCTCAAGGAAAGAATATGTTTCTGCATACATTGATTACATTTTCAACACCTCTGTAAAGGCCGTTTATGAGGAATTTCAGAGAGGATTTTATAAAGTCTGTGACAAGGAAGTACTTTTCAAACTTTTCCAGCCTGAAGAACTAATGACAGCAGTGGTTGGAAATACTGATTATGACTGGGAACAGTTTGAAGAGGTTGGTGATAACCAAAGTGCCCCCACTTCTTCCAAACAACTTCTGTATATTCCCCCTAAAAACCACTTTTCTCTCTTTCTCAAGAATTCACGATATGATCAAGGATACCACAAATCACATCCTACTATACTGATGTTTTGGAAAGCTTTCCACAAATTAACTTTGGAGGAAAAGAGAAAATTCCTCTGTAAGTATAGCTGGATTTATAATTATTTATCTCTTTGAAAGATAAATATTTGCCATGAAGTCATTATTAAATGCTTTTTTACAGTTTATTTATTTAAGTAATCTCTACACCTAACATAAGGCTTAAACTCACAACCCCGAGACCAAGAGTAGCACGTTCTTTCCACGGAGCCAGTCAGGTGCCCCACCATGAAGTCATTATTAATAGTGGGTCACACAGGTTAACAGCAAAGACAGGCTTCCTAAACCAATGTTCTTTCTCCTATATAAGTCTGCTTGCCCATTAAAAAAAAAATGATAATAAAAAAGATATTGCTAGTTGCCTCCTAATCAAGCCTTTACTCTCACATTCCTATCTTTATTTATCTAAGTCCTATGGAATTAGGACCATGTATATTTCTCTAATACTATTTTAGAAATAATGCCAATAGCAATGGCCACTGATGATAATACTAACAGCCTTTATGGTTTGCTTACTCTATGTTGGGCATTGTACTGACCACTTCATATCTGTTACCTTCCTTTATCCTAATAGCCATGTTTCGAGGTACGATACTTATTTTTTTCCTCATTTCAGATCTGAGGGAAAGAGGCTTGATGCATTTAGTAGCTTGCCTATATTCAGATAGCTGGTGCGTGTGAGAAACAGATTCTGAACCCAACAGGCTGATCCAAAGCCAAGGCTCTGAACCACTAAACGGTGGCCTTGTGGTACAAGACCTTCTCTTGGTGGGAACCCTAAGGTTTCCCCAGGACAGATTTAATGACTTACTCTCCACCGCTCGTCCCATTTTTCAGTCATTCTGGAGATATACGCCTTCTTGCTATTTTTGTTCCTCCTGAGGACACTGGAGGACAATTCCAACTTCACAAACCTAAGCTGCTTCCCCACAAGCCCAAACTACCTGTCCAATCTTCTCTCTTAATGGGAAACTTCTGCTTCAGCCCATTCATTCCACTGTCTGTGCATTCAGTGAGTTTACTTATATCTTCCTACCTCTGGCTTTATCTTGGCTTTCCCCCTCTGCCTTGAAAGCTTACCCAACTCCTTTCCTGGAGAACTAACTTGCCAGATGTGACCCCTGTAGTCTATTCCGGCGTCCCCAGCCAGGTGCTGCATCAGTCTCAGGGCCTTCGTTAGCCTCTTCATCTCAAACTTCCTAGTTGAGCTAAATTAAACGTCCACATATCTTGCTCTTCTCTTTTCATGTATGTGATTTTCCCCAGTTAGACCATGAACTCACCAAGGACGAAGACCAGATCTCATGATTTTTCTGTGTTTCACATGGCTCTGTGTGGTTCTCTCTACACAAGGGTGCTCAGTAATATTTATTGAATGAAGTGATTCATTTCTTCCTTTTCATTTTATGTTTTGCTCTTTCTATGAAATATCTTAACCAAAATGTATTCCTTTCTAGTTTTTCTTAAGGGAAATGACAGGCTGCATGTAAGAGACAAAGAAGAAATGGGAATCCTATTTCGCTGTCCCGAAACTTTCGGTGAAACAGATTACCCTAGAGCACTGACCTGCTACAATATTCTGGACCTTCCTAAATATTCTACAATGGAAAAAGTGGAGGAAGCCCTTCAAGTAGCCATCAACAGCAACAGAGGGTTTGTCTCTGTCTAAGTCACAGAGCAACAGTGATCCCAAGAGTTTCTGTGAGGCCTCAGAGCTTCAGGCCCTCATCCTTCGACTCTTCTGTTCTTCCTTAGGTCTAAGTAGCACAAGGGGTTGATAGGTTTTAGGTAGAATTAGTTGACAAATGTTGGGATAAACAATAAAATGATGAATCAAGAGTAATTAAAAAAAAGTAATTTTTAAAAATGAATCAACATTTCTTGATCCCTGAATTTGTTATCAGAATGTTTGCTTTTTACTGAATTATTCCTGAACAATAATTATCATTTAAAAATAAACTGAATATTAAAAGCTAACAGATCTTTTTAAAAATATTGTATATCTAATAAACATTGTCTGCAAATGTGAAAGATATGCTGAAGCTTGAAAAAATAAAAGTAATTCAACATGGTTTTGAGGCATGTAAATGTATATTTTATATTCTAGAATGTCTCTAGAATTTTGATTTTAGCCAACTGCTGAGTAATTTATTTGAAAAATCTAAATGTTAAAGGGTTCATTAATTCTTTGAGTAATTACTTATACTCAATATTGTGTTCCTAGAATTATTCTAAATGCATATATCATCATTTGGTTAAACACTGAGCCCAACAAGGAACTCCTGTCTATTGGTAGTTGGAGAAAATGAAGAGCATGAAATATGTCTTAGCAATATGGCTATGGAATGAATTAAAGAAGGGAGAGAAATATGGCTGTAAGTGGCCAATGAATTTTATAGACCAGTTCTACCTTATATTAAATTTTAAACTGTAAGCTATTCTATAAATGCCTGTTGTTATGGCAAACCATACAGAGAAGCCTTATATCGGTGGCACTTTTGGAAAGGAAAGACCATGGGGTGTAGTTCATGTCGGGGTGGTGATGTGGAAAGAGGGCAGGATCACCAGAGGATAGACAGAACAGAGATAGAGAATTCACTAAAGACACTAGAATGTGAGGGGGTCCATAGGAGCACAAGCCTCAGTGAATCCTAAGATTTATTTTGGACACGTCTGGTTTCTATAATAAATGGAACGGAGGCCCAGATGTATTCTATCTGAATTTTAAGGTAAAAGGTAATCTCTAAATCTCAGGGATCCCTAGGCACTTGACTTTTAGGTTGTATTTTTCAGGCCTTTCAACTCCAACATAAATTTTTCTAATGCAAATGGATGAACTTCTAAACATTTAAGGAAGAGAGCATAGCAATTTTTTTTTAAAGATTTTATATATTTATTTGAGAGAGACAAGGAGAGAGAGAGAGAATGAGTAGGGAGAGTGGCAGAGGGAGACGGAGAAGCAGAGTCCTTGCTGAGCAGGGAGCCTGTGTAGGCTCGATTCCAGGATGCTGGGGTCATGACCTGAGCGCAAGGCAGCCGCTAACAGATTGAGCCACCCAGGCACCCTAGCCTAGTAATTCTTTACATACTCTTCCAGAAAACAGAGGAAGAGGGGTGCCTGGTTGGCTCAGTCAGAAGAGCATGCAACTCTTGACTTGGGGTTGTGAGTTTGAGCCCCACGTTGGGTATAGAGATTACTTAAAATCTTAAAAAAAAAAAAAAAAAAAAAAAAAGGAACAAAGAAAACAGAGGAAGAGGGAACATACTTCCCGGTTAAGTATGATGTTGGCATTACTCTAATGTCAAAACCAGACAAAGATATTACAGGAAAAGAAAACTACAAATATCTCTCATGAACTAAAACACAAAAAACCTTTTCCAAGATTTTAACGTATCAAACATACCCAACAAAATATAAAAAGGATAATACTTTGTGGCCAAGTGGAGTTTAGTCCAGAAAAGGACTTAAAAATCTATTATATCTCACTGTAATAAGACAAAGAAAAATCATAGAATTACCTTAGTAAAGGCAGAAAAAATATTTGACAATTGCAATAGCCACTCATGTATGATATTCTTAGCAAACCAGGACTAGAAGGAAACTTCCTCAACCTAATAGAACCTACAAAAAGCTAACCTTCTACTTAATGGTAAAAGACTAAATGCTTTCCTACTAAAACTAGTAACAAGGCAAGGTTGCCTCTCATCACTTCTAGTACAACATTGTACTAGAGGTACTAGTCCGTGTAAGAGGGCAAAAAAAAAAAAAAAAAAAAGACCTAAAGATTGGAAAGGAAGGCGTAAAACTCTCTTATTTATAGACCACATCGTTATCTGCAGAGGATCCTAAGGGATCTAAAACAAAACTAAACCAAAGCAAAACCTACTAGAAGTGTTAAGTAAATATAGAAAAGTCTCCGGATTCAAGGTCAATATATAAAAATTAACTGCATATGTATTAATAATAATCATAAATTGAAATTTTATAATATCAAAAGATAAATATTTGAGGATAAATGTAACAAAACACGTTAAACTGTACAGTGAAAACTAGAAAATATTGCTGAAAGACATTAAAGAAGCTTTAAATTAATGGGGAAGGGTACCTGGGTTAAGCCTGGGACTCTTGATTTCTGCTCTGGTCCTGGTGTCCACGTCATGGGACCGAGGCCCTCATCTGGCCCTGGGCTCAGCCGGAGCCTCCTTGACACTCTCTATCCGCCAACCGCACCCCCCACCAGGGTGAGTGGACGCACATTCTCTCTCTCTCAAATAAATAAATCAATCTTAAAAAAGAAATTAACGGGTAGAGATATGCTCATGGACCCAAGAATCAGTATTATCTTCCCCAACTGATTTAATTTAGTGAAATCTCAAAATCCCTGCAGTCTGTTTTATAGATATTGATAAACTTATCCTAAAATATATATGTAAATGAGAAGGACTTAAAATAGCCAAAACAAACAAATATAATAGCCAAAACAACACCGAGGAAAGGACAATCGTGGAGCCTTTGAATGAACCTAATTATTTTGAAATTTAATTATAATCTACAGTAATCAAGGCAGTGTGGTCTTAGAGTAAAAATAGATATATAGATCGAGGAGACACAGTAAAAACCATTCCAGAAATAAATCTAATTACCCATAGGCAACAGAGTTTTGACAAAGACCCTAAGGCAATTCAGTGGTGCAACTGCTATAATTACAAAGACTAACAATACCAAATGTCCTCAAGGGTACAGACGGACTGGCACTCCCATAAATTGCTGGAGAATGCATAGCACTTTGGAAAGGTCTGGTAGTTTCTTATATCATAGCCACGTATGTTATTTACCATATGATACAGCAATTCCATTTTTAGGTGATTTACTCACAAGAAATGAAAACAGTTATCCATCCCAAGACTTGCTCACAGTCATAGCACCTCTATTCACTGTAGCCCCGAACTGTTAAGAACTGAAATGTCCATGAATTGGTGAATGGATGAACAGCTAATCGTTTTATACCCATACGTCATAATAACATTCAACAACAACTACTAACCAACTACTGGTGAGACACGGGATTAATCTCAAAAACATTATGCTACGCGGAGAAAAAAACAGACACAAAGACGGCACAGGTTGGACTCCATTTGTAAGGAATTCTCGAAAAGGCGAACTGTACTGACAGAAAGCACAGCAGCGCTTGCCAGGCACCGCGGTGTGGGCGGAGGGACTGACCGCGTCGCTCTCGATTTCAGTTTCCTCGCGGACCTGCGGCGGAGCCCGAGACCGAACGCTGAACAAACCAGCTTTCCTTACCACAATAATTCCTGGAAATTCTGCAGGTCCGCCTGTGTCAGTGCTCCTCCTAGTGGAACTGCAGTGTTTCTTCCAAGGCCACCAGGTCCAGGCGTTCAGGTGGCCACGGCTCGCCCGGGGACACCTCCTCAGCCCTGCCCACCCACCTCGTCATCTGTCAGCACCCTGTTTACGCTGGCAGTCTTCCAAGCCCTCCGTGACCCGCTCGAGTTTCCCTTTCCTTTTCCATTCCGCCCCCTAACAAGAACAACGGTTTCGTTTCCTAGCGGAACTGCGGGCTCCGCCCCCAAACAGCACGTTGCGAGCCTGGCGTCTGAGCGGGGGCGGAGTAGGGAGGCTGCGGTTCCTCGACGCCACTGCGCTGTCCGCTAGCTCCGGCTGCGCACCGCTCCGCCGTGGACGGTTTTCTCGGGGGCTCCCTCTCCTTCGGGGGCTCCCTCTCCTCCGAGGACCGGAGAGCCGAGGCGCGGCCGTGGAGCTCGGGAAAGTGGCGATGGAGCAGAGGCCGCGAAGGAGAGCTCGGGGCGGAGTGCGCCCGGTGCCCGGGCCGGTTCCCCCGTCGCGACCGGCAGCGCCGCGGCGTGCCGCGGAGCCGCCGGATACTCAGCTCTGGCTCTTCCCCAGCGCCGCGGGCCTCCGTAGGGCGCTGTCCCAGAGGATCGAGGCGACGCGTCAGATGTGCTGCACGCGCGGGCGCCTCGTGGTGTTGGAGCGCGGCGGGGCCGGCGTCGAAGTCCACCAGCTGACGGCGGGGAGCGACGGCGCCAAGAAGCCGAGTGAGTGCGGCGGGCAGTGTCCCCTCGGCCCTCCCGTCTCGGGCTGGGGGTGTGGGGGTGTGGGGGTGGGCGGGCCGGGGCCCCCAAGTGCAGCGCCTGCGGAGCGGCCCAATGGTCGGTGTGGCGGTCCTTCTCTAAACGAGAAGGGACGCGCAGGAGGGGACCCGACGCTGCAGCGGCCTGCGGTGGCTGCAGAAACGCGCCGGGCCGAGTGGCTTTTGAATTTCGCGCGTGCGAGCGCCTGAGCTCCCCCTTATCCGCGTTCCCATTTGGCGCGGAGTTTGCAGGATGGTGGCGAGAACTGGGTCGCGCACTGTGCTAGTTGCCCGCGCAGAGGGAGCGCGTGTCCAGGCCCATCTTCTTAGCCAGTCCGCCTTTAGCATTGGTTTCTGTTAAAGTTTACTTTTCACTTACTCCTTTCTAGAACACACCAGCTCCGATTTTGTGAGCCTTTGGAGAATATAGTTCTCTTGTTCTCAACGATAATATCTTACATACGCAAACGATTTCAAGAATGCTTTCAGTTGCACTTGTCCGAGGTGGTCATCTCCGTAGATGAGGTCAGGAACTGTGGTTCGATTTTACAGGTGGGGGAAAGCAAATGGCGACATTCTTAATCTTGGAAATTTTGCCTGTTGTTGAGTGAAGAAAATGGTATTTTACAGGTCATTACGCTTTTAACTCGGAAGAAGTCCAGCATCTTTTTTTCTATTGATCGTTTGCATTCCCTTTTTGGTGAACTGCCTCTTCATATCTTAGATTGGCTTTTTAAAAATTGAGTTGTTAATCTTTTTCATATTTATTTGAAAGTTATTTGAATATTGGCGTAAGAATAGCCTTGGTCCGGTATAGACGTTGTGATGTTTTTCCCAACTTAACTTTAGCTGATGTTATTTTATAGCCTCCTTCATCAGTCTTTTCTGTTAAGGCTTATAGATTTTGTGTTACAAAGCTATCCACATTCAAGTTTTTTTTAATTTATTCATATTTATAGCAATTTTAAGCTTTTACTTATTTTTTAAAGTAGGCTTCGTGGAGCCCAATGCGGGGGCGGGGGGGGGGGTTTGAACTCATGACCCTGAGATCCAGACCTGAGTTTAAATCAAGAGTGTGGGTGGGGCTTAAGCAGCTGAGCCACCCAGACACCCAGGCTTTTATTTTTAAAGTTAAAATTTTGGATGCACTTGAAAATTATTTTGATTTAAGGAGGTAGGGGAATCTAGATTTATTTGTTTCTCCAAATGGCTCGTCTGATGTCCCAGTACCTTTTTTGAGTAACCTTTTTTTTTTCTACCCGGCCCTTGAGTAACTTTTTTTTTTTTCCCAAATGATTGGAAATGCTGACCTCTGAAAAATATTAGTCTGTTTAACTATTTATTCTTTATTACCAAACTGTTTTGGTTCTCATAGCATTTCTGATATGAAGGTTTGTACTTTAAGATTTTTATATGAATAAATCTTATTTGGTTAGAACCGAAAAGTAAAACAAAGTCCCACATCCAATGTTTGTGAACAGATTAAATGAGATAAGAGTAAATGGTAACTGGGGACAATTTTTAAATCTCTTAACTTTTAGGAAGGGCTAAATATGCAATAATGCCAATAAAAATTCTTTGAGCAGCATCCCTCCTGAACACAGTTCCTCAAACATAATTCTTCCTTTTAAAAATATAGAACTTGGCTTCTACATGGAGCAATTAGGAGAGTTTTATTGTTGTTATTCGTTTTGTATTTGGAAAAAGTATATCTCAAAATACACAATATATTTTCTTTTAAAATGAGTTATGTCATCCAGATACTGTTATATTTTCTTACACTTTTTCATTTCTTTTTTTTTTTTTTTAGATTTTTTTTTTTAAGATTTTATTTTATTTATTTGACAGAGAGGGAGAGACAGCCAGCGAGAGGGGGAACACAAGCAGGGGGAGTGGGAGAGGAAGAAGCAGGCTCCCAGCAGAGGAGCCTGATGTGGGGCTCGATCCCAGAACGCTGGGATCACGCCCTGAGCCAAAGGCAGACGCTTAACGACTGAGCCACCCAGGCGCCCCTAGACTTTTTCATTTCTGTCACTTCAAATTTAGTTTCTCTATCTCAATTTATTAAACAGGAATCTAAAAGCAAATATTTAATTGGTTATTTTAAAACTATATTGAATTTGTTTTACTTTATTTTTTTTAGAGGGGGGAGGGAAAGAAAGGTAAGCAGTCTCTACGCTCCTCCATTTCATAATCCTGAGATCATGACCTGAGCTGAAATTAAGAGAGACACATAACGACTGAGCCACCCAGGTGCCCCCAAACTATATTCAGTTTAAAACAAAGTATGAATTAGTGCTTTCCCAAGTTGAAAAAAATCCGTGGTCAAAACAGTAGTCATTGCTAATTTGCTTTTCTTCTTGAATTTTTCTTTAAAGAGAGGTTCATGTTAAGCCAAACATTGTCTAGTTGAAATTTTTTTCCAGGTGTTTTAAGTGTATTTTAATGAAATAATAACAGTGGGTTATAACCAGAGTGATGATAGTTCCTCATTGGATTTGCTCTGCAGAGTGCATTAAGTTAGGAAAAAAAATGAAGATACATTCCGTGGACCAAGGAGCAGAGCACATGCTGATTCTATCCTCAGATGGAAAACCATTTGAGTACAACTATAGCATAGAACATGCAAGGTAGGGAACTTTTTCTTTTATTAAAAAGTATTTAAAATTTACTCAAAAGGCAATCATAATTTTTGTAGGAAAATGTTACTTTATATGATCCTTGCCCCTTGCTTTACATAGTGGCTCTTAAGTAAACAATTCTGAAATGACCAGTGAATTCCATCAGTGAATTACAACCAAATTATGTCCCAAAGACATTGTGTCTTGCTTTGACATTTAAAAGAAATGATCATTAGTCTGCCTCACCCCAAGTTGGACTTCCACATTCAGTAATTCATTTACCCCTCATAATAATCCTGTGAGTTAATTACCAGAGATAAAAGTTTTCAACATAGGAGAAAAATATATTATCATGGAATGATTTGTGAGACTTTTTCCTAGTACATCATGTGAATTAGAGCTTATTTTCATCTTGTATTATTTCTGTATCATACAATTATTGTTTGCAAAAGAGACTTCAATCATCTTGATTACAGTTATATAGTGCACATTATTTTCCTTTTAAACCATCAGTTAAAACACTCGTAGTATTTTTTGTAATTTTAGATATACTGAATATGAAGCAGTAAATTTAAATTTTTCCTTGAGCTTCAATCCCAATTAAATACAGTTAATAATTTTAACATTGATGTTGTGACTTCCATTATGGTGATTTACATAAAATATATTTTCTTTCATCAGGTTTCAATGCATTTTACAAGAAAAAAGTATAATTCAGATCGCATGTGGAGATTATCATTCTCTTGCACTCTCAAAAGGTACTTGTCTGGAATATGGTTTTTTAGAGGGAATAAATGTATGTATCTGTAGAACTAGTAAAATGTATATGCTTCACCTTGTAACAGACAAAAATAATGGTTTTGAATTTGATATAATTCAGGGTACTTGTTCTTTTCTTTAACGTAAGCTCTAGGCCCAACATGGGGCTTGAACTCCCGACCCTGAGATAGAGTCGATAAAGAGTCACATGCTCTACCGACTAAGCAGCCAGCCACTCTAAGGCACTTGCTACAAAATAAGAAAATTTTTGGTTGTATAAAATCTTCAGGTTCCCATATTTACTGTTCGTACATTATACTCTGTCAAATGACAAGACTAAAACCGTTTAGTAAAGAATTTGATACCCTTTGTTTGAGGATAGACAATCAGTGCGTCACAAGCAGTGGAGCACTCTTCTGGGAGGAGTTTGAGCAAGAGAAAGTTTTACAGACGTTAGAGGTCACAGTGCAGAAGTAGGGCATGGTTGGTTGGGATTGCATATCTAACTTTACTTAGATCAGGGAGCAAGGAAATAAGCACACAGCCCAGAGTTAGCTTCATGTTTGGGGATTACTGGATGGATATATGTTGTTTCTGGTCAAGCAGAACGTTTCAAAGAACATGTAAGTCAGTTTGCTGACATGGCACCCTGGGCTCCATCTGGACCTTAGGGATTTATTTCAACAGTTCCATGTTTTTATTTTTCAAATAAGAAACAATGAAAATATTCTGAATAATCAGAATCATTCTGGAAACAGGACCAGGCTATGCTTTTCTAGAACCTTCTTCACTTTTCCTAGCACTCTTTCAGCTCCCTTGACAGCTTAGAATCCCTTGGGTCTGCTCTTGTGGCCAGTTTGCAGGCCTTTGATGTGTTCCCACATTACCATTTGAATTCAGGGATCCTCCCCAGCCTTTATTATGTCCTGCTTCTTATCAGACACCATAATGGTGGGAAATGAAAGCAGTGAATGTAGATTATTTCCTAAAGAAACTTGACCAGGGAGGAATAATTATAACACGATGGTGGTAGATGGGAATTCAGGGTCAAGGAAGAAAAATTTTTTTAATACATAGGACATACAAATAAAATAAAGGGAAACTGGGATAAAAGGGAAGTACATAATCCAGAACTTCACCTGCGTTGAAGGCCCTGTTGAAGTTTGAGAGTATGTACTTGCATTGGAAAAAATTGACCTGGTCGTTTGACTTCATTCATGAACACACACTTCATGATGATTATCTACTCTGTTCAGGTTATAAAGGTAAAACACACTGTGTCTTCCAGAAGCCTAGAGTCTAATGATCTGGGGCAAAAGAGATATTCAGAGTTTATTACTGGTAAATCATAAAATCTAGGAAGAACGAAAGTTGGGGAAGCAAGAAAGAGAACTGATCGTTTCATCATTATATTCCTAGTGGCTGGTAGGCACGTGGTAGTTACATTTGAGGGAAAGGTTCTGCCTCCCACCAGAATCTGCATAGTATCTTGCAAAGAGGTGCTCAGTAAGCATTAATTCTCTGATACGTTTTTTTCAGACTCTGATATTGTCAACTCCATTAGATAACACCTAAGACCATTTCTTGAAAAATATCCTCCATGTATTCAGTTAACAGAAGAAGATGTAGACTCTTTCAAGATACTGTGCTATAATTTCAAATGTATACATTATCTAGAATCTTCAGGCACATGAACAGAGTGGGTGGGCAGAAGGAAAACATTAATTTTAGGTTTTATTTTCCCAGATGTAGAATGTGTCTGGTTTTCGTGGGCCCATTTCTTGAGTTTGATTATAGTACGGTCAGGTAGCTTCATTCTACTTGTGTTTGTTTGGGCTGCTATAACAAAAATCCCATAGATTGGCTGACTTAAACAGCAGAAATTTCTTTCTCCCAGTTCTGGAGGCTGGAAGTCCAATTCAGGGTGCTGTCAGATTTGGTGTCTGTGGAGGGCCCATCTTCTTACATGGCGGAGAGGGGAAGAGAACTCTCTGGAATCTCTCTTATAAAGGCACTAATCTCATTCTTGAGGGCTCCATCCTGATGATCTCAGCTAATCCTAATCACCTCCCAAAGGTCCACCTCCTAATACCTTCACATTGAGGCTTAGGATTTCAACATGTGTATTTTTGGAGGGGACATGACTATTAAGAAGCCTACGATCTAGTGATGTGGGGCCAAGGGCGGTGTTCAGGATTTATTGCTGGTACATCACCCTCTAGAAAGATAAGATCGGGGAAGCAAGGACACAAACTGTACCCTTTGAGGCAGGAGGTAAGGAAGTATAACTGTTCTTGCTAAAGAGAAGATTTCTAGTTTTTCTGTCTCAGACATACAGGAAGTTGAATGTAAGAGGCTGAGAGTATAGTATGGGTCACATACATAATGCTCTAAGGGAATGTCTCCTGCACTTTAAACTTAATAAGGCAGCATTTTGTTTGTTTATGTCAAGGTGGTGAGCTCTTTGCATGGGGACAGAATTTACACGGCCAGCTTGGAGTTGGAAGACTGTTTGCCTCAATCCCCACACCACAGGTTGTGGAGCACCTCTCAGGAGTCCCCTTGGGTCAGATTTCCGCGGGAAAAGCCCACAGCATGGCCTTATCCATGTCTGGAAACGTTTACTCGTGGGGAAGAAATGATTTGGGACAACTAGGCTTGGGCCACACTGACGGTATGGAAATATTTTCAAGTTCGCATTATCACACGTATTTGTTAGGTAAGAGATGAATTTAACATAGGCCTCCCTGTGAAAGATGGTTCAGAGTTTCACTGTCATTGGTGCTGTTCTTCCTGGTTATCTCTGTCTTCAGGGCGGAGGCAGTCTAGGAGATGTGCATAGTGTGGAGAGTGTTGCTGTGATTGAGATATGTGTCAGGGTTGTGTGGGCCAAGGGAAAGAGCATTGCACTGATGGGAATACCTGGGTTCTGCTTCCCACTCTGCAGTTAATCAATGGCAGGGCCTTGCTGAATCACCTAACTTTTCTAGGCCTTATTTTCTTTTTCTATAAAGTAATGCGTTTGGATGAAATGACCTCCGAAGAGCCTGTGCACTTAAGTGTCTGTTAATATAAGTATATCCATATTAAGACTAAAGGATACTAATGATGTCTTTAGAAACTCACATATTCTAATCTTAGTCTATAAGGTATTCTTTGTATCTGTACACACAGATATGGGGAAAAAACTGTAATTCCCGTTATCGAACTACTTCCACAAAGCAGATGGCAAACTTTCTCAGGATCCCAAATACCATCTTGGAGTTTTCAGGTGTGGCACACTGCCGCTTTATCAGCTGTGGTAACGCCCTTGTTTCCCCTGGGTTACTGGTCATACACTGCATCTTTCTCCAGCATGGTCCACTGCTAATCACTCAGGAGAAACCATAGTCAATGTTAGAAAAATATTCAAGGGAGGGAAAGGAATAAAGAGCAGTTAAACTCTTTTTGCTGAACCTCTAAGTGCTTTGACAAGGAAATCATGAGAAGAAAGGAAAGGTAGTGTGGGACATGGATACTGTAGTAGAGAATTTAAAAGAAAAAAAAAGAATCTTTATGTTCATTAAAAGGGTGATTTTAGTTGGGAGTTGGAACTACCAGATATGCTGCAATTAAAGTTAATCAAGTTAGGCTAAAAGGAGAAGAGTGGGTTCTGGGAAGTGGTTTGACACTTTCACATATGAGTTCTCCCATGTGTGGCCCTTTGAGCACTGCCTCACCCCCAGTTTTAGGCCAAAATAAATACACCAACACAGAGGCCTTTCTTGTCAGAAGGTGTTGCGAACCGTGGCTGCCAGCTGAGAGACAGTCCAGGTATGTTCCTAGTAGCACTGAATTCCAGCGCACAAGTCAACGTTCTCTTTTGATCATCAGCTGTTCTTTTCCTCTCATAGGTGAAGATTTTCCTTCCCTTATTGAAGCACTGGACGATCAGAAAGTTGAATTTCTCGCTTGTGGTGGCTCTCACACTGCCCTGCTCACAACGGTGCGTGTATCATTGTCTCTCCGATGATAATTCTGGAAGAACTTTGTAGTGGGGAAAGCACAAAATACCTTGGTGTGGGTACTTAGTATTTCCCTGGGAAGAAGGGTCACTTCCTACATGCAGGATTTTCCTCCTGATAATTTGCGGGCTTTGCTTTGACAGTCTTTTTTTTTTTTTAAGATTATTTATTTTAGAGAGTATGTGCACATGAGCCGGGGGAGGGGCAGGAGAGAGAGTGAGAGAGAAGCAGACTCCCCATTGAGCATAGAACCCAATGCGGGGCTTGATCTCATGACCCTGAAATTATGACCTGAGCCGAAATCAAGAGTTAGACACTTAACCAACTGAGCCACCCAGGCCCCCCGATAGTCCTTTATTAATTATTCACCAATGCCTTTTCACCAGTGAATATTCCTTTTATTAATTATTCAGTAATATTACTGAATTCAATAATATTTTATTAATTATTAAATAATATTACTTACTGTTGTATTTCTGTAGAATCTGATAAGTTTTCTTTCTTTAGGATGGGCTGGTATTTACTTTTGGAGCTGGAAAATATGGGCAACTCGGTCACAATTCCACACAGAATGAGTTAAGACCCCGTTTGGTGACTGAGCTCGCTGGGAATAGAGTGACCCAGATAGCATGTGGAAGGTAAGTTGTGAAGTGTCCATGAAAATTGATGAAATCCATATGATAAATTTAGATAGGTAGTTTAGTAAAACTTCCATCAGTTTTTTTGACTGAGATAAAAGTATCAAACATTTTCACATGGTTGAAGGGTGGGTGAAGATGCTTAATTTACATTATTAGATAATAATCTTCATTTTAGTGTATGTATTTATTTTCATTGATTTTTTAAAAAAATATTTATTCAGATAATCTCTACACCCATTGTGGGGCTAGAACTCACAACTCCAAGATCAAGAGCCACATGTGTCTCAGACTGAATAAGCCAGGGGTGCTCTGCTTTGATTTTTTTTTCCTTAATGAGAAAATTTATTCATTTTCTGTTGCCCCTTTAGCGAAATATTTTTTTTTACTGTTCAAGCACACTTTCATCTTTAAGAAAAATATGTCATTTATTTGGGATAAAATAAATGTGAATCACAAAGAATTATTCATTGATGTAATCACTTTCTCACAACCTCTCAGAGGCCAACATACTAAGTTACTATAATTCTTTCAGAGTGATCCAAGTGGAAGATGAGACAAAGTCAGTGGTGGTTTAGAATATTCTGATAAGTTTGCCTGTCACGCTTTTTTTTTTTTCTTTTTTAAATGAAAGTAGAAAAACTTGCTCAAACTCCTTGGCTTACTTAGTTATTCCTTGAACATCACTGAGTCCACTTTATCACCAGTGGGATTTTGGGTTGTGGTGAGGTTAAGAAATCTTTCCAATCAGATACACTTACTCTTCTTTTGGGCAATATTTTTCTCATTAAACACAAGTAAATTCAGGTTCTGTCTGAATATTGGCTTCATGTGTTTATCAAAATCTTTTGTGTAAAAAACTCGTATATGTACTTTGTCTATAGACCTATTCTTTTATGATCCTGGAGTAAAATTACGTAAATGGATATTATGAAAGTAGACCAGATTATTGGGATGGCATGATTCTCTGCATTCAAGGGAACATTATCACCATTTTGGATTTTTCGTAACACACATTCCTTTAAGTAGCTACGTATTAGAAGAGGAGTCTCGTGTAAGAGATACCTTAATACAAACCAGGGGAGTTCCCCTAACAACACAGGAGAATTCACTGGAAAGATGCTCAGAACTCACTGAAAGCTGTTAAAGTCATATTCACATTTATTTAAAAAAATGTATACAAATTAGAACCAGTCAAAGGAAGCGATGTATAGGACAGAGTCCAGGAAGAGTCCAAACGAGGAGCTTCTCTTGTCCAGTCCCCTTGAAATCATGGACAGAATGGTATTACCTCCTCCCAGCCCAATACAGGACAATGTGTAGAGTATTGCCATCCAGGGAAGCTCACCCAAGTCCAGAGTTATTGGGGTTTCATTGCTTAGTCATGATTGACTGAATCATTGCCCCTGGCGGTGCACTCAACTTCCAACCTCGCCTTCCAACCTCTCCCTCCCAGTAGGTTGGGCTTCCATGCAGCCAGAGGGGCCCTTCCTGAGGCACCTGGGTAAACTGTTATGGGTGATCTCAGGATCTTGCCATGAATAACAAAGACTCTCCTATCACCTGGGAAATTGTAAGGGCTTAGAGGTTACCTCCCAGGAACTGAGGACAAAGGCCAAATTCTTACATTCTAGAGTGGGAGAGGCCCTGGAGCAAATTAGTAAGGGAAGCATTATGGTAAAGGTCTTTGGGAAGTAGAGGGAGCTCAGAAAGGATCATCTAATTCCAATCTTCTAGGATGGGGAGAGGGGGCACTCAGATGGCTTCCAAGAGGTGGCGACTCTCAAGCCAAGGCTTGAAAAAGGAGTAGCAAGCAAGGGGAGCTGCTTGTTCCTGACGGAGGGAATGCCTCTTGCCAAGGCCCAGCATCGTGGCCTTGAGCGGATGGAGGGATTCCAAAATCATTTGAGCCACACATTAATGTTATCTTAGTTTCCAGATGGCTAATTTCATCCCCTGGGAGTTGGTTAACTAGTTTCACTCACTGGGTAACCTAATTTCAGCAGTTTACCATGTTGCTGCATACTGTCTTCCTTGTAGATAATTGAGAATTGACCGTATGTGCTTTTATTTAATAGGCGGCACACACTTGCCTATGTTTCTGATTTGGGGAAAGTCTTTTCTTTTGGTTCTGGAAAAGAAGGACAACTGGGAAACGGTGGAACACATAATCAGCTGATACCACTTCCCATGAAATTGCCATCAAATGAAGAACTCAAATTTGGTAAATTTTGTAGGAGCACAGGATTTGGCATAAATACTGCTGTCAAGAAACTGATTTTTCTGTGTGTAATGTGACAAGGGAAAAAAATGTATGACTATGAAGGGAGTTTTTCTAAACATTGGTTTCATTTTTTTTACTTGTAAAGAACTTAAAATATTCAGTGTAATTAATGAAGTCAAAATAACCATTAGTTTTCTCTTACCCCTTCACATTAAGATTAATGTGGACCTAACATGATAGAACATAAAGTAGATTCTGTGGCTTCAGAGGCATATGCTGCAGGAGACCTATTAATTCCATGGCGATTGGTTTTCTTACCTGGTAGCTGACTCACAATCATGTAAAGCCCCGAGAATGACGAGCAGCTGACATATGCCAGGCACTGTAACTGTGCTAACCCCTTACATGTATTATCTCACCTGTCCTTTAGCAGTTCTGCGAGATGTGTGCTCTCAGTCTCGTTTTCCCTGAGGGTACAGAGACTTGCAGGGTGAAGGGTTAGCCAGTAGTGGTTTGGCTGGATTTGAACTGTGGCCTGAGTCACACAGAGCTCCGAAACGCTGCTATAGAAACTGCCTCAGAGTGCTTGGGTTACTTCTGAAACCTTCGTGGTGACCCAAGGTACCAGAATTCTCTTAAATTCTTCTGGGAAGATGAACAGTAGGATTATTTCTTTGAGCAGTTCATATATTTCTTACCAGCCATCTAGACTTTTGAAGTACTTACATTCTTTACAGCCAGTGGTTACTGGTTAAATCTTGAGCTGTAGAATATGGCTTTTGGTAATGAGAGCTGAATTAAACCAGGGATCAGTGAACTAATCGAATACTGGTTTGACTATTTTATATATAAGCATTTACAGTAATTATGTATGGCAAACTGATGTCACCTGTCAACCTTGCAGATTACCTGTGTTTGCCAACTAGACTTTACTCTGAAGGAAATGTATATTTCTGCTTCATGGGTGGGAAATGTGTAGAGTGTTTGTGTATCAAAAAGAGAAAAGGACGAAGTTTAAGAAGAATCTGAAATGATTTAAATTGAGTGTGCATGTTTGGGCCGGTCACTGTCTGCCCTCTTACTTTCTGTGTCTCCCTTTCAGAAAGCCGTACTTCAGACAAGGAGTTAGTCATGATTGCTGGAGGGAATCAAAGCATTTTGCTCTGGATGGGAAAAAAGGTAAAAGTAGATCTCTAGAGGTTTTATAACTTGGTATTTTAGGCACACTGAAGGTTCAGGATCCCAGTGTGGTGAATTCCAAAGTCATCTAGTTCCTAAACTGACCTTTAGGGAATAGCTAAACATTATGGATCCTTTATTGTCAAAACTACACAGTAAGTATTGACTCACAGAAATCAGCAGATTTCTCTCTGGTAAATGTCAAATCAGATTTCCTTAGATCTTTCCTTTGCCCTGCCAGTGGTACACGGTTGGTATCCTAGCTAACCTTCAGGTTGACATTCTAAAATGATTTTTCTGGCTAGTACTAAAAAAGACCCGAGGTTCATAGGCCTGTGAATCGTGACTTCATAACCTCCTCACCATACTTTGCTGAGGCAAACCCAAGTTCCTCCCATTCCTACACAAATGTTCTTCCCTTGAGGCTGTGTGGTGTTCACTTTAATCTGATTATATTTATAGGATGTGCTGAGTGTTGAGCACTCAGAAAAATTTACCTTGGATTTAAGCCCCTTGGACAAGAAGTTGACAACCAGGCAAATGATAGATTATTTCCTGGTAAAATCTTACTTCAGGATTTCCCACAGCTATATTATCCATATTTAAAAATTAGTATTACCCTGTATCCTTAGAATGTGCCTAAAAGTTGGATACTTGTTTCTGTGGTGTCTAAATGCTGTGTTTTACTTGCTTGTTTGTGTACAGAATCCCTATGTTAATCTGAGGAGGAAAATTCCTACATTGAACGAAGGGACCGTAAAGAGGTGGATTGCCGATGTGGGGACTAAACAGTGGCAAAACACAAAAAGGTACAGCCCCTGTGTTTCTCTGCTTCATATAGTTCTGTAAAGTAGCCTTTCCCCTGACTGGTTCTGCACAATACAGAGACGGGAGGTTTTGTGGTCCACGATGGTCCCTCAGGCAGAGATCTTCAGAGAAACGACCCATTGTGTGTGTTTGTGTGTGGGTGGAGACAGATTTATTTTTAAGGAGTTGGCTTATGCAGTTGTAGGAACTGACAGGTGAAAGTAGGTATGCAGGCCAGCAGGCTGGAGACCCAGGGAAGAGTTAATACTGCAGCTGGGGTCCAAAGGCATTCTGGAGGCAGAATTCTCCATGCCTGCCACCTTTTTCTCTTCAGGCCTTTGATGATTGGATGAGGCACACCCACATTATGGAGGATGACCTGCTTTACTCAGAGTCTGTTGATTTGAACGTGAATCTCCTCTAAAAAATATCTTCACGGCAATATCTGTATTGGTGTTTGGCCAGATATTTGGGTGCCATAGCCTAGCCAAGTTGACACATTAAAATTAAACACCACAGCTAACATGTAAGCTCCGCGAGGGCAGCTGTCTTCACTGGAGGACTTCTCTGGATCTCCGATATGTTTGCATATATTGTGACTGTTCGTAGTAGGAGGTACCCCTATGTCATTTCCCAGCCCTCTTTGACCTAAGAACCACTTGTCTGTGGACCTCTTCACAACTGAACAGTGTGGGCAGTCTTGCTCAAAATGATACGACTCCTACCATCTTTACAGATTATACTTCTACAAACGTTTCCTTTTAGAGATATTTTTAGCTGTGGTTTTCTAATTCTGAAAAGTAGTTGTATAAAACAGCTGCATCATAGCCTGCATAGACGATCAAGAACTGTGCTGGTGACTGTCCTTACCTTGCTGAGCGCTGAGTAATGTGTGGAATTGTCAAAACACCGTGTCGTACTCCTGAAACTGAGATGACATTCTACGTCAACTGTACTTCAATAATTTAAAAAAATCTACTCGTGCTATTATTTCCAAGATGGAACTGAGCCTACCCTCCTCAGCCCCATCCTCCCATTTAATTTCTGGTATTTTTGTTCTGTTCCGCTTAAGTGGAACAGAAATAAATAGGGCTTGGGTGGGTTGGGAATGTCTTACTTATTCGAGGAAATACCCTACGTCCATCCTTTCCCTCTTTCCCTGTGGTTTCTCTGAGTACATACGTTTTCATTACTCGTACTTGCCACTGAAATTTCGAGATTGGGAAAATGGAATAGACTTTTCGATGCCCAAGGCAAAATGCAAACAAATCAGAGACAGAGGAGTTCGAAGGACGCTGAGGAGATGTTTTATGTATCATATCTCATGCTGTAAGGAGGCATACACTAGGATTTGTTTTAACCACCATCTTATTCCTAATACAGGGAAATCAGAGAGATATTTTCATCTTCTGCTTGTCTGACTGGAAGTTTTTTAAGGGAAAGGTAATCTATATATAATATATTTATAAAGTTTAAGATCCTGTTAAAAATACTGTGTACAGCGTAATGACTGTAGTTAATAATGGATTGTATATTTGAAAATTGCTAAGAGAGTAGATCTTGAACGTATTCATTATTGAAAAAATTGGGGAGTACTTGGGTGGCTCAGTCGGTTAATTGTCTGCCTTTGGCTCAGGTCATGATTCCAGCGTCCTGCGAAGGAGTCCTGCATTGGGCTCCCTGCTCAGCGGGGAGTCTGCTTCTCCCTCTCCCTGCTCTTGTGCTCTTGCTCTCTCTCAGTCCCTCTCAAATGAATAAATAAAATCTTTATAAAAAAAGGAAAAAAAATATTTTGCAACCATATGTGGTGATGGATGTTAGCCTTATGTGATAATTATTTTGCAATATATACATATGTCAATTCATTATGTTGTACACACCTGAAACTAATATGTTATATCTCAATTGTATTTCAATAAAAAAATGGAAGACTGTAAGAAAATGGCATGAGGGTAAAATAGTTCACTGTCTCTTTAAAAATTAACTTTAAAAAAATTTTTATTTCTATTTGTTCTCGAGAGAGAGAGCACATGCGCACATGTGTGCGGGGTGGGAGGCAAGAGGGAAAGGGAGAGAGAGAATCTCCACTGAGTGTGGAGCCCAACATGGGACTCGATCCCACAACCCTGAGATCATGACTTCAGCAGAAATCAAGAGTTGGATGCCTAACTGACTGAACCACCCAGGCACCCCTATAAATTAACTTTTTTTAATGAAAGCAAATACATGCGCACTGTAGAAAATGTCAAAAATAAAGACCTGTGACTGAAAAAAATGAAAGTCACCCATAATCCATCACTTAAGAGGAATAGCTTTCGTGTATATATCTTTTTTTGTGCAAATTTATTGTTTTACTAAAAATGTGATTATGTTATTTTATACATTACTTTATACTTTATGCATTTGTCCATTTTCTATTTTATTCAGTTTATATTATTCAGTAGTTTTTTTTACGTCACTGTAATGGCTGCATGGTATTCCATGGGAATTAATTTATTTAACCATTTCCTATTGCAAGGTGTTAACATTTCTTTGAATTTTTACATATGAAAGAATGACGTTGCACCTCTTTTCCTAAATATTTATATAATATTTATCTTAACAATGCTATCTATTTTGAGATACTAAATATTTGCATTATTTTACAAAGAATGTGTCCTATTTCTAAGACATTGAACATAAATATGTTAAGAATAAATGTAATTCACCTGAAGATACTTAAACACTTCATTAGTGATTTTCTTTCTTTTTTTTTTTTAAGATTTTATTTATTTATTTATTTGAGAGAGAGAGAAGACATGAGCAGGGGGAGAGGGAGAAGCAGGCTCCCCGCTGAGCAGGGAGCCCAAGACCAGGGGCTCAATCCCAGGACCCTGGGATCATGACCTGAGCCAAAGGCAGACGCTTAACTGACTGAGCCACGCAGGCGCCCCTCATTAGTAATTTTCTGTTGCAACCCTAAGAATTTACTGCTCTGAAGCCCCTTCATCTTTTTGAAAGATTTATTTATTTATTTATTTATTTGAGAGAGGGAGATCGAGCACGCGATGGGGGGGCAGAGGGAGCGGGAGAGAGAATCTTAAGCATGTTCCATGCTTAGTGTGGAGCCCAAGGTGGGCTAAATCATGTATGACCTGAGCCAAAATCGAGTCAGTTGCTTAACTGACTATGCCACCCACGCATCCCTGAAGCCCGTTTTTTTGATCCTGACTTTCAGTTCATGTAACTGGGAGAAATTGTCATTTTTTTTTCAGAAATGGGGAAAAACCTCTTTTTTGTGTGTGACTTTTTTTTTTAAGTAAATGTTTAAGATACAATAATATCTGAGTTAAACTTGGATAGTATATATATTGTTAACATTGTCTTGGTATTTTTTAGCCTTTTAGAAATAATCATAAGTGGTCAATTACATTTTCAATTGAATTTGTATTTAGCCAAATTATCTTTATTGTAAAGTTGAGGGAAAAAGTAATTTTATTGAAATGAAATAAGATTTATAAGAAATGCTTCATCTGTATAAATAATCTGATAATTTAATTTTTAAGTGTCCTGTTCCGTTTACTTAGATCTACTTTTAAATTTATCTTCCTTCTATAGAAAAGCTGCAGAAACGATGCTTATTCACTTGGACTTAAATAAAGCAAGAAATGCCTTTAAAGAGTTAACCCAGAAGGACTGGATTGCTAACACGGTGGTATTCTTTAGATTCCTATTTAGAAAAAGAAAATACACTAAAGCATTCTTCTGTAAGAATTCAGACTTTGAGAAGAAATACTTTGTTTCAGGAGAGTCTCTGAGAGCCCGTAGCACATCCAGATTACGTGAAATTCAGACAGCATTCAGGAGTTGGCCCCCTTGGGGCAAAATGGTGGCTCTGGTAGTCACATAGATGACAAATAGTCCAGGTTCATCTGTACACACAAACAGCAAACATACAGACACACCCCTGTACATAGATGCACACGCTCGCTGGAGGGAATTTTGTCAGCTCACGGCTATAAGGAAGATGATTAAAGGATTGGTTGAGATTGATACACTAGGATATGAAACAGCATGTTCTTTACAATTATTTTAAACATAAGTGTAGAAATGAGAACACTTTTGGTGTGAACATCTCTCTTACCGGGGACTACCTGGATTCTTTTTTCTGTGTTTTGTTCTGTTGCACTTCCTTTCTATAGGTTCTAGAATGTTCCTTGGGGGATTGTTGCTTCTTTGTTTCAGTACTGTTACTATTGTTTTTAGGTTTCCCACTTTGCCAGTTGCTCCAAACTTGTTTCCTTTATTAGTTCAGCCTTTCTTGATGTAGCCTTTATTAATTTATTTCTCTGTTCTCTTATATTGGTTGATCTAGGGGTAGTACTTTCTTTGTTCTCTCAGTCTCTTTCCTGGTCTCACCCTGGTTCCTTTTCTCTCTCTCTCTTTCACTTCTTTCTCTCTGGGCCCCTCTCCTCTCTCTTCTCCCTTCCCTTCCCGTTCTCTCCCCTCTGCTCTCTTCTCTCTTCTGTCCTCCCCCCTTCTTCTCATTTGCTCTTGGCCTCTGTTTCTGTACCTCTCATTCTCTTTCTCTTTCTGTCTCCCTGTCATTTCTCCCTCCTTCCTCTCCTGCCTCACCTGCTCTCCTGTTCTATCCTTCAAAACCAGCATTCTGTATCTGAGCTGCAGGGTCTCTTTACACACACTCCTTTCTCTTGAGGGAAGATGAAAAGTTTAATTCTGTTACACTTGGCAGAACCGTGGCCCTATATTAGGGGTCTGAGATAAAATGGATCCTTAATTCCGTACCTTTATCAGGCTCTGAAGCATTTAGTAGGAAGATCACCACTTCTGCATCTGTGGAGGGAAGAGGTTGGGCCAGTTCTTCACGAAAGCTAATTATACCTTTGTTGTGCCAGAACAATACTGTATGATACACAGTCAACATAATCATAGTCTTCCTATTTCAGAGCAGATAGTTGGATCAGAAGACTTGTAACGTTTCTTTCTAGTTTGAGATTTCTGTCACACAGATTGACAGACCTCTGCAGTTCGTTCCTTACTCAGCAGACACTTGAATGCTTGCTCTCTGTAGGGCACTGTGGTGCGGATTCCTGGTGAACATGAAAGAGACATGCTCCCTGTCTTTAAAATGCTTGCTTAGGGACACAGACATGAACATGCAGGTATTAGTGGGAAGACTGGCTGTGTTTTACACTCCACTGTCTTCCCTCATACCTCACTTAGAACCTAGTTAGATGTATAATAAATATTTTCGGATGAATGAATTCAGTTGTCACTAGGGCAGTGGATGGTCATCTCTACTTAGAGTACTCGAAACAAGGTCCTCAGAGGAAGTAGGCGTTTATCACGTGCCTATCTCAGGAAGGGCATTCCTGGCAGTCAGGAAAGTACACTGAGGCACAAGTGTGTGGAACAAGATGGCTGACGCAAGAGGATCACAGTAGTTCTGCAGGGTTGCGGAAGGTTGGGAGGTTTGGTGATGTGGCAGCTGATGAGCCACTGAGGTAGGAGGGGTGTGTGTTACCAAAAGGTGTTAGAGTAGTCAGGTATGTGACTCCAAAGATTGAACCATGTAGTAGGAGCCTGGCATAGTGTTTCGATACAAAAATAGTAGACAATTAAAGAATTTGTACTTTTAGAGATACCATTTAGCTCATCATAATTTAATGATTAAGAGTTTGGGCTTTGGAGTCAGAAAGTTCCAGAAGAGGTTCCCACTTAGCTCTGTGACCTAGAGCAGATACAGAGTTCCTGTCTATAAAACGGTTTTTTTTTTTTTTTAAAGATTTTATTTATTTATTTGTCAGAGAGAGAAAGCACAAGGGTGGGGCGGGGGCGGGAAGCTGCAGGCAGAGGGAGACGCAGGCTCCCTGCTGAGTAAGGAACCTGATGCCGACTTGATCGGATCATGACAGGAGCTGAAGGCAGACCTTTAACCAACTGAGCCACCCAGGTATCCCTAAAATGGGGTTTTTAATACCATCTGTGTTCTCGAAGAACTACAAGGATTAAATGACTTAATTAACATATGCAAATAATTTAGCATAATATCTGACAAATGAGTTCTCCTTTTGAGAGAAGCATAACTTCTCAGTGGATTTTGAAATAAATTATTTCTGTTATCTGGGCACATCTAACATAAACAATCAGAATTGCATTTGAATTTTTCTCAAACATTTGTGTTCTGAATTGGGGAAATGGTAAAGGGAGATTGAAAGGACTAAAAGCTTGAGTTTGTAGTGGACAGAGTTTGTGATGAGGCGGGTGGTCCTGTGAGGAAACCACGTTGGTTTTTGTTGCTGGGGTTATTGCTTTTTGTTTGTGTGGGGTTACCAATTTCACGTTGCTTTTTGGGGTTCTTACACATCCTTTGAAGATAATGAGGTAGTGGAATGAGGGGGTAGAATGTATTTATTTTTGGGAGGGCTGCCTGTTAGTTCTGAATTCCTTGTTCATCCAGTATAACTCTTAGAATTTTTTCTCCACCTCCTTCATGCTTCATTGCAGTTAAATGGGATAACGCTTGTCACGTACCTGCAGCTTAGGTAGTTGGGAGGCTCCGTGAGGTTGGATGGAAACATGGGTTTGGGGACTGAATGATTATTCCAGTTTCTTGGTGGAACAAAACTCCCGATTCTAGATTTTATTTTATTACAAGTTGCAACCAGTTCTTGCTGTGTTTTGAGTGTCTTTTCCCTGATCCTTTTTGACCACAGATAACCACATGTCTCAAGGATAATCTGCTCAAAAATCTCCCATTTCATTCTCCACACCAAGAAGCTTTAGAGATTTTCTTCCTTCTCCCTGAATGTCCCATGATGCATGATTATAGCAGCTGGGAGAGTCTGGTGGTTCCCTTTGCAGAGGCTGTTTGTGCCATGAGTGACCAGTCTTTAGGGGTTCTGGGTAAGACTGATGATTTACATCTGAAAATACTTTAACCATCCTCTCAGTGGAAACGCATGCTTGGTAGTTATAGCAAAACTTAGATAATTGTAAATATGTTCATATTTTTTAATTCATATTTTTAGCATATTGTAAAGATGCTGTAGTAATTATTATAGTCATCCAAAATAGATTGTTTTACTACCTTTTTAGAGTCCTTGTAATGGTACATGTGTGGTTTGGTCATGAGGTCCTTTGTCCCCAACTTTTCATTATGAAAAATTTCATACATAGAAGTTGAAGGAATGGAACGTGACTATCCATACACCCCTACCTTAGAGTCAGCAACAGGTCATCTCTTGCCACGTGCGCTCCTCTCTTTATGTGCAGATGACACTTTATTTTTGCTCAAGTACTTGAAAGTAAGTTGGAAACATCATGACATTTCACCCATAATATGTCCGCGTGCATCTCTTACGAATATGGGATCCTACATTAAAACATCCGTATCACACCTAATAAAATTAGACCATAATTCCATAATATCTAGGCATATTCAAATTTCTGCACTTGTCCCAAAAGTCTTTTACCACTTTTTTTTTTTTCTTTAAGATTCTAGGTCAGTTGTCCTGTTGAACGTCCTACACCTAAATTTGTCTGATTATTTCCATCTTTGCCTGTATTTCAAGGACACTGGAAGTTAGGTCTAGGGGCTTGAGTAGATTTTAATGAGGTTTTTGACAAACAGCGTATTCATCCCAAGGAAGTCCATTCTTTCTTAGGTTTTATTAAATCTAGGTAAGTGAGTGATGGAAAGCTGGTGTAAAGCATTTGTGATTTTTTACAATACTGAGAGGTGCGTGCCTGTTTTTTTTCTTTATAATAAGCTCTAGAACCAACATGGGGCTTGAACTCATGAGATAAGAGTCATGTGCTATATCTATCCAGCCAGACACCCCCAGGGTGTTTTCTTTAAAGTAGGCTCCATGCCCACTGTGGGGCTTGAACTCACAACCCTGAGGTTAGGAGTTGCATGCTCTACCAACTGAGTCAGCCAGGGGCCCTGAGAGGTGTTTTTTAAGAGGTGAAAACTCATGCTAGGAGTGAGAAAATAAAGTTGTGCAATTCTGATTAATTCTTAAGTCTGGTTTTTAAAACAGCATGCTATTTCATCTGGGGGAAAAGGAAATGTGACTCATCTTGTCGGGTTCCCCCCCCCCCCACAAGTTAATTAGATCAAGTTCATGGTTTTGTTACTGTCAAGGGATTTTTCTCAAGGACATTAAATTCGTAAACTTTGTTCATTGCAGTTGTATTTACTAAAAAGTTTATTACAAATGCGTTTTTGTAACTGATACATATGACAGTGTTCTAGCCATTTACCTTTAAGAATCCAAGAAAAATGACTTGCCAATGCTTATTTACCTTTGTGTCCCTCAGAGGAGTACTGGGCATCTCTGCAAGACGCCGCATTCATCAGGCTGGTCCAGATGTTTAAAAGAGCCATCACTGCTCAGCTACACTACTGGACTGAAAGCTCTGAGAACAACTACCACGTTAAGGCTCTCCTAGAAATACTGAAAAAGCTGCATAGGGTAAGCGTTCTTTCAGACATGCATAGGTTTTTATTTTGCAGTAAAAAAATCCCTTGGTTTCAACTGGCCTGAATCTTTAGCAGACTCAGGAAACGTTTATATTGCTATTTTTAAATTTTTGTTTTCTGTGGGTTAAGTCATGCATATCAAGGAGTGTATGTACTTATCTGTGTGCAGTTTGAAGAAAAGTAATGAAACAGTAGTGTAACTACTGCCCGTGTCGACAAGGAAACCATTTTTAGTACTTTAGAAATGCCTGTGTATGATACACCCCCTCACCTGGAGATAGCCATGATCTTGGATTTGGGGTTAATCACTCCCTTTGTTGTTTTAGGATTATATATTTTTCTTGATAGCATGTTATTTAATTTTGCTGGTTTTGAAATATATATGAATGGAATACATGCTTATTATGTAACATTTTGTTTTATAGATTCATCCAGATTCGTATTTATGACTGTATTTCATTCACTTTCATTTCCACGTTGTAGTCCGTAGCGTGAATCTTACCTTAATCATCCATTCCAGTAGTGATGTGGGTATATGTGCTGTTCGTAATTCTTTTGGGGAGGAGCTGTTCTTGAGAAAACACACTGCTGTAAATATTTTCGTACATATTTCTTGGTCCTCATGTGTCAAGAATTGGCTTTTAGTTTCCATACCTAGTTCCGGCGTTGATAGGTTGTGGGGTATCTGTGGGATCTTCATTGGTAGTGATAAACCACCTTCCACGATGGTTGGACTAATTTCAGTCCTCTCCAGATGACGAGAATACCCGCTACTCCAAGTCTGACTTAAAATATGGAAAATATTTTCAGTATTACATTATACCAAATTATGATTTTCACCCTGTTTCCCTGGTTCTAATGCGTGAGAGCTGTTTTCATATTTATAACTGCAGTACTTGTCTCCTTTTCTGTAAAATGTCTGTCTGCCCTTTGTTCAGTGTAAATGTATCGTTTGACTTTTTTTTTTTTTTTTTACTGATTATAGGCGTTTTTTGTTTTGTAAATGAGTCCTTTGTCAGTTGTGTGTGTTGCAGATCTCATATCCCAGTTTGTGGCTTGTCTATTCACTTTGTGGTATTTTGTTTTGTTTTGATGAGCCCACATTCTTAGTTTTAATACGGATAAAGTTCTCAATCTAATCCTTTATAGTTCTTATTCTTTGGGTCTTGTTTTAAGCTTTGTTTTTTCTTCAAGTTTTTAAGTTCTCACCCTAAGTCAGGAGGCAGCAGGGTTTCCGTTGGAGCCACAACCACTGCATAAGCTCAGAGCGTGAAAGCCCCTGGCGGCAGTGCGAAAATGAATGGGCGGGCCTGTGTCCCAGCAAGGCTTCGGCCCGAGGTCTGTGTAGATTGTCCGCTAGCAGGTGATAGCTGGGGCCCGAAGAAGAGTACAAACAGAGTCCCATCTGCCTATGTCTAATATTCAAAAGGTTAGAAATCTAGCTAATAAACTGTGGAACCAATATACTCTAAAGTAAAATACACGCTACCCACCCACCTTGGCAGATAAACCTTCCTAATGACAGGGGAGGCCAGGTTTAATTTAGAAATCTCAGACTCTGCACTGAGAGGCGGAGACTCAGACAGAGGCCTTCCCAAGTCTTCTGCCTTTTTTCCTACCTTGGTTTTGTCCCACGCTGGGGGTGTCATGCACCCATATGTGGACACCTCGGCCCATATGTGTCTGTATTCCATCCCTGCCTCCACAGCAGCCGCACCTTAGCCGTGTCTGGAGCCCTAGAGCCTAGGGGTGTGCTCACCTCCAATACAGTCCACTCTCTAGGGAGCACGCAGGGAAGAGGCCTGCACATGTGCTCAGGTCCCCTTGGCCCTGCAGGCTCCTTACTTTTACTTTTTTGAGAAGAGGATTGGCTGGAGAAGGCCAGGGCAAGGACGTGTAAATAAATCCTGGACCTGGAGCAGAGGCTACTCTTAACCCAGGTCTAAGGGGAGTATTGATTTTAGCTTTACCTTTTACAATTCGGTGTTTAATCCAATTGGAAATTTATTTTTTATTATTTTCCATGTGAAAACAATTGCCTAGCACCACTTAATTGAAATTCTCTCCCTTCCCTCCTGATAGGCAATGCAAAAAAAAAAAAATCTTATTGGAAATTTGAAGTTGCATTGAATCTGTATTTCACTTCGGGGAGAACGGACATCTTTACTATTGTGCGGCTTTATGGTGTCTGTTTCTTCCATTTATTCGATAGTCTTTAAAGTCTTGAGATAAAATTTTGTTATTTTAGTATGGAAGTCTAGGATATGTTTAATTAAATCTATTCCAGCACATTTAACTTTTTAAAGATTTTTATAGATGGTGTCTTTTAAAAATTATATCTCTTATTTGTAGGACTGTGTTGATTAATTTTCACATTATATCTAGTAATTTACCTGTACATTATTTTGCATTTTCTAGGCAGGTAATCATATCTTTAAAAAAATAATGTTTGGGTTTTTTTTTTAATTCATACACATTTTATTACTTTCCTTTTCCGTGTTGCACTGGCTAAGCCTTCCTCTACAATGTTGAATAGAAGTGTTGGTGATACATATTGCATGGTGCACTGGGTGTTATACACAACTAATGAATCATCGAGCCTTACATCGAAAACCGGGGATGTACTGTATGGTGACTAACATAATATAATAAAAAATCATTATTAAAAAAAAAAGTGTTGGTGATAGTAGGTTCCTTATCTTATTTGTGATTTTATTTCTTTCTTTTAGATTTTTATTTATTTATTTGACAGCACAAGCAGGGGGAGTGGCAGAGGGAGAGGCTGAGCAGGGAGCCTGACATGGGACTTGATCCCAGGACCCTGGGATCATGACCTGAGCCAAAGGCAGAAGCTTAACCAATTGAGCCACCCAGGAACTCCAATTTATTTATTTTTAAAGATGTTATTTTACTATGAAGTAATCTCTGCACCCAATGTGGGGCTTGAACTCTCAACTGCAAGATCAAGAATCACATGCTCCATAGACTGAGCCAGTCAGATGACACTTGTTTGTTATTTTATTTTTTTTAATTTAATTAATGAATTAATTTTTATTTAAATTCAGTTAACATATAGTGTATTATTAGTTTCAGAGGTAGAGTTCAGTGATTCATCAGTCTTCTGTAACACCCAGTGCTCATTACATCACATGCCCTCCTTAATGCCCATCACCCAGTTACCCCATCCTCCCACCCCTGTCCCCTCCAGCAACCCTCAGTTATTTGTGATTTTAAAGGAAATTTTTGAATATCACTATTAAACAGAATGTTTACTGTAGGGTTTTTGAAAATAATCCATATAGGTAAAGGAGTTCCTAAATTGTTAAACATTTTAAATCCACACAAATATTGACTCCCTCCTTTCCTGTTGAAATTCCAGTTAATTATATGTGTGACTTTCTCACCCTGTCTTCCGTGTCTCTTCAGGTTTCTGTCATATTCTCCATCTCTGTGTGATTGCATCCCATTCTGAACGACTTCTTCAGCCATATCTTTCTGTCCATGAAATCTCTTAGTGATTTCTGTCTGCTAATAAAACTGCCCTTGGAGTTTTTATTCCAAGTATTATGTTTTCCACTTTCCCATTGTTTCTTTGAAATTTCTTTTTCTTGGTCATTATTTATGATATCTTTGTCTTTTATATTCAGGCTTCCCTTTTGCTTATTTAAATCTATATGCATTATACCTCTGGTATCTGAAGTATTTACAGGTCAGCTTTGCCCTCTCTTGCTTTTGCTGAATCTTCCTCATAGTGCCTTCATTACCATATTTTGTGACGTGTGTGTGTGTGTGTGTGTGTGTGTGTGTGTGACATTTTCCTTGGAACATTATCTTTTGGAATTCTTTGAGGGCTGTGTTTCTCTAGGGAGGATTTGCTTCTGCCAGGTTCCCGGAGACACCACCTCAGTTAGGTACTACTTTAAATTAAATTCTTTGCTTGAAGCTCTTTAGTTCTCTGGTTGTGGTCTGAATGTGGCATGCGAATTTTCAGGAAAGTGCTTTTGTGATGTCAGATTCTGTAGGTGACATTTTTTCTTGCACCTTGGCACCATTTTAACTAGCTGCAGTGGGCTTGGGGTCAAGGTGCGGGGGTGGGCTGTTCATTTCTAGTTTACCCTCACTCTGATGGTTTAGCCCTTTCGGATCCCAGATTTGTGAGGTGGCGTTCTGTTATTAGACCCATAATTTGAACAGAACAGAAGGTTCGTCTCCTTCCCCAAAACCCCAGCCATTGCAAACTGAAGTTCAGGTTCACCAGGTTTGGGAAATACTCTCAAGGCAAATGCCACCTTCACCTCGTTTTTGATGTGATTATTTCATATCTACTTACAATATTGGTGTTGCATTAAAAATATTTGTTTACACTTTATCCTGTATTTCTGGTTGTTTTCAGCAAATCAAGATACCTAATCTGCCATACTGTTTTTAAAAAAAAGAATTTTGCCATACTGCTGAAAAGCAGTGCCCATCTTTGGCTATTTTTAAAGGTTTTATACAAAAGAGAAAGATTAATTAAAAAAATAATTTGGGCTTTGAAAAATTGAGAGATTTACTGAAGAGCTCGGGGAAAGTATATTCTAATGAGCTTTTTCCACTTACAAAAAAAGGAACCTGAGAAATACTGAAGCAGCAACAAAAGTCCTGAAGGGATCCTGTTTTATCCTTTCACTCTAAGAGTGGCATTAGATTATTTGTCAAGCTCCCTCCCCAACCTCAGAAGGGAGACCACAGGAGGCTGCAAGGATGAAACACCCACTTTTTCCATAACTGGGGATGTGCAAGGCTGAGATCAGCAGGGTCCAGAGGACCGTATCACAGGGTCGAAACAGCTTCATGATGCTCTGGGTGGTGGTACTGGAAGATTTGGATCATTTGGGGTCTGGGCCAGGGTTAGTAAGAATATTCCAGGTGAATGGAAGCCAAGAGGGGCTTTTAGAGGACCTCTTAAGAATGAGTCAGTCGGGCCAGGACTGCCCATCCATGTCAAGCACTTAGGGTCACTCATGTCTGAAGCATGCAGCGTCGTTACCAGTGTCTTCGCTGACTGACAGCACTTTTGCACGGTGTCCGTGTGCATGCCATGGTAACCCTGGTCATCGGGGGATGGAAGGCTGGAAAACACCCCCACAGTTTGGGGGGGAAACGTTCCACACATGCCTTACCAGAGAGGGGGACATCTGTAAATGGTGTATTTTTAAGCTCTGAAGAATATGACAGGAGGTATTGGGCCCCAGAGTACTTTGGATTCATTTTGCACTGTATTTTTCTTTGGACCTGAAAGTCTTTAAAGCTTTTCTATGAATTAAAAGTAAGTAGGAGTTTGTCATCATATCATCAGTTTCTGCTATTAAATCATAGCTATTCTATGTTCCTGAAAATTTGGGGCTTTGCCAGTAAAGGAATTGGATAGACCTTTATTCTGGTCATTGAAAGAGTATTTAATTTGCTATTTATGCTGATAATCTAATTAATAGCCATAAAGCAGAATTGTCTTTATATATAACATTTTCTCACGGGCCGTATTTTATTAAAGGTAAACCAGGCTGTGTGTCAACTGCCTGAAAATATTTTCAAAATAAACGAGCTTACACACTGGCTTGATTTTTATGGGGATGCTTATAGAAGGTCTGCTTGGAACATTAACTCCGTAAGTATGACATGTTTATTATTTATTTGTTTTGTAAGATTTTATTTTTTTAAAGTAATCTCTACACCCAGTGTGGGGCTCCAACTCACAACCCCCAAGATCAAGTGTTGTACGCTCCACTGACTAAGCCAGCCAGGTGCCCCGGTTATGGTATGTTCAAAGGGGGAAGTTGATCATTGGTGAGTTAATAAAGGTATTCGTGCCATTACTTCGTGCATGGGTTTCCAAATGGCCTCGCACCCTGCAAAATTGCTCAGTAGAAATAACAGGGCTTATAGGAAAAGTGATACAGACCCCTCAAAACCAATGCGGTTTTGTAGCCAGAGCCCTAATAGAAAAGTGGTGACTACCTTAGATCACTTGACTCCACCAGGCAAGCAGCTTGTGGAGAGTGCCATGAGAATATGAAAACGCACCAGACAAAAGGGTAGAAATCTGTTCACACGCTAACGAGAGGATTGGTAGTACTGAGACAACATGGATGCAAGTGGGGCTCTCTTGGGTGGGTATACAGGGCAGCAGGACTCACAGGAGCAGGCAGAATGGGGCTGCAACTTTGGGGGTGGCTCTGGGTGTGTCCTTTTTTTATTTTCTTAAATTAAAGCTAAAGGGCTGTCGCTGCCAGTTCAGCAGCTGACCTGAGATTTTTTTCCTTCTCTGTAAAGGTTGTAATTCTGGTCCTAGCACATCGACCCTTGAATGAGCTCATCAGCTATCCATGTTACAGCGCTCAGCCCTCTTTACTAAATGCTTCTGAACTAATTGACATTTCAGAAGTATACATTGTGGCAGAGCAAACTCTTTGGGAAAGCATCTGGAGTTTATAATTGCTAAATTAAATGAGCACTAAAAAATACGAGCTTTAATTTTTTCTTTTAAATACTAGGTTTACATACCTTTCATTGATACATCCAAAACATGTTCTTAGAATTTTAGGTATCTAAGTACTACTGACCAGCAGTTCGGATTGCGTCGGCTGGAAGAACTGAGACCTTTAACTATCAAGGATTTTAGGCTATGAGCTAAGGTGTAAGATTTCTCTGTTCTTTCCACTTGTCACAATTCTTGTCATTTCCATTTTTAGGACACTTCATTAGACACTCAGTATCCTGTCATATTCAGTCATTTTCCGTTTATCTTTAATATTCTGTCGAAAATCAAACTACTGTATGCAGATTCACTTCTAAAAATACAGGTATGTATGCCTATTTCTTTGTCTTCGTTAACAAATCGAATGATAAATACCTTCTCAAATCTACAATATTTTGGGGGTTGATACCATTGAAACCAATGGTTATAACATTCACGGAGCTTAAACTCTAATGAAGGTGGCCAAGACTGTCATAATCTGGATTGGCTTGCCCTTGAGGCGTGTTAGGGCCTCAGTAGTGGAGGAGAGAGCAGCATGGACAGCTGATGGAGTTTGTAGGGCTTGTACCTTGAGGTTGGGCCCTCTATACAGGTCTTCTGTGTGGTACTCGAAGAGGCATAGCAGACTTGGGCTTGATTGGGATTAGCAAACCAATATTTAAGGAGCCCAGTCTGGTTAAAAAACAGAGCAGTGGGAATAGAGTTGACAGAGGATTCTTGAAATGTGGACACACATAAATGGCTGGTAGTCTAATGGTGCCATGATCAAGGTTTATAAAAAGGATTCTCTTTTCAGTGAACTGTTATCAGATGAATTGGTTCTGTTTGTCGTCATATCCAGAAAGTGATTTTGAACTTAAAACTGGACTGTTGAAAATGCTTCTGGAAATGAAAGTGCCCAAGAGTGTTAGCTCTTATTATCGCTTTTATATATGCATCTGGATATGTATATCTATGAGTAATATCCAAATATATGTCATAACAGTGGATACTTTTACATAATACAGTTAACCATTATAAAACAAAATGGGAAATTGATTTATGAATATGACCATTGATTAAATATTTAACAAAGGAAAATGAAAGGAAAAAAGAAACAAGAACTTTATTTTCCTTCAACTCTTAGAACTCTTTTCTCCTAATTTTAAACAGGCCTCCAGAAATAACTTTATAGACCCAGTATTTTATTGTTCATTATGCTGAGAGCCTTAGACTTTAATGGTCTCAAATTGCCATTTGGTCAGGTAGACAATCTGTGTGTATGTGAGTCTGTCTGTCTTTCTGTCTCATATATAACTTCTTAGATGATCTGTGCCCTAAAGTCTCTCGTTGGGTTTTCCTCCTAGAACAGGATATCTTTAGAGAGGTCTCTCATACTTGAAGTTGCCTGCATGCTTGCTTTCTGAACTTTTTTCCAAATGAGGAGGTTATGTTCAGCACACTGCTTCAGTGTTTGCTGATCATTCTCTTAGCCTAATGATGGTAATTAGCTTTGGTAACTGAGGTATAAATAATCATGTTTGCAGGATAAAGTGGACCAGCGGAGCCCACAGTTGGTCACCTTCCTGCTTACACTGGTTGGCTCCACAAAACTTTTCATTCCTTAGATGTTTCTTCGGCTCACTGAGGGTGAATGCTGAATGTATAGCCTCTTTCCAGTGGCTTATGTAAATAAGGCTCTGTTCATAAATGTTTGTGACAAGCACTCATAATAAATTGAACCAATTTATTCCACTTTATAAATTCCCACTTGGAGCATATGGTGAAATGAGTGAAACATTTCTGTTTTTCTAGGAGAAAAAATTTAGAGCTTGTATGCGGTTGGCTGGAATTGTGGAACAAGGAGGGTCCGAATTAGCTTTGCTGCCCACTTTCAATCTGTCAGTCAGAAGGACTCACTTGATTGAGGATGTTTTGAGTCACCTAAGTCAGTTTGAGAATGAAGATCTGAGGAGGGAGTTAATGGTAAAGTATAATTCTCAATATTTTTGCTGCTGAGAGAAGGAAAACATAAAAGGATGTAACAGTGGGTCTTCCAGAGAAGAAGGAATCTCCCTTTGCCGCAGAGCTTGTCTGTTTTGGAGTTTCCCTGATTCCCCACTTAGCTGTGAATTGCCGGGAACGGCTGCGGGTACTTGGTGCTCTCGGGCTGAGGAGCAGTGGGTGAAAGGATTGTCCTCCCCCAGCCTGGACAGGTGGAAAGTCCAGAACTAGCCTTAAGAGGTCCAGTCTTTCCTGAGGCCTGACCGAGCCTGGCCAGTCACCCCCTGGGAAGGGTTCATGAGGTTGACACAGAGGGGATTTGGGGATTTGTTTCTGCTCTCATGCAGGAGCCCAAATTGCTTTGTGGAAAAGAGAACTTCCTCTTTATTGACTCTATAGTTTTTTGAGGGTATTACTGTCGAAATCCCCATGGTCTGAACATAAATGATCTCTGGTTTAGTTATTATATAACTTGTCTTACTAGTAGATATTTGACACATAATAATAATAATATCTAGTAAATCTGGTGAACGTTTTCCTTGTGCCAAGAATATCGAATGCTTCACAAGTATTTGTGTAACCCTTTCAGTGACACTGCATGTAAGGTTCTGTTTTTCCTTCATTTAGCTGATGGGGAAACTGAAGTACACAACTATGAGGTGACTTATCCAAGGGCAATACAACAACAAGTATCAGAGCCAGGATTTGGACCCAACTCTTAGGCTCCAGACTTTCTGCTTAATCACACAAAGATTTTCCTTGATGGTATTTATTAGAGTGTTTTTGATAGACCCGAGTTCCCATTTACCCTACACGGATTAAAGAATGACTTGACTGAAGTTCAAGACACTGTTTTAAAAGTGTGTTGCGCTGGGGTTTGCAGTTAGAGGTGGTATTTCCACATATTTTTTGCACATAGAAAATTTTAAAAAATCTAACAAACTCACGATGTGAATCTTACCTGTGGTGGCCAGCCAGTCCACTGAGTTATTTTAGTTCCACTCTGACATTTCATTCGTCCCTTTTAAACATTTAGGTAACATTTGATGAGCAGCCGGCATTTTCCAGACTGTGTGAGGCATTTTGCGAGTGTTATTCTGTTTAATCTTTCTGATAATCTCGTGAGAAAACGGAGGCTCTGTGAGATGAAGGAGCTTGCCCATAGGAAGGAGCAGAGTACGATTTGACACCTGGTCTTTTTTTTTTTTTGGATATTTATTTATTTAGAGAGAGAAAGGGCAGAGGGGAAGGGAGAGGGAGAAAGAATCTCAAGCAGACTCCACACTGAGCAGGGAGCCCAACACGGGGCTCGATCCCAGGACCCTGAGGTCATGACCTGAGCCAAATCCAAGAGTTGGACGCTTACCCGACTGAGCCACCCAGGTGCCCTGACACCTGGTCTTACAAAGATTTTGAATAATTGAGAGTTGAAACTTGAATCTGTAGAAAATAGAAGAGGCATTCATCTAATTAAACCAGTAAAAGGAGTTTTTGGGGAAGTGCCAGCGGACTATCCAGACGGAAATGTTGAGCAGGCCTTCGGACAGGAGTGTGTGTCAGAGAGAAGGTGGAGTGGATGGGAAGGTTAAATGCCTGCAGGTGGTAAGTAAAGTTTAAAGAGAAATCGAGCATCCAGGGAAAGGAGAAAGGATGGAAGTGCCGGCACAGAACTGTAGGAATTTCTGGTATTAAAGCAGCAGGAAAAAGAAGAGAGACGAAAACCTAATTAATGCTTCAGAAGAGAAAACAAGGGAGAAAAGAGTGTGAAGAAAGAAGAGGTGATCAGAAGTATAAAATGAGGTCATGAAATCAAGGGGAGGAGACATGAGAACAAGTCCTTGGCAGAATTGGGGGTTCACAGGTTCTTGGTCCTCTTGAAGAGAGCATGTAAGTAGGGAAATAGGTTGGGAGGCTGGTGTACCTGATTCTGCAGTATTTGGCAACCTCGAGTAGAAGCCAGTGTTGCCTGTATTGGAGACAGTGGTGTTGAGATTTTTTTCTTCTTTTAAGAATAAGGGACACCTTAACACATTTGTACACCGAAGTGGGGGAGTCCAAGAAGAAAAGACAGGAATGAGCAAGTATTTGAAGGAGCAGAGATGGGTTATGGTAGAACCATCCTAAGAGGGGGTTGGTGTCAGCGGGTACCTTCGCAAGGAGTAAACAGTCACGCCAATAGATGACTTATCTGTGCTCTGGTTTTTCACCCTTTGAAAATCCACCTATTTTTTATTTCTTTATGTTTATTTTCATTTTACTTAACATTCCTTATTATATAATAATGATGCCAATTGAAGTCAGCTTAGTAGCTGAAGACATCAGGCTCTGAGACTTGACAGACAGACATAGGATTAAATCTAGGCTGCACCCCTTAGCTGTGTGTGACCGTGGGGAAGTTCATATTTAAATTCTTGAAGTTCATCACCTCATAGAACTAATGTGAAGATTAAATATGGTAATACGAGTAAGATGCTTACCATAGTGCTTACCAAATATTTGAGTCCACAAATAATGTTTGCTTTTAAGATAATTAAATGAGCCTTATTAATACATAACAATACAGAGCCCTGGAAGTGAGATATTATTTGCTCTGTTTCTTCAGGTTTCATTTAGTGGAGAAATTGGACATGACTCTGGAGGAGTCAAGGTAGAGTTTTTCCACTGTCTGTTTGAGGAGATGACCCGGCCAGAATATGGGATGTTCATGTATCCTGAGGAGGCTTCCTACATGTGGTTTCCCGTCAGGGTGAGTCCTCTCCTCTTTGTTTCTGGTTGTCATGACAGAAAAGGCATGTCACATACCACTGGAAATTAGGTTGTCTAGACAGTTTCATTTTAGGAGAGGACTTATTGATACATAAAATTATGGAAATAACCTTCAGTTGATTAGTTTCTTTAAAATGGAGTCCCCTTTCCCTGCGTTCCCATTTCTGTCCACACAGGAAAATTTAAGCACTGTATGTTGACCATTTATAGAATGTATGGATAAAAAGGAACCCTTCCTTTCCCAGGTACCCTTTTTTTTTTGGTTCAGTTCTATTTTTCCTGATGAATTTGAAAATTCGTTTTCAAATTTTCATTTGAAAGGCTGTGAAAAGAAATTGGAGACTTCGGTTTATGAGGATTTGCTGAGCCTAATGTGGTTCTATTAGTGTCCCTGTGGCAGATTTAAACTGACTCAATGACTGCACATAAACCCTCAGTATTATTACTGCAAGCTTATTTCTTTCAAGATTTTATTTGTTTATTGAGAGAGAGACAGTGCGCCAGTGAGGGGAGGGAGAGTGGGAGGGGGGATGGAGAATCTCAAGCAGACCCTCCACCGAGCGTGGAGCCTGACTCGGGCTCCATCTCACGAGCCTCCATCTCACGATCCTGAGATCATGACCTGAGCAAAATCAAGAGTCAGACACTTAACTGACTGAGCCACCCAGGGGCCCTGCAACCTTTTTTATTTTAATTTGTGATTTGACTTTGTGAAAGGGAGAAAAGATTACCTAATACAAATACTCCATTTTACTTGTAAAGATTAAAACACATCAAGTTTTTTTTCTCTTTCCAGCCTAAATTTGAGAAGAAGAGATATTTCTTCTTTGGGGTTCTTTGTGGACTTTCCCTATTCAATTTCAATGTTGCCAACATCCCTTTCCCACTGGCCCTGTTTAAGAAACTTTTGAACCAGACTCCATCACTGGAAGACTTAAAAGAACTTAGTCCTGTTTTGGGAAAGTAAGTAAACATAGTTCTTTTTCTGGAACTCTATATAATATATATTTAGATACAGGCATAACTTGTTTCATTACCTTTTGCTTCACAGATTAATAGTGAAGGTTTGTGGCAGCCTGTGTCAAGCAAGCCATCTTTCCAACAGCATTTGCTCACTTTGTTTCTCTGTGTCACATTTTGGTAATTCTCACAGTATTCCAAATTTTTCCATTACTATTCTGTTTGTTACGGTGATCTGTGATCAGCGATTACAACTCGCTGAGAGCTCAGGGGATGGTGAGCATTAAAGTATTTTTAAATTAAGCTCTGCACATGTTTTTAGACATACTGCTGTTGCACACTTACCACAGTGTGGTGTGAACATAACTTTTATATGCATGGGGAAACCAAGGAATTCTTTTGAGTTGTCTCTGTTGGGATAATTGTTCTATTGTAGTCTGGAACCAAACCTGCAGTAACAGCCCCCCCCCATAGTATTTTCATGTTCAATAGGAACATTCTAGGTACTTGAAGTTAATTATAATTTTGGGAAGAATTATTGGATAATAATTTAACTTTTTCAAATTAAGAGAAATTGATTTTCCCTATGGTTGGTCGTTAATACTTGCATTAATCTTTGAACTTTATTTGTGTAGAAACAGTCATGGGCAGAGCCCAGGTTATACCCTGGTGTGAAATCTGCAAGTGGTGTTTATTCTAAATCTCGTTTCATATCCTCACCTTTAAAGTGAAAACTTACTTCTAAGTTAAAAAGCCAAGCCACCACCTCACAAAGAATATTGGTACTAGAAAGGGGTGATATTCCTGCTGTGTAAGGTGTTCCTGCACATCCAAAAGAAAAATTGACAAAGTATACGAGAAGGCAGCGCACAAGAGAAGTAACAGAGTGGCTTCATCTCCCCAGTGCTCGTGGAATGCATGAAAATCAGAGGCTCCTCTGTGCTTCAGATTGACAGTGGTTGTAAATACCCATGCTATATAGTGTTCACCGGGGTTTGGGAAAAGGTTTGCTCTGATTTCAGGGATTAGTAGTGGACATAGGAATTGGCGATTCCTTTTCAGAGAACAGTGTGGTAGTACTTACCTGAATCAAAAATGTATTTGCTCCTTTGGCCTAGCAGTTCTGCCTCTAGACATTTGGTTTCAGAAATAACACAACCATGCGGGGATTTTTCCATATTAATGTATCTTGTATTACATAGTTCATAATGTATGGAATACCTAAATGTTCTTTAATAAGGGAATTACTTATTTTTGGTCTATTTATGCAGTGAAATCCTATGTAGATTTTTATTTTATTTTATTTTATTTTGAAAGAACACGTGAGTTTGGGGCGGGGGGGGGCAGAGGGAGAGGGAGAGAATCTCAAGCAGGTTCCTGCAGAGCTCAGTCTCATGACCCTGAGATCATGACCTGAGCTGAAATCAAGAGTCAGATGCTTAATGGACTGAACCACCCAGGTGCTCTGATCCTATTATTATTATCCCCATTTCACAGGTGAGGAAATAAACACAGACAATTTGGGTAACTTGTCTCAGACCCCATAGTTATAGAACCATGAATTGAACACGGTGTGGCTCCACCATCCAACTATTAATCATTATTACTAATTATACTAATAAGATAAGTATCAAAAGCACAGGATTTGGAGAGGAGACAAATTTATTATTTTTTACTAAAACAATGAAAATGACCTAAATAAATAATGCTTGTGCCTCAGAAGCCTTAATACACATCAACTTAGTAAATGTAAAGATCATTAAATCTCTATCAGTGTTCCTCACACTTTTAGGTCTTAAGAATTTTTAGAAAGCTGTATTAATTTAGAACAGTGCAGTATGGGTGCAGGTTTTCAATGGAATAAAAGTGAGAGTTCAGACGCTGATCCAGGCACCTATGGAACTTGCTAGAGGTAGCATACTGGATTAGTGGGAACAGGAATCCTGTCAGTTCATGTATATGGGGAAAGAATGAAAGCTGATAGCTTATGCCATGTATAAAAATCAACTTCATGTGGATGAAGGACTTAAATATTAAAAATGCTGAAAATACAGACAAATATTCTTCTCACCTTTGCATTCTTAAGCAAGACATCAGAAGTACCAACATTAAAGGAAAGACTGATAGTCTGACTGCAGTGAGATTAAAGAATTGATCTGTTCTTCATGAGCTACCTTAACAAAAGGGAAACAACCCCTCAAACTGGTGTTTGTGACATATTTTGGGGGTGGTAGAAAAATGGGCTAGGGGAGGTATCCATACAGGTAGGTATAAGATATTAGCAATGTTTTAAGAGGAAGGTTCCTAAGTATTCTTCATAAAAACAGCCATAAATAAGCACATAAGCCATACATGGACAAATAATGACAAGAGTATCATGAACCAAGTATTATCGTGTATCCGGTTTTGTCAGCTGAGTTCCCATCACTCTCCCTCTCCTCCCCGCCCACCCACCCCCACAAAAACCTACAATGAATAAAATATGGTCTGTTTATCACAGTTCTGTAATAAAAAAAATCCAGTGGGGGAATAGTCAGTTTGGATTCCACCTTCTTCCGGAGGCGTCCCCAGTGACACATCCCTTCAGAAAGAGTTAACCAAGGCAGTACTTGTACGCTCACAGAGTTTCTGCACATAGCTCACCGTACTGTGGTGAGGCTTCCATCAGCATATCTTATCTACAAGTCTCAGGGTTCACTGACAGTAATGTCTCAACTTTACATCTCTTAATGCCTGCCACACTGGGAGCTTACTAGATATTCGTTGAATGAATACATGAGAGAATGAGCAAATACCATGAGACATACGACTTTAAAAAATATGTCTGAAGTACCATAGGACTGAAGGATGGAGATATAAAAAGACTGGCTGCTCTCCGTGCTGTATAACCTATATTCTCACAGATGCCTTGAAACAGTGAAGGTAGTTGAATTTCACATCTGTCTTAAGCTTGACGATATTGGGACAGTAGATACAGAGAAGGTCCCTTGACCTTCTCATTCCTTAGATTTCCTAAGTGATACCTGATACTTAAAAGGAGATTATTTGTTCTGTAGGTACAGTTCAAAAGCTTAAATAAAGGTAACACCAATTTGAATGAGTTTCAGTATCAGTAAATGCATTATCAGTCCTTTTCTGTAGAAACCTACAATCACTGGGTAAGGGAAGGTAGGATGAAGGGAAGAGAGGTGGCAGAATTGCAAATACTCATAAACGTCACGCTTATAGTTGAGGACTGGCTATCCGTACACAGAGAAATGGGCATTGTTAACTAACGACCTGACCTCCCATCTTCAGAATAGTCGCGCGTCTGACATTTATTTTAGATGATGTATCTAGTGATCATGATTATTGACTTTTAAAAAAAATACAATTATTTGTTCCTTAGGAGTTTGCAAACGCTTCTGGATGATGAAGGCGATGACTTTGGAGAAGTATTTTATATCTATTTTAATGTGAGTAATGATAAGAACCAGATTACGGATCAGTTTTAATGTGACTAATCCTTTACATATTTATCTAGACACGTTACTCTTTAATAAAAGGACAAACTTCTAAATTAGCGTGAAAGGGTATTTTTTCCTCTTTTTTTTTTTTTTTTTTTTAAGCTGGGCATATGAGGTAGATTTTACTGTGTTAACAAAGAACGCCTAAACTTAGTGGCTTAAAACAAACACAATTCATTGACTTTCTGGACTGGGTCGACTTGGCTGGGCTGGATGGTTTACACTGGGCTCGCTCATATACCCAGTCATTGGCTGGTTTATAGCGTGGGCTGGAACAGTTTTTCTGTCCTAGGGGTCTCTTATGCTGCAGTGGGCTAGTTGAGGTGTCTTCATAGGATGGTCTCAGGATTACAAAGAGTGGGGAGAGATGGCAGGCCTCAGCACGTAAGCTGCTGCTTGAGCTTTCACTTTCGGCAGATCCCATTGGCCAGAGTACCTCACATGGTCACACCCAGATTCCAGGGCTGAAGAACGGGATTCCTCCTCCTGATTGGGGGTGGGGGTGGGGGGGCAGGCAGCTATTGCAAAGTCATACTGCAAAGGGCCTTGAATACCAGGCTGGGAAGAATTTGTGGCCATTTTTGCAAATCTACCATACTAGGTCTATACTGTATGAAGTGACTACTGAGATGTGCAGTTTGCCAAATTTTTTTCAGTATGATAAAATAAATCAAGTTTTGTAAAAATGCATTTTTCGTTCTGCATGATAAGGTGATATTTTATCTGCACATTATTTGCTAGTTTTTATCACTAAAACGTGTACTTTTACAAAGTCTTGAGAAAAGAGGTATGCTTCAAAGTGTTTTTGTTGATAATAGGTTGTTTCAGATTATGTTGGAGATACTATCTGAATTTATTTGTGATTACAGGTGCATTGGGACAAAAATGATATTGACTTAATTCCTAATGGAAGTTGCATCATTGTTGACCAGACGAACAAGTAGGTACAGAGAAGTGAAATATTTGTTTTGTTTATATACTGTTTATTTCACTGGGCTCTAAAAATGTCTTACAGTTCTTACCAATTAATCATTTTTTTAAATAAGGCAGAGAGTTGGTGTATATCGTGTGTATGTGTGTGTCTCCTGGAGTTTATATTCGGGTCGAGAAGGAAATAGCTTTCTCAGAGAGGCCTTCCCTGATCTCCTGTCTAGGTTTATACCACCAACTTCCCTCTCTATCCCCTTACCCTGTTTTACCTTTTCTGTTTATATCACACATTATGTACCTTTAGGATTTATCTGCTTCTTTACTTCATCATGGTGCATCTGGTACCTAGAATAGTCTCCAGTGTGCCGGGTCTGTGGCAGGCACTTAGTATTTGTTAATATTATTACATGTTACTGTGGTGTCTTGAGTTCTCAGCCCCTTATAGGATGCCATTTTAAAGCCACAGTTTGGGATGAGAGAACATTCCATTGATAGTTGGTCAGAGTGGCAGAGAGACACCACCAAGTGAGGATTCTGCTGTAGGCCAGCTATTTTTCTTTCATCTTTTAATCTTTATTTTTTTAAAAAGAACTTTGTATTGAAGTCTGACATACAGAAAAGTACACAAATAAGTATACAGATCAAGAAATAGAACATTTCCAGCTCTAACTAGTATATTTTACGAATACTCCAATTTATCTATAATATTTCTGATAGACATAATGAAGTTCTCTGCCTCTTAACAATTACTTTTAGCCTGGGCGCTTTCCCTGAATCGGCAAATGGCCCAAAGGGGAAAAACTGCAAGTAAAATTCCAGGCTCACTTTCACAGGGCTTCCCTTCTCTAAGCTCTTAGTAGTTCCGAGGCCTCTTGCATCTAACTCAGATTTGGAAGCCTGGAGCTAGAAGTGCTTTTGTAGATTATCTGGCTTTTTCTAGTTCTTCTCTCTGGGAGTATTTGGGGGAAGCTACCCCATCATAGCTCATAGTAGAGATCCCTTCTGTATTTGTGCTTAGCCACAGAGACTAATATTAATTATTGTCATACATTCAGACAGTATGGTAGACCATAAAGTAAAATAGGAAACCTTCCCCATCTCCCAAGCTTATTCCCCAGAACACTCTCAGCAGGTCAGGTTTTACTCTTCCAGACTTTCTCTGTTCTAATCTGTGTACTTTCTCTTAACTGTATGACCTTGAGGAATTACATTAACTTCACCAAGAAACTTCTGTTTCTTTACTAAAATGTTGTAAGAATCTGCCCTGGGAGTTGTATGAAGGCTAAATTAGATAATATATGCAAAATAGCCATATGCACATGGGAAGCACTGAGTTGTTAGGTGTTCTAGTTTTCATTTTATTTTTGGTCTTCTCCCACCTTCCCCACCCCGCTGCCAGTTTCCTTCAGGGTACTGCAGTAAGCTGAAATCATTTTTTGTTTCATTAAAGGAGAGACTATGTTTCTAAGTGTGTCAATTACATCTTCAACATCTCTGTGAAGGCACTTTATGAAGAATTCCAAAGAGGATTTTACAAAGTTTGTGACAAGGATATTATTGAATTTTTCCATCCGGAAGAACTAAAGGATGTGATTATTGGAAATACAGATTATGACTGGGAAACATTTGAGAAGGTATATCAAAAGGCCTGAAGTTTGAATTTGAATTTCTTTTTTTTTTTTCTGAATATATTTTTTTGGGTATTTTTTTTTCTCTAGAATGCACATTATGAAGAAGGATATGATAATTCGCATCCCACCATAGTGATGTTTTGGAAGGCTTTACACAAATTGACTTTGGAGGAAAAGAAAAAGTTCCTTGGTAGGTATTCTATCAGGAGTAGATCTAGAATCTTACGTATTTTTTATGGGATAAGAAAACCTTGTTTGTCATAGGCACCATTTGCCACAAATCCTAGTGTAAGAGCCACTCCAGGTCCGTTTGGATGTTCTCTATGCCAGGCTGTGCGGACCTAACAAATGTTAATGTAGGTCTTTCCTGTGATTTCAGCCCTGCCTGTTGCTTTCAGATGTCCCCTCAGTTCTTCATCCAAGTTAGATGTTTAGTCTGCTTCCTGTATTTGTGACTCGGGCACTGTGGGATTAGCCATATTTTACAGTGTCATTGTCTCCGGTCCTTCGTACTTCCCTTTCCACATTTTGATCTCAGTTTCATGCTTATTCTGTTGTTTACCTGCAACTTTGCGTAATGACTGTCTCTCTCATTTTCTTGCAAAATTTCCATACTTACTTTTGAGAAACACTTATCTTCTCCTTTTTGTGGATAACACGTACGTTGGAAGATACTCGGACCTCTCCAGAAGCCCAGCCTGACTTTCCAGTCTTAGCTTAACAGGAAATTATTTCAGCCAAACAGTTCCCTCATCTGTACATTCTTGAGCTCACCTTCTGCTCTCCCATCTCCAGGCTTTCTCTGAAGCTCCTTGTCCTGCCTCAAACCCTCACCCTCCTCCACGTTGCCACTCTAAACCTTCCCTTTCTTAAAGGTCCAGCTTAATTCTGAGCTCTCCAAAGTCTCCCCAGTCATCCCAGCCTGATTCTCTCTCCCTGCTGTGAACCCCACACAGCATTTTCACTCGGAAGCACGTAATTCCGTGGCGCCTTATCTGGCTGTCATACACCCTTTTGTTTTTCCCTTGCTAGTTGTCTTTTTCTGCACAAAAATGTAATCTTTCCACCCAGACTGTAAGCTGCTTGAGGGACAATGTGTCAGTCCCTGATGCCGTCTGGTGCACACTCTCCTCGGGGCCCTCAGTAAATGTTTTTGAATAAACACATGTTTTTTCCTCTGTAAGTCTTGGTCTCTGGGGAGAAGATCACTCAATTTTATTCTTCTTTTTAGTGTTTCTTACAGGAACTGACAGAATTCAAGTAAAAGGTTTAAAGAACATGAAAATAACATTTTGCTGTCCTGAAAATGTGAATGAAAAAGATCCCATAAGAGCACAGACGTGTATTAGTGTCCTCTACCTTCCCAAATATTCTACAATGGAAAGGGTGGAAGAAGCACTTCAAGTAGCCATCAACAACAGCAGAGGCTTTGGCTGACCCGGCCTCACGTTCTTTACCGCTCTTCGGAAATATTTTCAAAAATAAAATTAAGAACTCAAAAATTAATGTAAATGTCCTGCTGACTATTCATTGTGTTTACCTGCTCTTTTAGAATGTGGTTTTGCATGTGAGATGCTTTGATAATGATCTAGACGGGGCTGTTAAAAACAAGGTGACCCCAAAACACAGTGCATTGAAGAGGGCCGAATTTTCTTTTTCTCTCATAAACGTCTTGGCTAAAGTGGTGCTTCTCCTACTCCCTCTGTTCTAATGAAAGTCACAAATGCCTTTCTTGTTGGAAATGTGCATGGAAACTGCCCATTTCTGTCTTAAATCTTCTGTATGGCATTTGAAACCGTCGACTCCTTTCTCCTCAGAACTGTCATGAACTGGTAGACCTGTGGCTTTCTTTTTCTTGGATTCGTTGCCATTTCCTTTGCTTGTGTTTCTTACACTCCCCCGACCTCCGGTGCTGGTGTTCTGTGTTCTCACTCTGCACACCACCCCCCTCGTCAGCTCCATAGCTCCGCTCCTGCCCAATCTTCCCGCTGTGTGACCTACAGGAGCTGGTAGATTCCAGCCCCAGCCATTTTTCTATCTAGTCTGTCTCCCTGCATACCTTGGCTCCTTAATCTCGGCACGTCTAAGAAGAAAATGATGGCTTTTCCTGTATTTCACAGCTTAGGGTGGTTCCACCAGGACTTCCCTTCTTCCTCTTTACTCCACACATTCAGTCAATCAGGTCCTGACAATTCTTGTGTCTAGATGAACACTGCCCCACAGAACTTTCTGTGAGACTGGAAACAACACCCCCCTCTCCGCACTGCACTGTTCAATAACGTAGACTTACGCTATAAGGTTTGGTCTTTAAAGAATTGTGAAGAGAGAAAACTTAATTTTAATTGTCAGTGGTGGGAAAAGCAGCCTGGAGTTGTGCTGCCCAGTATGTGGCTGTTTAATTAAAATTAAATAGGGGCGCCTGGGTGGCTCAGTAGGTTAAGCATCTGACTTCGGCTCAGGTCATGATCTCAGGGTCCTGGGATGGAGCCCCAAGTTGGACACCCCACTCAGCGGGGAGTCTGCCTCTCCCACTGCCCCTCCCCCTATGCATGATCTGTCTCTGAAATAAAATCGTAAAAATAAATAGAATTAAATAAAATGAAGATTCAGTTCTCAGTCACTACCCAAATTTCAAGGGCTCAATATCTACATGTGATTGGTGGCTACTGCGTAAGTGCAATAGCAGGGAGCACTTGGCACTGACAGGTCCCAAACCTACAAACCCCTATAGTTTTCCATGTGCTTTTTTTCTGGGAAGAGGATCCACAGTGTGATAAAGTGGCACAAATCAAAATGATTTGAAAATCAAGCAGTAAAGTCCTATTTCATTAACATAGTCATCAGATCCTTCTAGGCATGCCCCCTGTGCAGCCGCAGCCCGCGCTCCCACCAGTGCCCCGCATACATAGTGTACTGCATTCTAGTCATCTGTAACCATCTCAATTTCCTGAACAGGCCGCAGTCTCTCCTGTGTTTTCATTCATGCATTTTCTTCTGCCTGGAACCTTCTCGTCACCCCTATCCCCCCACCCTTCCTCAGCTCCTCTCTTTTCAGTTCTGCCTCCAACTCGGGGTTCTTCCTTCTTGTTTCTCAGGGTTCACTTAATCTACTGTGGCTGCCTAGTAGGTGCCACGCTAATAAATCTTTGTGGAATATGGCTTCCTAGCCCAGCATTTCACAAGTGCCATCTTTTCTGGGTACAGTCCTCATTCTGGTTCCTTCCAAGGGCTTAGGTGCCAGTGGTTCCTCATATGACTTAGCCACAAGTGCCACCTAGTGGCAAATGTGGAAGATAGCAATCACCTCCAAATGGAGCATTTCAGTAAGGGAAAAACTTGGAGAAGAAGACAGGCCTTTCTTCCCACAGCTATAGTCAGTAGTGAGAATCTTACTATGGCTTTTGAGGGTGCTAGGTAATTTCATATTTCCTACCTCCCTTAAAACAACCACCAAATCTGGAAGTAGGTATCATCATTTTCATCTTACAGATCTGGAGTCAAGTTCAGAGAGGCTTCCTTACCCTACTCTGCAGATTGGAAGAAAAGAGGGAGAGAGGTCATGGCAGGTCTATTTTTGTTCAGAGTGGGAAATTCTCACTTTGAAAGCTGAGGGAAGGATCTTATTCACAAGAGGGGTAAAGGCGATCCTTGTCCGTGATGCAGATGACACTAAGGAAGATAATCTTAAGAGGTTTTAAGGAGGCAAGAGATCCCGTCATTGTGAAGTCAGCTAATTTCTGAGGAGTGGGGAAGAGTCCCAGTTAGTGTAAGAATGAGATAGTATTTTTTTTCCTAAGATTTTATTTATTTATTTGACAGAGAGAGAGAGAGGAGTGCACATAAGCAGGGGGAGCAGCAGAGGGAGAGAGAGAGAAGCAGGCTCTCTGCTGAGCAGAGAGCCCAGTGCGGGGCTCCATCCCAGGACCCTGGGATCATGACCCGAGCCAAAGGCAGATGCTTAACTGACTGAGCCACCCAGGCGCCCCAATAAGATAGCATTTCTTGTGGTGGGCTTACAGCTGGAGGTGGTGGGGTCAATGCCATGATGTATGTAGCATGAACTATGTTATGGGAAGCTAGTGAAGGAGAGTCCCCGTAATTAGACATTTAGATACTACTTGTTTATTGTTAAATTTCATAACAGCTTTATTGATGTATTATTCACATAGGATACAATTCAGCCAAGTGAAGTGTACAACTGAATGGATTTAGTATATTTACAGAAGTGTGCAACCATTGCCACAATTTTAGAACACCCTGAACATTGGGCCCATTAGCTGTAACTCCACAATGTCCTCAGCCATATGCACTCACTAATCTACTTTGTTTCTATAGATTTGTCTATTGTGGACATTTCATGTAAATGAGATCAAACAATACACTATTTTTAAAAACCAGCTTCTTTCATTTAGCATGTTTTCAAAGTCCATCCATGTTGTAGCATGTATCAATACTCCATTCCGTATTTATTGCTGAATAATTTTCATTATATTTATGCCACATTCTACATATCCATTCATCAGTTGACGGACGGTTGTGTTGTTTTCCACTTTTTGGCTATTATGAATGATGCTGCTATGAACATTGTGAAACTGCTGGGTTGTATGGTAACTCTGTGTTTAACATTTTGAGGGACTGCCAGCTGTTTTCCAAAGAAGCTGCATCATTTTATATTCTCACCAGCAGCGTAAGAGGGCCTGAGAAATATTTAAAATCTGCGGATCTGTCCTCTATTTTTATTTATTTATTTATTTATTTATTTATTTATTTATTTATTTATTTATTGCTACTGTATTTTTTAAATTGAATTATAATTGACTTAGCAGATCTTAAGAGTGCTAGTGAGGGGCACTAGTCAGGTGACTCAGTTAAGCATCTGACTCTTGATTTCGGCTCAGGTCATGATCTCAGGATCCTGGGATTGAGCCCCACGTCAGGCTCCACACTCATTGGGGAGTCTGCTCGAGGATTTCTCTCCCTGTCCTTCCCCCTGCTTGCGCATGTGCGCAAGTGCTCTCTCTCACTCTCTCTCAAATAAATCTTTAAAAAAAAAAAAAGTGCTAGTGAAGTATAGAAACATTACATCTAGGTAGCTCTAATCCTTTTGTGCCATTATTGTCATGGGTATTATGTCTACATGTTACAAACTCAACAATACTTGGTTATAATTATTACTGTATATAATTTAATGCCTCTTCAAGGAACAGAGAAGAAAGGAGAACAAGGATGTATTTGTAGTATTAGTTACATTAACCTTGTTTACCTTTTCTGGTTCTTTTCATTAGTTCCTATGAATTCAAGTCACCATCTGGTGTCATTTCTTTACCCCAGGTCGGCTTCGCTCCCCTCTACTTCCTTTGTGCTGCTAATGGCAAATATGATAGAGACCCCAAAATACAATTTATACATATTGTTTTCTACAAATTGCTCTGCAAATCTGTTAAGCCGAGAGGAAATATGCATTTACACTGTCTTTTATAGTTGCATAATTACCTTTACTCTGCGGGTGGCCTGCACCTCCCGGGAAGATGCCATCACCTTCAGGTAGGAGTTGGGAGAAGAGAGCTCCCAGTCTTGGTGGCACGCTCCTGGAGTGGATCACTCCACCGAGAGCAGGAAGAAAGATGTGGGTGGTGTTTCAAAGGCCACACCCTGCAATGTGCAGCACTTACTGAGTTGTAGATTTTCTTGGCTGTTTCCTCATGTGGCGGTATGTCCTTGGGACAATTTCCAGGGACTCTGGTTGTTTTGTTCACCAGTTAGGGTTGTTTGACAAAGGGCTTTCACGTGTCAAGTTTGGCCTGCCCTCACAACTTTATGAGAGCAGCAGGGGAAGGATTTCTAACGCTATAGATGAAGCTCAGAGACCAGTAACTTGCCTAAAGTTATAAAGCTTGTCAGAACCATGCTTTCGGTCTTTCAGGAAGTACGTGCCCGCTCCGTGCTAAGCATCAAATTAAAAATGTTGAAGAGTTTACTGTCTAGACAGGAGACAGAAAACAGGCAATTATGGTACAAGTTCAAGTGCTAAAATAGAGATAAAATAGATGGTGCTTTAGGAAACAAGAAGAAAGGCATCAGGCTTGAGCAAGAATTTGAATCTGAGCATTTTGATTCCTAATTCTGTATTTCTTATAAATAGAAAGGATGAGTTTTCTTGAAGTGGTAAGAAGGCAGACGGAAGCCACAGTGGCAGACAGTTTCAGCTTCGGTTCGCTTATCTCTGTTGCCCTGGGTAAATCCCTTCAACCCCTCTGGGCTTGTTTCCCCATCTTTAAAATGGGGAATATTGCCCACCTGACCTCTTAGGTTAGAAAGATTATATGTAGTATGCTTAGAACTGGAGCTAGTGTACCGTTTGCAGTACACAAGTGATTGTCAAATAAATTCTATTTGTGAAAGGATAGAGTTAATGCTGAACTCCCCCAGGGTGTGCTTATCAGTTTCCTCAAAAATGATAAAATGCTTAGCTTGCAGAAGTTGAAATTGACTTTTTAGCGTATAGTGCTTGTTTTATCAGCAAAATCATTTCATTTACACTGACCACAGTGAGATTCAGGGTAAATTAAAAAGAACAAGGGGCACCTGGCTGGCTCAGTTGGTGGAGCATGCGACTTCTGACCCCAGGGTTGTGAGTTTGAGGCCCATGTTGGGTGTATAGATTACTTAATAAACTAAAATCTTTAGGGGCAGCCTGGGTGGCTCATTTGGTTGAGCGTCCGACTCTTGGTTTTGGCTCAGGTCACGGTCTCGGGGTGGTGAGATGGAGCCCGATCCCGACATTGGATTCCATACTCAGCAGGTACTCTGCTTGAGATTCTCTCTCCCTCTGCCCTTCCCCTGCTCACTCACTCTCTCTCTAAAATAAATAAATAAAAAATATTTTTAAACAGCAATAACTCCCTTTCAGGAAATGATAGGAACTTCTATAATCATCCAGGTTATTTGTATGTTGCCATGTGATGATTTTTTTTATTTAATTGTAGTTGGCACACAATGTTACATTGGTTTCAGCTGTACACAGTGATTGGGCAACTCTCTACATAGTGCTAAGCTCATCACAAGTGTAGCTACCATCTATCACTGTATAATGCTATTATGATACCATTGGCCATTTCCCTATGGACCTTTTACTTCCATAACTTATTCCGTAACTGGAAGTCTGTACCTCTCACTCCCCTTCACCTTTTTGCCCGTTCCCCTACCCCTCCCCTCTGGCAACCATCAGTTTGTTCTCTGTATTTCCATCTATTTCTGCTTTTTGATTTTTAGATTCCACATGTAAGTGAAATCATATGGTATTTGTCTTTGTCTGACATATTTCATTTAGCATTAATACCCTCAAGTTCCACCCACATGTTGTCACAAATGGCAAGATCTCATTCTTTTTTACATATGAGTAATATTCCACTGTATATGTGATGCCAGACAGGCTGAGGCCCCAAGAAAGAGGGGCTTAGGGGGCGCCTGGGTGGCCCAGTCGTTGGGCGTCTGCCTTCGGCTCAGGGCGTGATCCTGGAGATCTGGGATCGAGCCCCATGTCGGGCTCTTCTGCTGGGAGCCTGCTTCTTCCTTTGCCTCTCCCCTGCTGTGTTCCCTCTCTCGCTGGCTGTCTCTCTCTGTCAAATGAATAAATAAAATCTTAAAAAAAAAAAAGAAAGAAAGAAAGAGGGGCTTAGGCCCCACACCATGGACCATGGGTTTTTTTGCCTTTGTGCAAGGAAGAATTCAAGAGCAAGCCATTTAGAGAAAGGGACAAAGATTAAGTATAGAAGAAAGGAGCTACTTCATAGACAAAGTTAACAGCCTTTCCCAGGAAAGGAAGAGGATCCCCCTTTGCCTCTAAGGGTTTTATAAAAAAAAAATTTATAAAAGATAAAAGATTCATTTGATAAAGCAGGGGGAGGGGCAGAGAGAAAGGGGGAGGGAGAGAAAGAATCCTTGAGCAGACTCCCTGCCAGTCGAGAAGCCCAAGGCAAGGCTTGATGCCAGGACCCTGAACTGAAATCAAGAGCTGGCCACTCAACTGACTGAGCCACCCAGGCACCCCTATAAGTTTTAATTAGCTAACCATGTAGGTAAGGGCTTACACCTTAACTTTGGGTTTCTCATTCACATTAGGCAATTAGTTTTTCCTTTGTTTTAGGATTGTGGGATTACCCACAGGGGACAATTTTCAGAATGTCCAGCCTATGTGGCTTTTACTGCCATTGAGAGTGGAGTCTTGTGGTCTTCCATGAGTTGGATCTTGTGACTCTTTTTATGACCTTTTAGGTTAAGGGTCAGACTAAAAGCAAAATGGCTTTATTTTGATCAACTTGTCTCCCAAGCCCTCTTCCCTCCAGCCTCATATATATGCCACATCTTCTTCATCCATTGAATTTGGATTGCTTCCATATCTTGGTATTGTAAATAATTTTGCAGTAAACATAGGGGTACATATATTTTTTAAATTAGTGTTTGTTTTCTTTGGGTAAATACCCAGTACTGGAATTACTGGATCATATAGTATTTCTATTTTTAATTTTTCAGGAACCTCTATACTGTCCCACAGTGGCTGCACCAATCTACATTCCCACCAATGGTGCACAAGGGTTCCTTTTCCTACACATCCTTACCAACCCTTATTTCTTGTCTATTCTAGCCATTCTGACAGGTGTAAGGTGATATCTTGTTGTGGTTTTGATTGTCATTCCCTGATGATTAGTGATGCTGAGCATCTTTTCATGTGTCTGTTGGCTACCTGTAGGCTTCTTTGGAAAAATGTCTATTCAGGTCCTGTTTTTTTTTTGATGTTGAGTACCATAGAGTGATTTTTAAAACATGATTTGTACTACAGAATACACTGAACCAGTGCAGTACTGACCAGGTCTCTTAAGGCAGGAAAATAAACTAAAATGTGATTCAAAACATAGCTCTAAGCTCAATAGGACACAAAAGCTCTTTACAAGTCTTCAACACTACGTCTATCCCCAAAGATGCATATTTTCCTGGAATAGTATTCTATGTGGGGTATTAAGTGCCTATCTAAACATTTTCTACACTTTAAAGTTAGAATATTTTCACATTTCCCCTCTTTTGGAACCACACTTTTGTGACCAAACAAAACAAAACAAAACAAAACACAACTTTCTTTTTTTAATGGAAAGGTGTCATCTTATTTTATTATTACTAATGTAAGCATTTGGTGTCAAAGAAACAAAGGTAATTTTACAAACTCAGAATGTATGCAAGTACACAAAATTTCCATTTTATTGTAGTTTTCTAGCACACTAGCTCAGATACATTTCTCTACAACTACTCCAGCATAACTCCTCTGGAATTATTTCAGTCATCCTTAACATGTGACTCTGCCAAATACTTTGAATCTAAAATAAACATATAAAATTTTAATTATTAATTTTTAGATGAATGGGGTAAGAAAGTCATCAGGTGATGGTTGGGACTGTTAATTTCCAACAAGAAACTCTGTTGAAGTGTTTCTTCTGATATAGTAGTTATAAATTAGAATTTTCAAAAAACAAGGGCAGAACAAAAAATACAATAAAAGAAACTTCTGCAGCTTAAGCCTCCCATAGTCCTAAACCTCTGAGAGAAGCAAGGCAAAGCACCTTTCCTGCAACTTAAGTGGGTTTCCAGTATTTTCATATCGTTGAGCTTTCAGAGATAGACACTCACGACGTATCGTTAAATATCATCTTGGCTCTGGTTGTATTAATTATGCCGGAAGAGTTTGATACCCATCCAGGTCCAAAGGTGGAAGAACACATAAACTGGTACGGTAATGGGCAGGAGCAGACTGTAAAAGCACAGGCTGGTTGTGCTAGTGCAGCCCTGTGGGAAGTTTTCTTCCACAGAGGCTGAGTAGAACAGTCCTGCTAGAGAGACCAACGGAATAAGGACAGTCAACGTAGGAAGAGACAGAAACATTGTTCTCCCCCACTAATTACCTGCCACTCTGGCTTTTAAAAAGGTAAGTGGTATTAAGAAAATTTAGTTGTGTGTTGCTGTTTGTAATTATGATCTAGTGCTGCTCCATTTCTTCTTGCTTCTTATTTTGATGTATCATCCTAGCTGCCTGCGGTATCATATTAGGAATCCCATCAATAATTGGATAGGCTATTCCCAGCTCTTCATTAATCAATTCATTTGTTGATGCTTCATATCTGAGGGGGGAAAAGGAAAACAAAATGAATTGTGGAAAACAAAATGCTTGGAAGAGCTCGGTGCTCAATAAACACCACCATTTATCCAATTCTTGACAGAGTGTTAATTCCAAAAAAGCAGAATTAAACTGCTTCTAATTCTAAAAGCAGTATTACTCAATTGAAACATTTCTCTTAGAAAACAACTCTGTTACCATTTTAGTCAGTTTCTCCCATATTTTCTTTTTCACTTTATTCTCAAGCTATACCCTAATATGTATTTTTTTTTTTTTTTAAAGATTTTATTTATTTATTTAACAGAGAGACAGCCAGTGAGAGAGGGAACACAGCAGGGGGAGTGGGAGAGGAAGAAGCAGGCTCATAGCGGAGGAGCCCGATGTGGGACTCGATCCCTGTACGCCGGAATCACGCCCTGAGCCGAAGGCAGACGCTTTAACGACTGCGCTACCCAGGCGCCCCTTAATATGTATTTTTTAAAGCCAGTCGGAAAAAATCTCCCCTTTTCATCCAAATATTTCTTCCTTACTCTGGGCAACCTCAAAACCATCCCAGTTAATTCACTACTGAAACAGCCACTGGAGAAAAATTCAACTTCCCCACTTTAAAATGCATGTTTAATAGAACATAACTGAACCATTAGAAGAAAACTACTGAAAAATCAAGATATACAAATTAAAAGTCTGAGGAAGACGAGACAGCAGAAATGAAGAAACTTTAGAAAACAACAGGTCTGCAGTGAGCTAGTTACACAGTTAACTAAAAGGTACACCAAATGGTGGGTGTAAGAAAACGAAGTGACTGTATTCACTATGGCAAATAATTTAGTTAAGAGAAATGCAAAATTATTGAAAATAAAAAATGACTAGCAATCTACCACCCAAAAATAACCACTGATAACATTTTGGTGTTTAGTATATTCAATTTGCAATACTAGTGTTGTCAACGTTCAATTTTAGTAGCCTGGAACTGTAGAGATTTTTTTTTTTTAAGTTTAAATTCAATTAACATAAAATGTATTACTAGTTTCTGAGGTAGTTTAGTGATTCATCAGTTGCATATAACACCCAGCGCTCATTACATCACGTGCTCTCAATGCCCATCACCCAGTTACCCCATCCCTCCCCTCCAGCAACCTTCAAGTTAGTTTCTAATGATTAAGAGTCTCTTATGGTTTGTCTCCCTCTCTGATTTCCTCTTATTTTTCCCTCCCAGAGCTGTTTTTCCTAAGGACTCTGGGTTCAAGGAAGCCTTTACAAAACCCAGCTAGTCCAGAACTAAGAGCCAAGGGGGCAGTACACATTGCGTAAACGTTTAAGATCGTCAGGCATCAGCTGTACATTTTCACAAGAATAGTTATTTTTCATCATCTTCGCTTAAAAATCTGAATGCCTTGGACCAGTCCCGACTCCCAACAGTTCATAAACCTGGAGGTACATCGGAACCACTTAGGGTCCTTTTAAGAAAACATGTTGCTCTGGTCCCGCCCCCAGACCGGCCGACTGCATCGGCCTGGGGTGGTGTCCCGGAATCGGCATTAAAAAAGTCTCCCGGCGATTCGATTGCGTAGCCAGTGGTGAACCGGGAAACGCTCGGACCCATCCCTGCGGCCGGGCGGTCGGCTTTGGGAGACCTGGGGCTCCCCTCCGGCCTCCTCCCGCCCTTCCCGCCGCAGTGGGAGGTGCGTGGTAGCTGGCCGGCCCGGAGCCAGAAAATGGCAGCGGAAAATACCCGCACTGACCTGAAGGGCCCCCCAGTGGCTCGTGGGCGGCCGCGCGGTCCACCCGCCCCCTCCCCGCCCCGGGAGGGCGCGAACGCCGCATCGCAGCCGGCGAATCTCACCTGAGCGGCTTCTTGGAAAGCGGGCACACCAGGAACTCGAGCAGCGCCGGGTCGAAGGCGCGGGCCGGGTCCCCGGTCCTCTCGCTCTTGTCCGCGGACCGCCGTGACCCCGCCGCGTGCAGGCACCTCCGGGCGACCGCGAACGGCGGTACGTGGGGACCCCGCAGCGCTGAGGCGAGCCAGCCGCACGCTCCGCTCAGCATGGTCCGGCAGGCCCCAACCGCACCGCACAGAGCCCTCGGCCCGCCCGGGCCGCTTCAGCCGATCCCCGCGCAGCCAGCGCCACCGCCTGCCAGACCCCGCCCGCGGTGCTGCGGAAACGCAGTCCCCGGGCCTCCGGGCCGGCAGGAGCCAGCGCTTTGGTTCCGAGGGCGCTCCTGACCCACTGCTTTTCACGAGGCACCGCTCGGTAGTTATGGGCGCGGCCTGCAGCCGGAGGGCTCTAGAGACTGTTCACCGCGTTTACAGATTACAAACAAAACCAATGCTTAAATTGGGGTATTTTGAGTTTTCACCAGGGCTTATCGCAGGGATTCCAGGAAGCCAGTGGCCGGACCTCAAAGTCACAGTGTTAAACTTGCACCTACGTGGTTATCTCCAAAAGGAGGTTTCAAACACATTGTCGTATTGGGTATGTTAAAAGCATTGATTTGTTTTACGTAAATCTTTACCATAGCTCCGGTAACCTTGTTTGTCCCCCCCCCCCGACCCCGCCCTTTCTTATTAAAACTTTGGAACCTGAAAAGAATGCCATAGGCCTCTTAACGTCCAATATGTCCAGATTCTTAGCCTGTGGGACTTACTGTGAATTCAATTGCATAATAAGGCACAACCAGTTTATAAATGACCTGCAGACGGCAAGGTCTCTAAATAACTGTGTGACCAGGCAGATGTCCATTAGTTGAATGGGAAATCCATTTAATGGATTTTTCGCCCCAGGTTTGCCTCTGGCGCTCTAAGGAAGTGATCACAGGTCTGATCTCTTTGTTACAGTGTGTGTGGTAGATTTGGGCTCTGGGGCCTGGCAGCTTGGCTTCCGGGCCATGGTTTACTAGCTTTGTGACTCCAGCAAATGACTTCACCCTCAGTTTCCTACCTGTATAATAAGATAAAAGCACTCACCTCATGAAATCTCCTCCTTGTGGGGATTACGATGGGATCATGCCTGCAAAGGACATTTAGAAAAGTGCTTGGGACAAATTAATGCTCAATTCGTGTTCTCTATTGTTATTTTTATTTCGTCTGTTCTTTCCAGTACAGCATGCTAGAAGATTCTTTGTTAGTCATCAGTTTTTTCCCCTTTGTTTTGCTGAATATGGACTTGAATCTTTTTTGTTTCATTGGACTTTATCATTTTACACTTTGAGCTCTTGGGAGATAGGGGTGGGAGTGAGGGACACAGCGATACAGATACAAGATTATATTTGCAGATTTCCACTCAGTAATGTGAAAATAAATTGAGAATTTTTTTTTTAAGATTTTATTTATTTATTTATTTGACAGAGAGAGAGGCAGCGAGAGAGGGAACACAAGCAGGGGGAGTGGGAGAAGGAGAAGCAGGCTTCCCGCTGAGCAGGGAGCCCGATGTGGGGCTCGATTCCAGAATGCCGGGATCATGACCTGAGCTGAAGGCAGATGCTTAACAACTGAGCCGCCCAGGAGCCCCTAAATTGAGAAATTTTTATAGTTTACTCTGTTTTTAAAAAGCCAGTCCATTATTTGATGCTCTTTGTTCACTAATGCTCAGAAGACTTTAGCATCAGGCAGTTTTCAGGGATGTAGCCTCAGGAGGGACTATTGTAAAGTTCCTATGTTTACTTTCACATTATTTCCTATGAAGGCAGTAGCAGGAATTAGTTTTTCAGTTGTAGCTAGTTGATACTTTGGGCCCTACAGAAGGAGTGGACTATAAGAAAGGTATATCTTAACTATGTTTCGGGGAGCTATGGTGAAGCAGAGCTTGACTTCTGCCAGCACTGAGTGGACCCAGGCCAGGCTGGGTAGGCCTAGGCTTGGCCCTTGTGGGATAGAGGCAGACACCTATGCTTGAGCCCAGGTTCATTAGCCTTAGTTTGGCTTGCCTGGCTGACCGATCCCTATCACCTGGGTTTTCTAACCAGTTATAAATAAATTAGTTCCAGTTTGCCTCCACCTAGAAGGTTCCAAGCAGGTCAGTTTACTTTCATTTATGTTAGTATTTGGGGTAATGCAGAGTAATAGCAAAGCATTGAAAACATCTTCAAATTTATAAAACCAAAAATCAACAACCAATAGTTGGAAACATCTGAGTGTGTGATATATTAGTCCAAACCATGTAAATATTAAGTTACAAAGTGTCCTTAAGTAGCCCTTAGTGATTAAGGAATAGAACTCATTTCTGCATGCGGTGTACTAAGCTAAATGTAGATGACAATATAGAATTGTAAAGTCATTAGTCCCTTTTTTTGCTATTGGCATGACTACGATCTTTCCCATCGCAGAGCCCTGTGCACGTTGTAATAATGTGATGGGCCTTGGGCTCAGGTACTACTGTATAGCTGTGTGACCTTGGGGAGGTTACTTAAACTCTCTGCCCCGATCTTGTCATCTGTGAGATAGTATAATAATAGTCCCTGCTTTACTAGAGTTGTTGGGAGGATTAAGTAAAATAATACAAGTGAAGCAGTTAGCACAGGGGCTGGCCCAGATGGCACACCGAAAAATGCTAGCAGCTGCAAAATGACTTACTGTGGTGAAGTTGCTGAAAATTCTGGTTAAAAAGTGAATGCACAGTGTATCACTGGGCACCTTCATTTTAACAGACATGGAATTTTTATGGTTTCCAATGTGGATAATACTGACACAATGCTCTTTAGCTATCGTACACATGAAATGAGTTAGAAATCCCGGGGGCAGATTAGAGGCTAGAATATATATTTTAATGAAGTCTCATAAATTTGGGAATCTCTGATTCAGAGAAAGAAGTTAAAATCAATTTTCCACTAGATGGCATCATCCAGTATTGAACTAATATTTATTCCTGCTTATACTTTTCTTTTTTTTATTTTTTATTTTTTTAAAGATTTTATTTATTTATTCGACAGAGGTAGAGACAGCCAGCGAGAGAGGGAACACAAGCAGGGGGAGTGGGAGAGGAAGAAACAGGCTCATAGTGGAAGAGCCTGATGTGGGGCTCGATCCCATAACTCCAGGATCACGCCCTGAGCCGAAGGCAGACGCTTAACCGCCGTGCCACCCAGGCACCCCCCTGCTTATACTTTCTGTGATTACAAAGATTTGCTTTTATTTTGCCAGTGGTTGCCTTTATTTGATGACATCTATTTTAGGAACAAAAAACACAAAAATTTTATTAATAAATTACAATTATAATGAGTTCATTGAAATAAAGGATCTAATAGGTAAATGGACAAAAAATATGAAGTTCACAAAGAAGAAAATGCAGTTGATTAATAAACACACAAAATATCAATAGTGAAGCAATGCAAGTTTCAACATCAAAGAAGTTTCCATTTTTTATCTATAAAAATAAATAAATAAAAAAATATATATATGTGTTTATTATGAGGAATCAGCTCATATGGTTATGGAGGCTGAGAAGTCCCACAATTCACCATCCCATTGGTGTTCTATGGGATGGGACAAATGTGTGATGACATGTATCCACCATTATGGTATCATACAGAATCATTTCACTAGAAATGCCCTGTGCTTACTTGCTTGTCCCTTCCTCTCCCCCAACCCTTGGAAACCACAGAAATTTTTACCATTGCCATGGTTTTGCCTTTTCCTGAATGTCATATAGTTGGAATCATACAGTACGTAGTAGCCTTTTCAGATTGGCTTCTTTAACTTAACAATATGCATTTAAGGTTTTGCTATAGCTCATTTGATAGCTCATTTCTTTTTACTGTTGAATAATATTTTATTTTCTGGATACACCATAGTTTATTTATCCATTTACCTATTGAATGACATCTGGGTTGCTTCCAAGTTTTGGCAACTATGAAAAAAGCTGCTATAAACATTCATATGCAGGTTTTTATGTGGACATACGTTTTTAACTCATTTGGGTAAATACCAAGGAATGAGATTGCAGATCATATGGTAAGAGTTTATTTAGTTTTATAAGAAACTGCCCAACTGTCTTCCAAAGTGACCGTACTATTTAGTATTTCCAGCAGCAATGAACAATTCCTGTTGTTCTACATCCTCGCCAACACTTGGTGTTGTCCGCCTTTTGGACTTTCACCATTCTAGTAGGTGTGCTGTAGTTATCTCCTTATTTTAACTTGCAAGTCCCTAATGGTGTAGGAAGCTGAGCATCTTTTTGTATGTTTATTTGCTATCTGTGTATTATCTCTGGTGAGGTGTCTATTCAAACCTTTTGCACATTTTAAAAATTGGATTGTTCGTTTTCTTACTGTTGAGCTTTAAGGATTCTTTGAACATTTTGAAAAGCTGTCCTTTATCAGATGTGTCTTTTGAAATATTTTTCCCAGTCTGTGGCTTGTCTTTTCATTCTCTTTCGATGTGTTTATTATACCAGAGTAAATCAAACTTCAGGATGCTGAGACAGATATCAATCTGAAATATTTTTTCACCGAGGATGTTTTATTTTTACTCAAGATAATCTTAACTAACCAGTGTCTATTTCCTCCACACATTCTTGAAACTTCTGATTGCATGGTTTCTCTCCTTTGCTGCTGAACTCTTTCAAAAATAGGAGCATGGATTTTTGACCCCATGTAACCCTAATTTATGAGAGGCAAGCAAAAAAGAGGGGCACCCACGGTCAAGCATTGTGGTCCTAATTGAGCCACTATTTCTCTCCCTGGGGTGACTGAAAGATAATCGACAGTGATAACATTCATTTACAGCTTGACCTTTCTCATTTGGCACATTGAAAGTCAAGTCTCCTCCAATCTCATACAGCGATATTACAAAGTACAAAGAATGCAAATATTTCTCATGTCATAATGTAAGATATAAAAATGGTAGAACATTCCATTCTCTGTTTCATTCCCTTGGTATAATTAACACAAACCGTCTTGTGGGAATGGAGTGACCTACTTCTATGTATCTTGCTTTGTATGTGATAGTTTAACAAGTTAGATATTCATAGACACAGACAAATGGCCAAGAACTCCCAACCCCACTTTCATTGGATTATGCAAAGTTTCTTGGCACAATGGCTTATAAGGGCCTCAGAAAACTAACTTATGCCTCTCCAGCATCTTCTCTCACTCTGGCCATTTCCCATCTTGTCTTCAGCCATTCTGAATTATTTGCTGTCCTAATACTCTAGGTTGTTTTATAGCTCCATGTCCTTTGCTCATGCCATGACACGTGCCCCAAATGCCCTTTTCTCCATTTGTCTATCTAAAGCACTTACTCATTTATAAGACCCAGTTTTAACAGTACCTCTCTTATGAAGATTTGAAGATTTTTCTAACTCCTTCCTTTTCCCTGTACCCTGAGTATTAGCCAATTCATCCACCATGTACAATGGTATACCCCCCCCCACAACACCTATAACTATTTCACTGCAATTATTCATTTATATGTCTGTCTCCCCTACCAATCTGTAAGATCCTTTAGGTCACATACCATGTATGTTTTATTTCTTATTCCTGCATCTAGCACAGTGACTGGCACATAGTAGGTTTTTAAAAAAGATTTTATTTATTTACTTGAGAGAGAGAGAGAGAGCACAAGCAGGAGTAGCAGCAGAGGGAGAGGGAGAACCAGACTCCCCACTGAGCAGGGAACCTCATGTGGGGCTCGATCCCAGGACCCCAAGATCATGACCTGAGCCAAAGACAGACGCTTAACCGACTGAGCCACCCAGGCCCCCATAGTATGTTTTTAAAAAATGCCTATAGAATGAATATAAAAGGTCAGTACCAAATGTTCAGTTGTTCCTCTTGTCAGCAGAAAAATATTACTACGCAGTTATACAACGTGCCAGGAACATACCAGTGAAAAGAATAGCTCAACAAACGTTCTTTTTCAAGTTAGAGAAATTTCAACATAAACTCTTTTCCAGCCTGGTTATAATTTTGAGCAACATAAGTTAGGGTGGAGGGGTGCTCAGTCGGTTTATCATTTCGGCTCAGGTCATGATCCTGGAGTCTGAGGATGGAGTCTGTGTTGGGCTCCCTGCTCAGTGGGGAGTCTGCCTCTCCCTCTGCCCTTCCCCCACTCATTCTCTCTCTCTCTCTCTCTCTCTCCCCCCCTCTCCCCCTGCCTCCCTCCCTCAAATAAATAAATAAATAAAATCTTGAAAAAAAAAAGTTAGGGTGGAGGTATTAGAAGGAGTACTATATTAGATCTGTCTTCTAAATTTTTTTTTGTTTGAGGTTATGTATTTTAAAAATTTACATACAAGTTACGAAGATAAAGAATTCTTACATACTCTCGTTGAGATTTCCTAAGTTAACAACTCTACAGCTAGTTTTTAAAAAGTTGTTTGAGAGTAACTTGCAGACATGAGGCTTAACTATTTCAAAACAAAACAGAAAGCGTTTTCATTACCATGGTACAGTGATGTAAATCAGGAAGTTAATATTGATACATTGTTATTATAAAATCTACAGATTAAAATTTTACCAGTTGTCCCATTAATGTACTTTTATAGCAAAAGGAAAAAAATATTTCTGGTCCAGGATCCAATCCACGATCAAACATTGTATTTAGTTCCTGTGTCTTATTTGTCTCTTTTAACATGAAATAGTTAAAAAAAAAGTTTTTTTTGTTTGTTTGTTTGTCTTTCGTGATCTTGACATGTTGAAGCATACAGGCCAGTTACTTCTCAGCAAATCCATTCCTTGGTTTGGGTTGTATGACATTTCCTCATGATTAGATTCAGGTTACACATTTTTGCCAGGAATACCAAAGATTGACGCTGTGTCCTTTCCAGTTCCTCATACTAAGAAGCATTACTCCTGATGCTAATTCTGCATATTTTACTAGGGTGGTGCCTGCAAGTTGTCTCTGCTGTAGATTGCTGTTTTTCTCTATGTAATTAAGCATTATATGGAAATTACTTAAGTATCTTATGGAAATGAGGTTATATTTAAGGCTAAACAAAACATCAAGTTTCCTAAGCCACCTGATAGGAAATTGTTTAGCTATGTTATTTGACCTTCCTAGAGATTACATATAAAAATTAGAAGACTGGGGGCACCTGGGTGACTCAGTTGATTGAGTGACCGATTCTCAATTTTGGCTCAGGTGGTGGTCTCAGGATCGAACCCTGCCTTGGGCTCTGCCTTCAGTGCTCTGCCTTCAGTGTCTCAGAGTCGGCTGGAGACTCTCTCTCTCCCTCTACCTTGGTCCCTTCCTTTGCTCACTTGCTCTCTCTCCCTCCTTCTCGAAAATAAAAATAAGTACATTCTTTTTAAAAGATTAGAAGACTGCTTAAAGTGCAAATCTTCTGATATTTTGGAGGGTGTAACCTCAAAATTATTTACAAAAACAAGGTGTGGCTTTGTATTCCATCGAACTGAATTTTAAAGCCTTAAGCAAATGGAAGTTTTGCATTCAGCAGTTCCTGGGGGAATTACACATGAATAGAAATAGCAGCAGAACTCTTATTTCTATGATGTCTATGCATTTGGCTCTTCCAAAACCCTCTGACAGGAAGATAATGTCCTATGTTATTAGTCATACCTTATAATCAAAAGAACAGGCTTATGTTGGTGTTGATGAATTCTGAGTTCTGGTCTGTTTGTTCACCCACATATTCTTAAAAAGAGAACTATGCTGAAATTGTACAGGTGACTGGATGCATGTTTACTTGTTTGCTGGAGTTATATATCTAGCACAATAAATAGAATGTCTCAAACTATTCTTTCAAATGCATCTATGTCACTGTAAAGGAATCATGGAGTTCTTTTAAATCCCTAATTAGTTAATTTTTTTTTTGCTTTACTGAGTTATGATTTTTACAAATAAAAATTGAATATATTTAAGGTATCTAATGTGATGTTTTGATACATATACATTGTGAAATAATTACTACTATCAAGCTAATTAAAGTATCCATCACCTCATTTTTTTGTGTGTGTATAGTGAAAATATTTAAGATGTACTCTCTTACCAAATTTCAAGTATACAATATTATTAACTACAGTCACCAGGCTATATATTAGATCTATAAAACTTATTCATCTTGTATAACTGAAACTTTGTACCCTTTGACCAACATCTCTGTTTCCCCCACCCCTGAGCCCTGGCAACCACCACTCTACTCTCTGTTTCCATCAGTGAGATGGTTTTAGATTCCACATATAAGTGAGATCATGCTGTATTTGGTTTTCTGTGTCTAGCTTATTCACTTAGCTTAATGTCCTTCAGGTTCATTCATGTCACAAATGATGGGATTTCCTTATTTTTTAAAGGCCAAATAATATTTCATTATATATATATACATATATATATATATGTATATATATATGTATATATATATCTCACATTCTCTTTATTCATTCACCTGTTGATGAACGCTTAGATTGACTCCATATCTTGGCTGTTGTGAATTATGCTGCAATGAACATGGGAATGCTGATATCTTCTTGAGATTCTGATTTTATTCCCTTTGGATACATACCTAGAAGTGGGATTCTGGATCCTATGGTAATTCTAGTTTTATTTTTTTGAGGAACTTCCATACTGTTTTCCAAAATGGTTGTACCAATTTACATTCCCACTGAAAGTTTATGAGGGTTCCCTTTTTTGCACATCCTCACCAATGCTTCTTCTCTTTTAGCCATAATAACCATTTCAACGTATGTGAAGTTGTAAACCTGGTTTTGATTTCCATTTCCCTGATAATTAGTGATGTTGAACATTTTTTAAAAAATGCTTATTAGCCATTTGTATGCCTTCTTTTGAGTACTGTCTATTCAAGTCCTTTGCCCATTTTAAAATGGGGTTCTTTATTTTCTTGCTTTTGAGTTGTTTGAGTTCCTTTTTATTTTGGGTACTAACCCCTTACCAGATGCATAGTTTGCAAGTATTTTCTCTCATTTCATAGGTTTTTTTTCGCTTGTTGATTGTTTTCTTTGCTGTGAGAAAGGTTTTTAGTTTGATGAAAACTCTTTGTGTATTTTTGTTTTTGTTGCCAATGCCTTTGGGGTCATATTCAAAGAATCATTGTCCAGACTAAGTCAAGAAATATTTTCCCTGTTTTCTTCTAGTAGTTTTATACTTTCAGGTAAACATTTAAGTCTTTAATCCATCTTGAGTCAGTTTTTGTAGATGTTGTGAGATAGGGTCCAATTTCATTCTTCTGCATGTGGATAACCAGTTTTCCCAACACCATTTATTGAAGAGGCTACCTTTCCTCTTTGAGTGTTCTTGAGATCTTTATGGAAGATCAATTGACCATAAATGTGGTTTATTAAATAAATTATATTTATTCTGGGCTCTCTATTCTGTTTCATTGGCCTATATGTCTGTTTTTATGCTGGTACCATACTGTATTGATTACTCTAGCTTTGTAATATAGTTTGAATATCACATATCAGGATGTGATACCTTCAGGTTTGTTCTTGTCGCTCAAGAATACTTAGGCTACTTACATCGAAAACCGGGGATGTACTGTATGGTGACTAACATAATATAATAAAAAATCATTATAAAAAAAAAAAAGAATACTTAGGCTACTTGAGGTCTTTTGTCCCATATGAATTTTAGGATTTTTTTTTTTATTTGTGAAAAATAGCCCTGGAATTTTAATAGGAATTGCATTGAATCTGTAGATCTCTTTGAATAGTAATGGATATTTAACAATATTAATTCTTCCAGTCTATGAACATGGGATGTCTTTCCATTTATTTCTGTCTTCTTTGATTTCTTTCACCAGTGTCTCATAGTTTTCAGTGTACTGATCTTTCATCTTTTTGGTTAAATTTATTCCCAAGTATTTAATTTTTTGGATGCTATTGTAAATGGGATTGTTTTCTTAATTTCTTTTTTGAATAGGTTGTTATTAGTGCATTAAAATGCAATTGATTTTTATATATTGATTTTGTATCCTGCAACTTTACTACATTTGTTTGTTTATCTGTGCTGATAGTTTTTTGCTGGAGTCTTTAGGGTTTTCTATACATAAGGTCATGTCATTGACAGAGACCATTTCACTTCTTCCTTTCAGATTTGAATGCCTTTTATTTATTTTTCTTACCTAACTGCTCTGGCTAGGACTTCCACTACCATGTTGAATAGAAGTGGTGAGAGTGGACATCCTTGTCTTGTTTCTCATCTTAGAGGAAAAGATTTCAGCTTTTCACCATTGAGTATGATGTTAGCTGTGGGTTTTTCATATATGGCCTTTGTTATGTTGAGGTATATTCCCTCTAAACCTATTTTGTTTAGGGTTTTTATTGAATGGATGTTGTACTTTGTCAAATGCTTTTCTTGCATCTGTTGAAATAATCATATGATTTTTATCCTTCATTCTGTTAATATCATGTCTCACATTTATTGCTTTGCGTATGTTGAATCATCCTTGTATCCAAGGGATAAATCGCACTTGATCATGGTGTATGATCATCTTAATGTGCTCTTGAATTCGGTTTGGTAGTATTTTGTTAAAGATTTTTGCATCTATCTTCGTCAGGGATATTGGCCTATAATTTTCCTTTTTGTAGTGTTCTTGTCTGGCTTTGATCTTAGGGTAATGGTGGCCTTATTACATGAATTTTGAAGTGTTCTCTTCAGTTTTTTCGAAGAGTTTGAGAAGGATTGGCATTAAATTTCTCTAAATACTTGTAGAATTCACCAGTGAAGCCATTAGGTTCTGTACTTTTTATTGGGGGGGGGTGTTGATTACTGATTAAATCTCTTTACTCAGTAGTAGTCTATTCATATTTTTAAATTTTTCTTTATGATTTAATGTTGGTAGGCAGCATTTCTAGGAATTTATCTTTTTCTTGTAGATTATCTAATTTGTTGTCATATAATTGTTCATAGTAGTCTCATGATCTTTTGTATTTCTGTGGTATTAATTGTAATGGCTCTTCTTTCATTTACAGTTTTATTTATATGTCTTCTCTCTTTTTTTATTAGTTAATCTAGCTAAAGCTTTGTTAATTTTGTTTATCTTTTCAAAAACTAACTCCTAGTTTCATTGATCTTTTTTTAAAAAGATTTTTATTATTTATTTATTTGAGAGAGCGCTCAAGTGAGCGAGCATGAGGAGGAACAGAGAGAAAGGGAGAAGCAGACTCTGGGCTGAACACGGAGCCCGATGCAGGGATCAATCCCCACCACCCTGGGGTCACGACCTGAGTCAAAACCAAGAGCCAGTGGCCAACTGACTGAGCCACCCAAGTGCCCCTCACTGATCTTTTCTATTGTGTCCCTATTTCATTATTTCTGCTTTGATCTTTATTACTTTCTTCCTTCTCTTAACTTTGGGCTTAGTTTGTACTTTTTCTAGTTCCTTGAGATGTAAAGTTAGGTTGTTTATTTGAGATTTTTATTTTTTAAATTTATTTTATTTTTTATTATTTGTACTTTTTTTAAAGTAGGCTCCATGCTTTGGCATGGAGCCCAGCGTGGGGCTTGAACTCAAGACCCTGAGATTGAGACCTGAGCTGAGATCAAGAGTCAGACACTTAACTGACTGAGCCACCCAGAGCCCTTCTTTTTTTTAGATGTAGGCGTTTAGCACTATAAATGTCCCCTTTAGACATACTTTTGTGGCAGACTGTAAGTTTTGGTATGTTTTGTGCTTGTTTTTGTTTGTCTCAAGATACTTTTGATTACCCTTTTGATTTCTTCTTTGACCCATTGGTTATTCAGGAGTGTGTTGTTTAATTTCTACATATTTATGAATTTACAATTTTCCTTTTGTTACAGACTTCTAGTTTAATACTGTTGTGTTCAGAAAAGATACCTCATATGGTATTTTTTGATACTTAAATTTGTAAAGATTTGTATCATAACCTAATATTTGGTCAGTTTTGGATAGTGATCTATGTATGTTTGAAAAGAATGTGCATTCTGCTACTGTTAGATGGAATGTTCCGCATATAGCTGTTAGGTCCTTTTGTTCTATAGTGTTGTTCAAGTTTGCTGTTTCCTTATTAATCATCTGTCTTGATGATCTATCCACTGATGAAAATGGGATACTGAAGTCCCCTACTATTACTATTTCTTCCTTCAATTCTGGTTATATTTGCTTTATATATATTGGTGCTCCAATGTTAGATGCATCCCCTTGATGAATTGACCCCTTTATTATTTTATGATGACCTTTGTCTCTTGTGACAGTTTTTGACGATTTTGTTTGATAGCCATCTTCCTCCATCTCTTCACATGGTCTTCCCTGTGTGTGTACCTATTTCCTAATTTCTGCTTCTTATAATAACCTCAGTCATATTGGATCAGGGCCCACCTATATGACCTCATGTTACTTTGGTTACCTCTTTAAAGGCTCCCTCTCCAAATACATAGTCATTTTCCAAGGTCCTAGGGGCTAGGATCTCAACATATTAATTTGGAGGGACACAATTCAAGCCCTAACACTGCTCTTCCTCTCTTCCAGTTCCACTGGCTTGGTACAAAAACTTCAACTCTATAGGATTTAAAAGAAGGTGATCAAACATCTTAAAGTCCCTTAATAGACTTTATAATACATATTTAAATATGTTTAATTTTTAAAAGGAAGCCATTTGCAGAATTCTCAATTATGAGGGAATTATGTATGAGAAACATTCATTTTTAAAGTAATGATGGCTCCAAGGAAAATATCTGTTTTCTCTTTTTATATACTTGAAGATAACTTGACCATAAAGAATTTTTATAGTCTGAACTAAAAAAAAATTTTTTTCAGGAAAAATTCTAAACTAAAGCCTAATGTAGAGTTCTCCTCATGTAAAGATGTAGTATTTCAAGTACTTTCCATACCTCATTTCTCCCTAATAGTGGTATAAATCTGAATAATGACCAAATATTTTAGAAGGGACTTTCTTGCCCTTTGGGAAACAATCAGTTAGGATATGCTTAATTATAGTAGAGTGAAAACAACTCTCAAATATCAGTGGCTTGAAATAATGAGTTTATTTTGTGTTCATGCTGTTAGGTTAAATCACATGAGAGTAGCAGTATTTTAATCACTTTTAAACTAGGGATACTGCAAGTTTGTGTAGATAAACCTAATCCATATCAGTCATAGATTGATTGGAGTCTCTACTCCTTGTTGTCCTTACTGCTCTCTTTTCTCCAGCTAAGATGTTGCTGGTTACTCTGAGACAACGAAAGGAACCTAAGAAAATACACATATTCCACTTATATTCAAATATTATTGGCCAAAAAAAGTCACAAGGCTATGTCTAACTTCAGTGGGGTCGGGGAGTGCTATGTAAATGTTAGGAAGAAAGAGAACTGGAAATATTGTGACCACCAGATCTGGTAATATTTATGTCAATGTCAGTCAGTAATAATGATTCTTTTATAAGTTTTCTAGTCCTCCCATGCATCATAGAACCTGGTTTTGAAAAATCACAAGACTTGGGGCGCCTGGGTGGCGCAGTTGTTAAGCATCTGCCTTCGGCTCAGGGCGTGATCCCGGCGTTATGGGATCGAGCCCCACATCAGGCTCCTACTCTGGGAGCCTGCTTCTTCCTCTCCCACTCCCCCTGTGTTCCCTCTCTCGCTGGCTGTCTCTCTCTGTGTCAAATAAATAAATAAAATCTTAAAAAAAAAATCCTTTGAAAAATCACGAGACTTGATTATTCAGATAATTGTTGGCTTTGAGTGTTGTAAAAATGGAAACACCCTTGACATTGTTAATCCCGGATGAGTTTGACGTTATTTACATAGACTTTGTCACAGGGTTTCACAAATAGTTTTTGGACCTTGCTGTTGTTGAAATAGTAATTCTTCAATAATGTGTCATGTTCCTTCATAATATGTAATGTAATTCCTATGCTAGGGATATTTTTTCAAGCTTTTTGTTGGTCTAGAATTGGAATTCCACAACAGACATTGAAGAAACAATGTTTCAATAGTTTCTTTACTTTTTTGTCTTTCTTATTCTAAACTTGTCATATAATATGATGTAATATAAATAATATAAAATATAATATTTCAGATGATGTCTATATTTAATAATGAAATAGATGACATCTTTATTAAACTGGCTGGTCTTATTCATCAGAAAGAAGTTGCCAGTCTAGTGAAAATTCTAGTTCTAATTTTGCATTCTTGGTTAGAATAGTGGTATAAGAATTGCGTTATAATTTTTTGGTTGAAAAGTATAACAAGTATCTAGTTATTGTATTGTATGAACCAATATCAAAGGAATGTATACTTGTAACTTTCAGTAATGGCTTTCTTTATTTTTATTAAATTTTAGTTAGTTAACATACAGTGCAATATTGGTTTCTGGGGTAGAATTCAGTGATTCGTCACTTACATACAACACCCAGTGCTCATCACAAAAGTGCCGTCTTTAATACCCATCACACATCTAGCCCATCCCCCACCACTTCCCTACATCAACCCTCTGTTTGTTTTCTATCCTTAAGAGTGTCGTATGGTTCGTTTCCCTCTCTCCTTTTTTCCTCTCTTCCCATATGTTCGTCTGTGTTCTTTCTTAAATTCCACATGTGAGTAAGATCATTTGGTATTTGTCTTTCTCTGACTGACTTATTTCACTTAGCATAATACACTCTAGCTCTGTCCACATCATTGCACACGGCAAGATTTCATTCTTCTTTTTTTAAATATTTTATTTATTTATCTGAGAGAGAGACAGAGCATGAGTGGGGTGAGGGACAGAGAGAGAGGGAAAGGAACAAGCAGACTCCCCACTGAGCACAGAGCCGCACATGGGACTCGATCCCAGGGCCCTGAGATCATGACCTGAGCTGAAGTTAGATGCTTAACTGACTGAGTCAGCCCGGTGCCCCAATAGTTCATTCTTTTTGATGGCCATGTAATAATTGTGTGTGTGTGTGTGTGTGTGTGTGTGTGTGTGTACACCACTTCTTCTTTATTTTACTTATTTATTTATTTTTAAGATTTTTATTTATTTATTTGAGAGAGAGAGACAAAGATAGCTAGAGAGAGCACAAATTGGGAAGAGAGGGAGAAGCAAGCTCTCCGCTGAGCAGGGAACCTGACGTGGGGCTTGATCCCAGGATCCTGGGATCATGACCTGAGCCAAAGGCAGACGCTTAACTGACTGAGCCACCCAGGCGCCCCACCACTTCTTCTTTATCCATTTATCAATCGATGGACATGTGGGCTCTCTCCATAGTTTGACTACTGTTGATAATGCTGCTATAAAAATCAGGGTGCATGGACCCCTTCAAATCTGTATTTTTGTATCCTTTGGGTAAATACCTAGTAGTGCAATTGCTGGATCAGGGTACTTCCTTTTTTTAACTTTTCGAGGAGCCTCTGTGCTGTTCTCCAGAGTGGTTGCATTCCAAATTTGCAGTCCCACCAACTGTGCAAGAGGGTTCTCCTTTCTCCACATCCTTGTCAACACTTGTTTCTTGTGTTGTTAATTTTAGCCATTTTGACAGGTGCAAGACTAGCAGCTTTATTGAAATACAATCATGTATATACAATTTACACATTTAAAGTGTGCAATTCAGAGTTTTTTAGTATATTCACAGAGTTGCACAGCCATCACCAAGATCAATTTTAGAACATTTTCATCATTCTGAGAAGAAACCCTGTATCTATTAGCAGTTATTCTCCATTTCCCCAATCACATCCTACCCCTGGCCCTAGGCAACCACTAATATACTTTCTGTCTCTACAGATTTGCCTATTCTGGATATTTCCTATAAATAGATTCATACAATAGATAGTTTTTGTGCCTGGTTTCTTTAATTTAGCATAATGTTTTCTAGGTCCATCCATGGGGTAGCGTATATCAGTACTTCAGTACTTTTTATTGCCAAATATTCAATTGTACGGATATACCACATTTATTTATCCATTCACTGGTTGATAGACATTTGGGTTGTTTCCCAGTTTGGGCTATGAATAATGCTGTTACAAACATTTGTGTTAAAATTTTGTATACTTGTACATATGTTCTTATTTTGCATATGTATAGATCTAGGAGTAGAATTGTTAGGTCATATGATAACTCTATGTTTGACTTTTAGAGGAACTTTCAGATTGTTTCAAAACAGCTGTACCATTTTACATTCCCTTTTTTAAAGTTTTTAAAAAATGTTTTTACATAATATCTAAACACAATATGGGGCTTGAATTCACAACCCACAGATTAAGAGTTGCACACTCTACAGACTGAGCCATCTGGGTGCCCCGCCCTATTTTAGATTCCTAGCAGTAATGTGTGAGAGTTTCAATTTTCTACATCCTTGCTAGGACTTGTTATCATATGTCTTTCTGATTATAGTCATTTTAGTGGGTGTGGTGTAGTATTTCCATATGGTTTTGATTTGCATTTCCCTAATAGCTAATGATATTGAGCATCTTTTTTTGTTTATGGCCATTTATGTGTATGTTTATTGGCCATTTGTGCATCTTCTTTGGAGAAATGCCTATTCAGATCCTTTAGACTTTTTTCAATTGTGTTCTTTGTCTTTTTATTGTTGAGTTGTAAGAGTTAGGTAATCTGGGTACATATAGATATATACAATCTATGAGATATATGGTTTGCAAATATTTTCTCTCAGTCTTTTGGTTGTCTTTCACTTTTTGGCGGTGTCCTTTGAAGCACAAAATTTTTCTATTTTGCTTTGTTTGCTTGTGCTTTTCTGTTTTGCTCTAAGAAACTATGCTAATCCAAATTCACAGAGATTTATACCTATGTTTTCTTCTATGACTTTCATAGTTTTAGGTCTTACCTTTAAGTCTTAGAACAATTTTGTTAAATTTTTTATGTGGTGTGAGGTAGAGTCTACTTTTATTCTTTCGGAAGCAAATATATAGTTATCCCAGAACCATTTTTTGAAAAGACTATTCTTTACCCTTATTGAATTGTCTTTAGACCCTAGTTGAAAATCAACTGACTGTAAATGTGAGGGTTTACTTCTGGACTCTCAATTTTATTCCATTGATTGATATGTATGTACATATGCCAGTACCCCATTGTCTTGATTACTGTAGCTTTGTGGTAACTTTTAAAATTGGGGAGTATGAGTCCTCCAATCGTGTTCTTCATTTTCAAGACATTATTTTGGCTACTCTGAATCCCTTGAAATTCCATATCAATTTTAGTATTAACTTGCCAATTTCTACAAAGAAGCCAGTTGGATTTTTGCTAAGGAGTATTGCTGTCTTTATAACATAAAGTCTTTTGATCCATGAACATGGGATGTCATTCCATTTATCTAGTTTTTTTAAAAAAAACTTTTTAAATGACTTGTGGATCTCAGAGTATGAGTTTCACATTTTTGTTAAATTTATTCCTAAGTATCTTATTTCTTTTGATGCTATTACAGGTGAAATTTTTCCTTAATTTTCAGTTTGTTATGGAACCGTAAAGCTACTATATGGAAATATAATTGATTTTTTTATTTTATTTTATTTTTAAAAAGATTTTATTTATTCATTTGACAGAGAGAGAGAGCACAAGCAGTGGGAGCAGCAGGCAGAGGGAGAGGGAGAAGCAGGCTTCCTGTGGAGCAGAGAGATGGTTGTGGGGCTGGATCCCAGAACCCTGAGATCATGACTTGAGCCAAAGGCAGATGCTTAACTGACTGAGCCACCCAGGTACCCTTATAATTGATTTTTATATGACTCTTGTATCCTGCAACCTTGCAGAACTTACTTATAATTTTGGTAGTTTGTTTTTCACTAGATTCCTTGGGATTTTCTATATATAAGATTATAATATCTGCAAATAGAGATACTTATACTACTTCATTTCTAATCTGGATGCCTTTTACTTTATTTTATTGCCTAATTGCCCTTTCCAGGACCTCTAGCACAATGCTGAATACAAGTGGCAGGAGCAGATGTACTTGTCTTGTTCCTGATCTTAGGAGGGAAAATTCAGTCTTTCACCATTAAGTATTATGTTTGCTATGGGTTTTTTGTAGGTGCTGTAAACAATCTTTTATTTTTTAAAGATTTTATTTATTTATTTATTTGAGAGAGAGAGATAGCAAGAGAGAGCACAAGTGGGGAGTAGAGGGAGAAGCAGGTTCCCTACAAGCAGGGAGCCTGATGTGGGGCTTGATCCCAGGACCCTGGGATCACGACCCAAGCCAAAGCAGATGCTTAATTGACTGAGCCACCCAGGCGCCCTATAAACAATCTTTTAAAGAATTTATAATAATTACATTCTTCTCTTACACAGTTGCATTACCTAAATACAAGAGTAGAACAGAAATCGGTAAAATTGAGAGAAACATTAAGCAAAGAATAGGTTTACTTCTTGTCGTCGACTATGTACCTATTGAGCATATTCATCTTTGTTCTTGCCCTGTCTATAATCTCCACCAAGGAAAGTGACCCACCACTGGACCCCACTGTCTCAGCAGCCATATTTGATATTGTGCTGTCTTCCTTCTTTTCCCACCTTCCAATCCCCTTTATTGGACTGGAATAACCAATGCACCTAAAAACAGCTAATCCTTAGGTGAGCTCTTTATCTTGACCGTCTGAGGCCAGATTCAAAAACATTATTTTCATCAAGTGAATACTCTTTCTCGTGACTGGACTTAAGGAACAAAGGAAAGAATTTTGTCAGTTACTGGTGCAAGCTCTAACTGAAAATTTATGTGAGAGCAGAATCAGGTTGGCGGGCCATAATGGATCATGTATAAGCTAAAATTATTTTTTAAAAAGTAGAAATTATAAATAAGCAGAAATAGTTATTAAAGCAGGATAGAAAGAAGTAGATACGTAGACTAGAGCTAAGTAACACAAATAGCTGAATAGTAGAGGAAAAATTCTTGAACTCTTCCATCTCACGTTTCTAGAATGAACTTAAATTCAAAACCAGTCTTCTCTGGCCCTAGTTCTTAGAATTCCATGAAATCCTAGTCTTCTTATTCCTCCACATGAGCTAACTTGAAAGAGTCCTGTTTGCTAGTAAATAAATGAAATAACTAAAAGACTCAGGATAAACTCATTACCTTTGACAATTTTTTTTTTCTCAAGTAAACTGAACTCTAAAGAGAAAGACATGGGAAAAGAGAATGGAAATTATTTTCCCGGCATAGTATAGTATGAAATGCATGAAAATAATGAAGAAGGAAAACAGAAGAACCTTAGGGTCCTTGCCCATAAGCAACCCATGTTGCCTAATGTTGTTGCCGTTAGTTGTTAGAAATGTGATTAGTATTGACTAAATAATTCGTATTTAGGAGAAATATTTGGTAAGGTGGTAATGATGAAATTGTTAGAATGACAATATTGTGCTTGATAAATTCTCCAAGGATGAGGCATTTGGGAAGAAACCTCGTTAATGGCAAACATCCCTTAAGGGTTTAAAATGCTATGGTGGCAATATGGATTATAGATGATATAAATGGCAAGAGGCTTTGTCTTGGCAGTTGGCACATGGTTTTAGATGAAGAATAAAGTAAATGTGAAGATGAGGTAAATAAAATAATTGAGATTAATTACAATTGGGCTTCAAACAATAATGACTGCTATTTAGTTTTTGTGAACAATTGACGTGTAGGCTATAATTTTTCCCAGCTGAATTTGATTATTCTCAGCTGCCAAATAAAGTTAAAGGAGTTTGCTAATTAAAGATAGGAAGAGCCAATGATGGGAAGAATTTGTATGTAATTGAGATTGGGGCAACTTTTGACATGTTAGAGGAGTGTATGAGAAGTTAATGAGATATCCTGGCATGTAGTTGGGAAAAAGATAAGGCCTAGCTTCAAGGGTAGCATCAGAATTATGGTGATTGAGGTATGGGGCTTACATTCCATTTATTGGCCCAGTAATCATGCCTTGTTAATTATAGCAAATATACTAAAATGTATATTTTAGCATATCCAAAATGCTTTTGGGTGGTGATTTTTGGCTAGAGTGTTAGTTTCCAGGCTTCTTCAAGCTAATATTCATGGAAAGCCGAACATAGGATCTAGAATTGAGCTAAATAAAACAATTACCACACAGGTGAACTTTAGTATGGGAATAATATGCTATAAACCAACATTTTCAGAGTATGGATTCAGCCGTTTAATTAATTGACTTCACTAAATTGTAGTGGAGTGTCAGAACATGGAAGTTTTGCATTCTCCTGCAGGTGTGAGTCCTAAAGTTTCTTTCTTCAAAGTAACTCTTGTCATTCATATTTATGATTGCATATTATATTAATGAGTGTTCTCCACAGAAACAGAACCAATAAGATACAGATATAGATATAAAAGATATTTATTATATGAATTGGTTCATGCAAATATGGAGGCAAGAAGTCCCACAATCTGCCATCTACAAGCTGGAGAACCAGGAAGCTGTGGGATAATTCAATCCAAGTCTAAAGGCTAAGAACCAGGAGCATTGATGTCCTAGTTTAAGCAAAGAGAAAATCTTCCCTTCCTCCGCCTTTGTGTTCTATTCAGGTCCTCAAAGGGAATGGGGTAACTTTTACTCATGTTGGTGACTCTTTACTCAGTCTACCAATTCAAATGCAAGTATCTTCCAGAAACATCCTTACAGGCACAGCAGAAATAACATTTAGCCATCTGGGCATCGATTAGCCCTATCAAGTTCACATGTAAAACTGACCACACATATGCAAGTTATTATGAGGCAGTTTGAGACATGTTAAAACACATGATTTTTTAAGATGGAGGAAGTTTGTTTTCAAGTGGCCATTGGGTGTGTCAAGTGGGGATTTGATTAAATTCATGGAATTATGGTGTTATGTTTTTATATGCTAATTTATTGATAATTGTAATAGAGTGTGACATAAAATGCTCTTGGAAAAAAGAGTGATATTTAGTATATTGGGAATGATATTGTCATATTCTACTAGCAAAACATTTCAAGTGGACAGGAAGAATTATAGCCCAAAATAAATTTAAATTTACTTATAGTCCTGGTGTGATTGTGGTTGCTTAAGTAAGGATGCAGATAAATCCTATCATTATCAGGGATTGAAGAGGAATATTATATTCCTTAGTTAAGTTTGATGTGATGAGAAAAAGAAGAAAGAAAGAGTATAGTAAATATTACTCTACAAGAAATTAGTGGCTTGTTAAGGTCCAATGAGAAGCTTCTTAGTTTGGTAAGCTTATCTAGGTAGGAAAATAGAGTAGCCTGACAAATTAGATGTAGTGCATATGAATAGAAGCTTCCAATTTATATTTATAAGTGGATCGAATTTGGGGAGTTGGGTCAGAACAAGAGTTCAGAGTCAGACTCAAGTAGGGGTTAGGAGCTTTGAAACTGATGCTATTGGAAGTTGTAAAAGTATGGAAAAGAATCATTGTTATTCTTCCTTCGTTGATGCTAACTTTCCACACAAGTCCTTGGCATGATGTATAATATCCTTCTTTTTTAAAAAAAGATTTTATTTATTTATTTATTTATTTATTTGAGAAGGTGAGGTGTGGGAGGAGAAGAAGCAGGAGAGGGACAAGCAGACTCTGTGCTGAGCTCAGAGCCTGGCACAGAGCTTCACGTGGAGTTCCATCTCACAACCCTGAGTTCATGACCAAGCTAAAATCAAGAGTCAGATGCTCAACTGACTGAGCCACCGAGGTGCCCTGATACATAATATCTTTCTAGACTTACCAAACATCTTGCCATTCTCTGATATTCTTTTTTTTTTTTTTTCAAAGATTTTATTTTAGAGAGAGAGAGCATGAGCAGGGGGAGGGGCAGAGGGAGAAACAGACTTCCCGATGGTCACAGAGCTCCAAGTGGGGCTTGATCCCAGGACCCTGAGATCATGACCTAAGCCAAAATCAAGAGTTGGACGCTTAACCAACTGAGCCACCCAGGCGCCCCTCCAATATTATTTATTGGAAAATGAAGCAATCTAGGTAGCAGTAATTGTATTACATAGGACGTGCTCTAAAATTTCTAAACCACAAGCGTCATTGTGGAAAGCAGTAATTTTGAATTTAGCACCCTAAGCTGTCCAAAAGTTTGTGCAAACATTTGCAAGTATGGATTAAAACATGAATAAAATGATAGTAAACCCTGATAGCTCTAAATCACACTTTTTTTGCAGCGTTGATTGCAAATACACTTGTTTTGGAAGAACTAGTTGGTTGAGACAAACACTTTCAAAGGAGACAAGCAATTTGGTTACATGAGATCAATGTTTCTGAGCGCCTGTTCTGTGAGAATAATCACTGCGGTAAGAGCTGTAGAACAGGCATTCTTCAGCCACTTCCTTTTTGCAAACCTTTGGCTCGGATCAGTCACAAATCCTGTAAATTCCACTTCTTTATCCTGGCCTTGATTTAGACCCTCACTTGCACTCAGTTCCAGCCTCATTACTGATCTTGCTTGCTCATCCTTCTGTAATCCGTCGTCCATCCTGCTGCCACAGCTATCTTTGTAAAACACCAATTAGGTCATGTTGAATGCCTGCCTAAATGTCTTCAATGGTGCCCTGCAGCCTTCAGAGTTAATTTCCCACTCCTCTGTATGGCACAAGCCCTTTTTATTCTCCTTTTGGTTTCTCTAGCCTTATTTCTCACCACATGTTCTTGTGTACCTTCTGTTGGCACACAGCAAGCTATTTGCAGTTTTGCAGAATGACCTTACATCACTCTTTTCTCTCTATGTATCTTTTCCAGGTTCCTTTCTTTCCCCTCCCCTCCTTAACCTTCTGCTTCCATCTCTTTCTTTCCCCAGTCTGAGTTAATCACATCTTCGCTGGGCAACCAGAGCACCCGCTCATACCGATACCATAACACTTTCCGTACTGACCTGTAATTTGTTAAACTGTTTTCATCTGTCACTGGACAAGCAGTTACTTAAATAAAAGGGTTATTTATTTCTTTTCTATTTACTTAGTGTTGGCGCAGTGCCTGGCTCATAGCGTGGACTCATTAAGCGCTCAAATGTGCAGTCAAACCTGCCTCCTTAATATCTTTCATCCAAGTCCTCTCTTCAATCTCCACTGCCATCGTCTTAACTTAGGTCCTTGTTGCTCACTTGGAATCCTAAAACAACCTCTGTCACCACTGTTTTTAGTCCTTCCCAGTGACGATTCACTGTTCATACTGTCACTACTTAATATATTTTTAAAATCCATAGACTGATCATTTCACTGAACGACTTAAAATCGTCTCTGCCTCTTCATTATATTAAGAACGAAGCCTTAAAAAGCCAAACGGATAGAAAAAGACAGTAGAATGGTGGTTACCAGGCCTGGGGTTGGGGGTGGGGGGGTGGTGTACGATAAGGAGATGTTGGTCAAAGAGTACAAACTTCCAGTTGGATGATGAACAAGTTCTGAGGACCTAACATGCAGCAATGCGATTATCGATAACAATGCTGTATTATACACTCGAAAGCTTACTAAGAGTAAGTCTTAAATGTCCTCACCACAAAAAAAGAAATGATAATTATGATGGAGGTATTAGGTAATGCTATGGTGGTAGCCATTGTGTAATATATAAATGTATCAAATCAATCCATTGTACACCTTAAAGTTACACAGTGTTATATGTCAATTATATCTCAGTAAAGTTGGGGAAAAAAGAATAAAATCCAGCTCTTTAGCAAACATCCAAAGGCTTTCAGGATAGAGATCTTGTCACCCTTTCTAGTCTCATCATCCACCATGACTCATACTCAGTGCAGCCCACGTGTGGCACTCCGAAAGTACTTGATCTCCAGCTTCCATTCCTTTGCATGTTTGGCTCTCTGCTAGTGCTCTTGTCCCCACACCCACTGTATTGTGATGGTTTCCTTTCTATTCTTTCTCCTGACAACTGTCTATGGACAGGGATTTTGTCCTGTTCATTTATCCAGTTGCTGATCAGCCAACATTTGAACATGCAAATGAAAGACATATTTAATACAACTAGATATTTAAACTGGAATTTTATTTACTCAATGATAATTGCTTTGTCGATATAAGAACTCCTAATGGCTTTCGGTTAAACAGCCAGCTCAGAGCACAAGTGCCATATTCATATTCATTCCAAGAGACAGTTTTGCGTCCTGGCTATGTTTCAGCTAATATGCTATGTTGCTGCTTGATTTTTGTTTTCCTTAGCTGTATAGTCTTGAAATAAATCCTGTTAGACTTCTTCTGGCTATCTATTTATCAAAGTCAGTTTGAATTTTCTTTATTCAAAACATTAGGAACCCTTTTCAACTGAGTGTTTAACTACAAACCAAATAAGCATGCTTGCTATTCCACTATTTCAGATCAAGCATAAAAATATTAAGTGACATTAGCAAAACAATGACTTTCAGTTACTGCCTTTTGATCCCTCTGCCAGTGTGATAGGACGTCAGTGACAATTACTGTGCTTTAACTTCTAATCTGCTGTGTTTCTACTTAGTAATATTGCTAATGTGGTTTTGTTTTAATTTCTCAATAATGATCACGGGAATTCCTCACCAAATTCAAGCAGAAAGTTTTCTTTGCTAGGAGTTGCCAGTCTCTATCAGAAGATGAAGCTTGGGGGTGCTCAGGTGGCTCAGTGAGTTGAGCAACTGACCCCAGATTGCAGCTGGGGTCATGATTAGGGTTGTGGGATTGAGCCCTGCATCAGGCTCATGCTCAGTGGGGAGTCTGCCTGAGATTCTCTCTCCCTCTCCCCCTCCACCTGCTCATACGCTTTCTTTATCTCTCTCTAAGATAAATAGATAAATCTTAAAAAAAAAAAGATGGTGCTTGTTCAGAAGTTTAATAGCAATATTTCAAAGTAAGTATTTTTCTTTTGAAATGTAAACTGCTATTTACTTTGGCTGACTTTTTGGTAATAATGGGATAAAAAGATATGAATTCTTGTTCAACTAAAATAAAGTAGTATTGATTTTCATCTTATTAAATATAATGGCCTAGTGTCTATATTTTTATGTTCCTAGTTATTTTTTATTCATTAATATGAGACCTATATTGGGGCGCCTGGGTGGCACGATTAAGCAACCAACTCTTGGTTTCAGCTCTGCTTGGGATTCTCTCTCCCTCTGCCTCTCCCCCCTGCACATTCACACTTTCTATCTCCCTCTCTCTGTCTCTCAAATAAATAAATAAATAAATAAATAAATAAATAAATAAATCTTGTAAAAAATATATGAAACCTGTATTTTGGACATGGATCTACAAGCAATTTATTAAATTGTCCAATTGCTTCATGGTTCTATAAAATATTTATATCATAAATATAGTATTTATATTGTAATAAATATAGTATTTATTTATTACTGACTCAGTAGCATCATAGAATAAATGGTTTTTTGACTAGAGTGCTTGTTTTCATTTCCTAGGGCTGCCATAATAAGGTACCACATAGTGGTACCTTAAACAATAGAAATTTATTGTCTCATAGTTCCAGAGGCTGGAAGTCTGAGATCAAGGTGTTTGCAGGTTTGTTCCTTCTGAAGGATGTAGAGTAGTACCTGTTCTATGCCTCTCACCTAATTTCTAGTAGTCTTATGCATTCCTTGGCCCATGGATGGCATTCTCCCTGAGTCCTCATATCGTCTTCCCTTTGGACATGTCTCTGTATCCAAATTGTCTCTTTTTTAAGTACGCGGTCATATTGGATTAGGACCCCCACTAATGACTTCATCTTAACTTGATCATCTACAAGGACCCTATTTCTGAATAAGGTCACATTCGCAGGTACTGAAGGGTTAGGAGTTCAACATATATTTTAAAATACATTTTAATGATGATTATTATTTTAAAAATCAAAATTACATAGAAGATAGCTCTTCTCTTACATTTCCTAGGTTTTACGAATGGTAACTTCTGAATCCTAGTCATTTTAGCTCTTTGACTGTTTCCACAGTTCTAAACATTGAGGTCTGTAGAATGAATGAAGAATACCTTCCTGAAAATATAATGTCCACTCCTAGATTGCAAGTGATACGGTTTGGAAAACTCCAGTAATTCTTTCAGGATACCAACATATTCCTGGTTTTTTTTTAAGTACCATATCTCTCTTTAATAATAACATTGAGGAACACCTGGGTGGCTCAGTCAGTTAAGCTTCCAACTCTTAATCTCACCTGAGGTCTTGATCTCAGGGTCGTGAGCTCAAGCCCCACGCTGGGGTCCATGCTGGGTATGGAGGCTACTTAAAAAATTAAAATAAAAATAAATAAATAACATTGACATTTAAGGAGATGCAATTAATGTTTAAGGTACAACTCACAACCCTGCTACGGGACTGTAGCATCATGTCATGTGGTTTGTTGAGTGAGTTTATTGGTAGATAGTACAGTTTCAAGAGTAAGGTAGCAAGTTATGCTCCGTGGAGCCCAGCTGGTTTTGCTTTTCTCATGGTTACAGTCTGCTTACACCAACTCGCCATCTTGAAATGTAGGCCATGGGAAGGGACAAGGAAAATGGCAAAAAGGAGTCCAGCTGGTTTAGCACCAGCTGGTTACCACTGGAAGGAACAAACCTCTGTCTTTGCTCTAGTTCTCCAATGCCATTTTACCTTTAAAGAACTACTGTAATGTTCTCATCATAATATTCTGAAATAATATAGCTTCAGTGCTCCTAATTTACTATCTTGGAGTGATTTAAGTATTGGAAGACTGGTTTTTCTGTCTGTTCATTTGTTTTGTTTCTTAGATTCCACATGTAAATGAAATCATATCATATTTGTCTTTCTGTCTGACTTATTTCATTTAGCATAATACCCTCTAGGTCCAACCATGTTGTTACAAATGGCAAGATTTCATTCTTTTCTTATGCCCTAGCGATATTTCATTTTATATATGTATATATAATCAAACAATCATAGACTCCAAGAACTTTGAACTAGAAGTAACTTTACCCATCAGTGGGTTCAAAGTTCCAACCTAGTGCACAGAACCTGCCACAGCATCCTGCAAATGTTGTTTTGTGCTATTTTAAAATATGAAGAAATAAACTATAATTAACATTTTATGATATAATATTAAATAGTAAATACTAAGTATAATGACAATAATGTAATGACTTTCACTCTAGAATTTATGTTTATGCATGCCACTGTTAAAAAAAGTATTGAAGGCTTAGATGTATCCAGGTACTTGGATACAACATTAAGCAAGACAGACACCAACTTGGTTTTCTAGGCATTTACAGCCCCTCAGAGAATGAACATTTTATTTCAGTAAAGTGTGGAAAGTTACAAATGAGGAAGTTAAGAGTGTAGCAAGACCTTTAAATTATTCTGGGGTAAGGCAAGGAAAGCTTCCATGATGAAGGAACATTGTAAGGATGAAGAGTTAAGCATTGAGAGGAAGAGGAGAAAAGTGTTGCAAACAAAATTTACAGTGTGCACAAAGGCCTGGAGGTCAGAAAGAGCAGGTTATTGAATATTCTTGCAAAGAATATAGCAAGTTATTCCATATTCTATTTATCTTACTTATTCAATTACAGTGTGGCTAATAGTCATGAACAGAGATATGTAGATACAGAATACTTTCTTTTCTTTTCTTTTTTTTTGAAGATTTTATTTATTTTTATTTGAGAGAGAGAGAGAGAGCCAGCAGGGGGGGTGCAGAGGGAGAGAATCTCAAGCCGACTTCATGCCTAGCACAGATCCCGGTGAGGGGCTGGATCTCACGACCCTGAAATCATGACGTGAGCCGAAATCAAGAGTTGGATGCTTAACTGACTGAGCCACCCAGGTGCTCCTAGAAAACTTTCTTTTCAATGAACTTAATTGGAAGTCATCCTCTACTCTTTTCACTTTTTATAGCTTTCTCCCTCCATCATCTCAGTGAAATTTCTCAGTGATAGTTCAGATTTTATTGAAACTTTTATGTATTTCTTGAATATAATAAACTATGTCTATTATCATGAGTTATCTCATAATTCTAATAACAACCTTGCCAGCAAGTATTATTATCTCCAACTTATAAATGGGGATACTGAATCTCAAAGAAGTTAAATAACACATCCAAGGTCACACATGGTCAGATGCCAACTCCTGCCCGTCTGCTTCCCTAGTCCATTCTCTTTACATTCTGCTTTACTACCTATAAATTACACAGTGGATTGCGAGAGGCCAGGTTTCCAAGCACATGAGTTAAGGTTCTTGAAATTGAAAGTCTCAGTCACAAGACTCCTCTTTTCTATTCTCCTCTCATTCCAGTGAGTCTTCACTCCATTGTCCCATGTGTGTCACTGCCTCTGAAAAACTCACCTCCACTGAAGAAAACTAGCGATTCTTTAAGCCCCAAGTGCTTGATTTACCTGTTTTAATATTAAAAATGTACAGCATCTGGACATTTGTTCCTTTAGATAAATCCATTCTTTCATGCATCAATTTAAATCAAATGTCTCATTGAGGGAGTCAATGGCAGGGAAAGAAAAGAGAGGAAAGGGAACTAATAATTCAGAGCCCCTATGCTAGGCCCTTTATGTTAGACCCTTTAAAAGACAGTAGCTCATTTCATCCTTAGCATTAATGTAGGGTCAGTATTATAATTCCCACGTAATCAGTAAGGAAATGTCAGCACAGCTGCCTTAGTTGCAGAGCTGGGATTTGAACTCTCATCTGTAAGTATCCAGTGTCCATGATTTTTCTACTGTGCTCTGCTGATCATTCATTTATTTCTTTCAACATTTTAATTGAGAGATTCTATGTGATAAAGACTATTGAGATGAGAACTGAACTCAGTATTTTACCTTTATGTTCTAACTGGCCCTGTATCGGTGATTGGTAATTTGTGGCATTAGTGCCTGGCACATATTTGATGTGTGGCATACTTATTTAATTTTCACCCTAGAATTTGGCCACTTGTCACCATGTCTACATGCAGTTTATATCATTTAACTTTTCTCCTTAAGGATACTGTTTGGACTTATTATTAATTTGCCCCCATTGGATGCAGTCATATATACAATGGACCCATGAAAGTCATTGTGTGTGTGCCCTGAACCTTGATCCTTTGCTCTCCAGACCATACACATCTGTTCTTCCAGGCCTTTGCATTTGGCCAGGAGAAGGATCTTGAAGTGTATGGACCTGGTGGCATTCCCCAGCATCCCAGTTGCTTGCGTTTGGGAATTGGACAGCATCTGCTCACGTAGGACTGCACATGTGTCTGTCGAGGACCTCTACTTCAGTTCTCCTTTGGTTTGTCTATTAGTTATCATGCTGCCCCCCTAATTTAATTCTGAGTGGGTGGGAACATGTCTATGTACAGTATACTGTCTGCTTCTCTCTACTTCATTATTTTTTTTAACACTCCCATCTCTACACCACACCTTTCCAAAGTGGTGTGCAAACTGGAGGTTTTAGGTACAGAGTCTCAAGTATATCTAGCGAAAGCCTTTACACATGTAAGAATTTAATTTCCATTATCCCTGGGACTCCATTATTCCTAATAGGCCTTTGATATCCTCAAGCTTGTGAGATTCGTTGGTCCACAATTCTGCCATCTTTAACGATAAGCATTTCGGAGTCTCCAAGCGCACTATGCGTGTGCTGTAACCTGACTCCAGTCTGAATACCATTTAGATGTAAGTTTTCTGATAGGAACAGTTATGTGAAACTACTTTATTCCACCTAAAACAAATGAAAAATATGAGAAGTCTGAATTGGTGAGTTAAAATTAAATACGAAATGGAGACTGGACTTTCAAATTCTCTGGGTGATAAAACCATGTAAGCTCTATAAGGAAAACAAAATCTAACTTATAGAGAGATTATTAACAAGTAATAACTAACTTAGGTAATTTCTTGCAAAGGCCTCTGATGTCATAAAAGAAACTTGTCATCTTCCTAAAAATGGTGTAAGATAATCACTTTTAACCAATCCCCTACCATGTGGAAACCCCCGCTGTAATACAGGCCAGTCATGGTAAAGGTTAAACCACTTCCTTATTTTCACTTTATAAGCCGTCCTGTAACATCCTGTAACCTGAACTTGAAAGCTCCCAGTACTAGAACTGTTCTTATATGCACAATAAACTCTTACTAAATACTATTTGTTGATCTGGTGGTTTTAATTTTGCTATTTCTGAATTTTTGACCATGTTATGTGCTCAACATTGTCCCTCCAAAATTCTTATGTTGAGGCCCTAATCCCTAGTACCTCAGAATGTGACTATATTGCAAGACAGGATCTTTACTGAGGTAATTAGTTAAAGTGAGGTTGAGTGGGCCCTAATCAATTATTATTAGTGTTTTCATAAGAAGAGGAATTTAGGACAGGGACATACGGAGAGAAGACCATGTGAAGAGAGGGAGAAGGTAGTCATCTACAAGACAAGGAGAGAGACCTCAGAAGAAACCAACCTAGCTGATGCCTTGATCTTGGACTTCTGAGCTCCAGAATTGTGAGAAAACAAAGTTCTATTGTTTAATCCACCCAGCCTGTAGTCCTTTGTTATGGAAGCCCTAGCAAACTAATAAAACTGGCTTTCAAACGCTGGCAGAAAGTGGTGTGAATTTTCAATTAGATACACTCGATTTAGGTAATATAGTACAGTAGCAAAAAAATTAATCCTCCAAAATAATCAGCTTTGACAGTGTAGTTTTCCTGATAATATTAATTATACTATACTAAGGAATAAGCACTCAGAAATTCAGGATGATGGCCCTCGTTCATTTGGTGGCAGTTAATGAAGTGTATGTGGCCTTAAGCCATTATCTAACTAAAATTTTTTTCAAGATTTTATTTTTAAGTAATCTCTACACCCAAAGTGGGGTTCCAACTCACCACCCTGAGATCAAGAGCCTCATGCTCCACCGACTGAGACAGCAGGTGCCCCTAAAAATTTATTTATCAGTATGTAAAATCGATATAAGTACAGTTTTTTTTTCCCTTCATGAAGCCTATAAAGTTACATAAATGGGGAAATTTGAATCATAGATTCTACATTCAAAATAAAGTTAGTAATTTGACTGTTATCTAAAAATTATTTTCTGGAGATACTTTCTCTTGGGCATCAGATGCAAAAAGTATGGGGCAAGACTGTATAGGGAGGAAAAGAACAGGAAAAGCATTCACTGCATTTTAATCAAAACATTATTCGTTGAGTATTTACTAGAATGAAAGATATGTATATGTTCTAAAAACTAATTAAGACTGCTTTTTGGTCACAAAGAGAAGCAGCTGGGTTTTCGCATTTGTGTGTATTCAAGATCAGTGTTCACTAGAAAAAGAAAATCCGTGGCCATTTTAGAAGGAAAATAAAAATGTAGCTTACTCATCAGTCATTAAAAACATTCTTTATGTGCACATGAAGCATAAAGCTCATTAGGTTTGTAATCCAGCTACTTCCAGTTTTTATAAAGCTTGATCTCTTGATTAGATGCCATTTTTAGTTGAATGGTTTAAACCTGAAATTAGAAATTTGTACAATATAACCATCTATTCTCACTGCCACCAGGCAGTATCACCAGCAACCCTTGAACCATGGAATCCTGACTTCTGGAATTCTGGGATAGGATGACAGGATGGTGACCCAAAGAGTTCGGGGCTTCCTTTTACCCCCACATCTTTGCTTGATTTGAAATCTAATTCTCACAACTCTGAGCATCTGGGAAAGGGAAAATCCTCACGACAGATTCACGGATAGCCCTAAATGAGATTCTTGTGCCGTAATCTGCCCTTTCCAAAATAAATCAGCAGGAATAAAGAGAAAGTAATGATTTTAAAGGCCACCTGACCTACAGCTGTTACAGCCTTCTCTAGCTGTCAATAACAAACCTGTGATGTTCCAGAAAAGATGAAAACTTCAAGCTACCCTTCCAAAAATGGTAGGATTTCAGAGTCCAATGCCAGGGTCTAAAAAGAATTTCCACTATCCTTGAAGCAACACAACAAAATAGGAAAATGAAAATAGTTGATGGACCATATGCCTTATACTGCCAGAAACGGAATGATCCTTCCTATTTGAAAGCAGATATAGAGACCGCTCCCTCGTCTTCTCTTCCTATCACGCCGAATGTGCAAGCACTACCTTCTGAGGCAGCCAGATTTCAGGTTTCCCTATCCCCACCTACCTCCACCCCCTGAATCAATCAGTATTCATCTGAGAATTGTAGCTCCCCGAAAACAGGGGCTAGGAAGGAACCAGAGCGGCCTATTGCATTCTGGAGTGTATAAATCCCACCACACTCCCAACTCCAGAGCACTGGAGGGACAAGGATGAGAAGAGCCCTTGTGACAGTGCCCACTGAGGGTTGCAGCTTTATGTGCATTCCATCTTTTCAGAGTATTTAGGGCTCCGGAAAGTGAAGGAAAGTGAATATGCCGTCTTACTCCTTCAGAGTCGCGGTAGATGAAATTCCGCTGGTTACTAGGGATGAGTCTCGGTCAGGATTTCTCAACAATTTCTTGGTTGTGGGGTGCTGGCATGGGTATGCTTAGCAACATCTCTGGATCCCTGAGATCTTTCGCTTCTACTTTATTAGATGCCAGTGGGCCTCCTTCCCCCAAGTTATGACAACTAACAATGTCTCCAGACAATGGTGAATATCCTTTAGGGCAAAATCCCTCCTGACTGAGAACCTTCAGAAAAAGACAATGAAAGACATAATTAATTGAAGAATAAAATGCTGGGCAGAAAAACATGACCCAGGTACAGAGATCAAAATGGATCACGGAGCTCTAGGCAAAATCTATAATTGCTGGTATTTATTGAGAGCTCATTGTATGCCTGATACTGTCTTTTTAAAAAGATTTTATTTATTTATTTGAGAGAGAGCGAGCATGAGTGGGGGGAGGAGCGGAAAGAGAAGGAGAAGCAGACTCCCCACTGAGCAGGGAGCCCAACGTGGGGCTCGATCCCAGGACCCTGAGACCATGACCTGGGCTGAAGGCAGACGCTTATACTATTCTAAGTGGTTCACCACATTATCTCATTTAACCTGGGACCACCCTATGAGGTAGGTACTATTACCATCTCCATTTTACAATTGAAGAAATGGAGACACCTAAAGGTAAGGCAGGGGTCCACTTTTAAGTTGAATTGAATCAACCCTGATTCAGTCCCCCACAACTGGCCCCCAGAGTCAGTTTTCTAATCACTAAGCTGTAAACATGTACACCTGTATAGCCCTTTGTACCCCAGGGCAGTTTTCCAGTTTAGTCCTGTCTCTCCCCCTGATACATCTGTCTGCATGATAGTTTCTTCCTGCAGGTTGAACCTCAGGCAGGTGAAGAGTCTGTTTTGATCATGGCAGGCAGTAGAGTTGCAGCACCAGACCTAACAGCTGCGGCCTGGTATTCATCTTAATGCTTTAAGGCTAGAGTTTTAAATGCAGTTGAACCTTGAATGACTCAGGTTTGAACTATGCTGGTCCAGTTATACATGGAATTTTTTTGGTAAATACAGTACAGTACTGTAAATGTATTTTCTCTTCCTTATGATTATTTTTAAGATTTATTTATTTATTTGAGAGAGAGAGCGCACACAGAGGGAGGGTAAAAAGGAGAAGCAGACTCCCTGCTCAGCAGGGAGCCCAACTTGGGGCTCCATCCCAAGACCCTGAGATCATGACCTGAGTCAAAGACAGACACCCAAATGACTGAGCACCCAGGCGCCCTGCTTCTTTATGATTTTCTTAATAACATTTTTATTTAGCTAATGTTAATATGAGTAAGTATGTAATAAATATATATCATGCAAAATATATGTTAATCTACTGTATATGTTATCGATAAGTCTTCCAGTCAACAATAGGCTATTAGTATTTAAGTTTTGGGGGACTCAGAAGTTTTATGTGGATTTTTGGCTCTGTGGGGGATCGGTGCCCCCAACCTGCTCATTGTTCAAAGGTCAGTTGTACCTAGGTTGAGCCAGACTTGACTCTACTTCCCTCCACGTTGGCCTACAGCCCTGGATTTCGCTGCTGCCGCTGAAGTATTCTGAATAACCTGAATCCCATTCACTTGGCTGAGACCTTGGTCAAAAACAACCCGTGGTTGTTTTCTATTCCCCACGCCCCCACGGCAATATATGAGAATGTACTCTTGCTTTTGTTTTTAAGTAATCTCTAAAGCCAATGTGGTGATGAACTCATGACCCTGAGATCAAGAGCTGCGTGCTCTTCCGACTGAGCCAGCCAGGCGCCCCTATGAGAATTACTCTTAAGGCATCGCTTCCTTTGTGGGATTGACTTGCAATAGGCAGAACTGTGAACCTCATCAAGCCTGAAATTATTATGTCCCTTGGTACACAGTGTTTGGGGTTAAACCTTACCCTCAGGGGCAAGCCCTATAATACAGCCAGTTCCTCTGGTCCTCATCCCTCAGAGCTCAGACTTCCACTCACCTCCCCGAGGGCTTTCTCTTCAAGTTCATGCACGCCTTCTTGCTAGTTAAGGTAGGGACACAGTTAGACTTCTTGTTTTGTTTCTGGTGTTTTGTTTTAATATGTTATTTTGATCCTCCGCAGAATTTATGCTACAAGCAAAGTATTTGCTATAGTGCCATTTGAGCAAAGCATCTACGTGATTTTACCTTTGCTAAGTGGCAAAGCCAGGACTTAAACCCAGATCATGAAATCATAGATCTTCAGGGTTTGAAAGGCTTTTAAAAGTCATCTAATCCAACGAAGTAAACGAAACTCAGATATATTCTGTAACATCTCTGCCAGATAGTCAGTGAGTCTGTGTTTGAATCTCTCCTTCCCAGGGCAGCTCAGCTCCGTCTTTGGCTACTCCGGCAGTCATTTGCTTACTCATTCTCACACTCTTTAGTTCACTCAACAAGTATTCAGGGCCTAATATGTGTACCAGCAGGTGCTATGTGGATATTGAGGTAATTTCTGGAAGTAACGTTAGTTAAAGATAGAAGATGGAAAGTTCTATAAGAGGGGTACCAATAAAGTGCTATGGAAACTGTCAGGCAGTTCTTCCTTCTACTGATCCAAAACTACCTGTCTCACTGTGTGGCTTCCAAAATTTGGTCTTAACGCTCTTCTTCCTAGGCATAAAAAAACACATTATTCCTTTTCATTACAGCTAGTGTGACATCCTTAATTTATTTATCATAAACTGTTTTTCAGATCCCCCTTTTCTCCTGATTACTCCTCCCTGAACCCATTTCAGTTTCTCCCATGTTTTTCTGAAAGGAGGTCCCAGTAACTGAATGGAACTCCATACGGACTTGTCAGAAGAGAAGAGAGGCAGACTACCTTTTTTTTCATTCTAGAGAATTCTTATAGGGTACATTAAGACTACATTTGCTTCTAGGTAACCATACTCATCACACTATTGTCTCAAAGCGATCCTACTATTAACTAAAACCCACTGTGTCAGACATTTGGGAGATAGCATGAGTAGGATCCCACCCTTAAATGTCTTATCCTGTCAGACAAGATAAAATTGCTCATTTGACAGAGCACTTACTACTTAAAGTAGTCATCTCAATTGTTATATTCATTGTGATAACATACACATACAATAAAATTTACCATTTTAGCCATTTAAAAATATACAGTTCAGTAGCAGGAAATATATTCACGTTGGTGTGCAACTGTCACCACTACTCATCTTTAGAACGTTTTTGTCTCCCCAAATTGAAACTCTATTTCCATTCAATAGTAACTGACTCCCCATTTCTCCCTGGCAACGACCATTCCACTGTCTGCCTCCGTGAATTTGACCACTATAGGTTCCTCATAAAATGGAATCATCAAATATTCACCTTTTTTTTGTGGCTGGCTTATTTCAATTAACATAACGTGTTCAAAGTTCATCCATGTTATAGCATGTGTCAGAATTTCCTTCATTTTTAAAGCTGAATCATATTCCATTGTACGTATATATCACATTTTGTTTATCCAGTCATCCCCTGGTGGACACTTGGGTTACTCTTACCTTTTAATTGTAAGTAGTGCTGATATGAACATGGTGTACAAATATCTTTTTGAGACCTTGATTTCAACTCTTTTGGGTGTATCCCCACAAGTGGAATTGCTGGATCATATGGAATTAATAATTGTTTTTAATGCTTCCAGAATTTTTTAAAAGTCATTTATTTATTTGAGAGAGAGAGAGAGAGAAAGCGGGTGAGCACGGGGAGGGGTTGAGAAAGAAAAGGAGAGGGAGAAAATCCCAAGCAGACTCCCCTCTGAGCACTACTCTAAGTGCTTCACCGCATTATCTCATTTAACCTGGGACCACCCTATGAGGTAGGTACTATTACCATCTCCATTTTATAACTGAAGAGATGGAGACACCAACAGGTAAGGCAAGGGTCCACTTTTAAGCCAAATTGAATCAAATCTCACAACCCTGAGATCATGACCTGAGCTGAAATCAAGAGTTGGACGCAAAAACAACTGAGCCACGTTTAGGTGCCCCAACTTCCATAATGTTTTAAAAAATGTTTTGCTTGGCTGTCCTAGAGAATTTTTGTTTGTTTTTTTTTCACATCTTACTTAGAGAAGATACAAAACTTCAGATCTGGATAATAAGACTCAGTTTGGAGTCTCTCTGATCAAATTTGATTTTCAATAACAGCTGGTGCCAATTTTTGAAAAGCCTTTATTGGAATAGTAAGGACACTAGATGCCAATTACCTGTTGAAATTTTTGAAGTCTAGATACCTTTTGGCAGAACACCAATGAAGATTCTTCTGTATGGGATTTCTCCTTTTCACACAGTGCATAATCTGTATTCTAGAGAGTTGGGACATGCAAATAGCATGTCAATGTGATTATGCTAAACACCATGTTGCCCTCAGAGTTTAAAAGCTGAATACTTATTTGGTCTCAATGTCATCTGAGGGCCCCTCTTTAGCCTGTCTAATCTGACAAGCGCCAACAGATGACACAAAGGTGATGTCACTTGCTCTCCTGTTTGCTCCTCTGTCTACTAAAAGCCAGCAGTGGGAGACTGCAGTGCCTTAAGAGTCAAGTCTCTAAAACAGTAGAATTTAAGAACTTCAAATAATAAAGAGCCCTCATCTACATTGAAATTCTTGTGACTTTTTCTTCCCAAAGTATCAATTCACAGCATCAGACATTCTTTACATAAAATATTCTGTTAAAAAGTCCCTTGCTTTACATAAGGTTCATTTATGTGGAAAGCATTAACTTATCACTGTCACTTTATTCATAAATTTGAAATGTGAATCTTCTAATTTTTTTTAAAGATTTATTTATTTATTTTAGAGAGACAGAGAGTTCGAGTGGGGGGAGTGGCAGAGGGAGAGGGAGAGAATCCCAAGGAGACTTCTTGCTGAGCGTGGAGCCCAACTTGGGGTTCCATCTCAGGACTCTGAGATCATGACCTGAACCCAAACTAAGAGGAGGTTGCTCAACCGACTGAGCCACCCAGGTGCCCCAAAATGTGAACCTTTTGACTATGTATATCCCATATCCATTTAATATTTCAGTTACCTTTACCGAAGCCCCTGTTATAATAAGTGGTGAATTGTCGGGATGTCACAGGATTGCCATCAAACCCAATTCGAGTGGTATTCATTGTGTCAGCCAGTGTGCTGGGTGTATACTGGTAAGCAAAGTTGAAACACAGATGCCCCCTCAAGGATCTTATCCTCCTGATTTACATTCTAAAACCTGTACCTCTTTCAATCTGCCTTACCTTAGTGAAGGGCATTGATGTTCAACCAGCTGCTCTTGCCAGAAATCTAGGACTTTTCTTTGTTTTCCTCTCTCTCAACCCCCCACTCCCACTCCCTTCTCTTCTTCCTCCAAAATAGATTTCGGCAACATTTACTTCTTTTCGTCTCTACTGCCATCATCTGAACACATGCCACTACCATTTATAGCCTGGATTACTCTAATAGCCATGATAACTTCCTAACTGGTCTTTCTAGGTCTGCTATTGTTCCCCTTCCATCCCTTGCCATCTCTCCAGGAACCAGTGATCTGTTTAGCACCTGCTCCTCCCCTTCCCAGGGGCTTCTCACTGCACTTCCAATAGAACCAAAACCCCTATAACACTCTGCATGGTATGTCCCTGACTTTCTCTCCAAGCTTCTCTCCTGCCATTGTCCGCTCTGCCCACTCTGCTCTTGCCACACTGGCGAGCTGGCAGTCCTTTCAGTGCTTTAACAATGACAAGCTCTTCTCAGCCTCAGAACTTTGACACATGCTGTTCCTTCTGCTGGGGATGCTCTTTCCCTGCCTGGCAACTCCTCACATCCTTAAGCTTTAAGCTTAAATGTTTTCTCTTCAGGGAAGGATTCCCTGAAAATGCTGGATAGGTCTCCCCATTAATGTGTGTGTGCGCTTTACCTCATGAAGACTTCTGCTATTTCTTGAGTATTTTTTTCTTATTTATTGTAAAAGCCTTTGTTATATGTAGTACAGATATTTTCCCAGTAAACTGTTGCCTTTTAACTTTTTTTCAGGTTTAATTTTCTGCTTACGTTTCAGGTAATAAAGCCCATTAATCTTTTCCATTTTGTTTCATGATACCATGCTTAGAGTCTTTCTTCTCCACAAAATTTTGTAAGCAATCACTTATTATTTTTTTCTGAAGTTTTTGTTATTTCTTAAACTTTTCTGAAATTTATTTTGCTATATGGTGTAAAGGAGGAATTGATGTTTTATTCCTCGAGTTGTGGCCACGGCATTTTCTTCTCTCCTAGGAGGAAGAGTTGCTAGAGATTGGTAAAGTTTTTGCTTGTTTGTTTTGGATTGGTAAAGTTAAAGGACATTAATTGGGTCGTGCTTTCTCATACTAGAGTCTTATGGTAGATATATAAATAAGATTGTAGTGGGCATTAGAATAGGAAGATCTAAGACTTGGATTTGAGTGGTGGGGCAGAAATAGAGGAAATAGGAAATAATGAGCTTAGGCAAAGGCACTTGTTCATCAAGTTTCAGATTATTCCCTAAAGTTCTGCATTGAAGTCTGGCATTAAACCTTATCTAATAGCAAATGTGTTTGTTGTTGCTTTTTTTTTTATTTTAACAAAGTGCTTATTTTTATTTACATCTTTCTTTGTGCATGTATTTCCCTTGTGGACCTTAAGGGAAGAGGTTGTTGACCTAGAGTAGGGTTCAGATGTTTCTGGCCAAAGATCATATTAATTACATCTTCCCATTTTCAACTGTAATCATACATTTGTTTCTAAAAGTATATTTTATTATATTATCTTTGATCAAATGAACATTTATGTGAGTGCTACATATATATGTTGATTTAAAAATTTTTGCCTTGTGGGGCGCCTGGGTGGCACAGCGGTTAAGCGTCTGCCTTCGGCTCAGGGCATGATCCCAGCGTTTGAGCCCCACATCAGGCTCCTCCGCTATGAGCCTACTTCTTCCTCTCCCACTCCCCCTGCTTGTGTTCCCTCTCTCGCTGGCTGTCTCTATCTCTGTCGAATAAATAAATAAAATCTTTAAAAATTTTTGCCTTGTAACAAAAGATACTTTATGTTTATGCATATATAAAATAGAGTTATAATACTGAAGATAGTTTCAAGTAATAGCTATTTAAGTAATAGCTGTTGACTTAATCATATCTAGCAGTAAGTGGAAAAGACTTTTCTGTCTCCATAAACAGACATGTTTTTTTTTAAAGATTTTATTTATTTATTTGACAGAGATAGAGACAGCCAGCGAGAGAGGGAACACAAGCAGGGTGAGTGGGAGAGGAAGATGCAGGCTCATAATGGAGGAGCCCGATGTGGGACTTGATCCCAGAACGCCGGGATCACGCCCTGAGCTGAAGGCAGACGCTTAACCGCTGTGCCACCCAGGCGCCCCCATAAACAGACATGTTATCATAAATCGGCACCATAGAATGGTGATACCAAATGAAAGCAGTGTTTGAGGAAATGATTTAAAGATAAGAAAGGGCCCTAGCCTCAGCAATCAGACAACAAAAGGAAATAAAAGGCATCCAGATCATCAAGGAAGAAGACAAACTTTCACTCTTTGCAGACGACATGATACTCTATGTAGAAAACCCAAAAAAGTCCATCAAAAAACTGCTAGAACCAATACATGAATTCGGCAAAGTCACAGGATATAAAATCAGTGTACAGAAACATGTTGCATTTCTATATACCAATAATGAAGCAGCAGAAAGAGAAATCAAAGAATCGATCCCATTTACAGTTGCACCAAAACCAATAAGATGCTTAGGAATAAACCTACCCAAAGAGGTAAAAGATCTGTACTCTGAAAACTATAGAACACTTATGAAATTGAAGACGACACAAAAAAATGGAAAAACATTCCATGCTCGTGGTTTGGAAGAACAAATATTGTAAAAACGTCTATACTACCCAAAACAAACTACACGTTCAATGCAATCCCTATCAAAATAACATCCACTTTCTATAGAGCTAGAACAAACAATTCTAAAATTTGTATGGAACCGGAAAGTACCCTGAATAGCCAAAGAAATGTTGAAAAAGAAAACCAAGGCTGGTAGCATCACAATTCCGGACTTCAAACTGTATTACAAAGCTGTAATCATCCGAAAGTATGATACTGACACAAAAACAAACACAAAGATCAATGAAACAGAATAGAAAACCCAATGATGGACCCACAACAATGATGGACCCACAACAATCAATGGAACAGAATACAGAACTTAATGATGGTCAACCAATCTTCAACAAAGCAGGAAAGAATATCCAGTGGAAAAAAGACAGTCTCTTCAACAAATAGTGTTGGAAAAATTGGACAGCCACACGCAGAAGAATAAAACTGGACCACTTTCTCATGTCATACACTCACAAAAAACTTCAAAATGGATGAAAGACCTGAATGTGAGATAGGAATCCACCCAAATCTTGGAGGAGAACAGGCAGCAACCCCTTTGACCTTGGCCGTAGCAACTTCTTACTAGACACATCTCCAGAAGCAAGGGAAACAAAAGCAAAAGTGAAGTATTGGGACTTCCTCAAGATAAAAACTTCTGCACAGTGAAGGAAACAATCAACAAAACTAAAAGGCGACCTACAGAATGGGAGAAGATATTTGCAAATGACATATCTGATAAAGAATTAATATCTAAAATCTATAAAGAACTTATGAACTTCAACACCCCAAAACCAAATAATCCGGTTAAGAAAAGGGCAGAAGAAAGGAACAGACATTTTCCCAAAGAAGGCATCCAGATGGCTAACAGGCACATGAAAAGATGCTCAACATCACTCAGCATCAGGGACATGCAAATCCAAACCACGATGAGCTACCACCTCACACCTGTCAGAATGGCTAAAATTAACAAGTCAGGAAACAACTGATGTTGGTGAGGATGCAGAGAAAGGGGAACCCTCTCACACTGTTGGTGGGAAGGCAAACTGGTGCAGCCACTCTGGAGAACAGTATGGAGATTCCTCAAAAAGTTAAAAAGAAGGGGCACCTGGGTGGCATAGCGGTTGGGCGCCTGCCTTCGGCTCAGGGCATGATCCCGGCGTTATGGGATCGAGCCCCACATCAGGCTCCTTTGCTATGAGCCTGCTTCTTCCTCTCCCACTCCCCCTGCTTTTGTTCCCTCTCTCTCTGGCTGTCTCTATCTCTGTCAAATAAATAAAATAAATAAAATCTTTAAAAAAAAGTTAAAAAGAAAACTACCTTATGATCCAGCAATTGCACTATGAGGTATTTATCCAAAGGATACAAAAATACTGATTTGAAGGGGCACATGCACCCCCATGTTTATAGCAGCATTACCAACAATAGCTGAACCATGGAGAGAGCCTGAATGTCCATCAACTGATGAATGGATAAAGATGTGGTTCAGTCGTTAAGCGTCTGGGTGGTTCAGTCGTTAAGCGTCTGCCTTTGGCTCAGGGTGTGATCCCAGGGTCCTGGGATCGAGCCCTGCATTGGGCTCCCTGCACTGCTGGGAGCCTGCTTCTTCTTCTCCCATTCCCCCTGCTTGTGTTCCGTCTCTCGCTGTCTGTCTCTCTCTCTGTCAAATAAATAAATAAAATCTTAAAAAAAAAAAGTTGTGGTTTATATATATACAATGCAATATTACTCAGCCATCAAAAAGAATGAAATCTTGGCATTTGCAATGACTTGGATGGAACTACAGTGTATTATGCCAAGCGAAATAAGTCAGTCAGAGAAAGACAAATACCGTATGATTTCAGTCATATGCAGACTTTAAGAAACAAAACAGATAAACATAGGGGAAGGGAAGGAAAAATAAAATAAGATAAAAACAGAGAGGGAAGCAAACCATAAGAGACTCTTAATGATAGAGAACGAACTGAGGGTTGCCAGAGGGGAAGTGGGTGGGGATGGGCTAGATGGGTGGTGGGCATTAAGGAGGGCACTTGTGATGCACTGGGTGTTGTATGTAAGTGATGAATCACTAAATTCTACTCCTGAAACTAATACTATGCTATAGGTTGATTAACTTGAATTTAAATAAAATCCTGGAGAGAAAAAATAAACATAAGAAGAAAGGGTTGTTTCTTGGTCAAAGTAGTTTCTTACTCTATTCACAGAATTAAAGGAATAGTGACTTTTAGAGATTCAAAGGGCTTTGCAGTTGATCAACTACAACCTTTTCCTTTTTCAAATGATAACTTAGAAGTAAAGAAAGCAATGCAACAGGCAGATTCTTGAACGCAGGTAATTCTCTGTGCCAATACTTGATAAAGATCACCTATTTGCCAACCATTGCCCTTAGGTGTTTCCACAGTGAATCAAGCACAAGTATTCTCTAAATATTTTAATAGAAATGTAAATAGTTTGATGGAAGAGAAGGTGTTCACTTGTATAGCCAGAATGAGAAATAGAAAGTGGGAAGGACCAGATTGGAGTTCTGAAATATTATTAGAATGATCTCTTATATGATAATTATTGTCATCAACAATAGTAGTGATAAAAGATGTACCTATTTCTTACAATTTATATGGTATATAATGCATAAAAAATAGTCCCTTCCCTGAAGGAATTTTTAATATGGCTCATATGCTAAAGAAGGCAAATAGAAGAAAAAGGAAGAGGAGTTAACATTTATTAAGTGTTGTATGCTGAGCATTTTAAGTGCATTGTTAATACATTGAATAATCAGAACATTCCTATGATGAGAGTATAAATATTATCAGTTTTATAGACAGGGAAACAAAGGGACAGGAAGGGAAAATGACTTCTCAAAGATCATATAGTGGGAAAGTGGTGGACACACACACAAATAGCATGTAATAAGTGCAAGGGGCATTGTCTTCACAAAAAGTGCTATAGGAAGTTGATTTGTGAGTTGGACCTGTTGAGATGGTTTCATGGAAGAGGTGGGACTTATGTCAGACTCCAGTACAATGGGAGAATTTTAGAGGTGAGAGGAGGTGTGATATGAACAAATATAGGCATATCCTTGGTTTGTGTAGATAGGGGGACATTATGATCAGTTTGACAGGAGTGAACAATGCTGGGCCAAGGTATGCTAGGGTCAAGTTTTGGCCATTCAAGACATGACAAATACTCATTAAAACTTAGTTCATATCTAGAATGGCCAAGGAATTGGGAGAGAGGCTGAGGTCAAGAAAGCCACTTAGGGAAATGTTGAAGTAGTCCAGGGGTACAGTTAAGGACCAAAACTAGGGTTGAGGAAGAGGTGATGTAGAACGTGGTAAGCTGAATAATGGTCCCCCAAAGATGTCTGCATCCTACTCTCTGGAACCTGTAAATATGTTCTCTTATATGATAAAAGGGACTTTGCAGATGTGATCAAGGATCTTGAGATGGGGAGATTATCCTGGATTATCCAGGTATGCCCAGTGTAATCATAAGGATTTTATAAGAGGGAGGCAGGAGGGTCAAAGCTAGGAGAAGGTAATGCTAGTTTGGAAGTAGAGATTGGAGTGATGTAGCCACAAGCTAAGTAATGTGAGCAGCTTCTAGAAGCTGGGAGAGGTAAGGAACTCATTTTCCTCTGGAGCTTCCAGAAGTAATCAGCCTTGCCAACAACTTGATTTTATCTCCGTAAGACTCACTTGGGACTTCTGGCCTCCAAAAGTGTGAAAGAATAAATTTGCTTTGTTTTAAGCCACTAAATTTGTGTTAATTTGTTACAGCAGAAATAGGAAACTAATACATAGAGGAATTTGATTACATCGAGGATATGAAAGACATTATACAGGAAAAATGATAGTATTTGATGATTGATTGAATAAGGGGAGAAGAATTGAGGATCAAAGTAATTCTAAGATTCTGAATCTAGATTATGAAGGCAATAGAAGGAGAATGTATTTCTGGGGGAAAGATGAGTTCAATTTTATATATTTTGCTTGGGTTCTAGGGAAGGCATCCCTAGAATTGAGTTTACCTTATATGAGGCTTTGATGTAGGGGTTTCAGGAAGGGGCCCTTAGCAGGCAAAATGCAGCTCTCCCATTGCACGACACTGCTTCTATCATTTTGATCAGTTATATCAGTTAGAGATGAAACCACCTCATTTAAAATTCCCTTCTGGGAGAGAATAGCCAAATATTAAGCCTTATTGCATTTTAAGACAGATCAGTTTATTTGATTCTTAGATTTGGTAAGCAGTTAAGGCAAAGGTTCATAATGAAAAGGAAGAGGAGTACATATGTCCATCCCTAGATGGAAAGAGTCCATAAAGACTCTTAGAATGGTGTTCATAATTACGTGAGCAAATGCACCACTTTTTGAAGACAATGTGTAATGCCATCAGATTCTCAAAAGGGTAGAAGATCGAAAACGGAAGTTTAGAATCATGTGCTAATGGTGTGGGGTACCAGAGGGTGCAGGAGGAAAGGTGACGGGGAAGAGGACTCAGAAAGGGCAACACACGGAAACTCTACGGTTATTCATTTGCTGTAGCTTGGTGCCACTAATTCCTGCTCCTCTTGCCCCATACTAGACCCACATATTAGGACTTTTTGTGTCTCTAGACCCAGTTTGCAAAGAGGCTGCAGAGTTCATTCTGTTAAGAGTTCTTTTATTTGCTGACAATGTGTTCTTTAAAAAATTCTGTTTTGGTGTTTTACCAAATATTTCATCTACATTCCTCAATATTTTTCTCAATATCACAAATACTAATATCTCCACAAAGTGGATATTAAAATAACTTAATGTAACATTATCATTGGCAATCTCTTCAAGAAGAGATGAGGTATAGAAAGCTTAGGGAGCTAATTAACAGCAACTCTTTTTTTTTTTCAGTGATATAAATCATTGAGTTGCTTAGTTGATCTCCTAAGTAAAATGTTTCTGTGGTTAAATTTGACGTCTGTCCCAGATACTAAGAGATCCTTCTCAATGTAGCTTAGATTCAGCATAGCCAAGTCCACTGAATGCTTTAGAGGCTGACTGGCGGTCAGAATCTCTTCCCTAAACAATTTGTTTAGGTAACTGGTTTTCCACCTCTGGATGGACCAAAACAGTTTCCATTTTGTTTTACAATGTAATGTTGACTTGGGGCCTGGGTGGCTCAGTTGGTTAAGTGTCTGTCTTTGGCTCAGGTCATGATCCCAAGGTGCTGGGATGGAGCCCCACATCAGGCTCCCTGCTCAGCGGGGAGCCTGCTTCTCCCTCTCCCTCTGCTGCTACCCTGCTTGTGCGCGCTCCCTCTCTGTGTGTCAGATGAATAAATAAAATCTTTAAAAAACCCCAAACAATATAATGTTGACTTTTTAAAAATAAAAATGATTAATGTCAAGATTTCCTTTAAAAATACTATGAAAAATCATAAAAAAGTACTGTAAAGGAATGGACAAGGTTTGTACCTGACGGAGTTTCCTATGGATATGATTGATTTTCTTGGGTCCTCTCCACAGACATTAAGTTTCACTTTAACACCCAAAGTCTGACTTTGTGGGATAAATACAATAAATTTAAATATTTTCCAGCTTCTACCTTATACTCACTCATAAAGGTTACCTGTTCTGTTGTAAGATCAAGGAAAATATGATTTGTCTTTGAAATGACTAGAATTTCAAGGTCAAGTCTTGTATACATGCAATCTTACATAATTTATATGTTTTCTGAATGAAATTAATATGGAACTCTGGTTTTACTGATACTATAATAAAATATCATGTGGAGAGAGATACTTTGTAAAAATATCATGTGGAGAGAGATACTTTGTAAAACAGATTTGGCTAACCTACATTAACTTGCAAAATGATGTCAATGCTTGTTGGAAAGATCTAGCCAGGGAGGATAACTCCCCATATATCTTGACTAAGAATAGACTTTGTCAGTTTGGAAATGTCATTCTTTTTGATTAAGTTGACACTTTTGGAAGAACACACATGGAGCTCTCAGAGAAAGGGAACTCTGGGCTAAGATGCCAGATCAATAAGTCAATCCTGGCAATCAACCTGGTAACAGATGCCATAGCTAGACTGCATTAAAATCCTATTGTAGATGCTTTTGGTAGCAATGTACTTACCTCTGTACCACAAACCGGGGGGCTTAAAACAACAGAAATGTATTATCTCACAATTCTGGAGACTGAAGTCCAAAATCAAGGTGTTGGCAGTTTGATGCCTTCAGGAGGCTCTGAGGGAGAATCTACTCTCTATGCCTCTCTTCTTGCTTTTGGTGGTTATTTGGCATTCCTCGATTGGTAGACTCCTGTCACTCCAATCTCTATTTTCTTTTTTTTTCTTTTTATGTTTTTTTATTATATTATGTTAATCACCATACAGTACATCCCTGGTTTCTGATGTAAAGTTCGATGATTCATTAATTGCGTATAAAACCCAATGCACCATGCAATACGTGCCCTCCTTACTACCCATCACCGGTCCCAATCTCTATTTTCACACGGCATTTTCCCTGTGTGTCTCTGTGTGTTCACATGGTCATCTTACAAAGACATCAGTTATTGGATTTAGGACCTTCTTCATCCTCACTTTATGGCCTATGACCTCATTTTAATGAAACTAATTACATCTGTAAAGATCCTATTCCAAATAATTCACATTCTGAAGTTCCAGGTGGTCATGGATTTTGGGGGAAACTATTTAATTCACTACACCTTCCAAACCATTAACCCTCAGTACAGGGTACATCAGTACAATCCATCAGAACATAATATTAATAAGGCCCAGGGTGCATGTTTCATTCCAGGTACTGGGCAGGTTGTTCTAACTGGTTCTAGGCTGATAGCTATATATCTACATTGAAATTTTATACAGTTAATCAAAAAGGAAACCAGGCAAGAACTTGAATGGAATAGTATAAATCCACTCCTGAAGGCTACAAAAGAACTCAAAGTACATGCTTATCTGATGGTTGGTCAGTAAGGTCATTTTCTTCTATAAAGCCTGGGACACACTGGTACACATAATAAGGTGATTGATGCCAAAGGTGATTGGACCACAGTGGATTATTACAAGTCGTGACACTACATTTTCTTTCTTTTCTTTTCTTTCTTTCTTTCTTTCTTTCTTTCTTTCTTTCTTTCTTTCTTTCTTTCTTTCAAGATTTTATTTATTTATTTGATAGAGACAGCGGGAGAGGGAACACAAGCAAGGGGAGTGTGAGAGGGAGAAGCAGGCTTCCCGCTGAGCAGGGACCCTGATGCGATGCGGGCCTCGTTCCTAGGACCCTGGGATCATGACCTGAGCCGAAGGCAGATGGTTAACGGCTGAGTCACCCAGGCGCCCCTACATTTTCTTTTTGAGAAGTGCGCAATAAAACGCATTCTCTGGCTGCCATTCTATTGATGGATGAAATAAATTCTGACACTTCGTCTGTTTTTTTTTTTTTTTAAGATTTATTTATTAGGGGGGAGGGGCAGATGGAGAGGGAGAGAGAGAATCTCAAGCAGGCTCCATGCTCCAGCATGGCTCCAGCATGAGACTGACAGAGAGCTCAATCTCGATCTCAGGACCCTAAGATCATGACCCGATCTGAAATAAAGAATCCGCTGCTTAGCTGACTGAGCCACCCATGTACCTCACTTTGTCTGCTTTTTATTTTGCCATGGAACCTGGTGAACCATTAATTGTTATTGGTACGTGCATGTGTGTGGATAAGAATATAATTAATAACAGTCTGAGTTTGTACAGAACTTCCTTCCTGGAACCTTTTATTTTTGGCAGGTGTGTGGGAAGATTGAGGAGTCACATGACACCAATTTCAGCAAGGACCAACAAACCTACCATACATTTTTATGCATTTAGGTAATTTTTGATATGAATGTTTTGAAACATCTTACCTAAGCTGATTTTCAGATGTGTGCCGCATGGCTTTTTATTTTACTAGAGTATTTTTTGTTTTATTTTTAATTGTTTATATCCCACATATTCTAGTCAAGACATAAGGTGACTTATAAAATTTGTACGGTAAAAACAATAACATGAAAACCAAACCAAAACAACCCCAATATTGGTAAGGGGGTTAGACAAGGGCTACTTAGACATTGTGTGTGTATTTAGCTGGTGCGATCTTTTGTTAGGGAATATTGGCAACACACTACAAAGCCTTAAGACTCTGCATTCTGTCTGACCTAGCAATTATTCTCTTAGGAATTTAGCCTAAGGAAATAATCAAAGGTGAGGGCAAATATTTAGTTATATTCACTATGTGTAGCTATGTTGCACTATTGTTTATAATGGCAAAGAATGGAAAATGAATACACGATAAGAAATTGGTTAAAATACAGTATATCCATTTTGTAGGTAAATATAATTTACATGCAATTTAAAATGATGTTGTAGAATAGTATTTAATTCTACTGAAGATGTTAAATGCATTGTTAAATTCAGAAAGCATTGTGTGAAATGTGTAAAACGAGCCACTTTTAGAAACACATATACATGCATGGGAAAGGTACAAAATATTAAGAACTAAAAATGGGTAGTGAATGGACCGATCATTTTTATTTTCTTCTTTTTTCGTATATATATTTTACATATCTTATGTAGCAAATATTTATTACCTTTGTGAAGAGAAAAGCAGGTTTGTTTTTCTGAAGTAGGTGAGAAAATGAATACAATGGGAAAATGTCATAGGAAAGTTAAAATGAACCTTGAAATGAGGTTACTTCTCAAAATGTATGCAGTAAGATTCTGTACAGATGGGACATACATTTTGTTCCAGGCTTTCAAAAGCCAATGGAAAGAGGGAAACAGAAATAGCCATAGTATCTTTAAGATGATACTATAGTATCTAAAATAGCTATAAGGTAAGAACAATTTATTAGTCAACAATTTAAAAGTGAATATAATGGCTGATTTCACTGGGCTTTTACCTACATGTAGGATTAAGACAAATGCTGGAGACCAATGGAAAGTTAAGTACCAGTTATCAGTTCCGTTTTATATAAACGGTAGCCATAAAGTTTGGAAACACGATACCATTTTATTATTTTTTTTACAGATTCATATTAAGATATTTTGTGTTATATTTTATATCAATTTTACAGACAGAATCCCTCTGATTACTTGCTTCTTTTGGAGTATGTTGAAGATAAAGCTTTAGTGTATGTGTGTGTGTATGTGTGTGTTTTAAGATTTTTCTTTATTTGAGAGACAGAGAGCAAGCACAAGCAGGGGGGAGGCAGAGGGAGAACCAGACTCCTTGCTGAGCAGGGAGCCCAATGCGGGCCTGACCTCAGGACCTTGGGATCATGACCTGAGCTGAAGGCCGACTCTTAACTGACTGAGCCACCCAGGCATCCCTTAAAGATATGTTTATTTATTTTTATTTATTTTTTCATGTTTTTCTATTACTCAGAATTATTGCATTTATGAAGTATTTCACAATCCAATTCCCAGTGTCGTAAGAGATGTTATGAAGCCAGTAAAGCCAAGGTCTACACCAGCAGTCATTAGTACAACTGTCAGACCAAAAAAAAAAAGGAAAAGTTTTTCAATAATTTAGCATTTTTCACTTTAACAACTTCTTTTTTTTGTTTATTCATGTTTTTTTATAATAATTTTTTATTATGTTATGTTAGTCACCATACAGTATATCCTTAGTTTTTGATGTAATGTTCCATGATTCATTATTTGCACATAACACCCAGTGCACCATGCAATATGTGTCCTCCTTAATACCCATCACTGGCCTATCCCAGTCCCCCACCCTCCTCCCCTCTAAAGTCCTCAGTTTGTTTCCCAGAGTCCATAGTCTCTCATGGTTCATTCCCCCTTCTGTTTACCCCCCCTTCATTCTTCCCTTCCTTCTCCTACAGATCTTCCTGCTATTTCTTATGGTCCATAAATGAGTGAAACCATATGATAATTGTCTTTCTCTGCTTGACTTATTTCACTTAGCATAATCTCCTCCAGTCCCGTCCATGTTGCTGCAAATGTTGGGTAATTGTTCTTTCTGATGGCTGAGTAATATTCCATTGTATATATGGACCACATCTTCTTAATCCAGTCATCTGTTGAAGGGCATCTCGGCTCCTTCCACAATTTAGCTATTGTGGACAATGCTGCTATGAACACTGGGGTGCATATAGCCCTTCTCTTCACTATGTCTGTATCTTTGGGGTAAATACCCAGTAGTGCAATTGCTGGATCATAGGGTAGCTCTATTTTTAACTTTTTAAGGGACCTCCACACTGTTTTCCAAAGTGGCTGTACCAACTTGCATTCCCACCAACAGTGTAAGAGGGATCCCCTTTCTCCACATCCTCTCCAACATTTATTGTTTCTTGCCTTGTCAATTTTTGCCATTCTAACTGGCATAAGGTGTTATCCCAATGTGGTTTTGATTTGAATTTCCCTGATGGCTAATGATTTTGAACGTATTTATTTATTTTTAAAGATCTTATTTACTTGAGAGAGAGAGAGCTAGTACTAGTGGGGGTAGTGGCAGGCAGAGGGAGAGGGGAAGCAGACTCCCCGCTGAGCAGGGAGCCCAACATGGGGCTCAATTTGAGGACCCTGGGATCACCACCTGAGCTGAAGGCAGACACTTAACTGACTGAGCCACCCAGGCACCCCAAGGTTTATTTGGTAAAAATGAGAGAAGTTAACTGAGACAGGACATCGAATATGCTTCTGCTATGATCGAGGAAAATGCGTTACTGCACCACATTCATTGCAACAGGAACTATGCATCGCCACAAGGAATAACACACTTAGCGTATCAGGTAATGCTATGGAACATAACATGTATGACGGTAAAGCAAGAAACCATTCATCATGCGTATTCACTTGCATTTCCTGAATTTATGGCCAAGTTTTAAAGCTGTCTAATACTGTTTTATGCATGCCCCTTTGTAATTCCATAGGGTCACTTTAGTTTTTCTAGGATATAATAAAATTCCTGAAATTTCATTTGACCCAGATTTAATCTTTAACTGGAAAGAAAAAGGGTTTTTCATTTCGATGATTTTATTTTGATTTGACACAAGTGAACTTCTGGAGAATTTGTTTTTGTTTGTTTGGTTTTTTTTTTCTTTCTTTCTTTCTTTTTTTTTTTTTGCATCTAGAAAGGTAAAACAGTTGCCTGATTTTGGGTGTTAAAATCTGTGCACACTGTGCAGCTACACAGCAACAGACACGCACTTTGCTGTGTTCCCCCAAGGACTTGTTTTATCAGCTCGGTCCTAGTCGTAGGTTGGATGCCACTTCCAAGGGTACAAGTTTTGGGACCTGTAAGAGGAGAAATTTTCATGAAAGATGTCACTTCCTAAAGACTTTATTGCATGCATCTTCAGGGAAAAACCAAAGCCCACCCTAAAGGCTTTCTTAGGAAATGCTCAACCATCCAATCTTTTAAAAATATTAATTCATATTAACCTATATGATATTACTGAGTTTCTTATATTTAAGGTAAGGTGGTTGTACTTCACCCAAATGGATTGATTTTTTAAAAATGCAAAATTAAACTATGAATAGTTTCAAGAAACACAGAGGAATAGTCATAAAGGCTATAAGCTCTTTGTAGTCAGGAATAATGCTTCTTATCTAGTAATACATATAGAAGACATTGACTAAATATTTAACAATTATTCGATTGATGGCAGTATTGATTTACCATGATATTTTTCTTCCAAGTTATTTTTCACATTAATAAATCAATGCTGGGTGTTATAGGACCGTTTTCAATAAGCTTAGATAATTTAGCCTGGGCATATATAGGCTTCTTGGGTAAACTGTATTAAACAACAAAAAACAGTGAAAACATGTAAAAAATATTTTACAACCAATTTTTCCTTTGAATATTGTCTACATGGACAAAATGAGTATCTTGGCGGGGGAGACCAAGAAACACCTTTGTCATTATGTCGCTTTACAGGGTGTGCACATATTGCCTATCAAATAATCAGTGTTTCCCTTTCCCAGAGGTGAAGACACTTATTCTTCAAAAGTATACCTGAAAGGCAGAATGTTGTGGCCAACCTATTCTTCCCCACAAGTTTGATCTGTCTCAGTTTACCAAGTTCATATATGTCCGCCGGGTAAGTAAGTTAAGCACAGAAAACAATAATCATTAAACAGTATTCCTACTGTACTGGGAATTTCTTTCAATTCAAAATAGGCCATGCATTTCAAAAAGTGAGCTGTAAAAAATGGGGCAAATGTGTATCTGTTCAGGTGGAAGTGTAGCAGCACTGGGTATCATCCCCTTGTCACTGGGGATTCCTCATCTGTCCAATGCTAGAGCTGGACCACATGATCCCTTCTGCCTGTCAAAGGTTATAGTTATAATTTATCACACCTCTTATTATTTATTTTTTGCTTTCCAATATTTTTTAATGTAAATTTTTAAAACACCCAGAGAAGTTGGAAGTAACATACCATGAACACCCATCTACCTACCATGTAGAGTCTATAATTAACATCCATCTCTCTATCCATCCTTCAATCCATCTTTTAAAATTTTTCAAAATAAGTTGCAGATATCAGACTACTTCCTCCTAAATATGTCGGTGTGCATAGCATTAACTGGAAGTCAATTTTGTTTACAGTTGTTTTTCAGGTTAAATCATTTATTTTTAACATGAATTTTTTTTTTCATAACGTTTATCATGGTTAGCAACTATGTAGTCCTTGGTATATTTATTTGTTAATGTTTGCCTCCCCCTTGAAGGCAACAGGGACTGTGCCATTTTGCTCAACAAGATATTCACAGGGGCTTGTATTACAGTAGATGCTCAATATACAGTATATTTGTTAGGGAACATAGGGGAAGACAGAAAGAAATGGATGGAACATGGAGCTATAGAAAAGCAAAGAAAAAGAAAACCATGGCCTCTCAAACCAGTTTAAATATCTGTTGTTAAGATTATTGTTGGTGCTGAGGCCATTTAAAGCCATTTTGGTAAATGGAGCAGGACATGCTCGCTAAGGAAATTGGCATTTTATGTTGGTTCAATTAAGAAAATAAAATGAAGTACTCTGAGTATCTTCACTGATTGTTCTGCATTTAAGTAAGTTCCTAGGGTTCAGCCCACCTCCAGGCTTGAGTCTTTCATAACCTTTTTTCCTCAAGATGAAATTTCATATGAAAACACTTAAGCCATGGGGCAAATATATTGACTTAAATGCTGATTGATTACAAACCTCATATTTGGCACATGAAAATAGAATCTCGTGCTCTCCTTCTCAACCATGGGGAACCTCCCACCCTACCATGACTCCTCTCTGGTTGTTCCCCCAGCTCCTTTTCTGATACCATTTCTAAACTGAGATTATTTCTTTGTGAGATATCTAGACTTCTGTGATACTGCATAAGGGAATCTTGTTACTCTTGTCCCCAGTGTTTGTTTTTTTTTTAAGATTTTTATTTATTTACTTGTCAGAGAGAGAGAGAGAGAGAGAGTACAAGCAGGGGGAGTGGCAGGCAGAGAGAAAAGCAGGCTCCCCACCGAGGAAGGAGCCAGATGCTCATGACCTGAGCCGAAGGCAGACACTTAACTGACTGAGCCACCCAGGCGTCCCATTCCCAGTGTTTCTAAAGGTGTCCAGTGTGATTCAAACTTCAAAGGCTGCAATTTTCTTAGATGACCTTAGCTACCTGATAATTTGAGATTTTGCTTTTCTTATCTCTCTTGTCCCAGGAGCATTTGACAACTTGCTTTATTTCATTGAGAGTTTGTAAGTTAGCCAACAATGACCCCTCTCCAGAATATACCACTCCTCAAAACTTTCTTTTTTTTTGGCTTGGTCAATCTATTAGATTTTCAGCACAGCTAACTGAAGGCTTGACCTGATTTGAACGTCCTTGGGAAGAATCTGGTCTCGAAGGACCTTTCCAGTTCAAATGACAGGTTACAGAAATTCATCCACTAGGAAAGCCAATCTTTTGGGTTAGAGTGGTACTTTCCCAGTGTGTTCTGCTTCTGTGCTTCCAATTTAAGGGGGGAGTGGGGGGACAACAGACACATGAACTCATCTCTGTGAGAATGTTTTCTTCAAAAGGACAAGGACCAAGGGAACTCTGAAAGCGCTGTGACCTTGGGGAGAAGAAAGCTCTGAAATTCAGTGCCAGGGAAAGTAGGGGAGGACCAACTTCTATCCATTAAAGAAGCCACATGGTGTCTTTCAGATGGTAAGATTTAAGATCTACTCAGTGACTTCTTTTCATGCTCCCGCAGCCCCCACTCTCCAGTCTCCCAAGCTCTCCTTGCTTCTGCAGCACCGCATCTCCTCTTCGACCCCCAACTCTCCAGGAGGGCCCAGGCAGTGCGGGCCTCTGCATTCCGACCTCCTTCCCGCCTCTCCCACCGCGCAGCCCCGCGTCTCGGCTCCGCTCTTCCTCCAGTCCTCCCAAGAGGCAGGAAACAGAAGACTGTCCACTGCGAAATAAAACGCTTGATAACTCACGCTCAGTTGCCACCCTCTAGATTTTCCTCCCGTGCTCAAGGCTTTTGGTCACCTCTGCATGAATATTAAGACCCAGAACCCAGAACCTGAAAAACCCACCGCTGATCAGTCCCGCTCGCTTCCCCTCAGTGAAAAGCAATCCAATTCCGGCGCGAACGCTGTGTGTCGAGCAGCCGGTTCCCGGCCGACACACATCCGCGCCGCGGTCCCCTCGCGGGGCCCGCGGGTCCTGTCACCTCGGGCTGCCCCCGCCTCCCTCCCGGGCCTGGGCCTCTCCCCGCCTCCCGCCCGCGGACCTCGCCGCCCCGCCTCCGGCTCCGCCGCGGCCGCCATTGGTGCGAGTCTGCCCCAGAAGGGCGCCCATTGGCCGGGTGGGAAGTCATTCGCCCAGCGCATTCCGCCGCCCGCAGGCTTGCGGGGAAACTTCCTTATTATTGTGACGCCGAAAACGGAGAAACCCCGAGCCTGGCCCGCGGGGCTGTCACAGTCGGAATCCCGAGCGGCGGCTCGGCAGCCGCCAAGGTACGCGGGTCGGGGGCCGGGGTTCCAGGGAAGAAGGCACCGCGGCGCTGCAGCCGCGCGACCGCCGCGTTCCGCGGGGCACGGCTGACAGCGCGCGGCTCCCGGAGGGGCTGCTGCGGCTGCAGGGCGCTCCCCGCGACGACCTGGAAGCCGGGCGCGCGGGGAGGTCGGGGCGCGGCGGCTGCAGCGCTTGCGGGGCGCTGGAGGCAAGCGGCGGGGCTGCGCCGGGGCCGGGAGCGCTAGGTGCCCTTCGGCTTCGCGCGCGCCTCCCTGGCGTTCTCGGGGCTTGCCCTCTGACCAAAAGAGCCCCCGCGCCCGGAAAGGCCGGAAGCAGCCTTAAAAATGGGAGCGCCCCCCACCCCAACTCGGCTGCGTGCAGACCAGGAGGAATTGCGACGCAGAAAGTCAAAAAGAGGATCCTCCCCTTCCTCCTCGCCTGGCCCTATTTGAATTCCGGGGCTCCGGTGACACCGTCGCGGTAAGGAACGCGGACGCTTCCCCGCGTAATGGGAGCCGGCGAGGCCTCCGCGTTTTGCGGGAACCCCGGCGACCGCGAGGAGTTTGCACTGAGGACGCGAGGCTCGGCGTCCGGGCTGACAGCGCCGGCGGGGCCGCGGCGCCCGGCACCACCCACCCCGCGGAGGCCGTACCCGGCTCGCCTAGCCCGAGTCCGCCTGCGGGGCGGAGCCGGGGCGAGGGTGTGTGTGGACACGTGTGTGTGCGTGTGTGTGTGTGCGTGTGTGTGTGTGCGGACACGTAAGTGCGTGGACGGGCGCGGGGGTGTCAGGAGCTGGGACGTTCGGGGGCAGGTGGCACTTTGAGTCATTTGTAAACGCGTGGAGTGGGCAAACAGGACAAGTGACAGAGAAGAGCCTGTGTAACCTGAAACAGATGAGCCAGGGAGCGCGGTAGAACAGCACCTAAAGCAGCTGTGCAGATTCGGGGTATGCACCGCGGCCCCGGGGAATGTGTATTTGAACTTTGCTTTTGGTCTATCATGGTTTTGGGCTGTGTTCTGGTTACATTGTTCTTTAGCTTTTAAATCAGCCCCACTAGGAAGTACCTTGAATTCATAGCTAAGCAAGCCTTTCAGGATTTTGCTTGCATTCGTTACACACGGAATGCTTTAGCAAAGACGATTCGAGAGCTCTCTTCCATTTTTGTATGTCTTCTGGCTCCTTCCACAAATAGGAAGCTATTTCTAGAACCTTTCATTTGATGATTTGATAACATCAAGTGAGCTGATTTTTAACTCCAGACTGAGAAGAAAGAAAAGTGAAATAAAATGAGGATTGGCAGCCTTTTTAAATGCAGTGACTCTGGAGAGAGATGTCTTGTTTTAGTAGGCAGATTATTCTGAAGCTCTTTCGTCTTATACTTTATTTTGCCCTGGGAGAAAGGGGAATGGCATTATAAATCAGAAAAGGGAAGTAATATATTTGACCTCCTTTAAAACAAAATAGATGAATTACACATTATTGCTTGACCACACTAAGGCTAGGAACCTTCTGGAGAAAGTATGCAGGAATCAAGGAGGAAGGCTCTCAGCCTCTTTGGCAAAACTCCTTTGGCGTGTAAAAAAGAAACGGTTGATTAGCATACAGTTTTACTTATTCTGTAAGTTGGGTTTTTATTTTTGAAAAAAGAAATAGCGATTCTAAAATATTCCAAATGGTGTGGGGAGTCGTTGGTGATAGCATTTCATTCTGAGTAACAAATTTAAATTTCTTAAGATATGCATAAGGATTAAAAAGATTTTTAAAAACATGAGAGTTGCTCTTGTCCTGGAAATACAAGATAGTTTTGCTGCAGTTTCAGAAGTAAGAGTAATATTCTCCAAATTGAATGGGATTTTCTACATAAAAAGATAGAAATAAAGTTATGACGATAATACATTAAAATTATGGAGGACTTTTTCTTTTGAGAGACTTAAGGTGCCTTTCAGATAGTCTCATCTTGTTTTGCATGAAAGAGGATGTGGTGATGACAGGAATGAAAGAGAAAGTGTTCAAAACAGTTCTGGCAAAATTATAATGTATGTGGCACATGGAAAAAATGGAGGAAAATAGACAAAATTGAATTATTTTTCAAAATTTTCTTTTTTTAACCTAAATGGGAGATTTAAAAATAATTTTATTTTTCCTTTGTATTTACTGCAGACGCCAGTAATTTTTTAAGGTGCCATCTGTGTCTCAGGTTCCCTTTTAGAGGTGACATCTTTGTAGTTGGTTAGAGGTTATCTTATTGGTATTTAACCAAACTCCAGTCTTCAGGTGCAGTTACTGGGGATCATTTAAGCTTGCATAATATAAAGATGTATTTATTTTTAGAAGTTTACTTCTCATTTTCTTTTCAGTAACATGAAAGTACTTTGTAGCACTGGGCTAATGTTAATTATGATTTCTTTAACCTGCAGGTCTTCAAGGTGAGGGAAAGCAGTTCTGGCTTCTAGTACAAATGCCAAGGGTGTGACCTGTGGTGAGTTACCTAATTTCTCTGAATCCAGTGTCCTCATCTTGTACATGGAGATAATATCTAACTCACAGAATTGACAATTAAACAAGATAAACTCTGTAAAGGACTCACGTTAGTATAGCTGCCTAGAAAGGGACCTTAACAAATCCTTAATGACTTCCCTCTGCTGTGATGTAGTGAAGAGAACAAGGTGAGCCCAAGAAGTAGGAGACCTAGTTTCTGGTCTCTGCTTCAACCACTTCTCAGAGGACCAAAGTTACTTGGCCTCGGAAGGCTTCAGCTGCCATTAAAATGAGGTTAGGAATGTAAGTCTCTTGCCTAGAGGTTGGATCAAATCAAATGGACTTTTACGGTCTTTTTAATAAGATGACCCCTTTGATGCTATAACTCTGTTCTCTTTAGACATTTACCACATTTGGAAATAGTACTTATTGGTGTCGGGGGTATGTGTTTCTGTGTGTGAACCAGTAACTGGAATAATGTTATTATAAGTCAGGGTGAATATGGAGGAAAGTCTGGCTATCTGTGAGATTGTTTCATTTATCTCTCCCCCGTCTCTGGCTAACATAGGTTCTGTTTGCCTATAAATATGGCTGGTGATTTAGCTAATATAAGCTCGGTAACTGTAGGCAGTTTCTTTAAACATTTGTTTGCAAAATTGGTGAAGGGGTGGAACTTGGCTTCATTTTGTTTGCGAGATGGTAGCACATCATGTTTAAGAGCATGAACTTTGGAGTCTAGACGAGATTTGAATCCTGCCTTTGCCACTTACTAAGTTTCTATTTTATTTTATTTTATTTATTTATTTTTTTAAAAAGATTTTATTTATTTATTTGACAGAGATACAGACAGCTAGCGAGAGAGGGAACACAAGCAGGGGGAGTGGGAGAGGAAGAAGCGGGCTCATAGCGGAGGAGCCTGATGTGGGGCTCAATCCCAGAACGCCGGGATCACGCCCTGAGCCGAAGGCAGACGCTTAACCACTGTGCCACCCAGGCGCCCCTAAGTTTCTATTTTAACTGCTTATTTACATGTAGCGTCTTGGGCACTTAACCTTGCTAAGCCTTGAAGTTATTGTAAAGGGCAAACTAAATAATCCATGTAAAGTTTTTAACAAGACTCAGACACGTAGGAGGCTTGCAGTGATAGTAACTATTTTTCTTTATTTAGCAAGTATTTATTGAGCCCCTACTGTGGGGCAGACTCTTCTCTAAGGATTGGGAAATGAACAAAAGAGGCTCAGTCCCCCCTTCACAGAGCTTACTTTCCTGAACTCTAGCATGCCAGTGATACTGAGAAACACCACCCTTTAATGACTGCTTCAATTGTAGAAGGCATTCTACTTTCAGATCTGCTAAAACGTGGTGCGAGGAGGGCACGTTTTAGAATGGAGGAAATACGATATTATTTTTTGTCACTGCATAGGGAATGTTTCTGTTGTAGTACCTGGAAAACAAAACTGTTAACAAACTTAAGTTCTGGGAGTGCTGGATTTCCCTGGTTTGGGTTCAGGTCACTAGGGCACTTACCAAGCAGCTGCTGGGCTCCTGCACTTTGCTGAGAACTGGAAACACAGAGATGAGCGAAACCTATCCCCGCCATGGAGAAGCTCCCAGTCTGTGCAGGGGTGGAGAATTGGTGGACGAGATGCAAGAAGCAGCAACACTACCTCAATAGTACTTTTCAGTTTCTTTTATTGTGAAGTACTTGTAGGCATAAGACGATATACATAATATGTAGGCTAAGAAGCAGCAGTAAAAGGAAAGAAGCAGAACATGAGCCATGCTATCGGAGCTCCCATTGTGCTCTTTACACATCGTACCCTCCAATTCTCTTGGCTCCATAATCATTACCTTGTATTTTGTATTTATCTTTTTTTTTTTTTTTTTTGCTTTTCTTCATAGCTTTGCCACCACTAATGTTTTTATCTACAAATACTTGTTATACTTGTGTTCGGACTTTGTAAGAATTCGTCGTTCTCTAAATTCTTCTGTAACATTTTCCCCCCTCAACAAGATTTAGCTTCACTGGTGCTTGTAGAGTGCATTTATTTTTGACTGCTGTGCCAGAGTTTATCCATTTTCTTATTGATGGACATTTGGGTTGTCTTTGTTTTACCGATTTCAAACAGTGCCGACGTGGACATCCTTGTGCATATATCTTAAGGTACATGTCCATGGGGTTCTTGCTTCATTGTACAATAAGATAGCCACTAGCCATATATGACTTGCATTAAAATTAAAAATAATTTCAGTCCCTAAGTTGCATTAGCCACATTTCAAGTGCTCAATAACTATGTGTGGCTAGTGGCTACCATACTGGACAGTGTAGATATGTAACATTTCCATCTTTGCAGAAAGTTCAGTTTCCAGGTTTCATTCCTCTTTGTATCTCCAGTTCTCGGCATGGTGGAGGAGCCCCGTAGGTGCTTGGTACCTTGGATTGCATTGGTCGGTTGTCTGTGTAGGAGTGAAATTGCCGTGCTGTGGGCTAGTCACATCTTCACCTTCACTGGGTAATGCCAGCTTGTTTCCCAAAGTGGTTATGTCAGTTTACACTCCCACCAGCTGTGTGTAAGAGTCCTGGTTGCTCCATATTTTTGACTTGGCACCATCAGGCTTTTCAGTTCTTGCCAGGCTGGTCAAGTGTCTTTTGAAGGCAGCCCACGGTTTACACAGACAGCCGAGAGATCATTCTAGCTTCACAGGGCCCAGCACCAGGTAGTGAAGAACGTACCACCCATAATGGGACCATCTGGGGAGGGATAGAAATGGTTCCTGTGCTGGCTAACAGAGTCAGAGAACCAAAGTCCCGCGGAAGTGAAGGAGAGAGAGAAAGCCGCAAGGAGCGGATTCTTATGATTGAAAACTTCTCTTTGCTTTCTGTGCCATTTCTGTCTGGTAGTAACATTTTTAACAATAGAGCATGTCATCCGAATGAATCTTCTTTGTTACTGGAGTTAATTCTGCATTTGAATTTTGGCTCCAGATTTATTTCAAGCTTGGATTTGGGGAGCGCCTGCAGAGCCCTGAAGTCTTGCACATTGTCTTTTCCCAGTGTTGAACAAGATCCCCCTTCCCCCCATACACCATGCAGGTAATGGCTTCTAAGCTTGTTTGAAAGGATGCTTATCCCTAGTATAAATGAGATTAGAAGTCCTGCCCAAGTGTTATTTAGGTTTCAGTGACTTTCAGACAAGGAGTAAGAATCAGTTGTTAGGCTGCTGTGTGCATAGTCTGATTAATAAGACAAAGTTTAGGAATTACAGCTTATCGTTTGGCATTCAATTTACTAGGACTGATCAAAAGAGCTTTATCTGCCCCCACCCAGAATTTAAAAGAAAAGACATGCGGAAAAACTTTCTCCTAGCAACCTCGAATCCCCTTCATGAAAGTTAGGACAGATGGTGGTAGTGCTGCTTTGCTGTGGCACCAAATGGGTGGAACATAGCTAATGCTAACCACGGGGAGGAAGAAAGGAGTCAGACCCCCAGCCTCCTTTGGGGGCTGTCCTGTTTGCTGAGGGTCTCAGGGAAGAGCGCTGGGACTAGGGAGTATCAATGATACAGCAGTTGACATTTATTGGTCACTTAGTACTGTATGTTGGGCATCGTGCTAAGCACTCTTCTCCCCATTGTAGAGAAGCAGGAAACAATGGCTAAATATCTTCCCCACGGGTTCACAGCTAGCATGTGGTTAATTCAGGCTTGCACTTTAGTCCTTTTGACCCTTAAACCCTTCTGAGATTGTCCTGAATCTTTGACCAAAAACAGATGAGGAGAAGGGCTGGGAAAAGTACCAGGTGTGACATGGAGGGAACAGAATGTCTTCCTTCCTTTTGCTTTGTGATGGGGAAATAAGGCAGGAAAAGGAGGGGCTGGGACTGCAGTGGCTGGCGTAGGTGCAGAGCCAGGGTGCGGTCCCGTGTTCTTCTGCAGCACTGTTCATGACTGTGCTCTGCAAGGGAGGGAGAGATTCCACTCCTCTAGGAGCAAGGGAGAGACGGTGAGTGAGGAAGAATGGGGGGGAGGACCTGGGAGAGCAAAATGCCAGGTGATGAAGAACATTGCTGAAGCTAGACCTTAAGTTCATGGATGCCAGTCGCTTCTAGATTTGGGGGTTCTTCTAGAGTGTACTTTTAAGTGAAAGCTGCCTTAACGGCTGCTTCTCTGCACTGCACTGGACTTCTCTCCTGAAAGCTGGAGGATTTCAGCGCCTCCTGCTATGGTTTTGGCAGAGCATCGTGATGACCTAGATCACATTTCTAATTAGGGTTTTTAATCCATTCATGGGAATACATTTTATTTGTGATTCCTCTTTCGTTACTTCTCCTAGTAAGTAGTTGTTATTTGACTACTTGAAAATTCCATGACTATAACTCAGGTGGGAAGGATTTTTGAAGTTTTCTTGAACAATAGTTCTATTTGTCTTTTTTGAAGTAGATGGTAGTTAAATCAGGATGAGGCCACACATCAGGCTGCTTACTCAGGCTTGCAGTTGGCCAGAGCACCCAGAGTTCGGATGACTCTCAAGGACTGACTCATGCTAGACAGACTTACAAGAAGCTAATACATCCAGGATGCCAAATTAATAACGAGAAGTAGAAATGCCAAGAAGGCTGGGACATTTGGGTCAGCTGGTCACGGTGTTCTTTCCCTGTAGTAGAAGCTGCCTTGGAAACCAAGTTATTTAAGGTTGCTTGTTAATCATGGAAGCTAAGTGAGGCAAGCGGCTGGTTGAATTTAATGACTAATATGATGGAGTCTGATCTATCCATCTCCACTATTGGGCAGTGATTACTTAGCATTTCTCATAGGTTGACTGGTAACGGTACCCTTTCTCTCTGGATGGTGCTGGAGACATTGGGAAGTTCTGACCCTTTGGCTGTCCATTTTCTACGTTCCTTTTAGATGGCATAATGGTCATGAGCACAGACCCTGGGCTTAAATCCTAACTCTGCCATTGCCTAATTGTGTGATTTAGTCAAGTCCCTTCATTCTCTGTCGTATTCTCTTTTTCTTTATCCTTTTTTTTTTTGGTTCCACTTTTTTTCATTTATGAGTTAGACGTGATAATAGCAGCACCTACCTCATAGAAGATGAAATGAGTTGCTGTCTGTGAAGCACATAGAAAAAGTGCCAGACTCAGAATAAGCTCAAATTAAGTCTTACCTGCTGTGATTATTAATAATGTAAGTATTAATATTATCAGTCAGGAATTTTTTTTTAATTTCAAGTGACAAATCCAATTTGAACGATCTTAAACAAACAAAAAAGGGAGATTCAGACTATATGCAGTTGATTTTTGTTATTTGTGATAGTAATGTCCTCCAGAGCCGCTGCAAACACTGAGTTAGTGAATACTGAGCTACGGCCCCTCTAGAAATACGGGATTAGTTAGGTTCCCGCTGAGAGTCTGGGCTCTGCCAATCCGTATGGAGCCTTGTTTTGTGTGTGTTTTATGTGTATTTCTGTTTAGACGCCCAGTTATAATATATATTTTTTACAAATGATTAGTTGTATACAGTATTTCTTTATGACAAAACCCTAGCCAAGAGGGTTTTTAACATTTTTCCAATCCTCAGTCATGCGACAGTACGTGTCTTTGGCTTTCGGCCTGCCAGCAGTGCTGTCCACCACACACCATAATCGTCTCGTGAATCCACAGATCCAGCTACTTTTCCGTCTTTTCTGTGGCTGCATCATGCACTGTAGATGTTACTTCAGCACCTTCCACAGCCACCACGTGTACAGATCAGTGAATTTCTTCTTCCTTTTCTTCGCTATGTCCCGTCGATTCATTAACATTGAACACACAGCCAGCAGCACTATACCTCACGTGTGAGTGAAGCTAACCTGAGTGAACGTATCTTCTCTGTGAGGCACAGCACGCCTTGTACTTAGGAACATGAGGCAGCACCAGCGCTGTGCTTGGGGACACTTTATTTATTTATTTATTTTTAAATGATTTTTTATTATATTGTGTTAGTCACCATACAGTACATCCCGGATTCCGATGTAAAGTTCGATGATTCGTTAGTTGCGTATAACACCCTGTGCACCATGCAATACGTGCCCTCCTTACTACCCATCACCGGTCTATCCTAACCCCCCACCCCCCTCCCCTCTGAGGCCCTCAGTTTGTTTCTCATAGTCCATAGTCTCTCATGTTTGGGGGCACTTTAAATAGCAAAATCACCAACAAAAACTATCAGGATCCGAAAAGTGTGGCACTAAGTAGATGGCAGAAAGACCACTTACTTACAGTGTGAGCGTTGAAACGAGAAGGCAGAGCGTCCTCTTGTTCGACTTTGGCTGGGAACGTGCGTGTAGGGTGACTCAGATTTTTCACCTCTCTGCCCCTATCTGAGAATGACTGCCGAGATGCTCCAAGTATTGCTCTTGGGGTACAAATAAATTTGACTGAGCAGGTAAATTCACATGCATGGAGTCCACAAAGAATGAGGAGCAGCTGCAGTTAGAAGAGTGAAGGTGGTGGTGCTGGCACCAGGCAAGAGGGGGTCCCCTGCTAAGCAACATTACTGGGACTCGTTCTGTCTCTTGTCTTTGAAACTTTATGGCTGGGAAAGTCACAATGTCTTACAGGCATCCTCGTGTGGCGGGGAACAGAGCTTCCAGCAGCCTCAGTTATCCTTCAGATGCAAGAGGCAGTCTTCCTTTAGAGCTCCAGTGAGCTTCATGGGGAGGGGCTCTGGCTCCCTTGGGAGTGTGAACCTAACCCTGAGCTAATCACAGTGGCTTAGGGGGCGTTCTCTGATGGGTTTGCTGTCTCGTGTCTGTGGCTTAGGGGTGGTGGGCTTAGGGCTCTGGCATGGTGGGTGTCATGTGTATGGCTTGTGGGTTGTTTTTTTTTTTTTAAGATTTTATTTATTAATTTATTTTACAGAGAGAGAGAGAGAACATGAACAAACAGGGGGAGCAGCGGAGGCGGTGGGAGAAGCAGACTCCCCGCTGAGGAGGGAGCCTGATGCTGGGCTCTGTCCCAGGACCCTGAGATCATGACCTGAGCTGAAGGCAGACACTTAACTGACTGAGCCACCCAGGCACCCACGGAGGAGTGTTCTTTGATTGGCTTGGCCAGGGTCACGCTTACCCTTGTGCAAGAGAGTGGCATGTTTGTTACTAGATGAAGAGGGACTTCGGGACATCAATTAAAAAAAGCAGTTGATAACACCCTTGAGGAATTTTTTAAAACTAGTCTTTATTATTCAGAAAGATTGTGTCACACTGAGGTGCAGCTTTCTTTTATGTTAAGCGGGTTTCAGCCATGCCCCCTCCCCCCGTCTTATTGATGAGTAGTGTTCCTTGTATGAATATACTGCAGTCTGTTTATCCAGCTTCCTGTTGATGGACATTTGGGTTGTTGCCATTTTTGTTTAGCATGAATAAAGCCGCTGTGAGTATTGTTTCTAGATCTTTTTTGCAGACATACAATCATAGCTTCTTGGTGTCATATTTTTAGACGCACTGTTTGTACTTGGCTGGTTAAGGGGATGGCTTAATGCTACAGCTGCCTAATCTCAGCCATTATCTCTTAATTCTGACTAGTTTCACTCTCAGAGGGCAACTTTATTTTCAACTTCGCAGGGCATCCTGTGTTGTATCCCGACCACAGTTAGTCATTCTGCAAGTAATTTTTGGTTCTTGCTCCTGTAGGTGACCTGCTTGGGTGATAGTGTGGCCCAGTGGATAAGACTGTGGACATTGGCATCAGGCCTAGATTAGTAGCCTGGTTCTGATGCCTTCTAGCTGTGTGACCTTGGGCATGCTTCTCAGTGTCTCTGAGGCTTGCTTTATCTAAAAATGAAGCTAAAAATAGTACTTATGGCACAGGGTTGTTGTGAAGATGAAATAACGATGTAAAATGCTTATTAGCACAGCAACGTTGTATAGTAAGCTCTATGATGCTGCTTATGTAATTATTGGTAGGCGGGATAAGACAAATTCATGGAGGGGCGCTTGGGTGGCACAGCGGTTAAGCGTCTGCCTTCGGCTCAGGGCGTGATCCTAGCGTTATGGGATCGAGCCCCACATCAGGCTCTTCCACTATGAGCCTGCTTCTTCCTCTCCCACTCCCCCTGCTTGTGTTCCCTCTCTCGCTGGCTGTCTCTATCTCTGTCGAATGAATAAATAAATAAAATCTTTAAAAAAAAAAAGACAAATTCATGGAACATTAAAAATGACAAAGGAAGTTGGTTGGGAAAATTAAATTACGAAAAGATTATGTGATTTTGCTGGTCTTTTAAATATATATATCCTACCCCCCTGCATCCGTTTGTGTTTTATCTCACCTCCCTTTGTAATTAACTCAAAGAATAACAGTTAAGCTTAATGTCCTTTTAGTTGGAGAGTCTAGACAAGGAATAAAAATCTTGGGAAGAAACAACTTTTTGGTTAAGAAAGCATCTTGAGATTCAGTTTTATATTTTATTTTGGGTTTTCCATGCCTTCCTAAAAGCCTTAAGAGCTCAAAGAATAAGTCAGATAACATTACCATAGGTAGCGAAATAATATTCTGTGGTGTGGAAGTACCCCATTTTGTTTATCCATTCATCAATTGATAGGTATTTGGATTTATTTCTGCCTTTTGATATTACGAGTAATGCTGCTATGAACATTCATGTACAAGTTTATTTTTTTTTTAAAGATTTATTAGAGAGAGACAGCATGCTTGCACGCAAGCACGAGGCGTGAGGAGGGGCAGAGGGACAAGCAGACTCCCTGCTCAGCAGGGAGCCTGACAGGGGGCTCCATCTCAAGAACTTGAGGTCATGACCTGAGCCAAAGTCAGACGCTTTACTGACTGAGCCACCCAGGCACCCCTTGCAAATATATGTCCCTTTTGTGTGGACATGTATTTGCAAATCTCTTGGATATCTACCTCAGAGTGAAATTGCCAGATCACATGATAGCTATATATTTAGGCTTTTGACGAAGTGCCAGAATGTTTCCCAAAGGACCTGCACATTTTTACGTTCCCCCCAGCAGCATAGAAGGCTCCACTTTCTCCACATCCTCACCAACACTTGTCACTATCTGTCCTTTCTGATTATAGCCATCCTAGTGAGTGTGAACTGGTGGAACGTGATGAGATTTTGTTTTTGTTTGTATGAGAGGGAAGCATAAATTTCTAAAAAGTGGTGAAACTTTGGGTTGGAGTCAGCAGTGATCAGCCAAAAGTTGATTGAATAGGTGCTAAATCAAAGAGGTGTGTTATACTGTGGTCCCTATTTAAGGGTGTTAAGATCTGGCTGAGGAGTTAAGTTATAAGATACAGAGAAAGTCTCCAATCAAGGCAATACAGATGTGTCAGAGGGATGCAGGCTAACTGTGGCTGGAATGATCCCTAGAGGCTTTTAGGTAGGTAGTGAAGTTTGACTCTGATATGTAAGGATATGTAAGAAGAAATGGCAGAGAAGATAACATTTTCCCATTTTCGTTTTTTTTTTAATTTAATTTTAATTTTTATTATTATGTTTTGTTTCAAGAGGTGAATTATTACTATCCAAGCTAACAGTGGGTTACCTAAAGGAGTTAATTAATTCAAAAAATTTTAAAACATAAAATAAGCAGAAAACTCAAAAGGAGCAAGAAGAAAGGACAAGATGAAGTTAGGAGGGTAATTTCCAGACTGTTATTCCCGTAATGGTTTGCAAAGATTGTTTCAGCGAATCTCCTGTACTCGGAGTTCCTTATCAGTGATCTAAAGGTCACATTCTGTCTATGTTCACTATTCGTTTATACAAACAAAATTTGTTTAGAAATGTTTTTTTTTAAACTCCTGCTGAAACAAAAATAGCGTCATTACTATAAATGATATTAATACGTATTATTTTGAGATGCAAGGTATCTGAAGAATATTAGGGGGAGTGTTCTTTTTAAAATTGATTACATTTATTACTTAAAAGTGACTTTCTCTGACCTCTTTTTTCTAATCTTTTTTACAGAACTCTCTTCTAGGCTACATGACTCCCTGAAGGATCAGAACAATGTTATGTTGGGGATATTGGTCTCTGGGCCAACCTGGGATCAGCACCAACCTGCAAGGGATTGTGGCTGAGCCACAGGTGTGTGGATTCATATCTGACAGAAGCGTCAAGGAAGTGGCCTGTGGAGGAAACCACTCCGTGTTCCTGCTGGAGGATGGGGAAGTTTACACCTGCGGTTTGAACACCAAGGGGCAGCTGGGCCACGAGAGGGAAGGAAATAAGCCAGGTGAGCACACCTAGTCCTCCTCCGTGATTGGTGAGAAAGGCTGAGGAAAGGGGAGAGCGAATTGAAGATTACCTCACTGAGTGTTTATCTTTCAAGAGGCTCTGACCTGGTGCAGGGACCCCTTATTGTTTGGAACTTTTGTGTTCAAGTCTTTTTGTCAGAAAACCAGACTTTTCCTTTTTCGTCTTACTAGATACTATGTGTCGTATCATTGGCCAGGGGAGGGAGGTTGGTGAGTCAGTTCAGAGCTAGAGAGATTTTCCCCGGTAATCGAGTGCTAAGACACTGTGACTGTTTTGTGGGTTTGTAACCCTCACATAGTCAATATCAGAGCCATTTTCACCTAATTTTTCCTCCTAATTGCGTGTTCGTTCACCAGTTTTGGCAACATGCTTTCGTTTGGTGTTTTGGGCTAAGCACTGTGTGGGTGTGAAGAGATAAGTGAACGGGAGGTAGTGATGATGTGGCACCAGGGACCCCCTGCGGAAGGATGTGTGAAGTAAGTTGAAGAATATGCTGGAGGGAGCCGGGGAGCAGGATCCATTTTGCCTTTGGGGGTCAAGGAGGAAGCATAGTAGGACTTCAGCAAGTGTGTGTGTGTACGCATGGGGCAGGAACACTCAGCTTATTGCACACACCTGAGTGTCCCCTATGATTTTTTTTTTTTTTTTTAAGGCATGACTGTCAAGGTGCCATCCTTGTACAGGGAATGTTGAATATGGGGCAAGACTGGTGATGGGGGGTGAAAGGTGCTGTATATATATTTAAAGTCCATTGATTTCAATTTATTTTCTTCCCACTTTTTCTGTGTGAGTTTGACCTTGGGTATATATGTAGTATGAATCTATGAGGTACTTTCTCAGTCTTGGATTTTGGAGTAGTAGTGATGATGTTTAAATGGGTCTCCTTTTGGTGAGACGTGATAAGGTAGGGTCTTCAGTTGTGACCATGTTGTGTTTTTCACACTAACATGGATGTGTGTCATTTTGTTTGTTACTTGTTCTTTTTTATTCAATCCAAATCAAGCAAAGACATGGAAGCTTCTTTAAAGAACAGCCTTGCTGTTTTTTTCTAGATAATTTTACTCCTTTGTGTTTATCTAGGAGGGTCAGTTTGGCATCAGGATGAGCTAAATTTTTTCCACAGTTTTTTTCTAGATAATTTTACTCTTTTGTGTTTATCTAGGAAGGTCAGTTTGGCACCAGGATGAGCTAAAATTTTCCCATGACACACTGTCTCCCTCCTTTCTCATATTTATTCCCTCCCATAGCAAGTGGTTGTGTTTCATAGTTCGCCTGCCCAAATGTCACTATGAATTTATAAATAACTAATTTGACCATTGGATAAAGGGCCGTAGGGTTGGTCTTAAGCAAAATTATGAAGTATGTGATGTATGATTTGTGAGCTCCTTCCCCATTCTTCTCCTCCGGGTTCCCTCATTGGAGCCCTCTCTAAGACACCCCATCAGGCCTGCTCACCCAAAGCAAATCCCAATGTTCTTCCAGGGCTTTCCTAACATGTGGGCCCTGGACTCTTGGGATTTCAAGGAAGGCATTTGTAGCATGGGCCGTATGTATGCATACCTTTATATGTACAATGCATCTGATACTATAGGTTTTCAACTGTTAGTAGATTCTGTTATTCATTAAAATAAAAATTCGGTAGTGGTGCTACCAATTCATAATTGATTTAGTAAATCCTATCCATTATGTGTTTTACCAATTAATATAAAAGTATAATATGTAGGAAGGCTTTTGATTTCTAAAAATGGTTTGCGTTTTTTTTGGAAAAGGGTAAAAACCAAGGTCTTCTTTCCCTTCCTTCTATTAAAACTCACTTGTATCTTACATGAAACTCTGGTTCTGTTTCCACAAGTGAAAGCCAGTATCTAACAATTAATGCCTAGAGAGGGATTCATGGCAAGTTGCAGTCCAACAGCTTGCTCCTTCCTGTGGGAATGCATATGTTCAGCCAGGACTTAGAGACATTTAAGGCCCACTTCGTACCAATGATCCTTGAAGTATTTGTCCTCACCCTAGCCAGCCTTTGAAGGGAGGATTTTGGGGACCAGGAGGAGATCTTTCCAGAACTGCAGAGAGAACACAGGGTGAGGTCTGGAGTCGGACAAACCTGGTGTAGGTGTTACCTGTCTCTATTTCTTTTTTTTTTTTTTTTAAGATTTTATTTATTTATTTGAGAGAGAGAGACAGCCAGCGAGAGAGGGAACACAGGCAGGGGGAGTGGGAGAGGAAGAAGCAGGCTCATAGCGGAGGAGCCTGATGTGGGGCTCGATCCCATAACGCCGGGATCACGCCCTGAGCTGAAGGCAGACGCTTAACCGCTGTGCCACCCAGGCGCCCCACCTGTCTCTATTTCTGAGCTCAGTCCCCTCTCCTGTGAAAGGAGACTTCCTCTTGTAGTGTAGCTCATGATGCGGTAGCTTCAAATGGTGAAGACGACTCAGCAGAGTTACCTGTGGCCTGTGAAGGCTGCCCTGCTCTCCCCTCCTGTCTGTCTGCTCTGTGACACTGCCCTTTGTCTCAGAACCGGGGCGGAGAGGATTCAACCTGGGGTGGCAGGTGAGAAAGGAAACAGAAAGCTTGCAGTCCAATGGATAGCAAAGACCTGTGGGAGGCGCCATGGTGAGCGCATCTCAGTGCAATGTGACATCGTTCCAGCGGAGCCTCCTGACAGCTCCGTGGCGCTAGTGGTGGGTGGTTTGTGGGCTCTGGGAGTGAGTGAGCAGGAGCAGTCCCTGCTTCCGCAGGCACACTGGGTCAGGCCAACACCTCAGCCTGCAGCTGCTCCCTGTACGCAAGGCTGAGGGATTGCAAGAGACTTGAGCGAGAGGTGCGTCAAGAAGGCTCTTGCATTCAACCACAGACTCCATGCTTGTAATCTAAATTTGTAATAAGCAAGGCTCTCGTGTAAATTACCATAGATTCCAGAAACTTCTGTGGTTGGTTAAGCTTGTCTGTTAATTATAAACTCCATAGCAGCTGTGAAATAGTGCCTCTTTGAATGGAAAGATTATGTGGGTGGGCACCTCCCTCTCTTTTAACTTTTTTTCATTGGTAGGTGTGTTCTAAATTGGGGACCATTTGAGTTTATTTTTAATGACTGGGAAAAAGAGAATGAGCTTGTTTTCTCCATGTGTTTATTGAGAACTGTGACCTGGAGCACTGCTAGGCGGGGAGGCAGGGGGGATGTCAGTGACAGACCCTGTTTCAGGTAGCCTGTGCTGGTCCTGGCCCGCAGGAATGCCACTCCCAAGTAACCCCTGTGCTGTCTAGGGAGGGAACTTGATAGAAGACCACTTTCTCAGTGGGCAGGTTTGTGATTTCAGTTCAACATCATTGTCCAGACCAAAGGACTTTGTAGTGTGAAGGATTGAAAAGAGTGAGGGGAAGGAAAGGTGGAAGAAGATGGGGTAGGGGATGCATGGGGATGAGACTCTTCTGTCAGGACACGTGCCTTGAGTCTGACTGCCAGTTGATCAGTTTATACACATTGCCTCTAATTGGCAAGGTGCACAAACTCATTTTTTTTTTTTGGAGGAATCCTATACCTGTGACATAGCAGTGGTATAAAGCATTCCACGATGATTTTAAAGGGCGGCTTTTTTTTCTCCTTGAGAACATCTAATAGTTACTTACTGCTTTTGCTGTACCTGAGGCCACTGTGCTTTTCTTGTACTCTCATTTCTCTTCTTAGTACTGATCTTATGTGACCAACTTCGTGCGTGTCTCTGTGTGTGATGGGGAGAGGGCATTTCAAGGACACATCAAATACTGAAACTGCTTGTTATAAAGGTCCGATATTTTCCCAGCGTATTGGGCAGCCTGGGGTTCTAGGTTAGGTGTCTCTGTGACTCATTTATTTGTGCTTTGGCCAAAGGCAAAGAGCACTGTGATTCCCAGAAGCATTTTTTATGGGCAGAATATCAAAGTCACATCTAAACTCAATGTCCGGCTTATAAAAAAACAACAAAAACCCAGTTGGATTATAACCGTTTTGTATATTCCTCTCCCACATGACTTTTCTCTTCTTCATTCTCCCCATCACATTGTGATTATCAGCCTTACCTCTCCTCTAAAATCAGGGATAGTTTCAGAGATGAGAGCATTGTAGGATTATTACTAACAAATTTTCTCATGTTTTTGCCCATGAATTCATCTCATAATTTCTGAAGACATAGAGTTACACACAAGGAAGACTTGTGTGCCTCCCCTCCTTTTTTAACTTTAATTTTTAGTTTTTTTCCTTTTTTAATAAAGTAAGCAAAACATGAGTTTTTCCCCCAAATTATGACTTTTTATAAGTGACTAAACTATAACTGAATATTAAGCACATCTTGAAATGTTTTGTTCACCTAAAATAGAAACTGGTTGGCCATAGAAAAAAATTCAAGAATTTTACCTTAGTTTATTCTGCTTCCTTATTCCCACTCCACCCAGCCACATTGTCAGCACTGTGTTCTTCAGCCAAACCCACGGGTCTCCTCTCCCCATGCATACTCTGATTTTTCATATTGGGATTTTAGCATCAGCTAATCCTTGTGTTATTAGGCACGTCTGAATTTATGTTAACCTCTTCTAACCTTTCTATTTTGAGTAGGCAAGAACTGTGGTAGGTGCAATTATTTAACTTCACTATGTTAAATTTTTAAAATTCTGCATTGACATTCCAGGAAACCTTTTCACAGGAAACCTCAAGGGTAACCATTTATAAGCAGACTCTAACATTTCTGTGCAACCCTGTTTGATTCATATCTATGATTGGTTCCTTTTCCTTCCTCCTGAGTTAGTTTCTCACTTTCTTGCAGGTAATTTAATCCAATTCACATTCACATTTTGTATTCAACCTAAGCGTTTCCATAATGCCCGTCACCATATGTAACAGCTCTCCCGCTGTTTGATACATGAGGTTTATAAAGCAGAATATCTCAAAAGCATCAATTACCAGAGCTGTGGTTGCTGCTAACCCTGGTAGAAGTAACACTTTCAACTAGCTTATCAAGTTCTTCTCGGGCATCTGAAGGACGAGGTAACTCTGTCATGTTAATCAGCTTTGGCCGAAAAGCAAACTAGCTGAGCAAAAGGAAATGGAAGACATCCTGTAATGACTTCCTATTACCGAAGTGCATGTTTCTATGGCTTTACTCTGATATAAAAGGCAGAAGGTACCATGGGAAATGTTCAGATCTCAACATTGCACTGTTAGGAGCTCCATCCCTTCCTCATTAGGGGTGGCAGGTGGTCCAGGAGGCTGCACAACCCTTTCTTTTTTTTTTTCTTTTTTTTTTTTTTTTAAGAATTTATTTATTTATTTGACAGAGATAGAGACAGCCAGCGAGAGAGGGAACACAAGCAGGGGGAGCGGGAGAGGAAGAAGCAGGCTCATAGCAGAGGAGCCTGATGTGGGGCTCGATCCCAGAACGCCGGGATCACGCCCTGAGCCAAAGGCAGACGCTTAACCGCCGTGCCACCCAGGCGCCCCTGCACAACCCTTTCTGATGATGATGACCATCAAACCCTATGGGATGTGGTGACTCTTCTTAGCCGAGTGGACAGCTTTCTAGTTCAGAGGCCTGGAGCTCCGGAGCCAATGTCATTTAATAATTTTATTTTCTGGGGTGGGTCATCAAAAGTTATTTTTCCTGTCTGTACTCAGCCTCCTTTCTTTAAAGATACTTGAAAGTTTTAGAAAATACGTACTTATTAATGAGCCTATTCTTTATTTTTAAAATTTTTTAAAGATTTAAAAAATTTTATTATTTATCCGACAGAGAGAGAGAGAGCACACAAGCAGGGGGAGCAGCAGGCAGAGGGAGAAGCAGGCTCCCCGCTGAGCAGGAAGTCCGATGAGGGGCTTGATCCCAGGTCCCTGGGATCATGACCTGAGCCGAAGGCAGATGCTTAACCGACTGAGCCACCCAGGCACCTGTGCATATTCTTTAACATGAAGTGTTATTTGTGACTTTTAAAAATTTGCAGCGTTAAAAAAATTTGCAGTGTTCCTTCTAAGTAACTAATAGTGGTTTGCACTGTGATACAAGAGACTCAGTTCATTTGTTAATTGTAGAAGTGGTTAACTGTAGGTGTTATAATCTCTCTTACTCTGGATGTGCTTGACATTTTTAAGCTGATTAATCTTCATGATAGTTCTATAAAGTAGGTCAGTGTTATCATCCCAGGTATATGTAAAGGAGAACAGGAAAGGGAGCTGAGTGTCAGTTTTCCTTGGGTGCTGACAGTTTGGTTTTAGTAATCCTAGAATTTTGTCAATGGACATCTTTTTAACCTCAGGCTGCTTGGAAAAGCACAATAGAATTTTATTCTTAAACTGTTTTTTTTCTTTATTCCTTACAAAAGAAACAAAAGGATATAAACTTGGCCACCAAGAAGCTTGTATTCTTTTATTTATTGGTTAAATGCCAGATATACTCAAGGTGTTTTGATTAAAGGTATGGAGAAACAATTAATTCCCTTTTCATCTTTAGAACATCAGGTGACTGCCAGCCTGGTCTCTTATGCTCTTTTGACTGCCAGATATTCTGGGGGGAAAAACACACATGATAATTCATATCTCAGGCTGATATATTTTGTTTTGCCTTGCAATTTGCCTCTTGTTCTTTGTTCCTTTATTTCCTTGAATTATTTACTTCTTATCATTCAGTCATTGATTCAGCAGATGTTTACTGAGTGACTAAACTACTAGGTTCCTCATTTGTTGCAGTTACCATCAGAACACAATGCAGTTAGTGCGGATCCTACCTTTTGGGAGCTTACAGGCTAGGTGGGCATGTAAGATGTGTTCCTGTGGTTCCTGTAAAGATTACATAATCCAGTTCACTGTGTGCTTGGCAAGCGACCAGGGTCCTAAGTGTGTCAAAATAAGAGTTGTAGTGAAGAGTCGGGTCTAAGTCAGGTTGCCCACAGTGCTATACTCACACTTCTCACAGATGTCGTCTTTTACAACCACACACATACAAAGTTCAAGTTTATCTTAGGTTTGTGAGCTTGTGGGAGGAGTGGAATCTAGCAGTTCGGAGAAGGGGCAGCTTTGGAAATGGTGTAATTCTCCAGGGATTTTCCATGACGTTAGTGGGTAAGTCCACTCTTTACTTCTGAATTTTTGTGTTGCAGTAACAGTTTTGTCATTTTGATGATCTCTGGTACACCTTGGTGATCTGTGATCTTGATGGATCTAGAATAGGTAGAATGTTTTTAGGAAATGTATCAGTTTGGATGGTGTATGTCTATTCAGCTGGCATTTTACAGTTCTTCAAGCTACTGGAATCTGAGTGAATACCCTTGCATAGCATGTAATGTTGAAATCTTTGGTAACTCTCCAGCAGATACACTGTCTCCTATCCTTGCGGATTTTGGATTACTTTTTCACTCATTTTAAGACATAGATTGCAATTTCTATTACAAGTATTAAATGACTCATAGCAGTTGAAATTGTTATTGTGAGTGATTTTAATTTGGAGTGTTAGCTAATTATGGAGGCAGTATAATGAATAAGAGTGTGGACTCTGGAGCCAGACTTCCTGTATTGTAATCCTGGCTTTGCCACTCACTGGTTGTGTGATTCTGGGCAAGTTGCTTAACGTCTCTGTATCCTGGTTTTCTTAGTTGTAAAACGTGGATAATAATAATTACATATTAGGATTTTGTGAGGATTTAATAAGTTTATCTCAGGTGTTTGGAATAATGCCTGGCCCAAAGTAAGGACTCAATTAGGTGCTCCCAGTAGTAGTAATAATATGTGGTAACATCTTCCATTATAATTTTTTTGATCTTACTATTCTAGCATATTAAATTAATAAATTCATTACACATATACATAAAAATAAGTACTTTGATCATTTTTATACATTCCCTTAACACTATAGGATTTGATGAATGGTCTGTGCATACAGAGGAGGAAGATGCTATTAAGAGAAGCTACACACATTAGGCTAATTTTTATATTTTGAGTTTTAAAGGATAGTCTTTATTTTCAACTTTTTGGAGTCTTTTACCTTATTGGTCCCAAGAAAAATACCTTGCATATGTATTGGGCACTCTCTAAAAATGGGTTATCTACATATGGACACACATACATATATGTTCTCTTTATGCCATGGTTAACATTGCCTCCAGTATTCTGGTCCAAAGTGCAGAGGGAAGTGAAATGAATTAGGCCACTGTGGAGATTATAGTACACGGAGGGCTACTGGGTGATGCTCCTAGAGGACTAGAAGTGGTTTGGCGGCAGTTAGCCAGGTGATTTGATCTTGCCATAGGTCTAGAAAATAGGGTGCAATCAATTTATGCTGAGCCCACCTGAATTCCGTGTGTGATTACTTGAGGCATCTTGTCAGCTTTGATGGGGGGTGAATCGTTGAGCAGGGATCTAAATGACCTGAAAGAAAGTAAGTGGTTTTCCTTTCTGCATTCTGGAATTGCCTAAGAAGAAATCACTTTGGAGTCTGAACCTGTCTGATCCCTGTTTTGTTTTTTTGTTTTTTTAAATGGGCCTGTGTGAGTCAGGATGGTTTCAGCTGCAGGTAACAATACTAAGCCAAAGTTCTGCAAGAACAATGAGTAAAACTTAAAATCTGTTTATAGAGGGTTCTAGGATTGGTTAAATCAGCACAAGGACACCATCGGGCACACAGGTGCTTGCCATCTTTCTGTTCTGCCATCTTCAGTCTGTTGTCCTTCTTCCTTGGGCTTCTCCCTTCATGGTCACCAGGTGACTGCCACGGTTCCAGGCATCACATTCTTACACAGCTGCATTCAAAGGCAGATGGGAAGGGGAGTTTTCTTTTGTGTCACCTTTCAAAAATGGGGAAAACCTTGCCTAGGAACCCCCTTGCAAACATCCTCCTTTGTCTCATTGGCCAGGCCTGGGGTACTTGCCTACCATAGACCAGTCCTTGGTGTGCCTGAGTAAGTGAAATAGGAAATACCGGTTTGGCATAGTCAAGGCACATCTCCTAGGACTGGGGAGGGCCCAGCAACCCTAAAGGTTCTAGTGCAAGGAGAAAGTGGGTGATGCCTAATGGGTAAGCAACACACAGCATCTTCCACAAGGCTGATTTCATGCTGTGTGCGGTCTAGGGTCTTTGACATCTTAAAGTGGAATCATGGCATCTTATTTTTGCTCGTATTATAATCTGTGGTTCCTTTTATGAAATCAGCAACACCTTAACACTGGCCTCGAACAAAACTGATAGCTATCATTATGAGGCAATGACTTCGTAATGTTTATTATATATGATATGGAATTGTATATTTCATGAGTTAGTATCTTACCTTTGTATTTAAGTGCTAAGCACAGCGTGGTAGGCACATAGGGTAGGAAATGTGTTAAATAAATACATGTCTCATAGGTTTTACTATTTTGTTAATTTGCCGTGTTCTGTATGGGTTCTGAGAGATTTCTGGGGTTAGGTCAATAAAGATCAGAATGATCTTTGTTTAAAGAAGATCACAGAATTTTAAGGATGGAGGATAAAAGAGTGACTTGAATTGTCAATATTTCCATTTATGAGGCTTCACAGAACTAACATTGGATTTAGTATCACACAGCGGAACTTCTCTAAAGGGAGCTGCAGTAGCTCGGCTACTTCAGCTCACTAAGCTTTATTAGTTTAACCCATTTTTTTTTTTTTTTAAGATTATATTTATTTGAGAGAGAAAGCGTAAGCAGGGGAAAGGGCAGAGGGAGAAGCAGGCTTCCTGTAGGGAGCCTGATGTCATGATGCCAGGCTCCATCCCAGGACCCTGGGGTCGTGACCTGAGCCGAAGGCAGAAGCTTAACCGACTGAGCCACCCAGGCGCCCCCACTTTAACTCATTTTTAGAAAGACTGCAAAGATCATGAGCGTCCTGAGAACAGTGCGTTTAGCAAGTATTATCACCTGGGCCATGAATCAGGCATTCATTTATTAGTGATCCTTCCACATTTAACTGTCAAACTAATTTAAAATCACGAAATGAAGCAAACACTAAAGTACACCCTTCCCAATACTACTTTCAGCAGTAAGTCCATTTCCAGGTGACTATGAATATCCATTTGTTGATATGATTGATACAAATACCTTCCAGTGATAGGAGGCTTTTTTTCTTTTTTTTTTTTTTTAAACAGAATGTGTGGGTTTGAGTTTGTGTATAAGGCAGTGGTGGATGGATGGGAGTGGTATTTTGTAGTGATGCAGAGTTATGCTCCTTGCCAATTCTCTAACTCACTGATGTGGTTGTAAGATTTTTTGGGCCTGATTTAGAGCCTGCATTTATCCCCAAGTGCTTTACCAGCAAGGGTCTGCTTTGCCAGTATGCTGTTTTTTTGGATGCCATAATTAGCCTGTTACATTGAAAGTTTAATTTTCTTTCTTGTGATATTTTTCTCCTTTGATACTGTATCAGCTACTGAAAACATTTGCAGTGGACTCAGACTTTCAAAGGAATATGATTTACTTCATTAAAATTTGAGAGTGAGAACTTTCTAGGAGGTCTAGTTACAATAGCATCTCAGCTGTCAACTATATGGGGAGTTATTCATGTTGCTAGGAAGAGAGTTTTAAGGCTCTTTTTCCCCCCCTTAATATGACTACACTAACAGTGACTGTATTTCCTGTGCTGTATTTTTCATCCCTGTGACTTATTCATTCTGTAATTGGAAGCCTATACCTCCTGCTCCCCTTCACCCATTTTGCCCACCACCCCCATCCCCCTTGCCTCTGGCAACCATCAGTTCTCTGTATTTATGGGTCTGTTTCTGCTTTTTCTGCTTATTTATTCATTTGTTTCTTAGATTCCACATATAAATGAAATCATATGGTATTTGTCTGTCTCTGATTTATTTCACTTAGTGTAGTACCCTCTAGGTCCATCCATGTTGTCATAAATGGCAAGATCTCATTCTTATGGCTGAGTAATATTTTGCTATATGCATATAACCCACATCTTCTTTATCCAGTTGTCTATCAATGGACACTTGGGTTGCTTCCATATCTCGGGTATTGTAAATAATGCTACAGTACACATAGGGGTGCATATAGCTTTTCTAATTAGTGTTCTTGCTTTCTTTGGGTTAATACCCACCAGTGAAATGTATGAAATTTCTGTTTTTAAGTTTTTGAGGTGCCTCCATATCGTTTTCCATAGTGGCTGCACCAATTTAGGGCTTTTTAAAAACCTCTTTTCAAAGTCATAATAATGAGAGCTTGCAGAGAGTCCTTAACAATTTAAAGAACCTGTTTCCCACTTTCCATAGATTTGTGGTCAATGTACTTTATCACGTGAAAAGAATTTTTCATTGATTGGTTTGGAATCAGCCCAGTGCTGTATGAATAGTGCTGATCATGGTGAAATAGATTGTGCTGAAGAAGACAGCGAGTTCTCCATCCTGCCTGTACTCAGAGGCTGTGGGGCACAAAATCCAAGTAGCGCAGGAACGTGGGGCTCATTATGCCCTTAGACGCAAGTTCGCAAGTTCCGTGGTTTCCTTTAAGGAGCTGAGGGCTGCTGATAGGCCACGGTGGGTCTCCGCCCAGCCCAGCTGGAAATAAGAGTATTGGCAACCAGGAGAAGAGAAAGGAAAAATAGGAAAAGTGGAGGTACCAGTCATGCTGGGCTTACCAGGAGGCACAAGCTAAATGCCCCTTTTTCCTTCATATGGAGGAAAGAAGGCGGAGGTAATAATGGAATGTTTTTTGTTTACTCTAAGGTGCCACATGATAGAGATACCCCAAACCAGCTAGTCATGCATGAGAAATTGGAAGTTTTTCAGTTTTTCAGATAAAAGATAAAACTTTATCAGTTTTAGCCCATGCTTTACCCAGCTTTCTGTTCTCCATTCTTCACTGAAGGTAGTTTCTGAGGCACAGAAGTTTTGGGGAATGCATTCAGTGTTTGCACTGTGGAGATGTTAGTGGCGAACGGTGTATGAGTATACATCTTCTGGCTCTTTTATGCTCTCCTTTTGGTCACTGCATATAATTCAGATCATCTGGATGCCTATCTCCTTTCTTTACCATTCTAGCTTGTCATTAAGTATTGGCTACTCTCTACTTTTTATATTTCTAAACTGATACAATGTGGTTAGGAATGGGAAGGGGTGGGCCAGGCCCCAGAGAGTAATGAGGGATATTTCTCTCTCTGCTCACTTCCCTCTCTCTCTTTCTCTTTCTCTCTCTCACACACACACACACACGCACACGTGCATCAGCAGCCTAGGTTGAATGGGGGGAGGGTGCCAGTACACTTCACCCAGGATTGGGCAGGACCGCTGGACCCATGGAATTTCTTTCCCTTGTCATTTTATGAACTCAAGAAAAAACCAGACTCTTAATCCATATCCTCATTGCCCATCCCTTTGTTAAATCACTTTATGAATTACCATTTAACTGCCTTGATTTAGATACTTTGGGTCAGAAAAACACTATTTCAAGTTTGTCCACAGTTTAAATGCACCATTGACATTGGCAGTGTTCCAGACGAACAGAGCTGTCTAGAGACCTTCTTAGGACTATCCCTCAAGTGTCTGGGGCCGGGTGGGGGGGGGGGCTTCAGTGCATGTGGATGAAACCAACCAGTGAAAGCTCTGTGGCAGGAAAGACTGGAGGGGGCCTAAGACTTAAGCCAATTCTTCTCTGTTCTAGTTTAAGTGCCTCCTATCTGTCCCTTGCACTGGACTGGTTGTCGTCATGACCAGGCCAGAGCCACAAATCAAGAAGAAGCCATCGTTTGTCCTTTATTTCTGTTGTTCCTCTTCCCTTATGGAATTCTTTTTTTTTTTTTTTTAAAGATTTTATTTATTTATTCGACAGAGATAAAGACAGCCAGTGAGAGAGGGAACACAAGCAGGGGGAGTGGGAGAGGAAGAAGCAGGCTCATAGCGGAGGAGCCTGATGTGGGGCTCGATCCCGTAATGCCGGGATCACACCCTGAGCCGAAGGCAGACGCTTAACCGCTGTGCCACCCAGGCGCCCCGCCCTTATGGAATTCTTGACTCTGAATTTTGTATGTCTCAGTTTTGTGTAATTTCCATGTTTATATTAAGGGCTAGGGCACTTTAACTTTCTTTACACTTTTATGCAGAATTTCTTTTTTTTTTTAATGTTTTTTTATTACATTATGTTAGACACCATACAGTACATCCCCGGTTTCCGATGTAAAGTTCGATGATTCATTAGTTGCGTATAACACCCAGTGCGCCATGCAGTACGTGCCCTCCTTACTACCCATCACCGGTCTATCCCATTCCCCCACCCCCTCCCCTCTGAGGCCCCCAGTTTGTTTCTCATAGTCCATAGTCTCTCATGCTTCGTTCCCCCTTCTGATCACCCCCCCTTTCTTTATCCCTTTCTTCCCCTACCGATCTTCCCAGTTCTTATGTTCCATAGATGAGAGAAATCATATGATAATTGTCTTTCGCTGCTTGACTTATTTCACTTAGCATTATCTCCTCCAGTGCCGTCCATGTTGCAGCAAATGTTGAGAACTCGTTCTTTCTGATAGCTGAGTAATATTCCATTGTATATATGGACCACAACTTCTTAATCCATTCATCTGTTGAAGGGCATCTCGGTTTCTTCCACGATTTGGCTATTGTGGACAATGCTGCTATGAACATTGGGGTGCCTATGGCCCTTCTCTTCACTACGTCTGTATCTTTGGGGTAAATACCCAGTAGTGCAACGGCTGGGTCATACGGTAGCTCAATTTTTAACTTTTTAAGGGACCTCCACACTGTTTTCCAGAGCGTCTGTACCAACTTGCATTCCCACCAACAATGTAGGAGGGATCCCCTTTCTCCACATCCTCTCCAGCAATTGTTGTTTCTTGCCTTGTCAATTTTTGCCATTCTAACTGGTGTAAGGTGGTATCTTAGTGTGGTTTTGATTTGAATTTCCCTGATGGCTAGTGATTTTGAACATTTTTTCATGTGTCTGTTAGCCCTTTGTATGTCATCATTGGAAAAGTGTCTGTTCATATTTTCTGCCCATTTTATGATTTGTTTATTTGTTTCTCGTGTATTGAGTTTGAGAAGTTCTTTGTAGATCTTGGATACCAGTCTTTTATCTGTAGCGTCATTTGCAAATATATTCTCCCATTCCGTGGGCTGCTTCTTAGTTTTTTTGACTGTTTCCTTGGCTTTGCAGAAGCTTTTTATCTTGATGAAGTCCCACAAGTTCAATTATCTTTTGTTTCTCTTGCCTTTGGAGATGTGTCATGAAAAAGGTTGCTTTGGCCAATGTCGTATAGGTTGCCTATGTTCTCCTCTAGGATTTTGATGGATTCCTGTCTCACATCGAGGTCCTTCATCCATTTGGAGTTTATCTTTGCGTATGGTGTGAGAGAGTGGTCAAGTTTCATTCTTTTGCATGTAGCTGTCCAATTTTCCCAGCACCATTTATTGAAGAGACTGTCTTTTCCACCAGATGTTTTTTCCTGCTTTATGAAAGATTAGTTGCCCAAAGAGCTGAGGGTATATTTCTGGGTTCTCTATTCTTTTCCGTTGGTCTATGTGTCTGTTTTTGTGCCAGTACCATGCTGTCTTTGTGATCACAGCTTTGTAGTACAGCTCGAAATCCGGCATTGTGATGCCCCCAGCTTTGTTTTTCCTTTTCAACAGTTCCTTGGAGATTCGGGGCCTTTTCTGGTTCCATACAAATTTAAGGACTATTTGTTCCAGTTCTTCGAAAAATGTCCTCAGTATTTTGATCGGGATAGCACTGAAAGTGTAGATTGCTCTGGGTAGCATGGACATTTTAACTATGTGAATTCTTCCGATCCATGAGCATGGAGTATTTTTCCATCTTTTTGTGTCTTCTTCAATGTCTTTCAAGAGTGATTTATAGTTTCTAGAATATAGATCCTTTATGTCTCTGGTTAATTCCAAGGTAACGTATGGTTTTTGGTGCTATTGTAAATGGGATGGATTCCCTAATTTCTCTTTCTTCAGTCTCATTATTCGTGTATAGAAATGCAACTGATTTCTGAGCATTGATTTTTGTATCCCGCCATATTACTGAATTGCTCTATAACTTCTAATAGTTTGGGAGTGGATTCTTTTGGGTTTTCCATTAAGAGTATCATGTCATCTGCGAAGAGAGACATTTTGACTTCTTCTTTTCCAATTTGGATACCTTTTATCCCTTTTTGTGTCTGATTGCTGTTGCAAGGACTTCTAGTACTATGTTGAATAATAGTGGCGAGAGTGGGCATCCTTTTCGTGCTCCTGATCTTAAGGGAAAGGCTTCCAGCTTTTCCCCATTGAGAATAATATTTGCTGTAGGCTTTTCATAGATGGCTTTCATGAGATTGAGAAATGTACCCTCTATTCCTACACTCTGAAGGGTTTTAATCAGGAAAGGATGCTGTATTTTGTCAAATGCTTTTTCGGCATCAATTGAGAGGATCATATGGTTCCTGAGTCTTTTCTTGTTGATATGATGTATCACGCTGATTGATTTGCGAATGTTGAACCACGCTTGCATCCCAGGTATGAATCCCACTTGGTCATGACGGTTAATCCTTTTAATGTGCTGTTGGATTCTATTAGTCAGGATCTTGTTGAGGATTTTGGTGTCCATATTCATTAGGGAAATCGGTCTGTAATTCTCCTTTTTAATGGGGTCTTTGCCTGGTTTGGGGATCAAGGTAATATTGGCCTCATAGAATGAGTTTGGTAGCTTTCCTTCTGTTTCTATGTTTTGAAATAGCTTTAGGAGAATAGGTATTATTTCTTCTTTGAATGTTTGGTAGAATTCCCCAGGAAAACCATCCGGGCCTGGAGTTTTGTTATTTGGAAGGTTGTTTATCACTGACTCAATCTCTTCATAATTAATTGGCCTGTTTAAAAAATCAATTTCTTCCTGTTTCAGTCTTGGTAGTTTATAGGTTTCCAGGAAGGCCTCCATTTCTTCCAGATTGCTTAATTTATTGGCATATAGATGCTGATAAAAGTTTCTAATCCTTCCAATTTCCTTGGTGTTGGTCATGACCTCTCCTTTTTCATTCATAATTTTATTGATTTGGGTCCTTTCTCTATTCTTTTGGATAAGTCTTGCCAGTGGTTTGTCACCTTTATTGATTCTCTCAAAGAACCAGCTTCTAGTCCTGTTGATCTGCTCTACTGTACTTCTGGTTTCTAATTCATTGATTTCTGCTCTAATCTTGGTCAACTGCTTCCTGGTGAGTGGATTAGGCCTGTCCCTCTGTTGCTGTCCCAGCTTCTTGAGGTGAGAATATAAAAACTGCATTTTAGATTTTTCTCTTCTTTTGAGTGAGGCTTGGATGGCTATGTATTTTCCCCTTAGGACTGCCTTTGCAGTATCCCGTAGGTTTTGGACCTTTGTGTTTTCATTCTCGTTGGTCTCCATAAATTGTTTAAATTGATATTTGATTTCCTGCTTTATCGAGTCATTCCTGAGCAGGGTGGTTCTTAGTCTCCAAGTGTTTGAATTTCTTCCAAATTTTTCCTTGTGGTTGAGTTCCAATTTCAGAGCGTTGTGGTCTGAGAATATGCAGGGAATAATTTCAGTCTTTTAGTATCGGTTGAGACCTGTTCTGTGTCCCAGAACATGGTCTATTCTTGAGAATGTTCCATGGGCATTAGAATAGAATGAGTATTCTTTGGTTCTGGGGTGTAGTGTTCTATATATATCTATGAGGTCCAACTCGTTGAGTATGGCATTCAAAGCTCTTGTTTCTATGTTGGTTTTCTGCTCCGGTGCTTTGTCTATTGCTCATAGTGGAGTGTTGAGGTCCCCTACTATATAACGTATTTTTATCTATATGTCTCTTTATTCTGGTTAAGAGCTGGCTTGTGTATCTTGCTGCTCCCCTGTTGGGGGCATATATATTTATAATTGTCATTTCCACTTGTTGGATACATCCTTTAAGAATAATATAGTGCCCTTCTGTCTCTCTAACTATAGTCTTTAGTTTAAAATCCAATCTGTCTGATATGAGAATTGCTACCCCAGCTTTCTTTTGAGGCCCATTGGCGTGAAAGATGGTATTCCATCCCTTTACTTTCAGTCTGAATGTATCTTTAGGTTCAAAATGAGTCTCTTGTAGACAGCAAATGGATGGGTCATGTCTTTTTATCCAATCTGCAACCCTGTGGCGTCTTATGGGAGCATATAGGCCATTTACATTGAGACTGATTATTGAGAGATATGATTTTAATGATGCCATGTTGCCAGTAAAGTCTTTGTTTCTATCCATTGTGACTTTCTGTTCTGTATCACTCTTGGGGCCTTTTTACTTTTATAGAACCCCCTTAATATCTCCTGTAGGGCTGGTTTCATGGTTACGAAATTGGTCAATGACTGGTGATTCTGGAATGTCTTTATTTCTCCATCAATTCTGAATGACAGCCTTGCTGGATAAAGGATCCTTGGCTGCATGTTTTTCTCCGAAAGAACTTTAAAAATGCCCCCCCAACCCTTTCTCTCATTCCAGGTCTGTGTAGACAGGTCTGACGTAATTCTGATACCTTTGCCTTGGTACGTGAGAAATGTCTTTGCCCTGGCCGCTTTCAATACTGTATTCTTGGATCTAATGTTTGCGAAATGCACTATGACGTGACATGGTGTAGGTTTGTCGTGGTTGAGCTTGGGAGGGGTCCTCTCTGCCTCTTGGACATGAATGTTTGTTTCCCTTGCTAGATTAGGGGAAGTTTTCAGCTACAATTTGTTCAAATATCTCTTCTAGACCTCTGTTTTTCTCCACCCCCTCTGGGATGCCGATTATTCTGACAGTGGAACGTTTCATTGAGTCAGTAATCTCCCATAACCTACATTCGTGGGCGTGGATCTTTTTGAGCCCAGATTCTAGTTTTTTCTTCTATTAACCCATCCTCCAATTCGCCGATTCGTTCTTCTGCCTCATTGACCCTGGCCGTCAGGGCCTCTAGTTTTGACTGCATTCGGCTCATAGAATTATTAATTTCTGCCAAATTCGCTCTATTTCTGCCCTTAGAGATTCTATATTCTCATTAACATTTTCATTAATACTTTTCTCAAGTCTGCACATCATCTTGACCATTGTTACTCTGAATTCCATTTCTGATAATTTGGTTATATCCATATCCATTAGTTCTGTGGCAGAGGCCACAGACTCATTGTCTTTTCTTTGCTGGGGGGGACTTCTCCTTCTCGTCATTCTGATGAGGAGAGGTTGCAGGGTTGTCCAGAGCCCAAATTATTGACCGGGACCCAGGCCGTGTGCCCTTGTTTTATAGGGATCTTAGGGATGTGAGCTTCTTGATTTTTCCGCCTGCCTTCTGGGGGAGGGGCCTGCCACGCTGATACTCAGGCAGCCCTGTTTGGGTAGAGTCTCCGTGTCCCCTGCGAGGGGGGATGGGGATGGGCACACTGTGAGCCGGTGTTTCCAGGCTTTTGTTCTCTGGCGGCTTTCCCTGGTGTTTTGCTGTGCCTCTTCTGAGAGTCAGAGCAGCAGCCGCCGAATCTCAGCCTCTGTCTCAGAACAGAGGGATCGCCGACCGTTCTCCACTGGTGTTCTGGCCACTTTAACTCTGTTTCTCTTGGTGTTGCTCAACCCTGCAGCGTCCCGGGATGTGCGCCCCACACCCGGGGTCCCAGCCCTCACTTCCAGGGCTGGCGCGTCTCTGTCCTTTGTGTTTCTTTCTTTCTTTCTTTTTTTTTTTTTTTAAGATTTTATTTATTTATTCGACAGAGACAGCCAGCGAGAGAGGGAACATAAGCAGGGGGAGTGGGAGAGGAAGAAGCAGGCTCATAGCAGAGGAGCCTGATGTGGGGCTCGATCCCATAAAGCCGGGATCACGCCCTGAGCCGAAGGCAGATGCTTAACCCCTGTGCCACCCAGGCGCTCCTGTCCTTTGTGTTTCTAACGCCGCCAGCCGCCAGCCGCCCCGCGCGCGCTCCGGGACCTCCTGGTCTCAGTCTGGATCCCGTGAGCACACCGGGATTCCGGAGTTCCGTGAGAAGTCTGGTGGCGCGCGCTCCCGGCTCCCGGTCCCAGTCTGCTCTCTCGCGGGTGCCGGTCCGTGAGTCCGCCCGCTCCCCCGTGCAGGTGGCTACTGCTTCCCGGTGCCCGAACGCGGCGGCTCCCTCCCCCTTCCGTTTATCTTCTGATATCTGTGCGCGGTTTCACGGCTCCCCGCTTCGTACCTCAATACTCAGCGCTGGAGATGTTCATTTGTAGAGATCCAGATGTATCTTCCTGTGTCTCGGGCTGATGCCGTGGATGTTCAGGCTGGTCTGGTACCTATCCAGCTCAACTCAGGGGATCGGCTGAAAAAGGGGACCCCTACTCCTCCGCCATCTTAACTCCTTCGCAGAATTTATTTCTGGTCGAGATTGCATGGCTGTCCCGGTGAGTCGGACGTATGATACCAGAACATTTCAGTGGGAAAGGATGGTTTACTTAATAAGTGGAATTGATATAGTTGGCTATTTATCTGCAAATGGATGTAGACTCCCTAGCTCCCTCCATATTCAAAAGTAACTTCTGGATGTGTGAACGACATAAATGTAAAAAGTAAAACAAAAAAAATAATAGGAAAAAAAATTAGGGGAATGTGTTTAGAATCTTGGGGGGTTCTAAAGTAAGACTGGTTGTCCAGGAGCCATAAAGGAAATGATTAATTGGCAGATTTGCATGAAATTAAATTTTTTTTTGTGATATAAGGCATTCATGTGAACAAAACCAAAAGATGAGTATAGGCTGGAAGAAATAGTGCCATGAATTACCAGATAAAGGTTTCATATCTCACATGTAGCAGAGCATCTTCAACTTGAGAAGAAAAAGATTAGCAACCCTGTAATAAAATGGACATTTTACAGAGGAGCACTTACAAATAGCCAATGGATATATGCAAATATGTTTAGGGAAATGAAGGTTAAAATGAGATGCCATTTGTTTCATCCATTTGATTGGCAAAAAATTTTAGAGAGTAATATCCAGTGCTGACTGATAGTGGAAAATGGGTGCTGTCATGTGCTAATTGAGGAAGTGTGTGCTGCTGCAGTCCTTTTGTAAATCAACTGGCTGTATTGGATAAAATTGAAAATGGTTATACCTTTTGAATAAGCAGTTCTATTTTTAAGCTTCCTTACACAAATAAAAATGTTAATCTATAGCAGAAGGAACTATTTCTAAGGATGCTTACTGCAGCAGTGTTTTCAATGGCAAAGTAATGGAAGCAGCTTGCTCCTACTCTAGGGAAGAGGTTGAATAAATACAACGGACAGTCGGAAGTTCAAGCTGTAGGTACCATCTTTATACTGTTGACTCACAGATTATTTCCAGCCTACTTTCACCGAATTCCAGACTTGGTGTCCATTTACAGTCTCCACTCGGATGCGTAATTGGCATCTTAAATTTAACAGATCCCAAGCCAAACCCGATTTTTCCCTCAAACCTGTTCTCCACCTTATTTTCCCAATTTGTATAAATGGCAGTTCCAATTGTCGGGTCAAAAACCTTGAAGCCATCCCTGAACCCACCTCCCTCACTTCAATACCCTGTGAATTTCTCTCCCTACCCGGCCCCAGCACCTACTGTTTCCCTTCCCCACTTTGTTTTTCTTCATAGTTTAGGCCTATCTCATGTGCTGCATTCTCTCTGTCTCGTCTCGCTCTTATATTTGTTTAAGCTCCATGAGGATCAGGGCTGTTTTGTGTCTCCCAACACCTAGAATAGTGTCTGACATGTGTTAAGTGCTGCCTTCAGTAATTATTTTTTGAATAAATGAGTGATTATATTGTAGAAAGAAACAAACTTACTAATTAAGGAATATAGAATCCCTTTTTGTACAAATAAAATCAAGCCAAATAAGTCAGAGAAAGACAAATGCCATATTGGCTCTTATATGTGGAGCCAAAAAAAGAAAAAGAAGCACAGGCTCGTTAAGTACAGAGAACAGATTAGTGGTTGCCAGAGGCAGGGGTGGGGAGGGGTGAGTGAAATGAGAGAAGGTGGTCAAAAGGTGCGAACTTCCACTTACAAAGTAAGTCCTGAGGATGTGATATATACTGTAGTGACTTAAGCAGACGATATTGCATATATCAAAGTTGCTAAGAGAGTAAATCTTAAAAGCTCTCATAACAAGAAAAAAATTATAATTAGGTATGGTGGTGGATATTACCTGAACTTATCGCGGTGAGCATCTCACAGTATAAACAAATATCAAATCATTATGTTGTACATAATATAATGTCGTATGTCAGTTATTCCTCAAATCAAAAAAGTTCATTGCAGCTCCCTGAAAAAAAAAAAAGTCAAACCAAAACTTCATTGAAAAAAAAAAAAAGATGTCCCTTTGGTCTTTCCTCCCGGTGACTGTAGTGTGGAATTTATTTCTGGACAGGCTTACACAGCTTCAGCCCTCGGCATTTGCTTGTTGGCCTGTAGTGATCTCCATGTGTACAGGTGGGACGCTCTGAGAAAGGGGTACTCTTAGAAAGACTGCGTGCACTCCTGCAGCAGATTGCCTGATTTGCTTTTGGGGAAGTACTTATAAAATCAGTTGGAAGTATATTTGACTCTTGAACAACACAGGGGTCGGGGGTACTGATCCCTATGCTGTCGAAAATCCGTGTGTAACTTTTGCGTTCCCCAAAACTTAACTACTAATAGCCTACTATTGACTGGAAGCCTGGCTGATAACATAAACAGTCGATTAACATGTGTTTTGTATGTTACATGTATTATGTACTGTATTCTTAGAATAAAGTAAACTAGAGAAAGGAAAATGTTGTTAAGAAAATCATAAGGGAGGGGCGCCTGGGTAGCGCAGTCGTTAAGCGTCTGCCTTCGGCTCAGGGCGTGATCCCGGCGTTTATGGATCGAGTCCCACATCGGGCTCCTCTGCTGGGAGCCTGCTTCTTCCTCTCCCACTCCCCTGCTGTGTTCCCTCTCTCGCTGGGTGTCTCTCTGTCACATAAATAAATAAAATCTTAAAAAAAAAATCATAAGGGAGAGAAATGATATTTATAGTACCATACTGTATTTGTCAAAAAAACCCACGTGGACAAATGCAGTTCAAACCTATGGTATTCAGGGGTCAACTGTATATGGTTGGTGCGGGGGACCCAAATATATTGAGTATTGACATCCTACGGTGTCTTAGTTCCCTTACCCAAATATATATTGAGTTTCTTTTGTATCTTAAAACTGTAAGTATTCCAGAATGAGAAGTCATATGGTTACCTCTGTGGTAGATAATTACACTTGCATTGCAATGAGAGACTGCTGACTTAGGCTTGTACCCATCCTCCACCTTGGAGACATCTTTGTTTTTAATAATAGCTTTATTGGGATATAATTCACATACCATACAATTTACCCAGTTAAGGTATACAATTCAGTGGTTTTTAGTATATTCACAGAGTTGTGCAACCATTACCATGATCAATTTTAGAATATTTTCATCACCCCAAAAGAGACCTCATTCCATTAGCAGTCATCCAACTTTTCTCCATTCCTCAACCTCTGGCATTGGGCAGCCGCCTTCACAGATTTGCGTATTCTGGACATTTTGTCTAAATGAAATCATGCAATATGTGGTTGGTCTTCTGTGACTGGCTGATTTTAATTTGGCATGTTTTTAAGATTTATAGCATATATTTAATTTCTTTTTGTTGACAAATAATATTTCATTGTATAGATATACCCCATTTTTTGTACGTGGTCCATTGATGGCTTTTAGGATATTATTAATAATGCTTAATAATTATTAATATAATATTACTATGTTATATTGCTATATAATATTAATAATTATTAATTAAAATGCTATGGACATTTGTGTACAAGTTTTTGTGTGGATATATGTTTTCATTTCTCTTAGGCATATACCTAGGAATGGAATTGTTGGGTCATAGGGTAACTAGTTTTAACTTTTTTGAGGAACTACCAACTACTTTCCAAAGTGGTTGTACCATTTTACATTCTTGTTAGCAGAGTATGAGGGTCTGAGAGATTTTTAAAAAATCAAATCTGTCCGTAAGAGTGCCTACCTCAAGAGTCTCTGGTACATAGAAAGCAGGGAATAAGTGCTAGAAATTTTAGTGTTATTGATACAGTGGGTGCTCATGTGTATAACAAGTTCAGAATCAATGCAGTGTTTTGTGTGGCAAAATGCATATAACGTAAAATTCACTTTCCTAACCATTTTTAAATGTACAGTTCAGTGGTATTAAATACATTTATAACGTTGTGCCACCATTACCACCATCTGTTTCTAAAACTCTTTGCATCTTGTAAAACTGAAACAGTCACGCTCCATGTCCCTCTTCCCTCAGGCCTCTGGCAGCCACCATTCTGTGTTCTGATTTTGACTAAACTACTTCATATAAGTGGAACCGCATAGTGTTTGTCTTTTTGTGATAGTCTTATTTCATTTAGCAAACTTGCTTCAAGTTTTATCCATATTGTAGCATGCGTCAGAAGTTCCTTCCTTTTTAAGGCTGAATAATATTCCATACATGATATATTGCATTTTGTCATCCATTCATCTGTCAGTGGACATTTTGGTTGCTTCCATGTTTAAGCTATTGTGGATAATACTTCTGAGAACAGGGGTCTACAAATATCTTTTTGAGACCTTGCTTTCAGTTCTTTTGGGCATATACCCAGGAGTGGAATTGCTGTATCATCTGGTAATTCTATTTTTAATCTTTCAAGGAACCCCTGTCCTGTTTTCCGCAGGAGCTGCGCCATTTTACATTCCCACCCACAGCGCACAGGGCTTCCAATTTCTCCCCATCCTCATCAACACTTTTTTTTTTTTTCCTGATAGCAGCCATCCTAATGGGTGTGAGGTGGTATCTCATTATAGTTTTGATGTGCATTTCCCTTGATTAGTGATGTTGAGCATCTTTTCATGTGCTTATGGGCCCTTCAGGTATCTTCTTTGGAGAAATGTGTGTTCAAGTCCTTTCTGCTTTTTGAATTGGGTTGTTTGTCTTTTTTTGGCAAGACTTAGGAGTTTTCTTTATATTCTGGCTATTATTCTCTTATCAGATATGCAAGTTGCAAAGATTTTCTGCCGTTCTGTGGGTTGCCTTTTTACTCTGTTGAAAATGTCTTTTGATGCATAATTTTTTTTTTTTAATTTTCATGAAGTTCAGTTCATCTTTTTGTTTTCTTTTTTTTGCCTGTGTCTTTGGTGTCATAGCCAAGAAATCCAAATGCCAAATCCAGTGTCATGAAGCTTTTCAATGCAATATTTCTTAACTCCAGAATCGTTAGAACAATAAAAAAAACCACACAAAACATAAGGTCTTCCTAAATTTGCTGATTTAAGTGACTAGGATGGACCCAGGTGTATGTATTCAGAAAAAAGACTCCCTTCTGAGTATTGACTCAGAGAAAGCTGTTCTGGGCCCTCTCAGGCTGGTATGATTACTCATCCTTTGCCCTCATAATATGCTGTACACAATTTTGTCATTGGATTTACCTCACTATAATATGATCTTTAAGTCTGTCTTCTGTTGGAGATTTTGGGTCATGATGGATGAATGCATGGATGGGCGGGTGAATTACTAACCAGCTGTTTATCACTCAGAGCACATCTTCTATGTTCCCTCTTCCAAGAAGCCTCTCTGGGGCACGTGGGTGGCTCAGTTGGTTAAACATCTGCCTGACTCAGGTCATGATCTCAGGACCTTGGGATCGAGCCCTGCATCAGGCTCCCTGCTCAGCGGGGAGCCTGCTTATCCCTCTCCCTCTGCCTCTCCCCCTGCTTGTGCTCTCTTGCTCTCTCTCTCTCTCTCTCTCTGTCAAATAAATAAAATCTTTAAAAGAAAACAAAAAAAGTCTCTCCTCTCTCTCCTCCATGCACAGTGTGGATTAGACGCCTGTCATATGGGTTGCTTTTAGCAGCCTGCACACAGCGCTTTCATTATGGTGTGCTGTAACATTGTCACAGGAGTTCCCATGCCTTGCTTGCCTCTTCAGTTAGAGGGAATTTGAGTGCAGAGCTGTTATCTTACTTGACCATCTCTTCAAATGGTGCTGGGAAAACTGGACAGCAACATGCAGGAGAACGAAACTGGACCACTTTCTTACATCATACACAAAAATAAATTGAAAATGGATGAAAGACCTAAATGTGAGACAGGAATCCATCGAAATCCCAGAGGAGAACACAGCAGCCTCTCTGACCTCGGCTATAGCAACTTTTTTTTTTTTTTTTTTTTTTTTTTTTAAGATTTTGTTTATTTGACAGAGAGCAAGCGAGCATAAACAGGGAGAGGGAGAAGCAGACTCCCCACTGAGCAGGGAGCCTGACGTGGGGCTTGATCCTAGGACCCTGGGATGATGACCTGAGCCGAAGGCAGATGCCTGACCGACTGAGCCATCCAGGTGCCCCGGCTGTAGCAACTTCTTACTAAACACGTCACTGGAGGCAAGGGAAAACAAAGCAAAAATGTGTTATTGAGAGTTCATCAAGTTAAAAAGTTTCTGCACAGGAGTGCCTGGGTGGTTCATATGGTTAAGCATCTGCCTTTGGTTCAGGTCATGATCTTGGGGTCCTGGGATCAAGCCCCACATCAGGTTCCCTGCTCAGCCGGGGAGACTGCTTCTCTCTCTGCTTCTCCCTCTGCCTCCCTCCTCACCTCCAGCCACTCGTGCTGTCTCTCTCTCTCTCAAATAAATAAAATCTTAAAGAAAAAAAAAAGCAAAAAAGCTTCTGCACAGCGAAGGAAACAATCAACAAAACTAAAAGGCAACCTTTGGAATGAGTGAAGATATTTGCAAATGACATATCTAATAAGGGGTTAGTTTCTAAAATCTGTAAAGAACTTATCACACTCATCACCCAAGAACCAAATAACCCAGTTAAGAAATGGGCAGAAGACATGAATAGACATTTTTCCAAAGAAGACATCTGTATGGCCAATAGACATATGAAAAGATGCTCAGCATCCCTCAGCATCAGGGAAATACAAATCAAAGCCATGATGAGATACCACTTCACACCTGTCGGAATGGCTAAAATTAACAACACAGGCAACAACTGATGTTGGTGAGGATGCAGAGAAAGGCGAACCCTCTCACACTGTTGGTGGGAATGCAGCTGGTGCAGCCACTCTGTAAAACAGTATGGAGGTTCCTCAAAAAGTTAAAAAGAGAACTACCAGCAATTGCACTGCTAGGTATTTACCCAAAGGATACAAAAATACAGATTTGAAGGGATACATGTACCCCCATGTTTATAGCAGCATTATCAACAATAGCCAAACTATGGAGAGAGCCCAAATGTCCATCAACTGATGAATGGATAAAGAAGAAGTGGTATATATACACAATGGGGTATTACTCAGCCATAAAAAAGAATAAAATTTTGTCATTTGCAGTGACCTGGGTGGAGCTAGTGTATAATGCTGAGTGAAATAGGTCAGTTAGAGAAAGACAAATACCATATGATTTCACTCATGTGGATTTAAGAAACAGTTCAACATATGGGAGGGGGGAAAAAAGAGGGAAACAAACCATAAAGACTTTTTTTTTTTGGCTTGATCAAAACCAAATACATATGTATTTACAAATTTTTAGGTTTAAACAGATCATTAAGTAACTGAATAATTTTCTTTTTTCTTTTTTTCCCTTTTTAAAAAATTAAACATAACATATTATTTGTTTCAGGGGTACAGGTCTGTGATTCATCAGTCTTACACAACAACCTACCGCAACACATACCCTCCCTAATGTCCAGCCACCCCATTGCCTCCCCTCCAGCAAGCATCAGTTTGTTTCCTAAGATTAAGAGTCTCTTAACCATAAAAGACTTTTTTTTAAAAATGTGATTTTTTAAAAAAAGATTTTATTTATTTATTTGACAGAGAGAGAGACACAGCCAGCAAGAGAGGGAACACAAGCAGGGGGAGTGGGAGAGGAAGAAGCAGGCTCGCTGATGCAGGGCTCGATGTGGGGCTCGATGTGGGGCTCCCAGGACCCTGGGATCACGCCCTGAGCTGAAGGCAGACGCTTAAGGACTGAGCCACCCAGGTGCCCCAACTATAAAAGACTCTTAAAGAGAGAGAACGAACAGAGGGATGATGGAGGGAGGAGGGTGGGGGATGGGCTAGATGGTTGATGGGTATTAAAGAGGGCACTTGTTATTATGAGCACTGGGTGTTGTACGTAAGTGATGAATCAGTGAATTCTACTCCTGAAGCCAATATTGCACTGTATGTTAACTAGAATTTAAATAAAAATTTAGGAAAAACACCCCCATATCTTATTTGTTTTTTGATCTCTAATGTATATAGAATCTTGTATATAATAAAACTCATACTTTATTTTGCATTTTAAATGCGTTTTAAAATCTGCTTTCTTGAGATATAATTTACATGCAGTAGGATTCACCAAGTCTAAGTGTGTAATTTAATGGATTTTAACAGTCATAGAGAAAAAGGTGGACATCACAATCATGATAGAGAACATTTCTTTTATCCCCAAACCTTTATGTGCTTCCGTTTTTTTCCCCAGCATCTGCTTTTTGTTGTTATAGTTTTGACTTTTCTAGGATTCCATATAAATGGAATCATTTATAATCTTTTGTGTCTGGCTTTTTAGAATAATGCTTTTGAGATTCATATATTGTTATATGTTAGTAGTTTGTAGTGTTTTGCTGAATACTATTCCATTTTATGGATATATCACATTGTTTACCCATTTATCAGTTAATGGACATTTCTTCCCCCTGAATTTGGTCTGGTTTGAGTAAAACTGCTAAAAGTACAATTTTTTGGGTAGACATATTTTAATTTTTCTTGAGTAAATTCCTAAGAGCTGGTTTATATGGTAACTTTATAAGAAACTGCCAGATTTCCACAGTGACAGTACTATTTTAAATTTCTAACAGCAATTCATCAGAGTTCTAGTTGCTCCCCATCCTCAGCATCACTTGGTATTGTCCATCTTTTTAATTTTAGCCATTCAGATTGGTGTGCAGTAGAATCTCATTGTGGTTTTAATATGCATTTCGCTAATGACTAATGATCTTGAGCCACTTTTCATATACTTATTTTAGTACATGAAATAATATATCTTATTTTTGGCAAAATGTATGTTCAAGTATGTTGCCCATTTAAAAAAAAAATCAAAATGCTTGCCTTAATCTTTTTTTTTAAGATTTTATTTTTAAGAATCTCTACACCCAATGTGGGGCTCAAACTGACAATCCTGACATCGAGTCATTTGCTCTTCTGACTGAGCCAGTCAGACATTCCATTGCTTTTTTGTTTTTTTTTTAATTCTTGAGATATAATAGTTGTCTGTATATTCAGGGAGTAAGACTTTTATCAAATATTTGGCAAATATCCCAATCTGTGGTTTTCCTTTTCATTTTTTTGACAGTGCCTTTGATGAGCAAAAAAAAAAATTTTTCGAAGAACACAAATTTTTATTTTGAAGAAATTCAAAGATCAGTTTTTATTTTTAGGATTCATGTTTTTTGTGTTTTAAGAATTTTATGTAACCCAAGATTACAGTGATTTTTCTCCTAAATTTTCTTCATCAAATTTTATAGTTTAGCACTTATATTTATGTCTATGATCTGTTTCAATTTAACATTTTGTATGTTTGTGAGATAATGGTCAAAGTTCATTTTTTTTTTTTTGCATGTGGATATCCAGTTTTCAGCACCATTGTTGAAAAAAAGACTTAGGTCCCACTGAATTACCCTGGCACCTTTGAAAATTAGTTGGTCATGTGTGTACTGGTCTATCTCTACACATTCTATTCTGTTAATTTGCATATCTTAATCAGTACTACACTGTGTTGATTACTGTAGCTTTATAGTAAATCTTGAAAGTATGTAGTGCAGATAGTCTAAATCTTCTTTGTTTTTCTTTTTCAGAATATTTTGGCTATTCTAGAAAGAAGTCAGTCAGAAAGACTAATATCCTATGATTTCACTCATGTGGAATTTTTTTTTAAAAGATTTTATTTATTTGTCAGAGAGAGAGAAAAAGAAAGCACAAACAAGGGGTGTGGCAGGCAGAGGGAGAAGCAGACTCCCTGTTGAGCCAGGAGCCCTATGTAGGACTTGATTCCAGGAGCCTGGGATCATGACCTGAGCCAAAGGCAGATGCTCAACCGACTGAGCTACCCAGGCATCCCTTGAATGTGGAATTTAAGAAACAAAACAGATGAACAGAGAGGAAGGAAAGGAATAATAAGACAAAAACAGAGAGGGAGGCAAACTGTAAGGGACTCTTAACTATAGGGAACAAACTGAGGGTTGCTGGAGGGGAGGTGGGTGGGGGGATGGTGTAACTGGTGATGGGCATTAAGGAGGGCACGTGATGTAATGAGCACTGGGTGGTATATGCAACTGATGAATCACTGAATTCTACCTCTGAAACTAATAATACACTATATATTACTTAAATTGAATTCAAATAATAAATTTAAAAAAATATTTTGGCTGTTCTAGGTCCTTGGCTTTGCATATAAATTTGGGAAGCAGCATTTCGGTTTTTATCAAAAAGCCTGCTGGGATTTTCATTGGGATTACTTTTGAATCTCTAGACCAGTTTGGAGAGATTGACATTTTAACAATATTGAATCTGTGATTCATGAACATAGTATATATCTCCATTTTCTGGGTCGTCTTTTATTTCCTTAGCAATATTTTGTGCTTCCCAGTGAACAGGCCTTGCACATATTTTGTTCCTAAGTACTTCATATGTTTGATTTGGTTATACATGGTGTTTTAAAAACAATTTAATTTTTAATTTCTTTGGTATGATGTAGAAATATGGTTAATTTTTTGTATATTGATCTTAAATCACCTTGTTAAACTCTCTTAATAGTTCTAGTAGCATTTTGTGTGTGTGTGTGTGTGTGTGGACTCCTTACAAATTTCTACATAAATGATAGTGTTGTCTACAAGTCAGTTTTTTTTTTTAAAGATTTTATTTATTTATTTGACAGAGAGAGACAGCAAGGGAAGTGGGAGAGGGAGAAGCAGCTTCCTGCTGAGCAGGGAGCCTGATGTGGGGCTCCATCCCAGGACTCTGGGATCATGACCTGAGCCACCCAGGTGCCCCTACCAGTCAGTTTCATTCCTTCCTTCCATCCTTCCTTCCTTTTATTTCTTCCTTCCTGTGTGTTTTATTTCATCTTTTTTCCTTATTTTACTGAGTGAACTCTAGTACAGTGATGAATGGAAGTGATCAAAGTTGATATGCTTGCCTTGTTCCTGATCTTAGAGGGAAAGCATTCATTTTCACCATTAAGTGTTTTGTTAGCAGTGGGTTTTTCTTGGATTCCTTTTATCAAGTTGTGAACGATCCCTGGTACTTATTAATTTTTTTTAAACTATGAGTGTTGAATTTTGTGAAATGCTTTTCTCAGCCTATTGAAGTGATTGTATGGATTTTCATTTTTAGTCTGCTGAGTGGTAAATTATATGAATTGTTTTGTATGTTGAATTGAACTTGCATTCCTGGGATAAATATCACTTGGTGATTTTTACATATTCTTTTGATTTCTAAAAATTTGGCAAGGTTTGTGTATCAGCATTCATGAGGATTATTGATTTTCTTTTTTTTTTTTAAAGATTTTATTTATTTATTTGACAGAGACAGCCAGCGAGAGAGGGAACACAAGCAGGGGGAGTGGGAGAGGAAGAAGCAGGCTCCTAGTGTTGGAGCCTGATGTGGGGCTCGATCCCATAACGCCGGGATCACGCCCTGAGCCAAAGGCCAGACGCTTAACGACTGCGCCACCCAGGCACCCCGATTTTCTTTTCTTTTAATGTCTTTGGTTTTGTTCTATGGGTAATGTCAGCCTGATTCAATGAGTTGGGAAGTGTTCCCTTTAGTTTTCTGGAAGAGTTTGTCTATATTTTATATAGGCTTATTACATGTTATTATTTCTTCTTTAAATGGTTGGTAGAATCACCACTGAAGCCATCTGAGCCTAGAGAGTTCTTTGGGGGGCATTTTCAGTTACAATTAAATTTTTTAAAAAGATACGGGGTAATTAGATTACCTATTTTGTCTTAGGTGACTTTTCATAGCTTGTGTCTTTCAAGGAATTTGTCTACTTCACCTAAGCTGTCACATTTTGGGGCATAAAATTTTTCATAATGTCCCCTTGTTATCCTTTTCATGTCTGTAAGGTCTGTTTTTCTGATAGAGATAATTTGTGTATTCTCTCTTTGTTTCCTGATTAGACTGGGTAGAGGTTAATCAATTTTACTGATAATTTCAAATAAAAAGTTTTTGGATTCAGCGGTTTTTCTTTTTTCTTTTTGTTTTCTATTTTATTGGTTTGTGCTGTTACTATTTTCTTTCTTCTACTTACTTTGTGCTTAATGTACTGTTTTTTCCAGTTTCTTAATGTGGGAATTTAAATCACTGATTTGTCACTTTTTTTCTTTTCTAATAAGCATTTCATGCTAAAAATTTCCTTTTAAGCTTCACTTTACTTAGCAATGTTCTCCAAATTCTCACTGGATCTGTTCTTACTTAGTACTTCTCACTGGATCTGTTCTTAGTACTCAAAATACTTTGTAATAATTTCCCTTATGATTTCTCTTTTGACCTATGGATTATTTAGAGTATGTAGTTTAATATCCAAATACATGGAGATTTTACTGACATTTTCATTTAATGATATCTAGTTTAATAGTCTGTGGTCAGAGTACATATTTTGTATGGTTTCAGGCCTTTTAAAATTATTTAGTTTTGTATTATAGCCCAAAATACTGTCTATTTTGGTGCATGTTCTGTGTGCAGTTGGAAAGAATGTGTATTTTGCTGTTGATGCGTAGAGTGTTTTATAAATACCAATTAGGTCAAGTTGGCTGACAGTGTTACTCAGTATTCTGTATACTTACTGATTTTGTGTCTGCTTGGTCTATGCATTTCTGAGAGTGTAGTGTTTAAATCTTTGTCTTTGTTGATTTGCTTATTTCTTCTTTTGGCTAAGTTTTGTTACAGATATTTTGAAACTGTATTATTAGGTATACACACATTTAAGATTATTAGGTCTTTTGATGAATTCTTCTTTTCAGTGTCATGAAATGTCATTCTTTATCCCTGATAATATTCACTGCTTTGAAGTCCACCTTACCTGCTATGAATATAGTTGCTTCAGTTTTCTTTTGATGGTGTTAGTATGATATATCTTTTCCCATCCATTTACTTTTCATTTTTCTGTGTCTTTATATTTGAAGTGGGTGTTTTGAAGGCAGCATATAGTTGGGTCTTGGACATCAATACAGTCTACCTTTGATTGGAGTTTTTACACACACATATGTTTTTAAGAAAAAAATGGACAGAAGACTGCCAATCTAAAAATAAAGCAGACAGATCTCAATACAGAGATGTTTTGCCTGCTGTGATAAAATTTTATCCACGTCTGTAAAAATCAGTGGGATTAAGTATCTTTAGGGAGCCCCTCCAGAAGCATTTGATCTTGCATTATGATTGTACATTTTTACATTTATTGTTTATAACGTAGCACACAGTCTAAAATTGGAAAAATAACCTGCAAGCTTGGAAATGGTCTCTTATTGTTAAATCCCATTAAATGAAAAGGATTTGAATTGTTGAAAAAAAAATGTGAATAGGACAGGGAAGTGGTAAGGAGTCTTTAAAAAACTTTAAATCTTTAAAAAAAAAACTTTAAACTTTTTTCATGTTACATAAATAGTGCATGTATATTGCTCACAATTTAAATGCCTATAAAAAATCAAATAAAAAAGACTCTTTAATTCTACCACCCCGAACAAAAAACAGTTATTGCTCTGAAATATATCCTTCCAGTATTTAAAACATCAATGTAATTAAAAAAAAATGTAGTCATATCATATTACTTCTTTGTAACCTTCTTTTCCACTTAATGCCTCACAAATATTTTTATGATGATTGTTTATACTGATCTATATCAGCCTTTTTAATGACTGCATATTTCTGTTCGTAACATATAATCCCAATTTATTTCTAATTTTTTTCTGTTAATGCAGTGTACACTATTCCTTCAGGATTTGTAGAAACACAAAACCTTTTATCCCCATGACTTATTCATTCTATAACTGGAGGCCTGTTATCTCCCACTCCCCTTCATCCATTTTCCATCCTTCTACCCCTCCCCTCTGGCAACCACCAGTTCTCTGTATTTATTGATTGGTTTCTGTTTTTAGTTTAGTTTTGTTTTTTAGATTCCACATATAAAGGAAATCATACAGTATTTATGTTTGACTTATTTCACTTAGCATTGTGCCCTCTAGGTCCATCAGCGTTGTCACAAGTGGTAGGATCTCACCCTTTTTGATGGCTGAGTAATATTCCCTAGTACCTATATACCACATCTTCTTTATCCATTCATCTGTTGATGGATGCTTGGATTGCTTCCATGTCTTGGATATTGTAAAGAATGCCGTAATGAACATAGGATGCATATATCTTATCAGTGTTTTTGTTTTCTTTGGGTAGATACCCAGTAGCAGAATGATAAGATCATATAGAATTTCTGTTTTAATTTTTTGAGGAACCCATATACTGTTTACCACAACGGCTGCACCAGTTTACATTCCCACCAGTAGTGCACAAGGGTTCTTTTTTCACCACATCCTCACCAATGTTTGTTCTTCTTGTCTTTTTGATTCTAGCCATTCTGAGGTATAAGGTGATATCTTATTGTGGTTTTGGTTTGCATTTTCCTGATATTTAGTGGTGTCGAGCATCTTTTCATTTGTCTGTTTGCATCTGTAGGTCTTTTTTTGAAAAATGTCTATTCAGGTCCCCTGACCATTTTTAATCAGATTATTTATGGGGTTTTTTTTTTTTTTGGTATTGAGTTGTATAAGTTCTCTCTTTCCCTCTCTCTCTCTCCCTCTCTCTCTCTCTCTCTCTCTCTCTATATATATATATATATATGTATATACATATATACATATATATTTTTTTACCATACAGTACGTCATTAGTTTTTGATATAGTGTTCCATCTTTATATATTTTGGATATTAACCCCTTACTGGATATATCACTTGCAAATATCTTCTTTCAGTCAGTGGATTGCTTCTTGTTGTTTCATTGATGGTCCTTTGCTGTGCAAAGCTTTTTATTTTGGTGTAGTCCCAATAGTTTATTTTTGCTTTTGTTTCCCTTATCTTTAGGAGACATATGTAGAAAAGTGCTACTAAAGCCAGTGTCACAGAAATTATGTTTTCTACTAGGAGTTTTATGGTTTCAGGTCTCATGTTCAGGTTCTTAATCCATTTTGAATTTCTTTTTGTGTATGGTGTAAGAAAGTGGTCTGTTTTCATTCTTTGAATGTTGTTGTCCAGTTTTCCCAGCACCATTTATTGAAGAGACTGTGTTTTCCCCATTGTATATTCTTGCCTCCTTTGATTAAATTGACTGCATATAAGCATGGGTTTATTTCTGGGTTCTCTATTCTGTTCTCTTGATCCATGTGTCTGTTTTTTGGGCCAGTACCATATTGTTTTGATTATTACTACAGTTTTATAGTTTTTCTTGAAATTTGGGGTTGTGATACCTTTAACTTTGTTCTTCTTTCTCAAGATTGCTTTGGCTATTTGGGGTCTTTCGTGGTTCCATAAAAATTCTTGTTCTGTGAAAAATGCTGTTGGTATTTTGATAGGAATTGCATCGAATCTGTAGATTGCTTTGTGTAGTTATGGACATTTTAACAATATTGTTCCAATTCACGAACCTGGAGTATCTTCCCAGTTGTTTGTGTCATTTTCAGTTTCTTTCATCAGTGTTTTATAGTTTTCAGAATACAGGTCTTTCCCCTCCTTGTTTAAATTTATTCTTAGATGTTTTATTCTTTTTGGTGCAATTTTAAATGGAATTGTTCTAATTTCTCTTTCTGTTACCTTTGTTATTAGTGTTTAGAAATGCAACCAGTTTCTGTATATTAATTTTGTATCCCACAGCTTTACTGAATTTATTTATTATTTTGAGGGGAGTCTTTATGGTTTTCTATGTATTAGTATCATGTCATCTACAAGTAGTGACAGCTTAACTTCTTCTTACCAATTTGGATGTCTTTTATTTCTTTTTCTTGTCTGATTACTGTGGCTAAGACTGCCAGTATTATGTTGAATAAAAATGGCAAGAGTTGGCATCCTTGTCTTGTTCCTGATCTTACAGGAAAAGCTCTCAGTTTTTCACCATTGAGTATGTTAGTTGTGGTTTTGCCATATATGGCCTTTATTATGTTGACGTATGTGCCGTGGAAACCCAGTTTGTTGAGAGTTTTTATCATGAGCAGATGTTGAATTTTATCAAATGCATTTTCTCCATCTTTTGAGATGATCATTATGATTTTTTTTGAAGATTTTATTCATTTATTTGACAGAGAGTGCAGGCAGTGGGAGCAGCAGGCAGAGGGAGAGGGAGAAGCAGGTTCCCCACTGAGCAGGGAGCCCAGTGAGGAGCTCCATCCTAGGACCTTGGGATCATGATCTGAGCCAAAGGCAGATGCTTAACCGACAGAGCCACCCAGGTGCCCCGATGATCATAGGATTTTTATCCCTCACTTTGTTTGTTTGTTTGTTTTAAAGATTTTATTTATTTAATTGACAGACAGCCAGCGAGAGGGAACACAAGTAGGGGGAGTGGGAGAGGAAGAAGCAGGCTCCCAGCGGAGGAGCCTGATGCGGGGCTCGATCCCAGAATGCTGGCATCACGCCCTGAGCCGAAGGCAAACGCTTAACGACTGAGCCACCCAGGCACCCCTATCCCTCACTTTGTTGCTGTGGTGTATCACAGTGATTGATTTGTGCATATTGAACTCTCCTTGCATCCCTAGAATAAATCCCACTTGATCGAGATGAATGATCCTTTTAATATGTTGTTGAATGCACTTTGCTTATGTTTTGTTGAGGATTTTTGCATCTGTTTTTTATCAGGGATATTGTCCTGTAGTTTTCTTCTTTTTTGTAGTATCCATATGGTTTTGGAATCAAGGTGATGCTGGCCCCTTAGAATGAGTTTGGGAGCTTTCCTTCCCCTTCTGTTTTTTGGAATAGATTGAGGAGAATAGGTATTAACTCTTCAAATGTTTTGTGGAATTCACCTGTGAATCTAGCTAGTCTTGGCCTTGCCCTGGCAGATTTTGGGGAGTTTTTTTTTTTTTTTTTTATTACCAAACAGATTTTTTGCCTGTAATTAGTGTATTCAGATTTTCTATTTCTTCCTGATTTGTCTTTGGAAGATTGTGTATTTCTAGGAATTCATCTCTTTTAGGTTGTCCAATTTCTTGATATATAATGTTTCATAATAGTCTCATATAATGTTTTGTGTATCTGTAGTGTCTCTTTTTACTTGTATTTCATTTCTGATTTTATTTAGTTGAGTCCTCTCTCTATTTTTTCTTGATGAGTCTGGCTAAAGATATATCTTTATCTTTTTAAAGAACCAGCTCTTGATTTCATTGATCTTTTCTATTTTTTTTATTAGTCTCCATTTCTTTCTTTCTTTCTTTCTTTCTTTCTTTCTTTCTTTCTTTCTTTCTTTCTTTCTTTCTTTCTTTTTTAAGATTTTATTTATTTTATTTGTTTGTTTGACAGAGAGAGAGACAGAAAGAGCACAAGCAGGGGAAACAGCAGAGGGAGAGGGAGAAGCAAGCTCCCGCCGAGCAGGGGAGCCCGATGTGGGGATCGATCCCAGGACCCTGGGATCATGACCTGAGCTGAAGGCAGAAGCTTAACCATCTGAGCCACCCAGGCGCCCCTATTTCATTTATTTCTGCTCTTATCTTTATTATTTTCTTTCTTTCTCCTCCCCTCGGGTTTTGTTTATTTTTTTTCTAGTTGCTTTGGGTGTAGTGTTTATTTGAGATTTTTCTTGTTTCTTGAAGTAGTCCTTCATTGCTGTACATTTCCCTCTTAGAGTTGTTTTCAGAGCATCCCAAAGATTTTGGACCATTGTGTTTTCATTTTCATTTGTTTCCATGTATTTTTTAAATTCTTCTTTAACCTATCCTCATTTATTATTTTTTTGAAGTAACAGTTTTATTGTATATGAATACAGAGAGACCAAACTTGGTTAATGGTGATGGTGTTCATTACTTTTTTTCCCCTGCAGCTAATGATAGACTCAGAGAAGTTGTTATAATGAACAAATAGAACATCAGCTGCATTAAGTAGCCACTTTTTTAAAAGTAAATTCTACACCCAGTGTGGGGCTCAAACTCACAACCCCCCTATCAAGATTCGTATACTCTACCAACTAAGCCAGCTAGGCACATCCCCCCACTCCTCCGCAATTTTTAAAAATTCTTTTTGTTGTTGTTGTTCCACTTGGGTGCTTTCCATTTCTTTGTCTTCCGGGTCATTGCTCTGTTCTTCTCCATCTGCTAATCTGTTGATTCCCTTTAGTGTACTTTCTATTTCAATTATTGTATTCTTCAGCTCTCATTGTTCCTTTTTTATATTTTTTATCTCTTGGTTGAAGTTCTCAGTGAGTTCATACATTCTCCTCTCCAGTCCAGTGAGCATCGTTATGACCATTACTTTAAACACTTTATCAGGCATATTGCTTATCTCCATTTTGTTCTTTCTCTAAAGTTTTGTCTTGTTCTTTCATTTGGAGCATATTCCTCTATCTCCTCATTTTGCTTGACTTTTGCGTTTGTTTCTGTGGATTAGGCAGAACAGCTACTTCTCCTGAACTTGAAGGAATGACCTTGTGTATGGTCATCCCCTGTGTAGACTGTGTATGCCTGGTGACTTTGCCTGTCCGGCTGAAACTGTGGCTGGCATGGGCTTGCAGTCCAAGGGCGCTCTGTGCTGGGGCTACCCTGGTGGGATGGTCAGAGCTGAATTGGGTGTGGTTATGTTGTCCTGGGTTTCTCTGTATAGAGGTTGCCCTGGCAGGACTTGCTAGAGCTGAAGTGGGTGTAAGCTGGGGGATTCTGGGGTGCTCAGCATAAGGGGGTGCCCTGGTGGAGCCAAGGTTAATGTTGGGCCAGGATGTCCCAGGGCACTCTATACAGGGGACATCCTGGTGGGGTGGGTGGAGACAAGGCAGGGTATGGGCTGTGGGTTCCTGGGTCATTCCATGTAGAGGGTGCCCTGGTAGGGCAGCTGGAACTGAGGCAGACATGGACTGGGGTTCTGGGGCGTTCAATGTGGTGGGTGTGCTGTTGGGGTGGCCAGAGCCAAAGCTAGCATGCGTTGGAGCACTCTGTATCAGGGGAACCTTAGCCACGCCATCTGAAGCCAAAGTGGTGCAGGCCTGGAGTGTTCTAGGGTCCTTTGTGCCTGTGTCACCTTGGTGAGATGGCTGGAGGTGTAGTGAGCACTGACCAGGGGTGTGATGGTATTGTATGCTGGGGCCACCTTAGTGGGATGGCTGGGGCTGGTGTGGGCTAGGGGCCTGGGGCTCATGAGGCATTAGGCCACTTAAGGTGCCTGGACCGTATTCTCATCCATGCTTTCAAGGTGGAAGGGGAATGTAAACCATGGTGTTCTCCAGTCCCTCAGACCTGGAGAGAGTTCCAGCAGTTCCTCCACCATTTGGTGGAGTTCTAGAGCTGGATCTTTTATGTACTAGTTGCTCTTTCAAACTGTGGTTTTTTTCCTGTGCCCCATGATAGACAGATCTGCCCATGGTCCCTCAGTACTATCCCTCTCCACTGTAGTTCGCAGTGTTGGGATGGGGGTTCCCTTTGTTACCATCTCTCCTCTCTTCTTGCTGTTCTCTTTGTGGTCTATCTTTTGATGTGCTGAAGCTGTTGGGTCAGCCCTCAGGAGGAATTGCTCTATAAATCGGTGTGGATTTGGTGTGTTCTATGGAGGAAGTGAGTTCAGGGTCTTCCTACCTTGCCATCTTGGACCAGAACTATGCCTCTCTATTCAAATCCTTTTAAAGCATCAGATTATGCCATGATTGACCATTCTGAGTTCCTGAAAATAACTGAGTCACTGCAGCTGATCTTATTCTGACTAGTGTATTGCCAGTGACTCACAAACACCATCTTCTCCGCTCCCATTGCCTGTGACAGGCCTCCATATGTTCCAACTGCCTTAGTGTATCTGGTTTATTGCATCTGAAAGCATACATGGTAATTTGAAATTTATGGCTTTGAGAAGAAAATATTCTCAGAAACATTCTTTATAGCCTGTAAGTGGTTTTGTTGTCATCGTTATTGTTATTGTTTTGGTGGATAGGGTTGTATATGAACTCTAAAGCCCAAGATAAAGTTACCTGTCTCTGAACTGAGAAATACTACTTTGAACTCTATTATAACTGATCTTTTTTTCTCATTCTTTAGTTGAAAAGATTTGGTTTAATGATTGTTTAAACTTGGGAGTCATACATAGAATTAAGCAAGTAAGTGTTTGATGTTCCTGGATAATTTAAATGAAGTATCAGCTGCTCAGAGATGCTGCCTGTCTCCAAGAATCCAGCCATTCACTGTAGAGGAAGGTTAAATATAATTTTAGTTGGAGCATTTGTGGGAGAGCTGTGCTTTTTTTTTTTTTTTTTTTTTTAATTTAGCCAGGTTGAACAAAGACAGTTTGTGGTCTTTCTCTGATTAGCCAAAACATAAAACAAACAGAAACAAAATGAAAAGCCCACATATACAGAAAAAAACATTATTTTAAAATTCTGGCTCTGGGTTTCCAGTGTCAGGCAGGATGGGGTAAGCACATTCTTTTCTATCTCTCCTGCTGAATGCAACTCTAAAACCTGGATAGAATGCATGGAGTAGCTATTTGAGGGCTCTGAAAAGCAAATGATGGCAGGTGGATTGGGAAAGAAGACCAGAATTGAAAGTACCACTGGATTGCCATTGAGTTCACCATTTACCCCCTCTGGTCCTCCTGCCATTTGGCCCCAGAGGCAGGTACAGCTGTGGAAGTACAGTGTATAGGCTAGAGATTAGGAAAGGAGCCCCAAGAAACCTGAAAGTGTCATGCATATTTCACAGATTTCAGGGAAGGAGGAGCTTGAGAAAGCAACTGCATGTAGTCATCTATGAACTCCTGGGCTCATCTCTGAGCTGTTTGTGTGTGGATCTTACCCTACTTAGCATATAAATGACGCTAAGAACCAAACTAACACATAGACCACCACCTGTGTTCCAGACTGGCCACTATGTGGTGCATGCAGGGCACAAATTTGAAGGGCATTGCAGAAGCTTTGAAAACTACAATGCAATTGTCAACATGCTCCAGAAGATTTAAATAAGACCCAGAGTCTTATAATACTCAAAACATTTATGGTACTATCCAGAATCACTCAGCATATGAAAACCCAGGAAAGGGGCGCCTGGGTAGCTCAGTCGGTTAAGCATCTGCCTTCAGCTCAGTTCATGATCCCAGGGTTTGGGATTGAGCCCCGCATCAGGCTCCCTGCTCAGCAGAGAGCCTGCTCCTCCTCCTCCCTCTGCCGCTCCTCCCATTCCTGCGTGTGCACGGGCGCACACTCTCTCCCTCTTTCTCTCTTGCTCTCCCTCTCAAGTAAGTAAAAATAAAATCTTAAAAAAACCCAGGAAAACTCAACTAGTATAATAAGGAACAATCAGAAGATGCAATGCTGGAACGACATCAGTATTGGGATTATCTGATGAAGACTTTAAAGCAGCTATTATACAAATGTTCCACCCAGCTGGCTCAAACTCTTGTGAACTAAATGGAAAAATGAAATTCTCTGCAAAGGAATAGATGATATAAAGAAGAACCAATAAGATAGCCAAAATAAACAAGTCATTGAATGGCCTCAATAGCAGAATGGAGAGGACAGAGGAAAGAATCGGTGAAGTTGAAGATAGGCCAGTAGAAATTCCCCAGTCTGAATAACAGCAGATTGTGGGAAAAAATTAAACAGGATTCTGAGGACCTGTGGAACAAGGGCAAAAGGTCTGATGTTCATGTCATGGGAATCCCAGCAGGAGAGGAGAAAGATGTGGTGCTAAAAATGATAATGGCTGACAAATTTATAAATTTGGCAAAAGACATAAACAGATTTAATAAGTGCAGTAAACCCAAATAAGATTTACTGAAAGAAATCCCCACCCAGAAGATCATAATCAAACTTCTGAAAATTAAAGGCAATGAAAATACTTAAAGCAACCAGGGGAAAAGCACATATTACCTATAGGGGAATATTCACTGAAATCATTACAGATTTTACCCCAGAAACTATGGAGGCCTTAAGTGGCACAGCACTTTTAAAGTGCTGCAAGAAAAGAAGTCAACACAGAATTCTGTATTCAGCAAAAAACACTCTCCACAAATGAATGTGAAACAAAGGCATTTTTAGATGAAGGAAAAGTCAGAAAATTCATAGCCAGCAAACCTGTACTGAACAATTGCTAAAGGAAGTTATTTTGACAGAAGGGAAATGATACCAGAAGGAATGTTGGAACATCAGGAATGAATAAAGAGCAACAGAAATAGTAGATATATGGGTAAATATAATAAACTATTCTCTTCTTGAGTTCCTTAAAATATTCTGATTGACAGCAAAAATTATAACCTTGTGATAGAGTTCTCAAAGTGTTGCAGATGTGCTATTGAAGGCTGCTGTAGCTTGGGTGGGGAGAATAAAGGAACCTATATAGTGGTAAAGTTTCTGCATTTTACTTGAAATGGTATTGATTCTAAGTAGACTCTGAAAAGATAATTATTTATATTGTGATCCCTAGAGCAATCACTTAGGTAATTATACAAAGAGATATGGTAAAAAAACCCACAATGAATTAAAATAGAATACTAGAAAGTATTTCAATAATGCAAATGAAGACAGGAATGAAGAAAAAGAGCAATGAAAAACAGAGGGAACGAACAGAAAACAAATAATAAAAAGGTAGGTCAAAAATCCAAATATATCAATGATTTTATTAAATGTAGTCTAAACAAAACAATCAAAATATAGATCTTATATTAGGTTTAAAAAATAACCCAACCATGTGCTGTATATAAGACATTGACTTCAAAAATAATAATCTAAGAAGTTTAAAATACCTACTCTGGGCATGTATTTCAGAGAAATGAAAACATATTCTCACAATGTAACCTGTACAGAAATGTTTATTGCATTTCTGTAATTGCTAAAAGCTGGGAACAGTGCTTTGTGGTACATCCATAATACAGTGGAGTACCACCCACTAGTAAAAAGGAACACACTATGATACATGCTACAACCTGGATGAGTCTTCCAGGCATTATATTGAGTGAAAGAATCCAGTCTTGAAAGGTTAGAAATTATAGGATTCCATTATGTGACAGTATTGAAAATACAAAACTATAGTGCTAGAAAACAGATTAGTGGTTGCCAGGAGTTAGGGATGAGGAGAGGGTGTGACCAAGGGACTATTTTGGAGTGATAGAACTGTTCCATATCTTCTTTGTGACATGTGCTTAAATTCATAGACTTGTATATAAGATCAGTTTTACTGTACAATAAATAAAAATTTTGTTTTTGAAAAACTGACTCTGGTTTGAGTGTCTTGGCTCAGAAACAAGATATAATTCCTTTTGTGGAGAGATCTTTTTTATGGGGGGATCACTTGAAACTGTGAGTTGTATTATGGAGTTGAGACTGTAGTGAGCATAGCCCAGACTCCCCCTCCCCCAAATGTTTAGATGAGAATAATTGAGAAAGTAGTTGGAATATGGCTTAGGACAAGACAGATACAGAAGCAAACAATGGAGAGAGAGCCTAGTTATGTTGTGGGAAGACAGGGGACTCCAGGAGGAGAGTCAGGCACTAGGAAATTCTTTTTTGGGATCTGCAGGAGAATTTGGATAGTATTTTGTTTCGAGTAACGGTTTGCTGAGATAATGTTTATTTCCTTCATCCCAAATCTTCAGTAGAAGTCAGCTGCACCCTTCAGAATGGGTTGATAGTACCGGGGGAACACTGTCAGGGGAGAGCAGAATGTAGCAGAAAGAGGCAGCATGTGCACTAGGGTGAGTTCAGTGGGAAACAGGAATGAGGGTTGGGTGAATGTGAGGACTTAGAACCCACAGGATGACAGGGCAAAGCACAAAATTTCTCACAGGATGGCCCTGTCTTTTGTTTTCTACTATTAAAGACAAGTGCAATCTTAGAGCAGACAATTTGGGGACACTCAGAAAGGAGACACTTAAGTAATGAGAGTTTAATCCCTTTGTCATACCAACTGCTGACATTTAATTTTTTATGGTTTTATTAGTTGAAAATTTAGTAGCAAATACTGAGCACTAATTTTGTATATTCTCTATGCTTTCCATCCAACTGCAAACAATTGAATATATTTCTCATCTGAACAATGAGGAAAAAGTCCAATTCCCATTTTTCATATCTAGGCTAATCACCTCAGTGTTGCTTTTACCAGTTTCATATCTGTCTAATCTTTTTCTATGACAGAATAATACAGCCTAGTGGGTATAATGGGCTCTGAAGTCAGAAGGACCTGGGATCCAATTCTAGTTCCTCCACTCATTAGTTGTGAATCTTGGCCAAATTATGTATGTTTTCTGAGCTGGGGCTTATTATAACCCTGCTTCACAGGGTTGTCGCAGGATTAAGTAAGTGTTGGCATCATGCGTCTACCCTCTAGGCTCGTATCAGCCTTCTCTGTTGTCACCCTTTGATGATTTAATGCCCAATTTTCTATTAACCTGAAAATACATGAAAAATTACAGTGAGCTCAAAAACCAAGTAGAAATAATCGTAATAACGTAAGTCCAGTTGAATTGCTGACTTGCTGTAAGCAGCACTCCACATTTGCCACTGTTCTGCCCTATTACCTTGGCTCATTCAGAGTTGAGAACATTGCTAAAGACTTTAAAGGGTTGCTATGAGAGGATCAGAGAGAAAATACACTTTTATCCTCAGAAAAATGCCAAATATTTCTTCAGTGTGTTTAATTATTTTAATGTGTGGGTTGAGGTTCTGTCGTGATCTGCAAAATATAGCATAGAGTCTTGACAGAATGAACCAGAGAGACTGCATGTGAAAATGTGCACTGCAAGCCTGAACGGTCCCAACTGGAGCAGGGGAGTGTTCAGGGAGAGGTGTGAATGAAGCATTCATTCCCACGTTGGCCTGACCTAGGGAGTGGATTCTAGAAGAGGGATTATAATTTCACTGTAACAGATCCCCAGTCTGAATCAGATGAGCTTAGTTTTCTGGCTAGAAGAGATAAAATAAGTTGGACTTGGTACAGTCACTGGTTTGATTCTTCACAAATTTTTGCATTACCGAACATTGCCTTTTGGGCTACACGTTTTGTAGTAGTGGCAGTGGTGGTTTGATGTCTGTTTTGATGGCTAATACATGATGGGACAGGAATTGGTTTGTCTTAGGTTTGACCAGATCAGGAGTAAATGGTACTTGGAATCTGGACATGCCCTTTTGAGGCTGTTCAGCTGTGGTAAACAAGATCAAGAGGGATGCTATTGACAGGTTCTGAGGCAAGAAGATAGTGGCAGATAGGTAGAGAGTGTCCTGTCAGACAGTGGAGAAACTTTTTAGTGTCATGTTAGGCTGAATGCTAACGTCCAGGCAAGAAAGGCTAATGTTTGGCATAAGAAGTCAGGTATTAGGGGCCAGGCCTAAGTCATGGCTGAGGTGTCAGGCCAGGTACCCAGGCCCAGGAGGACATAAAAGCTGCCCAAATCCTGGAACTCTGGTACAAGGTAGATATTTGGTCAGAGGAGTAGAGTCTGAATCACCCGAGGTACTTCAGTAGAAGTTTCTTACCTTATTCCAAAATAAAGACAGGACTGTTCCTAGTGCGTGAGGCAGAGCTGAGTTGGGATATAGGGTCTAATAGTGAATAGAGGTTAAAGAAGTTGGGCAATGGGAACTACAGGAGTTAAAGCATCTTTTAGGAGATTTCTCTGACATGAGCATATTTTCAGTTGCTTAGTTTTAAAAAAAGCTTTTGTTTCCAAGTAATATATTTATACAAACTATCTTTAGGTCAAACAGAAGCTTCCTGCCTCCCGTCTCCACGCTGCAGTCTCACTAGCAGAGACCATTTCTATCAATAGTTTTAGCTCGCTCTTTTAATATTTACCTTTTCTAAATGACATGCTTATAATGCTATTTTTGATTTTCTTTTTTTTTTCTTCTTTTTTTTTTTTAGCATTGGACATAGTAGAGACACTGGGGAAGACTAGTATTCCTTTATATTCTCCATCTACTCTTTCTTCTTCCTCACCCCTAGATACTCATCCTTTCCCAAATAGTTGATTCCTTAAATCAATTGACAATTAAATCTTTGATTATGTAAATTATATTTGTCTGGTTATTATGGTTCTGTGTTCAATGATTGCTTTTATTTCCTATAAAACATTTTATGTGTTTTCTGGAGTTAATTATATCTTTTTGTTTGTTTTTTTTTTCTCTTGCATTGTAACCTTTGTATTCTCTGACAGAACTGTAAAACTCATAACAATATAAAACTCATCAGATTGTATTTTACTTTTCACCTTGGAGACATTCCTTCAACTTTGTTTCATGGGCCTGCTACATAATAGCTGTTTTGGAAATGTTCTTCACCGCTTGTTATGTAAGATTTCTGTTTCCTGGATCATGAATCTTCCTGTGTTTACGAAGTGTTATCTTATGGTAACTTTCTGAGGAGAAGCAGCATTGGAGATAAAATATTTTGAGAGCCTTACATGTCAGAAAATTAATCCTTTTTCCCTCTCTTCTCATATTTGATTCATGGTTAGTTAGGTATAGAATTCTCAGTTGGAAAACCATTCTCCTTCAGAATTGTGAAGGCATTGCTCCATTGTCTTCTAGTTTTCAGTATTGCTTCTGAGAAATCTGATGCCATTCTGATCCTTGTTCTATTATATATAAAGTGTTTTCCTTTCTAGAAATTTCTAGAGTCTCTTTTGGTGTTCTAATATTTCAAGATGAAGTGTTCTGAAGCAGGTCTTTCATCAGTCATTATTCTGAGTCCTCCATAGGTCCTGTCAATGTGAAATTTAAGTCCTTATGAGAACTTTTCTTGTGTCTTCTTTGAAATGTTTTACCTTGCATTTTCCCCATTTTCTTTTTGGAGTTCTTATTTTTCCATTATTGGACCTCTTGAAATAACCCCATTTCTTTCTTTTTTACCCCCTCTGTTTTGCTCTTTGACTTTTTGTTCTATTTCTAGAAAATTTTCTTCAATTCTTTTTTTTTAAATTTAAATTTTAGGGGCGCCTGGGTGGCACAGCGGTTGAGCGTCTGCCTTCAGCTCAGGGCGTGATCCCGGCGTTATGGGATCGAGCCCCACATCAGGCTCTTCCGCTATGAGCCTGCTTCTTCCTCTCCCACTCCCCCTGCTTGTGTTCCCTCTCTCGCTGGCTGTCTCTATCTCTGTCGAATAAATAAATAAAATCTTTTAAAAAAAATAAATTTAAATTTTAGTTAACATACAGTGCAATATTCGTTCCTGGAGTAGAATTCCGTGATTTATCATTTACATACAACATCCAGTGCTCATAACAACAAGTGCCCTCTTTAATATCCATCCCCCACCCACCTCCCTCCATCAACCCTCAGTTTGTTCTTTATCGTTAAGAGTCTCTTAAGGTTTGTTTCCCTTTCTCCTTTTTTCCCCCTTCCCATATCTTTCTTAAATTCTACATACGAGTGAGATCATATGGTATTTGTCTTTATCTGACTGACTTACTTCACTTAGCATTATACAATTTAGTTCTAGCCACATCATTGCAAATGGCAAGATTTTCATTATACAAACTCCATTATGTATATATACCACTTCTTCTTTATCCATTCATCAGTTGTTGGACATTTGGGCTCTCTCCATAGTTTGGCTATTGTGGACATTGCTGCTGTAAACATCAGGGAGTATGTAAACCCTTCAAATCTGTATTTTTGTATCCTTTGAGTAAATACCTAGTAGTACAACTGCTGGATCATAGGGTGGGCTTATATTTAACTTTTTGAGGAACCTCCGTACTGTTTTCCAGAGTAGCTGCACCAGTTCGCATTCTCACCAACAGTGGAAGAGGGTTCCCCTTTCTCTGCCTCCTTGCCAACATCACTTGTTTCCTGTGTTGTTAACTTTAGCCATTCTGACAGGTGTGAGGTGGTATCTCATCGTGGTTTGGATTTGCATGTCCCTGATGCTGAGGGATGCTGAGCATCTTTTCATGTGTGTCTTAGCCATCTGGATGTCTTCTTTGGAAAAATGTCTATTCATTTCTTCTGCCCATTTCTAAACTGGATTGTTTGGTTTTGGGTGTTGAGTTTGATAAGTTCTTTATGGATTTTGGATACTAACCCTTTATGTCATTTGCAAATATCTTCTCCCATTCTGTAGGTTGCCTTTTAGTTTTGTTGACTGTTTCCTTTGTTGTGCAGAAGCTTTTTATTTTGATGAAGTCCCAATAGTTCATTTTTGCTTTTGTTTCCCTTGCCTCCGGAGACGGGTCTAGTAAGAAGTTGCGCTGGCCAAGGTCAAAGAGGTTGCTGCCTGTATTCTCCTCTAAGATTTTGATGGTTTCCTGTCTCACATTTAGGTCTTTCGTCCATTTTAAATTTATTTTTGTGTATGGTGTAGGAGAATGGTCCGGTTTCATCCTTCTGCATGTTGCTGTCCAGTTTTCCCAACACTGTTTGTTGAAGAGACTGTCGTTTTTCCATTGGATATTCTTTCCTGTTTTTATTGAAGATTAGTTGACCATATAGTTGTGGGAATTTCTTCAGTTCTAATTTCCCATTCTGCTTTTGAAAGGTTTTTTTCTTTAAATTTTTGCAACCATATTTTCATTTTCTAAGATGATTTTGTTCCTCAAACATTTGAATGGTTCTTATCTTCTTCTATTTCTCTAACAACTTAATTTTTTTTTCTGCTCCCAGCATGATCCTTATCTTCTGAGTTCATTTTCTGTTTGTTTTGCTCTTTTTCTTTCATGTTAGCATTTTCCTCATATGTGATAATCCTTGGCCAGCCTTTTACATTTCAGAGTGTGGCTCTAAAATGTGAGTGGGGCTGTGTGAGGGCAAGGCGTGTTAACTCACACAAAGCTGGACATTTCATCGGGGGACCCACAGATGTCCGTATCTGTGGATCTTCTCTTTTGGGCCTTTTTCTCAGAGAAATCCTCCTTTTTCTTGGCTAGATATGTGTGAGGCTGTGTTTTGGAACCTCGGGGAGAAAGGTATTTTCTGGATTAGGGAGGGAGGGCTCTGGGAAAGGAGTCTTATTGTTGCCAGGCAGAATTTTACTCAGTCCCGCTGCTTTAAGTAATATGCCTCATTCTCACTCACACTCGGGCATCTCTGGTTCAATATTTCCAAATAGTAAAGCTTCAGGCTTCTCCCTGGAGAGAAGCACCAGTCCCGTGGGGGAACATCTGGGATGTATGTGCTGCTGCAGGCATATATGCTCCCCAGTGTAGCTGGGGTCTAAACTGATAATTGTAAAAATGTGCAAAACGTATATTCTCTGTAAATATACGGATTTAGTGGTTCTTTTTGAAAACCAAAACTGCCTAGGAGGCAGCTGTGTGATTCCTGTTTCCGGGCTGTACATTTTCCTCCTCGGTTTGGTCTCTTTCAGAGCAAATTGGAGCTTTGGCAGATCAGCACATTGTCCACGTGGCATGTGGCGAGTCGCACAGTCTGGCCCTCAGTGACCGGGGCCAGCTGTTTTCTTGGGGTGCAGGGAGTGACGGTCAACTAGGACTCATGACTACTGAGGATTCGGTGGCAGTGCCCAGGTAAGAATGTCACAGACAGGAGTCTGAGTTTTCAGATGTCAGTTTTATAAATACTTTTTCCTGCTGCTGCTTTGTTAGACTCTTTGTTTTGGCTCTGCGTTCTTTATTTAATTGCTGTTCCTTTTGGTGCCACTGCTGTGCCTTATACTGTATAGCACTTGTCACAAAAGTTGTAATTATTTATAGAAGCGTCTGTCTCCAGTTAAAAAATGTTGAGTTGTTCAGGAATTGTACTTTATTTATTCTAGTAACCTAGTTGTTAGCATAGTGTTTGGAATTCAATAAATGTTTGAATAAAAAAAAACCCCATCTTTTCCCTTGCTGGACTTTTTTTTTTTTTTTAAAGATTTTATTTATTTGACAGAGATAGAGACAGCCAGCGAGAGAGGGAACACAAGCAGGGGGAGTGGGAGAGGAAGAAGCAGGCTCATAGTGGAGGAGCCTGATGTGGGGCTCGATCCCACAATGCCGGGATCACGCCCCGAGCCGAAGGCAGACGCTTAACCGCTGTGCCACCCAGGCGCCCCTCCCTTGCTGGACTTATTAACTTTTAACTTAAAATTGTAAGCCTCAATCAATTACTCAGTTAAGGACTCTAAACTAGAATCAAAACGTTGACCTGTTTTCTAATAATAGCCATTATAAGCATTATGAACAGCTAAAATGCCAAATATACAAACTTTTTTTTAACACAAAAATACTAATACAGTGGTTTTGAGACTCTTAAATATTTACTTAATCTCTGAATCTTAGATGATTTAGTAAAGTACCTAACAGATGCTTCACCACTATGTAAACATCCAAAACACTGAAGTTACTTCCAGGTGCTCTTTTTTGGGGGGTAGAGTCTCCGTTTGTGGAGGGTTCTTGGTGATCAAAGAGGCCACTAGTTTATCGCCATCACTTAATTCTTGTTCTTTTATATTACAAACACAGAGCACACTCCTGTCGTCCTCGTCACATTCTCTGTAACTGTTTATTTAATGACTATTTGTCATGAAAAGCTGGGAACTTTGGATGACCTGAGACCTGGGTTATTCATTTTTGCATCACTGTTGTTGAGGGTGTCCAGCACATTTATTGCTGTTACAAGGCTGTTTAAGAAATGGCCTCTCCTCCCCTGCCCAATTATTGTCCCCTTTAAAGGACAAAATACTCTTCTTCCTCTTCCTTTTTTGCCCTTCGTCGATTTTTGTCACTTTAATCAAAAGCTGTTTTAAGAAAAAGAGGAACATGGAGGTAAGAGTGATTTGATTCATTTCCTGATTTAGAACAGGTAATATTTTGGATTCATTTTTCCAAAAATTAGTTGAATTTTGGGTAAGAGAGGGAGTGGCAATACGAAAAAAAGGTACTATATATATATTAATGAAATTATGTGAATATTAAGGAGAAGATTTTTAACATAACTGACAAAAATATTTTACTTGTTGATGATCAGAGACTCAAAAATTTTTAGTGACATTTCATTTCTAAAAATGAAGTAACCTGTGTTGTAGTAACAATTTAATTTTCATTAGTCATGTCTAAATTATAGATGACTTCCGAGGCTTTGGTTTGTGTATAATTTTATGTTACAACTTACTTGAAATAAATTTCTTAATTCATACCCTAGTATTGTGGAAAGTAACATAGCTTTGAAGTCAAACAGCCCTCACATTCTAATACTGGTACTATTATTAATTAGGTAAGTGACCTTGGGCAAATCGTTTAACTTATCTAAGCCTTGATTTCTTAACTTAAAAGTGGAGTTATGTATTGTGTATCTTTACAAAATTACTGGGAGGAGAGAATGAGACGCATAGGTAAAACGCATTATATGCTTGCACTCTTTATATATCCCTCCTCTCCACCTCAAGGCTGTGATTTCCCTATTGTTTCGTTGTTCTTTTGACCTGCTTCCTTTCTGTAACTGTGGTTATGAAGGTTGTGACAAGGGTAACAGTTGACCCATAAAGGGAGAATCGTGGGGAATTTGAGTGGAAACTGGCCAGGAAAAAAAGGACTCTTACTGCATAAAATTTCTGAAACATTGGTTCCCCCCAGGCAGTAATGCATTATCCAATTTTAAAAAATAGTGGGGTTCTACAAACTAGTGATACCTGTACAACTTGGATGAATATCCAGGGAATTATTCTGAGAGGCAAAAAAGCCAATCCCAAAAGGTCACCTACTATATGATTTTATTTCTATAACATTCTTGAAATGACAGAATTTTAGAAATGGAGGGTAGGTTAGTGGTTGTCAGGGACTAGGGATAGGGGAGGGGAGCAGCTAATACAAAATACGGCATGAGGAATCCTTATGGTGTTCGAACTGCTCTGTATCTTGACTGTGGTGGTGGGTACCTGAACCTGCACAGGTGGTAAAATAAATACCCAGAATTGAGTACAAATAAAACTGGGGAAGTATGAATAAGGTTTTGTACATTGTATTAATGTTAGTATCCTGGTTATGACTTTATACTATAGTTTCACAAAATATCACCGTTGGGGGGAGCTGGGCAAAGTATACAAGGGCGCTCTGTATTATTTCTTACAGCTGCATGTGAATCTACAAGCTATCGCAATAAGAAATGGTTGGGTTCTATTTGGTACTAAATGCATATGTGAACTCTGTTTTGTAAGCTTTCCGTATCTGAGAAAATAAAACGTTAACGCAAGTAGTATCTACTTGTCACTCTAAATAATCTCCTGCTCCCCCACGGGGCATCTGTCTTCTAAGATGCCCCTCTCCTGAGAGTGTGTCCATCTGACTCCTCTGTTCCCATGGCATAGACTGAATGAAGAGGATCGTGGCAACTTGGAAGCTGTTCCAGTAGAGAGCAGGAGATATTCCCAGGTGCCCAATTCTGTTGGGCAGCACCAAGCACATTACATGGATTTTTTCTCGTTTATTTATTTATTTTTTTACCACAACCTGTGAAATAAGTAGTCTTCTTGTTCCTGTCTTTCACATGAGCAAGCAGAGGAGCAGGATTTGAAAAGTACTCCTACGATCTTCCTCTTTACCATCCTAGGGAATCTGGGTTTTGTCCTTGTTTTTAAAAATTGTGATTACAAAAAATTGTAAAATATACCTCACATAACATTTTGCATCTTAACCATTTTTAAGTGTATAGTTCAGTAGAATATATTTACATAGTTGTGTAAACAGTCTCCAGAAATTACCAAAATTTATCTTGCAAAAATTAGTCTGTACCCACTAAATAACAGTTCCCATTTCTTCTCTCCCAGCCACTGGCGAGCAGCATCAGACTTGATTTGTATGAATTTTACTACTCTGGGTATCTCTCATAATGCATTCATAAAGTATTATTTCACTTAGCATAATATCCTCAAGTTTCACCCATATTGTGGCATATGTCAGAATTTCCATTCTTTCAAAGGCTGATTTAATATTCCCTTGTATGAATACACCACATTTTGTTTTTCCATTCATCTGTTGATGGGCACTTGAGTTGCTTCTGCCTTTTGGGCATTGTGGATAATGCTGTTCTGAACATGTACAGCTATCTCTTTGGGACCCTACTTTCAGTTCTTTTAGATATATCCCCAGAAGTGGGATTGCTGGATCATTGCATTGCCCTCATTTTGAAAACCATATAGACAGCAGCCACATTCCTAGGGATCTCTCTTCTGTAGCTTATTCCATTTGTCCCTCAACTGGAGATGACAAGGTGGGGATTAACAGAGTGTGGTAATGGGTTTAGGTGCAGACGTGGTTTTTGTTTTATTTTGCTTTGTTTTTTAACAGTAACTGCCTCAGAGGTAGGAAGTTAGTGAAAGGCCTAATAGAATTAGATCATGTAGGATTATGTATTTGATTTTAAAAAGTCTTTTAGGAAAAATGTTATTTATAACAACTGTTGGGAATATTTCTGCTCACTGTTTGTGAATGCCTTCTTAAGAAGAAAGCCTTTTCTGTTTTAGGTTAATACAAAAGCTGAACCAGCAGACGATATTGCAAGTTTCCTGTGGCAACTGGCATTGCTTGGCTCTTGCAGCTGGTAATGTAACATTGAAATGTATGCTAATGTTATGTTAATTTGGGAACCGTTTCTCTTCGCATTTGTGTGGGGTGTCATCTACCCGGGCACCTTTAACTCACTGGTTAGGGTCTATGCACTCCTGTTGGACAATGGCATTTCTCAGCCTTTGTGCAGCTCATACGTTTTTCAGGGTGTGGACAGTGAAGAAGGTGGTCATCATTGCTCTCTTGGGGAGGGTGAGAAGGTGGCAGGACTGAACCTCAGTGCTCTTGAACATATGGAAGATTGGTTTTTCTTAGCTATAGTCGCTCTCAAGTGACATTCCACTATCAAGCTCCCAAATTAGTGAAAAGAAGGGAGTTAGGGAAACTTAAGCTGGCAAATAATACCTTATTCCATGTTGGAATAAATTTGAGGGGAAATCTGGACCAGCACGTCGTGCTCGATGCTCCTTGAGATCGTCCAGGTCGAAGCTGGACTCCTGAGCCCTGGGTTTCATGATCTTGGTGTGGTTAGAACTAGTTCAGCTCCTTTACTGGATGTAAGCCTGGTAATTGGCCTATTTACCACTGAATTGACTTAAACATTTAATTTAATTTAATTTAATTTAATTTAATTTTTTCTTTTCTTTGTATAAATGTTAGTAACCTTTGAAGGGCAGTAAGACTCAGTTTACCTCTCTGTTGTAATGGCAAATGGGGTTTTGGTTTTGGCAGTCTTCATAGCATGAAGTGTCTCTGTCCCTTGCCCTCAGGAGGGTTTGGTAGGTTGAGGGGGAGTAACTAACAAATTTTTCTACTGGGTAACTAGATTGTTCTAATGAGGTTATTTTTGTGAATGGAATTTGTATCATGTCTGGTAATACCAGTTATCCTGTTTTTATTTTAGATGGTCAGTTCTTCACATGGGGAAAGAACAGCCATGGGCAGCTGGGCCTGGGGAAGGAGTTCCCCTCCCAAGCCAGCCCACAGAGGGTGAGGTCCCTGGAGGGCATCCCCCTGGCTCAGGTGGCTGCAGGAGGAGCTCACAGCTTTGCCCTGTCTCTCTCAGGAGCAGTTTTTGGCTGGGGGATGAATAATGCAGGGCAGCTGGGGCTCAGTGATGAAGAAGGTAAGTAAACTCTTTATATGTACCTCTTTAGTTCAAACGCACATTCATTTGTTTAAGACATGCTTCTTGAGCATCTGCTGTGTGCTGGCCCCATGTTAGGTTCTGAGGGTACAGCAGTGAACAACACAGGTAATACTGTTGACTTAATGGAGATTGCATGCTAGTGGTAGAAGTGTAGTATGTCAGTTGGGTGTATGTCAGTATGTCAGAGAGGAGAGTTTCCTGTTTTATATAAGGTTTCCAGAGAGGGCCTTTTTGATAAGATGTTTGAGCAGAGCCCCATAGGACGTCAGGTTGGAAAAAAGGGACATGTAGCTATCTGGGCAAAGAATGTTTCGGTCAAAGGAAACAGGGTGTGTAGAGCATCTAACATGGGAAGATAGGTGGTGTATTCAAGAGTGGAATGAGTGAGGGGAAGAGCAGCAGAGCTGGAGGTCAGAGAGGTAGTGTAGGCCCAATGATGTAGGGCCATGGAAGGCAAAGGGAAGAGTTTGGCTTCCTTCAGTGAAAGGGGAAGACACCGAATGTTTTGAGGAGAAGAACGATCCAATTGAACTTTGGCTAGCGCAGGCCCCGGGGAGGCTGAAAGACCGTTTGGAGGCAGTGGGAATAAAGTTGGATTTGAATATACTGTGGTGGTGGGGCCACTTGGTTTTGCTCTTTGTTGGGTGTGTGGTTGAAGTAAAGACAGGAAAAGTGGAAGGATGAAGTTGCCATTTATGGAATGAGGGAAACTGTGTGTGTGTTGGGGGTGGTGAGTGGACAGTGTTGGGGAGTGTGGGGAACCCCGAGTTAGGTTGTAGATGTATCAAAAGTGAGATGTCTGTTAGATATCCAAGCGGATGTGCAGGCAGGAAGCTGAATGTGTGGGTCAGGAATCCAGGGGGACCCAAAATTCATGCTAAGATAATTGTGTATATTTCATCTCAAAGACAAATAGTAGTGGAATTCTGATTTTTCTCTTATTTTAGATCGAGAGTCTCCTTGCCACGTGAAACTCTTACGAACGCAAAAAGTCGTCTATATCAGTTGTGGAGAAGAACACACGGCAGTCCTCACAAAGGTAGGGGACTCAGAGTGTTTTGGTTTGTTCTGTGATGCGTTGGTGTTAGGTATGGCACAGATGATGGTCATTACTTGATTAGTTTTGACAGTGTCTTTTAGAGTAGTGATGGTGTTTAAAAATAGTTCACTATAACCTTAAAATATAGTATATAGCAACATTCTGTGTTCCTTTAAAACAATTTAAATATGTGAAAAATACAGAGCAATGACTTAATGTCTTAAAATTATCAACCTCTTTTTTCTAAACTGTCATGTGCAGAGAGAATGGAAATTTATTTTTATGTTGAACAAATACTGTTATAGATTCACTTCAATGAAATGCCTTAGCATTCGTTCAAGTACAGCTGTTAAAAACATAGCTAGCTTACCCAGGAGTTTGTGGAGCATAGAATTTCTCATGTACGAACGATTGTGCAAAATCATCTCCTTTCGCCTAGCTCTGTTTCTCCTCATTCTGTTCTGCTTCTCAGCACATCACTGTGCTTCTAAACAACCTTCAGAATTTACAGATGGTACGTGGTCCCTTGAGCAGTGCTGTCTTTGTTCCATAAACATGTAGTCTTAATTTCTTTTTTTTATTATTTTTCTACTTACTGAACATTCCAGAGAGGGCATTTTGCTGAAGGATCAAGTGAAGGTCGTGTTCTTGTACAGACTGTGTGATACAAGTCTCGCATATAGGGGCTTTTGGAGGAGTGTACTCAAACTCAGAGATACAATGCGGTCATTGCCATGTTTGTTCCTTGTTAGAGTGGAGGTGTGTTTACCTTTGGTGCCGGTTCCTGTGGGCAACTCGGACATGATTCCATGAATGATGAGGTTAATCCAAGAAGAGTTCTGGAGCTGATGGGCAGTGAAGTAACGCAGATTGCTTGTGGCAGGTGAGTGCCCTGGAGAGCTTCCTAGTGTCTGTAAGACCTAGAAATGAAGCTTGTCTTTGTAGTGACAGAGTGTGTGGTTAGACCCAATCACTAGCATTTTAAAAAAAGATTTTATTTAGGAGGGAGAGAGAGAGAGAATGAGCAGGGGGAAGGGCAGAGGGAGAAGCAGGCTCCCCGCTGAGCAGGGAGCCCGAGGTGGGGCTCCATCCCAGGACCCCAGGATCACGACCTAAGCTGAAGGCACTAAGTCACCCAGGTGCCCCTCTATCCACTAGCAATTTAAGAGATCTTAACTGCATACACAGGAACGTTTAGAGAAAGTCTGATCTGAGCAGAGTGTGGCAAGGACAGGTTTTAGATGAGTGGAGCAAGATGGGGACGTGAGACTAGCAGAATGGGAAGAAGACCACGAAGAAAGGAAAGTGAGAGAGCCTCAAAGAACTTTTTGGAAATTTTGCCTGGTCTACCCTGCTTCTTCCCTGTCATCTCAAAGGCCTAATGCAGCAGGCCCTTCAGCCTTTTCCAAGTCTTGCCATCCTCCATATTGCCTAGAGTCTCAGAGATTATGGAGAGCCAGGCGCTACAAAAACAGTCACAAGTCAGTGTGGGGTGGGATTTCTAGGGGGCACCCGTAGGCATTGCTGTGCTCACATGTGGGGGTTAAAAGTCAGTCTGAATGTATATCCCTAGCAGTAGAAACTATGCTGATAAGGGAATTTACTTTTCCCCAGACAACACACCCTAGCCTTCGTGCCTTCTTCTGGACTCATCTATGCATTTGGTTGTGGAGCAAGAGGTCAATTAGGAACGGGACACACTTGTAATGTTAAGTGCCCATCCCCTGTGAAAGGTTACTGGGCTGCTCATAGTGGCCAGCTTTCAGCCAGAGCCGGTAAGAGTGATTTTCATTGGAATGTAATGGTATTTTAAATGATAACAAAGAATTGTTTATAGAACACATATCTATATTTTACCTTGGAGTCTTCTGGAGGAAATGAGTATGAGATCTTTTCTTTTAACATTGATCAACAATTATTTGAGTAGTCACTACACATGAGGTTCTATAATTGACATCCTAGAGATCTCAATTGAGATTAAGCAAAAAAAAAAAAAAATGTTATTTTGGCCTTAAGGACCTTGGAAGTGGTGTATAAATTTTATTTATTATTATTGCTGATAATGGAAGTTAATGTTTTTTGAATGCTTAACCAAGCTCCATTACTTATGCTAAGCACTGAAAACAACCTTAAGAATTAGTGGTTATTATTTCTATGTTGAAGATGAGGAAACTGAGTCTTAAGGAGGTTAAGTAACTTGCCCAACATCACATAGATTCTGGGGGCAGGAATTAAACCCAGGTCTGCCTCATTCTAGAGCCTGTGCTCTTAATGCTTGTGCTGTGTTACTTTCCCTTTACTTTTGCTATTCTGATCATAACATGACATGATTTCTTTTTATGCCATTGTTTTCTTCTCTTAAAAAATAGTTAAATAACACGTGTCCATTTCATTGGAAATCAGAATAAGGAAGTCAGTCACTCAGTATAAATGACTTGAAATAATAAATCCAGCTGCTGACAACAAGCTGGAGAGTCATTAAAAAGAAGTAATTTAATAATAATCTTGATTTTGAAGACTATAAAGTGACTTATGGCTTGAGTAGGATTTTTTTTTTTAAACAATAACTACCATAAATTTCCTGCTGGATTGTAAGAAACTTAAATGCAGGGACTGAGTCTTCTTTGTAAATCTGGCATACAGCACAAGGCCTGGCACAGACTTCTCAGTCAAGAAAGATTTATGGAATGTATATCTGAGCATCTAAAAATGTAGTGGAACTTAAAATATAAAATAAATAAGGTTTGGTTTTGATGATGTTCAAGAATGGCTAGGTGTCCTCTTCTCTGTAATTTGTGAATTTCTTTTATGCCAAGGCATTACAGACATGCCAGGAATGCACGTATGTGAGAAATACAGCAATTTCATAAACTCAGGTGTTGTACAGGTTAATTTGAAATCACAAATTTTTGAAGTTTAATTAGAACCTAACTTATGTGATCATAAATTTGTGTTTGGATGTTTGCCAACATGATTCTATAACATAAGTAGGTAAATTTCAATTCATTATGTACATGCTGTGGTTTTAGGACCCTTCATGGTAATGTGGGAGCACAGAGGAAGGCATCAAGGAGTATTCCGGTTAGAGGAAGTTTGAGCTGTGTCTGATTTGGAGTTAGCCAGGTAGAGGACTGTGAGGGAGTGGGCAGTGGTGAGTACCACAGAATCACACGATTGCAGGAGCACTGTCGCAGCTGTGCTCTAGGAGGCGCCCTTGTGGAAAGTCCAGTGTGCACTGGGGGTGGTGGAAGGAAAAGCTGCACAGACAGGGAGTCGTGTGGTATATTCGGAATGAAAGCAATGTGGTGGGATTGGAGGGTCACCGTGGATACAGCATGATGGGAGATAACGCAGGGAGTAGGAAACGAGGTCCTTATATGACAAGCCGCATCCTAAGGGGCTAAAGCACACTACACTTGGATGTTGAATTATTTCTTAGGCACGTTACTGGTGATATTAGTGACTGTTTTAAATTTCACATCAGTGGCTGGAAAGATTAAAAAGAAAAATGGAAACCACCTCAGGGTTAGCTGGCAGTTGGGGAGGGGGCGGGGGTAGAGTCGGAGGGGAGGATACCATTTTGTACTTTTATTTTTAATGGAAGTAGAAACAGTTTGGGCACAGAACCAGGAGAGAAGGTTTCTTCTCTGACATAAATAAAATGGATGGGAAACCAGTCTGAAGCATATTTTGGAATATTAGAAAAGGGGATCAAGGAAAAAGCTTAGTTATTGAAAAATATGGTGTTGAAATTTTTTTTGACAGATCGCTTTAAATATCATATTGTTAAGCAGATCTTCTCTGGAGGAGACCAAACTTTTGTACTTTGCTCCAAATATGAGGTAAAAAATTCTTTCGACTATTATTTTGGGGGTGGAATAATGATGAACCAGTATTTATTTTAATAAATAATAACATGAGAGCAATATGACTCTTTGTTTCTACCAGCTTTATCTTATTAAGGTAAGCCTACTGAGCCTTGAAGACATTCTCCATTTTACTTCCTTGAAGTGCCAGTAATTTTTCTGGTATATTCATCATAGAATATATGATTCTATTTAATTCATAATTTAATTATTTTTCTAATTCATAATTTATAATTTATTCTAATTCATAATTTAAAATTATTTGTTTATGTCTACATTTGTTCCAAAAGATATTTAAGGAGGCCTAGAGAATTTGTACTTACTTTGGCATAATTTGACGTTCCCTTTCTTCCTCATTAGGTAGCAACAAATGCTGGGTACTTGAGAACTTACTGGGTTTGTTTGATGTGACAGAGTATATACTAAATATAAAAGAGATGACACAATATTCAAATATCCTTTATTATTTATCATCTGTTCATAGCACCACACTAAAATTTCACATTGTCTCCTGCGTCATTGTAGTGGCTAAGTCAGGAAGAATGATGTTCTGGTATCTTTCAGGGTTGAAAGTAGAGGAGAATATGGTCCAGGTGTTTGTGACAGAGCTGTAATCCCTTCCCTCCTCCTGGACAAGGGAAATCATTCTGAAACCTGGGACACAGAATTGTTTTCTTTTTTTCTTTTTTTTTATAATAATTTTTTATTATGTTATGTTATTCACCATACAGTATATCCTTAGTTTTTGATGTAATGTTCCATGATTCATTATTTGCGTATAACACCCAGTGCACCATGCAATATGTGCCCTCCTTAATACCCATCACCGGCCTATCCCAGTCCCCCAATCCCCTCCCCTCTGAAGCCCTCAGTTTGTTTCCCAGAGTCCATAGTCTTTCATGGTTCATTCCCCCTTCTGTTTACCCCCCCTTCATTCTTCCCTTCCTTCTCCTACCAATCTTCCTGCTATTTCTTATGTTCCATAAATGAGTGAAACCATATGATAATTGTCTTTCTCTGCTTGACTTATTTCACTTAGCATAATCTCCTCCAGTCCCGCCCTCCACTCCCTTCCTTGCTTTTGTGCTTCCCCACACCACCCCTCCCCTCCCTCTTCTTCCCCTCCCTTCCCTTTCTCTCCCCACCGCCTCGCCCACTCACTTTTACTCAACCAGCAGGTAGGGAGGACCAACCATATATGGCACATGGGTCCTTACCCTCTTGCGGAAGGGCAGGGAAGGGCTGTTCGTGGTGATAGAGGAATCAGAATTGGTTGGGAAGAAAATAGGAGCTATAGGGACAAGGGGCCCCCCTGGGTCCTGGAAATTCTCCCCATTCGTCTGATACTCTGCCATCTTTAAATACACAATGTACTTGCCTTCTAGTCAGTGTGATTCCGTGATTTGGTAGAAGAGGTTGTGCTGGAGCTGGAGGCTGCAGGCTGGACAGTGGAAACTGACAACTAGATATTTTCCAGGTCAGGAGCCTGGAAAAGGTTCTGTTTAGTGCTGCCATCTGGGGAGATTTGGAACTGCTGCTTGAGACCTATTTTAGGCCCATCTTCAGTGCTTCACAGAGAAATCTTGAGGAAAACCAAGATTATTTTTCCTTTCTTCAAAACGCCAGTGAAGTGAGATATAAAAAGCGCTGGATCTCCGCAGGATAGTAACTTTTTGTCCATAAGTAGAGTTTGAAGTTTTCATTTCCCTAAGAAGTTGACTTGAATAATATTATCCAGTTTTAATTTTTCTGTGAAAGCCAATGTAAAACTCAGTTTTGCTAGTTTTATAAATATGGTGTCTGATCTAGGTGGTTGGATTCGCAATTTATTGTAGTTAGCACTGTTGGGACTGGAAAACAGAACATTGATGAAAGGGATATAGAATAATGTCAGAGAACTAGGGCAGTTAAACACGTGGTGAGAGTGCCATGCATTAAAAATGTAAGATAACAAAAAGGAAACTAAAAACAGACCCTCACTTAGGAAGGTATTGCTCTTTCTCTTTAAACCTAAAGCCAGTACGTGTTTATTTATGCCGTTAAGCAGAGATATTTGTTTAGATACAGAGACTGATCAAATCATGTGCTTACCCCGTTAGCATAACACTTGAAGAATCACTTAAGGACCTAAGAGAAAGCATCTGTATTGTGACAGGCTCCATTTTTGTAAATGCAACTCATTCAACTAATGCCAGGTCTGAGGTAGAAGAAGGGAGGAGGGGAGTTGTGTACAGATACGGCTTTGCTACACTGGATTCCACGTGTTGGCAATTTAGTGAGTGCAAAGCATAGCCCCCCCTTTTCCTTTCATGTTGTTTGCTGGATAGGATTGAAGAGGGACTGTGGTTGTGATGTTAGGGGTGTGTGTGTGTGTGTGTGTGTGTGTGTGTGTGTGTGTTTGCATGCACATGCCTGCGAGCCTACTAGGTGACATAATTCTCTTTTTCCCCAACAGTTATTCTCAACCTTGGTTGCCCATTGAAATCACCTAGGGGCTTTAAAAAAAAAAAAACCACTGATGTCTCTAGAGATTCCGATTTAATTGGTGAAGATTTTGAAAGCTCTGGTGATCCAAATTTGGGAAACAACTGACCCTAGATCCAAAAAAAAAAAAAAATGTTTTTGGCCTGTATATAATTAGAAGGCATGGAAAATTGGTAACTTTTCTTGGATCTTTAAGTGATTCTGAGGTTGTACTTCATTCAAGTCACCTGTAGTTTATTGGACATACGAGGAAGAATGAGAAAACAGTTCCATGTTTATATTTTGTTGTAAGTATGTGTTAGAGTCTGTTCAGCTACCCCTGTGAGTGGAGAGAGTAATGAAAATGTAAAGTGGTTTTAAGACCAGGGTGAAGAGGCAGGCTTGCTTGTATGTGCTCAGGTGTCCGCTTTGTCCTGTGATTTTCCTGTGTCACTCAAGATGACTTTTGTTCTCTCATAAATGTCTGTGGCCATTTTAGTAAAGTAATGATCAAGACCTATTGGCAAGCATCTCCAATTTGTTATTTGTTACATGCCCCCTTCCTTTCCGCTTATTATGATATCTTAACTCGCAACTATGGGGAAGTAACCAAGAACATTTACTTTGGAAGTTGTGTTTTTGTGTGTCAGTACAAAGGAGGAAAAAACAATCATCTTATGAATTGATGGATGAATGGTTTAATATAATTTTTTCTCTCTTTTCTAATGACAATTATAGGGGGTATAAAGCACTTTCAACTTTTTCTTAGTTCTAGATCAAAACAGGATTTGGGAAGTATCAGTTGAATAAGATACATTTTAGAAGATAAAAGTGCTTATATTTTTTTTAGCTCTCTCTGAATAAAGAAAGGATGTATAACGTTGTGCAGCTTTGGGAATTTTCAAGGCCATTATTGGTATGTCCTTTCTGCCACCTTTCTTAAAAATGTGTAACTATATACATGGAACGAGAAATTAAGAGGCATTAAGTTTTCATAGATTGTTTGCAATATACACTATAACTGAATTTTTTTAAATCTGTTTTGTCAGAGTTGGGTGAATAGTTAATGGCAAACGATTAATACCTTAAAAGCCTTGATGTTACAGTGATTCAAAGCAGAGGGGGAAGACGTGTGGAAAAGCCATATTGGGGTTGTTTCTCTGGTGAACAGTCTGCAACTGAGATTTATGTTGAGAAAGCTGTTTGGGGTAGCATGCTCTAGAAGGGCGTCTATTTAGGGATGAAGCAGGCAGGGTTGGGCAGGGGGAAAAACTGTGGGTCAGTGTAACGGAGGCCTCAGCCAATGTCCTTGGGAGCTCTGAAGTTGGGACAGCTCTTCACCAGTCCTGGGTGGAGGCAAGGGGGCATACCTCTCCCTGCTACCGGATGTTGAAGGGGTGAACCCATAGCCCCGGAAATTCCAGAGAGCAGCCCAGCTGGGAGCTTTCAGGAGCTGACACTTAGCAGCTGAGGGAGTGAAGAGGGGGATGTGGGCAGTGCACCCCAGCTCCTGTGAAACCCAAAATGGAGAATATGTTAGCAGAAAGAGAAAAGTTCTATCGTACGTAATTTCTCTTTTTTACTGTTCTGTTTAATCCTCCAGAATTCTTCCCCTGCTGTTGACTTCAGGACGATGAACCAAGCACATTACACCAGTTTAATAAATGATGAAACCATAGCAGTTTGGAGACAAAAACTCTCAGAACACAACAATGCAAATACAATCAAGTATGTGGCTGCTTGTTTTCATCTTATTTTTTCCAGAGTGTATTGGAATGTTCTAGCTTAGTGATTTTCCTTACTTCCATATTGAGGTTGTAAATATACACGGAGTGTTTTATTTTAGGGAATTATTTTTTTTTTTGGTACATATTTCTTGAGGATTTGGTGTCCTTAGCCACAGATAACATAATAGGTTGTTTCCCCCATTCTCTCAGAGTGTGTCCTTTAAACTTCCTTGTTCAGATTTTAAAAATCCTACCGATGAAGGAATGAGTTGGCCTTTCTGCTAAAAAAAACACTCAGTATTACGGTGGTTTACCTCCAAGAGTTTCTTCATATGCATATCCCAAAGCATCCCAAAAGTAAGATGGCTGTTATCTTACCTAATCTTGAAAAATTTCTAGCAGTTTCACATTCAAAATGATAAGCTGAGTTGGTAATTTAATGTCAGGTTGAGAAAATAAAGTAAAAAGGCTTGAGGCCTTTTATCAAGTTTATTTTAAAGGAGAATTTTGTCCTGCACATTTTTATGCATTTTCATTGACTTTCCTTAGCATTTCCATTTTTCTGCAGAATCTAATATTTGGGAATGAGTGAATCACACTCTGTGTCCTCACTGTTATATACTGAAATGCCTATAATACATCTTGCTTTATGACATAGATTATAGTACGGCAAATGGCCAGGGCCCTAAACTTTGGGGTGCAACAGGGGATCATTGGGAATGCCTTCCAGCAGCTCATGTCCTCAGAATTTCTCTAACCTTAGGTGGCTGTAATGGAGAATTCGGGCTGGGAGGATGTAGGGGTGAGAGAAGGGGACTAAGACTCATCGTGGGAGGGGTGGGTGGCTTTCCCTTTGGTGGGGCCTTGACAGTTTAACCATTCTCTGTTTTCTTATTTATAGAATGAGGGGATGGAAGAAATGATCTCTTGAGAACTTTTTTTTTTTTTTTTTAAAGATTTTATTTATTTGACATAGAGAGACCCAGTGAGAAAGGGAACACAAGCAGGGGGAGTGGGAGAGGAAGAAGCAGGCTTCCCGCTGAGCAGGGAACCCAATGTGGCGCTTGATCCCAGGACCCTGGGATCATGACCTGAGCCGAAGGCAGGCACTTAACGACTGAGCCACCCAGGCACCCTTCTAGAGAACTTTCTTGACCCAGATTCTAGCATTACCAGAAGTTACTGCGACCCCCTCCTTAACCACGTTTTTGTTGTATTCCTTTCCTTTTCCATATACTAACTGAGAGGGTCCAGGACTGTTCACACACGCTTTCTTTCTGGGTCCTCAGAAACTAGCTGTTTTCCCAGAACCTCTGTTATCCAGGTAATAGGAGTAAACACTCATTTCACTTATTTTTAGTTTCTTTTTCAGACAGGAAACACAATAGAAGAAAATGGTTGTTCATTTATTATTTTGCAAAGACAATTTCTGTGTTTGGGACATAATAGCTCAGCTTTTCTTTTGTGATTATATGTTTGGAGATGAGCTGGGAGTATTTTAGATGGTTGGTGGTAGAGGAATGTTCAAGATCATCATCAGGTACAAGAGTTGTTCTTTCAGTAGCTTTGGTACTTTTGATTTTAACATGACTTATGGAAAATTTAAGTACTTATCCATTTTGGGACACAATGTTTCTCCACAGCAAATGTATATTTTCTAAGAATTCATCTGGGTAAGAAAGCTGCTATTAATGAAATCCTGGAATAGATGACTAACCTGTTGTTGAGGCTTGAATAACCATTTCTTTGTAATTATTAAAGGCTTGCCTACCTTTTTCTTTCTGAGCAGTGGTGTTGTGCAGATCTTATCTTCTGCAGCGTGTTGGAATGGAAGTTTTCTTGAAAAAAAGTAAGTGATTTAGAATCTTAAAAAAATACCCGCATGTGATGCAAGTACTTAGTCAGCAGAAGCTGTGAAAGACTTCTGTTCTCTTTGATGGTGGTTGGCCTTAATTCAGTGGATAAGCTGATGATTTGTGCAAAAATTGGAATGCCTAATAATGATGAATGGGAGGATGTCAGGAAGGGCAATGCTGATTCATTCCTGGTTGGCAAGGAGCAGATTAGGAAAGAGAGAGACCATCCCAGAAAGAGTTGATGTAATCAATAGTAAGATTTCTTAGGGTATTCTAAAATGTTACCCCAACATGTATACTGTATTTGTTTTTAAATTCTTAATTCTTTAAGTAGTCTCCTCAGTTTCATTGGTTTGTTTTCCCATAGGCTTTTCTTTTCTCAAAAAGAGTGAGCTTAGGGGGACATTCCAAGGAAGCTTCAGGAGACCCTTGGACTTAGGTCTAGCTCAGCTCACCAGGAAATTACATTTGGGCTGAATTTCCAGGTAGTAAATAGTGTTTCTTTGCTTGGCCTTACCCCTTCTGCAAATATGCCCCCCCCCCAGGAACCTCATGCAGCAGAAGGCTCTTGTCATGGGTTTTGATCTGTGGTGATCCATCTCTCATTCCTTTTTTTGCCAGTGATCGGGTGAATGAAATCCCAAGAAGATTTAGAATTCAGTTCTGTGTGTGAATCCCACTCCCTCCCCCACCAAAAATTTATGTCCCTAACTGGATTGCAAGAGGTCACTTCAGAAACGCTCTTCAGTTACAGCTAGAGATTGCCAAGTCATTTACTTGTATCATTAGGGTAGCTGAAATGAGCTCATCCAGTTTATTCCAGATTTAATATTTAGCCTTTTTCCTCCAGGAAAAAGTATTCTGGATTGTGGTCTTTTAGGACAGTGGTTTTCAGCCAAGCTGATTTATCTTCCGAGGGGACATTTAGCAATGACATTTTTTGGTTGTTCCAATGGGGGGCAGGTACCACTGGCATCTAGTGGGTAAAGACCAAGGATGCTGTGAAGCACCTCTCAATCCTATCTACCCAACAAAGAATTATTTGGCCCCAAAGTCAATAGCACCAAGGCTGAGAAGCCTTGTTCTAGAAGGATAGGTTTTTATGAAGGTTTGAAGGGCCAGATTTGTTAGGTTATTCATCTTTAGTTTCATAAATTCCATAGAGATGTGGGTAAAGCCTTTTTTTTTTTTTTTAAACTGACAACTGCTATTTCAGGACTCCTGCTTATATGTAGCTAATGCAGAATGCCTCACAGGAAACAGTTAAAGTGAAGACCACTGTTACAAAGCATAGATACATTTAGATAAAATATTTTGTTTTTTCTTAACAGCATGGCAGAAAATACCTCTAAGCATACGGAAGGTTACATAAAGGACACCAGAATTAATTTCTGTGTTTGGGGTAGATTTATTTTTAGAGTAATAACAACAAAAGACCCAACAAACAAAGCCCAAGCATCTCTTTATTTGACCATTTAGGTTTCAATACATATAATTATGATTTTTTTTTAATGTTAGAAACTCTACTTATGTTTTTATAAATTACAACATTGCTGTCAGATGGTGTTAAAGCTATCTGAATGTGTCCATTACTCATAAGTGGTAGCCTGTTTTGCAAATAGAGCGTTCTTTTGTAATTAATAGATGTGGTAACATTCAAGAGTAGGAATTTAAAAGAGATATTCTCTAAGTCCCTAAAAGGCTAATATTTTATTTAAGGGTAGGAAAAATGATTAGTTGCTAGGAAGTTAAAAACAGTAGCAGTGAAATTAGTCCTTGGGTGTATGTAATTGTATCCCTTGTGTAAACTTAGACATTAACTTTGTTGTAGATCTGATTTTTTAAAAAAAAAGTTATTAGGAAAGCTTGAAATGAGTTTGTGCTCCCTGCCGTTTGTTGATGAGCCGGCCAGTTTACACAGAGCATGTGTTCTGCCCCTTGGCACGGCTCTGCATCTAGGTCAGCGTACTGCAGTTACGGAAGAAGGCAAAAGTACGAGAGTAAATCAGGGAAAGGATGCTCTGCTTATAAGTTTCAGGATAGCCTCAAACTGAAATGATGATCCTTGCTTGTACTTTGAATTGAAGGTAAAAAACTCTTGAAAATTTTAAGATCATCTTGAAGAAGGGGTTCTAGAGCTGGATTCTGTTGGGCTTTCTTGAAGTGAAGTGTTTTTATGCGGCTTGTCTGCTAGGTCAACTTTAAACCTGATCAGTAGGACAGACTATTTCGTTTCCCTTTTCTAATTCCTATCAGAGTAGTGTTTGCTTTGTTTTTCTTTTATTATACATTTTTAACATTTTTGTTTAGAATCGATGAACATTTTAAAACAAGTCCCAAAATCCCTGGGATTGACCTGAACTCAACGAGAGTGTTATTTGAGAAGTTGATGAGCTCTCAGCACTCCATGATTCTAGAACAGGTAAGTTCTTTACATTTACAGAGTATATTTTTAAAAATGCATTTTTGCACTGGACTAATTCATCTTTCAAGAGAAACAAGAGAGTAAGATAAGAAGGCAAAAAATCTTGTATTAATCTTAACTCTAAAATATTCACTTTGGGAATTTGACCTACCTTTAACTTTCTTCTTAGATTAAGTCTTTCTAAGGAAATGCCCTTCCAGGGTAAGGTCTGCATGGGTGGGGATCTTTGGCTTTTCATTCCACTGATGTATTTCCTGAGCGCCCCCTGGGCCTGGCTCACGGTTGGCTCTCAGTGCATACTGTGTGAATGGGAGTTGAGAGTCTATCGCATAGCTTATGAATTAGATCTCACACATGTTAGAATTTCACAGTATTGTTTTCTCTCATACAGATCTTGAACAGCTTTGAAAGTTGCCTGATTCCTCAGTTGTCGAGTTCACCACCAGATGTTGAAGCCATGAGAATCTATTTAATACTACCCGAGTTCCCCCTGCTCCAGGATTCCAAGTATTACATAACGTTGACTATTCCCCTGGCCATGGCCATTCTGCGGCTGGATACAAACCCCAGCAAAGTATTAGGTGAATTTGCGAAACTCAGTACCAGTGGTTTTGTAGTTTTTACTGGTGTGACCACTGGCTCTCAGTGGGCTGATAGTCCGAGAATCTGTTTGATGCCATTTAATATGCTTAACATTCAAATCTTACCTTTCTTTGCTGCTGTCGTCTAACTGGCCATATTTGCATGATGAGCAAATCAAACCATTATTTAGGTTATTTGAAATGATTCATGCCGGACTAATCTTGATTTTTAAATATTCACAAGGTTAGATTATCCAACTTTACTTTTTTCACCTCCTACATTTGCTAGTAGTTAATAGCGCCTCAAAAATTAGTGTCCATCTGTTGCTCTTTCTCCTATACCTAATTTTAGGGGGTGGGAGTGATATGAACAGTTTGGTGTGATGCACAGGTCTCCAAAAGAGGAGAGGAAGAAAATGACCCAGTGGAGACTTACCAAATGTTTGTTCTGTTTTTCTTTTTTAGGACAATTGAGTCCACACTGATTTTTGCAGGCCACGGACACTTTGCTGAGATAAGAACCTTCCGTTCCTCAGTGAATTGGAGAGTGTCTCTCATGGGAGTAGCGCCTGAGATGTTTTTATTAATCAAGTGCAGAAAGTCTGTCACCTGGCTTTTCCCTTTTTTTTTTCCTGGTAAATTGTTTTTTAGGTGTTCATTGCAACTCAGTAACTTCTGCGTTCCATTGGGACTGGGATGTTACTGGAGTGTGTCTCCCCATGAGTAGAGAGACCTGTGTTCCTGAGGATGGAATCCGGGCTTTTCCATATTGCTTCCACCTTTGCAGAAGATATAAAAACCGAAATAATAATGAACGCACTAGAAATATGTTAGTCCTTCATTTTGCTTTTTTAAGATCAAAGCCCTTTGGGGCATATTTTTTCAGGTGTTCTAGTAGACTATGAGGTAGAGAGATGGCAGTCTCCGAAGGAGTATTACCTCACATTAAAGTTTTGCGTTTTTATTTTTATTTTTTCCAGGTAGGACTTCACAACGAGATCAGAGTTGTTCAGTTTTACACTTTGTTTTTAACTTCTAATTAAAGAAATTTAAATTTAAAAGAATATCCCAAAGTACAGAAAACACTCCAGGTACCCATTCACACAGAGATTCATGATTATCGATATTTTGCCCTTTCAGTTTTCTACGTTCCCCCTACCAGCACCTTTTTATTTTTTGCTGAAATATTTTTTAAAAATCATAGACATCATATCATTTCGTACTTTATTTCAGTATGGCTGAATTTACTTCTGACAATGTAGAAACCAATGCTATAGCCTTCTTGTCTGGTTATGAGAAAGCATAGTTTGGGGAGAAACAGAAATAGTAGTTTTCAACTAATGCTGCCTCTTGAAGGGAAGGCCTGGTTGCCATACTGGTGCTGTTTTCAGGGGCCTGTGGTCCTTTGCATCCCTGGTTCAGGAAGTAGGTGGGGACTGAGGCAGGGGCAGTGAGGATGAGGATGTCTGAATGCTCCTGCCCACAGCAGGTGCCTTGGCGTCTTGTCCTTACGGACCTTTGGAATTGACTTTTTAGCTTAGCTTTCTGAATGAGTCTTGGAGGAAAAAAAATCAGATCGAGCATTACAAAAAAAGCTCTAGGGGTTCTTGTGCAGCTCCCGCTCTCTCCAGAAATGCTTTAATGGATTCTTTTTCAAGTCAGTTTTGGGAAACTGTATTTTAGACTAATGTTCATTTTCTAGCCGGAGCAGTTTTTAGCTGGTAGGCAGAAGACATAAATACTTGATCAGGGATACATGTTGAAATATATCTTTTCTTTCTTTCTAAAGATAACTGGTGGTCTCAGGTATGCCCAAAATATTTCATGAAGCTCGTAAACCTCTATAAAGGTGCAGTCGTTTATCTACTGAGAGGAAGAAAGACATTCTTAATTCCTGTACTGTTTAACAATTATGTGACAGCAGCTCTCAAGCTCCTGGAGAAGTTATATAAGGTGAGCAGAGAGGAGCCAGTGGGGAGAGGGTGAATAGATGGTAGGCTCAAATGTCCTACTGAGGTTGTCCATCGGAAGCCCTTTTTCACTTGTCTTGGTTTTAATTTTCCTTATTTTGTTCTTCATCAGGTAAATCTCAAAGTGAAGCATGTGGAATATGATACATTTTACATTCCTGAGATTTCCAATCTTGTGGACATTCAGGAAGACTACCTCATGTGGTTCTTGCATCAAGCAGGCATGGTAAGAATTCACGTAAAGCAGATCTTAAAGATTTATTCTTTTCTCAGAGTACAAATAAGGACAAGAAGAGCACATCTGAGCCCCACATTTATCCTTGACTTCGGTGTTAATGTCACAATGTTTTGGCTGGCTTTGCATTCTTGGAACTTGGAAGTGCTCTGAGAAATCATAATGGTCAGTAAGGAGTCATAAATGGGTAGTCAGCCAGAATGGTGCAAATCTTAATTAGTTGCCAACATTTTAAAAATCAAGGTATCTAAAGTAGTCACAGTTGCAGAAGCAGAAAGTAGAGTAGTGGTTGCTGGGGCCTGAGGGAAGGGAAAGGGGGAGTTGTTTAGTAGTTACAGAACTTCAGTTTTGCAAGATGAAAAAGTTCTGGAGATCTGCCGTATAATAATGTAAATACAGTTAACACTACTGAATTGTACACCTAAAAATGGTAAAGATGGCAAACTTTATGTTACGTGTCTTTTACCACAAAAAAGGGCAAGATACATAAAATGAATTTTTAGCTTTTCTTGAAACTTGGAATATCTGGCAACATAACCTGTCCTCCCAGATGGTGCCGATTGGCTGGAGTTCAATAGTGTCTCTTTAGACGAGGCTTCTGTGTGCCACAGTCCCCACTGCCACTTGATTTTGACATCAAGGAAAGGATCATTGGCTAATTACCATCTTCTAATAGCTAGCTTACTTCAGTTTCTTATGTTGGCACCTGAACCCTATAGGCCACCTCTGATTTGGGATTATGGGTGTGACGATGTCACCTCTCCCTGACCTAGCTGTCACGGTATGTTAGATAGCCCATCCAAGGGGATTCGGACTCCTGCCTGCCACCATGACTTGGCAAGAAGTGCTATCTCTGCAGGAGTTTTTAGGACCTCCCCTCTGTGGAGTATGTGTCAATTCGAGTTATGTCAGAAAACAGAATGCTGATTTGGTTTGTGTATTTAGTGAAGTCACGTGCGGCACGTACATTCGATGTGAGTCCTTGCCAGTGTAACAGATTTATCACCAACATTGAGGCAGTATTTTCCCTGTAACGTTCTTGGAGGTCAGTAGCAGTCTCTAATAGCAAGGGGTGTAGATAGGTTTATTTAACTTAGAAGGTTATTTGCTTTGTCAAATAGTAGATGATCAGTGCTAGATGTAATAATGGTTTTTTTAAAATTTAAATTCAATTAATTAACAGATAATGTGTTATTTGTCTCAGAGTTAGAGGTCTGTGATTCATCAGTCTTATATAATACCCAGTGCTCATTACAACACATACCTTCCCCGGTGTCCATCACCCAGTTACGTGTTTTTAATAAGCTTTATGGTAATCTCGAAAAAACAAAATACTCTTCAATAAAAATGGGTTCAAGTCTTCTAAATGGGTTTACATGGAAAATTTAACATGCAAGCTAGCAATGAACTCTGCTTTCACCTGCTAATTTAGAAATTGGAAAAAGAAGCTTTTCTGTTTTATCAGCGCATGAGTAACTAGTCCTGGGATAATAAAATGTTAAGAGCTGAAGTTAGCTTTATGAATTGTTTAGGCTGTTTTGTTTCTAGGTGAGGAATTGGAGGCCCACAGAAGTTAAATAATTTTTCCAATTATTTAAGCAATTTAGTTAGCTTCATAAAAGCAATTCTTCTGACTTTGAATCTACCCTTTCTGTGACTAGATGCTGAATAAAATACTTCTTTAATGAATCCTAAGTCTTTTTGCCACTGAGAAAGAAGTTGCTGGTGTTAGAGATGTAGTTTATCATGATTGCGGTCTGTGAATGGCGGTACTCAAGTGAGCAGCTTCGGCTTTCTTTTAGATTTCACATGGAAGTGACACCATAGAGTGTTTGTCTTTCTCTTTTTGGCTCATTTCACTTGGCATAGTGCCCTTCAGGTTCATGTTGTTGCAAATGGAAGGATTGCCGCCTTTTTTTTTTTTATGGCTGAATAATATTCCTGTGTGTGTGCATGCGTGTGCATGTGTGTGCGTGTGTGCGTGTGGCTTTGCACGTCAAATGTTTTAGCGTGGTAGTAGCCAAGGCAGTCTAGCATATAGTTCAGAGCACACACTCTAGTCAAAAAGAACTGGGTTCAGATCTCAGTGGTGGCCTACTACCTATGTGGCCTTAGGCAAGTTACTTAATATCTATAGTCCTGGTGTCCTTATTTGTAAATGAGTATTATGACAGTATTATGAGAAGTAGATGGGAGAAAGTACGGAAAGTCTTTACTTGGCAGACTACTCAGTGTGTGGCATATAATAAGCCTTCACTAACTAGTTTTCAGTAGGCAGCTCTGGGGCACATAATGTGTGTCATGAGCCTGCTGGTCACTGGGGATGGAGACCTGTGACATGGTGGCTGCCTCTGTGGGGTGTTCAGTGCAGAGGCAGCAGTGAAAAAGCATGACAAAGCTTGTGTAACCCTTGTATGTAAAGGGCTGTGGAGCACAGAAGGAACATTTCTAGAGTGGCTGATTTTTGCTCATTTTAAAGATTTGTTTTAATTTATTAATTCTGGGGAGAGAGAGAGAGCAGAGGAAGGAGCAGAGGGAGAGGGACAAGCGGACTCCGTGCTGAGTGCGGAGCCTGATGTGGGGCTCCATTTCAGGACCCTGAGACTTAACCGACTGAGCCGTCCAGGCGCCCTGATTTTCGCTCATTTTAAAGAAGAGGTGGTAGTGCTTTGTTTCTTTCAGTTAATAAACTGCCATCTTCTATACTTGGAAACCAAAGAGCACATAGAATGAGTGCCTACGTGGATTCCCATAGAGGGCAGCGCAAGGGAGAAAGTCAGTGACAAAGTAAATGCGTCTGAAGTAAACACTCGAAGCGACTTGACATCTTGCTGTATGTGTCACGTGGGGACAGTGGTTCGACTCCAGGTGCCGTGTTGTGCACGGGTGAGACAAGGCCACTGTTTTGCCTCAGCATGCAGTGATGCTGGGAAGCCAGACTTGTCTGTGGTGGGTAGTCTGTGGTGGGTGCAGGAACACCGGGTGGCAGCCCCTGAGGCACAGTTAGCTGTCTCTTCTCCTCATGCTGCAGGTTTGTACAGTACCTCCTGTCCCCAGACACAGCGATGCTTAGGAAATGCGGACTTGGAATTAAAAAAAGAAGAAAAGGATGTTCCCAATTGCCCACTACTGTACCATGTACTTATTCTGTGTTTCTGTTTAATACACTTTCAGAAATGAAATAAGGTCACAGTCTAACCCCATTTCAAGCAAGAACACTTGAAATATGATCCATCACCAGTACTTTGATAGTTTTATGTTTGTTAGACTGATTTTGGGGGAGTGGACGGCCCAGGACAAGCAGCCTCCTCCCTGAGAGGATTGCATATCTTACCAGTTCACGCTCGTCCTCCTACATTAGGGAGAGCAGCCAGAGCGCAAAATCATAACACTGCTGTTTGAGCATTTATTTCGTGTAATACAGAAATGCCAGTGCTAATAATATTTGTAAAATATTTAGCATTTGCAGAATAAAAATCAGTGAAATTAGATGATTATATTTCAAATACAAAAACCCATTGACTTATAAAAAATTATAGACTTTCTATGTATAAATAAACCTTCATAGGGATGCCGGGGTGGCTCAGGCAGTTAGGTGGCTGGCTATTGATTTTGGCTCAGGTCATGATCTTGGGGTCATGAGTTCAAGCCCTGTGGCTGGCTCCGCGCTCAGCAGGGAGTCTGCTTGGGATTCTCTCTCCTTTTCCCCCCCTCTGGCACATGCTCTCTCTCTGTCTCTCTAGAATAAATGGGTAAATCTTTAAAAAAAATTTTTTTTAAATTAGACCTTCATATGGGTCTGTTCCTTCTTTTGACTGAATAACCTTCCTTCCTTTGCCTTCTTTAGAGCTGGCACTGTGGTCCTCCCCTGGAGGGAGGAGGGTCTTATGGACCATCAACTCTCTGGCCTTGACTCTGGTTCATAACTGAGGCAGTTCTAGATTTCTTGGCAGCCAAACCCCCCCCCCGACCTGAGAGCATGGTGACCTTGCCCCCCATTTAACTCCTCTCCTTCTGCAGAAGAGACATCAGCCTACTTCCAAAGCTAGGCTCTTGCAGGGGTGAAGGGGTCAGGTGAGGGGCAATGGGAGGGAGTAGGACTGAGGAGGTAGAAGTTGGAGGAGGCCTGGGCCGGCTTGTGGTGGGGCTGGCAGCAAGAGGGCAGCAGGATGGTCCCAGAACTGCAGTGAGCCTGGAGAGAGCCGGGACCTCCAGACAGACCTGCTGACTGATGTCTGAAATAACTATACTGTCCTAACAGAAATACCAGTATTTAAGAATACTCGGTACGCTGTAATGCTATAATGCCCGCAACTGTTCTTGTGGTCACTCTGTCACTTCTCTCCCAGTCACTTTTACATTTGAAGTGTTCGAAACTTTATCTTGCTTTATAGACCAGCACGCATTAAAGATCTTCCTTGTTCCTTGAGAATAAGCAAATAATGCTTAGTTCTGAATATTGCCATCACTTGTAAACGCTTGTAAACCCACTTCCCTAGGACGCTCCTAACTTTTTCAGGTACTAGAAGATCACTTTGTGAAGTGCTGTTTTATGGTAATGTGGGCTTTTTTTTTTTTTTTCCTTAGTGATTTCAATTCCTAAATTCCAAATAATTAGATATGTAGGTATGAGAATGAGCCAAATGAGCCTGGATTATATATGCATGATTCCATACCTTGTCTCACTGGACTGGAATCATCTCTCCAGTTAGGGTTTCTTAGTCTAGGGAAATGTTCCAGAATCTCTAAAGGAACCTAATTCCAAAGGATTAACAGGATGGATTTTAATGAAAATTGCTATTAAATGATTTCATCGAAATATACACAAACACAAAAGGAGGTAGCGATACACTTCTTATTCAGTAGCCTTAAACAATTATAGAACCAAACCAAACCTACAAATTAAATGCAGACAAAACTTTAAAATCAATAAAATATAGATTAGCCTTATGATTAAATGTGACAGCAAAAACATCTTTCTGAAACCCATTGCACTGGGGAGAGGAACTGCCTGCTGTCGGGCGTGGGGTGCCTGAGTTCCCCCGGCCTGTTGGCCCTGGGATGACTCAGCTCTGTTCTCTTTTCAGAAGCTATTAAACCTTCCTTCAGGCAGCGGGCCGGCCGAGACTATTCCGGCCTTTTCCTGGGCGCAAATGCCTCACTTACAGAGGAAGATTGTTTTTCTTCTTTTTCATTACCCTTGGACAATTAAGCATATATAACGTGACCAGTGCAATCATTAAAAAAATGAAAATCATCATAAGGAGATTGTTCAGATTGCATTTTCATTAATTTTGTTTAAGATATCATTTTAAAGAACCCACAGAATGTTTAAAAATTCATAGGGCACTCTTAGATCTCTGAGAATAAGTTCTGCAGTTTTCTGTTTGAGAAATACTGCTGCAGATCAACAGAATGTGTATTGTTGATGTTTTTGTTTCTGTTAAATCAGTAAATAATGTTTGTTACATAACCGAACAACTTTCAGAAAAAAAATTTTATAATAAAAAATCATTATAAATGAAAAAGAAAATTTTTTTCTTGGTAAATGAAATGGTAACAAACCTTGTAGATATGTTTCATTTGTGATTGTTGTTATTTATTGTTATTCCCATCCTCAAGATTTTATTTAGATTTATTCACATATTGATGGAATATCTTCTATAGGCCAAACACTAGTCTAAGTGCTGAGTCAGGGACAGCTTTCTAAATATTTGTTTTCTCCTAATCATAACAATTTGTGTGTGTGTGTGTGTGTGGTGTGTGTAAGGAGATGTAACATGACAATAAATAATATGCAGTCTGCATCATCCATTTTACCCAACAAAATTAATATCTGAAGTCAAGGTTGTAAAGCTCCTGTTTTGCAATTAGATTTCTTATAAAAGAGCATTGTATTAATGCTGTAAATTATGGAGCCAGTGAGATGGTCTTTAAAGGTCCTTTAAATTTTTTTATAATTGTTTTTATATTTTTTTCTCAGTCTGTACCCATCAGAACATCTGGTCTGTTCCATCAAAAATCCAGTCAGCCATTCAGATGGTGTTCACTCTCTGCATGGGCAAATAGTCAGATCGGTTATATGTTCTGTTATGTATATTTTATATTTGCAGGGGGTAGAAAGTTCAGGTTTTGCAATCCAAGTAAGAGACTTTTTATTTTCTTTATACAGAAGGCTAGACCATCTATAATACAGGTAAATGATGATCCATTTTTCATTTACTTATATATTTTTCCAGCAGTATTCTCCGTGGAACACTGTAATATTGCCAATAATATGTTTTATTCTAGGATACCGTCACACTTTGTTCCTACCCTTTCATCTTTGATGCCCAAGCCAAGACCAAAATGTTACAGACTGATGCTGAACTACAGATGCAGGTGAGGCCATCATAACTTTTTAGAACTATTATAAGTTTTTTCAGCAATTTTATGTTGACTATAACACATAAACACGAATGTATGTTTACCTGGATCTGGGGTTGGCAAGCATTTTCATAAAGGGCCATATAGTAAATACTTGAGTCTTTGTGGGCCATGCTCTGTCTCCACTATTCAACTATTTTGTGTTGTAACATGGAAAGCAGTGATAGACGATAAGCAGATGAATGAGCATGGCATTTTTCCAGTACAATTTTCTGTACACTGAAATTTGAATTTTATATAATTTTCACATGTGAAATATTCTTTTTTTTTCCCATTTTTTCCCCAGTCATTTAAAAATGAAATAAACACGTTATTTCAAGAGCTGTACCAAAACAGGCAACAGGCTGGCTTTGGTCTGCGGGCCATTGTTTGCTGCCCTGGTAGAGATAGGGCAATAATTAAATGGAGCTTGGTAACTCTTTATTGAATAAAAACTGAAGTTACAGAGATTTGTTTAAATTTATTTTAAATACACACTTTTATTATAAAATATAATTGGTTTTGATAAGCTTACAAAGACATTTGTGAGTTAATAATCCAAATCTGCCAGTTCTTATTGTCGGTAGGTCTGTTCCTTCGTTCATCCCTCTCTCTCCGTCTGTCCGTCTCTTGCTCTCTGCATGTATCTGTACACATGTGTCTGCTTTCATAGTGACCTATCCGTGATATTGTCAGTTTAAAGGCATTCCAGAGAAAGAATGAAAGCTGTTTAATTCTCCATCATGTTTCTTCTACTCTGATGATTACTTCAGTTTTCATTAGCTGGTCTCAGTCATTTTCATGGAACTGGTTTTGGGTCCTGTGGTTCATAAACTGTTTCATTTAATTTCTTTTGGTTCAGATGAGAAAGATTTGTGTGTTTTATGAGTAACTTAGAAAATTCTGGAAAAGTTAAAGGGAAAAATCGGAAAGAACAAAACGGAGATGCAGTCAGCCTGCTCCCACTCGTCGCAGGTCCACAGGCACAGCTGGCCGCTGTCCCATCCCCACTCCCAGATGCACTGTGTGTAATTGTGTTCTTGGGTGTGCTGTTCCAGGTGGCGGTCAATGGAGCTAACCTGCAGAATGTCTTCATGCTTCTCACCTTGGAGCCTCTGCTGGCCAGAAGCCCCTTCTTGGTCCTTCACGTTCGCAGGAACAATCTTGTTGGAGATGCCCTAAGAGAGCTGAGCATTCATTCTGATATTGATTTGAAAAAGCCTCTCAAAGTGAGCCCTTCATTTTATTCCTCTAAATATCTTCCAGGGTTTTCTTTAAACGGTGTTGATGAAACAGCAGAGGTCTTATTATTAAAATTGTGGAGTGCAGCCATTCATGATTTCTTTCATTCATTTCACAAGAATTTAATCACCTCCTTCTGTCAAATCGTCAAACAGAACATCTCAGCATAACATCAGATAAGAATGCCAGTGGATTACTCGAGGGATTATAGGGCTTTCTTTGTCCACTGTCTTGGGTGCACCTGCTCCAGCTGTCCCAGAAACAAGCAAGCAAGAGCAAAACTGAAGCTTCAGCTAGATGAGACTATCCAGTCAGCGTCTAGGAAGCCTTTGGTTGTCCAATATTGAAGAGAAAGAAGGAAAAAAGTAGAGTGGAAAGGTAGTGAAATTGTCTGGGAAGCTGTTGACCTGTCGTGATAGGCACTCTTGGTACCCTGAAATTACTGAATTAAAATTTTTTCTCTCCTCATAGACTATGCATGTTTGTGTTACTACTTATTGTATTCCCAGGGTTTAGCACAATGGTTGGTACCTAGTAGGTATTCAATTAATGTTTAATGAATTATCTGAAGTTGTTTTTTAAACCCTTTATCTTTCCCTTCAGATGATTTCCAGATCTCTGTTGCCATTCCTGTTGTAAACTCTAATTTCCAAAAGGTAGTGTAGGCAAGGACCTGATGGTCTCCATGCTATTGTCACTCTTTCCAGAACATCCCATGAGTGGCATCAGTCTCCTCAGTCGGCCTGGGAGTTCTCCCTGGAACTTCTGGGTTAGATTTTTGAAATTGCAAAGAGAGGGGGGCCTCCCTTTGCCCCCTGTTTTCAATCAGTAATTCAGATGAGACACTTGTTGCCTCATAGCACATCTGAGTTAAGTCTTCTGTGGCATCTGTGCAATCAAAGTTCTAGTGTCTGTCCCCACCGTTGCCTCTGTCCTGCTGTCAGCAACCTGGAACTCACCCACAAGGATACACTTTTTCAAATGCTACTTTTAGCTCTGTGTCTGAGCACTGGCCTGTAAAATGGGGATGATAATAGCAATCCCTACGCATGAGGCTGTTCTGATTAGGTTAATAGAGTTTAGATGCTGGCATGTAACAAACTCGCAATAAATCTCATTTGTTGGTTTGCTGTAGCTGTTATTGTGATGACCCTTATGGATCCAGGATGCCCTATATAGATCTGGTTATAGCCCCTCACAGAACCCAAGTCTGTGCCTCCTTAGAATGCCCTCCTTCCTTTGATATGCATCATCTCCTTCAAGAGCCCTGCTGAGAGAGATTTCTTCCACAAAGTGTTCCTTTACTCAGTTTAATCTTTGCTTTTCTCTATGTGCCAGAACATTTACCTCTCAATATATTTGACTCTTTGAAAATAAAATACAGGGGCGCCTGGGTGGCTCAGTTAGTTAAGCATCTGCCTTTGGCTCAGGTCATGATCCTGGGGTCCTGGGATCGAGCCCCTCATCAGGTTCCCTGCTCAGTGAGGAGTCTGCCTCTCCCTCTCCTTCTGCTTTTCCCCTGCTCATGCCCTTCCCCTTGCTCATGCCCTCTCTTTCTCTCAAATAAATAAATAAAATCTTAAAAAAAAAAAAAAAGAAAAAATAGATTCTCCAGTTGATTATTTTATGTTTGCCTTACTGCCCCAGATAGATGGTAAACTTTTCATGGACATATGGTAAACTTCTGACTTTTTTGTATCCCTTGGAGTACCTAGTAGAAATCTTGTGTGTCTGTAAGTGCCTTGTTAATAGCACATACACCTTGCAGTTTTCATTGCATCAGTGTATTTTCTCTGTTATGTATTTCTTCCCTTGTCCTGACTTTGGAAAGAGTTTGCTAAAAAAAGATGAAACATCAAAGATTTCCCTGAAGTATTAATTTTACTTTCATGATTTTAAGGTAATCTTTGATGGCGAAGAAGCAGTGGATGCTGGTGGTGTCACAAAGGAGTTCTTTCTTTTACTGTTAAAAGAACTTTTGAATCCTATCTACGGAATGTTCACCTACTATCAGGATTCAAATCTCTTGTGGTTTTCAGATACGGTAAGTTAGTGATATTGCAGTTAAACAGACGGATTGCATTAGACTTTCTTTTTGTGGTCGGACCACTCCCCTGACTTCTGACTTTACAAAGGGGAGCATGACAGAGATAATTTAAACAGTCTAAATAGTGTATCTAGTCTTCATTTTTCACTTGTTGTCCAGATCTCATGCATTTTGTCACCCATCAGGCCCATTTCCCTTTCTAGTAGGTAAGGTCCAGATTTTGTTTTTCTTTGAAGAGAGAAAAAAACACAGTGTGATAAATGAGCTTTATGACACGTGGAAAGCGATAGTCAAGTACGTCTTACTTTAATACTAAGGGTGGTATGTGTCTGAATACTTACACAGATACAGGCACACACGTTATTTTTGAAAATTCAGTAGGAGAGCTAAGCTTTAAATGGCATCTAATTTTAACCAGACTATAATTTAGTTCTTTTTTCTATTGGAGTTTTCTCCCTAGATCTGCACTGTTCTAAAAAAGTAGCCATTAGCCACATGACTAAATTTAAATTTTAGTCAGTTAAAATTAAATAATATTCAAGATTTATTTTCCGAAGTTGTGCTAGCCACATTTCAGGTGCTCAGCAGGTGTAGCTCGTGGCTGGGGGATGGCACAGCATAGAATAGAACTTCCCATCGTTGCAGAAAGTCCTGTGGGGCAGCGTCGCTCTAGGAGATGATATGCTCTTCTCCGTGTTGCTAGATGAGCTGTAAATGCTTAACTTCGTCTAGGTTGCAGGTTTTGGTGATGTTGCAGGGTGTTTCTCTGCTTCAGAAGGTAACTCAGTATTAATGAGGTCTTTATTCTTTTATACTGAACACATTCTGAGGTAAATGGCAGTGTTTTGAGAGCTGCAAGCAGTGCATTCCTTTTTTTTTTTTTTTAACACATTTGCATACATACTGAAAAGTGTTTTGTAGAGCACAACTGGTTTCACTTGATTGGCATAACCTGTGGACTAGCCATCTACAACTCCACTGTGGTGGATCTGCACTTCCCGCTGGCTCTCTACAAGAAGTTACTGAACGTGAAGCCTGGCTTGGAGGACCTGAAGGAGCTGTCTCCCACTGAAGGAAGGTACAAAGCTGAAAGACGGGCAGCCCGGGGTGGGGAGCTGCTCTGGCTGCCCGTGGCACGGGGATTAAAGGTTGAAAGTACCGCATGGACAAGCTTGAGTGTGTCAGACCATATGGCTAGGCTGTCAAGATGCAGGTACACCGCTCCTCTCTCGAGGCATTGCCTAGGGCCGCGGGGGCAACGGAGAAGGGAGGTCATGGTTGCCCAGGGTGCCAAATAACCTCACCCTTCCTTATCCTGAACAAAAATAAAGAGTGGAGACTTGTCCAGAAATGTAGAGGGAGAAAGTACTAAAAAGGGAGCGTTTAAAAAATTTTTGATTGAGATATGATTCACATGCCGTATAGTCCACCTACTTGAAGTACACGATTCGGTGACTTCAGTATATTCAGAGTTGTGTAGCCGTCACCACAATTTTAGCATATTTTTATTGCCCGGTAAAGAAACCTGGTACTCCTTAGTTGTCATCCTGTCTCCTCATCCCCCAAGCCCTAGACGATAACGAAGCTACTTTCTGTCTGTGTAGACTTGCCTAGTCTGAATAGTTCATATCAATGGAATCATACACTACGCAGTCCTTCGTGACCGGCTGCTTTGACACAGCGTGTTTTCAGGGTTCATCGTGTTGAAACACGTGTCGGTATTGAATTTCTTTTTGTCGCCGAATAATAGTCCATTGAATGGATATGTATGACATCCTGTTCATCCATTCATTAGTTGAGAGTTGATGGAAACTGGTGTTGTGCCCACTTTTTGGCTGTCATGGATAATGCTACCCTGGACGTTCTTGTACAAGTTTTTGTGTGGATGTAAGTTTTCATTCCTCTTTGGTGTATACCTAGGAGTGGGATTGCTGGGGCCATATGGTAGCTCTGTGTTTAGTCTTTTGAGGAACTGCCAGACTGTTTTCCAGAGTAGTGGAGCCATATTTTATGTTATTCTGTTTCTGGCTCTTAAAACCCCTTTAATTCTGAGTTTTTTTGCCATGAGATCAGATATATAAAAAAACACCATATCCTTGGATTTCTGTAAACAGTATGATCCTTTTGGCTTCAACAGGAAGGAACAGCCCTTTTTATGGAGAAAGTACCAATTTCAAGATGGAGATAGAGAAAGGTTCATTTCTAATGTCCCCTCTGGAAGTGAGACTGCCACACCACCTGTGTAGGACACCAATACTGAGAAAACCATAAAGGGTGGGAGGGGTGGGGACACAGAGGAGGGAACATTTAGAAGGAGTATTGAAAAACAGAGGAGACCCTAGCAGGGTAATTTTTGGGTAACTGAAGAAGGCTAGAGAGTGGTCGAAGTGTGTGCAATTTACTTTGTCAGCCTGGCTGAGGATATATTTGAAGTAATGATTTTGGGTGATTAACTGGTAGTGGATTTAAATTCCACACTAAGAATTTTCTTTCTGGGCAACTCTTGATGGAACTGGACTCGGAATTCACTAAAGAAGAAAGTGTGAATGAGGTCTGGTTCTCAGAATGTATTGTCTTGAGAGCTAGGATATGACTATTGTTGGTATAAACATATTCTTGTTTTAAGAGTACGTGTTTGTATTCTTAGTATGGCAGTTAATAGAGTGTCTTTACCATACAGAACCCCTCGCATTAACAAGTAAGCCAAGTAAGATTCCTAAGTGGATGAGGTGACTTTGTGGCTTTCTTTCTTTCTTTTTTTTTTTTTTAAAGGTTTTATTTATTTGACAGAGAGAGAGACAGCCAGCGAGAGAGGGAACACAAGCAGGGGGAGTGGGAGAGGAAGAAGCAGGCTCCCAGCAGAGGAGCCTGATGTGGGGCCCGATCCCAGGACTCTGGGATCACGCCCTGAGCCGAAGGCAGACGCCCAATAACTGAGCTACCCAGGCGCCCCACTTGGTGGCTTTCTTATGATGGAAGGATTAAACATGTGGGTGAAGACATTCTTTTGGGCCACTGTAGTACCGTGTCCTTATATTTTGAATTCCAAGCAATACCACAGTTAAAGGAACACAAGTGTGTCAGATATAAATCTATCTGAAATTCTCAATAAATCTAGTAAGACTTGTTAATGGGAAAAGAGAATAATTAATGAATGTCTTACAGGTCTACTGCCATATTTCTTTTCTTTTCTTTTTTTTTGAAGATTTTATGTATTTATTTTAGAGTGGGGGTGGAGAGAGTAGGGGGAGGAGCAGAAGGAGAGGGACAAGCAGACTGTGCTGAGTGTGGAGCCTAGTATGGGCTTGATCTCATGACCCTCAGATCAGGACCTGAGCCGAAACCAACAGTTGGATGCTTAACTGACTGAGCCACCCAGGTGCCCCTACCATATTTCTTTTTAAGGTATAAACACAATTTTCTGTCAGTCTGAATTTATGTTTATCCTAGAATCTTCTTTTAGTTTTTCCTTGCAAGGATTCTGGCTACATGACTGAGGTAGAAACACTGTTACAATGTCTAACTTGCCTCTTTTCCTTTCTCTGTTCTATGATTAGGAGTCTTCAAGAGCTGTTAGATTACCCTGGGGAAGATATCGAGGAGACTTTCTGCCTCAATTTCACGGTAAGGATTTCCACAGTTTGCTTCTGATTGTGGCACTCCCTTTCATCATGCTCACAAGTCGTGATGAGCGGATAGTTGTTTTCCAAATCAAAGAATAAATTTAGGGTCTTCTCTGAACAAATTTTAGTTATAGTGTCTTGGTTGTTAAAGGAGTTAAGTAAATATGTTGAATAAATGAGTGAATGATTTATCTGATTTATCTGAACTTAAAATTACCGAAACATGAGGCCTCTTTACCCTTGATACATAGATTTCTAGAGTTCAGTGTTTTCTCTTTGATTGCATTTATTGACAATTGCATGTCTTAAAACACAGGATATCTTTTAAGGTGCTGATGTTTTCTGAATCAGGTTTTCTTTTCTCAAGAATTTTCTGTGTAATAAGTTCCTGAAGCTTCTCTCAGTCATTTGGATTCTAGAAAGAGAAGTGGTAGACAGAATTGAAGCATCTCTTTTTTCCTCCTTAAATGTAGATTTGTCGAGAAAGCTACGGAGTGATTGAACAGAAGAAGCTGATACCCGGGGGAGACAAAGTAACTGTGCGCAAGGATAACAGGTTAGTCCCGACCTCAGACCCTTGCGGATGTTGCTACTTTATTTCTCTGCACTTTTACTTTTAAGACCAAGATTGAAGTTAAATCTTAATCCCTTCTGCAGAGGAGGCAAGGGTGACAGAGCAAGAATTTGCAGTTTTTAATTAATTTTTAGTATTAGAGGAAGCACCAGGCCTAGATTCAGGAGGTAACTGTTGTAGATCTAGAAAAACGGACAGACCTCTTCTTGCATCCTTGCACATTTTTAAAGGCAACTAGAAGACTGTGAGGTCTAATGGAACATTCAGTAACCTTCTTTGTTATGTAAACCTTCCAGACTATCTGGGGAGGCTCAGCTTTGGGGAGTTAGCGCCAACAAAAATGGCCTCAGATGATGAAATTACCTTGATTCTAGGAACCTAATATAGAGGTTAGTCTTGTGTCAAGTAGGTGTTTCAATCAAGACTCAACAAGAAAATCTTGGAGAGGAAAAAAAAAAAAAAGAATCCTTGGAGCTAAATGTACTGTCCTTTCTTTATCTGCATAATATTGGTACTTTGTTCACAGCAAATGATCTATTTATTTTTTCACATAAGGACAGGCTTATAAAGTCCCTGTAGCCTGATAATGTTTTTAGAATTGGGAAGTTTATGGCAGATCATAGAGTGGATCTTTTGGCCCAGAAGATTTCTTTTTTAGTTTTGAAGATGGCTTTATCATGTATACGTATCTGCCTTTAGTTTTCAAAGGATGTCTGAGCTTTTGCCTCACGTTTCAGACAGGATAACGTGTGCATTGTTTTGTAGGAGCTAACAAGGGGCTAGGCCTGTGGCCCAAGGAAGGGAACTTTGAGAATGTCTTTATACTGTGGTGAGCTCTGTGTGTTTGGTGCACTGGGTTGAACAGTGGTCCAGTGTAGGCCTCGGCCATTTGTGGTGTCGTCTGCACTTGAGGCAGTTGTGGGGACTTACAACTCTTTCAGATCTTTATAAAAGTATTTCTCTTAGAGCACTTTTGGTCTCTGTTTTTTTTCCTCTCTCTTTCTGGATCTGAGTTTTTCTCTCTTTCTGTCTCTGTGTCTCCTTCCCTATCACGCTCACGGTTTCTCCTGATTCAGTAGATATTTCTCTGGCTCAACAATTGAATTGACGGAATAGTTGAGAGAGAAGGTGTTCAGGAATACTGAAATATAACAGTCTCTTGAGGATGTAAGCTGTTCTCAGGTACAACCGTATTTCAGAGGTGAAATAGACGAGATTGGGTGGTTGAATCTGAAGAGTTCGGAGATACCGGCTTGGGTACAGACACCTGGGAGGTCCGATACGGCGTAGAGCTAGGTTGCAAAACCTACCTACCTATTGGGTAACAGAAAGTAGAGACAAAGACCACAGTAAAAAGTGATGGCTGGATCTTAGTTGTTACTTCAGGGAGAGAACAGTGAGCGGGTATGTGTGGGGTATGGGTACTGGTTGGCGGGCCTTGCTGGGGGGAAGCTTCATTTGGAGGACCCACACTAGTTTAGCTTTGGGGGTTAGACTGTAGAAGTCTTTGGAAATTAGAGAATTTTAGACTTCATTCAGCAGGTAGTAAGAAGACACTGTTGGTTTGTGAGCAAAGGAGTTACATGACAGAAGTAGGTTCCTGGCAAACTTTTTCCTTCTCCACTGTTTATATCTGCTGCTGACACATTCACACTCATGGACAGTGCTTAACCCCAAGAGTGGTGCTCAGAATCAGTGTGGGAGAGCGTGCCGATGTTTAAAGGGCGTGGGGGGTGGGGCGGCGGTGCTTGGGTGGCAGAGTCAGTTGAGCGTGGGACTGACTCTTGGTTTCGGCTCAGGTTGTGATCTCAGAGTCACGAGATCGAGCCCTGCGTTGGGCTTTGCACTCAGCATGGAGTCTGCTCAAGTTTCTCTCTCCTCCTCCCCCTCTCCCCTGTTCATGTGTGTGCTTTCTTTCTCTCTTTCTCCAATAAATAAATAAATCTTTAAAAAACCTGTGGGTTCCTTTTCTCTTACTTTGCAGTTGTTTGCCAGTAATTGACTTCAGGGCTGCTTCTACAGCACATTGCCAAGAAGGATGTTTTGATGACACATAGTTTCCTTAAAAGAAAGACAATGTTTAAATTCAAGAGAGTAAAGAGAAGGGAGCCCGCGTCATTCTTTCACTTGTATTACGAAGCTCCATTATTCTATTACCATGACTTCTAAAAAGTAGCTTCAAAGTTTTCAAGTCTTTGTACACTAGAGAGTGCTGTAGTTTAAAGATTGCCAGGCAGAGCGTGGTGGACTCCTGTTTTAATTGCCAGCACACTGTGTTTGAGACTAATGTGTGAAGAAGCTTCTGTTTTCGGGGAGGTTTATGTTTTGACTTTTCTGGGTCACTAGCACTCGTTGAGCACGCAGTAAACTCATCCATGCTGTCTTAGGCACTGTTGTACGTACCTTTGTGCTTGTGACAGGAGGCAGACCTTATTTCTGTCACGCAGTTACCTATTGTAGAAGCTTCTGAGACTAGTGTGGCTACTGCACATTGCTTAGGATCACTGTCACAGTGAAGGACAGTTAGAAGGACATGCGTGAATGTCTCCTTTTATTTTATGCTGCAAAAGCAGAAATCTTATCAGCAAGCATACTGAGATCCTGGTAAGAAATGTTGGATACCACTGTGAAAGATTAATCATTGCAGCTCCTTTCCCCTTTTGTCTAGTATATGTCATAATCTCATCACTGGGGGTTGGGGTCCTTTTTGGGTATTTCTTAGATGGGTCTAAGAAAACTAGATGAAAGAATGATAAGAATAATGCTTGCTGGGTTTTAACTTGTAGGCAGTCGAATACACAGAGACTGCTTCACAGTAAGCAGTATCTTAACAGTAAGGTATTTGCTGAGTTAACAGTAAGGTATTTGCTGTCACCGCTGCCCTGGAAGAAAACGCCAGAAAGATACCAATTCTTTATCCGTAATTTATTATATTTCATTTGGTCGTAAGATTGCATTCTATCCTTGGACAAGAGCTGCAGATAGTCGAGTGAGTTACAAGCATCCAAGTAAAGGAATATCCGTGGGTGATTGCTGGTGGCTACATCATAGCCAAATCTTGCCGCAGCTGATAATCACATCTGGATAATGACTATTCGTGGTGAAGTATTTCTCATACTCTGTAACATGGTGTTATTACCATTAATGAAAAATCCACACGTCATTCTAGATTCCCCCAAATTGGTCTTATTTAATATAGTCAAATACAATTGATGTCTTCTCCCATTTCTACCATATTAAGAAAAGGATGGGGAAAATAGTAAAAAAGACCACCCTGTGAGGAATGTGAGCTTACAGTAGGTGCTCCAAAAGGCACCCAGAGTCCATAGCGAGAACCTGAGGGGAAAATCCTATGTGACAGACACTTCTAGCCCCTGAAGACCTACTGAAGTTAGGGCTGCTGACCGACTTGAGTCAATCTCTTGAGATAATCTATAGGTATAATCTTTAAGATCTACCTTGTATTTGCAGTGGGCTGTTGTGGGAATAGCAGATGATTAAAATACCAGTAACATTTCTTGAATGCTTACATTTGTCCAAGTACTTCACATGTAATCCTCCCCACTTTACAGATGCAGAAACTGGGGCACACAGAGGCATAAGGTACTTGTTCAGGGTGACACAGCTAGAAATCTAGGATTGAAAGCCAGGCATTGTGAGTGAGATGAGAGCGTGTGCTCCGTGAACGTCCACACATTGCCCCTTCAAGGCCAAGACCAGGACTTGAGTTTCTGTCCACCCCCCGCTTCCCCAACCCAGCAAGAAAAATGACTTAGAAGTTTGCTGTTTTCCTTTCAGGCACGCTATGGAGTTTTAAAAAAACAAAGTTGGCATAGTTAAAAATATACTATATATGTATAAAATTATACGTCTGAAATTTTAAACTTCACTTGAGACAGTGCTTATATTTACCATGTTATTACAAAGCCCTCACGCGCACCCTTAATAATGACCGCATGGTCTGCCACGTGAATGTGTATGTTCTTTTACTCTCTCGCTTTGGGATATTTGGTTTCTAAGTTCTTTTTTATTTCTCTCCCCTCTTCCTTCATTTTTAATAGTACCTATCAAGCATCTTTTGTGTCTAAAGCTTTGTTTGCCTTTAAAATTGCTTTTTAATAAGATCCCAAGGGTGAAATTGAATTAGTGTATATCATTTTGAATTGGTTGATAGATGTTTTTGCTAAATTGATTTCACTAATGAATTATATATCAACTTGCATATTGTCATCAGTGTATGAGAGTACTCATTTTACCTAATCCATATAAACACTTGAGTATTCTCTTAAAAAGAAAACAAGTAATAAATTCTATTGCATTTGTAAAATTTTGCATATCTTGCATACCTAGGTTACTTTTCATATTCTGCACAGCTTTGCTGCATTTTCCTGTGAATTAGATTAGGAATGGACAATATTGTGAATGTACTAAATGCCACTGAATTGTTCATTTAAATGGTTAATTTTTATGTTATGTGAATTTCTCCTCAATAAAAAGTGTTTGTGTACATGTGTATGCACGTGCAAATGTGTCTCTGTGTCTGCCTTCAGTGTAAACTCTCAGGCAGGGAGAACTGCTGTGTCATGCTTTGTCAGTAGGCTTCGGGATGCGACACTTTCCTGCGTAATGCTCTGAGAGACTGAATCGAATGTGTACTGCGTGCTGCTTTTCTTCCTGCCGGTTATTTTGTGCGTTGCTGGCAAATTTGAGCGTATAATGGATTAACACTGAGTGATAGTGTTTGACCCACCTGAAAGGCAGGGTATCCTGCTAGATGCTAACATGCAAGTTCTGCGGGCTGCCTGAGGAACAATCATATAGGCAGTGCAGGAAACAGAGGATAAAGATCAACCCGGTTAGGGAACATTGGAAGCTGCCTGACATTGTGAAGGGAATCGTAAGCATCCCTGTGTCCTGGGAAATGTGGCCAGCAGTGGTATGACTGGTAGCTAGAAAACCCTACAGCTAAAGTCTTGCCCTAAGTGGAAGGAAGACCACTGGTCAGAGCACTCAGCTGGGAACGCGTGTGTTCCAGAACTCGCTGGGGCCCTGGTCAACTTAGTGCAGCCCTCTCAGGACATGTCTTTCTGCCCCAGATAGGGCTGTAGTATTTCTTCTTTTTCAAGTAGTCTGCTGATGTCCTTTATGTATTTCTGTATTGGGACTAAATGATTTTCATATGATTTGTGGGAACTCTTTATTAAGACTACTTAAACCCTTTGCCATTCATATTTATTGTAAGTTGTATTCCTGGTGGTTTGCTTTTGAAAATGTGGCGTGCTCATATTTAAATCCCTATAATGTATTAATTTCTGTGTTGTCATGTCTGTTGATTATTTCTTTTGGTCTTATGTCACCAATCTCACCCCTCCCCTCTCCAGTAATTGATAAATACATAATGTATTCTCTTCACTTAAAAAAATTTCGAGTGGGAGGGTCTGTAGTCTAAGGTAAATATCTGAATTATTCCCATATTCTAGTTTCCTTAGCTATTCTTACAGGTGAACATTAGATTAATTATATCCAGTTTGAGTTTTGATTTGAAGTGTGATAAATTAGAAGTTAATTTGGGAAGAATTGACACTTTTATGGTATTCAGTCTTACCTCTAAAGGCCTGTTTTACATTTCTTTCTGGTTTTGTTTTTCCTTTTCATGTAGGTTTACACATTTTTTATTAGAGGTTTTTATAAATGTTTTGATTTCTTATTTCTATTGTGAAAGTCTTTCCATATGTTTTGATAATTATTGGTCCCTAGAAATAGTTAATGGTTTTTGTATATTTATCTGGCAACTGGTCAATTGCTCGAATATATTCAGTGTTAATAATTTTCAGTTGATTCTCTTGGGTTTTCTATATATAATTATATGCCTGCAAAAAAATTTTCTCCCAATAATTATACTCCTTATTTGTTTTATTCATTTTTGCTTTTTTACTAGGTGGACCTAGCAGAATGTTAAAGGAATCTTTTATTCCTAGAGATAAGAAATAAATATTGAATTTTATCAGTTTTTGCTTCTATTAAGATAATCATATGATTAAGATAATCACGGACTTCTTACATAATATGCTATTTTGATTTTCTTTCTGTTGCCTGGCACTAAGGATGATTAATATTACATTAAGGTTTAACTCTACTATTGCCATTAGCAACAGGTTAGAGCTGCCTTAAGTCCTAAGGTAAAGCAGCATAATTTCACTTCTGTGTAATTTTAACCCTTAAGAGAAATGAAAGAAAATGCATCTGAGTTTTTAATTTTTAAGGGGGGGGGTTCTTTAATTTTTAAATTATTTTGCTTCATTCAGGATGCCCAGTTGCAAAGTTGAAGTAGCCTTTTTTGCATATGCATAATATCACATTAAAAGTCTTTTATCTCTTCCGGGAGGAAATCAAAACCTGATTTTATATTGAGGAAACCAAAACAAGATAGTTATTGAATTTCTTGTTTCTAAATTAAAGGCCACATTCTTCTCTGATGAGGAGTCATAAGCTTAAGAATATAAGGATGTCTGTTTTTTCCCTCTTTTGTACCTGGGGAGGGAAGGAGGAGTAAATTTCCAATCAGTGTCTTTATCTTTCATGTAATAATAAAAAAAATAATAAAATAATAATAGCTGCAATTTATTGAGCACTGAGTGTGTGTCAGACACCATCCTACAGACTTTGTGTATTAACTGACTTGTTCTCCATAATTATGAGGAAGGGGCTGTTACTACCCCTTTTATAGAGGGAGAAACTGAAACAGACCAATGGAATTGCCTAAGGTTCATTGCTTAAAGGAGGCAGAGCTGGGATTTGACTGCAGGCAGGCAGAGTATTCGAGTCCTTTTGTTTTTTGAAAATACTGTTTTATTAACACTACAGTGGTAAACAACTTTATGCTTAGGTTTCTTTATAGATCACTGAGTCACACAAAATTCAAAACCCACAAAGAAGCTAAGAGTCTTTACATTTAATGTGTCCTTCCTGAAAATCCTTAACTGTATACCAGTCTGTCCTCAAGCAGTAAAATTTGAATATGCACCATTTTTTATTTAATGTGTCACATTTACATAGCAAAATAATGAAGGCACAGCTAATGCAAGCAAACTTAAACCCTTCTACTTCTGAGCTGGGGGTGGGGACACACACTTGGATTGGTTCTTCAAGTATTTATTTTTTCCAAACATTAGCTTCATTGAAGAGTTCTGATAATTTTCACAGCTACATTCTAAAAGCTACATGACAAAAAAGACTTCACGAGGATCAAACTACATAACACTGAATACACATGCTTTACAGGATTTGCTACATTCTACTTCTTTTCAAGTAAATTAATATTTCTAGAATGCTAGTTAAAGGGATTTAATACTTAAACATTTGGGGTTTTTGTGGTTTTTTTACACCTTTGTAAATAGACACTACCAAGAAAACACATAAACATGAGACAGTAAATAACAAACACATATGTTGACAATATTTTACAGGTTATACACCCTCCTTCTCAGAACCATGTTGCTTGTCTAAATTCAGATATTCAGAACATTCTTTAGAATTTGAAATGGCAGTTTTCCAGGCCTCATTAAACAGTACTGTCATGATCTTCATCACAGGCTTTCCACGATTCCATCACTCTTCTCTGAAGTGTAAAGCTGATGTATGTGTTACAAAAGCAGTCTTAAAGATGAGATTCTTCTGGGTTCTGCTTTTTCTGCCCTGGAAAATGTCCGGACTAAAGAAACTGAAGAATTAAGCATTGAGAACATGTTCAGTCTTGGTCTGGGTGTTCCGTGTGTAGTGTGATGACAGTGGAATGAATAGGTTTCAAAGTGACATTCTTTACTTCACATCTACTTGACACCCTTAACAAGCCTCAATTGCAGTCCGTGCAGAAGAGATCATGAAAAAATCATTTCAAATTTGTTTTCTTCAACACCTTTTGATATATTTATTGTGTTCAAAATGAAAAATTTGAAACGGGCTGGCCAGGATCCGATTGCTTCAATTTAATATACTTTTAGGTAGGAATGTCAGAATTGATTCACATTGTATTTTGGTCCCAAACCTGAGCCTTATTTTTAAGTCCACCAATATTGGAAAAAAAAATAGGGATTTTGTTTTCGTCGTCATTCTCCTCTTCAATCTCTGCCCCCGCTTATTTCTTGGCGTCATCAGACACTGCAGAGTGGGGACCCTCATCTTTGGCAGCCGCCGCCTCCGCAGCAGCCTCTGCTGCAGCTTCCTCCTCCTCCTCCTCCTCCTCTTCCCCCTCCTCCTCATCCTCGTACTCTTCCTCGTCGTCCTCCTCCTCCTCCCCCTCTAAGGTCCATGCACACCCCTCCATCTCACCGGTGAGCTCTTGGATCTTGGCAAGTAGGGGTTTATAGATGTCGTTATACTTTTTTTCCAGAGCCTGAAATTCCTTATCAAATTTGGCTTCTATCTTATCGCATCGCTTCTGCAGCTTTTTGAGGGCCAGGACTCGGCATTTCACCGAATTAGGCAGGCTCTCGATAAAGTCATTTTTAGGCTTTGGTGCATTCTCCGCGGGGGTCTGGGGCTCCTCAGCCGTCTGACCAGCCGCGCTGTCGGAGTCACCAGCCGCGCTGTCAGAGTCTCCCCCCTGCGCGCCGCCTTCCGCCATTACCTCCTCCGCCGCCGCGGCCGCCTCTGCCGCCGCCGCTGCCGCTGCCGCCGCCGCCTGGCTTGGCTCCGCAGGCCCCTGGTTTTCCGAGTCAGCCATGTTACAGAAGGAGCTGCAGAGGTCTAGGGTGGCTCCCGCAGAGACCTGCACCCGAGCTGCACCAGAGAGATCTTGCGGATGCGGCAAGTGGCAGTGACGTCGGCCGCGGCAGTGACGTCGGCCGCGGCCCCGCCCTCTTATCCGCCAGCCCTTGACTGGCTCCCTACAATCAGCTGACGGTCTTGCCCCCCGTACTGCGCCAGCTTCCCCCTGTTGCTACCTGCCATCTCCCCACTGGCACTGCAGCTGACGTCAAAACCCGTTTCTTAAATACCCTGCGCCCCATCTGCCCACATACCTGCCCCCCTCTAACGCTGGGCTGGGAATGGCAGCAGGTGCCCAAGGCCCCTTTTTAGGAACTGCTTGGATGGCTTCAGCCTTGTGCAGTTTGCTCCTCTGTCCCACTCAGGTCCTTCTACACAACTGTCAGTATGTCTGTCTTGGCCTTTGTCTGCATGGCCCACAGCTGGCGTTGGTCTGGTGTCACTGGCTTACTCTTGTGGAGTCGGCTTTGATTACCTCTGGGATTCCTGCGAATTCCTTTCCAGAAAGCAAAGGGACGGGAGAGCTGACTCTCTTCTACGCTTTTGGGGACCTGGGTGCATGTGTGTGGAGAGGGCAGCTGGTACGTCCGTATGCCCACGCGACAGCCCTACTTGGTCATTCCTCAGCTTAGCGGCATATATATTGGTGGCAAGGTCTCTTAGCAAGAAGGGCCTTGGGAGCGGTTTTGGAACCATTTAGATAGGGAATCTCAGGACCCTTGGTATTCCGGAGTGTGTTCTAGAAGTTCCCGCAGAATCTTACCCTGCGGGCAGGAATAAAGCTGGAGAACGGCCAAAGAAAAGCAAGGCCTTCTAACGCCTGGGGCCCAGGGCAGGGACCGTGTCTTATTCATGTTAAAGCATGTGTTAAGTACCACTGTTCACTGGGGTCTCACAGACACGCCTGTGTGCTCACAGACATTGTCTCCCAAGGCACTCCACAGTTCAGCATCTGCTTTGTGGTTTTGCTGGTGATTTGTATCTGAGAACGTTTTAAAAAAAAAATCTTAAAAAAGAGAAATCTCCTCTAATAGCAAAGTGAGTAGTCATTTTATTTTACTTCCTTACCTTGCTTATAAGACCAAATGATAGCTTTCTGAATAAGGATGAGGGCACGTATTTTAGATATGGAAGAATTCAAATGATCCTTCCAGGGATTCCTTACGAATGTTTTCAAATTTAGCGTTATTGACTTAAATGTTTTTCTTTCACTATATTGGGACTTGCTGAAGCTCTTCTATCAATATGAAATTGTACATTTGGTGTTATCTTATGGTTTTTATGAATATTAAGTTAATAATATGTAAGGCACTTAGTGCTGACACTTGGCAAGCACTTGATGTGTCTTAGTGGTCTTTTTTTTTTTTTACAAAATAATTGCATCATTAATATGCAAAGATAACCTGCAATAATATTCCCCTTTAAAAGGACATTTTTGAGCCCTTACCCAAAGAAAGGAACCACTTATGAAAAGCCCAATATATTCCCATTAACAAACGTTCTAGGTTTTTTTATGTATTTGTGATTCTTGTTGTCTATTTTACTTTCTTAATTCTTCAGATAATTTACTCTCCTTTTTTCTGTTACCATTTGTAGTGACTGGGTTTTATTATTAAGGCTGATATTTCAGTTTTAGCTTTGATGGAATTTAATGTGATAATACATCTGTATTTAGTTGGCTGACACTATACGTATTCTATATATCACCCATTGTTAGAAAGTGGAGAGACAGTAGAGTATTCCCCAAACTGAGAAGGCACTTTGAGATCAGAATATGAAGCAGGCTACTCCAAACAGTTGACACAGAGTTTTATTCAGGGTAACTTACTGATGGGGAGTTCAGGCAGAGGACAAGCCGTGGTGGTTGCATAGTTACTCTCTGCAAAATCCAGACCTTAGTGCCCAGATTTTGTAGAGTGAGGAGACACACAGAAGGGCACTGTGGTGAGATGGAAGGGTTCGCATACACCTCAAAGGGCTTGCATGCACCTAAGTGATAGCTAACCTTTAATTCGATCTTGTGATACCACCTGTGCATCAGGATGGGGGAAAAACCATGTTATCTCTGACAGATTCATGGGAGGCCAAAACGGGCCTCCCCTATCCTGGCCTTGGTGGGAACTTCTAGGGTATGTATATTTAATTTCCAAGGGACCTGAAACGCGTAGCCCCAAAAGTGGTCACTGAGCAAACATGAATAAGATGGAGGACCAAAGATGGAGTCCATGTTGTTAGCACTCCTAGCCCATATATTCCATTTATTATCTCTTGGTGGTTACAGGTACCTGGAGGTTAGGAATGCTTTTTCACATTTTAAAGATGAGGAACTTAGAAGCGGAAAAATAAAGTGAAATAAATATTTTGTTACTGTATATATTACTTGATTGGCAGAATCAGAGGCAGAAACGGCCTTCTAACGCCTATATTGTAGAAGTTGTGACAGCCCAAATTTTAATAAAATCTATTTGACCTACTTGACTTGCTTGAGACAAATAGGATGTGTTCATCTTTCAGGATTTTTATGTTGCTGTCTTAAAAAATCTTAAAATTTAGTGTTAAGCTAGGTTACTTTTTTCAAAAAGGTCTGTTCTATTGAGATGTAATTCACATATAATAAGTAGATATATTTTATATATAATAAAATATAATTTAATTGATTGATGCGTAATAAAATTCACTCTTTGCTTTGGCAAATACCGTCATATAAATACTACATTGAGATGAAGAACCGTAACATCATCCCGAAAAAAACCCCTTCACAGTCCTTCCCTAACTGTCAGCCCTGGTGATCACTGATCATCCCTAAAATTGTTCTTTTCCAGAATGTCCTATAAATGGAAGCGTATGTGTGTGGACTTGTGAGTCTGGCCTTTTTCACTCAGCATATTCATCCATGATGTTGTGTACATGAGTAGTTTGTTCCTTTTTGTTGCTGAGTAATATTCCCACTTGGGTTGTTTCTAATTTTTTGTGATTACAAAAAATGCTGCAGTGAACCTAAGTTTTTATTTCTCTTGGATACATACCTGAAGTAGAACCGTTTGGTCATATGGTAGATGTATATTTAACTTTTTAAGAAAGTTCCACAGTTTTCCAAAGTGACTATACCATTTTGCTTTCACACCAGCAATGTATGAGTTACAGTTACTCTGCACTTCAACAGCATTTGGTATCCTTGTGCTTTCCCCCCAGTCTGATAGCTGTGTGTGGTATCCTTAATGGCTAATGATGTAGAGTATCTTCCATTGTATGTATGTGCCATTCATAGATCTTCTTTGATGAAATGTCAGTTTATATCTTTTGCTCATTTTCTGAGTTTTTATTTTCTTATTTTTAAATGATTTTATATATTCTAGATACAAGTCCTTGTGAAATACTTTCTTCCAGTCCATGGCTTGTCTTTTTCTTCAAAAAACAGAAATCTAAAATTTTGATATTTTTTTTTTCTTTTATGGATTGGGCTTTTGGTGTCATGTTGAAGAGAACTTTGCCAAATCCAAGGCCATAAAAATTTGTTCCTGTGTTTTCTTTTTTTCTTTATTTTCTTTTTTAATTTAAATTCAATTAATTAACATATATTATTAGTTTCAGAGGTAGAGTTCAGTGATTCAGCAGTTGCATATAACACCCAGTGCTCATTACATCACATGCCCTCCTTAATGCCCATCACCCAGTTACCCCATCTCCCCCCTCCCCTCCAGCAACCCTCAGTTTGTTTCCTATGATTAAGAGTCTCGTATGGTTTGTCTCCCTCTCTGATTACATCTTGTTTTATTTTTCCCTCTCTTACCTATGCTCCTCTGTTTTGTTTCCTAAATTCCACATATGAATGAAATCATATGATAATTGGCTTTCTCTGATTGACTTATTTCACCCTCCAGTTCCATCCACGTCATTGCAAATAGCAAGATTTCATTTCTGATAGCAGAGTAATATTCCATCTTCTATAGGTCTACCACATCTTCTTTATCCATCCATCTGTCGATGGACAGATGCCCTCTTCCCATAGTTTGGCTATTGTGGACATTGCTGCTATAAACATTGGGGTGTAGGTGTCCTTTCTGATAACTACATTTGTATCTTTGGGGTATATAACTTGTACTGCAATTACGGGGTCATCGGGTAGCTCTATTTTCAACTTTTTGAGGAACCTCCATACTGTTTTCCAGAGTTGCTGTACCAGCTTGCATTCCCACCAACAGGGTAAGAGGGTTCCGCTTTCTCCCATCCTCACCAACATTTGTTGTTTCCTGACTTTTAATTTTAGCCATTCTCACTGGTGTGAGGTGGTATCTCATTGTGATTTTGATTTGTATTTCCGTGATGCTGAGTGGCGTAGAGCATTTTTTCATGTGTCATTTTTCATGTTGGCTATTTGTATGTCTTCTTTGGAGAAATGTCTGTTCATGTCTTCTGCCCATTTCTTGATTGGATTATTTGTTCTTTGGGTGTTGAGTTTGATAAATTCTTTATAGATTTTAGATATTAACCCTTTATCTGATAAAACATTTGCAAAAGTCTTCTCCCATTCTGTCTATTGTCTTTTGGTTTTGTCAACTGTTTCCTTTGCTATGCAAAAGCTTTTTATCTTGATGAAGTCCCAATAGCTCATTTTTGCCTTTGTTTCCCTTGCCTTTGGAGACATGTCTAGCCAGAAGTTGCTGTGGCTGAGGTCAAAGAGGTTGTTGTCTGTGTTCTCTTCTAGGATTTTGTTGCTGTCCTGTCTCACATTTAGGTCTTTCATCCACTTTGAATTTAATTTTGTGTATGGTGTAAGAAAATAGTCCAATTTCATTCTTCTGCATGTGGCTGTCCAATTTTCCCAACATCATTTGTTGAAGAGACTGTCTTTTTTTCCATTGGATATTCACCATTTGTTGAAGATAAGTGGACCACAGAGTTGAGGGTCCATTTCTGGGTTTTCTTTTCTGTTCCATTGATCTGTGTGTCTGTTTTTTTGCCAGTACCATACCATCTTGATAATTACAGCTTTGTAATAGAGTTTGAAGTCAGGCATTGTGATGCCACCAGCTTTGGTTTTTTTTTTTTTTTTCTTTTTTCTTTTTTTTTTTCTTTTTTCGACATTCCTTTGGCTATTTGGGGTCTTTTCTGGTTCCATACAACTTTTAAGATTATTTGTTTCAGCTCTAAGAAAAATGTTGATGGTATTTTGATAGAGATTGCATTGAATGTATATATAGATTGCTCTGGGAAGCATAGACATTTTAACGATATTTGATCTTTCAATCCATGAGCATGGAACATTTTTCCATTTCTTTGTGCCTTTCTCAATTTCTTTCATGAGTGTTTTATAGTTTTCAGAGTCCAGATCCTTTGCTTCTTTGGTTAGGTTTATTTCTAGGTATCTTATGGTTTTTGGTGCAATTGTAAATGGGATCAATTCCTTAATTTCTTTCTTCTGTCTCATTGTTAGTGTACAGAAATGCAACTGACTTCTGTGCATTGATTTTGTATCCTGCCACTTTGCTGAATTCCTGTATGAGTTCTAGCAATTTTGGGGTGGAGTCTTTTGGGTTTTCCACGTAGAGTATCATGTCATCTGTGAAGAGTGAGAGTTTGACTTTTTCCTTGCCAATTTGAATGCTTTTTATTTCTTTTTGTTGTCTGATTGCTGAGGCTAGGACTTGTAGTGCTATGCTGAACAACAGTTTTAAGAGTGGGCATCCCTGCCGTGTTCCTGACCTTAGGCGAAAAGCTCTCAGTTTTTCCCTATTGAGAACGATGTTTGCTGTGGGCTTTTCATATATGGCTTTTATGATATTGAGGTATGTTTTTTCTATCCCTACACTGTGCAGAGTTTTAATCAAGAAAGGGTGCTGTACTTTGTCAAATGCCTTTTCTGTATCTATTGAGAGGATCATGTGGTTCTTGTCCTTTTTCTTATTAATATATTGTGTCATGTTGATTGATTTTTGGGTGTTGAACCACCCTTGCAGCCCAGGAATAAATCCCACTTGGTCGTGGTGAATAATCCTTTTTAATGTACTGTTAGATCCTATCGGCTAGTATCTTGGTGAGAATTTTTGCATCCATGTTCATCAGGGGTATTGGTCTGTAATTCTCCTTTTTGGTGACGTCTTTGTCTGGTTTTGGGATGAAGGTAAAGCTGGCCTTACAGAAAGAGTTTGGAAGTTCTCCTTCCATTTCTGTTTTTTGAAACAGCTTCAGAGAATAGGTATTAATTCTTCTTTAAATGTTTGGTAGAATTCCCCTGGGAAGCCATCTTGATATTCTGGACTCTTGTTTCTTGGGAGATTTTTGATTACTGTTTAAATTTCTTTGCTGGTTAGTTTCTTGGGAGATTTTTGATTACTGTTTAAATTTCTTTGCTGGTTATGTGTTTGTTCAGGTTTTCTATTTCTGCCTGTTCCAGTTTGGGTAGTTTATATGTCTCTAGGAGTACATCCATTTCTTCCAGATAGCCTAATTTGTTGGCATATAGTTGCTCATATGTTCTTATAATTGTTTGTATTTCTTTGGTGTTGGTTTTGATCTCTTTCATTCATGGTTTTATTAATTTGGGTCCTTTCTCTTTTCTTTTGGATAAGTCTGGCCAGGGGTTTATTGATCTTATTAGTTCTTTCAAAGAACCAGCGCCTAGTTTCATTGATCTGTTCTGCTGTTCTTTTAGTTTCTGTTTCATTGATTTCTGCTCTAATCTTTATTAATTCCTGTCTCCTGCATGGTTTAGGCTTTATTTGCTGTTCTTTCTCCAGCTCCTTTTGGTGTAGGGATGGGTTGTGTATTTGAGACTTTTCTTGTTTCTTGAGAAAGGCTTGGATTTCCCTCTTAGGACTGCCTTTGCTGCATCCCAAAGGTTTTGAACAGTTGTGTTTTCATTTTCATTTGTTTCCATGAATTTTTTTTTATTCTTCTTTAATTTTCTGGTTGACCCATTCATTCTTTAGTAGGATGCTCTTTAACCTCCAAGTATTTGAGTTCCTTCCAAGTTTCCTCTTGTGATTGAGTTCAAATTTCAAAGCACTGTGGTCTGAAGATATGCAGGGAATGATCCCAGTCTCTTGGTACTGGTTGAGACCTGATTTGTGACCCAGTATGTGATCTCTTCTGGAGAAAGTCCATGCGTACTCGAGAAGAGTGTGTATTCTGTTGCTTTAGGATGGAATGCTCTGAATATATCTGTAAAGTCCATCTGGTCCAGTGTGTCATTCAAAGCCCTTGTTTCCTCGTTGATCTTCTGCTTAGATGATCTGTGCATTGCAGTGAGTGGGGTGTTAAAGTCCCCTACTATTACTGTATTATTATCAATGTGTTTCTTTAATTTTGTTATTAGTTGGTTTATATAATTGGCTGCTCCCATGTTAGAGGCATAAATATTTATAATTCTTAGAACTTCTTGTTGGATAGACCCTTTAATTATGACATAGTGTCCTTCCTCATCTCTTATTACAGTCTTTGGTTTAAAATCTAATTTGTCTGATATAAGGATTACTACTCCAGCTTTATTTTGATGTCCATTCGCATGATAAATTGTTCTCCACCCCCTCACTTTCAATCTGGAGGTGTCTTAGGGTCTAAACGGAGTCTCTTGTAGACAGAATATCAATGGGTCTTGCTTTTTATCCAGTCTGATACCCTGTGTCTTTTGATTGGGGCATTTAGCACATTTACAATCAGAGTAACTATTGAAAGAAAAATATGGAACGTTTCACGAATTAGCGTGTCATCCTTAGTGACGGGGCCATACTAGTCTTCTCTGTATCATTCCAGTTGTAGTATATGTACTGCCGAAGTGAGCACCCTATGTTTTCTTTTAGAAGTTTTATAACTTTAAGTTTTACATTTAGACTGTGATCCTTACTGAGTTAGCTTTTATAATGGTGTGAGGTATATGGATATATACCTTTTGCATATGGTATCATGTTGATCCAACACCGTTTATTGAAAACACTGTCTGCTGAGTTGCTTCTGCAACGTTTTTGAGAATTAATTGACCATATTTGTGTGGGTTTATTTCTGGGCTTTCTGATTCTGTTGCATTGACTTATAGGCCTGTCCTTTCACCAACACTACACTTGACAGCTGTAACTTTATAGTAAGTCATGAATTTAGGTAATGTTCAGTTCTCTAACTTTGTTCTTTTTCAAAATTGTTTTGGCTCTTCTAGTTACTTTACCTTTCTATATTAATTTCAGAATCAGCAAACATTTTCAGAGACCCTTACTATAGTTTGAATTCAGACTTTTAAAAACCATTGGCAATGGATATAGTACTTGCTCTTTTAAATTTAAGTGTTTTAAAATGTCACCTCATTTAAAACGTCATCTCATTTTGTGGGCTTCAGGGACTCTAGTATATAATCGGGGCCGCAGTGACACAGAACTGTGAGTGATGTAGGTGAGCTATCATGTTGTGAAACCCTGATCTCAACATATTGTAATTCCTCATGCAGCTGTCACACTGGAAATGAAAGAATCAAGGCAGGGCAAAGGGAGGACGCGTAGGTGAGATGGTTGGGAGCACAGGTCTGTATTCAGACATCTGGCTTCAGGTTCTGTCCCTGTCCATGTACTACCTATTTGTCTTGGATTCAGTTCTGAAATTGGAATAATGAGAATTTACTTGAAAATTTTTGAAAATGGAAAATAATCGAAAATTTATCTCTGCAATCTCAAAAAGCTGTTGTTCTAAAATTTGTGTATATTTATTTTTATTGGGACATAATTCTCATACTATCACTCAAAGGATAGGTTTGAATATTCACCAAGATGGTGTGTATCGAAGAATCTATTGCTGTGACTAGCACCTAATACACTCTATAACTGTTAATGATCATTATAAAAGAAAAGACTGTGTTGACAGCAATACTAATTGACATATAGACATATAGAGATTAGAGTCTCTATGAGTTTGCTAGGGCTGCTGTAACCACTAAGTGGTTTAACGACTTACTGTCTCATTTCAAGAACAACGTGTTGGCAAGGTTGATTCCTTCTGAGGCTTCTCTCCTTGGCTTGCAGATGGCCATCTTCTCCTTTTGTTTCTTCCCATTGTCTTCCCTCTGTGCGTGTTTCTGTGTCCAAATTTTCCCTTCTTATAAGGACACCGGTCCTGTTGGATTAGGGCTCAGCCTGATGACCTGATTTTAACTTGATTACCTCTGTAGAGATCCTATATCTAACTAAGGCTACCTTCTGAGGTACTGAGGGTTAGAACTTCAAAATATGAATTTTAGGGGGACACAATCCAACTCATAACACCACATCCTCCAGTCCCCAAAAGTCATGTCCTTCTCAGCTGTAAAATACATTCACCGTATTCTAACATCCCCCAAAGTCTTAACCCATTCCAGCATCAACTCTAAGTCCAAAGTCTCATTCATGATCGTTTATTTTAGGTGTCAACTTGGCTGGGTTATGGGGTACCCAGATAATTGGTCAGATATCACTCTGGGTATGTCTGTTGGGGTGTCTCTGGGTGAGGTTAACATCTGAATGGGAAATCGAGTAAAACAGATTGCTGTCCCTGATGTGCATGGGTCTCATCAGTTGAAGGCCTGAACAGAACAGAAAGACTAAGAGGTGCTCCTGCCTGACTGCCTTTGAGCTGGGACCTCAGTGTCTTCCTGCCCACAGACTGTAACAGAAGCATCAGCCCCTCCTGAGTCTCAAGCCTCCCTGCCTTTGGACTAGTACAGCTACACCACTGCTCTCCTGGGCCTGCAGCTTGCTGACGGCCGATCCTGGGGCTCGTCTGCCTACACTGATCTACATGTATATATGTGTGTGCACACACCCCCGTACTGGTTCTGTGTCTCTGGAGAACCTTGGCTAATATATCATGTAAATATCATCTGAATAAGTTTGATTAATCCTGAGGTGAATTTCTTCCACAGCTGTGAAGCCAGACAAGTTATCTGTTTCCAGATATGATCGTGGGCATGGGTGTAGGATGGACATTCCCATTATAAAAGAGAGACATCAGGAGGAAGGAGGTCACAGGTCCCAAGCAAGTCTTGAACCTAGCAGGGAAAATTTCACTAGATTTTGAGGCTTGGAAAATAATCCTCTTTGGGTCTAGGCTGTGTCCTCTGGCCCTCAGGGGTGGTGTTCCTACTCTGAGTTACTGGCCCTGGTTCCTCAACCTATACCCATGGTGGCAGTGATAGGCTCACTGGACTCTGATTTGCCTTTGGAGCCATTTTTCCCTTTTCTTAAAAGATAACACCTGTTTGCAGCCAATTGGTTCTGTAGGCTCATTTCATACCAGTAGAATCCCAGAAGCCCAACAGCCGTCCTTCATTTTGTCCAGCTCTGCCTCTTTGGTGTAAACTTGCAGTGTTTCTATTCTTAAGTTAAAAACAAAAACAAAAAGGGGTGCCTGGGTGACTCAGTCGTTAAGCGTCTGCCTTTGGCTCAGGGCGTGATCCTGGTGTTCTGGGATCGAGCCCCACATCAGGCTCCTCCGCTGGGAGCCTGCTTCTTCCTCTCCCACTCCCCCTGCTTGTGTTCCCTCTCTCGCTGGCTGTCTCTCTCTCTGTTAAATAAATAGACAAAATCTTTAAAATCTTTAAAAAAACAAAACAAAAACAAAAAAACTTTGTTGGCTTCCCAGGCAATTCATGGGGGTCCAAGTCATCTGACAGATCTTTCCTGGATAACCACATTTCTATTCCTAGCTTCTGCTGAGATGATTGATAGGATTCATGAATCCACGTGCTTGATCTCTTCAGCAAACCATTTTTCAGCCGTACTGTTGGCCCTGTTTCCAGAAGGTGTTTTCTGGATAGGCTAAGAATTTTCCAAATGTTGAAGTTCTAGTTCCATTCTGCTTAACAGTTCCTCCTTCAGTTTATCCCTTTCTTCTTTCATTTTACTATGAGCAGTACAAAGAAACCAGACCACACCTTCAGTACTTTGCTAGGAAATCTCCTAAGTTGAATATCCGAGTTTATCACTGACAAGTTCTCCAAAACAGTAGAACACAATTTGGCCAAGTTCTTTGCCACTTTATAACAAGATTGCCTTTCCTCTAATTTCCGGTAAATAACATGTTCCCCATTTCTGTCTGCGACTTCACCAGAAGCATTTTAATATTCATACTTCTTGCCAAATTCTGTTAATGATGTATGTTTATTTTCTGAGAACAAAAGCTTTCTCTACAGTTCTCCTCTTTTCTTTCTGAGCTTCCCCAGGATCTCCTTTGCTGTTTCTATCAACTGTCTTTTCAGAGCAGTATAGGCTTTTTTATCAGCTGCCTCAAAACTCGGACAGCCTCTACCTGTTACCCACAGTCATTCTACGTTTATAGGCAGTTGGTCTTCTAGTACCTCACTTCCCGGTACCGAAATCTGTACTAGGCTTCTCCGGAGAAACAGAGCCAGTAGGAGATGTATATACCTACACATATACTTATACACGTGTACACACACACCCACACACACACACACCCCTATCTATGCAAGTTCCCAGCTGTTGAAGAAATTTACCTCAGGATGAATCAGACTCCGAGTCTCACCCGAATCTAACTTAGATGATATTTACATGATATAGTAGTCAGGGTTCTCCAGAGAAACAGAACCAACAGGGAGTGGGGGTGTGCGTGTGCACACACGTGTTCACGTACATACAGGCAAGCAGACGAGCCCCAGGATCGGCCGTCAGCAAGCTGCAGGCCCAGGAGAGCAGTGGTGTAGCTGTACTTGTCCGAAGGCAGGCAGGCTGGAGACTCAGGAGGGCTGATGCTTCTGTTAGTCTGTGGGCAGGAAGACACTGAGGTCCCAGCTCAAAGGCAGCCTACACGTGTGCAAGTGCGCACATGTACAGAGAAAGAAAGACGAGCTACCGATCCCCGGGGGTCTGCTTACATGACGGTGAGGCTGGCAAGTTGGGAATCTTCAGAGCAGGCTGGCAGGCTGAAAATTCTGGCAGGAATGGATATGGCAGCGTGGAGGCCAAATTCCTTCCTCTTTGGAGGATGTGGAGGACCTCAGTCTTTTAAGGCTTTCAGCTGATTGGATGAGGGCCACCCACATTATGAAGAATAATCAGCTTTACTCAGAGGCTACTGATTCAGGTGTTAATTCTATCTAAAAAATACCTTCCCGGCAGCATCTTGACTGGTGTGTGACTAAGTAACTGGCTACTGTAACTCAGCCAAGTGGACACATGAAATTAGCCATCACCGTCTAGAATAAGGAATCACGCTGATGGTGATTCTCTGAGGCAGTTGTACCAGGAAAATCCTCTTCATTTTATCTAACGGGCTTTAGGAAGGTAGTACTTTGGGTGCAGTGTAAGAAACTTTTAGCATCTGTGGTTAAGGTGTATGATAATCTTTCCGTATTAGTGGATTTTATTTTAAAAATGGAACATTTACCCCATTTTATTTTTTTTTTATTTTTATTTATTTTTATTTTTTTGTATTTGACAGAGAGAGAAACAGCCAGCGAGAGAGGGAACACAGCCAGGGGGAGTGGGAGAGGAAGAAGCAGGCTCCCAGCGGAGGAGCCCGATGTGGGGCTCAATCCCAGGACTCTGGGATCACGCCCTGAGCCGAAGGCAGACGCTTAACGACTGTGCCACCCAGGCGCCCCCATTTACCCCATTTTAAAGATGAGAAAAGAGAGGCTTAGTATTAGCACAGCGGACATGGCAGGGCCTGGATGTGAACCCCTGTCTGCTTTACTTCTCGGCTGTAGGACACTGCCTGTTGGTTAGTTTGGGGTGGGGATGGTGGCCATGGAAGAAGTGTTTGCTTGAAGGAAACCCAGATAAGGGTAGTTTTATGAAGTAGTATATTACAGTGAAGGAAAAGTAGAAAGGATCTGTCTTCATAATGTCAGATTTTTTTAATTCTTAGAAAAAAATTTAAATACAGAAAAGTAGACTAAAATGACAGACATCTTTGTATCTATGAACCAGAGTAAACAGTATTTGCTTCAGATTTTGTAATAAAACAGTGACCGAGATTCCTGTGTATCCCCTTACTCCCTTCCTCTCTTCCACCCTCCTTTCTCACTCAGGTAAAACACTGATGAAGTCGATGCCTGTTCTTTCATGTTTTTATAGTTTTATAATATGTATATTAAGACCAATTAATTCATGCTATTATTTTTAAAAATTACCCCACATTTCTTACCTACGCCATATATACAGTTTCACACTCATAATAAACAAAATCTTACAGCCATAAGCCGTATAATAAGAAGTGCTAGTATTTACAAAGTAGCCTTGGCTCTAAGAACTTGTGCATGTATTAACTCATTTAATTTTTGTGACAGTCCCATGGGTTATATACTCTTATTTTCCCATTTTACAGATGAAGGGATTGAGGCACAGAGAGATTAAATAACTTATCCAAGGGTCACAAGATGTAAGTAGCAGAGCCACTGCCCCTTATAGTGTTGTTATAAATGTTAAAACACAAAAACAAAAACAAAACAAAAAACTGAATGATGATGGCCCACTAACTGAGCAGTCAGTAGTTGGGCCTTTCTTGCATATGATGCAGTTAATTGATTCAAGATGGGACTGATGGCAAGGAAAGAAAAATGTTAAAAAAAAAAAAACCAAACTTATATAAATGCTGTCATAGTACTTAATCAAAAACTTGGGTTTCACTCAAACATTGTTCTCGAGATTCTGTTCATTTCGATAAATATGGGCCTACTTAATTCCATTAAAAAGCTGTGCTTTATGGTTTCTGTCTTATGACCGTACCATCTTTTTTTGGTCCATTCTCATATTAATGGATGTTTAGTTTTGTGTCTTCCAGTTCTCTATATTACAAGAAAATGCTGCGGTGACCATCTGTGTACGGGTCTTGTGCACTCATGCGAGCATCTCTCGGCCACCCCCCTGGTAGTGGAGTAGCTCAGTTAAAGGGTATTTACATTGTCAGCTTTTCTAGATATTGGCAACTTATTCTCCCAGATGCTTGTGTCTCAGTTCACAGTTGACATTCCCACTAGGGAGAGACTGGGTGCATACAGACGATGATGGCCAGACCATATATAAAAATAGAACTCTGACCTGCAACGTGCGGACACCTGCCCAGGAAAGCAGCCCCTTATACACTAAGCAGCCCGGGAAGCCAGCTCGCTGTGAGCCCCACTTGCAGGAAGTCACTGTCCTAGTTTGCATCTGACTGATTATTGATGAGATGGAGCCCATCATATAAGACAGTCCTTTCCAGAAAGAAGTTATGAAATTACCTTTTAGAATAGGCGAGGATTCCAATAGCAGATGGTTTTAACTTCACTCATTTCTGAAGAGAAGGGACGAAGCCTAGAATCATGATCTTAGACTTTTTCTTTGAGCAGAAAAAGTATATTTTTTTCCAAACTAAATTTTAAGGAGGAGAGTAAGGATGAAAACTGGAGCCCCTTGGGTGAAATGAAGTCAGTCGTATGGTTCCACCTACGTGGCCTCCTCCCCTTCCTCCCTGTCTCCCCTGCCCCTAGATCACCTGAAATGCCGGTGGAGTCCTCGGGCTGGCTGGTCATCTCCGGGGTGCCTCCTGGAGTGAGAATTCGACGAGACCCCATTTTTCATCTCTCTCCACCTCAGGGCCTCCACAAGACTTGGGCTAACTGTATTCTATTTCTTTGGTCTTCTGGCAGGCACGAGTTTGTGGATGCTTACGTGAATTATGTCTTCCAAATCTCAGTTCACGAATGGTACACAGCCTTCTCCAGTGGCTTCCTAAAGGTGTGTGGTGGCAAGGTGCTTGAGCTCTTCCAGCCTTCCGAGCTGCGGGCTATGATGGTGGGGAACAGCAACTACAACTGGCAGGAGCTAGAAGAGGTGAGTAAAGACGGCGCTGTCTTTACTTCTGAGGAAGCAGCCGTGGCCTGGCCAGGTGGGCCCAGAGCCTGGTCTCTTTCCAAGCGGTCTGCGGTTGAGGAGGAATGGGAGGCCTCCTTATCTCAGAAACTGCAAATGGTACACAAGTATATGTCCTCCATAATACTACTCTTCTTTAAGATAGGGTTTTTTTTCTTTTTGTCTTTTTTGGGCAGACTGCCATCTACAAGGGTGATTATTCAGCCACACATCCCACTGTGAAACTATTTTGGGAAACATTTCATGAGTTTCCATTGGAAAAGAAGAAGAAGTTTCTCCGTAAGTATCAGTCGTGTTCATGTGATGTTTGTCCACACTGTAGTGTTGCAGATGGTGTGGGAGGATACACCCCGTAGGCTAAGGTCAGCTCTTTTAAATGAAAAAGAGTGAGGGAAATATACTTCCACTTCTTGTCTTAATGAGATCTCAGGCCAACATAAGTGGTTCTTCTGTATTTGCTGCCTAACAGGATGTGTTGCATGAAAGAAAGAAAAGAAGCATGTTTTTCAGTTGCTTTAGAAATATTATTTTCTATGTGAGTATGATGAAATAGTACATTGATAAAATCTAATTGGATTAACTTCCCTTATCTCCCTAGGGTTTTGAAAATTTTACAGTGTCTGCTACAGGTATAACTGGGGAGATAGGATTTAGAATAGCTTTATTGAGATATGATCCACAAAGCATACAATTCGCCCAATTAAAGTGTATATAATACAGTGGTTTTTAGTATATTCACAGAGATGTGAAACTATCAATAATTTTTAGAACATGTTCATTAGCTCAAGAAGACACCTTGAACTCATTAGCAGTCATTCCCCATTTCCTCCCAACCTCTCAGCTCACCCGACCACCCTCACCAGTCTGCTTTCTGGCTCCGTGGATGCAACTATTTTAGACATTTCACATGAATGGAATCATACACTATTTGGTCCTTTGTGACTGGCTAGGTGACACTTGAGAAGGGTAATACATCTGGAAAGAAGAATGAAGCCTAGTTTACGTGAACAAATTTAGCCTTTCAAAAAGAGTTTTAATCTTTGTGTCTGTTTATAATCAGGGTCAGAAATTTGCCAGTGAATAGCATAACATTTTTATCTGTATAAAATGAAACAACAGGATTGAAAGGCAGTCCTTTTTGCTTTGTAAGCATGAGCATATATTAATATCAATGGAAGACGTACCCCCGGATTCTGCTCCCACGGAGTAGGATGAGAGGAAGTGGAGGGAGGGGCGGGCTCATACAAGAATGCTTAAAAAAAAAAAAAAAAAAAAGCCCTGCTTCTCCTCTGCCTCGTTAAGTTGGCTCTTGAGAATCAGTGGCATGTAAGTCAAATGACAGGTTAAGGTTTGTCAAGGGAGCTCGTAGGGCTGTAACAACCAAGAGGAACGTAGTCATGGAGATTTCCTTAAAAGAAATTTTTCTGTTCAGAAATCATTAGACTTGTGAAAATTTTTAGTAACTCTACAGATATTGGCAAGAATGTTTATATACCACAGCCTCAGGTAATAGGCTTTTTGAAAGTGCCCCTGAACCAATGATTTGTTTGTAGTAATTTCCAGCAATTTAACTCTGAGGTTATATATTGCTAGAAAGCATGGAAAGACAGCTGCATTGGGCTCTCTCTTTTTTTTGCCAAGTCACAATGTGTTACAAGAGTGAAAGGTCTAACATAACATGGTCCGCTCTTTTGGTTTAAGAAAATTAGGGAAAGGAGCAAACAGATCCCAAATGGATATTCATGAGCTCAGGAGGGGAATACACACTAAACCCTGGGCCAGAGGAGACTTTGACGTCCCATAGATGATGGTCTTTCTCCTGGCTTCCCCCTGAGGTCGACTCTTCTTTTCCTATATCAGGAATTCCTTTCCTCTCTGATTTTGTGAGAGCTCATAATATTTATGAGGACATACATTTGATTGAGGCCATTTTTATTTGAGGGCATTTTAGGGCATCTTTCATTTGGACGGATGATTTGTGTCTGTGTATAAGCCGATCTGAAATGAACCAGTGAAAAACAGAATTTTTATCCATATAAAACCAAAAAAACCACACCAGGATTTGCAATGCAGTCTCTTTTGCTTTATAAGAACACGCGCAGATGAATATTCGTGCCATACGTATTGGCACATCACAGTGTACTTCTCAGGCGAGCCACAGGGTGTCATGCCTTCCTCTCCTTTGTGCAGAGGGCTGCGGAGAGCGGCTGCGGAGCTGGTAATGCCCTTTCCCTTTCTCCTCAGTGTTCCTGACGGGCAGCGATCGGATTCCCATCTATGGCATGGCGAGCCTGCAGATCGTCATCCAGTCCACAGCCAGCGGGGAGGAGTACCTGCCCGTGGCCCACACTTGCTACAACCTTCTTGATCTCCCCAAATACAGCAGCAAAGAGATCCTGAGTGCACGGCTGACCCAGGCCCTTGACAACTATGAAGGGTTTAGTTTGGCTTGAGGCTCCCCAGTGTGCCCCAGATTTCCCTCCCTCCCTCAGTGTCCACATGGAGGCCCATACAGAAAACCATGGGGAAGGGAGTTCTATTTTTTTATTGTCTTTGTGGGTTGGGACTTTTGAATCCTGAACCTGGTTGATGTGTTTCTGGGCTTGTGAGTAGCAGTAAACAACCTTTTTGAAAAATCAGGGGTTGGGGATGGGGTGAAAATTTGGCATTTTTGTTTTTAAACCAAATTACCTAGTAGTGTTCCTTGCACTTGTGAATATGTTGCACTCTGCTGGAGAAAATGGCAGTGGGTTTTTAACCTCTCATTTCCCAAATGTCTCAGCCCTGCTGTTTCCTCACAGTGCTTCCTGTCCTCGTTCCTCTGCAAGACTGATTTGACTGATATGTCCTTTCTCACCTGCACGTGCGGAACGGCTCCTCTCTCTGCAGACTTGGACATGCTCCTGGCTTGTTGCAGCCCTACTCTAAGGACTAAGGAGGCAAGCACTACTTCAGAAAGCCCCAAGTCCAGCAAGCTGAATCTGGGTCCACTTTTTGGCTGAACTCTTGAGAATTAATGGGAGCCTTTATGAACACATCTTGCTTTAAAAAGAAGTTATGAGGGACTAGCAATCTCCCCCCGGCTCTGCCTCTTCCTGGACCTACTTAAAGATGTGCAGGGCAGCTTAGCGTTGCTCCCTTTGACAATAAGGTGAGGTGATAGACCACCCCTCCTTCGGTTATCTCGCTTTTGGAGCAAGTTGCATTAATTTTTTTAAGAGTATCTTCTCCAAGGAAAGTAGAAATAATAAATTTCTTGTCCTCTTTCCCTGTCAGTTTATGCCCTCTTTCTCTTTCCTTCCTCTCCTTCCCTTTCTCTTTTACTTCACCCCGTTGTTACCTGACTTAATGCTCCCTTCCTCTCCTTCTAGTGGATGCATGCAGTCTATTTTTTTAATTTCTATTTAAATTGCAAAATTTCTATTTTTTTTTCCTTTTCCCTAATTGCTAACACGTAAGGACATTCTTTACTATGGGACTTTTGTTTATTGCATTTGAAATGTTTGTTTACAGTGGGATTTCAGGGGGGATTGTGTTTAGAGCAAATATATGTATCAAAAATAATGACATGCTCAACCTTCTTCATCATGGGATAAGAAAATTCTACATGATCAAAGAATCCATGTCAGCCTAATTTTAAATTCCTAGTCACTAGAGGAAAGACTTATTTATATAAAATGAAGTATTTATGAACCGTGATATAGCATCAGATCTCAATGAAGGATGTAGATTTTTGCTTTTTTTTTTTGTTTTTAAAACTTAATTGCTAAATTGGTAGTTTTTTCAGTCTTTATAATACAAGATTTAAAAAGATATACAGTTATATGAAATGTTTATTTTCTATGTGTGTGCATATAGTTCAATATTATGCAATAAATTTGGTGTTTTAACTTAAAACTATTTCTTATTGTATTTGCAGAATAGATAGCTTGCTTTCAGAAGAATGATCTACTCAAGTAATATAACGTCAAATTTGGTTCCAGTCATAAGAAAGTAAGACAAAGCACTAGGGATATGGAGGAGAGAGCAAGGGCAGGACCCAAGGTAGGGGGAGCAGGTAGCCTGACAGATGGATGAGATTTCTGAAGGTTGTGATGGGAGAAAAGGCATTTCACATGGAGGGAAAGGACATGGGAGCATGTTAGGGAAGGGCCAGGGGCAATTTGAAGAGAAAACAGAATAATGATAAATAAGACTTGGGGGTAAAGAAGGTAGCTTTGGGGCTGAGGAGCCAGGCTAAGCAATGGAACTTGAGTGGGTAGCCAGGCAGGACTTGTCAAAGTCCTACATTTGAAGGAATTAGTCCTTCCCATTCTGAGAGCAGTGAGAGTGGCAGCAGCAGTAGAAGAGGAGTGCATGGAAGGAGGATCCAAAATGGTGGCATAGGAAGACCCTCAACTCAACTCACCCCCTCCATGGACACACCAAGTCTATACTGATCTGTAGAGCAGTTCCTCCTGAAAAACAACTGAGGGGTGACTGAACAAATCCTGCACAAGGGTTGGAGGGGCCACACAGACAATGGCAGGAGACACGGTAACAAGAACCCCAATCCCAATGCTGTGCACTGCAGTGGGGAGGGAGACTACTAAGGGATTGTGAGCAGATTTGTCTGACCTGGGGCACAGAAAAAAGTTGTGGCTTAAATGGGTAACTAGAATATAAAGGAACTAACCCTCCACCAAACAAACAGTGGGATGTTGGAGAAGCTGGCAAGTGCCACTGTTTATGTTCCCCCTCCACCTTGATAGCACAGAAAGAGTCTGGGAGCTAGCCAGCCCACTACCCTCAGCAAGCCCTGGGCACCTAGACCACAGGAAACAAAACAAAGCATGGTTTAAAATTAGAGTATAAAGGAACCAGCCCTAGAGCTCTACCAAACAGTGGGGGAGCTGAGAGGCAGGTGAGTACCACAGTTTACATCTCCCCTCCACCTCGATAGTGCCGATGGAAGCAGGATCTAGGCCATCCCTTAAAGGTGACTGCACAAGATGGCCCCAGTATGGCATATGCTGGGACACCCCTGAACATCACCCACTACAGCTACAGCTGTCTCACCAAGGTGCAAAGCATCCCAGAACATTCCAGGCCTGAATCTGCTTTGGCTCAAGTTGTCTTGCCAAAACCCCGGGAAGGAGTGCCCCAAAACCTCCCAGCCTGGCACACCTCTGCTCCAGTTATTACACCTAGCTACTCCTAGTGTGAAGTACCCTGGGAGCCCTTTGCACAAGCCTTCACCAACTCTGGCTCTGGTTGTGCCCTGTGCCCATTTCGGCTCTAGCCATCCCACCAGGGCTGTCCCAGTGCTGAGTGCCTTAGGGGCCCCAGCCCGCACCTGCTACAGCTCTAGCCAGCTAACCAAAGTCAACAGGCATGGGATGACCTTACACAAGGCCGGTCCTTCAAGTCTTGGAGAAGCTGCTATTCTGCCTAATTCATAGAAATACAGAAGGTCAAACAAAATGAGACAGGAATATGCTCCAAATGAAAGAACAAGACAACCCTCAGGAAAAAAAAAAATGGAGATAAGCAACCTACCTCATACAGTGTTCAAAGTGATGGTCATAACAATGGTCCTTGGACTTCAGAGAAGAATGAATGAGTGGGCTTTCAACAAAGAGATGGAAATTATACGAGAACCAATCATAATTGAAGAATACAATAACTGAAGTGAAAAATACACTAGAGGGAATCAACAGTAGACTGGAGGATGCAAAGAATGGATCAGCAATCTGAAAGGGTAATGGAAAGCATGCAAGCTGAACATCAAAAAGAAAACAAAAGGAAAGTGGATAGGTTAAGGGATCTCTATGATAGTGTGAAGTGTACTACCCTGCACGTTAGAGAAGGACAGGGGGAAGAAAAAGGCAGAAAACTTACTTGAGTAATAGCTGAAAACTTCTCTCATCTTGGGAAGGAAATAGACATCTAGGTCCAGGAAACACAGAGAACCCCAAACAAGATGAACCCAAGGAAATCCACACCAAGGCACACAATAATTAAAATGTCAAAGATTAAAGACACACTCTTAAAAGCAGCAAGAGAGAAACAACTAGTTATGTACAAGGGAAACCCCATAAGGCTATCAGCTGGTTCTCAGTGGAAACTGCAAGCTAGAAGGAAGTGCCATGATACATTCAAAGTGCTGAAAGGAAAAAAAAAAAAAAACTACAACCAAGAATATTCTATCTGGTAAGATGATCATTCAGAATTGAAGGAGGGATAAGGAGTTTCTCAGGCATACATCATATAAAGGAGTTCATCACCACTAAACCCGTCTTCTAGAAATGTTCTAAGGGATTAAGTGAAAAAGAAAAGGTCATAATTAGAAGAAAACTATGGAAAAAATTGTAAAAGCAAACCTACAGTGACGGTGTATATCAATCACTTATAAAACTAGTGTGAAGGTTAAAAAACAAAAGTAGTGAAATCGATGATACTTAAAAATTAGGGATTCACAAAAAGATGTAAAATATTACATATAAATAAAATGTGGACATGAGGAGTAAAAATCTAGTTGAGAATTTGTTTAAGTGACCATCAACTTAATATAGACTGCTGTATACTTAGGATGTTATATATAACCTCATGGTAACGACATACCAGCAAACTCTAATAGATACACCAAAAAATGAAGAGAAAGGAATCCAAGCATAATATTAAAGTCCTCAATTACAAGGGAAGAAGGAACAGAGAAAAACTACAAAAATAATGAGAAAACAATTAAAATGGCAATAAGTACATACCTATCAATAATTAAGTGGCTTAGATGCTCTGATCAAAAGACATAGGGTAACTGAATGGATTAAAATTAAAAAAAGACCCATCTATATGCTGACTACAAAAGACTTGTTTCAGACTTAATGACACATACAGACTAAAAGTAAAGGGATGGAAAAAGATATTCCAGGCAAAGGAAGGTGAAGAAAAGCTGGGATAAGCAATATTTGTATCAGACAAAAGAGACCTTAAAACAAAGACTAACAAGAGACAAAGAAGGGCGTTACATGAGAATATATAACAGTTATGAATATCTATGCACTCAACATTGGAGCCCCTAAGTGCATAAAGCAAATATTAACAGACATAAAGGGAGAAATTGTCAGTAATACAATAGTAATAGGGGACTTTCACACCTGATTTACATCAATAGATAGATCGTCCAGACAGAAAATCAATGAAGTAGTGGCTTTGAATGACAGACCAGATGCAGTTAATAGAAATACAGACTATTCCATCCCAATGCGGCAGAATACACATTCTTTTCAAGTGCACATGGAACATTCTCCAGGAAAGATCACATGTTAGGCTACAAAACAAGTCTCAATAAATTTAAGAATACTGAAATCATATCAAGCATCTTTTCTGACTGCAACAGTATTAAACTAGAAATCAGTTACAAGGAAAAAAAAAATACCTAGGAAAAAACCCCACAAATATGTGGAAGCTGAACAACAGGCTACTAAGCAACCAAAGGGTCAAGAGAGAAAGAGGAAGTTAAAAAAATACATGGAAATAAATGAAAATGAAAACACAACAGTCCAAAATCTTTGGGACACAGGGAAAACAGTTCTAAGAGGGGAGTTTACAGTTGTACAGGCCTATCTCAAATTTCAAAAAACAAGGAAAATCTCAATCCAACTTTACACTAAAAGAAACAAAATAATAAAACCCAGAGGTAGTAGGAAGAAGGAAATAATAGTGATTGAGGGAGTTAAGATGGCGGAGGAGTAGGGGACCCCTTTTTCATCCGGTCCCCTGAGTTGAGCTGGATAGGTACCAGACCAGCCTGAACATCCACGGAACCAGCCTGAGACGCAGGAAGATACATCTGGATCTCTACAAATGAACATCTCCAGCGCTGAGTATTGAGGTACGAAGCGTGGAGACGTGAAACCGCGCACAGATATTGGAAAATAAACGAAAGGGAGAGGGAGCCGTGGCATTCGGGTGCAGGGAAGCGGTAGCCACCTGCACGGGGGAGCGGGTGGACTCACGGATGGCACCGAGAGAGAGCGGACTGAGACCGGGAGCCGGGAGCGCGCGCTACCATACTGAAACAGAACTCCAGTGCACTCACTGGAACCAGACTGTGACCGGGAGCTCCGGGAGCACGTGGAGGCGGCTGGCGGTGTTAGAAACACAAAGGACAGAGATGCGCCGGCCCTGGAAGTGAAGGCTGGGACCCCGGGCGTGGGGCACACATCCCGGGACGCTGCAGGGTTGAGCAGCACCAACAGTAACAGAGTTAAAGTGGCCAGAACATCAGTGGAGAACGGTCCGCGATCCCTCTGTTCTGAGAGAGGCTGAGATTCGGCCACTGCTGCTCTGACGCTCAGAAGAGGCACAGCAAACCGCCAGGGAAAGCCGCCAGAGAACAAAAGCCTGGAAATACCGGCTCACAGAGCGCCCATCCCCATCCCCCTTGCAGGGGACACGGAGACTTTAACCAAACAGGGTTGCCTGAGTATCGGCGCGGCAGGCCCCTCCCCCAGAACACAGAAGGCAGGCTGAAAAATCAAGAAGCCCACATCCCTAAGATCCCTATAAAACAAGGGCGCACAGCCTGGGTCCCGGTCAATAATTTGGGCTCTGGACAACCCTGCAACCTCTCCTCATCAGAATGACGAGAAGGAGAAGTCCCCCCCCAGCAAAGAAAAGACAATGAGTCTGTGGCCTCTGCCACAGAACTAATGGATATGGATATAACCAAATTATCAGAAACGGAATTCAGAGTAACAATGGTCAAGATGATGGGTAGACTTGAAAAAAGTATTAACGAAAATGTTAATGAGAATATAGAATCTCTAAGGGCGGAAATGAGAGCAAATCTGGCAGAAATTAAAAATTCTATGAACCAAATGCAGTCAAAACTAGATGCTCTGATGGCCAGGGTGAATGAGGCAGAAGAACGCATCGGCGAATTGGAGGATGGGTTAGTAGAAGAGAAAGCTAAACTAGAAACTTGATTCAAAAAAATCCAATCTCAAGAATGTAGGTTACGGGATATCACTGACTCAATGAAACGTTCCAATGTCAGAATCCTCGGCATCCCCGAGGGGGTGGAGAAAAACAGGTCTAGAAGAGATATTTGAGCAATTTGTAGCTGAAAACTTCCCTAATCTAGCAAAGGAAACAAGCATTCATGTCCAAGAGGCAGAGAGGACCCCTCCCAAGCTCAACCACGACAAACCTACGCCACGTCACGTCATAGTGCAATTCGCAAATATTAGATCCAAGAATACAGTATTGAAAGCGGCCAGGGCAAAGACATTTCTCATGTACCAAGGCAAAGGCATCAGAATTACGTCAGACCTGTCTACACAGACCTGGAATAAGAGAAAGGGTTGGGGGGGGCATTTATAAAGCTCTTTCAGAGAAAAACATGCAGCCAAGGATCCTTTATCCAGCGAGGCTGTCATTCAGAATTGATGGAGAGATAAAGACCTTCCGGAATCGCCAGTCATTGACCAATTTCGTAACCATGAAACCAGCCCTACAGGAGATATTAAGGGGGTTCTATAAAAGTAAAAAGGCCCCAAGAGTGATACAGAACAGAAAGTCACAATGGATAGAAACAAAGACTTTACTGGCAACATGGCATCATTAAAATCATATCTCTCAATAATCAGTCTCAATGTAAATGGCTAAATGCTCCCATAAGACGCCACAGGGTTGCAGATTGGATAAAAAGACATGACCCATCCATTTGCTGTCTACAAGAGACTCATTTTGAACCTAAAGATACATTCAGACTGAAAGTAAAGGGATGGAATACTATCTTTCACACGAATGGACCTCAAAAGAAAGCTGGGGTAGCAATTCTCATATCAGACAGATTGGATTTTAAAGACTACAGTTAGAGACACAGAAGGGCACTATATTATTCTTAAAGGATGTATTCAACAAGTGGATATGACAATTATAAATATATATGCCCCCACCAGGGGAGCAGCAAGATACACAAGCCAACTCTTAACCAGAATAAAGAGACATATAGATAAAAATACGTTAATAGTAGGGGACCTCAACACTCTACTATGAGCAATAGACAGAGCACCGGACCAGAAAATCAACATAGAAACAAGAGCTTTGAATGCCATACTCGACGAGTTGGACCTCATAGATATATATAGAACACTACACCCCAGAACCAAAGAATACTCATTCTATTCTAATGCCCATGGAACATTCTCAAGAATAGACCATGTTCTGGGTCACAAAACAGGTCTCAACCGATACCAAAAGACTGAAGTTATTTCCTGCATATTCTCAGACCAGTACACTTTGAAATTGGAATTCAACCACAAGGAAAAATTTGGAAGAAACTCAAACACTTGGAGACTAAGAACCATCCTGCTCAGGAATGATTCGATAAACCAGGAAATCAAAAATAAATTTAAACAATTTATGGAGACCAACGAGAATGATAACACAACGGTCCAAAACCTATGGGATACTGCAAAGGCAGTCCTAAGGGGGAAATACATAGCCATCCAAGCCTCACTCAAAAGAAGAGAAAAATCTAAAATGCAGTTTTTATATTCTCACCTCAAGAAGCTGGAACAGCAACAGAAGAACAGGCCTAATCCACGCACGATAAAGCAGTTGATCAAGATTAGAGCAGATATCAATGAATTAGAAACCAGGAGTACAGTAGAGCAGATCAACAGAAACAGAAGCTGGTTCTTTGAAAGAGTAAATAAAATTGACAAACCACTGGCAAGACTTATCCAAAAGAATAGAGAAAGGACCCAAATTAATAAAATTATGAATGAAAAGGGAGAGGTCACAACCAACACCAATGAAATTGGAAGGATTATTAGAAACTTTTATCAACAGCTTTATGCCAATAAATTAAGCAATCTGGAAGAGATGGAGGCCTTCCTGGAAACCTATAAACTACCAAGACTGAAACAGGAAGAAATTGATTTTTTAAACAGGCCAATTAATTATGAAGAGATTGAAACAGTGATAAGCAACCTTCCAAAAAACAAAACACCAGGACCGGATGGTTTTCCCGGGGAATTCTACCAAACATTCAAAGAAGAAATAATACCTATTCTCCTAAAGCTATTTCAAAAAATAGAAACAGAGGAAAGCTACCAAAGTGATTCTATGAGGCCAATATTACCTTGATCCCCAAACCAGGCAAAGACCCCATCAAAAAGGAGAATTACAGACCGATTTCCCTAATGAATATGGATGCCAAAATTCTCAACAAGATCCCTGCTAATAGAATCCAACAGTACATTAAAAGGATTATCCATCATGACCAAGTGGGATTCATCCCTGGGATGCAAGGGTGGTTCAACATTCACAAATCTATCAGTGTCATAGATTTTATCTGGAAGGAAAAAGCCAAAAATCATATGATCCTCTCAATTGATGCCGAAAAAGCATTTGACAAAATACAGCATCCTTTCCTGATTAAAACCCTTCAGAGTGTAGGAATAGAGGGTACATTCCTCAATGTCCTAAAAAACAATCTATGAAAAGACTACAGTAAATATCATTCTCAATGGGGAAAAGCTGGAAGCCTTTCCCTTAAGATCAGGAACATGACAAGGATGCCCATTCTAGCCATTATTATTCAACATAGTACTAGAAGTCCTTGCAACAGCAATCAGACAACAAAAGGGGATAAAAGGTATCCAAATCGGCAAAAAAGTCAAACTCTCTCTCTTCCCAGATGACATAATACTCTATATAGAAAACCCAAAAGAATCCACTCCCAAACTATTAGAAGTTATAGAGCAATTCAGTAATGTGGCGGGATACAAAATCAATACTCAGAAATCAGTTGCATTTCTATACACAAATAATGAGACTGAAGAAAGAGAAATTAGGGAATCCATCCCATTTACAATAGCACCAAAATCATACGTTACCTTGGAATTAACCAGAGACGTAAAGGATCTATATTCTAGAAACTACAAATCACACTTGAAAGACATTGAAGAAGACACAAAAAGATGGAAAAATATTCCATGCTCATGGATTGGAAGAATTCACATAGTTAAAATGTCCATGCTACCCAGAGCAATCGACACTTTCAGTGCTATCCCGATCAAAATACCGATGACATTTTTCAAAGAACTGGAGCAAACAGCCCTCAAATTTGTGTGGAACCAGAAAAGGCCCCCAATCGCCGAGGAATTGTTGAAAAGGAAAAACAAAGCTGGGGGCATCACAATGCTGGATTTCGAGCTGTACTACAAAGCTGTGATCACAGAGACAGCATGGTACTGGCACAAAAACAGACACATAGACCAATGGAACAGAATAGAGAACCCAGAAATGGACCCTCAGCTCTTTGGGCAACTAATTTTTGACAAAGCAGGAAAAAACATCCAGTGGAAAAAAGACAGTCTCTTCAATAAATGGTGCTGGGAAAATTGGACAGCTACATGCAAAAGAATGAAACTTGACCACTCTCTCACACCATACGCAAAGATAAACTCCAAATGGATGAAAGACCTCGATGTGAGACAGGAATCCATCAAAATCCTAGAGGAGAGCATAGGCAGCAACCTCTATGGCATCAGCCAAAGCAACCTTTTTCATGACACATCTCCAAAGGCAAGAGAAACAAAAGATAAAATGAACTTGTGGGACTTCATCAAGATAAAAAGCTTCTGCACAGCCAAAGAAACAGTCAAAAAAACTAAGAGGCAGCCCACAGAATGGGAGAATATATTTGAAAATGATACTACAGATAAAAGACTGGTATCCAAGATCTACAAAGAACTTCTCAAACTCAATACACGAGAAACAAATAAACAAAACATAAAATGGGCAGAAGATATGAACACTTTTCCAATGAAGACATACAAATGGCTAACAGACACATGAAAAAATGTTCAAAATCATTAGCCATCAGGGAAATTCAAATCAAAACCACACTAAGATACCACCTTACGCCGGTTAGAATGGCAAAAATTGACAAGGCAAGAAACAACAATTGCTGGAGAGGATGTGGAGAAAGGGGATCCCTCCTACATTGTTGGTGGGAATGCAAGTTGGTACAGCCACTCTGGAAAACAGTGTGGAGGTCCCTTAAAAAGTTAAAAATTGAGCTACCCTATGATCCAGCCATTGCACTACTATTTACCCCAGAGATACAGACGTAGTGAAGAGAAGGGCCATACACACCCCAATGTTCATAGCAGCATTGTCCACAATAGCTAAATCGTGGAAGGAGCCGAGATGCCCTTCAACAGATGACTGGATTAAGAAGATGTGGTCCATATATACAATGGAATATTACTCAGCTATCAAAAAGAACAATTTCTCAACATTTGCTGCAACATGGACGGCACTGGAGGAGATAATGCTAAGTGAAATAAGCCAAGCAGAGAAAGACAATTATCATATGGTTTCTCTCATCTATGGAACATAAGAACTAGGAAGATCGGTAGGAAAAGAAAGGGATAAAGAGGGGGGGTAATCAAAAGGGGGAATGAAGCATGAGAGACTATGGAGTCTGAGAAACAAACTGAGGGCTTCAGAGGGGAGGGGGGCAGGGGAATGGGATAGGCTGGTGATGGGTGGTGGGGAGGGCATGTATTGCATGGTGCATTGAGTGTTATACGCAACTAATGAATCATGGAACTTTACATCAAAAACCAGGGATGTACTCTACGGTGACTAACATAATAAAAAAAATTTAAAAAAAGAAGGAAATAATAAAGATGACAGGAGAAATAAAAGAAATAGGAGAAAAAAAAAAGAAAAAGGAGAAAGATCAGTGAAACCAAGAGCTAGTTCTTTAGAAAAATTGATAAACCTTTAGCCAGACCCATCAAGAAAAAGAGGACTTGAATAAAACCAGAAATGAAAGAGAAGTTACAACTGACACCATAGAAATACAAAGGATTATAAGAGATTACTATGAAAAAGTATATACACCAAAAATTGGACAACCAAGAAGAAACAGATGAATTCCTAGAAACATACAATTTTCCAAAACTGAATCAGAAATAGCAAATCTGAACAGATTAACTACTAGTAATGAAATTGAATTAGAAATAAAAAACAACAGCAAGTCCAGGACCAGATTTCTTCACATGTGAATTCTACCAAACATTTGGAGAAGAGCTAATACCTATTCTTCTCAAACTAGTCCAAAAAATAAAAGAGGAAGGAAAGCTTCCAAATTTATTCTAAGATGCCAGCATTACCCTGATACCAAAACAAAACAAAGACACTACAAAACAAACAAAAAAACCTACTTGGTGAACATAAGTGCAAAAAAATAAAAATGTTAGCAAACCACATTCAACAATATATTAAAGGATCATTCACCATGAACAAATGGGATTTATTCCAGGGATGCAAGGATGGTTCAATATCTGCAAGTCAGTCAACATGATAATCACGTTAACAAAATGAAGGATAAAAATCATATCTCAGATGCAGAAAAAGCAGTTGACAAAATTCAACATCTGTTTATGATAAAAACTCTCTACAAAGTGTGTTTGAAGGGAACATAATAAAGCCACATATGACAAGCCCACAGTTAACATCATACTCAATGGTGAAAAATGAAGTTTTTCCTCTAAGATCAGGGACAAGACAAGGATGGATATCCACTCTTACCACTTTTATTCAGTATAGTACTAGATGTTCTAGCCACAGCAATCAGACAAGAAGAAGAAATAAACAGCATCCAAATTGGTAAGGAAGACGTAAAACTATCAGCAGATGACATGATACTATATATAGAAAACCCTAAATACTCTATCAAAAAACTATTAGAATAAGTGAATTCAGTAAACTTGCATACCAAATTAATATACTGAAATATTTTGCTGTTTCCACCTGAAACTAATGTAACCCTGTGTGTCAACTATACTCAAAACAAAACAAACACAATTCTTTGAGAAAAAAGAAAATACCTAGGAATAAATTGAACCAAAAAGATGAAAGACTTGTACACCGAAAACTACAAAACACTGAAATTAAAGATGACACAAACAAATGGAAAGATATACCATGCTCGTGGGTTGGAATAATATTATTAAAATGTCCATATTATCCTAAAGCGATCTACAGACTCTATGCAATCCCTATCAAAATACCAGTAGTACTTTTCCTAGAAGTAAAACAAATGAATTGCTAGAACAAATTAATATGAAACCACAAAAGGGGGCGCCTGGGTGGCATAGCGGTTAAGCGTCTGCCTTCGGCTCAGGGCGTGATCCCGGCATTCTGGGATCGAGCCCCACATCAGGCTCTTCTGCTATGAGCCTGCTTCTTCCTCTCCCACTCCCCCTGCTTGTGTTCCCTCTCTCGCTGGCTGTCTCTATCTCTGTCGAATAAATAAATAAAATCTTTAAAAAAAAAAAATATGAAACCACAAAAGACCCCAAATAGCCAAAGCAATCTTGAGAAAGGACAAAGTTGGAGGTATCACAATCCCAGATTTTAAGATATACTACAAAGCTATTATAATCAAAACAGCATGGCACTGTTACAAGAATAGACACATAAATAATGGAACAGAATAAAGAGCCCAGAAATAAACCCACGCTTATATAGCATGATGTAGAGAAACGGAATCACTATGTTGTCCACCTGAAACTAATGTAACCCTGTGTGTCAACTATACTCAAAAACAAACCAAACACAATTCTTTGAGAACAAGATCAGCTAGCTGTGGTCCCTCTGAAGCCAAGGATCAGGTTCTACACTGGAAATCTAGGCTGTCATCTTCAAGACCATCATGATCAGGGAAAGTGGGTGAATCCAGGACAAGTAAAATACCACAAAGCTCTCCTACTTTTTTTAAGTTGCTATTTTCTTGATTCAGCATTTACTGGGTTGTTGTAAATCCTTAGCTATTTTCTAGAGTTCCAATGAGTTGGTTCTGACAGTTAAAAAAAACAAACCCATACTTACATGGTCAACCTACAACAAAGGATGCAAGAATATATAATGGGGAAAAGACCGTCTCTTTAATAAATGGTGTTGGGAAAACTGGACTGCTACATACAACAGAATGAAACTGGACTACTTTCTTATATCATATACAAACATAAAATGAATTAAAGACCTAAATGTGAGACATGAAATCAGAAAACTCCTAAAAGAAAACACAGGCAATAATCTCTTGCACATCAGCCTTAGCAACATTTTTCTAGATATGACTCTTCAGGCAAGGGAGAGAGAAGCAAAAATAAACTATCAGGACTATACCCAAATAAAAAGCTTTTACATAGGGAAGGAACCATGAAGAAAATGAAAGAGCAGCATACTGAATAAAAGAAGATATTTGCAAATGATATATCTGATAAGGGGTTAATTTCCAAAATATATAAAGAGCTAATATAACTCAACACAAAAAATAAAAGAAAAAAAAAAGACTGATACAATTGAAAAATGGGCAGATGACCTGAATAGGCATTTTTTATAAGAAGACATATATGGCTAACGGACACATGAAAAGACACTCATTATCACTAATCATCAGGGAATACAAACCAAAACCACAAAGAAATATGACTTTACACCTGTCAGAATGGTGAGTATCAAAAAGACAAAAAATAAATCTTGGTAAGGATGTGGAGAAAAGGGAACCCTTGTGCACTGTTGGTGGGAATATAAGGTGGTATAACCACTGTGGGAAACAGTATGGAGGTTCCTCAAAAAATAATAAATAGAAATACCATATCATCCAGTAATTCCACTACTGGGTATTTACCCAAAGAAAATGAAAATGCCAATTCAAAAAGATATATGCCCCCCCCCATGTTTACTGAAGCGTTATCCACAATAGTTAAGTTAGAGAAGCAATCTAAGTGTCCATCAATGGACGGATGGATAAAGAAGATGTGGGGTGTGTTTGTATGTGTATGGAATATTAATCAGATATAAAAAAAATAAGATCTTGCCATTTGCAACAACATGGATGGATCTAGAGGGTATTATGCTAAGTGAAATAAGATAAACACCATATGATTTTAGTTATATCTGAAATCTAAAAATCAAAACAAATGAATAAACAAAAACAGAATCATAAATACAGAGAAAAAACTGGTGCTTGCTAGAGGGGAGGGGTTTGGGGTGATGGGTGAAATTGATGAAGGGATCAAGAGGTTCAAATTTCTAATTATAAGTACTGCATAGGGAATACAGTCAATAATATTGTGATAAATTGTAGGGTGAGAGATGGTAACTGCACTCAGTAAAACTAATAAATTAATATAATGTGCAACTAATACAACATTGTATATCAACTATCCTTCAATAAAAAAAGAGAAAGAAAATAAGAGAAACAAGAGGAAGGAGAGGCATGGGAGCTTGAAGGGAAAAGGAGAAATTAAAGATAAATCTGAGACTTGTTAGGGGTGCCTAGGTGGCTCGGTCGGTTGAGTGACTCTTAATTTCTACTCAGGTTGTGGTCTCTGGTCATGAGATTGAGCCCCATGTCAGGCTCTGCTCTAAGCGTGGAGTCTGTTTGAGATTTTCTCTCTCCCTGTGCCCCTCCCCATCCCTCTCTAGAGGGTATTATGCTAAGTGAAATAAGATAAACACCATATGATTTCAGTTATATATTAAATCTAAAAAAACAAATGAACAAACAAAAACAAATAGAATCATAAATACAGAGAAAAAACTGGTTCCTGCCTGAGGGGAAGGGGTTGGGGTGATGGTTGGGAAATTGATGAAGGGGACCAAGAGGTTCAAATTTCCAACAATAAAGTCATAATAAATAAGTCAAAATAAATACAATCTTAGAAAGTAAGTCAAAATAAAATCTTTTAAAAATATGAGACTTATTAAGCTAATGAATGATGCTATGTAGCCCACTTACATACATCAAAAGCATGTGGAATGCGACAAAAAGTATTTTCAATAAATTTTTAAAAACAATTACATTGTATTGTTTTACCAGACTTAATAAATGGCTTAAAGGTGGTAAGGGGAACAGTAAATTTCCATTAATAAGTTCAACAAATATTCAATAGCTTATATAAATGCTAAGTTTGAGGGACAAAAAAAAAGCCTGCCACATTTAATTTTGAATGGAAATAGTTGAATTATTTTAAATGCCTGGGCCTTGGGGTCCCCATTCACAAAGGAAGAGATTGGGCCAGATTTATTTATTTATTCTAACATAAATTCTAAAATTTCTCACAGTAACCATAGAGTAAAAACCTACAGTAGATCCACAAAAGATAAAGGGGACCAACGCATACCACTATGAAAAAGTCATCAATTTACAAAGGAAGGTAGCAAGAGAGAAGAAAGGAAGAACTTCAAACCAGCCAGAAAACAGTAAGATGGCATTAGTAAATTCTTACCTGTCAATAATTACTCTAAATGTAAATGGACTGAATTCTCAAAAGACATACAGTGGCTAGATGGATGAAAAAACAAGCACACAAGCAAACAAACAAAAACAAGACCCAACTACATGCTACTTACAAGAGACCCACTTCAGCTTTAAGGACATACATAGGCTCAGAGTGAAGGGATGGAAAAAGTAACACAAGTGAAAACCAAAAGAGCAGGAGTAGTAGTAGTTATACTTATATCAGTCAAAATAGATTTTAGGCCCAAAATATTAACAAGAATCAAAGAAGGTCACTGTACAAGGACAAAGAGGTCAATTCACCAAGAAAATCTAACAATCATAATTATATATGCACCCAACATCAGAGCACCTAAATATATTGAAAAGATAGTAATAGATCTGAAGGGAGAAATAGAACACAGTATAATAATGGTAGGGGACTTCAATATTCCACTTTTAACAATTGATCATTCAGACAGAAAATCAAGAAAATTTGGACTTGAACTAGACTTTAGATTAAATGGGCCAACATATACAGAGCATTCTTTCCAACAACAAAATATACATTCTTCTCAAATGCATACAAAACATTCTCCAAGATAGATCATATGACAGATCACAAAAGAAGTCTTAGTAAGCTTAAAAAGACTGACATCGCACCAAGTATCTTTTCCAATCACAATGGTTTGAAACTAGAGATCAGTAACAGGTAGGAAGCTGGAAAAATTTTAAAACATGTGGAAATTAAACAACATACTCCTGAACAATAGGTTAAAGACATCAAGAGGGAACAACAACAACAACAACAACAACTTTGAATCGGAGAACAATGGGAACACAACATACCAAAATCTATGGAATGCAGCAAAAATGGTTTTAAGAGAAGGTTACAGCAATAAATATCTACATTAAGAAAAAGGAAGGAGTGTCTGGGTGGCTCTGTCAGTTAAGCATTAGACTCTTGATTTTGGCTTAGATCATTATTTCAGGGTCCTGAGATCAAGCCCTGCTTTGGGCTCCATGCTAGGCATGTGGAGCCTGCTTGAGATTCTCTCCCTCCCTCTCCATGTGCTCCTCTCCCCATGCACTCTCCCTCTCTCTCACTCTCATTCTCTCTATAATAAATAAATCAATCTTGGGGCGCCTGGGTGGCTCAGTCAGTTAAGTGCCTGCCTTTAGCTCAAGTCATGATCTCAGGGTCCTGGGATTGAGCCCTGTGTTGGGCTCCCTGTTCAGCAGGGAGCCTGCTTCTCCCTCTGCCTCTCCACTCAGCTTGTGCTCTCTCTCAAGTAAATAAATAAAATCTTAAAAAAATAATAAAATGAAAAAAAATAAATCTTAAGAAAAAAGATAAAGGAAGGATCTCAACCTAATTTTATACCTCAGAAACTAGAAAAAGAAGAAACTAAGCCCAAAGTTAGCAGAAGGAAGGAAATAACAAAGATTAGAGTAGAAATAAATGCAATACAGACCAGGAAAACTATAGAAAAGATCAATGAAATTGAAAGCTGGTTTTTTGAAAGATAAAATTGACAAACCTCTAGCTAGACTAAGGAAAAAAGAAGACTCAAATAACTATGTAAATGACAGAGGAGACATTACAACTGATACCACAAAAGTACAAAGGATCATATGAGACTATTATGAACAATTATACAACAAATTGGATAACCTAGAAGAAATTCATAAATTCTTAGAAACATACAACCTACCAAGAATGAATCATGAAGAAATAGAAAATTTGAACAGACCAGTAACAAGGAAGGAGATTGAAACAGTAGTCAAAAACCTCCCAATAAGAAAAGCCCAAGACCAGATGGTTTCACTGGTGAATTCTGCCAAACATTTAAAGAAAAATTATTGCCAATACTTCTCAAATTCTTCCAAAAAATGGAAGAGAAGGGAACACTCCCAAACTCACTTTTTGAGGCTAGGATTACCCTCTACCCAAAGCCAAAAAAGGACACTATAGGGGAAGTAAACTATAGACCAATATCTATGGTGAATATCAATATAAAAATTCCCCCCCAAAATATTAGCAAACCAAATTTAATAGCACATTAAAATGATCATACACCATGATCAAGCAGGATGTATCCCTGGAATGCAAGGATGGTTTAATGTATGCACACCAATAAATGTGATACATCAAAATAATAGACTGAAAGATAAAAATAATAGGATCATCTCAATAGATAGAGGAAAAGAATATGACAAAATACAACATCATTCATGATAAGAACTGTCAACAAATTGGGAATAGAAGGAACATACCTCAACATAATAAAGGTCATATATGATAAGCCCGCAGGTATCATTACACTCAATGTTGAAAGGTTTAAGATTGAAAGCTTTTCTTCTAAGATCAGGAACAGGTCAAGGGTGTCCACTCTCACCTGTCTTATTCAACATAGTGCTGGCCACAGCAGTCAGGCAGGAAAAAGGAATAAAATGCATCTAAATTGAAAGGAAATAAAATTATCTTTCTTTGCAGATGATATGATCTTACAGATAGAAAATTCTAATGATCCTACCAAAAAAAGTTAGAATCAATAGATTAAGTTACAGGATACAAAATCAATAAACATAAATCAGTTGTTTCATACACTAACAATGAAATATCTGAAAAAGAAATAAAACAATGCCATTCATAATGGCATGAAAAACAATACTTAGGAATAAAGGAGGTGAAAGATCTGTACATTGTACACTGAAACCACAAAACTGTGATGAGAAAAATTGAAGAAGACACAAATAAATGGAAAGAGATTCTATGTTCATGGATCAGGAGAGTTAATATTGTTAAAATGTCCATAGTACCCAAGCCATCTATAGATTCAATGCAATTCCTACCAAAATTTCAATGACATTTTCCCCAGACATAGAAAAAACAATCCTAAAATTTGAGTGGAACCACAAAAGACCCAGAATAGCCAAAGCAATCTTGACAAAGAAGAATAAATTGGAGGCATCACATTTCCTGTTTTAAACTATATTAAAAAGCTATTGTAATTAACACAGTATGGTACTGGCATAAAGAACACACACACAGACCAATGGAATATAATCAAGAGCCCATAAGTAAGCCTTTGCATATATAGTCTACTACTGTTTGACAGGGAGCCAAGAATACTCAGTGAGGGCAAGGACAGTCTGTTTAATAAATGATGTTGGGAAAACTGGATGACCACATGCAGAATGAAATTGGACTCCTATCTTACACCACTCATGAGAATTAATTATATATAGCTTAAAGACTTAATCCTAAAACCTGAAACTGTAAGACCCCCAGAAGAAAACATAGGAAAAAAGCTCCTTGACGTTGGCCTTATTTTTTGGATATGACACCAAAAGTCTGACAACAAAAGCAAAAATTAGTAAGTGATTATATGAAATTAAAAAGCTTCTGCACAGCAAAGGAAACCATCAACAAAATAGAAAGGAAACCTACAGAATCAGAGAAAATATTTGCAAATCATTTGTCTGAGAAGGGATTAATATCCAAAATACAGAAAGAACTCATACAACTCAGGCACAAAAACTTCAAACAACCTGATTAAAAAATGGGCAGAGGAATTGAATAGACACTTTCAAATAAGACATACAAAAGGCCAACAGATACATAAAAACATACCTGACATCACTAAATATCAGGGAAATGCAAATAAAAACCACAAGGAGATAACATCTCAGATCTGTTAGAATGGCTATCATCAAAAAGACAAGAGATAAGTGTTGGTGAGAATGTGGAGAAAAGGGAAACATTGTGCACTGTTGGTGGGAATGTAAATTAGTATAGCCATTATGGAAAACAATATGGTGGTTCCTCAAAGAATTAAAAATAGACCTATGACACAAATCAGCAATCCCACTTCAGGGTATATATCCAAAGAAAATAAAAACAGGAAGAGATATCTGAGCTCCCATGTTCATTCTGGCATTACTTATAATAGCCAAGATATGGAAACAACATAAGTATCTGTCAATGGACAAATGGATAAAGAAGATGTGGTATGTAGATGCAATGGATTATTCAGCCATGAAAAAGAAGAAAATCCAGCCACTTCAACAACATGGAAGGACCTCGACAGTATTATACTAAGTGAAATAAATCAGATAAAGACAAATGCTACATGGTATCACTTATATGTCTAATCTAAAAAGCCAAACTTGGGGCACCTGGGAAGCTTAGTCAGTTGAGCATCTGACTCTTGATTTCTGCTCAGGTCATGATCTCAGGGTCATGGGATTGAGCCCCACAATGGGCTCCATGTTGGGTGTGGAGCTTGCTGGGCCTTCTCTCTCTCCCTCTGACCCTTCCCATTCATGCGCGTGCTCTAAATATAAATTAATTAATGATTAAAAAAAAGCCAAACCCATAGAAACAGAGAAGAATTGTGGTTACCAAGGACTGGGGGGCAGGGGAAATGGGGAAATGTTGCTCAAAGGATACAAAGTTCCAGTTATAATGAACAGCATGGTGATTACAGTTAATAATACTGTATTATATACCTGAAAGTTGCTAAGCGTATAGATCTTGAATATTTAAACTACAAATAAGAAATAATTATGTGGCATGATGGAGGCATTAGTTAAAGCTATGGTGGTAATTATTTTACAAATAAATCAATATGCTGTACACCTTAAACTTATACGTCAATCATATCTCAATAAAACTGGAAATAGGTAAATAAGAGAAAAAAACAGTCAAATCATAATTAACCAGATTATGGGGGTAAAGGTGGAATATAGAGAGGGCATATGACTGAATACCAAAATAGATTTGAGGTGAAACTCAATGAATAGAATATTTTATTTTAGAATCAAGCATAGGAGAAAAAGTAAAGTAAAATCAAAGCTAACCTGCATAATTTTATCATTTCCTCTTGAAAAGAAATGTAAGTGTTGGCTGTCTCCAGTTTTCTTTGGCTCTTAAAATGGAACCAAGCAGATTTGAAGCCAGTTGTTAAGTCTCTAAAGTATCCGAGAAGATGATGACCGTGTTGCCTTCGATAACCTTAGCTTTGTGGGTACACAAGGTTGCTTGAGTTAGGAGTCTTCTGGTTTGTGAATATCTCCATTTTTAAGTAATGCCTTTGAGGAGCAGTGGTAGGAGCCATCGGTGGGCTCTGCATAGAGCCTTATCTGCGGGATCAGCATCTCACAACACAGAGGAGGAGCTTGTGCTAAGGCAGAACAGGAAGAGAATGGGTGCTCGCGTCTTCAGAAAAGGTGAAAATTCTCTTGTGGATCAGATCAAGGGAACTTTCCAGTTAGAAGTGGCATAGAAGCTACCACCATGCCTTTCTCTAATCAAAACCCTTTTGGTGAAAAAGGATTAGTTAACCTCATAGAGCAGAGCCCTGTGAAGAGTGTGGAAATGTTGGTCTCTAACCATGACTCTCTGTGTTAGGTTGCTAACTCAGCCTGGCTCAAATGCAGGTGGGGCTGCTTGCTCACCCTGCATCAGGTGTGGGTTTGGGTTTCTGGAATGCTCTTTACTTGTGCAGTGAGAAACCAGCATATGCAACAGGACAGGTGCTGGAGGTGGTGTCTACCCGATTGTGGGCAGCCTCTCCCACCGATGAACTAATCTAGGCTTTGGTGCTTTGTGTCCTTCCAAAAGTAATGGAGTGTGTACCTCCCGAGTTATGTGTAGCACGGAGAAAATTAGTTCAGATGTCAGCTTTTTTTTTTTTTTCTTCCAAGGGTGGCTGGATGGTTGGCAGGCCACACAATCACATGGTCTTCAGATCTTTTAAAAGCTGATTTTGCTGGGCCTAATCCCAGGGGAGTTAGATACACTCTGGTAATTACTGATTCAGCTCCCATTGGTGTTGAACTGAGAAATTTAAATAAGAATTACACACACACACACACACACACACACACACACACCCTCAGATGACGACAAACATGAAATCAGATTGGTCTGTCACGGTCACCTCTTCTCTAGGATTAGGAGAGAAAGCAAGCCCAAGAGCAGATTCGGAAATAACCCCATTCCCCATGGTGTTGTAAAAGGCCAGAGCTATTGAGGGTGAAGGTGAACAGTAAGTGCCAACTAGGTGCTGGCTCACGGTCCCAGCAGGACCAGCCTACCCCTGCCACAGGCTTCTGGTTTTTAAAAACGGGTCTCCTGACCTTTCGTGCCTGGGCATTCTCAGGAGCTCAGATGTTCGTGCAGCAGGCTCAAGGGCTGTCAAGTTCAAATCCCTGGCAGATTGTTTGGAGTTTCTGAATTTCTGAGGTAATGGGGAGGCGGGGCTTCACTCAATGAGACAGTAAAATCATTTGAACCCTGCCAGACGGCCGAGCAGTGGCCCCTTCCGTTTGCCCCTGTGCGGGGTGATGAGAGTGGGGGACCCCAAGCTTGACGACATTTACTATGCTGGTTGAGAGCAGGCCCGATTCGGAGCAGCCCCCTCCCTAGGGTATGCTTCAGTTTTAGTTGTTTAAAAATACACTGTGAGATGGAAATTTCAGGACACTAAGTGACCCAGAATCAGCTCAAAGGTTATTCTGTTCCTTCCCAGCACTCAGGCATTCCCACATCGGTCTCAACTCCCATCTCAGACAGTTACTTCCCTTTATGTGTCTGAGCACGTTTGGACCTCCCAAAATGTTTGGGGAACAGAATTAGAGGAATTTGCCCTGCTCTGTGAGGGAAGGAATTTAGCAAGCATAGATCTGAGAAAGCTGCACAGAGGTTTTGATGCAACTTGCTTGAGAAAATTATTAAGTCACACTTTCATTTTCCCTTCAAGAGAATGGGTCCGTGTTCCCGTAAAACCTTGCTTCCCACGTTAGCGTGAATTTGTGCTTAACGTGCTGGAGGTGTACTCTGTTTATGACTCAGTACAAACAAGGAATTGGAAGGTGAGGAGGGTGATGTGGGGGAAATATTTCTGCAGTGGTTCAAAATGTCTTGTTGGACTTCAGCATAGAAAGAATCTGTGTCAGTAACCCGCCGCCATTTCTCAATGAAGATTTACTGTGGGCCTACTTTATATGTTCATCCGAGTAAATTCCCGTAATAACTCTGTAAACTACTATGGTTATTCCCATTTTTCAGATAAAGAAACAAAGACAGAGTGAGTCATGTATCCAGATTGTAAAGTTAAGCTGTCTGTCTGCGGTCTGGGCCTTAAGCATCAAGCAGTATTGGCCTCTGCTGCTATTGTCCAGTGTGCCAGCCTCTGTTTACCTAAGAATTTTGGAGTCGCTCATTTCCACAAATGCTCAGGATGCAGGCAGCACCCTCTACTCAGAGTGGGGCCCCTGGACCAGCAGCACAGCAGCCTCCGGAAGCCTGTCAGAAATGCAGAATGTCAGTGCACCTTCCTCTCCCTGCGCCCGGGGCTACTCTACCCCAAGACCCCTACACATTCCCATGCACGTGGAGTTTGAGAAGCACGGTTCTCTGCCACCAGAGGGCAGTATGTCCTTCATACTCTCCCTCCCTGCCCTTCCCTCCCCTCCCCTCCATCTAATCTGGTCAAGTAATTTTAAGTTCTTTAAGAATAACAATTACAGAAAAATCACAATGTCTCAAAATATCTTACCAAGAAGTACTCAAAGCTGTATAACTGGAAACATGATGAGGATTTCCGAGCCTCTCTGAATTGCTTTTGAGACCTTCAAGAAAAATCCGAACATCTAAAAGACGACGAGTTTCAAAACGCACAGTAACACACACTTTATACACACGTGGGCCCAACGGAGACCCGGAGGTCCGGGGGATCTCAGACGCCGTTCTTGGTGGGGTGTGCACTGGGCCCCGTTCCCTGAGCAGACGCCGCACAACAGGGAGCCGCCCTGTGGGAGAAGCCTTGTTGATGGAGAGGAAAAGTGAGAACCAAGCTGTCAACAACCCCATTCCTGCCAAACCTCATTTGCCTGCCTGCCAGCCAGGATTCTGAAAATGCATTTGGGAATCTTGACTTTTGGCTCTTACTGAATGTGAAATTCTACTGTGTATATAGAGAGAACCTTGATAAGCTGACCCAGCTGAGGGATAACTATATCATAGTCTTACACGATTCAGAATCGATTTCTGGAAGAGGTAATAATGAGGCCATTGAAAGAACTGAAAGCGACAGCCTCTCTCCCCCACATGTAGGTCCGCATTCTGAAATTCCCAGTCAGGTAGTCCCAGTACAGCAAACAGTTCCAGGAATGGAGTGACAACATTCACTCTGGGGCTGGGGTCGGGGAGGGCTCCGGAGGACCACGCGCTTTGCCAACAGGCTGTAGACCCCGGCGTGCTCGCGGCTCGCATCGCTTTCTGGTCCTTCACACGGACACGGTCAGAATATGATTTAAGAACACGGAGGGTCACTAAACGCTGCCTGCCACTTGTGCCTCCATTTTACTACTCTGGCCCCAGAGCTCCGGAAGTTAAATGGTCAAGGTGAGCCTGTCTTAGCAGGATGGCATTACGCTGCACCATCATTGGCAGTCTGGGTCTTTGTTCCCCAGAAGACAGATCTCCGTTTGAATCCTGGTGTCAGCACTAGGATTACTTAAAGCGCTTTTTTTTTTAAATTTCAGGTTTTATATTTCTAATGTTCGCTTTTGTCACTTAGAGCCTATACAACACGTGCAGTTTAAAGAGTACCTGCCTGCCCGACCATCCCGGGGTGTGTTCTCAGCTGCGAGCTGGGCCAGGGGCCCCCTCGCCCTGGAGGCTGTGCGCGCCAGGGCCCGGCCTGCGGCAGGGGGCGCAGACGGCGAGATGCTCCCTTCAAACTGAAATGGGCCTTTTCTGCCGAGTCAGGTTTCTGCCGGCCTGCCTAGCTTCAGAGTCGTAAATGGCTAATGTACTTACTATAATGGCCTCAGAGACTTTGGAAATAAACAAGGTTTTCGGGGGGGGGCTATATGCCTTTGTTTCTGCACCCCTTCAGTCCCTTCTATGAATCCCTTTATTTTTACTTTTTTAAGTTTTTAATTAGTTTTCACACATGTATACATCCATGAACCCATCACCCCATTAAAATAGTCAATGTATGCATCTGCTCTCCTTGTGCCTTTTTCCAATCCTTGTATTCCGAAGCCATCAATCTACTTTCTGTCACATGGATTACTTTTTTTTTTTTTTTTTTAAAGGCAGCTGAGCCTAGAGCACAAGTCCATTTTTCTACCTGGAACCACAGGCATTCCTAGTTTGTAATGAGTTTGCTTTACCTTCCAGTGACCTCTCTGGAGACAGAACAACAAAAAAATCCTCGTGAGGCTGCTGGGAGCTCAGGGAACAGCAGGGACTCTTTACCTAAAGCAGAGATCAGACCCCACAGGTGGCCCAGCCACACGTTTTGACTCTGTCAAAAATGTCAGAACATCCACAGTTAAAAATATTTTATTTAAGTTTATACAAAATACAGTCATGTACAAAAATGTACACAACATTTTCCATTCAGTTTACATTTTAAAAAAGGACAACTGTAATTTCAAATACGTTCTGCTTACATGTCGTGTAAACATTGTTCTGGGCCCATATTATTAACTAAAATTGTATTTACTTTTGGAGATTTTCAGGACCGTATGTATAGGTGTTTCAGACTGGGAATCAGATCTGCCAAACTGACTTCTGGAGCCACACGCATGAGCACAACGGGGCGGACGCCAGGCAGAGCGAGTCTCTGGAGACGTAACGGCAATGTCATAGCCACAGGAGCTTGGAGATGGACATATTTCGTCTTACGTACACACGCGTGTAGATCTGTAACTGATCTCAGCCGATGTCCGCACTTCTATTACGAAGGATCATAGCAGAAGAATGCAGGTGCCCACAGGGGCACAATCTCTACTCTGCCAAGTGGCCAGCGACACCGGGCCGTGCCTGCCACGCACATCGCTCTTGTCGGGAGCTTGCTGCGTTGACCACGTGAAGTGTTAGGATGCACGATCTGAATAGACATTTGGAAATATGTGTAGCTAGTCTTATGACAAAATGTACTCTTCAGTACATTTTGAGGGTCAAGTGGAGAAAAAATAAAGCAGGGAATAAAAGGAAAGAAAGCACATTGTGAGTTCTGCCGCACATACGGGCTTCACACTTTAGTACGGTTTTGTCTCTCCCTATTGATGTAACCAAGTGGATACTGAAAAAGACCATAGGAGGTGCTGGTCTGGGTGCAGAAACCACCTCCCCCCACCTAGCGGTGAAAAACACCATCCAGGGAGGAGTGTGTCAGGACGATCCTTCTTGAGTGCAGGAGAGAATTTAGACTACAGCGAACGTTTTATAAAGCAGTTGATAGTTCATGGCATTCGACTGTAAATAGACCATCGAAAGTAGTAAGGTTCAGAAAAGTGGCATCTTCATGATCAGATTAAGAATCTCTTTGAAGAGGTTAATCAACAAACTGAAATCTGATTTTCCTTGTAAATCTGACCAGTTCTGTATACTGGGCCCAATTTGGTCTGCTGAGAAGTAGGAAGTTCCAGAAAGAACCAACGTAATTGGTACCACGGCGGGGCCCTTTTATCAGCCTAGATAGTCACCTTATTAGGAATTCCGAGCCTAACCACATTCACAAATGCTCAGCCCTCAGGGGCTCCAAGACTGCACGCCTCAGGACAGCTCAGTGCAGTACTTATGATTTACGCACAGCCTTGTGACATTTGTCCAGGGCTAGAAATGCCACACCTGGGAGCAGACGCACCCTGAAACAGCCTCTCCTGCCACCATGCAAGCATTGCATCAGAATGAGACGAAGCAAAAATTACACTAACGTTACAAATAGAGACGTGGCTGAGCCCCGCCTAGGCAATAAATCATAAGCTTTTGACTTCAAACTGACAACTAGAGGGAAGAAATCTAATTTTTAGCCCCCAATGCATTATAGCTAGTAATTAAAAAAAAAATTAGTTCCCCAGTTTGAAATCTGGTTTGGTCTTCCATGGAAATTTCCCCTGAATTCAGGGAGATCACGGAGGTGGTGTGAGCTTACTTCTACCAGTACAAGATAAAGCAGCCATCCAAAAAACTTCTAAGCAGGCCCTTTTCCTAAACCTTGCACATACATGTCTGAAAAGTGAAATTCAAACTGAGCGATTCAGAGATGAAATGCAGTAATGATACCATACCGACCGAACATAAACATCTATTTCAATGTTTACTCCAGACTGAACACACAGAAAGCAAATGCTTGTGAAAATTATAAGCCTCGCTATTTCTAATTCTTACAATCATACAATCAAGTTTATTCATGCTTTACCTTCACTTATCATTGTTATTAAATAACCCCTGACATTTATTTTGTTGGCGTGAGCTAATAAACACACACACATTCCCAAGAGAGCAAAGGAAAAACCCCAGTCCAGAGTATTCTGTGTGAAACCAATTAAGACGCTGCCTCTAGGGCCTCGAGACCCTGGGCTGCAGAAATGGTTGCTGTGGAAACAAGTTTGCCTCGGCATTTGTGGCAGACCCAAAACCTCCTGCCATGTCTTCAGATAGGACCTAGCGTAAACAGGGCTCTTCCGCCCTTAATCTGGGCGCCATTCTATGAAGTTAATATAGATTAGAAATTACAAAGGAGAACATGACATTCCATACACAATTTATTTGACTGTAACTTGGTGTTTTGTTTTATTCAATCATACAAATTTGAATGGGGAGTCCTGGATAAACCTTTTACTTAATTTACCTTTGGCAGAAACAATAGATTTCAAACATTTAAGAGCTCCTCATTTATATAGCATTTTTTTAAAAATTCTGTAGCATATTAGTATTTTCAAAACAATACTCTTAAACAGATGTGCTTTAAAGGTTAGCTGGTAATGATTTGATTTATATTATAGCTTATTTGAGAGAATAATTACTCAAAAAGAACAGACTAGACATGTATTTCTTTTAAAAAATACAATTTTTGGTCATGTGAATGATTCATGTTCAGATTTCAAAAATAGAAAATGTCCTAAAGTGCTTAATTTTATTCATAATATAACTCCTTGAAATTATAGTGATCTGCAATGTAAACAGTAGAGCAAAGAATACCAAACTATATATTCATGTACACTTAAATTCGTAGGATTATGTACCGTCTTTAAATGCGTGGATTAACGCAGGGCACTTCCAACACACAGCTCATGCTTCTATATGATTATTTGTAAGAACAAACGTAAAGGGATTCTTTCCCCCTACTCCCGACTTCGAACAGCCTTTGGCCGACAGCGGCCACCTCACTTCAGCAGTGGAAAACACAGCCATCAACCCCATCTGACCAGCTTCTCAAGAGCCCATCTCGAAACTGACAATTGGTCAGCAGAGTTTTACATTCTCTTCATTTTCTTCTTCTTATCAAACCAAACGAAATGGTTCCCTTTAAGAAGGCAACTCTCAAACCCGAGAGGAGGGCAGCCTTGCTCTCCTGCTCATCCAGCAACGTTGTCTTCGAGAGGCCATCCCGCCGAAATGCCTGCTCTTGGCCACCGGTGGCTGGTGTGCGGACACTTGAGCCCTACCTCACAAAGCGCGAACCTAGGCCTCGGACGGACGGGCAGAGACAGAATTCACTTTCCTCGGTGCGGACACAGAAGGTGAAAAGTAACAATATATCACAAGGTGACATCAGCACAGTGAAGAGATGAATGATTTGGTGTTTTAAATTCCCTGGTTTTCCCAAAATGTCTAATATAGACAGCTCTGTGACACAGTCTCTGAGAAAATTATAATAAGTGACCACACACCATTATTTTTCTCTTTATACACGATCTTGAAAAGTGTGATTTCGATTCTGCCTTGGGCTGAGTTCTGAGGGCTACATTTACCCCTCGGCGGGGGGTATTTTAGTGGAGGTGACTTCTAAAAAAACCTTTAAACTCTGCTAAGTACTCAGAAGGCTTAGAACGCAGGCTCTCTCTCTCTCTCTCTCTCATGATCCTCAACGCTTAAGCTAAGATTTAAGCAAGATCCTTTATGTTTGGCTGGAGCCAAAATGAAACCAACCCCAAACAGTTTCCCATAGCACACTGGCCTTGCTTAGTGTTCGATGTGAAAATCTGAGACTGATTAAGTGCAAACCACGTTCAGGAAAGGATTTTGCAGGCTCTTCACCCTGTTGCCGGATGGAAAAATCAGCATGAATACAGCTGTAGTCCCTCTGTCCTCTGCAGATGATCCCGTCCTAGTCAGGAATCACAATTCTTCGTCAGCGGAGGAAATCTTGAAGCAACACACCGTCAAACAGCTGACTGGGCCGCCGTGCTGGGCAGGTGCGGCTGCCGCCTACCTGAGAACCGAGGGTGCAGCTCTGTGGCCCGGTTCACGAGCGTGGCCGAGGCAGCAAACAGGGCTCCGACGCACATTCCCACTTTACTGGGTGCAAAGAGGACATGGACCTGCATAGCAAGTTCGCTCTCCAGACTGAAGTCCTGAGCTCGGTTTTAATCACAGTTAGACATGTTTCTCAGTTATCCGGGGAAGGACAGTGTATACTCTCCGTAGACGAGTGTGTCTCCATGTAGTGACTCAGCACTGCCAGCGTTAGTAAAGCTTCCCCTAGTGTCTACGTGCACCTGAGGGATCTTGACTTTTCCTTACAAAATCCTTAAATCAAGGCAGGTTGCCCTCCTCCCTCTAGGCAGGTTCTGAGGCCGGCACTGGACACTGGAGCTGATCCCAAAGGCCCGGAGGTGGAAGGGCTACATGCTTTGCAGGTCCAGCTCCAGGGCTGCCTTCCAGTTTTTGCAGAGCTGCTATTTACTAGGGGAGGCGGGTGGCAAGCTCAGCCTGCACCTTCGGCCCCCTGTGCTCGGGCTGGGGCTGGGCCCCTCACATGGACTTGGAATCAGTGTCTCTCTTGCTGATAAGCACCTCCAAGAGCCTGAGTTTCGCCTTTATGTGCTTATATTCGTTGTATTCTTCAGCCATGGGAGTGCGGTCTTCTTTCTGGACATTTCTAATGGAAACAAAGGGAAAGGGGGCTGAGGATCATTTGCTGCCTCTCCTAGATGATACCGTTCATCAGGTGAATTATCATCATGTAGACACTTTGCAGGGTATCAACCTGTAGAGTCGGTGTTCCCAAGTGTCCCCTGGTATCAAGACCGAAGCTGGGTTTAGACAAGCAGTGAAAGATAGCTTCCCCCAGAAGGCACCATGCAACTGAATTTTTAGAGTTAATTTGGCATCCTGTAGAATGGTACGAAGGACTAAAAACTGTAGAAATTTTTTCTCTGCTGCTGGTATGTATGAACGCATATTAAGAGTCTCCATAGAAATCCTTTATTTATACTTGATGCCTTTTACTTTTATATATCTCATCTAATGAACCATTAAATTTCTCATTAGCAATCGGCATACCCATAATTTATAGGTTTAAAAAAACAGAGTTAATATCCTACTTATTATAAAATTAGTCTTGGAATTCAGCAATTGGATCACATAATACTAATAAGCCTTTATAGTTTACTGAGTAATTTTAAATGCATACTTTTTATATGAGCAAGTATTAATTGAGGGCTTATTACAGGTCAAGCCCTGTGCTAAGTGCTCTGTCCCCATGGTCTGGTTTAACCCTCACGAGAACGTGATGAAATGGTGCTACTGTCTACATTCTCAGCCACCGCACACTGCAGTCCTGCTTCTCATTTCTCTTTGAAACACACATGTCGAACGTGCAAATACCAGGCTTCCTTTCCTTCTTATTAAAGAGAAAATATAGGAGAGGAGATTGCATGGGGCTTATTTAATTCTGTTCAATGAACTAAAAAACAAACTGGTTTTATTCATGCCCTGCCTTGTTCAAGTAAAGGATTCTAGATGGCTTCTCAGCAGTGGGCAGTGAAGGGAACAGCACTCTGACAGTTATCCTCACCCTGCTCTTTGAGAGACTTCACTCTCCTCAGATATGAAATTATGGGACCAGATTAAATGATGTCTGAAGCTAGAGTTTTTTAAACTCGTATGATGACGCACTTGGCTGGCTCAGTCGGAAGAGCATGTGACTCTTGATCTCAGGGTCATGAGTTTGAGCCCCATGTTGGGTGTAGAGATTACTTAAATAAATAAAAACTTAAAAAAAAAAAAAACCCAACCTTTCATGATGATTGTAAATTCCCGTCAGCTATCCTTTCTTAAAACTTGTGAAGTTGACACCATTTTATATAGTTCCTCATGTACAAGATATCTGTGAATAAAGTGACTATAATTATATGGAAAAAAATAAACCAAGAATATGTTTAGAAAGAGTGGAATGGAACAAACATTAATCCTGATTCGTCTTTGGTTATTATTCTTATTTTGCATATTATTTGTCTGCCTATTGATATTTTCTAAATAGCCTACAATGCATGGAGAAAGAAAAGCAAATATGCAGGTATAAAAATTCATAAATCTCAAGAAAGTCACTGTAAGATAGATCCAAATCAGGGATGCTAAAAAATTAATTTATATAATAATGAAATAAACTGGAATACAACACATTTTAAATGCCAAAGTTAATGTTTATGGTGCTTTTATATCCCAATACTTTGGAGAAGTATGAAAGGGGACCTTTTAAAGACAAACTATATTTATACAGTTAAAATAATATGGATTAAGATAAAATCATTTTCAAGTGTTAAAACTTCACTCCAACGTCAGAGATGCCAATCTCTTCCCTGTCCTGCCCTCGTCTTGCGCTGTGAACTGGTAAGAGCTGGGCGGTCACCTGTAAACCGGGGATGCTATTCCTTAGCACAACGTTCTACGAGGTTGATTGTCTATGCCTTGAAACTCACTCGAGAAAGGCACCCTGTCAATCTTGTGGACTTATTGCTTCTTGCATATTTTTCATTCAAACCTGACAACGATCACCTTTGCTTTTAAAATAAGCCTCAAAATACCACGATTTAGAGTTGTCCTTTCCTTATTTCTCCGTCTAGCCTATTAAGACAACCCCCCCTCCACTCCCACCCCCCCCACACACCAAAACCAAAAAGCAGTGCTATCAACTGGAAACGTAGCTTCAAGCTGCTCATTTGAGATTAGAGTTTGATGGGACAGGTTTGTTGTATAAGTGTTAGCTGAATTTACATCCGTTTTGGAGACTGTCCCAGGAGCATTTCTTGCTGAAGGACCACAGAAACCTCCCCATCCCACAGTGACCCTCCAAGAGACCAGGCCACAGGCAGGATGCGGAGGGCTTGCCATTTGCGAGGCACTGCAGAGATCTGACAGGAAAAAAAGAGGGGTGTGTGTGCGGACGGGCAGGAAGGAGTTAGGGGAGAGAAAACAGGCTCTACCTTCCATTTTGTCTGAAAAAATTGTCTTCAAAATCACGAAGTTTCTTTCGAATCCTTTTCTTTTCTTCTCTCATTTCCTGAAGGTGTTCCAAGAGTTCCGGTCTAAGAAGGGCAGAAAAATTTTAAGAAAATTGGGTTAAATCTGAATTGTTATAAATACGATGAATGTGCAACTCAACAGGGTTGTGGAGACAGGGAGAAGCGTGTACGTGCAAGACTGTTGGGGGGGCTGAGGGACAGCAGAAATGGAGGTTTTCCATCCTCCGAATGCCAAATGTCCTGACGACAGGCACAGCTCTGGGGGCTCCTGCAAAGCCCCTGCTACTTATGAACCCTTAGGGCTTGTGTAATCCCATGGCGCTTTATTGTAGTTTGCTTTGAAAGAAAGAAGACATGAGCGTTTGGACGTGTTAAATGATGAGCTGTGGGGTCCAGAACCACACAGTGCCGTTGTAGATAGCTGGCCATCCAGCGAGATCTCACGTGCTCCCTCCAGCACCACGGGATAGAACAAGATAGAACACTGGGCCAGAAGCTGAACCACATTCACTGTTCTATCCACACAGATGTCCCCCAGGTAAGTCACTTGTGTTCTGCCAGACAACTTATTTAAATAGGAAGGCTAAAATATTTAAGAACGGCATTTTCACCCAAACATTTCGACACCACAGTTGAAATGACCTACATTGAAGCAGCATGGAGGTTGGAGAGCCCGGTGTCCTGGCTGCATTTTGACGGTATTTTATCATCCATTGGGGAAATAAACCCATCGGCATCATCTTCAAATTGGTCCAGGAAGCAGCGTGCACTGAAATCGGTCTTCAGAGTGACTGTGAAGTCCGGCTTTGTGCTGCTATCGTCCTCCGAACCCTCGTCTTCTTCCTGGAGGCGCACAGCAAACCCGATAAAAACCCGGTTACTTTTCCTGGCGCTCTTGCATTGTAAATATCATGTAACAGTCACTTAATTATCCAGACACCATATGGTTTCTTCTGCATCTACATTTAGCAACACATAGTACATTATGTCGATATATAATTGAATATCTATCTATATGGACACAGTAAATAACACAAACACTAAACACGACCACTCAGTAGGGGAAAAAACTATGAAACTATAAAAAAAATTAGTGTACAGCACAATGAACAGTTGTCGAGACAGGGTATGAAGGAACCACCAGTATAATTTATACTCTAAATCAACTGAAGCAAAAGAATCTCAGAGTTCCCAGCTCTGGGATAACACATAACAAAATCCACCAGCCGTCAGAGCTTTAGGGATTCCCTTAGTTGCGGACCTTGGAAAATACTTATTATTAAGCTACCAACCTCTTCAGAAATTGAACAATACAGCCTTTCTATTTAAGAGTTGAGATTATTAAGGAGGGCATGTATTGCGTGGCGCACTGGGTGTTACACGCAAGTAATGAATCATGGAACACTACATCAAAAACTAGGGATGTACTGTATGGTGACTAACATGATAAAAAATATTATTTAAAAAAAGAGTTGAGATTATAAAATATTTTGTGGTTGCCCGATGCACAGAATTTTAGGAAAGTTTTGGGAAGATCAAAACATTTATGTTCCCATGATTGGAATCCTAACATTCAACGTTTTTTTCAAGGAACTTCCAAGGGCCATGGCTGTAGTTTTCAGTATCCAGGATTCTTAAAAAAAGCAGGATATTCTCTGTCTTGGCAGTGCAATTAGAAAAACAATGAAGTCAAATGGCAGTTTCTTCGTGCCTATTTAAGTCTAAGGATGAAATCGTATCAGCCTGAATGGAAGATTTTAAAAGAAGTCATTTACTGCCAAGATGTACAGTCAGACCAGACGAGAATATCCTAATACCCGAAAAATTTCAAAAGTGGTTCGGAGCACAGCTACAGGCACACCAGCAAGAATAATGTCAGTTGTTCGGTGAAACCAGGCGGCTCCAGAGCCAGCGCAGTGGCTTCGTGGCAGGAGGCCGAGCAGTTGTCACCGGCAGCCAAGGCGCACGGACGCAAACGGCCTGCGGGGGGCGGGTTTCCTACCATAAGTTCGCTGTGTGTGTAACGGTGCCTCTGACGAGAAACGATGTGAATAAACTAGTGAACAAGCAGGCAAAACAAAACAAAACAAGCAGCATTACAAAACTATGATGAAAGGACTGCTCTGAAGGCACGAAGATAAAATTGGCAAAAACTACGTGGCTTTTCCAGATTCTCTCTGCTGTGACTTCAGATCTTCCGTCTCTTTGCTTGGAGTAAATACCTCATTGTTAATTTTTAAAAATTGAAATTATTAAAGACATTTTTAAATTTATAGAGGAAAAGTGACTTTTAAATTAGTAATTTATAAGTTTCTCTCTTTTTTTTTTTGTAAAAGGAAGTAACAAGTCCCACCGCCTGTAGTTTCTAGGATTGCTTGAAGTAAGGTATGTACCTGACAAGGGACACCTGGGCACAGAGGCTCCAGATCAGCCTTCACCTCTCCCCCCCCCAACTCTGGTTCCACTCCCACCCCCCGGATGAGGAAGACCAGGTGGAATCACTGGACCATAAACTCTGTGGAGACAGGGATTTGGACCTGTTGTTCACCGCTGTTCCCAGAGCTTAGCCAATGCCTGCATATAGCAGGTGCTTAATTAATGTCTGTCAAACAGGCCAGTAATCCAGTTTTAAGAGAAAAATACGAATTACTAGATGAGAGTATGACAGCCCAAGACAGATAAGAAATAAAGTCAGGTGTCTAGGCCTAATCAGTTATATCCCAAGGTCTTAAGAGAACTTAAAAATGTGAGAATGTGTCTTGCCCACAGTGAGAGATCAATGTATTTAAAGATGAGGCTAAACAAAACTATTCTCAGCAAGCTCTAAAAAATCATAGGAAATAAAAGAAGTGACAAACTATATCTTCAAATTATACGACCATGAAGTTGTTGTAGACATTGGGTAGACTCTAGAAGGAATGAACACATAATATATGAACAATTGAAAAAGAGTCTGCGATCGACACTGACTAGCAATAGCTCCCTTAAAACAAATGATGAAAACTAATCATTTTTCCTTTTTTGATAGGATTGGCATAATATCTGGATTTCAATAATGAATGCGGTGAGCTGATCTATGAAAGGGAGCTGACGGGGTGCCTGGCTGGCTTGGTTGGTGGAACATGTGACTCTTGGTCTCGGAGTTGTGAGTTCAAGCTCCACGTTCCATGCAGAGATTACTTAAAAAATAAAATCTTTAAACAGACAAACCAAAAAAGAAAGCTGACTGTAAAATTTGTGCAGAGTGATGGTGCAATGGTGATGGGAACCTGAAGGGAAGTCTACAGCAGGTTCTTCACCTGACCCAGCCTTACTCAATATTTATCCATCATTTGGACAAAAGACAGAACAGGCATATTCACAAAACGCACAGATAACAGTAGGTAGGGATATCTGGTATATTGGAATACAAAATCTAGATGCATCAATTTCATGAGGTTGGAACAGAAGTTGACAAAAAATTCCAGGTCCTACAATTTAGGCTAGAAACACAAGTTGGACTTGGATGACAAGCCCTCCACAGAAAGGGATGTAACGGAGCACATTAATGAGCAGTGAGACGGGGCCCCGGGCAGTGGTTCTCACCTGGGGGTGACTTTGACCCTAACGGACCTTTGGCAAGGTCTGCAGACAGTTTTGGTCACCACAACTGGGAAGGGGGTGGTTGCTGGGCACTGCTGGCATCTAGTGGCCAGAAGCCAGCCCCCAACGACAGCAAGCCATCTGGCCCCAAATGTCTACAGTGTAGACTGTACGCTGAACGCAGGCTGCCCCAGAAAGAGAACAATGAACTCACAACACTCAGACAGTCACGTAGGCACAGACTTGTCGAACAAAGGGCCCTGGCCGTCCAGATAAAGATCAGGACTGGTCCTTGGTCCACTATCCATCTTGCTGGTGAAGTCCTCTCTAAAACAGTGTTCAGTTCTGGGTATCAGTGTATCAAAGGGATACAGATAAACTGGTGTGATTAGAGCAGAACCACGAGGTTGCTGGAAGGTCTGGGACCAATATCGCATGAGGAATAGTATGAAGAACATGGAGAAAAAAACTTCCACAGGCTGTGGGTAAGAGTGGACAGGTCAGGTGACTGTAAAGGTGTGAAAGGCTCTCAAGGAAGCAGCAGTTACGCTCATTCCATGTTGTTCCAGAATGCAACATTAAGCCTATTACATAGAAAGCAATATATTAATAATAACTATGAATACTGTAATTTTATTTTTATACTTATCAAACTTACACATTCTGAAATTGCATATTACATAATTATTGTCTCTTAGTATTCTAATAATGATAATACCAATAAAATAACTTTTTAGTTACTATTAATGCCTAGCCCATGGAATGAGTGACCTTCTCCATTGCCGTAAACTTTTCAAGCTTGAGAACAGAATTACTTCTTGGGATAGTGTCTCTACTCGGTCAGGCGAGTTTTAAAGGAAATTCTTATGCTGGATGGAGAACTGACTAGACTGTCTCTCGGCTGTGGGGCCGGCTCTACTTCACACACGGCTGCCTTCCTACCCTAAGCATTTAAAACCAGGGCTGGTTTTTAAGGAAACCACCTCGATACAATCTTCTGATCTACACCCACATCAAATTCTAAATTGTATCAGAATTGCCAAGAATTAGTACAGTCCAAACACATGCTAATAAGCCCGGCCGGTTGGAACAAAATGAACTAAAGACAACACTATTTACAAAAGCAATGCAAGCATTGCAAAATTATCCGAAATTCTGACCACGTGGGTCAGAAGAAGAGCCGTGGCCAAAATATACTCGTGAAAAAAATAAACTGAGCCGAACGAGATTTGGAAGAAGGCCCTCTTTTAAAAGGTGCATCATTAACATATCTTCCATTTGTTTAATGAGGCAATTATTTATTAAGTGTCATATTCTGGATGTGTTAAAGAACACATTTTTATCTAGTTAACAGTTCTATTGCACGCTTCTAAGAGGAGTGCTAATTTTCGATACACACAATTGCCCAAATTTCTTCAATTATGGTGACTTCATTCTTGTGTGAAATTACCAGCCAGACAAAAGTTGTCTTCTTTCATCAACATCAAGTCTTACTGTAAGAAAATAGCTCCAGTTTTTAAAATACAATATAGCACATTTGCCTAAATGTTATGTTTGGAGCATTTTCATTAAACAAGTTCTAAGTAAAACAATATGAACAGTGAGCGTAATCATTGCCTAATACCTTAAAATTAGGTATGTGAAAAATTGAAGGCCCCTAAGAACTAAGAAAAGGAAAAGAATAAATAAGATTGGAGACCGTGTGGCTTCTGGCACCTTACCTCAGTCATAATGAGGACCAGGCAGGGCAATGGAGTGGTTCTCAACTGGTGTCCCTGGTGGGAATGGGGCCCTCGTGTTCTGCGATTTACCATTCCTAACTACAGGAGATAAACGACCGCCCCAGGCTTAGGGCTTTCCCGGAAATATGACAAGTGAAACTCCAATTGCTAACAATCACTGATTTAAAAAAAAAACCCAAAATCTGCCTTTTCATCTCTAGAACCTTGTAGAACGCAGTCCAGTTTGTTCAGTCATCTAGAAACAGAACTGTGAAAGGGGCTGATCATGGTCCAGGCCAGGTAGGTCCCTACGGAGACACACTGACCTGGGGGCACAGAGTCTACTTCCCATTCTAGCAAAAGTGGCCACCGAGGACAAGGATTACCTGTAAAAAACCCACAATTACCCTGGGGTGAAAACCAGAGCACAGATTCCCATGGCTGCTGGTGAGGGCACTACACTCACGGATCAGGAGCAGATTATTAACTTCGTCCTGAGGACTAAATGTGCCAGGGGAAAGGCAAAGACAGGAGGAGTGGGTGAGACTGCACCAGCAGACTGGGCAAAGACAAGGACAATACCGGTCTGCGAGAGGATAGTTTTTTTGTTGTATGCTATCTACGTTGCCTTTGTTAATTTTGGGTTTTCTAGAAATTCAATAAATAAGATTTTTGGGAAAGTTACCCAATGAGTTCATTGAAAAAGATTTTGGAATACAGAAAATCCATCCCAAATAGAGGAAAACAAAACAGAAAGTATTGCGAAAAAAAAACCCCTAAATCCCTGAAAGCAAAATGAAAACAAAACAAACGACAACAAGCCACAAAGAAGCAGGGGAATGAGATAAAACTAAGGAGATGGGCTCGGCCCTCATATCAGTAAGAGGGGACGGCTGGCAGTTGGTTACATGCAGCTGGTGATTTTAAGGGCTCAGCACCAGAAACCAGCACTGCGGGCCCCAGCGCCCCCCACCCCCTGCATCCACAGGAGGAGGGGAGGCGGGGAGAGGACGGAAGCCAATTTGGGAGAGGTTAGTGGCGGGAGGTCTTCACCTTTATCTCCTTGAAGAAGGAAGCCGTTTCGCCCTCGATAATTGGCTGCAGCAAAGGGCTTCTCCGCTTGCTGGAGGGGGATCCCTGCGACAGGTGTGGACAAGGTGGTTACATTGCGAACCCCTCTCCCTTGCCCTCCAGGCCTCTGCCTCCTCTGATTCACTAGGATTCATCACTGACTTTGAACGATACACCCTAACCTGTCCCCGCAAACAGTTCCAGGAAAACCAGAGACAAACAAAGCTCTCGTCCGAGGTGGTGCTTCATTTCAGAGCCCACAGGCCCAAACCAAGGAGGCCACAGGAGAGCAAGAATAGCCCACGAGCAGGCTAACCGATCGCAGGCCTAGGCCGAGGAGAGACGCCGGCCTGCTTCTCCTCCTCTCTCCTCCCCAATGACGGCAAGAACGAGAACCCGGGAACCGTTACAGGCTTCAAGCATAACAGCATCGGCTCCTCAGGCGATTCAAAGGTTATGTGGCTTCCCTGCTGTACCATCTCCTTTTTCAGGAACACTTGCTGAGGGGCACTCAGGGCTCCTAACTGGAGAAGGAAAGGATTCCTTAGATTGAATCTTTTCATTGGTCAGTTTACTAATTTATTCTGTGAGAAATTTCTAGAGAAGTCACTTTCTTCTAACACACCGGCCTGAAGCCTGGAACCTCCCTCATTCTTAGGGACAGGTACACTGTTAAAAGAAATACAAAGATCGTATCTTAGAAATAAATAAGGAGGGGCGCCTGGAGGGCCCGGTCGGTGGAGCAAGTGGCTCCTGATGTCGGGGTTGTGACTGTGAGCCCCACGTTATGTGTAGAGATTGCTTAAAAAGAAAAAATATATATATATATTTTTAAAGATTTTATTTATTTATTTGACAGAGAGAGAGAGTGCATAAGCAGGGGGAGCAGCAGAGGGAGAAGCAGACTCCCCACTGAGCAGGGAGTCCAATGTGGGGCTCGATCCCAGGACCCTGAGATCATGACCTGAGCTGAAGGCAGATGCTTAATGGACTGAGCCACCCAGGCACCCCAAAAAGAAAATCTTAAAAAAAAAAAAAAAGGAAGGAAGGAAGGAAGGAGGGAGGGAAGGAAGGAAGGAAGGAAGGAAGGAAGGAAGGAGGGAAGGAAGGAAGGAAGGAAGGAGGGAAGGAAGGAAGGAGGGAGGGAAGGAAGGAAGGAAGGAAGGAAGGAAGGAGGGAAGGAAGGAAGGAAGGAAGGAGGGAAGGAAGGAAGGAAGGAAGGAGGGAAGGAAGGAAGGAGGGAGGGAAGGAAGGAGGGAAGGAAGGAAGGAGGGAGGGAAGGAAGGAAGGAAGGAAGGAGGGAAGGAAGGAAGGAGGGAGGGAAGGAAGGAGGGAAGGAAGGAAGGAAGGAAGGAGGGAGGGAAGGAAGGAGGGAAGGAAGGAAGGAGGGAGGGAAGGAAGGAAGGGAGGGAAGGAGGGAAGGAAGGAAGGAAGGAAGGAAGGAAGGAAGGAAGGAAGGAAGGAAGGAAGGAGATTTAAAGAGGGAACCGAAGAGCAGCACGTAGATGACACGTATTTTAATAAAACATAAAAGCAAGGCTGTGTCTGCTTATTAGAAAGTTTAAACGTCAGCATTCCTGGAGAGGAGAGCACTGGACCAGAGGCAAAGGCTCCCCCAGGAGATGAACAGGGCAGTAAGGCTCACTCCCAGGCAGGTGGAAATCTAGGAGGAAATACCAGAATCTGGGAGGAGGGCAAGCTGGCCACTGCCTGAAGGCAAATTGCTGGTCCCTCCTCGGGACACAGTCAAACTTCAGAGGCCAGAAGCAGCTCCGTGTCAGTCAGAGGACGGTGGCCACTGAGGGGGGGCCGCACAGTTACTAGCCTTGCACCCTTTTCTTCCACCTCAGCTTTCTATAGCCACCATAAAGAGGCAGCTCTCCGGAGTTCCTTAGAGGATTTCTCCCTGGATATGACTCCCACCGGGGTTATCCCTCTCTTGGAGGGAGAGAGAAGACTGTTAACAGCAGGCCCTGGGGACCAGAGAGGCCTCTGGACCGGAGGGGCCTGGAGAAAGCAGGGCCCTGTCCTGCTGGTGCTCTGTCTCTGAGGAAAGGCTGGGGCAGTCAGCCCAGCACAAGTCAGATGGACCTATATGTCAAAGCACGTTGCCCAAAAGAAAACAAAATTCTAGCAGCTTCAGATTTGCTCATTTTGGGCAAATGTAGTCTCAGAAGTCTTTGATACAATCTCCATTCCCCCAGCTAAGGAGTCATAAATATTCATGACAGGTTCAACTATTAAAGACTACTCTGTAATGAGAAGGCAGGGTGGGGCTCTCTTAACACAGCCAGCGCCCATCCCGCAGGTAATCGACCACAGAAAGGTGCTGTACTCACAATGATGGGTATGGTGTTGGCTCGGGACAGGATCTGCTTGACCAGCCGGTATCTGTCATACAGTGGCTTCATTACCTGACGTTCATTCTTGGTTACCTGAAAACAAGAGCATCAGAGTGAAGAAGCGGCCTCTGGACGTCAGGCTGTCAGCTGCTCAAGCATGCTCTGGGCCTGGAGGAAACACAGATGACTCAACTCCACTCTTGCCATTCTTGCAAAACTTATGTAAGCTGATAATAGTATTTAGTCAGTGAACGTTTAAAATATCTACTTCAGCGGCAGATCTTAGGAAACCATTCCATCAGCAGTATTGCTTTTCCCAAATCAAAGCTATGATCATTACTGGTTCCCTGTTTGGAACTATTCGAAGTGACTTACTATTTTCCAGATCCAGGGAAGAAGAAAGCATGCATTTTTATGATAATACTTACTGTGCATTGCTGTAATCAGTTTGTTTTTGTTTTTTTTTTTTAAAGAGGTCTTTCCCCGCCATGAAATTGTTTTGTTTTGAAGGACAAGATTCTGGCAAACATCTTCAAGAAACATCTGCTGATAGACTGCATGGCCGGACTCATCGCTAGTGCCCTGAAATCCGGCAGAGTGCTCATGGACGTGTATAAGGACTGCCTCTACCACAGCAGGGAGGAATCAGGCCCAGCTCCCCGGTACTGCACTAGAAGCCCTTCGTCATCTACCGCCTCTTCTCCTTCCTGTCACACCTCAAGCTCCAGAGGTCATCCAGGTTGTCTCATGCCTCTTTGCCTAGTTCCATATGCCCTGGAACGGCCTCCTCTCTGCTCCTTGGTTTGGCAGATTCCAGATCACGAGCCACCTCCCCCATGCAACCTTCTTCCAACATCCCCGACTGAGGGACCTGCTCACACATCTCTGTGTTGCCTACGGCAACCTGCGTATGCTGTGTCATTTCGCACACGCTTTGCTAGCCACTGAATGCGTGTGTCCCCTCCACCCTAGTCCCCCATGTGATGGTATCAGGCGGTCCGGGCTTTGGGAGGTGATTAGGTCATGAAGGTGGAGCACTCATGAACAAGAGTCATGCCCTTATAAAAGAGACCCCACGGAGCTCCCTGGCCCCTTCTGCCATGTGAGGACAGTAAGAAAATGGCTGTGAACCAGGAAAGGGCTCTCACCAAACACCGAATCTATCAGTGCTTTGATCTTGGACTTCCCAGCCTCCAGAGCTGTGACAAATAAATTTCTGTTGTTTATAAGGCTCTTGTGTATGCTATTTTGTAATAGCTGCCCCAGTAGATGACACATTTTATACTCCATAGTAACTGTTTGTTGGCACATCTGTCTCCTCTTTAAGACTATAAGCCCCCTGAGAGCAGGAGTGTGTGTTTTTGTATCCCTGGAAACTATTTCAGTGCCTGACATAATGGAAATATTCCATAAGAATCTGCGAAGTGAGAGAATTGTTCAAACATAAATATGTACGCGAAGTTTATAGGTATGCACGCATTTCCCTTCTTGAATGTCAAAAGAGATGAAGTATCTTTGTTTCAAGTTTGCGGTTTGTCTTCTGCACTTTATTTCAAGGAAGGGCAGACGGTATTATGGGCCTGTTGGGCCTTCACCTCTGAAGACAACTGTGGGTATGCATGAATGGATTATTCCTTTGTAACCTTTTATGTTTGCCTTTCTCAAAGTGGTCAACAATGAGTGATCTTTGGACCAACTTCACGTGCCAGGAGAGGATACTGCCATTATGCAGAAATATCTTGTGGACTTATTTGCTATGAACAGCAGTAACAATAATCTTTTCTATTTCTTCCTAATATCACAATACTGAAAGGCAGATGGCATTTTCCTATTGCTAGTTACCGTATCAAAAGGAGTTTTAAAACTGGTATTTCATAGAAGATGACCGCCCAAAATGAAAGGGAACACAGAAATTATTTTACACAAGAAAGACTGAGGATCAAACCACAGGTGTTACTACTGGACACGCCGACTGCAATGGCTAACATGAGAAAACAGATCATGTCAAGTGTCCCAGCAAGAATGCTGAAGAACTGGAACTCTCTTTCACTGCTGCTTAGAGTGGAACACTCTGGACGACTATTTGGCAGTGTCTACTAAAGCTGAACATGTGACTCCTCAGTTCTGCTCTTAAGTATTAAAAAAACCCCAAAAACAAAAACCAAGTGTGGCCTTAAGCTCACCAAAAGACACACAGAATAATGTTCACAGCAGCACTACTTATAATAATCGCAAACTGGAAACCATCCATACGCCCAGCAACAGAATGGATATGTTCCCCAAACTGAATACTGCACAGCAATGAGGACGAATGGGCCACAGCTGTAGGCAACATCATAAGTTAATCTCACAAAGACAGCCAGGTAAAATAAGCCAGATACGAAAGAATACGTACTGTAAGATTCTACTTACGTACGTTCAGAAATGAGCAAACGGAATTTACAGCTTTAGAAGTCAAGATAATGGTTTTCCTTCATGGAGTGGAGGTCATGGTATTGACTGGAAGGGGACAAGGAGTGGGGTTTCTGGAGGACTGGAAACATCTGTTTCTTGGTCTGCATGCTGCTTACCTGGACTTGTTTACTTTGTGAAAATGCATCAAGACACATATTTATAATTTGGGCTTCTTTCTGTATTTATGTTATACTTCAACGAGAGTTCGACAACAGCCACAGATAAGTCTGAGGAGTGGAAGTGGGAGTGACTTGTACAACCTTCTCGCATGTGAAACGACAAAATTTAGGCCTGGAACACACGGACTAACTTTAATACAAGACGAATCCATTAAACGTGCTGCAGATGAGGTTACGGCACGTTCTAAGTGCCAACACACGCCACGCGCTGAAATACTGGGCAAGATAAACACTCAACAGTTTAGGGACCAAAAGACGTATGAAAATAAAAATAATAAGGAGCTAGCTAGCATTTCCCCATTGTGGACTCTCATCCTATTTACTTGTTGCTTGGCAGAAACATTTTTGGATTGAGGGAGAGTCTGGATTTTAGAAGGAGACTTTGCTAGTAAAACCAACCAGCTGTGGCAAGTTTGATAGAAACCAGTTTCCTCTCTAATTCTTTGTTCAAATTTTCTAGTTGGAGCAGATGAAGAGAATCACTGGCTTAACTCTTCGTCTTATGACACTGATATTTAGGTTTTCTTTTTTTTTTTTTTTAAAGATTTTATTTATTTATTCGACAGAGATAGAGACAGCCAGCGAGAGAGGGAACACAGGCAGGGGGAGTGGGAAAGGAAGAAGCAGGCTCATAGCGGAAGAGCCTGATGTGGGGCTCGATCCGAGATCGCTGGGATCACGCCCTGAGCCGAAGGCAGACGCCCAACCGCTCTGCCACCCAGGTGCCCCATGATATTTAGGTTTTCTATGAATTGCTCATGTTTGAAATTGATGATCCTCAGGAACTAATCACCTGTGAGTGATTTGATAAAGTCCAGTTTCTGACTCTGGAGAGTTAAACCCATTATATTTCCACCAAAGTTAACGTTGGCATTTGACAGAAGTGTCTAAACACTGGAAATACTAAAGATCTTTGTCTGAGGGGTAGAAAGAATTAACACTACTTGGTTTACACCAGAATTATTTTCATGATATATACCTGAAGCCAAAGTCTTGGTGATACTAAAAGTTAATACAACTTTCACTCATCATAAAACCACATCACACGCAATTATCAGAACTGGACTTGTTAGCTGAGCCAAAATCTAGCCAATAGTTCCATAAACAAAGCAGGGCCTTGGCTGAACTGTTAAAAAAAAGGGTCAGCTGATATTAAACGGACCATGGGAAAACTGTTTGGAAGTCGATGTCTCTTATTCTTGAGTCATCAGCTGCTCGGAGATTCTGTTATTGATGGAAAACAGGCCTTTGAAGGAGCCAGTAAAATTCTCTGAGCCTTGATCTCCTGATTGGTAAACCGCAGAATTCAGATTAGAAAATCTTTATGATCTATAGCTGCTTGGAAATGACTTTAGGCCAAGCATGTAATACATCGTATTTTCTATTACACTTTCACTCCTCTTGCCTCAAACCTTTATTAAATTTTCATTTAGGTGGTAGTTCTGAATGGCTTTCCAGTGTGTGGGAATTGGGTTATTACTAAGATGTATTTTTGCACACAAATCGGAACAACCTAGACGCAAACGTCTAGTGGGTGAAGGCAGCACCTCCCATTTTGTGCTTTTTTTTTTTAAAAGATTTTATCTATCTATCTATCTATCTATCTATCTATCTATCTATCTATCTACCTACCTACCTACCTATCTATCGAGTACACAGGAGTGGGGCGGGGAGGGGGAGAGGGAGAGACAGACTCTCAAGTAGACTCCATGCTGAGCATGGAGCCCAACGTGGGGCTCAAAGCCAGGACCCTAGGATCACGACCTGACCCGAAATCAAGAGTTGCACACTTAACTGACTGAGCCACCCAAGTGTCCTGGTCTTTGTTTTTGATTAAAGAAATTTTCCATGACTGATCTCTTACCACTCTATTTGGTTGCTCTATACAGTCTCAGATAATATTTCCAGGTACCAAGGGAACACCAGCCAATAATTAATCCACATTTAAATGGAGGAAAATCTTGGACACAAATTACAAAGGCCCGATTAGACAACCACATTTGCCTTTCTTTACCTTTTGTGATGGTTTTTGTCTTAGCCTCAAATAAAACTTCTTTACAGAAACACCCATTTGGGCTCTGTTACCCAGATAGTGCCACACAGGTGATGACTGATGCTTTTAATGTGAAGAAAAAGATAGAATTAGAACCCTGGAATACCAGAGCTAGAAGAGCCTTATTTTTTCATATAATGAAACTAAGCCCTGGAGACAGCAATGATTTGCCCAAGGCAATAGATTTGGGTCAAGAACCCAGGTTCACGGACTCCCAGTTCAGTTTTCTTTCCATTCACGAATAAGACATGAAGAAAAGTAGGATCTTAACACAGTGAAGACATACTAAAAATGTCACAATGAAGCATTTTACTCTAATACAGTTTGACCAAGTTGTCTCCTTAATATAAAGAATTCTGCCTTCCAAGCTCAGAGCTCTGCCTAGGTTGAGTTCACAAGACCTCTAGCAATAAATAGTAGCATGGAAGCCCCACCTTGTGAGAAATTATGCCACAGACAGACACTATGCAGCGTCCAAATCTTAGTATAACAAGTGGTTTGAGTTTGTGTGTGGATGGGTACCGCTGAGTCATAAAACTCCTAGCAGGAGAAGACAAATGAGACGATTCTTTTAACTACTGCATCTTGGCCCATCGACTTAGAAAGAGGCAATTCTCTCCTCTTTATTATCAGGTAAAAATAGTAGACTGGGCAGAGCAGATCATCCCGAAGAGCAGAGAGCCCAAGGGCAGTATTTATATAAGCTGCCGAGTTTGCATTTAAATTTGAACAGAGTGTGCTCAGTGTCCCGTTAGTTCCCGAGATAGTAAAACATCGTATGAAAACATACTGATGAGGAAGAGACTCGAGAAGAAAGCAGCAGCTCTCAATAAGCAACCCATTCCTTCCACGTTCTCATCAAGGAGGGGTCTGTAATACGGTGACCTGCAGTCATGGGTTGTACTTTCTGTGACATGGTCCTTTGATGAGATCCTTAGATGCTATCCTAATAATCTGTAGGGGTTTCTGTGCCCCTGTGTAAATGGGTGTGTTTTCGTTTTGCACTCACGTGCCAACCTGTGGAGTGCACTGTTGAAGCAAACAGCCTTGTTTATAAGATGTACGAGAGCAGCACACAGCTGTTTTGGCCTGTGATTCTGACCGTCACTCACTGTCCTTTCAAATCAGAATCTGTAGACTCAGCAAAAACCCAGGAGCTCTGAGCACCTGCTTTTCTAAAAACAAACAAACAAACAAACAAAAACCAAAAAACCCTCTGGGGTTTGGAATGATAGGTTAGCTCTGAAAACACATGTACTTTTAAGAAGAGTGTTGCCCAAATGGTATTTACAGTTCAGGGTCCATGGCAACACCACAGACCTAAGAATGAAAAGTTTACTCTTTGATTTTCACACTGGCCAGATATCAAATGAACTCTGCTTTTCCTGAGGAGGTTGGAGCATCATGTTCCAGAGAGAGGCAGAGAGTCTGACCAGGAACCAGCAACAAATGCCATTCAAAGTTCTGGAGCACTTGTTCCCTGCCCGATGAGGTGCTAGAATCCAGACCCAAAACGGTGTTCTTCCAACATCTAAAAGAATGATGAGAGGAAAGGGAATAATACAGCAGGGCCGAGAACTAAGATTTCATATTCCTATGATAAGAGAGCTAAGACAATGTGCGTTCTCTCTCCTGAGTCCATCACTTAATAAGAAGCAAGCTGCAGAGAGCAGAACATTTACTTGTAGCAGAAGTGAAAACAACATTAAAAAAAAAAAAAAGTGACAACATCATTGACTGGGCACCCCCCCCAGCCACCTGCCAAGCCACCCAGCCCACTTCCTCAGTGCCGGACAGCCTACAGGTAAATGGGTGTGCACAGGTCTGAACTGTCCGTTGGTCTCCATGACAACTGATAACGGACAGCTACGGTATAGATAAAGCATTCGACTCCTACCTCAGGAGCCCAAAGCTCCAGGGCTGGTCTCAGTAGGGCTGGGATCTGAATCTGGGTCTGTGGATCCCAGTCCCCACACATCACTTCAGGCCAGACAGGATGAGAGGATCTGTGTCCAACTCTGAGCAACACATACCCGGCACACAAGCCCCCGAACTGGCTGTAAAGGTTGGGACTAAAAAGCAGGTGAGAAATCACTTGGCCTCAAGCAAAGAAGTCCGTAAAGGGGTCTATCAGTGTGGATACCCACATGAGGAAAACAAGAAATGCCGGAGAAGGAAAGCACACAAGTCCCCCTCCTTCCCCACCTAACTGGCGGCCATGAGGAGATCTTTACTTAAAAGGCTCTCAGCCAACTGTGGAGAAGGGGCTTCTCTCTGCTAGAAGGAGTTCAGCTCTACTTCTCCAAGTTCTGAATCCTCCAGGAGAAAAGGACAAGTTTCAGAATATATTTGCACTCCAGTGCATTTACTCTTTGGTTCAATGCCTTTAAAAAATCCAAAACAAAACTTGGCCTGAAACATGACCATTATCCCAGAGCGCCAGTATTTTTCCGCTGTAGGGACAGGCCAGTAAAATCAATCATCAGCAGCTCCAAGTTTTTTTTTTTTTTTTTTTTTTTTAAATTTAAACCTGATAAATTCAGAACCAAAAATACCATGGAGGATACATTCTACGGACAGTTTACTGGGCACATGGTACGTGTCGGGTCTTTGTGCTGGATGCTGAAGGTCAGGACCCCCCACAGGCGAACAAAACCCAGAGCTCCTGCCCTCACAGATCTCAGAGTCTAGTGCATTATTCTGGAAGCTTCTTTATTCAAAAGAGTATATTTTACATGAAGTACTATCTCCATTATACAGCCATGGCTGTGATTGGAAGAGACCCCTGCACTTTGGCTGTATAGAGACCCTTCTGTGAATACTAACTTCACGCTCCTTCACAGCTGCTCTTAAGAACTTCTTTTGTTGGGTTCTTGACAACACTCCCCACAGAAGGTCACTGAGAGTAACTGACAAGGGTATCTGATGACGAGTCTCTTAAGGAATCGAGCAGAAGTCTACGGTGCCACTGTCTCTGCCAGGACTAACGACAAACACGCAATAACCGCGCTCTGCTGAGTAACAAATCTCTTTCAACGCTTCCTGTTGCTACGGAAAGGCAAAGGTGTATTCTGGATTCCTCGCACTTTTGGTTCAGGATGGTGGCTGGGACTTCTCTACAGATGAACCCTGGCCGTGGCTACATTGAAGAGAGATCGAACTTTAGGGCGTATCATACTAGCTTAACACCTTCATTTTAAGGAAAAGAATGCCTGGAGCCAGTGACAGCTTATGGGGGCAGACTTAGACAGGGAAGTCTCTAGGGCTCTGTGCACTCATGTATAATCTATGCCCCCCCCCCCCCCGCACTGTCCCCCTGAAGCGGGACACTAGCGACTAAATGTGAGCTGCAAACTCATGTTTCTTTGGAATTCCAATTCAGCATCCGCTCCACAGCGGAAGTCTCTGCTCAGTTTAGCCTTCAGAGAGCTTAGGTCTGCTGAAAATATGGAGTCATCTCCTAAACATCAGGAAAACTCATGCATCAAATACTGAACATTCGTTTCTAAAGCCCAACAGTCGATTGCAATCGGAGAACTCCGTTCAGTCACGTACCGGCCGTCCATGAATGCTCTCGTAATAGAGCAGAGCCTTCTGCAGAGCCACTTTCTCGTTGGCAATCTGGTCCTTGGTCATATCCTGAATAAACACAAGGAGAGAGAAATGAGAGGGGGGAGCATTTATGAATACTCCTACTTCTTTCTGTAAACAAATTTCCTCAAGCGAGGTTAAAAAGTTTCCTCCCACAACTGTTGCTCCGAGCTCTGTTCAAAGCTCACTTAGGAACCGGCTTGTCCGCACTTTTTGCTGGTGATAGAGAGAGCACAGCAGAGTCGTCATCAACTCCGTGTATCTCCCACGTGGCAGCGAAGGCATGTGGAGGGAAGCGAGCCTGCGAGGCACATGGGGCTTAGCTTAATGGCCCAAGCGATGACTACAGTCACAAGTTACACAGTCCCAAAGGTTCGTCTACAATCCCTCTACTCTAGAGTCATCAAACCGTCTGTTAACCTGAACGAGTTCTTTCTGTGATCTCTACATGAGAGTGTTCTGCTCTCAATGGGTCGTCATAAAGTAAAAGGCTAGCACTGAAAACACTCCACCTGCTTCTCTAGACATCTAAGAGTATGGGAGAGAGGGCGTGGGAGGTCTGAGAAGGCGTCACTGCATCCCTCTTCCCACACAGACCCATGCGTCGGGCCCTATGTTTCCACCACGTTGACTGAAGTGGTTTAGGACTAGCAGCTGGCTTAGGGCCTCCACCGAATCCCCACACCTTAATGTCCTCAGGACGGCTGCTCTCTGCCCGCTTCTCCAGGAGCTTCCTCTGGATGGATTCCAGGGTGGCTTCGACACTAGGCTTTACGGCTTTATCGACGAGCTCTTGCTTCTTCTCGTCTTCTTTCTCAAGCTGGGAACCAAAACTCTTGGGAAGCGTGTTGCTTCGCTGCCGCATCCTGGGGGCTAGGTCCTCTTCAGATATCTTTAGTTTGGACTCTGGTGTGAAAACATTTGGGGAGGTGACGCATGAGAATTGATGTCTGTTGAACCCCAGTTGTTTTTCCGTGGTGTTAATAACTGTTTAGCCCCATCTTTTTTCAGAAAGTATCTAATTATAACAGCAGTTGAAATCCCTGGGTTATTATGTAAAACCAAAGAAAATGCTAACATCTTCTTGGATTATTTGGAATGTTCCCCTAACGCAAATTCCCGAGAAAGCTTTAGCTATGTAACATCCATGCTTTAGTCACACCAACAGGTTTGCTGTTCTCAGAAGGTGGCAGATGCTTCCTACACTCACTCCCTTACTGTTTACCGGCATCGACTGATCCAGCACCCAACTGCTGGCCAACTTTTTCCAGATAACCTACGTACCTCACTTTGGAATTATTTTCCCTTTGTATTCCATTTGGTCGTTTATATGACTATCTCCTAAAAGACTGCATGCTTTTTGAGGGACAAGGACCCAATCCTTTTTATACTCCTCCGTGCTTATAGGTCTTCTCCTAATACCACCGCAAATAAAATCTTGGTACTTAGTAAGTATTGAACTGAAACCATCACCCTTAAATTCATGATTTAGGGAAATGGGGAAATGCTGCAGAATTTGCATCTTAGCTGATCGGGGTTGTCCTGTGATGGAGACCATGGTGAGACATGGGGAAGGTGTCCTCTGAACAGCGGGAGCGCTGGGGGGCAGCGTCAAGGAACTTGTGTTTTCTCAACTATTTCAGCAGTGGCACTCAGGTGTGGTGAGATGGTGAATTCTGCAGGTGGCTTGTCTTACAGAAACCATAGCATAGGTCTAAAACTTTACCTACCTTTAAGCTGTTTCCGGAATTTGGCAAGGTCATTTGTCCATTTTAGAACCTCTGGATTGGCTGCTTTGTCACTGTGGGAAGGCTGAGAAAAGCAGAATCTAATGTAAGTATTTTCAAACTGGGGCAGGAAAAAGAAGAGTTTGATGATCACCTTATTTTTTCTTTTTAAAGATTTTATTTATTTGAGAGAGAAAGAAAACACACAAGGGCAGAGGGAGAAGCAGACTCCTGTGGGGCTTGATCCCAGAACCCCGAGATCATGACCTGAGTCGAAGGCAGATGCTTAACCAACTGAGCCACCCAGGCGCCCCATGATCAGTTCGTTTTAAAGAGGAAGAGAAAGTTGAATCCCACTGGAAAAAGAAATTCATCATAAACAATTAGAGCAAACGTCATAGGTGTAATTCCATTATCCTTCTTTACAACTGGTTATTTTTGATGCTTTCAAAGAATTCCTCACAGGCAAAATGCTGGACTTCTGTGAAGTTCATGGCCCCATTTCATGAGTTGTAGGGTTTAAGCTATCAGGCTAACAGAATGGAAAGCAGAGGGGGGTATATTTTACACTGGAAACACCATGCAAAATGCCTTTCTGCCACTCTTGTGGGCAATGCTAAGATAGAGCTGAGAGTAGAATGAGGTCAATACTAATGAAATTTTAGAAGATAATCTTGAATTAAGTTTTAGCCAAAATAAAGAGTCATTTAATGGTTTTCCCCATTCCTTCACATGGATAAGTTTATAAGAGGTCAACGAAAACTTTCAATTATTTGTAAGAATACCCTGTGCAAGGAAAATGCTGATACATGATGTCGGGGGCTTCTCGGGGTTTACTATCCAGTTGTTATTGTCTGTTTTGAGTCTCCACAGAAATCTCCCTTAACTTCTGATCACATCATGCTGATGTGCCATCGTGTCAGCATGTCTGGGGACACCAGGGGACAGGGACAACCATGTGAGGAGACACTTACTCTGTACTTCCTCTCCTCTTCAAATCTATCTTCGAACTTTCGGATCTTCTTTTTAAGGCTCTGAATCCTTCGAGTGAGCTGGGCAGGTGTCAGGTCCTCCCGCTCGTCGTCGCAGGACCCGAGAGAGGAGCTCCGGCGCCTGCGAGGGGCACAGGGTGGGGCACTCACTGCCTGCTGAGGGGCTCGGGGATGGGGATGCGGCACGGAGGCAGAGGGTCCAGACAGTCTCCATCCTCTCGAATAAAAGAAAGTGGACTACCAATTCATTTTGTGACCCTGAGCTCTCTGTGTCCCACCTATCAGATAGGTCTAACTTTCTCTCGCTCACATTAACAATTAGCAAAGGCAGGACTGAAATATGTGCTGCAGACCTGAAAGTTAAATTTTAGATAGCTCTGGAAAGGATGTGCTAATGGAAATTCAGTAGGTGGTGATGCAATTGGGCCAACTGAAACATTACAACAGAGCCTGCATACCAGGATGGAGTATTCCCAATAAGTTCTTCCACAGACTTACAACGTAAAAAAAAAAAAAAAAAAAAAAAAAAAAAATTACCGGCCATCAACCCCATTCCTATTCTTTCTAATGTTATGGCGATGATATATTTGCTTATCAGCAACACAAACATACCTCATGAAAGAATGGGAATTTGGGGGAGAAGGAGGCACTTCTGTGTCATCCAGGTATTGCCTACTCTGCCCGTAAGCATAGAACCGAGGAGAGAGCATGGGGTCACTGTCCTCATCCAGAAGCTGGCGAATCAGGCGCCCGGCCTGCGGGGAGAGGCGCGCTTCACCAGAGCCCACGTTCTCCTGCTGCCATGAGAAGGTAGGGATGGGCTCTGGAAGATAAGGAGGGGAAGAAGTCAAAATGGCTCATGAAAGCATAACTGTTTCCTAAGTTTTCTGAATGCTTTAGGAGGCACTGAATTTAGGAGGCATTGAACGACCTCACATTTCAGATTTAAGGTTCTGATGCAGGACACAATGCCCCCACTGGAATCATCCATATATCTGCCAGCCATCACCTACCTCCTAGCTCTGTCCTCACTTGCTTTCACAAGAGAATTTACTCGGGCTGCCTGGAGGAATGGCCTTAAAGACGGAGAGCAAATAGTGTATGCTTCCAACCTCCCCTGCAGGTCAGGGACAAGAACTTTGCCAGGTGAGGACACCATGGAGAAGAAAAGCACGTGCGCCAGGGAGAGAGCTATTTGGCTTCGTGGCTACACGTCCTTCACTGAAACAGCCAGGGAGTCATATTCATCTTGTGAGATCCCATTGACCTACGAGTTTGCACCTTCCGTCTGGGGCCTTCAGTAAGCTGTTCACGTGCTTCTGCTTAGTGCTGGGATTAGCATGTGTAAGATGCATGTTTTACACTTGAAATTTCAGAAGCTGCTCAAGACTACAGTTAACATAAGATGCTTACATAAACTAGTCAAAAACAAGAAGAAAAAGAAGGATGCTTTACAAAGGGTAAATCTGTACAAATTATTTGATAGTCTTTTAAGAAAAAAACACACTCCACACAACATCCTGATTTGTCATTGTTGGAGGGAATAGGGGGATATATATTTCTCTTTCCTTTGAGACCCATATCAATATATTCCTTTCTGCATTAAAAAAAATCCTATCAGATTTTAAAGGTAGATCTCAGATATGTAGGGTATTTCATCTGTAGCAGTCCCTGCATTTAAAAAAAACGGTACGTTTTAAGTATAGTAATGAATTACTGTGACTTACGCAAGGCTGGGATCTGGCCATGCTCTGAAATTCTGGGATTCCTAGAGCAACATTTGTTCCTTCGGCTATCAAAGTGTTTATCAAATCTAAAAAATTATCTTAAACAAGTGCTTGTTCAGTATTTCATTTAGAAAGATTATATCATAATCATAGAACATTAGAGCTGGTTGAAACTTCACACATCATCTAACTTAGTGATTTCTCAATCCCAGCTGCACGTTAGCATCACGAAGGGAGAGACGCATAACTTTTAACGCACAGGTTCTCACACCACCCAACTAAACAGAATATTTAGGTGAGGGCCCAGATACCCGGCTCCCCCCGACACGCGAACTTTAAAAGCTGCCCCAGTGAACCTAAATGCATTCAGGTTTGAGAACCACGGATTCAATCCAACACATTACAGACAAGGAAACTGAACCCAAAGAATTTAAGAGCAAATACCTAATCAACGACAAGAGTTGGGACTAAAACGAAATCTCCTGACTTGAAGGACAGTGCTTCAATTTAGTACGTGCCAGACACTCTAAACACAAGGATGACCACCTAAAATTTTTGAAGACCCCAAAGTAGGAGAGATAAACACATTAATGTAAGAAAAAATAACCTCATGTGGAATGAGGTCCATAGGTTCTCAAAATTTAAAGAGAATGAAGTTATCTGGGAACTTAGATGGTAATATACATTATTTAAAAAAAAAAAACGAAAGCAGGGTTAAAGACAGGTTTTTATCTGCTAGTCTCAGAAAGTGGCAGGGAACACTCTGGGAGATAATGTGGCCCAAGCCGGAGGTGACCAGGATTCCCGCCCCCGTCCCATTTGCACTGAAGCTTACGGGAGGCTCCTCCTAAGCGTCTAGGCTCAGATATGAGCAGCTCCAAACTGCTGCATAAAAGCAAAATATTGATGAGAAGTGAGGGAAGGCGAGGGTAAGAGGAAAGTAATCCTTAGAGAAATAAGAAGAGTCTAGTGTTAAGTTATAGAAAATGGAACTATGAAACTGGCCAGACTGTATATTTTATTTCAAGATAATTCTTTTTTTTTTTTTAATGATTTTTTAATTATATTATGTTAGTCACCATACAGTACATCCCTGGTTTCCGATGTAAGGCTCGATGATTCATTAGTTGTGTATAACACCCAGTGCACCATGCAATACGTGCCCTCCTTACTACCCATCACCGGTCTATCCCATTCCCCCAACCCCCTCCCCTCTGAGGCCCTCAGTTTGTTTCTCAGAGTCCACAGTCTCTCATGCTTCATTACCCCTTCTGATTACCCCCCTTTCCTTATCCCTTTCTTCCCCTACCGATCATCCTAGTTCTTATGTTCCATAGATGAGAGAAATCATATGATAGTTGTCTTTCTCTGCTTGACTTATTTCACTTAGCATTATCTCCTCCAGTGCCGTCCATGTTGCAGCAAATGTTGAGAACTCGTTCTTTCTGATAGCTGAGTAATATTCCATTGTATATATGGACCACATCTTCTTAATCCAGTCATCTGTTGAAGGGCACCTCGGCTCCTTCCATGATTTAGCTATTGTGGACATTGCTGCTATGAACATTGGGGTGCATATGGCCCTTCTCTTTACTACGTCTGTATCTTTGGGGTAAACACCCAGTAGTGCAATGGCTGGATCATAGGGTAGCTCAATTTTTAACTTTTTAAGGGACCTCCACACTGTTTTCCAGAGTGGCTGTACCAACTTGCATTCCGACCAACAATGTAGGAGGGATCCCCTTTCTCCACATCCTCTCCAACAATTGTTGTTTCTTGCCTATTTCAAGATAATTCTTAAGACAGCAGTGGTGTTCTGTAAGGACGAATATCAACAGAGTCAGGCAGGGAAAGGGTTAAGATGAGCCGGTAATAACCTCACTGGCAGAGTGGCAAAGCAGCAAAACAAGGGGGGGAGGGAAAGGCCAAGGTGGTGTGCAGGGGGACAGAGGGCACAGGCAAAGCAAAGTCTGATGTTGATATTGGCCTGTGGGTGTGCTGGCCAGTTTGACATTTCTACTCATCACAGTTTAGTTGGAAAAGGTGTTCCCTTAGATCCTGAACTCCTTTAATTTGTTTGAACCTAGCAGACTATCTCTTGAGAAATATCACAACTCATCTGTCAGTTTTCAATGATGTGGCCTCTGTGTACGAAACAAGAGTGTCTGTGACCGTTATCCAAGCAGGTCTCCAGTAAAAAATGTATTGTGATCCTGAATTAACAATATACCACTAATCATGGAACTGAGTTATGCTTGTTTGATGCTTTGTGGAGCCATTCGTCAGATTTCCTCTGTGTTAACGCAGACCCATTCCTGACGGCTCACTTGACTGCTAAGACCCAATGTGCCCTTTTCTTAGCGTCACCATTGGTATATATGAAACACACAGCCGAAGCAATTCTAGCTTATGGGTGACATTTTCTCTTAGAGGATATAGTTAGCATAAATGAATTCACTAAAAAATGACAAATGTAAAACCATTATGAAATTCAATTAACAAAATAAAAAAGTTATGTTGCATCATCAGTATGCATGTAGAACAGAAGTGAAGTTTCTCACCCATGCAACATGAAATGCTTGCATTTCTCTCTCCTTTCTCTCTCTTTTTGTTTCCATGGATATATTCATTTACATTTTTAATGGAATATCATGAACAGTGTTATATTAGTTTCAGGTATATAATATTCAACAATTCCCTGCATTACTCAGTGCTCATCAAGATAAGAACACTCTCACTCCCTTTTATCTATTTCACCCATCCCTCCCCTCCCCTCCCCCCCCCCCTTCCCCCTGGCAACTACCGAGTCTGGTTTTTGTCTCTTTTTTTTTTTCCTTGTTCATTTGTTTTGTTTCTTAAATTCCACATGAGTAAAATCATATGATACGTGTCTTTTTCAGTCTGACTTATTTCACTTAGCATAATATTCTCTAGACCCATCTGTGTCATTGCAAAGGGCAAGATCTCACTCTTTCCTTTTTTCTATAGAATTTAAGGCTCTTATAAATTTATAAAATTACATATAATATATAGTTCAATAGAACTAAATCAAGAAAACCAACTCTTCTTCTGTTTTAGTTTGTGATGATCTAAAAATATAAGGCCTACTCGTGTTTTCATAGTTGACACCCAACTAGATGAAGAAGAAAGAACCGAGTAAGAACAGTGCATAGAGGACAGGATGCCCAGTTGCATTGCCTGCCTAGAGATTCAGTTTTGAGGGTATATTCATTGACCATTCCCAGTGCCTAGTCTGAGACATAGTTTATACTTTAATCAGTAATTCTAGAGCAATGAAATGGACAAAGAAATTGCAAGAAAAATATTCAAAGGGAAAACAGAAAAGATTTGAGGCTTCGAATTAGATTTTCATCTTAAAGCACCACATGAAAGAAATGCGTTTTTATATCCAGACCAGAATTCCTTAAGTTCCGTGATTTTAGCCATGTGTCTTGTCACAACGAACTCTGGACATAAATATGGCATGTCTCTCTATGAAAAATTAATCCACCAGGACAGCTGACATCCCAGCAGGTCAAAGTAACAGAGATAAAAGCTGTATTCATGCTACCTAAGTAACAGAAGAGAATAGGTCCTGGGGGAGTTCCAATTCAGACACTACAGTACACATGGAAATAAAGGAGATTCACTGCAGGAAGAAGAAACACGGTTCTGAGTAATATTAATGTGGTCACTGGGATATAGCTACTCTCTGCTTAGCCAGCTGGATCCGTTTGCTAGACAAAAGAAAATTAGCTACTAAGATGATTTATTGCAGAAATCTGCCAGAATTAAGGGAGCTGATGTTTTCCACTTCTCACTTCCAACTACATGCTATTTAGAGTCATTACTCCCTGGCACGATGTCATACCGTCTTTCAAGGTGGCTCCTCGGTGGTGTGACGAGGTATGTGCACATCCCAGACACCAGAAGATGTAAACCCCACCGGGGAGGGAAATACTATCATAAAAATTTCCTTAGTGTTCCACAACTTAACCTTGGAACAATGGCAGTCCTATTAAATTGTTCAAAAAATCTTGCAAACTATCAGTTAGAAGGAACCTTAGTAGTCAGCTTTGTCAATCCCAATTTAATCCTTGCATCTCATATATCTGCCTTGTCTCTATTTGCAAATTTAATAAGTAGGCCCTTAATTGCTCCATTCAAGTCATTAATAAAATGTGTGGAACAGGCTAGAGCTGGGGACTTTCCTAATGAGAATACCCCCATTTGTGTCAACTTTGATCAGTGTATCTGCACATTTAAGTACTGTTGCTTAATCAGTTACTAATTCACTCTGCTACCTGACTGTCTGCTATTCCTTCCACATCTGACAGGGCACTGGAGTCCCCATTAACGGCCCAGCTGAGGTCTTTTCAAATGCGACATTTCCTAATCCAGAGTCACACACACATACACGAGGTTGGTTTGGTAAAATCTGTCCTTGGTCAACAGTGCAGGACCCAGTAATTATGGACTCCTTCTCTGTGTTTAAGAGTCACCCACTGTCATTAGGCAGAATTGGGCTCTGGTTTCAGAGATGTCCAACTTAGGCTGGTTTTTCCTGAAACTATACTTGGAAACATTTGTGGAAGACAGTAACAACATCAACTAACACATAGTGCCTGTTAGGTACTTGTACTGTGTCAAGCACTTTGCAAATATTAGCTCACTTAATCCTTGCAAAAAACTTACTAAGTGAATACTACAATATCTGTTTGCTCATTATTAATCTGTTGTTATGCTTATTTATTTATATATTTTTAAAAAATATTTATTTGTGGGAGAGAGAGACATAGCACAAGCAGGTGGAACAGGAGAGGGAGAAGCAGACTCCCCACTGAGCAGGGAGACCAACGTGGGGCTCGATCCCAGGACCCTGAGACCATGACCTGAGCCAAAGGCAGATGCTTCACCGACTGAGCCTCCCGGGTGCCCCTGTTACACCTATTTAAAGATGGAGAAAACGAGGCCGAAACTGTAACACATTTACTAACTTGTCCACAAAGCTGCAGGGCCAGGGTTTGAACCCAGGACGTGCCTGGTCTTAGCCATTATGGCCCACTGCTTGCCAGGACACATAACTGGCATTGCTGAGAAAGAGGCATCAGAGAGGAAGTCAAGAGACTTCGTTATTTTGAATCATTTTGCTTCTTTTGGCCTCAACTTTCCTAGCTGTATAATGGCAGAGTCCAGTCAAAAAAGCTTTAAGATCCACTGCTTCTTCATCATTCTTTCAGAATTTCCACAGTTATTTTTGACAAGTAGTAAGCAATAAATAAGAAATATAAAGTATTTTATGCCCTTTAAAAATGTTCTTTTAAGCTTACCTTCACCAGGACAACATTAATAGAGAAAGCTGAGTATTTAAACCTTAATACTTCCACAAATGGTACCCCCAAATCAACATGAACTGGCTGATTAGGAACATTCTAATTATGCAGTTCTGAAGGGCTTTACATAACAAATAATAATACATTTGATTTGTGTACTCATTTAATTTTGGAGAGTGGAAGTAATAAAATAATAATACGATGTGGATAGGTAAAAAATGGGCCTGAATACATAGCTACATACAGAGAGAGAGAAAAAAAGAAAAAAGCATGTGTTATATAACTGCCAACAAGCACGATGAGACTCTGATCCTACGTTCACTCTGAGAGGGTTCTACTCTATGTAGGCTATGGAATCTAATTACTAGGTTCATTTCCTTTTTTGTTGCCCTGATAAGTACGCCCCAGAAGCCAGAGAACGTCACTGCCATATGGGAGCACCCACCGCTGAGGCTAGCGCCAACAGTCTGCTCACTGAGTATCGTCTCACCCAGCATTCTACGATCTGTATGAATAAGAGAGTGTGAACTACGGTGTGGGGATGGGGAACAGACCAGCAAACCAAAAACAGCAGGTTACACTACATCGTGGCTTGGAGACTGGCAAGGGAGACTTACAGACACATTCTGGCTCAGAAGGTTTGAGTAACTATTACTTCCATGTATATATTTTGTTGCCCTGGTTTCACTTTCACACTTTAAATTAGTGCAAAGTGGATTCCTTACTGCAGAACTATCATTTTGTTGGATCTCTTGTTGAGGCTATAAAGGAAAGGTAATATTTTAGTGCTTGGAGACTGATGGCGCGCATCTGAACTATCCCTTATGCAAAAATTCCTTTATTTTGACTATACTTACTGTTAAAATATAACACGAAAATTTAAAATAAATATATGATAAAAAATGGCCTCTGAAAGCAGTAACCAAATGATCAAAATGGCCTTGAAATGAATCCGTGTAGATTTTTAAGATATGCAAGTTCAGTAACTAACGCAGTTAACTGGCAGAAGTTAACACAAGTCCTTTCATAAATTACATAGATAACACAACAAGCATTTCCAAGCCTACTCTATTTTTCCCCCGATAAGATTTTAAAAATTCCATCTAGTTTCCAATATAACAAAATGTTTGTTCCTTCATATTATTATTATTATTATTATTATTATTAATAATATCTAGAAGAGAGTTCTTTACATTAAGTAATAAAACAGTTTTAAGGAAAGTTAGCTTCCAACCCCGCTGGACGGAATTTTCATACTGGCCTCTTAACATTTGCTTGAAGAGATCACAAATTTATGACTGACCAAGATAAAAATCACCAAACTGAGTCCATTTCAGGGGGGATTAGAAGAATCTCCCTGCCCTTTTACTGAATACACCAAGATAATGTAGCTAATCTGAATTCTGTCCAAAAATCCTCGTTTTTGTCTAGAATTCTGTGTTACTGATGTGAGGAGACCGTATTTCTGAAACCTAAATACAGCAGTTGTTTTGGCTATTGCTTTTTTCTTTTATTTGGGCAACAGTGGCTACTATGAGACTTTTTTTGGCGGCGGGGGGGGGGGGAGATTTGTTTTTAATGAATTTAAAACACACCTGAATATTCCAAAGTACACAAAACGAAAGAACAATAAAACACTATCCAGGAATGTATCACTGAAATTAAAAGGAAAACAAAACAAAACACCCTGCAATTTTTTCTAGTGACCGTATCATGAGCTGGGAAGGTCTGAGAAAATCTCCGACCCAACTGCCTCATTACATGGTAAAAGGCTAAGACATGTTTCTTGGATTGCAAACTGGGAGAACGAGAATAAAAAAACAGTTCGTTTTTGCTTCACCAAGCCCTGGATGCAAGGAGCATAAAGGGATTGCTATTTTTCACCCTGTGGTCTGTTTAGATCGCATTTTGCCCCATCATCTAAACTCATTATCGAAACGAGTACTTTTTGGTTTAAAAAGGGGTGGGGAGAAGACAAGGAAATCCAGGTGCTTCAGAAAAGGACGGATTCCTTGTAGCTGTGATTCCCTCGGTCACTGTGTTAGGTCGTGCTGCTGTTCTGAAACCAGGCACACAATTTCTCCCCCTTTGCAGCCTCCAAACACATGCAGCGTACAGAGGCAGCTCGGCACGCATTTTGGACACACACTGATACAGGTCTGGACGCAGACACATGGATGAGGACAGCAGAGCCGCTTGAGGGCACTGTTGCCAGCACCTTCCTGAAACGCAGTTTTGACAAGACGAGGACACCCTCTTCTTCCTCACAAGTACATTTCTACTGTTTTGCCAAAAATCTCTAGAAAAACCAACCTTCCACACTGGATCACTGCAGGCTTTCCATCGGAAGCACTTTTTATTCAGTGTTCTCTTTGATAAGCAAATCCCTTATGCTGGCTGACCTGGCTTTTAAAAAAATTCTATCCATAAAAACAATCACAGAAGCAAAGCTTCTGTTTTCTAGAAAACATGGGACGGAGATTTAGTGAAGGAGGTGGCCGGCTGGCGTGCAGCAGCCGAAGAGCAGCTGCGCCCAGATGAAGTCCTAAACCTGGGAGGCTTCCTCAGTACTCTGCTGGGGACTACTAGACGGGGAACACATACGCGGACTGGCACTCCCGGTGAGTTAAGAAATAAAGAAGGCTGCAAGGTGACGCTACGATAGAAGGCAAGCACGTTTTCTTTCTTAGATTGCAATTCCTCCTGGCAACACGTAACGTGACACATTCCTATGCCAGGGAGAGGATTTGCAGTCATTTCGGAAATGCAGTTACTCCTACACCCATCGCTTTCATACATCCATGTGGTGACGCGCCTCTCATTTGGGCTACTTTATATATGCTTTTCCAATAATAAATCATCCAAATAGCAGCCGATCCTACCTTCCCAGCTCTTCTCGTCACACAATGCAGTCAGGTCGAGCTCAGGCACTTCGGAGACAAAGCTCTCCTGCTGGTCCTCGGCATCTTGAGTCCTCTGCAGTTTGGTGTCAGGTATGCTGGGATGCTCCTGAATCTTCATTGCGGGGCTCTGTAATAATAGCACAACGTCTCCAAATAGCTCCTGCTCACCAAAACCCACAAATGTCTGCAGCAGTACCACTCCTTCTGGATGAAGCCTCGCAAGCCCTAGCGGCAGACGCACCCAGCACAGAAATCAAAATCATAGCTTGATGCCCCCTGGATACTCGCTGGCCGCTTGCATGCCAAAAGCAATCGTCCATCTGTGCTCCTAGAACTTTTCTTCTGTGAGAAAGACAAGAGGATTTCCAAGAGCTGCTGCTCCTGATAACTGCAGGCAGCTGACAGTCTTGATGGTTACTGATTGGGGCCGGGAAGGAGGGAAAGGAGTTTGTGTTTCCTTAAAGGAGTAGGGCTCTACAGACTGAAAACAACAGCAAAAATCCTGCCACTGCTGTTGCTAAGGCTGGCGAAGCAACATGGTGTCCCCTGCGTGCAGACTTCTTTGCCCCTTAGGTAAACAGTCCTGCAAGGCCAGGAGCAGAGGCTGCGTACACAAATGCTCTCCTGCTGGCCCCGTCAGAGGCTTAGATCAATTCAGCGGGGCGAGCTGCACATTCCCAGATTTCCTGTGGTTGTTTTCGCCCCAAGTGTGGGGAGGACAGACTATTTATGGAGGAGCTCTGGGTATTAAAGCATTGTTGCGCAAATTCAAACAGCACAGGGGTTTGGCGGCTCATCTGGGCTAGCAGTAAGGAATACGGACTCTGGAAATGAGCCAAAATCACACAGGGAGCAGGACTTTTTTTTTTTTTTTTGGTAAGTAAAAAGCCAAGAACTGGCAAGTCAGCAATGCATAATTTATATCTTACAAATATCCAACTGTCACTTGTTTTCCTATTATTCATCTACTCTGAATATTAAAAACTCAGCTACACTTGGTTTTGCTCGTTGGGGGCACCTACACCTAGGCTGGGATATCTGGGGGATGAGAAAACCCTCTCCCAAAGGCTGCTATTTCAGCTAAGTGATTTTATGTTAACAAAATTCGCATTGAAATTCATTCTTTTTTTCCTTGCTCTTTTGGCATCTTGTAAACCCAACCACTGTCACTTTCCCTTCTCTCCTAAGATTATAAATGCAAGTGTTTAATCACAAATATTCTTCTCAAGTAGCATAGATCTGTACAAAAGATTTTCTTGGAGAATAACTGGAAATTTATTTTAGCAAATATAATAAAAGAAAAAACCCCCAAACATCTGGAAATCATAAATGATTCCATTAATGCATGAGAAATGTTCTCTTGCTTAAAATAAGCACTATTAAGACTTCCAGCTATTTTTAATAGCTATTCAACCCACTTTGATATCACCAGGGAATAGACGGGGCTTTTACTATTGTATTTCCACGAAATGATGCCCAAGGACCGCTATTTTCTTCACCACACTGGGAATAAAATGAAATATCATCAGTCAATTCACGATGAGCTACTAAAGTCAGATGGAAACGCCAGGTAAATCTGGGGCTGACACTTTCAAAATGCTGCTTGTCTACTGGAGAAAAAACCAGCTTATGCATTTATGCCATAAAAGTTATTTGTTCCTTTTTTTTTTTTTTTAAAGATTTTATTTATTTATTCGACAGAGATAGAGACAGCCAGTGAGAGAGGGAACACAAGCAGGGGGAGTGGGAGAGGAAGAAGCAGGCTCATAGCGGAGGAGCCTGATGTGGGGCTCGATCCCACAACGCCGGGATCACGCCCTGAGCCGAAGGCAGACGCTCAACCGCTGTGCCACCCAGGCGCCCCAAAAGTTATTTGTTCCTTGAGCTGAATACTAAGTGGACCAGGGCTGAAGGACCAAGTCTGGCCCTCTGCTTATTGAGAGCTACAGGGTCAGTCACCAGCCGTGTGTGTGTGTGCACGTGTGTATGCATGTGTGTGTGCGTGTAAGAATCTGCATACAGCAAATAAACATTTTCTCAATAAAGATTTTTAACACTTGTTCCACTTAGAGACATACAAAAAGGAAGAATATAAGAAACGTGAGTCCATATTGTAAGCACGGCATCCGGTCCATGAGGAGCCCGTGCCAGCCCCTGGCGCTGTACTACACTGGGACAGATGTGGCTTCTGCTGACAAGCAGAGCCGGGTGCCTGATATTTACTGTGCCTGGTGCTCTGGCTGAGCTGCTTCACTTCTCTGAACCTCCATTTCTTAATCTGTGAAATGGCATGAACAATTCCAATCTAGCAAGGTTCCTTTGATGATCTGGGAAAAGGTCTGAAAGGCCATTAGCATAGCGCCTGGAGCATAAGATACACACAGATGAGGCCATCAGTCTTCTCCTCATTTCAAGGCACCATGGGAAGAAGAAGAAAACGCTGCCACACCTCAGAATGCCAGAGAGAGGTGTTGGAGATGAGCCGTGTTCAACAGCAATTCAAGGCAAACCGTGCAACCTTGAAGAGGGGGGTTCTAGATGCATGATGAACAAACAGGGGAAAGAGCCACTCGGGGTCCCATCATGAGTCAGCAACAGCAATTTTGTTTTGGGGGCAGTGTGAGTGAGAGAGGTTGAGGAAGAGGAATAGGTACAGAGGCAGGCACCCTGGGGGTTCGCTGGTCACAGCAGGGGAGGACAAGACAGAGGGACAGCAGGTGATGAGGGTGTTGGGTGAGCGGACGCCGGATTGAGAAAGGCTGTGTATGCTCAGCTAAATTTGGATTTTAGCCTGTAGTTGATAATGGAAAGCCATGGAAGGATTTTAGAAACAGAGTAACAATGGTGAAATGTGTTTCCCAGGCTGAGGTCTTGCGGATGGGAGTGAATGCTGGTGGGAAGACCTACAGGCCTAAGCACTGGGTTCTGTAGGCAGCCTGTGTCCCTTCCCAACGCCAGATACTGGCTTTGCTTCCTGCCATGCCTGTGTCCCCTCAGGGCACTCAGAGTCCTGCAGTGCTTGACACGACACAAGTAAAATGCTGAAACACACACACACAAAAATGTAAAAATGCATATTTTCACGATTGCTCAATCTGTATTAGCACCTGTTTCAAAGGAAATTGAGCTTACTTTTTTTTTCTGCATCTGAATTAGTATCCATTTTAAAGAAAACTAAAATTAGAAAATTAATTTTTTCTTTCCAAAATGCACAGATTTCTTCATTCCTTCGACGGCAGGGTTTGGCACATCCCCTCTGTGCTGGGCTATGTGAGCCATGAAGCTCCCTATGCTGAGAGCGCTGACATTTTGTGGAAGAGGCTCAAGAATGCTCAGTGGGGTTCTGAGGACAGTTGATCTGGCTGCAACACAACAATGGACCACCTTGTGAATTAGGGAGCTGCCCTTCACAGTGTTCAGATGAAGTCTGGGAGTCGGGCATGTGGGAGAAGCAGAGATTACCGCCCTGGGTAGGAGGCTGGAATGGACAACCCTTAAGATCCTATTATTCTAACGAAGAGAACAGTCCAAGACTTTATTAGTTTTTTCAATAATAATATATATCACATGATATATTCTTAAAATGGCCACTGTGTGCTAGAGATACAAAGATAATATTTACTCATTTATTCAACTAATAATTTTTGTGTACCTACTACCTGCTAGACAGTTTTCTAAACACTGGGGATACTTCAGAGGACAAAATTAAGTTTGTCCTAATGAATCTTACAGGAAGTAACAGTAAACAAAGAAAAAAATGTCAGGTAGTGACACGGACTACGGAGAAAAATAAAGCAGGGTAAGAGAGATGATGGAGGTAGGGGCCACAGTCTGCTATTTTCTATTTGGTGGTCAGGAAAGGCCTTTCTTAAGAGGTGACATATAAGCAGAGATATGAAGGAAATGCGGGAGTGAGCCTATGGAAAGAGCATTCCAGAAAGAAGGAAAGCAAATGCAAAGGCCCTGAGGCACGGTCATTGTGTTTAAGGAACAGCAAGGAGATCACTGCATCTGGAGTCACCATGTAAGGGTGTTTAGAATGTGCCACATACAACAGGGGATCACTCACACTACAGACCTGTGTTACACAAGCTTCTGGACTTTCTAGCTGATTTCCTACACAGCAGGGGCAGGGTCTCTCCTACATAAACCATACCAGCTTGCAGAGCAGAGACACACTTGGCACAGCGTTAGCCAGCGCAGCCGCGCACTGGGCTCTGTCCTGCTGTGACCAGCCCCTGAGGTCGCTCTTCACCTGTCTGCTGCTCCTGGAGGCCTGCTTCCCAGTTTCTGGCCTCATCCGTCTCACCAGAACCTGCCTCGGCTGCGGTGCCTGGGGATGCAGAGTGGGCTGCTGGTGTGGGCCCAGGGCTTATGTGCATATGGGAGCTGGGGCTGCTGCTCCGTGGCCACCCACGGGGAAGCTGTTCGGGCTCTGCAGCAACACGCCAGCATCAAAACCACTCATCCTTCAATGACTCGTTAGCCTGGGCTGGGCGAGGCACCTCTCCAGATTGTTCCACACTCTCTCCCATGCTCATCCTGTGGCACTGCACTGGTCTACTTGCTTGTCCGCTGCCTCTCCCAGATCATTCACGTTCAAATGTCAAGGACATTCTCAAGAACCAAAATATTTCTGGTTTCAACTTTTGTTGTTTACCTGTCTTATGTCTTCAGTTAAATCACAGAGTAAATGAATTACAGCAGCCCCCCTTATCTGGGGGGATGCATTCCAAGACTCCCAGTAGATGCCTGAAACTGGGAATAGTGCTGAGCCCTATAGACACCCCACCTTTTCCTATACATACACAATTATGATAAAGTTTAATTGATAAATTAGGCACAGTAGGATTAATAGTAACTAATAAATAGAACAATTCTAATATACTCTAATAGAAGTTATGTGAATGTGGTCTCTCAAAACATCTTTACTCGCCTTTCTTCCTCTTGTGATGATGTGAGATGACAAAATGCTTACGTGGTGAGATGAAGTGAGGGCAGTGACATAGACATTGTGACGCAGCGTTGGGCTACTATTGACTTTTGGATGATACTTCAGAAGGACAAAAATCTACTCCTAGACCAGGGCTGACCATGGGTAGCTGAGACCACAGAAAGTGAAACCACAGATAATGGGGGACTACCGCCATTTCACAATTTTCAACTCAGAGATAGATCCTTGTGCTACAGGGTCACACATGAAACCCACGTCAAAAATGTTGTAGCATATGAAAACACATTACATATTCATGGCTCTTAGGAGAGACAACATGGTAGGGCAGATAGGGGATGGGTTTTCAAGTCAGAGATCTGAGTTTCAATACTAGCTGCTCAGCTGCAAGATCTTCAATGAAGACCTTCTAAGACTTCATAGAGTTGTTATGAAGATTAAATGAAAAACATGTATCAAAATGGTTAGCCCATAGCAGCTGAGAAAAAAAATGCTATTTCCAATTATTTATTACCTCCCTTTCATATTCATTCATCTGCAAGTGTTTACTGAACACATACAGTGTCCTAGGCACTGGGATTACAGGAATTAACAAGGTATGGAATTTAGTGTGGAAGAAAGACATTGAACGTATAAGTGCCTATGTCACACATGTTATAACAGAAAAAAACAGGCTGCTAGGGAGCAAATACTCAGAGAGCTCACCTTGCCTGTGGCCTCGGGTAACAGTCCATATTCAGGAACCATTAAGGAACCATTGACTATTAGTCTATTCACCCGATCTTTGTCAAGACGTGCCCCTGTCTAACTGGACCTGGCTTTTTCAGTCCTCAGACTTCACCGATCTTGCTCCTACCCTGACTTCAAATAGTTGGTGAATTTTTGTTCATCCCTTCTCCCTCCCTGCGACAGGATATAAATAAGTAGCCTAAGAGCTTCCCAGAGCCAGGAGTGATGCTATCAGAGGGTGCACTGTGTAATGCAGTTTGCACAGGAAGGAACCACACAGCGTTAACACAAGAACCACATGGGACCATAAACATTTACTGTTTGGCCTGACAATAAGGGAAAATGGACATAACACAGTTCCCAAATTCATGTGAATTTGCAAAGCTTCAGTAGCTTTTAGAGACTGGATGAAATGGGAAGTGAATCTAAATAAACAGAGCTTTTAAATTATTCTGGTTTTAACATTAAAACCAGTAACAAAATCCTAACGCTTCCGTGGAATACAGCGAAGTTGAAATAACACAGTGATTCATTTCATAAATACTTGTTGACAGGATATTTCAGAATTTAGCTCAAACCTGCTCAGGGCAAATAAAAGCCTACACTTAAGATGTTTGATAATTAATATTAATGCTCAGTCTTGATTGGAAAGCCTTGTCTTCTTTCTCTCTCTCCCTTCTTTTTACTTTTGTTTTAATGCTGGATAAAAAAGGGAAATGGCCTTTTGTTTATTATGAATGTCTTATTTGTTACAAAGGTATGCTTCTAAGCTCTTCTAAGCGGTAGGCTTAGAAAGCATAAAGAATGTAAAAATTTTGTGAAAGAATTTAACACTTCATTAACCTTGTACTTCTGACATAAAATGACCTCTCCCAGATAAGGTAATACCCTTCTATGCACTCAATAATTCTTAAAGGTTTTGCTTTCTTGATAAACAGATTAATATAAGGCTACAGTTTTAATATTATGGATTTCATACAGAAGCATGAAATATTTCCACAACAGAAAATAACTTATCAGAAGGAATCAAACTGGAGCATAAGTGTTAAGCTCTATTGTAAACAGAACGTTGACAATCTGTACTTTCAGTGATATCTTTTGGAATCTAGAAGTTGCTAGTTTTAGGGATGACCTTTCTTCTGGGTACTTCCAGACGTTCACTGAGTTTAAAAAGAAACAAAAGGACAAAGACTCTGGACTCCAACATATTCAAGGATAGTACGCTAGGCTCTTCCTTACATTAGCTCATTTCATAGAGCCCGAAAGGGATATTTTATTAAGATGCCAACCTTTCGAAAACCTACCCATAGAAATCATACTTTAATTTTTGGCATTTCGAATGGACTCTTAACTTTTTTTTTTACTGACCATCTGAGATCTCGAGCAGAGTCTCTTTGTGGGTAAGATTAGTTGATTAAAAAAATTAAAAAGACGTACAACGAAGGGGACCCATGTTCACTTTTCAGCACATGCATTCACACGGAAACACATTTAGGGCTGCAAAATGCTTACTTTAAAAATAAAGTCACAGTTGTGCCTGCATTTGCGTTTGAACCACAGACTTTAAGGAGAGCCTCTCTCTGCTTATGTGCCCCTTTCCGGAGCATCTCTGAGACTGGGCTTAATGTCCCATGTTCTCATGGAAATGCTAGTCAAAACAGGAAAGACCATGCTTCCTCAATGGCTGGCATCTGTTGTCTTAATCTTACATGAATCAAAGAACTTATAAGGAAAATTTTATTTTATTTTTTAAGGTTTTATTTATTTATTTGACAGAGAGAGAGAGAGAGAGAGAAACAGCGAAAGAGGGAACACAAGCAGGGGGAGTGGGAGAAGGAGAAGGAGACTCCCAGCTGAGCATGGAGCCTGATGTGGGACTCGATCCCAGGACCCTGGGATCATGACCTGAGCTGAGGGCAGACGCTTAACGAGTGAGCCACCTAGGCGCCCCACAAGGAAAATTTTAAGGACGGTATTAGTGAGGACCAACTGTCTACATGGAAAATGAAACTGGAAACCTCATCGGAGCCATCCACAGTGGGCACATAAATGCTGGCTCCTCAATCTGACGGGACGGGAGACGTGACATAAAACACCGCTTAGGCAGAATTCTAGGAGGGGTAACCAAAGTCGAGACTTATTTTTCATCTCTGAAATTTAGGAATTATTGTGATATTACCAGAACACCAGATTAACTATTTAGGTTGTTTAGTAAGCTCTAGAAAGTGCTACACACATTAAACAGTACAGTGATACCACACTGTAAACAAGGGAAAGGGCTTTAAAAAGGGAAAATAGATCTTTTCATGGTCCGTCACTAATAATTAAATATATATATCCTTCAGTGAAAGAAGCACATGCCTTCCCGAGTAGAGTATCATCCCAATCTTGTGGAGTGATGTCTTGTTTTTCTCCTTTGGGGCAGTTCTAAAAGAAAGGTGACACGGAGAGCTTAGGCTGCCTGTTAACTCACTGCCTAATTTTATCTCCTAGCTGAACGTATGATGATGACCATGATTATTAATAGCAAATGCTTAAGGGATGCCAGTGGTGGGGTGGGTGCTGACTGGCACCTGCACATGGCTGACACATGTAAGAATAGGACCTGGCACATGGAAGCAGGATTTGAGATTTTTTCCCTGTGATTCATCCACTGCCATGGGAGCTGTCCACAAACATACCAAGGCAAGCTGAGTTCAGCACGGATTTAGTTTGGGTGCCACCTGGAATTTATGAGTTAATGTTATGAAGTCCATCCACAAAGGTTGCTCTATACCCTTTTATCGTGTAAAGGAGAACAGACATAAAAGGGAGGAATTGAGAAGACCTCTCTAGGAGGCTGGCAAAGCAATCTTCTTTAAAGTCACATTCAATGGCGTGATGAGGAAGGGCTTGCTGTGAGCAGAGGAAAAAAGCAGACAGAGGGTGAAACAAGAAGGAAAATAAAGAGACGCTATCATGGGGAAATTGTGCTTTGGAAAAAAGGTACCTGGTGTCAGGGAAAAATGTCCGCTGGTTGCCTGGGTCCCAAAGAAGGAAGCTTAAAGGAAGGGGGGAAAAAGAGATGGAAGAAGAGGCTTCGCAGCTGCAAAGTCAGAAAGAGGAAGCATTCCCCTCCCATTACCTGGCTGCGCTGAGGAAGCAGACATGACAAGAACTGAAGAGAGGGAACAGGAGGAGATCACAGCACTGGCGGGGATTGGCAGGGAGGTGGCGGCTCATTTCTACCAATTTCATGCCAAATGGTACATGAGTGTGTGTTTTTCTAAGAAGGGGGTTCACAGCTGTTAGGTTCCTAACCTCCTAGATTGTAGAATTCCAAGGTGGGTAGGGACTGCAGCTGTTCCTGACTCGTAGCTCCTAGCACACTACACGTACGCGGCAGGACTCAACAGATGCTACGGAGTGACCCCGTCAGGAAATCAGGACAATGTCCAACAAAGATTAGGAATCACTGGAAAGTTCTTCTTCTTCTTTTTTTTTTTTAAAGATTTTATTTATCTGAGAGAGAGAGAGAGAGAGAGAGATCACCAGCAGAGGGGAGGGATAGAGGGAGAAGCAGGCACCCCGCTGAGCAGGGAGCCTGATGCGGGGCTCAATCCCAGGACCCCGGGATCAAGACCTGAGCCGAAGGCAGATGCTTAACTGACTGAGCCACCCAGGCGCCCGAGAGTTCTAGATATAATTAATATTTTAAGGGTCAGAATTCAAGAACAGGCTGAAAAAAAGCTTTAAATCTTGCCCAAGGGAAAAACTGATAAAAATATTGAAAGTGGAGTTGGAAGCATTTGGGAGTAGATTACATACACACAGGTGAGTGCAAAATGGGGTTGAGCACGCTGAATGGAAGCCAGAGTTGCGAGCAAGGGAAATCACGGGGCTCAGCACGGCGATGCCCTCGGAGAATGAGGAAGACAGGAAATAACTGGAACTTTAAGATACAGACAATGTAAGGGAATTAGATAGTTTTTCTCCATGGTTTACTTAAAATGAGACAAAACTCAGAAAACAAACTGCATTTAACAACTCACACTGAGTTTGGCTTAATGTGAACATTAATGAGATAAATCTTGGTGACAGATCCACTAAATTCATTACCTATCTATTTCCATCACTTAAAAATGCATAAGAACATGGAAAATCAAACCAGTGGCTTTGGCTTTTTGTTTTCTTTTACGGAAAATCTAAAGGGAAATCTCCATGTTGCTGAAGTTTCTCTTTGCAAGCAAAATAAAAGAATTTAAAAGCAAAGGAATATGATTTCTCAAGGACTCTTTGTTTCAGTATTTGCCTTTCTGACCAAGCACAGTCCTGTCAATCTCATTACCCCTCACTGACAGGCTAGCGGTGCTTCACGTGTGTTCTCAGGAATGTATGGATAGCCCCGTTACAATCACAATTTTGTTAGCTACTCACCTCAAAATGCTGGGTACGTCTGCTGTCTTTTTCATTTTCTTTGCTATAAAAAACAGCAGCAACAACAAAATATAAAATGTCAGTTTTAGAACAATGCTCTTCATCCAGTGAAATTATGATTTCCTTTATTTTAAAAGTAGGTTGAGTGGCTCTAAATTAAATTCTTGTGAAATTCAAAAACAAACCAGAACAAAAAATCAAAATAAAACAAAACTAGAAACACAACCATGAATAGGGTTATTTGTCTTTAAAAGCACCACAGCAGATTTTCTATTCTAAGCGTTTTCCTTGCTACAAAATACTACCGGAAAACATACAGACCTTTAATTCTATTCTTTCTAGTTCTTGTAATGCACATTATATTAAGTAAAAAAAAAAAAAAAAAAAAAAAAAAAAAAAAAAAAAAAGCAAGCTATTCATGATCTTAGTAAGCAAGGTGAGGAAAAAATGCTAAAATTACCTTTCATCAGACATCAGTTCAATATCATCAGGTCCAGCCCTCTCATGAGATGGTGTAGAACTGAGGCTTTCCATATTCTGTAACAAAACAAATCGTGGTTGCCCAGTAGGAATGGTGAGAAATATGTTAACAGCAGATCCTTCTTTATTTAAAATAGAAAAATCAGATAATACACAGATACAAACAAATTCTAGTCCTCATATTTTTATCTTCAATAAAACTAGTAAAATTAGGAAAGTTTAGTATATGCTGCTTGCATAAAATTGGATACTGAATTTTATCATCCCTTTAGTGAGGATATCTGACACCATCATAGAAATGATCACTGTATCCTATAACATCCTTGTTAGGTATCATCCACATCTTACAGCTTAACATAGCAAAACCCAGACTGTCAGAACATTATAGTAAAATCAGAACTAGAACCAAGGAATCTGACTTTGAATCTTACCAGAAACCAATGGAACATTCATTGCTCATTTAACATATTTTCAGGATAAATTGCCAATATTATGTGGGATAACAAATAGCTTGTACCCAAACTGTAAACTATCCATGAATAGAAATGGTGTTAACTTAAGAACCTTTCTTTCTGTGATATTTAATATTTGTCCTTATACTAGTTAAGATGGAAAAAATATAAACAGGAAACTTACTCTGAACAGCATGTATTTCAGGCTGACCAAGAGGGCTTAATACTTATCAGGAGGCATACCTGTAAGGTTTTTGTGACATGGCCAATGTTTTCTAAATACAGTTCAGGTGACTGAGCACATCGTAAGTAAGCCATCCCCATGAAGAAAGATTACAAAAAAGCAAACGAGAGCACATTTATATTCAGTAAACTGAAAAAAAAAAAAATAGCTGCCTTAGAGATCTGAACCTGAATGTCACTGAGCTCAAAGATTCATATTTGCCTTAAAAGGACATTAAGCACAATCCACCTATTCTACGTCATCAGAATAACATGTACTGAAGCAACATGTGTTCATTCACGTATGTGTAACCTCCCATCGTGAAAAACCCTTTACAAAGGAAATCTGATTAAGGTTCCCAATAATCCCACGAAATTGACATATATAGAAATCCTCACAAAACAAACATAATTAGAGTAGAAAACTAATCTTTGGCTTGGTAGGTGAGTGAATTGTTTTCCATTTATGTTGGTTTGGCCAACTTACCTGGAATTCTGAAAGTATAAAACCCTGGGCTCCATCAAACAATAGAGACAAAGGGAGACACAGCATAACCTAACAGAATGGTGACTCTGGAGTCGGAATGTTTGGGTTTGAATCCTAGCTCTATCATTTACCAACTGTATGACCCTACGTGCCCTTCAATGCCCACATCTGGAAAATGGAGATGACAATATTAACATATTAACATAGGTGACCTTGAAGATTAAAGGAAATAATGCACATAAAGAATGTGAATAATACCTGGTACATTTAAAAGATACTAGCTATTGTTGTTGACGTTGTTATTATTATTTCTAAAACGATGAAATCCACCTCTCCCCAAATATTTTACTACTATTTCTCCAGTTAAGGTGATATTCCAGGTAAACATCAATTTACATGCTTAGATAATCTACACAGTTCATTTTAGAATGAATCTGAGAAATAAAAAGCATGACAACATTCAATTATATATACATTTTTATAACTCTAAAGTTTGAGTTAGAAGAGGCCTCTCTAAAACGGCACTCCTTAAACCAAAGCATAATTGCTCTTATTACCTGGATGTGATCTTCCTGATAAAGGGGGTTGTATCTGTGACAAAGAATCTTTGTTCTCATTGGTAATCTTCAATAGATTATCAAAATCTTTAGTGTAAGATCTAGTGCAATAGCATTAGGTTTTCTAAAGCTCTGAAACCTGAATTCCTAGGGAAAACACAATCTTCTACCCTCAGATCATTTTAAAACAGTGTCAACGAAATATGTTTTTAATTATATGCAAATGACTGTTTCAGAATAAATAAAAATCTTCACATTAAGGCTAGGAAATATTCAGAAAGAGAGAAGAGAAAGTAAACCATACTATTATATAGATACTACATATTATATATATATATATATTATATTAATAAATACTATAAATACTATAAATATTATATAAATTTACATATTTCAATAAGATTTTTTCCCCCTATACGAAAAGAACCAAGATACAATTGCTTATAGGTTTTGAGAATTATAGAAAAAAGATAGCTATGTTATACAATGGAAAACTTTGCAAAAAGCAGTTGTAAAATGTGAGAAAGTCTGGCTGATCTCCAGGGTTAAAACTAGTAAGCAGTAACTTGGACTCCCTCCCCCAGCCGCTTTTAAAAAAATGTTTGATTCCTATGTTTAAGAACTCCCCAAGGATCTGTTTTTTTACGGATGTAATCGACAAAGGGTGACTTTCAATATTGTTCCATATTCGTCTCTAAGGCTTTATAATAATTCCAACTTTCATGTTGTCCACACATTGGAGACTGTTGAATATTCATGAGCTGCTTTCACTAACGCAGCAGGCAAGCACACAGTGTTCCTTTGCTAAGGCGGTTGCCCCTATACCTTTTGGACACAGGAACATGTGAAGAATGTGCTACAACTGGCAACCTATCTCAATTTTTTTCAGAATGGAACAAACAAGGGTAGTAAAGGTCTTTGAATACAGTAACAGAAGTACCTTTTCCCACGGATGCAAAACAAGTGATAAATTCTAACTTCCATTCTTTGCCTAAGTTTTAGGGAGGGAAGATTAAGATAAAGAAAGAGATCAGCAATTCGCCTCAATTCACTGAGATGGGAGAAGGAGGAAATGGAATGCACAGGCCAAAAGAAGAGCTCGAACGTAGAGGGCTTCCACTGTATAGGAAATACGCTACCAGACTCTCAAATGTTCTGCAGCTGTAATAGTACTTGTCTTAGGGGAAAATACAGACTCGATGCCCAAAGGTTTTGAACTGTTTTACGTCCCAAACACTTCTCTAGGTGTGGTAAAAGAGTAGTTCATTAATGTTTGCATTTATGAAAGCCTGAAGTAATAAAAATCTTATAAAAATGTGTTATTGCATTAATTTTTACTTTAATTGGTCTTCTAAACTTAGGATCTTTTAAATAGGTAATTTTAAGAAATAGCAAAGTACAGATTATGACTTTAAGAGTAATATAATGAGGGGCGCCTGCGTGGCTCAGTCAGTTAAGTATCTGACTTTGGCTCGGGGTTCTGGGATTGAGCCCCTTGTCAGGCTCCCTGCTCTTTGGGGAGCCTGCTTCTCTCTCTCTCCCCTGCTCGTGCTCTATCTCTTGCTATCTCTCTCTCTTTCAGATAAATAAAATCTTTGAGAAAAAAAAAGAATAATGAAACTACTTCTTGAATTGCATGAAAAAAAACAGATGAAGCTTAGTTTATAATCCATAAAATTCTGCTTCATTTAAGTCTTACCAGTGACTTTCAAAACACACAGATGTGCTGTGACAGAATTTCTTTGGACAGTTTTTGGGTGTCAGAAGGAACTTAATATTAAGAACCACCCTCCTCAATTATAAAAATAACCTCAAATCTAAAAAGAGCAAAATCCTTGAAAAACTTAGCTTTAGACTGGAATTTATTTTCAATTCTTCCCCTTGGCCCCCTTGCTGTTGTGGCATTGAAAGCTGGGCTCAAAACCTGTTTGACCACTGAAGCACTTGAAAACACTTGGAGCAAAAACAAATTTGTCTTCTAAAACTGTAAAATGCTGACAAACCCTTTATAGAGGACACAGGAAAAAAAAATGTTTTCCCTCCATATACAAACAGCTCAGTCTGAAGGCTGCCGAGAACACTGCTAGTCAAAACAGGTTCATTATTCTAACCTTGAGCTCTCAGAGAAGGAGAATATTTGATACATTCTCATTAACAAAGGTTCAATGCACATTTGAGTTTCTTTTTGTACCCTTTCGTACATTTTATGTTTCGCTGCTTAAAACACCTGTATAACTTAATTCAAAATTAAATAGAACTACTGATATGATACAAGGATGCTGATAGCAGGGCTTGCTAGCTGTCCACTCCAGTCCACGCCACCTTCCTTCCACGGAAATGAAGTAGCCACATGCCCAGCAACAACGCAGTCCCCAGTCTCTCTGGCAATGAGATACGGCCATGTGACTAACTCCCCTCCAACTCCCCTCCCTCCTGGCAAAATGCAGTGTGTGCGGCTTCTAGGCCTGGCCAATAAACTATGCCAGCAGTAACATTCCTCAACGCTCCTGCTCTCCCTCTGCGAGCTGGACAGGAGGTGCAAACCACCATAGTTCTCTGGAAGCTACTGGAAGACGACAGAGAGGAACTTGGCCTGGGTCCCTGAAAAGCTGCACAGAGCAAGTCCTCTACTCCTCTCCCTGGTCCTCAACTCCTATTTTAGGTTGTTATGGGAGAAGGAACATTTATTGTGTTCAAGACATTGTGTTTTGGGTCTTCTTGTTACACAAGTTACCCTAAAAAATACGGCAACCGTTCATGCACTCTTTTTCAACACATTTTTTTGATGAGTGCTGAACTTTGCTGGGTATTGGAGTACGAGGGTGAAAGGTGAACCAGACAGACACTGGTCCTTGTCATCATGACTTCTGCATTTTGGTTACTGCTCCAACTGTGGTTTGCTACACTGTTAATATTATCTTTATTTCTAAGATAGATTCTTTCTGAATGATAATGCTAAACATTAATTGGCAAAACATAAAATTCAAAGTGGCCAGCACATTCTTTCCCTATTCAATAGCATGCAAAGGAAAGAAACTCTAGATGTATGTATAAATGTGGTGAGCTTAAAAAGTTAGAAGAGTATTTATTTTTCTTAGATGAAGGGTAGGTTGTGGTTAGAAAGTAGGGACAGACCTTTGGCCTAAGGTGAAGGAGGTAGTGGGGCAAACCATTCAAGTTTCTGATGGAACAGTTTTTAGATCAAAGGGAGTTATAATCTAACCCCTTCACCCACCCTCCAGGCTCCATCCCCTATCCATTACTCAAGAACACTGATCCTGCAATGGATCCCCTTCTCTTGCACATCACTCCCTCCCTCTTTTGGTCTATCTTATACAAATACTCTACCATATCACTGTCTTTTAAAAAAAAATTATTTATTTGAGAGACAGAACATGAATGGGGGGGGGTGGGGAGCAGAGAGAGAGGGAGAAGCAGACTCCTGCTGAGCAGGGAGCCTGACACCGGGCTCGATCCCAGGAACTGAGATCATGACCTGAGCTAAAGGCAGATGCTTAGCCACTGAGCTACCCAGGCGCCCCCATGTCACTGTCTTTTAAAATGGCACTGGAGGAGATAATGCTAAGTGAAATAAGTCAAGCAGAGAAAGACAATTATCATATGGTTTCACTCATTTATGGAACATAAGAAGTAGGAAGATCAGTAGGAGAAGAAAGGGAAGAAGAAAGGGGGGGGAAACAGAAGGGGGAATGAACCATGAGAGACTATGGACTCTGGGAAACAAACTGAGGGCTTCAGAGGGGAGGGGGGTGGGGGGAATGGGATCGGCTGGTGATGGATAGTAAGGAGGGCACGTATTGCATGGTGCACTGGGTGTTATACGCAACTAATGAATCATGGAACTTTACATCAAAAACCAGGGATGTACTGTATGGTGACTAACATAATTTAATAAAAAAATTATTATTAAAAGAAAATAAATAAAACCCCTCTCTTGATCTTGCATTGTCTTCAGCTGCTGCTTCATTTTTCTTCACCCCTAAAGAGCCAAACCTGTTCAAAGACTTTCTGTACCTGCAGTACCCCATTCATTTCCTCTGATTCTTTCTTGAACCCATCTAACTAGATGTTTTCCCCTCTTTCCCCCCAAATCTACCATCAAGGTAGAGGTGGGTGAGCTATATACATGTGAAATTACTATTCACTCACTGTTCCAATTTTTCTCTTCTGATTTGCTCTTAACTAAAATCTAATAAGGCTCTTGCCCCCATTTTGCACTGAAAATGGCTAGTTGCTCCTCCTCCATCTTTTTTGCTTATACCTTCCCACCTGCCTACCCACTAAATGTGGTATGTCCCAACACACTATCATTGGATCCCTTCTTTTTGCTTATTCGCTAGATGTCAGCTCAGACCATCCCAAGGCTTTACATGCCAACTGGTGCCAAAGACTTGCAAACCTATTTCATCTCTCCCATGAACTCCAGATTCACATCTCTAACTGCCTACTTGATTCTTTACTAATAAACATCTTAAGCTCAACATAACCAAATGGAACTTTTGACTTTTCCCCTGAATCTGCCCCTCCAGTTTTCTCCATCCTTCCAGCTAGCTATTCCAAAGGTCTCAGAGTCATCCTACACCCCTTCTTTCTTCACACACACATCCAATCTATTAGAAAATTCTCTTGCTTCTAACTTAAAATACATTCATAGTCTGACCCGACCACCTCTATGGCTATCATCCTGGCCTAAATCGATATCATCCCTTGCTTAGATTATGTGAATTATTTTGCTTTAGTGTTTGCTCATCCCTTACCATCTCTGGGCTCTTCTCCCCTCTCCTCCTGGGCTATTCTTAACACAGTTGCTAGAGTGAGTCTTTCAAAAGGTACATCAGAAAATGATTTTCTTCTCTTTGATCCTCTAATGGCTCCTCATCTCACTTAAGGTAAATCCCAAAGACCTAAAAATGGCTACAAAGGCTTAAGTGATCAGTACCTTTGCCACATCTCTGACCTCATCTCTTATAATCCTCCTCAACTCTGCTCCAAGCACAGCAGCCTCTTGCTTATCCTTAGCGGGCTACGCCTGCTGCCCCGTCTGGCTAGACAGCTTCTCCCTGAAGTTCCTGATGGCTCACTCCCTCACCTCTTTCAGGTCCCTGCCCAGATCTTCTCAGTGAGGCCTGACCCGAGTATCCTCTGTACAACGTCAGTCCTACACCTCCCACCACTTTGTCTTCTCCGCCCACTTCATTTCTCTCCACAGCATGGATCACCTTCTATTTTCTTGTTTCTTACTTGATCCTATAAATAATGTAAACTTCATGATGGCTGAGAGTGTGTCCGTTTTGATAACCATTGTGTCTTTAGTTCCTAAAAGAGGGTTGTCATATAGTTAGTGGTATAATTGAAAGAATGAATCATTTTAAATCAGTGGCTCACAATGTTGGGCTTTTTTACATTATATGGATAGTACCCAGTCACTGTCATGCAGTTTGTGACAGCAGTTCTTGCTGAGTTGTAGTGCACTGAAAACAAAGGCTGAAAAGTGCTGCATTAGGTAGAAGACTGTTTTGCAGAGGTAAGGCAGTGTGGGGCTGGGAGCGGGTGCAGGTGTGCAGGCATGCTGGGTGGCTGTTTTGATGTTCCAGGGGAGTTATAACAAGGGCCTCAGTGATGTGATGACAATACAAAGGGACAAGGAGAATCTTCATAACATTTTTAAAGAACAGTCAACTAAATTTGACAACTGATTGAAAAGCTGGAGGAGGGACTGGGGGCAAGTCCAGGAAATAACTTAGAAAAGGGCTGAGAAGATGACGGTGTGATAAGATCAGATGGCTCTCCTGGTGAAAACGAGATCAAGGAAAGACAATGAGTTGGGTTTTAGCAAGCTGACTTACTCACTTTCTTTTTCTTTTCTTTTCTTTTCTTTTCTTTTCTTTTCTTTTCTTTTCTTTTCTTTTCTTTTCTTTTCTTTTCTTTCCTTCCTTCCTTCCTTCCTTCCTTCCTTCCTTCCTTCTTTCCTTCCTTCGGGGGGAGGGGCAGAGGGAGAGGGAGAGAGAGAAAATCTCCAGCAGACTCCCCACTGAAAACAGAATCTGACACAGGGCTTGATCTCGTGACCCCGAGATCATAACCTGAGTTAAAACCGAGAGTCAGACGCTTCACCAACTGAGCCACCCAGGCACCCCCAACACACTGACTTTCTAAGGTGAACTGGGGAGAGCTTCATTCAAATGTTGACTTGCGAGTCATTTATAGAGAGGTGATGTCTGACACCATGCAAGTGGAAAAGCTCTCAAGTAAAGTGCTGATGCAACGAGAAATGAGACAAAACTTGGGGAACATCTCCATCCATGTATGCTTTTTGGAAGATGAGCCAATGAAAGAGATGACACGGAAGAAAGTCATGGTGATAAAAGGACATGGAGAGGTCAGCATCACAGAGGCCGAGGGAGACAGTTCTGAGAAAAAGGGATGAAGCATCAAGCCCCATGAGGACTTGGGGAGTCAAGGACCAAGCAGACATCAGACCACAGGTGTCTTCAAATTGAGGACATTTCCAACTCCATGTCCAAACAGTGACATGTAGAAAGCAGTTTCCGCAAAGAAGTGAGCAACCCCGGGCTACTGGGGTTGATGAGTAAGTGCAGACTGTTCAGAATGTCTGACGGCAAGTGAAGGAAACAGGCTGGTCATCAGAACAGAGGGGGCAGAAAGGGACTTATGCATGAACTGTGCTCAGTTTTCTCTATTCTTTAGCATACGAGTTGCTTTTAAATCTCACAAAAAACCACAATGAGGTATTAATATTCCCACTTTATGGATGAAGTAACTGAGGATACAAAATATGCCTACTTACCATAGATATTAAGTGATAAGGTTGACACGGAAACTGAGGTCTGACTGCAAGGCCTATGCTCTTAAGCCTTGAACCCTGCCTGTGATTTCAGAGGGTGTACAAGACATTAAATAGATTTTGTTTATTATTATTTTTAAAAGATTTATTTATTTGAGAGAGAGAGAGAGTGAGAGCATGTAGTGGGGTGGGGAGGAGCAGAGGGAGGGAAAGAATCTCAGGCAGACTCTTTGCTGAGTGTGGAGTCCAATGTGGGGCTCAATCTCAGGACCCTGAAATCATGACCTGAGCTGAAATCAAGAGTTGAACACTTAACTGACTGAGCCAGCCAGGTGCTCCTAAATAGAGGATGTTTATAAATAAGAGAGCTACTAGACTACATTTTTGTTTTTTAAATAATGCATGTAATGCTTATTATAGAATTGGTGTCATATGGAGAGCATTTGAAGAACAGAGGACGGAGCAACAGTTGCTCCCAATACCACTACTACTACCATCCTACAGTCACTTTAGGCACATTGCCTTGCAGTCTGTTGTCCTGGGAATGAACAATTTCATATACAATTTATACACATATATAATATATATACACATATATGTATACATGTATGAATGCACAAGCTGTGTATATTGCTTCATAACCTACTTTTAATTTTGAGGGAGGATATAGGGGAGTCCCAGCTCCACCACTAATGTGTGACCTTAGACAAGTTGTTTACTCTCCTCTGCTTCGTTCTCCTCATGTTTAGAATGAGAATTATAATAATAATAAATCTACTTTCAGGATTACTGGGAGGATTAAACTTGATAATTTTATACAGAGCACTTAAAATATAACCTGTCAATGGTTTTTATTACACGGTCTTCACAATCCTAATATTGTTGAATTGACATACAAATGTTGCTTATCTGATCTTGCAATTTTGAACATTTAAATTGCTCCTAATTTTCTATGATTCTAGAAAGCCTCGTGGTGAGCAAATTAATACCATGGTCTTTTTTTTTAAAGTAGAACTGAGTGGCAGAAGTACGAGTACTGGATAAAATCCATGACTGACTTAGGACTTTTGGTTCAAGCTGTTAAACTGTGCCCAGGAGAGAAAGCTTTTAGAGATGGAGACTTTTTCTAGGCCAACAGAAATGAGCCAATGAAGAGGAAGCCATGAAAAGTGTGTGAGTGTATGTATGTGTTTGTACATGTACATGGGTGTGGGGTGGGGAGATGGATGTAGAAGACAGAATTTATAAAGATACTTCTTGATTTTAGAGGTTAACCTTAGAGATTAGAAAAACCATGCTATCATTTGAGCAGGTGAGAAAAGAAAGTGAGTAGGGTTCTAGAGACGTTTTGAAGCAGGAGTGAGGGAAGTTGTTGAAACACAGGCTGTGCGTCAGTTCTTCAAAGTAAACCAGGAGACGAGGTTCTCCTCTGAGGGCGACTGAGGGGCACGGGCATGAGCTAGGAGTTTAAAGAGGGAAGAAAAGTTTGTGATTGTGGCAATAATTAGAGATAAGGCAGAACACTCTAATGTCACTTATTACCCCTAATTTTTAAGCTCTGAATTGTCTGTAGTCTCTTGGTCTCTGCTGGTCATGACAGTCTCGAGAGGTGAAAGCGCAACGGGGAACATGCCCAGACAGTTCCCACTTCAGAGATTCCAAACCTCCAAGATGCTTTTTTGGGTCTACGGCATATTCTCCTCAGTTATATTGTGAGCTGGTGTAATCAGTGTGAAATTATTAGTCACTGTGTTCAGTTACTCTCTTCTCACTTTCTCTGGAAAATGGCTTTTGTTCTCATCTCTTCTCCCCAACTGCTTTTACTAAGTGATCTCTAGCTTGCTAATCCCAATGGTCAAACTCTCAGTCTTCTGCTTGATCCATCATCTGACCTTCTCTCCTCCTTGAGACATTCTGTTCACTTGGCTGCCAAGGCACTAAACTCACCTTGTCTGTCTTCTACTTCGCTAGTCTCGTAAATCTCCTCCCCTGGTAACGTCTCATTTCCCCATCCTCTAAATGTTGGTGTGTCTCAGGGCTCATAGTCCCTGAGGCGGCTTCTCTTTCCTGTCCACATTCACTGCCTCAGTCATCTTGCCCAGTATACTGCTTTAAATATCCTCTATCTGTTGATGACTCCCACATTGTATCTGCAGCCAGGATTTCTTCCCTAAACTCTTGGCCCAGAAATCCACTTGCTTCCTTGATATGCCCTCTTAGATATCTAATGGGCAGCTCAATCTTATATCCAAAACTGAACCCAAACTTCTGTCTGTCTTCTCTCAGTTAAACTGGCAACACAAATCTAGTTGCTCAGGGCAAAATCCTTGGAGTCATCTTTGACTTCTTAATTATTTTCACACCACACAGGTGATGTCAGGAAAACCTGTCAATTCTACTTTCAAAACACATGCAGAATCTGTTCACTGTGTCACGACTATTGCAATGTACCACTCCAGAAGGAGTTTAGTCAATGTGAACAGTGCCCCCTAGAGTAGTGCATTGTGCAGCCTGCAAGGAAATACATGCTGGCTCTGGCATCACCTTAGTTCAAACCATCATCATCTCAAGTCTAGATTATTGCAATAGCTTCTTAACTGGGCTCCTTGTTTCTGCCCCTGCCTGCTTACTGTCTATTCTCAACATAGTTGTCAAACAAATTTCAGTAAACCAGATCACTGTTCTACCTAGAACCCTCAAATGGATTCTCATCTTACCCAGAATGAAGGCAGAGTCCTCACAATGATCTATGAGGCCCTCTTTCATCTGCCCAACCTCTCCTACTACCTCTTTAACTTGGCTCACTCTCTTCCAATCACATAGTGTCTTTGTTTTTTGAAAATTCCAGATAAATGACTGTCTCAGGGCCCTTGCACCTACTATCATAGTATGGCTTGCTTCCTTACTTTCTCTAAGTCTTTACACTCAAATGTCAAATTCTTGGAAGGTCTTCCCAGACCACTCTATTTAAAATCGCATCCCTTGCCCCCTCACAATTCCTATTCCCATTTCCTGCTTTATGTTTCTTCCCAGGAGTTATCACTATCTAATTTATTTTGTGTTTTACTTACTTGATTATTGTCTGTTTCCCCTACTAGGATATAAGCTCCATGAGGACAGCTACCTTTGCCCGTTTTTCTCACTGCTTTATCCCCAGGATCTGAAATATTTCCTGGCACATAAAGCATATAATTCCGTATAATTCCCATTGCCCCTCCGTCCACCGCCCTGACCCAGCTATACAAATATGTTTAGTCAGGGTGTAAAGAACTTGAAATGGAGTAGGAAAAGGTATTGGGGGGGAGTTGGGAATGGTAAAATTAGGAGGCTAAAAATAAGGGACAAGTAAAGATGCACAATTTAACTTTTAAGATAGAGTCTAAATACTTGCTATGTTCCCTGGCTCTTTGCTTTGTGGTTACCTGTGAAGATTAGATTAAAACATTTATGGAATATGACAGTTAGAAAAGCTCTTAGAAAACACTCTCACTTTAGATGAGGAAGTTTTTCTTCTGAGTTGTGCTGGCAGGTTTTTCAATTATTCACTGCGACAAAGACATGGTCCACTTGGCTCATTTATGTTTATAGGTGACATTCACAATCCTGGAATGAGGAAACTGGCAACTAAGGTGGGGGCAAATCCTTTCATATAAAAAAGACTGGATAGCATTAGGCTCTGCCATCCAAACACTTTTAAACAAAGAATATGTCCACAGTTTTATCAAATACATATTCTAAGGAATAAATGTACTTTTTCGTTTTTATTAGCTATTACCACCTAGCTAATTTAAGACACTGTTCCCGGTGGAAAAAAAATATTAATGGGTTAAGTTCATACAAAAAGGGATTGAAATAGAGAAAAATATCTTTCCAAAGAAGTCAATTGTTGGACTTTTAGTCATTATAATCTCTTTGGCAGATAAGCAAACTGTGAGCCAAATAAAGTGCTATTGAAATTAGCACCATTTATTTCATTTAAAAATTTACTTCCCCCAAATAAGAATTAAGTTAATGTTAAAAACATAAATGTGTGTAATGGTTGCAAAGCTTAAATTCTTTATTTGGAGTGTATCAGACATGGGCCTGAGGTGGGTGATTGCTTCTGTCCCTTCTAGCTGGTTACTTTACTTTTAGAAAGAGAGTATCAAGATATTTGGAGGGAAAGGGGCTCCTTGGTGACTTGGTTAAGCGTCTGCCTTCGGCTCAGGTCATGATCCCAAAGTCCTGGGATCAAGCCCCACGTCAGGCTCCTTGCTCAGCGGGGAGTCTGCTTCTTCCTCTCCCTCTGCCTGCTGCTCACCCTGCTTGCTCTCTCTCTTTCAAATAAATAATACTTAAAAATCTTAAAAAAAAAAAAAGACATCTGGAGGGAAAAAAAGAAATTAACATGTTTCCCTGGATTTGCATTTACATATGTTTTATTTAGGGCAAAACTGGGGATCTTCTCTGAGCACATGCAGAAATTGATAATGGAAAATAGGTGGCCTATAAGTTTATTAAATGTATAGAAAACCCAGCATGGAGCTAAAAGCTGGTCAGAGATAAAACAAATCAGAGTATTTACACACTGAACAGTAAGAACAGACATTACCTATTTTTATTATGGGGACTCCAGCTCATGTTATGTAATAAATTTTATCTTTAGTTTTTGCTGTTGTTAAATTTTTTAAAACTAAAGGGACTAAGAAGACAGACTTTCGTTCTCACTTCTCAGAGAAAGTGAAGCATACACAGAAAAGGATGATGTATACTAATAGTTAAACTGAATAAACATAGTTATCAATGGAAACCAGTTATAATAATTTATATATTAAATCAATGATCCAATAATTTATATATCAAATCAATGATCAAATACAAAGGAAACTCTGTAAGAGGTTGATCTTTTTTGTTTTTGTTTCTGATTAATTAGGAAGAAAATACTTTATAGAGTATAGATTTGAACTAAATTTCTTAACACAGAGATTTCTGTATACTAAGATAGCTGATCCTCTTTCCCTATGTAGTTTTCTTTCACCTGGCTTTAAGTTCATTAATTTTTTTTTTTACATAATCATATATATACGAGATGAACAGAATGGGGGAAAATAAAAAATGCTTTAATGGCAATATTCCAAAAATAAAATTTAAAAATACTCAAAAGAATGAGATAAAAATCATTTGAATAACATGGAAATCAAAGCGAGCTGTCTCTGTTTCTTTTGGCAGAATATAATCTTTCTCAGCTTTGATTTTTATATTAAAAAGAAATACGAGTGTGTATACCTAGTAGCTCTGAGATCTTCACAACTCATATCCTATAGTTCTATGAAGCTCATGATTGAAATTATTATTTTTTACAAAGCAAGGAAGAGAAATGTGATATTTCTTAATTGGCTACAAGTAAAAATTTTATAGAATTTTCACTTACCACAAGACCATCTTGATTTTCACTGAGTTCAGAAAGTTTGGAATTGGATTTCTGACGTTTAGGTTTGCCCCTTTCTCCAATATAACCAGAAGAATTTTCATATAATTTTTCCACTTCCTGAGCATTCAAAATACAATCTTCAAGGCTGTTGAACCCAGAAGGAATATTTTCTTTGTTGATAAGTCCCCTTGAATTAAAAAAAAAGCTTAATTTTAAAAGGTAAAAGCAACATTTTAATGACACTGTCACTGCATCACATGGGAAATCAGGAGAGTGCCCAGAAATTCCAGTTTGCCTCTTTGATCAAAATCTGAGCACAGTGCTACTCCTGAGACCACTTGGTGCCAAATAAATCACATTACAAGAGAAATTATTCCTAGAGGCAAACTGGCAAGGACTGTGTTTCTACCAATGAACAACTTTTGAGGTTGTACTGAAAGTAATTTGTATTCAAATAGGGAAAACAGTGCAATCTTACAAAACAATTTCCCATTATTAACAGATTACACACACACACACTTTATTTTAAAAATTTATTTATTTGAGGGGCGCCTGGGTGGCACAGCGGTTAAGCGTCTGCCTTCGGCTCAGGGCATGATCCCGGCGTTCTGGGATCGAGCCCCACATCAGGCTCTTCCGCTATGAGCCTGCTTCTTCCTCTCCCACTGCCCCTGCTTGTGTTCCCTCTCTCGCTGGCTGTCTCTATCTCTGCCGAATAAATAAATAAAATCTTTAAAAATAAATAAATAAATAAAAATTTATTTGAGACAGAGAGAGAGAGTGTGTGTGTGTGTGTGTGCGCGCGCGCGTGTGCGTGCGCACGTGCCTGGGGGCAGGGGGCAGAGGAAGAGAGAGAATCTCAAGCGGACTCCCTGCGATCTCAACCAGATCATGACCTGGGCCGAAATCAAGAGTTGGACGCTTAACTGACTGAGCCACCCAGGTGCCCCTGCTACAAACACATTTTATAATAAAATGTGTGGAGGAAAATCTGAAAAGGAAATATGAAATCTTTTTCTCTAGAATGGGACAAACTGATTTTCCCAAGTGATAAAGACATTTTAGCACAGTAGAAAAGCATTAATAACAAACTCTGACTGCATTTGATAATCTTGGTAGAAATAGTGTAAGTTGATAAGAACTGTGGAATACAAAGCATTTTAACTGAAGTATGGATTTGTTACTTCCCAGTACAAGGAGTTTCAGGATGTAAACTTATAACTGGAGGTCCTTCATGACTTAGTCTTTTTTTTTTTTTTTTTTTAAGATTTTATTTATTTATTTGACACAGAGAGAGGGGGTTGGGGTAGAGCGAGCAAGCACAGGGAGCAGCAGGCAGAGGGAGAAGCAGGCTCTCTGCTGAGCAGGGAGCCCAATGTGGGACTCGACCCCAAGGACCCTGGGATCACGACCTGAGCTGAAGGCAGACGCTTCACCGACAGAGCCACCCAGGCGCCCTGTTCATGGCTTAGTTTTAGAAGTAGGTATGAATGTTTTAACTACAGAATTTAATTCATTTAATATTCTTGAAATTGTTCTGAATATTTTAAACATTTCCTTAAGGAGTTTTCATAAAATTAAATTACTTAGCGTTTGTTTTTTTACTACATCACAGGACAAATTAAGCCATCAGGGTAGTGTCAGGGCATGCCAAGGTACAAATGAATGAGATCTCTCCCTTATGGTATGACTGAGTTAAGGTAAGTCCCTAAGCACTTACGACTATATTTTGAAATAAATGAGCTCTAAAGAGCAAAGCAGATGATCACATTTTACCATCAGTTCAATCATACCCAAAAATGAAAGATAATGTTAAATATTTATTCTGCCTTCTAAATTCACATCCTGTCTTAGACGGGCTTAACATAGAGGCAAAATTATGAACTAGGGGCGCCTGGGTGGCGCAGTTGTTAAGTGTCTGCCTTCGGCTCAGGGTGTGATCCCGGTGCTCTGGGATCGAGCCCCGCATCAGGCTTCTCCACTGGGAGCCTGCTTCTTCCTCTCCCACTCCCCCTGCTTGTGTTCCCTCTCTTGCTGTCTTTCTCTGTCAAATAAATAAATAAAATCTTAAAAAAAATTATGAACTAAATATTATCCTAATATTTTCAAAGTTATACTATCTTTGGTGATTTTTAGCACTCCATATTTAATTTAATCTTATTTTATACAACTTTTAATGTAAAAATATATACTTAGCAAAATTACAGAAAAGATTTATGCAACAAATACTAGAAATATCCTACATCTAAAATCACAGAACGCAGAGGAGGAGCGGACAGGGACTCACATGCCGGCACATGTCCTCGTGCAGACGCTCTTCAATCTCCCCTCCACACACTGAGGGTGGTGCCTTTCTATGGATGGTTGGATGAGTCTGGTCTCGACTTCAAAATTAATTGCTTTACTATATAAATTCTGTCTATCACTCTTCATACTTCCTTAACTCCTGGGGTATACATCCTATTATAATCTCTTTCGTGGAGGGGTTTTATGTTTGAAAGCTGTTATGACAGAATTGTGTTTCCCCCCAAATTCCTATGTTGAAGGCCTCACCATCTGTTAATGTGACTGTTTTTGGAGACAGGGTAATTAAGGCTCAATGAGGCCCTAAGGGTGGGCACTCTAATCCAACAGAACTGGTGTTCTAATAAGAAGGGGAGGAGGGATGCCTCAGTAGCTTAGTCAGTTGGCTGCCTTTGGCTCAGGTCATGATCCCAGGGTCCTGGGTTCAAGTTCTGCACTGGGCTCCTTGTGAAGGGGGGTCTCCCTCTCTTTCTGCCTGCAGCTCCCCCTCTTTCTCTCTCTGACAAATAAATAAATAAATATCTTAAAAAAAAAAAGAAGAAGAAGAGGAGGAGACACCAGGAGAGCAAGCACTCAAGAGGAAAAGCCATGGGAGGACATGGTGAGAAGGTACCATCTGCAAGTCCAAGAAAGAGGTCTCAGCAGACACCAATCCTGTCCGTACCTTGATCTTGGACTTCCAGCCTCCAGAGCTATGAGGAAATAAATTCCTGTTGTTTAAGCCGCCCAGACTGTGGTATTTTTTATGGCAGCCCTAGTAGACTAATACAAAAGCTAAAAAGTTTTAGAAATTAAAAGACAAAGTTTATTTTATAATCTTTTTGAATAGTGAATGAATGACTGGAATAAATGCTGTCAAAATAAATAATGGAAATCTGTTCAGCGTGCTCATGTGGCAATCCTGTTCTCTTAAAAAAAAAAAAAATTCTCTGCTTTTGCACGAGTCAACACCTTTCAGCCATGGTACATATGTGACTGTGAGGAGCACTGGTATATAATTTCTGCCCGCAACATTCCGACAGGTTTCAAACAGACTTGACATCACTGAAATCTGACATGAACTCAGATCTCTGGGGCCTCTCACTTTATCTAGAGTTTCTTCCTCACCCCTACAGACACCTTAATGTTCTGGCAATACTCAATTATTTATCATTCTCCTAATACAGCATTGGTTTTTTTGTTTGTCTTTTTTTTGTTTACTTTGCAGTAGGAATTTAATATAGTATTTATATAACAAATATGTACACATTTCCAGTTTATTGTGTTTTGGACAGCTGAAATCACTTTCACCTAAATTACCCTTTGCTTTTAAGAAAATATTTATTATAAAATTTTCACACATATAAAGGAGACACTATCACAATGAACTTCCATATACCCATCACCAAGAGTCATCATTTCCGTGCACCTGGCAGGTTTTTTTAATAAATGAATTAAACTGAACCCCTTCACATAACGAATATATTCCTTAAACTTTGATATTTTTATGGTAGCAAATAATAACATAAGCCTGATAAAGTTTCCTTATAAATTTAGACAAAATAAGAAATCATTTACGCTAAAATGAAATATTTATAGTCTTAGTCTATCTTCTGTATTTATTTCAAAAATCTGCCATAATGACTTTAGTACAGACTTTACTGACACTAATCTCATCCTGAAATATGGCTACCATTGGCTTCAAGGATATAATTTTTTACTTGGTTGCAGCTTTCAGTTGTTAGGAGGCAAAATAATAGACAAAAATACAATGAATTTCTAATTTTTAAACTCTACAGAATAAAGTCTAGCTTAACCTTTATTTTTTAAGCAAAGCCTGATGAAAATCTTTGATAAATCAATTATGCATAGGTATATACTAAGAAAAACATACTCACTGCAGGTTATGAAAATGATTCTCAACCTCTGCACACTCCGTGATTTGTCAGCTATCTCCTGGGGACATACTGGAGAGGACCTTCATGGGGACAAAACTAGTAGGTCTGGGGCCCTGAGGGAGAAAGGCCTTGCTCCTCCACACACCAGGTAAGCTCAGAGAGGCAGTGCAGCATGGACTGGGAGTTGAAGACAAAGGACTATCAAGACATGTTAATTACCCAGCATGTCAGGTTAGGAAGAGGCCATATGCCTAGGAGGCTGAGGCCAACAGCGGGCACAGGAAGGGGACCTCGTGCCCAGACCACACACCAAGGAGAAAGAGTAACATGAGACTGTCTCTGAGTTACCATGGACACACAGTTTGTAGCCTGAGATTTACTCACTCAGTGTCCAACTCTAGTCCGACCACAATGAGTGACCAGCATAAGCAGTGAAGGAAATACCAGAGAAGAAAAATTAAGGGGAAGGCTAGAGTTTCACAGGTTGTACATTAGTTGGCATGTTTCATACTTTTCTATCGCCTGTTCCTTTGGACCTTATCCCACTGCGCTGTCCCCTGCCTGACGCCATGCACCCACCATCAACACTATCACCGTCCGCTCTGTTATTTCCCTTGTGCTTACTACCACTTCCAACCTCTGCTTGCTATCCCTCTGCCCAAACAAGGAGGGTGGAAAGCATAATGTCGTGACACACCAAGGATATTTTAAAAATGCAATGTGTTGCTACATACTATTTGGCAAAAAATGAGGCAGAGGATAAGAACAGTATTAAATAATTTGTACTTGCTGTGTAACACAATATACACAGTACCCAAGCTGATTATACTCCTGAACATTTTCTGTAAAGCTTAGTCAGGAGCTAATTTTAAATGTAAATACCTCCTATATTATAATTTTTCTGTTTTCTAAAGGTAATATTACAGCACTCCCTCTTATCCACCAGCCCCAAGACAATTTTTTTTTTTAAGTTCTGCTTATATCACTTAAAAAGTCAATAGTCTATACCACTGTTTTATTTCTAAAATCACATTTGCTAGTATGGCTCTTAAACATCATCATGATATGCAGCATGGTATTTATTTATACTATTTACCTTTTGTGTAAGCAAAAAGAAGTTTCCTTTTTTTCCCCTAAAATTTTGATGTGCGTTATGAATCCAGGTGAAAAGGAATGAGGGGGACTAAGGTCTGATTTAGTCTTTGACATTTATTTATTTTTATTTATTTATTTTTAAAGATTTTATTTATCTATTTGACAGAGAGAGAGCACACAAGCAGGGGGAGTGGGAGAGGAAGAAGCAGGCTCCCAGTGGAGGAGCCCGATGTGGGGCTCGATCCCAGAACGCCGGGACCACGCCCTGAGCCAAAGGCAGATGCTTAACGACTGAGCCACCCAGGTGCCCCGAGTCTTTGACATTTAATAAGGAGTTCAAAACAATAACTTTATAGAGACCAAATGCTATAGTAGATAAAAATAAAACTTTCAGGAAAAATATATGAATATAACTTTATTTTCCTTGACATTTAAATGATCATTACTGAAAAATATAGATGATAATTGTTTATCTGTATTTTATCAAATCCTCTAATGGAGAATAAAGTTCCTTACGATACTAGTCTTGAAATTCATGCTGTGGGAGAGCTTAAAATTAGTCATTATGATAATAAAGAACTTAAGCATTTCCTCTTCTGATGAGACTTAAACTCAACCCTTCTGAAACTAAAATGCAGTCAACTGTTAAAGTATTACGGTGATATTCTAGCATTCCATCAGGCCAATGTAGTAGGGAAATCTGTTGGTTTCATAAGTTAGTCTAACAACCAAATGAATGTTGTCTAATAAGAAAAAAACCACATCTGCGGTGCCTGGGTGGAGAGCTGGTTGGGTGCCCGACTCTTGGTTTCTGCTCAGGTCGGGATCTCTGCTCAGCATAGAGTCTGCTTGGGATTCTCTCTCCCTCTACCGCCCACCCTACCCCCAACGCACGCACACGCATGCTCTCCCTCTCTCAAATAAATAAATAAATCTTAAAAACAAAAAACAGAACACCTCTGGACAGACATATGGCAATTTTCTCCTCCAGTGGTTCAGCATCCCTCTAAAGAAGATACTCATGAGGAAAGGCATTAAATCAGAGGTGGCTTCCTACGATATACATCTAGACAACATAAAACATCCAGACAAAACTGACCTATTCATTTAGTCACCTACAAATTTCCAAATGTTAGCTACGTTTAGAATAAACGTAATAAATAAAAAAGAAATTTTTGACGTTTTAAACTGAATACTGAAATGGGAATGGCTACAACACAGTGACTAATTCAGCTGTATGTTTTTAAAAGGAGAGGAGAACACGCAAGTAAGAGCAACGCCAACTCACACGTCTCTGCCACGTCGAGCTTCGTCCTGCTCTTTGGACTGGCGGCGGCGCTGTCTGGCAGATGTGGCCGAAGATGCTGATGATGTTCCAGATTCAGAGTCCTCTGAACTTTGGCCTCCAGAGCCGTTAACATCAAAAAGATGCTGTTCTACTGCTGACCGGATGGTTCTTTCTAAGAGTCTAATAAAAGCAGAACACAGAGTCCATCAGGCAATCAAATTTTTCAATGATTGCCTTTAAAAATTTATATCCATCATTTTGGAAATATCAGCATTTCCAATGGTAGATCTACCACAGCTTCATGAGCAAAGACAGCATATGAGACATCTCGAAATATCTGCATCGTGTGTTAAAAATAAAACCAAACCTGACAAATTCTACCAATTTGATCACTGTGTTTCTCATCTCTGTAGGTCCTGGATGACTGAAATGTCACAGCAAGCCCAGCAACAATTATCAGAGGCATTCAGGAAATAAGGGTCATTTAATATAAGGCAGAATGAGGAAATATTTTTTTCCTCATAGAATAATAATAGACCTATTCTTACAAAGGCGAGTTCCTTCAGATTTCATACCAGCTCTGCAGAGGAAGACGGTATGGTTTACAAAGCAAACTGGCACAAATGATTTTATGACGCCTACTATCTATTTAGAATCCCTTTAAGATAAAATTATGCAGGGAATAATGCTATTAAAAAGGAATGCCTCACCAGAACAATTACTACTGAGAACAGCAAAATCTTTCTGATCCTGTCTGCAATGAAACTGTGAAATATATCATTGGAGCTGCATTCATGCAAACATCCCAATGTGTGTTACTGAAGATGGAGGGACAGATTTACTTCATTCAGCCTGAGGAAATACTTAAGCACAGGGGCTGAAAAGAGTGCATGATAAGATAGATAAGGTATCCTTTTTAAAGCCATATAATCTTTTAATGTGTCTAAGCCTTCTTTGGTCACCACATTATTTAATTCTGAATAAGATGGCATGGAAAATTCTAAACATAAACGTCTCGAACCATGTTTTCCTGCACTTGAAAAAAGAATCACACCCAAACTCATCAAACTGTACACATTAAGTATGTATAGATCTTTGTATATTAATTATACTTCAAAAAGGTATCAAAAATTTTAAAAAGAATCACACATTTATTTTTAAACTGTTCAGAAAAGAAATACACTAAGATGGGTTTTGAAAAATTTAAGAACTTTAGATTTTCCAAATGTAGTTTTATAAGAGACACATGGTAATCTCATTAAAACTATCTGAAGACAATGAACAGGTATAGTCTAACTTGGGCATTAGAACCTTTACATTTCGAGGAGCCTGGGGGGTGAGGTCGGTTGAGCGTCCAACTCTTGGTTCTGGCTCACGTTGTGATCTTGGGGTCATGAGATCGAGGTCTAACTCAGGCTCTGTGCTCAGCACAGGGTCTGCTTAAGACTCTCTCTCCCTATCCCTCTGCCGCCCCCATGAATGAATGAATGAATGAATGAATGAATGAATCTTTCAAAAAAAGGAGTTTTTATATTTAGAACCCCACATCCCAATGACTCAAGATTACCTATCAGCGGTCTGTAGGAATGTGAGTGAATTAACATATACATACAAACTAAACCCACACCTTTTCCAAACTATACAAGACATATAAGAGGTAAACGTTATCAGGAAACACACAAGCAGGAACATATCAGTCTCGGTATAATTCTGGAATCTCTTTAAAATTCATAAAGCTAAGAGAGGTCAGTCCTGCTCTCTCACTGCTTCCTCACCTAACAAAGAAGAAAAAACACCCCAATTCATCCTATTAGATCCAAATTCATCCTAATTAGCGCTTCTTTAAATTATTCTTTCTTCTTCCCTATCACATCTTTTCTCCTCTTCCTCCTGATCGTTGTTGACGGAAGATGTGCAAAAAGGCCCATTCATATCTCAGCAAGGAAAGAAGAGAGGTGCGTGTGACGGAAAATCTTTGACCAAGAAACTATTCACAAATATTTATTTAGGGCCTAATATACACCAGGCACTTTCCTAGGTGTTAGGGATACAGCCATGAAATGACAAACAAGGTCCGTGTTTATGGAGCTTACATTGCTATGAGGAAAGACAGTTAATAAACAAGTCATGAAATTTCAGACAATGATAAACACTCTCCAAAATGGAATACAGGATTGCGGAAGGGTTGTGGATAGTCAGGGATGGCTTCTTGGAGGAGAGGACATTTGAACAAAAAAGTGAATGATAAGAAAATGAATGGCCAGGCTGAAAAACGGACAGTGCAAGGGCTCTGGGGCAAATACAAGCTTGGCCTATTCCAGAAACAGAATGTCATGTGGTTGAAACATCATGAGCAATGTGGTCAGAGAGGGAGGCAAGGGCAGGTAGCTGGAGCTTAGATCTTAGTCCTCGTGCAGTTGGCAGCCTTAGGAGGAAAGAGACATGACGGGCCTCATCAACAGCACTGTCGCTGCCCTGTGGAAAAAGGACTTGTTGCCATCACTAATTTGCTTTTGGTTCTGCGTCCCTCTCAGACTGTAAAGTCCCTGAAGGCAGAGCCCGAGGCTTATTTGACATGACACACCTAACACTACGCTTGGCATATTGCCGGTTCTCAATAAATGTAGGCTGATTAAAAATAAGGAAGGAAGAAGTAAAGACACTGTTACTACTTTAACCTTTAATGGCATCCCCCACTGCAAGATCCCTCCCAAAACACATATTTTACAAACATTAATAGACTCTGACATTATTTTGACTGAAACAAAAATCTCGCGTGTTCAAACGGTTGAGCTGTCTCTAGTCACACGCCCACACAGAAGCTCAAACAGGAACACTTCTTATTTAGCCCTCTTCTCTCAGTGGTTTTAAAAATCATCATAGGTTGCTTACTGTATTAATCTTCCAATGCAATACACCATTACAGTAGCTTTTTTCTGTTCGATAAATGGGAAAGGGAAACCCAAATAACTTACTCTCCAGTTGTCGAAACATTGCTGACTTGGGATACATGCGTGCTGTGGAAAAGAAACACAAAGAAAGAAAGTCAGAGTAGACACAGCATCAGAGACCGAGAACCAAACACCTGAAGGGGATTCCAGAGGCCCTGGGTGTTTACTCTTGAACAGTGTTTTTCCTCCCTCCTCCATTTTAAAGCTGTCCATGATAGACCTTTTCAAAGTGACCTTTAAAAACCATCTCTACTCCCCCTACTACCCTGGCCCTCGCCCTCCTTCAGCGTCTTTTCATTTACCCAAAATATTAGTACAATGCCACTGACTGCCTTCCTGCTACCAATTCTACCCATTCCCTGCTTTCCCCAGCCCAAATCTGTTCCCTCCTCATCCACTCCCTCCAGACCTGCAGACAGAAGTGACTTTCTAAAACTGCTCAGAATAGGCAGAAAGCAGCAGGAACCAGAGGGGACAGAGAACAAGGAAGCAACACTGGTTTCTACACAACTATTTCTTTCTTTTTTTAAATGTGTTTAAAAAAAAAAGATTTTATTTATTTGAGAGAGAGAGAGAGCCTAAGCAGGGGGAAGGGTAGAAGGAGAAGCAGGCTCCCCAATGAGCAGGGAGCCCTACGCAGGGCTCGATTCCAGACCCTGAGATCGTGACATGAGCTGAAGGCAGGTGCTTAACTGACTGAGCCATCCAGGTGCTCCTACACAACTATTTCTAAGCCGCCTTTCTTCCCAACTTCCTCAAGATGGAGAATGCTTCGAGTTCTATGTTTCATCTCAACACCTAATTTATGGCCCCTTTATTAAGTATTTATACACTTCCTCTCGTTTTCTATTTCCTCCAAAGCCTGAATTCCTTTGAAAGCATAACAAAGGAGTCAACCTAAAGTGGAATGGTGAAATTATAGAACACCATCTGATGAACACCCTTGGGACTTCGCCCCTCTTGCCTGCCCCCTATGTTCGTAAAACCACTATGAGGTTGAGGCCGGCAGCAATTTCAGCAGCACCGATATCAAGACTTTCTCACAGTCCGCCTTCCAGGGCTTAGTCAGCTTCTAAATCAGGAGTCAAGTCTGTTTAAACGAAAATCTTCCCTGCTTGTCACACTACAGTTTTACCTAATAATATAACAGTTCCCCTTTCTCCTCCTTCTTTGTAGAAAACATCTGAAGAAAATGACAGGTGTTAATGACCAATCCTGATGGCTGCCTTTCAGTCATCCCAAACATCCTCATATATATTCTGAAATTTTCAACATAGTAACATGATTTTTGAAAAAAATCATCTGTTGGGTTTTCTTCCATGTAAGTGGGTATCTCATCTTTTTCCATTGAGAATCTAAGTGCCTCGCGGGATTGTATGATATTTCTCTTTTTCTTTCATTATACTCTGTACCACTATCACCACCATCAGACTCAGCCTCGCACTCATTACCCCAGAGGTGATCAACAGACACTCACTCTTCAGCCCAGAGAATTTCCTTAAAAAGAGCTACAGCTGTTTGTCATGGCCACAAACCACAGCCAAATCCCAGAAGAGACAAAGAAAATAATGCTGTTGTTCACAAGGGAAACTGATGAGATAAACCTTAATAAATGAGTAAATAAGCAAATAAATAAACACTCTAATGCCTACTGAGTACTTACTATAGTTTCCGACACTGTGTCAAGTATTTTGTACATAGATTATCTTGTTTGCTGTTTACAATAACCCGTGAGGTAGGTACTATTGTCGTCTCAATTTTCAGACGAAGAGGTTACAGGTTAAGTAACTTGCCCACAGTGACAGAGCCAAAAAGTAGATGAGCTGGAATTTGAACCAAGAAAGTTTTAGCTCAGAGTCTAAGCTCTTAATCACTACACTAGACATTCAATCCATCACTTAAACTGGAAGAAAAACTCACTGGAATTGTCTTTGTAGATGGAGGCTTGGACTTAGGTATTTTACTTTGCTTTTAATCACAACAATTTTTCTCATCTGCCTCACAATGCCTGGTATTCACAGTGGTTCCCAGAGTACCTAACCAATAATATATCCTTTGCTGTTCTCTGTCCTTAACTGGAACAGGCAGTCCCTGGTTTTGATGCTTTGTGGCTCACCCTCTGTAATGTCAACACTGTGTAATTAACTCCTGTATTTCACTTCTCAATGCAGTTACACAGCCTCAGTTTTGGGAGCCGGGCCCAATGTGAATGATGGCTCTGGGGGGACACAGAAGAGGGGGAAAACGTTGATCTGCTAGATGCTGAAGATATTTCAAAGACAGAAGTATAATTAGTAAACTACTCCCCCATACCATCTCAGAATGAGCAGATGTACAACCTTTCCTCCCTTCTACACACTTTTGACCCAAACTTCTGTTTGCTTATTAAAGCACACACTGATATTTTTATTTCTTTTTGCGGGGTTGGGCGGCAGGACACAAAAAGAAAGGTGAGCAAGAAAGAGACAAGAAAATAACATCAAGTAGGAACAGGTTCTGGGATTACTCTCTACGTTGGTGCTTCTCAAATCCTAAGGTGTACGTGAATCATCCAGGATCTTGTTCGCACACAGACTCGGATTCAGTAGGTCTAGGTCTCAGGAGGGGGAAGCTGAGATTCTGCCTTTTTAACAAATTCTACAGTGATTCTGATGCTGTTGATTTGTGGAAGACACTGATTAGCGAAGCTGTAATTCCCTGCAACTAAAATTCTTCAAGACTTTAATTACTTAGATATCACAATAGCTATTTTTAAACAGTCTAATCTAAGTAATGAGGGTGTGCATTAGAAAACTTACGCTAGCATAAGTGAATAAAAGGCAACACAAGAATTTCCCGCATAGCTTAAAGAAAAATGACCTAATCCATCTAAAGCAGTCTTTTTTTTTTTTTTAAAGATTTTATTTATTTATTCAACAGAGAGAGACAGCCAGCGAGAGAGGGAACACAAGCAGGGGGAGTGGGAGAGGAAGAAGCAGGCCCATAGCGGAAGAGCCTGATGTGGGGCTCGATCCCGTAACGCCGGGATCACGCCCTGAGCCGAAGGCAGATGCTTAACCGCTGTGCCACCCAGGCGCCCCTAAAGCAGTCTTTTTAAAAAAATATGTTTTATTTATTTTCAGGAAGAGAGAGAGAGCACAAGTGGGAAGGAGGGACAGAGAGAGAGGGAGAAGCAGACTCCCTGCTGAGCAGGGAGCCCAACATGGTGCTCGATCCTAGGACCCTGGGATCATTACCCCCTCAGAATCCTGGGATCATGACCTGAGCTAAAGGCAGAGGCTTAACTGAGCCATTTTCAGAATGCAAAATAAATGAATGTATCAATGACAAAAGCAAGGAATTAAATCATATTCAATTTTGCTAATATATTGATCTTAGGTCAAATTTATGATAATTTATACTTTTATGTTTCTTTAATAGTCCTTTAGAATTTTTGGTATATTTAACGTGTCCATATTTTCATGTTTTTTTAAGTAGAATTTCTCTAAAGAAAGTATTCTGAGAAAACAACATGTTCCATTGGGAATCAGAAAAGAGAAGTTCTGGTCTTGGCTCTGCAGTGAAATCATAGATTGCTGGTTAGCCTGGCTGCTTTGGACAGGTCTCTTCATACAGAAAATGAAAGGCTTGGCTGGTGATCCCTGTGGTTTTCTTTAGCTCTAAAAAGTTTACTGCCCTAAAGTTTAAATCATTACAAAAGGTTATAGCTACATAATATATTATGTCAGTTTTGGTCATAGGTATGGTTTATTAAATACCAACATGGCTCTGGTCAGGTGTCTAGCCACCAGTATAGTTCCTGTGGGATGTGCTTAATAATTCACCAATAACAAGATTTCTAAGAATATTTAATGACAGAAATAGGGGTTATTTCCATAGCTATAATTCACTCATGAAGATAATTCTAAGAAAATGACAGAAGGGCATCAGTAAATAAGCTAAAGTGAAAGATAAAGACTTCCTTCGTCTACATGGAACTTGCTTTTCAGAGCCCTTGACTGATTTGCTAACAAAGTTTCTTACTTATGCAGTATAACACTTGAATATGGAAGAGATTATTTCCTAATGTTGATAAAGCAAGTATTCAAAACTGAAAAAATAAGCCTCTATGCAGACTCCAGCACTACGGTCAATTTCATTACCTGAGCCTACTGTGAGTAATGATGCAACCACATTCACTATTGGTACAGTCATTTAAAACAGATTCTAAGCCTACTCTGCAATATATTCTATGACATCCTTAAATATATTTAGTCTGTTTCTCTATTAACAAAACCCAAACTACATTTCTGGAAGCTGAATATGCTCAACAATATTAGTCTATAAATTTGCATGTGATAAGATGCACAGAATGCCTGTTGACAAGTGGTTCTTTAATTAGATCTCTTGATTTGAAATAAAGAAATCTACACATAAAAAGAAAGAAGTTGCAAATCTACTAAAATCTGACATGTTGAAAAAAGCATGTGTTCTCTTTTTTTTATACATTCTTGTACTTCAGTATGTTCTCTTCTGTGGTATATAAATATTATTGTGGTGAAGTATTATTGTTTCAATAGGAACTGTTAGGTCGAACAGAATTATCCTTTTCTTCCTGTAGAATATTTACATTTAGTCAGGTTTTTTTTTTTTTTTATGAGAAAGGATTTAAAAGACAATTATGCGATGTTTAATTCAGCCTAAAGATGAAGATCATGTAACTAATCATCAAAATAGCATGAAACTCCTAATTTGCCTATTTAACAGAATACAATATTTTTAGTATTAGTTTAAAATACTAAAAGTTGATATGCAGCATCAAGATTTATAAGATGAATCTAATGTTATTTCTTACAATCGTATAACAGATTTCTAATTAAAACTTTTTCATTAAAACCATGTCTTCTATGGACAATGTCGTACATTAAAAGAAATACATTTGATCTTCAATATTTACTTTGCTTTAACTTTTAGTTATGATTATGATATATGGAAATTTGATGGAGCATTTACAGGTATTCAAACTTTGGCAAAAATTGCATTACCCTATTGTGGTGGCATTACAGACAGTTTGTATCTAAAAAACCTCACATTTTTCTTTTAAAGCATATACTATGCATATAATACTAGAACATAAATTGAAAACATACCACATGGATATTAGTTAGTAGGAGGAAAATATTTATCGTCATACTTTATCAAACCTCACACTTCATATTCCTTAAAGTATTAGGACTATTTTGAAGAAAAAAAACCTATTCTTTATTCCTACATTTAATGATTTATTAAATATTATTGAACAAATTAGAGCCCATCAAAATATCAAAATACTCACCTTTTATATAGCTTTTTGTTCAGGCCCTAATTATTGGAGTTTTCAGTTTTACATATTTAGCATGTTGTTACATAAAAAGAAATTCAGTTTTAGTTTTTTAGACTAAGGTCTTTGTAAAGCAAAATCATGAATGAAATTAATAGTTCACTATGTACACTCATTTACAGATGAAGAAATTGAGGTTCAGAGAGGTTTAATATCTCATTCAAGTTTACACAGCTCTGATTCTATCTCATGTAATCTGGCTTCAGAGTATGTCCTTAATAAAGACATAATCCTTATTCTCAAATAATGCTGCTATTCATATAAATCTTTGGCTATACATCTGGTTATTTTTGTGGAACAGATTAATCAAAGTACTTGTTTGGATTCAAATGGAATATTCTTCTTTTCAAAATTTATACATTCTAGAAAAAGTTTATTTCTAGATTTTCATGTTTATTAGTATAAAATTACATCAAGCAGTCTTTTTTATTTTTTTTTAGATTTATTTATTTGAGAGAGAGAGAGAAAGAAAGAGGGAGTGAGGGAGGGGAGAGGAAAGAGAGGGGAGGAAGAAAGAATCTCAGGCAGACTCCCTGTTGAGTGCAGAGCCCCATGTGGGGTTCAATCTTATGACCCTGAAATCAGGACCTGAGCCGAGGTCAAGAGTCAGACTCTCAACCGACTGAGCCACCCAGGCACCCTGAGCAGTCTTTTGTTTTGTTTTGTAATTCTGGTTTTTATCAAAGAATTTGACCATTTATATTTATTGTCATAGTTGATGTATTTGTTCTAGTTTTGTGGTTTTGCTTTATGTTTTCTAATTTGGGAGCTTCCTTTTCCTATGGTTTCTGTCTTTGCTCTTATCTTCTGAGGAGATTTACATTACACAAATCTTATACAAATTCCTACTAGTAGCTGCTTCTCATATGCATATATCTCTAATTATTAAAACTAAAACAAAAAAACCCTCAAAATTCTTGACTCCTGCTTCTATTCTCCTACCTTCCATGCAAGACAGGAAATTCAGAATTTTATTACTTTCTTTGTCCCTCCACCAATGATTCTAATCGGTTTCTACCACTTAATTAAAAAAAAATTTCTTTTAAAATTCGCCTCTCAGCTGGGCATAAACTTTTATTCTGATTTCTATTAGTATGTTTTTTTCCTTTAGAATCATAATTTCTAGGTTGACTTTTTAATCTACGACCTTCATAACTAGCATTATTTCTATCAGTTTTCTCTTATCCTTTGCTCTTCATTTTGGAGGAGCTTCTCAAGTTTCTTTCTCATCATGTACTTGATTTATATTTAATAATTTCTGCTCTTTACTGTTTCCCACATAGTTTTTGAAATCTCTGCTAATACATTTCTAGGCTCCCTTTCCCTCCTTATTTCAGCTATTCTTCTATGTCTCTTGCCTTGTAATTGTAAACCTATTTTGCCCTTTCAGGTTCCTAGTTATGTTTCGAAGAGGGTTGGTTATGTCCTTGAGCATTTTTTGGAGAAGATTAGTAATACTACTTTTCACGTTTTCTTCTGAATCATATAAAAAGCAATTCTCTGAATTCTGTTTTTACACTGAATCCTCAGTGTAAGTCATCCTTTCTCTTAGTTTGTAATTTCTCTTTATAGGTCCCAAATAGTTCTTTGTGTTCTGCGGCTCTTAAGGGGAATCCATCAAACCAGGCAGGGTCATTACCAACAACTTCGGTGGGTAGATTGCTCTTTATTTCATCGTCCTTTGGCTGTGGGCAGATGTCTGCTCATGAATTTAGATTTTAAGAGCCAATATGTGAGTCTGCCCTAGAACAGTCTATAATGCATAGATAGGTGCATTTGCTATTTGGTCCAATTTTCTGACTAAGCTAGAAATCAGGAATAAATTTGTACTTTGTTCTTGTACAGTGTACTCTTGAAAGCATGCATTATGTCCAGTAATCTTCCTTCCTTTTTATCCTCTTCTCAAATGTTTTAAGTGACTGAGCATCCCAGGGGGATAGTTTTGTATACTAAATGTTCTAGTCTTTGAATAGATGTTGACATAAAGAAGCTAATGGGGGCAGAGAGGTGAAAAAGAATATGCGGCTTAGCTCTGAATGGTTCAGAAAGTAACTTTCTGTTCAGTAGGGGGAATGTCACTCATTTTTCTGGTCAGTGCATCAGACAAAGGAAGGAATCCAACTTATTTTTTTTTCCTTTGTTCTCTCTTTGGGGCCATTTGTATTGTTTAGATGGTGGAACATTAAGTCTATAAGGTGATAATATGTTTCTCAGCCCATACCACTGATGTGACCTTTGATACATGGTTTTATCACTGTTACAAAGCTGTCTCTAAGTTTTTGTCTTTGATGTCATCATTAGAATTTAAATGGGAAGCTGGGAGCAGTTACATTAGGTAGAGCTGGTCTCTTACTTGTTTAAATTAAAGGTTTACATTTTATTCAGATCTGAAGTTCTTATAAACAGAAGTCTATAGGAAGGCAGGGAGACTGAAGAATGAACAACAAGAGCTCTAGAAAGAATGGCCGTAAAGGTGTCATCTCCTGTGAGTCAGTTTTTCCTTTGCTTTATCATGCTGAGGAAAGACATGAAGAGAAGCATAAAAAATATAAAAATTTATATAATTTATCAGTATAGCCTAAACAATATGCTTAATATTTTAATTAACATTGACAGAATTAAACTCAGAATCTATGCTTGTCTCTAAGTAAAAAATATGACTAGCTTAGATATCAAGAACACAGTATTGAATCCTTAAAGAATTATATGGTGAACATTAGTTAAGTTTATAACCATTCTTCAGTATAAAATACTTATACTAGTGGTCTGGCTTAGTGGTTTTCAGCTAGGCACATGCATTAAAATCTCTTATGTGACTTTCCCCCCCTCAAATTTCTTGTGGCAAAACACACAAAGAATTTACTATTTAAACTATGTCTTAGTGTACGGTTCCGTGGCATTGAATATATTCATATTGTGAATTCATTCATCTCCAGAACTCTTTTCATTTTGTAGAACTGAAACCCTATACCTATTAAACAGTAACTCCCGATTCTCCCCTTCCTCCCCAACCCCTGGCAACCATCATTCTACCTTGTGTCTTTATGAATTTGACTACAGTATTTCACACAAGGGGAATCATACGGATGTCTTTTTGTGACTAGCTGATTTCACTTGGCATAAATGTCCTCAAGGTTCATCCATGTCGTATCTATCAGAAGTTCCCTCCTTTTTTTAAGGCTGAATAAGACTCCACTGTGTATATATACTGATGGACACTTGGGTTGGTACCACCTTTTGACTATTACAAATAATGCCGCTATGAATGTGGATGTACAAACATCTCTTTGGGACCCTGCGATCCTGTTTTCAATTTCTCTTCATCTTTGCCAATGCTTGTTTATTTTTCAAAGCAGCCATCCTAATGGGTGTGAGGTGATATCTCATTACAGTTTTAATTTGCATTTCCCTGATGATTATTGATGTTCAGCATCTTTTCATGTGCTCATTGATCAATTATACAACTTCTTCGGAGAAATGTCTGTTGAAGTACTTTGCCCATTTTAAAATTCCTTTTATTGTTGTTAGTTGATTTTTTTTGAAGTTCTCTATGTATTCTGGATATTAATCCCTTATCAGATAAATGATTTGCAAATATTTCCCCCATTCTCCCTTTTCTGTTGATAGTCTTTTTTTTTTTTTGATCTGTAAAATTTTTAAAAATTTCATGAAGTCCAATTTGTCTACTTTTTCTTTCGTTTCCTGTGCCTTTGGTGTCATATCTAGGAAACTGCTGCCAAATTCAGGGCTGTGTAGCTTTTGTCTGATGTTTTCCTTTAAGAGTTCTTAAAGATTTAGCTCTTTCATTTAGGCCTTTGATCCATTTTGAGTTAATTCTTGTGTATGATATTAGGTGAGGGGCCAACTCCATGCTTTTGCATGTGAATATCCTGTTTTCCCAGCACTTATTGTTGAAAAGACTATCTCATGACACTTATTGAAAATATGGACACCTAACACCACTCAAGGCTCAGAATCTTGGCCAGTGAGACCCTGGCATCTTCAAAGTGTACAAAGCATGTATCATAATGATGGTGTTAGCAAAAAAGAAAATAACAAGTGTTAAGAAAAATATTGGATTCATGCATTAGTGGAAGTCCACTTAGAAATGGTTAAGATGGCAAATTGTATGCTATGTGTATTTTGTCACAATTTAAAAATAATTAAAAATGGTTAAAATGATAACTTTTATGTTATTTATATTTTGTTATTTATATTTACTTTCCCACCTCCCCAAAAAAGAGCTCCATAGGCAGAGATGATATACTTCCTCGGTTTAGAAATACTGTTCTACGAGTTCTCAACATTTGCTGCAACATGGACGGCACTGGAGGAGATAATGCTAAGTGAAATAAGTCAGGCAGAGAAAGACAATTATCATATGATTTCTCTCATCTATGGAACATAAGAACTAGGATGATCGGTAGGGGAAGAAAGGGATAAAGAAAGGGGGGGTAAACAGAAGGGGGAATGAAGCATGAGAGACTATGGACTCTGAGAAACAAACTGAGGGCTTCAGAGGGAGGGGGGTGGGGGATGGCGTAGACCGGTGATGGGTAGTAAGGAGGGCACGTATTGCATGGTGCACTGGGTGTTATACGCAACTAATGAATCATCGAACTTTACATGGGAAACCGGGGATGTACTGTATGGTGACTAACATAATATAATAAAAAAACATTAAAAAAAATACTGTTCTAGTTAAAAAGGACAAGGGAAACAAATAATCTTAATATATAGCTATTTGTGTCTAAAGACACCCAAATATCTAGTTGACTTTATTATCTGGGGGGAAAAAAAGTAGATAATCAAGTAAATAGCCAGCTTGTTCGTTGCACTTGTTAGTCAACAACAAATGTAATGCCTGATATATTACACTTTTCTAAACTATCCCAACTGACGAGAGATTTTTACCTCAAAATGATAATTGAGAAAACATACAATAGAGTTAAGAAGAAAAAGAAACTATTACAATTTAATCAAGTATGACCAAAAAAAATCATAAACCTCCAAATTCTAGCACAAGTTGTTTGAGCGATCGAAAAATGCTCTATAAACACTTTTCTACATACCGGGATAGGAGTGGTATGATAGTTTTCAGATCCCATCTAATGTCAGGTAATGTTTTAATCTCAATTTATTCAAAGTTAAATTTTTCTTCAATGTAAATCTACAGTTAAAAGACTTTCATAAATTAATGATCCCTGGTTTCAAGGAATAAAAATATTAAAACATTAAAGAATGAATTTGTATTCCAAACAGCTTATTTAGATATAAATCTATCTGATGTTCCTGATTCAGGAAAATTAGAAAACATATAAATACTGATATTGACCCTAAGCAATTCCAAATCTGCTGAAAGAGTAATTTAGCTTCAATTTGCACCTTGAGTAAAGCTTGCGCTGAAATTGATAAAGACCATCAATTTTAGACTTTCGGTGGAGCACAAAATGAGAAAGAAAACGCACGGGAAGATTAGTGCAGTTGCTAAACGGTAGGTGTTAGGTGAGCAAGGAGCCCCCATTCAGAGGCCAGCGAGCTGTTTAGAGCCCAGTGAGTAGGGCTGGTGACAGGTATGTAGTCCCCGAAGCAGTTAGGATTTTGATAAAGCACAGGCAGAGATGGGCCTCGTATACAGGCTACATGTCTCATCCATGTATAGAAGCTATATGTATAATCCAGGAATTTTTAAAGAAGGAATTGAAGAGTAGAAGTTGGACGTGACGGGATAGGATGGGATGGGATGAGGGCAGGATCTGAACCTGGCCATAAGGAATGTGAAGGTAGTACAGGTGAGACGGGAGGGGATAGAGATGTAGAAGAATAGAGAGTAGAGATTAAGAGCCTCAATCCCAGTGGAAATATACACAGAAATCAAAATCCGAGTTTGCAGATGCTGAAGACCCTGGCAAATAAAAGGAGAACTAGCAAAAGATCCTAGCCAGATCGGACTAAACAACAGGCCAAAGAATTCAGACAGTAACAGGCTGGACGTGGCAAAGAATGCCTATGGCAAACTGCTAATCTGAGCAATTGATGTAGGGGCGCCTTTCTGGGAGTCCAGCCGAGACTGTGAGAGCCCAGGGTATGGGCAGCCTTGCCAAGAATGTTCTTCACCTGCAGTTTGCAGGTTCTTGTCTATTTTGTAGCAATCTTGCTAAGGGTTTGGCATAACTTGTTCTTCCCTTTCATTTCCTTACATCACTTCAACAGGTGGGTAATCTCTAATGAGCATCTGGGGAACAATGACACCTACTGTTTGAACTACTGTAGCTGCAGTCATCCTGCCACATGAGACGGCAGCAAGTGCAGAATTGTAGCTACTGTTTCTTTCCTTTGGGGGAAAACAAAAGGACGGATGGTTCTGGAGAGTTAGGCTAGGGTGGAGAAGTGCTGAAATTACAGAAGAGAGAGTTCTTATCACAGAAGATATTTAATCTAGAATGAGAATATATGAGTGCACGTCTATTTATAACAGTCCTACCTTACCAAAGAAAAAACTGAAGGCAACTAAAATGTAGAGTGGACTACCATGTGGTTCAGCCATGAGTGTTTATAACAGAGAATCGTAATCACAGAAACTGAAATTCCACAAGGTGAAGAGTGGAGTAAGGTAAGGATGGAAATGGCCTCTCTGGTTCCCGGTTCCTGCATCCCCCTAGCCACAGACGGGGCCTGGAACCTCCACCCGTGCACTGCAGTTCCTCTGCATGCTCCCCATCGCCATCCTCCACTGCAGGTACGGACTCTGTTCTCGTTATAAATCATGCACCTTGTCCCCGCTCCAAGAGCTGGATGCTTGTCCGATCCCTATCTGAACTCCTTTATGGATCATCTCTTCTTCTCTCCTGACACTGGAGCCCTGCTTTGCTCTTAATCTTCTGTTTTGATCCGGTCTTCCTGACGACTGCCCACTCCCAGACCTGCAGACACTGAGTTTTGCCATTCTACCTCATGCTGGACCTTTCAGAATAAACCACCAACTGAATATCCCACCACTGACCGCCTGTCCCATCCCTGTCCCCTGTGCTGGCTGCCTGTGGCTGGATCTACTGCTGGTGAGTCCCTACCTCAGCTGATGGGTCTCATCTCTTGTTTGGACCTTTCCTCTCTGTCTCCACCCCCCTCCCCCAAAAAAGCCCAAAACCAAAACCCCAAAAGACCTTGACAAGTCAACACTAACAAAATATAATACATAGCACTCAATATTCAATATTCCTAGTCAGGAAAGTTATCATTTTGCAACTACCAATAACTTTTTACTTTTCAAAGCCACAAAAAATATTATTTTTGGATTTTAAACGAGCCAATTTAGTTTTTTATCATGTTGACAAATTTTTATGAAATTCATGAGTCTTGCAGTAACTGCCCTTTCTGAGAATTGTAGGAAGGGAATCTTAATAAAGGAGGAGAGAAAGGAGTGGAAGACAAAGAGGCTACAGAAATGTAAGTATATTTAAAACATTTCAGCAGTCATTTGCTCTTACTAGACATAGTGCAAAAAAAGTGTGCTAATTTATAAATTAAATTATTAGTGGACATGTTATGTTTCTAGTTCAAAAATCTGGAAGAACTTTAATCATAGTTAACAATCATGTATTCTTTCTTCCACTTAAATTCTGTATATTAGAACAACCCAAGAAGAGTTAATCTTAAAGCAGCCATGCAAATAATTTGAAAACAAAACAAAAAAAACTCCCTCCAAACAGATTTATATTTTACTAATAGATTCTCCCTACTTCGTGTCAAGTAGATAATAAAGAAAAGTTAAATTAACTTGTACCAACTTACTTCTTATGTAATTTCTAAGACTATCATATAATGTTACTCAGAAAAAGAAACTACGTTTGAGATTTTAATTTCAGGACAAATAATAATAATTTTTTCATTTATGAAATAGAGCCACTTAAAAGAGCCACAAAAGCATGCCTGCTGGTAACTTCCTTTTTCTGCAACTTCACCTCTCCTGTACATGTCGGCTAGTATGCATATTCATTTTTTTCTTACTTTTATAATATTTTAGTTTTTATGACTCTTAACATTGAAAGGTCAAATAGCTTCTACCAAGAGTTATGGTAAATACATTTTCTTTACATTCTTTAACTTTCATTTTGCAAGTACAGAATTTCTTTTTCAAGACACATTATTAGTCTAAACAATTACAAAAATCATCACATTAGAAAACACAATTATGTGTCTCTTAAGGTCTTTAGGCTTATAAACCCATTTTTCCCATCTGCTTTTAAAAATTGTTAAAAAAATAAAATTCAAAAACATAGACTGATGTTACCCAGAGGAATAAAAATAAGACAGAGGACAGTTCTCATTTGTTGGCATGATCTGGTGCTGCAGTCTTCTGTACTGTAAAACTTAATTTCTGTTAATATAGGATAATCATTTGATATTACTGTGTGTATTTACATAATGAATACCAGAGTCACCATGTACTCGGCAACAGCATTCTCTTGTGTTTATAGTAATTGTATAGTTGAGGTAGCCTACAAACCAGAGTGTGCTGATCTGGTTGGCAGGAAACCAAAGTGAATCAAATGGACCACCATGTTGTCTCAAACTAAAACCTCAAATGTTCTCTCCTTTGCCACAATGTGATTATGCAATATGCTTTGAGTCGCTGAAGGGCGGAACAGTACTGAAAAGCAGTTACTTGGCTAAGACTGAAGTCCTATGACACATTTCTGAACTATTGTTGGTTGAATTAAAGCCTAAATCTAACTCTGGGACTATTACAACAAATCTGATTCAGAAATAAACAAACTATGTATCACATATCCTGACATTTCTTTTTAAAAAAGTAGATTTCAAAATTGAGGAAAGAGTTAATAATCTACTTTGAATTCTGTAAACTCACCTGTTTTAATAGTTGTTCTTCTGGCTTCATAAGCGTTAGAAAACCACCCTAAACTTCACAAACTTGCTGAATACTCAGTTTCACACTCCGCTACTATACAGAAAATGATCTAACATAGCTGAAGCTTTGTGCTTGCACCCCTCCCCCATCTGCATATATGCACGGAATAGAAATTTTTAAAACGTAGGTAACAGTGTAATCATTAGGCGGTTTCTGAAATTAAAATGGCTACCTTGACATTTCTGAATTTAAAACAAAATATCTTATTTAATCTTTTAGCTCTATTAAATTTAAGGTTTCTTAAACCAAAGAGAAGAAAAACACAGCAGAAACAATAAGGTGAAGGGTTCCAATAAGCTTAGTTTTGCCACAGTGTAGAATATTCTATTGAAAAGAATTAGAATAGGCAAATAAACTCAAAGAAGCCCTACCCCTCTTCCATTCCCTGTAATAGAACAACAAAAATCAAATAAATACCTCAAATAGAAAGGTGACATAGGTCTTTCATCTTCTTGTGAACTAAAAGGAAAATAAATTTTGTATTAATTTCTGTTAATATTGTAACATATCAATTTTCCTAAAACTCCGTTCTTCCTGTCAGGAATTTTATTTTGACATATTAGAGCTAATCTCATGATAGAGTAAAGTTAGTAAAACATACTCTACCTTGGACCTAGCCAAGGTCAATTACTTATTCATGGGAGACCATCAAGAGAAGTTTCTCTCAAGATTAGCCTCAGGCAAAAATAAGTCACATCACACTTTCAAGAGGAAGCTTTTTACTACCTTATTTCTACAAGCCCCATCCAAGTTCCATATATTATGCATAAACCCTTAAAATGATTGCATACTCAATTATCTCAATAAAGTTAATTATAGCTCATTACCACAATGATGAAAGTAAGAAACAGCCAACAAAATATTCCTGTTAAGTGTGAACCACTTCAGGAATGATGCCCTAGCAATGAGAGACACATCAGTGAACACTACTCTTGCTCTTTGTCCCCTGTAGTTACTCTGAGTATTAACGAGTATGGATAACATGTAAGGACATAAATAAAATTACAGAAATAGTTTACAGTCTTCAATCAACACAATAGTTTACATTCTTCAAACACAATCATATGAAGCTTAAAAGTATTTTTTTTTAAATATAAGATATATACAGGGGCGCCTGGGTGGCACAGCGGTTAAGCGTTTGCCTTCGGCTCAGGGCGTGATCCTGGCGTTACGGGATCGAGCCCCACATCAGGCTCTTCTGCTATGAGCCTGCTTCTTCCTCTCCCTCTCCCCCTGCTTGTATTCCCTCTCTCGCTGGCTGTCTCTCTCTTTCCAATAAATAAATAAAAATCTTAAAAAAAAAAGATATATACAATATTTTTCCTTTAACATGTGCTTTCTTCTGATAAATGAGTTCAAAACTATGAATGAGTCTCTCTCCCTTAGTGTCTGGAGTGGTCTTTGAACTTTTTTGATTATACATTCATAAAATTTGCTTTTAAACAGCACTCCCCTCAATATATGACTAAGTATCTACCTCTACTAATTACGTGCATCATTAAACAGATAAAGGTAGAAATATAAACTATTAGATAAAAGTAAGAAGCAGCTCTAATACTTTCTTCCTGCAGCCCGATGGTGAATCTTGTACACCACCTGGGGTGTCCACCACCTCTGGGGAAACAACTAGGTAATTCAACTTTCCTTCTGTCTCAGCTTATTTTTTATTTTCTAAAGGATCATTGATGAAAAGAGAAAAGCTTGCTTCAGTTGGTAATATTATCCTGGCAAAATCTTATTGCAGTTATATTGTAAACACACCAACACAAACATACCCGTCCTAGAAGTTGAAAAGGTCTTAGCATTTGAATTGGAAGATGGCACATAAACTATGACATACTATTTTTCATTGTTGCATGATTTTGGTTTCCAATTTCATTATAGCTTAGCTGTTCTAATGTTTATGTTGCCAAAGACTAACGTTTGTAACCAGTTTGCCAATTCTTTCTAAGTGATGGGTAAGTGATGGGTCAGCTTTGTTATCGATTCTAATGTGGGTGGACCGAGGGCACAGCTTAGAGAGTCAGGTTGCAGAGCTGAAGAGTTAGAAGTGACATGTGGGAAATGTCCACCTGGAGCAGGGCTGTTACAGGAGGGGACTACTTTAAGCGAAACTGGCACAAGGAGCTTACAGAGTGGTTTCAAAAAATTCCTTGCAAAAACTGAACAAATTATAAAAAAACTTTGGAATTGGGTTTCCTAATCAAGGATTCACTGTCAAAAAGTACAATTATGACCAATACAATGCAAAAAGGCTGCAACTAAAAACCTCTAACGGTTTTATTATTATAGGAACATTGCCTCCCTGTGTTATAAAAGGGACACTGTACTAAAAACTTTTATGCCCAGAACAGATCCTTGACTCTAACATGTAACAAAGTTTAATGAAAATTAACAAGGGTACTTTAGTGAAGATTTAATTAGCAATATGGTTGGTTTCCTCAGAACTTAGAAGTGCTTTTGGGAGACTTAGATGGTGCAGAGTTCTAAACACAGCTGTTCATGTTTTGGCTAATGTTTATTTTGCCTGCATGCTAAATTTCTTTGTAGCAAACAGAGGCAATCGAAATACATCCTTTCTCCCTTTACATCTCTTCTCCCTCACACATTTACTCACTAGCCAGGTGCTACTTACGGGGTGCTCCAACATTAATTAACTCATGTAAATCCTCATCAAAACCTTTCTGGTACTTGCTCCTCAACTTGAGGTAAGTGGGCTCAGAGAGGGCACATAACATAGGCAGGTCACACAGCTAGTGATGTGTGAGTTACTATATTACATGTTAGTCCACTTCTGTCATTTACCACCTTCCCTTGAGTCGTAAGCTATCAGAATATGGTGGGATGAATAGGTGAAGAAAATTGATGTGATGGCCAGTCTGCACGGCAGCAGCCCTCAACAAGATCTCGAGGACTTTATATTCCCCATGTCATGCTTCTGATTATAACGACTCTACACCAGCTTTAGTCCATTCACAATGCATGATGACTGACAGCATGTGTAAAGTGAATATTTTATTAAAATGTACTGGCAATATAAGAATAACTCCTGATAGAAACACAAGTTTTTAATCATAAGCAAGTATTTTTCAGGCTGTATCTGCCTGAAAACAAGGTTGTCAATGGAAGAGAAAATGAGAAATTCTTAATTTGGGGGCGCCTGGGTGGCTCAGTCGTTAAGCATCTGCCTTTGGCTCGGGTCATCATCCCAGAGGCCTGGGATCAAGTCCCACATCCGGCTCCCTGCTCAGCGGAAAGCCTGCTTCTCCCTCTCCTTCTGCCCCTGCTTGTGTTCCCTCTCTCGCTGTCTCTCTCTCTGTCAAATAAATAAAATCTTAAAAAAAAAATCTTAATTTGGATATGTCCCTGAAGTTTGACTAGTTTTACATGTCCCAAAAAAGAAAGTATAAATAGTGCAATTTAAACAAAATCAAACAGACTCAGTACTAGAGTTACTCAATCAGCAGCAGTCAACAAGGCAGCAATCCATGCACAGTACTCAAAACAACAATTCATAAAGGGAATGAAAATAAATCAATTTTGATAGTTAATTAGCATATTTCTCTTTTCCTTTTCATGAAAGTACCTTTTCCTTGGGTTTTTGTAAGTTGACAAGTGTATAAAGTTTGAAACAAAACTGAAACACTGACTTCAAATTAAGTCCGTTAATTTTAAAAGTCAATGTAATGCACTGATTTTAAAGGCAATTCTAAGAAAAAATGGCTAAGGACAATTCTTCCAAATAGAACTGAGAAGATAAACTTTTCCACGAAATTTACATATCAGAGTACAAACCATTTGGAAAATAAGTCACCATTTCTATGTTTGCACAAAACGGATATTTTACTATTGTTACAGGCCCCCAAGCATCTATTTATAGAGGTTATTAATGCCTGTTCCTGGATTTATGTTAATTTTATGGCATGTCCAGTGATATTAAATGAGTCATAATTTTTGGCCTAAATTTTAAATTGAAAATTCTGACTGATTTTTAATTTTTAAAAATAAGCACAAATACTGTGAATGAAAATGGAAGTGTCATGAAATTAAGTCAATGACAAACTCTAATAACTTGGAATTCATTCAATTTCCTCCTTGTTACTAGTATAAACCCCAGGTTTTAATTATTTCCTGTTTCCTAACTCTGAATTCCTAGCTTAAGCAGCCAATTAGTTTATCGTTTTTTCCTCTTTTTACAATTTGAACATACATTGAGAGATGTGGGCAGCTACCTCATGCATGCCAGGCTATCGGATGCTTCATGTCCTCAGACATGTGGTGTTATGTTCTCTCAAAACAACTGCCTCTGGGAAGAACATTTATCTAACAGACCCAAGTAACAGTCCAAATCTAGGAAGCTACAATTGAGAAGGGCAATAACAGATACTATATTTTTAGTGGGGTCTTAATCAAATGTATTTATAGGGCTCAATATTGGTAAACGCACAGAAATGAATGACACCTAGACTTAACAGTTTCTTCACGAGCAGCACTAATTTCAAACCTGAAGCCACAGGATACAACGTCTATCAATTTAATTACACAGGAAGCTAACGGATATCACAAAATGTAGGGCACTTTCTATATCCGAGGAAAACCAAATACTGTGGGGAGAATTCTCAGTGTGGTATTCAGAAGGGACCTTCCACAGCTGGATCAAATCACCATTCCATTCATTTCCCTTTTGAACTGTTCTGATAAATGTTCCAATGAGTCCAACGTTCTAATTGGTTATTGTGGCTAGCTACAAAAAAAAAAAAAAAAAAGAACATCATCTGCATATTTAGTACACACTTCAACTCAAGTGATTCTCAAGTGATTTGAGCTAGAAGAAATAGTTTGCAAGTGTTCCTTGAGTACTGAGGAGTTAAAAAAAAAAAAAAAGCCAGGTAAATCCTAAGGATTAAGTTCCATTCATGGGAGAAACTAGGAAACCCATCTGTGGGGGCTTAACGCAAAACAAAGAGCAAAAAGGAGAGACTAAAGTGAAGGAGCAAAAGGATACAATTAAAAGTATTAAGTAAACTTTTTTTCTTTCTGGAATTCAAGGTTTTTCTTCACATTGAGGAGAATTTTCTTAGAGAATGATGAGGTGAGTAAAGTTAGCACGTTTTCTTTCCTTCCCTCCTCTGCAAAACCCCAAGTGCCACACTTCCTTGAGCATTTTCAATTTAAACCCAGTCCCGGGCATGAACCATGGGCACTCCAGCGGGGGAGGGAGGGAGCAGCTGGTGTGCTCAGAGCCCCATTCAGGGATATGGAAAAGAAAAACAATCTCCCTGTTCTTCTTGGGAAACAAATGTAAGTGTTTTCAGGTTGGTTCATAGCTAAGTGTTTGCAGCTACAATTCTGGGGGGATATTTCTGTAGATGTGTTTATATACTTTATCATAAGTTTTGTTTGTTTAGTTGTATTATTTGCATGTTGTGACTAAGAACACAACGCCTTTCCAGTAGAAATAAAAACAAATTATTGAAGTTTAAGAGTAAATCCGTTTTCCTGACCAAAGGGTTAATGCAAAGAGCTGAAGCCGTTAATATTCACAGGACATGAATTTTTAACCAACATTAAGACCTATTATTTTCAAGGCAAAATAAACAGACAAAACAAAAAGAGTTCCAAAAATTGGTAACTTTTTTCTCAATAAGACAGGAAAATGTTTTTACCACTTTCTTGATCACCTAGTGGAAATCTGAAATATATTCGTTATGGGTTGAATTGTGTCTTTTCAGAAAGATATGTGGAAACCCCAACCTCCAGTACCTCAGCATGTGACTTGATTTGGAAACAGGGTCTTTACAGAGGTGATCAAGTTAAAATGAAATCATTAGAGTGGGCCCGAATTCAGTATAACTGGCATCCTTACAAAAAGGGGAAGTTTGGACACAAAGATAGACACGCACTCAGGGAGAACACAGTGTGAAGACAGAGCTGTGTCTGCGACAGGCCAAGGAACTCCTAGAAGCCAGGAGGGAGGCTTGGAACAGATCCTTCTCCAGAGCTTTCAGAGCTTACATGGCCCTGCCAACACATTGATTTGGGATTTCTGGCCTCTAGAACAGGGAGACAATAAATTTCTGTTGTTTTAAGCCACTCTGTTTGTAACAGCAGCCCTAGGAAATGAATACATCTACTAAATTTCTTCCCCCTAAATACAGAAGTAAGAACCTGCCTCAATCTTACAAACAGGTTGTCTCTGAAAATTCCTTTATAGACCTGCTATGACTAGAACTGATTTCCAGCACTCACATGGGGATTTGATTCCCAGGCCTGTAATAAACTCTCATTCAAATGAACTGTTTTCAATAAGTAGTCCAGATACAATATTTAAAAAAAAAGTTTTTAAAGAAAAACTTTTGGCTATGTTCCAGTTAGAAACACATTCTACATCTTCATGCGTACGCATAAAATAGACACAAAATTTATGAAATTATTCTTTGTTTGGATATTTTCTTTCTTTTTTTTTTTTAAGTGAGCTCCACACCCAGTGTGGAGCCCAACATGGTTGGCGGGGCGGGGGGGGGGGTGGAGGGCTCGAACTCATGACCGTGAGATCAAGAGCTGAGCCAAGATCAAGAGTTGGACGCTTAACCAACTGAACCATCCAGGCGACCTTGTTTGGATATTTTCTATTGTGTTACATTTTACTCACGTAAAATTATTTAAAATACTGGTCACAACCTGCTACATTGATTTTATGACCACTAATAGGTCATGACCCACAGCTGAAAAACACTGTTCTAAAACACTATGGCAATTACACTTCCCTCTTGCTTGATATATGTATAATGCACATTCAATGAATGTTGTTGAATTAAGATCTATGTTCCCACAGGACAGAAAGAAAACACTCTTTCTTTTGCTTCCCCATCGCCAGAATCAGGTCTGGGCCAAAGAAGTACAGATTTTGTCCAGTCTGGATGGCAGATAAGCATAGAGAGGAAGCAGTCTCAGATAAATTCAGTAGTGGGCAGGACAACAGAGTTCTAGAAAGCCTTGGGGAAGCTGACAGAGTACTTCCAAGTCTCCTTTAAATGTTCTTTTCCTGGTTGAACCGCAGAATGGTGTCAAGAATGATACTCAGGGACATATGGTCTCTTTGGATTCCTCCCGATTTTATGACTATGGCATTCTTTATCCACCTGCGTCCCGTCTTTTAGATTCAAAAAACATACTTGAAGGGAACTAAGGAACATCTCATTCTATTTCAGTCCTATCCATCTAACTACTTCCATCTCTGGATGCCCTTCTGATGAACATCATTCAGAGATCTGGGGGAGGGAGGGTGTGCACAGTCAGGGAAGAGCTTCTCTTCAGGGAGGGGTAGGTTCCTTCATTTTCTATTGCGTCTCTCCCTACAGTCAGAAAGTCAGAAGTGAAGCATAGCTACCTGCTGCCTGACTGAAACAGCCAGGGGGCTCACGCTGCACCTCACAGGGGATCGTGGCTGGAGACACGTGCTGAAGTCACAGAACGGAATTCCTTTTATAACACTGAAGTCACGTGACTAAGTCAACCTCAAAGAACTTTATCCCTTATCCCCACATTTGGTCAGTCACCAAATTGTACTGGTTCTACCTTAAAAAACAAAACCAAAAACAAACCCCCCAAAACACGTCTCTTGAACTTGATTTCTCCATTTCCACTTCCTTCGTCTTTCCCAGAGTCAGGACTGTTTCCCTGCCACCCATACCATTTTATCCTTAATACTCCACCAGGTTCATACTTCTAACTTAAAAGCCTCTCCCACTTCCCCATTGCTTCGGGATAAAACCCAAATGTCTAAATCTGGCACACAAGGTCCCTCCCAATCTGAGTCTAACATACCTCTGTAGACCACTCACTATACTTTTTTAAGTCCTCCTGTTTGTACGTGCTGTTCCCTCTGTCTTAAATGCTTCCTTCACCAGTCTCTGCCTGGAAAACATTTCATCTTTCAGCTCAAGTGTCATCTAATCTGGAAAGCCATTTCCAGCACCCTGGAGAGGGAGATGCTTTCTCCTCCAAGCTCTGATGCACTGTTCACAGCTATAAATGAGCAGCGCAACGACAGAATTCGCGAGTTCAGACGCTTGCCTCAGTTCCTGGACATGTCTTTACGTTTGTACCACCCCTAGCACCTAGCAGGGTACTAGAACATTCCAGGTGCTCAGTAAATGGCTGAGTAAAATTAGTATCATCAAGACTTTGCTGAGTGCTAATGCTACTGTTTGATATAATATTTTGAAAACATACACTGTTTATCATTATAATTGGGCCAGTTAGAAGCATTTTCAGATATGTGCGTGTTGATTATTTTAAATTATCCTGTTCCCTTCTATTTAAAACTTAATGAAATCGCAACTGTGCTGTGGGTTTTCTCCCATCCTTAAAGACAATAAATTAATTTCTTTTCTTCAGAGGCACAACTGAGGTGGGAGTTCTGCCACGATGCCAGTAATGTAGACACTGTACTTTCTGTGGTGTACAGCGAACCCAGGAAAGGATGTGTTCAGGCAAGGTAATATGGTCTTGCCACATAGTCTATCTGTTTGTTCTGGCTTGAGAGCAGGAAAAGAAAATTATTTCACTTCACTGCAAACCCAAAGGTTGTTTGGGGCTTAAAGAAATTTTTGGTTTAGTCTCAAAACTATTTTCAAGGCAGCTGGAAGCTTTCATTTGTCTTTGAGATTCTTGTTCAGAAAAGTATGTTTATCACTGATTGCCTTAGGGAGGCAATGATTTAGAATGCTACATACAGTCATTTTCTTTATGGGGGAGTTGCTATTAGTTGATGAAAAAATATTTTTAGAACATTAATAAATAAGTTAAAATATTTTCTAATCTTTAGTTAAACAAACTCAAAAGAATATAAGGATACCTGCAGGAGGGAAGAGAAAGAGTAAGTTATTTTTACTAACTTTTAAAAGTAATTACTATCAGGGCACCTGGGTGGCTCAGCCGGTTAAGCATCCACCTTCGGCTCAGGTCATGATGCCAGGATCCTGGGATCCAGTCCCACATGTGGCTCCTTGCTCAGCAGGGTGTGTGCTTCTCCTTCTGCCTCTGCCCCTCCCCTTTCTCCCTGCTTGTTCTCTCTCTCTCTCTCTCTCTCTCAAAATATAAAAGCTTAAAAAATTACCATTATAACATTATTGATGGTTTGTTAATACAGATTTTATTTAAGAGATATTAATTTCCCAAACTGTTAAGTCTGAATGTAGATTTTTCGCAGGAGACAAAAACATGCAGAAAGCAATGCAAATTATCCTCTAACTTTATTATCCATCTTTCCCCTAACAAACCCTTCCTCTGCCAGATACAAGGGCTCATTCAGCATTTTTGAGTGGCTGCTATGCATCTGAGCCAACGAGAGGTGCTGCAGATACACAGGCTAATAAGATATGGTCTAAATCCTTACAGAATTTATAGGCCAGGCAGAAACAGAAACTTGAAATTTGATAATGATTATGAAAAAAGGATACACATCTACCATGTGTTGAGGGCTCACCATAGTAAGTCAAGGCTTTGGGTTAAGCGCCTCATAGACATTTTCTCAGTTGATCCTCAAAGACACCCTTGGAGAGAGGTATCAGTAACCGGATTTTTTCAGATAAGAAAAACAGGTCTTAGAAAGGGTAATTCACCAGCTGCTGGCCACAGAGCCAGAGAGGGCTGAGATTCCAATCCAAGTCTGCAGAAGCCAGAGCTCCAGACCTCACACTCAAGTACCAAGCAGTTTCGCAGGTTAGGTGACGTGAGCGATACTGGGGATGAGTTTTGAGGGTCGCGGAGGCATTATTAGGAGGAAGAGAACAGACAGGGCACTCTTCAGGAGGTGGCACGCAGGGAGTTCAGCACTGCGGACGCGGCAGGTGTGTGCCAGGCAGAGGCTCCAGGGCCAGGCAGGCACTGGAGTTTCTGCCAAGTCAAGGAACTGAAAATGAAGGAGAGTCACTTATAAAAATACTGCACAGTGTATCAATGGTCTACCCTGGCTGGCGGCTGGTTCCTAATCTTGGTTTCAGGGGCTATTTTAATCTAGACGGCGAAGTTATATTTCTTTCCATGATCATTTTGCTGACAGCAAAATACTTAAGCTCTTTCTAAACCCTTAACTTTTCCTAGTGTTTTAATTCTATCCAATATGATCTCAGTAAGGCAGTTCAGTTCTTTTTCTTTTTTCTTTTTTTAAGATTTTATTTACTTATTTGACAGAGAGACCGCCAGCCAGCGAGAGAGGGAACACAAGCAGGGGCAGAGGGAGAGGAAGAAGCAGGCTTCCCAGCAGAGCAGGGAGCCCGATGTGGGGGCTCGATCCCAGGACCCTGGGATCACCCCCTGAGCCGAACGCAGACACTTAACGACTTAGCCACCCAGGCGCTCCTGTTTTTATTTCTATTAAGTTCAAACTTTCTGTTTTGTTCTTACAGTTGATGAAAAGGTACATGATTTCTTGACCCCAAACCTTAAAGGTTTTATCAAATGTATCCTGTGTCTCTGTTCTTCCACACTGCTCAGTATTTTTATTTCTTTACTTAAGTCTTAATTTTGAAAATCAGCTTCTTGGGCTTCCTACTATTTTTTTGTTTAACACCCCTCCCCAACTATTTTCCATTAACATGCCATTCTTATGTGAGAATTAAAAGCAGTTTCCACATCTGGCTTTGTGATAAGCTGCCCAAGGGTTATAATGTAGTGTCCAGAGGAGGCAAATCTTTAGAGACAGAAAGTAGATTAGTGGTTGCCTAGAGTTGGGATGGGGGATTATAGGGAGATTGACGGTTGTTTTGGTCAGTTTGGGCTGTTCTAACAAGATACCACAGATTGAGTGGCTTGAACAATAGAGACATTTACTTCTCACAGTTCTATAGAAGGGAAGTTTAAGAACTGGAAATTACTCTTTTTGATAATAGCTTGCTGGCTGCCAAGTCCTTGCTCCATCCCCTTATAGCGGGGGAGGGAGGATGGGAAGGAGTGAGTACTCTGGCCCCCTTTTCTCCTTATAAGGACACCAACCCTATTATGCGAGTGCCACCTCCACAACCTCATCCAAACCTAATTAGCCCCCAAAGGTCCCACCTCCAAATACCATCACACTGGGGATTAGAACTTCAACATATAAATTTTGGGGGAACACATTCAGCCCACAATAGGGGTTGACAGCTAAAGAATACAGGGTTTCTTTTGGGTAATGAAGATACTCTACGATTGCTTGTAGTGATGGTTGTATAACCTTGTGAGTACACTAAAAATCATTGAATTGTATACTTTATGTAGATTACACAGTTATGTGAATTATGTCTCAATAATGCTATTATAAAAAAAGTAATTTCCAGTTCTTCTTAAAGAATAAATAATCCTTTTAAAAGGTTTTATACAGTATAAACTATTTCTTGGCCATTCATTCTGATCATCACATAAATATATAATTATCATAGGAAAAAAGCAAGGTAGAAGGTTTTGAGATTTTCAAGAAATTTGATTCCATAGTATTTTTTTTTTAAGATTTATTTATTTTAGAGAGACAGTGACAGAGAAAAAGAGAGAGAGAGAGACAGAGAAAATCTCCAGCAGACTCTCTGCTGAGCATGGAGCCTGACTTGGGGCTCCATCTCATGACCCTGAGATCATGACCTGAGCTAAAATCAAGAGTTGGACACTTAACCTACTCAGTCACCCAGGTGCCCCAATTCCACAGTGTTTTTAATGATTCTTCCTGCAAGCCATTCTTCAGGTCACTTTCCAATATTCATCCAATGAAATGGAATGCAATGCTACAGCATCACCTTCACTGTGTTAAACAGTCTTGCATTCAAGGAATTGAAAGGCACTGCAAGTATAAAATAAAAAAAAAAAAACACAAGAGAAAAGCAATATACTACTCTTTATGCCTGAGTAGTTTTATCATTTACAAAGAACTATCATATTCTTTAACTCTAAAATTGCCCCCATAAGTATGTCGAGCATTATCATCCCATTTTATAGATAAGGAAAATGTCCTGACCAAATTCATATGGGCTAGCTTGCTGTCAGTATCTGGATATGTTTTTCTGATAGCAAATTTACTACCCTTCCCCCACTGTGCTGAGTACCCAACACCTCTACTTTTTCCATGGTTTAGACACAGTGATCTTGGTAAAATTTAAAAATGTCCTCATCTTAGTTCATAATATCTTCTTTATTTGGAGTAATTAGCAAATATGTAGACTCCAGAGAAATCGTAACTTTCTTATGAGAGTAGAGCCCGCAGAGATCTTATTTGTTCAAATACAGACTAGATTAGTGATGAAGTCTAAGTTTAGATACACAACCCCATAAGGGTTAAGCCAGATTTGAAGTGAGGAAGCGTTTAACTCCCTCTTAGACAGTCTCTGTGGAGGGGTTGGGGGAGGGGCAAGCAGGGAGTGCTATCCAAGAGTCAACAAGTTAGGAATAATACAGGTTTATAGATAAATTAACTGGTGGTGTCACCACCACAGGCAGTAGAGGGCTCCCTAACACTGCACAGAAGATACACAAGCAGGACCATCATTACCTGGGGGTATTTCCTGGTTAACTCCCACATCGTCCCTGTGTTACCAGTGTTCTTGTTTGCAAAAGGTTATTCTAATAACCAGTACTTAGTAAGACCAGATGAATTCTGCTGATAAGAGGGTTCAGTGAAGTTTTCCCCTGCTGGGTCCCTAATACATGTTAATTAACCCTGTGCTCTGTGTCTTCTCAAAAGAGCCACTGCAGTTTGGAATTAAGATGTATTTTACCATCATAAAAGAAGTAATCAGTAACATATATTGAATATCAAAATCTGATAGATGGAGTAATGAACAAGAAAATTACATAAATGTTCTTATTCTTAGTTTCCCACTTTGATAAGTAAACCAAGGAAAGAATAGGATGGTAACACATGAAAGCAGATGCCAATGCATCAAGACCAAAGGAATCTAAATTAATCACCGGGGTGGGTTCCTAACTTAATCTTCCATCATCATTCTTTGTGGATATAAACTGAGTTAGTGGCTAATGGAAAGTTAATCTAGCAAATCAAAATATGGTTGTGGAAGTTGAGTTCTGTCATAGACGTAAGACTCAGGGTTAAGATTTGCTTCTTAGCCTATGAAAGTCTTTCTATACATAAAGTAGAGATCCTGCCTACTGACCCACAAAATATAAGGAAAAAAGTCTCCTCAATATAAATCATGCGAAGAGCCTGAGGCATAAGTAAAGCCCAGAATCTGATAAAATACACTATCTCTTTAGTGACAGAAGGTAAACTTAGTCACCTGAGAAAACTTTTTTTTTTAAAGTAATCGCTATGCCCAATGTGGAACTTGAACTCATGACCCTGAGATTAAGAGTCACATGCTCTACTGACTGAGCCAGCCAGGCGCCCCAAGAAAACTTATCTCAATTCTTAATTTAATATGATTTCCCCATTTACCTCTGATATTATTTTATTTCTTTGGGGGAACTTTTTCAGATGGCACGAATATCTATGTAGTGCTACAGCGTATTGAATTTTATCCTTCAGTATAAGAAGTACATATAGATATTTCTGTATTTTTAAAAATAATGGAGATAGTCTAAACAACTCAATAGATATGTAATAAGATCCCTTCTTTGGGGCGCCTGGGTGGCACAGCGGTTAAGCATCTGCCTTCAGCTCAGGGTGTGATCCCGGTGTTATGGGATCGAGCCCCACATCAGGCTCCTCCGCTATGAGCTTGCTTCTTCCTCTCCCACTCCCCCTGCTTGTGTTCCCTCTCTCGCTGGCTGTCTCTATCTCTGTCAAATAAATAAATAAAATCTTTAAAAAAAAAAAAAGATCCCTTCTTTAAGCCATTTAAAGTGAATTGTAAGAACTGAGTTCCTCACTTTACAGAGAGTCACAGTCTAAACATTCAACCTCTGCAGTTTTTTCTAAAGATCATGAGTTTCTAAACAGTCAACTCCATCCTTGAAGGTCTACAAATTACATTAGGTAATAAACAGATAGCAAAATACATTAAAGGGAACCAAAATATTTATATTATTCTTAGCTTTCAACCACATCTGTTATTGTCATCTCAAGTCACAGATCAACAGTAACAAATTTATCTGCTACATACTTTCACAATATGCTAGGAAAGGCTAAAGAGTCACTCATGGAAATTGTAAGCTAAGCAGACATTAGGGTAAAAACATCCCCTCTAATAAGATTATACACATATGAGGTTAAATAAAACACAGGGTAATGTTATCCATGTAGGCACATCTCTATTATTATGCTACTCATACTGTCCATTACTGAACTCCCCACATGCATTGTAATTGTCTGGTAGTGTGACTGCGTTCTCACTAGCATGTGACCTCTTTGAAGCAGAGCTTGTGTCTCAATTACCTCAGTATCCCTGGTAGTACAAAGTGCTTGATACATTCAACTCTATCGTAAGCATGCTTTGTTGTTGTTGTTTTTTACAGATTTTTATTTATTTATTCGGCAGAGATAGAGACAGCCAGCGAGAGAGGGAACACAAGCAGGGGGAGTGGCAGAGGAAGAAGCAGGCTCCCAGCAGAGGAGCCTGATGTGGGGCTCGATCCCACAATGCCGGGATCACGCCCTGAGCCAAAGGCAGACGCTTAACGACTGAGCCACCCAGGTGCCCCTGTTGTTGTTTTTAATTAATTTATTTGAGAGAGTGAGAGAGAGACAGAGAGTGAGGCAGAGGGGCAGAGGGAGAGGAAGAGAGAATTCAAGCCTACTCTGCACTGAGCGTGAGCTCCATGTAAGACTCCACGACCCTGAGATCATGACCTGAGCGGAAACCAAGAGCCTGACGCTTAACCAACTGCGCCACTCGGGTGCCCTAAGTATGCTCTGTTCTAACAGGTAAATGAAAGCATGGATTGTTAAAAAAACACTTATAAGGTCATGGTATTAAAGATGTTATTTGGGGACGTGCAGAAGTATAGAGTTAGATTCTTATATATACCTGCTGTCAGTGGCTTTACACAAGCTATAATCATTAACTAGAGTTTAGGTACGTGTTTCCCTGAGTGTGTGGACCATTTGTGTCAGATTTGCTTTCAGGAAGCTTGTGAGAATGTATTTACTTTCCCTGTCACACCCAGATCAGATTCAGTAAGTCTAGGGAAAGAGGGCAGCTTATTCGTACAAACTGATTTAAAAAATTAGTTCCCCAGGTAACTCTCATGCACCTAAAGTATGAGAAGCATTGACCACTCTGCTCAGTACAAATAGGGAACATGAATTTAACTGATATTTCGAGCTATTCTTTTACTCACCCACTTTTAATTCCGTTTCTAGCCCCTTCCTGCTCTAAAACAGAACGGAGCAAAGCACTCACGCCATCAGCACGCATACCACAAGGCTCTGGAAACTTTATGCTTCAGGCAGCATTCACAGTGGGGGCGGTTGGCAACAGTCCCCATTCCTAGAGACTCACAGAAATCCTTAGCCTAAGGTACTGAACTGGGTCTGGAAGAAGCAATTAGGCGTGGGAACAGAGAAGTTTTCTGCATAAGCGCTTAAATTCACCAGAGATCCTTAAGAAGGAGAGCTACACAAACCAGCTCCTTGCCTTCAGGAGGTTTATAATCAAAGTCAGGACAGGCTGGAAGTGAAGACTGCAGGGTAATCATTCAAATTAAATTCTCAGAGCCAGAGAGCACTGAATGCACCAATCAGTACTCTTGAATGCAAATTCAAATTATTCCTTACATAGGCTTACTGATAAGGACTAACAATGCAAAATAATTCTGGAGGAAATCGTGCTAATTCGATTTCAGCTTTCATTAACTTAATCCCTGAGCAACGTTTTAGCGTATAAAGATTTTCTTAACAGTTATATTATCAAGAAGCTTGTCACAGAGTTCAGTAATAGCCAATATTCTTCTCTAGAATATGATTGCTTAGGACCCTTAAGACTGACGTCATTATAAGAAAAACAAGTTCCCAACTTTAAAGTTGGAAACCAAATCAAGTCTCCAAAAAGCGTACATTAGTTTTCATCTGTTGGACACTTCAAGAATGTGGCCCTTTCCACTGGGTTAATATAGAGAAATTTCATATCTGTCCATTAACCACTGTCTGTTCCCTTGGGTTATTAATTTTTTAAAAAGGATTCCTGGGATACCCCGTCAAGTTCCCGTCGCAGTGCTCCTAACATTACAGTGAAAGAAAAACCACCACACTGGTCTCTGTCAGTATCCATCTGCAGGAAACACCCTGCAAATAAACACTCAATTTTTGTTACCCTCATTTTCATTGTTGAAACATGAACATTCAGTAAAATATTGGTGGCATGGTTTTTAAAATTGAAATTCAGTGTTGTCTAAATTTTTTTCAGTCGTGTAAACTGTAATTACTACTTGATTTTTAAGATCATTTTCACTAATAAAACCCTTTATAGTTTTCTTAAAGGAAGCATTTATATGGAATCAAATGGCACTGCATGTAAAGCGGTTAAAATTGAAGTATAATAACATAATTGGGAAAAGTCATTTTAAAAATCATAAAACGTGACCTTGGGCCACTCTGAGATTTCCTCTGTGCCTCAGTTTTCCTATTGTGAAACTGGAGGACTAGACTCCAGTCCTCACAGAGGTGACTTCTAGCTTGACCACTCCAGGAAACATTATTCACTTACTCATTCACCAGCAGTGTTTTTTTTTTGTTTCTGTTTTTGTTTTTAAACAAGCCCCTTTGTTTAAATTTACCTTTCTCTGCTTGGGTATAAGTCCTCCACCCCGCCCGCCCTCCGCAGTCCACACTACAATCATTAACGAACAAAACAGAACCGTGTGCTCAGTCATTCTTACATAGCAGTTTTTTAAAAGGTGTCATTTGCATAATAAATCTATCTAGAATTGTTTATGGGGAAATTCAGACCTTCACATTCATGTCTATATATTGTAATGTACCTACTGACAGAAAATCCTTGCTTAGATCTGGACTCCAGAAGGGAGGGACTCTAACCTGCCTTTTTAAAAGGTCTCTAGCCTATCAGCATCCTATCAAACGAGCGGAGAGCTTGCCACAGCTTCACAGCACTGCTAAGAAGCGGGTTCAGTTTTTTTGTAAGCCTGTTCTATACATTCTTTAGTTTCTGTTTTCCTTCAGATGTCAGAGATATCCTCTTACATGTATTTTCGTTCAAGGAAGGAGATAACTGAACACAACATCATCAAGTGAGCAGCACAAGAAATCGGACCTAAATGTCAGTACAAGCGGCAGCATGATACTCCGAGCCTCTGGTCTTGGGGAAGGACATCACGGACGGCGGGCTCCACACGTTTGCAGCACACGACTACAGACGCCAAGTGCTGGCAAAGTTACGTGCCTTCATACTACTCGGAAAATACAGAAGAGAATAAAACAAAACAAACAGGAAAGAATACTACCTTTGCAGAGGCATGATTTCACAGGCCATCCTTGCAGATAAACTTGCCAGGGACCCTCCCAACTGCCCCTTCCACGCCAACTGGGTGGTCTGTCCAGGAAACGTCTCCTCTCGGTGGCTGAGCGGGGCTCGGGGCGCGAGGCTGCACCTCACAGCTGGAGCGGCGGCTTGCGCTGCACTCAGCCCGACTACTGCCGCTCCCAGCCGCCAAACTTCTTCAAGCAATGCTCTTTTATCGGCTGCCTCTCTCCATTTACACTGCAGTCCACTTTGACCTTTTGTTCCAGGGAAGCAGCTGAAAGACCCAGCCAATCAGCGGGGCAGCTGCGGTAGTGCTTAAAGGAGCGGCTGCTTTCGCTCCTGCCGCCGCGGCTGCTCCTCCTGCTTCTCAGTGGGCTTGCCTAATTCTGGTAACTCGAAACTTTCCTCTCAGCGAATCCACAGACAAGCTTGTCAGTCCGGGGAGAGCGACCAATAACTGCGGCAAGAGCGAGGAGCCCCTGACTTCTCCATGTTGCAGAGACTGCCAAGGAGGAAATCTATTTGTCAAGGAAAGACGCTGCCTAGGAAACTAAAGGTTTCTGTGACAGAAGGCAAGAGCGAAGCTCCATCCCCTCTCTTCCTTAAAAAAAAAAAAAAATCCAAACAAACCACTGGCATTGGAAGCCACCATACTTTTCTAGAGGGAAGGCATGCTCCTAGACCCTTGCCCTACCCACATTTATTTCCTGCCGCTGTTTGTTTACACGGCAGTGGTTACTAGTCACTGGTGACATCACCCAAGGCACGTAGCTCACACTTCGGGGAGAATCCATGTCCGAAGATTGTCTAGCTTCTCAAGGGATCAAAGCGTTTACTCCCATGGAAGTTATTTCAACTTATTATCGCTGCATTTTATCTTTACAAAAATTGAATGTGTTTATTTGCATAATCATTTCCCTCTAAGAACATCAACAGCATGTTTTGGTTGGTTGCTTATTTATGTATTTATCTAGTGAACTATTTACCTATCTGGCTATTTATTTTTTACAAGTAACACCAAATCAATTTTTCCATAAGGTCTGCTAAGTGCCTGTTAATTAGCTGACCCTCCCTTGCAGTTTCTGCTTCAGTGTAGAATACTAAAGTGTTATTCTGAGGATCAGAATTGCTAATCCATAGCTTTCATACATCGCAAGAATATAAGTACATTTTAAAAAGATTTCTTTCACATCATGAGGGCTGCAAGGAATTATAAGAAAGCCCAGAGCATCACTTTTCATAGAAGAAAGGGCAGAGGGCCAGAGTCCATGGTGTTGAGAAACAGTGGGGGCTTAACAGTCCTAAAGGTAGCCTCCTCCCCTGTAGCTTTCCCAGTTTTTTTTTCACAGACCACTCGTAATTCTGAATTTAGGACACAAAGTCCTCGTGTGTGTGTCCTTTTCTTTATTATACCTGCTAATAAAAACATTTCACTGTCTGATGAAATCCTTTACCATATTTATGAAAATGGATTAGTCATCCTGAAACCTGTGTTCAGATATTAAAATAGAATATTAGTAACTAAAATCAGCTTTTTAAAACAGACGTTGACTTAAGTCCAAAACTTATTTTAATTGAAATTAATATGTTCTTTTTTTGATATTAGATTTGGAAATTCTAATTTGATTCTACAAGTTAGTTCTGTATATTTGCTGAAGTTTATTTTTCAGAATGCCTTTAACATCTTGCTGAACACTTCAAGAAACTGCTTGAGATAGAAAATCACAATCCTATGTCATAACATCTACTTCATTGATGAGTATACTAGGTACTAGAAAATCGAGTAATTTGTTCGAATTTACATAGGAAGTCAGTGGCAGAACAGAAACTGGATTCAGAGTTTGTCAGGTCCGCTCCAGAATTCTGCCACATCACAGTGCTTACTCTATTCTGTGTATGAGTATACTTATATGTATATAAGTATTTAAATATTTTGTCAGATACAGATAGGTTTGGAAATACAGTTGGCCCTTGAACAACACAGATTTTTTTTTCCGATATAGTACAGTGCTGTAAGTGTATTTTTTCTTCCTACTGATTTTACTAACATTTTCTTTTCTCTAGCTCACTTTATTGTAAGAATACAGTGTATAATACATCTAACATACAAAATACGTTAGTTGACTATTCGTGTTATCGGTAAGGCTTCCAGTCCACAGTATGCCATTAGTAGTTAAGTTTTGGGGGAGTCAAAAGTTGTACATGGTTTTTTGACTGCATAGGGGTTGGTGTCCCTAACCCTCGTTGTTTAAGGGCCAACCGTAAAGTTCAAATGACAGAAGTGCTGTTTTGTCTTCTCTGAATTTTATGAACACACCAATGCTAGATGGCTAAAATGAGTTCAACAATAAAGGACCCAGCATCATAAAAATATGCTAAATTAAACTACAATTTACATTCGACATATACTAAAGGTGAAATATTGATGAATAGGGGCATTCAAATTTTAACATCTGATTCCACTTATGTTTCCTGATAAATTAAGTCTACCTATCAGCACTCCTCTAATGTGCCATATTACTAGTAAGATGTCAATGGTTATTTTTAAAAATTACCAAATGCTCTAACTCAGTAATCACATGCCTTCCCAAGTTTCATCATTTATTTATAACAATTCCTCCTCTTTGGGACTCTCCGTTTCTTTTCTGGGTGTTACCTGATGATCATTTAGGAGTTAGTACCGGGACTACAGCTCTTTCTCTCTACCACGCCCACCGCCAAGGACTCTTCGGATCACTTCTCTCCTTTGCTACTTCTGTTGCTAGCACCTCCGGTCAGTTCCTCAGTCAGCCAGCAGGAGCACCATTCCCTGAACTCTGCTGGTTCTAACGCCTCAAACACCGATATCCTGACTGCATTTGCTCCGCACTTAGCTCCTTCCCAGGCATCACCTAATCCCCATGCTTCTGCCTCCCCCATTCCTCCTCCACTTCCTTAGCCCTCTCTTTAGTAACAACTGTTCTTCTGCCTGCAGAGGATAACCTGCACCCAAACCAACTGGCATGCAGCTTAAAAAAAGGCACATTCCTGGCTCTCCTCAGCATTTAGTTATTTCTAAAACGGGTTCACTAGCTTCCTCCTCGTCTTCACCCTTTCTAAATCCTGCCAGCTGGGTTCTCTACTGCCAGACTGCTAAACATTGCAAAAGAAAGTCACAGAACCCTGGCAACGAGTGGTACTAAAAATTCATACTAATAACCTCGTCATGAACCTTGATACCATGGGGCAACCTTTTTAGTTATCTTTAAATGATTTTCCCCTGCATTCCCATAGAAACTGCTGCAGATCTTCAGTGCCACAAATCTGAACCTCTCTCAGTCACTAATCACCTCGCCTCCAAAATTTATTGAGAAAGCCAAGATCATCAAATATGAGTGAGTGAGTGAGTGAGTGCCTTTGGTCTTCTTCATAACACTTAAGGGTTTAAGTGCACCCCTGCTCCCCATATATACGCATCACACAGACATCTTGCCTTCTTCTATTTGACTTCTTTCTAGTCTAGGAGGAAAGGTTTCACTCACAGGACTCCAATTTCTTGTCTACTTTTTAGATCTCATCATTTCCTCCTTTCTCTGAAGAAGCCTCATCTCTCCTAGATCTTAAATCTGCCCCCCTTCCCATAGGCACCCAAGTAAGTGTCCCCCAGCCTTAAAAAGTTTTCCTTAGTGGACCTGCCCCCTGGTGCAGCAGTACTGTTTCCCCCTCCTTCCCACTGACAGACTTCCCCAAAGCCTTGGCCATTCCCACTTCCGCATAAATTACTAACTCCCGCCCCATGCCAACTGAGTTGAGACTTCATCACTTTTCTTAAAATGCTTTAAGGCCACCAGTGCTGTTTTGACTATGAAATCTCAATGCCTTTTCTTGGAGTCCTTTTTACTCTTTTTTTTTTTTTTTTTTTTAAGATTTTACTTATTTATTTGAAAGAGAGAGAGAGCGGGCGAAGGCTAGCATAAGCAGGGTGAAGGGCAGAGAGAGAAGCAGGCAGAGGCAGAAGCAGGCTCCCCGCTGAGCAGGGAGCCCAATGTGACACTTGACCCCGGGACTCTGGGATCATGACCTGAGTCAAAGGCAGACACTTAACCGACTAAACCACCCAGGAGCCCCCCTTTCTTCTCTTACCCTTTCAGAAACACCCAGCTATGGTTTTCTGAGTCTTTGGCTGCCTGTAATCTTGCCTGGGAATTCCCCAAATGTCCCTGATGACTCCATCCTTTTATTTCATTTGTCTTTCCTCCTCTCTTACCAACCCTCCCTGCCTTGCCTTCTAGCCCAGCACCATTCAGTACAGACATTTTATTAGAGCTTAATAAATTGTGCTCTGGAATTAGGCTCCAGGGGAGCGTAGCCTGACTCTACGGCAGACGAGCAGTGTAAACTTGGGTGGGCTGTATATAAAGCTCTGAAGTTCCTCTGAGGAATAAATGAGATCATGCTTGAAAAACAGAAAGAATAGTGCCTGGCAAATAGTAAGTGCTAAATCATTATTAGTATTATTATCCTAATCAACACTTTCAAAGCCTCATATTATCTGATCCCCACATTTCTCCTCCTCCTGGCCCCTTTTGTTAATGATATTGTTATTCTCTTTCTGAATCAGATTCAAAGCGTGAGTCACCTTTCCTTCTCCTCCCTCGCCTCCCCTTAAGCAAAGCTATCGACTGTCCTGTCTCCTTAATCAGCTGGCCTTGGTCATCTGCAGTAGGACGATGATCCTTCGGCCTCCATTCAACCTATCTCCAACCCACACATTTCACCATCAGAGTGGGTTTCCTACAGTGACTGTCATCTGCTCGCTCATTACTCACCCTTCTGCTCAAAACCTTCATTAGCTCCCACCACCTCTTCAATAAACCCCGATTCATTAATATGATGGTTAAGACTCTCCACCAATTAACCCCAATTGACTCCTCCAGCTCAGCTGCATATATTTCCTAAAGAAATCACTCCAGACAAACCTGGACACTATTTCTGAATCTGCTCTAAACTTTTCTACCCCAAACATTTGTTCGTACTGTTTCCTCTGTCTGGACTATTTTCCCATTCCACTTTCTCCTGGCAAAACTCTCTGTCAGCCAGGCTTAGGACATTTAGAAGAAATCTCTTTCCCCTTTTAAGTCCTATAGCCCTTTGCATCTCTAATGATATTTATCTTTTCTCTCCCCCCCCCACAGTTTTATTATTATTTGAATCTATATGTTACTTCCCTATTGTAATATAAGGTCTCCAGGATAAGAACTCCATCTTTCCTGTAGCAATTACACAGAACAGACACTCAGGAAGTGTTGAATGAATTCATTGATAAGTCAAACATTCTTCCAGAAACAGAAGCATAGCTCTTTTGATTAGATTTTAATTTATCAAGCAACATTTTCATCCACTTTTTAACATATCCCATTGTAGGCCTACACTTAAGATAAAGTAGATGCTTCATGTAGGTTCAGATAATAATAACCAGTAACTGATGAAAGAAATAAATCACTGAATTTGCACATTGATGTACAATTAGAGACATACCAAGTAAGACTGTAAGATTCTATCCAAAACTTTTGAAAGCTTTTAAGCATTTTACATTATCCAATTTCTCCTGGATTGTCTATTTCCTTTTCTACACTTCAGCACGCTTGCAGACTTCTAATTTTCTTACATAATTTCTTCAGCAGATTCCAAGTGTTTGGTAATATGTGTGTTTGCCCTTGTGTCATTAAGAGCAGCCACTGCTCCAAAAATGATGTGGTTTCATTTGTTTCAATTTCAACATCAATTTGAAGCAATCAGAGAACCAACAACATTTCTTGGCCACATTAGTTTGCTTTCATATATTGTTTTAAAATCAGACTGATTTATTTCCTAAGACAAAAGGACATATTAAGACAATTTCTTTCTTACAAGTTTGGTAACAAGGTGCTTCTTAGACAAAGTTTCTTCCTCATATTTTTATCAATCTTTGTAAAATGCAGTAACGAGCAACGGCTTTCACAAGACAGGCACACACAGGACTCATAAATGGTGATGACTAAATCTGATAGGAGTTTTTCATAATCACGAAGCCAGTATTTTTAGGGTACACATAGTTTTGATACTCTGATACTGCTGCACGGGATCCGGATTAAATTTGCTCTCTGGCAATCTGTGTTAGAACACTAGTGAATTTCAGGGCTCATCAGAGAATGTCATCCTCCCAACAAGAACAAATGTCAAAAAAAAAAAAAAAATGGGGGTGGGGAGGAACTACAGAGGTGGTATACATGTAAGGCAACTATCATTTCTTACGAATCTATGCTGTGCTCATTTTAGCAGATGCGGAAAGGAAGAAGTTAATTAACTTGAACACTCAGCTAAGAGTTGGCTGACATGAAGCCAGCATCTGAACACCATAGCATTTCCACTCTATAATAGCTCTTAAAGATAATAAAGTATTATAATATTACCTGTTGATATTACATATTATCAATAAGCTACAGGAAACAAAGAATCCTTTCTTTTCTTTTGGTCTGAGGCTTATATTTAGAGAAGTGTCTGTGTGTGTGTATTATAATATCTTATAATGCTGTTTGAACCAAAGACATACATGGGACCAGAACAAACGTCTTGTGCTATTATAGAGTCAACATTGTGCGAGTGCGTGTGTGTATGTGTAGTGGCAGCAGCCAGTTGTAGCTGCAACGGGGGAAGGAAGTGGTTGGGGTGGGCTGTTGAGGGAAAGAGGAAGATAGAAAAAAGATGGAAAAATGAAGCTGTAAGTGGCATTCTTAAGTGTATTCCTCTTACTGAGAAATTAATATAGGGAAATGACAGATGGGCTGTCAGTTGTTTTTATACTAAAAAACTAGTGTTTAAGAATAATTATTAAAACCTTATAAAAGATTTATTTTTAGAAATCAAAACAGTGATACTCAGAATAGGCTCAAACTAAGTGAAACAGAATTTCTAGTTAGGTAAACTATTTCCTTTGTTAACAGAAATCAACCTGCTTGCATTGCTTAAGGCCAAAATAAAAAAAAGAAAAAGAAAACTGACATAATTTTTTTCTCATTTATTAGACTTATCTATAGTAGAAAACTGCTGAAAAAAATCCTGTGGGGATAGAAATTGTATACGTGGTTTTCCAAAGACACCTCTTTTATTCTAATGGTGGATCTTACTTTTAATACTGTGTGCTGGCTTCCTTCACCAAAATATATCTGACCAGCTTTGCTGGACCTCAGATGGCTCACAGGGTTCATTTATTCAGGTGCTAAAAATCCTTCAGAGTGGCAGGGAGGTAATGGCAAGGAGAACACAGCTTCAACCATGAGGCAGGGTTTCCAGGCCTCGACACCTGGAGATACACTACACTCACGCTGCCCTTCTTCACCTCCCTGGCAGCTTTGATTTTACTAAGTGGTTCCAACATTCCTAATATAGAAAATACGATTTAGAACATTCAGCAGGAAGACTGAGTAATGATTTGAAATCAAAAGACAAGTGTTTATATTTCATGGTACATGAATACACAGTTCTATAGAAATGCATACAGAAGGTTTCTCTATTTTTTCCTTAAAAATAGTAAATTTCTTGTAACAAAACTCAGGGACTGAATTTCTCCATAAAAAGTGGCTAAAAATAAATTCTTTGAGACAACTTACATAATTGTTCCCCAACTTTCTGGGACAGAGAAAAATCCACATTTTTGCCAGATGGAATCGCAGTTAGTGATCACTGCCAATAAATAAGTGCTCGAGCACATTTTCCTGGAATGGGACTCCGCGGGCATGACTTGCTCCAAATGCCCCTTGGGAGTCCAGATAATAGTGTTTCTGTTCTTATAAAACAAGTCGTGTCCCACACAACAGCTGCGACCACACCTGAGATCAGCCGCCTTAAATTGTCCCAGTGAACTTTCACCCTGTTAAATGATATTTCCTGGCAGAGGAGAAGCAGGTTTCAGCCGAGCTTCCTCAGAGAAATGTCAAAGTTGGTCAGGGTGATATGGTAACCGACGGTCGAATTCTGTGTCCACACATCATAAAATAAACCTCATCCTTCCGAGACTTGAAACACTGAGCACCACACCAAATCTCTCAAGGTCAATACACTGGCTGGTCGTATTTATTTACTTCAACACAAAGCACTGTGCTTTGCTTTGAAGCAACCAAATAAATAAATAAGTGAAAATATATTTAAAAACAAAGTAAGAGGAAGTAGCGATTATTTGTGTTGCCAAGAATAGGTCACATAAAAAAAAAAAAAGATCACACTCATGGTGCCTTAAAGTGTCAACATCCCTCCTGCACTTTAAATGATCTGATTTTTTAAAAAGTGCTTTTAAATTCAATGTCTCAGAGAATTGGACCCATTGCTTTGTGTATGCGTCATATCTTCTCTATCTAGTGCTGTTCATGTATAGAGCATTATTAGAATTCACAATGAAACCAAAAGCACTTTTCCTCATTGAATTCTAGTGAGGAGATACATAAATTGAAAAAAGAAATTTCAAATAAATTACGAAATAAACTGGAGGTATAAGTAAATTACTAAATAAAGCTAATAAAACCAGTGATGCCCTCCATAGCCAGTGCAATTGATTCACTATTTAAGGATATAAAGAAAATGCCTTGAAAAATAAATTATAATTCCACAATGACTTTCTAAAATATTACTTCAGGAAGACAACTCGAAAACTTAAATCAGTCCAATTTTAAAAGTCTAGAAACAGCCTAGTAAGATACTTTTGAACAAATATGAGTACTTCTGGAAATAATATAATCCTAGATTTTAAATAACTCCATAAAAAACAGATGAATAGTATAGATTTGGCCAAACCAAGTAATAACTGAAGGGATTCTTTATCACTAAGTGTAAATGAGATAATATTATCTCTTCCTTTTCTGTCCATTAGACCATGACCAATGCCTGTTCTTTTTCATGCTCCCCATCCCTCCCATTTAATTTTTTATTACTTAACCTCTGAGTTATAGGTTTTTCTTAAGAAGTTTTGCTGAGTTTAGTCTTTTCTACCCTAAATCCAGATTGTACAGATTTGATATTCCCAAAACACCACTTTAAAAATGTCAGAAAGCTCTGAAAGTTTTTCACAGCTTACAAAGTAAAATCCAAATTACATACACACAGGGCCCTTCTACCCTACTCCTCTGTTTTCATACACATTACATTTCTCTCCTTCACTGGAACTGGGGGTCCAGGCAAACTGAACATTCCTGGCCTACTGTCCTGTCTGCTTTCCTGCAGTTTCTATTTCAGGCATTTCTCCTAGCTTGGAATCCCCTCCTGGCCACATACCCACTGAACCAAAGCTCAGCCTGCTTCGGGTTTCTTATATGCTACCACTTCTGATTCCTCCATCCCGGGGATTTTATCCTGAATGAGTAAAGCCATAATTGCCAAGTCCAAAAGAGGTTGTCACTCATCACAATTTCTCTAAAAAAATTTTTTTAATAGATTTTATTTATTTATTGACAGAGAGAGAGACAGCCAGCAAGAGAGGGAACACAAGCAGGGGAAGTGGGAGAGGAAGAAGCAGGCTCCCAGCAGAGCAGGGAGCCCGATGCGGGGCTCGATCGCAGAAACCTGGGACGCCCTGAGCCTAAGGCAGACGCTTAACGACTGAGCCACCCAGGCGCCCCAATTTCTCTAAAATCTGACAATTACTACTTCCTCCTTGAAGCATTTGTCATCCTTGATTTAAAAAACAAAAACATTTTTCTTATTACAAATTATATAGTTTATGTTCACATAACAAATTTACAAAATGCAGACAAGAAAGTAAAAGTCACACATAATCCATCACTTACCTAACCAGTGTTCAATGTGATTGTATATATTCCACTTTTTCCTATTTATATATAATACACAACATATACAATTATATATAAAGATGGGACATTGTGAAGGTACTTAGTGTCACTAAACCGTATACTTAAAATGGCCAAAATGGTAAATTTTATGTACATTTTACCACAGTATAAAATATTGGATAATGTACTATGTACTACTTAATAACACATTTTATATAATAACCAGTTATATATTTCTATGATATTTCTAGTCCTCAAAAAAATTTTCTATGCTTGTCTTATCAGATTTTTTTTATCCATGATGATGATACTTTTAATTATTTGGCTCAAGGAGTGACTGCCAGATTTCTCCACTGTAAAAGGAGAAACATTACCTGTGAGATGATCATTTGAGACTGTGAAAGTTTAGACTCCAGATGTATTGTGAGCATCTACTTTGAAGGCAGAGACAATAGGAATCGTTGATGGACTGGTTGAGAAAGAGTAGAGAAAACTCAGATTTTTGGCTTGAGTAACTGGGTGAATAGTGGCACAATTTATTCAGATGTGGAAAAACTTGGGTAGAAATGGGACTGCCTTTTCTTAGACAGAAGTGTGAATTGGGAGGTGTGTTTTATACAGACTGAGTGTGAGATATTTATCAAATATCTGAGTGGACATACCAGGAAGCCAATAGGCAGGACAAGCCTCATGGGCACATGAAATGCACAGTCTCCCAGGGACCCATGCTGGGCTTAAGGCTCTGGTGTTGCTGTCTTGAAATTTTTAATAATTTTTAACAAGGGACTCTGCTTTTTCACTTTGGGGGGGCACCCCCAAATTTAGTAGGTGGTAGCACCAATTGGATATATCAATTGGGAGTATGATGGAGAGGTTGGAGGAAAACCAACCTCTGGAAGGTCTGGAAACAGTCTGGAAAAGAAGACAGATTTTGCAAATCAGACTAAAAAAGGGTATCCAATAAGACTAGAGGGAAAAGAGGTGAGTGTAGTATTGCAGAAGCAATGTGAAGAAAGTTCTTCACAAGGGAGTAACTTGTTGGGTCAAATGCAGCTGAGCTAGAGTAAGGTGAGAACAGTAGACTGATCTTTGGATGTGGCAAGATGGAAATTGTTGGTGTCCTTAATAGGAACAATTTCAGTGTTGTGTGGGTTAAAGAACAGGAGGAATGGATATGAAGACTGCAAGTATGTATACTCCTTTATCGCAGATTTGCTCTAAAGGAGAAGAAAGATACTGTTTCTGGGGAAGGATTAAAAAAGTGTTGAGAGCTATGTTTCTATCTAATGGGAAAAACCTAGAAGAAAGACTCTGATGTCATAGAGGAGGGAGGTGATTATTGGAACACAGTGTTTGGGTCAATGAAAGGGAATGGGATTCAGAGTACAAGCACAAGGGTTGACCCCAGAGAGGTGAAAATTTTTTCATCCATTGTAATAGGAGGGAAGGCATAGTGTAAGGGTACAGGTATGAATACCTTTGTAGATTTGGGAGGTAGGTGGGTAACATCAGTCTTTTGTGATTGTTGTGTGAAATAAGATAAAACCTTTGGGTTGTGCTATAATATTTTATAGATCTAAGCCGTGTCCATTTCTCTTTTGAACTGAGGTTCATGTTTTCAGAAAACAAAGGCAGTGGTGAAAGAAAAGAAGAGCTAGGATGCTAACTTAATTTTATTTTTGTTTTGCTAAAATCAGGTTCAGATTTTTGATAAGAGGACCAAAAAGACAAACCATGGGAAAAGAATAGTCTTTTTAGCAAATGGTGCTGGGACAACTGGATATCCACAAAAGATATGCAAAAGAATGGAGCTGGACCAATGCCTCACACCACATATAAAAATTAACTCAAAATGTACCCTATACCTAATTGTAAGAGCAAAACTATAAAACTCTTACAAGAAAACATAAACATAAATTTTCATGACTTTGAATTAAGAAATGGTTTCTTAGATAAGCCATCAAAATCATAAACAGTTAAAGAAAAAATAGATTAATTCAACTTGATCAAAATTAAAAGCTTCTGTACTTCAGGGAGCATTATCAAAAAAGTGAAAAGACAACCCTCAGCCTATGAGAAAATATCTGAAAAATTATATATTTGATAACAGATAGTATCCAGAATATATAACTGTTCCAACTAGTAAAAAGACAACCCAATTTAAAAATGGGCAAAGTATTTGACTTGCCATTTCTCCAAAGAAGATATACAAATGGCTAATAAAACACATGAAAAGATCGTCATCATTAGCTCTTAGGGAAATGCAAACCAAAACCACAATAAGACACCATTCCACACTCAGCAGAATGGTTGTAATAAAATAAACACTAACAAGTGTTGACAAAGATGTAGAGAAACTGGAAATATCACACATTGTCAGTGGGAATGCAAAATGAAGCAGCCACCTTGAGGAATAGTTTATGGGTTCCTGAAAAAGTTAAACATAGGTTACTATATGAACCACCAACTCCACCCCAGGCATATACACAAGAGAACTGAAACATGTGTTCATAGAAACACATGCACCCTAATGTTCATACTAGCATTCACAATAGCCCCAAAGTCCATGCAACCCAAATGTCCCTCAACTGACGAATAAGCAAAATGTGGGGTCTACATACAACAGAATTTTATTCAGCCTCAAAAAGTCATGAAATACTGACACATTATAATATGGATGAACCTTCAAAGCATGTCCTAAGTGAAAGGAGAGGCAGGAGGATGCGTATTGTATGACTGCATTTATATGCAATGGCAAGAGCCAGAGCTTCATAGAGATGAAATGTCACTGACCACTGACAAAGAAGAACAAGGGGACTCCAGACAAAATGGAACAATGTTAGCAAAGATGCAGAGGTGTATGGCATCTTTGAAATAACGTGCTTGCAATACAGCCTGAGCGTAGGATAAAGAACCGTGGTAGAGTAAAGTAAGTAGATAGAGCCAGATTTTTAAAGAACTTGAATACCTTGAACTTTATTCAATGAGAAGTCCTCTTGGCTTTTATAGCACCTCTCTCATGCCACTTCCAAACCTCTTGCATTATTTATTTTTGTTAACTACATACAAATTTGTCTCACTTAATAGACTGGGCGGCCCCTAAAGATTAGAGAGCATGTCTTAGTTCTCCTTGGCTTTGCAGGGCCCAGTGCAAAATGTGCCCACTAGGAGTTTGTTGACTTTGAATTACTAAAATAAATTCAGTTAAGGCCACAGCAGTCCACATATACTTTGGTGATTTATAGGCTACCAAAAATTATCTGCATATATGACAATAAATTTCCTCACTGTTACCTACCTTCTCTTTCATCAACCAGTCATACTATTAACAAACTATATTTTGGCTAGTTGAACATAATAAAAAATAAATAAACAAAACAAACAAACAAAAAGAAAGCTTACCAGGAACACAATTAACATATTTTGTATGTTTTATGTATTGTATACTGTATTCTTACAATAAAGTAAGCTAAAGAAAATGTTAAGAAAAGCATAAGAGAAATTTTTTAAAAAACTTTGGAAAAAAAACCTTTTTTTAAAAAATATTTTATTTATTTATTTGACAGAGATAGAGACAGCCAGTGAGAGAGGGAACACAAGCAGAGGGAGTGGGAGAGGAAGAAGCAGGCTCCCAGCAGAGGAGCCTGATGTGGGGCTCGATCCCATAATGCCGGGATCACACCCTAAGCCGAAGGCAGACGCTTAACGACTGAGCCACCCAGGAACCCTGGAAAAAAAAAACTTTTTAAATTGAAGTTTGGATCACAGTGAAATGTCAAAATTTGAATAGTCAGAGCAATTGTACTGAGTGGCAGATTTTGGTAAATGGGTAGAAAACTATTTGTTCTTTAATAATCAAAATACTTAGAGGGGCGCCTGGGTGGCACAGTGGTTAAGCGTCTGCCTTCGGCTCAGGGCGTGATCCCGGCGTTATGGGATCGAGCCCCACATCAGGCTCCTCTGCTATGAGCCTGCTTCTTCCTCTCCCACTCCCTCTGCTTGTGTTCCCTCTCTCACTGGCTGTCTCTATCTCTGTCGAATAAATAAATAAAATCTTTAAAAAAAATCAAAATACTTAGAGAAATATCAGAGACTTTCATTTTAAACCACAAGAATAAAAGGAGATTGGAGTTAAACACTGGAAAATATTTTTAATAGTCAGCTTACATGAAATAGTTCATCTGAGAAGACCTTGGAATATTTATTGTGGGAGCCAGCAGTGGTTAAGAACAGATTAGAAAACTATCTGTAGAGATAGAATTAGGTATTTTTTTCTAACCCGCTCTGGGACCTTGGGGCCTTTTACAAACCTACTTTTCTAGAAACCTTTGATAGGAAGGCCAGAGAGTGGCAACGCTCAGTCGGGGAAGTGTGTGGGGAGGCTTACCACTGTGCTTTTCACAAGGCGGCGTCAAACTCTCCTTGTCTCACATGCGAGCTACTGCAGTAAAAGCCTGCAAGGTCGGCAACATAGTTAAAATGTTTGGTAGTTTTTCAAACAGGATGATTAGGAATCTTGTAGCTAAGAATCCTAATTTCATTTTGATGTTCACTAGTCCGTTGAAGATTCTGAAACGTGGCTCCAAGCGTCAGAGCTTGAGACACTATAAGGAACACACATGTTCAGGAAATCACTGGAGTGCCCTTATGAAGTACAAACGGGGTGGTTATGACTGCTCTCTGTGGCTGGCTGGACTTTAGGAATGAAGACAGTCATATTCAATCTCAGGACTTAATAGATGAGGATACTTGAAGGACGATGGGTATGGTTAACATTGTTGAACATCGATTCATTATTAATATCACAAAGTCTCAATGTCATGAAGCGTACTACTGTTATATGAGACTAAAATACGAAGTGCTGTTTGGCAAACATCACGGGGCACACACTTTCTGCCACTGGGCAGAGAGCTGCAGGGACTGGTTACGAGCCTCATAAAACAATGGATTTCTCCTGTATAAATAAGCAACATGTTACTAATATAGGGGCAATATCGGGGTCAGGGCCCCGGTGGGGAGATGGCCCAGAGATTAAGTGGGGAAGATAAGAGAGCAGAGTTTTGACTTCTGTGGTATCTCTAAGGGTAGGCAGTACAAGGTTCCCTGGGGTGAGGGGAGTGCTTTCCAAAGACCCAAAGAGAGAAAACTCACACATAAAATTCTCCTCTCTCAGAATCAGACCTCAACCTCTGCGAGGCGTAGGTCAGCGAGATGAAGAGCGTGGAAGTTAAAACTCAAACTGAGCACATGTAACAATAGTATCACCACAACAGGAGCTAAGGCAGCGGCAGCAAAGTAAGTGACTGTTAGGTAGGTCCTGTCGTGGACGCAAAAAATACCCAGGACACATTCCCTCTCCACCAGGCGGTCCCAATCAGGTTGAGGAGGAAAGTATAAACACATGAAAGGGTAAAGAAACTCAAGATAGAAGACAGGCAGGAAGTAATTGTAAAATAATCAAGACATATATTAATCTCAGCCTATCAACAAAATATGTAATCTTGGATAATTTGCCTAACTCGAAAAATAGTTGTGAAATGAATAATCTTTTCAGAATCATGGTTTCTTCATCCAAAGTTACTTTTCAGACAAAAAAAATCTTTTTACAGAGCTACCCGACAAAACCGTGATACACAGAAAATTGTCACAAGTAGGGTTATTGTAATTTTTCCAGCATTATTGAGGTATCACTGACAAATACCAAATTGTATATACTTAAGGTATAAAATGTGACGAACTGATTACCACAATTAGGCAAATTAACACTTCCATCACCTCACACAGTTATGATTTTGTTTTTGTGGTGGGAACAGTTAAGATCAACCTTCCCAGAGAATTTCAAGCATATTATATAGTATTATTAACTACATTCATCATATTATACATTATATCCCCAGAACTTAGTCACCTTATAAACTGAAAGTCTGTAGCCTCTGACCAGTATCTGTTCATTTCCCCCTGCCTGTAGCCCCTGGCAACCACTGTTCTACTGTTTTTGAGCTCAACTTTTTTAGATTCCATATTTAAGTGAGATCGCACAGTATTTGTCTTTCTGTATCTGGCTTATTTCAGTCAGCATAATGTCCTCCGGCTTCATGAATGTTGTTGGAAGTAGCAGGGTTTCTCTCTTGTAATATGTGTGTGTATACATTACATGGTATACAGACAAGAAATATACATACAGATACACATATACTGTATATATACACAATGGAATATTACTTCTACCACATTTTCTTTATCCCTTTATCTACCGACAGATACTTAGTTGGTTCCAAATCTCGGCTATTATAAATAATGCTGCATTAAACATGAGAGTGTAAATATTTCTTTGAGATACTGATTTCATTTCTTTGGCCATACACCCAGAAGTGGGATAGCTAGATCACATAGTAGTTCAATTTTTAAGTTTTTGAGGGACTGCCACACTATTTTCCATAATGACTGTACCAATTTACATTCTTACCAACCTAGTGTACAAAGGTTTCCTTTTTTCTACATCCTCACCAGTACTTGTTATCTCATCTTTTTGATAAAAGCCATTCTAACAGGTATGAGGTGATAGCTCATTGTAGTTTTATTTTGCATTTCACTGATGACTAGTGACATCATTTTCATATATCTGCTTGTCATTCCTGTATCTTCTTTGAAAAAAGTCTATTCAACCTCTTTGCCCATTATACATTGAATCCACCCCCCCACCACCCCTCCAGTAACCATCAGTTTGTTCTCTATAGTTAAGAGTCTATTTTCTGGTTTTACCCCCCCCCCACCATGTTCATCTGTTTTGTTTCTTAAATTCCACATATAAGTGGAATCATATGATATTTGTCTTTCTCTGATTTATTTCGCCTAGCATAATGCTCTCTAGCTCCATACATATTGTTGCAGATGGCAAGATTTCATTCATTTTTATGGCTGAGTAATATTTCATTATACACACACACACACACACACACACACACACACACACACATCTATTTTTATCCATTCATCAGTCAATGGACACTTGGATTTTTCCATAACTTGGCTATTGTTGATAATGCTGCTATAAACAGTGGGGTACATGTACCCCTTCAAATCTATATTTTTGTATCCTTTGAATCCTTTATATCCAATTGCACTAACCTAGTAGTTAGTGGGTCGTAGGGTAGTTCTATTTTTAACATTTTGAGGAACTTCCATACTGTTCTCCAGAGAGGGTGCACCAGCTTGCATTCCCACCAACAGTGTAAGAGGGTTCCCCTTTTTCTCCCCATCCTCACCAATACCTGTTGTTTGTGTTGTTAATTTTAGCCATTCTGACAGGTGTGTGGTGATATTTCATTGTAGTCTGGATTGGTATTTCCCAGATCATGAGTAATGTTGAGCATTTTTTCATGTGTCTGCTGGCCATCTGTATGTCTTCTTTGGAAAAATGTCTATTTATGTCTTCTGCCCATTTCTTAACTGGATTTATTGGTTTTTGGGTGTTGAGGTTCATAAGTTCTTTATATATTTTGGATACTAACTGTTTATCAGATATGTCATTTGCAAATATCTTCTCCCATTCCAAAGGTTGCCTTTTAGTTTTGCTGATTGTTTCCTTCGCTGTGAAGGTTTTCATCTTGATGAAGTCGCAATAGTTCATTTTTGCTTCTGTTTCCCTTGCCTTTGGAGACATGTCTAGTAAGAAGTTGCTATGGCCAAGTCAAACAGGTTGCTGCCTGCGTTCTCTAGGATTTTTATAGTTTCCTGTCTTACATTTAAGTCTTTCAGCCACTTTGAATTTATTTTTGTGTATGGTGAAAGAAAGTGGCCCAGTTTCATTCTTCTGCATGTCATTGTCCAGTTTTCCCAATACTTTTTGTTGAAGAGATTTTTTTCCCCATTGGATATTCTCTTCTTCTTTGTCAAAGATTAGTTGACTGTATAGCTGTGGGTTCATTTCTGGGTTTTCTATTCCATTCCACTGATCAATATATCTGTTTTTGCGCCAGTACCATACTGTTTTGATTACTACAGCTTTGTAATATAACTTGAAGTCTGGAATTGTGATGCCTCCAGCTTTGCTTTTCTTTTTCAAGGATGCTTTGGCTATCTGAGGTCTTTGTGGTTTCACACAAATTTTAGGATTGTTTGTTCCAGCTCAGTCTTTGTCCAGTTTGTTTATTTATTATTTTTGCTTTGGAATTGTAGGAGTTTCTAATGCATCTGAATATTAATCCATTATCAGGTAATAGACTGCAAATATTTTCTCTCATTCCAGAAAAGACTGCCTTTTCATCTTGATTTCTTTGCTATGTAGAAGCAGTTTGATGCAGCCCACTTACTGATGTTTTTGTTTCCTGCACTTTTAGTGTCATATCAAAAAAATCACTACCAAGACCAATGTCAAGGAGCTTTTTTCCAATATTTTCTTCTAGTAGTTTTATGGTTTCAGGTCTTACATTTAGATCTTTAGTCCATTTTGAGCTAATATTTGAATATGGTGTAAAAGAGGGGCCAAGTTTCATTCTTTTGCATGCAGATATTCGGTTTTCCCAACAATTTATTGAAGAGACTATCCTTTCCCCACCGCATAGCCTTGGTGTTCTTGTCAAACTGTATTTCTGTGAGCTTATTTCTGGGCTCTCTCTTCTGTTCTGTTAGTATATGTTTGTTTTTATGCCAATACCATACAGTTTGATTACTCATAGCTTTGTAATACAGTTTGAAATCAGGAAATGTGATGCCTTCAGCTTCACTCTTCATAAGATTGCTTTGGCTCTTAGGGGTCTTTTGTGTTTCCACATCAATTTTAGGATTTTTCTATGAAAAATGCCATTGGAATTTTGATAGGGGTTGAATTGAATCTGTAGATCTCTTTGGGTAGTATAGATATTTTAACAACATTAATTTTCCAATCCATGAACATAGGCTATCTTTCCATTTGTTTGCCTTTTATCAATTTCTTTTTATCAGTTACAGTTTTCAGTATACAGATTTTTCCACCTCCTTGGCAAAGTTAATTACTAAATATTTTATTCTTTTGGATGCTATTATAAATGAGATTGTTCCCTTGATTTCTTTCTCATATAGTTCATTGTCAGCATACAGAAAAACAACTGAATTTTGCATATTGGTTTTGTATCCTGCAACTTCACTGAATTTGCTTATTAGTTCTAACAGTATTTTGGTAGAGTTTAAAATTTTCTATAATAAAGATCATGTCATCTGCAGAGACCATTTTACCTTTTCCTTTCTTAGATGTCTTTAATTTTTTTCCTTGCCTAATTGACTCTGGTTAGAATTTCCATTACTGCATTTAACAGAGGTGGTAAAATGGGCACTCTTGTTTTTACTTCTGATGTAGAGGAATAGCTTTCAGCTTTTCATCAGTGATTATGATGTTAGCTATCGCTTGTTATATGTGATCTTTATTATGTTGAGATACATTCCTTTTACGTAATTTGTTGACAACTTTTAATCATGAAAGAATATTAAGTGCTGTCAAATCCTTTTTCTGCACCTACTGAGATGGTCATTCATATGACCATTTTATCCTTCCTTTTGTTAATATGGTGCATCATATTGATCTGCATATGTTGAGCCATCTTTGCATCCCAGGGAAAAATCCCACTTGATTATGGTATATGATCCTTTTAATATCTTGGTAAATTTGGCTTGCTAGTAATTTGTTGAGGATTTTTATGTCTATATTCATCATAGATATTGGCCTGCAATTTCCTTTTCCTGTAGTGTCCTTATCTAGCTTTGGTATCAGGGTAGTTCTGGCCTCATAAAATGAGGATAGAAATATCCTTTCTCCTCAATTTTTTGGAAGAATCTGCAAAGGACTGGTGTTAATTCCTCTTGAAATGTTCGGTAGAATTTATCCATGACATCATCCAGTCCTTGGAATTTATTAGGAAGTTTTTAATTACCGCTTTAATGCCCTTACTTATGATTGGTCTGTTCATATTTTCAATTTCTTCATGATTCAGTCTTGGGACACTGTATGTTTTTAGAATTTATCCATTTCTTCTAGGATATCCAATTTGCTGATGTATAATTGTTCATTGCCGTCTCTCATGATCCCTTGTATTTTTGTAGAATCAGTTGTAATGTCTCCTCTTTTTTTTAAATAATTCTATCTATTTGAGTGTTCTTTGTTCTTGGTTGGTATATGTAAAGGTTTGTCATTTTGTTTATCTTTTCAAAAAGCCAACTTTTAGTTTTGTTGATCTTTTCTATTTTCTTTCTAGTCTCTACTGTATTATCTTTGCTCTAATCATTATTTTTTTCTTTCTGTTAACTTTGAGCTTAGCTTTTTTTCTTTTTCTGGCTCCTTGAGGTGCAAAGTTAGGTTAGTTGTTTGAGGGCTTTCTTTTTTTTTTTTTTTTTTTTAATATAGGCATTTATCACTATAAACTTCCCGTTAAGAAATGCTTCTGCCATATCCCATTAGTTTTGGTATGTTGTGTTTCCACTTTCATTTGTCTCAAAATACTTTGATATCCTTTCTGATTTCTTCTTTGGTCCACTGTTTTTAGGACTGTATTAATTTCCATATATTTGTGAATTTCCCAATTTTCCTCCAATTATTAATTCATAGTTTCATGCCACTGTAGTGAGGACACATATGATTTCAATACCCTTAAATTTGATAAGACTTGTTTTGTGGCCTAATATATGTTCTATTCTGGAGAATGTTCCATGTGCATTTGAAAAGAATGTGTTCTCTGTGTCCACTGAATGGAATGTTCTAGATAGTCCTATTAGGTCCATTTGGCCTAGAGTGTCATTCAAGTTTTGTCTTCCTTTGATCTTATTGGCTGGATGATTTATTCATTGTTGAAAGTGGGGTACTGAAATCTCCTACTACTATTGTATTGCTATTTCTCCCTTTAGTTCTGAAAAATTTAGGTGCTCCGATGTTGGGTGCATATATTTACAATTACTATATCCTCTTAATGAATTAACCTCTTTACCATCATATAGTGACCTTCTTTTTGTCTTGTGACAGATTTTGATTGAAATTCTATTTTGTCTGATGTAAGTATAGCCACCCCACTCTCTTTTGTTCACAATTTGCATGGAGTATCTTTTCCCATCTTTTCACTTTCAGCCTATGTGTCCTTAAAGTGCGTGTCTTGTAGGTAACATATTGTAATTGTATTTTTATCCATTTAGATATGTATCTGTTAATTGAAGAATTTAATCCATTTACATTTTAAGTGATTATTGATAGGTAATGATGTACTGTTGCCATTTTATTGTTTTCTGTTTTGTGGTGGTTTTATTTCCTCTTGCCTTGCTGTCTTCCTTTGTAATTTATTGATTTTTTGTAGTGGTATACTTTGATTCCTTTCTCTATCTTTTGTGTAGCTACTAGAAGTTTTTTCTTTGTGGCTACCATGAGATTTAACTAAAACATCTAAATAGTTACAGCAGTCATTTTAAGCTGATAACTTTAATTGCATATAAAACTTTACAATTTTCTCCCTCTCTCCAACATTTTATGCTACTGATGTTACACTTTACTTTTTTTTTTTTTTTTAAGATTTATTTAAGAGAGAAAGGGTGAGTAAGCATGAGCCAGCAGGGGTGGGGGGTGGGGAGAGGGAAAGGCAGACACCCTCTAAGCAGGGAGCCTAATGTGGGGCTTGATCCCAGGACCCTGAGATCATGACCTGAGCTGAAGGCAGCTGCTTAACCAGCTGAGCACCCAGGTGCCCCACACTTTATTTTTTTTAATATTGTATATCCATTAACAAATTATTGTAGCTATATTTTTATACTTTTGTCTTTTGAATTTTATACTAGAATTAAGTGATTTCTAAATACAATATAGTGTTAAGAGTATTCTGAATTTGACTATATATTTACCTTTACTAGTAAGTTTTATATTTTCATAATGTTACTTAGCTTCCTTTTGTTTTAACTTGAATAACTCCCCTTTGCATTTCTTGTAAGGCAGATCTAGTGGTAATGAATTCCCTAAGCTTTTGTTTATCTGGGAATGCCTTTATCTCCCCTTCAATTTTGAAAGGTACTGCTTCAAAATACATATACAGCTTTGTTGGGTATAGTATTCTTGATTGGCAGGTTTTTTTTCTTTCACACTTTGAATATATCACCCTACTTCTTCCTGGCCTACATACAAGGTTTCTGCTACAAAATCTGCTCGTAGACTTGTGGGAGTTTTCTTGCATGTGATGAGTTGTTTTTCTCTTGCTGCTTTAAAAATTCTCGTCTTTAACTTTTTTCAACTTTTTTTTTTTTTTTAAGAGAGTGAGTGGGATTGGGGGAGGGACAGAGGACGAGAGAGAATTCCAAGCAGGCTCCATACCCAGCACAGAGCCTGATGCAGGGTTCGATCTCTTGACCCTGAGATCACGACATGAGCCAAAATCAAGAGTCAGACGCTTAACCAACTGAGTGACCTAGGTGCCCAACTCTGTCTTTAACTTTGATGATCTGTATAATCTGTCTCAGAGTAATCCTGATTGCAGTCCCTCAAACTTCATGAATATGGATGACCATGTCCTTTCTAAGATTCAGGCAGTTTCCAGCCATTATTTCTTTAAATAGGCTTTCTTCCCCTTTCTGTCTCTCCTCTCCATCATTCACTTGATGGTAACCTATAGATCCTACACGCTTTTATCACTCATTTTTCTTCTTTGTTTTTGTTTCTCTAATTATTCTAAATAACCTATCTTTATTTGCTGATTCCTCATGATCAAATCTGCTGATGAAGAACTCTATTGAATTTTCAGTTCTTTCAGTTCCTTCAACTTCAGGATTTCTGCTGGGTTCTTTTTTATGGTTTTTACTTCTTATTAAATTGGTTGATTTTTTCAGTATTAATATCCCGATTTCATTTAGTTGTATGTGTTATCTTGCATCTTACTGAGCTTTTTAAAGATGATTATTTTGAAAAATGTTCAGGCAATTTGTAGATCTCTATTTGGGTTTGGTTACCGGAGCTTATTATTAGTTTCCTTTTTGTGGTGTCATGTTTGCTTATTCTTTGTGATCTGTGAAGCTTTGTGTTGGCATCTTGCATCTGAAGGAGAAAGCACCTCTTCTAGTCTTTACAGACTGTCTTTGGCACATAAAGACCTTTTTGTGTTGGGTCCCTGGGCTGATGCTACTGCCTCTGGGATTTCAGTAGAGCAGGGCTAGAGCCAGGTCATGTGGCTGCTGCTGGGTCTACAGTAGGACTTTGTAGTTGGCAGGACTGATCCCTGGGGTGATGGAACTGGCTTCAAGACCTTGGTCAGTAGAGCTGGCACTGGGACAAGGGTTGGCTTTCAGGTCTGCAAATAGTGGGCTTTCAGGTGTGCAGATGAGTGTGGCTCTTGCCAGGTTCCTGGGAGAATTCCTGCGAGCTCCCTGGGATTGCCTGGGTGGGCAAAACTGGCCTGACTGACTGACAGGGGCTGGAACTGACCTTGGTCAGTAGGGTGGCACTGGGACAAGGGTTGGCTTTCAGGTCTGCAAATAGTGGGCTTTCAGGTGTGCAGATGAGTGTGGCTCCTGCCAGGTTCCTGGGAGAATTCCTGTGAGCTCCCTGGGAGGTTCCCTGGGTGGGCAATAGACAGGGGCTGGAACTAAATCACTGGGATGCTTTGAGGTTAACAGCGAGGACTGAGGTGTGCAGTCTTTCCTTTAGCAGTATGGATGGGTGTGCCTCCTACCAGGTTCCTAGGTGGGTAGGACTTCCCTTAGACCATTCCCAATGGGGTTGGAGCTAGGTCACAAGGCCACTTCGGGATATGTGACGGTCAGACCACATTCAACAGGCCTGCCTCTGGGCAGTATGTCTCCCATCACATACCTGGGAGGGCAGGACTACTCGTAGACCACAGGTGAGGAGAGCAGAAGCCAGAACAGCTTTAGGATCCTTGGTCAGACTAAGGTTGGAGGGTCTGTCTCTGGGGACATGGACGAGTGTCTCTCTCACCAGGTCTCTGGGAAGGAAGGATTATTTCTGGACTAAGGCTGAGAGGGGCTGGAGCCAGGTCACAGGCCACTTCAGGGTCTGTAGCTGAAACTGAGGCCATTGCACCTATTACTCAAGGTATGGGTGGGTGTGCCTCCTCCTTGGTCCCTTGAAAGATGGTGTTAGCAACAGCAGCAGGGCCAAACGGGGCTGTAGCCAGATCTGCCGGTAGACTGGGCTCTTTTCTGGGTCTGTAGCTACAACTATGAAACCACAGTTTGTGAACTTGCCCCCTGGGTGCAGTCATGTCTTTTCAAATTGGCCTTCTTCAGTCTTGGGCTCTATATGGGTTTTGCAACCTTTTACCTAGATCCTGAAGCTCCCACAAAGGCACTTTTGTCCATGGATAGCTACCAGTTTACTGTTGCTGTGGGGGAAAATGAGATGGGGGCTTCATATTTTGTCATTTTGCTCTATTTTTAAAGCAAACATCAAGACAAAATATGACACATCGTCTAATCTTACGAGAATATAGGCATACCTTGTTTTTTTGAGCTTTACTTTATTGCACTTTGCAGATACTGAATTTTTTATAAATTAAAGGTCTGTGGCAACCCTGCATTAAGTAAGTCTATTGGTGCCTTTTTCCACCAGCATTTGCTCACTTTCCACCAGCATTTGCTCCGGGTCACATCGTGGTAATTTCACAATATTTCAAACTTTACATTATTATTATTATTATTATTATTAATTATTATTATTATATTTGTTATGGTGATCAGTGATTATGACTCACTGAGAGCTCAGATAATAAGTTAGCATTTTTTTAGCACTAAAGCGCTAAATTTTTAAATTATGTACATTGTTGTTTTAAACATAATGCTATTGCACACTTAATAGATTACAGTATAGTATAAATTTTATATGCACTGGGAAATCAAAAAGTTCATTTGACTCACTTTATTGAGATATGTGCTTTACTGTGGTCATCTGGAAACCAAACCTGCAAAGTATCTGAAGTTTGCCACACTAGTCCTGCAAAGTGTGGGTTATGTGGTGGCTGTAGGTATGAGAAAAAGGTAACCATAGAGCTGAGGGAGAAGAAACTGGAAAGACAAGTATAGAGGACAGAGCAAGGAGCCTCCTGTAGGCTGGGCACATGTGAATCACTAAATAGTTCTGAGCAGGAGTATAACCTGTTTAAAAGTTTCTGGGTCTGCAGAGGTGGTTAGGAATGGGGTAGTAATGAAGCAAAATGAAGACAGTGAGATTGTCAAGAGTATTTGGGAATTGGCTGGCTGTGGGCGGATGATGGGGGAGGTGGCAAGGGAAGGGTCTGAGGTACCAGAGGGACTACGCTGACCAGTCTGCTAGTTAAGAGTGATGTATGAGTATGGCTCAGTAGAGTCTTCTGAATGGGAGAGACAGGTGTAGAAGTTAGAAGTTGAAGATGGAGGCACAGGACTAACTTGTGTGAAGAAAATGAATCCAGCAAGTTAGTGGAATGCAGAAAAATGTAGTAATTATGTAACCACAAGGTGATGGAAGCCTAATTCAGAATTCAGCTCATGGGGGAAAATGGAGAAAAGGATGTTGGAGATACTGATAAAGAAATACTGACGAGATTTGGTGACTGATTATCGAAAAGGTTTTGAGTCTAGTGTTTGAGAGAATGAAACCCACAGCGAAGCGGAGACGGAAGAAGACAGGAGTTGTGTTTGGTATGGTGAGTTTATTGTAAAGGCTGAGGTAGGGGTAGCTGACAGGAACCAGAATCCTAGAACTGAGTTCAGGTCTGAGATACGGGATTTGAAAACTGTCATGCTGTGACTAGATTCGCTGTGGAAGGGACAGGAGACAGAGGGGGAGCAGGTGGTCAAGGAAGGAGACCTGAAGGTCACTGAATTTGAAGGTGGGAAGGAAAGGAAAGAAAATCACAGGGAGTAGCCATGCAGGAAATGGGGAATTTTTAAGGATATGTGAAGCACCACATTACATTCAGTATGATGAAGATTGTTTTTTAAAAAGTGGAAAGTATGCAAAAATATATTCCTGCGTAAATACATTGAAAGAAGTCTGGAAGAATATACAACCAAACCTATAACAGCAGTTACCCAAGGAGGAGAGAGGAAAGAGTTAGAATTAAGGAGCAAGTGATTCAATGGGAGCTTAAGCCTTACTGATGAGGTTTTAAATTTTTCAAAGAAGAATGTACTCCCCCCATAATTCATAAGTATTAAAAAATGGGATAAATGGACAAGAAAGCACTTTTAGAATAGAACAACTCTCTCAGGCAGGAATGCTTTCTCAAGAAAGATAAGTCTTTAACACACACTGAAAAGTGACTTATTGTAGTCTACCTTATTTATTAAGTTAAAAATAACTCTGCAACAAAGGTATTTTCTTTAGCTTTATACGCTTCATCATATAATTTCAGGTAAATAATTAGGAAAGTGGTAACTATTTTTTCTTATTGCAGAAAATGAAAGCATTTTAATCACTCGTAATTGCTTTCTCTCTTCATGCAAGAGCCAGGTACACAACCTTCATTGTTGATATTGTCTGCGGGACACCCACTATGGGGAAGGAGACCATCAGCTTCTGTTGACATAGAAGCACATTGGGTAACTTTTCTGCTTATGAAAATCGACCTATGACCTTTTTTGGTGAAACTCCCAAGATGGGAGCTTTTTTCTTTCTGCTTCTATGTTTCCCTGAAATACTGATCATTTCAATAACTTTTGATTATAGCAAACCACAACCTAGAATTCTTCCAGATTCCATCCATTCAAAGAGCTTTCTCTCCATCTTCTCCCTCCTTATGAATCAACTTTCAAGAAGAACTGACCTTTATTCCTGCCACCATACTCTGTTATAGTCAATGAAAAGTATGAAGGGACAAATTATCTTAAGATGTAACGAGCATAACCTTCTCTGCAGATAGCATTTACTTACAGTAACAGTTGCAGCATTTTAGCAATTTGCAAACAAATGACTTTCTTGTTAGAGTATACCTATTTCTCCTTATTCCAGCAATTGTTTATTTATTTGGTACCTGTATTTTTTTTTAAAGATTTTATTTATTTATTTGACAGAGAGCCAGCCAGCGAGAGAGGGAACACAGCAGAGGAGTGGGAGAGGAAGAAGCAGGCTCCCAGCGGAGGAGCCTGATGTGGGACTCGATCCCACAACGCCGGAATCACGCCCTGAGCCGAAGGCAGACGCTTAACGACTGCGCTACCCAGGCGCCCCAGGTACCTGTATTTTTAAAGCAATGTTATCGAGATATATTTTACTTATCATAAACTACATTTTCAAGTCTACAGTTCAGTGATTTTTAGTAACTTTACAAAGTGGTCTAGCTATTACCATAAGTCAGTTTCAGAACATTTTCATTCTACCAAATAAGGTCCCTCAGGGCATTTACATTAATCTCTGTTCCTCCCTGGTCCCCCAGCCCCAGGCCCAGACAATCACAACTCAACTTGCTGTTTCTTTAAACTTGTCTTTTCTGGACTTTTCATATAAATGGAATCATACGATACATGGTTTCTTGAGTCTTCACTCTGCCTTTATAGAACAAAACTAGAGATTTTCCTTTGGCCTTTAAGAAAATCACACATTTAAAGCAATACATTACCTTTCAAAAAGACCATTACAGTAAATACTATTTAACAACTAAAAACTGAAAAAATGCTAATTCTGTTCTCTACTTAAATTCTAAAATTAAAAAAATTCTGAAAGTAATAAATGTAGTGCTAGAAACATGAAAGGATCACTTATCTATTTTACATGTTGAAACAAAGTAAGATGGCTATCCCTGAAGCTTCAAATTTTTTTAACATCTCAAATGCTACCTGTAATAGAACCTTTCCTTCTTTTTGAGCATGGATATGTAACTTTCCTTTCCAGGAAAATTTTTAACTGGCCTATTTCTTAACATACTAGTTAATGTTTACAGTTTTTCTTCCTCAGTATCTTTAAAAGGAGTAAGAATATCAGGTGCACTGAAAGGAACTGGAATGTTCCAGCCTTGCTTAAGGGATGCCCTTGTCCAATAACCTTCTGATTTCTGAGAGTGCCTCTAATCCATCAAACTTGTACACTGTACTTGCACTGTGGAGAAGGACAGGCACTGACTCCTTTGAAGCAGGCATGCCAGATCAGAAATCATGCTTTTCAGTCTACTGTGAATTTTAGTAATGCACACATCTTAATTACAAAAAAAAGTTTTTTTTTTTTTTTTTTTTTTTTTTTTTTTTTTTTTAGAGAGGGAAAGAGAGGGTGGGGGGAGGGGGGAGAGAGAGAATCCCAAGCAGGCTCCACACCCAGCACAGAACCTGACGTGGGGCTGGATCTCACAACCCTGAGAGCATGACCTGAGCCGAAATCAAGAGTCAGATGCTTAACCAACTGAACCACTCAGGCGCCCCCACAAAAAAGAATTCTTAACAGTATTTTAGTAACTGCTGGTGTGAGTTTTAGAAAGCTAATGTTTTCACTTCTGTCTTTGGCTTAGAATTTAGTATAAAATAGAGCATTCCACTGAGATACTTATCCTTAAGCTTTTTATCATTTAATCACTCTAATTGTGAGAGATTCTATGAGGATTAGAAAAATGATTGCTGTTTATGTGATTATATCCTCAACGTCAATTTTTGACAATTATAGAAATAGAGAAAAAAATGATATTCATCTGAATACATAATGTTCCAAGATAGAAATCAGCCAATATGCAGTAAGTGATAACCAGCTCTTCTCTCGATTCGCAAAGCATCACATTTTAAGCATGTTACTCTCTTTGCTTTTATTTTTGCTGCCACTATCTGAAGACTAGAAAATAATGAACACATGCTGGGAACAAGTCATATTTCTACTACATCTTAAGAAGAAATGAGACTATACAGAAGAATTGAAACAAAGAAGAAAAAGACCAAAGTGAGACAACCTGGGAAAAATACTGAACAAGGCCTCAACCCTAAACATTGTTATCAAAGCATAATGTTAGCCAAAAATCACTCCTTAAAAGTCCGAGAAATCAGCCTTTAACCTGTTGTTTAAAAAATCACAGGACAGGGCACCTGGGTGGCTCAGTCATTAAGCGTCTGCCTTCGGCTCAGGGAGCGATCCCAGGGTCCAGGGATAGAGCCCCGCATCGGGTTCCCTGCTCCGCTATGAGCCTGCTTCTTCCTCTCCCACTCCCCCTGCTTGTGTTCCCTCTCTCGCTGGCTGTCTCTCTCTCTGTCAAATAAATAAATAAATAAAATCTTTAAAAAAAAAATCACAGGACACTTCACCACTGCGGAAATCTCAGTACCAAAGGTTCTTTCTTGGTGGTTAATTGGTATGTTAACTGTGCTGAAAACCAAACCGTGAAGTATAAATGTGATGCACTGATTTTAAAGTGCAAACAGTACGATTTTTTTGTTTTGTTTTGTTTTGTAAAGTAAACCAAACTCACCAGGTCATAGGTCAAACAAGAACAGATTTTGCTGAATTGTTTTTTTTTCTTTTACAAAGAGGAACTAAAAAATAAAAGATCAATAACAAGGAAAAGCCCAGCTAAGTGCTTCTTGACAATTCCTTGAAAAAAAGTTGGTAAACCAAAGTAAATCTTATATTAGGGGCACGCAGGTGGCTCAGTCGGTTAAGCGTCTGCCTTCAGCTCAGGCCATGATCTCAGGGTCCTGGGATCGAGCCGCATGTTAAGCTCTCTGCTTAGCAGGAAGCCTGCTTCTCCCTCTCACTCTCCCTCTGTGCGTTCTCTCTCTCTCTCTCTCATTCTCAAATAAATAAAATCTTTTAAAAACAACTTGTATTGGATAACGGGCATACAACAATATATTTTTTTTAAAGATTTTATTTATTTATTCGACAGAGATAGAGACAGCCAGCGAGAGAGGGAACACAAGCAGGGGGAGTGGGAGAGGAAGAAGCAGGCTCATAGCGGAGGAGCCTGATGTGGGGCTCGATCCCATAACGCCAGGATCACTCCCTGAGCCGAAGGCAGACGCTTAACTGCTGTGCCACCCAGGTGCCCCTACAACAATATATTTAATACACATTGCCAATCTTTCTGTTTTAAGACTGGTGCAGTTAATGAACTATTAAGGAAAAAAGTGGAAACACACACTTTTAATTTATTTAAAATTTATGACCTAACCAATAACTTGTTCTGGAAAGTAACTGCAAATGGAAACTACCTCATAAGTTTATTTTTGAAATGAAAATTGGCATGATATTCATTCTGATACTTCAAAGATATATAAAGGATTTAAAGTTTATTTTCAGTTAAATTTATTTTAATCATCTCCACCTGTCTTTTGACAATCTGTCTCACAATCTATGAAGAGGTATGTAAAAAGTAACATCTCTGCATGGACACTATAGATCTGGATGGAGAAGAGAATTGGATGAGTTACTACTGCAGGACAGTGAGTAACAAAGTTTCTATCTAAATCATTAAGGTTGCCAAGTGTGAAGGAGTCAGTCCTCAAGGCCGTACTTTATGAACTTAGAAAATATATAAAAAATTCACAAATACTAATGCACATTGGTTTCAGCTGGAGATAACACTGACCAGTGGAACCAAGAGTCGCCAGAGCAATGTTAGCTGCGCCTTCTCCCCATCACCTCACTTCTTGAATTGTATCTCAGAAATACAAATTCATTCTCCAAACAGGAAACTCTTTTCTTGTTACCTTTAGGAGCAAGAAACTTTTTTTCCCCCTTTCATTTTCTGACTGGATAAAAATAATGATATAAACAACTAAAATTTGAATTTTTCTTCTCATTATTTTGCATATGGCATTCCTGGCATAATTCCCTGCCAATTTGGGAAGATAGTTCTTGTCACCCAGCCACCTGATTCTGATATTTAAACTAGAGAAGAGAACTTCAAAAAGGCCCAATGTTTCTATCTGTGTCCCTTATTCTTTTAGGAACTTTCCTCAGTGCCCGAGGCCAGTTCCTCCACCAATGACTCCCTTGCCCCTCAGCAGTGAGGGCTGCACAGTACCCCCCCCCCTGCTCAGACACAGCTGCCCACCAGGCGCACAGCCTGCCTTCCTCGGGGTGTCACACCCTGGTTCCTGAATTCTCTCCCGACGCCTTGTTCTATGACCTCCCAGCTTATAAACCAACTTCTTTGTCCCCATGGACTCTGCCTGTTACGCACACAAACCTGCCTACATTTCAGTCATTATTGTAATACCCCAAATGGAGTCGAACAAACAAAACAACCCCAACCCTCTCTGGGCTGAGCCCACTCCTGGAAGCAATATCCTGTTGTCTGCCCTCCCTCAAGGCACACGCCTGTCCGCCCCATCGGCCGCGTGGCCTTCTCGTTGGTCTCCCACCAGCACCCTTAACCTCTCCTTCTGCACTGGTGCCACAGGAGCTGTGACAAACCAAGTCTGCTTAGATCATCTGCTGCCTTATCTTCCTGCAATCACGTTCTGTCATTTTCAAGAGAAAATACGAACTCTTCAGTATGGGGGACAGCTTTTCACGATCTGACCTATTCAGCTCAGTCCTTAGCCCACCTCTCTCCTCTCCAGCCGCCTCAAATCCATGGCTGCTGCTCTCCCCCGAGCCGTCCTCCTCACCCCGCGTGCCCTGGCACTTGCCTTTTTTCTCCCAGGAGCACCCTTATCTCGATTCCCCTGCCCAGTAAATTTCTATTTACCTACTCGCACTAGTTCACAAGCCGTCCTCTTTCTGAAACCTCTCTGACCCTCCTCTCCCAGTGTGGTCTGTGCCCCTCCTCTGGCCTCACACAGCTCCCTGTGCCCTGTACTGGAAGCTCTTTGAGAGCACTGGAATCTTATGCCTTTATCACCAGCCCATTTCCGACTGCTCAGACCATGACGGGTACCTAGTGTATGTGTGCTTCACGATCATATTCAATTTTTATTCACTTTTCCTTTGTCTCCCCAAGTGCAGGACTTATGTCTCTCATTGTCCGAATATGCCACATAACTAGATCTCCGTAAAGATTAATGTCTGTCGAAAGAACCAATACTATAACTTTCTCCAAACTCTCCCTGTCTCATTGATCCTGCAGGTGATGAAAGATTACTTTTCCTAATATACCAACTTACCATGATTCCCATCACCTACCCCACCTAGCTGAAACTTTCACTGACTTGCTGTTACCAGCAGGATGAAGCCCAGTACCCTTCCTCAGTTCTTTTGCATAGAAATGCACTTTCCTTGACCTTCACACACTCTCTCCTCCTCCTTCACATCACAGCTTAGGCTTTCCCTGCCTACTCAAACTAAAATTGTCTCTGAGTGAGTCTGTGACATTAACCTGGTTTAGTTTCTTAATATGCCCACTTCTTAGAGCTGAAATGATCTTCACAGGTTTTTTTTTTCTCCCCTCTACGTGTTTTCCTATTGCTCCTCTCACTAAAATACAAGGTCCATAAACACAGGGCCCTGGTTGGCTTTGTTCAATGCTGCATCCCGTCCTAGAGCAGTTCCTGGAACCAGAGGTTAGTGTTGAACAATTGTTCAGTGAAGGAAAGACTAAAGGCAAAAATACTTCAGGCTGGCATTCAAGGTCCTCACTGACTTGGCCCCACCCCATTTTCCCAGCTTTACCTCCAACCAATTCCCCACATGACACCTGTTTGTTATTTCCCAAATACCTCTATTATGCTTCCTGACAGGGCCTTCTTTTTCTTCCTATTTAAATTCTCTTCATCTTTTACAGAAATTTTCTCTTTCATAATGCAATCCAAAGTGGTAAGTTCCTTAGCTATAGTATTTATCTGTTTAATATTGTAAATATCATTCAATTTTCTAGAGCTGTCTTGTAATGGATTTTTTTTAAGAAATAGGTTTTAAGTTATAACAAAAGATTAAAAATTCTTAAAAGGAAAAATTCTGTATGCTGGGAGTTAATAAGATTCAGACCTCATCTCATCTATTTTAAGAAAACTGCATGCCTTCCTCAAGTAAACCAAAGAGGTTTGCTTTCAGGTATAATTTGCAACGTAATAGCTAAAAGGCTACATTCAAAATCTGTTAGTGACAGTTGATCCTGGTGACAACTCTGATGCCCGTTTTAATTGCAAATGATATTGGCCACTGAACATACTATGAAAGGCAACCAAAAAGTAACTCTTTCAACTTTTAACTCTGAGCCCGGCATAGTCCAATTGACTTAATAATTTGTCTTAAAATAAAAACAAAAATAAATATAAATAAAATATAACAAATCATGAACACTTCTAGTGATAAGAACTATTAGTCAAAAACACGTGGGCCTAAACATCAGAGCAGACAATGCAACATATAACATGTAAACAAAAGAAACATGCCAACCTGGACACCAACTTTGCAACGCTAGCATCCTCTGCCGAATTCACGTCATCCCAGCAGGGTTTTCTACGGCTTAGCCGCAGGCTGACCTGAGGAACGCCATCGCATAGCTCTGGCTGTGGAACTCTGTGGGCCTGAATACATCCCTCACTCCTGGATTTGGGGATCTAGAAAATAAAATTTAAAAGAGAGAGGAAGAGAGATTTAAAACACCTTTCTAATTAAGCCATGAAGATAATTTATTCTAATTTATTAGTAATCTATTAATAATATTCCAGAGAAATATCAACCTAGGTATAGAATTTAAAATACTTAAAAGAACTGTCATATGGTAAAGGGCACAGGGAAGGGGAGAAATCAATACTTCCAAGGGGAACTTTCAAACCATACACAGCCCACACCTCTCTCCTGGATTCTGATACAAATCTTCCCCGGGCATCTGCACCCCCAAACCCCCAGAATAACATTCTGTGTAATAAGAGATTATGAGAGTATATCTGACTGACAACCTGGAGTGATGGAAAGTAGTAGAAAAAGGCAGGGAAAAAAGGGCCGAGAACCACTGAAATGAAGGATGCCAATGTCAGAAAGGTGTCCAAAAATATTTACTACCAACAAGCAAAATACACAAGTTTGCTAATAGTTTCTGTTGTGTTGTAATCTTCTTTTATAGGGCAAAGTATGGTCTAATACATTTTTAACTAAGGAAATAACCAGAAAAAAACCCCACCTTTTTAATTCTCATGTATCTCTGGAAGCATGGGCCACACAGTGCCAAATGAACACTGGTGTATTGACTTCTCTTATCTGAAGTTATGTGCAACCTCCAACCCCAGAAATACCCTCATGTTTTTATATTAAAACAGAAAGAATATGAATACAACTTATGTCCTTCTCCTAAAATTGTGTAAAAATCATGTGAGAGTTTCGGGAAAGATTCAAACCCTTGGATCAATTGTATTTATTGTACTGGAAGCTTTTTCTCATCTCTAAGCTTTCTTATGCTTGTCCTTCAACTGGAATGTCATCCATTCATCACTGGCCACTCACCAACTTCCTAAGACCAAACCAAATCTTAACTTCCTTTGAGGTTGAGATAAGAATCCACTGCCCACAGAGCTTCTCTTATTAACCTCAGGTCTTAATGACCTTTCCCAACTTTGAATTCCTGTAATACACCACCACAAAATCTACGCTTGGTTTCATGTCATCTGATACCGTCACCTTCGTTGTTTTATATTTTTGGGTTATATGGGCTCAACCAGATGCCTGGAGACAGAGATTATAGTCTCATGCTCTTCCTCTTTCTCCCCTCTGCCTCTCCTGCTCTTATGTATATTATTATTTTTGATGATTGAGCCATCAAGTCTAGCAAAGTTTTGAACCCATTTATACTTATTGTCAGACAACACAGTTTTCAACTACAAGATATTCCCAAGACACTGACTGACCAAGACACTAGGATAACAGGCAATTAAAAAAGTAATATAGGGACAATTATAAACATAAATATTTAATAAATTCATAGTCCTATGAGGATTACATAAAAATAACATTTGAAAATAATTTAGCAAATAGTTACATTTAGCACAGAACAAAGTAAACACTCAGTAAAAACTAGCTTTTATTAACATTGTTGTTATGTGAAATTTATCCAAACCTGATGATTACTAATGAATTTCCATTACTAATGAAGTTCTATTTCATTTCTCTGTAGAACTTCCATAAGTTCATGGATCAAGGAAAGCAAGGCAAAAAAAATTTTAAATTATGAACTACAGTTCATGGAGATATTTGCCAAGATCACTATGAAAGAAATATTAGGGGCACCTGGGTGGCTCACTCAGTTGAGCATCTGACTCTTGATTCTGGCTGACATCATGATCACAGGGTTCAGGATTGAGCCCTGCATTGGGCTCCATGCTCAGCGGGGGTCTGCTGGAGATTCTCTCTCTCCCTCTCTCTCTGCCCATCCCCCCACTTGTGCTTACTCTTTCTCTCTCTAGGATAAGTCTTTTTTTTTTTTTTAAAGATTTTATTTATTTATTTGACAGAGAGAGACAGCCAGCGAGAGAGGGAACACAAGCAGGGGGAGTGGGAGAGGAAGAAGCAGGCTCCCAGCAGAGGAGCCTGACGTGGGGCTCGATCCCATAACGCCAGGATCATGCCCTGAGCTGAAGGCAGATGCTTAAGGACTGAGCCACCCAGGCGCCCCAGGATAAGTCTTTTTTAAAAAGAAATATTTAGATAAACAGCAAGAGAGCATCTGAAAAGTACAAATACATGCTATTATATATTTCATAAAAGGGCTCCTTTTGCATGTGGTTATTTTTCACAAGCGTAGACAGGAAAAAAAAAACACACCGAAAAAGCAGTAAGATTTCAACCTAGTTAGCTAAAATATCTCATGCCCAGACTTACTTCTCTCTTAATATTAAAACGAAAACAAGAGCAGTTGTTTGGCAACATTTCATGGTGTTAAAATAAGGACACGGCATTTTAGGTTCAGGGATAATTTGGGGGTTCTAAATTCGATTCAACAGTTTATGCAAAGAAGAAATATTCTAAGGTAAAAAAGTAATATGCAGCTGATTCCATTTTGTCAGTTTATATTAAAACAGACTACGTAATGCAAATCACTTAAAATTCAGATACCAGAAACTACATCAGCTACATTATCAAAGTATATTTCTGTAATGATTTAATCTCTGTAGAAATGAAATAAACATGACTGTCATTAACTATGAACTTCAAAATATGAACTCATTATTAACATATACCAAAGCAGTACAAAAAACTGAACTTGTGCACAGACCATGAAAATACCACGTGAAGTTTATGAGAGAACAAAATTGTTAGTAAAAAGTACCTCAGGAACTACAGCCGATCAGCACTATAGAGTATATATATACACACATCTTTTAAAAGGAATGCATGTTTTTAAAGGGGATTAATGATACAGTCTTGAAGACGTACCTTGAAAACTATACATTTTCATTAAAGAAATGACTGTAGGAAAACTAGAGTGATAAAATTTTAAAATTATTGTTATTAATTTTAGTACATATGTATGAACTTTGAGAAAAGGAAAGAGATAGCACTTTCTTTGCCTAGCTGGAATTGAGCTTTTTAGAAACACATGATTTGAGCCTCGGCCTTATTGGGTAGGTAAAAGGGATAGTTTTATTTTTATGCTCTGAGTATCCATCTCAGATTGTGTAAAGTTGAGTGGTTGACTTTGAGATGGTACTCAAGGCTCCTTTCATCATAACTCTCTGAGGAGGAGTAGGACCTCAGTCATCCAAGGTTAAGGATACAAGGAGACATGTTATTACAATATAACTTAAAGCAATGGTTCTCACCGGGAGCCAGTTTTGTCTGGAGACATTTCTGGTTGTCATGCTGGGGGTGAGGCTATGTGCTACTGTAGTCTAGTGCGTAGAAGCCAAGATTGTGACTAAACATCTTACAATGCACAGGACAACCTGCCATGAAGAAGAGTTATCTGGCCCAAAATGTCAGCCGAGCTGAAGCTGAGAAACCTTGCCTCAAGGAGTGTTAAGAAGAAACCTGTATTAATGCAACTCCTCTCTTTATATATTTTTCTTCTGGTCCCACCTTCCCCTTTTTGCCATTGGCATGTTAGGATGTAATGGGCCCAGATCAGCTATAGGTTGAGTGGAAATGGGCCCAGGAGGTCACCTAGGCCTGCTCTGTCTAATCAAGGGCTGTTTCTGATTCCATGAGATTCAGACAAGCTCTGTGGGGCAGGGACTCCAAATAGGACTAAAAGCCTTACCCAGATAAATGGACTAATGTGCTTGCAGAGACCCACCTGCAGCCTCGCTCACTACGTGTGGCTGCAGCAGGCAAACAGCCAGTGGTCTGGGATGCTGACTGTGGTGGCCAGCTTTCTCTTTCCACTGGAGATACCCATTTTTCACACCACACTTCGCGGCTCTGTTTTAGTGATTCTTTCACGAAAACTTTTGTTCTTGAAGGTGAAAACTATGAACGCCCCCAAACCATCTATGGAAAACATTTTGCTCGGAAGAATCTGCCACTGACTGAGTTAAGCATCTAGGAACATGCTGTGTGATCTATGTGTACCACTGAAATACTAAGAATTCCAGGGATGGTAAAAAGAGCACATTCCATGCATGTATTTGCAGGCACGGAACAGACTAACACAAGGAATTTGAGCTGCTTTAGATTTTGAGACACCCTGGGAATAGAAACACAACAGTAACTTTTGACAATGTAAAATTAGGAAATATTCTCTTAGATGTTGTTGTTACTATAAAGATTTAATGAACATTTCTCTGTGTTTGGCATGGTTCTAAGAGATTTACGTCAATTAATCCATTTAACTGTCACAACAACCCAAAGAAGCAGGGACGATTATTATTGCCATCTCACCAATGAGGAAACTGAGGCACCAAGAATGTGAGTTATTTGTCCACTGAGTAAGTGGCAGAGCTACAGTTACAACCCAGAGAGTCAGGCCTCAGTACTTGGGCTCACCACTACTTGCTGATTTGGTTACATGTGAAACATTAGAACTGCAAGAAGAAAAGGCACTTTGGGATGAAAGTCACATTACATCCCATAATGCAAACCATTTTCTCCGCCCCCCCCCCCTTTTTTTTTGGCATTGGTAGTTAAAACTCTCCTTAAATGGATCTCTCTGGCATCTACTGAACCATTCTAGCAGTATAATCATAGGGGAGAAAATCAGATATGAGGACAAAACTATATGGAAAATGTATTCATCATATTTTTTATTTATAATAGGCCAAAAAAATCTAGCATTTTAGTCAAATTACTATCATAGGTAATTATAGCACATCTAATATGATGAAGGATCATTTAATCATTAAAATGTCTCTAAAGTTTTTAATAAGACTGAAATAATTGTGCTACAATATAGTGTGAGCCCATTTAGCAAATAAAAATGCATAGTTAAATGCCTCCAATACAATTCAGGTCATCACCACACTTAAAACATACATGAATAAATTTCAAAGGCCAAAAACCAAATTCTGTCATAGTCAACACTACAAATGTTTTAACATGGTCTCATCTTTAAAAATTGAACAAGAAATCCAGCACCGGAAAAACACGTCTGTGAAGCAAGGCTCTGATTCACCCTGATACACTGACGTGACGAACAACATTAAAAAATAATGTGCCTCAACTTAATATTTATCCATATGAATCTGTCAGTGTGAGGGCACAACAGTCAGTCCTTGGGAGGGCCCTCTATGTCCCCGCAAGCGCAGGGCAGGAGGTGTCTGCCCTACAGGCCGGAAACGAAGGATTAGCAGGTGAATTAGAAGGAGGAAGAGCTCCATTGACTGGACAGGGACCGGTCTCTGAAACCTGAAACTCCCTTTCCTTTGTGGAGGTGGAGTGGGTTCCCTGCTTATTTTAAGTTTCTTCCCAGAAAAGTAACGTGCCTGTGAATCAACTGTAGGACAATTTATGGGTATTCAGAATGATCTCATAGTTATCTAAGTGGTGTCTGAGGGATGAGAACTACGCTGCCGTTTTAGCTCCCCTCCTCAACTGTAGGACAATTTATTTTTATTTATTTTTTAAAAGACTTTATTTATTATTTGTCAGAGAGAGAGAGAGAGCATGAGAGTGAAAGAGAGAGAGAGAGCGCGCGCACAAGCAGGGCAAGCAGCAGGCAGGGGGAGAAGGGAGCCCTATGAGGGACTCGATCCCAGGACCCTGAGATCTTGAGCTGAGCCAAAGGCAGATGCTTCACTGACTGAGCCACCCAGGCAACCCCCGCAGGACAATTTAGAATAACAATTTAGAATGCTTTAAAAATAGCATTATTAATACATTTTTCAAAGTTCAAGCATAAAAAAACCACTATTTTGGTCTTAGGAGTCACCCTAAGTACTGGTCAGTTGCTGTGCTTGCATTTCAAAATTACAAAAACTGTAAGTCTGTTCTTTTCATCATCGGGTACTTTGAGAGATATTTGGAACCAGGGAGAAAAATCACAATCAAGGCTCAAATGATGAAGGACACGGGGATAGAAGGAATCCGAAAAGTTAATTTTTAACTTTTAGACTTCCTAAAGAAAGGTTATTAGACGGCCTCATTTCCTTGATCACTTCCTTCCTCCACTGGTCTTTTGTTTGGAAGAGAGCAGAGCCCCTTGCCTCCCTCTCAGGCTCTTCCAACTCACGATCTTCCTAACAAGAAACAGTGACATAACGGAGTATCAGCAAAGAGATGTTCAGCTCCGATGTTTTTAAAAAGGCATTTCTAGTTTAAAAAAAAACTTTAAAAAAATCCTCTGGGAAAAGCCTTTGTTTTTAATAAAAATGTCCAAGTTTGCTTTTCAAAAGCGAAGTTTGTATACTAAGTGGCTGCAATTCTCCTGATAATTTGATCAATCTATCATGTGCTATCTACAGTGCTAACTGATGTTCCAGGCTGTTTTCTGAGAAAGTTATTAATATGCTTTAGAGAATTTTGGGGGGTCAGTTTCTTATACATAACTTTCCCTCTTTTTTTTTTTTATAAAAATGGGTCAGTGTTAAAGTTATAATAATTAAAATATCAACTCGATCTAAGTTCTAGATTGAGCCTGTACTTTAGAATAAAATCAGTTTAACTTTGTTAGCAAAATTGTGTAGAAAGAAAAAAACTTCACAATTTAAAAAAAGTCTGCCGTGAAATAGATCAGATCAGTTACAGGTTTGCAGTATGGCCCATGCAAGAACCTTACCACCTGGCTTTCCCCAACTGTTCTCTCCTCACCTCCCCTGCAAAAATAAGTGCCATCACAGCAGAGATTTTTGTCTGTTTTGTCAATTGCTGTAGCTCTGACTCCTAGAACAGCACTTGGCAAATAGTAGGCAACCACTGAATATCTGCATAATAAATGAGCAAATAAATGACCAAACTAAATGATATCATCTACCTTCCCTCCAGAAACACTGAAATGTTGACAGATTATCAGCTGATACCATAGCACATTAATTCCCCTGTGTAAGCATTACTCTTGTTTTAGAAGTTTCACTTATATTCATTTTTCAAAACTTGTAAGTTAATTTTAAGAATAGCTGTGGTACGGAAATGGGAAGAAGGGGCAGGAGGCTTTTTCTTGGACTGCATGGCCCCAGATAGAGCCATGTGTCCTGGGACACGGGCTCAAGGAAGTTTCACCTTAGAGAAGAGGCTCGCAGAGAAGACTGCACATGGCAGTAAGCCAAGGTCTCTTCGCATGAACACAGTTCCAACTGCTGTTTTACAAAGTTACACATTCACATTTCTGACTTTAGGTCTTTTATCAGGAAAAAATTCAGGCAGAAAGTAACTGCAAACTGAACAGTTTAAGAATTCATATAGAAGATTTTCATAAATATTCCTTCTATTAGCAATATATAATTTTGCTTAAAAACTTAATTATAAAAATCAATGATCAGTCAGTGAGAACATTTATCATCCCATCCCAAATGCAATCTTTTGGCTTCACATTCTTGCAAATTTAAGGGACAGGATTACGCAGGATGTTCTGGAGGCTTACGGACACTAGAAGGAATGCCGTGAAGCAGCAGTTCTTACCCAAGGGTGCGCACTGGAATGTCTTTGGATTTTAAAAAGTACACCTACCTAAATTCATCCTAGCACCCCACTTCTCAGTCTTAAGGAATACGTCTGAGATGGATGCTGGGCAGGTGTACTAAAAACAACAACAAAACACCTTAGATTAATATGTGCTGCTGATTTGAAGTTTTTAAATTTGCTAATAAGTAGAGAGTTTCTTTTTGAGGGTTTTGAAAATAAACGTTAAGGCAAAAAAGAATAAATTAAATGAACATTAACCGAATGTCTGATTATAGCTGGTCATATTAAACTTCATGTTTATATAAGAAAAATTAGGTGGAAAATCAAGAAATTAGATGTTTATTTTAGAACCACTCAGGTTTTGGGACGCCTAGGTGGCTCAGTTGGTTAAGCATCTGCCTTTGGCTCAGGACATGATCCCAGGGTCCTGGGATAGAGCCCCTCGTCAGGCTCCTTGCTCAGCCAGGAGCCTGCCTCTCCCCCTCCCTCTGCCTGCTGCTCCCCCTGCTTGTGTTCTCTCTCTCGATCTGACAGATAAATAAATAAAATCTTAAAAAAAAAAAAAAAAGAACCATTCAGTTTTTGAGCTACAGAGGGGTCTATTCCAACTCCTTTATTTCAAAAATGAAGTCCAGGGGCTCAGAGAACTGAAATGAGCTGCCCAAGATTGTACAGACAGTGGGAAAGTCAGCTATCAAAACCTTTCTCCTGGCCAAAGTGACAGTGAGAAGTAAAGTAATAACGTGTAAAGTCCAGAGCAAATGGAATGATTAGTGGTAGTTCAGGGAGGCCACATGCCTGCTGTGGCCCAGAAGGAAAGCAGATGGCAACACCTTGGGCCAGGAACACACTACAATGGGGTGTGGAGTTGGAAGCTACCTCATAGAGTCTCATTACCAGCCCCAGCCTGACGTGAAGGTTTTGTTTATTTCAGAAAAATACATTTCTGTATTGTTTAAGTCGATGTTGTTGGGGGTTTATTTATATGCAAGGAAACCTAATCCAAACTGATGCAAGATTTTGCTCAAATACTACTTTATCAGTAAAGCCTTCTCTGACACTATATAATAAAGGGCAGAACTCTCCCTTATGCTCTACTCCCTATTTCCTTGACCTTGCTTTCTTTATCTCCACGGCACATAATGCCATGGGACATATTGTACATTTATTTATGTTTATTTGTTGTCTTTTCCCCCTAACCAGATATAAGTTCTATGAGGGCAGGAACCCTCACGAGCTTGTTTACAAACATAGTGGAATGGAGGGATGGCAGGGGAGGGCTAAGGAAGGGCATGGCCCACCTTAAAGGAAAACCCAACTGCTTACTTTTACTGGGTCAAAATTTAGTCACGTGGTGACACACCACTGCCTGGGCAGTTAGGGAAAATAGTCTCTCAGCTGTACAGGAGTGTACCCCGCAAGGAAGGGAGGGAGAATAGCTCTTGGGAGGCCACTAGCAGTCTTGACCACAGACCTAAAAAAAAAAAAAAAAAGTGTCTGAAAAGGATGTCTGGGAAGGAGCATTCCAGATAGAGAAAAAAGCAGACCAAAGTCCTGAGGAAGAAGCATGATTCTCAAGTCTGAAGAACAGCAAGGAGGTCACTGTGGCTGGAGTTGAATGAATACAAACATTGGCAAGAGATGGTCAGTGATGTAGCAGAGGGCCTACATCATGTGTACTTGTAGGCATTTTAAAGACTTTGGTTTTTACCCTGAGCAAATAGAAAATTTTTGGAAGATGTTGAAGAGAGAAGTAACAAGTCTGACTTTCATTTTAAAAGGGTCCTTACTGCTGCATGCTGTAGGAGGGGCAGAGTGATGCACGCAGACCAACTAGGAAGTCATGGAGATGCTCGTGGCTTGAACCCAGGAGCTTGGGAGAAGACTTTAGTTTCTGCATCTGTCCTGAATGTGGAGGCTCCAGATTAGCTGATGCACTGGACATGGGGCAGGCCGGAGTCAAGAATGATGCCAAAGTTTTTGGTCTGAGCACTGAAAGGGTGAAACTGCCATCATGAAGTTAGAAAAGACAGCAGGAAGTACAGATTTTGTGGGTAAATCAGGAGTTTATAGCTTTGAACATGCTAGTAACTTTGGACACGCAGACTTTGAGATGCACGTAACATAGAGAGGTGGGAATGTCATATAGGGAGTTGACTATAGTGGTTGGAGATGAGAAGCTTTAACTGAAAATATAAGTTTGGGAGTCATCTATCAGTAATTGGTATTTTAAAACTAAGTAATTAGAAGAGGTCACCGATTTAGTGAATCTAAATAGAGAATCTAAATAGAGAAGGGAAGAGATCAGACTAGAACTGCTATCCAGAGTATGTTGAGGTTAGAGAGAGAAGACACAGAGAGACTGAGGAGTGGACAGTGAGGTAGAAGGAAAAACCAAGAGAATGTCCTGAAAGGCAAGGGGAAAGAGTCTCACCAAGGAAGAGATAAAGACAGCTGCCATGTGATCCAGCAATTCTAAAACATGTATCTACATAAAGACCTGTACATGAATGTTCACACAGCACCATTATTCATTACAGTCAAAAAGCGGAAACAATTCATACATCCATCAACTGATGTATGGATAAGCAAAACGTGTGTATCTGTACAATGGAATACTATTCAGGTATAAAAAGGAATGAAATACTGATGCATGCTATAACATAGACGAATCTCAAAAATGTTATGCCAAGTAAAAGAAGGCAGACACAAAAGGACACATTATTCCACTTATATGAAATGTCCAGAACACACAAATCTACAGAGACTGAGAGTAGCTCAGTGGCTGCCAGGAACTGTGCAATGGGAAGTGACTGCACATGGGGTTTGTTTTGGGGAGAGATGAAATCTGGAATTAAATGATATAGACAGTTGTAAACTTCGTAAATATACTAAAAATTACTGAACTCTAATTTTAAAAGTTAATTTTATGGTATATAAATTACATCTCAGTAACACTGTTATTTAAAAAAAGGAAGGCGTGATCAAGTGTATCAATAATGCTGACAGCATGAAGAGGATAAAAATTGAGAACCGACCCGTGAATTTGGCGATGTGGCTACACTTGACAAGAGCTGCTCATTCCGTAGTGGGATTGATTAGAAGGGGTCCAGGGAAAATAGAGAAGAGGAAGTGAAAACAGCAAGCTTATACAGTTCTTTTGAGGAGTTTTGTTGGAAGGAAATGGATGATTGCTAAAGGGGGCTGTGGAGTCAAGGGAGAAGGTTTTGTTTTTTTTTTTTTAATAAGATGGGAAATATTATAGTGTATTTCTATGCTAATGGGAATGATTCAGTAGACAGATGAAAAACTGATAACCCAGCAGAGGAAGGAGGGAGGTGAGGATTCACAGAGCAGAGTGCTGGGGAGGGTGTGAGGGTATGGGATCTGGTTCACAGTAGAGGGCTGATCTTGGACAGGAGCAAGCTTGGCACACCTCCTGTGACTGGAAGAAAGGAGAGAACATGGCACGAGGGCAGGTACAGAATGGATGTGAGGGTGGGACTAGGTGGATATTCTCTCTTCATGTTCTCCACGAAATAAAAGGAAGGTCGTTATCTGAAAGTGAAAGGTGAAAAGGGGAATGCTGTAGGTTAAAGACCAAGGGGGAAGTATGAAACAGTTGTTTAAAAGAGAGGAAGAGTAGAAGACTGGAGAGTGGCAGTACTGCCAGCAACATGAGGGCTGACCTGAAGTTGGTACTCATGTACTTAAAGTGAGACCTCAAATCTAAAGTTAGTAGAGAAAAGAAAATGACAAAGATCAGGGCAGAAATAAATGAAACAGAGACTAAGAAAATAACAGAAAAGGTCAATGAAACTAAGAGCTAGCTTTTTGAAAAGATAAACAAAATAGACAACTTTTTATTTCACCTATAAATCATATGGGATAAATGAACCATAGTTATTTGCATGGGTAAGGTTTGTATAAACCAACAATAAGGATAAAATATAAGTTAGAAATTTTGGAAAAAACAGGATTATTATACATAGGAGTTCTGCCTGCATGATTTGAATAATTAAGACGGTTAATAAATAGTAAAACACACAAACACACACACACCCAAAATAGACAACTTTTAGCTAAACTCACAATGGAAAAAAGAGGACTCAAAATTAGAAATGAGAGGAGACATTACAACTGAAATAGAAAGGATCATAAGAGTCTACAAAGAACAGTTATCTGCTAAACAAATTAGACAACCTAGAAGAAATAGATTCCTAAAAACATACAACCTACTAAGAGTCATGAAGAAATAGAAAATCTGAACAGACCAATTGCTAATAAGGAGTAAAGATTAAATCAGTAATCAAAATCCTCCCAATTAACTAAAGTCCAGGAGCAGACAGCTTCACTGGAAAATTCTACCAAATGTTTAAAGAATCCTTCCCCCCCAAAACAGGAGGAGGAAACATTTACAAACTCATTTTACAAGTCCAGAAAGCCCTGATACCAAAACAAGACACAGATATTACAAGAAAAGTAAATTACGAGTCAATATTCCTGATGAACATAGATGCAAAAAGTTCTTAACAAAATATTAGCCACCTGAATTCAATATTTAATTAAAAAGATCATACCCCACGATTAGGTGGGATTTATTCCAGGAATGCTTTACAGTTCAACATCAGCAAATCAATGTGATATATCATATTAACAAAATGGAAGGTAAAAATCATATGATCACCTCAATAGACAAAAGAAAAAGCATTTGAGAAAATTCAACATAGATTCATAACAAAAACTCTTTAAAAAATGGGTATATATAGAGAACATACCTGAACATAATAAAAGCTACACATGATAAGCCCATAACTAAACATCACACTCAACAGTGAAAAGCTAAAAGCTTTTCAAGATCAATAACAAGAAAAGGATGCCCACTCTTGCCACTTTTATTCAATGTAGTGCTGGAAGTCCTATCTAGAGCATCTAGGCAAGAAATAAAAAGCATCTAAGTCAGAAAGGAAGAAGAAAAACTGTCTCTGCAGAGGACATGATCTTACATACAGAAAATCCTAAGACTACACCAAAAAAGTGCTAGAATAAACTAGTTCAGTTAAACTGTAGGATACAAAATCAATATACAAAAATCAGTTGCATTTCTATATACTAATAATGAACCATCAGAAAGAGAAACTAATCATATTCACAAATGTATCAAAAAGATTAAAATACCTAGGGGAACCGAAAGACCTGTACACTGAAAACTAAGACACCGATGAAAGACACTGAAGATGATACAAATAAATGGAAAGATATTCTATGCTCATGGACTGGAAGAATCAATGTCATTCATAAGTTCTTGAAATAAATAAATAAATAAATTTATTTATTTATTTATTTATTTATTAATTAAAGATTTTATTCATTTATTTGACAGAGAGAGACAGCCAGCGAGAGAGGGAACACAAGCAGGGGGAGTGGGAGAGGAAGAAGCAGGCTCCCAGCAGAGGAGCCTGATGTGGGGCTCGATCCCAGAACACCAGGATCACGCCCTGAGCCAAAGGCAGACGCCTAACGAGTGCGTCACCCAGGCGCCCCATGAAAATTATTTATTTATATTATCTTCTAAACATAATTATAGGGGAGGGGATGCCGCCTAGGTTTCTCCAAAAAATGGAAGTGTGTGTGAAAGATAGGTATGTGCAGGAATCCATGCTCTAGGACTTCTCATGCTGTTTCACAATAGCTGGGTTGCTTCCCCTGCAAAACTTCTAAAGGTCATCCTTTCTTCTATGATTGTGAACAGTAACTACCACTATTATCTGGGGATCTGTTTGCATTTCTATGATAAATCCATAAGTGAAGATACATTTTCCACAGAGGGTAAAGGCACCTCCCACATCAACACCAGTGAAAGAATACTGCATTTAAAGCTCTTTCTGAAGGTGCTGTTTTGGTGAGCAGGACAGAACACAACTTATCATTCTGTGTTGTGTGCATGACTGCCAAAAAATGATGAAAGGGATAAAGCAAATGCTATTTATAACCCAGGCTTTTAAAAAAATGTTGTCCTTTCTATAAACAAGAAAAGCTATGGAATGTTTTGCACTCTTTTTGCCAAACTCAAACGAATGAACCCTTGTCTGCCGAGCCGCCTGGAAACTCTAAGACTTGGAGTCAGTGAGGTCTCTTCCATTTTGCAGGAAATCGCCTTTGTTAGGGCGCTGCTCAATGTGACGAAGTGTGACAAAGCTATGAGGTATTACTATTTGGGTTTAGTAAAATGCACATCCTCAATGGGTTAAAAGCCATTTCCATTATCTTAAGTATAAGCAAATACTTTGTTTTATAACATATTCATTTACAGAGAAGAGACTGGCTTTGAACTCTCTCTCTCACTGTTGCCAGCTACGTGATTTTGGGCAAATCCCTTAACTTCTCTGTGGCTTAGTCGCCTCGTCTGTGTAATTAAAAACCAACACCTCATATGATATTATGGAAAATAAGTAAGATAATTCATGTTCCATTAGTGCCTGGAATAGAGTAAGCACATAATAAATGACAGAATTAAGAGCTATTAATTGAGACAATTATAAAATAAATTATAATTTAAATAATTATAAATGTAATAAAAGACTTCAAAACTTTGGAAGACATGTCACTATTACCAAGCTATCCTAGTGGTTTAATTTTAGATAGCATTCCTCAAATTTGACAACAATGGAGTTCAATAAGCATTTATCGAACAATTATGACATTCTGGGCCTCAGGCTAGGTCCTGGCATCATTAATGATGTTGGATGTAGTCTTAAAGAAGCGGAGGCTTTAGCAAGGAGACAGACACATAGACTCCTACCTACAGTAATAAGCACAATTAAAATAATAGCTAACTGTTGGGTGCTTACCAAAAGGTAAGCATAATATTTCAGCATGGTATATATATTTTCTCATTTCCAATTAAAAACAATCCTACAAAATAAGTACTATTATGTCCATTTTATAGATGAGAGAGTGGAGATAGAATTTAAGGAAATTGCCTAAGGTAACCCAGGAAGTAAGTGATGAATCTGGGACTTGAATTTATGGCAATCTGACAAAGGAGCCAGCAATCTTAACTATCATGCCACCCTACCTCTTGTATTTTTAAAACATTCAATATCAACAGATAGTTATGGAGCGCTTACCACCTGTGGGGCACTAAGGCTACAGTACCGTAAGTCAGACCTGAATTCTGTTCTCTGGAGCTTGCAGTCTAGTAGGGAAGACAGATATTACTCACATAATTGCATGAATATATACATATGAGCTATGACAAGTGTTAGGAAAAAACTGGAAGTGTTAAGGAATGCATAATGTATGCAACGTTATGGGAGAATATATACAAGGCACACAATTCTGCCTGAAGCGGGTGAGGAAGGAAGGCCTTTCAGAGAACAGGAGAAAATATACAAAATAAGAAACTGAAATGACTGAAAGGAAGGCCTTTCAGAGAACAGGAGAAAATATACAAAATAAGAAACTGAAACAAAATAAGAAACCGAAAGAGGAAGGGAGGTGGTGGCATGAGCTGAGGCTACAGGTTGGGGCTGGAGTGAGCCTGTTAAAGGCCTGTGTATTGTGTCGATGGGTTTGACTTTTATTCATTATTCAGTGGGGAAAAAGGCATTTTATAATAGCTATTCTGGCCATGGTGTGGAAGGAAGGGAAGACTAGGGTGATATTGATATATTTTTTTGACTGAAACTCCCACAAGCACTAACCTTTATTGATAAAATACTCCAGATTATATTCATACTGTTTTCATCTTTTAACTTTGATATTCATGAACTAAAGCATGTTGAATGGACAATTACTGGTTGCCTTCTCAGTGCTCATACCTCTTCTTTTCCTATGTCAATGTCCCCAATTTCCACTGGTATCCCACTGGGTTCCCAACCAGCTGACCTCTCTGGTAGCTCTAAGAGCGAATAATGCGATCTAGACCAAGACAATTAGTGCACTCCTATCTCCTAGCCATGGTAATGTAATCAGGAGGGTGAATCTCAGGAATTCTCCTGGGAATGTTGGGACAAAAGGTGCTCTCTTGTCAATACCAGTTCTGCCAAACACTCTGATTAATGAATGACCTTTAAATCGATAAACTAGAGCTTTCAGCAACAAAGTATCACAAGATGATTCTAGAGTTAATATGGCTTGTGTTGTAATCAGACATATTTTCAAATAGAGTATGAAATAGAGTTGACATGGAATATATAAGAATACCTTTAGATTAAAATAGCAAACACAGCCCTAATTTATTTAAGCAACAAAGGGAATTTATTGGCTCATATATCAAAAACCCTAGAAATACTGTGAGCTTCTGACAAAGGTTTATGTTTACCAAGAACCTAATTTCTTTTCAACTTTTTGAATTGATCTGAAAAACTGTACTTGAACTTGTTTTCTGCTTCACGTTAAAACTCTAATTGGATGCTTACTCTGTCTTCAGCAAATGTAAGTCAGAAACAAAGTAAGAGCAGAAGAAACACTGATCAAGATTATAGTAAATCTTTGAAAATTTACTTTCCCTGTCCACATTGTCTCCTATTATTTTTGTCTTAGCCTGTATTGAAGTAGAAGCCAGAGAAATGATTTAGTTGAAAACTGACTCATTAGATGAAAAGGTTTAGTTGAGAAAGCAATGTGATTTCTCAATTACAGGAATTCAAAGAGGAGTGCTGTTCTAGTGGGCACAATTATAAGAAAGAAAAACATTAAACAAAGGGGAATGTGATTTTGAAGTAAAATAGTAAATTCATCTGCTTATAGTTAATAAATAGTCTATGCCTTCTAATCATTACATAAGTTTTAAAATGACAATATAGTTGTAAAATAGGCCAAATAGAATAAAAAAACTCAATCATATAAATTCTGAGCTTTAGTATCTGATAATGGTAATAGCAACTGATGAAAGTGATTAGTAATGGTAATAATTAGGTGTTTACATTGATCTATCACAATTATGATTTCACATTGGGAGTTGAAACTGTTTTTGCAAAAGGCCATATAGTCAATATTTTAGGCTTTATGAGTTATAAGGTCTTTGTTGCAATGACTCAACTCTGCCATTATAGTGTGAAACTAATTGTAAGTAAAGAAATTGTATGCAAGGAAATGGGCATGGCTGTGTTCCAACAAACTTTATCATTATGTTTTTCAACAGAACTTTACTTACAAAACAGGTGGTGGGCTGGATTTAGCCTATGAACCATATTTTGCTGGCCCTTGTTCTACATCATTCATTTCTTTCAGTTTCTTTTGTCTCTATTTGTATGACTGTTCAATCACCACAACTCTGTGCATAAAATTTTATATTATCTTAAATTATTTAATTTGACTCAATGTTTTACATAAATGATACAAATTGGAAGGGAACTGTCATTAGGAAAAGAGTTACTGGATGAGTTTATTGCTCATTACAACTTTTAGACCTAGGGTTGGCTCCAAATGACACCATATGGTATGGATAAAACAGAAAACTCCTATCTTATTGCCCATAAGCTGAGTTTGAGGAGAGCAAAGCAACCTGCAAGTAAGGGAGGAAATCCTGGGAAGGAAAAAGCCAGATAAGGAGAGCCCCACATCGTGTATATAAATTCTGCCCATCTCTGGCTGTTCTCTGAGCTATGGGCATACAGGTCAGACTGTAAGCCATACTGCTAAGGAAGCAAAACAAAAACAGAAAGAACATACAGAAAACAATAAAATGATAGACCTTAATCTAACCATATTAATAACTGCACGACTAAAAGGTGGAACTCTGGGGCGCCTGGGTGGCTCAGTTGTTAAGCGTCTGCCTTCGGCTCAGGGTGTGATCCGGGTCCTGGGATCGAGCCCTCCATCGGGCTCCCTGCTCTGCTGGGAGCCTGCTTCTTCCTCTCCCACTCCCCCTGCTGGTGTTCCCTCTCTCGCTGGCTGTCTCTCTCTCTGTCAAATAAATAAATCAAAAAGAAAAAAAAAGGGTGGAACTCTGTCAAAGTGGATAAAAAATAAAGACTCACATGCTGTCTATAAGATACGCTCTTGAAATATAAAAATGTAGATTTGAAAGTAAATGACAGAAAAAGATGTATCATTAAAAGTATGCATAAGAAGGGTTGAGTGATTTTATTAATAAAAGATGAGGCAGACTTCGAGACAGAGAATTACCAAAGATAAAGGTGAGTATATTTATGATAAAAAGTCAGTTTGTCAGAAACACATAACAATCACAAACATGTATATGCCTTAAAACAGAATTTCATAATAAAGTAAAAATTGACAGAATTAACAGAAGAAATAGATAATTCTCTAGTCAAAGGTTTTATGTATTTTCAGTCGGAGATTTTAATACCCACTAAGCATGTCATAAAACAAGACAAAAATATCTCCAAAGATGTATACAATTCCTAAAATAACCTTTAAAACATAACCAACCACCTTGACTTCACTGATATTTGCAGAACCTTATAATTAAAAAATTGTAAGATACACACTTTTTTCAACTGTACATGCAATATTCACCAACACCGATCTAACACCAAGTCATAAAAGAAGTCTCAGTAAAGTAAAAAAAAATTAAAACTCAGGGTGCCTGGGTGGTTCAGTCGGTTAAGCACCTGACTTTGGCTCAGGTCATGATCCCAAGGTCCTGGGATCATGTCCTCCATTGGGCTCCCCACTCAGCGGGGAGTCTGCTTCTCCCTCTGTCCCTCACCCCCCACACGTGTGTGCTCACACTTTCTCTCAAAAATAAATAAATAAAATCATAAAAAAAAAATAATGGTCAAAAACTTAAAAAAAAAACGATCAAAGTAGAATGTGTTCTCTGATCGCAACAGAATTAATTAAAAATTAGTAACACTGAGGTATCTAGGAAATGTTCAAATATTTGAAAATTAAACATCACACTTCTAAATAATCCACAGGTCATTCAAAACAGAATAATAATGAAAATATGCTAAAATTTTTGTGATGCAGCTAAGGAAATGTTTATATTAGAAAAGAAAAAAAATTACATCCTAGTGTTCTACCTTAAGAAACTATAAAAAGAGCTGAGTAAACTTACACATAGAAGTTGGAACTACAAAGCTTCTAGAAGAAAACAGAATATCTTTGTGACTTGAAAGTAGGCAAAGATTTCTTAGGACTCAGAAAGCAATAACCATAACAGAAAATAACCAATAAATTGGACCATCAAAATTAAAATCTTTTGATTACAAGAAGACACCATTAAAGAAAATGAATAAGGCTTCAATGTGGAAAAAATACTCACAAAACATGTATCTGATAAATCATTGGAATCCAGAATATAAAGCACTCCTACAACTCAATTAAAAAGAAGAGAACTCAGTAGACAAATTGGACAAATGATCTGAATAGACACTTCAAAAAGAAACATACATGAATGGCCAATAAGCATATGAAAAAGTGCTTCAAATCATTAGACATCAGGGAAATACAGATTAAAGCCAAGTAAGATACCACTACACATTCTCCAGAATAGCTAAAATTGAAAAGAAAGAAGAAGTCCTGGAACAGAAAAACCAAATTAAAGAAAAAAAAATTTCAGAACAGTTTTTCCTTCTCAGTGGTAGGGACGGGGATCAACTGGGGAGGGGCACCAGGGAACTTTGTGAGGTGTTGTCAATGTTCTACAACTTGATAACTGTTTGGATGTTTAATTATCCAAATGAAGGGAGGTGTGTAAATTTTTAATACCCATCAAATGACATACTTAAGATTGTATATATCACTATATGGAATTTTATATCAAAAAGTAAACAATACTGAACTCTAATGAATTTTATACTCAAGTATTTAGAGGCGAAGTATGGATATATGCAATTTAAATTGAAATACATCAAACAGGGGCACCTGGGTGGCTCAGTCATTAAGCGGCTGCCTTTGGCTCAGGTCATGATCCCAGGGTCCTGGGATGGAGCCCCACATCGGGCTCCCTGTGCAGTGGGAAGCCTGCTTCTCCCTCTCCCACTCCCCCTGCTAGTGTTCCCTCTCTCGCTGTGTCTCTCTCTCTGTCAAATAAATAAAATCTTAAAAAAAAAAAAAAGAAATACATCAAACATAAAATGGATTAATAGATGGATGAAGGATGAAGAGATAGATCCACATGTAGTAAATACACAGAGTAAACTGTTAATTATATAATCTGTGTGAATTAGTATATGTATGCTCACTATAAAATTTTACTTTCTATCTTAAGATTTTCATAATAAAATATTGGGAGAAATCTATAAATAAGAAATCAATGTAGTTTTATTTATATTGATTTCTAATACACCAAATCTGGTTTTCTGAAAACATATTCTCTGCTAAAAGGAACCAGGCTTCCTTGGAGAAATGGCTAATTACAGGTCTGTGACAGGAAAAGTACAAGGTAAGCTCAAGATTAATGAGTACATATTAGAAGTACACAGAAGCCAGTTTGAAAAGACTCCCACAGGAAAATGTGGGACATTTTAACAACCAATAAGCAAAGGGCTTTTAATTCATTGAATTATAAAAGAATCCATGAGTCCATGATAACAGTAAAAAGACAACAGGGGTGGGGTGGATGAACACTATTCTTTACAGAAAAATGCCTGGTAATAAATACAGAAGAAATACTAGAATTAGAAAATTTGCATCCCCAGCAAAATTAATGATTTAAACAAGGATCATCAATATATGCCTACGACATTATTATGTAAGTGGTGCTGGACAATAGGATATTCACTCGGTGTCTAAGAACACTTATCACACGTGGAGAAGAGGCACTTTACAATAGAGAGATCTGGCAGACACTACCTCAACCAACTGATCAAACACTGCACGTTTCTTATAGTAGTACAATGGGAAGCACAAAATAAAAAGATTAACTTCTATTGTATGTAAGTGATGAATCGTTGAATTCGACTCCTGAAACCAATATTGCACCATACGAGAACTAGACTTTAAATAAAAATTTGAAAAAAAATAAAAATTAAAGTTAAAAAAAAAAAAAGATTAACTTCAACCTACTAATGAAGAAACAGATAACTCTAAACTGTGGAGCATTTCACAACAGGAGCTGGCAAATTATTATTGTACAGGCCCAGAAAGTAAACATTTTAGGCTTTGTATGCTGTAAGGTCTCTGTTGTAACTATTCAACTTTGTGTTGTGGCATGAATGGGTGTGGCTGTGTTCCAATAAACTTTATTTACAAAAATAGATGGTGGGTTTTGACCAACTGGCTGTAGTTTGCCCATCTCTGTTCTGTCACATGATAATTGTCTGTAAGACTTAAAAAAAAAAAAAGGTCAATATCAGGAAAGAAAAAAAAAGAAAGCTACATGGCAATAAAACTCAATGTTTGATCCTTGATCTGACTGGACTTTAAAGACATTTTGGGGACAAATAGGGAAATTTGAATAAGGACTTAAAATTACATTTATTTATTGTATCAATGTTAATTTCTTCAGTACAATAATGGGATTAAGATAATGTCCTTGTTTTTAAAAGACATATGCTGAAGATATGTCTGAAAATTATTTTCAAAAAGGAGTGATAAAGCAAATATAGGCAGTATGTTAAAAGTAAAATAAGCCATCTGTGTTCATCAATAAAATGGGTATGTAAGAGAAAAACCACAGCAGTTCACTGAAAAGAAAACAAGTAGCTCAAAGGGCAACACACAATGGAAATTTTCTTGAAAACCGTAACTACTTTTTGAAACTTCAAGGAATATAACCACATTTTATTTTACCAAGAACTACTTTTAAAGTTTTCAAACGTATAAGATCAATTTTGCCAAGGATATTAAAATACCAATACCTGGTCTTGTCTCCATTTTCAAATCTTGAAAAAAGAATGACTCCCAGGCAGCCTTTAATTTTTGCTAAGGTCTAATTGATAAACATGATACTATGCTTGTATTTGCCCTGTCAAGTCTATAATGAATCTTCAGTCCAAACATTTTTATGTTAGTCTTAGCACTTTATGAGAGAAGTTCCCTACATTTTCTCAAAATACCCCAAACTAAACTCATCCTCCTCTTAGCCCTCAAATAAGCTTTTCTTCCTTCGGTGCTCCTGTTGATGCCAGCAAGAAACCCACCCACTCTGATCTGGAAGGCATTCCTCCGAGGCTTTTACCTATTTACCTTCTTTTCCTTCCTATCACTTTAGTTTAGGCCTTTCTTATGTCTCATTTGGACGATAGCTTCCTATTTTTTTTAAAGATTTTATTTATTTGTTTGAGAGAGAGAGGAAGAGGGAGAGAAAGAGAAAGAGAAAGAGAGAGAACGAGAGTGAGCATTTGGGAGCACGTGCAGAGGGAAAGGGAGAGAGAGAATCCCAAGCCGACTCCGTGCAACGGAGCCCAAAACAGGGCTCGATCCCATGACCCTGAGATCATTACCTGTGCTGAAACCAGGAGCCAGACGCTCAGCCCACAGAGCCACCCAGGTGCCCCAAGCTTCCTACTTTTTAATCCACTATGTCTGTTGACAGGGGTGCTCTGAGCTTATTCCCAGATTAAAATTGTTCGATGGTTTTCTACTTCCTGTAGGCTATAGAAAACTCTTCAGACTCTTCAGCGTTGCATAACTGCACCAGACTACTTCTGCATGTCATTTCCTGCCACTTCCCTAGACACACTATACACATTAAGACCAAGATTTTTCAAGTCTATAAACATGAACATTCTGTCCTATACCTCCCTTCGTACACTCTTATCCATTTATAAACACGCCTTCTTAAAACACTTAAGTTCTATCTTGGCTACTCAATACAAATATAATTTCTCCATGACTTCAACACAGTCAAAGTAGTAGTCACCTGTTTTCTTCTTAGTTTGCATACAGAGAAGATCATGTCTCCTCATTAATGCACCAAAGTGATCTATATGCTAATGACTCTTAAATCTGGACCTCTGTCCAGTCTTCTCTTCTAAGCTCCAAACCTATTTCCAACCATCATTTTCAATTAACATCTCCATTTGGAAGGCAGTGAAACTAAAGCAGAGAGCTTATGGAGCACACAGTGGGGCCAGGGTTCAAACCCGTAGGTATATGGTCTCCAACCAGCTCATTTCCCAGACCAGGAACCTGAGAGTCATCTTTGACACTTCCTTTTCCCTTCATCTCTCACATCAAATGTATCACCGAGTTCTAATTCTGTCATTAATAAAGATCTCAAATAAGTCTACTTTTCTTCATCTCTACTCACTCTAGGCTTCCATAAATTATTATTTTTATTTTTTATTATGTTATGTTAGTCACCATATGTAAGTACACCATTAGTTTTTGATGTAGTGTTCCATGATTCACTGTTTGCATATAACACCCAGTGCTCCATGCAATACGTGCCCTCCTTACTACCTATCACTGGGCTAACCCATCCCCCACCCCCTCCCCTCTCAAACCCTCAGTAGGCTTCCATAAATTAGTGCCTGGAAGACTGCAATTGCTTCCTAACTGGTTTTCCCATGTCCACTGTTGCTCTCTCCTGACCGTATTCAACACATAGGAACCAGATTTATATTTTCTAAATATAAATTTGGTTCTAGTTTTCCTTATTTAAAGGATATCAATGGTTTACCATTTCATTTGGGTGAAATTTCCGATGTCTTAATAGCCTGTAAGGGCCTTTCTTTAGCTTTATGTGGAGATATTCTCTACATCTCTCACAGGGCTTCAGACTCTTTCCAGTGGCCACTTCATCTTATGAAGTTTGAAATTCTCTCCCCTAACACCTACTCTTATTCCTCTTTGGTCCCATAAGAAATGTTTACTTCCCTCAAGAGGTGTTCCCTGATGAACCAGCTTAAGTCAGGTGTCCTTGTTACATGCTGTCAGGGCACTCTATTTTCCTTCCTAGCAGTTTATACAATTTGCAACCAAATACCTGAATGTTATTCTATGTTCCTCACTAAGTTAAAAACTCCATGTATCAAGTTCAGCGTCTAAATGCTCAGCTTCTAGCTCAGTGCCTGCTGTAAGATAGACAAACATTTTGAAAAAATAAATTAATAATGCGAGCTAAAATAACACAGGCTGAATGCCTGCTAAGACAAAGAGAAGAATAATCAAAACAGACATAACTCAGCATGAAATGACCAAAAGGACTAACATCAAAAGGTGGACAAAATTTAGAACATGTAAGCAAAATCACTACGGGCTAAGATGCAAAAGAACCAATTGGAGTAATATGTATAATTTATGTACTGACATTCTCTCCAATTATGCCAATTTTCAAAACCCAAGATTAACTCTAAACTGAGACTTTGGTATCAAACTTATGTTTCTATCCTGAGCTTATGATCTAACATAATTTCTCTTTGCTTTCTTCTTCCCTAAGGACACAACATTTCTGTTCTGAAAATGAACAGTAATGATTAAAATTTAAACTTGAGTAGCAAAAGCAATCTTGAAAAAGAAAAGCAAAGCTGGAGGCATCACAATTCCAAGATTTCAAGTTATATTACAAAGCTGTAGTAATCAAAACAGTATGGTACTGGCACAAAAACAGACACATTGATTAATGGAACGGACTAGAAAATCCAGAAATAAACTAACAATTACATGGTTAATTAATCTTCAACAAAGCTGGAAAGAACATCCAATGGCAAAAAGACAGCCTCTTCAACAAATGGTGTTGGGAAAACTGGAGAGCAACATGCAGAAGAGAGAGACTGGGCCCCTTTCTTACACCAGACATAAAAATAAACTCAAAGTGGATTAAAGACCTAAATGTGAGACATGAAACCGTAAAAATCCTAGAAGGGAATACAGGCAGTAGCTTTTTGACACCGGTCTTAGCAACTTCTTTCTAGATATGTCTCCGGAGGCAAAGGAAACAAAAGCAAAAATAAACTATTAGGACTGTATCAAAATAAAAAGCTTCTGCACAACAAAGAAAACAATCAACAAAACTAAAAGGCAACCTGTGGAATGGGAGAAGATATTTACAAATGACATATCTGATAAAGAATCAGTATCCAAAATATATAAAGAACTTTATACAACTCAATACCCAAACAACAAATAATCCAATTAAAAAGTGGGCAGATGATATGAACAGATATTTTTCCAAAGATATACAGGTGGCCAACAGACATATGAAGAGATGTTCATCACCACTTACCATCAGGGAAATGCAAATCAAAACTACAATGAGATTATCACCTCACACCTGTCAGACTGGCTAAAATCAACAATACAAGAAACAACAGATGTTGACAAGGATGTGGAGTAAATGGAACACTCATGCACTATTGGTGGAAATGCAAACTGGTGCAGCCACTCTGGAAAACATTACGGAGCTTCCTCAAAAAGCTAAAAACAGAATTACCTTACCATCCAGGAATCGCCCTACTGGGTATTTACCCAAAGAGTACAAGAACACTAATTCAAAGAGATACATGCACCCCTATTATAGCAGCATTATTTACAATAGTCAAGATATGGAAACAGACCAAGTGTCCATCAACTGATGAATGGATAAAGAAGAGGTGGTATGTACACATACAATGGAATATTATTCAGCCATAAAAAGAAGGAAATACTGCCATTTGCAATGGCACAGATGGAGCTAGAGTATTATGCTTAGTGAAATAAGAGAAAAACAAATACCGTATGATTTCAATCATATGGGGGAATTTAAGAAACAAAACAAGCAAAGGGGAAATAAAAGAGAGAGAGAGAGGCAAACCAAGAAACAGACTCTTTTTTTTTTTTTTTAAGATTTTATTTATTTGACAGAAAGAGAGACAGCCAGTGAGAGAGGGAACACAAGCAGGGGGAGTGGGAGAGGAAGAAGCAGGCTCCCAGCGGAGGAGCCCGATGTGGGGCTCGATCTCAGAACGCCAGGATCAAGCCCTGAGCAGAAGGCAGATGCTTAACGACCGAGCCACCCAGATGCCCCAAGAAACAGACTCTAACTATAGAGGACAAACCTAAGGAAGGTTGGGGAGGCGGGGGGTGATGCGCAAAATAGGTGATGGGGATTAAGAAGTGCAGTTGCTGTGATGAGCACCGGGTGCTGTATGGAAGTGCTGAATCACTATATTGTACACCTGAAACTAATAAAATATTGTATGTTAACTAATTAGAATTTAAGTAAAAACTTAAAAAAAATATACAAAAAATAAAAAATAAAAACTTAAAATGAAAAAACCCAAAAACCAACAACAAAATAAACCTAAGGAGTAAATAGTTTGAAAAATAGAGTATCATCATTCTGTAGTATGAATGAAACAGGGAAACAATGTCAGACCAATATCATAATACAGAGTAAGATTATGCAGAATTTTTCTTATTGATTATTCTGTTCTAAAATCTATTCAATAGACCATAGGCAGATCAATCTTAATAAATCCTAACCTCTGGTCATGTTACTTCTTTTAGTCACAAACCTCCATTACCAATATTTTTAATAAAGAATTAATTCACATAGCTACTTAAGAAAAATACTAAGATTGCAACTGAGAGGTAAAAGTACATTACATTGAAAGATACTTCATGGAAGAGAAAATGTAAATCATACAGAAATATATGGAATTCCATTAGTAATAAATCAAGTAGGGGATTTAAAACTGGGTCTTATTTTTCTGTCCTCCTTGCTCACAAAGACAACACCCTAATGCTGGTAAGGATATGTGCAATTGGCACCCTGATATTTTCTAGTGGTTGTGTAAATTTTTATAACTCTTAAGTAAAAATTTAACTTAGCAATAGGTTTTAGGGGCCATAAACATATAACTTTTGAACTAATGAATCCACTTTTAGCACTCTATCCTGTGGATATAATCCTAAGAAATAAAGCTCATGCCGAAAGGTATTTGACCAAACAGTACTTATACTACTGAATAATATTATTATAGCACTGAAGACATCTGGAATACAAAATATGACAATGATCATCTCTGTAGTAATGAAGACTTACCAACACAGAAAATGCTTATAACAATACATTAAGGGACAGTAAAAGAAAATTGCTTTTAAAATATGAATGTAACTGTCTCAACTACATCCACATACACGTAGGAAAAGATTGCTTTAAGAATCTTTTCTAGCATTTATACAGCTATTTAATGCCTATAAATTCTGGGTACAAAAGTTGCAAATAAACAAGTAGATTTTATATCTGCACATGGCAGCATGGGGCAACGAATAAACATCTGTTATCACAATGAGCAAAAAGTCCAAACTCTCCAGGCCTCATGATATGAAACTTGCATGTAATTTTCCATAGCAACAGCCACATTGTAGGTAAGGTGTTAGATTCCTAGGATACTCCACTCAAGCCTATTTAGCTACTTATATTGAGAGTTTGGTAGGCTAGCCTGATAGAGTGCTGTATTTCATATGCTTAGTTGACATATCAGATGGTTTCAGGATGGCTGATGAGAGTAAGTTGTGTGCAACTGGATTTCTTTACATACAAAATATGTCTAATATTGGTATCAGAATAATAGCTGTCAACATGGAGAAAAATACGGTCACTATAAAACCAGTTCAGAGCTTTCACACTTAAGAAAGACTGAGTTATTGGTTAAGAAGTAAAATAAGAAGAAAAAAAAGATAAATTTCACAAAGCCCTACATGCTTACTCCATGACCTAGGCTATATACCAATTACTTACATATATTATCATTCATTCTCACTACTCTGCAAAGGAGGTAGTATAATACAATGTAGCATATAGGACTACAGCGATGCGAGGCAATATGAGGGTAAAGAGTTTGAGCTTCAGGATCAAGTATCATTTGGCACTTACCTATACATCCTTGGGAAAGTGAACTAGCCTAAGCCTCTATTTTCTCATGTATAAAGAAGGAAGGAAAATGCAGTAGACTGCTGTTTACCAAATATTGTTAAAGTCCCCTCCAGACGCATCCTAGAGTTGTATTTCCTGTCCCCATTACCCCATGGGGTAATATGATTAGTTCTGGGCAATGAATTATGAGCAAAAGTGATAGAATTACTTCTGGGCCAGAGCTTTTATTTGTCAGTGCAAGATTCTGCAGGACTCTTCTTTCTCCTTGGGCACAGTAACTGGCCACATTTGAGGTGGGCTGCTCTGTCAGTACAGGTTGCTGGGTGACAAGCCAAAGCAGAGCCCCCTCGTCAATCTAAATTGGGCAGGCAGCATAAGCAAGAAATGAATGTTTTAAGCCACTAGGCTTCTGGGATTGCTTATTATTGAGGTGTAACGAAGGCTATATGGACTGATAAAGGTCACTTCTATCCTATAGCGTTTGGATGATTTAATGAAGCAATATTAGAAGTGTTTTCCACAGTGTCCAGCATAGAGTAAATAGTAAATGGCAGCTATATCATGATTAAGTGATTATGTCTTTTATAAATTAGAATATTGAGATATTAAGTATTCTGCAATGTACCAAGGATACACTACATTTAATGACAGGATTGCTTCTGTAAGATTATAAAGCCACAAATCTTTTCATTAAAATCACCTTTTTCTTGTCATGTGACCTAGCAAAAAAAAATAAAAGCCCTCTGGTAATTATCTTTTTGTTCATACACATGCCTTTTTTTGTTGTTGTTTTAAAACCTTCTCTCTGTTAGAAGAGAACTGATTTTTTTTTATTCTCTAAATTTGTTTTCTGTTACTTTGCTGTTTACTTCATTTAATAAATTTTATCACATAGCATGGCAATCATTAGGCCAGATTTAATAATCAAGCACCCCTACAGTTTGGCTGCAACCTGTCTTTCAGAATTTATCTTCTGCTGCTTCCCTTCATAAACCTTCTGCCCATGGTCTATAAATCTTACAGAACACAGGATGCTCCTTTTCTCCTTCTGGTCTTTGTTTATGCCACTCCAGCTGAAATCCTTCCTCTGCCCAGTTGTCCAATTCTTCTTTTTAAAAAATTGACTTAAATTCTCTTTTTTCTACCAAGCCAGCTCTAATCAACTTCATAGCACATATGGTCTATTTTACTTATTTGAAACATAATTTCATAAGATTTTATAAGATAGCCGTGTACTGCAGGAGCATAAACCCTGGAAACTGTATTCCCGGAATCCCTTGCCACTAGGGTTCTGGTTAATTTCTTCCAATGAGGAATTCTCCTGAGTTCTGGAAGGCAGAGGCAAGGATGACCTACTTTGGGTATAATAACTAGCTCACAGAACTGCCCAAAAGCAATTAGATCAGAATCAATTACACTGTCACATTTTTGAAGGAATTTACTGTCAACCCCTTCAAACCACATTTAACAAACCAACAAACCATCACCACTCCCATAAAAAAACATCAGCAAGGACTTAAGGAAAGTCTTTGCTGTTCAAGAGTTAAAAAAATCCTCGAGTCACCAAACTTCCTCAAACAGGCAGCAAGCTGTAGTTTAAGAAACACACACTCCCTATACCCACTTCAAGGGCAATAATGTAAAGGAGGGGATTCTAAAAGGAGAAGGCAGTGGTCAGAGAGAAAACAGACAATGGGGTTCCTTGCAGAAAACATAATCTAGGTCTAATCGAAGCATCTCCACAGCTTCCTATGCACGTGTATGTACTGGTGTGGGAACGGGACTGTTTAGTGTCCCATTTGTATATGGATGTGTGTGGGGAGAGAGGGACAGTCTGTCTTTTTACTTCATAGATTCTCAAATCAAGAGGAACCATGTCTAGCCCTGACAGAGTACTGATACATCACCCAGAAATTTTAGAGCTTGAGCTGGTTGTAATGACCGGTTGGTTCTTTGGAGTTTCGTCCTTGCATAAGGATTGACTGTGTTTTCTGTACAGTAAGAGAAATGGAAAAATATATTTGGCAAACAGAAGGCTAGGCTGGGGCAACAATGTTATGTATTCCCCAACTCCTATTTCACTTTTCTCTTCCTAGGCACATTGGAAAATTACATTTCACAGATTCCCATGGATGTTACTGAGTTCTGAAATATGAGTAGAAGGGACAGGTGTTGTTTCTGTGCTGAAGCGGTTAAGTGCCTGTGAACTTTGCACATGCTTCTTCTTTTCTTTGTTTGCTGCCGATACTAGAACCAAACACGTTTTAGATGACATAGTTGAAGAATGGAAGCAGCCTGTGATGTGAATCACTGCTTCGAAGCTTGCGCTTACAAATCCCAACAGACAATGACTGGAGTGGGAAATAAACTTTTTAAAATAAATCCAGTGGTTACAGGTATTTTTGTTATAGCATTAGCATTAATAACTTTGATTAGACTTTGGTCATAATTGTAGAACAAGGCAAACCAGGGAAAATTGGAACAAAAAGGCCAGTGAGATCTTTAGGGTCAATGAAAAATCAAAGAAACCAGGCTAAAACTTGATTGTTTGCAAAATAGGATGGTGAACCCAAAGGCTGATCTGAGATCAGAAAGTCAGTCTAGCACATGTGATGTTTTGTATACATGTCTAGTCTCCAACCTAGTTCCTTGAAGTAGGAGACAGTGGCTTTTCAAATTTGCATCCCTATTACCTGGAACAGGATACAATGATGAAATAGCCAACCCTTCAGGGTGTTTCTCAAAGCAGGGCAGATATGCAAGAGGAGATGTTTCAGGCTGGAGAAGGTCAGGGATCAGGTATGTAAACCCAGTCTTAGCAAGTTGGTTACTCAGGACTATGAGACCAGGCTGGCTATATCCTAGATTCCTTGGGAGCGCTAATCTACAGATACTCTCATAAGGTCCTTCTATTCCTTGGCCTATAATTACAATTGCTTATAGTATCTGGAAAGACAGACAGGAGTTAAGTGAACTAAATTACTGGATTGAGAGATAAGGTAGGTACACCCAGGTGTGTGTGTGTGTGTGTGTGTGTGTGTATTAGTATATAAGTATTTAATAGCACAAGAAAAATATATATAATCTATATATTATATGTTATAAAATACCACAAAACACAAAAAAATATTATCCAAATAATTGAATCTACTGGTCATTAATTATAAAAAGATTTGAAGAATTCTTCAAATTCCAAGAATTCTTTAAATAGTTCAGTGGTGACTTACGAAATCAAATAAAGAATATGCTTATAATAAAAGATTTAATCACAGCTATAACTCTAATGATAAATGAGCAAAATTATTTATTTTTTTAAATCTCATGCTGCTAAGCACTGAAAGGTGATTTCCTAAGATAATGGAAGAGGCAAAAAATAAACAGAGAATGTTATCATCCAGCACCTATCAGGGAGATGGCAAGATACAAAGCATTTTCTATCTTGTAAAATAAACATATATTCATGTATACAAAGATATGGGGGCAGAAAAAGCAGATGGAAAATTATTTTAAGAAAAGCTCAACAGAGATTAAATCAGGAAAAGATACGTAAAAAACCCAGTCTTAAATACCAGATATAATTATGTATTTAATGGTTATTGAACCCCTTCCAAAGGAAAAAATGTACTAAATTTGACTAGATTCTTACAAAAGCAAATTTCCCATAACCACACACACAGACACTCATTGCTTTCATACAGAGTAAGAGAAAAAACTGATTAATTCATTTGCTCATTTTCAAGTATTTATCAATGGTTCACTACGTGTCTGGCATTGGGAACGTATTGCCCAAAAACAAAACAAAACAAAACAAAACAAAACACAGAAAAAGGAAGGAAGGAAGGAAATGACATGATCCTAGAAGAGAGTTCTTGAATATAATAAAGGACACTCAACACATCAAAGAAGGCTTTTAGTAAACAGAGCAAATACACGTTGAGAACAGATCATTAAGCTTCAGTGTCAAACCACACGAGAAAACATATTTATAATATATGGTTATGGAGGAAAAGTTGACAGACATTAGAAAAAAAGATCTACCTTATGAATAACAGATACAAAGAAGAAAGGAAGAAATAATTAGAGATCAATGAAATGGAAAACGATGATACAACAGAGAATCAACAAAACTAAAATCTGGTTCTTTGCAAAGACTAATGAAGTCTCTGGCAAGCCTATCAAAAGCAAACAAGAAAAAGGGTTCCAAAAGATAATATTAGAAATGAAAAAAAGTTTATAACTACAGATAAAATAAAGACTTTAAAAGTAAGAGGAAACATTGAAATACTTTATGCTGGTAAATATAGGTAAAATAGGTAATATTCCAGAAAATATAATATCAAAACGAACTCAGAAAAAAACAGAAAACATGAATAAGACTATAAGCGTTAAAGATACTGAATCAGTAGTTAAAAATCAACTTACCAAAACAAATTTAAAAATCAATATTTAAATTAAAAATTAAATTAATAAATAAAAAAAATAAAATTTAAATAGACCAATAAATCTAACCAGGCCCCAGACAGTTTTATAGGTACATTCTGACAAATACTGAAGGAACTGATAATCCTGATCTTACAGTATTTCAGAGATTCTCCTCACCTCATTTTGTTAGAACAGTATAACCTTTACACCAAAAGCAGATAAAACATAGATGCAAAAATACTAAACACAATAGCAGCTATCCAAAGCTTGCGGGTATTTAAAAATATGTACCAAGGGCACCTGGCTGGCTGTCGGTTAAGCATCTGCCTTCTGCTCAGGTCATGATCTCAGGGTCCTGGGATGGAACCCCCCATTGGGCTTCCTGCTCAGCCGGGAATCTGCTTCTCCCTCTACCCCTCCCCCTTGCTCGTGATCTCTCTCTCTCCTTCTCTCTCTCACACATACTCTCTCAAACAGATAAATAAAATCTTAAAAAAAAATGTTTAAAAAAATATGTACCAAGATCAGCTTCAGAACTGATTTGTTCCAGTGATGCATTATTAGTTTAAGTTTAGAAACATTTTCAGTATATCTCCCCCCACAAGAAAAGAATAAATGAGAAAAACCATGCAATTATCTTCACAGACACAAAAGAAAACATTTGCTAAAATTTAACTTTCACACAAGATAAAAATTCTAAACAAACTATAAATAGAAGGGAACCTCCTTAAGCTCACAGAGCCTATCTAACAAACACAGCAAATATCATAAACCTAGTAAGCGTATGTGTGAAGAAAAACATATAATGGAAACCTGTTACTGAATGAAATGAAATGAAAACTACTCTCAGATGAAACAAAAGCAATTAAATAATTTGTTCATTTCCAGGTCTTTATTGACGGTCTTTATGTGCCTGGCATTGTGAAAAAATTTCACAAAAAAAGTAAGAAAAAGAAATATGCCATGATAATACTTAAAAGTCAAATGTAGAAACTTTCCTTTAAAATCAGGAAGGAATTCAATAAGGCATGGTATTGCCACTTCTATTTAATCTTTAGAACATAGTACAAGAAAAAAAGAAATTAAATGATTAAAGGCATGAAAGAAAAGTAAACAGGCTCATTATTTCCAGATGATATGACTGACTGTCTACAAAGGAAATCAGAGAGAAGTGATCAACAAAATATCAGAACTAATGAGAATTTGGCAAGGCTTCTAAATACAAAAGTCAACAATAAAAATTAGTTACATCATTAAATATCAGCAACAAAGTTTGAAGACATCATTAAGTATTTCACTTACAATATCTACAAAATGTGGGCTATCTAGGACATTAAAGAAGAAAATTACATTTTAAAAAATTCAAAAGACATTAAAGTGGTCGTGAGCAAGTGGAGAGTTCTAGGACGGTCATGAATGGAATACAAATTCTCATGAAATGGCTCTATCAGTTCAGCTTAATTTCTAACTAAAATTTTCTCATGAAACCTGACAATATTCAACTGCAAAAGCAATAGACCCAAAAAAATTTTCAAGAAGGGAAACAAAATTGAAGAAACTTGTTCTACCAGATATCCCTAATTAGAATATTGTGGTAATGACATGAGATAAACAAACAGAGCAACCAATAACACAGCCCCAAAACACACATAAAACATGTGACATATAATAAAAAGGGCATTTCAAAAAGTGGGGAAAAGATGAACTATTGAACAAATATGCTAAGTTAATTGATTTTTATATATAAAATCAGATTCCTACTTTATGCTTTACACAGAATTCAAGTTCAGATGGATTGAGACCAAGCAAGCAAAATTAAAAACCTTTGGAAAACAATAAAAGACTTTTCTTAATGATCTCAAGATATGTAAGCATTTCTCAAGCAAGATGTAAAAACCACAAAAACTAAAGACTAATTAATTTGACATTAAAATAAAAAGCTTTTATACATCAAAAGGCACCATATTCAATACAAAAACTAAAAAATTGGGAGAAGTATTTGAACACACATAACTGACAACAGCTAACAATCTCACACAGATTACTCAGAAAAAAGCAAACCACCCAATAATAAAATTGGCAACGACAGGAGAAAGTAGTACACTGATTAATGATTACAGATATGACCAAAGCTTAATGAACACATGAAAAGCTGCCCCCATAAAATTAATCAGGATAGACTACATTATAGTGAAGGTACAAATTAACCCAGAAATCTGAGTGGCTTAATAAAACAGGTTTATTTCTCAGTCATTACACAAATCCAATGCAATTTGACAGGGGGTCTCCACACCATAAAAGCCACTAAAGAACCCATGCTCCACTGTCTTGTTGCTGTACTATAAGAAAGAGCTAGAGAATTATGCACAATTTTTGAATTCTCTGCCCTTGAAGCCACACTTGTCACTTCTGCTCACAGCCTACTGGCCAGAAGCAGTTGGCTGGCCCCAGCTAACTGTAATGGGGCTGGGAAACATTGGAGAAACACATGGGTATTCAGTGAATAATTAATGTCTCTGTCACAACTAGAAAGTAGAGAAATCTATATTAAGGCAATAGCAAGACGCATCTCACATTCATTAGACTGGGGAAACAACTCCGATATTAGCAAGGGTTGGTGAGGATGTGAAAAATGGAAACAATCATCTGCAGCTGTTAAGCATGTAAATTGGTACAACATCTTAAGGTATTTGCAAAGTTGGGACAAATTAAAGATGTACATATTTATGACCATACTTCCCACATGTGCATAAAAGGTGTCATGTGAAAATTATTCACTTAAAAATGTTTATAACAAAATATTAGAAATGATCTAAATATTGAAGATAAACTAAATATTGGAAAAATGTGGAATGTTACCTAAATAAACTGTCGCATATTCTTACTGAAAGTGAATATTGATAGAGCATATTGAACAGAAAAAAAAGATCTACATTAAGTAATTAACAGGTGTCTGGCACTTGATCAGTGCTAGCTATAATTATCACTATTCTCTCTCTTACTTTTATTAGAAAAATAAGGATGCAAACTAGCTTGATGCATGGAAATGTATAGTAGAAATAATGTTACTGGAAAAAATAGAACGAATTAGAATGTACACATTAATTAAAACAATGTAAAATATATACATGTCCACTAACAATATTTTAAAAATAACTTAGAAGCTTGGTAAAACTTAATGCTTATTAAATTACTCTATTAATTTGCTCACTGAAAATTATACTGCCACTAAATTTTCTCAAAACCCTACATTATTTAAAATTCCTAATTTACTTTGCTAATAGACATAGGCATTTTTAAAAACATTTAAAGAAAATAGAACTGGGACTATTCTCATTATGGAGGAAAATCTTCATAAATAATTCATGATCCATGAAACCATTAACCTTTGAAAGAAAAATAATTTAACAGTTGCTTCTATTACAAAACAGTATATTTGATAACTGATAATTATTATCACATATTTTATAGTTAATATGACTTTGTATACTAAAGGAAACGTCTATAAAAGTACTAAGAGAATCCAATGACTAAAACTATTATGTGCTTGTAATTTAATTTTTATCGGCACAGTTTTATCCACTGATGAAAGTCAGGAAGAAAAACACATAATCTTTTATTTTATACCTCCATCCTAGCACTGAATGAATCTGATATTCATTCCCATACAATGACCTGACCTTGAATTTTTGCTGAGGTCAAGAACACAGCAACTACGCTGGAAGTCCAGAGCATACCCCAACAGAAGAGAGAAGGAAAACAATTTTCTACCCTCAGTTCACTGAATCCTATTCCAGGTTTATACTGTGACCAATGAATATGGGTTGTGAGGCTTATTTAGAGCACCTATGTTTGGTAGAAAAAAGACTGTCTTCTCTAGTCTTAAGTGTATTAGGTCATAAGGAGCTGTGCCTCTCTATGTTCTATACCTCCTTATAAATCTATTTGATGTTCTCTTCTTTATCATCTATTCCAGTTATTTGTTTGCATATGTACTCTACACAGTATTGGTACTGGGCATGATGTGGTTATACGAGTATGTCCTTGAGCTGCCAGGGCTGCTGGTGATACTTGCTCATCCAGGAAGTATCATGTACTGTGAAATGGAGGTTTTTTGTTTTTTGTTTTTTTAGCTTGGACTCAAATCAAGAAGTGGCTTTCCTACCCAAGGAAGAGAAATATAATCCTTCCTATTGCCTAAGAACAGTGACAACAACTGGCGGGGCAGAGGGAACACAGATGGGGACAGATGGCTTAGACTAGAGAGACATCTCCAGAGTCAATGGACATATGCCATTTCTGGATTACCATTTTACATCTCTAGCCATATAGGGATCACAAATACTTAGCTGTCCAAGGCAAATACAGCTGTAACTAGAGATATCTGAGAAAGACAGCTATGGAGGCCAAATGGAGTAACATTAATACCGAGGATACACATCATTCTCACAGCTTACTAAGTCACTCTAGAAAGGACACATCAACCATATTTTGAAGATGTTCTCAGCTTTAGCTTTCCAAGATCAATTGGAGGAAGAAAGATCTTAAGATAAAATCCTGGTGAAAGAGTTAGTGCTTTATAATCTCTTATAGCTCACATGTTCTGCCTCATATCTGGGATTTGAAATTACAAGGATTTTAATCACCCATAAACTAAGCAGAGCTTAGTTTGCTCATGTAAATGTAAACTTGCTTATGTGAGGCCACAGAGAAGCTTAAATTAAAAACCAAAGCTTAACTAATGGTAATTTCTCTACTGGATTAGTTTGTTCATGAACCATACACTGAGACTGACAGGGGATAATAAATGCACATTACTGATTCTGTACATACCTGAAAAATTCCAAATAGGATTAATTTCAGAAGAGTAATACAATCCCATCAAACAACTTTTGTGATAGGTTTTGAGATTATCTTTATTTAGGAAGTGATTCATCTAGGGTCTCTCCACATAAAGGCAGCTACATTAATATACTGAATTAATAAGTAAATGCTACCTAATGATTTCCCTCTGATCCTACCCTTTTCAAGGTATTTATTTATGAGTATACTTTTTACACTGAATTTTTATTAATTCACAATAAACAAAATTTCTATTATACATTTGAGCTAATTATACATAAGTTTGCAGACATAAATATTTCAGAGAAAAAGATTCAAAAAGTAGTTTGTATCTGAAAAGGAAAGCATGCTGGGTAGTTCGGATAATTTTCCAGAAAAAAAAAATCAAGGTGGAATAGGTTTTATAAGAAAAGGTTTTTTAATTTCTTTTAAAATAAACTAGAATTACTATAATCAAGACACTAAGTAATGACTCAATACTTCATTTAATTTACCTTTTACAGAATTATTTTTATGGTAACTTGCAATTAAAATCAGAGATTAGAATTCTTTTAAATTTTGTCTACAATGGATTCAGGAAAATTTGGTGAACATTTTTTTTTCCCTCAGAATGGGGTAAAACAACAGCTCTATAAATGTCCTGGTGGCCAGTGAGGAATATTCTATATACCAAAGTAAACAGGAGAAGGTCTACTTAAAAGATTAAAGATTAGAAAAGGAACTCTAAAATTAAAGCAATCACTTTTCTGGTTGGACAAATGATCAAAGAAATTTCCATTACATATTTTGGGTTAAAGGGGTTTTTCTTTTCACTGGCAAAATAATTATGTGCATTTTGGATTTTTCTTAATAAGGAAAAAAAATTTACACATTAGACTCTCTATTCTGTCATATGTATGATCTTATTTCTTTCTGGTTAAAATTTACTTACTTGATTATGTGTTATTTTTATAATTATGAAAAATCAATAAAGTGATTTCTATTTTGAAAGAGGAATTACAGGTGGACATTGTGTTTTACCCCTCAAAGCAACCAAGGAAAGAGCTACTGTATTCGACTACTTCCTATGATGTAGGCTGCAAACAATTCTGATTTAGTAGAAGCAAAACCATGGACTAAGAAATATCACTGTCAAATAAGAGTGTCTTGATAATTTGGGGATGAATATCACCTTCGATTAAATGTACTAATTAAAAAGTGCTTTTTAGGCAACCAGGTCCAAAAACAAAGATAAAGGCTGAGGGAAATGCAACAAACAGAGCATGGAAACATGAGAACATCAAGAGTCCTGCTAAACGTTTCTCACGGTAACCCAAAGGAGTAGACAACTTACCCTGGTTTTTAGAGATGGCTTTTGCATGTCTCTTTCTAAGTCTTTTGTCAGAAGGATGTTAGGTAAGGGGTTCTTACAACTGGCCTCCTATAAAAGAAGTATAAAAGAAATATTAGAAACCAAAGAACATTACCCTAACTGGAAATTACACTGTAGTGAAAAGCAATTTTTATGGGAGACAAGGCATTTCTGGATTGAACTTAGACCAGAAGCCACTGAGATTTGTCATGAGGAGTCAAAATGTTTCCTTTCTTATTTTTCACCTACAATACTGAAGCATGATAAGATGGTGATGGAGTAGGTGTGGGACACACAGAACGTATATATTCAGAGACGAGCATTGAGATTTTCATCTACACTATCATGTCACTTACATTTCCACAGACAGCTCGCCTCTTCTTTGGAGAATTAGGTAGTTAATTCTCCAAGATACGAACCACCAAACTTAGAGTTTCCTTTCCCTACCATTTTTTACAAATGGGTTCTGATTATGTAAATACTTTTTCTTAAATTCCTTCAAAAAGGTTAGCAAACCACGAATGAATAGTGGTAGTTTTATACCGACATCCTAACTGAGGAAAATTATCTGCCTATTTGTTTCCAAAATTATTAAGCTTCTAAGCCCTTGGTTCACATCAAAATAGTACTTGCAAAGCTAGCAGAAATTACAAGAAGGCAGTTCACATGGAATTGGATTTACTATTAATTTCTACATGATAAATAAAAACAAGAATCTCATTTTTAAAAATACAGTGTAGGGCCTCTTATCAATTGCCACAAATTTGCATAAAATTTCTATAAGTGATTTCATCACCAAATTAAGAGAGATAAATATATATAAGGAAGATTACAGACAACAATACAACTAAGGAGAAAGTAAGTTCAATTTCTTTCACTTGCTCTATAACCTTGACCTCAATATCACATTTCTTCCCTTATTTTTTTTAACCTACAACAGTGAAGTTGCCCACCGTCCACCACTTCATTATCTAAATCATGATTTTTCCCCCCAGTTTACTTAAGGGTTAATTAATTATAATCTTTTAAACAATATTTTAGTCAAATACTTTACAATATTACTAAATTTTGCTGAAATTTTATTTATTTCTAAAGAGAACAGTATATCATTAGGATAAAATGTCCCTAAAGAAAATACTACTACTACTTGCTACTAAAAAATACTTACTGAATCTTAGGATATATGAGGCACTATGCTAAAGTCTTTGCATTAATGCCATTTTTGCCCCCCACAGCCTTATCAGGGTTAGGTACTATTATCATCACTCCCCTTTTAAGGATAACACAAAATCTTACAGAAGTAATTTGCCCAACGTCACACAGGCTCAAAGATGGCTCTGTATAACTTTATGAACTCATATCACTTTTATATGATATCTCCAATATCTAATATACTTGACATCTTAAACCACTATGTTGTAGAGCCATAACATTTTAAAGCCAAAAGAGTTTTTAAAAAATCAGCTAATTTTACAGACAGGGTACTTGAGGACATCTGAGGTGATGTGCCCAAGATCACACAGAGAGTGGCAGAGCTGAGACCCGTGCCCGGACCAGAAGGCTGTATGTGGCACCTGTTCCCAGCTTTGTGCTGGTGAGCAATACTACCAGACTCAGAGGGGATCAAGAGCCTCCTCTAAGCTGGGGGTAGCTGTGGTACTGCCAACACTCTCAGCTGCCTGTGGCCTCACGTACAGCTCTATGGAAGGACCCAAGGGTACATTTCTGAGCTCTCCAAATAAGCATGCATTCCAGTCCTACCCTTTCCCACAAGTCACAACACCTGCTGGCGGTAAGCTGCTTACTGGAAATAGTGAATGAACCCATTCCCACTTCTGACTCACTGTGAGAGGGATAAACTCTATCCAGCATGACATTTAGGAGATCCAAGTGATTAACTGTATAAGCTATTACGTAATTTGACTACACTCGGATAATATAATTATGCTTAATCTTTATACCCCCTTTTAAAACTACTGGGATGTAAATGTTAGAATGTGTTGAGAAGAAAAAAGACTGACTCTTAAGAAAAGCTAATAGGAATTATGGACCTTTGTTTATGATTGTCTGAGTGTTTACAAATGCCTGCAATTCTTTCTTCCTTATGCATAGACTAAAAAGGATAGTGTTTCTTTATTACTCTTATCTCCCCCACCCTGTCCCTGTGAATTAATGAGTACGAGGCTGATAGTTAGCTTTTCCCTATAAAACTCTGAAAACATTTTCTGTAAACTTTTATCTGAAAATGCCACTTACATGAATTATGTTTATTTTTTGTTTTAGGACAACAGAGACAAAGTAAAATTTAGTAGAGCACTGAGGTGGCAGTCAAGAGATCCGACTTCTCATCCTGGTTCTCTAACCAGCCAGCGATAGGGACTCAGGCAACTATTTTAACCTTTGGACACCCCTAGGTTCAAAGAGTTCTAAAACAAAGGTATTGTAAGATGAGCTCTAAGAAACCTTTCCAGGTCTTAAATTTCAAGATTTTGGTATTCTTTCAAGAAGCAGCAATATTTGTTGACAGAAAGGTAACCCACGACCTGTTCAGAGTTGTATTCCCAACGCCCTGCGAGACTGCTGCGAAGCGCTGACACCCACCCATGCAGTGGACAGTGAGCCCGGGGGCTCCAGAGCCACAGAGGGAACATTGCCTGCAGGGCTAATGTTACTCAAATTTCTGGAGAAAAATTAATACATTCCACTAGTAGCTTAAATAAGTAACTGGAAATAACTTCATGTATTCTTTTAAGACAGATATATTATGGAGTTAAGTGAGAAACATTTTTTAGGTAAAACTTTTTTTTACAGTTACACCTTTAAAAAGCCATTTACACTGGTGGGTATATGCCTAAGAGAACTAAAACCAAAGGTCCACACAAAAACCTGTAGACAAGTAGTCATAGCTGCATTATTTCTAAGAGCCAAAAAGTGGAAACAACCAAAATGTCTATCAAATGATGAATGGATAAAGAAAATATGGTATAATACAATGGATTATTACTCAGCTATAAAGAAGACTGAAGTATGGATACCTGCTAAACATAGATTAACCTTCAAAATATCACGCTAAGTGAAAAAAGCCAAACATAAGGAGACACACATTGTCTGATTCTACGTATATATTAAAAGTCTGGAATAAGGCAAATAGTGACAGAGTGGAGATTAGTGGTGGCTAGGAGGGAAGGGATTCCTAACGGATCCAGTCTATATGGGTTTCTTTTTAGGATGATAAAAATGTTCTGGAATTAGGTAATGGCTACACACTTTGTGAACGTTCTAAAAAACAATAAATTGTATATTTTAAACAGGTGTATCTTATGGTATGTGCATAGTATCTAATTCTTTTTAGTAAGTCATTTAAACGCCCACACTCCCAGAGCAAAGGAAGAGACCCTGGATTTGTTTCAATTCCTCCCTTAGAACCTCTTTGAAAAGGTTTGAAGGGGGAATGATTTCTAAGTTTTAAGGTGTATATGGGCATAAAAATTCACTCAACAAATATTAACTGAACCCTATCCTGTGTGGCATTCCAATGCTAGTCATTGGAGAAGGCAATGATAAACACATCGGACCCGATTACAGGGTATATTTATATTTAAACATTTCATCTGCTTCAGTGTGACTTAACTGAATTGATTGCTCACTCTAATGACTTTTGTGCAACAACCAATTGCTTAACCCAGCTGTGTCACCTTGGTATCCTGAAAACACCATTTAAAAATACAATAGGGATGGAAAAAAATACTTTATCACAGTTTGTTGGCCTTACTACTCAACTACTAATGACATGAAAAGATGAAAAAGCACTCACTGTTTCTTCAGCGGAGCACACTACTTCCCCAGTTACTCACAGGCTTGTTTCCTCCTTTCATCCAGGTCTTTGTTCAACTTCACTAAAGAGGATTCCCTTCCTGGAACACCTTATCTAAATTGCCACTGCTCTCCCCTCCCACTTAATGCTCTTTCTCTCCCTACTCTTTATTTCTTCATAGCCTTCAGCAAAATCTGACTTTAATACTTACTGATTCTAAAACCCATTGTTGCCAGAGGGGAGGGAGTGTGTGACTGGGCAAAATAGGGGAAGGGGTGTGGGAGATACAGGTTTCTGGTTATGGAATGAATGGGAATAAAGGGCTCAGCACGAGGAATATAGTCAATGATACTGTAAGAGTGTTGCATGGGGACACATGGTAGCTACACTTGTGCTGAGCATAGCACAGTGTATGAACTTGTCGAATCACTATGTTGGACACTTGAAACAAATGAACACTGTGGGTCAACCATACTAAGAAAAAAATTAAAAGAAAATACTGGTTCTAATTCCTTGTCCCTCTCACCCTATTCTGTGAGAGGACTGGGTCAGTCTTGCTCATGGACAGATCCACAGGGCCTGGAGCCATGCTTGGCGCCTAGTAGGGGCTCAACTGTTGAAGTGAATGGGTAAACCAAATGAAGGAGTAATATTCCTTTTCTAACCTTTCACAATCGCCTGGGCATTCTTCCTGTTTCCAGTTCTCTCCTTAATCAGCTTAAATTTCATGGTTCTTCATTCCTTTGCTAATAGACTTAATTTTCTTCATCCTGTTTTTAATCATTGTATTCATCTGGAAAAAGTACAACCTTGGACGGATCCTGCTATATCCCTTCTCTGTGCTGGGAATTAAGCAAATGAAAGTGGTTGGGAAAAGGTACAGAATTAGTTGACTGTTTCATGTTAAATTTATTATCATAAATCTTGAGTGAGTCTTCTTTAATGCATAGCAATTCTGTTATACTTCTTTAGTAACTTGACTTTCCACCCTCCAACATGACATTGCATGTCTTCTCTTTTCTCAAACCCCTTTCCTTCCATTCTCACTTATAGCTCATTGGGAAAACAGAAGCACTGGCATAGATGCTACTCACTGCCCCACCATCAAATTTACAAACCTGTCTGCAAACATTCCATCCTTTCTGCCTTCCCTCCAGTTACAGTGAAAGATAAGATGCTGATCCTATCAGCTATTCCCTCCAGTACTCTTGCTCTCTTGCCCCAGAAGTTTCCATGGCTTGCTCCACCACATCATTTGATCTCAGCTCAGGGCCTTATCTCCTCTTATATTCTCAAGGATTTCACTCCCTCAGTTATCCCCACATTCCCTGTCTACTAGATCATTCCCATTAATCACATGCTCTGGAATTGTATCTTTTTGGTTTGTTTTTAAAACAATATGTCCTTAATCTCATTTCTCCCACTAGTTGTGGTCCCTTTCTTGGCTTTCCTTGATAGCTAACTCCTTCAAAACAGCTGTCATCACTATCTCTACTTCTTTATTTTCAAAGCCCTCCTATCTGTTTTGTTTTGTTTCTTGTCACCACTCTGCAGAAAGTGATGAAACAGTCCCAGCTTAGTCTCCATCTTACTCAGGTTCTTAGCAACATCTGATCCAGGTAACTAGTTATTCTTGAACTACTGTCTTCCATCAGCTGCCAGGACATCACTGGTAGGAAAAAAAAATTCCTATCTCACTGACCAATTCCATATAGTCTCCTTCATCACTGCTTCTCTATACAGTAAAGTTACATATCTATTCCTTATTGGTTTATTTTCTGTATCATTAACTAAATAGAAGTTCTATGAAAGCAAATAATTGGTTTCCCTTGCTCACTACTGTGACTACAATGCCATAGCAAAGTGCTGCTGCATTCTTATCCTTCAGCTCCTGTGTCACCTCCTCAGAGAGACCTTCTCTAATAATCCCATCGCACGTGGCTACCCTGACTATGCTCTTCTCTTATTAACCTGCTTTTCAAAAATTGCACTACTTATTCAAATTTGTCATTAACAATTTTATTTATATTTCTTAGTCTATCACTCCCAGCAGACTATGAGGTTCATGAGGGCAAGGATTTGATCAATGTATCCTCGGCATCTGGTGGGTATTTAATATGTATTTGTTAAATGAATAAACATAACAATGTCAACTCCTACATCTCCTATCCCACTAGTATTAATTTCCAGCCATTAAAGAAATGTTGTGGATTTCTAGGATATTAGGAATCATATATTAACACATTTTCTTATAACCTGAGTAGCATAACAGTGGATGAGGGTAGGTTGAAAAGAAGCTATTATGATAAAAAGGTAGCTGTCAGAGAGCTGTATTTGGTGTGCTGGGGTCCAACCCACAACAGGTGATTTGGTTAGATTTAGTGACAAGGAGAGCAGATGACAGAGAACAATACTGATATGATCATAAGTTGAGACAGCAATGTTGATATGATCACAAGTTGAGGTAATAGCCTGTGCCTGAGGCCTCCTCTAGGAAAAAGCGTACAGAACAGTGCTACTTTGCACATAGCCAGAACCTGACTAATGTGACCGGCAGATTACAGACCACTCTTGACAATGCCGTAAAACTCTCCGCTGTGACTTATCTCTATCTGCAAAATGAATCTTAATTTGACTGTAAAAAAAAAAAAAAAAAGATATTTTCTTAAGACTCAAAAGCAATAGGATGTTATCTTTACATAAATAAACAGAACAAATTGAATAGGAAAATAGCACTTTCTACACCTTCACTATGTATACTTTTGGGAAGAAACCTGTGATTTTTTGGCTTGGATCAGGGAAACAACTGAAGGAAGCGAGAAGGAGTCAAACTCTGGATATATTTTGAACTTATTACATCTACTTTGTGAACTGCAACTACAATATTCCCAAATACAACCTTAATTGTCTTTTAAGCATATTAAAAATTGCTTTACAAAAAATGGCAAGTCATTTCAACTTAAAACAGGAATGAGCATGGAATTGTCACAAAAACTGGTTAAATCAAAGATCATTTTATACATCATTAAGCATTAATGTTTGGACACTAGATCCTAACGTTACAATCCAATATAGGGTTTCCTGCAGCTCCTCTGTCACCTCTTTGGAGAGGCTCTCATCAAAAACAACTTGCCCAGTTACTATCCATCTGCTTTATTTTTGCCACAGTATTTATTGCTTTAAGGTTGGTTTAGGGGTCTGTATGTTATTGTGGTGATTTTAGATCTAATGTTAGTATCTGTGCTTTTCTTTGATAATCTAACCGACCACGCTTTCTTTGCTCATAGTCTTGACTTGGAGAAGCTCTACTTTTTATTGCTATGTGGAGGGGTTTGAATAGTGATCTACCACCACAGGCAAGCTAGCAAGTGCCAGACTAAGGACCTTTTCACTTGCTGTTCCCTCTGCCTGGAATGCTCTCTTGCCCCAGAAGTTTCCATGGCTTGCTCCACCACAGCATTTGATCTCAGCTCAAAGGCTAGCTCAGGGAAACCTTCCTTTACTTTTCTATATTGAAACAGTGCCCTGAACTTCCCTCTCTTCTTTCATATACCCTTAATGTCAAGTCCTTATCATGGTTTCATTTTCTCGCAGAATCTATCATCAAATAGCATATTAGTTTCCTTAATGTTTTGCTGTGTCCCCTGGCCTAAAGGCAAACTCGTAAGAGCAGGGATTTTTTTTTTTTTTTAATTCACTGCTATTTCTTCAGCTCATAGAACACTGCCTGGGGGCATAGCAGGCATTCAATAAATGCTTGTTGAATGAACAGACTGATGAAACCAAAACAACCTCTTCTGATTCTTCTCTCCTTCAGTTTATCCAACTCACGGATGTGGAATTTTCTAATTTAAAACTCCCATGCAAGTCACTCCTTTCCTGACAAGTTTTAGTTCCTTCCACCTACCAGAACAAATTTAAATTATTTCTGCTTTCCAAAGGCCTTCAGTCCACTCTTCTTATCTACTCTGCACGTACATGATAACCTGGATCACTTGTTGCTTGTGGCAGTTACTTATATGCTTGTCCCATTCCCCATCCCTGACCTTAATATGTAAAGGGCATTTCAATCTTTTTTTGCCTCTTATAGCACCAAAGTGGATCACTAATGTTTTTGCATGTCTGGCATTTATTTTCCCTTCTTTGTGGGAAGACAGAAGAAACTACCCTTCTCATACTGGATACAGTGTTTCAATCAGAGCATGTCTGTGACCAACCTCACATTGCTGTATATTAGATCTCCAGAACTTATCTTGCAAAACTGAAACTCTGTACCCTTTAACCACACTTCTGCATGTCCCCTCTACCAGCCCCTGTCAACCACCACTTTAATCTCAGCTTCCAGGAGTTCAACTTTTTAAGACTTCCACATACAAGTGAGATCATACAGTATTTGTCTTTGTATGACTGGCTTACTTCATGTAGCATAATGTCCTCCAGGTTCATCCATATTGTCACAAATGGGAGCATTTCCTTATTTCTATGACTGAATAATATTCCATTGTAGATATAAACATATTTTATTTATCCATTCATCTCTCAATGGACATTCACATTATTTCCATACCTTGGCTATTGTGAATAATGCTGCAAGGAACATAGGAGTGCAGATATCCCTTTGAGACACTAATTTCATTTTCTTGGATATGCACCCAGAAGAGGGATTGCTGGTCATACGGAATTTCTATTTTTATTTTCTGATGAACCTGGTATTGAACTTTTTGTTGTTGTTGTTGAAAATTATTTTATTACTGATCCAACCTCCCATGTTTTCTATTTCTTCTTGATTCAGTTTTGACAAGCTTTATGTTCCTAGAAATGTATTCATTTCTTCTAGGGTTCCAATTTGTTGGCACATAGTTGGTCATAGTAGTCCCATATGATTCTTTTTATTTTTGAGATAGCCATTGTAATATCTCCTCTTTCCTTCTGATTTTGAGTCTTCTTTCTTTTTTCTTAGTAAGTCTAGTTAAAGGTTTGATTTTTTTTTTCACTTTTCCACACAAAACTTAGTTTTGTTGATTCTTCTATCATTTTTCTGTTTTTTACTTGTGCTCTAATCCTTATTATTTCCTTTATTCTGCTAATTTTGTTGTCTTCTTTTCCCAGTTCCTTGATTGTACAATTAGGATGTTTGAGAAATTTGTTTTTTAATGTATGCCTTTATCACAATGAATTTCCTCCCTAAGCATCTTAAATATTCCCCTGTCCTTTTTGTAGCGTTTTATAAGTTTTGGTAAGTTGTGGTTTTGTTTTTATTTGTCTTAAGATGCTTTTTAAATTATTTTTCAATTTCCTCCGTGACCCAATATTGTCCAAGAGTGTACTGTTTAGTTTCCAACTATTTGTGAATTCTCCCATTTTCTTACTGTTATTGATACCTAGCTTCATTCAACTGAAGTTGAAAAGATACCTGGGATGATTTCGATCTTCTTAAATTTGTTAAGATTTTTAGTGTCATCTAAGATACGATTGATCCAGGAGAATGCTCTGTGTGCGCTTGAGAAGAATGTATATTTTTCTGTTGTTGGGTTGAAACTCCTGAACACATCTGTTAGGTCTATTTGGTCTATAATGTTCTTCATATCAGCTGTTTATTAATTTGTTTTAGTTCTTAAATTCCACATATAAGTGAAATCATACGGTATTTGTCTTTCTCTGACTTACTTTGCATAGCATAATACTTTCTAGCTCCATCCATGTCATTGCAAACAGCAAGATTTCATTCTTTTTATAGCTGAGTAATATTCCACCATGTGTGTGTGTGTGCGTGTGTGTGTGTGTGTGTGTGTGTGTGTTACATCTTCTTTATTGACTGATAAAGGGATATTGGTTTTTTAAAATCCATTCAGCTACTCTATGCCTTTTGGAGAGTTTAATCCTTTTATACTTAATTGTTGATAGGTAAGGACTTATTGTCATTTTGTTCATTGTTTTCTGTTTCGCATTTGTTCTGTTCCTCTTCTTTGTTATTTAATTTTTTTGAAGAGATTTGCTCTGGTTCTTTGCTCATCTTCTGTGTAACAAATATAGGTTTTTTTCATTGAGGTTGCATCTTAAGGTTTTTATCTTGAGGCTGCATAAAATACTTCTGTAGTTATAATAATCTATTTTAAATTGATAACCATTTAACTTCAGTCACATGTAATTCTACACTTTTACCATCCCTGGCACACTTTGATTTCCTGTAGTCAGAGTTTGCTTCTTTTTAAATTGTGTATCCATTAATAAATTTATCTTTTAGCTTTTATTTTAGGATTAGAATTTATACATCACTATTATAATGTAACATTATTCTGCATTTGTCTATATTCACAGTGAGATTTATGCTTCTGCCTGTTTACCACTTTTTGTTTGTTTGTTTTTACAGATTTTATTCATTCTAGAGAGAGAACGTATGGGCAAGTGGGGGTAGGGACAGAGGGAGAGGAAGAGGGAATCCATGCTGAGCATAGAGCCGGACACAGGGCACAGAGCCCCATGAAGGGCTTAGTTATCACAAGCCTAAAATCATGACTTGAGCTGAAACCAAGAGTTGGACACTTAATTGACTGAGCCACCCAGGTGCCCCTGTTCATGTTTTCATTTCAATTTGAAGATCTCTGTTAAGCAGTTCTTTTAAGGCCGTTAGGGTTGACAAATTTCCCTCAGTTTTTGTTTTGTTTGTCCCTTGGTTTATTTATCTCTCCTTCATTCTTTAAAGGATAATTTTCCCAGGTATCCTATTTTTGCTTTTGTTTTCTTTTAGTACTTTGAATACATCCTTCTACCCTCTCCTTGCCTACAAGGTTTCTTCTGAGAAATCCACTGATAATCTTAGTAGGTGGGGGGGTCCCCTATATGTGAAGAGTCATTTTTCTCTTTCTACTTCCAAAATTCTTCACCCTTGATTTTTGACAATTTGATTATAATGTGTCTCATTATAGTGTTGAGTTGATCCTATCTGAAGTCCTTTGAACTTCATAAATCTGCATGTACATTTCCTTTCTCAAATTTGGAAAGTTTCCAGCATTTTTTTTTTTTTTAATAAGCTTTCTACCCCTTTCTCTCTGTCTTCTCCTCTGGGATGGACAACTATAATGCATATATTGATTTACTTGATGTCTCATAACTCCTGTAGGCTCTCTTCATTCTTTTTCATTCTTTTTAATCCTGTGACTAATTTCAATTGACTTATATTTGAGTGTGCCAATTCTTTATTCTGCTTGACTGAGTCTGCTGTTAAAGCTCCCTACTGCATTTTTTTTTTTTTTCATTTCATTCATTATATTCTTTTGCTCCAGAATGTGACTGGTCCTTTTTATGGTTCATGTATTTTGTTCATGTATTGTTTTCCTGATTTCACTGAGTTATCTATCTGCATTTTCCTGTAGTTTGCTGAGCTTCTTTGAAATAATTATTTTTAATTATTTAATTATATTTAATTATTTTTAATTATAATATAAATATTATATTTAATTATTTGCATTTCATAGATCTCCATTTCTTTGAGGGTCAATTCCTGGGAATTTCTGTGTTCCTTTCCTGCTGTCATATTTTCTTGATTTTCCATGTCATCTATTACCTTGCATTGGTGTCTGCAGGTGTTGTAAGCAATAGCAGAGACTACAGGGTATGATTGTCCATGGTGGCAATGAGGGCTGCTGGGGGTCCTTTTGCTCTCCTTTACCTCCACAGAGGGAAATCAAAGCCAAGAGGATCCATCTTGGTACCAAGCTGTGTTGTGGCCCATGGAATAAGCTGATACAGGTAAACTGCTTCCTACACTTATCTATGTGGCCGTTCTTGGTTTTTGTGTTCCACTTGGTTGCTGGAGCTTCTTCACTGTACCCTGAAGCTTTCCCAGAACTATTTTCATCCATTAGTAGTTGTCAAAATCATTCTTTTTGTGGGCGAACCACGGTTGGGGCCTCCTACACACTGCCATCTTACTCATGTGCTCAGCTTTGCTTTCTATTCTGTGAAATACCCCCCTATTTCCAAACAATTCTTTTTCTTTTTTTTTAGGTCTAACTTTAGCTGAAGTTGCTTTTTTGTTGTTTTCTACCAAAGTACTTTAAGTCATTAAAGTATTTATTACAGTGTCACTTATAGTGTGGTCACTCAGTAGAATTAAATCTTATAATAATGATGATGATGACAATCAAAATATAATACTGGATACCACTTATATAGTGCTTACTACATGCATGGCATTTTTCTAAGTACTTATTATACATTTATTCATTTGACCCTCACAATAACCCTATGAAATATACACTTTTGCTATCTAAATTTCTTATATACAGAAACTAAGGTACAGAAAGTAAAAGTAGTGTGTCCAAGGTCACACACCTAGTAAGTGGCAGAGGTGGAATTTGAAACTAAGCAGTCCATCTCCAGAGGCCTGCTATTAAGTGTATAAAATAATGGTTCTCTAGAAGAATCCTTCCTATCTAATTAGATAAGGAAAAGTTGCAGGTTAGGTAACCCCAAAAGTAAACTAAAACAGGAATACATAAAAATGACACATATAAATAATACATTATTTTTTTTTTTACTTTATAAGTCTTCAATGTTCATTTATTTTCCAGTCTTTTGATGTGGGCATTTGTTTGGGAATGCCCAGTAGCTTGGAATTCCACACCTTCTTCCTTGTGTAAACCATAATCATAATGTTTGTGGAGTAAAAATATAAAGCCTTTAAATCTTTATCAAGTCTCTCCAATGTATTCAACTTATCTTTTACAACAGAAATAATTCTTTGTGTACACAACACTGTCTCTTTGCGTCCTCTGTGTCCTCTCCTTATGCACCAGGAAGACTACATTTCTAGCCTCCCTTACAGTTAGGTTGGGAGCCATAACACTAAATCTGCTCAATGGAATGTAAGAAGTATGTTAAGCCACTTCCAGGTGTAGTCATAACACCATTCCATATTATTCTCAACCCCTCTCTTTTGCTGAAGCGACTTTGGAGGATGGTTTGGACAAAATGGAGGAGAGTTGCTCAACTCACTACACCGTGGAGTGAGAAATAACTTTGGATTGTGTTAAACCCTTAAGATTTCAGAATCTGTTACAAAAGCTTGTATTAACTACTCTGGCACCATTTTCCTACAAATAGCTATAGTATTGCATTAACATTGCATTTGTTTAAGTAAGTTATACAGGTACCACAAACAAACTGGCACGAATAGTTTTAGAAAAAGACAAACGACTCTTGGTTAGCATAAAGTAAAACTGGTAATGAACAAGTATATAAGAGTATAGTTTATTAGTCACAGAGTTGCCATGCAGTCAGTATGCTTTAAAAGCAAATGCAGAGAATTACTTAATCTGGCAAATTAGTTAGATGGAGTTCTGTTAAGCAAACTTTTATTGTATACTCTAGAAATGTCAACCAGTACTAATTCCCAGAATGGTTACATGACTTCCCTGAATACATTTGAATTAGCCTTTACTTAGATGTACATGATGTAATTCAAAAGATTTTTGAATAAATATAAGTAATTAGAATAAGTGTTTTGGAAGACACAAGAATGCAAGAGTTACTCTATCACTTTTAGAAAAGCAAAAGGATAAGTAAATAGGAGATATCATTCGGATCCCTGAAGAACTTATAATGCAACACAAGAAAAAAAAGCAACTCACCCAAGGCAAAATGTGAGGCTTGTTTTAAGAGAAGAAGAAAGAACCCTAAGACGTTAGAGGAGATGGGGATTAACTGCACCTGGAGGATGAGCAAGGGATTCATTGAAGGAGAATTTGAGATGTCCTAGGTTGGACTCCCACCCACTCAACCCAGATTAGACCTTGCAACAAGGATTGAGGGCAAGTAGTTTATTTCTGTGGTTCGGCAGGGAAATGGGTGATAATAGAGGGAAGACGGTAGCTAGTAAGGGTATCATTATGAAGCTAATTGAGCTTTTACAGTAGTTTTGAGGCTCAGACTTAGGGGAAAGCTCTGGGAAACACTCTGCAACACATACAACAGAATCATTTCAAGCAAGGAGTAAGTGAGCTGGGAATTTATACCCCCATGCTCCTTAGTCATTGGCTGCCAATTTCCGGGCGCCTGGGTGGCTCAGTCGGTTAAGCATCTGACTCTTGATTTCAGCTCAGGTCATGATCTCAGAGTCATGAGATCCAGCCCTGTGTCATGCCCAGCATGGAGCCTCCTTACGATTCTCCTTCTCCTTCTGCCCCTTCTCATTCTTTCTCTCTCTCTCCCCCACTCTTTAAAAATAAATAAATAAATAAATAAATAAATAAATAAATAAATAAATAAATAAATAAAAATAAAATAGGCAACTTCTGAGGCATCGGTTCCAAATTATTGCCATCTCACTGTAAGTAGTTTAAAGGTTGCAGAGCATAATGATGTTTTCATAAGCAAAGCAATTTAGTCTGTCTTCTGTTAAGTATTCTTCATAATAAGAAAGAAGGAAATTAACACCTGGCAGATATATCTAATCTAGTCCAATGATTCCTGAGCAGACATGACTTTCTAGTGTTTATCTGTAAACACTCTACAACACAAAATGTCTGGGGAAAAGAAATTAACAGCAATCTGAATTGTAAGTATGTGACTGTGTTCTAAAGACTGGAGTCACAGAACTATCCCAAGCTAAGCAGTAACTTCTAGTATTATTTTATTACTTAATGCTTTACATTCATTGATAATCTAATCAGTCGCCACTATTAGAAAGTGCCTATTTGAGTCACGCATGCAATCTATTATGCAATTTTATGTTTCTTAAACATCATTTACTAATTTTTAGCCTTAAAACTCGGAACCAATCTAAAATGTACAGCTCACTATCCAAAAAAGGTTTGATCTGAAGACATGAGCAAGTGAATTTTAATTTATTGCTACCTCTGAGTTCCTAGGTGCTCAAAATAACATTTTGGGGAATACAAGTTAGGCACTTTTACCATGTAAGTTCACCCACACAGAAAGATAACGCAGCCAAATCACAAAGCATCAAACAACATAAAAACCAAAACATTTTTTTATTTTCTATTATGACTCCACTGCTACCCAGTTTGGAGTACTGAGGGGCTACAGAAGAGGTTAGGAGTAGTAAATGCATAAAGGACTAGAATCGGAACAGAAATCTTCCCTGACACTAAATTACTACAGTACATATTGAATAAATGTATAAATGTTCATGGCACTGATATTCCAACTTAAACTAAGATTTTGGTTATTTCTATACTTGGCCTGTAATTAGTACTTTGAGTTTAAAAACCCAGCTCTGTCATTTACTGCTCTTGACCCTGAATAATTTACTCTTTCAACTTGCTCAAGTTCAAAGTAGAATTAAGTTCATCTACTTCACAGGACTACTGTAAGAAGTAAATGAGATAATATGTACGGAAGAAGTTAGTGTAATACCTGGCATAAAGCCTCCCCCCATTTGCCCCTCTGCTCCTGCACTGATTTTGTGTGTTTATTATAGACTGTAAGTTCCTTTTGGGGCAGGGACAGGTCTTTTTATTTTTCTAAAGAGGCTTAGCCCTTAGCCCAGAGCTTTGCACAGCGTAGATATTAAATATAAAAAAAAAAGTGAATGAACATTTGTTGAACTTAATTTGTTTAGACTGTAGCCCTAAATGAAAAGTAAAGACACATGCAGTGTTCTTGAGCATGAAAAGCATATGGGAAATAATTTAGAAAGTTTATGTGATCTATCAGTTTATGTGACTTTTACTCTACAGGAATAAGACTGAACTTTGTAATCAAACTTGCCATACCACATACCAATGCTTGAGCACTTCCCTCAAACTAGTCACTATGAAAGGTTATTCTAACATTTTGCTTTTGCTCAGAACATTTTTTAACTATTTTGAGTTTGCTTATGAGTCACACAGGAAAATCAACATAATTATTTTATAGCCAGTTTCAATTTTAAACACAAAAGTTAATATTTAATCACTACTCCCCAACTTCGTGATCTGCTGCAGCTCAAAATGACTCTAATTATTTCTCATTATCGAATGTAGCATTAAAAGACAAGGATCTCCCAGTCCAATAATGGCAATGTCCAATAGAACACATGAATGACATATGTTCTGAAGTCAATTTCAAAGAAATTCCTAAGGATATAATGGGCAGAAGTGACACTGTCTAATAAAGACTGTCTCACAAGATCTTTATTTGGAATACAGTGATACTCAGTTAAGTACCTCTAGCTCAATACTGAGCAACTTATTAATCACATTATTCTGTGTATTATATATAGGGCTCATTAGCCTTATTAAATATAGATAGATGTAATTTATACACAAAGCATATTTATACACAAAGTATGTAAACGATACGTATATGCTAGGCAGACCGGGCTCACATCCTTCCCATCTACCTCAATATTTGCCATCCTTCTGGATACATTCAGGGCCAATATGAACAAACCATCAGTATCTTTATTCATTCCCTTTAACCATCTCCTTTGAATGACTTTCTCTTCTCTACTTCAGTCACTTATTCTCATGAACACAACCCAAATCTCTTCATCACTCCAGACTACTCCACCTCCAAAATTACTAATGTAAATATCTACTCTGTTCACAGCCCACCAGTCTTCTAGCCTGCTTGCTCCCATCTCAAATATTCTCTAGCCTAACTGGGGTCTCTAGTACCTCCTACTGTGTTGTTCTTTCATTTCCTAACTCACTTGTCAGCTCTTCTCACCATCATCACTACCATTACCTTGGGCCCAAGCCACCAACATTTCTTAACCAGGTTATTGTGATAAACTCCCAATGGGTCTCTCTGCTACTGTCTATTCCTCTCAACAGTCTATTCTCTGCCTAGCAGTTACAGTAATCCTTTTAATATGTAAGTCACGTCATGGCACTCTTTCGTTCAATACTGTCTAATAAAATACTGTCAGAATTAAAGTCAAAGTGTTCACCATGACCTTTAAGAGCATCCATGAGCTGATGTCTTACTGCCTCTTCGACCTCATTTCTTTACCTTTTTCCCTTGCTCAATGTAATTCAACCATACTAGCCTTCTCAACTCTGCTTGAACAGACAAAACAGGTATACTCCCACCTCAAGGCTTTGTACTCCTCTTCTCCCCCTGTATGGAACGTTCTTCTCTCAAGTGTCTCTGTGGCTTGCTGCTTCCTTCAAGTCTCTGCTCAAATGTCCCCATGCCAATGAAGCATTTGACCAATCTATTTAAATGATGGAATGCCATTCTCCTATCTTACCAGTATTCTCCCTTTCTCTGCTTTTCTCCACAGAACCTATCACCATGTGACATACTAGTTTCTTAATTATTTATTGGCTATTGTTTATTGTATATTCATTAGAATATAAGCTTCATAAAGGCAGAAACTTTTGTCTATTGCTTACTGATGTATTCTTTGTGCCTAGAACAACGTTTTGCACATAGCAGGCACTCAATAATTATTTAGATTTAATAGATGCAGCTTAAATTACATGGTGCATTATTTAAACCATATTTAAGCCACGAAATTTAGTGTATGTAAAAATCTGGATGATTAAGGAAATTCTTGGATGAATATGAGGGAAAAACTTAACTAAGTCTTGGAGTTAGATCCTCTTATGAAAAGAGACTCTAGAATTATTCTGAAGCTAGAGAAATTAAACTACAGTTGTTAGAGGTCTACTTGAAAGATAAGTTTCTCGTAACCTAGTTATTTAGAAATGCAGATTTGACCTTTCAATTTGGCAAAATAAAGGTGCTTCTATTATGCTCCTTTCTTGTAACCTACAAAAACCAAAAATGAAAAAGAGAAAAGAAAGCTGCACCTTAAGCAAGAAATGGCCATAAATATAAAGAACCAGCTATGAAGACTACTTGCCAAATTCAGCAAAATGTGGATTAAAATGCCAAGAGTAAACATGTACATTCTCAGACCTCCAGCAGACTACAGATTTCTCCAAATGTCACAGTCTGAAGACGTCTATCCAAAATTCCTTTGATTAAAGTAACGAGATCTCGTGGATATGCCCAAATCACTACAGAATCTGGAAAAGCCTTAAAGGGACATTAGTTCACTCACAGAGAATGCGAGAGAAAGTGGACTTGAAGGAAGAGTCCTATAGATCAACCTTTTTCCTTATTTTTTGCCTTGGTCCCTGGTAGAGGACTGTCTGGAAATGAGGCTGATGAATGCATTGTACAAGCCATGATCAATTTTGCAGCACTGACCAGAGTCAACTGAGTAGAAACAGACATTAGGCTACTCCCCTGAGAGCTTATTACAAAAAGGCTTCACTGAAGAGCCACACAACTTCCTGCTTGCATTAAAAAAAAAAAAAAAAGTAAAAATCCAAACTATAGCTTAAATTAAATTCATCTTGTTCTTAAAACCTCTCATCATTCTCCTATTCTTATAATTGTTAACTCCGTGGTTAAGCTGCATACTGATATGCAGCTCTTGTGCTACTTCCTATGGTCTGGCCAGAAATGTCTGGTTACCACCACACAAAGAACACAGGACATAAAGCATAACCTTCTCCTGGAAGATTTTCTGATTCCCTGTTCACTTCCTCTCAACTTGTTGAAATCCCATTTTTCACAGAGCTACTTAAATACTCCATTCTTCCATAAAAATTCCACTTTAAAAAAAACTCATTTTCAAAAAAAATATCTGAATAGATGCTTGAATACTAAAATCACTCTTTTCCACCCATTGAAGGCACAATCATATTCAATTCTTGCCTTTCCAAAGACAAGAGGATACTTAATATAGTCATAATAAAAAAGTCTATAATAGTGAATAGTAAGAAATGTCTAGAAGCATTAACTCCTCTGACAGGAGTAACACACCTGATTGTCAAATTTATTTTTCTGCCTTTGACTGTTTTCCTTCCATTATTAAGCCTGATTTCCTTTCAGGTAAAGAGAAGTAAGATAATATCATAAAGTTGATGTGAACCCAATGATTTCTTTTCAAGCTAAAATTTATTGAAAACTTGCTATTTTTATTTCATTTAATCATAACAAAAAAACAGCCAAATTAGTTAGTGATAGTTTTCCTATTTTATAGATGAGGAAACTAAGGTTGAAGGAGAGACTGAATAATTTGCCCAGAGGCACACAGACTGGAAGTTCTAATCCATTCTGTCTTATTCTAGATTAGAGTTTCAAACTTTGTGCCCTAAGCTTATTGATAAATATATCTACTGAAGTATCCTGGACCAATCATTTCAAAGTAAGCCAAGGGCTTCATCAATTGCTCTTCATCCTATATTTTCACCCTCCCCCCAATACTTTAGATTTCTATACTATTTAACTGGCTTTGAAAATACTTTCATAAGCATTAATGGTTTGAATTCCACAATAAATCTGTAGAATATTTGCCATTTTACATAACAGGGAAGGGAAACAGATACTATAAATTACCCAGTCATATTGTAGCCAGGTTACAAATATAGGCCTTCTTATTCTATTTTCAGTGCTCTTTTCAGAACTGTTAAAATCTTTAAAAAGTATCTAGTATCTTTTCTTAAAATAAGGCAGTCATAAAGTACTTGATGAAATATCATGCTTTAAATTTTATTCAATTATTTTGAAAATACTCACACTGATTTCATATTATGTACAAATTGTGGTCAGGGACATTATTTTCAGTAAAATGAATACAGTCCATCTTCTGAATTCAAGGAATTTTCAATGCCAGGCATTGAGCCACAGCTTGACAAACATGAGACCTGAAATGACTTTGCTTCCATGATCACATCAAAGATTGCTTAGTACATCAAATGTATGGGAAGGAGTGGTGGTAAGGAAGTGTGAATAAGTAGGGTGGGTTCTAATTATGAAAACTCTTGTTTGTCTTGCTAAGACTTACACTTTATAATGTAGGGATAGATGAAGAAAACCCACTGAAGAATTCTGATAATGGGAAGTGACATGTTTGTGACTGCATAATAAAGAATAACTCAGGCAGAAGAGGGAAGATGGAGTCAAGGGACAGACTAAAGTCGGGGAAACAAGTAAGAAAGTTATTGTAACAATCCCCCAAGGATTACTCAGTCCACAAATCTGGCTGATTATTAATATTACCAAGGAAGCCTATAAAAATGCAGGTTTGGGGGCCCTACGAGAAGTTTCTGACTCTAGGTCTGGGTCACCAGGTGATTGTTGTAATGAGCCAAGCGCAGAATTCTCTTGCCTGGATGAGAGGCTTTGAGGAAGTAGTAGTGAGGGGTGGGGAGAGACTTAAGAGATACTTAGGTAGCAGAATTAACAGGTTTTAGTGATTGTTGGACATCGACCTAGAGCAGTTGTGTAGATGGACGGGCCATTCATTAAGACAAGAGGAGCATTAGATCTTCAAGGACAAGAAAAGATGATGAGATAATCCAGGGGACATGCAGGTGCAAGTGACCACTAGGCAGTGAGAGATCTGTGTATGGTTTGCCAGGCAGAGCTCTGCACTGAAGACCTAAGAATAAACCTAGGAAATAACAGTGTTTAATTCTGACTGAGAATGGAGAGTCCTCAAAGGACACTGAAGAAAGGCCAGAGAAATAGAAGATGACAAGAACCATTCAATATTCATTCAAATATTTAACAGAGAAAGTTTGATTTGGGGATGTGTGAAGGCCTGAATTTCAAGAAAAGGCACCCTAAACATACTGTCAGCAAAAGAGCAGAAGACAGAACAATGACAGCAAAAGGTTTATTTACTTAAGGTAGGAACAGGGTATGATCAGGCTTGTTTTTTAGGCATAGAACTCTATCACACTGGTAGAAAGGAGATGGGAGGGGAGTGTGTCTAGAAGTGGGAGAACAGTCTGAAACTGTGCGGCTGTGATAAGGTCCTAATCTAAAGCAGTGGTAACGGGGAGACAAAAGACACTCATTCCAAGAGACAGAAGACAGAACCTGAGTCCCTGTGGGAATGGTAAAGGGGGGAGGAGTCAAGGGTAAAGTAAGGATTCTAGTCTGGCAGGCTGGGGACTGGCAAATTAGGGTTAGAGAGGACAGAACACTAAGTTTTGGGGATGATGTTTTCGGTGTAAGAAGTTTGAGGCACAACTCTGGCATTTTATAGATAGTGGGAAACACAGTTCTAATGTTCTTCTGACAAGCCGGGGCTCAAGTTATGATTTCAAAGTCATCAGCAGTATGTATGGTAACTGAAGTAAAGGACAGTCACCCAGGCAAATATATATTTAGTGAGAATAAATGAATAACAGTGGTGATTGCCAGGAGAGTCAGAATGTAGTACTCAGAACCAGAGATAATAGTGCAGATATTGCCTGACCTACACCAAAAGCAGTGAGACCTACTTTCTTTATTCTGCATACTATTGGTGTACTCTTTGAATGGATCTTTAGTATTTTGGGGCAATTACATCACGCTGACATCTTGTAATGTGCTGGAAATTGACTAAAATCTGTGGGTGAAAAAAAGAAGAGAGAAATCTGTGGATAATTTTCAATTTAACTGTTATTAATTTTGGTCTCCTCTGGGCTATCTTTGTACAAATCATTTTATAAACCTAAGTATAGCACTTTCCAATTATACTGATTATACTGATTGTATCAGATATAATGCTTTTGGTGCAAGAAACAGAATACTCCGCTAAAAGTAGTTTATACTCTGAGGACGTTTATTTCCCTTGTGTAACTCAAGAGTCCAGAGGTTTGCGTGTTCTAGGTTGGTTCAGCACATCAGCAATGATGGGGAACCTAGCCTTTCTCCTCCATTAGCAGCCAACTTCAATGTGTCAGTGATACATTCATCAAGGGCAAAGATGGTGGCAACAGCTCCAAGCATCATACTTTCAGATGATAGCATTTGAAAACAGGATGGAAGAGATGGGCATCTTTCTCAAAGGCCTGCTACCTTTCTCATTTTGTAATTAAAAATTAAAAAATAATTTACAGTAAGTTAAATGGATAAATCTTAAGTGTAAAGTTGCATGAGTTTTGACAAATGCATACACCCAGATAACCCACATCTTATTGAGATAAAGAACATTTTCATTACCTCCAGAGAGTTCCCTTGGGCGTTTTCTTAGTCAATCACAAGCATCAGAGTCAACTATACCCTGAGGCAAACCACAGCTCTGATCTCTTAAATCATTCTTTTAAATCAGGGATGATAATCTTTCCCAGAGGCCCCCCTTCTCCCAGTGTACTTGGTGTACTTGGCCTTACATCCTTGGTCAGAACGGTCTCAATCTTCTTTTAAGTCAATTACTACTTAAAAAGGATGGTAGGCTAGACCATTGTGACTCATCCATCCCTTGCAGCTGTGGGAGGGACCCATCTGACCTCAGCACTTTGCTGCAAGCCCAAATAAAATGTTTTTGTTTGTTTGAAGAAAAGAGAGAGAAATGGCTGTACGTACACACACACACACACACACACACACACACACACACACACCCCATCTTATTGGTCTGTATATCCAGCCATCCAATATCTGATCTATTCTTCTAACTTTATTTCACTTGCAAATGCACTAAGTATATACTCATTTAAGTCAATGATTAAAATACTGAAAATAACACAAACAAATGTAGAGACCTGCCCCAAAGTTAACACCAATCTACATTCAAAGTCCTTCATCCTGGTCCAAATGCAACTAAACGTACATTGTCTGAGCCCCAAATCTCCATACAGCCCACAAGGATATTGTGAAGAGCTTCCTTCAATCCTTTATGACTCTGTTCCCCACATTGGTGTGCACAGAGTTATGTCAGTGGATACATTTTGTACTTCTTCCCCTTAAAAGCCCTTTTCCATACTGAGATATAGAAAGTAGTTAGAGATATAGTAGTTTCCATGAGCCTAAGGTTATTCTCAGCTGTTTTTATGTGGCTGTCAGTCATGCATATTTATCCCTTGCTTTGTGCCAGTCTCTTCTCGTACACATCCTTCCAAAAGCTGAGCTCATGAGAATGATCAGAACAAGACCTTGTTTTTTTTCAGTTTCCTTCCATTTTTCCAATTTTTCAGTATGTTAATGATTTCATTGTGAGCCTCCCATTTCCTTTTTAACCCAGCTTCCTTTTGGTTTGTATCTAATATTTCTATGATTTTAGGAATTAAAAAAAAAATCTGCCTTCTAAGCAATATCCAAGTTGCCATACCTAACTGGGCTAGCATGTTCTTTATTTTTATAGACCCTAAAATGGCACTGGCACATTCCATTAAAATAATTTTCCTAACCTCTATTTCTCCTTACTGGCTGTAACTAGGTCCAGAACATCATACTCCCTTGTAGCATAATCTACCATCTGAGATGAGACTATCAGCAAGATCAGTAAAGAATGGACCAACTATTTTGCTTTAGCAGAATGATGCTTCTACAGTGTAGTTTCCCACCATGACCTTTATCTGCCTCTAGGCCAGATCTGAAACTTGCATTAGGAGAGCCGCAGTCATATTCTTCATCTATCTAACATATCTGTATTTGACTCTGTATGTCTTATCTTGTACTCTCATGCTCAGTTCTCCACCAGACTCAAACCTAGTAGCTCAATGATTTCCAAGCAGGGACTCCCTTCCACATATTTCAACAGGTGTTATTTTACTTGCACAGCATATAACCTCCTCTTGGCACATTCCAGTTAATACCTGCATCTCAGCAAGTATGTCTTGCCTAGATCATATTTTCCTGTTTTCATTATATTTTAGGCTTATTATCAGCTCTAGTTAAAAAGTACAGATGTTAAAAAGTGTTGATTAGAGATACAACTGAAACAAAGTCAATTACTTTCTAATATTTTAAAAAGAGACCTTTGCAAAGTAGTATAGGCACCAGAAGAACAAATTTAAGGAAGATTTTTTTCTATTTAAAAAAATTACTTAATTTTTTGGTAGCAAAACTGGTGTATCTTTTTTACCATATTTTCTCATATGAATCACTGACATTTTCTCAGCTACTGTGTTGCCTCCAATTTAGGTTATACTTTTATCTTGTTTTATCATTTTATCTGTGCATTATTCTTCCCTTCCCTCAAATTTTAGTTTAGAGTTCTCTTTATCAGTTTGGCAAGATTCCAAATAAACGCTTTCCTTTCAGATGTACTATATTCCTTATGGGGAGTCTGTTGTATTAACAGCATAAGCCCTGGTTAAGAAAGCCTAGTTTTTGGTCTTCTTTTGCTTTTTTGGAAGGATGCTACTTGATACTCTTTACCTTTTATTTCTCCTTCAAAGTCATAGTCTCAACTGGAAGAAGAGATGAAAATGACCAAAACAAGTGCTTGGGTTTTATCATTCATTGCCATATGAATCAACAGGTATAATGCAGTCTATAAATGGGATAAGTTTCAGGAAACCTCCTAAGGGAACCTCCCATATCCATTCCATCATGATTTGCCTCAATATAAATGAGAAATAAGATGCCTTCCTTGGAGGATTTGATTTGGTTTATCCTCAGGCTCTCTTTGGAGACCTACATGTATTTCCCTAATGTGTAAAGGTTAGGTTATAAATTATCAGCCAATGTATAAAAAGATAGAGATAGTATTGTTAAGGATTCCTTTACAGCTTATAAAAATACTCTCTTTTACCGATGATAGTTGCCAGGGACTACATGTGTAGGACTTAAAATCTGAGGTTGAACTTGAAAGTGTGTCACGCACAAGAGAAACAAAAAGACACAGGATATTATCTTCAGGGTATTTGCACTATTATCTTCAGGAATTTGCAATCTACTCAGTAAGCTAGCACTCCTGAACACAGCCATAAACACATATCCTTTCTGGAACACCAGGCTTCTATAAAAATCGACCAGAGCGGTGGGCTCACGTAAGTGATTTTGAGATGATTTTACTGCAGCAAGGAAACATCAATTCACAAGTATCCTCCAATTTTAGAAGAATATAGATCAGTTAAATACGTGACACAGAGAACATGTTTCATAAACAGAATTCAACAAGCACAGGGAAAATAAATTATATCCATGATATTTTTATGACAAAGAATAATTTAAATAAAATATTTTCTATTCAAAATATAAGCAATACTGAAGATTATATGCCAAAGTTACTTACTTTTACTATGATAAGCCTAGCCAGGTTTTCAAATCTCTGGTTTTCATTTTCTGTATACTCTACTTCAAACAGAGTATTATAATTTTCTAGTAATTTAGCCATTATCTTGTTGCAGATGTCTTGTTCTTTCATGCCTTCAAGCCCAGGTGGCACACTAGAAATAAGGGGGAAAAAAAGAGAGGAATTTGTAAAAACAAAACATGCCTCTCAGCTGACTCAGGCATATATTTTGACATCTCCTGTATGACTGACCAGCCTTCTTACAAGGACACATGCAATTTCCAACAAGCTCTATGGTGACATGAATGATATTGCTGGGGCAAGGTCTGCATCAATAAGTTGTGCTGAATAAGAAAAGTACATGTTGTTCAGGAAGGAGGTACAGGTTAACATGGGTGCCATAATGCTTTGTATATATTAGAAATTGCTACACATAAAGTAACATTTCTATAAGAGCAAAAGTGATTAGAAACAAGTGTTATAACAAAAAGAATGAATGTTTTATCATGACAGAAACAGCCACAGATATAATAGCAACACAATCTTTATTGAAGGACTTCTTAGATAATGTACAAAAAGTACCAAACTTAAAGAAAAATATGAAAACTTCCAGAAATATTACTTTATGTTTTTGGGTACAAAAGAAATATATAATTTTGTGACATCAATAACCGAAAGAGGTGGGGATGGAGCTACAGAAGAGCAGAGTTTTTGTTTTGTTTTGATTTTTTTTTTATTAAAGATTTTATTTACTTATTTGACAGAGATAGAGACAGCCAGCGAGAGAGGGAACACAAGCAGGGGGAGTGGGAGAGGAAGAAGCAGGCTCATAGCAGAAGAGCCTGATGTGGGGCTCGATCCCATAATGCCGGGATCATGCCCTAAGCCAAAGGCAGACGCTCAACCACTGTGCCACCCAGGCGCCCGTTTTGTTTTGATTTTTAAGTAATCTCTATGCCCAACATGTGGCTCAAGCTCATGACCCTGAGATCAAGAGTTACATGCTCTACCGACTGAGCTAGTCAGGCACCCTGGAGCAGAGTTTTTGTATGTTATTGAAGTAAAGCTGGTACTTATTCAAATTATTAGTGTTATAAGTTTACGATGTTAGATGTAATCCCCATGGTAACCACAAAGAAAATACCTATAGAGTGTATACGAAAGATAATGAGAAAGGAATTTAAACATTATACTGCAAAAAATTTTTAACTAAACACAAAATAGTAATTCAGGAAATGAAGGACAAAAATGCTGTAAGGTCATAGAAAACATATAGTACAATGACGCAAATCCTTCCTTATCAGTAATTACTTTAAATGTAAACGGATTAAACTCTCCAAAAGATAGAGACTGGCAGAATGAATAAAAACATACAGTCTAACTATGTTCTGTCTACAACAGACTCACTTGAGATCCAGAGTCACAAACACCATACATATGGTAAGTGAAAGAGAAGAGAGGTGGCTATAGTAATATTATACATAATAAACTTAAAATACAAAAAAAGGTTTAAAGAGACAAAGTCATTATATAAAATAAAAGTTTCAATACAGCAAGAAGATATAACAATTTCAAACATTTACACAGTTAATGACAGACTATCAAAATATATGAAGAACAAAGTAGACAAAATTTAAGGAAGAAATAAACGGTCTACAATGGTTCATGAGTTCAATACCCCACTCCGAACAATGGACAGAACAACCAGACAGAAGATAAGAAATGGAGGACTTAAAAAAACAACAAACCAACTATATCAGACACACAGAGAATATTTTACCTAACAACAACAACCAGAATAACCACTTTCCTCAAGTGTACATGGGACATTTTCCAGGATATACCATATGTTAGGCCACAAATTAATCTCAAAATATTTAAAAAGATATTCATTTTACAAAGTAACTTCTTGGACCACAATGGGATAGAAATAATAACATCAAGAAAACTGGAAAATCCCCAAAATTGTGGAATTATGTTTAAGCAATCAATGGAACAAAAAATGAATTTCAAGGAAAATTATAAAATTTTAGAGGATGAATGAAAATGAAAACACAGCAAAACCAAAATTTATGGGATGCAGCAAAACAGAGCCTAAGGAGGAAATTTATAGCTGTTAGCACACCAAAAAGCAAGAAAGATCTCAAATAAAAACCTAACTTTACAACTTAAAAGAACAAGGAAAAGAAAAAAAAATAAACACAAAGCTAGGAGGAGGAGAGAAATAATAACGATTAGATCAGAGATAAATGAAATGGAGGCACAATAGAGAAAAATCAACAAAACCAAAAGCTGGTTCTTTGAGAAGATCAACAAAATTGACAAACCTTTAACTAGATGAATTGTAAAAAGAGAAAGGGGTGCTCAAATCTGAAATTAAAGTGGGGACATTGCTACTGATTCTATAGAAATAAAAAGAATTATAGGAGTATACTATGATATTTGTACACCAATGAACTGGATAACCTGAATGAAATGGACAAATTCCTAGAAACACTAAGCCTACCAACACAGAATCATGAAGATATAGAAAATGTGAATAGACAAATAGCTAGTAAGAAGACTGAATCAGGAATCAAAAATTTCCCAAAAAGAAATGCCCTGGACCTGATGGCTTCACTGGCAAATTCTACTGAACACTTAAACTCATACCAATATTTCTCAAACATTTCCAAAAACTGAGAAGGAGAAAACACTTCTTAACTCATTCTGTGAGACCAACATGACCTTATATCAAAGCCAAACAAAGACTACTACAAGAAAACTGTAGACCAAAACTCCTTATGAACAATGTGCAAAAATTCTCAACAAGATACTATCATACAGAATTCAGCAGCATGCTGAAAGGGTTATATAGCATGACCACATAGGATTTATTCCTGGAATGTATGGATGGTTCAACATACAAAAACCCATCATTGTAATATGACACATCAACAAAAAGAAGGAAAAAAATCCCACATGGTCATCTTGATTGATGCAGAAAAAGCATCTGACAAAATTCAACACACTTTCATCATAAAAACACTCAACAAACTAGGAAAAAAATCTTAACACAATAAAAGCCTTTTTGAAAAACCCATAACAAACATCATATTCAATGGTGAAAAAATGAAAGCTTTTCAGTTAAGAGCAGGAACGAGGCAAGGATGCCTGCTTTCGCCATTTTTATTCAACATAGTATTCGAAGTTCTAGCCAGAGCCATTAGGCAAGAAGAAATTAAAGGCATCCAAACTGGAAAGCAACAAGTAAAATTATTTCTGTTTGCAGATAATATGATCTTAAGATTCCCAAAGGTTACACAAAAACCTATTAGAACTAAAAAACAAATTAAGAAGGGTACCAGGATACAAAGTCAACAGACAAAAAGCAATTGCATTTCTATAAACAATGAACTATCTGAAAAGGAAATCACGATACTACTCCATTTGCAATAGCATCAAAAGGAATAAAATACTTAGGAATATATCTATCCAAGGAGGTGAAATACTTGTACAATGAGAACTACAAAATGCTGGTGAAAGAAATTAAAAAACAAATAAATGGAAATATATCTCACATTCATGGATTAGAAGACTTATTATTGTTAAAATGCAAATATTACCCAAAGCAATCCACAGATTCTATGCAACTCCTATCAAAATTTCAACAGTATTTTCTTGCAGAAATAGAAAAGCCCATCCTAGAACTCATATGGAATCTCAAGAGATCCCTAATAGCCAAAACAAACTCAATAAAGAAGAACAAACAATAGAAGATTCACAGTTACTGATTTCAACATTTACCACAAAGCTACAGTAATCAAAACAGTGAGGTTTTGGCATAAAGCCAGACATACAGACTAATGGAATACAATAAGAGGACCCAGAAATGAACTTTTGCTTATATGATCAAATGAGTTTTGACAAGGGCGTTAACACCACTGAATTCAAAACGGACTATCTTTCAACAAATAGTACTGCAAAAACTGGATTTTCACATGCAATTACCTAACACCATATACAAAAATTAATTCAAAATGGACCAAGAATCTAAAACGATAAAACTCTTGTAAAAACACATAAAGCGAAAACTTCATGACATTGAATTTGGCAATGATTTCTTGGCTATGACACATAAGGCACAGGCAACAAAAGAAAAATAGGTAAATTAGACTTCATGAAAATTTAAAAATTTTGTGCATCATGACACTATCTACAGAGTAAATATGTAACCTACAGAATGGGAGAAAATACCTGTAAATCATATGTTTGACAAGGAGCTAATATCCAAATTTATATAGAGAACTCCTAAATTTTAATAAAAAAAATTTGATTTAAAAATTGGCAAAAGAGTTAAATAGACATTTCTCCAAAGAAGATATACAAATAGCCAATAAGCATATGAAAAGACGCTCGGCATCACTAATCATTAGGGAAATGCAAACAGAAATGACAATGAGATATTACTTCACACCCATCAGAATGGCTACTATCAAAAAACCAGAGAACAACCAGTGTTGGTGAGGATGTAGTGAAATTATAACCCTTGTGCACTGTTGGTGGAATGTAAAATGGTATAGGCACTATGGAAAAAAAGTATGGCAGTTCCTCAACAAATCAAAAATAGAATTACCATATCATCCACAAATTCCTCTTCTGGACATATACCAAAAAAAAACTGAAAGCAAGGTCTGGAAGAGATATTTGTACACCCATGTTCATAATAGCATTATTCACAACAGCTAAAACATGGAAGCAATCCAACTATCAGTGGATAAATAGATAAGCAAAATGTGGTATATACATACAATGGACAATTATTCAGCCTTAAAAATGGAAGAAAATTCTGCAATATGCTACGACATGAATAAACATTAAGGGCATTACTTTATATAAAATAAGCCAGCCATAAAAAGACAAACACAGTATAATTCCACTTACGTGAAGTACTTGGAGTAGTCAAAATCATAAAGACAAAGTATAATGGCAGTTGGCAGGGGCTAGGGTCGGGGTGAGGAGTTACTATTTAATGATACAGTGTTCCAGTCTTACAAGATGAAAAAAAGTTCTGGGGATGGACGTTGGTGAGGGTTGCACAATAGTGTTAATGTATTTAATATCACTGAATTGTTCACTTAAAAATGATTATGATGGTAAATTTTATGTTACTTGTATTTTAATCACAATAAAAAACATTTACCAAAAAAGAATGCAACTACCTCTACATTGCACATAAGACAACTGCGAACACAGACATCTGGTTATCATGACTCCCGAGTTAGGACTGCTTGATGAAAGGCAGATAGTGATGAGGCAAGATAGATTTGCAACAATCACATTCACATAAACAACATGTTAAAGCTATGCATTATAGGCATCACAGGATTTAACAAAAATAAGATTGTTTATTCTTCAATAGAACTACCTTATTCCCCGTTTTTTTTGTTGTTTTGTTTTGTTTTTTGGAGATTTTTATTTATTTGGGAGAGAGAGCACTAGAGAGACAGAGCAAGCATGAGTGGGGTGGTAGGGGAGGGAGAAGCAGGCTCCATCCCAGGACTCTGGGATCATGACCTGAGCTGAAGGCAGACACTTTACTGACTGAGCCACCCAGGCACCCCTAGAATTACCTTATTCCCTTTATTATATGAGTCTACATCTAGATTAAAAGCAAACTTAGAAAGAATTATTTTAAAAATAAGCCGTATTTTAACTTCTCCTGTTAAATAAATTTGAAGTTTACCCTAAAGAACTGATTTTACTGACCTACATGTTCTGAAGACACTTTTAAGAACATCTTGCCAAAGGTCTGATGTGATATTTACTATAAAGTTTTCAGCGCTGTGAATGTGTCTCATACTCAAGGGTCATGTGTTATACACATCGGGTGGGACAATGGCTGAAGACTACTGCTCAGTCTAAGCATTCTCAGTGGGAGTGATACTGTCCCCAATGGGGGCAAAATGGTTCTTAGAGTAGGTGGAAAAACTTACTCATTTTAATATATAAAGTACAGATGCATACAGTAACAGAGATATATAGCATATTCATGATGTTAAAATTTAATTGGGGGAGGAGGGAGGTGTGATTAGGGAAAGAAAGAAATCTAGGAACGCTCCTTAGGGAAACAATAATGAAAAAAAAAAAAAGATTGAGAAACTCTCCTCTTGGAGGATCCACTTGAAGGTGAGTGAACAATGCAGAGAAAAGTGGGACTCCTAGAGCAAAGGGAAGGGTCAGGGAAGCATTCCAGATTCTGAGTTAGAAAATGAGGGTTCGGTGTCTGGCTCCACCACTTAAAGTTGCTTGACTGAACCCTCATTTCTTCCTTTATAAAACAGACATGTTGGTAATATTAATGTTGTAGGGATCTTCTGAGAATTACATTTTTAAAAAATTATGTGAAAAATACTTTGCAAAAATATGGGGTCATAAAATAGTGGTTACCAGGGACTAGGGTGAGGGTAAGGGTTGATTAAAAGGGACACAAGCAACTGTTTGGAATGATGGAAACGGTCTGTATCTTCACTGTGGTGGTGGTGATGAATTCTGTCAAAACCCGTAACACTACACTCAAATGGATGCATTCTCCACTATGTAAATTGTGCCTCAAGAAATCCAACTTTTTAAAAAAGTACCTTGTAAACTATAAATAATCATACCAGTGTTTTTTATTATGCAGAGTAAAATTTTAGTTTTCACTTTAACACTGTTGGTTTATACTGAACTTGCAATTGGCTAAAATTCTCTAGTCTTAAAAAAAAAATTCTCCAGTCTTTTTTTTGTAGGAATGGCTATTAAACCAGGTCTTTCTGTTCCTGATTCCTCACTATAAATATCTGCTAATTCTCCATCTTTTCACTTATGATAGAATATAAAGAAACATTTGTGTAGTCTTCTTCAATATTTTATTTCTAACCTCGCTGTTCAACATACTATTCTCCTCACCTGTTTCATTGATGACTTTTATATGCATAAAGTCTTCTGTCCTAATCTCTGTCATTAATAAAAGGCCTAAGTAGATAAAGAGTGATGAAATACTTCATTTGTAATCTCTCTTTGGGCTGTCATCATTTGTTTCATCCATACCTGTAGAATCTGACTGTTCACCCAGGACTGAACGTTCCTAATTGCATTATCACTAGATCACATTGCCCAATCTTGTCTACACAAATTCTATGCAAATATTATGTCCTTATTATTTTGCAATTAAAAATGCTGACATGCTGGGACATTCCCCCTTATGTGGTTCTTTGCAAAAGAAAAAAAAAAAACTATTACTGAAAGCAAACACCGGAGGCCAAATTTAATAACCATTTTAAAAGGTGTAAAAGTTTCCCAATGTGTACTGTCCTATCTATTAATCTACTGCCATTGACTTATACATTGATATGTCTGAATGAAAATTTAATGGAAATGAAAAGCTGGAAGATGTTTTTTAAAGATAACATTCAATAATAAGGCTCCTAATGTTTCTTAGAATTGAGGTGAGGCAGTGGAAACAAAAATTTCCAGAATTGTTTTTGTACCTGGCCCCACCCTTGGCAATGTTTCCGTCTTAAGAACTACTGATGTTGGCGTTTCCAGGTATTCAATTTATATTATGTATGTCGGCTTCCATGTTTTTCCCCTCTCATTGCAGAGTTTATTAAGAGTGCCACTTATAATCCAGTCAATGAGTTAGTCACTTCTATTCAAAAGCACTAATAGAACATAAAATTTCCTAAATGAAAGTTCTAGACTATTATAGGACAACAATTATCCAACCATGTGTTTCTACAAATCAATATTTTGGATAAAATGGAAAACCTTATATGAATGGCTTAGATACTTTTGAATATCCAGATGTTTGACATCAAGTTACCAATCATTTGGGGGGATATATAACTTTTGAAAACTTCATACTGGATAACTAGATATGTTTCAATTTATTTTAGATATATAGATATATGGTTTCAACCACAATAGAGAAAAAATAATAACTGATTATTCTTCTTAAGGATTGTTGATATTAAACCTACAATAATAAAAATTAGATAGAAGTTGATACACTTAAGCACATGAAGACTAGGGTATTGTTATTGTCATTTTTGATAGTTCTCCAAAGACTTGCCATGTTATATATTATAACTAAGTATCTCTTTAAGTGTCTTCTAGAAAAACTTTCAATAGTATAGACATAAGGAGAACACGGAGGTAAAGGTAAAGGGGTGAATGGGGTTTTTCTAAACCACTACCAGAACTAGAAGAGTATCAGTGTCTCAAAGATAAATAACCATTTATCTGAAAGGGTCACAATTAGAAAGGGTCTAACAGACTCTGGGTGAAGAGGAGTGCCCCGCTTAAAACTGGCCTCCAATTTTCCATGACGTCCATTTTTATACAAGGATGTGGCTGATGTTGAAGCATATTAACAGTGATGGGTTAATGACTCTATTAAAATCTTGTTAAACTGGGGCTCCTGGGTGGCACAGCGGTTAAGCGTCTGCCTTTGGCTCAGGGCGTGGCCCCGGCGTTATGGGATCGAGCCCCACATCAGGCTCTTCCGCTATGAGCCTGCTTCTTCCTCTCCCACTCCCCCTGCTTGTGTTCCCTCTCTCGCTGGCTGTCTCTATCTCTGTCGAATAAATAAATACAATCTTTTTAAAAAAAAAATCTTGTTAAACTGTAGCACCCTCGAAGCAGCCAGGGTATCTGTGGAATTTCAGATAACCTATACTAGAAAAGCCAAACCATGACAAGAAAGGACACACGGAGTGGGGCTCATGTACAGAGGCGTGAGCCCTTTGCTGGTCACTCTGCTATACTGTAGACCAGGAAGAGCCAGGGCTCCGGGCCAGAGTGGCTGGGCTCCTGCGGTGCTTCTGCCGGTTATCACACGTGTCATTGAGGCCCCTTATCTTCAACATCAGCACCGGAATGACACCTTGGATCCCCTCCATTTCTGTAATTCTACTTTTGTCAAGAAGTACGATGATGCACTTGGGAGAGTGTGGACTACTGATGACTAGTGACTGAAGAGCACAGAAAGTGACCGCATATGCACAAGTTCCACCAACTTTAACAAAATGTAAGGATTTTGTACAAACTCAGCTTTAGCACAGCCTCTCATTTTAAAGCCTGGAGGTGAAAAAAATCCCACTTTCAATTTAAAGACTTAATTTCAGGGCCTTACCTATAAGAAACTTTTCAAAGTCATTGTTCACAGGGAATGTCAGTCTTAGTCCTGGGGTTGCTTATGAATTTTATCCAGACCAAAAGCGACTAAGACCAGACTGTTAGCAGTCTGAATACCTCAAGTTATTTCTAGTGTTATTTTTCATCATTTTCTCCTGGCTTTAGCATCTGATGATATAACAATACATTTTCAGCTTTTACTCATGATGTTCTTTTTTCCATGTAAAGTCTTCTCCTTCTTCACTTAGTTAAGTCTAATTACCTTCCAAGGTTCAACGAAGGTATTCCCCCATCCCATCAGAATTCACTGCTGCTTCTTTATTCTCACAGAATTCATTTAATTTTATAGCATAGCATTTATTAGATTCTGTTTTGTGTCATAATTTGCTGTGAAGATATTTCTCATTACACTGTGAGTATCTTAAGGGCAGGGAGTCTAACTCATCTTAAATCTCCAACAGAGCCTAATACTGTATGTGACTTACAGAAACTAAAGAAATTGCATATTCTTAGAAGCACAAGTTGCCTTTCTAGTTCCTTTTCAACTGAACCAAAAAGTTACTTGCCACTTTCAGTTATAAGATGAGTTAGTTCTAGGGATCTAAAGTATAGCATGGTGATTATAGATAAAAACACTACATTATATATTTGAAAGTTGCTAAGAGAATAGATCTTAAGTGCTCTCAACACAAAAAAGAAATGATAATTATGTGACATGATGGAGGTGTTAGCTAATGCTATGGTGGTAATCTTTTGCAATATATGTTAAATCAATACACAGTACACCTTAAATTTACAATGTTATGTGCTAAGTATATCTCAATGAAGCTGGGAAAAAATAAGTTCTTAATGGCACCAAAAAACGTGAATTTCCCCTTTGTACATAAACAGACCATATGTTTGTACTGTATAATATAAAATATAGCAAAGAATATACTCAATGTTCTTACTGTTTGTATCAAAATAAATAGTATATATGACACATTTCATCTCCGATGGGAAGAAATATTCCCCAAATTAGCAAGTTATAGGCAAAACCACCATCTGATCTTTAAAATAACCTTTGAGAAGAACAATGGAAATGTTTCCAAATGAGCTAAAAAAAAAACATTGGCAAGGCTTTTGACAAAATCAATATCAAGAAACACATGGTCTTCACCAAGAGTTCATCTTGCAATGTTCCTGAAAATAAAGGAAAACTTGGATCGTTCATTGCTATAGCATCAATCCATTTCCAGGTCTCAGTAAAGATGCATAACAACAGTTATCAAAACAGTAAAAAAACAAAAAAACAAACAAACAAAAAACCAGCTCAGAGTCTAAAATCATCTTTACAATAATTTTAAAAGAAATTTTTTGATACCATGTTCAGCTTCATGGTATCTGACAGCAGTCTAGCTATAACTGTCAAGAGTCTCATGAATCTTGGGGCGCCTGGGTGGCACAGCAGTTAAGCGTCTGCCTTCGACTCAGGGCGTGATCCCGGTGTTACGGGATCGAGCCCCACATCAGGCTCCTCCGCTATGAGCCTGCTTCTTCCTCTCCCACTTCCCCTGCTTGTGTTTCCTCTCTCGCTGGCTGTCTCTATCTCTGTTGAATAAATAAATCTTAAAAAAAAAAAAAAAAAAAGAGTCTCATGAATCTTAGTTAAAACATGATGAAAATGTAAAAAAACAAAACAAAAACACAAAAAAACATGTTACTCTTGTTATTTTTCCCCTGTACTCTTAATAGATACATGAATTTTATTTTAAATCTTAGCCCAGTGAATGCTACAGAAGAGTAGCAAACTTGACTAACACAAATTTCAGCTCTCTGCCTCTTCTTTTTTAACTGCGGTAACAAAAAAACCAAAAACACAAAAAACAAAACAAAAACAGGTAATGTAAAATTTATCATCTTAACCATTAAGTGTACAATTCAGTAATGTTAAGTATATTCACATTGCTATAAAACAGATATCCAAAAATTTTTCATCTTGCAAACTGAAACTCTATAGCCATTAAACAACAACTTCCTTTTTCCTGCTCCCCCCAGGCCCTGGCAACCAACATTCTACTTTCTGTTTCTATGAATTTGACTACTTTTGATACTTCACGTGAGTGTAATCATACTGTATTTGTCTTATTATGGTCTTCTTCACTTAGCATAATGTCCTCTAGGTTCATTCATGTTGATGCAAATGACAGAACTCGCCTCTTCTTTAAGGCTGAATAATATTCCCTCCTATATATGTATCACATTTTGTTCACCCATACATCCAATCAATTGATATTTTGTTGGTTCCACCATGGCTAATGTGCCTTGCCTCTTTTTATATGGAAGTGTTAAACAGCAACAAAATGTACATATTTTTTTAATTTTTAAAATTTTTTGCAACAGTGTGTTTAAACGGCAGACAAGAAAGAATGGAATAAGAACAATGAACAAATTCTGTAATAAGCCTTTACCCAACTAAAGTGAGCCAAAGTGTTCGGAATAACAAACATTTTCTGTTTACTTCCAGAAAAGTAAAAGAATAAGATGTTAGACTTCCTGAATTTAGTTGGTCTGCCAATAGCTAAGCCAAGTGGGTCTTGAAAAAGTCCAAAATAAGACAACTTAATTTGGACAACACTAATACCTTATAAGGTACTACATATTTCTGTATTCTTCAGCGGAAAGACATTTTGCCAATTTTCCAAAAAGGTAAATACTTTATCAGTGGCAAAAATGAAAATGGATTCATGGCCTTATTTCTTTTATCTGTTCCTTTATGGCAGCCCAGGGCAATGCAGGAGAATGTTACTGTCCAAGCAGAATTAGAATACTTTTCTAAGCACTAAACTGTCACGTATCCATCCATAAATCCAACTATTCATCTGTCCACCAATTAATCAAAGTACCAGAGCCTAAGCAAACACTGAAATTTCTAGATGGTTAAATCAGATTCTTTCCCAAAAGAAGTTTACAAGTGGCATTGGGGGAGTAGACGAAGGAAGACAAATGTTAATAGGCTTAAACAACTATACAAAAGATGACAGGGATACAAAATATATATCTGTTCAAAATGCTATGATAACGCCAAGAAAAGTAATTATTACTTGTTATTCCCACCACCACCGTTTTCCACTTTTCTAGCTCTTACTTTCTTGATTATAATCCCATTAGGATATCACTTTGTCAGGTCAAATCAGTACAAGTTCAAGAAATTCCACAGTGTTCCTTTAACACCCCTCACAGATTTGTAACTTTCACAAAGATTTTCTAAAGATTGGATGCTACCTACTCTTTATATTTCCTCTCACTTTCAGCTGCAGCAAAGCACCAGATAAAAGACCCCTCATAATTTTAAAGTAAAATCAGAACATTTATATAATCTTTCTGAAAACAGGCAGTCCCCAAGTAATAAACAGTTGTGCCTTAAAAATTCACATTGTAACTCTGACAACCATAAACACTGATAAAAGAAATTAAAGGTGATATAAACAAATGGTAAGACAGTCCATGCTCATGAACTGGAAGAATTAGTATTGATACAATATCCATACTACCCAAAGCAATCTATAGATTCAATGCAATCCCTATCCAAATAGCAATAGCATTTTTCACAGAACTACAATAAACAATAGTAAAATTTGTATGGAACCATTAAAGACCTCAAATAGCCCAAACAATCCTGAGAAAGAACAAAGCTAGACTTATCACAATCCCAGATTTCAAGATATACTACAAAGCAGCGTAGTATGGTACCGGCACAAAAACACACACAATAGATAAATGGAATAGACTAGAGAACCCAGAAATAAATCCACGTTTATGTGGTCAATCAATCTATGACAAAGGAGGCAAGAATATACAATTGGGGAAAAAGACAGTCTCTTTAACAAATGGTGTTCGGAAAACTGGACAACATGCAAAAGCATGAAACTAAACTACTAACACCATACACAAAAATAAACTCAAAATGGATTAAAGAGCTAAATGTGAGACCTGAAACCATAGAAATCTCAGAAGAGCACACAAGTAGTAATTTCTCAGACATCGGCGATAGCAACATTTTTCTAGATATGTCTCCTGAGGCAAAGGAAAAAAAAAAGCAAAAATAAACTACTGGGACTACATCAAAATAAAAAGCTTTTGCACAGCAAAGGAAACCATCGCCAAAACAAAAAGGCAACCTACTAAATGGGAGAAGACATTTGCAAATGATATATCTGATGAGGGGTTAAGATCCTAAATATGTGAAGAATTTGTACAGCTCAACACCAAAGCAACAAACAATCCAATTAAAATGGGCAGAAGACATGAATGACGTATTTCCAAAGAAGACCTATAGATGGCCAACAGACAAATGAAAAGATACTCATCATCACTTCTCATCAAGGAAATGCAAATCAAAACTACAACGCGATATCACCTCACACCTGCCAGAATGACAAAAATCAACAACACAAGAAACAACAGGTGTTGGCAAGGATGTGGGGAAAAAAGGAACCCTTGTGCACTATTGATGGGAATGCAAACAGGTGCAGCCACTCTGGAAAACAGTATGGAGGTTCCTCAAAAAATTAAAAATAGAACTACTTATGATCCAGTAATTCCACTACTGGGTATTTACCCAAAGAAAACAACAACCCTAATTTGAAGAGATATATGCACCCTTATGTTTACTGCATTATTTATAATAGCTAAAAAATGGAAACAACCTAAGTGTCCTTCAAAAGATGAATGGATAAAGATGTGATGTGATATGTGTGTGTATGTATGTAAATGGAAGATTACACAGCCACAAAAGGATGAAATCTTGCCATATGAGACAACAGGAATGGACCTAGAGGGTATAATGCTAAGTGAAATAATCCAAACTGAGAAAGACAAATACCATATGATTCCATTCTTATGTGGAATCTTAAAACAAAACAAAACAAAACAAAACAAAAAAAAAAAACAAATGAGTAAACAAACAAAAACCAGAATCAGACACATAAGTATAGAGAACAAACTGATGGCTGCAAGAGAGAAGGATGGGCAAAATGGGTGAAGGGAAGTGGGGGATTCAGGCTTCCAGTTTTAGAATAAATAAATCAGGGGAATAAAAGGTACAGCATGGGGAATATGGTCAATGACATTTATAATAGCATTATATGGTAACAGATGGTAGCTACACACTTACGGTGAGCATAGCATAACTTATAAACTTGTTGAATCACTATGCTGTACTCCTGAAACTAATGTAACATTGTGTGTCAACTATACTTAAAGATTTCTTAAAAAATTCACATTGTAGGTTAGCCAACTAAACTATAGAACATAATCTCTCATTGAAAAAAAAGAAGCAAGCATGGTGTTCAGGTTCTTATGTCACACTCCAAAAAATCAGTTTAACATATAAATTAGAAGACTTACATTCCTAACATAAATGAGACTTAGGAGAGCAAGCGGAACATATCGTATTATGTTAAAATATATTTTTGTGTATTTGTTCAGAAACTGGAAAAAAGTAACAAAGAGAATGATACATGGAAGAAGTAGGAAAGGAATATTTATTGAGTACTTACTATGTATTGGACACTATGCTAAACATTTTTAATCCATAATCTGATTTAATCCTTAAAACAGTCCTAGGAGGAAGATGCTGGTATAACTACTGTTCCGTTAGAGATAAACCAACATTATGCAAAGTGAAAAAACAATATGCTGTAGACCATATACTGTGTGATTCTGTCTATATGGCATGTCAAGAAAAGGAAAATTTAGAGAGACAGTAGATTAGAGGCTGCCTGGAGACTGAGACAACTGTAAAGGGAGCTTGAGGGGTCTCATTGGAGTAAAAATGTTCCAAAACTGATTTGTGATGTTTATATCATTCAGCAAATTTATTAAAAAATCATTGCATTGTATACTTGAAATGGGAGAATCTTATAATATGTAAAAATATACCCCAATGAAGCTGTTACCAAAAAAAAAAAAAAAGAAAGAAAAAAGATGGAGAAACACAGGCCTAGAGTTTAAGGAATTTACCCAAGGTCACTATGTTACTTTCCTATTGTTGCTAAAACAGGTTAAGAAACTTGGTGGTTTAAAACAATATAAATTATCTTACAGTTCTAGAGGCCAGAAGTCTAAAATGGGTCTTGCAGGGTTAAAGTCAAGGTGTTGGCAGGGCTGCACTGCTTCCTGGGGGGAGAATGATTCTTCGCCTTTCTAGCTTCTAGAGGCTTCTTCTTGAATCATTCCGACCTCTCCTTCCATCATCGCATCTCCTTTTCTCACCTTCCTTCCTCCCTCTTCTAAGGTCCTTTGTGGCTACACTGGGTCTAAATGGATGATCTCATCTCAAAATCTTTCTCTTAATCATGTCTGCAACATCTCTTCTACCATAGAAAGTAACATATTCACAGGTTCCAGGGAATAGGATATGGACATGTTTGGGGGTTACTGTATCCCACTGCAGTCACTTCTCTAGGCAGACTTAAAACCCAATCTAAAGCCAGGCAGTCTGAGCACCTGCTTGCATAAGCACTACTCTGCTCCCCACTCCTGGTCCACAGTAAGAAAGCATTGGGACAGTTCTGAAAATGTCTTCTCAAAATAAACTGGACACTCAGAAAGAAACGATTCTAGGGTCTTTTTTTGTTTTTTTTAATTCACTTAGCCAACATAGAGTACATCATTAGTTTCGGATATAGAGTTCAATAATTCATCAGTTGCATATAACACCCAGTGCTCATCACATCACATGGATGCTAGGGTCTTAAAAGCAACTTTCATTCTCCAGAGTTCTAGGGGCAGCCATCTCAAATTTAAAGTGGTTGGCAGTTCACATGTATGGAAACATCTGTACTAAGACAATCCCACCTCTCTACAAGACATAAATGACAAAGCTGTAGGAAATCCTTCAGGAAAATAAACTGCCAGTTATTGTCTTTCTGCCTCATTCTTATTGTTTGTTTTCTTTTAAAAATAAGTAGCACAATTTTCAACATCCTAAGGCTTATTTGATTTTTGAGTGAGAAAGACAGTTTAATAATTTTATCCTAATTTTGAGAGGAAGTATAACTGAAGATATAAGAATAATTTATGATTAAGTTCAACTATAAAACAATAGAAAGAAAAACAGGGATAAAAAGCAACCTGTCCGAATGATTAGAAATAATCCTTTGCTTCTACTCCCTCAATATCATTTGCTTTAAAGAAAGAAAATACAGGAAAGAGTAAAACAATGTGTTTTTTTTTTTTTTTTTTTGTATATTAAAACCTCAGTTGAAATATTAAGATGAGCACTTGGGCAGTCTCAGGGAGGGAAGAGAAAAGAATGGAGACAGGAGGTAGGAAGAAGTGTATAGAGGTATACCCCAAACCCTTTTTATTTAAAAACATCTTTTTCTTTAACAATAGCTTCTTTATCATGATCATTAGAACGTTAATTTTTAACATAAGTAGAATATTCACCTTGCTATAACATCACATTCTTTGATCAGTTACCTAGCCAGACTTATCTGGAATACTGTCACTGTTTATTTTCTGGGCTCCCCTCCCCCTCCATGGCTTTCCCAATACCCTGTTTAAACTACAACCCAAATGTAGGGTTTCTTTCTACGTGTAGCCATTGTCTCTTGCAAAACTGCTTCTTGAAAAAATTTACAGATTATTGAACATGTATGCAATGATTTACATTTGTAAAGAAGTTCTGTGTAAGTTACAACACAAAGAAAAGTTACTAAAAAACACAAATGCTAGTGAGAAGAAAATTCATGAGTAAACAAAATTATGTCTTATGGACACTGATAAACTAAGACTCTTAAAAGGCACAAACACCTCTTTGCACTAATTCTTTACACTTCGTTAAGGAGGCCTTCCTCTTGCACCCTGTATTCCAAAGTTCATGTTAAATCAGTTTCAGAATATACTTTCTGTCAACACAATGTTTAAATGGTGATTTAATTCCAAATTACCCGAGAGCAGTCAACAAAATCCATTAAATTTTAAAATACCTTACATTGAAATGGAAAAAAAAAACTAGAAAATATAGTTGCAATGAAAGCTTTAAAACAAAATACCTATTTGAAAAATAAAAGAAAGCAATAAATTTTGTTTTACCTACAATTCACTTATTCACGTAACAACTAATACCTACATCTGTCAAGAACCAGAATACATCAAATCAAATTTCTGCCTCTGTAGAACTTGCCTTCAGTGGTGTGGAGAGGAGGGTGAGGGGAATGGGTTAATACAGAATGTATCAAATATTGAATGGATCTCAAATGAATACTTGAAAACTCATTCAATGGAAACACTTTGGATTCATTCCATTTGAAGGGTTCTAAACATAACTTTTTATTTTAAGGCTGTTTAATTCCACTCCAGAATTTATGGAATCTTTTTCTCTTACACATAGATGTTTTATCAAGCTTTGGAAAGTAGAAGGAGAAAAGAACAGGTTAGAGGAAGGGTGGGGAAGAGAGCAAGTGAAAGAGGAAAGGCAGGGTAGGAGATAACTGGATAAGAGAAAAGAATGAATGAATGAAAGAGATTAAGGATGATTCTGAACAAGCATTTGTACGACAAAGGATTTTCTACAAGAGAATAAACGAATTTCTGGCCTGTGAAAACAGGAGCCTAAGAGCAAGAATGCAGCGTGTGCAGACTTTTTGAGGGGAGAGAAAGGAGGGGGGGTAAACACTGGGAATCAGGGAGTTCCAAGATCAGAGAGTTTAAGTGCAATTCGAGTAAGGAGTGGGCTGTGCAGGGGGGCTCCAGAGTGGAGGGGACGGAGGGGTACTGGGTGTGTCATCAAGAAGGTGCTGCCATTTGTGCCTGTGTATACAGATGTCTATATGCGTCAATCATGAAACAGTCATCTAATAAACTGTGTAAATTTTAATTTTATCACATAACTAGAAGTAAGGGAAATGTTGGGGATGGGCACCATCCATTCAGAGTAACCATCAACTCTTCTGGACCTTTCTGGCCACTGAAATGTGAGTGGATAATATTCTCAAGTTGAAAACAAGCTAAGTCTTCATTAAGAGGGTAATGATGATGAAATAAAGGAATACTAAAATTATTACAACAGTGTGTACAGATTAATGTTTGCTAACATAGATATTCATGGCAAAGTAACAACGGCAAGTATTAATATTTCTTTTACGTAAAATGCATTTAAATTTGTGTAGAGATTTCTAAAAGAATCTTCAGAAAACTGTGAATAGCAATGGGCCATTGGGTAATTTTTAGTTTAACTTTTTGGTATTATTTTAATTCCTTCCAAGAAGTAATTGCCTTTTTAATGAAACTAATAATGTTATTTAAAAATTTTTTTAAGTGATGAGAGTATATGCTTCCATGAAGCAAAACAATCTGATAACAGTATCATTACCTCACCCAGACCAAACAAACAATTTCTAATGAGATGTTCCCTTGTTGTACAGCAAAAGGTTGGCCACCCAGAGAGAAATTACTAATACTCTTAACAGTTTCATTTGAAACCTTTTTAGTAAGGATGAGATAACTTCACCTCAGTGTTACCTCTAGCAAAACAACCTTCATTAGTAAAAAGGCATTACTAAACATCAAACTATAAGCTTTACATAAATAGTTTTTATGAAAAAGTCAATAAAAACATGTAGGAGAAAGCCTCTTCTATCTGTGAGTGGTAAGCGGCATTCCTATTTGTGACTCTTTTGGAAGATATTTAACTTATATACTCTTAGATGAATTAATTAAAATTAGTTCCCTGATAGTACTGAAAATTAATTTTATGCCCTATTTTGTTACATAGTATGTTTAACCTTAAAAAAAAAAAAAACAACAAACCCAATAAACAGGTCTCTAAGTATTGCTGATAGGTGAGTGTATTTTTTCTATCTCTATATAATGGTTGCAAATTTCCCTATAATAATAAGATCAGAGTCTCCTTTCAAAACCTTTAAAAAAAATTACAATCATAGCTCCTTGTTTATGTTTGAGCAATCGGATGGTCTGCTAGGTGGTGCTAAAACTTACAAATAATATGGTAAGATACTTATATAATTTGAAACATGCCGGACTGACATTAGGTATTTCAAGCTTGCACACATCCATATTTATTTAAAAGGCACAAGCAGTCAGTGAGTCATCTGATGGGCGAGCCAATGAGTAAATGAGTGCTTCATGTAAACTGGCGTACAGTACACTCCTCAGGCAGGTCCCATTGAACAATAGCACCAATGAAAAAGAAAAGCTGTAAACAACTTCCCGTGTGCCAAAAAACTCAATAGGTTTGACTTCTATTCAATACAAACAAAAACTTCCTGAACAGTCGACAAGAAATTAAAGGAGTTGCAATCTGCCTACATAGGTTAGGCAACAGGGTAGAACCAAAGAGTAGATTTGCATATCTTTCATATGCCTGAGCACAACCAGGACAGTTAATTTAATGAATATGTAAACAGCTCATTTTGATCCAACCAATATTTACTAAGCACTTACTGTTTGCTTTGCTGGTGGGAAGTGCTTCAGACAACACCAAGACTAAGGGAAAGACAGCCCCTGATATAAAGAAGCATCCATAATGATGTGAAGGGTAAGAAAATTATATAAATATCATGATAGAGTATTTCCATAAGAAAGGTACAAACTAGTGTAAGATAGGTCACAGAGTTAAGAATTGTGTATTTGGGGGGTGGTTTGTCTGTTTAGGTGTTAAAAGTATTATTATTAGGGAAGGTCTCCAGGGGGAGGTGATTATTTGATAGAGGATTTGAAGACTGGGTAACATAGCTAATTCAAGTACGTTTTTCTGTTCTTTTACAGAGAGCACCAACTAGTAGGCACAATCAATCAGGAAACTTACATTCTGTTCGTTCAACAAAATATTTAACAGAATATCCACAAAGATGTATTTGCATATTAGTATATGTTTTCTTACTGCCTCTTCTGACGTAATGGGAAAACAATCACAGTACAACGTCTTTAATCTTCTTTTCTAATTGAACAGGCAATACTCAGGGTACTTTACACCTTGCCATATATAATAAATGCTACAATTTGAGGAATTCTAGCATTCCTGTTCTCCTATGTGATGAGCACCCTGGTCTTCAGTGGGACGGTGACTTCCATGGAGAGAGAAACAGAGACATTTATGGATTATTCATGGACTACAAGGTGATCCAAAGTAGACTCTGAGTTTGCTCCATGTGCACACTATAGAGGTTAGCACCTCTAACCTCAGAATGTTCCTCTATCAAAAATATACAATAAATTTCTCTTTCAAACAAAATATGCCAGAGATAGTCCAGATGGCGGAGAAGGAGATTTTAGTTTCATCTGGGCCCAGGAATTCAGCTACATAACTATCAAATCATTCTCAACACCCCAAACTCAACCAGATATCTGAGAAAAGAATAGCTGCAACTCTACAAATAGAAAAGTGACCACTGGAGTGCCTGGGTGGCTCAGTTGGTTAAGCATCTGCCTTCAGCTCAGGTCATGATCCCGGGGTCCTGGGATTAAGCCCCAAGTCAAGCTTCCTCCTTGGCGGGGAGCCCGTTTCTCCCTCTTCCCCCTGCTTCTCTCCCTCTCCCTCATGCTTGTTATCTCTCTTGTTCGCTCTCAAATAAATAAAATCTTTAAAAAAAGAAAAGAAAAGCGACCACTTTCTGCAAGGTAGGAGGTGCGAAGAAATGAATCCGAAGTGATACACGGAAAGATAATGGCGGGGGCAGGGGGCCTCCATAAGCTGGCTACCAGAAAGTTATATAGCCCCAGGGCACAAAAGCAGAACTTGAAGAAGTCTGCTCCAGTGAGGGATGTCCCTACCTGAAAGGTGCTCAGGTGGTGAAGTGGGGTAGAATCCTAGGTGGGAGAGTGTGGTCTCAGGATCCTCGGGATCACAGGAAAACCGGGGCTGCCTGAGTGCAGCAGGGTTCCCAGGCACCCCAGGAGTGGGCTTTCAGCTAGGGGTTGTCATACACCAGAACTGCAGCTCCGTTGGGCTACCGCTCTCCAAGCAGGGGCCCAGTGAATGGCAGAACTGTGCAGAGAACCCCCCTCCCTCCTCCTCTGGGAGGAGCAGCACAGGGGTGCACCCCAGGAGTTTACAGGGTTTGAAGTCTTAAAATGGGGTCACGTGCCTGAGGTAGAAACACTTGGTCACCAGCGAGGTGAGCACGGAGTGTGGACAGAGACCAGGGGGATAGGAGGGACTGAATGCTTTTCTCTGAGGGAGCACTTAAGAGTGGAGCCCTGAGCGTTCGGCTCTGGGGCTGGTAACTGCGAGGCTGTCGTTTTCATTCTCAACCTCTAAAGCTGCAGGGAAAGCCTTCAGGGATCAAAAGCCACAAAGAGCAATCTGGAGCCCCTTACTTAGCCTGGCCCCCTGGCAAGGGTGGTACAAGTCCACCTGGGGCAAAGATACTTGAGAAACAGTGCAACAGGCCCCTCCCCCAGAAGATCAGCAAGAACATCCAGCCAAGACCAAGTTTATCAATCATAAAGAACTGCAAAACTCCAGCAATATGGGAAAAGAGTATATAGAATCTGTGGCTTTTCCCCCCATGATTTAGTCTTTCAATTTTACTTTTTTTCCTCTTTCCTTTTTCAACCAATTTCTTATTTTATCAATTTTAAAAGTCGTTTTTAATTTTCAATTTTTATACTTACATTCTATCCTTTCATTGTATTTAATTTTATTTATAAGTTTTTCTTTCGTTACAATTTTGAGATGCAGTTTCTTCTAACAAACAGACCAAAATACACCCAGAATCTAGTGTGCTCTGTTCTCTTCACCTGTCTGATCATGATCTTTTTTTTTTAAAGTCTTTCTTAATTTTCATTTTTACAGTTACATTCTATCCTTTCAATGTATTTAAATTATTGTGTGTGTGTGTGTGTGTGTATATATATATATATATACACACAAGTTTTTCTTTCTTTAGAATTTTGGGATATAGTTTCTTTTAACAGACCAAAATACACTCAGGATATAGTGCATTGCTCTGTTCTGTTCACATGTCTGTTTATATTCCTTTTTTTTTTTTTGTCTTTTAATTTTTTGCTTTTTTATAGGTACATTCTATCCTTTCAATGTATTTATTTTGTGCACACATAAGTTTTTCTTTCATTACAATTTTGGGATCTAGTTTTCTAACAAACAGACCAAAATACACACAGGATCCAGTGTATTGCTCTGTTCTGTTCAGATGTCAGATTATAATCTCTTTTTAAAAATTTATTCCAGTTTCGGTTCTCTTCTGATTTGTTTAGTGTATAGTCCTCTGGGGTTGTTCTTGCCATTTTACTATTTTGTTCTCTTGCTCATCTATTCTTCTCTGGACAGAATGACAAGATGAAAAAACTCACCTCAAAAAAGAGAACAAGAGGCAGTACTGACTGCCAGGAACCTAATCAATATGGACATTAGTAAGATGTTAGAACTAGAGCTCAGAATAACTATTATAAAGATACTAGCTAAGCTTGAAAAGAACATAGATGACACTAGAGAATCCCTTTCTGAAGAAATAAAGGAACTAAAATCTAACCAAGTTGAAATAAAAAAGGCTATTAATGACATGCAATAAAAAATGGAGGCTCTAACTGCTAGGATAAATGAGGCAGAAGAGAGAATTAGTGATATAGAAGACCAAACGATGGAGAATAAAGAAGCTAAGAAAAAAAGAGAGGTAAACAACTACTGGATCACGAGGGAAGAATTTGAGAGATAAGTGATACCATCAAGTGAAACAATATTAGAATAATTGAGATCCCAAAAGAAAAGGAAAGGGTGGTGGGGGGCGGGGAAGAAGGCATTCTGGAACAAATTACAGTGGAGAACTTCGCTATCTGGAAAAGGAAACAGAAATTCAAGTCCAAAAGGCAGAGAGAACCCCCCTCAACATCAATAAAAATAGTTCAACACTTCAACATATAATAGTGAAACTTGCAAATCTCAGAGATAAAGAGAAAATCTGTAACCTATAAGGGTAGAAACATTAGACTGGCAGCAGTCCTATCCACAGAGACCTGGCAGGCCAGAAAGGACTAGCATGATATATTCAGGGCGCTAAATGAGAAAAATATGCAGCCAAGAATACTTTATCCAGCTAGGATGTCATTCAAAACAGGAGAAATGAAAAGCTTCCAGGAGAAACAAAACCAAAAGAAATAGTGATCACTAAACCAGCCCTGAAAGAAATATTAAAGGGGATGCTCTAAGCAAAGAGAGAACCCAAAAGTAACACAGACCAGAAAGAAACAGAGACAACAGACAGAAACAGTGACTTTACAGGTAATATAATGGCACTAAATTCATATCTTTCAATAGTTACTCTGAATATAAATGTGCTAAATGCCCCAATCAAAAGACACAGGGCATCAGACAGGATAAAAAAGCAACTCATCAATATACTGTCTGCAAGAGGCTCATTTTAGACCAAAAGACTCCTCCAGATTTCAAGAGAGGGGGTGGAAAATACTTTATCATGCCAATGGACTTCAAAAGAACGCTGGGGTGGCAATCCTTATATCAGACAAATTAGATTTCAAACCAAAGACTGTAAGAAGAGATGAGGAAGGACACTATATCATAATTAAAAGGTCTATCCAACAAGAAGATGTAACAATTGTAAATATGCCCCTAATATGGGAGCAACCAATTATATAAACCAATTAATGACAAAACTAAAGAAACACATCGATAATAATACAATAATAGTAGGGGATTTTAAGACTGCAATGGACAGATCTTCTATGCAGAAGATCAACAAAGAAATAAGGGCTTTGAATGAAACATTGGACCAGATGGACTTCACAGATATACACAGAGCATTCCATCGTAAAGCAACAGAATACACATTCTTCTCAAGTGCACATGGAACATTCTCCACAACAGATCCCATATGGGTTACAAATCAGGTCTCAACCAGCACCAAAAGACTGGGATCATTCCCTGTATATTTTCAGACCACAATGCTTTGACTTGAACTCAATCACAAGAGGAAATTTGGAAAGAACTCAAATACAAAGAGGCTAAAGAGCATCCTACTAAAGAATGAATGGGTCAACCAGAAAATTGAAGAATCAAAAAAAAAAAAATTCATGGAAACAAATGAAAACGAAAGTAACAGTTCAAAACCTTTGGGATGCAGCAAAAGTGGTCCTAAGAGGGAAGTATATAGCAATACAAGCCTTTCTCAAGAAACAAGAAAGGTCTCAAATACAAAACCTAACCCTACACCTAAAGGAGCTGGAGAAAGAACAGCAAATAAAGCCTAAGCCCAACAGAAGAGAATTAATAAAGAAGAGAGCAGAAATCAATGAACTAGAAACCAAAAGAACAGAACAAATTAATGAAAGTAGGAGCCAGTTTTTTTAAAGAACTAATAAGATCAATAAACCCCTGGCTAGACTTATCCAAAAGAGAAAGGACCCAAATTAATAAAATCATGAATGAAAGAGGAGATATCACAACCAACACCAAAGAAATACAAAAATTATAAGAACATATTATGAGTAACTACATGCCAACAATTTAGGCAATCTGGAAGAAATGGATGCATTCCTAGAGACATATAAACTACCAAAACTGAAACAGGCAGAAATAGAAAACCTGAACTAACACATAACCAGCAAGGAAATTGATGCAGTAATCAAAAATCTTCCAACAAATGAGCACAGGGACGAATGGCTTCCCAGGAAAATTCTACCAAACATTTAAAGAAGTATTAATACTTAATCTTCTGAAGCTGTTTCAAAAAATAGAATGGCAGGAAAACTTTCAAACTCTATGAGGCCAACGTTACCTTGATCCCAAAACCAGACAAAGACCCCCAAAAAGGAGAATTACAGACCAATATCCCTGATGAACATGGATGCAAAAATTCTCACCAAGATACTAGCCAATAGGATCCAACAGCACATTAAAAGGATTATTCACCATGATGAGGGTGGTTCAACATCTGAAAATCAATCAGTATGATACACTACATTAATAAAAAAAGGCACAAGAACCATATGATTCTCTCAGTAGGTGAAGAAAAAGTATTTGACAAAGTACAGCATCCTTTCTTAATTAAAACTCTTCACAGTGTAGGGATGGAAAGTATATATACCTCAATATCATAAATGCCATCTATGAAAAACCTACAGCAAATATAGTTCTCAATGGGTAAAAAACTGAGAGTCTTTCCCCTAAAGTCAAGAACAGAGCAGGGATGTCCACTATCAACACTGCTGTTCAGCATAGTAATAGAACTCCTAGCCTCAGCAATCAGACAACAATAAGAAATAAAAGGCATCCGAATTGGCAAAGAAGAAGTCAAACTCACACTCTTCACAGATGACATGATACTCCATGTGGAAAACCCAAAAGACTCCACCCCAAAATTGAAAGAGCTCATACAGGAATTCAGCAAAGTGGCATGATATAAAATCAATGCACAGAAATCAGTTGCATTTCTGTACACTAACAATGAGACAGAAGAAAGGGAAATTAAGGAGTTGATCCCATTTATAATTGTACCAAAAACCATAAGATACCTAGGATTAAACTAATCCTAGAAGCAAAGGATCTATACTCTGAAAACTATAGAACACTCATGAAAGAAATTGAGAAAGACACAAAGAAATGGAAAAACATCCATGCTCATGGATTGGAAGAACAAATATTAAAAGGTCTATGCTTCCCAGAGCAATCTGTACATTCAACGCAATCCCCATTAAAATGCCACTAACATTTTTTGTAGAGCTGGAACAAATAATTCTAAATTTTGTATGAAATCAGAAAAGACCCTGAATAGGCAAAGGAAAATTGAAAAAACAAAAAAACAAAAAAACAAAAAAAACAAAGCTGGTGGCATCACAATTCTGGACTTCAAGCTCTATTACAAGGCCATAATCATCAAGACAGTATGGTACTGGCACAAAAACAGACACATAGATCAATGGAACAGAATAGAGAACCAAGAAATGGACCCTCAACACTATGGTCAACTAATCTTTGACAAAGTAAGAAGGAATATTCAATGGAAAAAAGACAGTCTCTTCAATAAATGGTTGGTAAAATTGGACAGCCACGTGCAGAAGAATGAAACTGGACCATTTCCTTACACCATACACAAAAGTAAGTTCAAAATGGATGAATGACCTAAAGGTGAGACAGGAAACCATCAAAATCCTAAAAGAGAACACGGGCAGCAACCTCTGTGATCTCGGCCACAGCATCTTCTGGCTAGACGCATCTTCAAAGGCATGAGAAAGAAGGGCTAAAATGAGGCACTGGGACTTCAACAAGATAAAAATCTTTTGCACAGCGAAGGCAACAGCTGACAAAACCAAAAGACAATGGATAGAATGGGAGAGGATATTTGCAAATGACATATCAGATAAAGGGCTAGTATCCAAAATCTATAAAGAACTTACCAAAGTCAACAGCCAAAGAATAAATAATCCAATCAAGAAATCTGCAGAAGACACAAACAAACATTTCTCCCAAGAAGACATAAAAATGGCCAACAGACACGTGAAAAAATGCTCCACATCACTTGCCATCAGAGAAACAGAAATCAAAACCACAATGAGATACCCCCTCACAGAGGTCAGAATGGCTAAAATTAACTACTCAGGAAACGACAGATGTTGGCAAGGAAGAAGAGAAAGTGTAACGCTCTTATGCTACTGGTGGGAATGCAAGCTGGTACAACCACTCCGGAAAACAGTATGGAGGTTCCTCCAAAAGTTGAAAATAGAGCTACCCTATGGACCCAGCAACTGCACTACTAGAGATTTACCCCATAATACAAAGGTAGTGATACGAAGGGGTATCTGCACCCCAATGTTTATAGCAGCAATGTTCACAATAGCCAAACTATGGAAAGAGCCCAGATGTCCATCGACAGATGAATGGATAAAGAAGATGTGATATGTATATGTAGATACACACACACACACACACACACAATGGAATACTACTCAGCCCACAAAACAATGAAATCTTGCCATTTGCAATGATGTGGATGGACTAGAGGGTATTATGCTAAGAGAAATAAGTCAATCAGGGAAAGGCAATTCTCATATGATCTCACTCATATGTCAAATTTAGGAAACAAAAAAGAATCATAGAAGAGAAGAAAAAGTAAAACAAGATGAAACCAGAGAGGAAGACAAACCATAAGAGACTCTTAATCTTAGGAAACAAATGGAGGGTTGCTGGAGGGGAGTTAAGTGGGGGGATGGGGTAACTGGGTGATGGGCATTAAGGAGGGGCATTAATCACATGATGTAATGAGCACTGTGTATTATATAAGACTGATGAATCACTGACCTCTACCTCTGAAACTAGTAATACATTATATATTAATGGAATTTAAAAAATGGCCCTTCTACAGTATAAAGGTCAGATAATGAGGCAGAACAGGAAATTAATAGAACATCGTGAAGGAAGGAAAAATGTTCAAATTCTGTGGCTACCTAAAATGTTGAAAAGGAAGCTGAATACAGGCAAAACTATCTTATGTTCAGTGGTATTCAGCAAACTACGTAGTGTTCGGTAGCGTGAAGTGTACTCCCACTGTTGTGAAGCAGCTCTTAAGCACATGTTCATCTTATAAAACCTGAATTCCTTAGCCATTATAGAGCTGTCCTTTTCCCTCACTACCCAGGCCCTGGCAATCGCCACCCTACCTTTTGTTTCTATGAATTTGAATAGATACACCACGTAAGTAGAAGCAAAGTATTTATCTTTTTGTGACTAGCTTATGTCACCTAGCATAATGTCCTCCAGGTTCATTCATGTTGTAGCTTATGATAGGATTTCTTTCTTTGAGGCCGAATAACATTCCCTTGTATGGATATACCATATTTGGTTTATCCATTCATCCACAGATGGACATATGGGTTGTTGCCTCCTCTTGCCTATTGGGAATAACACTATGAACACGAGTGTGCAAATATCAGTCTGGGACTGTGCTTTCAATTCTTTTGGATAGATACCCAGAACTGGGATTGCTGGATCACATAGTTCTACTTCAATTTTTAAGCAACAGTTTGAAGACCTTTTCTGTGCTTTTTTGATTAGTAATGTGGTTTCCAAACTGGATTCTTACGTCTTCAATTCTAATTGAATAGATTAATAGTACAGTACAGATTAACTCTGGATAATTGCTTTTTCTAAAATAATTAAACATTAGATACTTGTGGGCTACATTCTTCCATCTCCTAGAGTATTAGAAACAAAATTTATCCTTCATATTCACTCACTGAACAAATACACATTGAAGACTATTATGTGCGAGGCATTGGCACGGGAACAAAAAAACCTGAAGTTTTCACCTATCCCTTGTCACCTCTGACCTTCTTCCTGCTAACATTAAGGAATTACAACATTAGGGAGACAACAGTTGATGGTTGTGCCTAGAGGCTGGGCTATACCTAACTATGCCCAACACAAAGCTGTTTATTTTTTCATCTCATTATCTACTTTATTATCAATTCTAGTATGTAGGTTCAACTATAGTTGAATCCCTAACATTCTGTTATCATATTCATTACTTTTAGTCCATACTGGCTTATGGTATTCTATGTTAAAAGGAATCATATTAGTGCTTCTTCCAATGAACCACAAGGAAAAAAGTCTTAAAAACAGAAACGTTATATCATATTAAGCACCACTGGCCTACCTCAGACATATGCAATGTGAAATATTCCAGTCACTAAAGTAGAATCTAAACATTTGACCTGCTAGAAAATGATGCTTTCTCTTTAGTATTCTGTAACTCAGCACCTTGTTTTTTACTCCACAGCCCTTGTTATATTTGGTAGTCGAGATGCATACTGAGCCTTCTACCCAGATTCAAATCTTGGCTCTTTATATTATTAGTATGACAGCCTGTAAGTCACTTAATCTACGTGTGTCTGTTTCTTCATTTGTAAATTTGGAATGTTAGTTAACTTACAGGGTTATTGTTAGGATTAGATGAATTAATGTGTTACCTGTGATTGTTATAATAATTATTTTTTTATTAATATAGTGTTTTCGTCTGTCTCCTTCCACAAAAACACATTTGTGGAAAGCAAGGTGCGTATCTCTGTTGTTCACCTACTGTGTATCTGGTGCATAGTATGGTGCTTGTGACAAGGGATGTGCTCAATAAAGTCAGTGAACGAATAACCTCATCTCCTTCCAAAATCTTCAGGTTTTTTTTTTTTTTTAGTGGGATCTTTCCCCAATACCACCAGTATTTCATATGTGATCATTTCCAGTTTCTTTTTGAAGTTTTAAAATTATCTTTTCTTTTATTTTTAAAGTACGCTCCATACTCAATGTGGGGCTTGAACTCACAACTCTGCGATCAAGAACTGCATGCTCTACCAATGAGCCAGCCAGGTGCTCCTGGTCATTTCCAGTTTAGACAGAATATACCAAATTCCTCTATCAGAGCTTTTACTAGTAAGTTCCATGTTCAACATCTTAACTACCCTAGAGGGTCAGCTATGAATATTGTCTGAGTCTTCATATTTTTCTTAATTTGTAATAAAAGCCCTGGGGGATGATGCCTACGTGGTAAGCCTTATCTCCACTCATCATAGAGATGAGAGACATTTCTACCTGACTTACAACATGACAAAGGACAATGGGAAGAAAAGTCAATGGGACAAGCACTGTACCATCAAAATTGTAGGGAAAAAAACCCAAATTCTGATCAACAGCCAGAGATTCCCACTGTGGGCAGGGGTGGGTAATAGGAGAGGAAGGGAAAGGAAACTCTTTTGGGGCTGTAAAACAGTTGATACTCAGCTGTTAGCAGGAGTTTTATGCATGTTTTTTTTCTGGCTGTCAGGCCCTAAAGCAGTTCCTAGTGCTGCCCCATGGAGGGGACCGGCGGAGTGACAGAAGCCATGGTGGTGTGTGTGTGAGTTTCCTCTCCATGATTACAGTCCTCTGTATACTTACTTTTCCTGTTTTTTCCTTTCCACAAAGGACCTGCCATAATGCCAGTGCTTATTGACTCAAGGTTTGTTGACTCAAGGTGGGAGGCTGTCTGGGTCCAATGGCTAAGATGGGCAGATAATAAGAACTATTTACATTATTTCTGATATAGCGCACATATAGAACACACCTTTCTAAAGTGTCAACTTTGCACCATTTGTGTTCTGAACAATTAAGGGGGTTATGGGCCAGACAATCATTGTTTCCCAACATAGCACGTATAATAATAGTAGGATCAGTAGCGAGGTAAATTGATTTTTTTTTTTCAGCCTTCGAATTTTCTCTTGGCCTTGACCTAGAATTAAGCTTTGATGAAGTGCGGATACAGTACTTACTGACTCCACAATGAAACTTTGTTTTGAGTTTAGAACACTTGGCCGTTGTTCTCAATTCTCAATCCTTTTTTCTGCACCATGTGCATGAGAGGATATACACTGCTCTTTCTTAGTGGAAAGGGAATTGTTGACTTAGTTTCCAAAAGTATTTTGGAAGTTTTTATCCTGTCACCCCTTCTCTCTCCCTTCACAACTCCCTCCCCCAAACACACACTTCTTACTTTGTGTTCCTGCCCTTTTAACCTTACCAGCATAATGGGAATTTAAACTCCAGGATGTAAGAGCTAAATAACTGTCTTAATTTTTTTTTTTTTTTAAATCAAGCGGCATTTATTTTCCTTCTGTATTCTCAAACTATTTTTTTTTTTTTAACTAGCAAATATCCCTGTAACACTGTTCTGGACTTTGGGGTCACATCACAATGTACAATCAGCCTCTTCCATCAAAGGAACATACATTTTAACTAAGGGGTTATAAAATATTTGTGAGGAAATAATGTCATCAGTATAGAGATGTTCCAAGGAGGTCATATAATTGAACGCCTTAAGTTATTAGTGACGGTAATAACTAACATTTAAAGACATATCATTTCTACATTAACTCATTAGATTTTATCCTGAAGACAAATCTCTGCAGTAATTTTCATAATTTCTATGTTAAATATAGGAAATTATAAAATCAGAAAAGTTAAAATGACTTATACAGGTGGGATAATTGTTAAGTGGCAGAGATGGGAGTCTACCCAGGCCTTAATTCCAGGCCCTAGACTGAATTCTGAAATAGGACGGGAAGCTCGTTGGTGGGAGTGGCTGGGACAGGCCTCGTGGAAGATGCTGGGAAGAAATCTGGCTAGCGTACAGACTGATAAGAAGGTTCTGGTAGGAGTTAGGAAGGGAAAATACGGGCATCCTTGACTGGAAGAAAGTTGTGAACAATGCACGTAAGAGGGAACGTAATGAGACAGTTTACACTGAGGCAAGGATTCAAGGCAGGAACAGAGGGACATAGAGTGGGGTGGAAGCCAAGGCCGTCTGGGGAGAGCCTTGCCTGCCAGAGTTGAATTCTCTTCCTAGGCGACACCAGTCTTTGAATAGAGAAGTGACAGGACAAAGACTGCATTTTAGGTGGGGTAATATTGGTGTTAGAAAAGATAGAAGTGGTTGTACCATGATGGAAAGACGAAATCAAAATCCCTGGGCCTGAGCCATGCTCGCTCAATCAATGATTAGTTGTAGGATCTGGGCCTGTCCGAGCCCTTCACTGCCAGTTTCCTCATCAGAAGACAGGGTTTTTTTTGTTGTTGTTTTGTTTTTGTTTTTTTTATGAGAATCAAATAGCAGATATGAAAGCACTTTTAAAATTAGAACATGGTACACAAATGCAAAGTACTATTTCACATATTAATTTGAACTACAGAGGGAGATTCTTATGGGAGCGACTTCAGTTGGTAAATTATTGTAATAACTCAGAGAAGAGGATGAGAGTATAGAATAGGGTGATGATAGGATAAACTTAAAAGAAGATTCAGGATTTGAAAGACATTATAAAGGAATAGTAGGCAGGCACTGACCATTTATCACGAGGATCAGAGAGAGAGGAGGGTGCTAAACTGCCTGAACAGAACAGCAGACATAGAGTTGGTCAGAGGCTGGGTGGGAAGGTAAAGGGGATAAGTTAGATCTTTGGACAAGTAAAAATGACCACCAGGCTCATAGTGGAACAAGAGAGAGGGGACAGGGCTCAGTAGGGATTTGGGGTCTGGACCTTCTTCTCTATCCCATTTCACTCTCCCTCAGGCACCTCTTTCACATGATTTCAAGTGCCTAAAACCCTTTCACGTCTGCTCAGCATTCCACCCCCACTCCTAACCCCCTTGGCCATACCATCACTGCCCTTCACCAGGACCACCCCGACAGCCGGTCCACTGCCCTCTACACATTTCCCACGGCAGCCAATTATGATCCTTTAAAAATGCGACTCAGACCATGTCACTCCCCTGCTTAAAACCTTGTGACTGCTTTTCCTGGTCTAAGTCTAACCTCTTCTCTAGCTGAGGAAGCTCTACACAATCTGCCCCAGCTTTCTTTTACATCATCATTTCCTACCATTTTCCAGAAACAGACCTAGACTCTGTTTCTGGAACATAACAAGCTTATCCTCATCTTTGAGCCTTTGTACTATGTATTTCCTCTACCTGGAAAAAAATAAAATAAAAGGTAAAACTTACTGAGTGCTTACTATACACAAGTACTGTACGTGTCTTAACCCACTTACCTTCCCATCTCTATAATGTAAATGCTAATAATATGTCCATTTACAGAGGAGGAAACGGAGTTTCAGAAAGATTAAGGAAACTATCCCTAGAGTATACAGTTAGTGAATAGCAGGGCTTGGAAGTGAATCCAGTCAGTGTGCCGCCAGAGACTATGTTCTGACGTATTTTCTAACCTGAGATTCTCACACTCCTGTTCTTTGCTTCGCTGACTTCTTGTCCTTCAGATCTCAATGTAAATGTCAGCTCTACAGAAAGGCCATCTCCAACGTTTAATCAAAAGTGGTCACTGAGGCCTGTGCTGTTATATCATCCCATCCCCAGCCATCGAACAGTGCTGTCAAATACTTGCTGAATGAATGAGGATTAAGAAGTGTTACAATTACTAGAATTTTAGAGCTGTGAGGTAGTTTCAAAATAATATATTCCCACCTTCTCTTTCATATCTGAGGAGAGTTGATGAAGAGATATCGTGAATTCCCTGAAGTACTTAGCCAAGCAGCCATAAAGCAAGGACTTGAATACAATGCTCCTTCCAACCAGTTCTTCGTTACTCTTATTATTTTGCTTCCAACTTGGAAGGGCCTTTGATAATATATTTTCAATCAGTTTTTGATGATTAAAGATTTATTTTATGCTTAATTAAGAAAAAAACCATTAAGAAACTAAAAGGTCATGGATATTTATACAGATCGACTGATCTATCTCTATCTATATACCTATATTTATGTCTACGCACAATCCGTTCATTTTATGTGTAGGTTTACGCTTTGTTTTGTTTTTAATATTCCTACATCACTACCAACACTCGGCATTTTACTTTTTTCTAATTTTGACCAGTCCTAAGGATGTAAAATGATAGCTCTTAAAAACAATCCTCTGATGACTGAAGAATCTGAACATCTCTTTATATGCTTATTCTTCTATGAACTATCTATATTCATTATCCTTTGTTCACTTTTCTTTACCATTCAGGAGTTTGGATTTTTTTTTTTTTTTGTATATTCTAGATATAAATCTTTTGGTAGTTTTAAACATTTCAAGTGTCTTCTCTGAGCCTATCATTTGTCATCCTTTATTGACAAAAATCTTTAATTTTGATATAATAAAATTCATTTTTTGTTTTCTTCATATGGTTTGTGCTTTGGAGATTTTATTTAAGAAATTCTTCCCTTCCCCAAATCACAACAGTATCCTCCTCTATTTCTATTCATTTTATAATTTTTCCTTTCCTATTTAGATCTTGAGTCTTTCCAGAGTCTACCTTTGGACATGATGCTAGTTAGGTATCCCATTTCCTTTTTTCTCCACGTTAAAGAAGCCAGTTTTCCAACACCATCTACTAAAACAAGTGCATAGGTTTAGTTTATGTGTAGGTTTACATTTTGAGTGAGTGGAATTGATAACATAAGGACTAAAAAGGAAAAGGGCTAAGAGATTCTCTAATATTTTGTTCCTCTTTGAAGCTATTTTCAAAAAAGAAAAACCAAGTTGTAAAACTAATAACCTGGTGTTGCTCTATTTTAATATTAGTTAAGCTTAAAATATTCCAGTCTTTAAACTCACAGACCACCCCATTTTCCCATCACCCAGATTGTTTGATATAGGTAAGCAAAACCCAACCTATAAGCTGTTTACCAGGCTTCGTACATCTGAGAGTTTTTAAAAAAATTTTTAAAGATTTTATTTATTTATTTGAGAGAGAGAGAGAGAGAGGGAGAGAAAGTGGGGGCAGGGAGAGGGACAAGCAGACTCTGCACTGAGCCCAGAGCCCAAGAGGGGTTTGATCTCACAACCCCGAGGTCACGATCTAAGCAGAAATTAAGAGGTGGATGCTTAATTGATTGAACTACCCAGGCACCCATCCTAGATTTTTAGTACCAGTCTAACTTAATCTAATTCTGCCATTTCTCAGGGTAAACATGAACTCTCCAGTAAGGTAAGCACTTTCATTTCTTCATGCAAACCTGATTTTATGCAGAGAGAATAAAGATGTGTACCTGAATGAGGAAGGGGTGAATTCAGGGCATAGCTGAAGATAAACTACTATTTCCCTGAGTCACTTTGGTTTCTCTAAGATAATTAGATTTGGAATAGGACCATTTTATCCATTAGATAGAGAGCCTAGGGCTTAAGAGTTTTTATGAGACAATAAAAATGTTTGAGATCTCAGGATTCCAAAATGTAACAACAAAAACTCAAACAAAAACAAAAAAACAAACAAAAAAAATCCCTGAAGACTACAAAATTAAAATTGGTAAATACTTAAATGTCTTAAAATATTGTATCAGTTATTTAATCACAGCTCAATAGAAATCAATTTTTAAAAATACATTATGATTAATATGGATTGTGGGTGCATTTGAACACATTTGAGATGATGTGGTGTGGAGCTGCCAAAAGCAAGAGAGTTTAAGACCTGGGAGAGTCTTTGAAAAGATGAAAATTAAAAAGGTCTAGAAAAGCGACACATTGAAATAAATGAAATAAATATCTGCCATCTATATTTAAAAGTATGTCTATAGGAAAGATTAACCCCCTAGATTAATCGATGCTCATGGAAATTACATTTTACAATAGAAATGAATATTGTAATAACAATCTAGGAAATAATGGTCTAATTTTATATACATCCCTGGGCTTCTCTAAGACACTGAGAGATGTCCTATTTTAAGGACAAATTTGCCACTTTAATGCTGTCACTGATCTGAAACACCACAATGGGTAAACTTGCAAACTGAAGAGATATTGCATTTTTAGAAAATCACTAAGCAATAATAATATTAGTACATTCCAGGAACTGTTCCCCAAGTTTCACATATATTATGTATTCATATATACAGTTACACACATATATGTTCATAATATCAACGACCACTACATAAGATAGCTAGTATTTTTATCCCTAAAGATAAAGAAATGAGAGGTTAAATAACTTGCCTCAAGTCCCACTCTTAGAAAGCAATGGAGCAAAGTGTAAAACCAAGACAGTCTGGCGATATTGCCTTTCTTTATAAAATTATATAAAACCTGAACTGTTAAGTCCTGTTACATCTTGATTTATCACAAAATTGTTCTCATGATCCAACAAAGTAATTCTCTTGGCTCCTTAGGAGGGAAATTTTTTTGCTTATTAGCAACATCAAGGAGAATAAGAGACCAATCTGCTTTTAAATATTCTATTAGTCTTTAATCATGACTGGATCTCTTCATTTCTAGTTGTAATAGCTGTTTCTTTAAAAACTAAAGTGATTTAACCTACCTGAGCCCAATCCAATACAAAAATACTCCAATCAACTATGTATACATACAGCAAACATGCTATTCAGTCAGGTTCTACAAAACTTACATAAAATTAGGTCATCATTCATTTACATTCTGCTTTTGGAATCTAAACCAGAAAACAAACCTACCTTCACATTTCCCCCTTTTGCTCTCTCATGGAAAACTTAGAGGTGCCATGACAAATTTAACAAAGACTGCATGAGATGGTAAAAAGTTGAGAACTTTAGGCTGAAAAATTGAGTCAGTCACAATTATATTAATACATCTTAAATGAGTACTAATTCTAGAAATAGAGGTTTCTTTTCTGATCCCAAAGAGTTAACTTTTTCCCCATGTAACATTATGCTTGTCATAATATTTTCTCAATGAGTGTTACTCAGAAGATTGCTCTTTTGGAAACCATATAAAGTGTCATTATGCGTCTGCAATTATTGGTTTGAATGACTTCTACATCTCCAAATCCAGGACACGTTCCTCAGTTCTCTTTCTTCTTGATCCCTTGCTATAGTTCACCCTTCCTTTGAAGTTCTATTTTCTTTGGCTTTGCTGCTGCTACACTAGCTTATATTCCTATGATCTCGCCAATGGTTTTTTCCAATTCCTTAACTATGGACATTCTCCAGGATGCCACTGTTCTTGGAGAGTTTGTCCATTTTGTTTTCAAGAAATAAATTAGAATGACTTCTAAACTCTAGCTCAGCCCCTAGATTTTCCTCTACTTTAATTATGGTGGCCTATCTCCAAATCCCTGATGGAGAGCTCTTGGGAAGTAGTAGCAACAAGTTGAGGCTCCACAAGAAATTATGAACCAAATCATTAAAGGCTTTGAATGCCCTAGGAGAGAAAAGAGACAGTCTTGAATGGAGGTTTTGGAAGCAAGAGAGGGGTACGATCGTATTTTTTAAATTGATAATTCTAGCAATAGCATGTATTGGGATTGAAGTGGGAAAAAGAAAACCAGAAGTGGTCAAAACCAGCCAAAGAAGAGATGAAGTGATCGGGCAGGGGGATGTGGAGTACTTAAAAAGGAGACATCTAAGCCAACTAAGTTTGAATGAAGCACAAGCAAGCCACTTCTCTGGCATACACACTCATATATTCATATGATCAGGGTCTCCATTATTCCACTGCAACACATGTCACAACCGTAATTCAGTAATTATTTAAGGAATCTACTCTTTTCCCCATATTGTATAGTTCCCTGAGGGCAGAACCAGGATGTTTGGCCAAAAATCTGGTACACTGCCTGCTGGCACACAGTATATGCTTTAAAAATATTTGGCAAATTAATAAATTCACCAAATTAGTAAATAACAATTACAGAAAACTAAAACCATATAATAAAAATCTTACTGCTGAAAAGAAATTTACATATCTAGTAGCAAAAAGCGGGTTAGAAAAATTAAGTGACTTGCTTAAAGTCATAAAGCTAGTTAATAACAGAGAAAGAATTCTGTTCCTCCAAGACTGAGTCTCTACACTAATCCTCATAGGAGAAAATAAAAGACAAGTGTATCTGCAGAAGGCAGACATGAAGGTGTTAGATAATAATTTCTGGAGACTATTATGTAAGTGTACATACACACTCCCACATACAATGTTGAGAGTATAAATTTGCCACTGGATTTTGTCAACAGCTAAGAAACATGCCTCTCTCTCCTCCTTATCTCCCTTTCTTTTTTTCTCTCTCCATATATATATTTATATATTTTTGCATGTATGCTTCAATTTGCCACTTGTCAACACTGGATGACGATTCAGGGAGTTTAAAAGGTCAGAGCTACTTTCAAGATTACACTTGAACAAGACATATGGCACTGGTTTTAATTTTGAAGTCTTACAGACAGCAACCACACTCCATTAGTAAAATGATTTTGCTTTCACTTTTTCTTTTAGAGACATTTAAAATAAGAAAAACAGAATTATTAGAATCTGCATTTGCTTGTTTCTCCCAAAGAAAAGACTATTTGCTTTAAATTCTTTCATTTTTTTCAAGCCTGTGCTTTATACACACATGGGCCACATCAAGGCAACTGCTACGACACAGGTCATTAACCCCACAACCCATGACTGGCAAGAAAAAGTATGGTGCAGTAAACAACATCTATAGTATTATCTTAAGAAAATATGTTATCTAATAGAAAACAAAGCAGACTAGGAGTTTGTAGACATCCTATTCTCAGTCTTCCTGCTTAGTTATATAACTTGTGGCTAATCACTGACACCCACCCCCCTACCAGACACCCCATGGAGACTCATGTCATCTTTTATAAATGAAATCATCTGGCTTGCTAAGATTGATATAAGAAATAAATCATGAATGTAGAAGTCTTTTGAAAGTATGTTAGAAAAGAAACATGCAATTTTATTTTTTAAAGTAGTGCTTAGCAGAGCAGTGTTGATGTCTTCTGGCTGGGCATTTCTCTTTAATAAATAACCAACTGACTTAAAGGACCTTGAATTTACGCTGGACCATATATTTCTCCAGATGATCATTAACTGCCAGACAGATGTTATTGCTTAATCACTGCATTCCCACAGAGACTGAAGGGCTCCAGGGATTATTTTTAAAAGGATAAGAAATCTTTGACTCTGGCCCCAATCAGCAATGTTCAACCACTAAGCCTGGTTATTTCTCTAGAGAGGTATATTCCAGGGAAGAGTTCACACATTTTAAAAACATTGCATCACAATGATGTGGTAAAAGACCTACAAACCCTCTATTACATCTTTTCTCATATCAGCACTGACTTTTAATATACTAACCTAAAAGTTGTAGGAAAAACAAATCCCTGCTCCTTGCAATATGACAAAGTAAATTGTTTCACATAAGAAAAAAATGTAAATTACACTGTATATTTTTCAATACTATGGGTTGCTTATTTCATTTATTTACTTACAGGTCTACTGCCACCTCTCAAGGGAGACCAAGTCAAAAAACGTCTTTTCTGATTACTTCTGTTTGAAAAACCAAGGTTTGAAGTATTATTACCACTAAATACAGTTTACACTTCACACAGAATATCGGAAGCAACAGTTTGTATGGTTTATATAAATACTTATAAATCATGATTTCTGAAAAAAAAATTAGACATCTAATGGAAAATTTATAGTACTGTTTTCAGTATGAATATTTTAACTTCTTATGATCTAAATTCATGGTCTTAGCTAATAATATTAGAAACAGACTTGAGCTTACTATTACATTGAATTACATGAATTTCAGTATTTGGCCATTGTGAAGAAGAAAAATAGTGGTTTTATATGGTCAACTTAATACTTCAATCCATCTGATAACAAATCCAAGGAACAACGATAATGTCGAAATCTTTAGGCACCAATTTGGTTTTTACTCTCCTTAAAAAGCAATTAATTATTCTCTTGCCTACTTCTAAGTTTCAATTGCAATGGACCAAAATAAATTCTATCAGTTCTATTTTAGTTCTGTAATCCTAAAAACTGATATTTCATATACTTCAGTTCTTTATCCATAAAAGTATGACACTATGAACCATGCTTTTGGATTCACCATGAGAAATAGATGATTGTACTTGTTGTACACACACAGAATTTAATAAATGCAAGTCTGTCATCTTCTATATAAAAAGGCCTGGCTATGAGCAATTAAAAAATGATGTAAACCAATGGATTTCGGTGATATGGGAGAGATTTATAAATTAATGTTTTGTAACAATGCAGGATTAAAGATGTACATGAAATAGAAAACTGATTAATTTTTTAAAAAGTGTATATACCTGGGAGAAAAGCTGGAAGAAAATAGATAAAAAACTTAAAGTCATTATTTTTAAGTAATACAATTAGTGGATTACAATTAGATTTTTCACTGTATACCTTGCAACTTTACATATTTTTTCAAGCTTCTCCAATTTTATAAAACAAAAATACGTAAGTAAAAACTGGACCAAATGAAGGGATACATCCTTTTATTCAATGACTGACTCAATATTAAATATTTCAACTATACCGGAAAAAACCTAAAAGCTCATTGGGAATTTTTAGATCTAGAAAAATATGCTGAAGTTCTTTTGGGAGAAAATATGTCCATAATTATCCAGGACAATCCAGAAAAAAGAAGAATTAAATGGGAGAATACTATACATGTCATTAAAATATAAAGCTATAAATATAAAGCTATAAAATATAAAGCTATAAATACTAGCACCAGAGAAGCAGACAGAACGGGGTAGCAGAACAGAGCCCAGAGAAAGCCAAAATATATTTAAGAACTTGATATAATGATAAAAGTGACATTCCAAAGTACTTGGCAAAGCATGAATTACCCTCTAGATACTGTGTGGTTAACAGGTTAACTATTCAGTGAAAAACTATATCCTTAAATCATACCTTATTCCAAAATAAATTTCACTAAAAGTCAGTGCTTAAATGTTAAAAAATGGTATATATCCTAAGATAAAATCTGAGAGAATATTTAGTAGCTGTTAGATTCCCACAGCATACCTGTTGTAAAATAATATTCACATATATTCTAAGCATAAATATTAAAATACAAAAACCTCGAACACACAGTATTAAATATTCTTATAACCTTGAGGTTGAAGGCCTTTTAAAAATAACATCAAACCCAAACAACACAAATTGATATAGATAGGATTAATAAAATCTCTCAACTTCTTTATGGCAAAAGAATTACGAGGTTCTAACATGAATTATATGAATCCACATAACGGGAATTATAATTATATGAATTACAAGCTGTGAGAAATATTTTCAGTGTATAACAATAAATTAATAGTGGTACTCAAAAGGAGCTCCTACAAATCCGTAACAACAACAACAACGAGTGCCAGCATAGAAAAACTGAAAAAAGAGTGAAAAGGCAATTGACAAAAGTAAAAGTATTTGGGAAAATAGTCTTTTAAATATGTTAAACCTCACAAGAATCGAATAAGCCAGAATTTTAAAAAGAAATAATGTTCACTTATTATGCTGGCAAACACGTTAAGGTAGGATAACACTGGTGTTGGAGAAGGTGTGGGAAAGGAGACACAGTCCTAGACTGCTGCCCACAGCATGAACTGGCACTCTCTTTCAATGCAGAAAAAATTTGCTAATACGAATATTCCTTGACCAGGCAAGTCTACTTCCAAAAGTACAGCCAAAGAAAATAATTAGTGAAGTGTGAAAAACGTATGCTCAGGAATAATCACTGGGATGCTGTTTATAGGGGAAACACAGAGCAGTGATTAGAGCTTGGAGCTCAGGAGCCGGCCTGTCTGGATTCAAAACCCTGACTCAAACTTCTTAGCCATGTGACCTTGAGCAAGTTAGAATTTCTGTGCTTCAGCTTCTTCATGTGAAAAGTAGAGATAAGAACAGTACCTGCCTCATAAGGTTTTGAGGATAAATAAGCAAATAAATGATAAACAATTAGAACACTACCAGGAATTGAGTAAGCACTCAATAAATACTACCTGTTATTATTGCTGAGAAAAAAACAACAATAACAGCCGTGAAATGCCCTTTATAGGGACATTTTAAATAAAGGCTATTGATCAAAGGATGAGAAATGCAATCCTGTCACTAGAAATGATGATGTAGAATTTTAAGTATGGAAAAATGCCATGATAGATGACATTAAGTTTTAAAATAAAGGTTACAAGTTGTTATTATTTTATTATGCTATCTTTAATCAGACATCAATATAAATATATATGTGAGCATGCAAAGAATATGGAAGCATGTAAGCCTAAGTGTGCATAGTGACTGGGTCTGGGTAATAGAATTATGGATGATTTTCATCTTCATCCTTATTCCTGGGTTTTTTTTTACAATGAACATATGTTACTTTTGAAATAAAAAATAAACTTATATCCATTTTTTTGGGGGGGAAGGGAACTGCAAAGTCAATTATCACAGTTACAAGTGAGAGTGGGATAAGACAGAATTAAGGCAATGAGGTAACCACTGGAAAGTGCAGGTACAGGTTTCAGCAGACACAGGAGGAACTTTCCAATCACTCACTCTTTAAAATGCCAAAAACATGTTTATGGAGGATAGCAGTAGTAAGTACAATTGTGCTAAAAATTAAATGAACAACTTGAATTCTATAAATAGTATGCTAATGAGGTTATAAATATATGACTATGTAAAACCAGGGTTGGGCTTCATTTTTTAAAATTTCAACTATCTACATTTTTTAATCCAAATTACCAATTTTCTAAAAGTAACATTTGGGCTGCAAACCAAACAAAGCTGCTTAGTAGCTATTAGCAGATAATATGATGGCAACATTGTAGGCTTATCTGGTTACACATCCTGTTTGTGTCTACGAATTTAGCTGATCTCATCTAATATTTACTGATGTTGTCCAAATACTTAATTACATACACATATACAAACAAAGATCATGAACTACAAGTTACAAGTTAGTGATTTGGTACCATTAACTTACTGTGTTATTTTTCTGCAAGATTTGAGGGAGCCCCCAAACAGCTTTAAAATTTTTTTTATACTGCCACTAAGCAAAAATGTGGCATCTTGGATTAAGGCACACATGGTAGGCTTTATTCAAACTCTAAAATTCCTTTACCTCTTAAGCATCAGAAACAGCTATAATATTACTGATTACCTTATTGATTACATTGATGCACTTGTCTCAAACAATAGGATTAATTTACAGATCTATAGACAAAAGGCAAAGGAAACAAAGAAATGAGGTGGAATTTGATCCAAATGGATCATCACCAGCAGCAATTAGCAATTTTAATTACTGGAGAGTACATTTGGATGTTACTGATATTATTAAATGATGGAAACTAAGTATGCACAGTACGTTTAATGCAAAGTGTCAAGAATATTGACAAAAATATCTCAGCTAAAGGTCATTAGGGATCTTCAGTCTCTTCGTTAATGTCATTTAACAAATACATTTTTCAATTAACTAAATAACATATGAAACAAATATGTAGTTTTTCCTAACATTCTCAGCTTTCGAACACTTTTTTTGTCAAAGGAAAATTTAAATTCAAAGGAGTTATATAATAGTATTGGGGAAGTATAACATTTACAGTGGAGTTGTTATATATGGGGAATTCCTTTTCTTTTCTTTTTTTAAAGATTTTATTTATTTATTTGACAGAGAGAGAGAGACAGCCAGTGAGAGAGGGAACACAAGCAGGGGGAGTGGGAGAGGAAGAAGCAGGCTCCCAGTGGAGGAGCCTGACATGGGCTCGATCCCAGAATGCCGGGATCAGGCCCTGAGCCAAAGGCAGATGCTTAACAACTGAGCCACCCAGGCGCCCCAGGAATTTATTTTCCAAAGTCAGCATGTGAAAAAAAAAAAAAAATCATGCATAGCTAACATTATCCTTTAAAACACTTAAAGTGTAACATCTTTCATTCATCACATCTTAACAAATTTTTCTCCTGTATTGGAATAGTCTGCTCCCTGTAAGTGCACAGTGACTTAAAAATTCTCAACAACAACAACAACAACAACAACAACAAAAAACAAAAAACAAACAAAAAAAAAACCACCCCAAAAAACTGAGGCTGAGCCAAGGATGAAGATGTTGGTGTACTATATTGGGATAGGGTATGGGGCAGCATGGGCGAAGAAAGAAGGGAAGTAGGGATGTGAAACAAAGTAAGATGTCAATAGCTATTTCACAAAGAAACCCCAAACCACACAACAGTTTGCTTGACAGATGCTTTGTTTGGCAGCCCGGAATTCACCAGATTGGCTGTAAGAAGAAACCATGGCATAGAGTATTCCATGGGAATGAGAAAAATGGGGTCTACCTAGTTCCCTCCTGATTTCTATTTCCCATTGCCAAGGTTCATTCAGAGGGATTTAACTGTTCTACACTTTCAGCTTGCCTTATCCAGCTCCTCTGGCAACCCATCAGGAATTCAGAGCCCAGTATAGGGTCCAATGGTGGGGGAAGCCAGAAACTCAGTGCAAGTAGCTGGTTGACCCAGCTTCAAGGCAGCAGCCAAGGAGAAGGATCCAGCATTCCCAAGGCAAGTAAAGGTCAAACACTGATGGCAGACTGGTCTGGGAGGGGGGTAACGCCAAGGCAATCTGAGGACAACATAAGACTTGTGTCTGCTACAAATACTAAAGTTGAAAAAGTTGGTCTGTATTTAGAAGTTTCATTGGACAAGAAATTTTTTTTAATGTTAAAAAGTATACTCAATACTGTTAGAAGCTTGTACCCAATGTAAGAATAAAGTGAAAACTAAGATAACTGAGGTAAGAAGAAAGTCATGTCCCTGATCTCAGGCTTCTAAGGAGCCCAGTTCACTAACTGGTATGATGGACAGAAGCTATAAAACCGGATCTTTCCCTTAATTTTAAATGTGTTCAGTTAAATGCATGTGTTTTACAACACTACTCTACTAATTGAGTACCATGAACTTTCTCTTATGGTCTTGCTTAAGTTTCAAAGAAAACCTTGTAAGTCCTATTTTACAGCAAAAGTAACAGAAAAATTAATAACGCAGAATATCAAACCTACCAAATGGCAGAAGACTAGATTAACTTTCTTTTATTAAGTCATACCATCCAAACCAATGAAAATCCAGCACCCATTTTAATAACTATTAAAACTTAGGGAAAGCAATTCCTGCTAATCTCTAATATTCCCTAGGAGGGCTTTTACTGGTCCTAGAAATGAGGATATTAGAAATTTCCTTAGAATAGTCATATAAAACATACACAGCTTACAGTCCAATGTTCGCTTCATAGAAAAATATTACTGTGCCATAGTATACTATAAAAACATTATTATCACATTATAAAAATATAGTGGTTTCTGTGGAATGATATCACATTCCCTCTTCATGTTTCATTCATGAAACATGCTGCTGAGAGTGTTGCCTGCTTATGGCTCATGGCTACCCCAAGATTATACCACCTCCCTAGGCACAGTTCATCTCCAGTGACTGATGAAAATGGGTTATTGGACCAGCCTCCTTGACTCAATTTGAGAGATCTCTGAAAGGCCATCTAAGCTTCTAAGTAAACTGGTGACTGACTGAGGCTTTTGTTACAACTACATGGAAGTTCAACTTCTCCCTAACCCTATATTTCTCTATGGTTTACAGGGGTAGCTCTGAAGAGCATAACTCAGTACAACTGCAGTTTGAAACCTCAGTCTCAGGCTTTATATCCTGGACAATTCAACCCATAACAAAAAGTGACACAGTAATATTGAAAGTAATCTACTAGAATGATACTGAGAGGAAAATTCATTTTAAATGTGTTTATTAGAGGATGTCAAGGCTAAAAATAAATATATGTTCAACAAGGGGAAAAAAAAACCCAAAACCTAAAGACCTCATAGGAAAACAGGCAAAAGACAGGAATAAACACATCACGAGAAAGAAAGGCAAAGGGCCCTTAAACAGCTATCTAGTAAAGATGTCTAACTACATTCATAATAAAATGAATGTGAATTAAAACTTTGTTAGCACCACCAATGAAAAACAAAAAAATTAAAACTGTATTTAGAATAGCACACAAAAGAAATACTAAGATTCAACAAAAGAAGTATAAAATTTTTACCCTGAAAATGACAAAACATTGCTGAAATAAATTAAATAAGATATAAGTAAGTAGAAAGATATCCATATTCACGGATTGGCAAATATAATATTGTCAAGATGACAAAACTCCCTAAATTGATCTACAGATTCAACAAAATTCTTATAAAAATACTCCCTGGCTTTTTTACAGAAATTTATAAGATGAATCTATATTCACTTGGAAAAGCAAGGGACTAGAATAGCTAAAACAACCTTAAAAAGAAAAACACAGCTGGAAACTGACATTTCTTGATTTCAAAACTTACTAAAAAGCTACAGTAATCAAGACAATGTGGTAGTGGACTAAGTGTAGATGTATAGAGATCAATGGAATAAAATTGAATGTCTAGAAATAAACCCTGGCAATCATAGTCCATTAATTTTCAAAAAGACTAAGAGAATTCAATGGGAAAAATAGTACTTTCAAGAAATGGTACTAGGATAACTGCACGTCACATGCAAAGGAATGAAATTGGATTCCTTCCTTACACAGCACAAAAATGAACTTGAAATGAACTTCATAATGAGAAGAGTTAAAACTATAAACCTCTTGGAGAAAATACCTTCATAAGTTAGGCAAACCTTAGATGCAGCACTAAAGCATAAGCAACAGAAAAAAAAAAAAATCGACATACTGAACATCATCAAAACTTTAAAAATCATCCTTAAAAACACACAATCAAGAAAAGAAAATACCAGGGGATTGTTGGCAGGTGACTGAGTAGGAGGACACTTACCTCACCTCAGTTACAACTAGATAATACTTATATCAGTGTAAGTAACCCAGAAAATGACCTGATGACTGGCAGAACAAACTCCATAACTAAATGTAGAGAAGAGGCCATATTAAAGAGGGTAGGAAGGGCAGAGATAGGGTCCAGAGCTAAATGGACCCAAAGGACTGTCCTTTGGAGTCAGGGACACCACTAATGTGAAGAAGGGAGAGAAACAGACCCTCACACCAGAGAACACGCCTGGGGCCAAATTTCATGAGTTCTTACAACCAGTGGGACTTAAAACCTGGAATTTTAAAAATCAGCAGGATCCCTCTGTAAGAGCCGGGAGGGCAAGAGGAAACTGAATCTCTATCCTCAATAAGGCAGCATGACAACACCCTGCAGAGATACAGCATAGAAGCAGCAGTTGAAAAACACCTGGGACATATGGGAGAGTTGTTTACTAATCTCAGAGGGAGTCCTGGAGGGACAGAGATCAATGGGAGGCTCCTCCCGGAGCAAAGGAGTTGGCAGGTGCCATTTCCCTCCCCTGATCCCCAGCATAAACACACAGCTACCTGCAGAAACCACACGACACCTATACTAGCTACCTAACTTGCTAATACCATGCCTCCCCCGCCCCCTCCAAGCCTCTGAGGCTTGCCTAAGTCCTTGCACAGCGGGTCCCCTCCCACAGAAAATCAGTGCAAACCTTGTTAATACCATGCCTCTCCCCATATCACTTTGTGGACCCATGCACACCAACTTGACTGACCTTTGCTTCTGGCAGTGGCAGGCCCCTCTTGAAGAGGACCAGATGCAAACCTTGTTAACACTGTGAGTCCTGCCCCAGCTCATGTTGCGGATATGCCCCCTCCAATATGCTCTTGGCCAGAATTCATTCAAAGTGGTGCCACAAGCCAGGCACTGTACAAGCAGCCCGTACAGGAGCCAGCACTACTGCAAAGGGTCTCCTGCCCCAGGGAGAGGGAAAGATAACCATATACACCAGTGAGACTGGCTTCAGCAGTAGGCTGGAGACAGACATCTGATCTGACTGCAGCCCTGCCTACCAATAAAAGCTTCCCAGGGGAAAATTCAGGGAAAGCACCCTGCATTTTGACGTTACTGCATCTCTGACAAACGAAAAAGCAGCTCAGCCCCAACAGCAGGGCACAATAAACATACATAGACAATGCCCCTCAAGTGCCAGGTTCTAGCGAATGGGGGGATATGGCATGGCAGAGCAGGACCTCTTCTTCATAAGGCTACTACTTTCAAGAGCAAGAGATGTAGCTGACTTTCCTAACACACAGAAACAGACCCAGAGAGTTAGACAAAATGAGGAGACGGGAATATGTTCCAAATGAAAGAACAGAACAAGATCACAGCAAGACAGCCAGACAAAATGGAGATAAGTAATTTGCCTGATAAGAGAATTTAAAGTAATGATCATAAAGATACTCACTGGACTTGAGAAAGGACTGGAGGACATCAGTGAGACCCTTAACAAAGAGATAAGAAAGAATCAATCAGAGATGAAGAACACAATAAATAAAATTAAAAATAAACTAGATGGAATAAATAGTAGATTAGAGGAAGCAGAAGAATGAATCAGCAATCTGGAGGACAGAGGAATGGAAAGTAATTAAGCTGAGCAGATGAGAGAAAAAAATTATGCAAAATGAGAACAGACTTAGGGAACTCAGCAACACGATCAAGTATAATAACATGCACATTACAAGGATCTTAGAAGAGAATATGGGGCAGAAAATTTATTTTAAGAAATAATAGTTGAAAACTTCTCAAATCTGAGGAAGGAAACAGAAATCCAGATCCAGAAGGCATAGAAATCCCCCAACAAAAACAACCCAAGGAGGTCCATACCAAGAAACACAGCAATTAAAATGGCAAAAAGTAATGATGAAGAGAGAATTTTAAAAGCAGCAAGAGAAAACAGTTACATATGAAGGAAACCTCATAAGGCTATCAGCTGATTTTTGAGCGGAAACTTTGCAGGCCAGAAGGGAGTGGGGTGATATATTCAAAGTGCCGAAAGGAAAAAACCTGCAGGCAAAAAATACTCTATTCAGCAAGGCTATCATTCAGAATAAAAGCAGAGATAAAGAGTTTCCCAGAAAATAGTTAAAGACATTCATTACCACTAAACCAGCCATACAAGAAATATTAAATGGGACTCTTTGAATGGAAAGGAAAGACCATACATATTAGCAAGAAAAGTAGGAAGCACAGAAGGAGTGCTTATATCTACAAAAATCAGTCAAGGGACTCACAAAATGAAAGGAGGTAAAGTATGACACTACATATCTAAAACATGGTGGGGGGAGAAGAGTAAAGAACAGGTTCAAACTTAAATACCATCAACTTAAAACAGACTGCTATATGCAAAAGTTGTTATATACAAACCAATGGTAACCACAAATCAAAAGCCAGTAATAGATATGCAAAGAATAAAATTAAGAAAAAAATAATAAAAAGAAAATAAATAAAATTAAGAAATCAAGTATATCACTAAAAAGCCAAATAATGAGAGAGCAAGAAAGAAAGGAACAAAGAAAAACTACAAAATCAACCATAAAACAAGTAACAAAATGGCAATAAAAACATATTATCAATAATTACTTTGAATGTAAATGGACTAAATGCTTCAATCAAAAAACATAGGGTGATCGAAATGGATTAAAAACAAGACCCATTTACATGCTGCCTACAAAAGACTCATTTGAGACCTAAAGACACTGCAGATTGAAAGTGAGGGGACGGAGAAGCATGTATCATGCAAAAGGATGTCAAAAAAAGCCAGAGTAGCAATACTTGTATCAGACAAAATAGACTTTAAAACAGAGACTGTCACAAGACATGTCACTGTATAACCATAAAGGGAACAATCCAACAAGAAGATATAACTACTGTAAATATTTATGCACTAAACATGGGAGCACCCAAACACATAAAGCAGTTAATAACAAATATAAAGGAACTACTTGATAGTAATACAATAACAGTAGGGGACTCTAACACCCCACTTACATCAATGCAGATTGTCTAAATAGAAAATCAACAAGGAAGCTGTGACTTTGAATGAACAAGATGGATGTAACAGATATATTTAAAACATTCCCTCCCCCTCCTAAAAAATCCCTCCTGAAACAGAATACACATTATTTTCAAGTGCACATTGAACATTCTCCAGAATAGATCACATATTAGGCCACAAAACAAATCTGAACACATTCAAAAAGACTGAAGACATATCATGCATCTTTTCTGACCACAATACTATATGATACTAGAAATCAACCACAAGACAAAATCTGGAAAGAGCACAAATACATGGAGAATAAATAACATGCTACTAAGCAATGAATGGGCAAACCAGGAAATCAAAGAAATTTAAAAAAACATATGGAGATAAATGAAAATGAAAACACAACAGTCTGAAATCTTTGGGATACAGCAAAAGCTGTTCTAAGAGGGAAGTTTATAGCAATACAGGGCTACCTCAAGAAGCAAGAAAAATCTCAAACAACTTAACTTTATACCTAAAGGAGCTAAAAAAAAAAAAAAAAAAAAAAAAAAAAGAACAACAAACAATACTCCTAATCCAGCAGAGGGAAGGAAATAATAAGGATTAGAGCAGAAATAAATGAAATAGAAACTAAAAAAAAAAACCCAAAACCCAAAAATGAAACCCCCAAACAATAGAAGAGATCCATGAAACCAGGAGCTGTTTTGTTTTTTTTTTTTAAAGATTTTATTTATTTGAAAGAGAGAGAGACTGAGAGAACGAGTGGGGGGAGGGACAGAGGGAGCAGCAGACTCCCTGCTGAGCAAGGAGTCCAATGGGGGACTTGATCCCAGGACTCTGGGATCATGACCTGAGCCGAAGGCAGATGCTTATTTGACTGAGCCACCCAGGTGCCCAGGAGGTGGTTCTTTGAAAAGAACACCAAATTGATAAGCCTTTACCAGACTCATCAAAAAAATAAAAATAAAAAAAGGACTCAAACAACATCACAAATCAAAGAGTAGAAACAGCCAATACCACAGAATTGTAAAAGACTGAAAGAGAGTATTATGAAAAATCATATGCCAACAAATTGGATGGCCTAGAAGAAACAGTTAAATCCCTAGAAAAATATAACCTCCCAAACTGAATCAGGGAAAATGGAAGATTTGAACAGATGGATTACTAGCAATGAAATTGAATCAGTAATCGAAAAACTCCCAACAAACAAAAGCCCAGGACCACATGGCTTCACAGGCAAATTCTACCAAACATTTAAAGACTTAATACCTCTTCTTCATAAAATACTATAAAAAACAGAAGAGGAAGGAAAACTTCCAAATTCATTCTAAGATGCCAGCATTACCCTAATATCAAAATCAGATAAAGACACTGCAAAAAAAGAAAACTATAGGTTGGTATCTTTCATGTACATAGATGCAAAAATCTTCCACAAAATAAAAGCAAACCAATCCAACAATACATTCAAAAAATCATTCACCATGATCAAGTGGAATTTATTTTTGGGGGGCAATATTCACAAATCAATCAATGTGATACATCACAGTAATAAGAGAAAGGATAAAACCCCTATGGTCATTTCAATTGATATGGAAAAAAGCACTTGACAAAGTACAACCATTCATGATAAAAACCCTCAACAAAGTAGGTTCTGAGGGAACATACCTCAACATATTTAAGGCCATATATGAAAAACCCACAGTTAACATCATACTCAATAGGGAAAAACAGATTTTCTCCTAAGGTCAGGAATAAGACAAGAAAGTCCACTTTTGCCATTTTTATTCAACATAGTACTGGAAGTCCTAACCAGAACAATCAAACAAGAAAAAGGAATAAAAGGCATCCAAGTTGGTAAGGAAGAAGTTAAACTTTCACTATTTGTAGTTGACATGATACTATATATAGAAAACCCTAAAGACTTCAACAAAAAACTACTAGAATGATAAATGAATTCAGTAAGGTTGCAGGATACAAAAATCAGTGTACAGAAATCTATTGCTTTTCTGTACACTAATAATGAATAATGAATTTCAGAAAGAAATGGAGAAAAAAAACCCATTTACAATTGCACCAAAAATAATAATATATCTAGGAATAAACTTAACCAAAGAAGGAAAAGACCTGTACTCTGAAAACTATAAAACACTGTTAGAAGGAATTGAAAATGACACAAACAAATGGAAAGATATTCCATGCTCATGGATTAGAAGAACATTGCTAAAATGTCCATACATCTCAAAGCAATCTATAGATTTAATGCAATCCTTATCAAAATATCAACAGCACTGTTCACAGAAGTAGAACAAACAATCCTAAAGTTTGTATGGAACCACAAAAGTAGCCAAATAGCCAAAGTGATCTTGAAAAAGAAAGCTGGAGGTATCACAATTCCAGACTTCAAGTTATACTACAAAGCTGTAGTAATCAAAACGGTATGGTACTGGTACAAAAACAGACACACAGATCAATAGAACAGAATAGAAAATCCAGAAATAAACCCACAGTTACATGGTCAATTAATCTTCAACAAAGCAGGAAAGAACATGCAATGCGAAAATAATAGTCTCCACAAATAGTGTTGGGTAAACTCACAGCTACGTGCAAAGGAATGAAACTGGATCTCTTTCTTACACTATATACAAAAATACATTCAAAATGAATTGAGGACCTAAATATGAGACCTGAAACCATCAAACAAACAAATGAACGAACCACTAATTCAAAGGGATATATGTACCCCTATAATTATCGCAGCATTATTTACAATAGCCAAATTAGGAAAGTATACTGTGTTCATCAGGGATGAATGGATAGAGATGTGGGGTGTGTGTGTGTGTGTGTGTGTGTACATACACACACAATGGAATATTATTTAGCCATAAAGAATGAAATCTTGCCATTTGCAACAACATGGATAGATCTAGAGTATAATGCTAAGTGAGATCAATCAGAGAAAAATAAACATCACATAATTTCACTCAAATGTGGAATTTAAGAGACAAAAGAAATGAACAAAGGAAAAAAAAGAAAACAAAAAACCAGACTTTTAACTATAGAGAACAAATTAACGGTCACCAGCTGGGAGGTAGGTGGGGGTATGGGTGAAATAAGTGAAGGGGATTGAGAGTACACTTACCCTGAAGTACTATTACCCTGAAGTAATAAGAGTTGCTGAATCACCACACTGTACACCTGAAACTAATATAACTCTGTATGTTGACTATACTGGAATTAAAATCTTAAAAAAAGGAAATGAAAAGGCAATACAGAACGACAGAAACATCAGCATATCCTATATTTAATAAGGGACTTACATCCAAAATTATGAAAGACTCTTAGAACTCAATAAAGAAAATCTGATTAAAATATGGGTAGAGTCTGAACAGACATTTCTCCAAAAATATATGAATGGCCAATAAGTACATGAAAAGATATTCAACACTGGGAAATGCAAGTCAAAATAATGAGATACCGGGGCGCCTGGATGGCTCAGTCGGTTAAGCATCTGCCTTCAGCTCAGGTCATGATCTTAGGGTCCTGGGATCGAGCCCCATGTCGGGCTCCCCCTCAGCAGGGAGCCAGCTTCTCCCTCTCCCTTTGTCTCTCCCCACCCCTGTTCCTGCTCTCTCAAATAAATAAAATCTTTAAAAAGAAACCAAAAAACCACAATGAGATACCACTTACCAGGGAAATTCCAAAATTCCTCTGAAAGAGAAAATTTGATAGAAAAATAGAGGAGCACAAGAATGAGCCATATTAAAGCCAGAAACAAGCTCATGTATGTGTGCAAAGTTAATATGTGATAGAGCTGGCATTGTAAATTAGCAAAGAGATAACACTGCTCGGTGTATTATTTGGCAACAATTAGCTATCTACTTGAAGAAAAATTGAACTGGATCTTTACATGACACATGATAAATTCCAAGACAGAGGAACTTCAAGGACAACATAAACAAACCACTTCTGCCTCTTTAGAATCAATCAGATAAATGAGACAGTACAGTACCTGGTAAGAGCTCAATGGACAACAGTTTTAAAAATTATAATCTATTTCAATGTGAAAAGTACCTAGTGGCAACTGCTATATTTGTAAGTCGATCACATTGTACATGTACTTAATGCCATTGAACTCTATGCTTAAAAATGGTAAAATGGTAAATTTTTAATGTATTTTACCACAATACAAAAAGCTTAAAAGCTCTACTGATAAGTAGAGCCTATAATAAACACTCATTATTTATTTGATATTTAATTAATTGAAGCAGTTTACCAGAAATTCCAGATCAAGCCCAATCCAGTAACTCAGCAATGAGGTATGGATCTGTGTGTTATAAAATAAGTGCTAGGGGCGCCTGGGGCTCAATTGGTTAAGCGTCTGACTCCGGCTCAGGTCATGGTCTCAGGATCCTGGGATAGAGCCCCAAGCTGGGTTCTGCTCTTAGTGGGGAGTCTGCTTCTCCCTCTCCCTCTGCTCCTCCCCACTCTTCTGCATGCTTGCATGCTCACTCGCTCTCAAATAAGTAAATAAAATCTTTAAAAAAACCATAACACTCTATTTAAAAGTTCATTTTCACCTCTCTTAGAATCTAGCATTTCAAAATTACTGAACAGTTTTCCACCTATCTTAATTTCTTACATGTAGATCACCAAAGGTTTACTCTGAACACAGGAGTAAAAGGAATAAATTAAATACAGCTTATTTCACTAACACAAAGTTCGTAAGAAGTTAGTGGAGCCTATGTTTGAGATATTTATTCACAAGACCCTAATGAATCCTACGAAATGTTACTATTTAAAATTTAAATCTCTAAGGTTACAATGGGAATAGTTATTTAGGTAGAACTTCTTGGGGCACTTTGGTGGCTCAGGTGGTTAAGCATCTGACTCTTGGTTTCAGCTCAGGTCATGATCTCATGGATCCTGAGATGGAGCCCTGCGGAGGGCTCCGCGCTGAGCAGGGAGACTTGAAGATTCTCTCCCTCCACCCCTCCCACCTTGCGTGCACATGCACTTGTGTGCACTCTTCTCTCTCAAAAAAAAAAAAAAAAAAAAATTAAGGGTAGAACTTCCTGCAATAGTAGGCTGTGAATGTCCTGGAACCCTGGACCTCCTATGATCTAAGCCAGAGTTTATATTTGGACAGTTATTCTGAGGACTGTAATATTACTAGTTCTGGACTGATGAATGAGTCTATAAATTAACTGAGTGTATAAGCAGATACACTATTTAAAAAATTGCTGACAATTTATGAGAGCTTTTAAGGTGTGAGTATATTCTTTCTCTGTCCTTATAACTAGAAGAAATGTGTTTGATATCAGTGGGGATTAATAGGTTAATAGGAGAGTTAAAAGAAAAGTCCCTGGATTGCAAAATCATGTTTCACATACCAACAATTAAAGAACTTTAAGGAATAATAAGGAAGAGAAAATATGAAGTTTTACAAAAATTCTTATGGCCAGTGCTATAGCATCCACCAAGGAGACAAGTTTATTTCTTGTCTAATTTATCCCTAGAAAACAAATGTAGTAAATGTTACATTTTTCTGTCACTGACATATTGAGCTTGTATTTTTCCATCTAGTAGCAATCATTTTATCACTTTAAAAAATTATGCAATATATTATGCTCCTTCCCTTTCTGCTAATCAATGTTTCAGATTTAAAATTTTTAAATGCCTTTTAGTGAAAGTAAAACTTATTTCCAGAATTTTAAATAAAACTGTTGGAAATATTATAAATTATGGTTTTCATGAAAGGCATATCTGCCTTCTTTAAAATTGGGATGAAAAACAAGGCTAAAATGCCCAACAGCAAGACAGAACTCCTCCAACATAAATTGGTTGACTTCTCAGTCTGAAATATGATTCTACAACCCAAGTAATTTCAGCAGTAATAAAGGAAACGTGGTATGTAATATTAGGAGCAAAACTCCACTAACTTACTGAAAGCAATTTGGCCCAAATACAGTGGCGAGATTGTGAACATTCATGCGGTTCTGCACATGGTGCTTGGCTACTTTTGTCAAGAACTGGCATAGGTACTTGAGGAGGCAGTAGTGGGTGTCTGGCAGCTCTTTTATTAAGTCTCTTAAGCTACTCTCCTGAGCATCATTTCTGTCATCTGGAAAGAAAAAGAATAAAAAATGCTCTCAGGCATATTTCACAGTAACAACAACAAAAGCACAGAGGCATAATAAGGTCTAACATTTTATTCAGGAAAAGATTCCTAAAGACTTAAACAAGCCATTGAAAAAAGGGGGGGGGCAGTTTTGCCTTTTCTTTGATTTTTGAGCATTTAACTTTTTTTAATGTTGAAGATTTACTAACTTATTCAAGACATCCTAAAAATCCTGAGCCTACTCAGTGCATAAAATGGGTTCATATTTCACTGCTGTGTGTTCCTTACCCAAAATTAAGATAAAGGTTGGCCTTTTATCCATAGTGGAACCTCCCATTTGATTACGGTTTTCAAGTTGGTTAAAAACAAGAATCTCTTAATTGAATAAAATTTAATATAAGAGACGTTCCTGGGTCACCATGAACAAGACTAAACTTAAGTCGTCAGGAAATCTATAGCTAGAGAAAACTGAAGGAAACTTTTAATTTCTATATAGCTTTTTATCTCTCCCATATCAGAGTTTAGAATTTGATATGTACTTCTCATACAAACACCAAAAATATTTTACAGTGAGCCAAAATTCAGGCAGACATATGAGAAGTTTCCTTCAATTCTCAAAGATTTATGTGTTTTGTCAATATCTAAATACAGAAAAGTTGTTATTTAAAAAAAAACTTGTATACGACTTTCTATCAGAGGCAAACATAAATCCTTTATAGCAAATACTTTAGAAGAATAATCATGATCCATCCTTTTAGGCACATGTCTAAGACAATGAAAACTTAATCCAGTTACTACTAATATACACTGGATTCCTTAATTTAGATAGGTCAGCTGCCTTAGCCAGTCAAGTGAATAAGAAACAGCAAAGTGAGGCAAATTTGACACAAAGGAAGTGCATTAGTCAGTGTTACAAAATTTATGCATAACATGAGGCCATCGAAGGAAGTGAAAATCCAGAAAACATGCAAAAAGTCACAAAAAGTGCTGCTGAGTGGCTGCAGAGCAAGGATTAGGAAGATAAGCTCAGGAGTCACTTTCTGGTTTAGGATCCTGGTTCTGCCCCCTGCTAGCTGTGTGACAGACTCTATAGTAAACTGTATTTCCTCATTTATAAATGGGAATATTAACTACCTCATAGGATTGTGATGAGGTGTAAGAGTTTCTATTTGCAAAGTACTTAAAACAGAGAGGTTGACACATGGTAAGTGCTATGTAACTACTTGTTAAACAGAGTAACTTCTTTTACTTTACCTTCATTAATTTGGTTTTATGAGAGCACTGAGGTTTTAATGAAATGTCTTTTAATATGAGCCCATTTCACCTTTATGAATGTTAGAATAAGGGATGCTGCCAAAAATAGCAATGCCAAAAATGTGTAGACTTCAATCTTTGTTAAAAATCATTTTGGAGAACATTCTATTTATGACTGGAGTAATTATTTCTCACTGATCACCAACAATGTGATCCAATAATCTATACAAGGTTTAGGGAAAAACAGTTTTCTTCATATTAGAAAATTTTCACATTACTTTTAAAAAAGAAAGAAATCATATACAAATACTTTGATAATCCATAAAAACATGTGGTGTGTTGCTTATGATGGCATTATTTTCCACTGTTTTATGATCTTGACTATGTAAGAAATGGAAATAATTAAGTTTGGAGTGATTAAAAATTGAAAACTACCCATTTCTCATCCCTTTATGGTTAGAAATAAATATGAACTACAAGAAAATGAATTCTACTTTGCCTTTCTAATTTTCTTACAGTGACTAATCCAAAGTGAATCTAGATGTTTTCATGGGTGTGTACTGTCTGCTTAAAACTGTGGTTTAATTCCAGCATTTAAGGATACAGGCAACAGCACTGCAACAGCCTTGATAATGGGCCATTAGTCTTCTGGCTCTGAAATGAAACCTCAAATCCTAAGGCAGGCAATGTGTGAAGACACCAGATCGAATAAAACAAATATTGAAAACAGTTATGACTTTATGACAATACATCTTTGAAAGAGAGGGAACACTTTCATCATTTACTTCCAATTTTTGAAATATGATAAATAATTTCCCCAGGGAAAGCAATAGGGAGACAGACACAGAGTATCTCAAACTTAACGAAACAACATAACTCCTTTAGAGCATGAATGGAAGAATCACCAAATATGTTCTCAAAAAGTAGTTGAGGAGAAAATATCTTCTGTTTCCTACGATGGAAGATAGATTCACTGACTCACTCACTAGGGGAGTATGCGAGTGTCCTCTACTTTAGAGGCTTTAATGGCAACACACTGACTTGGAACCCTGAATATTCATAATTTACCTCCCAACTCTGTTCAAATATACTGACACTGCAGTAAAGACCTGGATTTATTAGCATAACATTTCTTGTCACCTCTTTTCCTACTAATTATGTGTTAACATACTGAGAATCTATAATTTGTGCTGTTTCTAGAAATGTGGTAAATATCACTACTATACACAGCCTGCAGCAATTTTATAGAAAAGATTTCCTATACATGAGAATAATTGCTCAACACCTTTAAAAGAGGCTTCTAGGGGTGGCTGGGTGGCTCAGTCGGTTAAGCATCTGCCTTCATCTCAGGTCATGATCTCAGGCTCCTGGGATCGAGTCACTCATCTGGCTCTCTGCTTGGTGGGGAGAGTCTGCTTCTCCTTCTCCCTCTGTTGTCTTTCTTTCTGTCTCTCTTCCTCTTGCTCTCTCAATAAACAAAATCTTTTTTAAAATGTTTAAAAAAAATAAAGGAAGTTTCTAGAGGTATGCCTAACACAGCAAGTTGAGGGGGGTGGTCGAAAGGGGAGAAGAATTAGTGTAAATGTGCCTTATGATGCCTGAGAGCAAAAGCTTATAATAATTATTATTGCTTATATTATTTTTTGATTTACTGATACCTAAATATAATATACATTGCCTTGTCATTCCTGTTCTTGCATTGATATTGGTAATTACAATGGCTTCAAGGTATCACATTATAAAAAAAGCAAGCAATGCTTCTATTTTTGTGAACATTTATTCATTATACTTACTCATGCTATGTGTGATATTTATTACATGCTTTCTGTGTGTCTGGCATTCTCTAGGAATACAGCACCGAAAACAAACTTCATGCTTTTATAAAAGTTATAATATAATGGGAGACACAGACAGTAGTCTAATAATATATGTGTGAGTGGTAACGTAAGTGCTCTGAAGAAATATAAGGCAGGATAAGGAGGAATAAAGCAGAGTGATACAGGGGTGAGAACGTTATTTCATTCAGGGTAACCTGGGAAAGCTACTCTGACATGGTGACGATAAGCAGAGAGCTGAAGGAAGGGGGAAGCGCAGGCTGAGCAGTAGAAACGTCAAGGGCAAAGGCCAAGTGTTGGGAGGGTGTCAGGAAATGAAATCAGGAGGCTGTGGAAGAAAGAGCCCGGGAAGATCATGACCGTCTTATTATAAACCATGTTCCCACCCCCTCAACCCTGAGTGAGGGTTTTGAGCTGTGAGATCGGACTTAAAAGGACCACTCTGGTTGCTGTGTTGAGTCTGGATTATAGGGGCACGGTAAAAAGTAGGCTGTGAGCTGGGACAGGACAGTCCCAGAGAGGCTGGTTGGCCTGGAGCAGGTTGATAGCAGTGAGGTGTAAGGCAGGGGCCGATTCTGGATATAGCTTGTATCTTGTTTGTTTTACATATGGAAGTTATATTTTACATATGGAAGTTATATATATATATTATATATATATATGAAAAATGCATGCATGGACATACACAGTCATTCAACAAATACTTACTGAGTGGCTATTCTGTGCCTGGTACAGTTCTAAGCATTTGGGATACACCAGAGAGCACAAACAGAAATCCCTGCCCTTGGGGGAACTTATATTCTAGTAGGTGCAACCTTAAGCAATAAATACAGTAATAGGGCTAGAGGGAATTCAGAGTACTGGTCCGGGGTGAGGGTGGTGATTACAATATAAATAAGATTGTCAGCAAGGCCTCACTGAGAAAATATTTGATATTTACTGGCAGTTAAAAAAAAATCCACAAACCAGCAAATGTAAGCTTATTCAGAGCTGGCTGGAGGCTGAGGTTTAAACATCGTTTAAATTCCTTCAATGCCTTGTATATATAAAAGTGATAAATAGTTTTAACAGACTGATACACACTTTTAAGACACACAGATAGTAACACAAACTAGTATACGAATAAAGAGACATCTACACTCCAAATATATCTTGAAGAAATAACGAATACTTTAGTCCATTTACACAACTAGCTGAGCTGAAGCGTTAAGGAGGAAGGGGATCACGGAGCATTCATATGATAACAAAAGTGTCATTTGATGGTCAGAGGGTAAGGATATTCAGCAATGAAATGCCGCAGAAGGGTCTCTGAAACAAGGAAATGCGCCTCTGCAGTTGTATTAAAATATTTTAACCCTTGGGCGCATGGGTAGTAGCTCTGCTGGTTAAGCGTCTGCCTTCAGCTAAGTCATGATCCCAGGGTCCTGGGATCAAGCCCCTCATCCCACTCCCTGCTCAGCGGGGAGCCTGCTTCTCCCTCTCGCACTTGTGCTCTCTCTTGCTCTCTCTCTCTCAAATAAAATCTTTAAAAAAATATTTTAACTGCTTAAACTTATAGTTATTTCTAGAATTAAACTGAATAAAAATTACAATATAATTTATGAGCCAAAAGGTTTAAGAAAACTCTGCAGATGGAATAATGGTTAATAATTGAAACAGTCATCATTTTCCTTAACATTAATCTTTTCCTAGGACAAGAACTTTCTCCATTAGTGAAAAGAGCCACTTCATATTATACAAGTTTTCTTGAAAGCTTTCATTCATTGTTGACTACATTTCACCCATTTCTCAAGCTAAAACACAAACATACAACAAGCACAGTATACGTGGTATACAGAGAAAACTACTCAGCACTTAAAGACTGTGCCATAAAAACTTTTGCATTCCAGGTTAAGTAGCAAACATTGAACCATGAGACAAGTACTTGTTCTCATTAAAAAAAGATTATGATCATAATCGGCAATGCTGAACTTATATCACGGGATGGCACTTAACTCTAATCTGGACATTTATCTTGGTGCTTGTCACGGTGCTTTGATTTTTCAATGGCCATGAAGTTATACACTATTTACAACCTTAGCCTCAGAAGAAAAAACAAAACAAAAACAAAAAACAGGCAAAATGCTAATCTCTACCGTGATATATCTCAGAGCCATGAAGAGGTCAGCCATTAAAAGAACCAAAATATTTAGCCTCATGGCGCCAGATTTATCCAAGTAGCTTTTTATTTCCTCATTAAGCCTCACAAAGGATTTATGAAAACTTGCTAATCTGTTAGATAGAACAATACGCGCTGTTGCTGACTCTGAAGATGAAGAAAGGTCACAAGCCTGGGCATGTGGACAGCCTCTTACAGCCAAGAAGAAGCCACAAGAAAACAGGGATCTTGGCCTTACGACTATATGGAATGGAAAAGCGCCAAGGATCCAAGTGAGCATGGAAGCAGCTTCTCCCCTGGAACCTTCAGGTAGGAACCCAGGCTGACCAACACCTTGACTTCGACCTTGTGAACCTGGAGTAGAGACACCAGCTGAGCCGACCAATTTCTCACCCATAGAATGCTGAGATAATTTGTATGGTTTTTAAACCACTGAATTTGTGGAAATCTGTCACAGGAGCAATAGGAGCCTAATACATCCCCAGTTAGAGAGGACTAGACTGAAAGGGATTAATTAACTTGTCCACGTTCACACAGTTACCAAGTAGCCGAGCTGCAATTCACATGTGGCAATCTGACCTCAGAGCATGTGATCGGATCAGTGCACTCTAACAAAGCTAGACAGTGTTACTATCGTTATCACAGAGCAACTACCACACTGTCTCATACATGTAAATGTTTAACAGATGTTTCCTGAATCAACAAATGAATAAGCAAAATTAGTAAGTAGTAGGGATGGGAATCTTAATTCATTTATGATAAATTATAGCTTCTTAAGTCCTGAGGTGTATGTGGGAGAACATTTTTATAAAAACCTCCATGAATGTCTGGGCACAAAATGTTTTATAGAATACATGAGAACAAAATATGAATTATATTTCTTTCTAAATATGCAGTCATAAAGAATGGGAAAAATAATCATAAAATTCCAGCTACACTGGATTGGACTGGGTTTTACCTCTGCATTTCATACCCCAGGAATGGAATCACTTCTTTAGTGACGAGAAGCTTATCTAAACAACATTATTATATTTTCTGGTTAATGGAATTGGTATATTTCTATATAAAAGGAAAGGTTATATTTTTACAGCTGTCTTGCAACCCTTGCCCATGACAAAGTTCTCAAGGCCTCATACAAATTTCTGAAAGGACAGGATGATAAAGTAATAAAATTTAATAAATTACAGTCTATTCTTAGACACTAATGAAACTACAAATTCTTATTCTGATTAGATTCTACAAATGCAGAGGTGTGTTTATTACCAAATTAGCCAATATCTACACTGATACTCTTGGCTCCCAGTATGAGCCTGCACGTAAAGGCAAGGCCTGCGGGATGAAAAAAGAATTAGATGATACTTTACATTTCAGTCCCATAATACTCTCAATGACACCTATATAGTATGTCAGCAAGTCTATTCTGTGGGCATTTACTGACTGCTGAATACTTGCTAATGGGGGCAGACTGGCATAGATAAAAATGTAAGAAACACATGAAATAGCCTATGTAAGTCAAAACTGGGAGCTCATATCTAGGCTAGATATCAGACGCAAGCATTTAACAGCTAAAGAACCTATTTATGTGGGAATGTCAGTACACAGAATAGAAAAAACAGTCATAGCACTTCGGAAGGGGAGCCTCCCACAATATAATATGCTAATCTTGAACAATATTGGCAATATCCCAGCTAACAAACTTGGCTCTTTCCATAAATCTAGAGCTATATTAAACAGGCAAAGTACAGTAAGTGTGTAATTTCAATGGGAATCACTTCACCACCAGTTTCCCACCCTCTAAAAGGCTAGTGATTAAATGCTCAGCTGTAACGGGACTTACTTGGTGTCATATGAGATAAACCATCAAACCCAGAGTTTTTAAGCCTCTTTTGGATGTTGCCTCTTTCTCCCCTAAGTTCTCAAATTGTTTATGAACTCAGCGTAAAGGCTGATTATTTCCATGGGTTTAGCAAAATACTGGTATTGAGAACACAGCTTTACAGCGTTAGGGCAGAGGTGACTATAGGTGACGAGCTATAGGTTTGAACGTCCCTTCAAACTGACATTCTTTAAACTTTATTTTACATGAGTTGATTTTCTACTAATGCATATTATATAAATATTAACACATGTAAATATATACTTATATATTAAACATTTATTTATTAGCTCTTCTATTCCTCTTCCGGCTCAATTAAGATACTCTTCACATAAAATCACTAGTGAAAAATACAGAATTTACTAGGATTTCATTCAGTTCACAATTCATTCTAAAAATCCCTAACAGACATTATCATCTTGGCCTTTAAGCAGCTGGTCTCCTCTCTGTTTTTCCTCAAGCCCATAATCTTTCTACTATTAAAATTCTATTCCCTGAAGTACAAGAATAACTAAAAACACAGACAATAATAGGTGTTGGCAAGGATGTAGAAAAATTAAACCATTCATTGCTGATGGTAATGGAAAATAGTATATACAGCTATTTTGGAAAACCGTTCCTTAAAATGTTAAACAATGTCACCCTACGACCCAGCAATTCCACTCCTATATAGATACCCAAGAGAAATGAATACATATGTCCCTACAAAAACTTGTACATAAGTGTTCATAACAGTGTTCATAAGAGCCAAAAGGTAAAAACAACCTAATGGCTATCAAAGGGTAAATCGATAAATGTGATACATTCATACAACAGAGTATTAACCAGCCATAAAAAGGAACAAAGTACTGATGTTCCAACATGGATGAACCTTGAAACACATGCTAAGTGCAAAAGGTCAGTCACAAAAGACCACATATTGCGTGACTCCATTTACATGAAATGGTTGTAAGTCCAGGCAAATCTATGTAGCCGGAAAGATTAGTGTATGGGAGAGATGGAGAGGAAGGAATGGGAGTATCTGCTAATGAGTGCAGGGTTTCTTTTTCTTTTGGAGTGATAAAAATGTTCTAAAACTAAATAGTGGTGATGGCTGTATTCTGAAAATACTAAAAACCACGGAATTATATACTTTAAAAGAGGCAATTTTATGGTGTATAAGTTGTATCTCAATAAATTTGTTCTAAGGAAATTCTGTTGGCTTTAAAATCAAATATAAGAAAAATAAAGTCAGAGGAAACCTTTTAAAGATAAGCTTATCTACTCCCCCACCCCCAATACCTCACTAAAAGGACAATGAGACTTTTTTAAAGATATAAGCCATACACACACACACACACACACACACACACACACACACACACACTTTAAGACTAGTTGTTCTAATGCAGATTAACTGCTCACCCATGGACTCTCTATTCAAATTTGCATAATCCCACTCACTACTCAATGCTATCTCCTAGGGTCAAAAAAGAATATACAGATTTATACATGGGCTCAGGAAACAAAAGATCTAGTTATCAGAATCTACAATCTTAGAGATCCTGGGGGTTATAAAGACAAATAATATTTTCCTGTCACAGGGCTCTGTGGGGAAGTAGAGCCAACTGGAATGTCATCAAATGTACAGAGTCAGGTATGGAAACCTCATTTTCCTGGCACCATGTTTCCTATTTATTCCAGTGGAACTTTTGCACATCTGACTGACTGGCTCCCTGGGCAAATATGCAGATGGCAACCTTGAAATCTTCTCCGGGTTTAGGACTACCCAGAAACACAGAATAGTTTATATATTTGGCATTGCTTATAGAAAACCTACGAGGCACATTCTGAAAATGGAAAGGGCTTAAATATGGAGTTTAGTATAACGATTCTGTTTTTCATAGAAACAAATTTGAGCGTTGAATAAGTTCAAAAGAAAAGGAATTTCTCAGTAAGAAGGAATTAACCTGGGGAAGGAAATATGTCATATGCTTCCTAAGGAGCTCATACTATCCAGGGAGTGCTTACTTAATAACTAGTATTGTAACTAGCCAACATTTGCATGGCACTTTAAAATTTGTAAGGCAAAATCCCTCAGCTAAACTCCAACAATACAAATGGCATTATGATACATAGTGTGGATAAAAGACAGGCTTAACTCAAACTTACTCTGGTGAATTTCTCATGTAATGAAAAAAAAAATACAACCCAATCTTAAGCACAACTCAGTTTATTAAATTAGATTTCTTTACAATTAGGCATTGTACTCATTAAAATGACCCTATTATTAGGGTGGTTTTCTTAAAAAAAAACAAAAACAAAAACAAAAAAAACCAAACAGTTGCTGTCTAAATTATCAAATTCTCATAAGCTAAAATTCACAGGCTCTTAACTCTCACATATTGTTTGCACAGCTGCTACTATAAAACTATGTTCCATTTAAAATCAAGTATGGGGGAAGAGAAAGGAAAGGGAGAACATCCATTTTAAGAGAAGGATTGATCACTTGTGTTTATCTAATTAAATCTTCTTCCCCAGAATCCACTAAAATGACAGTAAGATTTTTAAAAAGTATAAGCACCGAAGGACAAAAAAGAACAGCAGAGAAGAGAGAGGCAGATGATATTTCAAAGACATTTGGAAGTGAATCCAAATGACTGAAAAACCCTGTCTGGTCTGAAGCCTTTCAAGGCTCAGAGGAGCCCCCCACCACCACCCTCCACCACCACCACCACCTCCAGGAGGCAGGAGGGCTGAGGCTTAGTCTCTGGATGCTGTTAAAGAATTCTTGCACTCCAGAGATAGTGAAGGGCTAGAGCAAGGAGAACAGCTGAAAATGTGAGAACTAACGAAATCTGCTAAGAAAGAATGGGCCCATTAGCACACTTTCTACTTCCCTGCACTTGAGGAACACAATGGCTGAAGAAAAAAATATGTCCACATACGGTCATTTGTGGGTCCCCAAATCAAAGAGGTTACATTTCCCTCCATCTATACCCACAATCTAATCCTCCTAAAGCAAAGCACACCTTGTCCCCATATACAAATGTTTTTCTTAAATCACAACAGCCAAGATCACCTATGTTTACATGAAGAGATACACGAAATCTTACAGACAAAACAAATATAGGGAAAAGAAAACTTAAAAACAAACCCTTGTTAAGTATGCTCAGAGAGACAGGATTAAGAATAGGATGCTATATACCGTATGGTGACTAACATGACACAATAAAAATTATTAAAAAAAAGAATAGGATGCTATAAAAAAAAATAGAGTGCTTTGAAAAAGAAATAGCACTAATATTTTGGATATTAACAATATAAAACTAAAATTTTAAAAATGAGGTTGGAAAGTAAAGCTGAGAAAATTTCACAGAAAACAGAATTAAGACAGTGATGACAGAATAAGCATTCAAGATGGTGACATAGAAGATCCTAAACATATCTCCTCCCACAGATGCAACCAATCTACAGCTACATATGGAACAATTTCTTCTGAAAAAGACCTGAAAAACAGTGGAACAGCACCTGCATAACAAAGCATAAAAGCAGCACACTGAGATGGGCAGGAGAGGCAGAGACGTGGTCTCTCACACACACACAGAAAACCCACCTCAGGCACAGCGACCACAATGAAGAGGTATCTCAAAAATATGTAGCTCTTTCCTGAGAACAAAGGAGTTTGTGTCCCACATCAGGCATCCCAACTCTTGCGATCTACAATGGAGAGATAGGCTGCCAAAACATCCGGCTTTGAAAACCAAGAGGGCTTACATTCAGAAGAACCACATAGCTAAAGGGAATGGACAGCCCACTCTTAAAGGGTGTGTATGCAGACCCACTTGCCCCAAGATCCAGTGTACAAATAGCAGTTTCAATAGTGCCTAGATCCACTGCTAATCTTAAAGCATCTGCTGGGGAGACAGGAAGCTACTGCAGCTCTCTGGGGATGGAGGCACTGGCAGGTGCCATTTTTGTGTTATTCTACCTTAGTTGTGCCCGTGCTAGTGGGTGTCATCTTGGTAATCTCTCTCTAACCCGCTACCACTGGTAGGTACGCTGCTGCCACAGTACCATCACAGCCAACTAAGTGAATGCCCTGCCCCTTGTGCCACAACTGCAGCCCCACCACAGCTGGCTGGGCAAACACCACAGCTCCCCATGCCACAGCAGTGACCCCGCCACAGCTGCAGGTGTATGCAGCCCACATATGGGATGTCCCTTGAGTACCTGGCTCTAGAAGCCAGGGGTGATAGCACATCTGGGCCCCATGGGTCAAATCCTACACATGGCAAGTCCTTCAAGACCAGGAGAGGTAGCCATTTGCCTAATATATAGAAATTAACATACAGAGTCAAACAGAGTGAGGAGGCAGAGGACTATGTTCTAAAAGAACAGGATAAACCCTCAGAAAAAGACCTTAATGAAATGGAGATTTAAAAAAATACATCTACCTGATAAAGAGCTCAGAGCAATAGTCATAAAGATACTTATAAAACTTGGAAGAAGAATGGAAGAACATAGAACTTCAACAAAGAGACAGAAAACATGGCAAAAATATGAAACAGAAGTCACAGAGCAGAAGAATACAATAGCTGAACTGAAAAAGACAATAAAGGGGTTCAACAGCAGACTAGATTAAGTAGAGGAGTGGATCATTGACCTGAATGACAGGGCACCAAAAATCACCCAAATAGAGCAGCAAAAAGGGAAAAGAATTTTTTAAAAGGATAGCTTAAAAGACCTATAGTACATCAAGCAGAACAACATCTGCATTATAGAAGACTCAGGAGAAGAAAAAGAAAGGGGGCAGAAAACTTCTTTGAAGAATGGTTGAAAGCTTCCCTAACTTGGGGAACAAAACAGAAATTCAGGTTCAAGACGCACAGGAGTTCCAAATAAAATAAACTCAAAGAGATCTACACCAAGACACACTATAATTAAAATATCAAATGTTAAGGAGAATCTTAAAAGTAGCAAAGGTAAAACAACTTATCATATACAAGGGAACCTTCCTAAAACTATCAGCTGATTTTTCAGCAGAAACTTTGCAGGTCAGGAGAAAGTGGCATGATATATACAAAGTGCTGAAAGGAAAAAAACAAAAACAAAAACAAAACTTCTAACCAAAAATACTCTACCGGAAAACTATCATTCAGAACTGAAAGAGATTAAGAGTTTTCTAGACAAGTAAGACCTAAAGGAGCTCATCATCACTATTATAGCCTTACAAGACATATTACAAGGACTTCTTGACATTAAAAAGGTGCTAACTAGTAACAAGAAAGCAAAATGGCAATAAGCACATACCTATCAGTAACTATTTTAAATATAAACCAACTAGATTCTCCAATACAAAGATATAGAATGGCTAAATGGATTAAAAAAACAAAAACCACATCACTCATCTGTAAGTAGCACACAAGAGACTCACTTCATATTTAAGGACACATACAGACTGAAAGTGAAGGGATGGAAAAAGATGTTCCATGCAAGTGGAAACAAATGGAAAGCTGGTGTAGCTATAGTTGTATCAGAGAAAATAGACTTTTTAAAAAAAGACTAATAAAAAAAGACTAATAAAGACAAAGGACTCTAATAATTATAACAGAATCAAGAGGATATAACATTTGTAAATATTTGTAAATATTTCTGTACTCACCATAGAAGAACCTAAATATATAAAGCAAATATTAACAGACCTAAAGGGAAATATGAACAGCAATAATAATAGGTAACCTTAATACCCAATTTATATTAACGGATAGATCATCCAGACAGAAAATCAAGGAAACACTGGCCTTAAATAACACATTAGACCAGATGGACAGAATATTTCATCCAGAAGCAGAATACACATACTTCTCAAGTGAAGATTCTCCAGGATAGAACACATATTGGGTCACCAAACAAGTCTCAATAAATTTAAGAAGAATGAAATCATATCAAGGATCACAAAATAGAGACACAGTAGTGAGTCCAGAAATAAACAATGGAACAGAGTAGTGAGTCCAGAAATAAACCCATATTTTTACAGTCAATTAATCGGCAACAAAGGAGACAAGAATATACAATGGGAAAAAGACCAGCTCTTCAACAAACGCCCTTGGGAATACTGGACAGCAACATGCAAAAGAATGAAACTGGATCACCTTCTTATACCACACAAAGAGTAAAACAAAACAAAACAAACAAAACAAAACCCTCAAAGTAGATTAAGGACCTAAAAGTGAGATCTGAAACTATAAAGCTCCTAGAAGAAAACATAGGCAGTAATTTCTTTGACACTGGCCTTAGCAACATTCTTTCTTGATAGGTGTCGTCTGGCAAGGGTAACAAAAGCAAAAATAAACTACTGGGATACATCAAAATAAAAAGGCTTATATATAGCAAAGGAAACCATGAACAAAACAAAAATGCAACCTACTGAATAGGAGAAGATATTTGCAAATGATATATCAAATAAGGAGTTAATACATAAGGAACTTTTACAACTCAACACCAAAAAAAACCCCAACAATAACAAAACAAACAACCCTCCCCAAAATAATCCAACTAAAATGGGAAGCCTTGAATTTTTCCAAAGAAGACACAGATGGTCAAACACATGAAAAAGATGCTCAATATCACTAATCACCACAAAAATGTGAATTAAAACCACAATAAGATATCACTTTACATCTGTCAGAATAACTAAATTAAAAACACAAGAAATAACAAGTGTTGTTGAGGATGAGGAGAAAAAGGAACCCACGTGCAGTACTGGTGGAAATGCATATTGGTGTACCTACTGTGGAAAATAGTATGGAGATTCCTCTAAAATTTAAAAATAGAAATACCATATGATCCAGTAATTCCACTACTGGTATTTACCAAAGAAAATGAAAACACTTATTTGAAAAGATATATGCATCCCTATGTTTATGGCAGCATTATTTACAATAGCCAAGATATGGAAGCAACCCAAGGATCCACTAATAGATGAATGGACAAAGAAGATAGACTATGAAATATTATTCAGGCATAAAAAAAATGAAATCTTGCCATTTGCAAGAACATGGATGGACCTAGAAGACATAATACTGAATGAAATATGTCAGACATAGACAAATACCTATGATTTCATGGACATGAGGAATTTAAGAAACAAAAAAACCAACCAACAAAAAGACTCTTAAACATAGAATAAACTGGTGGTTGCCAGCAGAGGTAAGTGGGAGGATGGGTGAAACAGAGGGGATTGAGAGTTTATTTATCTTGATGGGCACTGAGAAATGTACAGAGTTGCTGAATTATATTATACCTGAAACTAATATAACACTATATTAATTATACTTGAATTGAAAAAAAAACCATATCAAGCATCTTTTCCAATAATAATGGTATGAAACTAGAAATCAACTACAAGAAGAAAACTGGAGGAAAAAAATCAAATATGTGTAGACTAAACAACATGCTACTGAACAACCAATTAGTCAATGAAGAAAACAAAAAATACCTGGAGACAAATGAAAAAGGTAATACAACAGTTCAAAAATCTATGGGATGCAGCAAAAGTAGTACTAATAGGAAAAGTTATATCAATACAGGCTTACCACAAGAAAAAAAAAATCTGAAATACATGATCTAACTTTAAACCTAAGGAACTAAAATAAAAAAAAAAAAGAATAAATGAAGCCCAAATTAGAAGGAAGGAAACAAAAATCAGAGCAGAAATAAATGAAACAGAAAATAAAAGGACAATAGAACAATAAAACTAAGATCTGATCTTTGAAAATATAAACCAAACTGACAAACCTTTAGTTAGACTCACCAAGAACAAAAAAGAAAGCACTGAAAATCAGAAATGAAAGGGGGAAAAGTTACAAGTGATATTATAGAAATTTAAAGATCATAAGAGACCACTATGAACAACTATATGCCAACCAATACCATAACATAGAAAAAATTGATCAATTCCTAGAAACATGCAATATTCTAAGACTGAATCATGAAAAATAAAGTATCTGAATAGACTGATTACTAGTGAGGAGATTGAATCAATAGTGACTAAAAAAAAAAAAAAAAAATCCCAACAAACAAAAGTCCAGGACCAGACAACTTCACAGGTGAATTCTACCAACCATTTAAAGATTTAATACCTCTCCTTCACAATTCTTCCAAAAACTGAAGTGCAAGGAATCCTTCCAAACTGATTTTATAAGGCCAGAATTACCCTGATACCAAAATCAGACAAGGACACTACAGAAAGAAAATTATAAGCCAATATCCCTGATAAACATACACATAAAAACTCTCAGCAAAATACTAGCAATTCAACAATACATTATTCAACAATGTATTCAACAATACATTAAAAGGATCAGATACCCTGATCAAGTTGGACTCATTCCAGGAATGCAAGAATGGTTCAACATCTGCAAATGATATACTGCAACATGATATACCACACTAACAAAATGCAGGATAAAAACCATACGATCATCTCAATAGGTGCAGTAAAAACATTTGACAAAATTAAACATCCATTTATAATAAAAACTTTCAACCAAGTGGGTATAAAGGGAATGTATCTCAATATAATAAATGCCATATATGAAAAATCTATAGTTAGCATCATACTCAAGGGTAAAAAAGTTGAAAGCTTTTTTTCTAAGATCAGGAACAAGACAAGGATGGCCACTCTCACTACTTTTATGCAACACAGCATTAGAAATCCTAACCACAGCAATTAGGCAAGAAAAAGAAATAAAAGCATTCAAATTGGAAAAGGAAAAGGAAAACTGTCACTATTCACAGATGACATAATACCATATCTCAAAAACCTTAAAGACACCACCAATTAACTGTTAGAATAAATGAATTCAATAAAGTTCCAAGATACAATATATCAATGTATCTGTTAGGTGTCTATACACAAATAACAAATTATAGGAAAGAGAAATTAAGAAAATAATCCAATTTACAATTATATTTAAAAAATGCCTAGGAATAAATTAAAACAAAGAAGTGAAAGACCTGTACACTGACTACTATAAGACACTATTTAAAGAAATTGAAGAAGGCATAAATAAATGGAAAGGTATTCCATGCTCACGGATCAGAAGAATTAACATTAAAATGTCCACACTACCCAAGGCAATCTATAGGTTCAATGCAATCCTTATCAAAATTCCATTGGTATTTTTCACAGAAATAGAACAAATAATCCTAAAATGTGTATGGAACCACAAAAGCCTTGAATAGGCAAAGCAATCTTAAGAACAATGATGGTGGTATCATGCTTCCGGATTTCAAATTATACTGCAAAGCTATAATAATCAAAACAATATAGTATTAGCATAAATACAGACACATACATCAATGGAACATAACAGAAAGCCCAGAAATAAACCTATGCATATATAGCCAACGAATTTTCAATAAAGGAGGCAAGAATATACAATGGGAAAGGACAGTCTATTTTTTTTTCAACATCTTTAAAAATATGTTTATTTTTTAAAAAAAGATTAATTGTATACAAAATGTTTCAAGCTTTTTCAAGAACCATATGATCCTCTCAATCGATGCCGAAAAAGCATTTGACAAAATACAGCATCCTTTCCTGATTAAAACCCTTCAGAGTGTAGGAATAGAAGGTACATTTCTCAATCTCATAAAAGCCATCTATGAAAAGCCTACTGCAAATATTATTCTCAATGGGGAAAAGCTGGAAGCCTTTCCCTTAAGATCAGGAACTCGACAAGGATGCCCACTCTCGCCACTATTATTCAACATAGTACTAGAAGTCCTTGCAACAGCAATCAGTCGACAAAAAGGGATCAAAGGTATTCAAATTGGCAAAGAAGAAGTCAAAATGTCTCTCTTTGCAGATGACATGATACTCTATATGGAAAACCCAAAAGAAGCCACTCCCAAACTATTAGAAGTTATAGAGCAATTCAGTAACGTGGCAGGATACAAAATAAATGCTCAGAAATCAGTTGCATTTCTATACACGAATAACGAGACCGAAGAAAGAGAAATTAGGGAATCCATCCCATTTACAATAGCACCAAAAACCATACGTTACCTTGGAATTAACTTAACCAGAGACGTAAAGGACCTATATTCTAGAAACTATAAATCACTCTTAAAAGACATTGAAGAAGACATAAAAAGATGGAAAGATATTCCATGCTCATGGATTGGAAGAATTAACATAGTTAAAATGTCCATGCTACCCAGAGCAATCTACACTTTCAATGCTATCCCGATCAAAATACCGAGAACGTTTTTCAAAGAACTGGAACAAATAGTCCTTAAATTTGTATGGAACCAGAAAAGACCCCGAATCTCCAAGGAACTGTTGAAAAGGAAAAACAAAGCTGGGGGCATCACAATGCCGGATTTCGAGCTGTACTACAAAGCTGTGATCACAAAGACAGCATGGTACTGGCACAAAAACAGACACATAGACCAATGGAACAGAATAGAGAGCCCAGAAATGGACCCTCAGCTCTTTGGGCAACTAATCTTTGATAAAGCAGGAAAAAACATCCGGTGGGAAAAAGACAGTCTCTTCAATAAATGGTGCTGGGAAAATTGGACAGCTACTTGCAAAAGAATGAAACTTGACCACTATCTCACACCATACACAAAAATAAACTCCAAATGGATGAAAGACCTCGATGTGAGACAGGAATCCATCAAAATTCTAGAGGAGAACATAGGCAGCAACCTCTACGACATCGGCCAAAGCAACCTTTTTCATGATACATCCCCAAAGGCAAGAGAAACAAAAGACAAAATGAATTTATGGGACTTCATCAAGATTAAAAGTTTCTGCACAGCCAAGGAAACAGTCAGAAAAACTAAGAGGCAGCCCACGGAATGGGAGAAGATATTTGCAAATGACACTACAGATAAAGGACTGGTATCCAAGATCTACAAAGAACTTCTCAAACTCAATACACGAGAAACAAATAAACAAATCAAAAAATGGGCAGAAGATATGAACAGACACTTTTCCAATGAAGACATACAAATGGCTAACAGACACATGAAAAAATGTTCAAAATCATTAGCCATCAAGGAAATTCAAATCAAAACCACACTGAGATACCACCTTACGCCAGTTAGAATGGCAAAAATAGACAAGGCAAGAAACAACAATTGTTGGAGAGGATGTGGAGAAAGGGGATCCCTCCTACATTGTTGGTGGGAATGCAAGTTGGTACAGCCACTCTGGAAAACAGTGTGGAGGTCCCTTAAAAAGTTAAAAATTGAGCTACCCTATGATCCAGCCATTGCACTACTGGGTGTTTACCCCAAAGATACAGACGTAGTGAAGAGAAGGGCCATATGCACCCCAATGTTCATAGCAGCAATGTCCACAATAGCTAAATCGTGGAAGGAGCCGAGATGCCCTGCAACAGATGACTGGATTAAGAAGTTGTGGTCCATATATACAATGGAATATTACTCAGCAATCAGAAAGAATGAGTTCTCAACATTTGCTACAACATGGACGGCACTGGAGGAGATAATGCTTAGTGAAATAAGTCAAGCAGAGAAAGACAACTATCATATGATTTCTCTCATCTATGGAACATAAGAACTAGAATGATCAGTAGGGGAAGAAAGGGATAAAGAAAGGGGGGGTAATCAGAAGGGGGAATGAAACATGACAGACTATGGACTATGAGAAACAAACTGAGGGCTACAGAGGGGAGGGGGTTGGGGGAATGGGATAGACCGGTGATGGGTAGTAAGGAGGGCACATATTGCATGGTGCACTGGGTGTTATACACAACTAATGAATCATCGAGCCTTACATCGAAAACCGGGGATGTACTGTATGGTGACTAACATAATATAATAAAAAATCATTATTAAAAAAAACAAAAAAACAAAAAAACAAAACAAAAAAAAACAAAATGTTTCAAGCTTTTAATTCTCAAAACAAATAACCCTCCGCCCATGGCACCCCCTGCTTCAATGGTGTTTCTGGTAACCCACCATTTTCCCCTTACAGAAAGTTATTGGCTCAGAACAGACCCCCCTACAGAATTTTTCAACACTAACAGATTGCTTAGAATAGAGACCTAGAGAAACCAATAAGCAAGGGTCCTTCTCAGTGAGGTTATTTAGAATCCCTATAATGGCAGTAGACTTCCCACAGACATCACAACAAAGTACCATCAATTGCTGAAAGCTAAAAAATAGATATTATTTTCAATAGTATTTCACTTTTTCTTGGTAAAGATTACATTAAATAAGTCTTTTTCCCCTAAAGAAACAGTCTAGTTTTTATTAGGATGACTGTAAAAAGTAACAGCAAGCACACAAAGTTAGTTTAACAGCATAGGCCAATGAATTGTATCCGCTCACTGCCACACCTGATTATATATAGCAGCATGACTGAAATAACCAAGCAAAAGATGATACATTCACAACTTATATTTAGGTGATGATCAGTTTATGAGGGTAGATCAGTCCAATAAAACAGTAACAGAAGAAACGGGACAAGACAGATACCAACCTTCCCCTATCCCTTTGCCAGAAGAGTTTTGATCCATATTGCAACAGTGCAAACAGAATATGTGACATTATATGTTAGACACTGCAGAAAAGAAACATTTAGGGAAAATCAGCTATTTATCAGTAAATCCTTCAAGTTGCCTTCTTCCCCAGTGATAAACTGGTACTAAAGGAATGGAAATGCAAATTTTTAAAATCAATGGTTTATACCCTGGAATTGAAATTTCTTGAACCAGAAAAAGTGATTAATACAACATCATTTTGTAAAAGTCTATGAAATAAAGTTAACTGTAGACAGATTTCTTTTTCATATCCATTGTTTCCATCTATGTACAACAAAGCATACTTGGCTCCAACCCTTCCCTGCCTGAATCTATCTTAAATCTTTAAAGTAATAACAACAATGCTTTATTTCCAGTGTTGTTACAAGTACTGTTATTACCATACCCCTACTGCAGAGTTTTAAAAGCTCAAATCAGGCAGATACTTATAGCCAAGATCTGCTTTTCACAGTTGAAAATAGAGCTACTCTATGACCCAGCAATTGCACTACTGGGTATTTACCTCAAAGAAACAAATGCAGTGATCCAAAGGGGTACCTGCAGCCCACTGTTTATAGCAGCAATGTCCACAATAGCCAAAGAATGGAAAGAGCCCAGATGTCCATCGACAGACGAATGGATAAAGATGTGGTATCAGGGCACCTGGGTGGCTCAGTTGGTTGAGTAGCTACTTTCGGCTCAGGTCATGATTCCAGGGTCCTAGAATCAAGCCCTGCATTGGGTTCCCTGTTCAGTGGGGAGTCTGGCTCTCCCTCTCCTTCTCCCTCTGCCTGCAGCTCCCCTTGCTTGTGTGCATGTGTGTGTTCTCTCTCGCTCTCTGTCAAATAAATAAATAAAAATCTTAAGAAAAAAAGATGTGATGTGTATACACACACACACACACACACACACACACACACACACACACACAGTGGAATACTACTCAGCCATCAAAAAGAATGAAATCTTGCCATCTGCAATGACATGGATGGAACTAGATGGTATTATGCTAGGCAAAATAAGTCAATCAGAGAAAGGCAAGTATCATGATCTCACTCGTGTGGAATTTAGGAAACAGGGGAAGAGAGGAAAAAATAAAACAAGATGACATCAGAGAGGGAGACAAACCATCAGAGACTCTTAATCATAGGAAACAGACTGAGGGTTGCTGGAGGGGAGGATGGGGTAACTGCGTGATGGGCATTAAGGAAGGCACGTGATGTAATGAGCACTGGGTGTTATATAAGACTGATGAACCACTGAACTCTACCTCTGAAACTAATACACTATATGTTAATTGAATTTAAATTTTTAAAAAATCTGCTTTTCACGTCCATAAACTTGTTAATAAGCAGCCTGAACAGTAACACAATATACTGCATTCCGTAGTGCATAAATAAGCAATATCCACTTTAACTGCCAATTCTGTCTTATAGATACTTTAAAAAATTATTTTTGCATAGTTTTAAGTGCTAACAACAATCACAAATGTGAAATACTTCCAAAAAGAAAAAGAAAATTCAAGGACAGTCTTTTTAATAAATGATGTTGGGAAAACTGGACAGACACATGTCAGAGACTGGGACTAGACCACTATCTTACAACATACACGAGAATTAACTCAAAGTAGGTTAAAGACTTGAATGTAAGACCTGAAACCATAAAACATCTAGAAGAAAACAGGTGATAAGCTTCTTGACATTGATCTTGGAATTGAATTTTTGGATCTGACTCTTTAAGACAACAAAAGCAAAAATAAGTGGGACTATATCAAACTAAAAAGCTCCTGCATAGAAAGAAATAAAAAGGCAACCTACTGAATGGGAGAAAGTATTTACAAACTGTATATTCGATAAGGAGTTAATATCCAAAATATACAAAGAACTCAAGCATCTCAATAGCAAAACAAAACAAAGACCAAAACAATCTGATTTGAAAATGGGCAGAGGATCTAAACAGATATTTTTCCAAAGACGACAGACAGATGATCAACATACACGTAATATGTTCAATATCATCATTATCAGGGAAATGTAAATCAAAAGCATAATGAGAGATCATCTCATATCTGTTAGAATGGCTATTATCAAAAAGACAAAAAATAAGTGTTGGAGAGGATGTGGAGGAAAGGGAAACTTCATACATTGCTGGTGGGAATGTAAATTGGTGGAGCCACTGAAAAACAGTATGGAGGTTCCTCAAAAAATTAAAAATAGAATTACCATATGATCCACCCATATCACTTCTAGGTATTTCTCTGAAGATGATAAAAGCATGAATTTGAAAAGATACGTGCATCCCTATAGTATTATTTACAGTACCAAGGTATGGAAACAACTGAAAGGTCTGTTGATGGATGCATGGATAAAGATACAGACACTATATACAATGGAAAGTATTACTCATCCATAAAAAAGAGAGAAATCTAATGGTTTACAACAACGTGGATGGATCTTGAAGATATTATGCTAAGTGAAATAAGTCGAACATACAAAGATGAATGTATATGATTTCACTTATATGTGGAATATAAAAAGTAAAACAAACCAAACTCATAGATACATAGTTAGACTGGTGGTTATCAGAAGTAAAAGGGTTCAGAGGTGTGAGAAATGAATGAAGGGGGTTGATTGTACGGTAATAGATGGTAACTAGACTAATTGTGATGATCACTTTGTAGTGTATACAAAGATTAAATTATTATGTTGTACACCTAAAGCTAATACAATGTTGTATACCAATTTTATCTCAAAAAAAGGGGGAAAAAGGGCAATGAAAGAGATTTAAAGGAAAATAAGAAAGATAATACAGGAAAATTTCCAAGACCAAAATATAGTATTTTCCAGATTGAATGGGCTTACTGAGTACCTGACACAATAGATGAAAAAAAGGCTCCAGGATAGAGCAGGTCCAGGAAGAAAGACTGGTGAGAGAATCTCAGAATCAGCACTGCTACCAAATTAGGTGAGAGCAGAAGAAAAAGTGCCAAAGAAAAATCTCCCCAGAAATAAAGAATTGATAAATTATTTGAAATTTTTGAAAGGTTAGTAGATTTACTGGAAAAATTTCGCAGTTTGAAAAAATCTACAGATATGTTTTCACTCACACAATTTTCTATAAACCTAAGACACATATTAACATCAAGTAGTACACACCACCCCCCCGCACATACACACTCTTATGTAGTCATAACAAGTCAAACATTAATTAAGATATCAGCTAAACTTGTCATATAACACTACTGGAAGAAACTGGAATAATTCACACTGTCACTTAGTAGAGCTAATTCTACACATTTCATAAGCAGAAGTGATGAGATAATGTCTACAAGAAATTCAGATACAACATTATAAGAATATTATCAGATGGAAGCAAATACCAAGGAACAGCTAAATAAATGAAATCTGATTTCCTCTAGGAAAGAATTGAGGGTTGCCACAAGGGTGTATAGGGGTCAGCTGGTTTTGAGTCTTTTAATTTATTTGATTTTTTAAAGATTATATGCATTACATAAAATACTTTCTTTAAATAAAAGAAAAATATGTCCAAGGCAAAGAAGACGTATTTAATTGAGACTAATAAGATTACTTATTGGCCATTTCAATGTTTGATTAATTTTACTGAAAGATGACCAAATCCAACTATATTTACAGCCCACCCAATACATACACTGTGCTTACTGTTGAAATCATGTGCCTGTGTTTTCCACACACCTTTGTTCCTATAATCCTCTCTTCCTAGAGTGCACACTATGCGTGGGAATTCTAGCAGTCCTCCAAAGCCCGGCTGAAGTACTGCCTTCCGTCTCCACAAAGTTCTGATCATCTGTCTTATAAAGGATTTCTCCCTCTCAACCCTACTCTATTCTGTGGATCCTGGCTCGCTATGTATACATTCTATTCCCAAAGAAAACTGCAAGCTCACTGCTGGCAGAGCAATATCCTAATTTTTTATGTAAGCAATAAAATACTAAAGCTAACGCCTTCACCTCAATTTAATAATTGGAAAGGAATTTTTTAATCACCAATTTCATACACATAACAGGCAATGTTTATTTGCAGGCTTCAATTTTCATTAAAGTCATATAAAATATTAAACAAAATAAAAGTTAATAACTTGCAGCCAGTACAAAAATATTCCCAAGTCCATCTTGTGTCATTTGCCAACTCAACCAATAATAAAAAATTCAAGTAGTCTCAATTAATTGGGGCAAGAATTTTGAAATCTCTCTCTTAGCTTGAAACTGAGGCCAAATTTTATTTCTCTTTTTTCCTCTTAATCATTAGGCAGAAAGTGTACTTATTCTTCTGTAACTCTTTTGTAATTTTTTTAAGAGATGGCAAAGTTAGGATACAGACTTTAGGCCTGAAAGTAAAGTGGAGGGAATTGCACTCAGTGGCTTCTCTTCTTATAAACAAGAAAACAAAGGGTAGAGGAGTGGGCTGAGGAGCTGGGACATAAGCACGGGGAAGGAAGGATGAATTAAAAATGTGAATTCTGGGGTGTCTGGATGGCACAGTCGGTTAAGCATCCAACTCTTGGTTTCAAGTCACGTCGTGATCTTAGGGTCAGGAGATCGAGCCCCACGTTGGGCTCCATGCTCAGGGTGGAGTCTGCTTCAGACTCTCTCCCCCTCTACCCACCCCCAAATAAATAAATAATGCGGATTCCTACATCCCATCTCTACAGAGGATAATTTAATTGGTGTATGATAGGACTTGATCTCTGGCCTGCCACAGTTGAGAAACACTGGCTTAACCTTTATCAAATATTTATTTTTGTTCTAAGCATTTGCACTGATAAACTCAGTTTCCACAATGAGCTCAGCAAGTACACACTACTATGATCTCCATTTAACAATTAGGGAAACTAAGAATGGTGGTTTTAAAATGTACACAAAGCCTGACACTTCTCCCTTCAGCAGAGGGCACCCAATTCCATTCACCTTCGTTTACCAGCCAAATTATTGACTTGACCTTCATGAATAGAATGTGCTACAAAAGATGCTGTTTGTCTTCTCAGGCTCAGTCATTAAAAGGGTAGCTTTCGTCCCTCTTGAGTTGCGCATGCTGAGGGAAGCCAGCCAGCAGCCAACTGGAGAGACCTGGATAGAAGGGACCTGAGGCCTCTTGCCAAGAACCAGCACTACATTGGAGCCGTGTAAGTGAACCACCTTGCAAGCACAACTTCTAGCTCCAGTTAAGCCTTCAGATAATTGCAGCACTTGACTCCTCTTGACAACAGCTTGACAGACTCTGAACCAGTACTGCCCAGCTAAACTACACCTAAATTCCCAACCCACAGAAACTGTGAAAGAAAATAAATGTTTACTATAGTTTTAAGCCACTACATTTTTTAAAAAAAGATTTTATTTATTTATTTCTCAGAGGGAAAGAGAGAGCACAAGCAGGGGGAGCAGTAGGCTGAGGGAGAAGCAGGCTCCCTGCTGAGCAAGGAGCCTGACGTGGGACTCGATCCCAGGACCCTGGGACCATGACCTGAGCTGACACTTAACCGACTGAGCCACCCAGGCGTCCCTAAGCCACATTTTGGAATAACTGTTAAGTAGCAATAGATAGCTAATACACCAAGGCACAAAAAGGTTAAGTAATTTGATCCTATTAATGCAGCTAACAAACGGCAAATGGAGATTTGAAACTAGTCAGAATGGATCCAGATCCTCTGCTCTAAGCCACGTGGTAGAATTTCTTTCTTCAAAATAGAGATTATCCTGCCTATACCTTATTAGAGCTCGTGCCGGGATGAAAAGAAATTATATCAATATCTGCCAGCTATTAAACTGAAGAGTCAGTAGTTATTTAGCATCTATCATTAACACTAAAAAGCATAAGTTCCTGGGGCGCCTGAGTGGCTCAGTCGTTAAGCGTCTGCCTTTGGCTCAGGGCTTGATCCTAAAGTTCTGGGATCGAGCCCCACATCAGGCTCTCCCGCTGGGAGCCTGCTTCTTTCTCTCCCACTCCCTCTGCCTGTGTTCCCTCTCTCTCTGGCTGTCTCTCTCTGTTAAATAAATGGATAAAATCTTTAAAAAAAAAAAAAAGCATAGGTTCTTAAAGAGAATAGTAAAATAGAAACAAAAAACCTAAGAAATTATCTATACAAATCAAGAAAACACCCCCTAGTAAAAAATTTTTCCCACAGAAAATCATTTATTTTAAACTCATTTTGTTACTCCTAGCTATGTCAGTCATTTAAGATTTCTAAGACAAAACATCAATTCTATAAAAATTTCTGACCTAATTAGCACCCACCATAGGCTTTTGCTATTTCTTACCCATACATTTATTAAATTGCGATACATTTAAAAAAAAAAAGTTACGGACTAAATTTTGTCCACATAAAATTCACAGGTTGAAGCCTTAACCCCCAATGTGACTATATTTGGAGATAGGGCCTTAATGGAAGGTAATCAAGGTTAGAGGAGTCCATAAAGGCAGGACCCTAGTCCAATGCACTGGTGTTCTCATAAGAAAGGAAAAAGACACCAGGAGAGCTCACACACAGAAAAGGCCATGTGAGAACACAGTGAGAAGGTACCACCTGCAAGCCAAGGAGAGAGGTCTAATCAGAAACCACCCCTGTCAGCACTTTGGTCTTGGACTTCCAGCTTCCAGAACTATGAGAAAACAAATTTCTGTTGTTCAGATGAGTCTACATAGAAGACTATGAAATTCACATCTTTAGCTTTCATCCCTTTCTCCCAAGCACTGACAGTCGTCTTAGTCATCTATTTAAAATGAGCTCCTCTTCATGGCCTCATAATTACTCCCCCCTCGTGATTTCCATTATTTATATTAATGGGCCAACTGTCAAGATGCCACATCAGGATCTCTCTTCCTTCTTCAATAGCGATAGCAGGATCTGAGAAAGATAATTAATAAAGCCCCACAAAGAGGTCATCAGACCCTACCAAGCTAATAGCATTTGAGCCTTTGGCTTAAAGCCCAGATTCACCTGGAGACAAGGAAAGAAGCATTAGTCAGCGGCAAAAGTTTCCTAGAAAGTTCATGACTCTGCTTCTTCCTTTCCTGACAAAAGATCATGTCTGACAGGCTAAAGCATTTTAATAAATAAAGGCCCCACCCTAGGTACAGACAGAAAAGATCTGAATTACTGTAGACAAAAAAAAAAAATAATAAGTTACCTCAGGTCTCCTCAAAGCACTGAGTTAGCAGGGAGCTCTCCCTGGTGCTACTTCAACCTTATCTTAAAACTTTCTTCCTGATTTATTAGTTTCTATTCACAACAGTGTGACAAAGTGGCCTTCTGGCAGCATGGTCCTCCCGAACATATGGGCATCAGGGTTGGGCCACCGCACTATCCCTTCCTAACCCACTCTTCTTTAAGCCACCTAAACTCAAAACTCTAGGGTTATCTTTGACTCCTTTCTTACTCTCGTTAACTGCTGGATGTCCTCTTCTGTTTAAGTTTTCTTTAAAATTCCATTACCAGTTTCTGTTGGGATGCTGAGAAAGTTTTGGAGATGGACAGTGGTAATGGCTGTACAAAAGTATGAATGTAATTAATGCCACTTAGGTGTGTACTTAAAAATGGTTAAAATAGTCATTTTATGTTACATATATTTTACGTCAATTGAAAAAAAATTCCACCGCCAATTACTTGTCAAATACAGGTCCTTTGGATCAAGACCTAGGTTTCTGTGGGTCTCCTAGAGGTTTTCCCTGCACCCTCCCATCCATCCATCTTACACAGCACTGCTAAAAATACTGCTTCCATCCTAGGATTTCTTTCTTCAAAATCTGACTGTTTGTAGGTCAATATTAATTCCTTCACCTAACATTCAAAGTGCTCTATCATCTAGTCTCAGCTTACATTTATTTATTGTTTGTTTGTTTTGGAGAGAGTACAAGCATGTAAGAGGGGAAGGGCAAAGGGAGAGGGAGAGAGAGAATCTTATGTGGGCTCCTCGCCCAGCACAAAGCCTGACTCAGGGCTTGGGGCACCATCTTGAGAGCCCTAAGCCCCATGATTTCCACTCTGAGATCATGACCTGAGCCAAAATCAAGAGTTGGATGCTTATCCCACTGAGCCACCCAGGTGCCCCTCAGCCTATTTTTAAAATTATTCCATTTGCTCATTTCCTGTAGCCATGCACAGCTGTTAGACATTTCTGTCTCACAGTGTTTTTGCTCATGCCCTTTTCCTTGCCTAATGATTTTCCTCTCCATCCAAAGTCGTGTGCCCCATTTTACTTTTTCCACAAAGTGTTCTCTGACCATCATAATCCGGACTGATTTCCCTCTCTCCTTGTTACCACTCATTTGAAGTACCATAGAATATTTACCACACACATTCTACCTCCTCAATTAAATCACACACTCCTTAAAGTTAGAATGTTTAATCTTTTATTTCTTGGTATCATCCTGTGTCTAAGTAGGAGGGGCTAAATAAGTACTGATGGACTGATCCAATTCCAACTCATCAAGTAACAACAAAAAACATTCGTTGTTTTGGACATACTTGCATTTGTATTACAGAAGATTTTCAATGGGGAACATTCATATAAAGGAATTTCTAGTTAATCCTAAATGAAATGAATGGTATCCTAAAATCTTTTTATTGCTTGCAATCCACATCTATTCCCAAAACACAACTGAGATTGTTAAAATAAAAAAATATTGGCCCACCTAGGTAAGGATAAGAGATCAAAAATCATGAAATATTGCCAAGCTGAGACAATTATACTGGAAAACTCCATCAAGAAAGGCGAGTTGTTGTAGTCAGAGATAAGTTTAACAAGACCACAGGAAAGGACGATCACTCAAGTCCTTTCGAGCCTCTCTTAAAAATGTGAACTAAACCAGAGCTGTGCCTCAAGCAGAAGGTTCTGGCAGACATCAACTTTAGATGTAAGTTTTTGATAGCATACCAATATTTCTGCATACCAGGTATTTATCTAAAGATACGATCTCAGAACTCTGGACACCAGTCAAGTCTAGAGTTGATAGTATGTTCTATAAAAGAATCTACGTGGTGCTCTTTCACACAGAGGGCCCTTGTTGATCTGCATGATGAAAGGGCGATCTAGGGCACCCAGAGTGCTTATAAGCAGCATTCAGACTGTCCTCAGGGGGAGTTTCAGTTTAGCTTAAATGTCTGAAAAAATACTTAGTTGAGGCTCTACAATTCTACCCCATAAAGCATGGAAGAGAGGATTTTGATGTGAAAAATTATGAAATACCTTGCTCTTTACACAGGATAGCATCTGAAGGCCCTTAATATTTTTTTAAAAAAAGAAATCGGGCATGGGGTTGTGACAGAATAGAAAAGCTACTGAATCTGTTATTAGGGGGACTGAAATATAAAAGTAGAGCAAACTTTACTAAGAAGTTTTATCAACACACTTTTATTACATATTCATTACATTTTAACAGCCTAGTATAACATCTGCCTTTGGTGAGTCTGTAAAGAGCTTTGCCACTTCCAGTTTTCGAGTGACCAGCTGTAGCGTGTACCCTCTACTCTAAGAGTACCACATACAAGCATAAACCAAGAGAAGCACCATAGCTCTTTTCTACCTGAATTATTAAAATTTATTTTCAAGAGGCTATACTATCTGATAGCTAAAGTACCGAATGCTCCCGTCACTTAGCAGCTTACAACTAGTAGGTACTTCCATTAATATCTCCTTTATTGAACATATCAGATCTAGCTCTAAAGGTTTTTAGGAAGTGAGAGACGACGACGACGACGACGACTACTACTACTACTATGGCAAAAGTCAATGTCTCTGCCCCATTTAGAATTTGTTATCTGTGCATAATCACACAACCCCTTAGGCTGGGTATATAACCAGCCTTACTTTTAGAATACTACTTGCTTTTTATGATGCAAATCAAATTTTGTGGCCACCAGGGAGACAGGTCATGAATGAGAAGATAATTTACAAAGAACAGCTAAACAAAATATTACTATAATGTAACAAAAATAGTAAAACAGTGCATTCTCTTTATCAAATGAAAGCTATTCTAAGAAATGTGATAAAACCTTTTAAAATTCACAAGTATTCGCAAATATTAATATAGTATCATTAATATTGGTATCTTAAAAGCAAGATATAATCTTAATAAAGATTCTTATTAATACTAAATATTTGATTACTAAATATTTTGTTTGAAGGACATATTTAAATCTTCAACTAGCTTTTGTAGCAATTATTTTTAAATGATTTTCAGAAATTTATCTTAAAATTTAATCTCTCCATGACAAGGATAAAATACTATTCTTATAGGGGCACCTGGGTGGCACAGTGGTTAAGCGTCTGCCTTCGGCTCAGGGCGTGATCCCGGCGTTGTGGGATCGAGCCCCACGTCAGGGTCCTCCGCTATGAGCCTGCTTCTTCCTCTCCCACTCCCCCTGCTTATGTTCCCTCTCTCGCTGGCTGTCTCTATCTCTGTCTAATAAATAAATAAAATCTTTAAAAAAAAATTAAAAAAAAATACTATTCTTATAAGAATCAGTTAAGGAGCAATGGCTACTTCCTTCAGATCCTCATACATATAAACATGAAAAAGTTCAGTTTCTAATGAGCAAGGCTCAAACAGGTCACTTACTATCACTTACTGATATGGAAAGCTTTATTAAAAGCACTTTGATCACCGGAACAAATGGTTTTGTGATTTTTGCTTTCATATTTGATCACCATTTTTCAATATAATACAACATACAACATGGCCTTCTCACTTACCCATTCTTTAGTATACTACATGTGAATAATTACACCACTACTTTAAAGGAATGTGGTTTTAAGTAACATCCTTTTTAATCTGGCAATTTGCACTCCTAACAATATATTTTCTCTTTTTCACTCGAACTTGACACAAATCAGGAAAGAAATGGCTTTTCAAGACTAAATCACTTTTCTCACTATATTTAAGAGGGAGAACTATGATTATGCCTATAATTACTACGTTTAAAAATGACGTTTCTTCATTCAAAATTACTTCATAACGCAATCAAAAACCAATTTTCCTCCAGTTGTGTAAAATGAACACAATTATTTTAGGACTCAGTCTTGCTCATGAGAGAAAGACAGCACACCACTGACCTTTCAGCTTCAAAGTCACTAACCAAACACAATTTAATTAACTAATATTTCCTACATAGAATTTAATGCCTTATTCTCACTCCTTCTAGGACAGGCACTAGTCAGAAAATAATTTCTTTGGCCCACAAACATTTGGGCTTTTCAATATTAAGTGTTCATCTGCCAACATTACAGAAATTACACTTCATAGCGGTATTTCATAATCAGTTTAGCGTTATTTTAGGGTAGAAAATGGGGCCCTAGAGTAACTAAAATAGAGAGATGGTGGTGATGGAGAGACCACTGATATTTAAAAGCTTAGCTTAATATTTAAAATTTAGGTGTTTAATATATAAAGGCTTAGTTTTAGCTGAAAAACAGAACTGGTCCAAGTGTGAAAAGGATTTAACCGCACTAACCCTGAAAGAGCTGAACGAATCGAGGGCGCAGCGCTGAGGTGACCACGCTCTCCGGCAGCTCCCTCAGGAAAAGCTTCAACAGACTGGCTGCTGAGCAGACGTCCCCGTCTTTCCCAAGCTCCACAGGGGCTCCACTCTCGAACTTCCATCGGAGCTGTTCCACCACCTTCACATTGCCGTTCACCCTAAAAAGGCCTTCCTGGGTGAGTCCTGGAGCAGGGGAGCACAGACACGCAGAAAATAAACTGAGGTCTCTCACAGACAGACACTAACTCTAGAGAACAGTAACCACAAAATAAATAAATCTCACTAAAGAATTTTCTAAAGGATTACCCAATGCACATTTTGCAAAAATGCTTTCCTACAATAACAGATTTTCACACCTAGTATGTAGCAGCTAAAAAGATCATATAGGATTGTTCTAAAAGCTGACCTCTAAAAATAACGTTAGCACACATATAAACATAGAACAGATTCTTCTACAAAGAAATTGCATTCATATAATCTGCAGTACATTACAGAAACTGACCCTGGGCTCCAACAGCAGCTTATCATTTTGAAAACTATTTAAAAAAAAAATAAAACTAATAGGTATGTAAGAAACTTCTTAACTGCATGTGATTACTTTGTAATAATTAAGAAGAAATACTTCTTTAGGAATCAGTGAAATCCAAGGATAAGACTCTATGAGATGATAAAGTAGTATAAGACAAGTTCCTTGCCTTCAACCAGTTGACGGGATATTATTGTTGGCTGGGGTCAGCTCAAAAGGCTCCATAAATGAGCCTTCGGGTGCTTTGCACTGTCTTTGGCTAAAGCATAGGGAAGACGGGAAGATTGGGGCTTATGAACTGTGAAGCTAATGCAGTTTAATTACTACCTTTAAAAATGGTGGTAATTCCATCATTTATTTAGGCCCTTTCCAATGTTCTGTCCCTAATTCTTATTCTTAATTTTGTACTCTTTTTCTAAAAAAGGGTCCCCAAAGGGTTAAGCAGCAGGACACATAAAACCTTGATTTATCCCCAACAAAGAGGAACGAATATATGAAGAGGCAGAGACAGGACAGCATAAAGAAAGATAAACACATGAAAATGTGGGTGGAGTGTTTAGGTCAAAAAGCGATAGGTAATAAAATGGAAGAAATGGGATAGGACCATGAATGTCAAGTTCAACAGTGAAGACCTGGGGTGCCTGGCTGGCTCAGTCTGTAGAGCATGCAACTCTTGATCTCTGGGTCGTGAGTTTGAGCCCCGCATTGGGCATAGAGCTTACTTAGAAACAAAAGGGGAAGACTTTATCATGGGAGCATTAGGGGTAGGGGGAACACAATATAATCAAGGGTTAAGGAATATCTCGCTGAGTAAGAGGAAAATGGAGAGGGCAGAAAGCTTGCCTTAGGGAAACACATTCTACCCTAAGGCAGTAAGACAGAGATTCCAGTGGGAAGGGTGAAAAGGAAGGGAAAAAGTTGACTGGGTAATAGTACAAACGGGAAGTAAGGAAGAGGAAGAGTTGAAAGGTAATTTTAAGGTTTAAAAACTAGGAATCCAGGGAAAAGTACCGTAAAGGATAAGGTGAAGTGGGGGTGAGGAATGGTAGTTCCTTCAGGGGAAAGGTAAGGATTTCCACCTCAGTGTACTGGGTTCAAGGAGACAGAACACCATGTAAGAAAGCCAGCCGGCCTGTGGAGATATGCTGAAGGTACAAGGAAAAATCTTTCTAGTAAAGAACAATCCAGACTGGCCACCCTTCTTTTGAGAGCCTAATGGTGAAATTCAGCAATGACACAGGCACTGAAGCCCATTAGAATTATTTAGGTGGGCGGGGGAGGGTGTGTGTTTGTATCAGCCTTTGCTTCTTTCTCTTACCTGCTAATTGTATTGCTCTTTCTAAAGAAAAAAAAGAAAGCTAATTTCATTTTGATTTGTAATTTGATAAAATATTTTATGAACTCTTCAATTCAATAAATACTTAATAAGTACCTGGCACTGTGTTAAGGAACTTAAAAAAAAATGAAAAAAAAATTCAAACACTACCATTATCCTTATGGAGTTTATAGACTGGTAAGATGTTTGCATATAAACTTTGGATGTGAAGAACACGAATATCAAAAGTTGACATGAATTTTAGCTCCAATTTTGACAAAAGTTTGTGAAACCAGGAAGGATATTAAAAGTACTTCGCCAACCAGTGTGACCAGGGCACCATGTAATCAGAGGTGATACCAGTCAGCATGTGTGGTAGGCAGCTTCTCAAATGGACCTAATGATGCCCATCTCCTGGTAACCACACCCGTGTGTAATCCCTTCTTCCTGTGTGTGATCTGGATCTAGTGCCTTGCTTGGAACCAAGAGAATATAACAAAATGATATGATTAGGTTCTAATCTTGCTTCTGAGATTAGGTTATACAAGACTGATGGTCATCTTCCTTGTTTGTTTCTCTCTGGCTTTGCTGGCTTGCTCACTCTGATGAATCAGCCGCTTTTTATTTGGTTAGCTATCTTATGAAGAGGTCCACGTGGCAAGGAATGGGGGTGGTTTCTGGACAATAGCCAGTGAGTAAGGGAGACCCTCAGGTCAACAGCCCACAAGGAACTGAATCCTGGTAACAACCATGTGAATGAGCTCAGAAGTGAACCTTCCCCCAGTCAAGTACTGTTATGACTCAAGCCTCAGTCAACACCCTGACTATAGCCTTATACGAGACCCTGAGACAGAAGATACAACTAGACTGTGCCCAGATTCCTGACCCACAGAAACTGTGAGATAATAAACACTGCTGTTTCAAACTACTACATTTTGGGGTAATCTGTTACACAGCAACAGATAAATATGATGCCATTCCCTTTAACACTGCAGAATCTCAGTTATTGAGAGACTTTCCATTTAACTCATTTTTAGAGCTTTTGAGGTCTATTTCCTCCATTCTACAAGCTTTATCTGTAACTTCAGAAATGTGTACTGCCTTCAACAGACAGCACCCAAAAAATAGCACCCACCTCTGGTCAAGGCCCAAATCATGAAAATCTAGAATTCTGCACCCCAATCCTATATCTACCCAGCTCCTGAGCCTGTTTTTGGCCAGCAAATGCCTCTTGGACCTGATTTCACAGTGTTTTTCTAGTTTTGACCTTAGGTTTTCTTTTCTGACTAGGCTTTTTGACCCTTCCCTCAAATAAATATTTCCAGTTATTCCAAAATAACTACCCAGCTCTAAGAACTGGCTCTGGTCCTTCAAGCTCCCTGATCCCACTGCCCTTTACTACTGGAGAGATAAGGTATAAATGGAAGTCACTGAGGTTCATGCCTCACACTATTTTTTCTGTCCCAAATTCCATTTATTTAACTCTCTTCCCTTAAAAACATCTCTCACCCAAACAATTCTTATGATACCCAGTGATTTTCAACTAGGGGCAATTTACCCCTGGCTCTATTATATTTTGGTGGAAAAAAAAAATCCGTACAGTTTTTTAAAGCCCCTTACAAATTTATAATATATCTAATACCCATATGAGGCTTAACAGACTATATCATCTCTCAATTTTCCTATTCTAAATTCTTAGGAAATGATGATTATAAAAGAAGTGTTCAGAGGAAGGAGATGCTTAGAAGGTTTTGTGGTTAATCTCATATATTTCCCAGATTCTCTTATATTTGATTTCAGGAGGTACAGATTAATCAACACAAAACTTAATAATGGGTTTAAAAGTTAAAAATATATATATATATAAATGAAATAACATCTACACCACTGACAGTCACTTTCCTGTACAACTGAGATATTTATTTCAAAACAGCGTGAATACATCGTTGGAAACTGAAAATACCGGAACTGAGAATTTGCTTAACTGGCACACTTCGGCCCAGAAAGTAGTAGGACAATATATGAACATATTCTGACACCTGGTGGTAAATGGAGAGTCCTGCACTATTTAAAATGGTATATCCCACAGGATATTCAGGCTAGAGAGAAGGAATCCAGTAACACTGTCAGCAAGATTTTTAAACAAAATAAAGATAATCTAGCTCACAACTTGTAAGATTTTCCTTCAAATGGGAAAAATTACATATTCCCCCCCCCTTTTTTTTTTTAGGAAAAATAGTTCAAAGTCTTTTTAAAAGACCTTCAAATAGACCTTAACAAACCCTTTCTGTCCTAAACTACTTTCATAATAAAGAGGTTTCCCTCCAGTTGTTAAATGTCTATATTTCCTGTGGTCATCAAATAGACCTTAACAAACCCTTTCTGTCCTAAACTACTTTCATAATAAAGAGGTTTCCCTCCAGTTGTTAAATGTCTATATTTCCTGTGGTCATATTCTGATGTTTAATGTATCTACCTAGGGTTAAAGAACATGACTGATCATTCTAACTCTGATACCTGACAGAGGGCCTATATCATGCACAGCAGATGCACAAGAAGGAGATGCACAGTATTTGTTGACTTAAAAAAAATACAAAATAATTAATGAAACTAATTGAAGTATCTTGCCCACAAACTTCATTCCACAGACTTACACAAAGTTTTTGGTTTATTAACATGATAGTTTCAGACACAGTAAAGAACTGGTGGTTGTCTACACAGCAATTCACTATACAGCTTTTCAAAATATAGGATAGGTGCCCTACCCACCTTAGCTTGCCAAGCCAAGATTCTAATTCCGTGCATCTGAAGTATCACCAATGGATGGGTATTCTGAAAATATTCCACTAGTGATTCTATTTCTTTCACATTTCTAGTTAAGAATAACTGATTTTCTATTTTACATCCCTAGTTGAGAAGGACTGATTTTAGCCCATTAAAATATTCTGAAAATATTCCACTAGTGATTCTATTTCTTTCACATTAAGAATAACTGATTTTCTATTTTTCATCTCCAGTTTAGAAGGACTGATTTAGCCCATTAAAATATTTCGTTTGCATTACCTGAATATACCCGACTAAACTATAACTATAGGTAAGAGGAGACAGAAAGACAACTAATACCTAATTTAAATTTTGCCAAAATGTTCATAGAGTGATGTTGTGAATTTGGTTCAACTCTTACAGAGTTGATTATAAATGCGCATATCCTTGACCCAGGTCTACAGATACACGCATGGTGCTTGAAATGACACGTGGGAAAGGTTGGTCACTGAATCACTGCTTACGGACAGCAAAAGACTGCATGCAATTCAATATTCGTCAGCACGTGACTGCTTAAAGAAAGGATATGTGTATATAGTCAGTGAGTAAGGAAAAGAAGAATTACATGAGTAAAGCTTTTTATGCAATATGGAAAGATCTCCACAATATACTGCTCAATGACTTTTAAAAGGATTCACAGCAGTGTGAATGGTATACTATATTTATGTTCAAAGGGAAAAAAGAACATATGCATATATGATTATATATTCATAAAATATCTTTGTAAGACTATATCAGACACTGGTGAAGGAATGTTGTTTCTGGGAGGGGAAATGAATAATCAAGGGACAGGTTTTGGAGGGAGAGATTTTTCAGTGCATATCCAGTATTTTGCACCACATAAGGATATTAACTATTCAATATTTTTTTTTAAACTTGAAAGCGAAAATGATTTTACTCTAAGAGTAACCCCAAGAGGCTATTACTCAGTAATTATTTGGTAAAAGATCAGAACACTGACTATACCAAAACAAAATTTAGGTAGTCACACTCTGGTATCCAAATGAATAATACTGAACAACCCTATTTAAGAGATTAAATGAATTACCTAGAGATCCATTTATATCTAAATCAGCAGGATACAGTTTTACTCAATATTGAGTGTTTTTGAGTCCTTCAAAGCTCTAACAATTTAATGTGCCTTCAAAATCCTGTAGGTCAAGGTCCCATCTTCCTACATGCTGTATACAACACCTTTTTTGTTTAACCTGTTTAAAGTATTTGAATAAACCCAGAGCTATTCTCTAAGAATCTTACCTGTCTGCAGCTTATCATCCTCTAAAAATATGCGGATAGCTCCTAGGATGTGAGAGTGTAAGCCTGGCTCTTCAGTTTCAGAACAAAATATCATTTTGTCATCTGCATACCTAGTAACCTGAGCAAACAGTTGCTTTTTCAGTTAACACAAAACACCTGACCTTCTGAGGGCTGACCTACGTGCCATACCCTTCCTGTCACAAGCTGACTCACATTCCTACAGAGGAACAGATGCACTGTGCTTCTCACGTATTTCCAACGAAGGATTGTTCTCAATGGGGGAGAATGGACTCGTAATCATGGGAAGATAAGGAAACACACCGCACAAAGTACAGAATGCCTCTGAAGTCTCAAGTTTTACCTTTAAAAATTCCTACTAATTTTAAACTCTATTCTGCAGTGAGTCTTTTGGGTAGAAATGTTGTTTCACTATAGAAAACAATGAAAATTCCAAGCTTTTCCCTCACAAGATTTCCTTTCCAAACCTGCTAAAGCCTACTGACATTTATTATGTAGTGTGTGGGGTTTTCCTATCATATTGCCTTAGTTTGAATAGCATGAATGTAGGGGGTATGGAAGAATTTGCTCTCTACTTATCCAGGTTTTTAAGTCCCATTTTAAGTAAAATCATTTAAAAAAGCTATAAGGTAGCTCTCCATAACAGGGAGATTCATCTTTTTTATCATTCAATGAACTATGTTGTTCTCCAATTGTTTTACATGCCTACTTGTATCACTTCAGAAGTAAATGACCTCCCATAATAGGTTATACACCATACTATTTTTTTTTTTTTTAGTATCCCTACCAAGCTTATGAAAGCAATCAAGGTATCCAGTAAGTTCAGGACTGAACTCAGCTGAAAAAGATACCCTGAAAGTGTTCTGTTACACTGAAAATTACTCTCAGTTGGAATTTAATGAATCAAGAGAAGTCACTATTGTTAGAACAGTGTATTTTTTTAATTTTACTTTTTAAAAAAGATTTTATTTATTTGACAGAAAGAGAGAGAGAGAGAGCAGCAGAGAAAGAGAGGGAGAAGCAGGCTCCCTGCCGAGCAGGGAGCCCGACGCAAGTTTGATTCCAGGACCCCGGGATCATGACCTGAGCCAAAGGCAGACGCTTAACCACTGAGCCACTCAGGTGTCCCAGAACAGTGTATTTTAGAACTCAAAACTAGGAATCATTTCCAAACTAGAAACCTCAATGATTAAATTGATTGGTCCATGGTAAATTGAACAGTAGTGTCAAAATAATATTATGCAGTAGTAATACTCTTAATGTCCTTTTTAAAGGAAAAGGTATATTACATAACTTGATATTCTAATTAAGGTGCTTGAGGGAGTTTCTCGCACATCGTGTGGTAGTTCACACAGAAACCTTCTTCTCGTATGCGGGAACGGTAAACATATAGAGTGGAACCACGACTTACCATGCTTCACCAAGTACTCCACTATGGTCCCCACTACAGCTGGAACGCCGTTCTCCGTGAGCCCCTGCTGCTGGAGGTCTTGGAGGCTGACTCCAAATAACTTCTTATAGGTCGAACTCCTCTGCTCATTCAGTGGCACTGCCACTATCTTTTTCATGTCTTCTTTCAGCCGAACCGCTGCTTTACTTTGCTTAAAAAAACATAAGAAAAGAGAGCAGTCAGTCATATTTACCACAGGAGGCTGCATGGTTACCTGAATTGAAATGTAAGCGTCTGGAGACCCATAGGAGTGGTCTTTACTAATTTTTACTTCCACTCAAGTCAGCACTAGTAACCTCTCTCATTAGGTTTCTCAGCGTTATGAATGGCCCATACTGGTAGAATAGTTAAAAGGAATGAAAATCAGAAACCTGAAGCCACAACTTAACTGTAGCTAAGGGAGGGAGGAATACACTGCAGTAGCTAAGACAGATTATTACAGTAACCAAGGGGTGTGACTCCGAAGTACCTGGCTAACAGGAAGAGAAAACATTTATAAGATCACTGAAACTCCATGCGGATCCTAGAACAACAAAGGGTTTCTGAAGATGAAATGGAGTCTTGGAAAAAATATATTTAAGTAGAGTGAACATTTTTTTTTCTGATTTAATTACATCTGTGAATAGCTCATTAGTATTTTGGCACATAAAATCAGCTCAATTCTCACTGAAGTTCAAAATATTCTCTCTCTCAAACAGCAACATTTCAGGTAGTTATAATTTAAACATATTCACAAGACTGAACATACTATAAGTAAAAAGTGCAGTTTACATTTAAATAATTCAAATTATCACCACAATGAAAAATAAATGTTTCTTCCTTTTAACAGAAATTTGTACCCCAAGGGAGTATTACACTAAACCATATTAAAATTCATCTTTTATGACTAAATGAGGGATTTTCTTTTTAAAGCATGTGTGCTATATAAATGTTATGTATTTATGAGTCTAAACATGGAAAAGCTGGAAAAATGCAAGCCATTTTATCTGGGGACAGAGGCAGTGGATTGGGGGAAAGTTTAACTCTTTGAGCGTGAATGTAGCAACCAATTAAAGTGTAGATACTGTAAGTGCAAACTAATGTAGCTATTACTATCTAAAAGTAGGAACCTTACCTCCAGTTTGGTGTTGAGGAAACAAAGATCAGATTTAAGTAATTTGGCAGAAGTCACAGAACTGGTAAGAGTTTCATCCTCCTCTAGGTCCATGTTCCTCTCCTTAAAGTTAAGTTTATATTAATGTCCTAGTGCAGTTTGTATATAACTATAGAATCATACTACAATCAACTCTATATATGACCCAAGATAATGACAAGTTAATTCTACAATCTTGATTTTGAGTATGGCCCCTGTATTCTCAATTTGACTTTGAATCTTATAATCTACAGAATCAGAACAACTTCCATTGAAATGTTTACATATTTTGGTAGGTCATATTTGAAAGCCAGATTTTTCTAGTGAAAATTCAGCAAATGTAAAGTTACAATAGAGATTTAGTATCTATTAATATTATAGATAATACTATAGATTTAGTATCTATTAATATTATTTTATGATAGTGTTAGCTACTACAAAGTAGTAGTATGGGCAGTAACTATGACCTGTTACTAAGGAAATTATGAACTTATTAATTAAACCAAATTTATGATACCTAATAATTTTTTTGTGGGGACTTAAAAACCGATCAATCTCCTTCAACTGAACATATGAGAAATTTTAGTCAATCAGGTATATCTGGTCAACAAGAAGCCAAAAAGGAACCAGTATTTATGAAACTTTGAAAATACTCTCAAAATGTAGCATTAAAAACAGCTGGCAATATAAGGTAAATCCTACACACTTTATCTTACTTTTCTTTTATCTTCTTACTGAGACAATACAGTATAGTGTTTTGGAGCATGGAACCAGGCTTCCTGTTTCAAGTTTCATTCTGCTCTAAATAGCTGTGAACCTTGGACAAGTCACTTGACTTCTGTGTGCCTATTTCCCCATCTGTGAAATAGTGATGCTAAGAGTTCCTATCTCATGCAGATATGGAGACTGAAATGAATTCATATACCTAAAGGAATGAGAAGAGACCTTGGTACACTCAGTAATTATGGACTGTTACAAATCATTACAACCATCATCATCAACCTTATTATTCCAGAAAACTATTCTGATTTCTTCTTTAAAAAATGGAGATACACTCAATTATTTCTATACTCAATGTGTGTCTAAAGTTTGCTGTTTAAGAAGGCATTTGGTTGGTGGTCTGATGATCTAATTATTCTCTATATAACTCTAGTCTCCTAAAATATGTAAGAAAGACTTCTGAATGATAAAGATAAAATAATTATATATATATATGTATCAGAATTCCCTAAATTTTTATTAGAAAGTTAAGGTCTCCTTGTAAGTGCTTGAGTTTAACACCTTGAGTCAGTGCTCTTTCTGCTAACATCCCTGTCCTTCACTCTGTCCTTTAGTCAGAATTGCAGACAGCAGGCTGTGTCTCCTGTTAGTAGACAGTGTAGATAAGCGATCTTGGTGCTATGGATTAGAAAGTTTTCAAGGAAGAGCCAGACAGTGGATCTTGCAGACGCTGAAGTGACTGTACATTAAACTACCTGTTTACTCAATATAGAGCCACACTACACAGAAACTTTATATGTAATCATAATAAAAGAACCTCTGATTATTGTTTTTAATTAGTAATATAATTCAGGTTAACATTTTAAAAATAAATGTTTAAAAAAACACAACGAAACAAAACAACTGTATTTCCCAAGTCATCGCAATCAATTCACCAGTGACCACAAATACGTACTATAATAAAGTCTAGACTGGTTGGTGAAGAAATCAGCTAGCAGGAAGCAATGAGATATTATTACCAGTAGTTTATGCCTAAACTACTATACCACTTCAGTAGTTTATACCTAAATTACTCTACCACTCAGTGGTTTATACCTAAATTTTTAAAAAAATTTATATACCAGCTTACAAATATAATGTTCCTTCCGGGTAAGTAATAAATATTCAATAGTCTTCTAGTCATGGAAAAAATAAAATAACTGTAGAAATAAAGCCATTGATGATTAATTCTACTTAAACTGAAATTATCTTCTACTCTTAAGACAATGATACACATTACTTCTTTATAAATGTCAATATCTATGGAATTTTACCTTTTCAAACACGTATCTACCTTTCTTAATTTAAAATAAATTACAAATAAAGACTAATTGAGGTATTCTGAGTCAAACTTAACTGTTTAAACTTTGCTTTGTGTGTATTCCCATTCATCACTTGAGTTTGAGAACTGGAGTATATGTGACGTGTTTGTGTACATGTGTAAAAGTAAATAGGTTCCTACATTTAAAAAGACAAAAACCTTGGGATTTTACCGCTATAATAATAGGGGTCAATTAAGTGCTTATACTATCACCTTAGGAATAAAGAAACCAGACCCCCAAAACTTATGGTGCACTCAGTGAAAAAGGGCTGAAACTAGAGTCCATATTTCTTGGATTTTATACCAATATTAATTTTTATAATTAAGAGCTGGTGACTTTGTTTTTTCTTAACGACTTTATTTATTTTTACCAAAAAGTAGCTTAGATAGCCAACAAAATGCATGCACTGGGACTACAGCAAGTATTTGCTGGTTTGGGGTCACCTAGTCTCCACTCCCCCTTTTTTTTTCTAGTAACATATCCTAACTGTCTTTTGGGGAATGATTATACCCTTCTGAATAACTCTGTAGGGACTGCCACTGAAAAGGACTACCCTGTCTTTAGCAAGAACTGGCCTCAGGCTCCCTACCAGGTCCATCAGACCTTTCTCTCTTGCAGGCCACTGACACATGAGTGGATTGTCACAGGCACAGAAAAAGGCTGGCGCTAATTGGTTCCAGCTGCAGTGTTCTCAAAGCTGTTAATTAACCGCTAGATTAACTCTTGCCATCTGCATTGCTGGAGCTACTATGGTCCTTGAGCTGCCCTGATACTGGGGCTTCAGCTGTTTTTCTCATGTGGTGATCCGCTCTGTAACTTGCTATTGAAGTTTCTTTGGGCTTACGGTAGCTAGAATCCATTTCTGTTCTGAGACAGACAGACACACATACAGAAAAACCCAACTGATAAAAGTACTTTGAAAAAATAAAAGAATCATCAGAACATATAGAAAACCAGGATTTTAGAGAAAATCAGAAGGATAATGACCGCTAACTTACATGAAGTTTGCTGACTGTGTCTGTCATGGTTTCAGATACTTTAGACAGCTTCACTTGTTAAACCCCAGTAAATAAATTCTAGGAAGGAAGAGCCCTCTGTGATCCCCATTTTACAGAGGCACAGAAGATCTAAGCAATGCGCTCTAGGTCGCATCAAGGATTTACTATAGCCAAGAGTCACACTAAGGCTGTCTGAGTCCAGAGGGCCGACGCTTCATTCCGCCTCCACAAATGACGTGATGAGAATAAAAAGCACACGCTAGGAGTCCACTGCCCTTGTTAGAAATGAGAAAAGTCCTATTCTTGTGAAACAGGAAAATAGGATTATTTACAAGTTTCTTGGTCACCTTAAAATAAAGTCAGAAAAGCTCAGAAACATCAATATTTCTGATATTAAAACCTGAAAAGAGAATACTTTCATCAATCTTGTAAACAGGATGAGTTTCACAAGCCTTCAGTTTTTTAATAGCCAACATTTATTGGGTGCTGATTTTGTGCCAGCTCTGTTGGATGTACTTTAAAATTAACATCTCTAAACTTTAAAACAACCTTATCAGTAGGCATGTTTACTATTCCCACCCCACAAGTAAACTAGGGCACAAAGAAAAAGGAACTTGCCTAAGTTTACACAACTAGTAAGTTTTAGAGAATGTAACCCCCAGGGGCTCTGGCTCTAGCACTTGAGCTCTTAACCATGACACAGGACCAGAACTTTAATATTGGTGGTTCTATATGGGCCCAAGGAGGACAACACTACATGCAGCTCTTTGTTTGCAGAGTTTAATACAAAAATCAATTTGAGACTACTGAAATCAATAGCTTGTATTTCCTTAAGGCCAGCCTCCAAGAATTTAAGTACCAGGATTTTAAGGTACTCTGAAGAACAATCAGATTACATTGCTGGTTAAATTCAGAACTGTGGGCCTTAAAACTCTCTGGAATTGGGACTCGGACTATATCTAACCAGGAATGTGGACAGTAGAACGACACTCCACTACCAAATGAAAGGAGTGCAAGGAAAGCGCAAGACAAACCTGAGACTTCTTGTTCCAGAAAGCAAGGAAATGGTCAAGGACTAATAGGATGTGTCAAAAAGACCTGTGGGCCAGATTAAACGGGCTCCTCCTGGCCAAATCTGGACGAGGTGGAGCACCAGGAGTAACAACAACTGTAAGTAATTATAATATACTGCGTAAATAAAAATGAGATTTAGAAGAGAAGGGTTTTTTAGTAAAGGTCCTCCATGCAGAAAATCCTGCAGCCAAATGTAGGAAAAACAGGAGAATCAAAAAATCTTCAACTTCTGCAAATCATTTAACAAATGACCCAATCAAGGATTATCAATGGACACTAAAATGTCAAGTGAAAAGTTGATGGAGAACAGAATTTTCACAGCATCAAAGATCACATAGTTTTGGGGTGCCTGGGTAGCTCAGTCGTTAAGCCTCTGCCCTCAACTCAGGGCGTGATCCCAGGGTCCTGGAATCGAGCCCTGCATTGGGCTCCTCCACTGGGAGCCTGCTTCTTCCTCTCCCACTCCCCCTGCTTGTGTTCCCTCTCTCGCTGGCTGTCTCCCTCTCTGTCAAATAAATAAATAAATAAAATCTTTAAAAAAATCACATAGTTTTTGCAAGGGAAAAAAAAATTGCCCTTTCAATTGATATCTGGGTATATTCACCTTAACTCGAAAAATCAAATTTATCAGCATTTATCATGAGAAGACTTGACATTATGTGGTCCTGATGCAATGTAATATGCAGAATACCTCATTTACAAAGTATTCTTCCCACATATGTTTAAACTGATGCAAATCTAGCCTCTAAATCTCACTTATAGTCTACAGGAAATACACAGCTAAAAGAATAAGTGGAAGAGACAATGAGAAAACAGTCAATCAAGACAAATCCAAAATGAGGGACATTCTAAGAAGACAACTGGCCTTAACTCTTCAAAATATCAATAATCATGAAGGAAAGACTGATTCTAGATTTAAAAGGAATTAAAATACACAAACTTTAAATGTAATATATGAATCTTGATTGGTCCTTGGTTTAAAAAAAAACCTTGTCTCTTTGAGGCAATTAGGGAAATCTAAGTATGTGTTGTATATTAGATAGACTCTCTATAAATGTTTTTAAGTATAACAACATTGTGTAAGATCTAATTTATTTCACCTGTAGAGTGTTCCTTATTCTTATGAGGTGCATGCTGAAGTAGGGGTATAGTGTCAAGTCTTCAAATACTTTAAAATCAAATACAAAGTGTATTCATGTATATGTATATATGTATATGTTATGTATATACACACAGAGAAAGGCAGAATAGGCACAAATAGGGTAGAATGTAAATTTTAGAATTTAAGGGGAAAATATATGAAATGTTCATTTTACTATCCGTTTTACTTTTATGAATGCTTGGTATTTTTTTAATTAATAAAAACTGGGAAAAACTAGGGACCTCTCAAAGAGACTCCTTACTAACAAAAAGTAACACCATTTTGACAGCACAATTAGGAGGGAAAGGAACATATTCTCTTCAAATTCCAATTAAAAAATTAATGATAACAATTTAGGATTATTCTTACACAGAGACTTAGACAATCATATTAACTTGGATAGGGTTGGATCATTGGAAAAGCACTCCATCTGAAATTAGGGTACCTGGGTTTGAAAACCTGTATGTCACTGACTTGTGTATTCTCAACAGGAATGCCAGCCTCTGGTCAAATGTGCAGCTCTGGAGAGGGGCAAAGGCAACAATAAGAATAACCCATGGTCTCTGTCCAGCCATAACAGCTGAGTCAACTTAGGGGTCACAGGGAGGACAAGTACTGCAGCCAAATGAATCATCATCACTTTCAGCCTGTTAAGCTTACAAAATTATTCATCTACACCAAGACTGGGTCTTCATCTTATAAAAATTTTCCATCTACACCAAGATTGGGTCCTCATCTATTAAATGCAGTAACACCACCTACTTTAAAGTGTTCTGAAAGTTCAATAAGGTAATGCATGTTGAAGTAGCTATCACACAGCCAGAAGAGAGTCAATGATGAAAAATGTTAAGAATTTCTTTGGGGTAACCAATTCTTTGAAAAGACACTGTGGCAGAGTTTGTAGTTGTTTACTAATGGGTCACTTTTTTCTTCTTCCCCATTAACAGACCTCTGATTTTGTTTGACAGGATGAGGAACAAAGTGCCCAGTTAAAATATACCACCTTCCTTGCAGCATTACCCAGCTAAAATATACCACCTTCCTTGTAGATATGGATGGCCACATACCTAAGTTTGGCTAATGAGATATAAATGGAAATTGTTAGGACCACCAGAAAAAAACTCCTTTTATTAAACAGGAGGATAACCCATTTTGATCCCCATATCCATGTTCCCTGCTGAGATCACAGATATAAGGTCTGGTAATCACCTTGCGACTATGTAGCAATCCAGAAACTAGAAGCTAAACTCTAGGACGGTAAAACAGAAAAAAAAAAAAAAAAGGTGGGGGGTGGGAAACTTGTACCCTGATGACATCATAGAGTTCACTCAGAATACTTTTCTATAGACTTTTTTTTTTTCTTTTACATGAAAGGGGTAAAATCCAGTTTCAAATAACACTGTCAGAATTTTTACATTTATTGAACATTTATTGTTAAGGAAATAAGCACTCTATAAATCAATTTTTTTCCAAATCTAGTGCATTAATTTAAAAAATCAAAGCAATTTAGTAGTATCTTATTAGTTATCCTTAGGCAAACATGTTGTAGCATCTATCAATATCTACATGCTTTGTAGATATGAACAATGGTTCTTAAGCTAGAATCCATGGGTAATCAATCCAACAAAGTACATGAAACATTCTATTTTTATTTTTATTTTTATTTTTTTTTTTAAAGATTTTATTTATTTGACAGAGATAGAGACAGCCAGTGAGAGAGGGAACACAAGCAGGGGGAGTGGGAGAGGAAGAAGCAGGCTCACAGCAGAGGAGCCTGATGTGGGGCTCGATCCCATAACGCTGGGATCACGCCCTGAGCCGAAGGCAGACGCTTAACCGCTGTGCCACCCAGGCGCCCCCGAAACATTCTATTTTTAGAAAGCATAAAGTTGACACAAATGAATGGAAAGATATCCCATGCTCATGTATCAGAAGAATATTGTTAAAGTATCCATACTACCAAAGCAATCTACAGATTCAATGCAATCCCTATCAAAATTCCAGTAACATTTTTCATGGAAAGAGAACAAATAATTCTAAAATCTGTATGCAACTACAAAAGGCTCAAATAGCCAAAGCAATCTTGAGGAAGAACAAAAAGCTGGAGGCAGCACACTCCCTAATTCCAAACTATTTTCCAAAGCTATAGTAATCAAAATAGTGTGGTATTGACATTAAAAACACATAGATTAACCTAACAGAAGAGAGAGAGCCCAGAAATAAATCCACACATATTTGGTGAATTAATTTACAACAAAGGAGCCAGGAATATACAAGGGGAATGGACAGTCTCTTCAATAAGTGATGTTGGAAAAACTAGGCAGCCACGTGCAAAAGAATCAAACTAGACTACTATTTTATACAATGCATAAAAATTAACTCAAAATGGATTAAAGGCTTGAACATTAAAACCTGAAACCATAAAACTCATAGGAGAAAACATAGGCACTAAACTCCCCGACGTCACTCTTAGAAATAATTTCTTTGAATTTGATACCAAAAGCAAAGGCAACAAAAGCAAAAATAAATGAGACTACACCAAACTAAAAAAGCTTCTGCACAGCAAAGGAAACCATTTACAAAATAAAAAGGCAACCTAATTAATGAGAGAAAATATTAGCAAATCATATTTGAAAAGAGGTTAATATCCAAAATGTATAAAGAGTTCATATAACTCAATAGCAAAAAACAAAAAACCAAAAAAATATCTGATTAAAAAAAATGGGCAGAAGATGTGAATAGCCATTTTTCCAAAGAAGACAAACCAATAGCCAACAGGTATATGAAAAGATGCTCAACAGCACTAATGAGAGAAATAAAAATCAAAACCACAACGAGATATCACCTCACAGCCGTTAGAGTGGCTATTATAAAATAGAGATAACAAGTACTGGCAAGATGTGAAAAGGTAAGCCTTGTACGCTTTTAGGGGGGATTTAAATTGGCGGCAGCTACTGTGGAAAACAGTACAGAGGTTCCTCAAAACTAAAAATAGAACTACCGTATAATGCAGCAATTCCATTTCTGGGTATTTATCTAAAGAAGACAAAAACACTAATTCAAAAAGATAGGTGCACCCCATGTTCACTGAAGCATTATTTGCAATAGCCAAGACATGGAGACCATCTAAGTGTCCATCAAAGAATGAATGGATTAAAAAAAAGTGGTATGTGTATGCATATGTATGTGTATCTACATAGATATATAGGTATACACATATATTTACACACACACATACACACAATGGAATATTATTTAGCCATAAGAATGAACAAAACCTTTCCATCTTTGACAACAGGGATGGACCCTGAGGGCATTATGGTAAATAAGTCAGAAGGAAAAAGACAAATACCATGTGATCTCACTTTTACATGGAATCTAAACAAACAAGCAACTGAGCCCATAGAGAGAACAGACTGGTGGTTGCTAGAGGCGGGGTAGAGATATGGGGTGGAGAGGTGGGCCAAATGGGTGGAGAGAGATCAAACAGTACAAATCCAGCTATAAAATAATTAAGTCACAGGGATGTGAAGTACAGCATGGTGGCTACCATTAATACTGCACTGCACATTTGAAAGTTGCTAAGAGACTGTATCTAAATTATAAAAATTGTTTTGTGAAGAGGATTTTTACGTATGGTGACAAATGTAAAGTAGACTTAACTGCAGCGATCACTTTGCAAAGTATGCAAATACTGAATCATTCCACTGTATACCTGAAACTGATATAATGTCCTATAATTCAATTATACCTCAATTAAAAAAATCAATCTCCAAGGAGGTCTATGATGGGAAAAATTAAGATTTAAGAATCTTTAGACATTTATAGAAAAGCTACGTTTAATCAAGAGAAAATTTTTTTTAAAAAACCTGATTTCTCTATGCAAATAAACATACTTAAAAACATCTTAGATCATCTTGTATCTCACAAGGAAGTTCAACTAATATCTTTTTAATCTTTTTAGTCTAAATTGTAGACAAGTCCTACGTTATCTAGTATTATTGAAATGTTCAAGAAAGTAGTAAAAATAAACCCAGAAAAATCTTGTGAATTTTATTACTTCACCTGAAACCACACAGATTAAGAAGAGGATGAAGAAAAGTAACAAGACAGAAAAAGGTAAACTCGAATTTGTATGTAAGTGATGCTACAGGTGAAGATGGGACAGGAAGCATACAGCAGACATCACAACAGCACTGTGAGGAGTCTAGAGAGAGCCAGTAGGGATGCAGCAGTGAAAGGTCTTTAAACTCTTACAATTTTTGCTTTAAAGATAGAGTACACTTTGAGAGGGAGCTGAATGGGGCTTAATAGCTTAAAGGAAGAGAAGAAAGAAGGGGCAGAAAGTAGGGACAAGGGGCAGATATCAGGAAGCACCAGAAAAATACACCACTTATATCACCATAGGTTTCATTCCCTTGGAGAGCAAGTTTATGAAGAAAAGACCGTAGAACCCTTCTGACTCAGGTTCACTTATGAGAGGCAAAGGAGAGATGGGCCAACAGGGGCCATGCCTAAGAAAATAGTCCTTTCGGTAGCAATAAATCAAATCCCAGGACTGTGTAACTTGAAAAGCTCCTTTGGCCCCCCATCGCTATACCCCACTGGCACCTCTTGCTACTGATATCACAAAAAATCCATCTCACTGAAATATGAGTAAGAAAAAAGGAACATTACCGGCAACTATATGGAGACAGTTCTTTAAAAAAGAATTAAAAAAAGCATTATGACTCTCCTAAAATAACTCATCACAAAACCCTTACCAAGAAGCAGATGGAAACTGTAACCTAACAAACAGAACTAACAAAACTGAATAAGGAAATGACACCAAAAGACAGGCAATAACAAAATAAATTTGATTTTATCAAAATTAACAACTTTTATGCATCAGAAGACACTATGAACAGAGCGAAAAGACAACCCACACAATAGGAGAAAATATTTGCAAATCTTTTATGTGATAAGGAATTAATACCCAGAATATGTGAATAATTTCTGCCACTCAACAACCAAAAAAAACAAACAACCCACTTCAAAAATGGGTAAAGAAGTTTAATAGATATTTCTCTTAAGACAACATACAAATGTTCAATAAGCACATGAAAAGATGCTCAATATCACTAGTTATTAAGGAAATGTCAATCAAAACCATAGTGATCACAAGCAGTAACCTCTTTGACATCAGCCATAGCAACGTCTTTCTAGATCTGTCTCCTGAGGCAAGAGAAACAAAAGCAAAAATAAACTATTGGGATTTCATCAAAATAAAAAGCTTTTACACCATGAAGGAAATGATCAACAAAATTTAAAGGCAACCTACAGAATGGGAGAAGATATTTGCAAATGATATATCTGATAAAGAATTAGTATCAACGTCTATAAAGAACTTATCAAACTCAACACCCAAAAAAATGAATAATTCAATTGAAAATGGGCAGAAGACATGAACAGGCATTTTTCCAACGAAAACATACGATGGCCAACAGACACACGAAAAGATGCTCAACATCACTGATCAGCAGGGAAATACAAACCAAAACTACAATGAGATATCACCCTCACTCTTGTCAGAATGGCTAAAATCAACAACACGAGAAACAGGTTTTGGTGAGGATATGGAAGAAGGGGAACCCTCTAGTACTCTTGGTGGGAATGCAAACTGGGGCAGCCACTCTGGAAAACAGTATGGAGGTTCCTCACAAAAGTTGAAAATAGAATTATCCTATGATCCAGCAATTGCACTCTAGGTATTTACTCAAATACAAAAATACTAATTCAAAGGGATACAAGCACCCCAATGTTTATAGCAGCATTTATCCACAATAGCCAAATTATGAAAACTCTCCAAGTGTCCATCGACTAATGAATGATAAAGAAATGGGTTGTGTGTGTGTGTATACACACACACACACACAATGGAATATTATTCAACCATAGAAAAGAAAGAAATCTTGACATTTGCAATGACATGGATAGAACTAGAATGTATTATGCTAAGTGAAATAAGCCATATGGAGAAAGACAAATACCATATGATTTTACTCATACGTGGAATTTAAAAAAACAAAACAAATGAGCAAAGGGAAAAAAAGAGAGAAAGGCAAACCAAAACACAAATTCTTAACTATAGAGAACAAACTGATTGTTACTGGAGGGGAGGTGGGTGCAGGGTGGGGGTTAAATAGGTGATGGGGATTAAGGAGGGCACTTGTGAGGAGTACAGAGTATTGTATGGAAGTGATGAATCGCTATACTGTACACCTGAAACTAATATAACACTATGTTAACTGGAATTTAAATAAAAACTTTTTAAAAGGATGCAACATTAAAGAAAAAGATAAAACTACATCAGGATCATTCTGCAGTTTAACGAAAACAAAACCAAAACAGTGAGATACTGCTTTACATCCATTAAGATGGCTATTAAAAAACAAACAAAACAAAAACAAAAAACAAAACAAACAGAAAACAAGTGCCGACTAGGATGTGGAAAACCTGGAGCTTTCATTCATCGTTGGTGGCAATGTAACAATTGTACACTATGAAAAACAGGTGGTTCCTCAAAAAGTTAAATATAAAACTTCCATGTGATCCAGCAATTTCACTTCTGGGTATATTCCTTAAAGCCAAAGACACAGATACTTGGAAACCTATGTTCATAGCAGCATTATTCATAACAGCCAAAAAGGAAAAACAACCCAAATGTCGATCAACAGATGAACAAAATGTGGTATGTATATACACAGTGGAATATTATTCAGCTTTATAAAGGAATGAAATTCTGACACACGCTATAACATTGATGAAGCTTGAAAACACTATCACAGTGAAATAAACCAGACACAAAAAGACAAAAATTACATGTTTCTACTTAGGAGATATCTAGGATAGGCAGATTCCTAGAGACTGGAAATAGAACAATGGTTACCAGGGGCCGGGGGTCGGAGGAGGGAATGGGTAGTTATTTAATGGGTACAAAGTTTATGGTGGAGATGATGCAAAGTTCTGGAAGTGGATAATCATTACACATAGTGGATAATGTTACACAACATTGTGAATGTACCAATGCCACTGAATCATATATCAAAAAATGGTTAAAATGGTAAGTTTTATGTTATGTATATTTTACCACAATTAAAAGTTAATGAATTGATTACGATGAAAAGATACCACAAAGCTGAAATGCAAAAATTTAGGGAAGAGATAATCAGTCCATAGACAATGTGGAATGGACACTGGCAAAATCATGAAGGGAAGAAAAGGAAAAGACAAAAACATTTCAGAAATGAAGACTAAATTATCAAGAGCACAATGGAGAACAGAAGCCATTAACAGCCCAGCAAGGGATATAGAGGACATAAATGAGAAAAGTAGACATAATGAAACATTAAAAAAAGAATGACAAGGATTTAAGAGATAACTACAGAAATCAGTTTAATGAGCTCCAGTATATGTGTTATTAGAGTCTCTGAAGAAGAAAACCAAATAATGGAGTTGAATTTTTTTTTTTTTTAAGATTTTATTTATCTGACAGAGAGAGAGACAGCCAGCGAGAGAGTGAACACAAGCAGGGGGAGTGGGAGAGGAAGAAGCAGACTCCCAGCAGAGGAGCCTGATGCAGGGTTCAATCCCAGAACGCTGGGATCACGCCCTGAGCCAAAGGCAGACGCTTAATGACTGAATCACTCAGGCGCCCCCGGAGTTGAATTTTTAAAGATGTAATTCACAAATACTTGGTTTCAACAGAAGCCCTGAATCTACAAACTGAAAAGACACACCTTAGAATAGCCCACATGAAGATCTATTCTAGGGAAATTACTAGACCAAAAATAAAGAAGAGCCCTTTGGGCAGCCAGGCAAAAATCATGTCATAATAAGGAAAGAAAATGAGTAGCATTAAACTTAACAGATTGCAGTAATTAATGTCAGAAGACAACAGAATAAGACTTAAAAAATATTTAAGGAAAGACTTCATGAGCCAAGTTTAATAGCCAGCCAAGCTGTCCTTCATCTATAAAAGCTATAGTTTGAATATACAAAGGCTAAGAAAATACTGTACACTTGAACCCTCCTTGAGAAAACTACCAGAGAACAAACTTTAACCAATTAATAAACGGCTGGCAGACTCTGATGAACTGCCAAGCAAAGAAATTTTTAAAATTGAAAAATTGAAAAATTAAAACAACTCAAAAATTAATAATTTAAAAAATAAACTGTGTTATGTGAGGAAGGAATGAAGAACCTGCTATAATTACACTCAAATGGGAAGATTTGGGGTTGAAACACTTCCAGATTTTAAAAGAGCAGCCATGTGGTTCAGAGGACAAAACCAGAGAGTGAATGGTAGTTATCTGGAAACAGATTTTAAGACATACGAAGAAGAAATGGTAATCACTTCTAAAGATAGAATAGATTTTCTCAGGAGGTGGTGAAGATCATAGTAATCAAAGGTAGGCAAAAACAATGTAAAGCCATTTGTCATCCTTTCTACTCACGGAAAATTTTTTGAAAAGAGAAAATATTGGTAAGAAGCAGTGGATGTAAACGGATTAAAATTTCTTGGAGGGCAATTTGGCAATGCCTAGGAAAGCTGGGGCTTCTTCCCAGGCTGTCCTCAATTAGTCTGGTCTCCAAACAGAGGGGAGGGGCAAGTAACAGTGAGCAAGACTCCTATCTTATACAAATGAGACCTCTAGATATTCACAATATACTGCTATGTGGGGGGGAAAGACTACTATAAAACTAATGTCAAGTCCAATCTGTTTTTGTAAGTTTTTATAAGTTTATAAGCTCATAGAAAAACTACAGGATGTAAGCAAACATAGTACATATTTCTGTGTTACGGAATCTTATTATTTTCTCCTTTATACTTATTTCCTAAAAATTATACCCCAAACATGTATCGCTATTATAGCAATAAAAATGAAAGATTATAAAAAGTTAAATTTTCTATATAAAATGAAGTCAAGACCTACTGTTGACTTCCAGTGACTTCCAGAGTACAGGGTTCTACAAATCCTCTCCCAAACAAAACAGTACAAAGCCAGACAAAATTGCCAAAACAATCATTTCAGGGATCTAGAAACTGACTAAAGGCAAAAACAATCATTTCAGGGATCTAGAAACTGACCAAAGGCAAAAAACAAATTGAGAGACACTTGTTCATGAAAAAATGACTAAGTTTAGTGAAGAGTAATGGGAGCTTGTGGCACGCTTGCCTGGGCCTACTCCGAACCCCTCCTACCCCCCTGGTGGGGTTGACACAACAGTAAAGAAACCAGCAGCTTTGGTTCTGGCTGAACTGATCTGAAAGACAGGACAAAACTCCCACTCCCCGTGGGTTGAGCATCAGAGAAAGGACCTGTATCCATAATATATAAAAAGAACTCTTACAACACAATAAGAACCAAAACAACCCAATAATAAAAAAAAAACAAAACAGGCAAAAGACATGGACATTTAACCAAAGAAGATATACAAATGGGTAACATGTCTATGAAAAATGCCTAACATTATAAGTCATTAAGTAACAGCACTACAAATACACTAGAATGGTTATAATAATAAAAGAGTAACAATACCATATGCTAACAAGGATGTGTAGAAACCGGAATTCTCATATTGATGATGGGCATGTAAAATGGTTCATTTTGGCAAATATTTGGCAGTTTTTAAAACATTAAACATAAATTTAGCATATGATCCAGCAATTCCACTCATACATACCTATCCAAATGCAGCATTATTCATAATAGTAGGAAATAGCCCAAATGTGACATATCACATAAAGGGCTAGTATCCAAGATCTATAAAGAATTTATCAAACTCAATACCCCCAGAACAAATAATCCAGTCACGAAATGGGCAGAAGACATGAACAGACATCTCTCCAAAGAAGACATACAAATGGCCAACAGACACATGAAAAAATGCTCCACATCACTTGGCATCAGGGATATACAAATCAAAACCACAATGAGCTATCACCTCACACGAGTCAGAATGGCCAAAATTAACAAGACAGGAAACAACAAGTGTTGGTGAGGATGTGGAGAAAGGGGAACCCTCTTACACTGTGGGTGGGAATGCAAGCTGGGACAGCCACTCTGGAAAACAGTATGAAGTTAAAAATAGAGCTACCCTATGACCCAGCAATCGTACTACTAACCCCAAAGATACAAATGTAGTGATCCGAAGAGGCACCTGCACCCCAATGTTCATAGCAGCAATGTCCACAATAGCCAAACTGTGGAAAGAGTTTGATGGAAAGATGTCCATCAACAGATAAATGGATAAAGAAGATGTGGTATACGTACACAATGGAACATTACTCAGCCATCAGAAAGGCTGAATACTTATCATTCACAATGATGTGGATGGAACTGGAGGGTATTATGCTGAGCAAAATAAGTCAATCAAAGACAATTATCATATGGTTTCATTCATATGTGGAATGTAAGAAACAGCACAGAGGATCATAGGGGAAGGGAGGGAAAACTGAATGGGATGTCATCAGAGAGGGAGAAAAACCATGAGAGACTCTTAACTGTAGGAAACAAACTGAGGGTTGCTGGAGGGGAGGTGGGTGTGGGGATCGGGTAACTGGGTGATGGGCATTAAGGAGGGCACGTGATGTGATGAGCACTGGGTGTTGTATGCAACTGATAAATTATTGAACACTACATCTGAAACTAATGATGTAACTAATGACATGTTTGCTAATTGAATTTAAATTTTAAAAAAAGAAAAAAAGGAAATAGCCCAAATATCTATCAACAAATGAGTAAACAAAATGTGATATATAATAGAATACAGCAATAAAAGCAATACTAGCAATTAAAAAGGAATGAAATACTGATGCATGCTACAACATGGATATGCCTCAAGAATATTAGGCTAAGTGAAATAAGCCAGTTACAGAAGAACATATACGGTACGATTCCATTGATATCAAATGTCCAGGAAAAGTAAATGTACAGAAACATTCAGTTAACATTAGAAAATAGTAAATTAGTGGTTGTCTTAGGGTTGGGGGGTGGGAGAAAGACAAATTGTAGGAATGGAACTAATCGTAAATGGGCACATGAGATCTTACTGAGGTGACAGAATGTTCTAAAACTAGATGATGAACAATCATCCAATCCTCCACATAAAGGAAGCCATAACTGAAGGAAGTATGGGGGTAAAAAGACCTATGTTTGCTAAATTTCCAACAGTCTAACAAATCAACTGAGAGCTACAAATTTTGGGAAGTACACACCGATTCAGAGAATCTAGGACACTGCAAGGACATCTCACCTATAACTCTAATTCCATGACTTGCCTATGATAAGTCCACCCACCATTACTCAGCCGCCTCTTTCTTACTTGTCGTGATGGAGTGCCAACCACCTCATGAGACAACCAGCTCAATTTTTAGATACTAGAATCTTTAGACACTTCTTTCTTCTTGGTAAGACTGTCACATTACATTCTACCCAGCTCTAAATCTGCCTTAGGAAATGTGCAGGAAAAGTCTATCTCCTTTTATATATTAGACAATTTCAAGTAATTTATACATTTCAAAATGTATTTGTAAAAGTATTATAGACACTCAAATATAATCAGTGCCTTCATTATTATAAACTAATCATTACTTCTTCTAGACAGAGCTACCAGTCCATTCTTTGAGTATTCCTTATTTTTAGTAATTTAAATTTAATATGTGCACTTCATCAAAGCTCAAACATGACAGTTTAAACTGAAAAGTCTCCCTATCCCAGCTCCAATTACTGTGCTTCCTTGCTGAAATTTTCTGTGCATAACTAAGCATATCTATATATGTATAATGTTTTTAAAAAGGCAAATACAACTATACTATTGCGTATTCATGCACATTTTGCTACTTGATCAATTTTGGAGGTCCTTCCATATTGGCAGATACAGCTATTTAATATTACATTATCTAGAGATTCTATAATTGATTTAACCAATCTTATTTACTAATGTTTAAGTTATTAAAGTTCTTGCTATTACAAGTATTTCAGCAATGAACATTGCTGTCAGCATTTTTACATAATTGTGCAAGTACCTACAAGATAAATTGCTAGAGGTGAGACCGCTAGATCAGTAGGCATACAAATTATACATTCGGACACATACTGCCACGTTGCCCTGCAAAGAAGCTCCACTGGTTCACAGCTTCATCAACAGCATGTGAGAGTACCGGCTTCCATCTCTTCTGACATCCCTGGATAATATAAAACTTTTAAAGTTTGCCCATATTTAACTATGAATTAGACTGAGCAATTTTCTTATGTTTATTAGTACTTGCATTATTTGTGAACCTCCTGCTTGTAAGCTTTGGTTCATTTTCTAATGGCTAGTTTTCTTTTTCTTACTGATTTGTATGAATTTTTCTATATCAAAAAGAGTAATTTTTTCAGTCATGTGTGTTGTAAATATCTTTACTAGTTTTCTCTTGGAATTTTGTTTATGTGATTTGGGATTGTACAGACATTTTAGTTATTTGTCAGAAAAATTCACCAATCTTTTTCATTAGGGTTTCTTGCGTGGTTCTCCTTTACAGACATTCTTTGATCCCAAATTATTGTTTTATGGTTTCACTTTGGTATTTATAGTGTTGTTCCATCTATAGTTTAAAGAGTAAAGAAGAAATTCAGCAATCATTTTTCTCCATGTGGCTAGCCATTATTAGTAAATGGTTTTAATTTCTGTTAATATCCGATATGATAGGCCCTCCAACCTTAACAGTCTTAAAGAAGTAGCTGTTAATACGCAAATAATGAATCATGGAACACTACATCAAAAACTAAGGAGGTACTGTATGGTGACTAACATAACATAATAAAAAATTATTATTAAAAAAATAATAAAAAAAGTAGCTGTTAATAATTTGAAGTTGTACAGTCTTTCCCCAAAAACCAAGAATTTTGTTTTCTTGGTTTTTTTGTTTTTTAAAGATTTTATTATTTGACAGAGAGACACAGCGAGAGAGGGAACACAAGCAGGGGGAGTGGGAGAAGGAGAAGCAGGCTTCCCGCTGAGCAGAGAGCCCTACATGGGGCTCGGCTCAATCCTGGGCCCCTGGGATCATGACCTGAGACGAGGGCAGACACTTAACGACTGAGCCACCCAGGTGTCTCAAACCAAGCATTTTGAATGATAAAGGTTTTTAAAATCTCCAATCTACCTGCTAGTTACACAAACTCATAAATATTTAGTTATATAACTTAAATAAACTCAATTATGCTATTACTATAGTACCTCTTTATAAACCAGTGGAAATCCACAGTTACAGGTAAAAACTCAAGCAGGCTTTCTTACAGTTGTTATTTCAGAAACTACTGGACACAAGCTTCTTATCTTTGGAATTTCATTTGCCCAAATCGACTTCAAGATTTAGATCAGAATTAATCTAATTTATTATCTTAGCAAAGTCTCCTTTATCCAATTACCCCATTCTTTCACTATATTTATATGCTACTTCATGCTCCTTTGCACTTTTCACCACTGTCACCAAAGCTTACTTACAGTCTTCTGCAGAGGGACATTAAACCAATACACACAGCCAATTGTGCTTCAAAGAAACTGACCCTGAAATAAGCAACCTAGATACCAGGACTTCACCCATAACCAGACGCTAATCTTGCCCAAATTTTTGTCTGATTTTTGAACTCTGTATGGCAGAGATGAGAATTCTTCTCACAATACAATTCGGGTTTGCAAAAGAACATTTACATGCCTTTGTTTGCTTATTCTTAATCTTGTCTTCCTATAATACCGCATTGGTTTATTGTAGAAAAAAAGCAAAACTAAAAGTTTAGTCCTGTTTAAAATGTGGTCTAAATCCAATATCAACAGTCCCTTCAGGTCACAGAATTCTTTCATTTTGTTTTAAAGAAGTAAAATCCAGGGGTGCCTGGGTGGCTCAGGTGGTTAAGCATATGCCTTTGGCTCAAGTCATGATCCCAGGGTCCTGGGATCAAGCCCCACATCAGGCTCCCTGCTCAGCGGAGACTCTGCTTCTCCTTCTCCTGCTCCGCCTGCTTGGGCTCTCTCTCTTTCTGTCAAATAAATAATAAAAAAAAAAAAAAAAAAAAAAGGAAGTAAAATCCACCCTTAATGACAGTATTACAGAAACCACATTAAGACAACACATAAAATAGACTGCCACATAACAAAGGTAATGTTTTTATGAAATTTTCAATGTATTTTTATATTATTGTTTTATTTGATTCTCACAACAATCCACCTTAGGCTATTATCCCTCTTTAATAGGTAAGGAAAGAGAGAGGTTAAGGATCTTGCCCAGGGTCACACAACCAGTAAGTGGCTGAGCCAAGGTTCAAAGCCATGGGTCCTGCCTTCAAATCCTGCTTCATTCCAGTTCATGACAAGCTTCCTAAAACCACCACACAGCAAGCCACTGCATGAAGTGTATCAGTTAAGATGTTTTGACTGCAAGTAATTGAAATTCTAGTTCAAACTGGCTAAAATAATAAGGACATTTATGATCCCATTATACTAATACAAAGGAGTTCGGGGGAAGGAAAGATTCTGAGCTGGTAGATTCAATGCCTCATGAATGTCACCACAGTTCTGCCGTTCACGGATGTATTAAGTTATCCTAAGGCTGCCTTCCCTCTTGATCCATAGATTAGATATCTGTCAGCAGTACCTGGGGTGTATCATTTCTTGTTTACATTCAGTAGGAGAATCAGAGACAGACTGCTTTATACCAATCATGGAGCATACATCTTTCTCTTTGATTTAAGCAATTTAGGTTATGGGCCAGAGACAGTGTATATAAATATTGCATGACATACTTCTCTACATTTCCACGCCACCTTTGCTTACACGGGCATATATGACTAGTTCAAAGCAATGAACTTTGAGAATAGAAATGAATCACTTCCAAAATGAGGCAGATAAAAGCATGGGTGCCTCCTCCATCACCTTTCTCCCCTGACAGAAACTAGGGGATATGTGGTCACATTCGGAAATAGCAAATATCTCACAGAATGGAGGCAGTCTGGATACTAGAGTCACCGGATAAAGGAGAGATTCTGTCAACCTGCCTCAGACTTTGAGTAATCTACAAACTGATCTGTTTCCCTGAATTACTGAGGTATCATTCAGGATTTTCCTGTTGGGACACTCGGTGTTCATTACCCTGATTAAAGCAGATTACATGCCCACCTGAGGGAAAGCTATGCCCTGACCAGCCTACACATCATCCGAGATGGAATGATGTGCAGAGTTACTTGCACTGACTGCATGCAGCTTTATAGTAAGAGAATTCATGTGCTGTTCATTTGGAGACTCGAAAGGACAAAATGCTTACAATCATACTGCTCATTCCTATAAATGGAAGATTGCGCCGTTATCACAAAAAGCACCATCGAAGACAGAATGCCTTTGCAGGCATGACTTTAGCTTTTGGAGGGTCTTCAAAACACCCATTTAAAAATAAAATATGTTTGCGGCGCCTGGGTGGCTCAGTTAAGCGTCTGCCTTCGGCTCAGGTCATGATCCCAGGGTCCTAGGATCGAACCCCTTGTTGGGCTCCTTGCTCAGTGGGGAGTCTGCCTCTCCTCGCTCTGCCCCTCTCCCTGCTTGTGCTCACAAGCACAGTCTCTCTCTCTGCCAAATAAATAAAATCTTTAAAAAAACAAAACAAAACACACTGAAGTCATGCATTAGCACAGAAAAGAGGTGAAACAGCAAAATCTACCATTTATTGAACTACTAACCAGCCTGAACAATAGGTAAGAGATACAAATAAGATATGACACCTTATGTCCGAACTTTGCTGTCTACTAGTGAGACAAATCAATACATGTCAGGGAGGCTGAACAAATGGTGAAAGCTCTTTAAAATAAATTGAGAAAGCATACTGCTTGATAATGTCTAAGGTCAGAGTAACGGGATTAATATAATCAAGATTTAAGCTCAGCTCGGCCTGGCTCCAAACAAAGCCCATATTCTTTCTAAAACTCCAAACAAACAAACAAAACAAAACAAAGATAAGAAAACACAGGAGGTGAAAAAAAAAAAAATGAAGAAACTCATCATGGCATTTAAGAAACCTAAATGTAGTCTGTGTGGGATGAATTTGGTACCAAACATCGAACTAGAAACAACAAAGATAACCATGATGGGTTTGGAACTTGAACTTAAATAACACAACAAATAAATATTAGGCAAGAAAACTCAGTTTGGCTAAATAGAGAACAAAGAGAAACTAACAACGAGGAGAAGAAGTCTAAGTATTAACAATATGTAAGGAGGTAGCATGATAGACATAGTCGACATAGATAACTAAACAGAGATGGAAGAACCAAGTTAGGCACCCAATGCTGATGAGACACCAAATATTCATGTCTTAAATGAGTCACCCACTGACTATACCCCCACTGGCCCCATGTGTTGTCTGGCTGGGATATGTAGATAAACATCCACAGTTGCTCAAGAGTGTATTAGCAAGTTACAACTACACCTAGGCACACTTGCCTCTGATGATAAAGCAAGCTGTGTTGGCTCTGGACACGTTCCATCTGCTGAGGCCCCCTGCTCCCATTCAACACTGGTCCTCGTAAAACCCACCGTGATCAGGAAAGGCTGATGTGGTAGAGAAGATGAAAGACAGGACAGATGAATATTATGTAACACAGGACTCAGAATGTGGGCCTTTCATCACCCTGAAACCCCTTCTACATAGGCAAACCTACCAGATCTTTCCCTGCTTGCTTTGTGCTGTGTTTTAAACTGATTCAATAAATCTGTGACCAGAGTATCTTAATATGATTTGTGAGCCTTTCTGTACCAAGCCCACAGCTCCTGCCTGCACGATGGGACAGATGTAAGGCAGCTGAGGGTACCGGGTGTCAAGGCTACAGCAGTGGAGGGGGCTCAAGTTAGGGACAAAGGCTACAAGGCTCAGGATATCCTTGGAATTGTTCCTTGCACCAACAAAAGTTGGGGCTGTCAGGAGCAGTGGACCGCAAGGCCCTGATGATACCAGTAGAACTTGTCCACTAATTCACCAAAGATTTGATACCTGAACGCACCATAGACAGAATATCCAGAGTGTAAGAATCAACAGACATGTATTCTAGGCCCCTCTTTCTTCAGCCATTAGAATGTGCCAGCTCCCACTCTCAACCCACCTGCCTCGAAATACCCAGATGCCACTTTGGACAGAACAGCAGGAGGCGCAAGAGGTCTGAAAGACTCAGGTTTCCCCTGAGAGAGCTTGAGTCATCTCACCAAAGGAACATTTAAAACTAGAACAGCCTAAGACAATACTAACTGGCAGGCACGGTTCTCATTTGCCTGGGTGTGGTTTATCAAGGAAAAAATAGATGTTAATAGTGAAGAAGCCACAACTTCTTAGTAAATATAAGTAGTAACGTAAATAAAATTTTGAGCCCATTATGGTTTTTCCAGCAGCACTAGTAATATGGAAGAGATAAAAGGAATGAGGGAAAAAAAGGTGGTTAGTCAATAGACGCTGAAATGGATTTGTCTTTGCAATAGTCTGTCCCACATCCATATATATATACACATACACACACACACACACACACACACAGAGGAATATTACTCAGCCATCAAAAAAATAAATCTTGCCATTTGCAATGACGTGGATAGAATTAGAGGATATTATGCTAAGCGAAATAAGTCAGCAGAGAAAGAAAATTATATAATTTCACTCATACGTGGAATATAAGGAACAGCACAGAGGATCATAGAGGAAGGGAAGGAAAAATAAGACGAAATCAGAGAGGGAGACAAACATAAGAGACTCGTAACTATAGGAAACAAACTGAGGGTTGCTAGAGGGGAGGTGGGTGGGGAGATGAGGAAACTGGGTGATGGGCATTAAGGAGAGCATGCGATGTAATGAACGCTGGGTGTTATATGCAACTGATGAATCACTGAATTCTACCTCTGAAAAGAATACTATACTATATGTTAATTAATTGAATTTAAATAAATTTTAAAAAAAGAACAACTATCTTCAGTAGCAGAATACCTGAGAAGCTCCTAACATGTCTAAGTAAAAAAGTCCCCAACTGAAAACAAGTATGCCAGTCCGTATGCTTATATTTATGTGTGATTAGCTCTCACTTTTCTGCCACAAACATTTAAAAAAGTATTTGGTTTACCAATAACTACGTTTTTTCAGAAATACTACGCTAAAACTCCTAAAAACATAAACATTTCCTAAGTAGAACTGGGGTAGAGAACAAAGGCTAACCTGAAGTTTAAGAATAGGAATGAGAATGGGATAGGCTGGTGATGGGTAGTAAGGAGGGCACATATTGCACGGTGCACTGGGTGTTATACACAAGTAATGAATCATCGAACTTTACATCAAAAACCAGGGATGTACTGTATGGTGACTAACATAATATAATAATAAAATATTATTAAAAAAAAAAGAATAGGAATGACCAAGAACTGCTCTTCTACTACAGTGAATAATCTTTTAAATGGTATGATTTTTATGTCAACCTTGCAGGAAATTTTGTGTACACTTTGGATTAAACTAAGGAAAAATACAGTTTCCCACATGGGTCAGTCTGCATTTCAGTCAAGGTAGATGTCAATGCATGCAGGCCAAGGGCAAAGAGTAAAGAATCCAGTCGGACAGAGAGGACTACAAATCCCATAACAAATAGGTCGATCTGCTACCTCACACACTACACACTTCCAGTCCTGAAGTATTTTATAAAGCTGGAAAAATAACCAGCGGGATACCTGGATGCTACAAGCCTCAGGACTAAAAGGACAAGAGACACTGAGACAGGCACACAAGATATCGAACAGTTCCAAGCACAGAAATGAGCGAGTTTTACTAAGAAAATTCAATCTGTGGGGCTGATATACCATCTGGTGACCATTTGAGTCATATGTGTAAAAAACTGCCCAGATATTTCTATATATTTTAGGATGCCATCAAAACCTACAACAAATTGCAGCCATTTCTGAAACTTTAAAAGAAAAAGGCGAGGTGGGGGGGGGCGGAATCTGACCTAATGTGATGATACAAAAGTGAGCAGTTCAGTTGATAATAAAGAATAAAATATTTCTCCCTTAGCCCATTTAGAGAAAAATAAAATGCTCCGTTGGAACACAATACCAGCTTGAAATATAAGTATGCTAAATATATATTCATTTTCTATATATTGAAATAAAAATTTAAATCACAGCATTCTGTGATTGACAATACCTGGCTATTGCAAAAGGTTATATATAAGCACCAACAGACCTGCTTTCGAAATCCATTAATCCAGCCCTAGAAATATACACATTTTCCCATGGATTTTACATCAGTGTTATTTACTGATGCTACTGCATTAGAACAACCAGAAATTTCTACAGTCCATTAAGGATTCACAAACATTTATCGAACAAGCTCCTTCCCCGTCACTTTCAGCAACCATGCTGAAACAGAAATTCTAGCATTACTAACTGAAAACAAAAATGTGAATAGAAAAAGGTCATACACATACTCAGAAGTAACAAATTAATGGTTATTTTAATTCTCTCTCAATCTAGCCACTAGATTTTTCCAGGAACTGCAATTAAGCATTCATGTTTAACTCATTCAGAACAACAAAGTCTGAAACGCTTGAGAATGCTCTACTTTAAATCACGTTGACTGAAACGAATCCACTCCCACAGGCAGGCATCTACCTTCACCTTTTTTGGAAAGGCAAGTAGACAAAAATGCTGAAAGCTGCCCCAATCACTGCTTCATGTCCATCTGAATAGACAGGAATTTGAGTAAGGAACCTTCCCCCACCTCCCAGCAAGTAAAGGCAGGATCAAGGAGACATCTCCTCAGCCCCAGGAGGGCGCAGGCCTCTCCTCAGCCCCGCGGTGTCCGCCGAAGCCGGGGCGGCCTGTACTCACACAGACGGCGAGCGCGCCTGCCCCCATTCTCGCAGGAAGTGCCTGGCAGAAGTGAGGAAGACCAGATGAAAACATCAGAATGACAGCGAAATACTACAATTCCATTCAGCAGATAGGCTCTCATTTGAAAAACAGCTCCTGATCCAGAGGCCTCCCAGCAAGCGAAGAGCAGCTCCTAACATTTTTCGCAAGTGTGGTTTTGCTTCTCCCTCGGCCGAACCCACATGGCTGGCAGGACTGCCTGGAGTTGAAATCTGATCCAGAGCGCCCAGCATTGGCAAGTAGCGGCGGTCACGTGACATGGCCTTAAGTTGCTGACATCTTTTCTTAAACCCGACTTGCCAGATACCACACACAGGCTTTCTGTTCAGAAAACGCCGGTCACCTGGCCATTCATTGAAAGGACTAAGTGCAAAACGCGACAATGCAAACTTGCTTCCTTGTTGCTACTCCTAAGAAAGCCTCACGTATTACCCCTCAGGTTTCAATCTGCAGGCACATTCCTCACTTTTCTGAGGCACTTTTCACTTCCATTGCCCCTTAGACACTAGTGAAATTCTATCAAAATTTTCTTCCGTCCACTTTTATTCTATCAGAATTATTCTAAATGAAAATACTCTTATTTTATGTAGCTGTTACCACTTCTATTTACTTCTGAATTATCTTATTCACATATAACGGTGATAAACATAAAACAACAGGTTTCTAGACTTCCACAATTCAACATGTGTGATTTATAGTCTGAAAAATTAGCCTCTAGTTGGCCTTTCAATAATGTCCTACTTCATACGCTGTGTCATTAGAAAATGTGACAGACAATTTCCAAATATTTGAACTGATAACTAAAATAATAAGCCAGAAGGAAAGGGTCCTATTTTTTTTATTACCACTTTTTTCTCAAATCTTTTTTAGTGGCACATTTAAGAGAATGCTGGCTAATACTACATCAGAAGTTTCACTTTTCCCAATTTTAAAAGACTTAAATTGCCCTCAATAACAAAACATAATAAAGTTACATCTTAAGGGCATGGAGTGGCTTTCCCAAGGGAAAGCTGAAATCAGGTCTACATTTAATACTTCTTCAAATCTAGCGTACTTCATATATTTCTAGGCAACCAACAATACCCGCTGCAAAGCCAGGATAGAAAATAGTGATAAGCAAGCCACAGAACATGACAAAGTACATTTTATTTCTATGCATGCGTATAGAACATTGTAAGAACTACCTCTACAAGGCAGAATAACACAATCCCATACAATGGAATGGTAGTGGGGGAATGGACATCCTCTCCGCTGAAAAATAAAATTTTTTCTACTTCCACCTAATTTAGATTTGATCACTTCTGCTTTCCATTCACCCATTAGAAAACTAGGCTAACTGCTAAAGAAAATTATAAAACAAACTTTTTTGAATACATTAAAAATGTGTCTTCTTTTTCTGATTATATAAGTATTGCCAGTCCTTGGTGAAAAATAAAAGCCTGAAGATTAGGTCACCTCGAGGCTCATCACCCAACATTATCCAATCAACATATATTACCTGCACTGGGTCAGGCACTATGCTATACAAAATACGATAAGACCTAGCACCTTCTCTCAAAGATCATCCAATGGGAGGAGGGAGGAATGAAAATAAATAAGGCTTTTTAATTAGTAATTGCAGAGGTGCAAATAAAGAAACCGGGATGAGGTAGTGAACGAGAATAATAGAGAACACCTAGAAACATTCAGCATATTTCCACTGTTTTATGTTTTTTTAAAAACATGATTTAAATCTAGTTCCTGATAGTTTTATGTCCTGATCTTTTTCACTTAACATTGTATCACAGAAACACTATCACAAGCATACTCCCATACTGTAAGCACTATAAACAATTTTCATCACTTACAGTATTACATTCTGTACGAGAGTCATTCTCCCATTTTTAGACGTTTACAAGGTCTCTGATTTTATGTGTGTATGTGATAAGTAATGCTCTATCCTCATTCTGATTTTCTAGTCCAGAAAGTGAAGTTTGAGTCACAGAGAATACGAACACGTGCTAAAGGCTCCTGACGTACATGGACGCTGACAGTTTACATTCTACAATTCATGCTACCCAAGTTTGACTATTTCGTAAAATATTTATTAATTTAATAAATGAAAAGGATTTCTCATTCTAAAACTTGTATTACTTTTTATTATTAAAGATATGAAAATTCCTCATAAGTTATTTCTATTTTGTTCCATCTGTTGCTTTGTCCATTTATCAAATGGAAGCTCACCAAGTCTCTTTTATAAGTTCATTTTATGGATTAAATGATACGATCTATAAAAAGCACTTAGAGTAGTACGTGGCAAATGGTAATAAAGTAATAATTTTGGGTGTTCATCATATGGTTGGATTATAGATCTATTTGGAAATTTTTTTGAAATATAGTGAAAAATAAGGATCTAAATTGATTCAAATTTTATCTGGCATTTAACTACTGTGGCCCACACTGTAAACTCTCCAGTATGCAATCTCTCTGATACTATTCGAGCTTCTTCTCCCTCTTAGTTGGGGTTGAGCCCATAGTTGTCCACTCAGAGACTACCTTTCCCAACCTTTCATACCAGTAGATAGGGCCATATGACCATGTACTCATTAACAGAGTGTGAGTAGATAGGATATGTACGACTCCTGTGTCACATGCTTCATAAGAAATCTCTTACTCCACATTTACTCTCCTTCCTTTTCATCACATGCTGGAATGCGGGTGCACCTCACTTCCACCATGGAGAAGAAAGAATCCCAGGGGAGGAAAGGGTGAGTAGATGGAAGGAACCTAGACCTCTGAATGATCTTGTGGAGTATGGCTACATTAACAAGACTGTATCAATTAAACTTACATGAGAAAGAAATAAAACTCTCAAATATGCTATTGTATTTGAAAGTCCTGTGTGTGTATAAAACAAGTTGTCTTTAATATACTAACCAAATGACTCTGCCCCCATTTATTGGGCAAGTATTTCATTTCCCATGTATGATACTAACCATACTACATATTAAGTTCAGATATACATACACACACATGCACAACCAGAGTCTTTTTCAGGCTAATATACTCTATCTAGTTTTTTTTTTCTTTCTTTCATAGTCTATCTAGTTTTATTCCACTTCCATATTTGAATAACTATATCTTTATAATTTACTTATATAGCTCATAAAGATAGCCTTCTCTCATTATCTTTTTCAAAATTTTATTGCTCCTTCCCAATTTTTCATAATGGATTTCAAAAACAGTCAGTAATGTTAGAACAAGTTAGAATATCAAAATATTATACCTTGTGTTATTTCTAACACATAAACATCTTATTTCTATTTTAGATAATACTACGTAAGAATGACGAAAAATCTAACCCTAATTTTCACAAGTACTTACATACTATTATAAGGTGAAATCAGTACCATGGCAAAAAAATTTTATCCTTATTTAATGACTACATTTCACAGCAAAAACAGAAAAAAGAAAAAAACAAAAACAAAAAACCTGAAATAAGCCATTTAACAAAGAGCACTAAAAGACACTCTTCACATCAAACAATGTTTCTCCAAGGAATGTATCTGAAATTAGAGTCTTGAATATCCCCCCCAACAGATACAAGTGATAGTAGAGTCCAACTCCAGAAAGTCTCTGAGCTGGCAAATATATATATTCCTAAGTATTGATTTACAAAGAATCTTAAGATACATAAGCCACAGCCAAAAGATTTCCTGATCTAAAATATGAGCTGTGCTTTTTTTCCCCCCAGAAAGAATAAAGGAATTGTAAAAAGTACTTTTCAGAATAGTTCGCTCTGGTGAGCTAATTCCATGACTACTCCTAGAAATGCTGAAATACCAGGTCAGGACAAAAGTTGTCCTATTTTCAAGATCCGTGGGCTCCCTGGAGGAAGAAGTCAAGGGGACTTCACAACTGATGGTCAGGCTCCTAGGATGCTGTCACTCAAATGACCCTCTAACCTGGGGAAGGTGGATGAAGGAAGCTAAAAAAGGCCAGGTTATTCTGTAGTCTCCAAAAATCTAAAAATGCTTCAAAGTCACGGTCTCTGACGTTAACTGGCAGAGTTATCAGTTTTCAAAAGACAAAAATCTCTTCGGCTGGAGTTACAATAACAGTTGTCAGAAGAACAGCAGTAGTCAGCAGAAACAGTACTGCTGGCCACGTAACAGAGACCAGCAAGTATCATGGGGTGTGGTGGCATTGACAGCATCAACTACCTGATGCCCACTGGAAATGGGACATCTGAGGCGTTTTCCTCTAAACGCCATCTGTCTATATTCCAGCTCTACTTCTATCTCAGGTATTTCTCAAGGAGTATCCTAGCCTGGACGAGAATGGCACCCCGACAGGGAATCGGAAGTCAGTTAGTCATCAACTATTTATTATTTATGTACTCTCTCTTGACCAGAGAGGTTCAGATATTGTGGTTTTTGATTCCCTAGCAGTGTAGAACAAGATTACTAGTTCTGGGTCAGGAGTCAGCAAACTGTAGCCTGCGAGCCGCATGTGGCCACCACAGGTTCAATCCAGCTACTCTAGACCAACTCTGGTTGCACCCATCTGTTTACATAGGTATAGCTGCTTTGGTACTACAGTGGCCAAGGTTAGTAACTACAACACAGACTGAACCTATGCCCCACAAGGCCTAAAACATTTACCATCTGACCCTTTACAGAAAAAATTTGTTGACCCTTGCTCTGGGCTAGTCTGTTACATTATTGGGCATGAGAATCCTCATATATCCATAGAAAGACTATTCTATGGGCCTTGGTTCCTTGAAAAATAGCAGGAAGTAGGTCCTTCTTGGGTTTATTAGTCTACTTTGTTACGAGTGCCCCATTACCTGGCCTTGGGCCTATTCTTACCTTCTCCTAATTATTTTGTGAAGGATTTTCCAGAAAGAGGTCCAGTTCATAATCTGATGCTTATATTTCTTTTCTGATATCTAGATGCATTCTCATCCTATTTGAGGGGAAAAAAAATTACCATCCTCCCAGGAAAAGATCAATTGTTCTGTAGCCATGGAAACAAATAGCCAACATAATTTATTTTAAACCTGATCAATCAGCAACTTGCCTCAGTAAACCAAGGGGTTTTGCAAGCCAACCAATCAGTAACAGCCCAATCAAGAAAGGGCTTACTCTAGTAAGCATGACTTTGAGTGTCAACCAATCAATAACTGTTTCATTTGATTAACAAATCTTCTTCCAATGATCACTCCTGAAAACTCACGCTCCTGAAAACCCATCAATCCTAATTCCCCACTTTCCAAAAACCCTACATAATTATCATCAGTCTGCTCAGACCATGCCTGACCAGGAGGGCTTTCCCCCACGATGATAGTCAATAAATTCAGTTTTGTCTTTTTGTCAGGTACATAGCATAGGTCTTGTCATTCTTTGACATGCCTCTAGTTTAGACATCCCAATTCCGTGGGTCATTACTTAAGCCCCATTGTTTGACCTGCATCTATTACTTCCTCACTAGATTGCCTAATGTTCCTTTTTCCAGTCCTACTTCTGGCCCTAAATTAACTCTTGGCATGCCTCTTGGCTAAGGCTAGACTTCTGCATACCATTCCCTATCCTTTCCTGGAAGCCAAAGAAGGTCCACCTTGCCTTTGTCCACAAAAGGAGAGAATCAGATCCAGTTCTGTAAGAAGTGGGCAAGAGTGCTGATGGGAATGGAAAGGTCCATTCCTGAGTCCTGGGAAACAAGACAAGAGCAGCATTTTCTTTTGAAAACAATTTATTTTCCCATTAAGTTTGCTAAACCATAATTTAACTTCTAAATTTCACAAGCATTTAACGTACAAAGTGCACCTGTTACTATTCCACTAATTATGGCTAAGAGAAGGTATGAAGAATGGTGTAGTACCTGAGCTATGAAGTGGGGGGGGGGGATAATTTTAGGACACAATTTGCAAATCTTGAGAAGGTATTCTGTTTGGCCCTTTTGTTTCACCTTCCTAGTGATTTGAACGACCATGTACTAGGTGGGAATTACTATTACTAGGAATCAACACAAACACTTTAATACCCATTGTTCCTCACTCTGCCTGCTTACAGTTTATGATTACCTCATGGCCCCTGAAGGCACTTGGGTCTTAATCCTTCAATTAGTAAATACAACACACTAAATTGTAGAAACAAATTTGAAATGTGTGCCCTTAGTACTTGAGAATTTGAAGACAGGAAAAATGTGATGGAAGGAAGTAAATGGAGCTGGAGCTGCAAGAAGGCAGGTGTTGAGCTGACTTCTACAGAAGTCATTGATTAGGATGGCAGGTGAAGGAGGGGGCATTCTAATGTGGGTCTGTGTGATACGCAAAAAGACATCAGCATGAAAAGTAATGGACTTTCAACAGAAGAATAAGAAATCTATGCAAGACCTCAAACAATCAGGAACTTCTGTAGGTTCTTAAATAGAAAATAGCTTGACAAAAGTAGTGCCAGATTAATCTGAAGTGTGACTAAAATGTGCTAGAATAAAAAGGAAACTTCTTACATAAATGGACCCTGTTAACAATTGTCCAGCTGCAAGGACAATATCTTGAATCTAGATGCTGAAAGATAAATCACAAACTTTGTAGAAAGAACTTTTAAGACAGATAACTGACTTTATAGAAGAGGCAAAAGAGGTGTCATGTAGTCAAGAAAAGCATGAAGGATGATTTTAATGTTTGTTTTCCAGGACAATGAAATAGTGCCTAATAAGTAGAGTATCTTAAACTTTAGTCTGCCTGGCAAAGTTCCAATTTATGCTTGTTGATTCAATGCAATTATTAATAGCATCCCCTTTCACTCTTGAAAGTGTTTTTGGAAAAGCTGAGGCTAAGGGAGGTGACAGCAAAGGGTACAACCAGGGCATCAGAAGGACCCTCTCTACCAGGATCCTAAGAAGAGAGAAATGAAGACTTCCATCTTTATATGTGGAATCTTAAAAAAATACAGAAAGAAGAAAAGAATGTCAGTCATGTGGAGAGTAATATCATATAGTCTAACTAGAGTCCTAGAAGGAGACTAGAGCAAGAATTGGACTAAAAATTTTTTTAAACTAAGAGCTGAAATTTTAAAAATTGATAACAAACATTAACCTTCAGCTCTACAAATCTCTAGAAGGATAAAGAAAATCACACATATTTTCAACAGTGTTAACAATGAGTTAAGGAAAAAACCTTAAAAGTAAGCCAGAGAAAGATACTTACCTTTAATGGAACAATAGGAGTAACAACTTGTTTCTTCTAGGAAATACTGGAGACCAGGAAAGAATGGACTGATATGTATAAAGTGTTTTGAAGGGGGTGTGGGGAGGCAGAGAAACTCTTACAAAACTAAAATTACATATCCAGAGAAAATATTCTTCCAAAAAATGAAGGTGAAATAAAAACATTTTCAGATAGATGAAAGCTGAGTGAATTTGTCATCAGTAAAGTCACACTATAAGAAATGCTAAAAGGCACTCTTTGGGTGTAAGGAAGTGATACCAGATGGAAAAACTGGATCTACTAAAAGGAATGAGGAATGTTGTAAGTGGTAAATATGCGGAGGCAGGTTTGAATTTGAGAAGCTGTGGGTGTCTTACATGATTTGCTGTGATTCTGCGGGACACTGGCAACCAGAGACAGCTCAATGATGGTCTCTGGTGCCATGAAGAGATGTTGGGCAGCCTCGTCATCAAGCTTCAGCATCTCCTAAAAAAGCTATACAAGATTGTGGGAGCTGAAAACATGAAATTACAGTCCTTATCACTTCAGATTTCCTTGGGGGATGAAGGCATGGTCAATGATCCTTAGATTTTGTGCTGCTGTCTCATCTGGGGCTGAAGTTTTTACTCAATATCAACTCTATAAAGGAGAAAACACTAAGCGTACAATTTACCAAACTATTTAAATTTTAAGAATTTTACATCTCAACTACCTTAGAGAAAAGTAGGATAGATAGCCTAGAATCATCCTTAAGAGATAACGGTCTTCATGAAGAGTGATCAAGAATGGCAAGAAGGGAGGGAATGGATAAAAAGCTAAATGGGTCCAATTCTGTACTTGAGGGTAAAATACATTTTAAAGAAAAAGAACTAGCAGAAGAAAATTTTAAATATTTAGACCTAGATGAATTGATCTTTAACTTTATAAAAAAGAACAATGCCACTAAAACACGAATCAAAGTCCATGATATCACTAGGGACTTTTCCAAATATCGCTCCCAAAAGATGGCATTTGGTTGTAGTCCTTCACTAAAAAGTCTCTCTCTTCATTGGAAGGATCTTTTCACTGCCAATCCTGTGCATTTTCACCTTGGCAACCAGGCTTCATTCCTCTACCTCTAACTCCAATGCAAAGTCCTATGGGCCAGTTTATGAGATGAGGACCTGAGAAGGCCTATGATGACCATCTCAAAATACTCCACCAGGAGATATTCTGGACCACGACCACCTTATATAAGGTAAGATTTATAGAAATATAAATTTTGGATTTTATAAATAAGTTTTATAAGTTTTATTTGAAGATCTTAAAAAATGGTTATTAAAAAAAAAATCACTGTCCCAGTGTAGACTATGTATTATATGGTTACCCTACTAATAGAAGGAATTGATTAGAATAGGGCAACAGAACATGTTTGAATAGAAAGTTGCATTTGATTTCAGGCAGACTCCAGAAATCAGTCACACAGTAGGAGGAAATTTCAGTAGGAAGTATACATTAGGAGCCTTTTCATAAACATCTCAAAGGCTGCTTCAGCCTTCCCTGGCTTCTTTAATCATCATAACCTATTTATTCTATCTCTGAAAAAATTTTCAATTCAATTTCGTCTCCGTTCTTGCAACCCTTTTTTAAAATTAAAGAATTTGTCAATGTTGGGCCTCATCAGCATTCCTTTGGTGCAACTACACTACTAACTACACTCTGAAACAGATTTGATTGTGTTACTTTCCTGCTTATTTTCTTTCTCTTTAGTTCTAAAGGCTCCATATATTAGCTTCAAGGGATCTGTGATCATCCATGTAATTATATTTGAATTTTGAGTGTATACACATGGAATTGAGCATCTACCTTCATATTTTTAACTTTTTTAAAGAATAAAACTGCTGGCTTATAGATTACGTTCCAAACTCCTCAGCATGGCTTTCAGAGTTTTTCAAAATCGAATTCCATACTAGCTTCATCCCCATATATAATTCTAGCCTTCTTGCTGTGGTGGGCTGGGTAATGGCCCCCTCCAAAGATGTCCACTTCCTACCTTCCATGGAAAATGGGATTTTGCAGATGTACTTAAGTTACAGATTTTGAGATGGAAAGATTATCCTGGATTATCGGGCTCAATCTATTCATATGGGCCCTTAGAGGGTCAGAGGTAGAGGAGCTGCCATGATACAAATGGCAATTGTAGTCAGAGAGATTTGAAGATCCAAAGCTGCTGGCTTGAAGAGGAGGAAGAGGCCATAAGCCAAGGAATGAAGATGGCCTCCAGAAGCTGGAAAACATAAGAACTCATCTAGAGTACCAAGAAGAACCTTGATTTTAGCCCAGTGAAACTGATTGGAGACTTCTGACCTCCAGAACAGTAAGAAAATGAAGTTGTGTTGTTGTAAGTCACTAAGTTTCTGGTAATTTGTTACAGCACCAGTAAGAAACAAATACATTATTGTTCTTCAAATAAGGTGTACACTGTCCCACTTCAGAACCTTTGTTTATGATCTTGTATTTGCCAGAAAGGTCTTTACTTCCCTTTTCTTACTTGGGAGACTCATATACATATACACGTCAATGCCCAGCACCAATGTCACTAGCATTCCTGACTAACACTGCTCCTCTGTACACAGATATGCCAGGTTTAAACCACTAGTAAAATATTTACACACGGCATTGTTAGAGTTTGCACATCTATCTTTCTAGATTGAAATCTTTTGAGGACAGAGTAATATCTTATTGTATTTCCTTCCAAGCCTCACAACAAATATTTGTACAATTAATGCATTAGATGTGTGGTGATAAATCTTCGGTTGTTACTGGAAGCACTTTAGGACTCACTTAAACGTCAGGACAAGAAATAGGGGATCCCCTGAGTGTCATCAGTAAAAGAATTGAAATGTGTGAGCACAGACATGATTCGTAAGGGATTTTAGAGAAAAAAATCTGAGATCTGGAAAAAGAAAAAGAGTAAAAAATAATAGTGTGGAAAAACAGGTGAAAGTAGCCAAAAGGTACAAACTTCCATTTATAAAATGAATAAGTCCTGCAAATGTAATGTTCAGCGTAGTGACTACAGTTAATATAGTACTGTATATTTGAAAGCTACTGAGTAGATCTTAAAAGTTATCAACTAAAGAAAAAAAACTGTATTTGAGATGATGGATGCTAACTAAATTTACTGTGGTTGATCCTTTAGCAATATATATATTATCAAATGTTGTACCTCTAAAATTTATGTTATATGTCCATTTTATCTTAATAAAATGGAAGAAAAATGACATAAAGATTTTTATTCCTATAAGAAGCTTGAATTATAACCTATGATTACATTAATATAAAATCTCTAAGACAGAAGGAATAGGCAGGAGTATAGTGCTCATGGAAAGATAGGTATGTAGCCCAAATATTTGAGTTCTTCATTTTCAACATTTTTTTTTTTTACTAAGAAGATCCCACTAAATTTTTCAAATCCTGCCTCAGAATAAAGGTTAAGCTGAAATTCTTGAGGCAATTACTTTTGATTTTTTTTAAATAAAAATCCACTCTTAAAATAATCATGTATGACTTATGGCTGGCATAGATCCTGACCCACTGAAAGACTGTAATAAATAATATAGTTTACATATTTTTTAAATCCAGAAAGTAAAAAACAAAACCTCTTTTGCTATATGTAATACATATTTATATTATAATTCATTATATATATATATATATATAAAACAAGAAAATATTTCTATTAACTGAATAACAATTCCCAGAACTAAAATTAAAAGATGTTTAACCTCATAAAGGGGGTATAGGAAGGAGTTACTAATAATTGTTTATCACCAAAGGCTTTCACATATGTATTCATTTAGTTATGACAATTCTACAGCATACATATTATTTATGTTTGTCAAATGAGACTGAGGCTCAAAGGAGGTTCAGACTTACACAGACAATACTGGGAAAAGCTAAGTTTCAAACCTATGCTGAGGACTCTATTTTCACAAATGCACTAAATTAAGACAGGGAAATCCCTGTTTGAAATGCAGCTGGTTTCCAATTGTGACTAGGCTAAGCACAATGACATGAACACCACTGCCATTACAACGTATAAATAGTAAACTAATATTCCAACTGAGAAAAATATTGAACAAAAGAGGTACCTTGAGAATTTTTTTAAAAATATTAAACACATGTACCTATATTATCTCATTCAATCAACATGAAAAAAAAGCTAGGATATAAAGGCCAACATTCCCATTTTACAACAAAAAAAAACATTGGAAACTCAGAAACCAAACTACTTGCCCAATCACACAGCTGGTAAGAGATACATACAAACAAAATAGTAACTCAAGACTTCACTTATTTACTTATTTAACAATCAGATACTTACTAAGATAATACCATGCGCCATGTACTATCACAGGCTATGTTTCTCTCCAGTGGATTATTTTTAATGGATATAACTTATATTCCTGGAAGCCTTAAAACTCATATGAGTTATAATATGCTAGGCTGCCATGGACTATTAGGAAAGATGGATGGGGTGCTGCTATAGGATTGCTGTGCATTCATGTGGCAGTTAACTGTTTAGTAATATCTCACATGACTATAGCTGTAATAGTTTATTATTTACAGACATGAATTGATGCTACATCTCTATTTTATATATAACAATGTCTTTTTCATTGGCCTATAGCAAAACTCCTACTGATCAAGCACTTAACTACTACAACCTGAGATAAATCAATTTCCTAGTCATTTACATCAAAGAGCCTCAAACTAGGGAGGCTGGGAAGAGGACAGGGTTAGAGGACCCCAAGCTCAACTCATCCCACAAATACAAAAAGATAACACTTACATCAGTATAAATAACTCGGAAAAAGACCTGAAGACTGGCACGACAAACTCCACAACTAAAGGCAGAGAAGAGGGCACATCAAAGAGGGTCCGAAGAGTGGAGACACATCGGGAAGTGAAAGGGACCAGGGCTGTTGGAGGGGGGGTGGGGGGAGTACACAGGCATGGAGAAGGTCAAGAAACAGGCTATCAGATCTGGGAGCCTGCACAGGGAAGATGAATCCCCAAGACATTTGGCTTTAAAAGAGACCCAATTTCGTGAGTTCTTACAACCAGCGAGAAAGACTTAAATCCTAGAATTTAAAAAATCAGCTGCTTGGTTCTGGGAAAGCTGGGAGGGCAATAGGAAGCCGAGTCCCTGCCCTTAAAGAGACAGCACCACAAAGAGCCCTCTGGTGATACAGCATAGAAGCAGCAGTTTGAAAAACACCCAGGGCATATGGGAGATAGAGCTATTTACTCATCTCAGAGCGTGTTCTGAAGGGACAGAGATCCCAGGAAGACTCCTCCAAGAACAAAGAAGTTGGCAGGCACCAATTCTCTCTTCTACCCCTCAGCATAAACACGCAGCCACCTGCGGGAACCAGCATGCTGACATTTACTACCTAACTTACTTACATCGAGCCCTGCTACACTTTGGTAGATCAGCCATTTCCAGTCACACTTGCCTCAGCCCTACTGCCATGAGTCCCCCCAATGCAGAAGACCAGTGCGAATGTTGCGAATACCACATCTCCTGATAAGCATGCTTTATGAGGCCCTGGTCCAGGGGGTGGTGGTGTGGCAGCAGGCCCTACAGAAGCCCACGGCACACCTTGCTAAAACTGCACCTGCACCCCCACCCCACACCCAGCCCTGGAGCTGGTGGCAGCAAGTGTCATTTCACAAGCAGACCGGCACACACATTTTAAAAACTGTGCACTCAGGCCAGGAACCAAACACTGCCACAACAGTTAAAGAGAGACTCTGCAGAAGACTAGACTGCAGGAGGCAAAAGCAGCCAGGACACAACAGCAGGGTACATGCGACACACATAGCAGACACTCCCTGATATGCCAGGTTCTGGGGAACAGGGAACACTGCACTGCAAGGCACTATAGGACCTCTTCTTCATTGAGCCATTACTTTCAAGAACAGGAAGCATAGCTGACTTTCCTAACACACAAAAACAGACATGGAATTAGACAAAATGAGGAGGCAGAGGAATATGTCCCAAATGAAAGAACAGAACAAAACCACAGCAAGACAGCCAGACAAAATGGAGATAATATGTCAGATAGAGAATTTAAAGTAATGATCATAAAGACATCCACTGGACTTGAGAAAAGAGTAGAGGACATCAGTGAGACCCTTAACAAAGAGATACAAAAGAACCAATCAGAGGTGAAGAATACAATAAATGAAATTAAAAATACACAAGATGAAATAAAGAGCAGGCTAGAGGAACAAAAGAATGAATCAGTGACCTAGAGCACAGAGTAATGAAATGTAATCAAGTTGAGCAAGTGAGAGAAAAAAAAAAAATTATACAAAATGAAAATAGATTTAGAAAACTCAGTGGCTCCATCAAGTGTTATAACATTCACATTATAGGGATCCCAGAAGAATAAGAGAGGGAAAAGGGGTCAAAAAATTTTAAGAAATAATAGCTGAAAACTTTCCTAATCTGGGAAGGAAACAGATACACAGATCCAGGATGCACAAACAGTCCCCAACAAAATCAACCCTAGGAGGTCCACACGAAGACACATAGTAATTCAAATGGCAAAAAGTAGTGATAAAAAGATAATTTTAAAAGCAGCAAGAGGAAAGAAGATAATTACATACAAGGGAACTCCCATGAACCTATCAGCAGATGTTTCAGCAGAAACTTTGCAAGCCAGAAGAGAGAAGCATGATACATTCAAAGTGCCAAAAGGGAAAAATATGCAGCAAAGAATATGCTATCCAGCAATGTTAATATTCAGAATTGAAGGAAAGAAAGAGAGTTTCTCAGACAAATGAAAGCTAAAGGAGCTCATGACTACTAAGCCAGCCTTCCAAGAAAGGAGGACTCTGAGTGGAAAGACATGAGTATGAAAAGTGGGAAACCCAAAAGCTTTTGTAAAAATAGGTATATCTGTAAAAATCAAAGGACTTACAAAATAAATGGATGTAAAATATTACACCATGTACCTAAAATGTGGGGTGGAGAGGAGTAAAGAATAGGCTCAAAATTAACTTAATACACACTGCTATACGCAGAAGATGTTCTATACAAACCCAACTGTAACAAGTCAAAAACCAGCAATAGATATGAAAAGAATAAAGAGAAAGGAATCAAATATGTCTCTAAAGAACGCCAACAAACTATGAAAGAGAGTAAGTGAAGAGAGGATCAGAGGAAAAACTATAAAAATAACCACAAAACAAGTAACAAATGGCAAAAATACATATCTATTAATGATTACCTTGAATGTAAGTGGACTAAATGCTCCAATCAAAAGACACAGGGTGATAGAATGGATAAAAAAGCAAGACCCATTTATATGCTGCCTACAAGACACTCATTTCAGACCTAAAGACACCTGCAGATAGAAAGTGAGGGGATGGAGAAATATTTATCATGCAAATGGATGTCAAAAGAAAGGCAAGGTAACAATACTTATATCAAACAAAATAGACTTTAAAACAAAGACTGTCGCAAGAGACAAAGAAGGACACTATATAATCGTAAAGGGGACAATCCAACAAGAAGATAACTATTGTAAATATTTATGCACCTAACAAGGGAGCACTCAAATACATAAAATGGTTAATAAAAACATAAAGGAACTATTCAATAGTAACACAATAGTAGGGGACTTTATCACCCCACTTACATCAATGGACAGACCATCTAAACAGAAAATCAACAAGGAAACGATGGCTTTGAATGACACACTGGACCAGATGGACTTAGCAATGATATATTCAGAATATTCCATCCTAAGACAGCAGAATACACATTCAAGTGCACATAGAACGTTCTCCCGACTAGATCACAAATTGGGCCATAAAACAAGTCTCAAGGAATTTAAAAAGATTTAAAATTTTGGGTTGCAGCAAAAGCTGTCCTAAGAGGGAAGTTTATAGCAATACAGGCCTACCTCAACAAGCAAGAAAAGTCTCAAGTAAACAAGCAAACCTTCCACCTAAAGGAGCTAGAAAAGGAACAAAAGCAAAACCCAAAAAAGAGCAGAGGGAAGGAATAATAAAGATTACAGCAGAAATAAATGACAGAGAAACTAAAAACAAAACAAAGCAATAAAACCCAAAAACCAAAACAATAGAACAGACCAATGAAATAAGGAACTGGTTCTTTGATAAGATCAACCAAATTGGTAAAACTCTAACCATACACATCCAGAGAGAGAGAAAGACAGAGAGAGGACTCATAAAATCACAAATGAAAGAGGAAAAATAAGAACGGACACCACAGAAATATAAACAATTATAAGGGATTATGAAAAATTATATGCCAACAAATTGGACAACCTAGAAAAAAAATGGATAAATTCCTAGAAACATACAATCTACCAAAACTGAAGCAAGAAAAAATAAAAATTTGAACTGATTACTAGCAAAGAAACTGAGTCAGTAATCAAACTCCCAACAAACAAAAGCCTAGGACCACAATGGCTTCATAGGCAAATTCTACGAAACATTTAAAGAAGAGTTAATACCCATTCTTCTCAAACTAGTCCAAAAAAATGGAAGAGGAAGGAAAACTTCCAAATTCATTCTATGAGGTCAGTGTTGCCCTGATACCAAAACCAGATGAAGACACCACAAAAAAAGGAAAATTATAGGCCACTCTGATGAAAATAGATGCAAAAATCCTCCACAAAATATTAGCAAACTGAATCCAAAAATACACTAAAAAAAAAAAAAAATCATTCACCACTATCAAGTGTGATGTGTTCCTGGGATGCAAGGGTGGTTCAACATTCACAAATCAATCAACATGATACACCACATCCACAAGAGAAAGGATAAAAACCATATGATTGTTTCAATAGATGCCCAAAAACATCTGACAAAGTACAATATCCAATCAAAACCCTCAACAAAGTAGGTTTAAAGGGAACATACTTCAACATAATAAAGACCTTATATGAAAAACCCACAGCTAACATCATACTCAATGGGGAAAACCTGAGAGTTTTTCTTCTAATGTCAGGAACAAGACAAGGATGTGTATTATTACCACTTTTATTCAAATTGTACTGGAAGTCCTAGCCAGAACAATCAGACAACAAAAAGAAAAGGCATCCAAATTGTGGATGGAAGGAAGAAGTACAACTTTCACTATTTGCAGATGAAATGATACTATATACAGAAAACCCAAAGACTACAGCAAAAAACTGTTAGCTGACACACAAATTCAGTAAAGTTGCAGGATATAAAAGTTAATGTACAGAAATCTGTTGCATTCCCATATACTAATAATGAAGCAACAGAAAGTGAAATTAAGAAAACAATCCCAGTTACAACTACACCAAAAAAGAATAAAATATCTAGGAATAAACTTAACCAAAGAGATGAAAGACCTGTGGTCAGAAAACTATAAAACATTGATAAAAAAAAATTCAAGACAACGAAAAGAAATGGAAAGATGTTCCACGCTCATGGGTTGGAAAAACAATTATTGTTAAAATGTCTATACTACCCAAAGCAATCTACAGATTTAATGCAATGCTTATCAAAATGCCAACATATTTTTCACAGACCTAAAACAAACAATCCTAAAATTCGTATGAAACCAAAAGACTCCAAATAGCCAAAGCAATCTCAAAAACAAAAACAAACAAAAAACAAAACAAAAACCCTGAAGGAATCATAATCCAGACTTCAAGTTATATTACAAAACTGTCATAATCAAAACAGTGTGGTACTGGCACAAAAACAGACACAGATCAATGGAACAGAACAGGAAAGGGGAAATAAATCCACAATTATATGGTCAATTAATCTTCAGCAAAGGAAGCAAGAATATGGAATAGGAAAAAGACAGTCTCTTCAACAAATAGCATTGGGAAAACTGGACAGCTATGTGCAAAAGAAAGAAATGGACCATTTTCTTACACCATACACAAAAATAAATTCAAAAGGAATTGAGGACCTAAACATGAGACCTGAAACCATAAAAATCCTAGAAGACAGTAAAGGCAGTAATTTCTCTGACGTCAGCCATAGCAACATTTTTCTAGATATGTCTCCTGAGGCAAGGAAAACAAAAGCAAAAATAACTATTGGGACTATATTGAAATAAAAAGCTTCTGTACAGCAAAGGAAACAACCAACAATTCTAATAGACAACCTACTGAATGGCAGAAGATATTTGCAAATGACATATCCAATAAAGGGTTAATATCCAAAATATATAAAGAACTTATACTACTCAACACACAAAAGCCCCAAATAATCCAATGAAAAAATGGGCAGATGAGCAGACATTTCTCCAAAGACATACAGATGGCCAACAGACACATGAAAAGATGTTCAACGTCACTCATAGGAAAATGCAAATCAAAACCACAATGTGATATCACCTCACACCTCTCAGAATGGCTAAAATCAAAAACCCAGGAAACAACAAGTGTTGGTGAGGATGTGGAGAAAATGGAACCATTGTGGGCAATGCTGATGTGAATGCAAGCCGGTGTAGACACTGTTGAAAACCATATGGAAGTTCCTCAAAAAATTAAAAATAGAACTACCCTACAATCCAGTAATCACACTACTGGGTATTTACAAAAACAGCAATTCAAAGGCACATACGCACCCCTATGTTTATTGCAGCATTATTTACAATAGCCAAACTATGGAAGCATCTCAAGTGTCCATCGATAGATGGATAAAGAAAATGTGGTGTGTGTGTGTATATATATATATATATATGTATATATATATATATATGTGTGTGTGTGTATATATATATATAATAAACTATTATTCAGCCATAAAAAAGAATGAAATCTTGCCATATGCAACAGTATGGATGTTGCCAGAGAGTATAAAGAAAAAACAGAAGAGCAGGGAAAGCTTCCAAATACATCATATGAAATCGGCAATACCAATACCAAAACCAGTCAAATATCACACACACACACACACACACACACTACAGACCAATATCCCTCATAAACATAGATGATACACATACACACACACACACACACACACACACACACACACACACACAGAGGAATATTATGCAGCCATAAAAAGGATGAAATCTTGCCATTTGTGATAATATGGATGGACCTAAAGGGTATTATGCTAAATGACATAAGTCAGACTTAGACAAATGCCCTAATGATTCAATTCATGTGTGGAATGTCAAAAATGAATCAAATGAATAAACAAAAAGCAGAATTAGACCTATAATTACAGAGAACTAATGATTGCCAGATGGAAGGGGGATGAAGGAATGGGCAAAATGGATGAAGGGGAGTGGGAGATACGGGCTTAGGATGGACTGATGACGTCACTGGAATGAAAGGCACACCACAGGGAATACAATCAATGGTATTACAATATCGTTGTATGGTGACAGAGGGCACTACTCTTGTAGTGAGCATAACACAAAGATGTTGAATCACTATGCTATGCATCTGAAACTAATGTAAAATGATATGTCAACTATACTAAAAAAATTTTTAAAAACTCACCTAAAAACTTTCTCTTCTAGGACCGTAGCAATGATAAACTAAAATCACGTATTGTTTAAAAAAAGACCAACAACTTAGTAACAAAGAAGTTCGTGCGAAATTAACTCCTTTATTGTGTTAACAGATATCATTGTTAAATAAATCAGCCTATTTCTTTTTAACAGTACTGGAAACAAACTGCCAATTGAAGTGAGAAATTTTAAAATTCCCGTCGGCTTCAAAATGTTGGCTTAATAATCCCATAAGTTTCTTCTCAACAAGCAATCATGTAATTGTACATCAATTTCAGTACACGTTGTTAGGGACTTTCCGAATCGTTAGGTAGTTCCACTAGTACCTCCCCAAAGGAAAAGAACACAACATAGAAGATAAAGGAGAGGGAAAAACAGAAATTTGTGAACACTACCAGCTTAAGTTTAGAGAGAGAAGAGTTGCGGGGGAAAAACTATGTATATGTGGGTGTTGGTGGGTGTGGGTGTATAGGTGTATTTATGTGTGTGTATATATACATATTCAAGTTATTCAGGCTAAAAATCTGCCAAAACCACAATATATATAATATGCTAGGACATAGGATTAAAGCAAAGAAAAAAAAATGTGCATCTGTTTTGGATTAATGAGACGAGAACCCTGAGGTAGTTTTGTGAATTCCTTAATAAGCACAACCATAGGTATATAATCCACTCTCATAAATACTCCACAATATCCCTATATGCGTATGAATTAATCCGGCCTTTCCCACTATAGCTGTCTTTTAGCTAGCTACAGCTCCTTTCAAAGCCTCCTTTCTTAGTTTAAGAGAAGACAGGTATTTCCTTCTAGTCAAAAGATATAGGAAATAATAAAATCATAGCTAGTATTAGTGCTTAGTGCAGAGTGTTAGGTACTCTGCAAAGTGATTTATACATACTATTTCAGTTCATCCTTATTAACAAGACCAAAATTAGTATGATTTTTATTCCCATTTTCCAAATGTGAAAGATTTTATAAAACCAATTGGAGATTCCATCGCTGGTAGGTGGCAGAAGGTACAAACCAGAGACTGTTTCTGGAACCCATAAAGTTTATCACTAAGATGTACTGCCTGTCTGGTCTCTTCAATTTATTGTTTATATGCTTCCAACAATGGTTGAGATGACTATAATATAAAAACAGAGTTACCATTAAAACATTAAAATTTTAAAAATACAGCCCATAATAAGAAAAAAGGTAAGTACTGGGAAATCAAAATGAATTAGCTATGGCAATGAAGCACAAACTTAAGCTCACAGATTTGTGCAAATCTGTGCTAAAATGGACATATCTAGTTCTTGTGTCAGATAAAGCTAAATTTCATCTGGAAGTCACCTTTTTTCCGACATTAAATATATTCAGAATTTATCACATGAATCCTTAAGTACAGGGACAGTACATCGCAAGCAGTATTTTCGTCAGTTGGGCTAAAAACATGAGATACTCCTCAGAAGGTTATTTATTATGTCTCTCCTCTAAGAAAGCCAGTGGAGGAAGAGTAAATTGGATCATTTAACACTCAACATTGTGACTCTATTATAACCCAGATAAAAACTGAGCTAAGGATCTGAATCAATATTTCTCCAAAAAAGATACATAAATAATAAATAAGCACAAAATGATGCTTGAGTCAGCCATCACAGAAATGCAAAACAAAACCACAATGCAATACCACCTCACACACACTAGGATGATGATAAATCAAAAAGACAGGTAATAACAAGTGTTGGTGAGGATGTGGAGAAATTGGAGCCTGCTACGGTCTGAATGTTCATGTCCCTCCAAAATGCATATGTTGAAATCCTGATGCCCAATGTGATGGCATTTGGAGACAAGGCCTTTTTGGTCATGGGGATGGAACCCTCATGAATGGAATTAGTGTTCTTATAAAAGAAACCCAGAGATCCCTTGCCTCTTCCCCAATGTGGGGACACAGCAAGAAGGAACCATCTACGAACCAGGGAATCCTAAACAGCCATCACACTGAATCTGCTGGCACCTTGATCCTGGACTTCCTAGCCTCCAAAACCGTGAGAAATAAATTTCTGTTGTTTATAAGGTACCCAGTCTGTGGTATTTTGTTCTAGCAGTATGAATGAACGAAGACAGGGTACTCATACACTGTAAAGATGTAATCTGTATTAGAAATAGTTCCTCAGGAGTTTAAACATAGGGGCACCTGGGTGGCTCAGTCAAGCATCTGCCTTTGACTCAGGTCATGATCTCAGGGTCCTGGGATTGAGCCCCATGTCAGGCTCCCTGCTCAGTGGGGGGCCTGTTTCCCCCTCTCCCCTCTGTTCATGCTAATAAAAATTTTTTAAAAATCTTAAAAAAAAATTTAAACATAGAACTACCATATGACCCAGCAACCCCAATCTGAGATATATACCTAGGAGAAATGAAAACATATGTCCAAATGTCCATATGTACAAAAGCTTGTGCACAGATGTTCATAGCAATGTTATTCATAGGAGCCTCACAATGGAAACTTAAATGTTCATCAACTGAAGAACAGATTAAAAAAATGTCATATATCCATACAATGAAATATTATTCAGCAATAAAAGAAAATGTTGATAATGTACATAAAATGACATACTGATACATGCTATAACATGAACCTTGCAAACTTAATGTTAAGTGAAAGAATCCAGCCACAAAGTACACATATTATATGATTCCATTTATATGAAATGTCTAGAATAGGCCAATCTAGAGAGACAAGTGGTTGTCAAGGGCCGGGGAGCAACAGAGAGGGTTGGGAGGAATGGGAAGTGACTGCTAATGGTATGAGATTTATTTCTGGGTGATGAAAACTTCGAAAATTGATTGAAGCTGTCTGAGAAGCATGATCATGGGAGATGCCCAAGAGTCAAACTGCTTCTGCTTTCTGAGAGCTCCCAATCCAGAATAGATTCCTTACTTTCTTCAAACCTCCCTAAAATCACCTTACCTAAATCCTGTAAGAAGCTCCCCCTGACTGCCTCTCTTTGAGACACTCCTTGGTTTTCCAAGGTCTGGATGGGTCTCCCTTGCTGCAGCAGTAAGCCCAATTTTGGCAACAGGTGTATTCCTGGTAACATTTGGCTGATGAGAAGCAATATCATAAAATATAATATGCCATTAACGGTATGTATAAAATTTTATGTACATTCAGACTTCATGTTCTCATTAAAAAATATATACACACACTATATGAGATAATTACAATGACACAAGAAAGACAATGGCTACACCCCAAAATGTTTAGAGTTATTATCTCTGAATGCTGGTATGCTTGTTTTCCTTTATGCTTTTCTCTATTTCCTATTTTCCTTCAAAGATGGTCTATAGTTTAAGAAGAAAGGAGGGGGGAGGAAGAAAAACTCCCTTCTAAAAGAATATATTATGATGGAAGAACCTCATATTCAAAATGGTTGTCAGAAAAAAGGTGTTCAAACTTTAGCATGTTAGAATCACTTGGGATGCTTGCTGAAAATTAAAGATTCCTGGGCTTCATCCTTTGGAGTAAACCCCAGAAGCTACACTTTGGACCCCAGGTGATTCTGACCCATCAGGTCTGAGGGGCAACCTTGAGAAAAGCAGGCTTATTTTTTAAAAATTTTTTTGAAGATTTTATTTATTTGAGAGAGACAGCGGGGGGGGGGGGGGGGGAGACGCAGACTCCCCCGAGCTGGGGCTCGATGTGGGGCTCGATGTGGGGCTCGATCACAGGACCCTGAGATCAGGACCTGAGCCGAAGGCAGATGCTCAACCAACTGAGCCACCCAGGTGCGCTGGGAAAAGCGGGTTTTTAGACAAACTTAAGGATGTACTGATTAACAGGAAGGAGAGGACTGTTTAGGCTTGTAGAATAGCAAGTATGAAGCTGCATGTGCTGAGGCCAGCAAGCAGGAGTGGTCTGGTCCACAGCGGCTTTCAGTAAAATGGATTTGACCAATCTAAAGGGACTGAGGAGGGCTCCTTTAGAGAACAATTGGAAACCAAGCAGGTTTGGAAAGTTAAAGGGGGTATATAAACTTCACTCAAGTTTCCAACCCACATTGCTACCATCAATTAGCAATTCACTGGTTTCTTCAATTTACATCCACATGTTTTTCAGAAAAGCCTCCTACAGGCCATCTATAGGACTCAAGAGTATTAAGAAAATCGCTATCTTTCAATATCATGTTAACTTTTTAAAAAAAGATAAGGGATTTTCCAACGAGTAATCTGATCTTTCACTTGGGTCCAGAAATTTTCAAGTGGAAAAGTATTTCTACTTTTAACCATATAAAATGCACTTTTATATTAAAAATGAATACTTCAGACTTTTGTCTATAATACAAAGTAAAATAACTTTACAGCTAAAAGAGACTTCAAAGAACAAGTTTTCATTTTAGTGATAAAAACTGTTCTACATCCTGTTTGCCCTAACACACACACACACACAAACGTGCACCTGCACACTCTCCAAAAGAAAAATAAATTATATTTCAGCCGGAAAATTCCCCTCAATATTTTATGTCCCTTAGAGTAGGTGAATAGCATATGGTTTTTGTGAAACTATTTCAATTGGCAGTATTTTTCAATTATTAAGAGAGAAATACTATTTGATATTAAATCAGTTTAATGCAAATGGAATAACAGTATCACGTCCTCACCTTAAGCTGATTGGAGTAGCTAATTTGGGTAATTTAAAAATCTCCAAATAAATGAGGGTCACTGATAAAGTAAATGAAACCCAAAAAGAAAGCAGTTCCTTTAAAAGTATTTACTCTACCTATAGATTATAACACTATTACTATTATAACACCATCAAGCATAAAGCATACTACTGAAAATAAGGGCACAAAATGTATTTGCACTGATATTATCTCAGCAGGAAAGGGAATCTGGAGCTTCACTTTCAGGTGATTTGGAGTAGCTTAGAAAACCCGCCTTCCAATGAGCCAGATGCTGATGAACACTGTTGCAGACTTAAGGTACCCTCACAACTAGAATGCCTTTTTGGTAGGTTAATGTCAAAAAATTCCATTTTAAGAAATAGCAACTTTAATTATGCAAAAATAAATAATCACGATATACTTCTTCCTCTTTTCGCGTCTATGAGTTAAATACCTTAATTGTGATGGTGTGGCAGAGCATGCTGCCTTTAAAACCAAATAGATCTGGCTCAACTCGCCATTCTGTCACCTACTTGTTAGGTTTTGTTCCATTGTACATAAAACAGGGGTAACACTGACCTCACTCATAGTACAAGTATAAGGATTAAGAGCTATCACATGAACCTAGAAGGAAAGAAATACTGGTGGAGGAGTGAAAGGTCTTCTGATTACAGAATAAACTGCGGTGAATTAAGGGACAGAAAAAACAAAGAACACAAAATTGCTCTGTGTAATAAAGGAATAAGAATCTTAAGATTTCACACACAGCTCAGAGGCAAGGCGAGAGGGAGCCCCAAGATAGAAAAATGTTGGAGAAAGGAGAGGATGGCATAGCAAGACGGAATGAGGCTGTGGCCCAAAGACATGAGCAGACAATAAGAAGTTCCCTGTGGCCAACCTGGCTCCTCATAAAGCACACGTTCTATTTTAAGGTCCTCGAGGCTTCCCACTCTTGTACTTTAATATAAATCTGCCACAACTAGCAACCCCCCTCCCCCAACAACAAGGAAGAAGAGCAAACTGGCTTCTGAAAAGACACAGCTGTCTAGAGTAAAATCTCATTAAAGTCTATGAAATACAACTGCCTTGTGTGAGGTGTTTTGAGGAAACCAAGGCGTGTGGGCCATGTTCCAGATCTGAACTTACACAAGGTGATGAAAAGGGAACAGCTCTAAGAGATAAAGGCACAAGCAAGCTGGAGAATCAGCAGAAACAGGAACATGATCCAAGTGGTATCTGGAAGGAAATTAAACCCCAGAGATATTGGCAGTGGGAGAGAAGAGTCAGGGTTCACTTTATTTAAATCTATAATAGAACCCAGTGACGCCAGGAGGCTGCCGGGCAAGGGGAAAGCCAGGCTGCTAACATCTGCTTACATGCCACCTCCGTTGGTTAGCACTCAAAAAATGTCAGCTCTCTTCCCGTATGAGGAATGGATAACGTATCAGACAACTGTTTTCACGCTCCTTACAACTATGAGGGGGAAAAAGGCAAACTTTTAAAAGTGATACAAAACTAGCATAAAATTGTACTTTACCTAAAATAGTCAACCCAAAACGCCAAAACTCCCTGGTTGATGGGGTGAAGGCTGGGGGAGGGGGAGATGTACCTTTAGGAAAAGCAGGTATTTGTCAAGAGCCACTTCACAGCATAACTAGGAGATCAATGATTTTCCATCATGCCAGATACAGCACAGCTGAGATTTTCAGGAAGGCAACTGAGCAGTCTGGGCGGAGGAGTCAGATAGTTCGAAGGCTTAGAATGAACATCTCTGCTGCAGTATGAATGCTCAGGTCAGCTCCCTTTTGAAACGTTTTTAGCAACAATATGGCCTTTGCAAATAAATGACGAATTAGTGTGCTATTTTATGTTAACGAAAATGGCTAGACATTTATGCTCAGGTATTGGAGAAACTTCAGCCTTTTCCATTTTTCAAAGTATTACACGCACACACACACACAGGACAGAAAGAAAAGGCTAAATGCGTTTCCTTGGTAAACAGGTGCTGCAGGAGGAAGGTGCAGCCACTCCCTTCCCCTGGGAAGGCTCCGGGGGGGCCCCACAAGGAACCGAGTCCGGGAAGGGGGAGAAGGCATGGTGCGTCGCAAAGGTTATTAGTGCACAGGTAGGTGCTGGCGTTGGGTCCATTTAGAATGCCAAAATAGAAACGAATGGTATCTCCACTTAAAATAAATCAAGGGACGCTTTGTCAAACTGCAGTTCCCTTATTATTACCGAGAGGCAGAAGGAGTAAAGGGGTGGCAGGAAATTCATGAGGGAGCCTCCCACAGACTCACGCGTCTCCCAGGTGCAGTCGGTTTCGCACAGGGTCCGCTTCTATAGTGACTGTGACTTAAACCCTGGAGCAGCGCGACCAGGGTGGAAATAGTCGATACCCAGTTTGACCAACCCCTGCTGAGCCTCAGGGACCACGGGCTTGCTCAGGTTGGTGGTGCAGAGTGTAAGCCTCAGCTCCTCTCCTGAGCCCGGTCCCCAAGGGGAGCCAGCCTTCCTGCCCTCGGCCAGCAGCCGCGTCCACTGGCTCCTACCTTTGCTCAAGATCTCGCACCGACTGGTCCAGTCCTAGCTGGCGGGCGCTGGGAGGCGCGGGTGCAGCGGCCGCTATTTGTAAACACGTTCCACGTGCGCTCGCCCAGCCCCATTCGCATCCCGCTCGTGGCACCTGAGGATGCGCAGGTTTCTCCGGAGCCCTCAGAGGGTGCGATTTTTATTTCACCTGAGAGTGGAGGAAGCCTCGCCCGCAGAAGCGAGCCACTGAAAGAAGGGCCAAGAGAGGGTGGAGTTGTACCGCCCCCTGCTGGTCGGCGAAATAGTCGGCAGGCCGGAGCAGCCAGGACATTAGCGAAACCCACGCGGCGCCTAGAGACGCCGCAGCGGCGGCCCCGCCCCCTCCCGCCCTCTCACTGAAGACTCCGCCCCCGCGCCGCGCGCACTCGCCCGCGCAGGCCCCGCCCCCTCGCCGACACAGCGTTCCTGCGGGGGCGCGCGCGTGCACCCTAATCCCCCGCCTTCCGGCTCCGGCGGCGACGCTCGCCCCTCGCCGTCGCTGCCGCTGCCGCTGCTGCACCATCGGTGTCAGCTTCCCTCTAGAGACTCCATTTGCTTTCAGGGCAGTCTGGCCGCCGCGCTGTCTGGCGGAGAGCGATGCCCCCGGCCCGCTGACTGGAGTCCCTTGGGCCAAGCGCTTGCTCGCTCGCTGCGGCGGTGACATCCTGGTCGCCGGCGTCCACGGAGGAATCCGGGCTCCCTCCGCGTGAGCAAAGACGTCCCGCGCTCCGGAGCTCGCCCTGCGGGGAGAGGCCCTCGCTAACACGGCTTGTCTCTGACCTCTTAATTTCAGGAGGTAGGCAATTCAGGTCCCGCTGTCACTCCAGATAATGCCTAAAAGCATTATTTGTCGGATTTTGTCATCACACTGATAGGAGGCATTAATTTTCTCAATATAGTTGCAGGATAGATATGAGTAATGCCACAGACCCTGATATTGAAAAAATATATTTTTGGTATTTTCCTTTAGGTTTCGGAGGCACCGAGTGCTTATACAGATCCCCACAGGAACTACTGTTGGCCCATCGAGGATCATCTTTCACCAGGATTATTTTAACATCTTCACTGAGCCTTTCACCTCATACCCTCTACCATGAGTTCTGATTTCTACCAGTGAAGTTTTTAATGCTTTCTTTAATCATGTGACACCACCTCTTGTCCACCTTTTGCCTTTCCAGTTGCCAAATACATTAGGTATAAGTTTGTGTCATGTTAAAGTACAAAGTTTTCTGCTTGTCCATTTTCACCTTATTTGCACTGCTCACTTCTGTCCAGCTTGCTTTACCTCGCTTGCCTATGATTTTCATATCCACTCACTTGAATAATCTCTAGCAGCCCTGCCTAGAAGAGGCAGTATTCCATAGACTGCCTGACAAAGACAAAGGTCAAGGGATGAGTTTTCCCGTTATTTTTTTTCCTATATGTCATGTCTACAAGTCCTCTCTCAAACTGTTCCCTAGCACATTTCCCAAAATTGTCCCACCGGAGTCTTAGTTCCTTTAGCAAAGAATCTCACATGTAATGATGGCAAGAATTGAATACACAATAGGACTGTTTTAGAGACCTTGCTGGTACCGGATTAGTTGCAATCTCCTTTGAGAGTGCAGTACAGGAAAAGACCTTAAACTAAGTGGGGAGGAAGAAAGAAGATAGGTTTAATTAAAGCTAGTCCTTGTTGAAAGAACTTTGTTGGCTTTAAAACAGCAAAGTGAAGAGAGTCACATAGGCCTGGCTTGGAAACTGGCCAGCACACCATCCACCTAGGTCCAGGTGGGCCGGGGAAGGGATCTTAAAACCCCATTTTCTAATGTCATTGTATCCAAATCTAAGTTGTTAAATATCTTGTTCCAGTAATTGCTTAAAAATATTAGACACGTAAAATGTTGGGGAAACGTAAGCGTGTGGTGTTGACAATTAAGGACAAGCTTGACATTATTAAGAAACTTGAGGAAGGCATCTCTTTCAAAAAGCTTTCTGTGGTGTATGGAATTGGTGAATCCACAGTTCGTGATATTAAAAAGAACAAAGAAAGGATAATAAACTATGCGAACAGTTCAGATCCTACAAGTGGGGTATCCAAACGTAAATCAATGAAGTCATCAACATATGAGGAACTGGATAGGGTTATGATAGAGTGGTTTAACCAACAGAAAACAGATGGGATTCCAGTATCTGGAACAATTTGTGCAAAACAAGCCAAATTCTTTTTTGATGCTCTGGGGATGGAAGGTGATTTTAATGCGTCATCTGGCTGGCTAACTCGGTTTAAGCAACGTCACGGTATTCCAAAGGCTGCTGGTAAAGGAACAAAGTTAAAAGGAGATGAAACTGCTGCCAGTGAATTTTGCGGTAACTTTCAGGAATTTGTTGAGAGGGAGAATCTACAACCAGAGCAAATTTATGGTGCTGATCAAACTGGATTGTTCTGGAAATGTCTACCATCAAGGACATTAGCTCTTGAAACTGAGCAAAATACTTCTGGTTATAGGTCAAGCAGAGAGAGAATCATTATTATGTGTTGTGCAAATGCCACTGGTTTACACAAACTTAATCTTTGTGTTGTGGGAAAAGCAAAAAAACCCCGTGCATTCAAAGGAGCTGACCTTTCAAACCTTCCTGTCACTTATTTCAGTCAAAAAAGTGCATGGATAGAACATTCTGTTTTCAGACAGTGGTTTGAAAAATACTTTGTGCCACAGGTGCAGAAGCATTTGAAGTCTCAGGGGCTTCTAGAAAAAGCAGTGCTTCTTTTGGATTTTCCCCCAGCACATCCAAATGAAGAATTATTGAGTTCAGATGATGGCAGAATAATTGTGAAATATTTGCCACCAAATGTCACAAGTCTAATTCAACCTATGAGTCAGGGAGTTCTAGCCACAGTAAAAAGATACTACCGAGCAGGACTTCTCCAGAAATACATGGGTGAGGGAGTTGACCCAAAAATGTTTTGGAAGAACTTGACAGTGTTGGATGCAATATATGAAGTATCAAGAGCTTGGAACATGGTAAAATCAAGTACCATAACCAAAGCGTGGAAAAAACTTTTCCCTAGCAATGAAGAGAATGCGGGCATGAACATTGATGAAGGAGCCATTTTAGCAGCTAACTTAGCAACGGTTTTACAGAATACAGAAGACTGTGAACACGTTGACATTGAGAATATTGATCAGTGGTTTGACTCTCGGAGTAATGACTCAAGCTGTCAGGTGCTAACTGACAGTGAAGGTGCTGAGGACCAGGCCAAGCCTGCAGAACAAAAGCATTCCAATAAGCCTAGAAAAGCAGATCTGAATCCAGAGAAGCATATTAGCCATAAAGCTGCACTTGAATGGACCGAGAATTTATTGGATTATCTAGAACAACAAGATGACATGCTTCTGTCTGATAAACTGGTATTACGGAGGCTTCGAACAATAATAAGAAGAAAACAGAAAATCCAAAATAACAAAAATCATTAATAATATTCTTAAGTGTATTTGTATCTTTGTGACTTTATCTGCAGTGGAACTTCATTATCTTGTTTGAAGTGCTGTGGATTTCAAGGCTAAATGCATTTTATAAATGATTTTAGGATTAGACACCATTTTGGATTACTTAAATTCCTGCTCTTTAATGTTGATTCTAGTAAGTGAGCATTGCCATGTAACTTGTTTGTTTACTGTTTCTAATCTGTATTATACTAGTTAGATCATAAGATACCTGAGGCCAGGGATCTTGTGTCTTTTTTGTGCCTGAATTTCATTGTGTCTAATAGACGACCATGCACACTCTAGGCAATCAATAAATCTTACTTAAATTGAATTTTTATTACTTTCTCTGAACTTCAGTTTCCAAATGAAATATATTGGGGGTAAGTTTCCTTTTCTATGATGTTTTCATCTGCTGGAGTTTTTAGAACTAAGCAAAATAATGCTTGAAGTATTTCACTGTGAAAGCAGAGAAATGAAGGAAAATAGTCTCAAGCCTAAAAATGGCATTCTATACCAGCAGTATTTGGACAGTGAGCAATTCAGTTTGGCCATCTCTGACTATAATGAAGGGAGAAGAAACATAAAATGTCTCCAGGGAAAGGGCTTGCACTTCACTTTTATTCCATCTGACAGTAGGGAGAGTTCCTTCATAGTTGTGGAAAGAATGTCATCCCTATTCCAGAAAAATAGGTTTCAGTTCCCAAACCATTGTAATTAGAAGAGGTAAGAGTTAAATTTTATTATATTTTACTTAGATCCTTTATTAGTATAGATATATCAATAGTTTTTCTCTCTTTTAAGCTGTTTGATATTTAGGTAACACTTAAAACCTTACAAAGTATATCATTTAATTTTTATAGCATATTTTTTTTGTGAGGATACTGAGAACATAAGCATACATGTAATTTGTGGAACCATTCATCACATGAATGGTGGACTGACATTAACATGAGAAAGGCACTATAGAAGAGTGTGGGCTGCTGTGTGTCCGTGGGCAACTTGTTTAACCCATACATTATATAGGGATACGTGCTTTAGAGAGTTTTTGTGAGGAGCAAATGATTTAATATATGCGTTTTAAGTAATACAGGCTTAGAACAGGACCTGCCCAGAATAAGTCCTCTTTGAGTGTTAGCTCCTGTTACTGAGTTGCTGAAACTATGAGTTTCAAAAGTTATGTTGAACAGATCCGGTGTGTGACTCAACTGTGATGTTGCTGCATTGGGAAAACCCTTTAAAGGGAAGTGAGATAAAAGACAAGTAACTAGCTTTAGTTGAAATACAATAATTTATTTCAGTGAAAACTGAAAGTTTAATCCAATTTAGAAGTCATTTCCTGACTATCTACTGCTAGGCAGTGAGGTATGCAGGCACATTGAAGACATCTTAGGTTGAATTATAAAAGAAATGGGAATGGAATTGTAATTTCTTTGCTCCATGACTGCTAAAAAAAATAAACAGATGTTGGTGGTGTTCATAGAAGAGAATCTATGTTACTAGTATTGGCCTAATTCACTGAAGTAATAAAATACCTTCATGTAGATAAGATAGTAAGGAGGACATTTGAAATATTTTATTAAATTACGGTAACATAGGATCAGTGGAAAAATTCAGAGCAAAAGAAATGGGAAAGAAAACCCTGGTTATAGTAATTAAGTGCTGCCATATATACGGAGTTTTGTTGTGATTGATTTGAGATTTTAGAGCCCCTTACAATTCTTCATGAAGCTGTCATTAGAGCACAGGGTTCTGCCTTTTGATCTGAGGCTTTGGTTCAAGAAAGGCTATTTCAGAAAACCACTAAGAATCCACTTTCTTTGGGAAAATTCGTATACTGGCACACCGTCCTCATTTTACACAATTTCAATTACTGGATAGACCTGAGGAAATGAAGACTGTACATGGTTAAGTCCTGAGGCTATTTTGCTTCTTGGAAACTAAGGGATTCTGAAACTTGATGATGGTAAAGACGTATTTGAATATTACTTTGCATTTTTCACAGAGCTTTTTGCTAACAGAAACTTCTCAAACTCCCTTCAGTTATGACATTAAAATGGTTTAATCCTGTGTTTTATCATATATGCTAATATAAAGTGTGCATTCTAATTCCATAATTAATTGTAATACAAAAATCCTTTCCCTCTTTCAGGTTATATATTAATTATATCTTCTGGGAAGATATATTGTGTTATCTTGGTTAACCACATGCTCCTTAATGTATTCTAGTTGGAGAAGCATGGAACTAATGTGCTCTCATTTGACTTTGTGCACTTTAAAGAAAATAATCACAAATTCTGACTTCGTCACCATTTATACAAGTGCGTATTTTTTAGAGGATTTGAAAGACTACAAATTCGGACCAAATAGAAAATTTGTCAATTAAGAGTATACTTTAAAAAAAAGAGGGGGGAGCATTTGGAATATTTACTGTTTCATAATCCAATCTCAAAGAATAATACAGGGGTTGATTGGAAAACTTTGGGTCCTCAATCAATATAGAAGAGTTGGCAGGGCCCAGATCAATAGCCAGGGTCAATTTAGGCAGACTTACAGGATGATAATGGCACTCTTATTCTGGTATTCTTTTTGTTCTCACTCTAGCTTCAGGCTGAGCTGTACAGTCACTTCATCATGAATTTTCTGGATTTAGGGAGGATCATAGTGGACTAAATGGCACAGCTGACGTGAAGCAGTACACAGCTACTTAAGTCACAAGCTCAGAGACACTGTCCCTCCAGTGATGTGGCTAGAGCCACATAAATCAAAGCTAGGACTTACCTTCCCGATATGGAGCTCTTCAGGAATGCTATGTTCACTTCTTACCTTGATATTTTTGCAAAGCTCACCTTTTCTTATTTAAATACATACTTCATCTACATCCTAAGCAATGGTATCTGCAAAGTCACAAGGCTTGTGTGCCAATTGTGGTCTTTTTCTAGTTCAAATTAAAGTGAATATAAAGCAATCATTTTTAACAACTTGACCATCTGTAACCTAAAATCATCTTGCATATGTCACTGGCACACTGAGAAACATTGACCAAACAGGGTTGTTGAAGGTGAACAAACTGGAATGTAAACACCAGCTTCTCTACTTTCTCCTTAGATAAGCTTGGCAGCTTTCTGAACCTCTCTCAACCTGTTTCTTCAAATGTAAGTTTGGTAGGTTATATAGGCACACTCCAAGCTTTTACAAACACCAACTATTAGGCAACCCTATGGCTGTTGATTGTGAACTCCTGGTCTCCAGGCTTGGCCCAGAGAATGAGTCACAGCTCTTCTCTCATAGTGACTGTACAGACCTCTAGGGGACCTGGGCACTCCTGGTGAGGTCTAAGGCACTGCGTCATCACTGGTAATGCTGGCTGGGGTGTCTGCACGATTTAGAGGGCAGTACTGAGCCCCCCCAGGCTCCTAGGACTACAGTGTGTGCTGTCGATCACAGGAACCCATTAGTAAAAACCAAAAAACACAGGTGAGGCCTGCTCCAGCTGCAGTCTCAGATAACAGGGCTCAAAGAGAAATGGGTTCTTCCAAGCAGCTGAAGGCATACTTGTGAGATAAGCTTGTGTGCTAAAAGAAGAAATGCAAACTGCCTGTGCAAATTCAGTGGGGGAAGCGAGGGTAGATTTGGACCCAGTCACGAAGCAGTGCGAGCAGTACTAGCCCCAGCACCAACAGCACTGTCACCCTCTAACTGATGAGTCCAGGGGTCGCTGGGCCTGGTTTGCCCTGCAACGTCCCACTTTACACTAGTTCTCCCAGGGTAAGCGTTATGGTGCCCCTTTTACTCTCAAGTGTCCCAGTGTGCAAGAGAAATTAGATGGTTTCCCCACCAATGACCCAGAGAAAGGAGTTGATCTGCCCAAAGTCACACAGTGACCAAGAAGGGAGTAGAAGGTACTCCTCTTAGCTCCAGACAGTGTGGCCTAGTGGCCAACTCTAAGAGCTCCCTCTAGACAACGAGCCTCCAAGACCTGGATTGTAATCTCTGTCCTACTTCATCTGGATCCCAGCACAGTGCCTGCCTCCTTGACACAGGTGGGAAGTCTCACTGAAGTTCTGTCTCTCCTGGAGGACAAAGAGTGTCCCCAGTTCATGGGCTGAATACCTGCTATGTGCCAGGCACAATGCGGAGTGTTCTACAAATCAACATACTTTTTGTGATCCTCAACACCAATCCTGTGAAATGTAATACTTCACCTGTTTCACAGGGAGCCCCCAAAGGGAGCTGGCAGAGACCCAACTAAACATTCCTGTCTGAGGCAAGGTCAGAAATCTCAGCCCTTGAGGGAAGCTGTGGTCCTCTGTTCCCTCTTGGGCTGCAGGAATCTATGAGGTACTCAGCCAAAGCCTTTCTTAAACCACTTTTAGCACCCAGAAATGTGTTGGGTGTGTGTAATTCCGGAGAAACCTTCCACCAGTATTATTCCCCAGGTGATTATCATTGTAAATCCCTCAGGCTCAGAAAATCCTTGAGTGAAGCTCCATGCAACTGACAGATGCAGTCATCATGAGGGCATCTTTTCAATTCCCTTCTGAGCAAAAGTTCAGGCCTGGGGATGGAGGGTGGATCCTGCCATGTCTCTACATGTCGCCAGGGTGGCCACCATACTTCCTGCATAGAAATCACTCAGGGGGTGCTGGAGCCCATCACTGTTGTCAGCTCCTCACTGTTTCTCCTCATTCACGTCATCCCAAGCCCTAAGCCTCAACCTAGCTTTCACACTCATGTCAAGAATGTACTTATTTACTATAATCTGGAAAGCCAGAAATAAAAGGTATTATAAATGCATAATGAAGTGTGTAAGAAATGCTATACTCCACATTTGTACTCAACATAAAGTTGGATATGAACATATTTAGTATAGTTCCTTTATGGAACTTCAGGTGTGATATGTGAATATCCCTACACCTTTGGACATAGAACAGAATAAAAATCTCATGGGGATTTTTATTTTCAGAGTGACCCTGTAATGAGATTATCAGCTATTACCACTATAGCTAATTAAATCACTGAAGTCTATATTAGAGTTACTGCACAGATATTAAAGAAATCCATGAGATTGTGGAACACTTAACTTTATTTTTAAGTCAGAAGAGAAAAACTGACTGTACAGTAGCCTCATTAACCTATGAAGTAACCTCTACAAAAGTGCTTTTGTTCTCATGGGAAATCTTAACAGCTGAACTCTTAACCAAATCACGTCTAATTTCTTCTAAGACTAACAAAAATGATACCTATTTCTTTCCTCCATTTCAGAGTATGTTGATCTTCCAGAGCTTATTTACAAAGAAAACATAATTACCTTTGAGCCTAAAAAAAGATAAAGTAAACTTAAGGCAAATAGTTTTTCTCATTTATCGAAGCAATTTTTTTTGTCATGAAGTTTTAAAGATACCTTTTTCTTAATGAGAAATGTCTAATGTTATGCACATAAACTTAGTGTGTTAATTTGAGATGATAGAGAACCTAGATGTTATATTTAATTCCATTTTGGCTTTAAAAAATTAGCTTCAAAGTTTAATTCAATAGGAGCTTCAGTAATCTATGTGATCTAATGTGAACTAATATACTTTGAGCTGTTTCAAAGTACTCAAACACAAAGCTGACTCACAAAGTATGGCTGTATTTTTGAAATAACTGTAATTGTGGGACAATAAGTAGGGATAGTATTTCCGTTTTCTGTTAATCAGCTTTTTGGGACCATTTTTTGATTGACTTTAACATTTGGGGGAGTTTGTGTCTCCTCAGTGGATTAATAAGATATTTCACCTGTAGCACATAAAATATCTATTTTTTTCTATAAACACTAGAGAATGCAAGGATTTTTCCTGTACTGTACAAATATTTAGTATTATAAATTAGGCTCATATCAGTTAAATAAGCATATATAATTCATTTCTACCATGAGAAAAAACTGTATTTCATTGATTCTAAGACACACGTTTTTACTATTTATGAAACTGGGATGCTTCCTTTTTTTAAAGATTTATTTATTTATTTGAGGGGGGAGGGGCAGAGGGAGAGAGAGGCTTAAGTAGGCTCCTTGCCCAGCATGGAGCTCGATCTCACAACCCTGAGATCATGGCCTGAGCTGAAACCAAGAGTCGGAAGTTTAACCCCCTCTGCCACCTAGGTGCCCCCTAAATTGGGTTACTTCTTACAATCAATAGCATCTTACAATTATAGTTGACATCATTTTTTTCTTTTTTAATGATACATAAAATATTGTTTAGATTTCATGAAATATGATAAAAACTTTTTGTGTTAATTTTGCCTTCCTTTTGAAAATAAAATAATAGTGTACTAAAAAGTTTCCAGTTAGTAAATTTATATTTATAAAAGCATAATTATAGGGCGCCTAGGTAGCTCAGTCAGTTAAATGTCTGCCTTCGGCTCAGGTCATGATCCTAGAGTCCTGTGATTGAGTCCTACATCAGGCTCCTTGCTCATTGGAGAGCCTGCTTCTCCCTCTGCCTGCTGCTCCCTCTGTTTCTGCTTGCTCTCTCTCTGGCAATCAATAAATAAAATCTTTAAAAAATAAAAATAAAAGCATACTTATATATTACAAATGAATATGCAAAAGTTAGATACTAAAAAGAAAATCTAGTTTCAGAAATCTTATTTCATAATACTATCAATTGCTCTCACACACACACACATTTCACTAATTTAGGGAATAAGGGTATTCCTTTCAATTACAGAATGTTTTTAAAAGATATGTGGCTTTGTTTTATTTAAATATATAGGATAAATTGTAGAACTATCAAAGTGTAGCTGAGTAGTGGTTTTATTGGCCATACTAATGATACATTCTAATGATTCATATGTGAATTAATCTTGGTAAGAGGTTTTTAAACTGTTGAAGAATAGCATGTTTTCCTTGTTTACTTGTTCTATCCATATAACATACATAATAGGTTTTTCAAAAATAATTTATTCAGATTTCCTTAGCATTTTTTTTTTTTAAGTAAGCTCTACACCCAATGTGGGGCTTGAACTCATGGCCGTGAGGATCAACAGTCACATGCTCTACAGACTGAGCTAGCCAGGCACCCCAAGATTTCCTTAGTTTTAACCTAATGTCCTTTTTCTGTTCCGGGATCCTATCCAGGAAACCACATTACTTTTAATTTTCATATCTCCTTAGGCTCCTCTTGGCTGTAACAGTTTCTTAAAATTTACCTGCGTGTGATGATCTTGACAGTTTTGAAGAGTACTGACTGGTTAGGTATTTTGTAGGATGTCCCTCTATAATAATTCTTGTTGTTCATTGTGCATTCCTTGCCTACTGTAACACAAAGCAGAGTATGAAAGTGCCATGATTAAAGATACATTATAAGAAATATAAGTATGAGGGGTGCCTGGGTGGCTCAGTTGGTTAAGTGTCTGCCTTCAGGTCTTGATATCTGGGTCCTGGGATCAAGTCCCACATCGGGCTCCCTGCTCAATGGGGAGCCTGCTTCTCCCTCTGCCCACCCCCCGCCCCGACTCATGCTCTCTTTCTCTCTCTCTCGCTCTCTCCCAAATAAAAAAAAAATCCTTAAAAAATAAAAGAAGTAAAAGTATGAGAGAGAGAGGTAAATTTTGTTGAGGATCTGGGAAGGCTTCTCATCACAAGTAGAACATAAACTTGACCTTGAAAAAATTAGTGTTTATGGTGGGATAGGGAGAATGAATGTGAGCAATGCAGGTCATATTCTAGTAATAAACTGATATGATTTCAACATGTTTATCAAAGGTGTAATTAGAACTAACAGTGTAAAGTTTGGTAGCAGGCTGAGGATTTTTTTTTCCCTCCTGACACTAATTGGGTGTTTTATAGTTCTGACACTAACTATCCGAGTTAGACTCTACAGGCTTAAGGGCTCCGTTCCACAAGACTGTCCTCACTTTTGATGCTAGTCGTAGGTATCAGATCCCCACTTCTGTACGGCTTGGTTACAAAGCTGGGGTTTTCCTCACCCATACCATTACTATTACAGTTTATTAGAAAAGATATGGATGCACAGCCAGATGTAGGGATACATAGGGTGAGGTCCAGAAGAGTCCTGAGCATAGGAACCTCTTTCCCCATGGAGTTTGGCACCAAACTCCTGGCCCACAGATGTGTTTGCAAATTTGGGAGCTTTCGAAACCCTCATCTTTAAAAATTCTTATGATGGTTTAATCATGTAGGTATGATCGACTGAATCATTGGCCACTGATGATTAACTCAGTCTTTAGCCTTTCTCCCCTCCCCTGAAATTGGGGTGGGGCCAAATGTTCCAAGCTTCTGATCAAAGCAACCAGCCCCTATCCTGAAGCTATCTAGCAGCCCAACAAGAGTCATCTCATTAGAACAATTACCACCAATTTTAAGGTAACCTTGAGGAATAAGATGGAGAATGAGAAGGCATACATAAGTGGAAAAGCAAAAGTGTCAATGTTTGAAGAAGAACGAATAAAAGAAGGGGATTGAAATGCAGAGAGAAATGAGCAGGTCCCCATCCTTTGAGGGAAAAGTTGGAGAAGGAGAATGTACCCCTCAGAGTTCCTGTCATCATCTTATTTGCCAATGCTCTTAAATGACATATGTATGCACAGCTGTCATAAAAAGCAAGGTATTCCAGAACATTGCAAGTATTGTTGGGGGATTGTTTAACTTCCTATTTCTAGACTTCTACACTCCAGTTAAGCTAATTTATTCTCATCTTGGGCCCTATTTGACACTTTGAACCTAGATTTGGTTCTAAAATGCCCTCCTTAAGCAGCTAATTTTCAGTCTTTTGGTTCTTTTTGCCGCTATTTCTGTAAATAAGCTCTTACCATCTTTTGTGGCTGGCAGTTGTCTTTTCTTCTTTCCTCTTGCTACTCATCATTGTATCATTCATTTGTTTCACTAATACTTTTTTGAACAATGTACCCTAACAAATTTAAGATCCAGGACAGTAGGGACCTTAAGTATCTTGGCAATTTTTGTATTTCCAGTCCCTGAATAGTCCTGGCACAAATGTCAATAAATATTGGTTGACAAAATGAATCAGTATTATATTGAGCACTGCATACATGATGAAGATAACAGTTCTGATTCTCAAGCATTTTACAGTACGAGTGGGAGAACATAATTTATTCAAATAATTACAGTAAAGAATTGTTGAATGAAAGTCAGAGAGGAGAAAATCTTCCACAAATTTGGGACCACAGAAGACTACATCTTCAGTTAAAGGGAATTGGAAATAACCTTACAAGGAGGGGCAGTAAGAAAACTTTTCTGTCTTGACGTTGGCATTGGGTAGGAGAAATAGAAACATTTTTCCTGAGAATTTGTAAACACAAGCCTGACTTCATAGGTTTGCAACATGAATTTACTCCATCTGTGTGGTCCCCAGACAATCAAACTGAGGGTTTAATTTAAGGTGGCCGTGTTTGCAGGGCATTGGTAGGAGTAATACAAATCTTCTGTGAGGGAATACAACCTCAACACAAGCCTCCAAAAATTTCCATGGATAAATTTCCAAAGACCAACAGCTCACAGAGAGCAAGAGCTCACAAGGCACCAGGTGTACAAGTCAGCAGAAACAACTGAGAACGGTACCAAAACCCACTTAGACTCTATCTACTGGAATGGTTAGGTCTAAAAGGTAAACATAGCAAAGTTTAGTTTGTATAGCAAGACTTCTAACTATGAGCAAGGAATAGGAGACTTAAAAAAATAAAAGGCAAGCGGACTCGAAAAGGAATTCAATAGAAGTTTGAAAATAAACTATAGCTATCAATATAGTAATTATAACTGAGTGTCTGTGACCCTTGTCGGAGCAAGGCCATTTGAGGGATGAGGGCAGAATTGAGGAACAGTTGGCTGAAGAGGTAATGGCAGTAAATAAACTGTGCTTATGTTTTCTGTGCTTTTCTGTATATGTGTGATATTTTACAATTTTAAAACATTAAATAGAAGATAACGAGTGATGAAAAAATAAGAAAAATGAGTATAGACTATTTCTAGTACCTTCCAGTGATGACGAAACCGCAATGGTGATGCAGAAAGAGGACTCCCTTCTGTCATCAGTGTGTGTCATTAATCCCAGATACCAATTCTACCTCCTTCTCTTTGACTGATGGAAAATGGGAAATGGCAGAAAGGGAGGGAGTGTGGGAAGATGAGGGAGAGGGGAAAAAGAATAGGAATAAGAACCAAAGGCAAAGCAAAGGAGGAAAGGAGGGAGGGAAAACCCATATGACTACAGTGAGGGATCCCCTGGTCCCTCTGATAGACTTTGTGGCAATGGAGAAAAACACAATGGGGGAGAGAAATGGGAACTCTGTGAAGCATATCCTGTATCAACCAACTTGAAAATTAACATTATATTAAGATTTAACCTTTTCACCGTAAATCATTAATTACACTTAAAAGTTTAGCACTAACCTAATCCTCTAGAGGAACTGGATTTAAACCTAACCAAAATTGACAAGCTCCATTCTGGAAACCTTGAAACATCACTGCCTCTTAAAAATAAAAAGTATAAAATAGGACATTCAGTTGTCAGCTTGAATTACTTTTCCTTTTTTTACATAGTTAAATCCTCTCAGAGATCCAGGCCTAGGACAAGGGGAAGGACATGGAGCCCACTATTGGAGTTCATAGATCTATAGAAACATAATTCATCTTCTTGATTTTGTAGTACTAAGGATTAAACATCTATTCTATCCAACTTCTTTGAATGTAGTTCAAAGTCAGGTAATATTAAAAAGGCAACGACATGACTTTCAGGCAAATGTAACAGGTATGTTCATTTTAGCTCTTTGCAAAAACGGCAAGTCAAAGCATATTTTATTACAAATAAAAAATAATAGCATAATTATGTAATTAGAAGCAGTATTTCTCAGTTCTAGTGATTGTTCTCTCATCTTATTTTACAAAGTACTTTAGAAAAACCATTGCATTTTCTCCACATTATGCTTCTGTTTGAAAAGTAGCCTGACATTGGGATGTTGTATTCATTTTGACTTATTGTAATGCAAGTATTATAATCCAACCTATACTGGTTTAAAAGGAGGAATGTGAAAGATCATTGGGCACTAGACTCCACAGTGCAGAGGGAAACTTGGCTTTAGGTGTGGCTTCATTAGGGACCTAGCTATGTTCTTAGGGTCCATCTTTGGGGTCAGCATTCCCTGTTAGGCAACCTCAACCCCAGGCTGGCTCCTCTCATCATATAAGAGTATTGTTGAGCCCCAAGACCCATGTTCTTCTCATACCATCAGATCCACCTCCAGCAAATGTCTCCTCATCCCTTCTTGGCTCTGATAACTAATGTCTGCCTCTAGGCCAAAGCTGTGGACAGTGGGATGGGTCTGACTGCCCAGTTTAACTGAATCAGGGTCCACAGCTCTCAGGGTTAGGGCAGGGAATCTTCCCTTCTAAGCAGCATTGCTGAGAATGGGAAAAGAGTGGTTTTTGAATAAAACTGGAAGCACCATTACCCCATATTTTAGTAGGAGGAATGGATGCTCGGTGGCAAAAAAAAACCCAAAAAAACAAAAAACAGTTGGTTTGGGCAAATACTGCCAAAGTTGGCTCTAGAAAAAATACTGAAAGAGGTAAAATTCGGTACTTTCATTCATTTTGAGATCTATTTTCAGTTAATATTTTACTCATGCATAGCATAAGATTTCTAAAGTAAGGGTCATTGTTAATGTATATTTGGCTTCAATCTACAATGGCTTATATATTGTCAATCAGTTAAAATCAATGAGCATCAAGGATTAGGTTCTCACTTTGACATGTCAGTGTATATTGACCCTGAAATTTTAGAAGAAAATAGCATTTCTTTAATGTTAAAATATAATAATATTGATGAAAGTAAAATGTTACTCAATAGAAACAGCTTTCAGTATTCATCAATTCTTATAGATTTTTACTATATTTTCATACTCATTCCTATCCCATAAAATACAAAATAGGTGTTTAAAGTCTAATGTCACCGACCAGAATTATAATTTCATATGAACTAGTTTAAAAGATAACCATGATAAAAGTATACAAGCATATTTTACTTGTTTGTGTATTTTGATCAAGACAAAATGGCCAATTTCTCCCTTCCCTTTGCCACTCTCTTTTTATTTATTTAGCAATTATTAAGTACCTTCTACATCCCAGGCACTGTTTTAGGAGTTGGAAATGTAAGATCAATGCTTTTTTATATTACCCACAATGGAAACCCAATCATACACTCACAATAAAATATTTTTGATAGATTATAATTAGAGAGGAACCATATGTATGTAAATGAATATAAAGTTATTATTATTTGCAGTGTTGCAAGGATAATATTCTGGCTTCCAGGAGGAAGAACTAATTTTAGTTAGATGTATAAAATCTCAATCTGAAAGAAAACTCTCTCTGTTTGGAAATAGAGTTGTGCTCAAGGTTTTCTCCATCACCATCCTTTACTCCTAATGGAAACTGCTCAAACCATTAGTTGGTAGAAAGAGGATATGGAACATCTAAACAGGGTTTCCTAAAATATGGGACAGGTTTGTAATTCAAGGAAAAAATAATTCTATCCCTGCTATTATTTATTATTCAAGCTTACCCACTAAAATAAAAATTCACATATGTGAAACTATCTTATATTAATACAAATGAGAAGGCAAATATAGAGTTCTCTTGGTTAATCTATTTTTTCCCCTGGGATATTTGAGGTTACAAAACCAGGGCCTGGGAAAATCAGATTTTAATGAAATTCCTACAAAAAGATGTCTAGAAGCCTTGTTGCTTCAGATGTAGTAAAACAACATCTGATTGGCAAGTGGCCACTTTGGGTTTTCTCCTGCTTGGCCAGAATCCTAAAATTAGTTTTCACAACGTTCTGTCCCCATATAATCCTAGTGCTGTAGAGACGCAGAATTGTGAGGTGGGCTGACTGGATTCTGACTGCCTGGGTTAGAATTCTTGCTCTGCCATATGCTAGGTATGTGGTCTTTCTCTCCATTTCTGTTTCCTCATCTATATGATGAGGATAGTAACAGGACCTACCTCATAAGACTGGTATGAGGATTACGTGATTTAATATATGTAACGTGCTTAGCATGCCTGGCACATAGTAAATAGTGTGATTGGTTAAATGCACACTATACACACACACACACACAGTAAATTCTCACATGTTGTATAGTCAAATTGGAATTATGACTTTATATTTCCCTTGTGTGACTATCAAGGAATATTTTATTATTTGACTTAGCTCCTCCTTTGACTAAGGATGATTATGTCTAATCCTTCAAATTTTCACGTATACATACACATGAACTTTCTAACTCTTCGACTTAAGATGTCTATCAGAAGTATTATGAGTACTTGTATTAACAGGTGTTTTATAATGTCATATTTGTGTGTGTTCCTCAACAAGTCCACAATAGGTATAAAAATTCACAAGTAGCATGAAAATAAAGGGGAACAAAAGGTCTTATTTCTGGTGACAGCTTCACATTTTTCATTTCTGAACACATATTGGCAAAGGGAATATAAAGACTAGAAGGAAGGTTTTCCACCTGTTTTCAGAGAATAGCCATGCATACTTAGGGAATTCAGGAATGAATGCAGGAAAAATGTTATGAGGCATCTGGGACTCTTGTTCTTCATCATTTGTGAAATATGTGGTGTTTCTTAACCAGGGCAGTACTGTGTTCCTAGAAGGCATTCAAGAATGTGCAGATACCTTAAATTTGCCCAATGTTATTTGTCAATCATATCTCAATAAATCTGGAGGAGAAAAGGAATGTGCAGGTGTTACCAGCATTTAATGGGCTTGGAACAGGAATGCTAAATGTCTTGCAAAGAGAGGGAGAGTCCTGCAGAATGAAAAATCAGGATGCTCAAAATGCCAATAGCACCTGGTCTTCCCACACTGATGATCACAAAGAATGCTGTGAGACAAACAGCTGGCCCGGAATGTAGGAGACCTACGCTGTGGACTTGCTTTAACCCCCAGCCAGCTATATGACCTCGAGGGACTCCTGGAATCACTCTGGATTTCAGTTTGATCACTCATAAATATAATGGCAGAATTTAAGAAACAAAACAGATGAACAGGGGAAGGGAAGGAAAAAGAAAATAAGATAAAAACAGAGAGGGAGGCAAACCATAAGAGACTGTTAACAATAGGGAACAGAGGGTTGCTGGAGGGGAAGTGGGTGGGGGAATGGGGTAAAAAGGTGAGGGGAATTAAGGAGGGCACATGATGTAATGAGCACTGGGTGTTAAATACAACCGTTATATGCAACTGAACTCTCCCTCTGAAACTAATAATACACCATATGTTAACTAACTTGAATTTAAATAAAATCTTAAAAAAAAAACCATAATGGCAGAAGTGCCTTTCATCATTACTTGCTGACTTGAAAGTCTAAAGATAGTTACTCTGCTTTTTTGTTTAACAGTAACTTTTCAGCAAAATGTTCTCCAGGTGACATATTGATGTGATAATCCATTTGAAGTGACAACTGTGCACAAATATTGTCCTACAAATATTCCATTAAATATTTAAGAAAAATATTTGTTTTAACTGGAGTAAAAAAACTGAACAAACTTGAATTCAATTTTTAATATGAAATTATTATTATTCTCTAATTTAATAGATCTGTACTATATGTCAATTTATTCCTATTCAAGGCCACTATAGAAAGCTGCCTCTAAAAAAGTGAGAGTACATAAAAATTCAATTATAAAAATTCAATTATAATTCAATTATAAATATTATATTTCTTCTTTTCAGAAATATTAAGTAATGCACATGATAAGAAAGGACCTATTTTATCAATAAAGCTAAAGATCTCCCTTACAGAAACAATTTATTAGCAAACTCTGACCATATTGAGAGTTGATCAATTTTAGTGTTTGTATCTTGAACCTAATAAAAACTGTAACTCACCCAAAATTATAAAACTAAAATTGTACCTTCTAATAAAGAGTTAACTAATGCTTAGCATATTTTTCACATTTACATGGTAGCACCTAAAATTTAGTTCTCTCATTTTTATTATATATTTATTTTTATTTTATGACTAGACTCTTACTCTATATAGAGTGAACATCTAGTAAATATTGATGTTAAAGTATTGACAAAGAAATCCATTACAATATACTCCACTTTTGCTTTGCTCAAACCCAAGCATAAAGCGTTTCCCACATTACATTTTTCCTCTTAAGAAAAGCAGTTTGTTGTCAATATTGTGCAAGCCCCCGTGTGAAAATGAAGTTGATGTATAGGCCTGAGACCAGTGGAGACCACCTTCCTCATGAAAATATTTTATCCATTTTGAGTCAGGAGAAGTGCTATTGAATTGTGCTCTGCACATCGGCATTCAGTCCATTCTGACTAGCTTTGCAGTTTCTTTTTGTGACCCAGAATAAAATGCATAAAAGCCATTACTGAATAACACTGGCAAACTGCAGATCCAAAATAGATTTCTAAACAAAACAAAACAAAACAAAACCCTGAATCTTTGAGCTCTTGATTGGAACAACAACGACAAAACAACAAAGTAAGTTTTTGTGGCAAATGAACTGAAATAAATAAGATCATTTCTTCACCCTGCAACAGCCTTTTTTATCCATGTTATTGTTTAAATATATCCTTATTATAAGAGATAAAAGGACACGTGGGAGGGTTTTTTGTTCATTTTGTTTACTTTGTAGGAAAATAAATTACTTTTTATTTGAAATAAGTCTCTTCTTTATAAATCTTTAAAACTCTAACTTCTAAATAATTATGTCTTATATCAAGTTATTGCTAACTGATAATATCAGTCATATCCATGGCTGGGTAAACTAAATGATAATTTTTAAATCTTTTCTCAGGAAACATAAAAAATATATTCTAGTAGTATGTGGCTACCTCAGCTTTTAAAGCACTTTTTATGACAGATATGAACACATGGTCATTCATTCATGTTATGAACTGGATTAATTTTGAAAAGTTAAAAATTCTAGATTTTAAAAATAGTTTTTCCCATTAAAAATGCTTGTGTGCTTATTATGAATATTGGATAATAATGAAGGTAAAAATTAAGAAAAATATATATCACAGCTCTTTTTTTTCCTTTTTTCTTTTAGAGAGAGAGAGAGAGCATGCATATGTGTGAGCAGTGAGTGTGGGGGGCAGATGGGGAGGGAGAGAGAGTATCATAAGCCCAATTTCACAAGCCTGAGATCATGACCTGAGCTGAAATTAAGAGTCGGAGCTTAACAGACTAAGCTACCCAGGCATCCCAAAATATATATCACAGCTTCTTAAAGAAAATCATAGTTAACATTTTGGTATATATACATCTAATGTTACATTAGATATATTACATGTTAATTAAATACATTAATGTTTTAAAATTAAATTGTATTCATGCAGATTAATTAACATATATTTATGCAAAGTAAAACGTAGGCATAGTTTTAAAATCAAATAGTACTATAAGATTTATAACAGCAATCCCCTCCTTTTCCTAGTCCTGAGCCTTTATCCCCAAGTTTAACAATTATTTTCAACAGTTTTAGGCAGATTCCAATATTGTCTCCACATCCAAAGATGTCCACATTCTAATTCCCAGAATTTATGAATATGTTACCTTACATGATAAAAGGTATTTTGCATATGTGATCAAGTTAAGCCTTCTTGAGATGGGAAAACTTCCCTGGGTTATCTGGGTGGGCCCAAAGATGTAATCACAAGGATCTTTCTATAAAGGAGGCAGGAGGATCGGAGTCAGTAGTAAGAAGTATAACGATAGAAGTATAATGATAGCTAGAGGTTGGAGTGAGGCAAGGAAGTCCAGTTATAGCCCATCTGAGCACCTAGCAAACAGCCAACATCCTCTGCCAGCCAACTGAGTGACGTTTGACTTCAGCACCCATGAGCCAAAAAATGCAAGTGGCCTCTAGAAGGTGAAAAAGACAAGGACATGGAGTCTCCCTGCACAGCCTCCAGAAGAAACCAGTCCTGCAGTCATCTTGACTTTTGCCCAGTCTAATTGATTTTGGATTTCTACAATAACTGTAAGATATTTGTGTTGTTTTAAGCTGCTAAGTCTGTGATAATTTGTTATAGTAACCTGCTACTTTTTCATAGAACCCTGTTCTTACTTTTTTCCCCAATGTGCAGATTACATTCTCATTTCTCTGAAAGTATGATTTTTTATAAATTAGGTTTCTTCCTATTCTTGTACATTTTCTCTGAGTTTTGGGGATCCTCTTTTCTGGTTTGTTTTTCTCGTTTCATTGTTTTATTATCTTTGGATAGCTATTTATATTTAACAGTAAAACCCTGAAAAGCTGCGAGGAAGCATTGTCTAAGTGAACAGATTTATTCCTAGGAGAACTTCGGTATGGAGAGGGTAATTGATGGCTATATCACAGAAAGCTCCCTGTTTCTGTTCCTGTTGCTTCATAATAAGTCACCCTAAAGTTTTGTGGCTTAAAATAATTATTTTATTTTGCTTAATACTTTTTTTTTTAATGATTTTTTATTATATTATGTTAGTCACCATACAGTACATCCCCGGTTTCCGATGTAAGGCTCGATGATTCATTAGTTGTGTATAACACCCAGTGCACCATGCAATACGTGCCCTCCTTACTACCCATCACTGGTCTATCCCATTCCCCCACCCCCCTCCCCTCTGAAGTCCTCAGTTTGTTTCTCATAGTCCATAGTCTCTCATGTTTCATTCCCCCTTCTGATTACCCCCCCCTTTCTTTATCCCTTTCTTCCCCTACCGATCTTCCTAGTTCTTATGTTCCATAGATGAGAGAAATCATATGATAGTTGTCTTTCTCTGCTTGACTTATTTCACTTAGCATTATCTCCTCCAGTGCTGTCCATGTTGTTATTTTGCTTAATACTTTTGTGGGTCAAGAATTCAAGAGGTTCGGCTGGGCAGTTCTCAAATGGGGTGTCTCACACATTTGCAGTCAGATGTCAGTTGAGATTGTTGTTATAACCAGACTCCCCAGGGCTATCGTCTAAGATGGCTCATTCACTTGGCTGGCAGTCAGTGCTGGCTGTTGGCTGCATGCTCAGAGGGATAAGAAACTGGATTGTTTACATGTGGCCTTCAGAATACAGCAGTTTCATGTAGTCCAACTTACATGGTGGTTTGCTTCTTCTGGATCCCATGGCAAGCAACCCAAGAGAACAAGGTGGCTGCTTCTTGATCTTTTCTGACCAACCTGCAGAAGTCACACAGTGTTATTCCTCCTCATTCTATAGGTTGAAGCAGTCATATGGCTACCCAAATTTAGGGGGACTGGATATAGACCCAACCATTCAGTTGGAGATTTTGGAGCTTAATTATTTATTCTGTTCCATCAATCTGTCTATCTTGACACCATTATAGTAGCTTTGTAATCAATCTTGAAATCAGATGGTGCTAGTTCCCTAAATTTGTTATTTTTCAAAGTTGATTTGGCTATCGTAGGTCCTTTGTATTTTCATAGGAATTTTACAATCAGTTTGCCAACTTTTTTTTTTTAATATTTTATTTATTTATTTGACAGAGAGAGACAGCCAACGAGAGAGGGAACACAAGCAGGGGGAGTGGGAGAGGAAGAAGTAGGCTCCCAGCAGAGCAGGGAGCCTGATGTGGGGCTTGATCCCAGGACCCTGGGGTCATGCCCTGAGCTGAAGGCAGACGCTTAACAACTGAGCCACTCAGGCACCCCCAGTTTGCCAACTTCTAAAAACACAAGGAGGGGAAGATTTTCATTCTGATTGCATCAAATCTATAAACCACCTGGGGGAGAATTGACATCTTAACAATACTGAGTCCTCTGGCCTTCGAGCATGGTGTATCTCTCCATTAATTTAGGTCCTCTTTAATTTCATTCTGCAATGTTTTGTTCTTTTTCAGTGTCTAGGTCTTTCACATCTTTTGTCAGATTTATCCTTAAGTATTTCATATTTTTATGCTGTTGTAAATGTATTGATTTTTAATTTCAATTTCCAATTGTTCATTACTAGTATATAGAAATACAATTGGGGGCGCCTGGGTGGCACAGCAGTTAAGCGTCTGCCTTCGGCTCAGGGCGTGATCCTGGCATTGTGGGATCAAGCCCCACATCAGGCTCCTCCACTATGAGCCTGCTTCTTCCTCTCCCACTCCCCCTGCTTGTGTTCCCTCTCTCGCTGGCTGTCTCTCTCTCTATCGAATAAATAAATAAAATCTTTAAAAAAAAAAAAGAAATACAATTGATTTTGTATATTGATCTTGTGTCCTACAACCTTGCTAAACTCATGTATTAGTACTAGTAGCTTTTTGTAAGTTCCATTGGATTTTTCACATAAACAATCATGTCATTTGTGAATAAAGACAGTTTTACTTCTTCCTTTACAATCTGGATGCCTTTTATTTCTTTTCCTTGACTGATGGCACTGGCTAAACCTTCAGTACCATGTTGAATAGAAGCAGTAAGAGCCAACATTCTTGTCTTACATCTGAGCTTATTTGAAAAGAATTCTTTTACTATGAAGGTATGATATTAGCTGTAAGATTTTATAGATGCCCTTTATCAAGCTGAGGAATTCCCCTTTTCTAGTTTGCTGAGAATTTTTTTTTTCATCAGGAATGAAGGTTAGGTTTTGTCAAATGGTTTTACTGAGCCTGTTGAGATTATTGTGTGGTTTTTCTTTTCTAGTTTGTTTATATGGCGATTTATATTGAAGGATTTCAAATATTAAAACAATGTTGCACTCTTGAAATAAATTCCATTTAGTCATGGTATATTACCCTTTTATATACTGTTGTGTTCAATTTGCTAAAATTTTGTTTGGAATTTTTTCATCTTTTAAAGAGGGATCTTAACCTGTACTTTTCTTTTGTCTTAAATGTCTTTGTCCAGTTTGATATGAGGTTAATGCTGACCTCATAGAATGAAATGGAAAATAGTTTTGACTTTTTAGTTTTCTGGAACAGTTTCTGTAGACTTGGTATTATTTCTTCCTTAAACATTTGGTAGAATTCACTACCCACTACCAGTGGGTCTGGGGTTTTCTTTGTAGGAAAGTTTTTAACTAGAAATTTAATTTTAAAATAGATATATGGCTATTCACCTTATCTATTTCTTTTTGAGTGAGCTTTGTCAATTAGTGTCTTGCAAGAAATTTTATCTGTGTTGAATTTATTGGCATAAAGTCAATAATGTTCTCATATTTTCCTTTTAATATCTGTAAAATCTCTAAAGATGTATTCCTCCTGTACCTAATATTGACAATTTGTGCCTGCTTTGTTTTTTGTCCCTATTAGTCTGGCTAGAGGTCTGTCAATTTTCTCAATCTTTTAAAAGAGCTGGCTTTTAGTTTTATTGATTTTTTGTACTGTTTTTCTATTTTCTACATCACTGATTTCCACTTTATTATTTTTTTTCCTGCTGCTTACTTGGGGTTTAATTTACTCTTCTTTTTCTATTTCCTTAATGTGGAGGCTGAGGTTATTGATTTGAGAACTTTTTGCCTAATACAGGCTGCAAATTTCCCCCTAGCCACTGCTTTAGTGGCATTCCAGAAATTTTGGTGTTTTCAATTTTCATTCCATTTTAAAACTTCCTTATTTCAATTTTGACTTTTCTTTGATTCATGAGTTACTTAAAAGTGTTCTAGTTTTCAGAGAGTTGGGGATTTTGCAGAGATCTTTCTGTTATTGATTTCTAATATAACTCTATTTTGTTCAAAGAACTTAATTTGTATGAATCAAATCATCTTTTTTTTAAATGATTTTTTATTATATTATGTTAGTCAAATCATCTTAACCTTATTGAGACTTGTTTTCTGGCCCAGAATATGGTCTATGGCAAATGTTCAGTGTGTACTTGGACAGATATATTCTGCTGTTGGGTGAGTGTTTTATAAATGTCAATTAAGTTGTTTGAAAGTACTGTTTACATTTTCTGTATCTTTACTGATTTTCTGTCTACTTATTCTGTGAATAATTCAGATAGACATATTGAAATCTCCAATAATAATTCTGGATTTGTCAATTTAGTTATTCACTTCTACCCATTTTTTCTTTGCTTCGTGTATATTGAAAGTCCGTTATTAGGTACATAAGTGTTTAGGATTATTATCTTATCTTGATAAATTGACCCCATTATCCATAGGAAATTACCTTATTCTATCCCTGGTAATATTCTCAGTTGTTAAATTTGTTTTCTCCGTTATTAATATAGCTACACCAACTTTCTTTTGATTACTGTTAGCATAGTACATTTTTTAAAGATTTATTTATTTATTTTAGAGAGAGAGAGAATATGTGTGTGAGTCATGGGAGGGGCAGAGGGAGAGGGAGAGACAATCCTCAGGCAGACTACCGGTTGAGTGTGGAGCTCAACACGTTGCTTGATCCCAGGAGCCTGAGATCATGACCCCAACCAAAATCAAGAGTCAACTGCTTAACCAACTGAGCCGCTCAGGCACCCCTAACATAGTATATTTTTTCCATACTTTTACTTTGGAGCTGTTTTTATCTTTATATTTGAAGTAGGCCTTTTGTATACGGCATATAATTGGATCCTGTTTATATATATATATATATATATATATATATATATATATATATATATATATATCACATGATATATATATATATATATATATCACCTTAAAAAGTGACTTGATTTTTCTGATTCTTTTTTTTTTTTAATGATTTTTTATTATATTATGTTAGTCACCATACAGCACATCCCCGGTTTCCGATGTAAAGTTCGATGATTCATTAGTTGCGTATAACACCCAGTGCACCATGCAATACGTGCCCTCCTTACCTCCCATCACCGGTCTATCCCATTCCCCCACCTCCCTCCCCTCTGAGGCCCTTAGTTTGTTTCTCATAGTCCATAGTCTCTCATGTTTCATTCCCCCTTCTGATTACCCCCCCTTTCTTTATCCCTTTCTTCCCCTACCGATCATCCTATTTCTTATGTTCCATAGATGAGAGAAATCATATGATATTTGTCTTTCTCTGCTTGACTTATTTCACTTAGCATTATCTCCTCCAGTGCTGTCCATGTTGCAGCAAATGTTGAGAATTCGTTCTTTCTGATAGCTGAATAAAATTCCATTGTATATATGGACCACAACTTCTTAATCCAGTCATCTGTTGAAGGGCATCTCGGCTCCTTCCACGATTTAGCTACTGGGGACAATGCTGCTATGAACATTGGGGTGCATATGGCCCTTCTCTTCACTACGTCTGTATCTTTGGGGTAAACACCCAGTAGTGCAATGGCTGGGTCATAGGGAGCTCAATTTTTAACTTTTTAAGGGACCTCCACACTGTTTTCCAGAGTGACTGTACCAACTTGCATTCCCACCAACAATGTAGGAGGGATCCCCTTTCTCCACATCCTCTCCAGCAATTGTTGTTTCTTGCCTTGTCTATTTTTGCCATTCTAACTGGCGTAAGGTGGTATTTTAGTGTGGTTTTGATTTGAATTTCCCTGATGGCTAATGATTTTGAACATTTTTTCATGTGTCTGTTAACCATTTGTATGTCTTCATTGGAAAAGTGTCTGTTCATATCTTCTGCCCATTTTTTGATTTGTTTATTTGTTTCTCGTGTATTGAGTTTGAGAAGTTCTTTGTAGATCTTGGATACCAGTCTTTTATCTGTAGTGTCATTTGCAAATATATTCTCCCATTCCGTGGGCTGCCTCTTAGTTTTTTTGACTGTTTCTTTGTCTGTGCAGAAGCTTTTTATCTTGATAAGGTCCCATAAGTTCATTTTATCTTTTGTTTCTCTTGCCTTTGGAGATGTGTCATGAAAAAGGTTGCTTTGGCCGATGTCGTAGAGGTTGCTGCCTATGTTCTCCTCTAGGATTTTGATGGATTCCTGTCTCACATCGAGGTCTTTCATCCATTTGGAGTTTATTTTGGGGTATGGTGTGAGATAGTGGTCAAGTTTCATTCTTTTGCAAGTAGCTGTCCAATTTTCCCAGCACCATTTATTGAAGAGACTGTCTTTTTTCCACTGTATATTTTTTCCTGCTTTATCAAAGATTAGTTGCCCAAAGAGCCGAGGGTCCATTTCTGGGTTCTCTATTCTGTTCCATTGGTCTGTGTGTCTGTTTTTATGCCAGTACCATGCTGTCTTTGTGATCACAGCTTTGTAGTACAGCTCGAAATCTGGCATTGTGATGCCCCCAGCTTTGTTTTTCCTTTTCAACAGTTCCTTGGCGATTGGGGGCCTTTTCTGGTTCCATACAAATTTAAGGACTATTTGTTCCAGTTCTTTGAAAAATGTCCTCGGTATTTTGATCGGGATAACATTGAAAGTGCAGATTGCTCTGGGTAGCATGGACATTTTAGCTATGTTAATTCTTCCGATCCATGAGCATGGAATATTTTTCCATCTTTTTATGTCTTCCTCAATGTCTTTCAAGAGTGATTTATAGTTTCTAGAATATAGGTCCTTTACGTCTCTGGTTAAGTTAATTCCAAGGTAACGTATGGTTTTTGGTGCTATTGTAAATGGGATGGATTCCCTAATTTCTCTTTCTTCAGTCTCATTATTCGTGTATAGAAATGCAACTGATTTCTGAGCATTGATTTTGTATCCCGCCACATTACTGAACTGCTCTATAACTTCTAATAGTTTGGGAGTGGATTCTTTTGGGTTTTCCATATAGAGTATCATGTCATCTGCAAAGAGAGATATTTTGACTTCTTCCTTGCCGATTTAGATACCTTTTATCCCTTTTTGTTGTCTGATTGCTGTTGCAAGGACTTCTAGTACTATGTTGAATAATAGTGGTGAGAGTGGGCATCCTTGTCGTGTTCCTGATCTTAAGGGGAAGGCTTCTAGCTTTTCCCCATTGAGAATAAAATTTTCTGTAGGCTTTTCATAGATGGCTTTTATGAGATTGAGAAATGTACCCTCTATTCCTACACTCTGAAGGGTTTTAATCAGGAAAGGATGCTGTATTTTGTCAAATGCTTTTTCTGATTCAATTGAGAGGATCATATGGTTCCTGAGACTTTTCTTGTTGATATGATGTATCGTGCTGATCGATTTGCGAATGTTGAACCACGCTTGCATCCCAGGTATGAATCCCACTTGGTCATGATGGATAATCCTTTTAATGTGCTGTTGGATTCTATTAGCCAGGATCTTGGTGAGGATTTTAGCATCCATATTCATTAGGGAAATTGGCCTGTAATTCTCCTTTTTGATGGGGTCTTTGCCTGGTTTGGGGATCAAGGTAATATTGGCCTCATAGAATGAGTTTGGTAGCTTTCCTTCTGTTTCTATTTTTTGAAATAGCTTTAGGAGAATAGGCATTATTTCTTCTTTGAATGTTTGGTAGAATTCCCCGGGAAAACCATCCGGTCCTGGTGTTTTGTTTTTTGGAAGGTTGTTTATCACTGTTTCAATCTCTTCATAATTAATTGGCCTGTTTAAGAAATCAATTTCTTCCTGTTTCAGTCTTGGTAGTTTATAGGTTTCCAGGAAGGCCTCCATCTCTTCCAGATTGCTTAATTTATTGGCATATAGATGTTGATAAAAGTTTCTAATAATCCTTCCAATTTCCTTGGTGTTGGTCATGACCTCTCCTTTTTCATTCATAATTTTATTGATTTGGGTCCTTTCTCTTTTCTTTTGGGTAAGTCTTGCCAGTGGTCTGTCAATTTTATTGATACTCTCAAAGAACCAGCTTCTAGTCCTGTTGATCTGCTCTACTGTACTTCTGGTTTCTAATTCATTGATTTCTGCTCTAATCTTGGTCAACTGCTTCCTCGTGAGTGGATTAGGCCTGTCCCTCTGTTGCTGTTCCAGCTTCTTGAGGTGAGAATATAAAAACTGCATTTTAGATTTTTCTATTCTTTTGAGTGAGGTTTGGATGGCTATGTATTTCCCCCTTTGGACTGCCTTTGCAGTATCCCATAGGTTTTGGACTGTTGTGTTTTCATTCTTGTTGGTCTCCATAAATTGTTTAAATTGATTTTTGATTTCCTGCTTTATCGAGTCATTCCTGAGCAGGATGGTTCTTAGTCTCCAAGTGTTTGAGTTTCTTCCAAATTTTTTCTTGTGGTTGAGTTCCAATTTCAGAGCATTGTGGTCTGAGAATATGTAGGGGATAATTTCAATCTTTTGGTATCGGTTGAGACCTGTTTTGTGTCCCAGAACATGGTCTATTCTTAAGAATGTTCCGTGGGTTTTAGAATAGAATGAGTATTTTTTGGTTCTGAGGTGTAGTGTTCTATATATATCTATGAGGTCCAACTCGTCGAGTATGGCATTTAAAGCCTTTGATTCTTTGCTTAGTTTTTGCCAGGGTGTTCTGTCTATTTTTGATAGTGGGGTGTTGAGGTCCCCTCCTATTAATGTATTTTTATCTATATGTCTCTTTATTCTGGTTAAGAGTTGGCTTGTGTAAAAAAAAAAAAAAAGAGTTGGCTTGTGTATCTTGCTGCTCCCCTGTTGGGGGCATATATATTTATAATTGTCATATCCACTTGTTGGATACATCCTTTAAGAATAATATAGTGCCCTTCTGTGTCTCTAACTATAGTCTTTAGTTTAAAATCCAATCTATCTGATATGAGAATTGCTACCCCAGCTTTCTTTTGAGGTCCATTGGCGTGAAAGATGGTACTCCATCCCTTTACTGTCAGTCTGAATGTATCTTTGGGTTCAAAATGAGTCTTTTGTAGACAGCAAATGGATGGGTCATTTCTTTTTATCCAATCTGCAACCCTGTGGCGTCTTATGGGAGCATTCAAGCCATTGCATTGAGAGTGATTATTGAGAGATATGATTTTAATGATGCCATGTTGCCAGTAAAGTCTTTGTATCGGTTGTGACTTTCTGTTCTGTATCACTCTTGGGGCCTTTTTACCTTTATAGAACCCCCCCTTAATATCTCCTGAAGGGCTGGTTTCATGGTTACGAAATTGGTTAATGACTGGCGATTCTGGAATGTCTTTATTTCTCCATCAATTCTGAATGACAGCCTTGCTGGATAAAGGATCCTTGGCTGCATGTTTTTCTCTGAAAGAGCTTTAAAAATGCCCCCCCCCAACCCTTTCTCTCATTCCAGGTCTGTGTAGACAGGTCTGACGTAATTCTGATACCTTTGCCTTGGTACGTGAGAAATTTCTTTGTCCTGGCCGCTTTCAATACTGTATCCTTGGATCTAATATTTGCTAAATGCACTATGACGTGACGTGGCGTAGGTTTGTCATGGTTGAGCTTGGGAGGGGTCCTCTCTGCCTCTTGGACACGAATGTTTGTTTCCCTCGCTAGATTAGGGAAGTTTTCAGCTACAATTTGTTCAAATATCTCTTCTAGTCCTCTGTTTTTCTCCACCCCCTCGGGGATGCCGATTATTCTGACAGTGGATCATTTGAGTCAGTAATCTCCCGTAACCTACATTCATGGGGTTGGATTTTTTTAAGTCCAGCTTCTATTTTCGTTTTTTCTTCTACTACCCCATCCTCCAATTTGCTAATATGTTCCTCTGCCTCAGTGACCCTGGCCGTCAGAGCATCTCGTTTTGACTGCATTTGGCTCATAGAATTTTTAATTTCTGCCTGATTCGCTCTCATTTCCACCCTTAGAGATTCTATATTCTCATTAACATTTTCGTTAATACTTTTTTCAAGTCTACACATCATCTTGTCCATTGTTACTCTGAATTCCATTTCTGATAATTTGGTTACATCCATATCCACTAGTTCTGTGGCAGAGGCCACAGACTCATTGTCTTTTCTTTGCTGAGGGGGATTTCTCTTCTCGTCATTCTAATGAGGAGAGGTTGCTGGGTTGTCCAGAGCTCAAATTATTGACCAGGACCCAGGCCGTGCGCCCTTGTTTTATAGGGATCTTAGGGGGTGTGGGCTTCTTCTTTAAAGATTTTATTTATTTATGTGGCAGAGAGACAACCAGCGAGAGATGGAACACAAGCAGGTGAGTGGGAGAGTAAGAAGCAGGCTCCCAGCGGAGGAGCCCAATGAGGGACTCCTTTCCGGAACGCCGGGATCACGCCCTGAGCCGAAGACAGACGCTTAATGACTGCGCCACCAAGGCGCCCTGGGATGTGGGCTTCTTGATTTTTCCGCCTGCCTTCTGGGGGAGGGGCCTGCTGCACCAATACTCAGGCAACCCTGTTTGGGTAGAGTCTCCGTGTCCCCTGCAAGGGGGGATGGGGATGGGCACGCTGTGAGCTGGTATTTCCAGGCTTTTGTTCTCTGGCGGCTTTCCCTGGTGTTTTGCTGTGCCTCTTCTGAGAGTCAGAGCAGCAGCGGCCGAATTTCAGCCTCTGTCTCAGAACAGAGGGATTGCCGACCGTTCTCCACTGGTGTTCTGGCCACTTTAACTCTGTTTCTGTTGGTGCTGCTCAACCCTGCAGCGTCCCGGGATGTGCGCCCCACACCCGGGGTCCCAGCCCTCACTTCCAGGGCCGGTGCGTCTCTGTCCTTTGTGTTTCTAACACCGCCAGCCGCCAGCCGCCCCGCGCGCGCTCCCGGATCTCCCGGTCTCAGTCTGGATCCAGTGAGCGCACCGGGATTCCGGTGTTCCGCGAGATGCCTGGTGGTGCGCGCACCCGGTTCAGGGTCTCAGTCTGCTGTTTCACGGGTGCTGACCGCAAGTCCGCCCGCTCCCCCGTGCAGGTGGCCCGCCAGCCGCGCCCCGCGCGCGCCCCGGAGCTCCCGGTCTCAGTCTGGATCCAGTGAGCACACCGGGATTCCCGTGTTCCGCGAGATGCCTGGTGGCGCGCCCCGGCTCACGGTCTCAGTCTGCTCTCTTGCGGGTGCCGGCCCGTGAGTCCGCCCGCTCTCCCGTGCAGGTGGCTGCCGCTTCCTGGCGCCCGAACGCGGCGGCTCCCTCCCCCTTCCGTTTATCTTCCAATATCTGTACGCAGTTTCACGGCTCCCCGCTTCGTACCTCAATACTCAGCGCTGGAGATATTCATTTGTAGAGATTCCAGATCCACAGAATCAGCCTGGTCTGGTACCTATCCAGCTCGACACAGGGAACCAGCTGAAAAAGGGGTCCCCTACTCCTCTGCCATCTTCGATTTTTCTGATCGGATCCTGTTTTTTAAGCCAGTTTTACCATCTCTGTTTTTTAATCGGTATACTTAGATAATTTCCATTGAATGTATTTATTAATATGGTTGGGTTTATATATATAATCTTACTATTTGTTTTCTATTTGTCTTTTGCATTTTGCTTACTTTTTTTGCTTTTCTGGATTTGTTTTGATTAATTAGATGTTTTCTGATTCTGTTTTAGCTCATTGTTTGCTTATTAGCTCTAACTCTTTGCTTCTTAGTTTAGTTGTCACTTTAGAGTGCATAGTATGTATTTTTAACTTACCACAGTCTATCTTCAAATGATATCATACCACTTGACGTATACAATAACATTTCAATAGTTTACTTCCATTTTTCCTCTCCTTATTTTTGTACTTGGTGTTATAATACATTTTACTTTCTTATATGTTATAAACCACATGCTACAGTATTATTAGTTTTGTTTAATTATAGATTTTAATAGTAAGAAACTTAAAGAGAAAAAATCATATGTTTATGATAACCATGGTGTTACTATTTCTAATGCTGATTTCTTTCTGTAGATCGTATTTCTATCCAGTATCATTTTCCTTATGACTGAAAAACTTTCTGTACCATTTCTTATAACTTGAGCTTGTTGCTGTTGAAATCGGTTGGCTTTTACACGTCTGAAAAGTGTTTTGTCTTCATTGTTGAAAGATATTTCGGGAGCATAGTATTCTGGGTTGACAGTTTTTCCTTTCACTACTTTAAAGATTTTGTTCTACTCTCTTCTCACTTGCATTGTTTCTGATGAAAAACCCAATGTCATCCTTTCCTTTGTTCCTCTGTATGTAATGAAACTTTTTTTCTGGTTGCTAGGAATTCTTTATCACTGGTTTGGAGAAGTTTGATTGTAATGTGCTTTGATATAATCTTCTCCATGTCTCTTGTGCTTGACTTCGTTCAGCTTCTTTGATCTAAAGCTACTATAACATACTGCTTTATTCAGAAGAGGTACTAATGACAAAAGTTCTGAATGACGCTACAAAATCGTTAACTTCATTAAGTAAAGACCAGTTCATTCCAGAATGTTTTAAAATTGTGTTATCATCTGGATGAAGACCACATACTTTTCCCCCTGTTACACATAGAAATCCTGTGGCTTAGCTGACAAAGAGTTGCAATAGTATGTTTTAAGCTAGAAAGTGAATAACAGGAAGATTTTCAAGAAGTGGTATAAGCCACATTTTATCGTATGTTTTGAAGAGGAAGCCTGCAGCAATTAGCTACTGGGGCATTTTTTCATCACATGAACCAGTTCAACAAGTATTCACAAGACCCTGGAGAAAGTAGTTTGACTTCAAGTTACAAGATTCTTCAATTTACAACAATCTGGACCTTTAGAAAAATTATATTGCAGCAAGAAATCCTGATATTTGCCCAATTTAAGAGTGAGGAAGGTAGCAAGATTGAAGCTTTATTGAAAACCACCTAGAAGAACCACAGAATGAAATGGAACAGTAGTGCCTCTTTCTTTCAATACAAGGTTGAGAGACCCTTTCTCTGAAACTTCTGCTTAGCCTGAGCATCTTACTTGGAAGAACAGCAAAGACTTCGTGAGCTGCAGTCTGATCATGCAGTCAAGATGAGGTTTACTGATCTGTCTCTGGACAAGCTCTGGATTTCTGTGAAGGAAGAGTACCTTGTCATTCACAGGAAAGCAGCAAACATTTCACTAAAGTTTTCTTCTACTCATTACATATGTGAGCAAGCTTTGACTTGTTTAAGAATCATGAGCAAGAATGAAAACCATCTCATTTTCACTGAAAATGAAATTCTTGCATGCTTATCTCAAGTTTGGTCCAGAACTGGGTAATTGTGCAATAGCAAAACAAGCACAAGTTTTATGTTATTTTATTCTTTATTTCTAGTTTCAAAAATAAGTTTTTATGCATAAGTGGGTATGTAAAAGAGATTTTTAAAAGCTAACATATAATAATTTCATAAATACTAGGCCTATATTTGATTCTAAATATGTTACTCAGGAAGAAAATTATTTTTTCATAGCTTTGTATAAAACTATCTTAAGATAAGTGTGCCTAGGAGGCTCAGTCGGTTAGCATCCAACTCCTTGGATCTCAGGGTTGTGAGATCAAGCCCCAAGTAGGTCTCCACGCTCAGTGCAGAGTGTGCTTGAGATTCTCTCTCTCTCTCTCTCCCTTTGCTCCTCCCCTTGCTCATGCTCTCTCTCTAAATAAACAATAAATAAAATCTTAAAAAAAAAACTATATCTTAAGATTTATTTTTATTCATATTCCACTGGCTTAGTAGCTGTACTATTATGTACTCTATTATGGTTTAGTAGCTGTACTAACTGCAATGTCAATAGTTTTTATGTTGTAAATAATTATTTACTAAATCAATTTGTAACTTTTATATAAATTAAATCAGCCAAGCCTGTCTTCAGTAAAAATAAATTACTTTTTTTTGGGGGGGGACTTAAGCCACCTATTTAACAGAAAATTATTATGTTTGCCTTAGGTTGTTTTTATACTTACAAAAAGGAAAGTAAGATATTAATTTCAAAACAGGTAAACCTAACTTCTTTTTTCAGGAAATTGGGTAAAAAATCATTTTAGTTTTCAATAGGGAAAATATTACAGCTTACCTTATCAGCTACTTGTAGAGTAGAACTTTATGATAAACATTTAGGCCTTAGGGGTGGTGGCCCCGAGAATGTGGCTTGCAGACGCAGCTATGGGGATGTAACTGGCTCAGGATACTGGGCTCCGAACTCCATCCCCATGCTGGTGCTGAGGCCACACCTCCTAAGAACCACTCCCAGCCGGTGACTGAGTGCGGCAGGAATATGAGGCAGGCCCGTTCCTGGACGTCCTTAGACTCTCCTGATGGCTGACTTGAGCTCGAAGTCTCCATGACAGCCTCGCTGATCCTTCCTCACGCTTTACAGCAATCTAGGACACTCGCATGTCACCTTCCTTCCTTTCTCCTTCACACAAGGTCATCCGTGCTTCGTGGTCTGACGGTCCTCCCAGTCTTCCCAATCTTTTTCTCTCAAAGGTGTTCCCCTAGTAAAATCCTTGCATGTTTAACCCTGTCTTAGTGTCTTGGAGGACTGGGACTAACACCCTGGATATGATTTTAAAAATCAAGTAGGAAATAAAGATAAAAAGGAAAGCTAAATTTTCCCTGCCTACATGACCAGCTTATGTTAGAGTTGTTGTCTTTTGTGGGGAGAAAGAATCACAAAAAGATTAGACTAATAATAAGTTATCCACAACTATTGACAATTGTTAATACATTATTATATCTATAACTTACCAATCACATTAACATCCTATGATTTGCAGGTATAAGAATATTTATGTAGGGGTACCCTGAGACTTGAAAATTATTTCAAGAATTCCTCCAGGGTAAAAAGATCAAAAACCAACACACGAAGCTGTTACTGACATGCTTCAGCTCAATCTCATTTCATTCTTTGATCCTCTGGGTGTTGTATTTTATGTTGAGGCTGAAACATTCGGCTCCCAATATGGAGTTACAAGTAGCTGAGTCCACTTTTTGCTAACACAGAAACCCACCCTAAAGACCATTTCCTGCCTGTTTCCTTTTTTAAAAAAAGGATTTATTGGGGCGCCTGGGTAGCGCAGTCGTTAAGCGTCTGCCTCCGGCTCAGGGCGTGATCCTGGCGTTCTGGGATCGAGTCCCCCATCGGGCTCCTCGGCTGGGAGCCTGCTCCTTCTCCCTCTCCCCTGCTGTGTTCCCTCTCTCGCTGGCTGTCTCTCTGTCACATAAATAAATAAAATCTTAAAAAAAAAAAAAAAGTTTTCTTTAAAAAATAAATAAATAAATAAATAAATAAATAAATAAATAAATAAAGGATTTATTTATGTATTTATTTATTTGAGAGAGAGAGAGTGCACATGTGCATATGGGGGAGGGGGCAGACAGTCTTAAGCAGACTCCCGGCTGAGCATGGAGCCTGTCGTGGAGTCTGATCTCATGACCCTGAGATCAAGGCCTGAGCCGAAACCAAGAATAGGATGCTTAACCAACTGCGCCAACCAGGTGGCTCATGCCTGTTTCCTTTTACTTCTTCCTTTATGTGAGTTGTGGGGTCTTTGATAGAGTCTAACTAGATTACAGTTAAAAGGCCAGATTCTAGTCCTAGAGGGGTTATAAATTTTTGCAAGATTATTAAGACATAATTCATGTACACCAACAAGATGGGACTACTGTTCACAGATTTTGGGGAGAAAAATCAGTATTTGGGTATTAAACATGGCAAAAATCCCAGTTGCTATAATCAGCTCTCACAATCACAGCCAGGAGAAGTGCAAAGTATAGTATTTAAGAACAGTCCGCATTGGAATCAATCTGCTTAAAACCTGTCTCTATCACTGACTAACTGTATGACCTTTGGCAACTTACATCATTTCTCCAGTTTCCTTATCTACAGAAATAGAAATAATAACACCTACTTAGAAGAATTAAATGCAAAAATATCTGTAATGTGCTTAGCACTACACCTCGTACAGTGTAACCCTTAATAAAGGGTAGCTCTTATCATTAGTGAGAATGATATCGTTATTACTCTAATTTTATTGATTGGTAAACTAGGGCTTAAAGTTGTTGAGTAAGTCCTTCAGTTCATACAGTGGCAGGACAAGATCCTGTGATTTTTTTTTTCCACCACTGTAACCCTAGTGGGGCATTGTGGGGGGGGGGGGTATCTCTGTTAATTTAATTCAGACACTTAATGGGTCATGATCACAATAGCCAACACTTAAAAAGCTCTGTATTACATCTAAAAGTATTTCCATAACTCTTGGAATAAACAAAATTTTAGGGATAACAAGGAAAGGAACTAGAGAGAAAAAATATATATACTTTTAAAGAGTTATTTGAGAAATAGAGAGAGAAAGCACAAGAGAGAGGGAGAGAGAGAATCTCAAGCAGACTCCTTGCTGCATGTGGAGCCTGACCTGGGCTCGATCCCACAGCCCTGAGATCATGACCTGAGTCGAAATCAAGAGTTGGACGCTTAACCAAATGGGCCACCCAGGTGCCCCCAAGAGAAAAATATTTTGTACTTGCTACTCATTCACCAAAAACGGATGATTATGATAATTGTGAACTCAAAGTTTTCTGGACATCTAGGTAAGAATTTTTCTCAAAACATATCTGGACTCAGGGATCAGGCTGATGTAATATTACTATTTTCTAAACTGAAACTTAGAGAAGCACTTGTTAGAATTATCTTTTAAAAAGTGTCCAGTTTTATTTCAACTTTATAATGCCCCAAGTTTACTTGTACTAATGAAAGCCTTTTGGCATACTGGCAATCTATTCTAAAACTACTTAAATAAAAATGTTACATCTGCCAATGATGGTAAGATCATCATTAATCGATTTTGTAACTTAAAAAATTGCCTCCCCTCCCTGTTTCCCCTTCTGATCCAGCATTACTTTAGGATTTATTTCGGTTCATATTTTCAGATTACATCTGCTATCAGCTACAGAAAAATGAAAGGCCCCAAACCTCAAACAATATCCAAACCAGCTATTATATCTTATGAACACATTTTTATAAGCTGACCTTTTTATACTTATAGTTAGTAGAAAATTGTTTTGACCCAAGGCATCATTTGTTTTAAAAAATGTATCTAGGGGCGCCTGGGTGGCTCAGTCATTAAGCATCTGCCTTCGGCTCAGGGCAGGATCCCGGCATTCTGGTATCGAGCCCCACATCAGGCTCCTCTGCTGGTAGCCTGCTTCTTCCTCTCCCACTCCCCCTGCTTGTGTTCCCTCTCTCACTGGCTGTCTCTCTCTCTGTCAAATAAATAAATAAAATCTTTAAAAAAATAAAATAAAAAAATAAAAAATGTTGAGCATTTAATCTGTGATTACCTCATGAAATTAACATTAATAAAAAAGAAAGATTTTTCCTGATATAAAATAAAATGGCATTTGTTTGGGATCAAGTAATAAAGTTCTTTCATTCAGGAGATCATTAACTGGCTTAATTGAATATGTATTAATGTTACAATGATCAGTGTCTTTTTATAGTGGTTTCTCGACATACCGACAGGTTTTAAAAAGTCACCAATGTAACAATAAAATACTTATGGTGAGCTATTGAAAGAAATCTGCAGAGTACCATATTAAGTATTTCCTTCAGAATTTGATTTAGAAATCACTTGTGGACTTAAAATATGGCTTCTCTAAAAAATACCTCTTATTATGTACATTCTGTTAGAAAAATATTATGAACAGTTTGGTGACTTTGACAAGTTCCAGTTCCTAAAAATAATATCTTCCAGTAATATCCTAGTGTTGTCAAAGACAATGGTCACCGAAAGATTTCAGTCTTTGCTTATAGCATTACTACTGCCTGCAAAATTTCACTGCCTTCCAATGAGGAACATTACTTTTTGAACAGGAATTATAATTGCTTACAAAACACTTCTGAAAAAATAATAATAGCCTTACAATAAAAAGTAATATCCTACTTACCATGAATAATGAAATTAAAGATTAGTGCAATTAAATTTAATCTAGGTGGGTCTTAAATTAAGACACAGCAGTTTGTCAATGTGTGGTACAAAACAGAATCAAGAAACCAGGTGTAAACTAGTGATCACAAGGAGAATACAGTGCATTTGGGACTCTCACTTGCAGTCATGAATATAACCTTTAGGCATATTGGCCTAAGCTTGTCTCTAACATTATCGATGCTAAGGCTTCTTATGTCTTAACTTATTTTTGTTTAGTTTTAATATAATGGCTCAATCAGAAATCCTAAACAAGCTAAAATCTCAACAGAGTTGAGATTGCAATTTTAAGATTTGATAATATTTTTAAAGCATTAAGGTTATAATGATACATTCATTTTTCAAGCCCACTTAAAAGGAATATTGAAATCAATAAATAGTAATGTTTATGATTCATTGTGTCTATATGTTAAAAGTGTATAATTATTTTTAAATAATTTAATTTCACCAAGAGGACTAGACAGAAATTTTTGGCCAAATGAATTATGTTCTCTAGGATACAAATCTGCTAAAGAAAAAGAAAATTAGCATTTTCAGGAAACTTTCTTCATCATTGAAACAAATGCATGTTGAGTTTTTCTAATTGAAAAATTAGTTTTTCTAATTGAAAATTCAATTTCTAATTGAAAAATATAGTTTATATTTATAGTTAAATAGAAAGTCTATGAAAATTAGATATTAGATAATGTTATATTAGCATACCAATAGCTTATTGGTCTATTTCTCAGGTGCTTGACAATTTTATTTCTAATTAGCATCTTTTCAAAACATAATGATCTTTTAATGTCTTATTTTCTTAACAAAATTTGCTCAAAGATCCATAAGGAATAGAATCTATTACTAAATCCAATCCAGACTTTTACAAAATAACTTGTATAGTCCTTCATTTTTCTCTATTTAACAATTTGATCTCTGATAGGATCTCTGGTATGCACAGGACTGTTTGCTATTAAGACATTTTGCATTTGCAAAATGCATTTGCATTTGCATTTTAAATCATTCTGTAGTGATGTGTCTTGTTTCACTACTAAAGTATAAAAGCAGGGACTATTCATAGTGAGTAAGAGCATAGCTTTTGGGGCCAAACTCATACTCCTTCGGTTCAAATACTAGTTTTGCCACTTAATACTAGTTGTGAGGACTTGATCAAGTTACTTAATATCTTTGTGCCTTAGTTCCCCAACTGTGAAATGGGAATAGTAATAATTCTTACCTTGAAGGGTTCTGGAAGGTATTAAATGTATTAATATGGGTCAAACATTTAGAACAGTATCTGGAAACTAGTGAGGTTGAAAAAACTCTGAGCTATTATGAACATGAATATTTATTCCTACAAATATTTTATTTCCCAAGATACTGACTCAGCTGGCTAGCAAAAAATGAATTTTAATCAGTATCTCCAAATTTCCTGATGGTTCCAATAAGCTGTATGTTTTTCATACCAGTGATGAGAGCCCTATGTGACGTTTCTTTCCATTCTTGGTTCTTGACAAAACTCTGCATCTTGGGTACTCACTGATTTTTCTTTCATTCTTTTTCTTTTTTTTTACAAGGGGAGAGAGATTGATATCAGTTAAATTCTGTCCCCCCAAAAAGATACACTGAAGTTCTAATCCCAGGACCTCAGATTACTATCTTATTTGGAAATAGGGTCTTTGCAGATTTAACCAGCTTAGGATGTGGTCATTAGGGAAGCCCCTAACCCATGATGATTAATGTCCTTGTAAAAGGGAAAATTTGGACACGGAAACACAGAAGGAAGAAGTGTGAAGATGGCCATGTGACTGGAGTCATGTATCTATACGTCAAGAAATGCCAAGGATTGTTGGCAAACACCAGAAACTAGGAAGAGGCAAGGAAGTACTCTCTTCTGGAGCCAGCAAGGAACATGGCCCTAGGTTACCTTGATTTTGGACTTCTAGCCTCCAGAACTGGGAGGCCATCAACTGTTGTTTAAAGCCACCCAGCTTTTGTACTTTGTTACAGCCACCCAAGGAACTGAATACAAGTATCGTAGAGGTTTATCCACTTTCTGATTACTTTTCCTCACATCTAACTAAAAACTGAAGGGGCTGCAATTAATCATCTCCCCCTGCCCTTTATTTTTTCTTGAGGATCATATACTCTGGATTTGGAGACATGAATACTTAATTTCTAGATGTAAAAGAGTTAATAAAATTATTTTTGATCAGTGAATGAAAAACAAGTTGATGAATTATAAGCAATGTCACACACAAGGTGCTTGGGTGTTTTGTATCGTATCATTTTATATCTTCTTACGGACACACTTTTCAAGGACTACCTTTGTTAAGGTATTTTTTTAAAAAACTAACATTGCTATCTCTAAAATGATCTATTTTTATATTCTGGGAGACAAATGAACCTGTGAATTAAGTTGTCCTTTGCTCCTTAAGGGCCCACCACAGACATAGAACCACACAACGGTTGGATTAGCGAGGAATTAACAGATCAGGTAGTTCTACTAATTTGTTTCTCAGAGGAAGAAACTGAGGTCAAGAGGTATTAAGCAATTTAGACCTCTAGCTTTCTTTTCTACATCATATCACAAGGGATTTAAACACAATTTACATCACATTTCAGAAGTCAGATTTTCTGGACCTTTTTTTGTATTGCCTTCATAGCTTGTAACATAGTGGCCTACTAAAGAGATAACTGTTTATTGGGGATAATGCTTATTTGTCAGTTATCTTAAAGCTGTGAATAATCTTGCTACTAATAGTTATATGGAATGTGGTTGTATATATGACTGACCTGCCCTTGTTATGGGCATAACATCTTGCAGCCAGTACATGTGAAGTCTACACTGTTTTCTACAGGCAGAAGCTTTTCTTAGGGTGGGTGAGGGAGAAGGGGTATTTCTAAATGAGGCATCAAGCGAAATTGGTCCTGAGTTTCAGAAGCACCTGGGCATTTTTAGTGTGACCTCATATCCCACCATAGCTGACTTAGGGAGTGCAGAATGAGGAGGTAATGAGAAAGAGCAACAAACCAAAATAAAAAAAGAATCCAAGATAAACTGCCAAGATTTAAAAAAAAAGAGAAAAGGCATAACATCTTTAAGAAATGACTTTGTCTAGAGCTATTAGTCAATTTGGAGTTCACAGATTCTCCCTACAGTTAACAGTTTCATTATATTTACTTATCTACGGTTACTTAGTTACTTAGAGATCTCTCTTCATCTTCAAATAACATTCACTTCAAATAATATTAAATTTACTTTCTGCAAGAAATCATGCTAATCATTCAACAGGTTTTGCCTTTTTAATGCAACAAAACTCCATGAAACTACCATTATTATCCTCAATTTACAGTAATGAAAAGTGTAGAGAGTTTAAACAACTTGCCTAGCATTGCTAGCAAACTGTGGCCAAGATTTAGACATAGCTCTAACTCCAATGGGCATTTCCATTCACTAGAATCCCTGACTGGGCATATTTCCTGTCTCCCTGCTGTCAGGTAACATATGGGCCCTCCTGCTGGTTAAGCACTTGGGTCATTCTCTTCCTCTGGGGTCAGCTTGCAGTATAACCCTTTCTTTCTGCAGGCCCCAGAGATTTGGTCTGCTTACTCTTCTTTTTTCCAGCTGTCACTACTGATTCTCCTGCCTGAGATTCAACTTCTACTAGAATTCTGGAGTAGAATACAGATCCTCACTTTTCCTCCTCCTGTTGTTTTTGATTTAAAACAAACAAACAAACAAACAAACAACCCCTCCAGGTTTTTAATGAGAATCTCACTAGCAACTTCAAGCTGTAATCTAATAATACTAGCAATTGCTACTGTGCTTCACTTAGTAAAAGCTTACTTTTGCTATTGCTGTTAAATTTACTGTTTGTAATTTCTTTTGCATATGTTTTTAGACGCTTCTATAGCAATGAGTCGAATTTCAGTTTGACTCGTAGTTACAATTTCTTAGCCCTTGCCCTTTTCTGCAGGTTTGCAACTGCCCTGGTTTATCTTGCTAGGGCTTATACATGAAAGATACTGAAAGATATTGAAGATCACATGTCTCAAGACTTGCATTTTAAGAAATAAGCTGACGAGGAGAGACCTGAATATTAGGAATTTCAGAAAAAGCTCTCCTAATATTAGCCCATCTTGCCTTTATTGAGACTGATATTTATTGAGTATTTAATGTTCTAAATGCTTTTGATACAAAAGGCCGATGATGATGATTATCCACATTTTACTGATGAAGAAGTTGAAGCAGAGAGTCTGTCCAAGAGTACCAGTAAGTGATGAACCTGAGATTGAAACCCAGGTCTGTATAAGATACATTAAGTGGCTTCTCACAAAAGCAGTGTATGAACACAAATCATGAGTGTTATGTAAAGAACACATTTCATTTTCTACATTTTTTTAGCCTGCAATGCCCTTGAATCTTAATTTACCTTCTTATTTATAGTCTTGCTTGATGCTCTTGAAAAATGGATCTCCTTTTATTCTGAAAAGTCTACATTAAGTAATAGATGAAATGTTTTGTTGCGTGTGAATTTTTAAAATTTAGTCATTGAGAGGCTAGTTGGTTGGCTAATTCTTTTGAGTCCTTGGCTTAAATTACTACGTCTAAATTTAAACTTTTTTTATTTATTAATTTTTTAAAAGATTTATTTATTTAGAGAGAGAGACTGTGCATATGAGCAGGGGAAGAGACAGAGGGAGAAGAAGAGAGCGAATCCCAGGCAGACTCTGCGCTGAGTTCTGAGCCCACCACGGGGCTCCAACCTATGACCCTGGGACCACAACCCGAGCGGAAACCAGGAGTCAGATGCTCAACTGACTGAGCCACCCAAGCATCCCTAAATTTAAACTCTTTTTAAATATGTACACTTGCCATTTGTCTTCTGAATTCCTTGGTAAATACAAGTACATAATATGTATATAATAAAACTTTGGTTACACCATCAACTTTACAGTCCTGTTCTTATAAGCTTTACCAGGAGAAACCTTCTTCTTTCTACAGTTAAGGATTTGTTTTTATTTTTAATGTATTAAACGCTTAAAAGACATCAAGCATTCTGAGTGAATTAATAATTTCTATGGAGATTTGTTTTTTTCTGGTGTCTCTTTTTGAGAGAAAGAGCAAAAATACTCCTCCCTAGTAACCCAAAAAACAAAACTGGCATTGACTTCAGAAACCATTATTTGTGTTTAATTGACAGTTTTATATAAATAGACAGTTTAGTACACTGTTCATAGTTATTTTAACAGAACAGTTGTGTAATCTCAGGAAAACTTTTTAAAACTTTTTTAAAAGCAGAGATTAAGACAAAGATTATTTATCCAGCAATAGTATGTTCACTTTACAGTAAAATTACATTATCGTCCTAAAATGTCTCCTCATTTGTAGTCATAAACTTTCCTGACAGAACTCCTATGAGCTTATGATATAGGTGACATCGGTCTAATAAGCATATCTTTTATCCCGTTTTATTAATTATTTAAAGAATTTTTTAAAATACCTCAAAAATGGAACAGAATGTCCAGTAAGTGAATGGGAAATATTTTCAGGGTTATTAGTAACAGCCAAAAATCAACAATACTACTGAACTCCAAGGCCATTTTGGGGGGAAAATTTATCTTATCAATATCTATTCTTGATGAAATTATTTTTCCTCTATTTCAATAGTCAGTTCAGGCTCAAAAAGCTGACGTATAGTACGTAGAAGCTGATAGAACTTGTCTATGGCATTTTTAAAAGACCCGACATCATGATATCGATTACCCCTGTGGTTGGTAGTGTCTGCATATTGCCAAACATTCAGAGCTGTGCTGACCACATCTCAAGTTCATAAAAGCCACCATTGCAGAAAGTTCTGTTGGACTGCACTGATCCAGAGGGTCAGAAATAGTAGTAAACATTTCAATTGTTAGCGTCTCGATATTCATCCAGATATTTGGTAACATATAAAAGTAATTGAGAGTTATTTTTCCCAAGCACGGCATATTTAGAAAAGATAAAAATAAGTTAAAAATGTATTCAACAGGGGTGCCTGGGTAGCGCAGTCGTTAAGTGTCTGCCTTCGGCTCAGGGCGTGATCCCAGCGTAGTGGGATCGAGCCCCACATCAGGCTCCTCCGCTAGGAGCCTGCTTCTTCCTCTCCCACTCCCCCTGCTTGTGTTCCCTCTCTTGCTGGCTGTCTCTCTCTGTCAAATAAATAAATAAATAAAATCTTTAAAAAAAATGTATTCAGCAAAAGTTTATTAAAACTCATTAATACGTCAGGTAGTAGTCAGGCAAAGCTGAATAAAGAGTGATTTCTGATCTTGAGACAATTATAGTCTTGTCATGGGCTGGACAAACATCTAATCACTAGAAATTGTGGTTTTTGTTATAATAATAATATGCACTAAACAAAGAAGACATTAGCTCTGTCTAGAGGAATTGAGGAAGACCTCAAAGAGGAGGTGATAGTTATTACATTAATGAAGCTGTTTTTTAAGAATGTGCAGTAAGAATATGAAATAAAAAGCCACTTTTTCTTATAGTCTTTCTAAGTGGACATGGCCCTAACTCTGAGCAGTACACCTCACCAATATTCTGTACATGCCCTCAGGAATATCTGTGCACTGAATACTATTCTAAAGGCATATATTGTATTTTATGTACATAACTTGACCTAGTGTGTCTAGTTTTTGGAAATGCTGAGCTAACAACAAGAGCTGCGGTAATCGACAAGATGGTAGGCATGAAGTGATTCCACAGTGAAGAGCCCATGCATTCCCCAGAACAGAGGGCTCAGGCTGAGAACACTGAGGATTACTGTCTCTGAAGATGTTCTGGTGTGGATGTGGTGGGAAGGGAACAATAGAGTACCCGGGGAATCCTGGAGTGGGGACGAGGTGTCCAGATAGCATCAGGGCAGAGACTAGTCTTTAACTATGCTGTGCAAGCACAATCATGACTTCCTTAAGTGAAAAAGATAGGAAGCTAATTAGACAGACTTTGTAGTATATTATAAATAAATACGTATAAGTCTTTGTATCAGTCAGGGTTCAGTCAGAGAACCATTAGGATATATCTGTAACAATCTGAGATTTGTTACTGGGATTTGACTTTATGCAATTCTGGGAACTGGTAAAACCGTCTCTCTAAAGCTGTTGTCCTGTGTTCTGATCTGGATTTAAAGTCCACAGGCTGGCGGTCGGGGAGAGAAGATGGAAGGTAAGTGGGGAGCCCAATCACAAGCTACAGCCCACAAGGAGACTCAAACCTGTGTGAGTTCTGTCTGTGACCTTGAGTGTATGGGTGTCCTATAGAAGTTGGAATCTTTGTCATGCAGCTACATACATACCAGGGTCAGGAGCTAGAGGAGCTGAAGGAGGGTCCAGAGGTGCAGTTACAGGCCTGGCTGCTGCTTCACACCAACAAGGTGAAAAAGCAGATAAATGATAATGTGTGTGAGCTACAAAATGGCTGCCACTTCACTTTCACCATCCGATCTCACACAGGACTCTCTCTTGGGGCTCATGCTAACCAGAAGCATACAGGAGAGTTCTGGGAAATGTAGTTCAGCCTGGCCAAGCGGACACATTGCAAAACTAGGCTTACTGTGTACTGCAGAATAGTGGTTCAGTCATGTACAATAATCTTCTGTTAGCTTTGTAAAGCCATGTGATAAAACAATCAAAGACAGCTTTAGGTATTTATGTAGAGAGATACTTAAATGGAGAGGATTCTGGCTCTTCTGCTCAAGAGTCTGGGGCCCCAAGTGGGTAAAACCAGACAAACATCACTTCTTAGAGAATTTTATCTTGGTGAAGAAATGCCTATGTAATATTACCTTGCACAGCCACATACACTTGGTTACTACCTTCCCAGAGGGTAAAACCACAAATTAAATGTAGATTTTTATCTACACTTATCTACATTTGCACACTTTAAATGTGTGCAGAAATTAACTAGGGAAGTGAAAATGACCAGATAAAGTTCTTTAGTATTTATTTATTTAAAATATTTTATGTATTTATTTGACAGAGAGACTGCCAGCGAGAGAGGGAACACAAGCAGGGGGAGTGGGAGAGGAAGAAGCAGGCTCCCAGTGGAGGAGCCTGATGCAGGGCTCGATCCCAGAACACCGGGATCATGCCCTGAGCCAAAGGCAGACGCTTAACGACGACCCAGGTGCCCCGTCTTTAGTATTTATTTAAATGTAACCATGAGGTTGAAAAACTCCTCTAGGCATGAAAATGGGAAGAGTCACATAAATATATCTCATTAAACCCTACCAAATTTTTCCTCTACTCAACTCCTGCTTAGCAGGATCTGGAAATGACTAGGCACCCTAAAAGCAATACATGATGGGAGTAGGAATTGAAAGAGACAGAGGTCTTAACTGATTATGATTTACATTTCTCATTTTGCAAATTCTACAAAATCATATAAACATGCGAAACTATTGCCAAGTCTCTTTGGAATCGTGAAAGTGAAGTATGCAGGAACTTGAGCGTCCTTGGGTGTATGGTAAATCTGCACACAGGCTGGGCTTTATTATGATTGTCTGTGAGACCCCCGAGATCACTGCCCACACTACTTACTACAGTTATTCACACATATTCATCTCTTATTAAATGTATGTTGAAAGCAGAATAAAATGAACACGGTGGGGGAGAGAAGGAGGACGGTAGGTAGAGAAGAAAGAAGGAAGAAAGAAAGCAAAGCAAAGAAAGGAAGGGAGGAAAGTAGGAGGAGAAAGAGCAAGGAAGGTGAAGGAGAGAAATGTACAAGCTAACGGAATCAATCAAAGACAAGAACTTAGACTAGAACCCAGGTATGCTAGTCACTTCTTTAAGAAATCAAATAAAACTACACATGTGTTTTGTAGACTTATACTTGGTAATTCATGATAGTAAAAATATTAGAAACACCCTTTATCATATAAATGTCCATTACAACATGGTGTAGAAAATTAATATTTATGTTATTAAAATTAGTGTTTTGCTTTTCAAAAATACCTTATTCAAAAGAACATGTCCATGGATCTGTAGGGTCTTAATGAAGATTTATTTTTGAAAATTCTGATATCTAATATTTCATTGTTTAGTGCTCAAATATAAAGTACATTAGGGATCAGGAATGATCGATTTGGAGTCTCTGGATCCCAGAGAGGCCATAGCTAGAACTCAGGTTTTAGAACTCAGGTGGTCCATGGACTTAGATGAAAAAAATTAACATTTTCCATTAATTTCTAGCTGTAATCTACCATTTATTTCACATTCTAAGACATTATTATTAAAAGATGTCCATAGGTTTCCAGGGTTTCATGGGTCCAAAAAGGATTAAGAAACCTGCTTTTTGCAAGAACACAGTGTCTCCTTTCATTGCAGTATTTTTTTCTGATTAGTATTCTAGAAACACTAACGGGAAAAAAATGGTGCTTACAGGCATAGTACACAAGGTGGCAGTACATTATAACCTATTTTTCCTAATCAACTTCTCTCATTCTTGGCCATATCTGAATGCTAAGTGTAAACTCTAACATAATTAGAATGTAATACTTTTTTAGAAAATGGTTTTCGATACTTTTCAACTACCCTTCTAGTTTATATTAGTATGCTCTTTTATTTCCCACCCCTCTCCTGCAGTTTATTGTCCATAATGTAGCCACATACCACATCCCTGCTCAAAACTCCCCCATGGTTTCCCGCCACACCCACTATAAAACCCACAGCCTTACCATGGCCTTCAGGACCCAGTATGCTCTTTTTTTGTGTGATATGCAGCACACATAAAAAAGTCTCTCAGTTTGAGAAACACAGTAAGAAATGAAGCTATTTTCAGAGCTTTCTCCAAATATGTTTCCTAAAAAAACAAGAACAGCAACAACAAAAAACAAACCACCCTTATGAAGAAAGACTTTTTTCTTACTATAGGTGCTGTGCTCTTATTTATACAAATATGGTCCAGGTGCCAAAGGGTAATTGATGAATTACATAAAAACTTTCCTACCAACACACACCGTTTATAATCACATACTCTTTCTAATTTAAACCTGTGATTTTTTTTTAAGTGAAAAAGGAGAGGGGAGGTGATCTTCCCCTCTTTGCTGGAGTAATCTTTGGCGGAGTAGTTGCAAAATGGCTAGCATTCCTCATTCCTCCACAAAGCGGTAGAGTCTGTTTCTCTAGCTCTTAACTCTGAATTGTGCTTGTGATGTGATTTGGCCAGTAGAATGTGGCAGAAGTGACAGTGTTCTGCTTCTGAGCCTATGCTCCAAGACGCCTCGAATGCTTCCTTTTGCCATTCCAGGACTGCAGACTGGGCTTGCATGCATCTGTTCCTTACGAGAGAACATGCTTGGAGGAAGCTGCTGGAAGGATGTGGGAGACAAGGAGGATGAGCCCTGGGAAGCAGAGAGGAGTTGCCCCAGCCAGATAAAATCCCAGAAAAATGAGACCCCAACCCATAGCCAGTCTACCTCCAAACAAGAGAGGCTAGGTGAGGCCTGGAGAATCCCACAGCCTGGTCCTGACCTGTGCCTGACTTAACTTGTAGGAGCAATAAATGCTTATTGTTTTTAGCCACTGGGTTTTGGAGTAGTGTTTTATGCAGCATTGTATATAAAATAGGAACTGTTACAAACTATTATTTATTACTACAAGCTCGTGACCAATTCAGATGGTATCTTTTACAAAATATAGAACTGTGAAGTACCTGTGACTTAGCATTCTGTCGCATTCGAGATCTTGGCCCCTGTGACATTTGCTGACAGTGTCTAGCCATTTAGTACATCTAGTTGTGACTTTAGATATAGCAAATAAGGGTAAAAGAAAAAGTTGAGTATGCATATGGGCAGGAAACTGTGATGGATGAATGTTTGTGTTTCCCCCCTCCCCATTCACATGTTGAAGCTTTAACTCCCAATGTGGCTATATTTGGAGATGAAGCTTCTAAGGAGGCAATTAAGGTAAGATAAGGTCCTAAGGGTGATGCCCTGAAAGGACTGATGTCTTCCTGAGAAGAAGTACCAGAGATCTATCAATCTCTCTCTCTCTCTCAACACAAAGAAGAGGTCTTGTGAGCACACGGCAGGATGGCAGAGGCCTACAAGCCAAGAGAAGACACTCAGAGTGAAATCTACCTTGCCAATTTCCTCATCTTAGACTTCTCAACCTCCAGAACTGTAAGAAACAATCAATGCTATTTTGTTATGGCAGTCTGAGTTGCCTAATATAGAATGGAAAGGCACAGCAGAGGGAAAATAATAATATCTAATAATGATTGCTTCTCAGCAGTCTAAAGACTTAACAAATCTAATTTCGTGTAGCCCTCCAACAACAACCCAGGGAGGGAGATACTACTACTAGCACTGTCATTTTATTTACAGATGAGAAAACTAAGACGAAGAAAGTATAAGTAACATAACCAAGTTCTTGTGGTTAACACGTGGCAGAGTCAGAATTTGAATCAAAGACGTCTCTTTCTAGAAGCTGTGCTCCGAACGCCTCCTTTAGACTGCTTAGAAGAAATGAGCAGTGGAAAACGAAGGCAGGAAGAGAAAGGCAGCTCTCTCCCATGGCGGCAAGGTAGAACAGGCAAGTTGCTTCCCCCACAGCTGCTCGAGGGTCCCCAGGACGTGGCAGTTGACTTGCCCCAGAGGGAACGATTCACAGGTTCAATGAAGGAGTTGTGGTAATTTTTAGAATCTGTCTTCAGAAGTGCCACAGCAGCACTTTCTGCAGTATTCCGCTGGTCACACAGAGCAGCCTGACAACTAATACAGTATCTTACGTGGTTATGCATTGCTATGCTATGACCCTCCATCACACTTATCAGCTTAAAGCAAACACATATTTATTATGTGCAGTTTCTGTGGGTCAGGAATCCACAAGCATTTTTGTGGGCTGGTTCTGGCTCATGGTCTCTCCTGAGGTTACCTTCAAGCTATCGCCTGGGGCTACAGTCATCTGATGTTTGACTGGGGCTGAAGAACCTGCTTCCAACCTTCCTTGTTTGTTGGTAAGCTGCAGTTCCTTGCCTGTGGGCCTCTCCACGGTCTGCCCGAATGTCCATGCACTGTGATAACACAGCAGCTGGCTTCCCCCAAAGCGTCTCATGTGGAAGATAGAAGAGCCCAAAAAAGCCCCCTTCCACTAATCTTGGAAGTGACACACTATACTAATTTCCTATTGCTGCTTACCACAAATTTAGTGACTTAACTAGCACAAATTTATTATCTTACAGTTCTGGGGACCAGAAGCCCCAAATAAGTTTTGCTGAGCTAAAATCAAGGTGTAGATTGGCCTGTGTTCCCTTTGGAAGCTTTAGGGGAGAATCCATTTCCTTGCCCTAGTTTCTAGCTTCTAGAGGCCACCATTCTTTGGCTTCTGGCCCTTTATCTTCAGAATCATGGTCATGGCATCTTCAACTCCTCCAACTCTGACGCTCTGCCACCTTTTAGGAGCCCTTTGGCGTACGTTGGGACTACTCGAAGAATCCAGCAAGTCTCTCCATCTCAAGATGTTTAACTCAATCCCCTCTGCAAAGTCCCTTTTCCTGCATAAGGTAACAATTCAACATACTCGCAGGTTCAGGATTTGAGGATTAGGATATGGATGTACCTGGGGACTCATTACTCTGCTTACCACACATACCATCACTTTTGCCGTATTATATTGGGCACCCAGACCAAATTTGGTACAGTGCAGGAGAGGACTACTCCCGGGTGTGAACACTGGGAGCTGGAGAGCATTGGGGGCCATTTTGGAGGTGACTACCACATTTTTATATGACTCTTACATAACTTTGTAAAGTGTTAATTACTGCTTCAAAATATAGTACTGAAATAGCAATGTTATACTGTTATTAACATTTCATTTTTATTAGATTGATAATGGTAATGATGGTAATAACAATAGCTACCATTGTTTGGGATGCCTAATTGGTGCTGGGCACCATGCTAAGCATTTTACATAAACTCTATTTTATGTAATATCTTGAGATAGGAGATCAATATTTTTATCATTTATAATGATTAGAGAGATAAAGAAACAGGTTCAGAAAAGCTCAGGCTAAATGATTTCAGTATGTTCACAGAGTAGAAGTTGGTACAAAGAGAGTTTGAATCTAGTTTTGTCAAGTATTAGGATATGTGGGTTCCAGTCCCTCTTTGCTGCTAACTTTCCATGATCCTATGTATGCGACTTTAATGCTTGTGACCAAGTTTTTCTTATCATAATTATCTGGACTACAGATTCCTTAACTATATGATCCTGAAAGAGTCAAGAATCACAACCATTCATGCAATTTATTATCAACCTATAGATGGCACTTCTGTATAAGCAGAAGTTCAACATGAATCTAGAAGCTCAATTCCCAAACTTATACCAAAGACAATTATATCTGAAAATTAAGTTCTTGCACATTTAAATAGAACACCAGTGTCTTGACTATGGCAAAGTAAAAGGAAGGAAGTAGCCTCACGTAAAGATTTTCCAAGTGAATTCTTATCTAGTCATATCACCCACCCCTGAGGCAACAACAAAAAAAAAATCCTTTACACTGGGGCATATCCTCAATTTACCAGATATTTAGAAAAGTCCATTTTGTGAAACACCAAAGTTCTATCCAAGGGAAAGGGAAAGAATCATTTTTGGTACCCTATTTTTTTATTTTTATTTTTTGCTTTCTTTTCTCCCTATTTATGTCTAGAGTCTTTTCCATAACAAATATTAACATCTTCTCCTTAATTGGCTGTCTTGAATAGATCATTAGTAGAACATATCTGGAAAGTAATTTTAATTTTCATTGACCCTATTATACCCCACACATTATCCCATCTCTAAAGTGGTACCATAGGGCTCAGGATATGTAGTTGGAGGTATCCTGGAGGGATTGTTATAAAGAAAAGTGTGCACAAAGTTCATTATTTCAACTTGGAACACAACATAAAAGAAGTGATCTGCATCATGGTGGAAGGAATGAAGGCTGTAGATAGAGGGCATTATTAAGCAATGTAACATCTTACTCTAGGCTTCTGTGTTACTAGGAGAGGGGGTATTCCATCTGACACATTTTAAAGTTCCAGGTGTTAAGCCCCATTGATTGTAAGAACTCTGAAGTTAGGTTCCTCTGGTTTTCAAAGCAGATTGTGATGTGGATTCGCCTTCCCAGTGCGGGTCCCACGTGCCTTGGGTGCCTGGTGTGGGGCCTGTTCCTCTCCCCGTTCTGTATCCGTGGCATCCCCCCATGGATAGTCCCTCAGGTCAGGTTGGCTCGACCACATCTCCGCCCTTCCTCGCTTCTTCAAAGTGGCCTCTTCTCTGCATTTAGCTGTGGAGAGTCTGTTCTGCCAGTCTTTAGGTCATTTTCTGGTTAATTTACACTGACGTAGGTGTCATCTAGTTGTATCTGTGGGTGTAGATGAGCCTAAGATCTTCCTACCCCACCATCTTCCGAGACTTTCAGGATTCTGGCACAATTTAAAGAAAAACTTCACAGGTGGTCCCTCCTCCTTACTGCCTTGAGTTTTGCTGAACCACTTAGCAGATTATGGCTTTAAAGGGTGTATTTTCCATTTTCGTCCAGTTGTTTCTTGTTGATTCATCACTTTCAGGCACAGATTATTTCCTTTGTACACTATTTATTCATTCACTCAAGAAACACAGAATGAAGACCTACTATATGTGAAGAATGACATTAGCCACTGGTATAACGTCAGGGCTTCAAGGATTAATTTAGCATAATTCTCTCTCTTCACAGGTTCATAACAAGGATGGCTGACTCTTGGCAGGAGTGCCATCTTTGCCCTAACCCTTCATGCTCGCAGCAACACTGGACCATCCAGATTCCTTCCAGTGACTCCAGAATCCTTTGTAACATAGCACTCACATCAACTACTACCAAAAAGAGTTTTGCAAAGGACAAGATTGAAACACTCAGACATTTATCATCTGATAGTGCCACAAGGACCACCCTGTCTTTGAGAACAAAAAACACAGCCCTCATCTTCAGAGACCTTGTGGCTCAATGGGAGAGTAATGGTTCCTACCCTTGAAGAGTGGGGGCTCTCAGTAAGACGAGATACAGGACACTCACATGTAAAGGAAGCCTTAAGAACACTGTGAGAGAGGCATACAAATATACATGGGTTCAATGCTCTATTGGTCTCACACTTAACAGGAGAGGCAAGAAAGGAAGTTCATAACTGATGGCTGCCTAGAATGTGCCAGCACTATGCTAGATTATTTATATATATTATGTCACTTATCCTCTCAAACACCGTGTGAGATAGGTATTAATATCTCTCAACAGCTTAGGTAGCTGACTGCTATTGCACTTTGGACAGAGATGGGGGTGGGATTTCAGACTCAGGCTCATGTAATTCCCAAGGCCCTCTGCCCCTCTCTGCCTTGCATTGAGTGGTCACATTAATCAGGTAAACTTTCTGGTTCTAAAATGGGAGAAACACAAATTAGGTTGGAAAAACAAAATGTGGATAAACCCCAACTACATTTGCTCAAGTATCAGAAGAGCAAAATTTCAGTGTTAAAGTTTCACACTTTTTCAACTGTGTCTTCGAAGAGAAACGGGTATCCAAGATTGATCTCAGATTCTACTGATTTCTTTCCAGCTCAGATTTACAATACAAATTATTACAGCTCTAAAAGTTTTGATTTACAACAAGTCTAGTCCTTGACTAAAAAGTGGCACAATTTGTACTTCACATATGCTAAAATCTTGAGAGACAGGAAAGTTTAATGGGGGAGGGGGAATCTAATGATAATGAAATCAGGTAAAATCTTCCTTAACTACTTAACAACTAAGAGAACTTAAACAAATCATTTAATATGTTTGGAAAAGAAGAATAAAGAGTACCTTGTGATTCTTCCCACCCATAAAGACATTTTCTTGTTTCTTCTTTATTTGAAAGTGGGGAAGGAGGAAGTTTGAGTTGACACCTGAGGGAAATGAAAGAAAAGCCAAACATTGATTAATTTACTTACTCATTCAACAGACATTTATATACCTCTAATAATGGGCCAGCCACTGTGCTATCTGCTTTCACATGTTATTCATTTAATTCTTTTTTTTTTTTAAGATTTTATTTATTTATTTGACACAGATAGAGACAGCCAGCGAGAGAGGGAACACAAGCAGGGGGAGTGGGAGAGGAAGAAGCAGGCTCATAGCAGAGGAGCCTGACGTGGGGCTCGATCCCATAACGCCAGGATCACGCCCTGAGCCGAAGGCAGACGCTTAACTGCTGTGCCACCCAGGCGCCCCTAATTCTTTTTTTTTTAAAGAGATTTTATTTATTTATTTGAGAGAGAGAGAGAGAGAGAAAGCACAAGCCGGGACACAGAGGGAGAGGGAGAAGCAGGTTCCCCGCTCAGCAGGGTCCTGGGATCATGACCTGAGCTGAAGGTAGCCACTAATGACTGAGCCACTCAGGCACCCCTATTCATTTAATTCTTTTAGGAAAGCCATGGGAAAGTTATTTTTATCTTCATGTTATATATGAAAAAACAGAAATCCAAAATGATGGTGGGAAGAAAAATTATTGGACTAGGGATCAAAAAACTTGGGTCTTAGATTCACTTTTGTTAACTAATTTACTGTAGGACTTGGGAAGAACTTTACATTCTCTGTGAGTAGTTCTTCTCTTCTAGGGAGAAAGAGACCAGAAACAACCCTGAAGGAAACATAGGTCTCTTTTTACTCTTGAATTGTGAGTTCAACACCTGCATTTGCCACTTGCTTTGGCTTTTTTCCCTTACATTTAATTTATACTTTTTCCCTATTTCGTTTTACTGTTATTATCATTGCTACTAAATTAATCTAACCCGAGTTTTTAACTAGAGGTAAGAAACCTAGGGCATTTGAGTCACCAAAAGTCTCATTAGGTTTGGACCAGAATGCAAACATGTATAGGCAGGTACGGGCCTCGTGTTTAGCTTCAGTGTTCCTGGAGCATGATGTTCTCACTGCTGCTGGTGCTAAACTTAGTGTAGCTTAGGAAACATTTTTTTCCCCTAAATATATTACTGTATTGACAGTAGAAAACACATGGAGAACCCTTAATAGTAATTCAGGAACGGGTACTGAGAATACCTTTAGTATATATATATATATATATATATATATATATATATATATATATATATATAAAATATATAAATATATAAAACATAATATAAAAATATATAAAATAAATATAATATATAAAATATATAAAAACTTTATTGAGATGATTCACATACCATACAATAACAATTTAAAAATGCACCACTGGTGTTTAGTATATTCACAGACTTGTGCCACTATCGCCACTATTTAATTTTAGAACACTTACATTATCACCCTCAAAATCACATACTCATTCCTTTTTCCTGCTAGCCCCTGACAACCACTAACTACTCTCTGTTTCTATGGATTTGCCTATTATGGACCTTTCCTGTAAATGAAATCATACATTATATGGTTTTGAGCTGGCATAACGTTCATTTAGCATAATGTTTTCAAGGTTCACTCATATTGCAGCATGAATCAGTACTTTGCTTGTTCCTTCCTTTTTTTTTTTTTTTACAAATGGTTTTATTTATTTATTTATTTAATTTCATTGCTTTTTATGGCTGAATGATATTCCATTGTATGTTATACCATATTTATATTTATCCATTCATCTGTTGATGGACATTTGGGTAGCTTTTATTTTCTGGCTATCATAAATAATGCTTCTATGAATGATGTGTACCAATTTTATTTTTGTGTGGACATACCTTTAGATTATCTTGCACATACACCTAAGAGTGGAATTGCTGGGTCATACAGTAATCTTATGTTTAACACTGTTAAACTCTTTCAAAGTGGCTGTACCTTTTTCCATTCTCACCAGAAGTGTATGAGAGTTCCAATTTCTTTATATCCTCAACAACACTCATTATTGTCTGTCTTTATTTTAGCCATCCCAGTGCTGGTGAAGTGGTATCTCACTGTGGTTTTGATTTGCATTTCCCCAATGGCTAATGATGTTGAGCCTCTTTTCATGTGCTCATTGGTTATCTTCTATCTTCTTTGCAGTGATGTCTATTACAATTTTTTTTTTTACCCATGTTCTGATTTGATTATTTGTCTTTTCAATATTCAGTTATAAGTGTTCTTTATGTGTTCTGGGTTCAAGTACTTTATTAGACATATAATTTAGAAATATTTTCTCCCAGGGACACCTGGGTGGCTCAGTCTATTGAGCGACTGCTTTCCGCTAGGGTCATGATCCTGGGGTCTTTGATGGAGTCCTGCATTGGGCTCCTGGCTCAGAGGGAGGCCTGCTTCTCCCTCTGCCTGCCACTCCCCTGCTTGTACTCACTCTCTCTATCTCTCTGACAAATAAATAAATAAAATCTTTTTAAAAAAAGGAATATTTTCTCCCATTCTTTGGATTATCTTTTCACTTTCTTGATAGTGTCCTTTTTATTTTATATATATATATATATATATATATATATATATATATATATATATATATATATATATATTTAGAGAGGGAGAGAGAGAAAAGGGGAGGGAGGGGCAGAGGGAGAGGGAAAGAGAATCTTAAGCAGACCCCCTGCCCAGCATGGAGCCCAATGTGGGGCTCGATCTCACACCCTTGAGATCATGACCTGAGCCAAAATCGAGTTGGACACTTAACTGACTGAGCCACCCAGGTGACCCCAATCCCCCCCTTTACTTTTTCAAAACTTCTAGAATATAGGAATTTGGAGTTCCCTAATGGTGAAGAAGAATGTTTAAATATAGATTAAAGAAATTATATATATATACATACATATATATATATATATATATATATATACACACACATATATGTGTATGTATAAATATAGATATATATGTATAATAGAATTTGTTACCACCAGAACTTATAAATACTAGAAATAAAATGTAATATAAGAAAGATTTTTTGAAAGATTTATATAGATTCATGGATGAGAGAGTTTTAATATGTTGTAAAATCTTCAGTCTCTGAGGACAGTGTCATAAGATGGAGGTACTGTATTTCTCATAAATATCTTTTGGAACTACTGTCACAGACTACATTAAAAACCAGATGGATCACTGATGATCCAATTCCACCAGATACTTCTTATGTTTCAATAAATAGATAAAGTATGTACTTAATTCATTTCAAGTCAGAGACTCTTCCCTATTTTTTAAAAAGATTTTATTTATTCATTTGAGAGACAGAAAACAAGAGAGAGAGAGGGAGTGTGCATGCACAAGCGGGGGGAGGGGCAGGGGCAGAGGGAGAAGCAGACTCCTCTTTGTTGAGCAAGGAGTCCCATTTGGGGAGGGAGCAATCCCAGGACGCTGGGATCATGACCTGAGCTGAAGGCTGACACTTAACCGACTGAGCCACCCAGGTGCCCTGACTGTTTCTTATTTTTCTTTAATTAATAGCTGCTTACCTTTATTCTAGTTTACTTTTCTGGTTTCCTGTGAGAAAGAAAACTAGGGAAAAAGAGTAGTAAGTTTGGCTGATGGACAGTACTTTACATAGTATATACTATATTCTACACTAATGTTTTTATTGTCCAAACTCTATTTCATATTGTTATACTTCCAAATTGGTCTTTTATGTTATCTGATATGTAATTTTACTAAAAACCAATAACTAAATATGACTGTATATGGAAAAGTTATTTTGTTACCTTGGAGGAGGGGGGATCTTCCTAACTATGATTTATTAGTTAGACCCATAAAATAAAAGATTCAGAAAATTAACTGCATAAAAATAAATATGTATAGCAAAACATCACTGGCAGAATCAAAAGCTAAATGTTGGAATGAAAGAAGGAAAAACATTTGTAATTCATATTACAGAATATTAATTTCCTTAATATATATAGAACTCATAGAAATAGGTAAGACAAAAAAATCCAGTAAAAAAAGGACAAAAGATTTAAAGATAGTGTTTACAAGAAAATAAATGCAAGCAGCTTTTAAGCATACGAAAATATGCTCAACTTTGTTCACTCATAATAAGAGAAATACAAATTAAACCAGAATGATACCATTTCCCATCTATTAGCTTGTTACAAATCCAAAAAAAAAAAAAAGATTGTTACAAATCTGGAAGTTTGATGACACACTGTGTATATTGATGGGGGGCAACCTGGAGATTGTATTTAAATTGCAAACATAATCCTTTGGCCCAGGGATTCTACATCTAGCACTATAAATTTCACATATATTTGCACACATTAAAAAAGATGAACAAGATTATTCATCATAGAATGTTTGTAAAAGCCAGAGATTGGGAATAACTTAAATGTCCATCACCCAAACACTGGTTAAATAAATTATGGTAACTTGTATCATACAATGTATGAAGCTTCCAAAAAGGATGCTCAAGTCTCTTGGACGTTGGAAAGAAAAGGTCTCTAAGGTAAGGTTCAGAGCACCATGTATTGTATGTTGTCTTTTGTATAAAAAGGTAGACCTATGAGTAGATGTTTGTATTTTCTTATTTACACATAAAGTTCCGAAAGCATAAACAATAAACTATTTACAGAGCGTTAATTGGGTGGCAGGGGGCAAGGAAGAGTGGGAGATTTTTCACTGTTTATTATGTATAATATAATTTTAAAAATATATCTATATAATCCAAAAGTTAATCCAAGGTTTTCTTGTTTTCTAAATTAATCTTACTGCAAGATGGAAACTTAACTTGAATCTTCTAGAGATTGTGCAATCAAATGGGACAAGAGTAACAGTGTAGATAACCAGTGAACAAGTTCCAAGATAACTATAGAAATGCCCATGGAAAATATCACTATTTATCAACTCTACTTCTCAGACTCATTGCCTGAATTTTGCAGGCAGAACCTTTGATTTTAAAATATATGGGCTTAAAAAATTGAACCAAATCCGTAGCGGCTCACACATGTTAACAGAGGAAGCAAGAAGTTGCCAGGGCAGCGTATATGATGGTCATGTTCATGACATCAGAGTCGCAATTATATTTGACTTTGATATTTCACAAGAAATTAGGATTAGAACTCTGTCCCCAGGCCTTCAGGCCCAAGCTTTTTCTCTGCCACATTTACTATTAAATTCAGGTACAATACAACCGAAAAGAATTCAAAAGAAGTAACCCTAGAAAGGGCAAAATTGCTTCCTTTTTATAACAGAACATATATAACAAAAAATGGGGCAGAAAATCAGCCTTTGTTACCTTCGGAAGCCTAATAACATTTTGGAATGACGTAATGACACCAAATACATCCTTTCTATCTCCTCTCGGTGTCCTTGTCTCATCTAGAAATTTCTCCCGTAGGAACTCTGATATAACAAGTCCACTCTCAAACAGATGGTTTCCAACTGCTCTCTTGTTCTTGAAACTGGCAATTATTTTGTCCCCGTGTGCTTGAGGCTTGGATGGGAATGATTTTTTTCGCAACTGTCAAGCACAACATGAATGAACAGAGGCCGTCATTTACTGGAAATAGATAGCAAGAGTGGAAAGCTCTGTTGCACATATTTCAATGTTGCCATATAAAGCAGTGTTTCTTTTTATCAGCAAGTGGTTTATAAATGTCCACAGCCCCCCAAAACAAACAGCCTGGTTTACAACAACATATTTGGTGGTGTTTTCAGTTAGTAATATTTAGTGCCCAGCTTAAAGTATTATGCTCCTGTTTTAAGCAAACTGTTTAATTAAAACTTCAAGAAGGTCTCTAGAGCTTTAATAGCAAAGCATTACATTGGATGGCAAGGTAATAAATTTTTAAAAATTAATTAAGTATGGCCTCATGACAAATAAAAAAATATGAAATCTTGCCTGTTACAATCAATCTTGCCTTCGGAAAATCCTTTGTAAATACTAACCTAAAATCATGTTTCATGAACCATATTTACTTACTTACATATCAGTCAACAACACATAACCCTCAGGGCCCCATCCATGGTAGAACCTGGTGAATCCTACTTGCCCTTTCTCATCTCCTGGCAGGGGCACATGTGCACTCTGCAGACACCCCCATGCAGGTATGATAAGAAACCAGGAGGTTTGGCAAAGAAAACAGAGTGCCTAAATGGACCAAGTGACTTTACTTCAGCTTCTTGAGTTTCTCTTCTTTTCTTCTCTTTTTTTTTCCTTTTCTTTCTTTTTTTAAAGTTTTGTTTATTTAAGTAATCTCTACGCCCAGCGTGGGGCTCAAACTCATGATCAAGAGTCGCATGCTCTTCCTACTGAGCCAAGTAGTCTCCCCACTGCTACAAATTCTCTAGCAAATTTGCTATTTTAGCTAAGTCTAAAAGGCTAGAAAGACTAAGTATTTAGTTAAACAGAATAGCCTTTAGTGCTCATGGTTCTTGAAGCTGCTCTGGGATAGCTATAGAATACCAAGAGGAGAATGAGTAGCTATTTTATGTAGTTCTTTAATTTCATCATCTTACTCAACAAATTGTGAAATTCCACTGACTCATATTTCAATTTCTCTCCTCTGAAAGAGGGCATTGTTGTGTGAGGAAAGGGTTCATTTTACTGTTAAAACACAGTTTAGATGTTGGTGAGGATGCTGAGAAAGGGGAACCCTCTTATACTGTTGGTGGGAATGCAAACTGGTGCAGCCACTCTGGAAAACGGTATGGAGGTTTCTCAAAAGTTTGAAAATAGAGCTGCCCTATGACCCAGGAATTGCACTACCAGGTATTTACTCCAAAGAAACAAATGTATTGATGTGAAGGAGCACCTGCACCCCAATGTTCATAGCAGCAATGTCCACAATAGTCAAAGTATGGAAAGAGCCCAGATGTCCATCAACAGATGAATGCATAGAGAAGATGTGATACACACACACACACACACACACACACACATACACACACACATACATACGATGGAATATTACTCAGCTATCAAAAAAATGAAATCTTGGGGGCGCCTGGGTGGTGCAGTCGTTAAGTGTCTGCCTTCGGCTCAGGGCGTGATCCTGGCGTTCTGGGATCGAGCCCCACATCAGGCTCCTCCACTGGGAGCCTGCTTCTTCCTCTCCCACTCCCCTGCTTGTGTTCCCTCTCTCGCTGGCTGTCTCTCTCTGTCAAGTAAATAAATAAAATCTTAAAAAAAAAATGAAATCTTACCATCTGTAATGACATGGGTGGAACTAGAGGGTATTATGCTAAGTGAAATAAGTTAATCAGAGAAAGACACTTATCATATGATCTCACTGATACGTGGAATTTAAGAAACAAAGCAGAGGATCATAGGGGACGGGAAGAAAAAATGATACAAGATGAAACCAGAGAGGGAGACAAACCATCAAAGACTCTTAATCATAAGAAACAAACTGAGGGTTGTTGGAGGGGAGAGGGTCAGGGGATGGAGTCACTGGGTGCTGGATATTAAGGAGGGCAGGTGATATAATGAGCACTGGGTATCATATAAGACGGATGAATCACTGACCTCTACCTCTGAAACCAATAATACATTATGTGTTAATTAATTGAATTTAAATTAAAACAAAACAAAACAAAACAAAAAAGCCCTACTTTTTTAGTCCTAATATGTTATTTAACTACATACGCAGACTCATGCATTCTGCAGTGAAAAGTTTTGGAATCAAAGAGTTTTATATTTCAATCTTATTCCCCCATGTACTACCTGCGTGACCCCTGTGAGCAAAAGACACTTTGTGAGCCTTAGTTTTTCATCTATAAAATGGGCTACCCACTTCATGGCGTTATGAAGATGAAATGAGATATGTGTAAAATTGTCAGCTCATTGACTTTGGCATGGTAAGTACTTAAGGAAGCAGGGTGTTATTATTCTCAAGTATTTCACATGTTAGTTTTAGTCAAAATTCCCAGTTGTTGGCTATTCTTTGCCAACGCTTTAGCTCTGTACTAGAACAAGAAGACCATCTGGTAAATATTATGTGCCAATTCTTACAGGTGAAGGAGAGGTGCTTTTTAAATAAAAATTAGAAATGCAGAAGAGATGATCTAGCTCGTATATGATTGCTTTGATAGGACTGACACAATGAAAGGGCACTTATCCCTAGCTTATCTAAATAGACAAATTCAATTTCCAGACCATCACAAGGTCAAGTTCAGAAAGTCAGCAGTGGGAGGTTGAGATTGGAAGCTACATGTGAACATCAAGAATAAATCAAGTGCACTCACTTTCTGAAAACAGGGAAAGTACAAGAGGTCTTTGTTAATCAGACAGGAAAATCATAGCCTGAAAATGCTGACAATGACATTTCAAAAGTCTCAATTCCTTAGTAATAGGCAAGAACATGTGAAGAAGGAGAAAAAAAAAATGCCTGAAGTTATAAAAAGAAAACAAAGGGATCAAATATCTATTAGATGTGAGAACTTTATCTGGCAAGGTTACTTCAGTTCACATTTCCTAAACGGGGCCACCTCTGCAGAGGGAACACGAGGCCCCACTTGTGAGGCACTGTGCTGGTAATTTGTGACTCTGACAAATGCCATCTGATTGATGGCCCCGCCCATCCCACTTAAGGCAGTCAGACACGTACCGAAGACAGAGAGTCCTCTAAATACAAGTTCATTTATAAAACACCAAAGGGAATAGAACCGCTCATGCCCTCCAAATCCCCTCCCACTCTGCTGCTCAAATATCTAGAGACTCACGGAGACTGACCTAGTGATGAGAGACTAAAGGGACCAGGAGGCATCCCGGGTACATCCTAGACACAAAAGCACATAGGATCTTCCTTAGCCTCAAGTAGAAACAAGATGACCCTCATCCCCACCCTACCTCCTCCTTGAGCAACCAACTCCTTCATTTGCTCTCTTTTCCATCTATCGCCATCTCTCCACAAGACTTCCGGAGGCCTTAATAACGGAGTCCTTTGCCTCAGAAATTCCTCCTGTTTCTCCACCCACCCTTTCTCCCAACCTCACTCCTTCCATCTAGAATCTGAACCACAAATAATATGACTCTCTGTCAGTCTGAAATCTGGGGAATCCAACTGAGAAATGCCACCTAAGTTCAAACTATGGTTCCCCCAATCTATAAACATAAACTCTGTTTATGGAGCTATGTTCCAGTCCTAATAAACCAAACTGCCATGAAGGAAGTACCAGTCTATACCCTTAAATCTTCAGAAAGAAAATCAGGTTAAGTGATCAGGTAGTTGCCCTGGGAGAAGCCAGTCTCTCCTTGAGCAACCAACTCCTTCATTTGCTCTCTTTTCCATCTATCGCCATCTCTCCACAAGACTTCCGGAGGCCTTAATAACGGAGTCCTTTGCCTCAGAAATTCCTCCTGTTTCTCCACCCACCCTTTCTCCCAACCTCACTCCTTCCATCTAGAATCTGAACCACAAATAATATGACTCTCTGTCAGTCTGAAATCTGGGGAATCCAACTGAGAAATGCCACCTAAGTTCAAACTATGGTTCCCCCAATCTATAAACATAAACTCTGTTTATGGAGCTATGTTCCAGTCCTAATAAACCAAACTGCCATGAAGGAAGTACCAGTCTATACCCTTAAATCTTCAGAAAGAAAATCAGGTTAAGTGATCAGGTAGTTGCCCTGGGAGAAGCCAGTCTCTCCTTGTTACAGCTGCCTTGTATTTGTCATTGTTGTTTCCCTGCTTTGTTTACTGCTGATGAGAGAAATTAGGATTAGAGAAATCTTCAAGCTGAGCAAAGGAACAGGCTGCTTCCCGCATCCACTCCCCCCACTCAGGCAAGAACACTGGGTCAAGGTAGAGACGAATATGGCAGTCGGCCCAGAAATGACTGGGAACAGGGAGGCAACAACCTCAGAATCACAAAGGCTATACAGAGGAAGTGGAGTTGAGAGGGATGCAGGGAATTGGCACAGAATTGAACGTGGGTCACACAATGAATGGGGGGGAAAGGGTGATTGTCTCACGTTAAATCTTTTTTCTTCCTTTTGTTGAATTAAAAATGCCAACTAAAAGCTTGGAGGATTTATAGACTTTATTTAAGGAGCATATTTCTTCCCCCTCAATAAAACAGTATCTTAAAAGATGAATAGGACTGCAAATAAATTTTTTTTAATCCAAGAGGCTACATTAAAAAGCAGGAAACGGTGTAAACATAAATGTTTTTATCTAGTCGTTGAAAATGTTTCACCAAGCGTGAATAAAGTGACCTTTAAGCTCCCATAATACCGCCAAAATAGATCATTTCGGCAAAGGAGGGAGTCTGAGTTCCACACAGATAACAAAAGTATCTTAGAAATAGATACGGTTATATCCACTTATAATACAAATTGCTGTATGAATTGAGATGAACATGCCCAAAAAGTGCTGTGGGATTCTAGAACAAAGCTTGAGCTTGGATGGTTCTGGCTTTGTATCTCCATGACTTTGAGAGAGTTCTTGAGCCTCTCTGGGCTTCAGATCCTCATCAATAAAAGGAGGAGGCTGGCTTAGATTGTGTCAAGGTCGGTCCTGCTCTCGAATTATTTCACTGTCAAGATTTAGAGTGAGAATATTGCAGAAACACAATCAGCCTAAAAAGTCCAGGCATTTTTTTCCTTTATACTTCCTTAAGGGGTTTGCTGTCCCCCATCTTAATGATTAGTTGCAAAACACTTTAGGAAAGTTGTTCAACTGTGGGCTTTGGGCACGGCCTGACCTGGGATAGGTTTCATCTCTGTCACTCACTGGCAAGGTGACAATGAACAAAGGACCATGCCTCTCTGAACCTATTGCCTCATCAGTTAAGTGTAGTACTTATCCCATAGGTTTGATAGAAATGAAATAGCATCAATCACATAAAGAGCTTAGCACAGCACCTGACATGCAGGGAGCACACAAGTGATACTTTCAAAACTGTATGCCCCATCTGTAGTATGCGAAGTCTGGGAGAGAGTCAGCATAACAGAACTGGTAAGTACAAGGGCTTGGGACTCTGGATTGCTTAGGCTCGAATTCTCCTCTGTGATTTCTTAGCCACACGGGATTGGGCAGAGTACTTAAATTCTCAGTTTCCTCATTTGTAAATTGTGGATCATGGTGGCAGTATTTACCAAGTTGGGTTGTTGTGAGGTGTAAATGAATTAATATGAAAACTCTTAGAACACTGTCTAGCTCAGGGGAGATGCTATTAACTAAAATACTCAGATCACCTTTTGATTAAAAGCTGATGCCCAGAACATATTTAAACAAACACAATTTTTTTTTTTAAATTAGCAGCTTAAAGTGTAATTACTTGGATTGACTTTGGGCATCTCCTGTTTAAAATCTTTCAAATAGGTATTTGTCTTCTAGAGGGCAATTGAATACCATCAGAATGACGGGTGGGAGCAAAGGTGTTTCCTTAGAAAGTTCTTTCTCTAATTGAGTCCACTCTAAATTCCTGGCTGGCAAATTGTATCTCTCTTTAGTATGTATTTTTCCAGCATGACAGGAGAAACCATGAGATGAAATTAGCTGTCTTTGTGTTATTAAAATGATAAATAAAATATTATATCAAATAAATTTTATGGCATTGCACATAGAGTCCTTGGGTCAGGCCTTTTCAGACGAACTCTGTCTTTTCCCTTTTGCATCCCTTCAGAGAGGCTCTTGATTTTCCGTTCACCTGAAAACACACATGACTCACACAGCCAACAGAGCTCTAAACCTCATTATCTGATCCTGTTTTATGGTTGAGTTAGAACAGTAAGTCAGCTCTATTTGGTACAAGGTAAGGCTTTGGGGGAAGAACATTAAATTCAAGTATCACTGATGAGTGAAATAATTTTAACAGCTGTGATTTCAGGAGATAGAGATTCATAATATGGATTAAAAAGTCAAAAGTCTTTTGTGATAAACTTATTTGAATGCACTCATCTCAGGTTGTAGAAAATGTCAGACTTGTGCAAAATAGCTTCCAGTTAATGGACAGTGAAATGATGAGGCATTATTTCTTAAATTGCAGGAGTACCCTAAAAACTTCTGCTTTGTGTCCCAGAAAGCAGATTTTACTCTGATGATAACAAATGTGTGAAAATTCACTTTGCTAACATATACCCTCCATGTGTTTTCAGAAGAGAATGATGTCAATCAAAATCAGTTACTTTGATCTTGAAGGTCCCTTTCATCTATATGATTCCGACTCTGATTTATCAAACACCCACATTTGTGTAAGGCACTTTATCCAACGTTGGCTTTTATGCCAAATGTGGAAAAAGGTTCCAGAATCTCCCCAGAGATCTTCCTTCACACAAGAATGTATACTTTCTCCAATCCCTGTAGTGTTCTCCTAGTAACCCATTGTGTCTTCATAGACAAATGACTCTTTATTATGAAATTGCTACATTTGAAATAAAAATTTATTAAAATACTCACTGCCAATCCTTTTAACATTGACAAATTTTGGGAAAGTCTCTCTTGCTGTATTTGTATCCACTTTATTATCAACCACCTAAAAATAAAGAGGGTCTTGACATCATACAAACTACCAGATACAGGAAGTAGCTTGATGGTTGTTTTAAGAAATATGAAAAGCATCATGCTTGATACTCAGTATATATTCATTGACTAGCATTTGAATAATTAATGAGTAAATTTAAAGTTTTGTAGATCTAGAGAATATATTTAGGTGTAATAAAAGAAAAAAATTACTGGAATAAGTCAAAAGTACCATTTGAGATACTATAGGAGGAACATTCATAGCTAATGTTTGCCAGGAAAGAAACTCTTCAAACTGAGCACATTTTAATGAAAAGACTGTAATTAATGTACTAGCTAATTCTGCATAAGTAGATAGAAAGTGTCAAAAGTGAAAGTAGCTGCTTTTGCTTCACAGATAAAATAAATGGGAGATTTTCATATTAATTCTGTATCTTTCACATATAAATCTTTGGACTCAATGCTTTTGAAAAGAAATATAAGTCTGCTTTATCTTTAGAGAACAACTTAATTTTTTACTCATTTGCAATGTCTATGATACTGTAAGTTCTGGGATTAAAGGTGCATTGGCCATGTTTGAATGAAACCTGCTCAATGGAGGATAAAATTCTAGGAATACTTCAAGAAACTTTTCATCTCTATTGATCAGCTATCTGAATGAAAAAGATAAACATAAAAATAGAAATTCCAGTGTTGCCTTCCTAGGCTCTCACCACAGTCCTGTGTCTATAATGGTGCTCCGAGGACAGAGTGTGGCCTAGGGGAAAGAATAGGAGCCTTGGCAGCACACACCATACCCGGAATTCTGGCCAAGCCATTTTCAAGCAGGTCTTAGACATGTTACTTAACCATCTTGGGCCTGCATTTCTGTATTTGTGAAATGGGAATAATGTTTATGTGATTTGGTACACACGTTGCCTAATATATACTTTTTTTAATTGAAGTATAGTTTACACACGTTGTTACCGTAGTGTCAGGTGTACAACACAGTGATTTGACAAGTCTATACATTATGCTGTGCTCACCACAAGTGTAGCTACCACCTGTCACCACACAAGGCTATTAAAATACCATTGACTATATTTCTTAAGGCATATGGATTTTTTAAATTTTTTATTTTGAAATAATTTAGACTTTTAGAGAAGTTGTAATGTAGTACAAAGAGTTATTATGTAAGTAGGTTTTTAACAAGTTTAATTTCCTTCTCTTTGTATGCAATGTAAATTTGGCCTGTGTGTTCTTACTTTGAAAACAAACGAAGAGCTTCAAATCTTTCGTTCCCTTTGATTTGGTCTCACTGCTAATCAAATATTTACATATTTTTTCAATAGACTTTATTTTTTAGAGCAGTTTAAGGTTGACAACAAAATTGAGTAGAAAGTACAGAGCATTCCCAATATACCCCCTGTTCCCGCACAGGTACATTTGTTACAACTGATGAATCTATATTGACACATCATTATCACCCAAAGTCCATAGTTTATATCAGGGTTCACTCTTGGTGTTGTACATTTTGTGGGTTTTCACATGCATTCACCATTGTAGTATCATGCAGAGTAGTTTCACTGCCCTAAAAATCCTCTGTGTTCCACCTATTTATCCCATGCCCCTCTGAATACCCTGGCAACCACTGATCTTTTACTATTTCCATAGTTTTGCCTTTTCAGAATACCATACAGCTACAATCGCACAAAATGTATCCTTTTCAAGTTGGCTTTTTTCACTTATTAAGACATATTTAAACTTCCTCCATTTATTTTTATGGGTTTTCATTTCTCTTTAGCCTTGAAAATTATTCCCATGTATGGATATACAATAGCTTATTTATCCATTCACCTACCAAAGGACATCTTGGTTGCTTCCAACTGTTGGCAATTATGAATAAAGCTGCCATAAATATCCAAGTGCAAGCTTTTTAGAGATAAATATTTTCAACTTATCTAGGTAAATACCAAGGAGAGTGCTTTGGATCATATACAAAGAGAACGTTTAGTTTTGTAAGAATCTGCCAAAATGTCTTCCAAAGTGGCTGTAGCATTTTGCATTTCTACAAGCATTGGATGAGGATTCCAGTTGCTCTATGTCCTTACCAGCATTTGGTGTTGTCAGCGTTTTGGATTTTCAACACTCTAATAGGTGAGTAGTGGTGTCTTATTGTTTCAAACATATATTTTAAGAGCTTGAACTCTTTGGGAGGTTAAAGTCTTTCTCTAGGAGGCACTTGTATAAGTCAATGAATCAAGTTGATAAATTAAGAGAAGATTGAAGTTTCACTCTATGTTACTCAACAGTCACTTGAATACAAGCTTCTGCCGGCCCAGAAAACCAGGTCCACAGTGAATATCAACAACTGTCTCCTTCCACCAAAACTTCAGCCTAGTGTTTTAGAGTTAAGCTTAGCTACTTAATATCAGATGGACCAGTTGCTTTCTATTAAGAGCAAAGCCATTCAAGGGGGTATATATTTTACTCTGTAGGGACAGTGATATATACTTAGTGAATAATGGTGGCATAATTGTCTATCCATCCAGAAGAAAGTAAAATTGGACTTATATGTACAAAAGTAAACACTAAATCAACCAGAAACTTACATGCTAAAAAAATAAGAAAACAGAGATCTTACAATTTATAAGATAATAATCCTTACATTTATATGCATAATCCAGAGGTTGAAAAGGAATTTGAAATTTAAAATAGGAAAATCAAACATATTTGACTATATGATAATAATTAAGAGCTTTTGTATGGTGAGGATACGGAAAATGTTGAGGAAATATATTTGTAATTTATATGACAGGTGAAAGTTTTTTTCTATAACATACTATAAACTTTTATATATTGATAAGAAAAGGATAAAAACTAAATTGAATGGACAAAGGATATATAAAACATTCATAGAAGAACAAATCCAAATGACGAATAAACATATGTAAAGATCTCATATGTCACAGGGAAATCACTATTATACTAACAACGAGGGAGGAAAGGCAAATAGTAAGCCTGAGCTTAGGGAAAACCTAATCCTTTCTCTATTACAGCCTTCAGTGAATACCCTGGTGATACCAGGACAGTAGTGGATGATGTTGATTTGGGAAATGCTGAAGTATTTCCTTAAGGGCATTTACAATACTCAGAAACCATATATGCATGAACAACATGGGTCTGAACAATTTGGGTCCACTTATATGCAGATTTTTCCAATAAATATATTGGAATATCTTTTGGAGACACGCGACAATTTGAAAAAACGTGCAGAAATTGCATAGCCTAGAAATATCAAAAAATTAAGGAAAAGGTATTTCATAAATCCATAAAATATATGTATATACTAGTCTATTTTATCATTTACTACCATAGAATATACACAAATCTATTATAAAAGTTAAAATTTATCAACACTTACACACACAAATATTTATAGACTGTACATGGTGACTTTCAGTCAAAAGAAATGTAAACAAATGTAAAGATGCAATATTAAATTATAACTTCATAAAATTAACTGTAGTGCATACCAAACTACTACAATAATTTCATAACCACCTCTCTTTGGTGTGGTGGTGAGCTCAAGTGTTGTATGTATCCGCTTAAAATGCATGTGATGCTAATTAACTCTATATGAGCAGTTCATCACTTCAGCAAATTGCATTTCACAGTAAAAAGTGACGTCTTATGGTTCTTGCGTATTTTGCACGTTTAGTTCAATACCATAAACCTTGAATAACATCATGGAAACCATGTGAAGTGCTACTAGGGATGTTGGAAGTACTCCCAAGAAGTGGAGGAAAGTCATGGCATCAGAAGAAACAGGTTGCTTTATATGTACTGTAGGTCGAAGTCTGCCTCTGTGATTACCTGTCATTTCAAGATAAGTGGATCCAGCATAAGGACTACTGTAAAAACACAAAAGGAAATTTGTGAAGTCTTCACTGCATCTACACCAGCAGGCATGAAAACCTTACACTTTTTTTGAAATATCTTTTTATCTTGTCTTGAAAATGCAGCTCTTATGTAGGTGCAGAATTGGTATAAGAAAGGCATACCTATAGGCTCTAATATAATTCAAGAAAAAATGAAGTCATTATACGACAAATTAAAGCAAAAAGAAGGTGAAGGATCTAAAGCTGGAGAATGTAATGCCAGCAAAGGATAGCTTAATAATTTTATTTTAATTTTTTTTACCTTTTTAAAAATTTAAATTAAATTAGCCAACTTAGAGTATATCGTTAGTTTCAGATGTAGCATTCAATAAGTTATCAGTTGCATGTAACACCACACCCAATGTTCATCACATCATGTGCCCTCCCTAATGCCCATCACCCAATTAACCCATCTCCCCACCAACCTCCCTTCCATAATAATTTTAGAAGGAAGTTTGGCTTACAAATGTTAACAAGGGAAGAAGCTTCTGCCAACCAAGAGGCAGCAGATGAATTCCCAGACCCATTTAGAAAATCACCGAGAAGAAAAAACGGCTTTTGCTTCATCCCAAAGATCTTGGACCATTGTGTTTTCATTTTCATTTGTCTCTATGTATTTTCCTGTTTCCTCTGATTTCTTGGTTGACCCATTCATTGATTAGTAGCATGTTATTTAATATTCATGTATTTGTGCTCTTTCCAGATTTTTTATGACTGACTTTTGATTTCATAGTATGTGGTTGGAAAGATGCATGGACCAGCACAGACCTTGCTAAAATTGCAGGTTCTGCTCCCACATGCTTCTGTAGATTCACCCTCCTTAATACATTCTGGCTGGAGCCCATCAAAGCAGTGTCACAAGCCTGCCAGTGTGCAAGTAGCTCCCACAGGAGCCCACACCACTCCAAAGTGATGCCTGCCCCAGGAAGAGGGAAAGATAACCACTCACCAGTTAGAATGCAGCACCAGCAGTGGGTTAGGGGGCAGAGAGCTGGTCTAACTGCAGGCCCCACCAACCAATGAAAGTTCAGGTACAAAACAAGGAAAGCTACCAGCAGTTCCATGCTACTGCATCTGACTCAACTCAAACCCAAGAGAGCCTCAGACTGGCCCAATAACAACACAGGGACCAACCCTGCACACATAAGGCAAAGGGAGCCATTTCAGCTAACTGGACTGAAGACAAAAGTGGCTCAGCCACAATAACAGGGTGCACACAACACCCATGGCAGACAACCCTGAAGTGCTGGTGAATAGGGAACAATTCACTTCAGGGTACTATAGGGCCTCTTCTTCATAAGGGCACTACTTTCAAGAGCAGAAGATGTAGATGGCATGCCTAAGACACAGAAACAGATACACTGAGTCAGATAAAATGAGGAGACAGAGGAATATGTCCTAAATGAAAGAGGAGGACAAAATCACAAGAGCCCTAAGTGAAATGGAGATAAGTAATATGCCTGATAGAGAACTTAAAGTAATGGTCATAAAGATACTCACTGGACTTGAGGAAAGAGTGTAGGACCTCAGCGAGCCCTTCAACAAAGAGCTAGAACACATAAAAAAGGACCAATCAGAGATGAAGAACTCAATAATGAAATTTAAAATGCACTAGATGGAATATAGGTAGTCTAGAGGAAGCAGAAGAATGAATCAGGGACCTCATAGACCGAGTAATGGAAAGCAATCAAGCTGAACAGGTGAGAGAAAAAAATAATACAAAATGAAAATAGACATAGGGAACTCAGCAACACCATCAGGTGTAATGACATTTACATTATATGGATCCTAGAAGAAGAAGAGAGAAAATGGGGCAGAGAATTTATTTGGAGAAACAATAGCTGAAAACTTCCTGAATCTGGGGAAGGACACAAATCCAGATTCAGAAGGCACAGAGTCCCCAAGAGAATCAACACAAGGAGGCCCACACCAAGACACATAGTAATTAAAATGGCAAAAAGTAGTCTTAAAGAGAGGATTTTAAAAGCAGCCAGAGAAAAGAAGACGGTTACATGCAAGACACCCCCCCCCACCATGGGACTATCAGCTGATTTTTCAGCAGAAACTTGCAGGCCAGAGGGAGTGACATGATATAGTCAAAGGGCCAAAAGAAAAAAAAAATCTGCAACCAAAAGTACTCTACCCAGCAAGGCTATCATTCAGAACGGAAGGAGAAATAAAGCATTTCCCAGACAAACACAAGTTAAAGGAATTTATCACCACTAAACCAGACCTACAAGAAATGTTAAAGGGGACTCCTTGAGTTGAAAGGAAAGCCCATTAGTAGGAGTAAGAAAAATAGGAAGCACAAAAGCAGTAAAATTATATCTATAAAAATTGGTCAAGGGACTCACAAAATAAAAGGATGTAAAGTATGACACCATATACACAAAACATGGTGGGAAGAAGAGTGAAGAATGTGTTCAAACTTACATGGTCATAAACTTTGATATTTTTTATTATTAGTTAAAAATTATGAAAATTTATCAAAAATCTTGGAATGGAATCGACATTGCTTCTGCAGGAGAATTCCAAGGGAAGTTCTGTACTTCCTGAATGTGTTGGGTTACTTTTCAAAATGTTCTACCCTCACACCTATATAGTAGCAATTTCAGTTAAGATTAAGCTAGAGCGAGGATGAAACTGTGAGTGGCTGGATGCCATAATGTAAGGCACCCCAGTAGATAACAGCCTTGGTTGTGGTTCAGTACATAGTTCATATGCTAAGTCCAGCAGCTAGCAAGAGATTTTAAAATTATCATCAAGATTGTATAGATAGTGAAATTCAGAAACAAATCCACATAATCTAATTAAGTTAACATTATGATTTTATCTACTTAACTGTATGTCTTCTTTATACCCCCTGTTCTTAAAAGATTATACAACACAAAGTTAGAAAATTATCTAGTTTTCCATCCCTACATTAAAACAAAAATATATGCTGTATCATGTGATGGAAAAATAAAGTTTGCTTTTAGGAGGTGATGTAATTTTATGCTGGTGTTCTTTTCTTTTGGAGGAAGGGAAGAAATTAATATTTCCTAAATTCTTACTTTGTATGGACTTTCTCTGCCTTAAGAGAGTAATTTGTGTTTGAAAACCCCTTCACAGGACAAAACACTATAAGATTCAACCTTAATTATTATTAAAAAATATGATTCAAAAAATGTGTTTCTTAGTCCCCAAACTAAAACTATTTGTACAAAAAGCAGTACATTCCATTAAAATGGAAAGGGCTCATGGGGGAAGGGGAGGGGGCCTTGAGAAGCACAACTGTAGGAGGCTGCTGTCAATCCTAGGGCTGGAGGATACTGGGAAGAGATGCTTTTGTTTTTTACCAGAGCCCGGGGCAGCAGCCTCAGCAGCTGGGACCCAGAGGAGATCCTGCTGAAATGGTAACCTCCCTGTCTCTCCTCCTCTCACCTATCAATCCTCTCTCAGTGCCTCTCAGAATCTGAAAATACCCAGAAGCCTGTTGGCAAAGGAGTCTGGGAAATAGTTTGCAGGGATTAGCTCCCTGTGATATGAAGCAGAGCTAGGGGGAGAAAGTAATATATTTGAGAGCAAATAGGTGTATGACCTGTACTGTCATATAACAAAGCAACTCCCCAAATGAAACACATTAAGTACGAAATATTCTGTTTCTATGAGTTTGATTTTTTTAAAGTTTCCACATGTAAGTGATCCCATGCAGTATTGTTTTTCTCTGTCTGGCATACTTAGCAGAATGTCCTCAAGTTCTATCCATGTCACGATCACAAATGGCAGGCCTTCCTTCTTTTTTGTAGCTGAATAATATCCCATTGTGTGTGTACACACACACACACACACACACACACACACACACCCCACAGCTTTATTACCCATTCATCCATTGATAGACACGTAGGTTGTTATCATATCTTGGCTATTGTGGATAATTATTCAATGAACATGGAGGTGCAGATATCTCTTCAATACCCAATTAGCATTTCCTTTGGATATCTACAAAGAAGTGGGATTGCTGGATCATGTGGTAAAGTGGAGGAAATAGGAACAGGTTGGTAAAAGGGTACTAACTTTCAGCTATAAGAGGAATAAGGTCTGAGGAGTCAATGTAAAACATGATGGCTATAGTTGATAACACTGTATTATATAATTGAAATTTGGTAAGAGAGTAGAACTTAAATGTTTTTACCCTTTCTGCCTCACAAAAAAAGACAAATATATGAGGTGATGAATGTGTTAATTAACTAGATGGGGAGAGGGGATCCTTTCAAAATACGTATGCATATCAAATTACCAAATTACCGCAGCATACACTTTAAATATCTTACAATTTTACTCATCAGTTTTACCTCAGTAAGGCTGAAAAAATACAAAATAGTTGTTATAAATGAAAACAAAAAGTGTTCATTAAGCCAAAGTAGGAGTACTCAACACTTCAAAAAATACAATTCTCATAGCTCAATCAAGTGTTTTCAGGATTTTACTGCATTACGTATTGAATTAATTACTTTACATCTACTAATTCCTTTAATCTTCAACAAGGAATTAGGCACTATTATTCATATAAAACAGAAATAGTAAAGATCAGAGAGATTTAGTAATTTTCCCAAAATTATTTAATTAAGCAAGAGAACTGAGGTTTGACCCAAGCTCTGCCAGACTCCCATTCCATTTCTACCACATCATGATATAAATGTAATTAAATAACCACTAAACAAATGAAATATGCCAATCAATATATGTACTGAGAATTTGGGCTATATCACCTAAAAAATTATAATTCACTTAATCTAAACTAGACAAAACCAATGTAAATTTATGATATTTGGTCTCAGGTTCATGTTTTTTACTAAACCAGCATTTCTCAGATAGTCTCTGAATCATTTGGAAAGCTTGTTATAAATTTAGATTTCAGGGACTCATTGAGCAAGATTCTCTGGGAGCAGTGCCTGGGAATCTGCATTTGAAATAATCTCCATCATGGATGGTTAAGCACATTAAAGTTTGACAATCTCCATACTGACTCTCTATTTGGTCATACTAACTCTTTTCCAATAGTTATTTTTATTTTTATTTATTTATTTTATTTTATTATTAATAATATTTATTTTGTTATATTATCCAATAGTTATTTTTAAATAATTTCCTTAAAAAAGGAGAAAATAATCAGAATAATCAAAAAAGACTAGAAATAGCAAGTATTGGTGAGGAAGTTGAGCAAAGGGAATAATCATGCACTGTTGATAGGAATGTAAATTGGTGCAGCCACCATGGAAACAGTGTAGAGGTTCCTCAAAAAATTAAAAATAGAACTACCGTATGATCCAGCAATTCCACTTCCAGGTATTTATCCAAAGAAAATGAAAGCACTAACTCAAAAAGATAGATGCACCCCCCACACACACACACTTCACTGCAACATTATTTACAATAGCCAAGATAGGGAAATAACTTCAGTGTCCATTAGCTCATGAATGGATAATGAAGGGTATATGTAGACAATGGAATACTATTCAGCCTTAAAAAAGAATGAAATCTTGCCATTTGTAACAACATGGATAGACCTTCAAGAGCCTTATGATACGTGAAATAACTGAGAGCAAGATAAATATTATATGATTTTTCTTATAATGTGAAATAAAAAAAACTATAAAACAAACTCATAGATACAGAGAAGAGAGACTGGTGGTTGCAGAGGTGGGACAGGGGGTAGGGTGTGGACTGAAAGGATTAAGGGGGTCAAACGGATAGATAATAGATAGATAGATAGATAGATGATAGAAAACAAAATGACCATGACCAAAGGGAATAAAACAAAAATCCCACAAAACCAATCTACTACATTTTATGTAGAATCTTAGTTCAAAGATGATCAAACCTATTCAGGTTGGTAGTATCTTTAAAGAGTAATATGTGATCTATAATCTAGACATCTGACTTCTGAGAAATTTGGTCAAGTTACAAACATCCCAGGCTAAGTAGTAACTCTAAAATTTGATAATCCAAACATGCTATGAAAATAGAAACTTCAAGGTACAATATTTTAATGAACAACTTAAACTCTTCTTTAAACTACCAACTGATTAACTATTTTGTAGGATTATTTTTACTATCAGCAGCAATGGAAACCTAGTTCTATTCACATTAAAATTAATTTAGTTATCTAAGTTAAATTTGCTTTTACTTGAACCTGACATTCTGATTCTATTAATACATGAACAATTGGGACTTTGACATCAAATATATGCAGGTTTCACTTTTATCCTTTTGATACTGCTTTCCCCAGTCTTCTAATTTCTGAGAAAATCTCAATAGGCAATAAGCCAGTTTTATGATATGAAATCATATAAGACTTATGATACACCTTGGGCCGTCAATATAGTCTATAATATATACACCATCTAATCCAAATAACAAAGCATTCATTCATTCAATCTGTCAGTGAATATTTATTGAACACCTACACTCTGCAAGGAGTTTCCCAGACTCTGGGATGCACTGGGGAAAGAATAAAAATCACTGCCCTATTGGAGCATGCATTCTAGCAGATGGAGACAAAAAACAGTAAGTCTAATAACCAAATTATATAGTACATTAGAAGGTAACAAGTGCCATTGGATAAAAGAAAAAGTAAGGCAGAATAAAAAGAAAAAGATTTAGAGCGAATTCTCCTAATCTGGGTATTCAACACAACAAACAACTATAGCACACAACTCCAAAAATTCTTTCTCAAAGGGTGGCTTATTACTAATTCTTTTCTTGGCATAAATTTAGACTTTAGCCCAAGAGAAGTCTTGAAAGCTAGTAAACTCTTATTAACATTTTGTACTTGGTTTCCATCTGTGAGAATGTTAAAAGCAAGATTAAAATTAAAAAGGTGCTAGAGAAGTTGCTAGGCACTTTGGTATAAGTGCTGCATGGTATCAGCAGGAACCAATTTGATCTTCTGGATGTGTTTGACACATTTGATGTGTTTGACACAGCAACTCTTGGAACATTTACTATGAAGTTTTTGAGGAATTTGTAGGAAATGCCTTGCAAATGCTCTACATTAACATTTTCAGACTTTGCTGACCAATCAGATGCAACCACTGAAATGATAAACCTTTTCCAGTGTCACCTGGAACTCTAGAGGTCTCCATGAAGCCACAGGAGAAGGAATTTTCCTACCCAGACTGGAACTCAGTTTATGAAAAGGAGGAATAGCCAATGAACAGCATAAGCTTGTATAATTTACTGGCTTTCTCCCAAGAGAGTACAAATGAATAGAAAATTCAAAGACCAAGTATCTATTTTTCTTTTTAGTCTTTACCTTTAAAATTTTTTTCATTTTATTTGTTTTTGAAGTCAACTCTACCCTCGATGTGAGGCTTGAACTCAGGACCCCCAGATTAAGAGTCTTGTGCTCTATTGACTGAGCCAGCCAGGTGCCTCTTTACCCTTTTTTATATATAAAATTCTCAAGTTTTGTTTTAGTCTTGTCAAAAGATGAGTACTTATTAATCAAAAGGAATGAAAGAAAGAGCTACTACTAGCATGGAACCATTCCATATCTTTTTCTCTCTGTGAACAAATGAAATCTTCACTCTATTGCCTAGTGCACAGATAAATCTGGCTTTGAACTCATTTCTGCTTCCATTCTGACCAGTCTTTGCAGTGACTGTTGGAAAATGATTCCTTTCTGTACTCCTTTTAGCAGCTAAAATGAAATTACAGTTTTTGAAGCTTAGTTGATGGTTTTAAAGGTGCTCAAATTCCAGGAAATGTTGTGTTATATAAGTTTTATATTGTCAGGTTGTTCTTTGATAAAATATTTTTTGGGTACACTCTTTTTGGGAATCATATTGAAGACATTTTAAGAAAAATAAAATTGTGTTAAGAAAGTATTGTTTACTTGTTACTGAATTGGTGTTTTTTTAGTATCTTTTATGAACCAGGCATGTTGTTAGATACAAAGTTTTATTCCAAGAATTATATCATGTTTCTGTTAAAGAGGCTGTATTTGTGGTAGTTAATAATATATATGGGCTCCAGAACTGAGTGGATCTGTTTTAATTCAGTCATCATCTTTTACTAACTACATGTCCTTGAGCAGGTCACTTAAACTGTTTAAACATTGGTTTATTCATTTGTAAAGTGAAAATAAAAATTGCATAATCTCACAGGGTTATTATGAGGTTTAAATGAGATAATATATGTGACATAAAGGTATTAATTTATATTTCATTTTCCTTATTGTACAGAAATCAGCAGGAATGGGACTGTTACTGTTTTATTTACTTCCTTTCTTTCTCCTCTCCCCCTCTCCTCCTCCTTCTTCTTCCTCTCCAAGGTGGCCTGAATTAAACTCTTCTATTTCTGTGGAGAGGGTGGAATGCGTAAGAAGACAATTTCCTTTTACAGTGATGGGGCTCAGAACACACTACCCCCAAATATGGCACCTTGGCATACTGAATATTTTAGGTTGAAGGGGCTGGAAATAATGGCAGAAGGTCACTCTGATCTCCCTCAACACTTTCTCCCTGAAACAGGTCATAAAACCTTCATGTGAGAGGTGCCCTCCCTATACCCAGAGGAAAAGAGATCCTTATCTCTGAATACAAAGTGATGCCAAGAAAAATCTGAACAAGTAGGCCTTACTAAGTTTCCCCCAGTTACTACCCTTACCCAATCTTATTCCTCCACAACCATGTACTCTTCATCAAACTTTGCATAAAACCTTCAGGTCTAACTGTTTCTTTGGGACTTCATTTCCCTATGAAAGTTTCCCCGTCAGGTAAAACTTATACAAGTCAATGTGTATGCTTTTCTCTGGTTAATCTGGCGGTGTTATTTTTAGACTCAGGCAAGGAACCTAACAGATGTGAGGAAAATTTTGTTGGCTTTTTTGTTTGTGTGTAAACTTGAACTCATTGTGGGAAAAACATTAAGAAGGGAAAGCAGAAGTAGCAAGAAGGAGAGAGGTTTTTTCCCCAGAGTGGGAAGGGCCTAGAGATCTTTGGGGACCCAAGAGGAGCAGAAACCTGAGCCCAGATCCATGGTGGTGGGTGTGGCTGGAGGGGGCATGAGCTCAGTAGGCACTTTGCAGTGTGCTCCTCACAGGCTGGACCCACACACCCAACCTCCCGGCTGTGAGACATCCCCACAAGCAGGCTGGCACAGACAAGCTAGGGCTGCCTGTTTTCAAAAGACCAAAGGGTTTGAGCAATTTTATGAGCGTTTATGATGGCAGCAATAAAAATGGACCAAGGAACCAAGAAGCTGTTTCCTGTTTTCTGGAAATCACACAAACTATACTTATTTTTGGGTGACCCCCCCCCTCCACAGGGAAGAAGTACAACTCAGTAATGATTGAGATCGAATTTCCTAATCAGTTTCACAGGGTTGGGTTTGGTATGTAATCTGATTTTTAAAATATAGATATATAACTCTTTTTTAAAATGCCAGGTTTGGGGCGCCTGGGTGGCACAGTGGTTAAAGCGTCTGCCTTCAGCTCAGGGTGTGATCCCGGCGTTCCGGGATCGAGCCCCACGTCAGGCTCCTCTGCTATGAGCCTGCTTCTTCCTCTCCCACTCCCCCTACTTGTGTTCCCTCTCTCGCTGGCTGTCTCTATCTCTGTCAAATAAATAAATAAAAATCAAAAAAAAATAAAATGCCAGGTTTATGTACATAGAACACTCAGCACAGTGCCTGGCAAATAATAAAGCATTTAATCAATGACACGTACTATTATGGCATCTTTAATTTCTGTAGAAAGACATTTTTATTACCTTAACCATCCTAAAGTATTAGCTGTGTGGAAAGCTTGTGAAACTTCCCGTGCAGCATTAACCACCAATATCTGAGTCGTGCATGTGCTGCAAAGTATTGTAGAACCGATCTAACGTCCAGGTTGTAGCATAACAAGAATGTAAAAAATACCATGTTCTGTTTAAGTAGGGTATTTTGAGTACGTTAAAGATATGGAATGGGAATTGCCAGGTATCTGAAGTCATCACCCCACTGTCAGCTAAGAGTCCAATTCGCGTGCTGATGTTAATGAGTCAGAGCTTTTCCGAAGATTCCGGGACAAGGCATTGAAGAGATCTGTGTGTGTTTCTCTGGTGTTTCTGGCCATCTAATTGAACTTTGCCTCCCTATGCTGGAAGAGATGCTATTATGGGGGGGGGGGGGACAGAATAAATCCCCAAGGGTTCTAACCAAGTCCAAGTTTAAGCCAGCTGCAGGAAAGCTCACTTAACTTGCAGATCTTTGCATTTGCTTCTGACAAGCTCTTCCTTTCTGAGGACTGTATTGTCAGCATTTATTCCTCACCCTCACCCAGGGAATGGTCCTCTGACACATATCCAGGAAACAGAGAAACACAGAAGTGAAATCCAATGGCTGTGGCACTGCCGATATGGAATCACCAATAGTCCGAAAGTCAGAATGCTCAAAAAAGAAAAATTTAAGAACTCTACTTCCATTGTTGCTCAAATTACTATCTTTGAACACTTTTGTCTCTGTTGGACCTGATTAAAGTAAGAAATGTCATTTTGTCAAGTGTTTCAAAGTTGGTAATTGCTCTGAAAGGAACATTTGGGAAGCTTTAAGTTGACTAAAATCTTCTCTTTCTTCTGTACAGGTTGGTACAGGTTTAGTTGGAGAGACAGTATTGTTTTTAGGAAGGTCCAGGGTGGGCAAATCTGACCTGAACAGAGAGGTGAGAAAATGGAGGCAAGCAACTTGCCCAAGGTCACGCAGGTCAACACTGGCAAAGCACACGTGTGCATGGGACAGTACGTCTCCAGAGCTCTGCACTCAATCACTGTGCTATACGTGTGTTTGTTATTCGTATTTCACTTTGTGCCCACTGCTCCTTGTTCTCACATCCTCATATCCTCAGAAATACGTCAAGTTCTTGGAATGTTAAGCTTTTGCCAAATACTTGTTGCAAACATTTTCTCCAGTTTGTTCTTTATCTTTTACATTGTTTGTGTTTTGGGAGTTTTAGAAGTATTTTGTTATTTAAATTTTTTTTCTTTTTTTAAAATAAAGATTTTATTTTTTTATTTGAGAGAGAGAGAGAGACAGAGCAAGTACGAGTAAGGGGGAGGGGCAGTGGGAGAGGGAGAAGCAGACTCCCCCACTGAGCAGGGAACCCGATACAGGGCTTGATCCCAAGACCCCGAGATCACAACTTGAACCAAAGGCAGACACTTAACTGACTGAGCCACCCAGGCACCCCTAAAAAAATTTTAAAGTCAACATCAGCCTTTCAACAAATTTTGAAAGCATTTTTACTACTCTTAGATTGTAAAAACTAATATTTGCATTTTGCTTTTACAAGCTTTCTTTCTACTTTAATTCTCTAATCTCTCTGGGATTCATTTTGGTAAAAGGCAAAACTCCAACTGAATTTTTTTTTCCCCAAATGACTATGCAGTTATACAAAAATAAGTATTGGTTAATAAATCTTGTAACTCTGATTAAAGCTACAACTTGTATTGTATATTTAATTCTCATACATAATTGGGTCTCTTTCAATACTATCTCTCCAACTAAACCTGTACCAATATTGTGTTATTTTATGATTTTGTTTTTATACACTATAATATCCAGTATGAAAAGCCTTTACTTCATTCTTCTTTTTCAGAAATAAGCTGCCCTTTCTGAAAGTTTATTATTTCAAGGGAATTCAAGAATAATTTTATCAATAATCTCCCCCAAATTCTACTGGAATTTTTATAGAGATTGTATCCAATTCGTAAATTAACTTGGTGAAACTGAAATCTTCAAATTATCAAGATTTGTCATCCAAGACCTTGGGTCTCTCTAACCACTCAAGTTTTTTGATAGTTTTTAATCAGGTAAGTATTACATATTTCTTATTCAATTTATTCATAGATCTTATCTTGTGTAGCTGTTGTGAATAGTTTCTTTGTATTTTCTAATTCGTTGTTGTTTGTACAGTCAAGTTTTTTATTTTTATTTTTTATATATTTGTATTTTAGCTGTGTTACTGAACTCCCTTTCTATTTCCAATAATTTTTCAGTAGCTTTTTTTGTCTTTTCAGGTAGACGACTAGACTACTTGCAATGCTGGTACTTTGCTGCCTATATATATTTATAGGATTTTAAAAACATAATTTTATTGATTAGCATTTCTAAGCCCACCATAAATGAGCAGCCCTGTCTCTATCCTGACTTCAATCAAATTCTATTAAGGTAGCATTTTTAACTTTTCCTTTTCTTTTTTTTTTTAAAGAGTCATTTATTTATTTGAGAGAGAGTGTGTGTGTATGCGTGTGCATGCACACGCACAAGCCGGGGGGTGCAGAGGGAGAGAGACTCTCAAGCAGACTCCATGCTAAGCATGGAGCCAGACTCAGAGCTCCACTGATCGACCCTGAGATCATGACCTGAGTTGAAACTAAGAGTCCCACACTCAACCAATTGAGCCACCCAGGTGCCCCAACATTTTTTAACTTTTCAAAAGCCAAAGCTCCTAATTACCTTATCATTCTACATTTTGTATTTCTCACACCAAATAAAACGTCAATTTTTGCTTTCTGGTGTTAAAGAAAAATTTAATTATTCACAATGCTTGTTAAAGAATGATCAGGCAGACTATTCAGGGGGGCTATTGCAATAGGTGTAGGGAGCACCACCATGGGATTTTGCAAGGGGCCAGAAAGATTGGGCTCAACTCCAAATATGACAAGGAAAAGTGGAAATTTATAGCCAAGGAACGGGGGGGGGGAGTAGTGGATGGACAATTACCAAGAGGAAACATCAGGAGGAAAGGGAGATTCTGGCTAAATCAGCCTCACAAGATTCTTGCTGAAGGCAGACCTGGGTGATCAGACATACCCTGGGAGATAGAGGAAGAAGAGCAATTTGATCAGATATTGAGGGTAGGGGATTCTCACTAAACTGACTTAGCAGAATTGTTGCTAAAATTGGACAATGTAGAGACAAACATGGAAGCCCAAAATCAGGGCCTAGGTGAGAAGAGAGCTCAGATTGAGCCTGACTAAGGTTTGGTCAAGGAGAGATTCTTTGTCACCAGCCCTTTTTTTTTTTAACTATGAAAATAATAGATTGCATATAGATAGATAGATAGATAGGTAGATATAGATAGATAGATAGATAGATAGATAGATAGATAGATAGATAGATCTGAAACACCCTGGCAGACTAGGTCAGAGGCTATGGGTCAGAGTCACTGTTCAACTTTTCACCATATAGTCTGATTCCAGTGCCTGTTTGACGAATCTTTAGTTATTCTGAAAGGGTTAGTATGTAGTATTAGTCTATCTTATAATCTTGAACTATAACCATATTACTGGAATGCACTCTTTATTTACATGATACATTGTTCTTTCAATATAGTGTGACACTTACGGGTTTTAAAGTAAGACATTTCCTGTAGCCCCTTACAGCATGTAACAAATCATAAATCTCTTAGAAAAATGGTTATAGGCAAACTGATTCAAATAATTGATTAGATACCTAGAATCAATTTTTGATCAATTAGAAGGAAAAGGAAAAGCAGGAATTCTGAAATTATAAAAAAGAAATCTGATTTACAAAAATCTGAGCTGCTTACATTTTCTATGCATTAAATAGCTTTGAATATAACTATTTGAGGGATAATTCCCCAAGTTAAGCACTTTGATGGGTTTCCAAAACAAAGCACCCAGAAGTTTGAAATGGTTCTGCTTACTAAGTCTTCAACCTACAGAACAAGAAACACAGTGAAAACTACAAGAATCATGTTTTATTTTTAAAAAAGTGAAAAAACTGTAGTATTAGCTTGGAGAAATGAAAATTTCACGGACATTTTCCAAACCTCTTAACTGTGTTTTTTTTAAGATTTTATTTATTTATTTGGGAGAGAGAGTGTGTGTGAGAGAGAGAGCATAGGCAGGGGGAGTGGTAGAGGGAGAGGGAGAAGCAGACTCCTCACTGAACAGAAAGCCCCATGTGGGGACTTGATCTCAGGACACTGAGATCATGACCCGAGCTGAAGGCAGACGCTTAATGGACTGAGCCACCCAGGTGCGCAAAAGCTCTTGACTGTTAAGTTTAAATCAGAGTCATTCCATCAGGAAGATTGTCAATTACCTTGGCATAATAAAGACTGAGTTAGTCAGCACTTTCCTAGACCGTCCTGTGGTTGTCTTTCTTTGATGGCCCATTTAAATTCTAAATCCAGTTTAGTTATCTCAGACTAGTTTCAATATAATTGTCAGACTACTTGATGTTTTAGTCCAGTCAGGCTGCTATTATAAAATACCAGACTGTGCGGCTTATAAACAACCGAAACTTTTTTTTCCCCACAGATCTGGAGGTTGGAAGTCTGTTATCAGGGTGCCTGGATGGTCAGGTTCTATGTCTGGTGAGAGTCTCCTTCCTAGCTCATAAATGTTCTTCTTTTCCCTGTAACCTCACATGGTGGAAGGGGCTAGGGAGCTCTCTGGGACCCATTCTTTAAGGGCATTAATCCCAGTCCTTTGTCACCTCCTGAAGACTCCACCTTTGGGGGGTAGTACATCTACTTTGAGGGTTGGAATTTCAACATTTGAATTTTGGAAGACAAACATTCAGACCGTTGTATTTAGTTACAGCAGATGGCCAGATGACCATTGTTTATTTTGTCTCGGAGGGGGGGAAGGGGTAAGAGGGTGAAGAAGTGGAGTACATTAAGGAATACTTAATGCTCTACTTCTCAGGGAAATGGACAATTTTCAGATAAATGGGTGCATTTCTGGATTTTAGGATTAAGAGCTATCCCTTCACTTACTTATAGGACCTGGAAGAAAAACAGACAAAAAATAAAATGAAAATAATCTGAAAGACTTAACTTCAATTAACTCAGTTTACTAAAAATTTTTATAAGCCAGTGTTTTTATGTCAAAGAACAGAGTTTTGTGGTATTTTGACTGATGTACATGCATTTAAGGAAGTTGGTGGTAAAGAACTCATAGCATTTAAAGTGAATTTATTTCAGTTAGAAAAATAAGGAGATGTGGTTTCCTCTTAGCATGATGGGAGGGTGGTATTATAATCTGGTGTGACAGTACCAGTACAACTTTAGTTGGTGGAATGAAAAAAGAATCTGAAGAGGAAGGCAAAAAGTCAGAAGAGAGAGGAAGGAGTAGAATTGTGAAGAATGTTTTTCATAATGCTATAATAATAAAGAGGACTTCTAAACTCAACGCTGTAAAATATATGAGAATACCCTAGAGATCACTTGGAAATTGTTATGGGCTGAATTATATGCCCTCCAAAATTCAAATGTTGAAGTCTCAATCCCTAGTGCCTCAGAATGTGACTGTATTTGGGAATAGGGTATTAAAGAGGTATTTAAGTTACAGTGGTCCCCAATCCAATATAGCTGGTGTCCATATAAGAAGAGGGGGAATCAGACACAGATGTGCACCAAGAGACCATATGAAGATAGAGACAAAAGATGGCCCTCTACAAGCCAATGAGAGAAGCCTCAGAAGAAACCAACCTGGCCAACCCACTGCCCTCAAACTTCCAGACTTCAGGACTGTGAGCAATACATTTCTGTTGTTTAAGCCGCCCAGTGTGTGGTACTTTTATGGCAGCCTTAGCAAACTAAAGAAGCAAAGTTACATACCCATCTGTGATAAAAGTGAAAAAAATGTAACAATCTGAAAAAGAAGTGATAAGAAACTACCCTTGATTCCACATTCCTTTTTCTTCCAATGAAATTTCATTTTTGGTTGATTGCTGTTGTAGGTCTTGAGTTGGTCAAGCACCAAATAATGTCATGGACAGGGAGGGGACGATTACACCATCACGATGGAGTCCTCTCAAGCCCAGGATGACTGTGGCCCCAGGTCAGGGTTTCCAGGACTCCACCTGATTGAGTCCAGGCAGTCTTCCCTGAGAGGACAGAGGATGCTGAGGATGTAGCACTTTGAAGAAAGAAACCGAGTCTTAGGAAGATCTATAGGAGACTCAGAGGTGTAGTAGCAGCTTGGTGGCTTGCATGTTAGTTCAAAATATAGGGTTCTCTTTGATGGAGCTCAGGACACCCTACTTCAAAATATGGCTCGTTGGCATATGAAACATTTTAAGCTGAAGGAATTTGAGAAAATGGCAGAATCAGTAAAGAAATGGAACTGAATCAGATCATGAAATCCTCATGGGAGAGATGCTCTCCCTATACCTGGAGGAAAGGAACTTCCTTATCTTCGAAGACAAAGCGATACCAAGAAGAATGTGAACAAAGAGGCCTTGCTAAGTTTCTCCCAGTTTAAGACACTCACCTCATACTCCTTAACCTATCATAGTCCTCCATGACCATTCGCTTTTCATCCAACCTAGTATAAAGCAGATCTGTTTCTGTGTGTCTTCATTTCCTTATGAAGGATCCGGAACTAGATAAATTTGTAAGCTTTTCTTCTGTTAATCTGTCTTTGACAGTTTACTTTTCAGACCCAGACAGAGACCCTCAGAAGGCTGAGGAAAACTTTTTCCCCCTCTACACCTTGATATCCTTCACATCTAAGTAGAGCTTTTTGAACTTAGAATTCCTCTAAGAGAAACAGCTTCCTCATCTCTCCTGATCAAGAAAGGGTGCTGAACACAAATGAGTGGTAAGAGCACCGGCTTCATCCATGTTCCTCCCCCTTTTTCTAGAGACACCACCCAAGGTAAATGGATTGAGGTAAGAGGGTGTGTTTTGTTTTATTGCCTTAGGAAACTAAGTCAGAGTGGTATCTGTAGAAAAAAAGGTTTTCTTCTGACCCTGCTGTGCATCTTCTTACATCTTTTTCTGTTGACAGTGAAGACTGTCTTTGTAAAAACAGAATTCTTGCAATATGGGTAAGTTGGTGTGACCTTCAATGACCTGTCAAGTAGATGTCTGTCTCATTAGACAAGTTTGCTGGTCTGAAGGCAAATATGTGACAGTATTATCTGCTCATGCTGAAAAGCAAATAGAACATGGGTGACTGTGCATATGAAAAAAGAATAAAAGGAGGCTTTGACAAGGCACCTGCTTTGTCAAGCATGCTGTGCTACCTACCTGTTCTGCATTTTTAGATGCAGAAATCTGGGTTACTATGGCTTCCAATAGCAGTAATAAAATACAAGTTCTTGATGTATGTTTGCTTGTAATAAAATATAAATATACATATTTTCTTTAAGCACATCAGAGTAAGGGGCTCCTTCTATTTAGGTTTTGCTAACACTTTTGCAAACAGTCGTCCCCTTTTTAACAAACTTACCAGGCAGCACAACATGATCGCCAGCAATAGCCAGCCTGTGGCACCCCCTCTTAGTTCACATATTTTCTTGGTTTTTAGACTATTTTTTGTGCTTCTTAACACAGACTTTATTATAGTAACCCAAATTGGGATTCAGGTTCTGACTACAGGCCAGCTTATAATAGATACTGAAATACTACTGGTGCATTAAATTTTCCCTGGAAATATACTGACATGGAGAAAATTATACTCATCAGAATTCTTCCTAGGGAGGGGTTCCGTATGCAATTGGAAACATACTTTGATATCACACCCTCCAGTTAGCCATGCACTTTGCACTTGCCAGGCTGCCTTTCAGAAGGGTGGCCCTGGTCGAATGGAAGATTTGATTTTGCTGAGTGGGGTATTAAGTGGAATGCTAGAGATCATAAGAGAAAGGCCACCTGCTCTCCATGAAGCTTTGAGCATCACTTCTGTATGACTATCAATGAATATGAAAAAATATATATGGCCCAATAGAAATATAGAGAAAGGATACCGAATTGGCAGATCCCAATTCCCCAAGAACCCAAACAGCAAATAAACACATGGAAAGATGCTCAACTGCACTGGTCATCAGAGAAATGCCAACTAAAACCACAGAGATATCGTTTTGTATTCGTCGTATCATCAAAGTTAAAGCTGATCATATTAGGGTAGACAGAAGTTCATTACGTTATTCTCTATAAATTTTGCTTTGTTTGTGAAACATTTCAGCATAAATGGATTTGAAAAAAAAAAAAAAAAACACCACCTGATTTGAAGGGGCTGTCACGATGCCCAGGTGTCTCAGTCTGGCTCTGTGCTAACCACTTGTTTCATTTGACCTTGTATCACGGCAGGTGTAGGAAACACTCTCACCAAATTCTCTCACTGAAATGCTTTTAAAGCACAAGCATTTTAGGTTCCAGGCATTTTTTAAAAAAGATCTTATTTATTTATCTGAGAGAGAGAGAGAGTGAGCACAAGAGGGGGGAGGGGCCGAGGGAGAAGCAGGCTGCCCACTGAGCAGGGAGCCCAATGTGGGGGCTCGATGATCCCAGGGTGACCTGAGCTGAGGGCCGATGCTTAACCAACTGAACCACCCAGATGCCCCAGTTCCAGGCATTCTGTGAGTAGATGGGGTCTTAAGGCTAAAGGTAAAGGCGCTAGAAATAGAAGGAAGTTCCCAATAGGAGACTAAATGTTTTCTTGTTTTCTGTGAAATTTCAAAAAGAGAAAGTTAGAGATTTTGTGTTGGGTTGCATATCTTTATGATTCTTAAGAATTGTTAAGTAGGTACTTAGAGCTTAAGTGAGAAGATAAATGAAAATATACTAAAGGCCCCAGTAGGAGATTATTGCATAGTCAACACTATATGTTCACCAAATCATTTTGTTTTCCTTCTGGGTACAAGGAGGCTATAGTTATGCCCTTCTTTCTAGCTACTTGTGAGCTGGTGACTGAGTTCTGGCTGAAACAGTAAGTGGAGGTGATTTCTGCCACTTCTAGCCTTGGCCACGGGCCATTTTGGGCCATCTTCTACCCTATTTCTCCCTGTCCATGTTCCTGGAAATGGAGGATTGTGAGATGGTAGAACAATCACATGAAAAAAGTCTGGGTCACTGAGTCACCACTTGAAGGAGACCACCCAGGAAAGCAAGATAACTGGGGACATCTGCTTTGGGACTGGGGGTGTATGCAAGAAGAACATCTTTCTTGTGTTAAGGTGCTCAGATTTGGGGGCTGTCACTGAAATGAACCTATTTTGACTTTCCCAGTAATTTCTTATAGTAAAATACAGTTACTTAAATGTCTCAGGAAGCCCTTCAAATGTGCCAGGACAGCTATCAGCTAACTTAGAATTGTTTTTATGATTAGCTAGACATTTAAAATAAAGGACTTGAAATGACTCAATCTGGTTTCCTCCTGCCATGGTCACTATAGGGGAGAGACAATGCCAGGAATTTGACATCCTTTACGAAGAAGTGACCAAAAAACAAAAAACCTGAAGAGGAAACTAGATTTTTTTTTAATCTATTTTATATGTATACAGAATTAAGCAGTGGAAACAAGCAAAAGTATGTAACATGATGCATATAAATCTCAGTATACATTCTTTAGAATATACAGGAAATTTTATTTATAAGGAAAGAGAACCTTATTGCATTTCTTTGGGCTAAATTTTCTGACACTAGAGGGGGTTTAATCATTCACTTGTGACCTCTCTTTCTTCATTTCATTTCTTTTTTCTTTTAAAGATTTTATTTATTTATTCATGAGAGACACAGAGAGAGAGAGGTACAGGAGGGAGAAGCAGGCTCCCCACAGAGCAGGGAGCCCAATGAGGGACTCAATCCCAGGACCCTGGGATCATGACCTGAGCTGAAGACAGACGCTTAACTGACTGAGCCACCCAGGCACCCTCTTCATTCCATTTCTAAAGAGAAACTCTGAAAGAGGACTGGACAGAGGAGCAAATCTAAACTACCTTGGAGGAAATTAGATTTTTTAACTCCACTCTATTAAGGTTTGGTATTAGTATAAACTTCCTATCTCCTTTGATGTGTTCTGTGCAGATGATTTCCTGGGGCATGCATGGGTCTGTCTGCTCCTGTTCTTGCTAGTGGTGGTGGTTCACCCAAATACATTTCTGACCGATTTGACTTCTTAGATTTTATCAGAATTTAGCTTTGGATTATAGCTGTGACTAGGAGTTGGGATTTTAGTTTTGTTTTATATGGGAGGGGGGTTCACTTTTCAAGTTGGGTGACAAGATTTGAGAGGTAGTGAATTTTTAAGGATAGATCTGAGCAAATCACACCAAAGTTTAGATATTGACTGGAGCATAGTTCACCTGAGACCGGAAGGGAATATGACTCACATATCCAACTGCCTCCTGAGCATCTACCCATGGATGCCTAATAGTCCTTTCAAAACTACATGTTCAAGCACGGGATTTGGTTCCCCCTCCCACATACTGGTAAACAGCCACTTCATCCACCTCCTTATCATCCTTGACTCTTCTCTTTCTTTCTCCCTTCTCATCCACTCTGTCAGGATAGTCTGTGGTCCTTCTTTCAAAATATATCCTAAATTAAACCCTTTCTCAGTCATCCCTTCCACTAGTTCTTTCCTGGATTATTTTAATAGCTTCCAGACTGTTCTGCCTGTTTCTGCCTTTGTTCAGGGTATTTCCCATGTCACTTGGATAAAGCCAATGCTTCCGGGTTTTACCTCATCTGTGCCCTTCTGTCCTCCTAAGCCTTCTCTACCTCATCTGATCCCTCACTCAAGCACTCACTTTGTTCCAGCCATGCTGACAGCCTCGCTCTTTCTAGGACATACCAGATGTGACCCATAAACCTCAGGGCCCTCTATTTGCTGTTCCCCCTATTTGGAACACTCTTCCCTCATTTATCCATGGAGATTAAATGTTACTCAAATGTCACTTCATTGGTGAGGACTTCCCTGACCTCCCTAAACCTAGCAAATCCTTTCTTCAGCACCCCATCCTCTGGAGCCCATATCCACCCTGCCAATAGGTGCTTCCTAGCTCTTCCTACTTGGTTTATTTTTCTCTGTAACACTTATTCCCATCTGATACTCTTATGTTTCCATTTGTCTTTTTGGGGTTTTTTTGGTTACCATCCTAACCATTTTTAAGTATACAGTTTAGTAGTGCTAAATATATTCACATTCTTGTACAATAGACACAGAAAAACAGAAAGGTTCTTTAGAACTCTTTCATCTTGCAAAACTGAAAATATCTTCATTAAACATTAGCTTCCCCTCCCCCCAGTCCTTAGCAACCACATTTCTACTTACCGTTTTTATGATTTTGACTACTTTAGATACTTTGTATGAGTGAAATTATATGGTATTGTCATTTGTGATTGGATTATTATGCTTAGCAGTAATATCTTTGGGAGCATTTGTGTTGCTACATGTGATAGGACTTCCTTCTTTTTTAAGGCTACATAGTATCCCATTGTATGTATATATATACAAACATATATATACATATTTGCTTTATTCCTTCATCTGTCAATTGACATTTGAGTTGCCTCCCCCTCTTGGCTGTCGTGAATAATGCTGCAGTGTACGTGGATGTCTACATATCTCTTTAGGACCCAGTAATTCTTTTAGATTTATATACCTAGAACTGGGATTTGATGCTTTTCTTTTAAATCTATTATCCTACTATAGAATGTAAGCCCCAACAGGGTAGGAATGCTCTTTTATTTACCACTCTCTCCCCAGTGCCTGGCACACATAGGCACTGAAAACATACCTGTTGAAAGCCAAATATTATCTTTTTGTGTGCTGTCTGCCTCTACTAGACTGCAAGCCCCCAAGGGCAGAATCACTGTTTTGGTCACTGCAACAGCCTTGGTGCTTAGAACAGCACTGGGCTTCTGGTAGCTTGTCAATAAATGTTTTTAAAATGAATTAATTAAGTTCTTGACATGGGCCGATAGATAGTAGAGAAATAAATTTAAGTTGCCACAAAAATATGGAAAAATAGTCATCCTCGCCAGTAATAAAAATGCAAATTTCAATAACATCATTTTGACCTATCAAATTAGCACTTTTTCAAGCATGTTTTTTAAACTTCAAACTTTCAAGAACAGTACAATGAGCACCCATATACTCTTCAACTGGATTTGCCTTTGTTAGGAGTATGCCAAATTGGTTTTTTTTCTCTTTCCGTGTGTGTGTGTGTGTGTGTGTGTGTGTGTTATAAACAAACAAACAAACAAACAAACAAAATTCACTCTACCATTTGAGAGTTTGTTGTAGACATCATGCTACTTTATCCTTAAGCACTTTGGTCTGTGTCTTATAAGAAAAAAAAACACTATTCAAAACCACGCTCAGAACATTTATCATTAATATAATGCTACTATGTAACATATGGCCCATATTCAAACATCACTAGTTGCCCAACCATGTTCTTTATCAGTATCTTTTTCAAACTAAGATCTAATCAAGAATTATGCATTACATTTGCTTGTCATATCTCCCCAGTCTCCTTTCATCTAAGGCAGCCTCCCACCCCTTTTCTTCCTCTTTCATGACACTGACATTTTTTTTTAAAAGATTTTATTTATTTATTTGACAGAGATAGAGACAGCCAGCGAGAGAGGGAACACAAGCAGGGGGAGTGGGAGAGGAAGAAGCAGGCTCATAGCGGAGGAGCCTGATGTGGGGCTCGATCCCATAACGCCAGGATCACGCCCTGAGCTGAAGGCAGGTGCTCAACCGCTGTGCCACCCAGGCGCCCCATGACACTGACATTTTTGAAAGTCCAGGCTAGTTGCTTTGCACGATGTCTCTCAATTAGGATTTGTCTGAATGCTTCTTTATCATTATATTCCAGTTGATCAATGTCTTAGTCTATTCAGGTTACTATAACAAAATTGCCATAGACTGGGTAGCTTATGAACAGCAAAAATTTTTTTCTAATAGTTTTTCACAGATCTGGAGGCTCTAAGTCCAAGATTTAGGTGCCGACAGATTCAAATCTAGTGAGGAACTGCTTCCTGGTTCATATACAGCTGTCCTCTCATTGTGTCCTTATGTGGCAGAAGGAGCTCTCTGAAGCCTCTTTTATAAGGGGCCCAATCTCATTCATCAGGGCTCTGTCCTCATGACCTACTCACCTCCCAAAGGTCCCACCTCCATCACATCGAGGTTAGGATTAATTTTGGGGGGTCATATTCAGTCAGTGGCAATAATTTTGGGGGAAATATTATCTAATTGGTATTGCATCCTCAGCACATTCTATGAGGAGCACACAATGCCAGTTTGTCCCAAACTAAAGAACGATTAACTCCAGGCTTAGCCAGAGTGCAGTTTATAGACTCATATACTGCTGTGCATAAAGCTCACCGATGATGTCCACATTATCAATTTTTTAAAAAATTGCATGAATTTTAGATAGCATATTTAGCAAGTAGATCTTTTCTTTTGGAAGAAGCAAGGTCAATTGTTTCTCCTCTCCTCTGGTAACAGAAAATGGAAAAATTTGCCAAGCAGACACTGCAAATGTTAGCTAAAGGAATTATAAATCTGAGATTCTGAGCATTGTAATAATTCCTGTCATTACTGTCCTTGGACAAGTTATTTAGTTGTTGGTCACCTTTTTCATTTTCAAAGTAATGGAAAACCATGCTTGCTGCTTACCTAATCTATCTCACAAAGGTTGTATGGTCTGGGCCAAGCAAAGGCATTAAAGGGGGCACCAATTTTGTAATTCAAATGAAAGACACACAGAGAGGCAACACTCCAGTATTATACAGACTGTTTTCATAATTAGCTTAACAGCATTCCTTGGAAACTGCAATTTCAATATATTGTACATTTACTAAAAAAGTAAGCAACAGATGAGACTGGGACAAGCATATCGTCAAGAGAAAATAAAACATTTATCTCCAAAATCTCTCCTACAATTAAAAAATTACCATCTAAAATACAATCCTGTAATTAAAATGAAGCCCCTTTTTAGTAAGTTTTTTTGTATAAGAGTAGTTTATAAGATGAATGGATCAAATTCTGCCAGAGTAGATATTCTCATAGTCCCAAGTGTCAAGGCTTTGTTGCGGGGGGTGGGGGGGTGGCAAGGGGGTGAGAGTGGGGGTGGCAGCATTGCAATTGCAATTATTACACGGGAATCTGTAGAAAACAGACACCAGGTAGTTGAACAAAATTAACCATGTTTTAGCCACTTACTTTCTGAGATAAGGTCTATATATTTTTTTAAATTGCACCCAACTCACCTAACTATTCACTGCCTTGACCAGAATTTGATTGACAGAGGATATTACTTTCTACGCAGCGGTTTGTTTTCCCAGATCTCATGTTCCAAAAGGTCATAAGTGAGTCTGACACTCTTCTGGCTGTCCTTTGCTTCCAGACTTTGGCAATTCTACCTTTGTGAAGCTTAGGCATCTAGCTAGAACCACCAAAGTCCCTTTTCTCTCAGTGACCTGACAAGCTGGGTTTCCCAGGAAGCAGGTTTGGAGATGCAGATTAGCATAGAGGTTTATGGGGATTGTTGTTGGTGTGACCACTGGGTAGGGGGAGAAACCGGGTTCTGATGCAGTTTCAGTAAGGACCTCCCTGGCACCACAGGGAACTCTGACACCAGAGTGCCCTTTAGGGTTGTCCTAACTTGAGGCAAGGGACCCAGGCTTCTATATATAACTGTTAACTGTTACCAGATGTGAGATTCCCCAAGAGAACAACACAGCCTTGGGAGGGCTGACTCCAGCCAAGGAAATTCCATAGAGAGTCTACAGCTGAGGGTTATCTCACAGCGGTTAGGGGAATCTGGGCGGCACACTACAGCATCCCCTACAACTATCCACCCAACCATTTAGCCCTTAATTCTTCAAGCATTATTCTTTTACTAACCTCAAAACATTCCAGGGTAATTTTTCATTGTGTGGACTGGCTTCACTTTAGAAATCTTTACGTCCTCACACCTACTGCTGTGGCTGAGTTAATAAAAATTATGTTTGCCACACAATTTTCTCTTTCTTGGGACAAAGAAAGTTACCTTTCCCTTGTATTTACGTTGAAACTGAGTCCTTGTCAACAGAAATTTGAGTGAATATAATGTGTCGCCTCCCATTTGAGACAGTTAAAGGTAGGTGTGGGTTCCATACACTCTCTTTTTTTTTTCCTATTAATTGGATATAAAGATCCCCAGGATGGCAGAGGTATAAGATAGAAGCATTCCAGGTCCGTGGGTCACTTTTGGAAGGCACCCTTCAGGGACAGTTGTCTCTACCATCTTGGACTGTGATGACAGTGACTGAAACACTGCTTTTCCACTTAAAACAAACAACAAAGAACATCAGAAATAAACTCACATTTGTATGGTCAATTAATTTCAACAAAGGAGCCAAGAACATGCAATGGGAAAAGACAGTTTCTTTAACAAATGGTGGTGGGAAAACTGGACAGGCACATGCAAATGAATGAAACTGGATTACTTACTTACACCATACCCAAAAATAGACTAAAAATGGATTAAAGACCTAAATGTGAGACCTGAAACCATATAAATCCTAGAAGAGAGCACAGGCAGTAATTTCTCTGATGTCTGCCATAAAAACATTTTTCTAGATATGTCTCCTGAGTCATGGAAAACAAAAGCAAAAATAAACTATCAGGACTACATCAAAATAAAAAGCTTCTGCCCAGCAAAGGAAATGACCAACAATTCTAATAGATAACCTACTGAGTGGGAGAAGATATTTATAAATGATATATATCTGATGAAGGGTTACTATCCAAAATATATAAAGAACTTATACAACTCAACATACAAAAAAACAAATAATCCAATTAAAAATGGGCAGAAGACATGAACAGTCATTTCTCCAAAAAAGGCATACAGATGGCCAACAGGCATATGAAAAGCTGCTCAATATCACTCATCATCAGGGAAATGCAAATCAAAACCACAAGGAGATATCACTTCACACCTGCCAGAATGACTAAAACCAATGACACAAGAAACAACAGGTGTTGATGAGGGTGTGGAAATAAAGGAACCCCGTGCACCGTTGGTGGGAAAGCAAACTGCTACAGCCACTGTTGAAAACAGTATGGAGTTTCTTCAAAAAAGGAAAAATAGAACAACTATATTATCCAGAAGTTCCACTTCTGGGGATTTATCTGAATAAAATAAACCAGTGCTTCAAAAAGATATAGGCACTCCTATGCTTATCGTAGCATTATTTAAAACAGCCAAGACACAGAAGCAGTCCAAGTGCCCATCAGAAGATGAATGGATAAAGAAGATGTGGTATATACAATGGAATATTAGCCATAAAAACATGAGATCTTGCCATTTGCAATGACATGGATGGATCTAGAGGATATAATGCTAAGCAAAATATGTCACTCAGAGAAAGACAAATACCATATAATTTTACTTATATGTGGAATTTAAGAAACAAGCAAGGAAAAAAAGAGACAAACCAAAAAACAGACTCTTAACTATATATAGAGAATAAACTGATGGTTACCAGAGAAGGTGAATGAGGGGACGGGTGAAATAGGTGAAGGGGATTAAAAGTACACTTATTGTGATGAGCACTGAGTAATGTGTAGAATTGTTGAATCACTATATTGTACACCTGAAACTAACACAATACAGTATGTTAACTATACCAGAGTTTAAAAAAAATAAAAATGAATGACTTACATTTTGGGTTTTTTCCCCCTGCCTTGCCTAGAATTCAATCCTCAGCTCAACTAATAAATGCAGAAATTAAAAAAAAAGACAACCTACCGAATAAAAGAAAATATTTATAAATCATATATCCAAGAAGGGGTTAATATCCAAAATATGTAGGTAAAAAACTCATTCAACTTAATAGCAAAGGAACCAAACAATCCAATTAACAAATGGGCAGAGGATCTGAATAAACATTTTTCCAAAGAAGACATATGATGGCTAATAGGTACATGAAAATGTGCTCGACAATATTAATCATCAGGGAAATGCAAATCAAAACCACAGTGACATAATCTCACACCTGTTAGAATGGCTATTATTAAAAAGATAAGAAATAACCAATGTTGGCAGGAATGTTGCATAGGGAACCTTTGTGCACCACTGGCAGAATGTTAATTGGCAAAGCCACTATTGAAGACAGTGTAGAGGTTCCTCAAAAAAATTAAAAATAGAACCACCATATGGTGGTTCCAGCCATTCCACTTCTGGATATTTACCTGAAGAAAACAAAATCACTACTTCAGAAAGATATAGGCTCACTGCCACATTATTTACAGTAGCCAAGATATAGAGGCAACTAAAGTGTCCGTCGATGAATGAAGGGGTAAGGAAGGAGTGGTACAAATGTACAATATACAGCCGGAAAAAAGAAGGAATCTTTCCATCGCACAATATGGACAGTCCTTGAGTGCGTTATGCTAAATGAAACAAAGACAGAGAAAGACAAAGACCACATGCTCTCACTTGTTCTGTGGAATCAAACCACCAGCAACCCACCAAAAAACATTGAACTCATAGATACAGAGAACAGACTGGCTTTGCTGGAGGCAGGGGTAGGGTGAGGCAGAATGGTCAAGGGGGGATCAAAAGGTACAAAGTTTTAGTTGTAAAATAAATAAGTCATGGGGATGTAACATACAACATGGTGTAGTTAATAAGACTGTAGAGCATATTTGAAAGTTGCTAAGAGAGTAGACCTTGGAAGTTCCCTTCACAAAAAAAAAAAAACACTCTAACTCTGTGTGGTGATGGATATAAACCAGACTTCTTGTGGTGATCACTTTCCAAATACAAATATCGAATCATTATGTTGTATACCTGAAACTACTATAATGTCACATATTAATTATATCCTTCCCCCATCCCAAAAAAAGGAAGGGAATTAATGTGCCGTCTGGTTTGAGCTGCTCCACTTTAGGGCCTCTTCGTTATCACAATTTAGCTCATACTCTAATCCATGCCATTCATTTATATGAATTATATTTTAAATTATTGTAAATGTTTTACTTATAAGTATTAGAAAAATACATTGTTTCCAACTCTGGTGCAAATTCATTGTGAGGCAACACATTTGTATTCCATTATGATTTGCCATTATTGTGTCACTTCCTTAATAAGGATATATCAGATTTTAAAATATGAGACTTTTATTTTAGGAACAAAATACATTATGTTTAATAGGGAAAAAAAAAAAGAAAAGAAAGAGGCCACCTCTTTGGAAAGGAGAAACAAAGCACAAATTTATAACTTAGTTGCATTTACATCTATCCTGCTTTCCTTTCTCTGGGTTTAAGGTAATGTAGTAATCCTGACTTTTATCTTATTTTTTTCTCCCATGAAAACTTGATCAGGAATGAATTTTCTTTTTGTAGCATCCTCAACACTTCTCTCTTCTTTACTCATCCTAGAAACATGTCTAAGTCTCACCCTATCTAAAAATTGCCCTCCAACTGCATGTCCTTTTGAGTATTGCCCACTTCTCTTCTCATATCCAAACATCCTCAAAGAGTCCGTGTTCACTTGCTTACATTCGTATCCATGCCTTAATACCAGCTGTCTTCTGACCACAACTGATTGAAAGTGCAGTTGTTAAGCTCACTTGTGACTTCCAGTTGCCAATGCCAGTGAAAACATTTTAATTCTGACTTGGCTAGACTACTTCACTGCATTGGAAATTGCTGATTAGCAATTTTTCTGGGAATTCCCTATACCATTTCTATTTACATCCATAATCTTTCTTTGACTCCTTTGCTGGCTTGTCTTCCTCTGGAATTAAAAAAAAATGTTGGTGAGTCCCAGGAATTGACCAAAAATCACAGTTTTCTCATTGTATTTGCTCTTCCTGGGTGACTTTATACATTCTCTTACTTTTTTTTTTTTGAAATTGGTAAAAGATGGTTAAAAAATTTATATCTAATATCTTTTAAATTAGAACACCCAGGGGCGCCTGGGTGGCTCAGCCATTAAGCATCTGCCTTCGGCTCCGGTCATGATCCCCAGGTCCTGGGATCGAGCCCTGCATCAGGCTCCCTGCTCCACTGGGAGCCTGCTTCTTCCTCTCCCACTCCCCCTGCTTGTGTTCCCTCTCTCATTGTCTCTCTCTGTCAAATAAATAAATAAAATAAAAAATCTTAAAAAAAAAAGACAAAATAAAAAATCCATACCTTTTAAAAAAAATAAAACACCCAAACCTGAGGTCTCTGCAAAGGTTCAGACTTTCATTTCCAGTGGTCTCTTAGGCGTTTGTGCTAGGTGAGGAACAAACTTACTCTCAGAAACCCATATGTAGACATATGTGGCAAATTCCTAGTGCCTTATGATGATATTGGTATATTACTTAAAAATACTGTCTCATAGATACTGTGAAAGTATATATTTTAGAGATCTGACCAAACTTTCATAAACAGAGCATCTAAGTTTAATGAGCCTTATAAACTGTAACTTTTGGGATGGTGTTCTAAGTTTAAGCTCTAAAGTGGCCCACAGACCTCAGATAGTCCAGATTCTTTGATACCATATATTAAAAAAAAATAATAATAGTTAGCCAAACCCTATCTCTGGAATGGTATTACACTTGCCTCAGGTGAAGCTTTTCATGAAAAGTATTTTTGGAGCAACAAAAAGGACAAAGAGCTGAGACTTTATCATTCTTAAAGAACAGGTTACATATCTCTGTTGTGCTGGTTTGCTAATTAGTGGTAGGTTGTATTTTCCATGGAAGACTAAATAATCTGTAATGTGACCTTGTCACTCCCCCATCAAGTTACAAGAGCTTGTTTCTTCACCCCGTTGAATATGGATAGGCCCTGTGGCAGCGCTAGTGATGGAATATGGCAGAAATGACTGTGTACATGGGTAAAGCCTTTAGTTGCCCTACTTTCAGACTCCATGCTGTGGGCAACCCACACCACATAAAGAGGATATGCACAGGTGTTCTGGCCCTGGCTGAGCTCCCAACCAAAGCCAGCATCAAAACCAACCATGTGAAGAGCCACCTTGGATGTTCAATCCATCTGTCTCCAGAGCCCCAGGAGACAAGACTCCTGAGAGGCTCAAAGAAAAAACCACCCAGCTGAGATCAGTCATACCTCAGAATGATGAGAGATTAATAGTAAGATTGTGTTTTCAGTCCCCTAAATTTTAGAGCCATTATGAGAATTGATAGCCTAACACTCATGCCTGCATTTACAGCAGAATTTGGTCTGAGACTTGCTTTCCTTCTAACCTGGTGTTGAAGTAGTGGGGAGACTTAGCCTTTATCCACCTACCTCCACATATCGTTGGCTACTGAGATACAACAGAAAGAACCTAAGCGTTGCACGTGACCCAATGGACTTGGGGAGATAAGGCATTTCCACCAGTGCTACCAGAGCCAGGATTTCAAGGCTCAGAACCTAGACATCAGGCCTGTGCAATGTGGTTGTGGAATAGCAGAATGATAGCTTCAAATGTTACCCTAAGTTGCTGGGTGCTGACACGGCTGGGAGTAAAAATGTCAGTGAGCCCAGAGATCTAGAACTCCTTTGTCCTTGTGGACGAAGGGTCCCTATAGATTGCTGAGATTCTACATTTGCACTGCATTTCCTTGAGGTAAAAAGAAGACAACGAGGAACTGTATCAGCCATTTTCATCCTTATGTTTGCATTGCTAATTTGCTGCTTCCAGAGAAAGCCAAAGCAAGAGCAACCTTGAATGTGTCCAAGTCAATATTCTCATCCATCCTTAAACCTGGGCCAGGTGGCCTGGTATAATATCTCCACCGGAACACTCCACAGGCATCTCAAATGCATTGTATTCCAAACTAAGCATATCAAATTTCCTCCTGAACCTACTGCCATTACTACTGTCTCTGTCTCAGTAGGTATTAATCTCCATCCACCTGTTCCCCAGATGTCTCCTTCAACCTCTCCTGCCACGTCCAAACAGTATCTGAGGACAGCTAATATGACTTCCTTAGCAGTTTTTAGGAATCTCTTCCTAATGTTTCAAGATTATGGCCTTGATCATGTCTCATTTGGATCTTCTGATTCATCTCCCTGCTCCAGTCCTGTCAATTTAAACTTCCCCCTCTACTCTGTTAGCAGAGAAAGCTATCTATGATGTAAATCTGACCATGTCATATCTTTGCCCCAAATCTGCTATCCTGACAGCGGCACATGGCTTCCTTGCTCTCCCCGTTGGCCTCACTTCCCACCACTGCACTCAGAACACAGAAAGCATACTTACAACGCTGCCCTCTCACAAAACTGAAACCTGTCTTAGGCGTCACATACCAAAATCTTTCGTGCCTTTGCCTAAGCTGTTCTCTGCCTGACATACCTTCTCTCCATGCCTGTCCCCACCTTCTTTGTTTTCAGCCTGGTTAATCTCTGCTTATTCTTTAGAATGGTAGAGCTTGAAAAAGTGCTAATGCCTGGGCAATACCCCAGGCCAATATGACAGAATTTATGGGATGGCTCCCAGGACTGAGTATTTTTTCAAAGTTCCCCAGGTGATTTCTGTGGAGCTAAGGCTGAGAACATTGCTTCAGAGTCATGAAGCTCCTGTTCTCTCCAGATTGAAATGCTCTTTTACGATCCCATAATGTTCTGTAATATCTCTATTATTGCACATTTCACAATGCAGTCTAATGAGCTGTTTACAAGTTTGTCTTCCCAGAGGATATGAGCTCCTCTAGGGTAGGGACTGTGTTTTTTTTCAAATTTGTATTTTCACTATTTAGCTTACTGGCTGGTAGGTGCTAAACAATCAATCGCTCTTTATGAAGGAATGAACGAGAAACAACGAATGTTAACATTTTCAGAGTAATATTCATATAAAAAGGGAAAATCTCATCCTATTTAACACTAACACTACCCATTTTTTGTTAAGTCCCAAAGCACAGAGAGGCATGAGTAGGGTTAGAATACACAGTTTGTTTTATGATTAGGAATGACTGTCTTAACAAACCAAAGCAAGCATGGCAGATTTTGAGTGGGGTTCCCTCGAAGAGGTACTGACAGGCGCAAGAATGTGACACAGGATAGTGAGCAGGCCGTGGGAGATAAAGTTGCTTCAAAGACAGAAATAGAAAAGGGAAACATTTAGGGCTTACTCAATAACTTTGCAGGGGGAAAAAAAAACCACTCTTCTCCTACTTACTGTAGTTTGATGAGAAACTTCTGTGGGTTGGGCTAGATATGATAGAACATGAATGTGAACCGGGGATGTACTGTATGGTGACTAAGATAATATAATAAAAAATCATTAAAAAAAAAAAGAACATGAATGTGTACTTTTGAGAATTGAAAACACCATAAAGACGATAACAATTTAGAGCAGAATACTGAATAAAATCAGAATGACAAGCTTTTGATACCTGTAGAAACACATTCTGAAACCATTTCAATTCACTAACCCATTTCTGAGCATCTGCATTTCAAATTTCTGTGAACTTGAACAAGAAAGTCCCTGACACCAAGAAACCTAGTCTAGTAATAATGGTAATGGGAACAATAACATAAATAGTTTGAACATTACTATGTGATAGGCTTTGTCCAAAGATCTTTATGCATATATGGCATCTGACTGTGGTTAACTAATTATTTTTGCTTTTTTCAATGAAGAAGCTAAGGCTCAGGGAGATTAAGGCATTTGCCCAAGTTTGGTAGAATTAGGATTTAAATTTCTCTCTCTTTTTTTTTTTTTTATTGTTGTTCTAACCCATTCTGCCTGCCTAATAGGGGACACTGAACATGTACAGAAGTGATAAAAGTTAGAACATGATATGTGCTTAAGGAAACAGAAGGTCATGAGGGTACATAATGTCAGGGTTTACCCCTCACCACCAGGGTTGGGGAGCGGATCAAAGCCGACATCATGGGGAAGAGATCTGATTCAGCTCCTACATGAGGAGTAGAATTTTGTTATTGTTGTTCTAAGTTTAGTAGCTGTCCTCAAGTTTTTTTTTTTCTTTAGTTGGTTTTATTATGAAATATATTTAGATTTAAAGAAGATTTGCAGAGATAGCACAGATAGCCCCCTGGCACCCTTTTCCCAATTTCCCCCATGTGAACATCTTACGCACCCTTGGCACAATGATCAAAACTAGTAAATTAATATTGATACAGTACTGTTTACTAAACTACATCTTTTATTCAGATTTTCCCCACTAACGTTCCCTTTCTGTTCCAGTCTCCAAGGAATAGAATTTGATCAGAAGATGGAAGAGGAAAATATTCCAGGAAAGGAGACGTCCCTGAACAATGAAAACCAAAAAGGTCCAGGGCACTTCTAAGATGATCAATAACATTTATTAAATTGAAATTATTGTTCTAGCAAGTGGAGAATTCCCCACTGCTGTTTTCCTTCCTGTCAGTCAGCTCTGTCTGGCTGAACATAAAGTGATAAATAAAGAGGAAAATAATTTGTGTTATTCCCTTGCTGTACTTTCCTTCTGCATCACCAGTAATGCAAAATGAGGCTGTGCACATTTCCGTGTTAATGCACTCTCAATGGCTTTTCTGTCTTGCTCTGACAGCTCTCGCTTCACGGCAACATATCACAGATCTGAGAAAAATATGCCAGTCTATGCTGTGTTTCCCCAAATAACTTTTTCATTTTGCAGGGTAGAAGGAACCTGCTCTACCAAAAAGGATAAACAAAGCTATTAAGTTCATTGTAGGTCTTTTAAAAGGCTTTCAAAACAGCCATATTAAAAAAACAACAACTAAGAGCCCCATAGGGCAGTAATACACTAGACATAAATTTAGAGAATGTCTCCATTGAAAACAACTATGACAGAAACATTCACCTAAGTCTCTGGGAAAATATAAATGACGGGAACTCTTAACTTTGCCAAGTTCTATGTGAAGAACCCAAAGAGTACTTTCTCAGAGAAATAGCAAATATGTCTCCAACTAAACTTCCTTTGTTCTTATTGGATTTGATGCATTTCAGCCACATTTACCTACTTTTCCATGTTGCCCTGGAAATGGATCATCGGTTTATATAACTGTAAAAGTGAATCAAGAAAAGTTTATTTTTTAAATAAAAAGGTTACTGTCAGCTTCCCTTCTTTGACTTTAAAACATGTGACGTATTCTGGCATGATCCAATGCAAAGGCAGGGCTGCGAGCCAGGTGGACCCACGTTATCATGGACAATGATTCAAAGGTCACCAGACATCACTGTTTCCTGTTGTTGGTGAAACTGCAAACGGGCACATTTTTAGCGACATTACTCATAACCACACTATGGTTGTTTAAATTGGAAGGAATGATAATGAGAGTAATTTGTGGGCAATTAAGCCTCTCTTTTCCACCTGTCAGTTATGCAAACTACAAGGACACGAACAGCATAGTCAAATGTTGCTTCAATTAGGAAAAATTTCATGAGGACTTTGAATAACATGGGGAGTCTACTGGAATGTTAAAGAGGAAAAAGGTCAAATCTGTTACACTTTTAAAAAGAGTTTGAGATATAATTTACATATCAGAATTCACCCATTTTAAGGAGATAATCCAATGAATACTAGTATGTTTGCAGAGTTGTACAATCATCTTCCAGAATCTAAATTTCGAACATTTCCATTGCTCTAAGAAAAACTTTGTGCGCATTTAGCCACTCCCTTTTTCCCCACCTCCAATGCTTAGCAAACCGCTGGTTTACTTTCTCTATAGTTTGCCTTTCTAGGACATTTCACACAAATAGAATCATATGTGTTGATGTTCTTTTGTGTCTGGCTTCTGTCACAGAGCATTTGAGTTTCGTGCATGTTGTGGCACACATCAGAGCCTCATTCCTTTTTATCCCTGAGTCGTTTTCCATTCTTTGGATTTACCACATTTTATCTATAAACCACCCGATGGACATTTGAGCTTTGTCTGCTTTCTCACTATCGTGCATCATGCCGTTACGAATATATATGCACACGTTTTTTTGTGTCGACATAAATTTATTTCTCTTCGGTAAGCACCTAAATGGTAAGTCTGACTTTTTAGGAAACTGCCAAGCTGTTTTCCAAAGTGGCTTACTTCATTTTATGTTCTTACCGGCAATATACGAGGATTCCGGTTCTGGCAACCCTTCTTATTGTTTGGTTTTGCGGTGTACTCATCCGAGTGGGTGAGAAATGGTATCTCCTTATGGCTTTGATAGGCACTTCTCGAATGAGTAATGATGTTGAGCATCCTCTCCTGTTTCTATTGGCTTCTCGGTACAGTTTATTGGTGTAGCTTCCTTGGTTCTGTGTCTATTCAAATCTTTTGTCCATTTTAAAATTGGGTTATTTGCTTATTTCATCTCCCTGTCTCCTCCTGGAGGACAGCCCTACCTCAAATTTTAGGGCTATTATTCCCTCACACCTAAAAGTGTTTTCATAATGTATTGCATTGAAAAATTATTTTATCATGAATTCCTAAACAAAACATTGTTCGGCTCCATCTTAAGTTTTAAAAAATGGATTTATGTTGTATATAGTCTTCATTAATAGAATCTTAAATGTTCTTATAAATTCAATTTTCATGTTGGGTAAAACGAACTGTTTTCCAACAGTGGTAGTAGAATATTTAACACAGAAAGTTTTTTTCTTTTTCTTTTTTCTTTCTTTCTTCCTTCCTTCTTTTCTTCCTTCCTTCCTTCCTTCCTTCCTTCCTTCCTTCCTTCCTTCCTTCCTTCCTTTTTCTTTTTTTTAAGTAGGCTCCATGTCCAATGTGGGGCCTGAACTCACGACCTTGAGATCAAGAGTTACATGCTCTACTGACTGAGCCAGGCAGGCACACAAAAGTTATTATTTTTTTTTAAAGATTTTATTTATTTATTTGACAGAGATAGAGACAGCCAGTGAGAAAGGGAACACAAGCAGGGGGAGTGGGAGAGGAAGAAGCAGGTTCATAGCGGAGGAGCCTGACGTGGGGCTCGATCCCGCAACGCCGGGATCACGCCCTGAGCCGAAGGCAGACGCTTAACTGCTGTGCCACCCAGGCGCCCCCAAAAGTTATTTTTAAGTATATATATATATTTAAAAAAAGAGTATAAATGAGAACATGTAGCAGCTGATTCTTGTCTTTTGGAAGATTTAACAGAGTAATTATAAGTGACAAAAGTTGCCCCCAGATGCCCCTAGAATTTATGAACATCAACTACTGTACCAATTTGTTATTAGAATGTAGAGCCATTTGCCTCTAAATAGTCCTATCTTCCTGGGGATTTTTCAGTTTGTGAGACTAATTTTTATAGTCTTCTCGTCTCTTTTTTCTCTGAATCTGATAATTACATCGTTTAGTCCTCTCACTGCTTTCAACCTGTTTCCTACCTGACATAGATTTAAAAAACAGATAAGCTAGAATTAGATTCAATATTTAGGCTCTGATTAAGAGCCTGGGAGATTCCTTTGGAGACGAGTTAATACACCTTAGTGCATAGATTATGTGAAATATATCTTGGTTGCTGAGGCGTCTTTTTATTTCCTTCTTCTTAGTTTCTTCTGAGGAGAGATTTCAGACTACAGGTTTGAAATTGGATTTGGCTTTGAATTCTTGCTCTGCCATTTGATCAGCTGTGAATAAATGACTCCATTTCTTTATCCTCTAATGAGGACAGAGATGTGTTTATCACAGTATGACATAAAATAAGAGGGTATCTCTCAACAACTAATATAAGCACTCAGCAAATTTGTGGATATTATCATCTTTTTTTATAATAATAAAGAAGCTTATTAGCAATATCAATCTCTCAAATTGCTCTTTGGTGATATTGGAGAGTAGGAAAACCAAAAACAGTGTAGACAATAAAGACTGTACTTCATAGAGAAGATATTTAATGCATGTTAGGCAAGAGAGGGAAGAATCGAGAACAAGTTTTGGATGGTGGGAGGTGGTAGTGGTAGGAATGGTGATAGGGAAGAAGTATTTCAGGAAAGCCGATTAGGAAAACTCCCACTTCTTCGTGAGGACAAGTTAATGCCAGGAGGACCGTACCATCAAGAAGGTCCTGAAAGGGAGCTTAAGCATTATCCAGCTCAGACTTCTCAAATTTTATCACCACCAAGATTTTCTTTTATTACTTCTTCCTCCACTGACTCCATTGAGTAAATCTGTTCACCAAGAGATCTGATGTGCCAGTGAATTAACAAATTTGTGTGGCTGAATGGAGTTTAGAGAGAAGAATGATTTTTCCCCCTTTCTCCTCTCCAGAGAATGAAGAAGGGGTGAGGTAGGGCCTCAGAGACTACGGAAAGCATGGGGACTCTTCTCTAGCTCTCAGCTTGGCTAAGGTCCATAGCTCTATCTGAGCTTTATACAAAGAAGCCATTCCCCCTCCTTCTGTGCTGAATCTGGCTTAGCCTAAGTGCAATAAAATCTATAAAGTATATGAGCTTGTCAGCAATTCAAGGAGACAACCTCAGGAGCTTGGCAGACATCGCTAGAAAGCGTCTGCAGCCAGGGTGGTGGTGTTCACAATCTCAGACAGATTTGCAGATAGCAGACACCATCTAGTTGACAGGAGGACAAGAACAGGATTTCACTGGTTTGTGGGCATTTGGGAACTCCCCAGGTATTCTCAGAAGTAACTATGGGAGAGATGATTAAGGAGGTAGCTGAAAGCTATACAGATGAGGGTGACAAATCAAATAATTTTTGGCTTCAATGATAACCTATAGTCATTTAAATCCACAGAGAGATGAGGTTCCAAGATTTTTGAATTAAAATTAAAACAAAAATAATCAAATGTATTAATCTAGGATAAAATTATTTTATATATTTTTTATTAAAAATTAGATAATTACAACTAAAGTCTTCAGAATTATAATGTTTTAGTTAGCATATGCATTGTCATTCATGCATAGGCCCTTGGAGTTCATAGATCTTTTTATTACATTCTTGGATCTCTAGGGGTCTAAGGACCTTAAATTGGGAATAGTGATTTGGTTTCCATTCAGACATGGATAAATAGGGCAATGATAAAGTTAGTATTAGAACTCAGCACCCTTTCTAACTCAGTGCTGTTTTCTTTTTCAGTCTCATACTGTTTCTTCTAACCTTTTTAATATCCATACCCCATAGTTGTGTGTTACAAGAAAGTAACTCAGCAAATGGATAGAGCAATGCGTGAATTGTACAGCAATTGTAGCCCATGTCACTCATCTCGGCTGTAAAGATGAAGTATTTTGTTGTTTTGGATGGAGGCGGAGGAGGGAGAGATGGAGCAGACTTGTGGCAGAATGTAACCATGATTAGTAATTAGGGAAAGCAGGAATTCCAAGATTTCCTTACTTAACGCTGCTTAGGAAGCCACAGTACAGATCTTGGGAGAACAGAGAACCAGCATGGTGGCAAATTGGAGCAGGGAGAATGGAGACAATAGCAAGTAGTCTAGAGAAAATATTTATGGGTTTAGCTGGCTGAGGGAGAGTGGAAGAGAACTGGCATCTGGTGGTCCCAAGGAGTCGCAGAGAGGCTGGCCATCCCGGCCTTTCCGGTAGAGGGCAGTCACAGGTTCTTTTTCTCAGGCAGCTCTTGGTTTCATTCCTTGGCTTTCACTACCAGGTCTGAGCTAACTCTGGAGTCCAGGACCGGGTGGAGGATAGTTCCCTCTCACGCAGGAGGGTGGGGGTGGGGGTGGTGTCTTCCCCAATCTGTAGAGGGGGAAAGAGATTTTTATTGGGGGTCTCAAATTCCAAAGAGGATCTTGGTGGAAATCTGGCTCCACTGTCTTGTGCGGGGCATGGAACTGAGAGTCCATCCATACAGATTTTCCTTTTGCTTCCCTGCTTCAAGTTTGATCAGCTATTTGGAATATGTCCATTCAGCCTTCAATGTTTTAGACAAAGTCCTGACTGAAGATATGGTTGCTTAATTAAAAGTGTCTTGCAAGGGAGAAAAATATAAAGATGCTTGAAGGTGGACATTTTTAAGTATCTTAACAGATTTTTTAAAATGTATGAAAAAAAAAACCCAAAACCTACCTGTTGAAGACTTCAGACACCCAGGAGGCACTTGTTTAAATAAGTATTTGGTTGTGATTCTTGATATTGAAGGGTAGCAGAATATGCTATTTAAAAATATGTCACTTTTAGTATATTGATTATTTCCAGCTGTAGGCACTTGAAAAACAGTATACTCAGGGAAGGGCTTTCTCTGGATGCTCTTTGCCTAAAGACAGATCTTCCAAAAGGAACTCAATTATCTCTTTCCAGGAGTCTTGTAATGTGAGAGAAGAGTAGAAGTCCATATCATTCCCAAACCAGCTTTCTCACAAACTATCAGATTCCTCATCTATTCTTCTAAGGGACCATTCATATTTCCTGTATATCATTTATGCCCTCTCCTAAAAAGTCTACTATCCCCCTTTTCTTTTCTTATTGAGATGATATTTAAGCCTGAATTTTAAGTCACCTTGGAGAGTTACTCATTTTTCCCTGGGTTTCTCCCACATAGGTATAAGGTATATGTGTTAATAACATTTTTTTCTTGTTGATCTATTACTAAAGGGGTCTCAGCTAAGAACTCAGAAAAGTAAAGGGAATATTACTTTTCCTTCCCTATAATAACTTACTTAAGTCCACAGTCTACAACTCTGTAAATTAATTTTGTATTTAAAAATAAGAAAATGGAATGCTATGCCATTCTTACCAGCAACTAGGTTTTAGATCATTATGTTGCGTAAAATATTTCAATCAATTCCTGTTTCTTTCTCTTATTTGAATTTAGGTTTCAGTGTGTATTTTAGCCAAATTATTCACTCTTTTTTTCTGATTCTAAAGGGAAATTAATTCAAGAGACTCACCTCCAATAAATTGCCAAGCAGTTTATCATAAAGTCTTAATTATTGCATTCTTAATTGGGTACATTTAAATGTTATTCATTTCTTGCCGTACTTTCAGGATGGATATAAAGTTACTAGTTACTGATGCTAAAACACAGTAAAGTAACTCTTTGGTTCCAAATTGTAATATATCGCAAGGGTTCTACACCCAATTACGGGCGGGGGGGGGGGGCTGTTCCCTACAGCACCAAGCAACTGGGATTCCAGCTGAGTGTTCTGTAATTCAACTCAATTCTGACACTATCTGCAGATAGCATCATATCCCACAGGTAAAGGGCTCAGTCTACAAGATTGCCCCCTTCCCCTCCCCTTTCAGGTATGAATTTCAAGGCCAAGTTTTCACCAGTGCTTCTGACCAACTGGCTATAGATAGAGGTTCCAAACAGTCTTTCCTTGGGTTTGATTAATTTGCTGGAGTGGCTCACAGAACTCAGAGAAACATTTTACTTACTACCTCACCAGTTTTTTATAAAAAGATATAATTCAGGAACAACCAGATGTTAGAGATACATAGAGGAAAGTATGGGGAAAGGGTGGGGAGATTTCATTCCTTTTCAAGTGTTTGACTCTCCTTGGAAATTCCTGTGTTCACCAACCTGAAAGCTTGAGCTCTCAACTGTCCTTTTGGGTTTTTATGAAGGCCTCATTACTTAAGCATGATTGATTACGTCATTGGCCACTGACGACTGACCCAAATTCCAGACCCTCTTCCCTCTCCAGAGGTCAGAGGGTGGGACTGAAAATTTCAACCCTCTAATCACATGGTTGGATCCCTTTGTAACCAGCCCCTGCCCTTACAAGTTGGGTCCAAAAGTCCTCATTAACAAAAGAAACCCTTATATTTCTCACCACTTGGGAAATTTTGAGGATTTTAGGAGCTGTGTCTCAGTAATGGGATCAAAACCAAATACAGTTGACTGTTGTATAATACTGGGGGTTAAGGGTGCCCATCCCCGGCAGTCAAAAATCTGCATATAACATTTGACTCCCTAGAAAATTAACTACCAATAGCATACTGTTTGACCAGGTTTACTGATAAGATAAACAATTAGCCATATTTTGCATGTTATATGAAATAGAGAAATAGGCAAGAGAAAAAAATGCTATTTAAAAATTCATAAGACTATGGACTATGAGAAACAAACTGAGGGCCTCAGAGGGGAGGGGGGTGGGGGAATGGGATAGACCGGTGATGGGTAGTAAGGAGGGCACGTATTGCATGGTGCACTGGGTATTATACGCAACTAATGAATCATCGAACTTTACATCGGAAACCGGGGATGTACTGTATGGTGACTAACATAATAAAAAAACATTAAAAATAAATAAGGAAATAAATAATAACCCTGATTTAGCTAGGAAAAAAATTCATAAGAGAAAATACGTTTACAGTATTGTACTGTATTTATTGAAAAAATGCATGGGTAAGTGGATCCAAGCAATCCAAACCCATGTTGTCCAAGGGTGAACTGTATGTATTTCTTATTATAAATCACAATACCACAATAATCCAATTAGAAACTTGAGTCCACAATCTATATCCTAACTCTGACAACTCCTAACCATAACCTCGGTTTAAAGAGTCCCATCAATGGATTTGGCAGAAACAAGTTTATATACCTCCAGCTGGATATAAATATACGATTTTAAATTTTTTTAGAGGAAATGTTTTGTCTATTCTCGTAAGGAGATGAATATGATTATTGTTCCTACCCTTGAGTAGGAGAGAAAGGCCATTATATTTCTACGGACTGAGCCCTCCGTGCCTTGGAGGGAGGGTGTGACAGATTATAGATTATATTCAATCTCATATGCTTTTCTTACAAAGTGATTAACACTCCTCTCAATGAGGTTTATGCTTCCTTCCCTCCTTGCATTTGGGCAGGGCTTACGACTGCCTCAACTAATGAAATATCTCAGAAGGGATTCTATTAACTTCTAATCCTAAATCATAAAAAGGAAACAGTTTATTCCTCTCTCTCTTCTGGAGGAATATAGGAGTTGTGTTCCCAAGTGTAGGGCGTATTGAGAGAGGAGTGGCATTGATAGCCAAAAACTTCAATATTTTTGAGGAGCCAACTTATACTGTAGGTAGCATAGAAGCTCAAAGGACTTTGGCATTAATTCTATTCATGTTATGAGGGCAAAAACTCTCTGAAATCTATAGATTAGTCAAATAGTGAAAAGAGGAAGCTTGCTCCTCACTGGTCCTTTTAAATTAAACTGAGACAGTTTTCATTTTGAAGACTCTCCAATATCCTAAGAGTAGAAGTAAAGACTGAGAAAGAAAACCCAGGCCACGGTAACCTTTTTCTCAGTGACTAAAACGTGGTACACATGAGATAAGCATCATGAGATAGAACTGTGCAACCATTGACCATTTAGCTCAAGGTCAGAAAACAACTGTGATGTCTCTCAAGAACTTGAAAGGACATGTTAGAGAGTTTTCAATTAATGGCATAATTTTTTATTTATTCCTGTTGCTTCTTGGAAACTCATTTTGAGGGTCAACAGGCAAGGCACAGACAGTGAGGAGCCCTGTCATCTGAATGGGCTGCTAACATTCACTGGTATCTTTTACTACACGAGCATAGCCGTTAAATTACTCCTGCCTTAAATCTTCACGTACCAAATTCTTGATGGCTGTGTGTGGACGGGAGGCATACTGAGGAGGTCCCGTAATTCCTAGGGGGCATACTGAGCATCTTGGGGTATATTGTACTAGAGAACCTTAAAGCTGAGCACAATGGGAAGTAAACATTCCTGTTTCACTCCATTTTTGTGTTGATCCACATAGCTTCTTCACTCAGGAACATCATGTGATTTATTGTTTTTGTATTAATAAACATCGAGAACTGGCAGGTCATTTTTGTATTCCTGCACTGACATCTGGCATTCTTTGTTACGCTTATGTTCCAGAGATCTCAAACACAATAGGTAAAAGTGAAAGAAAACAATAGTCCCCACATGTTGTATAGACAAAAAAACAAAAACCAAAAAAACCAAAAGGATACTCTTAGATATTATTTTTGGCCAGATGTGTCTTTCTCAACTACTGGTTCCAAACATGATTTAGGAGCTTTGCATAATGAAGTTTCATCTATCTCTTCATATCATATCTCATCCTATATTGTCTCCTCATATTTTATATCTACGCATATTTTATACAATATATATAATTCTATTTTTTTTTCAGTGTTCACACAATGATTTCTTGGGGTACTATCACTTAAAACTATTACATCTCACCAATTAATGTGTGACTAAAAAAATACATTAAAATTTACCAATATGGCGATATTATACATCTAGTGGCAAATAATTTGTGACATTATAGTACATGATACTCTAAATACACAGTTGTGCAAATATACACTCTAATATTCTATGCACTGTCTTTTCCTATTTCTATTTTTATCTTCTTGACTGAACTCTATAAGCAGGGGTTAGCAGTTCATCTTCTGAGCTCCTACAGTAACTGAAAATTTGCTTTTTTGTGTGTGTTGGTTTTTTGTTGTTGCTGGGGATTTTTGTTTGTTTTGTTTTGTGTTTTGTTTTTGTTTTTGCTTTTGTTTTTGATACTGTGGTGTCTTATGGTTTACATATCTGGGAACCTCTGAAAGGTAAGATCTGCGTATCATTCATGTTTCTAATACCCGCATGTCACATATGTGCTTGGTGCAGATGCTTAATTTATGTCTACTGAATGGGAGCATGGTTCTTTTGATGTCATTTTGTTTAAATCTATTTTGGTTTCTAGGATTAAGATTCTGTTTGACATTTAACTTAGTGTAGAAAAATTCTCCCAATTAGAGGCAGAGTTGGTATGCCCTGCAAAGTTCTCAGAAGTAAATATAATCTGTTTCTGCTTTTACAAAATTGAGAATTTATCTGCCAAGTCATCTGTGTCTGTGCTTATTTTTTCTAGAATTTCTATTATTTTTCTGAGAAGAAGCATAAATATATTGTGTCTGTGCTTCCTTTCCTTCTTTATCCACAAACTTATTGATGGTTCCTGTTTTATTACATATAACTGATTGAAAGATAAACTAAAACCTTCTCAAAATTAAATGATTACATCACATATAAATTCATAATGACTTTAAATATCTCAGTCCATACATCTGGCCAATGTTATGAGGATTAATATCTTTAGATGAGCATTTCACCTTAAAGGGGGAGAAAGTTACACCAAGCTTAGGTTCTTTCATAAAGGAAGCTATAATTAAAAATTTATACCTTCCAATAATTTTATTAATTCTCTCAAAATATGCTCAAGGCTTGTTCATATGTTTTATGAGTTACATTTATAAAGTTCATAAAAATTTAATAATTAATTATTAAAATACTTTTGAGTGTAGAAAGCAATCTCATTTCTACAACAGATAAGAAATAACTTTCAGGAGAGTAGATCCAAGATGGTGGTGTAGGAAGACCCAGCACTCCCCTCTTCCCAGAGACACACTGAATCTACACCTCCATATGGAGCAATTCCTCCTAAGAAAGAACCAATGGCTTCCACACAACAGACAACAGAGGGCCCACATGAAAAGGAGGAGATATGGAGACACAGTAATAGTTGGAACCCCAACCCTAATGCTACAACATGCAGTAGGGATGCATATCACTGAGGGGCCTACACACAGACTTGCTTGCCCTAAGGCACACTGAAAAAACAGTGGTCTAAAGGACAGCTAGATTATAAATGAAGGAAATGCATTTATTAACCTTTGACTGTCTGCCAAATGGATGAAGAACTGCTGTATTTCCCTCTGGGTTTGGAGGTGTCGGTGAGCACCATTTTTACATTCCCCCTTTACCTTGATAGCACAGGTGCCCTAGTCCACACTGCCCAAGCCCACTCCAGCTCCAGCCTTTCCATCAGGGCACCGCTGGAGTAGCACCTTGGGACACTTCCAGGCTATACCTGCTCTGGACCCAGTTGTCCCACCAAGGCAGTGGCAGTGGGTTCTAGTGAGTTCTAGGAACCCTCCGGACCACAACTGTTTTGGCTCCAGCCACCCTGACAGGGTAGCCCCAGTACAGCATGCCTGGGGACCCCCTGACCTGTGCGCACTCCAGTTCCACTTGCCTTGCCAAAGCTGCCAGGCACATGCAGTCTACAGGGGATGAGCCTATAGAATTCCACTCCTTCGAGACTAGGAGAGGTGGCTGTTCTGTCTAATTTGAAGAGACAAATGCAGAACGTCAAACACAATGAGGAGACAAAGGAATATGTTCCAAGCAAAAGAACAAGATAAAAACCCCAGAAAAAGACCATAATGAAATGCAGAGAAGTAATTTACTTGATCAGGTAGTTCAAAGTTAAAAGTCATAAAGATGCTCACTGGACTTGGGAGAAGAATGGAGGAACACAGTGAGAACGTCAACAAAGAGATAGAAAATATTAAAAAGAACCAGTCAGAGCTGAAGAATACAATAAATAAATGAAAAATACACTACAGGGAATCAATAGCAGATTAGATGAACAAAGGAATAAATCCATCATCTGGAAGACAGAATACTACAAATCACCCAATTAGAACAGCAATGAGAAAAACAAGAAAGTGAGCGTAGTTTAAGGGACCTCTAGAACATTAAGTGTACTAACATTCTCATTATAGAGGTTCCAGAAGGAGAAGAGAGAGAGAAAGAAGCAGAAAACTTATTGAAACAAATAATAGACTGAAAACTTCCCTAATCTGGAGAAGAAAACAGACATCCAGGTCCAGGAAGCACAGAGAGTCACAAACAAGATGATACCAAAACCGGATGATGGTACCACAAAAAAAGAATATTACAGGCCAATATCCCTGAAGAACATAGTAACAGAAATCCTCAACAAATATTAGTGAACTCTATTCAAAAATAGATTAAAAGGATCATTCACCATGATCAAGTAGGAATTATTCCAGGGGTGCAAGGATATTTCAACATCTGCATATCAATCAGTGTGATACATCACATTAGCCAAACAAAGGTTAAAGACAAGTATCCCACTCTTGCCACTTTTATTCAACATAGAATTAGAAAGTCCTAGTCACAGAAATTAGGCAAGAAAAATAAATAAAATGCATCAAAATTGAAAAGAAGTAAAACTGTTGCTATTTGCAGATGACATGATACTATATTTAGAAAACCCTAAAGACTCCACCAAAAAAGTGTTAAATCTAATAAATGAATTCAGTAAAGTTATAGGATGCAAAACTAATAAACAGAAATTCATTGCATTTCCATACACTAATAATGAGCTATCAGAAGAGAAATAAAGAAAAAAAATCCCATTTACAACTGCATCAAAAAGAATAAAATACCTAGGAATAAATTTAACCAAGGAGGTGAAAGACTTGTACTCTGAAAACTCTAAGACGTTAGTGAAAGAAATTGAAATGACACAAATAAATGAAAAGATATACCATGCTCATAGATTGGAAAAATTAATATTGTTAACATGTCCATACTACCCAAAGCATCCTAAATGTTCAATGCTATCCCCATCAAAATACCAATGATATTTTTCACAGAACTAGAAAAAAGAATCCTAAAATTTCTATTGAACTACAAAAGTCCCTGAATAGCCAAAGCAATCTCAAGAAAGAACAAAGCTGGAGGTATCAATCTCCCTGAGTTCAGACTATACTACAAAGCTATAGTAATCAAACCAGTATGGTACTTGTAGGAAAGCAAACACTTAAAAGAATGGAATAGAATAGAGAGCCCAGAAATAAACCCATGTGTAAATGGTCAATTAATCTATGACAAAGTGGACTAGACTATACAATGGGGGAAAAGACAGTTGTTCAATAAATTGTGGTGGGGAAACTGTACGGTTACATGCAAAAGAATAAAACTGGAGGGGTTGCCTGGGAGGCTCAGTTGATTAAGCGTCTGCCTTCAGCTCAAGTCATGATCCCCAGGTCCTAGGATCGAGCCCTGCGCTCCCTGCTCAGTGGAGAATCTGTTTCTCCCCTCTCCCTCTGCCTCTCCCTTCGCTCGTGCTCTCTCTCTCCCTCTCAAATAAATACATAAAATCTTTAAAAAAGAAAGAATAAAACTGGATCACTATCTTATACCATACACAAAAATAAATTCAAAATGGATAAGGACTTGAATGTAAGAGCTAAGACCATAAAACTTCTAGAAGAAAATAGTCAGTAAACTCTGACAATATAGCTTTAACAATATATTTTTGGCTCAATCTCCTCAGGCAAGGGCAGCAAAAGCTAAAATAAACAAATGGGATTATATGGGGTTTACAAAGTAAAAAGCTTTTGGGCAGTAATAGCAACCATCAACAAAATGAAAAGACAATCTATTGAATGGGAGAAGATATTTGCAAATCATATATCCAATAAGGGGTTAATATCCAAAATATATAAAGAACTTACACAATTTAAAACAAAAAAATCCAAATCCCATAAAAAATTGAAAAAAAAAATAAAAAAACCCAACCCCCCCCAAAAAAACCAAAACAATAAAAACAAGGGTTTGAATAGACATTTTCTCAAAGAACACACACAGATGGCCTAGGCACATGAAAAGATGCTCAGTTTCACTAATTGTCTTGGAATACAAATCAAATCCACAAATGAGATATCACCTAACATTGATCAGATTGACTTTTATCAAAAAGACAAAAACTAACAAGTGTTGGCTAGAATGTCAAGGGAACCACTGTACACTGTTGCTGGGAATGTCGATTGGTGCAGCCAGTATGGAGGTTCCCCCCGAAATTAAAAATAGAAATACCATATGACCCAGCAACTCCACTTCTGGGTATTTATCTGAGGAAAATGAAAACACCAGTTCAAAGAGATATTTGCTCCTTTACATCCATTGCAGCATTATTTACAATAGTCAACATGTGGAAGCAACCTAAGTGTCTGTCGAGACAAAAGGATAAAGATGATGTGGTGTATAAATACAATAGAATATTACTCAGCTATAAAAAAAGTGAAATCTTGTCACTTGTGGCAACATGAATGGACCTACACGGTATTATGCTAAGTGAAATAAGTCAGACACAGAAAGGGAAATACTCTATGATTTCACTTACGTGTGGAATGTAAAAAACAAAACACGCCAAACAAAAGAAGTAGAAGCAGACCCATAAACACAGAGAACAGCCAAGTGGTTGCCAGAGGGTAGAGGGTGGGATGGGCGTAATGGGTAGTGGGAGGTACAGGCCTCCTGTTATGGCAAGTGTAAGTCATGGGGATGAAAGGTACAGCATTGGGAATATAGTCACTGGTATTGTAATAGTGTTGTATGGTGACCGATGGTGGCTACACTTGTGAACATACCATAACATATAAACTTGCAGAATTACTGTGTTGTACACCTGAAACTAATTGTATGTCAACTATACTTCAAAAAAAATTAAAGTGATAAATAAGGACATCATTTATTGAGAAATTGAAAAATTCATCAAGATATAACAATTATAAATGTTTATGTAGTAAAGCGGTCCAAAATATATGAAGAAAAATAAAATTGATAGTTGCAAAATAATATTTAGAAACTTCAATATCCCACTTTTAACGAAGAGAAAAACTAGAGCAAAGATCAATAAGGAAACATAGGACTCCATAATAAAGTGATAATTCTCACTTACAGATTGGTGTATATAATATAGTATATTACTATAAGTTTTGAACTTGAGAATATCAATTTCAAGTAAATCACAGGCTCATAACAAAGCAAGCAATATTCATTGTCTGTGACATGTAATTCTGTTTATGGGTAAACAATTCCTCTCTATGAACCTCACATTTTTCCTCTGTGACATGGTTTAATAACCTGTTGTAGATGTTGACGATCTAATGAGCTAATTTGCACAGTATCACCTTTATAACAAACAATAAACACAAGTTAATAAGTATACTATTATTAAAATAGTGGAAAATGATGAAGCATTGCTGCGCATTCTGCAGAACTCAACAATAAAGAATACTGGCCACTAAAACAAACAAACAACAAAAACAAACAACTCCCCCTAACAAGAAATAGCTTTTAGTCAATTTGTGCAAGTACTTCAGGTGACAAAAAAAATAACGCCTTAATACATTGAGATCTTTTTTCTTGTCCCCTGAAAAGGATAAGTAATTTTATAGTTTCAGTAGGGTTTTTTTTTTTAATATTTTATTTATTTATTTGACAGAGATAGAGACAGCCAGCGAGAGAGAGGGAACACAGGAGGGGGAGTGGGAGAGGAAGAAGCAGGCTCATAGTGGAGGAGACTGATGTGGGGCTCAATCCCATAATGCTGGGATCATGCTCTGAGCCGAAGGCAGACGCCTAATGACTGCGCCACCCAGGCGCCCCAGTTTCAGTAGGTATTCTTTTTTTTTTTTTTTTTTTTGCCGCCTTGGCATACAACTAATTGTTGTTATTGTGAATATGAGATTTGAATAGAAATTGGATATTTTAGGGCACCTGAGTGGCTCAGTCAGTTAAGCGTCTGCCTTTGGCTCAGCTCATGATTCTGGACTCTGGGGATTGAGTCCTAGGATCGAGCCCCAAGTTGGGCTCCCTGCTCAGCGGAGAGTCTGCTTCTCCCTCTGCCCCCACCTTGTTCATTCTCTCTCTCTTGCTCTCTCTCTCTCTCAAATAAATAAAATCTTTTAAAAAAAGAAAAAGAAAATGGATATTTTGATACCATAACTTGTTTTTTTCCTTCCTTCTTCCCACCACACTATTTAGAGGAAATATATTTGAGTAAATCATTTTCTTCTAGAAGTAATTGTTTCCTTTTTTTTTTATACTTCACCCTTGACTTGGAAAGATTTGTTACTTTATTAGTGATGCAGCAAGAAATAATCTAGCAGCAGAGTTAATAAAACTTCCTAAGGGCTAAAGGAAGAATGAGTTAGGTCATAATAAGAAAACCATTACGTTTTATTGAAGTGATATCTGATATCCTGTCATGAGCATGTCATGTACAGTAAAGCAGCCATAGTGAACTAGTTAGGTAAACAGATGATGACACCAGGCTTGAGTGGCTTTTGGTCATGCTGCCACCACTGACTTGGTATATGTAATTAACCTCTCTGCATTTCAGCTTTCATTTGTAAAATGGAAAGGTAAATAATAATCATGCTGACGTCATGGGGTAATTGTAAAGAGCAATAGATAATGTATATAAGTACCTTAGAATGATGACTAGTATATAGGAAACACTCAGTATACCTTAGCTATTATTATTAATAGTAACAGTCCAGAATACGAGGGTATAATCATTTATATACAAATTTAATTGTAACGGAAAAATAATTCCAACTATCCCATTTTGTGAATGGGGAAATTGAGTTATATAATGTCTTTATATGTTTATCCTAAAAGCCTTGACATAAGCACTAGGCCCTGGAGACATCTTGTAACAACCTATTACAGCCTATTTCATACCAGAAGGCTTCGCCTTTACTGAAAATGACATTGTATCACATAGTAAAGAAAATCTTATATGCATATGATCTACATTATTTACACCAAGAAATGTTTTTCAAAATAGAGTACTATCCCTAAACGTAGGTAAGAATAATCAATAATACTAGAAGCCGAAGGGGCATAGCTAGAAGAAGCCAGCCCAATGAGAGAAATTTATCCGAAATCTCGTTTTATCATTTAAAAATGGTGAATGTGTCCTTTGACTCCTCTATCAATCGGATTCTGGTAGGAAACATTTGGCATTTTCAAACTGGGTAATTGGGAAGAATTTTACAAAGAGCTTATGTATAAAGGGTAGGTAGGCTTTAGGGCAATCACAAAGTAGTACCATGGGTCTAGTGACCTCACGCATATCACTCTGAGGCCTGAGAAGTCCAGGAAAGGAGGAGTAACCAGAACCCGGCCTCGTGGAAAGGTCTGCCTGGTAGGGGTTCTGGCTTTGTTGAACACGACACAGACAGCACAAAGCACCCGAAGGGGTGCATCCGGGATATAAGTGTCCCAACCTTCCTTACTCCTCCCTGCCACCCATCTCCAGCCTGCACCTCGGAGAGGCCGAAAGCACTGGGTCTAGCAGCTTGGCAAGGGGGCCTGTGCGGCTGTCTATACACGTCGGCCTGTAAGCGCACACAGCGAGGTGCGTAAGGCTGAACGCGGGTGGACAAGAGCGACCGGAAGATCTCCAGCACATCGACGTACATTTATGTTTGCTTCAACATCAAAGGGACTTCAGTACTTACCCGTTAAAACTACCATCTGGCGTTTCAGGAAAACTGATTCTTCAGGACGAAAGGGTTCGTGTGTCCCGGTTCGGGGAGCATAGAAAGAAACAAATTCTTGACTGTGAAGTTGATCTTCGCAATTTCGAATCCCTCACTAAGTGCTGTATTAGCTTTCTCTCGCTGTGGAACAAATCACCAGAAAGTCCGCAAATTTAAGCAGTACGTATTTGTTACCTCACAATTTCTGTGCTCGGACGTACGGGTGCGGCATTTCCGGGTTCTCCCGGATGCAGACGTGGGGGTGGAGCTTGCCTGACAGGAATCGGGGTGTCGGGTAAGGGCTGCGGTTTTCACCTGAGTGTGGGGTGTCTCTATCCACGCTCACCGGTCGTTGGCTGAACTTATTTCCTTGTCGCTGTAGAGCCAAGTAGCTGTTTCTCTTCGGGCTACCAGCTGGAGACTGCTCTCAGCTCCTCGAGGGTGTCCGCGGCTCCCTGCCATGTGGCCTCCATTAGCAGTTTGCGGCACAGAAGGCTTGTTTTCGTACGGGCCCGCTGGAGTGTCTCTCTGACTTCCGGGACCAGCTGGGGAAAACGCTCCTCTTAAAGGGCTCAAGCAGAGCCTCTATTTTAGGGTCAACTGATTTGGGACCTGAACTACATTTATAAAATCACTTCACGGCAGTGATTGAGTGAATCACTGGAGGAAGGTGTGTGTACGTCAGGGGCCAAGAATTTTGAGGACCATCCTAGAATGCTGCCTACCACTGTGGGCCCCAGTACATCAAAGTGGAATCATCTGGGACTTTCCTACCACAAGCTCTGCAGGGTCTAAAATGTATGGGATTTTGGGGTCTCCAAACTAGCAAGAGCTGCAAATGCAGATGCTTTCAGGGGCCAGGAAGGTAGCAAGGCTCAGTCACATCAATTTCCAGTATTTTCTGTTCACGCAAAGCTTCATGTCAGGTGGCAAGGTCATGATTGGTGACATCGTTTATTTCAGTCTTGCCCCGCCCCCCAGATTCAACAGATACAGGTCGCTCAAAATTGTAAATGCAGTCTCAACGGAAATTTAAAATGCCCAGTGTCGTGTAATCACCCTTATTTTGTTTATAAAGTTCTCTTTTTATCAGCCCCACAGATTCACATGAAGAAGGGGGTTGCAACTGGGATTCTTGTTTCTTTCCACCCCTTTGAGATTCTAATTCTGCCAAATAATCTGGTTGAAGACCAGGGAGAGAGAGAGAAACAGTGGATCTGGAAAGGTCATAATTTCCTTAGTGTTGCACACCCTGGCAGGTGTTTACATCTAACCTGCTCTCATGAGCTGTCTGAAGATTCTTGAGAGAACCCTCCCCCTCCAGTCTCTCCTCTGCCTTGAAGTGTGCATGGGCGCTGCTCACAGGTTTGTGTGCAGGTTCACGTGCCCACACACTCCTCCCTCCCCTCCTCACTCACCTACACACATCAGCGGGGAGCTCCAACTGGCAGATCTCCTAGTGCAGGTGAAGTACTATCTTCTGGCTCTTGGACATAAAGCTTCTAACTCAGCCCCCAGGCATTTGGAAGGTTTCCTCCAACAGCATTCAGCTGTGGGGGATAGCGATTTGTTAGTGCATTGAGCATATTTTCATACATTTATGATGCTTGCTTATAGGGTTTGACAAATCTCTCTGTTGTATTGTTCATCTTTTTGTAACTGATTTGGAGATGTTCTTCCTATTTTTCTAGATTCTACTATTTTGTTATGTACATGACTTCTCTTTTAATTTACATACGAATCCTAGTTAAGTGTTCTAGTGTAAATTTACCAATTGTTTCCCTTTCCCCTCCTTTTTTGAATTGGTAATATTTTTTATTAGCATTTAACTTTTTATTTTAAAAATCATATCTGATATGACCAAGTTAAACTGAATCAGAAATCTTTTCCGGGGGCGCCTGGGTGGCACAGCGGTTAAGCGTCTGCCTTCGGCTCAGGGCATGATCCCGGTGTTATGGGATCAAGCCCCACATCAGGCTCCTCCGCTATGAGCCTGCTTCTTCCTCTCCCACTCCCCCTGCTTGTGTTCCTTCTCTCGCTGGCTGTCTCTGTGTCTCTGTCTCTGTCGAATAAATAAATAAAATCTTAAAAAAAAAAAAAGAAATCTTTTCCTAATTCTTAGAGATCTGACAACTCTAAATGCTTCACTGTATTATCCTCGTGCTTTAAACAAAAAGAGAAATGCGTTTGAAGTCGCAATGTAGGTATTTCATAGTAACATTAAAAGCATTCTTACTATTTATCTAGATTTACTAAATAGAAGAAAGTTTACTAAATAGAAGAAAATGGCAAAATGCCAGCCTTTTTACAACTGAGTGATAAAGTTCAAGCAAAGAAGAAAGCAAAACTGGGAGGACTAGGGGAAGGAACTCATGTTTGTTTTGCCTATGTTATTCGATCCACCATGCAATTTTGCAAAGTAGGTACTGCTATCCTCAATTTACAGATGAATGCACTGAGCCTCAAAAAGACTAAATGACTTGGCCAAGGAATTTAGCTTTAAAGCTGAAATTTGAAACCAGGTTTCCCTGACTCTAAGCCTGGGTATTTACCGCTATATCCCTTTGACCATCTGATTTATATGTCTCAAGTATCTAATCTGAAAAAAAAATTGACTGGAAAACAGTGTGCATTTATATACAATGCCTCCCAAGAGTGAAGACATATGTGAAAGTGCCCAGCAGAATATTTGGCACATATTTATTATTCTTTGTATCGACTTCGGGCAAAAAGAACATAGATAACAGGCAAATACTTTACAGCCCTTTAAGAAATCTTATCTTGCTTCTAACTACCAGTAATATCTTTGACAATGACATTCTGCTTAGTTTTTCTTTTCTTTTTTTTTTAAATGGCAGGCCAAGGTTCCTGTGCGTTTTGATTGAGAGGTGTCAAGTGGGACTACAAAAAGATGTAGGGAAATAATCATCCCTGAGATGCCAGTACTCCCACCAGAAATCTTTCGAGCACTTTCAGCTTCCATACTGACAATTTGAATTTCAACTATGCTCTATGGTATATTTAGAAAAACTGGCTGCGGAACATTAAGATAGTTCTAAGGGTCTAAAGATTTTAGAACTCTGTACATCAGCTGACTGATAGTCTAGGATGGCGTTGAAGAAAATTAAACAATGTTGGTATTCATGAGTTCATAAAGAATGTGGTAGACCGAATGTGATCCTATGTGGTTTATAAAGGCAGATTCTTTACAGGAAACAAGAGGTATCTTGAGTTCACAATCAGTGCAGTGAAGTCAGATTATGTGAAGAAGGCTGCTCTTGTATTCACTACTCAGCATTAAAGATGTGGATGGGTGAGAACAGTTAGCTGGAAATGGCACCTAATGAGATGAACACCCGGTCGGTGGGACAGAAACAGCTACAGGCAGAAGACAAACTCTCTTGGCCCCCTGAGGACCTTTGTGGGCTCTAACTTTTCCACGAGTAGTATTTATAGCTTTGGAAATTCATGAGTTTTAATTTTGCCAAGAATGAACGTCTATGTATACCAGAGTTAGAGCATGGCAGCCCTATCTTAGGCCAAAATAGTGTGTATTTATACCCACAGAGCAGTTTGAAGTTTTGAAACAGTCATTGTTTAAAGTTCATAGAAAATTTCCTAAATCATTTGTTGAGAGTCTGGGTTCATAAATCTTAGCCCTCTCCCACTCTACAGCTCCTCGATGAAGACAGATTCGAGGAGGCACAAAGGGATCTAAGTATAGTGTTAGTTTTATAATGGTTAAGCTAGATTGGAGGACATGGCTGGGCTTTCTATCTTCTTCTAGGAACTTAGACTGCAGGAACCCAACTTCTTTAGCCAGGAGTAGGCAGAAAGGCTGGAACTACACAGCACATACCTGGGTGGCTCTGGGCAAGAGGCAGCTAAGCCTAGATGCGAGATGATACCAGCTTTGATATAGGTGCTCCTGCTGCCACAAGAACAGATGCACCCTGTACCCTACCCCCTCTTGTATTTCCATGAATGTCGAGCTCTCACCACTTTCTCCAAGCAAGAGCAAAAGTACCTACGCACGTACGCACGCATGCACGCACGCGCGATAAGCCAAGCACAGGAAAAAGCGCTGCTTCTGATGACCTGCAGGTGGTGGTGATTCTACGCGGATTCTATTTTAATTAAAGGGGGGGGTTCATTGTAAATACTTTCAACTCCGCTGCAGATTTCTAGCAGACGTGTGTCACGTTGAAAATCAATTGATTCTAAACATCTGGAGTTAAAAGAACATTTTTGACAGCAGTGGCAGAAGCGATAACAAAAAACAAAGTCAGTAAAATTTAATCTATAGTATGTTTATTATGGAAAATGAAATGCAAAAAAAATCATACTTAAAATTTTTTGAGGGTAAAACTAAGTCATCCATTGAATTTCCTCCCTTCATTTATTCAAAAATCAAATCCAAATGAGAGCAGAAGTGTATATAATTCCAAAATCTTGATCTATCCTTATATAAATCTTGACATTCCATCTTTTTTTCGGAAATGAAATTTTATTTGTAGGTCAATTTCTGGAGGATGGAGGCTTTCTTGAATAAACCATTTTATGACTTTCATATACAGACTTCATGAAAAGACATACATTTAGATTCTAATATTGATACATTCATAAATGGAATACATTTTGAATATTACTGTTTCTTCAGAGACTTACATTACACTATACTTTTGGTCTTTCTCAGCTGAGCATTTACACACATAAATGATTTTCACATTGACAGCTATAGTTTTTCTGGGTGGCATTTAAATTAATACACATCTTACAAAATAATTACGTGAATTTATCTTTTAAGCAATAGTAAATATTGACAAACATCAAGATTTCAGGTAGCCTGCTCTTATAAACAAGTATGTTTTTAGCAGTTAAAAAACATAGCCAGCTGTAGTTACAATTGTAGTGCTATTATTGGTTAACCTTTTATTTTTATCTAAGATATAAAGATGGCACATTCATTCTCTAAAATGTAAGTTTGTATTACATATCATTAATTTTCTACTGAGAAGTGGTTATATTTGCACTTTGCCACACAGAATTCTCTATTAATGGCAACTCTCATATTTCCACTTACATCTTCTACCTAATACCCAGCCAACATAATTTTTGGTGTCAGGGAATCAGGATCAAATTTTATTAGATTTTAGAAGCCAGATCAGACTTTTTGATCTCTAATAGAGTATTTCTTTTTAGAACAAGTGGGAGAAACTCAAACACCATCAGTTCACCAATTGGAATTGTGATAAATCGACAAATGTTTTCCAGTGTTGACGTTCGCCGGCTAATGTCTCTCATCTTATCTAGTCCACACAGTATTACCTGTTATCCATAATAGTAATTTATTTGGGTCCATTTAAGGAACTCCCGAATGTTCATATTCTATTATCCTACCAACATCATCTGTAGTTTTTTGAAAAAATTTTACCCTGACTTCTCTTTGGTGTTGCTAAACATTATTTTGCCAATCTCAAGAGAATGCCTACTGTCATTTTCCACTTCAAGTGATTATACACGGTTCTGAAATCTAGGGATAGTTCTCTAAAAAAAGTAGGGCTTTTACCAGCCTGTGCAAATAAATACACTAATCAATGTACAAATGGAGCCTACGAAACATAATTGATTTTCCCCAGTGTTGGTTATTACCAGATATAAAATCAGGTGCTTAAACAATAGCATTAAACCTTTGAAGCTGCTCCGGTGCCAGTCTATGCCTGAGTAAGACACTAACTAGATTTTCATAGTGAGGCTGGGCTTTCCTAAGCACCAAATCTGCTACCGGGGAGTATAACACCATTTAATGGGGAGTATTTGATTCAATATTAATGTATGTAAAACAGAACAGTCATGGAAAGATGCAGTTTTCAATTAGTTGTTTTAATTTGTGATTTATTTAAATATTAACAGTATGAATAAAATGCATTTGTGTGTGCGTATATATATATATATGAGTAAGCTATTTACAGTTATGCCATGTATACATTTTTATGTGTAGAAAATGAAAATACTCATTGATTAGCCCTTTTGAGGCTTTTGAACAACTTTTTCTTTTTCCTGCTTTCTTATGACTCTTGGAGGATTTAGATAATTCATACAAGGTATGTACACAATCACACCCATAGTATGTACATCCTAGTCACACACTTAACACGGAGAGGATGTGTGAGGAATGTAAATCATCCCGGTGGTCAAAGAACTGACCTTACCTGTGACGAATGGCATGGTTCATTAACCTGGCATATTTAGTAACATGCCAATGTACTGCCAACGTATTCAGCCTTTGAGATAATTATGTTATCGACTCTCAGAGATGATTAAAAAAAAAAAAACAACCCAAAACAGCCCTTTCTGACCTTCAAAAATAAAGGACAAATTCTGTTACTGAATACATATGCACACTTCCGTTGGCTTTATTCATTTTTGTACATGTGCCTACTTGATGGCAGAACTGGGTTTTGAAATGGGACACAGAATGTGATTTTTTTTCTACACATAAAAAGAGAAAACCAACCACTCACAGACTGTACACACTTACAAAATGTATTGACATACCACGACCAGCTACAGTATTATGCACGACATATTGTTCACACGTTAATACAGCAGAGATAAATACATTTAGAAATGTAGTAATTATTAGTATATTTCTTTCTTGAGTTTTCAGGCCCAGTTGACCTTTCTCAGCCCCAGGAAAAGCTATCTCCAGATGTCCTTAAAACAAAAATTAGTCTCTCCTCTCCTCTAGGGATGGAGAGCGTGACCATAATACTGCAATCTTCTGATTTACCAACATCGTTTTAAGATGTGATGGAAAAACATTATGAAAAATAATTTACTCAAAGATGTGGCCTAAAATAAATGCTAAGGAATCTCAACTAAAATCATTAAGAGATCCCCATAAACCTGGGTATGCCCCTTCTACCCATTCAACATAGTTTGCTCTATACATAGTCTTTACATGATATTAAAGCAATGATACGAATGAGAAAAAAATTGTTAATTGCTTAAAAGTTTTGTTAAAGAATAGACAATTTAATTTTTTAAAGTAACAAAGAGTAATGCTAGCCACAATGTCAAAAAGCAAGCTATAATTTTCACCCTGCAAATAAATGGATGACATACCCACATCATAAGAGATCAAGGAAGTTAGCATTTCTCTCCCATTCGTTTCTCCTTAACACACTTAAATCAGTAGGGTATTTCTCATCGTAATTATTATCATGCTGGTTGGTCATCAGAATCTTTTTCTGAAGTGCAAAATATGTGACTTATTCCTACTGTTTTGCAGCCAATCGATTCTGAGCTTGAACTGAAAAAAGACTCAATGTAGAATAGTACTTAGAAACGCTCATCTGGAATATCATTTTCTGTAAGGCATTATTGGAGGCCCCTTTTGAAACGAGTACTCATGTTTTAGTTATTTTACATTTGGAACCCATTTTTCCATAGCTAAGGCTGGTAATCCTCTGGGCAGAGTTAACTGAATTGCTTTTCTACACGCAAGTGTCCAGGAAGAGTAATTATGTCTAACCCCTCCATTTCAACAAAGTTTCAGGTTGGAGCTGTCTTGAATTCTAAGCTAGCAAGACTTCTGACTCCTTTTCTGTCTTGGCCAGAATTAAGACAGAGATGTCAACCATATCCCTGCTAATGCTCACCAGTGCCGCACCTGTTTATGGAGCTCCTAAACAAGTTTTTTTCTAGCAAGAAAGCAGAAACTATGCCTTTGCTTAGTTTATCCTGTGGGTTACAGTCAGTCCTCATGGAGCAAACCATATTATAGAACGGTGTGCCCACATAGATGCACTTGCTGGTATAACTGCCTCTTTTGGGCACATTATTGCTTGGCTTTAATTTCATTTTCAACAGTCTTTATTCTCATGATGAGTATCTGAGATATCTGGGTCTTAAAAAAAAAAACCAAACTTGTGAATAACATCTTGTTGCACCATTCTGGACTCCAAGGTCATTTCACCAAGGCCCATGGTGATTTAAATGTTCTTTAGAATTATCATCACCTTGATTTAACTGATAGTCGACAGTAATTTTTCAGGATTTTTTGTTTTTTCTATCTACACGTATATACAGATGTACTGGATTTACTTTGAGAGAGGTTATTTGGTTGTGGCAAGTGAGTAGTTTAGCTGGTGAGTGTTCACAGTTAAAAGTAGCTGTAATGACCTCTGGCAGATGTCACTGATTACTTGTGAGACAGAATTTTTCCACCTCAATCCATCTTCATTTATGTCCTTGGTCATCACAAATCAAGTTTATCTGATTTCTGTAGCCAAGGAGAATTTTTTTTTTCCCCAAGAGTAGGATAAAGTTCATGGAAATGTCTCAGTATTTACAAGACTATTTTTTCCCCTTTTGCAAAAATGTCTAAAATTTTGTAGACATCCTTAAGCCCAGGTGTCTGCACGAATGACGTTTATAATTACTCAGCAGTTGCAAAATTTCATGAAGAAGGATATAGTTACAAGAATGGACATGAGATTCAGCATATCACCTGTTACGTGCCAGGTGGCAGCAGCTGACCCACGTTTGGAGAGATTCAACCAAAAGGGCTACACGTGGCATCAAAGAACATTGCTAACAGAAAACAAAATGCTCAGATATCAATATAAAATAGCAAACACTGAAGCAGACATGGACAAGACTTCTGATTCACTGTGTAGACAAAACAGGGGTGGGGACAAGATGGTTAGCTCATTTATCCAAGATACTGCTGAGTTCACCGTGTTATTATCACAGAGGGAAATTCACAGGCCTCATTTCTCAAATACCACTTAGGACAAAGCAGGAGAGAGTAAACAGCATCATCTCCACGGCAGCATTGTAGATGAGGAGTCAATCAGACAGGTAGAGGCCTACACAAGGCTGCAGGGGCCCAATTTTCAGTAAAAACACATATACGTATATGCAAACTTTATCCTAAGGTATTGTTTTTCTTTATACTGATTCTTAAAAAGTAGACAAGGGATGTGGTGAATTATATGGTACTAGAAATGGACAAATTTTTTAACACCTGCACAATATGTAGGAGGAATAGAAGATAATTTTTCACATTTTGGCAGCAAAACAGTAACAGAGTGGATACAGCAAAGGCCAAACAATTTACATTAACAGCATACTCATATATATCCTCTGTAAACAAATTTTAAAGTCACATTATATTATATTCTTCATGTGGTATATACAGGTACTCCCAGAATGATGGGAGCTCCTAGAAATGAGAGGGAAAACATTGGAATAAACTAGGAACAATAAAACCTCAATACTCTCGGATGCAACCAAAAGTCATCTTCTTCTTCTGTTTTCTACTTTAAAATGGCAAGCTCCTACCAAGAATCCGGTTCCAAAATTCAGTCTCTAGTGTATATGTTACACATGCATATTCATACAGTTTATTTAACTTTTGATATGTAAGCATTATAAGATGAAGAATACTGGTATCCAAAATAACAATTATCAGATTAGTCTAAAGATTAAGAAATCATCAAAAATCAAATTATATTCAATATGGCTGAGCTTGTCAAGGTAGGAAAACATACTAATATATTTTATAAATACTTCATTTTGGATGCAAACAAAAAGGTTTCTTTGACCTAACAAAATATTCAACTTATGCCATTGGTCCAAAACACAAACATAAATGAGGATTTTACTGTATGTAAAAGAGTTGGTCTGTGGCATCAAAGCCAATAATCCAGAAAGACATAATTAGGAAAGCACTGAAGATAAACATATGACAGCTGAAGCAATGACATTTTCCTTGTGGTCATTAAAAAAGGAAAAAAAATCAATATTTAAATTCTAGTATTCTCTGGGTATGACGTATAATGTCTTAACATTTTAAATGTCTCATTATCTTCCAGACACTGTGTTCTGATTCATCTCTCTTTTACTACTGGCTTAAGAAATATTTTATATTTATTTACCCAATAAGATATCTCCTCCATATATTGCAATGACTAAAAAGCATTTAGGAGGAGCAAAACATTTAAAAGAAATTAAGGACAAAACCAACCTTCAACCTGTTCTGCGTCATACGGGTAAGCTAAGATAGAGCCAAGCAAGCTCCAGGAATCTGCCACGAAACTGTTTTGCACTTTCATTTGTTGAAGGAACCTAGGGAGTCACAACCGACGTACTGAACGTCAATGCTGTGTCACAGACCGAAGGGAAGGAAAATCTTCAAGTCAAGGTTTTATGCGGTGAGTACCTAGGGTATCATACAGCAAAAGCATGGCTGGCTTCAATAGGTTCCTTATTTCGCCATTGGATGGTCTATTTCATTACTGTTTTGAAAAGCTCTTCCTTCCTTAAGAGTCAATAAACAACCAAACAAGAAAGCTTTTGTACTATTTTGTGACAATCTCTGGAGTGTGGGAGAAGTAAGCATGAAGAGTTAAACAATTAAAGGTTAAGGAGGAAAGCCTAGTTCCAGTACCAAAGACAACCAGTTAAAGGTACTCCATCAAACATGAAGACTTAACTTGGAGAGGCACAACCGCAACGCTAAATTTAGTTTTAAGGAATTCAATGTAATTTTCTTAATTGGTTTGTTTCATGCGCGACACATGCCGACAACTCTCTCAGGCCTCTGCTTCATTTTTAACTTGGACTATTTATAATTTATAAATTTCGTAATTTATAAATTTAGAATTACAAATTTATAATTTAACTTTAGCTATTTATAATTCACGTGCTTACTCCAAACTCACGAAAATAAATATTATTACCAGGTGCTAAATTCTTCTTTTTCTCCGATTTTAATGCGGGAACAGCCTGTTCTAGCCACTTCCCGGCAGAGGATTACCTGGGGCCCACCCATCTGGAGCGGGTACTGCCGACAGCTGCTGCTGTGTACACAGGGTGTTCTCTGCGGATACCCAGCACGTATGCCAACGTGGGAGGGAGACAGGCAGGGAGGAAGTGGGGGGAGATTACATCCTGGCCGAGGCAGCTCCAACAAAAGCCACACGAACACTACTACGAATGGGTACTCAGGGCCAAAAGAGAGAGTTTTAGACTAAATCTCTAACCATTAATAATAATTTGATTGCTAATTTGATGGCAATTTCTACCTCAGGTAGTGTTCTTAAAAGAGGCCAATTGGTAAGAAATGGAAAAATGCACCTCATTAAAAACTCATTGTAAGTTCCAAGGATAACAACCGTAATTTTACCATTCTTAGGCTCGGAGCGCTGTGACTGGAGTCTATTTAGGCAGTCTTCATACACACTCCAATTGCTTTGAAAGAAACCAATGGCTATATACTAATTTGGGTTGTGCCCAGTTTAGCATGTGGTGTTAAAGTTCAGGTACGATTCTTCCCTAGATATGCAGAATCTGCAAAAGAGAATTAAAAAAAAAAAAAAAAAGGCCAAAACAGAGAGCGTGAGCTTCCTGCACCAATGGCATTTGTGAGTCTCCAGAAAGAATACCATAGCCAGACACTCTTTTCTGGCTCGTCAAGGGGAACAAGTTCAGACAAGGCAACCGGCGAGCACCCCTCCCACATTGAACAATCTGATTTTCTAAATGCAAGGTGGAGGCCAGCGATCTCTCTACAGTGAATCTAGGAGGGGAAACTTTTCCAGGGCCCTATCTCATTTCCCTCTTCCACACTCCCCCAGCTCTCAAGCCACTGCTGGCCATCCCAGCCCAGTGCCCTGCAAGACACGCACTGGTATGAAGGACACGCTCCTGAGGACAGGTGCAGGCTGCGCTCAGACACTTAACGTTCTCAAAAACTATAGCCCGCCCGAAGCTCAAACAACGTTTTAGTAAAGGCCTCTGTTATTGAATTTGAAGGATGGAATATGATGGTATTTCTCTTAAAATCAGTTAAGTTCGCACAGGTTACCTTTGTACTACAGATTAGAAACTTAGCAATTAGATAATATTCGTCTGCATAACAAAAACTGTGAGGAAGCTTCTGTTCTATTTGGTGTTGACTACATTTCTATTAGAAGCTACTGAACAAGTAGCTACTGACCAAGCAAGTCAAAAGAAAAATAGAAACTGCATCCTGTTTACAGGAGTCGAAATTAAATATATTGCTTTTGTTAGTTCTTTTTTTCAACACAGAAAAGAGAGTGGTAAACTGGCTATTTATAATTCCTTATTGAAACCTTAACAGTTTCAGTAGAATGTTTTTGGAGAACACCTGTACAACACAAACTTTAGTATTATTAATAATTCGATGACTCCTAAGAATTCGGTCGATGTACTTCCTCTAAAGAAATATGAATTTAATCTAGTCAGAATCATAGAGATGTCCCTTGCCTTCAGTGCAGGGGATATCTGTATATATAAATTCATGTTTTAATGTGGGCAGTATTCATATTCAAAAGCTTAGCTAATTTTCCTAACATACCTTTCTTACATTTATTAACGTATAACAAGGTTTACAAAACAGTTATCTGCAGATGTTTACAAATATTAATTCATGTTTCATATTTTATGCATTTAAATACTTTCACTTAACGTCATCTGGCCTAAGAGTGAGTCAAAATTTGTTTCACATTTTTTACATTTTAGTTCTTATCATCTATTTAAATTTTCTGTGATCATGGCATTCTTATTGCAATATGACTAGAAAGTCTAACAGTGTTTTTGCTAGTAGTGTTTTTGCTATTTTTAATATTAAGCAGGGATTTCAATGGAAACACCACAGTGTGATAAACTGAGGCAGTAATACAAAATGACACATGTTTAATGACAATGCTAGTTCCAGAAGCAACATCAGAATAAAAAAACCCAGTGAATATTATCTCCTCTTAGTTAAGGTCATTAAACTTCAGTGAAGCTTTCTTCTTTTCTCTTGTTCTTTCTTTCGAATTGAAATATTTATATTTATTGAACCCCAACCGAAGGACCCAACAATGCTTCATAGCAACTTCCTATAGTTAATACTTGCTTTCTCCTCCTGGTCTCCCGGAAAATAACTAAGTGAGCTCTGGCATACACAGACACTCGGGAATGCCGTAACTGTGCACAAAGGCTCCCATACACACGTTCCTTTCAATCTAACACAGAAGAAGGGGCAGGACGGACACAGCAGTTGGGGCGTCGAAAGTTCTGCAGCATGGACTGCAAGACGCTGTGCTGCCTTCCTTTGAGCTTTTTATTGGAAGAAGTATCTGAGGAAATGGATCTCCGGGTCTGGCCGCTTTGAGCTTTGATTAATTTCTCGTGTTCCCTGATCTGCCTTTGTAGATGGTTCTGGATCGCGATACCCAGGGACTCCGGGTCCAGGGAGGCGCCGTACACTTCCCAGGTCATGCCCTGCTCGTCCCACACGACGTCCCTGACGCGCTTGGACTGTTTGAGCTTGGAGTCGGCGCCCAGCTGCTTTTTCTTCTCTCCGGGGGTGAGTCCCACCTGCGCGGCCGCCGCCGTCACATTTAACTTCTGCTCCTTGAGGAACTCGCTGACGCGGCTGGCGCGGCGCGGGCTGGCTTTGACCAGGCGAGAAGGGGTCCGCTTGCCGGAACCTGGACTGGAGTCACCCAGGGAATCAGACGGCAGGCTCAGGCTGGTGGCCGGCTTGGTCTGCCGATTTTCTTCCAGGGTACCCTCCTGGTTCTTCCTGACCGGGGACGGCGTCGGACTGGCAGCTGCCCCCGCGCCGCCACTGTCTTGAGATGCAGGATTGAGCAGCAGGGTTCTGGCCTCTGCGCCGGCCCTGGCATCGAGGCTAGCGGGGCCCCGACACTCCTGTTGTTTGTCTGCGTGCGGAGATGCTGCCTGCTGCTCTCTTGCATCTCCTTTGTCCGCGGGAGCCCAGCTCCCGGGCTGGTTGGCTTTGCTGGCAGGGCCGCAAGAGTCAGAGGGTTTGCAATCTGGGTTTGTTTGGGGACCATCTGTGGTTTTCACTGCAAACTCAGATGGCCTGGTTTCAAATTTCCCCAATTCACGATCTGTTTCAGTTTGACTTCCCGCGCGGATGGAAATCTGGTCAGTGGGGCTAGCCTTCCGGGCGCCAGAATTCCCACCTGGAAGCTGTTTGGAGGTGGGCTCCTCCCTCGTCGGCGTCATTCCTGCGGACCTCCCGTCTTCCTCACACAGACCCCGAGCATTCCCGGGTGCCACAGTGATCGAGGAGATTTGCAGGCGCTCACCTGGTAGGCTCACCAGTTTACATTCCCCTTGGCAAGCGGTGGAAACCGCTGCCTGGATGTGCACCTCTGGCATGATGCCAGGGGACTGGCTCGACTCCGGGGGGGCTAGGATGTCGTCAGACAGCTCCAGTGTGTGGCTCCCATGGCCACCGCCGCGGCAAACGACTCGCAGCCGCTCCTGTAGCTCCACACGCTCAGGAACGGGGATCTCCTTTAAGAACGCAGTGAGGATGCTGGGGCTGGTGGAGACGGATCTGCTCTCAACACTCGCCACCGCCTGCACCTCGGCATCTTGCCGAGCCCTGCTGGGAACTTCCCCGACCTCACCTGCAGCGTGGCTGGTCATTGTACTTGCTTCTTTGAACCTTGACACCTGGTGCTGTGAGGGCAGCGGCCCCTTTCCCAGATCTGGAGGAAATGTGGACCCTTGGCTAGTGAGGTGGGGTGGTAGAGGTGTCACAGAAGTCACAGCCTGGCTGTCCGAGGGGGTGGCCAAGGGCTGTTTGTGCCCAGAACATGTGTCTTCTCTTGCTGGAGATTCACAGGACCTTGTCTGGGAGTCGTGAATGGCTCCCGGCCTTTCCCCTTCAGGTCTGCCAACAGGAGAGGAGGTGTGGCTCAACTCCCTGGCCACTGTATTTGCAGTTTGCATCAGTCCCTGGACTGTTTCTTGAGAAAGGAAATCACAGGGCACTTGAGCTTTGCTGTTGCCCCGGCTGCTGCCCACAGGACAACTTGACTTTTCAGGCTGCTCCCCATCTGAGGTTCTCTGTGTTTTCAGTAGTGTATCCTCAGGTCCTGCTGAGGGGCTGGCATGGAGCTGGTCACCTGGGATGCCCTGCTGGGTGTGCTGATTGGCTGGCATTGTAAATGCTTCGTCTAGAATATCCTTTCCTGCTGCAGAACACGGAGCTGGTGCTGTGGGCTCGCTGCTTCCTGGCAGCTGGGTATTGCCAGGAGAGTTGCATGGAGGAGACGCCTTTTCCACCTCATTGAAGACACCAGGAGAAGACATGTCTGGCTGGGTGGTCTCATGCTTGAAGGCCTGCATCAGGGCCTCAGCAGCTGCCCTGGGGCTGAGGACTGGCTCTTCAGGAGGGCCAGAAAGGCCATTGGTGTTCTTACAGAGGAGGGCTGGTTGAGGCCGAGGTGAGGCAGGCTGCACTTCTCCTAGATCCTCTTCTTTTCCAGAAGCTGTGATCAAGGAAGTTTTAGCCGATCTCAAAGGGTCAGGTACAGTCCCCATGGAATTTTTCTTCAGGAAAACCTCAGAGCTCTCCCCAGAGCAGTGCTCCCTCTGGGAAGCAGTATTAGCTCAGAGCGAAGCCTCAGTCAGGGATGATTCATCTGAGGGATCAATCTGCAAATGAGAGAAACAGTATCATTAATATGGTACAGCAGTTAAGGACCGAAAATACACCAACTGGTCATTTGTACAAGATCTTATAAGCACATTAAAACTTTTTCTCCTATATCTGTTGATATAAAAATAGATCTTGGGAAGAAAGATTTTGAAAAAACTATTTTAATTATACAAGTCTTATTTCGGTACATTAGTATCTGCTTGCATCCCATTGCTGTCTAGGAAATAGGTTTTTAATGTATTTACTTAAGCATATGGTAACTACCCAAAAGTCATTTGTGCAGTCTGATTTACCTGCTATCAGAAAATCCTATAAAGCTACTGTAATCAAATCAGTCAGTATTGAAATAGGCCTAAACAGATACGCGAAATAGAATATCTAGAAATAGATCCACATATAAACGAAGATTTAATATATGACAAGAGAGGCATTTCAATTTAGTGGCAAAATGATAGATTATCTAATATAAGGAGGTGGCAAACTGTTAACACACCTGGAAGAAAAGAAAACGAGATCTTTATCTTACACCATCTCCCAAAACAAATCCTAGATGGATTTAGATTGATTAGAGGTTAAAATGTAAAATAAACAATTAAATAAACAAAAATACTGTAAGAAAATCTAGGAAACGTAAATATAATCTAGGGGCAGAGAGAGTAGGTTTCTTTTGGCAAGGGAGAAAATACAGAAATTATAAGAAAAACCAAAAACATAAGTGATTGCATAAAACCCAAAAGTTCGGTATGGCAAAAGATACCATAAACAAATACGATAGTTGTGGAAAACAAATGTTTAAAACCCTAGAGGACAAAATATGTATAATATAGCAGAAGCTCTTAAAAATTTACAGGAGATGGGGTGCCTGGGGCTCTGTTGGTTAAGCGTCTAACTCTTGATTTCGGCTCAGGTCATGATCTGGTCATGAGATTGAGTCCCGTGTGGAGATCCACACTGGGTATGTAGTCTGCTTAAGATTCTCCCTCTCTCGGGGCGCCTGGGTGGCACAGCGGTTAAGCGGCTGCCTTCGGCTCAGGGCGTGATCCCGGCGTTATGGGATCGAGCCCCACATCAGGCTCCTCCGCTTTGAGCCTGCTTCTTCCTCTCCCACTCCCCGCTGCTTGTGTTCCCTCTCTCGCTGGCTGTCTCTATCTCTGTCAAAATAAATAAATAAAATCTTTAAAAAAAAAAAAAAGATTCTCCCTCTCTCTCTCTCTCTCTTTCCCTCTGCCCCTCCCCTCCCAACCCCTCTCCCCCACTCACACGCTGGCTTGCGTGTGTGTTCTCTTTCTCTTAAAAAAATTTACAGGGAGACAAAATAGTTCGTTGGAAAAATAGACACAGAATACAAAAATGCAGCTTGCAAAATAGAAAAGCCACACAGCAAACTCATGGAAAGATGATCAAATTCATTTGTAGTCAAAGGAATGCAAAAAAATAACAATGAAATTTTACTTTTATATCAATAGCACTTGCAAAAACTTAAAAAAAAAAAAGAGCTATAACATTATGGCCTGGGGAGACCTAGTGAAAGGCAGTATTTTTAATAATTGTAGGTGCAAACTGTGTCCTGTTACAGCTTTCTTAGGGAAGGAGTTTAGTTTTTAAAATGAAAAATACACATGTCCTCGGTGATCCCAACTCTATCCACAGAAATAAAATACTAGCATGTCTAGATAGAGATCCAATATGCTTGAAGTACTATTTGTAGGGGCAAAAAACTGGAAACAAACTGATCTCCACGAATAGGGGGACTACTGGAACACATCATGACATATCTTTACTATGGAGTGTTATGCAACCATTAAAAGAAATAGCTAATTAGACTGTAAGTTTTCACTTGGGAGGGATTTCCCCCAGGTCTGCCTGAGCAAGCAGGGCAAGGCAAGGAAAAGAATATATAGGTTTTCATTTTTGTAAAATAATGACCTAAAATACTACACTAACCTAAACACACAATGACCTAAAATACACGCTGTGTGTGTGGGCAGACATATTTGTGTATGAGTATATAAATTCTAAAAATATTTAGAATGAGACATATTAGGTCTTAATGGAAGGCGTGTGATGAGTTGAAGACAGAAGAGAGATGGAGGTACTGAAGGTGGGAAAAGACTAAATTTTTAAAAGTATATCTGAATTTTAAAATATATATCCAGCTTATTTTCTCCTCCAAACAAGCTCTTCCTTGTAACTTCATTATGCATATGAACCGGTTGAATATCTTCCCATCTTTGATCTTGACTAGTTTCTGCTCACTCAAACCCTTGCCTCAGGTTTATATTCCATTTCTTCCTTACTGGAATTTTCTGTTGCAATCACTTGCTGGGCCCCAAACCCATCTTCTCCTCTCCTTTCTCACCTGCCTTTAGTATGCCTTTCCTCCCACTCTCTGTTCTCATGCTCAAAAAGCCTATCCCTTCTTCAAGACTCCACTCAAATCTCATTTTCTTTCTGGAGGCCTCTAAAGCTTTCAAGTCATAAAGTTTCTTTCTCTTTTTAAAATCATACAGCTGTGGTTATCTGCATCCTCCTTAGGCACTGTTTTCGTACCTTTGTTACTGGTATAAATGTTGTATTTCTCCAAAAGGACTTCAAGTTCCAGGAGGGAAGGGTACAGGCTTATTGATTCTTTTCTGTTCACTCCACAGGACACAGTGCAAAGTCTTGTGCATAAAAAGGTGTTAATTGATCCCATTTCCCTCCAAAATGGCCATTATTAAAGCCCTGCCAAACGTCCAAATAATAGGATTTTAAATTTTAACCCATGACATGGAATATTAACAAAAACACAAAAGAGTGCTATTTTTAAAAGAAAATGGTTATATCTTATTTATGAAACTTTATCTGCAATTCAGGGTTAGACAATTAAAAGCAAGGACAGTGGACACCTGCTACAAAAGCTGAAAGGTTTCATGAAGCTGGGAGTACAGAACATCTCCTGTGTTCTATAGCGGGGGCCAAGAGACCTGGTTTGCCAAAGATGACTGTGAAACAGAAACAGCTCAAAGTTCAGCAAGAGAAGTTGGCAGACTTAGAAAAAGACGACGGATTTCAGAAAACTCTCAGAATTCACTGCACTGACTTCCATTTTCCACAGATAGCTAGCTGCTTATACTACTTTAACTTTGAAAGGGTGTTTTCTTTTATTTGTTAATAGAAGTAAAATTATCCAACAGCTCAAGAATCAAAAAGAAAAACCCGATTGCTTGGCTAATACCTGTAATTTGAAATCTCTTGATTCATGGGTAGATAAGAAATCAACATTTCTCTCAAACAAATCTGCTAAAGTAATTGTCACAGCATCTTCATATACCCAGAAAAAAACCCACTTCCCCTCTTTTCCCCTCCTCTCTGCAACCAAAAGCAGAAATCTATCGTCTCCAATAGGTTAGACAAATAGGACATTTAAAAGTGTAATCACTTGGTGGTTTAGAGTAAGGAGTATTTATCTTTTAAAATCAAGCTGAGTCCATTAAGGTAAGGTTTAATAACCTCTAAAAATGAAATTACAAACAGGTAGTCCACAGGCGGAATAAATCCCTGCTGCAGGTGTGTGTGTGTGTGTGTGTGTGTGTGTGTGTGTGTGAGAGAGAGAGAGAGAGAGAGAGAGAGAGAGAGAGAAGGATAGCGAGCGAGCAAATGCACACATGTGTGAGGGCAGGAGGCCGGGTGTGTACTGCATGGTTTCCCTTTCTCTCCCTTTCTCCCCACCCCCGCCCTGTCTCTTCCCCCCTCCCTCTCCTCTTTCTTTCTTTCTTTCTTTCTTTCTTTCTTTCTTTCTTTCTTTCTTTCTTTCTTTCTTTTCTTCTTTCTTTCTTTTTTTTTCAAACTGAAGAGCTCTTTCATAAAAACTCAGATTTCTCTCTTTTTGTTAATCTTTAAAAACTCAGAAGGCATACATTACCAGACAGCAACCACTAGGTGGTGATGATGAGAGCTGGCCACCCTGATGAGCTGGACTTCCGGGGTGATGCATTCCCCACCTACCTTGCTTTCCTAGTTAATATTACTAACCTAGGCTTGTGAGGGCAGCTACATTTGAGAACTTTGCTCTAAGAACACTGACAGAATAGACCTCCCAACCTAATTTTTGGTCCTCTGAGGGCAGGTTGGCATTATGTTTAAGAACATGGACCATGGGGCCAGAATTCCTGGATTAGAGTATCAGTTCCACCAGCTAGCTCCAGCTCTGTGTGTTTGGGCAAGAAATTAACATCTCAGGGAAGCCCTTTAATCTGTAAATTGAGGGTAATAATAATAGCACTGCCTCACTGGGATGTTGTGAGGAACAGATTATTTATTTTTAAAAGATTTTATTTATTTATTTATTTATTTGAGAAAGAGAGAGAGAGAGCATAAGCTGGAGAGAGGGGCAGAGGCAGAAGCAGACTCCCCACTGAGCAAGGAGCCTGATGCAGGACTTGATCCCACGACCCTGGGATCATGACCTGAGCCGAAGGCAGGCGCTTCACGGACTGGGCCACGCAGGTGCTGCACAGAATAGATTTAGCATTTAGAACAAACAGCATCTTGGTACATATTAAACACCTCATGAGCATTAGTTTCTTTTGAAAACCTCGGTATTTAGGCTTTGATCTGTGGTAAAGAAAAAGTTATTCTGACATTTGTGAAAATGGTAAGGAAGATTTTATTCAGGACTATTGGGATAGGTGTCAAGACTATTGCATAAGGAGAGAAAGATCAAGTTCAACTCCAAATACAATTGCAAGAATAAGTGGGAATTTATAACTAAGGAGCAAATGCGGGGGGTGTCAGTGGATGCAAAATTACTGAGAGGAGACACCAATGGTAGGGGGATTCTTACTGAATGCAGGCCAGATGATCAGCTATCAACTAGGGGATAGTGGGAGGGTGAGAAATTTGATCTGTTATTGAGGATGTCAGATATTAAGGGTAGGAGGATAAACTGGCTTAGCAGGATTCTTGCCAAAACTGGACTCTGCAAGGACAGGCATGGAAGCCCAAGACCTAGGCCAAGTAAAAAAGGCTCAGAGGGGGTGCCTGGGTGGCTCAGTCAGTTAAGTGTCTGCCTTTGGCTCTGGTCATGATCCCAGGGTCCTGGGATCCAGCACCACTCGTTGGGCTCCCTGCTCAGCTTCTCCTTCTCCCTCTGCCCCCCACTCATGCTTGCTCTCTCTCTCTAGTGGGCGCTCTCTCTCAAATAAATAAAATCTTTAAAAAAAAAAAAAAGGGCTCAGAGGAGACTGACTAAAGTCAGTTCAAGAGGAAGCCCTTTTTGTCTTTGTCATTTGCACTGGTGAATATGAATGCTCTTAAGAGACTCTCTGTAACAAAATGAATTCTTTCTGAATTGGCCACGAATCGCATAGGAGCTAATGGCACCTCTGAATTTGTCTTTAAGTTTGATGGGTACTAGACCCTTAAGAGCATGTCCCTTTGCTCCTTCTGCCCATAAAATCATGAGCAAGGATTTAAGGCCTTGTTGCAGCAATGCAGCAAGCCTGCAAGGTACCCATTATCCACCTTTTACAAGGAGGAAACTGAGGCTCAGGGGTTAAATGACCTACTCAAGGCTGAAGACCTATAATTTCTTTCTTTCTTTTTTAAAGATTTTATTTATTCATTTGACAAAGAGTGAGCACAAGTAGGGGGAGCAGCAGACAGAGGGATAGGGAGAAGCGGGGAGCCCGATGTAGGGCTCGATCCTAGGATCCTGGGATCATGACCTGAGCCGAAGGCAGATGCTTAACGACTGAGCCACCCAGGCGCTCCTACAGCTGTAATTTCTATTGAACTGAATTTTAATGGATGCAAATGCCTGGGCTCCTTCTGTGCTGCTTATTATCCGTAACTGTGGAAAGAAAATGGAAAGAAAGGGGGGAAAAAAAAAATATATATATATATATATATCATCTCTAGAGGACAAAGAGACTTCTTTTTTGCAAGTGGTTACAACTCAGGGGCAGCCTGGATGGCATTGACACAGAAACAATGACGTTCCTAACTGGTCACTTTATGAACAGCCTGCCTTGTTGAAGGCTGCCACAACCACCATTGATCCTGAAAATAGTGGGTTCCACTACTATGCCACGCTGCCTATTTTCATAACAGACACCCACGCTTAATAAGACAAGCAGCAGGGAATCTCAGCCCTTTGTGATTTGCTCCAAAACTGCTCTGGTGGAAAGAGCATTAGACAGAGAGAATGGAGAGAGGCTTGGCCGGCTTGGACCAGCAGGATGCCGATAGGCTGCGGGTCGCGGGGGTAATCCCGTGGGCAGCAATTAGCCTTGCCTCCTTCAGAACTGCCGCACTGCTAGAACAAGGACTTCAGGATGTCATCGCATCTCTTCAGTGACATTTTAAGCAAGTGTTACAGAGACCTTGGTGATACCTCTGTCTCCAGGCATCCGACAGCAGCTTTTAGCCTTCAGGTGGGTATGCAAAGACGCTTGAAGAACAGGGAGGCAAGAGGTAAGAGACTATTAATCCTTAAGAAAAGGATAAAGAGAAAAATGTCATCTGGCATCCTATTCAACCTGATTTTTTCTTCTCCCTTTTATCGAGAAACTTCGCCTAGATATTTGCATTCTGAGCCCAGCAGATCCTGCCAGTGCACAGTTTTAAGGAGAGGTGATTCAATCCCAAGAAACACCCACAAGCTAGGAAAAGCAACTCATTCTTTCTTTAAAAATTCATACCTTCACACTAACAGCTGCCTCAAATGCACTTCAAAGATACTAGCTGAAACACTGGTTCTTCCCTTCGAACTGCATCTAAAACAAGTCAGAATAGCTGGAGAGACAAGAAGGCGGCTCGGCTAGTGCCACTCACCGCGCCAGGTAGACTTTCAACCCTAATGGTTCCTGTAATAAAGGCACAGGAAAACAAGCTCCATTCCTCTGCCTATTCAGTTTTTTTGTTCAATGCTGTTCTAGAAAAACAAACGCACGGCTTATTATTACCTCATTGAATCCCACTGTAAGCAGGGCCCGATGAAAACCTAGAAGGAAAAGAGGGCTCTAAGAAGCATGAAGACCCCAAGTCTATCCCCCCTCTTTTGTCAAACACAAAAACTGGAACAGGCGGCTTCTAAATTCACAAGGGACAGAATCACAGGTATCAGCAGGCGCCTACTGATTTGCTTTCTGTCTTCCAGACACTGTTCTGTAGGTGAACGTGTTTGATCCTCAGAATAACTCTCTGAGGCTGGACCTACTAGGAGTCCCACTTTGCAGGTCTGGAAACTGAGGCAAGACCACACACGTGACCCTCCAACTCCAGAGTCCACAGAAGGGGGCAAACAGGGCACTTTTCATGGAGGCAAGTGCCATGAACCGGGGAGGAAGCATCATCAGACAAGGGAAACAACACAAAACTCAGGAAACAGAGCCTTGAGACTGATGAGGGAGCAGAAGGCAAGCTGAGGGCAAAACACACGCTGACACTCCAGCACGTCCCCCCTCCCAGGTGGGACTGTGTGACATTCCTCAGGCACTGCCCGCTGCCCTAAAGCTAAGGAAAGAAAAAACAGTTAACTTCTAGAGATTACAGTCCTGCAGGACAGGAGTCTCCCTCAGTTTACAAATGTCTTAGCATTCTTATCAATGGCCTAACTTCCAGAAGGAAATGTAGATAAAATTAAATGTCCTTATAATCTGCAGCCCACTGACAAATACTTGAGGCAGGAAGCTCCCAATGGTCTTAAGGTTAATATGCCTTGCTAGAGGGAAAAACAACCTTAACTACAGCAAGGCCTCCAGGATCTCGTAGGTCCTGTTTAGCATATGAAAGTTCTTTGAAAGTTCTTTTGAAAACGTCTCTTTTCCTTACCCCCAACTCCCAAGTATATAATCAGCCACCCCTCCTGACCTCGGTGCTGCAGATCTTTCCACCCGTGGGTCCTGTCCCTGTGCTTTCATAAAACCACCTTTTGCACCAATGACATCTCAGGAATTCTTTTCTGGCTGTCGGTTCCGGACCTCACCCCATCAAACTTCACCGACATTCAAAACTACACCACTCCCACTCCTGAGAGCTTTCCTGTATCCTTGCGTAATAAAACAGTATCGCTTTGCTCACTCTCCTTTGTCCACGAGATTCTTTCTTCGACTCCATGAGACCAGAACCTTGCTCTCCCGCTCCAAAACCCTATTCCTAATTCAAACGAACAGAAGTCATTTGGACATTTTAAGGGCCACAGACTTTTCTGAGAAGCTGATGAAAAATAAGGACCCCTTCTCTAGAAACACAGATGTTCACACACACACACACACACACACACACACACACACACACACCTGCAGATAATTTTAGGGGGTTCACGCCTGGAAATCGTCCCCAGACCATCCATTAACATCCTTTTATCTGAGGAAAAATTTCACAAAACTCAATTTACCTGCCTTGCTTTACTGTTACAGCATTTAAAAGAGATAAAGACAGAGCATAGTTTAGGGAAGATAACAGATAATTATGAATAATTATTATTTTAAAAATTATTATTTTGGCATCATTTACCTAAGAAGGCAGGAACTGTGCAATATATTTTAGGAGTCTGTTTTAAATGGTCCAGCGATAATGTTTACTTTTTATATTCTCCTAAACCCCTGTCTAAAGAATATCATTTGAAGAAGAAACTTTTAGTTAATTCAAAAATTAACACAATAATGAGGTTTTCCTTTTTAAAGCATGTGTGTGTGAGACATGAACTTTTGGGTTCTTAGCAAAATCAAGACTCAGGTTTTAATGACCTGAAAAAGTAACCCATGAATAGCTCCATTTTCCTACCTGTGGAGATAACTCATAGCTAAATATCAAAGCTGCTGTTTAAAAAAATGCCTAAAGTAAGTTTTTTTTTTTAATTGAACTCTTCTGGGGAAAAATGATTAAAACATTTGTTTTGTTATTGTCTCCCTTCTCTAATCAAGCTGGCTCTTCTCATTTCCTTGGTCTGCCTGATAGATATTCAAATCTGAATGTTTTCCTCTTCTTTTGCAACTCAGCTTTGAGGGACTTAGATTGCGAGCTTATTTTAATTGCAAAGAGAATGCAACAGGATCTCGGGGCTAACTGATGGTTAAACAACACGCTATTAGCAATAAACTAAGCAGCTCTGCATTTGCATTTTAAAATCCTGTGCGAGATATTATCAAAGCTGCCCTGCATCCCAATATTCTCAGGATAAATTTAGCATCACTCAGCCTTACAAACAAGTACTCTTGTCCTTGCTTCGCTCCTCCCTGACCTTGCCTTTTTCCTTGGCTGCTGCACTTCCCCTCTCACACACCATGGTGATCTCATTAAAACCAGGCCTCCACTCCACCTGCTTTCCCTCTGGCAAAGGCAGCTCCGGTGTGTGTGGAGCGGGAACCTAAGCGGAGACCCTTGTTACCCAGCTGCAGGCTGAAAGCTTATTAGTGATTTCTGCTTTTAGCTCACGTCAGACACGGGCCAGGAGTCTCTCCTCCCACACTTGGGTCTTTAATCATGTTGAACGATGGGAACGTGCCTGGTGGCAGGACTTGCGGTGAAGGAAACAGAAATGGAAAAAAGCTGTGCACAGAGCTGGTCAGCTGGGGCTCTCGTGCTCTTCGAGAGAACAGGGAAACCAGGGAGAGGGAAAACTCTGAAGGAGACAGATTCCTCGGAACCTCACGTCTGGACCTTCTGCAGAGCTGCCTTTCTGGTGTTTGTAAGGAGAACCTCAGTGCTCTTTGAGAATGCACAATTTTCTTTGCTGAGGTCAGAATCTTCTTTGGGTTTGGTCTGTGAGTTGTAATTAAAAAAAAAAGAATCAAGCAGCCTGTCACTCTCCTGCTTTACAGTCTGTAAAACACCGCGTTAGGCCTCATGAGCTACTTACAAGTTTTGATTTTTGCCCTTAGGAAGATTTCAATCCATTTGACGAGACAAGACAAATGCAGTCAGAAGTTATAAATGAGCAAGATAGTATATAATTAAGTGACTAATACTGTGGTAGGTAATAAACTCTACAGGAGTTCAAATCAGGGGAAAGGCCAATACTTTTTTATTTAATTGACATTTCCTGGTACAATGTTTTCGTAGGCTAGAAGAAATTGCCTGTGTAGTCTAACGAAAAATGGACATTTGAAAGTAAGAGAAAGGTGAAGCAACTAAGAGTAAAAAAAGAATGGTCTTTGATTAAAAAGACTATCATCCCTTAAGTCACATTGAGACAATTAGGAAGCACTGCTAAATCCTGTCATTCTGTTAATATAAGCCGAGTGCCTTCTTTGTGCTAGACATTCGGGATCAAATATAAATAAGACATAGTCACATTTTTGAGGAGCCCAAAATTCCTGCAAATCATTAATTTCAATACAATATAAACGTTGTAACAAACAAAATATTTAAAAAATGTACTATGGAAGCACATCATTTTATCTGGCAGAGAACTTAGGTTAGAGAGAATGAAGAATTCCTAAGGTTGAAAAGACGTATTTAATGTGATGGAGAGGAAGTCGATGTGTATCTAGGTCGGAGTTGCTCCCGCCCGCACCACTGACATTTTGGACCAGGTAGCTCTGTGGGGAGGGCAAGGTGGGTGGACTGCCCCGTGCACTGTAAGAGTTTCACCGCGTCTCTGGCCTCTACCCACAAGATGTCAGCAGCACCACCACCCGCCCATTTGTGGCAATCGAACATGTCTCTGGACATTGCCAAAGGGCTCCTGGGAGGCAAACCTGTCAACCACAGACTGAGCATGTGAGCTTACTCACCTGTGATAATAAGGAACATCCCTAGAACGAAGACCTGTGTGTGAGTGGGTGTGAGAGACTTCGGACTTACTCCAGCTAGGTAGAAATTAATGATGTAGTTTTCTGCTCTCCCGTCAGAGACAGTGTTCTTTGTATTCTACCTGTGAGAATGCAAATTAGTACAGCTTCTACAGAGAACAATATGCTAATACTTGTCAAAAAATACAAGGTCACATATATACACATTGACTCAGCAATTCCACATTAGGTGCTAACCTTATGAGTAAATAAACGTACTTATTGAAGTACGTACAAGGTTATTCATTGCATGAAATAAAAGATTAGAAGCAATCTAAAAGTCCACTAATAGGGAGAGAGTGACTTATAAAAATCATGGTACTTTCATATAATGGTATACTAAGCACCCATATTTAAGAAGGGAAAACTCTTTATGTATTGATATAGAATAATCTCCAAAATATATTAAGTTAAACAATAAACACCCAGGGATAATTTTTAAAAATCTTAAGATACAAAGCAGTATGTTTAATATGCATTTGTATTAAAAGGGGACAAAGAATATCTTTTGCTTGTGTATACATCAAATTATCTCCGCAAGGGTAAGAAATTGCTATCAGAGGAGGGGAACTGGGTCCCTGGGGGACAGGATGTGTGGGGAGACTTTTCACTCTATAGCCTTTTGTACTTTTTGAATTTTAAACTATATCAATGTATTGCCTATTCAAACATAATAAAAAAATTAAAAGCTGGTGCTTCTCAACCGGGCAAAACTGAACATTGACGCGCGCTGAGGCTTTTCTATCAGTGATGATGGACTTATGCTTGTCTCTCCTCCCACACTAATTCTATCTGCTCTTTGCTATGCGAGCAGGTTAGCCTGGCCCTGAAACTAGTTAAAGGAAACCAGGATTTCCTTATCTATCCTGGCTATCTATAAGCTCCAAGCTGAGCAATGTAATTATTTTTCAAAGTCAACAGCTGAAAAGTGCTTTTTAAAGTGATGCCTGTTGGGCCATCAAAAAAAAAAAAAAAAAAAGTTTACTGAAGTTTCTTTTCCCAGACTCTCTGACTCCTGTTTATCAGTTGATTTCTTTTTCAACCTGTTTCCTATTGCAGGTAGCTCTGGCGGCTGGTTCTCCAATTATATACATCCCTCAAGCAATAAATCCAAGAATGGCCTAAAGCCAAATTCTACGAAATTAGGTCAAAACATCGATGAAAATGATTATTTATTTTGTCTGTATGATGAGAATTAATTAAATGTAAGGATATAAAGTTTAGAATACATATTTTAATTGTCAGTTGTCAAGTCCACCTCTTCAAACGCCACGAGGCTTCCCTGAATGGATCGTATCTCACAGCAGGGCAATATCAGGCCACCTTACCTGCTCTTGCTTCATCAATTCCCAAAAACTTGCCCTCTACTTGCTGCTAATGTTATCTTTCTAAAACAAACATACAGATACGACCCTTCTTGGTGCAAAACAATTTAATGGTTCTCCATTACCTATAAAATAAGATACACTCTCCTTAGCCCAGTTTAAAAAACTGTCCCTCACTCTCTGATTCATTTCCCTTTCATGACTGGTGTCCTCTCTCATTATCACTTGCCAGACCTCCTATGTTACTTTTCTTCCGACAACTTTCGAAGAAGGTTGATCTTAATTTTTACAGAGGAGAAAACTGAGGCTCTGAAAAATCCAGCTCACCCAAGTTGCTTGTTTAATAAGTGGAAGAGTTGGAATTCAAAACCAAGTCCCGATTCCAAACTCTATTGCCTCCAAGAGCATGGGAATGGGAACTAAACATGAACTCATTATATATGCAGATAAAAGAGAAGATAGCAAGTGAGTAAATTTGAAAAGCACTTTTGAAAGATAGTTCCTCCCTAAGACCTTCTCTGATAACATCACCCAAAAGCATCTATCTGGTCTCTCATCTCCTGTAGCAGCTTCTTTATTGTTTTAGTGCCCTCAGAGCACTGAGGACATTTTGCCTCATTCTTGGTTCTCTAGGCAGGAGGCACAGCCCATCCCAAGGCAGGAGCTTGTGGGGAAGAGTGAAGAGTTCAGCCTGACAGCTGGAGCTGTGTAGGAGGGGAAGTTAGAGAAGGAACATGGAGGGATCACACAGGGCTTCTTCAGGTCTTTGTGCATGTGTCTGTCATCCTCTCAGGGAGGTCCTTCTAGACTAGGCTACTGCTAAGTTGCAAGTCTTCAGACATCCCACTCTGTCACTTCGGAAGTTCTATGCATACTGGTTTATTTTTTTTCCCATAACACTAATCACTTTTTTTTTTTTAAGATCTTATTTATTTTGACAGAGAGAGACAGCCAGCGAGACAGGGAACACAAGCAGGGGGGGTGGGAGAGGAAGAAGCAGGCTCCCAGCAGAAGAGCCCAATGTGGGGCTCGATCCCAGAATGCCGGGATCACGCCCTGAGCCGAAAGCAGACGCTTAACGACTGCGCCACCCAGGCACCCCAGCACTAATCACTTTTTAAAATACTGAAACATTTACCCACTTATTGTGAGTATCACATGTTGACTGTCTTCCCCTGCAGGAATGCAGGCTCTAAGACGGCACCACTTTTATCTACTTTTGCTCATTTACACACCCCAAGTGCCTAGTGAAATGAACGGCCCATAATAAGCTCTCACAAACACGTTGAATGAATGAATGTTGCCTTTTACATTTTAGCCTACCTTCATCGTATGCCATAGTTTCTATGATTTTCATTTAGTTTCTACTAGCTTTTGAAGACAGATTTTTCCTTGAGGATCTACATATACAGCCAAGGTAACCATATATTCTGGACATTTTGGGGGAGGAGTGTAGTTAAAAATACTGAGATATAGTGCTACCATAAATAATCTTGTACATGCCTCAATTTTGCTTTAAGAAGATGTGATCTTAACAAAAAGGGGAAAACATGATACGTATATATCTTTTGTTCTTTTCTCCTGTTGGCTAATTTAGACAACAAATTCTATTCCTCCAAAGACATCCACAGTGTACAGAGATGGGCATCTCCTAATTCCAACCCTAGATGGGGTACCTCTTATTTGGGGGCTTGTAAGTAACTGATTAAATGTCTCTTTCGCCTAAAATACTGAGGAAAACATGTAATATACAAATAAATTAACAGAAAAATACCAAGCATTAAACACAATTGTTTCAGATATGTCTTTCCAACCTAGAGAATACTTCTATTTGCTCTTCAGATCTTTTTTGGAACATTTAAAACATCTTAAAACTTTGTGATAAATTCACTAAGGTAATAGTGGTTTGGAACATATGCTAACACTAAAATCCCAGATCACTATGATTTGGTACAAGTTTAAACGCTGAAATGTTGTTTCTAATAACATTTCAGCTGATGCTTATTTACTATACTATTGTTGGACCAATCTTCCTTCCTTCCCTTTTTCCTTCCTCTTCTCCCCTTGCCACTTTTTTTTTTTAGCTGGTATAAATCTAATATAATTTATTTGCCTATATTTTATAATAAATCATAAAGCAAGAAAATAAATTAATATGCTGCTTTTCATTACTTACATTATAACCACCTTATATACTTTGTAGCCAAAATTATAAGACATGAAAATTTTTAAGAAGCTTCCTAGGTGAAGCTGACAAGTCTACAGAGTTAAGAACCACTGTATTATATCATAATATCGTCACGTATATTAACACAAAACACCATATTTGCTTATTTAATTGGGAAAGATTAAAAATAATGTTCAATGTTTGCAAGGGTGGGGTGAGAATGCCATTCTCAGTCATGTTATAGGTGCACAAATTGATGAAGAACACTGCAAATATCTATACTCTTTGAACCAATAATTCTACCAGGAATTGAGCCTAAGAAAGCAAACAAAAGAACTGTAAAGGGTTTATGACCAGTGGGTTTCAGTAGGCTTGTAAGTAGAAGCTCTCTAAATAACCTCCACCTAGTTGATGAGCTTTCTACTCCCAGTGTAAGATTTACTGATGGAGCTCATGACTCACGGAACCTTGGCAGCTGGTGAGTCTGCCTGGTTCTGCTCCTGTTACTCATGCTATAAGAAAACTGAGTCAGTGGCTCTTCTTGAATTCATACCAGTTGTCTTCGTTCTTGTCACCACGTAATTTGACTAGATTACATTTAAAAAGGTGAGACTAGAGTGCAGAAGTGTTTTTGTTTCTTTGAAACTAAGTTGAATGCTTTGATAAAAATCTGACAAAGGTGGGTCCCTGAAAAAATGTAGCTATCGAATTAGGAGTGAGACAGCTGTAAAAGAGGAAAGTAATTATAAACACTTAACAATCTTATTCTTAATTAGGGATACTTTGCTTCACTGTAAAAACTGAAGTAGAAAAATATTGAGGGTCCATTCTAAATCTACGTAAGAAAGAGTATACAAAACTCCAACCAGTGGTTCCATTCTCAAAGAAAATATCTGCCCTGTGTGCAAAAGCTAGTGAATGATGCAAATTCAAATGTTTTAAGTTGGAAGAAAAATCTTGAGAATACATGAATTGTTTTTGTAATTCCTCATTTTTCTCTAATTGCTGATCAATTGTATCAACGAATTATGATGCTATAGGCTGCAAGAAATATACATCTAATATAATATGCAGAAAATATATACGAAGAAAAATATTAGAAGGAAATATACTAAAATATACGGGGCTGATTCACGGTGAGATGATGGGTGATTTTTAAAACTTTATTCTTTTATAGTTTTAAAACCTTGTAAATGTAGTCTTATTTCAACGGTGTAAAATGTAGCAAAAAATGTAAAGAAAAGTAAGAACGGAGAAACAAGATTCCTACCAAATTGGACCCCAAAGCCCCAAGGTTTCACGTTTTATAATCTGTGTTAAATCTCCGAGCTTCCCCTTGCTAAGAACATTCACAGTGCAAAAAGTGGGAAGGTTGTTCCTTCTCCAAGCTGCACTTCTACATCTTGTTTTATCTCAGTGTTCTCTCCCAGTTTTCAGATATTACACCTGCTCTTTGCCTAACCCAGTTCTGCATGAGTCCCAAGTATATAATTAGACTCCACTAGGTGTGTGGGAAGAAATCTGGGGTTAAGCTTGCTCTGCTGAGATAGTCCTATACGTTGCTGCTTTAGAGAACTTAACCAGCTTTAGAAGGTCAACAATCACCCTGACCTAGAGGCACGTGATGGCTCTGATTCAAGAACATTAACATGACTTTCCTGGGGGTTGCTTATCACGGCTTCTCCTTGGTCCTTGACATTCTTTCCTATCTGGGCCCCAGTCAGTCTCTGGCATCTGGTTTAAGCCATTTAGATGCCACAGTTACTTATTTTCTACTTCTGGCTTTAAGAAGTACTATCTTCTCTGTTTTTTAATGTCCGTAAGTGCTCCATGCTTTGACCTTGAACGACTGGGAATCTTTGAGCTGTGCTGGGGAAGGAATGCAGAGAAACTCACAAAGAGAAAGGTGCAGATATGAGGAGACTATACCATTCATTTAGGGAGGGCAGGGGTTGCCCTGGAAGTTCAGGCACAGTGTATACTCATCAGCAGGGGTATCACTGAAAATATGTATCAGCTAGTACACACCCGGATGTGCCTGACTTACCAGCTTGGCTGCTCTTCCTGAAACAACTGATACTGGAATGTAGTTACATAAAAGCGGCTACTGGGAACTAAAAGCTGAGATGTTAGATTGGCAGAGACCGGAAAGTCTTAATGGCATTGTTAACAGATTTGGGCTTTTGGGTAGGCAGTAGGAAGTTATTACATGATTTCCAACAGGCCAGTGAAGCAATTAGGAAGTTTCTAAAGGAAGCAGATTTTAATTTGTACCCACCAGCAGGGAAGAGTCCACAGGTAGGGAGATCAATTATGAAGCTATTGCTACATAAGAGGAAAGGAGGAATCCATTGATGTTGCGTAAATATAAAGAAAAAGGGATAGGAAAACTATGGCTGAGGTGGCACTGGAATGTCTAATGATGGGTGGCATGCAGGAAGCCAGGCTAGGAAAAAAAAAGGATGATTCCAAGATTTCAAATCAGTGATTAGGAGAATGTTCAGGGAGGCCACCAAGATGACTCAAAACAGGAAGCAAAGCAGGACTAGATTCCTAACAGATGGCTGTGGGGAGGGTCAGTGAAGCCACTCTTACCCTGCCATTTTTCTCTGTGTCTCCAACTCACTCCCAATACACATATAATCCAATAAAAATAGTGCACTTAATATGCAGCTTCCATTTCCAATTTCGTTGGTCCTGCAATTCCCTTTCATATAAAAATTCTGCAGGCCGCCTAGTGGTTCCAACGGTTAGGCGTCTGCCTTTGGCTCAGGTCGTGACCTCAGGGTCCTGGGACAGAGTTCCGCATCGGGCTCCCTGTTCAGTGGGGAGTCTGCTTCTCCCTCTCCCTGCTGCTCCACCCGCCCGCCCCCCGCCCCCTGCTCCTGCTCTCTCTCTCTCAAATAAATAAAATCTTAAAAAAAAAAAAAGAAGAAGTAATGACTTTCTCAAAACCTTAAAAAAAAAATTCTGTTGCCATGACTAGGGTGCATGAGCAGCGAACGATGGAAGTTGTCGGCTTACAGCCACAGTGTGCTGGAGCTGCGCACACAACTGGTTGTGCCCATCCCTTCCCTACGCTGATCACGAGCACCATCTAGGTAGCCTGAAATGGACCAAGGAGGGAATATTTACACCAAAGAAATTGGCAAACTGCAAATCTGGAAGTTTTTCTCCCAGTGAGACTGTTGTTGAATATTTATACCTCTCTTGAGTAATCAGCTATGAAATTTTTTTTAAAAGTGAAATTTTATAAAAGCTCTTGAATGATTATAAGGCAACATTTAAAAATATCAGTTGGAAGAAGAAGGAGCAGCACATATGATCTGAGGTATGCTTGCTATACATGGCTATCAAGGCATTTACTCCCACCCAGAGGGATCTCTGAACATTTCTAAGTTAGTCACTGGTTCCCAGAGGGAAAATCTCCTGATTTTTCAAACAGTATTTAATACTCTGGCACAAATTATGTTTTTCAAAGATGACCACGGTGGGTGGTTCCTGCTTTCACATTCCCTATTGCAAAGGTCCTACTGGGTTTCCTCTACAAATCTGGTTAACAATTCAACGGAGTAATAATGAATTTTTTTCAGTGGGCTAGCATGCTGAGTGTGTGAAGCAGTTATTAAGGAGCAAATCACCTCAACACTGTATACCACTAAACGTTTTCAGGGCACCTTTTTGGAACTAGGTGTGTGCTAAAATGCCCACCGTACCCCAATACAACCTCATCTTCTTGGTCTTCTCCCTCGTCCAAAAGGCTACTGTAGTTTGTATGCACTCCTTATAATGAATGATTTCTAATGCTTAATTCCTCAGCTGTGAAATTTACCACAGAAATTGTTAATTAGAGCAGGAAGGATATAAAAGGTGATTATGCCTGAATGACATTTTGGTTGGATTAAGATAAGATACCCATTATTTAGAACCATAATCTCCTACCCAGGGCAAAATGCAGCTCTTCAAGCCTACTCAAGTATTGGAAAAAACAACAGACTGTGCAATAGGGATTCCCATTTATTCTCAAGGAAATTATTAGGTGCTACAAAAGAATCCAGTCTCTTGCTATGTGGTTTGATACATAATTGTGCTCAAAAATGTTTCTGGAAAGAAAGGAATATTTTTCTGTAGCAGTAGGGCTCCACTGCACGAAGCTTTAAACAAATATTTGAGGAACGATGGGAATAAATGTCCCTTTTGTTTAAAATATTGTTTTAGAACTGTCAGGTAAATTTAATCAACAACATGGAAATCTTGAGCATTTGTTCATTCTCTCAGTCACCTTCAGTATCTTTATTTCTCATTTGGAGAGAAAGTATTTCACAGGATTTGTTGATTAATCATTTTAAAATTACCAAAATAGAACAGATAGTGACATTAAAAAGTTAAAGGAAGTAAAGAAGGGGAGGGGGTAAATTTATTCACCATAAAAAGGACAAAGGAGTGGGAGAAATACGGAGAAAAGGGCTTCTGCTCTGGCAGCGATAGTACAGCTTGCGTTCCGGGGATGAAGAAGGTGGATTAACACTGATGACTTCTGAGATTTATATAAAATCTGGTGACTAGATAAATCTCCCTGTAATTTGCTTTTATACCAAGGAAACAAAGGTCAGTTAACTAGAACCAAGTAACTTACCAAAATTGCCAGACAAATGTAGTATCTCACTGACTTTAGGACTACAAATGGTTTATCTATTCTTATTCTTGCAAACACTTTGTTTTTCCTGTATGTATTTCACCATATTTGGCATTTTCAGATGTTTGCTTACCGTGGCATCCATCCTACAAATCTCATGCATAATCATACACACAGGAGAAAGAATAACTAATCACATAGATTGCTAAGGGCCAAGTGAATGAAACAAAACATGAAGTACAGTGCAGAAGATGGAACTAGGTGCAGCTGAGAAAGATGTGTGCACTGCAGAAGTGGCAACGGAGGGAGAAGGCAAACATGACAGAGGCTGCAATGCTCCGGGATAGGCACACTGGTCAGGCTGTGAATCAAGAGGATTTGACTGATATTGTGAATACAATATGTCAGCCTGAGGAAAGTTGAAATATTGTCTTGAAGAGCGTATGCTCCATCGTATAGGTTAGCGATGTGTTATCGATGTGGAAACATATTTTATTAAGCACTTAACTATGCCCCGGTTTTCTTATGTCCTAAAGGCTTCATGAGCATTATCTCATTTAAAACCCACAATAACATTTAAAACCCACAATAATTTTATGAGGTAGTACTCATTTAACTCACATTTTGTAGTTGATGAAGCTCAGGAAATTTAATTAACTTACCCAAAGTCAATAGCTAATATACGGTATCACTGACTGCAGAGTTCAAATTCTTTCAGCTCATGGAAATGCTAGGACAAGGAATGAAGTGCATACGATGGGAATGGCAGCACAAAGACCAGTTGGCAGTACATGGGAAATATGGGACATATTAGGGGGAGAGGAGTAAAAACGATGGACAAGTGGTTAAAATAATAGTCTGGACAAGCAGTGAAAACAGAAGTGGAAAGAGAAAAACATGGCTGCAGCACATCTTCTGAAGGAAGAATTACCAGGACTTGGACTCTTACTGGTTGGGGAGGATGATGGAGAAAACAAGGACCTGGAGCCTGGGCCTGAATGTTGGTGGGAAGGCTGTAAAAGTTGTTTCTAACAGAAGACTTCAGGAAGTGTTTCTAATTATTTTTAAATAATTGTGATTAATGGGAATTCTGCTTCATTGGAATATTTAGGATATCACAATTTTTTTCTGTAAATACATCAGTTGTATATATTAATATATAAGACATATATTAATATATAAATATATAAAATTATATAAAATATATAAAAAATTGTATCCCAACCCAGTACACACATTCATATCCAAATGCTTAGTCTACTAAAACAAAATGTTACTAAGAACATACTTATCTTCTGATATTTTCTATTTAATTCCATTCCATTTAAAAATGCTGACTAAAATGTACCAAACTGATATCCATAGTGGACCACAGATAGAAAAACAGGGAGATTAGCTCAGAGCTCCATATAAGAGGTAACTATGTGTTTAGCTTGAGCCTCTGGTGCGTAGCGCAGAATCTAACACACAGACCTTTAGAAATGATGAAAACAAGGAAGAGGGAGGGAATCATATTTTTTTGGTAGGTCATTTATTTTTCTTAATTTTTTAAAAAAGATTTTATTTATTTGAGAGAGAGAGAGAGCACAAGCTGGGGGGGTGGGGGCCGCAGAGGGAGAGAGAGAAGCAGTCTCCCCATGGAGCTGGGAGCCTGATGTGGGGCTCAATTCCAGGACCCTGGGATCATGACCTGAGCCGAAGGCAGATGCTTAACCGAATGAGCCACCCAGGCGCCCCTATTTTTCTTAATTTAAAAAAGATCTGGTAAATCCATTATATGGCAATTTTACTCAGTTTATTTCATCTGCAAATTTAGTAAATTTGCTCCCAAGTCTTAAACTCAAGTTAATGGATAATCCCAATTATAGCATTAGTCCAACAGTCACTACAAATTGGATTTTTTTTTTTAAAGATTTTATTTATTTATTTGACAGAGATAGAGACAGCCAGGGAGAGAGGGAGCACAAGCAGGGGGAGTGGGAGAGGAAGAAGCAGGCTCATAGCGGAGGAGCCTGATGTGGGGTTCGATCCCAGAATGCCGGGATCACGCCCTGAGCCAAAGGCAGAAGCTTAACGACTGAGCCACCCAGGCGCCCCTACAAATTGGATTTACATCTCCAGAAGGTCATGGACCTTGGATGGGAGCTATAGTTGTGGCCACAGGAGCTGTAGTCTCTTTGGCAAGTACCATGTCCTGGTGACTTCTACATTTACCAGTAAGAGACTGGGTAAACTGTGTGCATGTGTGTGCATGTTGCGTGTGTGGTGTGTGCACCCACACATGGGACTATAGGGGTGGGAGTGGAAGGCAAATAATCTAAGAGTAAAACAGTGCCGCTGTCTAAGAAGAGAGCTTGAATACAAGATAGGGTTGGCCCTCTGATTTGAGTAATAGAACAGAAGCTGGATATCTAATTTTAAATTTTTACCAATGATGTCTACATTTTACTATTCAAGATATTATAATCAATAACAAAATAATAACATCCTGCCTAGAGCCAGCAGCCACTTAATGATAGAAGGAATTAGCACATTCTTTGACCTTTGGTTGTATTTGAGTATCTTGGAATCAGTAGAAAAAAGGAATAAAAACAGAGATAAAAGGCTAAAGGATAACTTTCCTCTTCCTTCCTCAGAACAGATTCCTTGACAGTTGGATAAGATTTGCTCTGGCAGTTTTCTGCCCCGGCCAACCTGATAATAATTGCATCCATTTTTGGAGGAGGAGCGGAATGCAGCCCTCCTTCCTCCTTACTCCCTTCCTGCCAGCTCCTCAAGGAACTGCAGAAAAAATGATTGTGCAGCCCCTTCCTTGGTTGTTATTTATACCTTCCTTAATGAAATAGACCTTTGTTTGCCTCCTTGTCCACGTCACCAGTAATGACGAACTGTAACACCGTCACTGTAATGCAATATGGGATCTTAATCAGACTGGTTAATATTTGCAGATACATTTCACAAAGAAACAGGAAAAACAAAACCCCAATCTGTCTAACTGATCTTAGCAGTGGACCAGTTTTATGTAGAGCTATCAGTTCCATAATGAATAATGTCTACAATTAACCTAGGCCAGGCAGACAATTTCAAGGGAAAGTTCTGTGAGCCTTACCTGCCTCAGGAGAATTGAATTCCAGGAAATTCTTGCTTAAATTAGAACAGGGGTAAACAGTGTGACCTGTCTTGCTGCCTAGAACTATCTTGTCCCCGGGTCACTTAGAAAATTACATAGAGTATTTTTTGATACTAAATAATGAATTTTGAACACACCAATCATCCTTTCACAAATATTTACCGGTCACCTATTATGCACCAGGTATGATCGTGTATAATTACATTTTATACAACTTTTACTCTTATTTATTCTGCGAATTGTCTATACTGTGACCTTTAGGTCCCTTTGGGAATATTTATTTTAATTCAATTATCATAGCTTTTGCTAATGGTATCCTAATGCATATTTTAATGCAATCTTTCTTAATTATAGATCCCCTTCATTAATTACTATTGTACTAGCCACTTCTATTATTATCTAGAATTTGAATTTTCCTTTCCCTTATTATTTATACATGCAAAGAGACTAGATGAAAAGATGCCATCAGCAGTTCATTTCTTTAAAAAAAATGTTTACAACAGAAATAGATACTGATATATTTGATATGATACCCTTTTTATAGGAATTTATAAAACAGAAGGATGGGCCCATGAGCAGAGGGATAGAAGTGAGGTAGAAGGATAAGGATAAATTAATCATTATTTATTAACTAAACAAAGAGGGTCCTTTATAGGACAGTGCTCATAAACTGAATTGAGAAATATGATTAATTCAACCATCAGCAATATGAGGAGAAGGTACAGAGATTTCCCACGTACCCCTGCCCCACACATGCACAGCCTCCTCCACTATCAACATTCCCCACCAGGCTGGTACATTTGTTACAACTGATGAACCTAAATTGACACATCATAATTACCCAATGACAGTTGTTTACATTAGGGTTCATTCTTAATGTTGTACATTCTATGGGTTTGGTCAAATATATCATGACATATATCCATCATCACGGTATCATACAGGGTATTCTCACTGCCCTCGAAATCTTCTGTGCTGCACCTGTTCATCCCTTTCTTTTTTTTTTTTTTTTTTAAAGATTGTATTTATTTATTTGACAGAGATAGAGACAGCCAGCGAGAGAGGGAACACAAGCAGGGGGAGTGGGAGAGGAAGAAGCAGGCTCATAGCGGAGGAGCCTGATGTGGGACTCGATCCCGGAACACCAGGATCACGCCCTGAGCCGAAGGCAGACGCTTAACGACTGAGCCACCCAGGCGCCCCTGTTCATCCCTTTCTTTACCTCTCCTCTGCCCCACCAACTCTTGCAAAACAACTGATCTTTTTACTGCCTTCCATTATTTTGTTTTTCCCAAAATGTCAGATAGTCAGAATCCTACAGTATGTAGCCTTTTCAAATTGGCTTCTTTCACTTAGGTATATGGATATAAAATTCCTCTGACTTTTCATGGGATTTAATTTCTTCTTAGCGCCGAATAATACTCTGTTGTCTGGATGTACCATAGTTTATCCATTTACCTACTGAAAGACATCTTGGCTTCTTCCAAGTTTTGGTAATTATGAATAAAACTTCTATAAACATCCATGTGCAGGTTTTTGTGGGCATATAAATTTTCAGCTCCTTTGGGTAAATACCAAACAGTGCAACTGCTGGATTGTATGGTAAAAATCTGCCAAATTGTCTTTCAAAGCAGCTGTACCATTTTGCCTTCCTAGCAGCAATGAATAAGTTCCCATTGCTCCATATTCTTGTCAGCATTTAGTGTTGTCATTGTTTTGGATTTCAGCCATTCTAATTAGTGTATGATGGTATCTCATTTTTGTTTAAATTTGCATTTTCTTGATGACATGTAATGTGAAGAAGCATCTTCTTGTAAGCTGGTTTGCTGTCTGTATGTCTTCTTGGATGAAGTGTCTGTTAAGCCCTCTGACCCATTTTTCTGATTGTTTGTTTTCTCATCGTTGAATTTTAAGAGTTCTTTGCCTATTTTGAATAACAGTATTTTATCAGAGGTGTCTTTGCAAATATTTGCAGTAATGTCTCTTATTAAATCAAATATCAGTCTGTGTCTTGTCTTCTAATTCCTTTGACATTATCTTTTGCATAGCAGAAGTTTTTAATTTTAATGAGGTTCAGCTTATCAATTCTTTCACGGATGATGCCTTTCGTGTTGTATCTAAAATGTCATTGTTTTACCCAAGGTCATCTAGGTTTTCTTCTAGGGATTTTGTAATTTTGCATTTAACATTTAGGTCTATGACCTATTTTGAGTTAATTTTTGTGAAGGATCTAAGGTCTGTGTATACGTTCATTTTCATTTCTTTCTTTTTTTTTTTTTTTTGCATGTAGACGTCCAGTTGTTCCAGCACCATTTGTTGAAAAGACTGTCTTTGCTCCTTTGTATTGCCTTTGCTCTTTTGTCAAAGATCAGCTGACTATATTTATGTGGGCCTATTGCTAGTTTCTGACAACAAAACAATTTTTCATTGATCTATTTGTCTATTCTTTCACCAATATCAGACTGTCTTGATTACTGCAGCTTTATAGTAAGTCTTGAACTTGGGTAGAGTTAGTCCTCCAACTTTGTTGTCCCTCAATACTGTATTGGCGATTCTAGGTCTATTGCCTCTCCATATAAACTTTAGAATCAGTTTGTCGATATACACAAAATAACTTACTGGAATTTTGATTGGGATCGCATTGAATCTATAGATCAAATTGAGAAATGACATCTTGACAATGTTGAGTCTTCCTATCCATGAATAGGAATATCTCTCCATTCATTTAGTTCTTTGATTTTGCTCACCAAGTTTTTAGTTTTCCATACATAGATCTCGTACATACTTTGTTAGATTTATACCTAAGTATTTTACTTATTTGGGGTGCTAATGTAAAAGGCAGTTAATTTCTTTTAAAAAGCTAGACATCTCTCTTATTTCCTCTACAGAAATCACAGTAATCTGTTACACATGAGAACTATATCCTTCCTTCACCCACCCTAAAGCCTTTAAGGATAAAAGCAAAGAAACATAAATGCATTAAGAAAAAATGTGTGTGCACTGCAAAGTGTAAAGAAATGAGGAAAAAAGTTACAGATTATTACTGTCAGGCATATTGACATAGTGCAGTGTTTTCCAGCCTCTTCCCTATTACTCCCAAGATGGGAGTTCAAGGGTGACGGTATCATTTCTCTTACTCTCATTTGTGGAGTGGGCATGTTGGCTGGGTAGAGCTCTGCCTGCTGAGAATCCAGCAGAAGATGGGCATCTGCAGCTCTAGATGGAACCCATAATTAATATTCTCATGGTGGGGATACCTGGATCACTCAGTTGGTTAAGCGTCCAACTCTTACTTTGGCTCAGGTCATGGTCTCTGGGTCATGGATTGAGCTCCCCTGTTGGGCTCCACACTCAGCATGGTGAAGATTCTCTCTCTCTCTCTGCCCACCTCCCCCCCGCCAGACTCCATGCACACATTCTTTCTCTCTCTCTCTCTCTATCAATCAATCAATCAATCAATAAAAAATTCCCATGGTGGGCGGTAAGGAGAATATGTTTATGAAATGATAGCTCATAAGGACATGTGTCAAATATGCTTGTTTAGATGGACCTAAGTATAAAAGTTTTCCATTGTAACAATTTTTAATGTCCTTTTTTTTTTTCTGTTCAACAATTCATTCTGATACAGAAGCTTCTCACGTATCTTGGGAAGAGCCTTCAGCTCAAAGAAATTTTTTTCTCCTAGAACCATTTTTTTTTTTTAATTTTATTTACTTGAGAGAGAGGGAGAGCACAAGCAGGCAGAGGGGCAGAGGGAGAGGGAGAAGCAGGCTCCCCGCTGAGCAGGGAGCCCAATGTGGGGCTTGATCTCAGGACCCTGGGATCATGACCTGAGCTGAGGGCAGATGCTTAACCGCTTAACCGACTAAGCCACCCAGGCGCCCTTCTTCTAGAACCATTAAACTTAGTGAAGGCATTGTGGCCTCCCAAGAGTTCCTTCTCCATCGCAGTGGCTTTTGAGGCCAAAGCTGGGTTCTCAGAATGGTTCAGGAATTTTAGATCCCAGCCCAAATGGTGACCATTTGGCCAGTGTTCCCTTTATTTGTGAGCTAAACCCCTGGGAGAAGTGGCAGATTCTGCCCTTGTGGGCCCTGTATGTGGGTGAGGGGCAAGATGATCCTAGGGGGAGGCAGGTGAGACCTGCAAGAGCAGAACACCCATCACCACGGTTCAGTCTGCAGTCTACAAACTGGACAGGCCAGGGGAGGGGCCAGGACCCCCAGAAAAAGCAGTACTGAATTCTTTCCTGCTTCAGAACCACTGGTGCTTTGCTTGTGCTGACCCAGAAGTCACTCCATGTGGCTGCCTACTTATCATCACTCCCCTAATCAGATCTACAGCTTAGCTTTGCCCCCTTTATCCAGAAACCTTGTAGAGTCAGTCAACAATACTGACTTTCAGATTACTTATCTCCAGGAGATTGTCCTGTCTGCCCTGTCCACCGTCTCCCGGGCAACCTGACATGGACATCTTAGTCATTCCAAATGCCTTTTTTCCATTGTCTGCCCTTGGGTGTCTGAGGCCCCAGGATGTATCATCTTGTCACCAGTTGCCCATTATTTGACTCGTAAAACCCAACCTTCATCACTGGATTCCACCCAGTGTCATAGTGTGATCCCTGGTAACCTTGAGGTGGATGGATCCAAAAGACTCTGCTTTTACATTAGTTGGCTTCTTAGCCATATTCAACACATGCCTCTTTCTTTTTGAAATACTTGCTTTTCATGGCCTCCATGACCTGAGTCTACTGGGTTTTATTCTTTCTGTCTTGTTCATCTTGGGTAGCTTTTTGTCCTCAACTCTGAATGCCAGAGTTCAGCAGATTTATTCCTTGGCCTTTTCCACCACCCCCTTCCCTCCCTGCGTGAGGCCACCCCACAGCTTCATCACCCACCTTATCAGTTACCTATTGCTGCAATATTGCTATGTAACAAACTACCCTGAAATGCAGTGTCAGACACCAGTGAGTATTTTCAGAGTGAGAAAACTGAGGCTCTACGAGAAAAATTCTAGGAGACATAAGTGACATGAGCCTCTAAACCTGATTACTGCATTTTCCACTGTCTTAAGAGAGCTTAGAAAGAAAGAAACCATCATAGCCACCTTACTTCTATCAACAGCCACTGCCAAGCAATCACAAGTGCCTTTAATGTCTCTTGTTAATCTTTTTTATTTAATTCTTCAATGAGAACTTTCATCCATTTGCCACAACTATAATATATTCAACTTTCCTTCTTTCTTCAAACCACTGTAAATGGCCAGTTCCTATGGAATTATTCATTATATCTACATTTTCAAGTTTGGTATAATAAAATGTGACTCATTTGGAATAAAGGAGGTATCCGTTAGGATTCCTTGGTAGCACATAGCAGTAAATGATCCTGGTTAACTTACAGAGAAGAGAACTTTGTTGGAATAATAGTAACACACACCTATCACATTTACTCTGATTAGCCACTGTTTTAAGCATTGGGCTCATTAATTCCTAGAAAACCCAAATCCAAGCTGTGTGGCCTATCCAAGATTATGGGGAAGTCTTAGAATTAAAGGGAAGGCTACAAAGATAGATTCAGAAGACGGTAGAAGCAAGGGTCTACCCCTGATCAGGGATAAATGGACTCTAATTACGCTCCAAACACCTGTACCAGTTCAAGGCTCCAGACTCACAGTCCTGGGAGAGAGACCCAATTAGTTCTTAAATAGGACAGGGCAGGGCACCTTAACTGATAGTTCTCCTAAGGCTGCATGAAAAGGGGAAAAATCAATTCCCCAAGAGGAAATGGGAGTGTTGTTATAAAAGCATGGGGATTTGGGAGAAGTGGGCAGTAAAAATGTCCATTACTTGGATCTTGAAGGAAAGAAGATTTTTATTCATATTAACAAAAAGTTCATGGTGGCATTCATGTGAGAGATCCCTCAATTCCTTTAAGAACACGTCCTCAGTAGACAACCTTGTTTGGAAGAGATATCTGTACTCCTTTGCTGCTACTACCCCTGCTCCAAGCCCACTCTATGGAGCCCAAGCTTTCCCCTTTGAGCTGGATCACAGAATGGTTGAATATCTTTCATCACTGAATGAAACACTCTTCCCTAACCCCATGCAGCTACTGATTCCTATATAATTCTTACATAGCTCTGCTTCCTTCACAGTCCAACTTCTTGAAAAGATAGGCTACAGTGCCTGTATCCCCCTTCCTGCACAGTTACTCCCCAATCTACTATCGTCTTGATTCTTCCTTTGTCATTCCTGCATTCTGTCAACACTGCCCTTGCTAAAGTCACCAAAGACTGGATTTTGCCAAAACAAATAAACACCTTCTCTCCTTATCTTGACTTCTCTGCACACAGCATTTGACATTCTGAGCACTCTGTCCTTCTGGAAGCTCTCTTATCTGTGATATGCTCACTTGGTTTTCCTCTTTTCTCTAAGTAGTCCTTCTTAATGCCATTCTTTGGTTCTTTTTCCCTCAGCTCATTTCCAAAATGTTGGCATTTCCTAGAACTTCTGCTCTTCTCACTTCATAATTCAACCTGGAGGACACAATTACTCATGTATTCATCAATCTCAAATTCATCTCCAGCCAGAACGGGAGACCTCACAAAATTTCCAAAAGAGCAGCTCTCCACTTAGAAGTGTTACTGACACCTCAAATTAGGTATGTCCAAAAACTCATCCACTCTTACCTCTAAGCATATTCCTTCTTCTTAATTATCTCTGCCAATGTTACCTTCATCTTCTCACTTGAGCCAGAAACTTCGAGACCATTATTGCCTCTCTCTTCCTGTCTCACATCTCACTAACCATCCAGTCTTACAGATCCTTCTTTTTTAATATCTCCTCTATCTACCACCTCTTCTCTAGTCTCCCTACTGCTGGCATAATGCAGGCACTTATTATTTCTTGCCAGAATTGTTTTAAGGACTTCCTATATAATCTCTCTGCCTCCAATCTGTACCTCCTTCAGTTTTCCATACTGCTGCCAGAGAGATTTTTCTAAAATGCAAATATGATTATATCGCTTCCAGAATTAAAATCCTTCTCTGACACCCACACATTCCGCAAGGAAGTTCACATTCCTGCACTCAGCACATAGGTTCTTTGTGATGAGACTCCAGTTACCTCTGAGGATTCATAACTTGGTAGGATCCTGAGGGTTTCAATCCAACCATTAAGAAGGATCTATGGTTGGGGCGCCTGGGTGGCACAGTGGTTAAGCGTCTGCCTTCAGCTCAGGGCGTGATCCTGGCGTTATGGGATCGAGCCCCACATCAGGCTCCTCTGTTATGAACCTGCTTCTTCCTCTCCCACTCCCCCTGCTTGTGTTCCTTCTCTAGCTGGCTGTCTCTATCCTGTCGAATAAATAAATAAAATCTTTAAAAAAAAAAAAAGAAGGATCTATGGTTGCCCACACATGTCGAAGTCTCTCCACCTTCATCCATACTGCTTCCTGTTTCTTGAATGTCCTGTATACTGGGTTGAACACTGTCTCCTAAAATTTAGGTCCACCTGGAACCTGTGAATGTGACCTGACCTATAAACAGGGTCTTTGTAGATGTAAGCTAGTGAAGAGGAGGTCATTCTGGGTTAGGGTGGGTGACTGGTGTCCTAAGAAGAAGGAAATTTGGACACAGACACAGACACACCGGAGAGAAGGTCCCATGAAGACACAAGCAGAGGCTGGAGAGGTGCATCTACAGACCAAGGAACACTGAGGATCGCTGAAAAGCATCAGAAGCAAGGAGAGGGACGTGGAACACTTTCTCCCTCAGAGTCACGGGAAAAAGCCAACCTGCTGACATCTTGATCTCAGACTTCTAGCTTACAGACCAGTGAGGGAATCAATTCCTATTGTTTGAAGCCACACAGTTTGTGGTGTTTGATTATGGCGGCTCGAGGAGACTAACGCACCCTCCCTACTCTTTCTCCTTTGCTAACCTCTGTTCGGCTTAGCATCTCTCTGGCAAGCCTTCCCTGTGCTTTCTCACACTCAAGCCTTGGATGCCTTTCTTCTGTTTTCCCAGTGCATCTGTGTGTATCTCTGTTATAATCCATCACTATGCTGTCATTGTTAGGTATTTGTTCTTTGTGTTTTCTTTGTTAGATGATAAGCTCCAAGAGAGTTGAGAGGCTGACTACCTGGCAACCCCAGGATCTTGCAGGGTACTGGCAAGAAAAAAAGGTGTGCAGTTAACATTTAGTGAATGTGAACATGCCTCAAGAGAAGTGTGATTTTATTTCCTTCAAATGGAATGTTACAAATCATCAAGTAGAGAGAATATAAGTAAATGGGAAAAATAAGATCTCACATTAGATCAACAAGGTGCAATGCATTGGTAATGAAATTACTTTAATTAACGTGAAAGAAGAGCTGTTTGTATTACTGAAGTTAATTTTATTTACTAGTACCAATGAGAATTGTGTTCCTGCTATCTCAAATTATGAATTATTTGCTTTGCATTTTTTTACTAGAAGTTTAGACTAGCAGTTTATAATAAGAATAAATACCATATGAATATCTAAGTAACAGAACTACCTTTCATGAACAATAAAATAAATGGAAGTCAGGAAACTCGACATTATGCCATTATGACATTGGCCAGCTGTGATCTCACCAGCTTCAGGGGTGTGCACTCTTTATTGGGTAAACCCACAGATTTACAGGAGCTCGTTAGGGAAGCATCCATCCAAAGTGTGTAGGATGTCAGCCTGAGACTCACTTGTCAGAAGTGTCGGCACTTTATTCACTAAAAATGACCTCTTCATGGCCTGAAGTGGCTTTGTGGGCTCTTGCTGCTTTGTAATTACGGGAATTATAAATCGGTCTCAGCATTTATGTGAAAGACCTCACAAATATGTGGAAATTGCCTAATAAAGATATGAAAAGCTGGACTCATTTACTTTGAAGAGTTCATTAATCTACTTATTTGCCATCCATACAGTTACATTTCCCTCAGACGGTAAGGCAGGCCAACTTTTTCTAAAAGCGATAAGAACATCACTGGTCTCAGAAGACCACCTGTGATTAAAATTCACAAAGGTTGCCAAGGGCTTTAGTATTCGATTGTAGATCTTGCTTAATTGAAGGCTATGAGATGAGATTAAAGCAGGGCCTTCACAATAATTACTTTTTTCTTATTCACTCAACTGTTGTGCAGGTAAACAAAGGGCCTGAAGGACCATGAAATAGGTTACATATTCTGGTTCTGACAACTTGTTGAACACAGACCAGGCTGGGGGTCCCAGAGAGCCACAAAGATGAGCAAGACTCAATCCCTCCCTTCAGGGGCTGGCATCTGCTGGGGACAGAGGCAAAGATTTCAACAGTAACAGAGGAGAATGACTCTGTCCATCTTGTGCAGTCAGGGAAGGCTTCCTGGGGACCCTGGGGAGATCTGCGACAATGCTGAGAAGGAAAAAGCTTCCGAAACAGTGTAAACAATCCCACAGATCATGGGACACACAAGACAGGCTTTGGGAACAGCTGCAAGTTTACTGAAGAGTGAGGAGGAAGGAGAAATAGTAAGACATCAGGCCTGATAGGTGGAAATAAGGTTATTTAGGTATATTTTATATATGTGACACTTAAACATGTATACTGACTCATTAACTCACTCATCAAACATTTATTGAGTAGTTGCTGTGTCCCAGGCACCGAGGATATGATGGTGAATATACCAGTCTTCCCCTTCAGGAAGTTCTCCTCTAGTGGGGGAGGCAGACGCAGAAAGGATTGGTCGGAAACAAGCTAGTGAGCCCCTTGAAAGAGGGAGGTACAGGGTGTTCTGAGAGCACACTGTTAATGCCTCTGACGGAGCCACCCAGGGCCCCGGAATGTAAACGACAGCAAAGCCGCCTTGCGAGTCCAGCAGGAGTTTGCCGGTGGCAAGGACTGGGCATTTCAGGTGCACATGAACGACAGCGTGCAAGCAGATGTGCAGAAGTGAGAGAGTGCCTGCTGGGAGGAGTGGCTGCAGGTGGGGTGGGGTTGGAACCATAAGTAAGCTAGCATTGCTAGAGCTCCAGATGCAAGGCTGGTGGCTTAAAGCAGCCATCTGTCAAGAGATGGGGCGAAGGGCAGCAGGCAAGGGAGACTGTGCTGGGCGGGGATGTCTTCACCCCAGGTCACGGGCTGTCACTGAGGGCTTGATGGGGCAGGTGTGCAAGGACTGGAAGAAGGGGGACCTGTGGGAAGGCTACTGCAGAAGGAACTGTGAGAACTAGGGCAGTGATCGCAGGAATGGAGAGGAAGCAACGCATCTAGCAATATCAAAGGTCAAGTCACCTGTGCACTCTGATTGAATGTGAAGGAGGAGACAGAGGGAACATCCATAGCTTCGAGATGAGGCAGGACGGTAACAGGATGCCATGGTCAGTGCTGCGACAGATGTATTCACAGAGTACCCGGCTAAGTCTGCGAGGGAAGGGACCCAGCCTACCTTGAGGAGAGTTCTGGAAAGCTTTGCTGAGCAAAGTGATCCCTGAGCTGAGATCAGACGGATGTAGAGTAATCCAAGCAAAAGGGAGGGCTGATGAAAGGAGGCCGCCCAAGGCAAAGGAAGCAGCACGAGCAGAGGGGAGGAGACCGAAAACAATACATTAGAGAATGATCGGCAGTTCAGAATTCCTATGTCCCTTACCTTCTGGAAACATTTCTCTGCGTGAGAGGCTATACTGACATGGTGGTTAAGAGTGTGCTTCTAGGATCAGATGGCTTGGATTCACACCTAGCTTGCCACTTACCAGCTGTGTGGCCCTGGGGAAATGTCTTAACTCCTCAGTGCCTAAGGCTTGTAGCACCTGCAACGCAGAGACGAAAACAGCATATACTTCATAGGGTTGCTGTAAGCTCTCCGAAGAAAGCTTGGCGCTCAGTGTTCGCGAGCAGGCAACAGCAGTACTGCTGAGAGAGGCAGAAGTACTTGCGTTTTCTTACTCATATGAACTTACTACCAGGTCTACCTTGCAAGTCACCTGTCTCCACTGTATCCACCCACTGTATCCCCCCCTTCTCACCCTCCCCTCTCCATAGCAATGGAATAACCCAAGGATCAGGGGTCCATAACTCGAAATTTTAATTTTGAAAAACAAAATGTGTTGGAAACCTCAGGCTACATTTGCAAAACTCTCAATTCTCTACTCTGATACAATTCACTTCTTTTTATTTTTCTCAGATCTTACTCCTTTCTCCATAGATGTTCCTAAAACAAACTACTCAAGATTCTCCCGTGCGCAGAGTGAAACTGACACTGACGGGAAGAGGCAGATGAAGCACGTCAATGTAGCCAAGAAGAACAACGGAGGACGGGGCGCCCGGGCGGGACTCATTAGACAAGCCGCTTGTTGGAAGGTCCACGCCGCCTACATCTTCAACTCGGCTGTCCCAGCTGCTTAACTTCCCTTCACTGGAAAAAGAAGTAATACACTAGTTTTTCACTTAAGTTAACCATTTTCTAGGTTGACTTCACCAGTTGCTCATATTCTCCCTCGCTCCCTTTTTCTTTTGCAGAACCTATTTTTTCCCTTAACTTTTAGACATTTTCCATTTTCTACAGGTGGCTCAACCACACTCATTTTTTTCTCAGATAGAAGGAATATGTTTTTCTTATGCATACAGACATAAAATCAAGAGAACACGATGTTTGAGGAGTTGTCGTATTCTCTGAATGAGTTAACAAGAGCGGTAGGAGGAAGTAGAAGTTAGGCAGAACGCTAATTTGCAAAATATAAAAATGCTCACTTCAGAAGCCCAAATTCCTTCAACGGAACTATGGTGTTCGCTAATCTTGTTAAAGTTGTACAGATGATAGTGTCAGGTGGGCAATGCTCATTATTATTATTATTATTTAAAGATTTATTTATTTATTTTAGAGAGAGAAAGAGAGAGAGCGAGAGCAAGCACAAGTGAGTGGAGGGAAGGGCAGAGGGAGGGAGAGAATTCTGAGGCAGACTCCCTGCTGAGCCTGGAGCCCAACTTGGGGACCGATCCCATGACCCTGAGATCAGTACCTGAGCCGAAATCAAGAGTCAAACGCTCAACTGACTGACCCACCCTGGTGTCCCAGGTGATGCTCGTTATAACCACCGTATAATAATCATCCCCCAAATCATATACTCCACTTTTTGATTTCTTATTCTCTGTCTGGGGCTTCTTTAAAACAGCGTTGATATTTCCGTTTCAGCCAAATTTACCTTTCAGTGATGCTTTCCTATATTCTGTTTTTATCACATCAGATATACTTTGTTTTCATCTGAAAATCCACTTCATATTCAGAAGCTTACTTTAGAAATACTACAGTTCTTTTGTTTTTAGAATGTGACTCCAATTTCAATTTGTTTCCATCTCCTATGTACATCTCTTCTTCTACATTAATTTCCTGTCTTTCTTGTAGTTTTGGTCATTGGTTCCAGAAGCTTCTTAACTTTCAGGATGATTTGAAAATAAAAATCTCAAAGAAGAAAAGTCACAGCAGGTACCGACAGGAAAACTATGTGCTTTCTCTCATGATATTACATATCATAAATACCTCAGATACAATAAAGACACTTAAAAAAATCCAACAGTTAACTTTACAAGGATTTGCAAGGTGGTACCATACAAATACTTAACAAAGCAAGTTATTTTTTAAATTGCCTACTCCAGCCTCAAATTCTTAAAGAATTCAATACTGAACCCAATGGAAAATTGAACTGATTTCAATAAAATTTATGGAGGATTCCCATGTACTGGGCATTGTGCTAAGCTTTGTGGGGACTATACAAATATATAAAAAAATATATAAAAGCTGGCGGATGTGCTTCAAAGTTGAACATTTCAGGGATGATATCCCCCTAAAAATGGCTTGTACTAGACATGGAGAGGAAAGGGCTTTGGGAATGCAGAAGAGCAAATGTCCAATTAACACTAGGGTGAACTTAAAAGGATTTTTGGAGGTGTCAGTAAAGACTTTAAGAGAAATACATAATACTTCTATTTCCCTAAGCCATTGAAATTTGGGGTTTATATGTCATTTGAAGTTACATTACTGTGGCTACTACATCGAAACTGATCAATCTGGACTGTGCTCTGTTTCCTAGCCCAGGGTAAAGATTTGAGTTAGGTTTTAAAAACTGAGCATTTGGGGCAGAGGGGGAGAGCCCAAGCAAAAGATTCGGAGACAAGAAATCATAGACTTACTGTGGTCCATCATGGACCATTGTGCCTGGAGCTTAAGAGCATATGAAGGAGAAGAGCTGGGTAGGGGTGTAAATGGGGTCCTGGTTGAGATACTCGTTGGGAAACATGGCTCTAGGCCCAAGTCCTTGATGAATAGACTTCAATGCCAGGTTAAGGAATTAAATTTTATTTCAGAAATTATTTCAAAGTTCTATACCTTGAAATATGTGGAAAATGAATGATTCCATTAAGTAGAATGTGGAATGAAAGAGGAAAAATAAATGTGTGTGTTTAGAAGAGTTTTTGAATGTTAGGAAAATCATAATAAAACCTGAAGTTAAGAAAGATTTGATAGGCTGATTCCTGATAACTTTGATTTTTAGTAATTATTGCAAATATAGAAGAAAGTTTGCTCTGGTCTCAGTGTTGGACCAGCAAACATGTGAACTGATGAGGGGGGGAGTTTTATCAATTTCCTTGGGAGTTCACACACTTTTTTTTTTTTTTTTAAGATTTTATTTATTTATTCGACAGAGAGAGAGAGACAGCCAGCGAGAGAGGGAACACAAGCAGGGGGAGTGGGAGAGGAAGAAGCAGGCCCATAGCAGAAGAGCTTGATGTGGGGCTTGATCCCGTAACACCGGGATCACGCCCTGAGCCGAAGGCAGACGCTTAACCGCTGTGCCACCCAGGCGTCCCTACACACTTTTGATTAATAATTTGAACACGTGGAATGATGTGCCATCGAATTTCAGAGCCATACAGGTCCTTAAAGGTCACAGAATTCTGCTTCTTGCCTTGGATAGGTTTCCACAGGATAACTGCCGTGGTCCCTGAGCCTTTTCTGCTTTCTCACTGTGTGTCCCTAACTGCATACATTTTCAAGGTTGCTGATTTGAGGTGAGACAGAAGGTGTGATTCTGGAAGGGAGGGTTTTTCGTGTTTTGTTTTGTTTTTTTCTCTTTAAAAAGCAAAGTGGTTCTTATATGAATCAAAGCATAGATGCTCAGCCTCTTAGATAAAAAATTTAAAAAGAATCAACACAACACAAATAGATTAGATAACGGTTCTTGGCTGTCTTGGTCACTTATTCGTAAGGTACCGTGTAAGTGTGTATATCAAACCAATTCTCTTTTTCCCATTCCTTAAAGATTTTCTGGGTCAGCTAGGTTTTCAGTGCCACCTTCAGGACTGAAATTTAGCATTAATTCCATACAAATGGGGGCGCCTGGGTGGCGCAGTCATTAAACGTCTGCCTTCGGCTCAGGGCGTGATCCCGGCGTTCTGGGATCGAGCCCCACATCAGGCTCCTCCGCTATGAGCCTGCTTCTTCCTCTCCCACTCCCCCTGCTTGTGTTCCCTCTCTCGCTGGCTGTCTCTCTCTGTCAAATAAATAAATAAAATCTTTGAAAAAAAAATTCCATACAAATGATGCATCCATACAAATGATGCATTCTTCATTAGGGCAGATGAGCAAATTCTTCTTACCCTGTGTAACTTGCGCTCCTTCAACATTGGCCTGGATAGGCGAATTTTGTTTTTCCATGCAGGGCACCCTAATGAGAGTTACTGAGAAACAATACGCTCTTGTAAGAACGGTATGGAGCTCTTCTAAAACTGGGATGGAGCTACATTTTACCCTTTAAAGGTCAGGAGACGTTATTATGCAGCAAATTTAGCCTATGATTTATCTTTTAGGAAGGCAACAACCCACACATACAAAACCCACAAGGTTTGGGTTACATTTTAAAAAATCCCTAAAGGATACGGAAAATGAGAATTAATTTCCAATAACAGCACAAATAATAGCTCCAATTTTTAAGCCTACTCTTTATAAGATATTAGACTTAGTACTGTATCTTGTTTACTCTCCACAACACACTAGCAAGGAAAGTATTATTTTCTCAATTTTAAAATAAGGAAACTCAATTTTCTTCCTTATCCCCCTTGAACTCTGGCTCTGTTTTCACCACTGATCCCCTCTCCCTGAAACTGTCCTTTGAGACTTTCTTTCCCACTTTTGGACAGTCCTTTTGTAGCCTTAGACCAAACTTATTCCTTTTCTGACCCCTAAATCTGGGTGTTAGCAGGAATTTTCCTCTTCTGTCCTCTTCTTTCCTGTCCTTGGAAATCTCTTCCACACTTGGGCTATCTAATGGTGCTGATCTAATAGCTGTAATTCCTGGCATCACCCTCTCCCCCATGTTCCCATCCTCCTCCATTTTATTTATTTATTTGACAGAGGGAGAGAGGGAGAGCACAAGCAGGGGGAATGGCAGAGGGAGAGGGAGAAGCAGACTCCCCGCTGAGCAGGGAGCCCAACATGGGGCTCCAACCCAGGACCCTGGGATCGTGACCTGAGCCGAAGGCAGATGCCTAACCGACTGAGCCACCCAGGCATCCCCCCCACCCCATTCTCCTCCATTTTAATACCAGCAGGCCAGATATCTGACATGCATGTCATGCCAGTATCCTAAATCGCGTCCCACCCAGGATTCGAAATCATTCCGCCAAAATGAACTTTTCCTCCTGACATCTCTATTTCTGTTAATGGCACCAACGTTCGCCCAGTCAGATCTGGCTTAGAATCCTGGAACCGTGTTGACAACTCCGACTGCCTCGACCCTGATGTTTATGTAGTCCCGATTCCTGTCACATCTCTGCTAGAAATATCTGCAACTTTCTTTCCAATAACAGGGACTCAAGGAACACACCTCTCACATTTTATAGCTTTTAAAAATATGAAGAAATTTATGTGATTTGTCCCACAGTTTCGAAGCGGAGTTGGGACTTGATCCCAGGGCTTCTGAATCCTGTGTTCCAGGTGGAATATTGCAACAACTGCCTCTCCAAGTCCTGCTCGAGCTGGTACAGCTGCCTCAGGCACGATCTCTCTCCTTGGCTCCAACACAGCTTATACAATCACTAACCGTCACTGTCTCATATCACTGACAAACGACCTCATTGAAAAACACAGATCTGATCACCTCATGCTCAGCTTAAAATCCTTCAGTGCCTTCCTCTACGGAAAAATGTTCCAATTACTTAACCCGGCACTGTAGACGCCCTCCAGTCTGATTTCAACACAATTTTGGAACACTGCTTCCCACAACCCCCCCATACTCCAGATAAATATTCAGGGTCTCAAGCATGCTTGAAGCATTTGCCTGCATGCTTCTGCTCAGGCAGATAATCCATCCTCCTTGAAAACGCTGTCTTTTCTTTCTTTCATTAATTAATTCCAAAACATTGATGTATGAACAGTGTATCAGGGATTGGGCCAGACATGGTGAATAAGAAAGGATCCATTTCTTGGGGACCTTCGAATCTACTGGGTTCTTAAAATTCAGGACAAAGGCCATACTCTTGGCAAAAAAAAGTCCTTCCTGATACCTGTAGCAGGAAGTGATGGCTTCTCCTCCCAACAGCCATAGTACAGTGAGAAAACCTATTGCAGGATTTATGATAATCTGACTGAATGAAGTTATTGAGTCTTATCTCTCACCCTAGGTTGTAAGCTCCATTTTTGATAACGGTTCTTGGCTGTCTTGGTCACTTATTCGTAAGGTACCGTCTAAGTATCTCGTTATTTAGCCTTCGTAGCACTTAGTACAGGACTCCGCATATAATAAGACCTCAATAAATGATACTGGAATTAACAATTTCTCTCAGAGTCTGTGAATACGAGATTGTGGAGAGAGAGCAGCACACTGCATTCACACACAGTCAACAGAGGACACAGCAAGCTCACACTCCTCTCACACACCCCCACCAGATGGTTAACATAACATGATTTTAGGCAACAGAATCTGTCAGCTCATATCCAGGGTCCCATGACACTCGCCTTCCTCCATTTAAAGAGAGTTTTGAGACCAAAACTAACCCAAGATTTCTGGACATCAGAGCACAGATCTGTTCAGTCTGCACATTTTTCTGTGTCAATAAGCAGGAAATAGGATTAGCATCTTCCCCATATGGTCTGCTTTTCTGACTCCAGAACCAGGAGGATGCTAAACTCTGGACCACGATTCTAGGCCGAATTTGTTTCGTAAGAATTAAAAATAATCACATATGGCTATATTTACTCTTTTTGGTGTACAGTTCTAGGAGTTCTACAAATGCATGGTTGTATGACCACCATCACGATCAAGATACAGAACAGTCCCATCTCCTGCTAGAGAAACACCCTTGACTATTCCTTTGTTGTCAACCCTCCTCCACTCTTCACCACTCATCTGTCCTCCACTCATTTCCGGAACATCATGTAAATATAAAAGTACATCATTGTTTCAGTCTAGCTCCTTTCATTAGCATAACATATTTGCAATTCATCTGTGTTGTTCTGTGTATCCATAGTTTGTTCCTTTTTATTGCCTAGTAGTATTCCATCACACGAATCTGCCACTGTTTGCTTATTCATTCTCTAACTGAGGGACATGTGGGTTGTTTTCTGCTTTTGGTGACTATGAATAAAGCCACTACAGACAGATTTTTGAGTTACCATCGGTTTTCACATCACTTAGGTAAACAGGAGTGAAACTGCCAGGTCACATGGGAAGTGAATGTTTAATTTTACAATCAACTGCCAAAATACTTTCCATCGTATGAGTGAGAGTTCTAGTTGCTTCACATCCTTGCCAATGCTTGGTATTCTCATGGCTTTTGTTGTTGTTGTCGCTGTTTTGGTCTTTTGTTTTTGTCATTCTAGTTCTATAGTGAGATAGAATTTTAAGACTTCTTTTTAGAACCATAATATTTCTGCTTCCACATTAGGCCACACTCTATACTTCCTCCTCCCTCTTCACTTGGACTTTGTGTTATCCTTCCCACGAGATGACGGATTCCTTTGTGGGTAAAGAACAAGTCTTCACCGTCTTTGTAGGTAGGATGTGCTGTCCTGCCACCCCAAGTGCAGGGACTTGCAACAGTACAGGGACTTGCAAATAACACGTGCTACTGAAATAAATGCTCCAATGTGATCAGATTAGATCAACACATACCGCCACGACTCATGTATCCAAACCTAATCTCGTTTGCCCAAGTTTATTACTTGCCTGATGACATAGAAATTTAAAAAAAACTATGCACTTTCCTCCCTTTTCATGGATATTGGCTATTTCCATTTTCATTTGTTTTTGTGGATACTTGTCTAAATTACAGATGTCTATTTTCTTGCTTTATCAAGGGGCAAATTAGAAAATATGGTTAGGACGGTGAAATATTTGAGTGACAGATTTGTGCCAACATGAAAAACAAGATTTTTCTTACTAGTTCTTAAGTAAGAGATTACGATCTATTTATTTTACAAATCAGATCACTTACTTGCATTTTTTAAAAAATGAGCTATAATTGACATATATCGTTACAGTTGTTTCAGACATATAACATAATGATCTGATGTTTGTATATGTTGTGGAATGATCACAACAGTGTCTAGGTAACATGCATCACCCTACTGCTATAATTTTTTTTCTGGTGATAAGAACTTTTAAGGTCTACTCTTTTAGCAACTTTCATATATGCAACACAGTATTATTCACTATAGTCACCATGCTGTACAGTATATCGCTAGGACCAATTTATTCATAACTGGAAGTTTGTGCCTTTTGACCCACTTTACCCATTTCACTCCCACCCCCACCTCTGGCAACCACAGTCTGTTCTCTGTATCTCTGAGCTCATTTTTGTTGTTTTTGGTCTTTCGTTTTATTAGATTCCACTTATAAGTGAGATCATATGATATTTGTCTTTGTCAGACTTATTTCACTTAACATAATGCCCTCGAGGTCCATCCATGTTTTTGCAAATGACAAGATTTCTTTTTAATGGCTCAATAATATTCCTGTGTGTGTGTGTGTGTGTGTGTAATCACATTTTCTTTATCCATTCATCCATCAATGAGGTAAGTTGCTTACCTTGATTACTGCAAATAATGCTATAGTGAACACGGCAGTGCAGATATCTTTTCAAGTTAGTGCTTTCATATCCTCCAGATAAATACCCAGAAGTAGAACTGCTGGATCATATGGTACTTCTATTTTTAATTTAGTTTTTTGAGGAACCTCCATACTGTTTCCCACAGTGCCTGCACCAATTTACAGTCCCACCAATTCCGCACAAAGGTGTCCTTTTCTCTATATCCTCTCCAATGTTTATTTCTTCTCTTTCGTGATAATAGCCATTCTAACAGGTGTGAGGTGATCTCATTGTGGTTTTGAATTTGTATTTCCCTGATGATTAGTGATGCTGAGCACCTGTTGGTCATCTGTATGTCTTCTTTGGAAAAATATCTGTTCAGATCCTCTGCCTAGTTTTTTAAAAATTGGGTTGACTGTTTTTTTGTCTTCGTTTTTTCCCACTTACTTGCACTTCAATGTACTCTTTACATAAGAAAGAAAAAGTTGGAATTACAGGGGGGAACCTGTCTGTAAACATCATTTATCTAGTGAGTTGTGGCAAAAAAAGAGGTTGAGAGTCACTGATAAAGACTCAAAGAATCTCAAAAATGGATGTGTTTGGAAGTGCCATAGGCCAACCTCTCAGTCGTTAAGGGAATCCTGACCATGGCATCTGGTTGAACAGCTCCACCAATGGGAAGCTCACCACTTCATATGGCACCACTGCGCACACCCTTACACCCAAGAGTTCCAGAACAGAACGACTAAATAAGAAACACAGGGAAGGCAGTTTCTGTTTTTCTGTAACATTATATTACATTAACCTCCCGTAGCACCTATGGAAGTCTAAAACTGGAGTTTGGAGGGGGGCCTGGGTGGCACGGCGGTTAAGCGTCTGCCTTCGGCTCAGGGCATGATCCCGGCGTTATGGGATCGAGCCCCACATCAGGTTCCTCTGCTATGAGCCTGCTTCTTCCTCTGCCACTCCCCCTGCTTGTGTTCCCTCTCTTGCTGGCTGTCTCTCTCTCTCTGTCGAATAAATAAATAAAATCTTTAAAAAAAAAATAAAAATAGGGGCACCTGGGTGGCACAGCAGTTAAGCGTCTGCCTTCGGCTCAGGGCATGATCCCGGCTGCGATCGAGCCCCACATCGCGCTCTTCCACTACGAGCCTGCTTCTTCCTCTCCCACTCCCCTTGCTTGTGTTCCCTCTCTCGCTGGCTATCTCTGTCAAATAAATAAATAAAATCTTTAAAAATAAATAAATAAATAAAAATTTAAAAAATAAAAATAAAAATGGAGTTTGGAGTACACTGTGGCAGAAAAGATGTTTGTCCTTGCATCATCCAGCTATGAGCAGGGTTAATTTCACTAACTATTACATTGCAAGATGAGATATAGTTTGAGGAGATGAGCTCAGTGGCTTAAAGGACATGAATCTTGGAAACTTTTTTTTTTTTTTTAAGAAATAACTCTTTCTGAAACTTTAGTTTTTGAATGGAAGTAAACCAACAACTTATAGTTGTACGTAGAAGAAAATTAATATAAGTCTACAGAAGAAAATGTCTTAAATATCATCAACAAGCAGACCGGACTCTGAATCCTTCAGCGGAAAAGATTCTTGCAGAACTCCAAAAGAAGGGACTTTCTAACATTAGACCTTTCTCTATTATCTAGTTTCTGGGGTGGTTTTGTACTAAGTGTCCACTTAGCTCAGATGGAAATCCATTCCCAGAATTCCCTTCCCTAAATAATCCTTCCGTCTAGTTGGCTACAAGGGCAAACGGCGTGAGACCTTGAGGCAGAAGCGGGGCTGCAGCATTACCAGGCTTGGAAGGGCGGGGCGGTGCAACAGCGGCTGCGCGTGGATCTGCCCGCTCGCCGTGGTGACGGCACGCCGTAGCCAGGCCGCTGGTCCTACCCTCCCACCACGTCCTCTCCCTCAGCCTCTGCCCCCGGGGTGCCCGAAGAGCTCTGCAGTGAAGCGGGCCAGCTCTTCTACAGTGCTCCCAGGTCACTGAGTTTGGAGGAGACAGAGGAGTCCAACATGGATTCCGTTTTGTGTTTACACGTTCCAGTTTGTTTTGCGGGTTCCAATTTGTCCTTGCTGGGCTCCACTTCCTTTCCAGCTTTTCTTTACCACTGCCAGCTCCGCGAACCTACGATGACTTCAGGCCTAATACCAGATGCTTCCCACAGACTTTTTTTTTTTATAAGTTCCCAGGATTGTGTAAGGTCTAAAACTTATAATAAATTCATTACTCCATATCCACCGTAGTGGTTCTGCTTTCCTAACTGATATGGCTTCCATTAAATTGTTCCTATTTAGAATAGGTACTTGGTTACAAATATTCTTTTTGTGCATGGCTTTCTTTTTAAGAAAAATTACGATAGTATCAAAAGCAAATAGTACTGATTTATTCAGCCTAAACATGTCATTTGATCTTACCTTGTTTTTGAGAAAGAGACTTGGAATATGCTCTCTGCTCAATTCCTCTCAAAACTACTGGGGCTGGGGAATTGGGAGTCTGGTCCATGAGCAGAGAACAGAGAATAACAAACTGATTTGAACTTTGTTGCAGTTACTAGAGTTAAAAAACCACCTGGCTAACGAGCTGTTTCTTCAAAATACATTTTAATGTGACATTTGGAAAGTTATATCTACTCACGAAAAAACATGAACATTAAAAATTTGAAAAACAATTCCAAGTCATCAATTTTCATCACAATGTACGTGCATTGAGAGTAGATAAATACGGTCATGAGAGCTTCAACTTTTTTACTTTAATATTTCTTAATAGTAAGATTTTATGGTCTTTAAAGGCAGAGAAGCATCTTCTCATCTTTACATCCTTACGTATTATCACATAGATAAGACCTTATTAAACATCGACGGATCTAAGTAAAGAGCAAATTTCAGCTTCCTGTTTTTTACAAAAAAGAAAAGAGCAGCCGTGCATGAGCAAACAACCACAACCGACTGCACCCTCTGATGCTTTTCTCACTATTATATAGAAACTTCGGCAGGAAACCACAGCTATATCCTTTTCACCAGTATAGAAAAATCTTATGAATTGCTGGCAAGCATAAAACACCTCTATTGACTTACACAGATAGTGGAGACAATTTCTACTCACCACATCCAGGTGCTTTACAACATTTCCACAACGTTTCTCAAGGACAAATTCCCAGGAAAAAGGAGTCATAACAACCTTATACTGTAGCCACTTGTTTAGGGGTAAATTATATAGAAAAACAACAAACGTCATTGAAACGCAACTCCTCCCTCAATGTTACTGATTTTTTTAAAAAACTGATAAATGCTAAAATTTTTTCATTTCACTCAAATTTGTAACAATTTCTAATTAGCCAAAGATGCATTATTCTGTACTCAAAAATCATGACAGTACTAATTTTTCCCTTTATATTCAAAAGAGCCCAAGAATTAGACCTCTCTATCAGTGAAATGTACAAACCCCTTTTGTCCATTCTCACGTATCATTCCATTCAGGAGCTGCACCGCACATGTTTTAAATTTGTAATATGAGCCTTGACAATGTGTTTTATCAATGAAGGGACTTTCCAATGAAGATCTCTTAGTTGTTTAGGAAGTACAAAGAAAAGATTATGGCAGAAGTTCAGGGCTCCAACGACTTTAACTTCAATGGGAATCACAGACATCCAGACCCATTAAACACAGAAGTCAGCCCCCTTGCATGTCTACAACACCTACTACAGAAAGTCCCCACAGGCTGTTTGTTCTATGAGTACATGTGTAAATAAATGAATGCGTAAGTTCTCGGTGGTGATGGAGAGGGGGGATAAGAGAAGCATCTCCAAGTATCAGAAAAGGCTGAAGAGGCCCCAAATGCTGAAAACAGGCCCAAGATAGAAGGAAAAAAATGAAAGACCGTTCCTAAAAACCCAGACATTAAAACTAGAGCTGTTCTTAGGAATTTTTGGACCAAGCTTTCCATTTCTAGAGAAAACCGGAGGTGCCTTGGGCAATGACATGACTTCAAGTACCTCTTTCCCAGATTGCGACATTTGTGTGCCACTTTCATGATTTTTGCCTTATGGTGCTTCTTATCTACAGACACTATTTTTTACCTAACCTTCTTTATTCAATTGACTTTAACTGGTGCACTAGTTGAAAATATTAGCCTGGTCTTAAAAAATGGTAAAACCACATGTTTGATGTGCTAGTAATGTATTTTTCATAAAGCACATAGTATTCTTAGTATACAGCATATTTTCAAAATACAGCATATTTTAAAAATATACTTTTAAATGTATTCTTAATATATTTATATTAAAACAATTTCATAACTATCAAAGTAAAAAGTATATCTGTATACTATCTCAGATCGTCTTGCAGGGCACCGATCAAAAACTCCCACATTTTGAGAACTGGTGCATTTTACCATGCCATCCCTCAGAACAAAGCATTCGGATTTTGCAACCACACGAAGTGGTAAAGACATTCCAGATTGATGACAAGAGTCCAGTAATAAGACCAATGCCCGTAGGTGACTTTGGCCCATTTTTTTTTAACTAGAAAAAAAATCAATTGCTTATTAAGGAACTAAAAATAAATTAAATCAGAAGTCATGGCTTTAAAAACAATTAGTGGATTTTCATCTTCAAAATGGACAGAGATGATCTATTCATCCTCCTGTCAAGTATCATTAATTATTAGAAATATAGTTTTAAGAAGGAACTTGTCTCAAATGAGCCTTCTGTACATAGACTGCCTTTTTTTCAGCCTTTAATTTGCAAGTAGAACACTTAGCTGTAAGCTATAATGAGGAATTGCTCAACTTTCATAAGTAAATGAGTATCTATGATTAAAACATCAATCACGGAAACACTAGTTCTATAAATAGTGTCTGAGTCCAAAGTCCATAGGTAGGGCTAAACACAGGCACATGCTTCGTTGTTCTTGTTCTCTGTGTGTCTGCGAACGTGTGTGTACACGTGACTATCTGATATGTATTTGGTTCTTCTCTCGAGAAACAAAGAAACGTTGTTTGCTCAACATATGTGTCACCTGGATATTTTGATAAAAATTTTTGTTTTTCATCTTAACCGCCTATACAATGATTTGTAAAGTTTTAACCTAAAATGTTTGTCCTTGAACTCACTCTGTTTACTTAAAGAATGACTTATCTCTGATTTAGAAGCTTTCAATTTGGTTTTTCAGCACTTGCAATCCGAGATAAAAGAAATCTGTCTATAAAATCCAACCTTTTCTGCTTCTTTTGACCCAGTGGTGATAATAATTAATAATGTTAATGCATTGCAGTGTGGCCCAGTAGTGAAGCCTGTGACCGTTGAAGTTGGACAACTGAATGTTCACACAGCTCGGCTGGTTACTATCTGAGGGACCTTGGGCAGGTTTTTAATCTGTTCCCTCACCTCTAAAATGCGGGAAGTAATAGTACAAACCTCATAGATTGGTCTCGATGAGAAATGGGTTTAGCAGGATATCACTAACAGAAAAGCCTAAAGAATCCAGTTTTGAAAGAGTTGGAATTCATTAACTATACAGATCTGTAGTCTCTCCATCTCCTGTGTCCTTACAGTGTAAAGTAGATGGATGAAGAGAAATGTACTAGGGTTCTCTTACGTCCTAGAACCAAGATGGCAAAAGTTCCCTGAGTGGTTCCCTTAGGCTCCTTCTCTCCCCTTTACCCCACTTTACATCCTTGCCCCCATGTGTTTGGCTGGTTTCCACTTATCATCATTAGTTTGGAAATCTAGGTGCCACCCTCTTCTCTTATTTCCCCTCTGCCTCAAGAAAGGTCCCTTCACAGTGGGGGGTGAATACACAAAGGTAGAATCACTCACCAAGCATTCTAGAGACATGAATTACCGCTTGACCTTCCAGGGTCTTAACGCGCTGAAGAGAAAGACCAGGGAAGAGGGTAAGGACCACTTTAGAAAAAAAGGACAGAATGAGGACATGGGGTATTTCACGGAGCAATTATGAAAACACCCAAGTGTTTTCAGTACCCTGAAATGGGCACGTTATCCAATAATGATCTGATTCAAGATCATTTTCCAAGGGTGGAGGTGATCATCGAGGGTCTCAGCAATAATCCAAAACAGTGGCCTTTGTCTTAAAATACACTAGCCTATCACAAACCATTTATGAGCAATAGTAAAGTACCACTGACAGCAAGTGATTTATTAAAAGACTAATTTAGAGCAGTTTTCTCTAATGTCAGCTACGCTAATCTCAATGATAAAGTAATTTCTATAAAAATGTTACTCTCATTTATCTCACTTGCATTTGTAGATGTTTTCTCGAATAGAAGAAAAAGGGAGGGAATGAAGTTACATTGAGGTTCTGGTATACTCACAGGCAGGAAATTTCCTATAGCATATAAACCAGCTGCCAGCAGAAACTTACAAATTTTCTTAATCTTACACCTGCCCCATCTTGGTCCCATTTGCGACCCTCTGTGTCTTAGTTGTTTTTAGCGGAATGAAGTTGAAAGTACATATGTCTACATTTTTATTTTTGACGACATTAAGGAAGTATAGTGTGGGAAAGGCTTCCTCTCGTTTTCAAGTTGGCCTGGCTGGGAAGGAAGGAACCAGGTGTGGCGAGCAGGTGGTGAAGCTGCGAAGAGGAACGGAAAGTAAGTGAATTGCTAGGGCCTCGAGGAAGGAAGAGAGAGGTTCAGAGGTGTCTGTTTGGGACAGAGAAAGAAGCCTGCTTGTGAGGCTGCTGGGGGAATTCCCAAATCCTTGGGAATTGGGAATTCCCAGGAAGAGAGCCCACTCTAACTTTGCTGAGCCATATTTATGAACATGTGTATGTAGGCCAGGAGTCTGGGAGATATTTCAGAGTTCAGGCTATATTTTATTCATTTTTGAATCCCTAGCACATAGCGCAGGGCCCAACATATATATCAAGTACTCAATACAAATCTATTAAGTGATCCAAGCATCTGCCTTTCTTAAATCAGAGCTTCAGCCAGCCCCCCTTTCACATTCTATAGTTCATCTCTTAAGTAAATTCCTATTTCCAGTTTGAGGACTGCTTTTATTTCATTTGCAAAGCAGAAGTAACTGATACATCCCCAATCCATCAAGCTCACATTATCAACTTTTATCATCCCTCCCTGAGAGTTAGACTCACTACTCAAAAGCCACAAACCCCAGAGGGATGATCTTTAAAAACTCATCATTACAATATTAAACATCCATATAACCACCAGGGGAATAGAAGGGTTCTTCCTACAAGCATGAAAGTTTCAGTGTCACTAAATCTATGTTATTTAAAATCACTGAGGAAAAATGAACTTTATCCCTAAAAAATTTTAACACCCGTGGTCTTTTATATATTACCAATACATTTTAGGTGATAGGAGGCCTAATACTTACAGACGTGGACATCATCCTACAGGGAAATGCACCCTGTCCAAAGCAAGCATGGGGTCGAGGTGGCGCTGTGTCCTCTGTTGGCTTCCACGGCTACTATTCTCAGCACCGTCTTCTTGGAGTGAAGCTGCCAAGACGGCGGCACTCTGGGATTAATAATTCGATGTGAGGACGTTTTTAGAAGCGAGGTGGGAGGCACGATGTGGGGGTGGCACGCAGCGAAGTGTGCACGAGGAGGGAAAGTGGCAGCACTTGTTGAGAAAGACTGAGATTGCAGAGAGCTATTAATTAAGAGCTTTCTCTACGGTAGAGCTCTGCCTGAGTTTTTCATCTTATTGTCTCAAAAGGGCATCTGTCTTTATTTACAACACGAATGGATCAACTCCGCCACAGTCAGCTCGCGGTGGGCCATGTCGGCAGCGCAGTTCCACGGGAGCCAGGGGCCAGACTGTGCGGCGATCTGGGCGATGGCTTGAGAGCCCAGCCAACTGTCATCATTAGATGAGCATTTCTCAGCTGCACAGACGGCGCCACAAGTGGGGATAGGAGCTGGTACTACTTCTGACAGTTGGTTCTCAACCGCCAAGCTGACTGAATGGAACGCACCAGTACTTGAAAGATTGCGATATGCTTTGGGCTTCCAGGAGGCTATGCACGTTTGGTATACACCGGAAGAGGTGTATATAACATAAACATATGGTGCATTTGAAAATACACTGGGACACCCGGGTGGTTCAGTGGTTAAGCCTCTGCCTTTGGCTCAAGGGCTCAAGTCATGATCCCAGGGTCTTGGGATGGAGCCTGCTTCTCCCTCTGTTGCCGCTCGCCCTGCTTGTGCTCGCGCTCGCGCCCACTCCTCTCTCTCTCTGACAAATAATTAAATAAAATCTTTAGGGGCACCTGGGTGGCTCAGTAGGTCAAGCGTCTGCCTTCAGCTCAGATTATGATCCCAGGGTCCTGGGATCAAGCCCCACATTGGGCTCCCTGCTCAGCGGGGAGCCTGCTGCTCCCTCTGCCACTCCCCCTGCCTGTGCTTGGCACGCTCTCTCTGTCAAATAAATAAATAAAATCTGTTTAAAAATCTTAAAAAATAATAATAAAAATACATAAAGCAATCTGATGTAAAATTGTAGTTGTTGGTTAAATTAAAGGTTAAGTTAAAGAATAAATAAATTGTGGTTTAGACAGTTCTTTTTGTTTGCTTGTTGCCAAATGTGGATGGTAAACAAACAAGCAAACAAACAAAATTCCCTATTCTCTTACTAACAGACGGGGTCAACTCAGTTTGTATCTCCTAACCTTTCACAGAATCTACATATTTTGATGATGGAAACTTTTTAGACTCTCATTATAGTTTATGGGAGTTAACCACATTCATGCAAGGATCTCTCTACTTGGTAGAGGCACATCCGTTTCCTGAGTGCAGTCGCAGCACTGGAGGGCTCGATGATACTTAGGAAACATCTAGTCCAGACGTCACAAACTCAATTCCTATGAAATGAAGTTGTTGAATACAAGTGACTTATATGAAGCCTCAGTGTCAGAGAGACGGTAGGAAGTGGTGGGGACTAATGTGAAATAAAGAGATAGCACATACTTATTTAGCTCCTACCCAGAGAATAAGCATCAGTGTTTCATTTTGTACAATATAGCTCTTGATTTTTAAATACTGGCTGAATTAAAAAGAAATACCTGCAAGCCAAATAAAACATGATCTTCCTGCTGGGCCCACAAACTGCTAGCTTTTAATTTCTGATCTGGTACATACATCTTCAAACCCGAGGACTGGACAGGTTAAGTGAAGTGCATCAGGTCTCTCAGATGCTCGCAGCCAGGGATTCTTCTGCTCTGAGAGTCTGTATGTATAGACATGAAATCATCCCCATGTGAAAGGAGACTGCATAGGCATTTCACTCACTTAATGAGAGCTCAGCCCCTGACCCTGACATTGACCGATTTCTGTTCTCTGACTGCTTTCAGAACATGTTCAACATGGAAACAAGACCAACCCTCCACACCCATTTGTCATAAGCAATTTTGACTCATTCAAGGATGCAAGGGAAAACGCACATCCATTTATTAACCTTAGCGCTGATTAAAATTCTCATTAGCATTAAAATTCTAGTCACTTCATTTTTACCTGCATTTTTCAAGGAGAAATAATTTAAGGATTCAAAGAAAGGCATGCTTAGGAAACAATATAACTAAGTATAAATTAAAAATTCTTGCTATGTTTAAGAAAATCGTTAGAGACAGGGCATAAGAATCACGGAGGGTTTGCTGAAATAATTGATCTTTAAACCATGTTTTGACGGGCTTGAGAAGCTGATTTAGGATGAAGGACTGAGCATTCCAAAATGATGTAACGGCAAAGGCAATGACCAAAATCCAACAAAGTGGAATCCACAACGAGTCAAGTACCTCTTGCATTTTTGAACAGCAGCAGTTTTAAAAAAGTGTATCAAGAGAAAGGAAATTCACATCAGAGGAAAAAAGAAGGGAAACAATGAAATAATTCTATATAATATTCAGCAGCCCTGTCCTACACGGCCATAATTCAGAATAAAAATCTGGAACTGATGCAAAATTCTGAATCCTGATGATATCTGCCATATTGTACTTATTAAGGCAGACGTATAGTCACAGACTATTACATTTTAGACAAACTGTCAACAGAATTGAAACAAAAAAGATGCTCTGATTACTGAGAAAATACAGGGAACACAAATGCTTAACTCCCTCAAGCATTTAATTTACCCAAATTTGTACATTATAAAGAAAGAGAAGAGTCTCCCATAGACCTAATATGATTGTTTTAATTTTAGGTTATTTAGAAATCAAGATCCTGAAAAAAACAATCAAGAGTCTATCCCCATAAAACATCTTGATTATTCCCCCTAAACCAGATCTCCCACTTTGCTGGACCATTTGCAATTCAGGCTTAAAAAAGGATCCTCTGCAACTCCTTTTCCCCAGAAAATTAGTAGATGCAAATGTGATTTTTTAAGGAGCTCTGGAGCTCTCTGTCCAGCTGTCTGTTACTGAATTAGCAAGAGCGCCGAGGTCCCTGGAGGTGCCTGTGACTTCGGGAATTTTTATTCTCTAGCCTTGAGTTTTTTCAGGGTTTGCTTGGGTCTGCAAGTGTCACCAGCTGTGACTACTGACTAAAGCAATCTTTCCAGGGCTGGCTTGAGTATCCACTGGGTTTAAGACCCAAGAATTAACATTTTTAAATTGAATTTGGTGTGTAAGGCCAAGAAAGCGCCTTGCCTCAGATCACACAGCTGATGCCCACAGTTTTCCTGCCACATCAGACCCCTGGGACAGAGATCACTGCACTGTCACTTAGAAAGGCTCACTGCATTGACTCTCAATTTGGGAGGAAGGGCTGCAGGAATAATTAGATTCCCTTCCCCCTACCACTCTGAAACCATTCAAACCCTCCCCTCAGACCCTGTTCCTTCTGCCCTTAGCAGAAAAGCAGTAGAGAATTAGAAAGAAGAGGTCTAGATTTTAGCCCCAGCTCTAACAATGATTAGGACAAGTTATTCACTCATCTGGGTCTCACCCGTTGTCTTTTTATTTCCCTGTAAGCAAAGGCAGGACTAAACAGGGGTGTTCAAGCCTGGGTATTGGAATCACTTTAGGACCAGCATAAAATATAGATTTCTAAGCCCTACCTCCAGATTCGGATTTAGAGTCAATGGGTCATAGCATTTAACTTTCCAGCTAAGGGTCAGTTATCATTGCCTGAAAATAATAGTTCAGCCCCCCAATTACGCTGCTAGCTTTAAAATAAAGCCGACAATCTAATTACAGACATGAAAAATTAGAAAGCTGTTATTGTGTTGCCAACTCCAATAAGCCCAGATAAAAAGCTGTGAAAATTTTCCTCACTGGCATTCAAGACAGTAAGTAATCTAAATGGTACGCGCGTTTACATTTTCCCCCATGAAATTCAATAAATGTCTTTTCAATTCAAATGAAGCCTCTAAACGTTTTTATTATTCTGGACTTGACTCTTATGCAAAAAAACTTAGGTTTTCACTGATCTAAACATTCTGATGTGGAGAAGGAAGATGAAAGAGGAGTCCAGGACATCTTTATAAAAAAGTGAATCTCTATATTAGACTCAACTCCAAATCAACTAATTTAGGTACCTGGGTTTCTTCTTCTGGTTAAAGCTCTTATTCAAAAGGGTATCAATATCATAACATTGTTTGAGTCCACAGGAAAGACAGCACGAGCTGAAAGGAGCCCACCAAACATCTTAAAAAACACTTCCGCATCAGATTTTATCTCCTCGAAATAGCTATCAGGTTGCAGCAAAACACACTATGTTAACTTCTGAAAATGCATACGATCATATTTAAATATTTAACTAAAATGATGAAGAAGTCATAGAGCAACTGAAAAACAAAATCTGCCAGGTTCTGCCCTTCCTTTTGGGGTTGTGAGTACCAAGCAGTCTGTTTCATCTTCATGAAGCTGTGGGTTTCTAGCACAGGGCTTTATACCCACGAGGAACGCGGGAAAGGAGACTTAGAGAAAGAACACAATAGAAAGGTTTGCCCGATTTGTGACAGTCACTCGATCACCCTTGACCCTCTGTGCCAATGATGGTACTTGTGTTCTGAGAAATGAAATGCTCATGCTACCACGTGGTGTATCACGTGATTTCAATTGTTTATTAAATTCAATTGAAACGAGGTCTAGCCAGTAAATTATTGCAAAAGAGATTTTTTTAAAGGCAGGAAATGACAGATGTATGACGTGATGGCCATTCTGTCTAGATTTTCTTAAAGCAGTAGTATTAGGAAGAGAAATCTTAGATATAAAATAAATAGCAACTCTTGAGTCAGAGTCTAAACAGAAATTCTGCTGCAATTCTCTCCCCAACTCGATAGTATTTTTTTCTTTTCTAAACGATTCTTAAATAAAGCTCACATCACCCCACCTCATTTTTTACCTCCTCCTCCTAGAACAGCACCCCTTCCTCACGGCCCACCCAGACCCATTCACTTTTCATAAAGTAGCTCACATTCCACCTCCTCCTTGAAGGCTTTCTAGATTCATGCAGTCTGAAAGGTCTCCTTCTCACCTGACTTTACTGCCGTGAATTACTGGTACGTCGTCATGTCTTGCCTTTCTCAAGGCAGTTCGGCTCTTCAGAATATTGTGTAAATGCTTGTTGGGTATCAGATCTCCCGGTTGTCTCTTGGGGTCTTACAAACTGGGAGCATCTCTTCTTTGTCACTTAAAGCAGTAGCTTTTGGACTTTTTGGAACATGATGCATAATCAGATATACATTCTACATCATAGTCCTATGTGTATATACACCTATAAATAAATATATATTTAATTAAAAAGTTCCATGAACTATACTTACTTACCCTTCCATTCTGCTTTACTCTATTTTATGTTTTTGAAAATGAAAATGCCAACAGACCCAGTAAACTGACTTCACAATGGGTTGTGACCAGTTCTGGAAGGGCGCTTACTGATTACTATGGGACCACTGTATATATTTCCCTCACTTAAAATATAATTTGAAACTTGTAGGAGACCTTTTGGCTCTCTTTAGCACGTGTTTCTGAGTTACTTTTTTTTTTTTTTTTTCCATTCAGTTTTTCAGACCATCATGCTTGTGCCTTTTGGAGTCCTCTGGGACAATTAAATCCTTGGCATATACCATATTTTCCACCTTTTCCCCCTGAGCACTGTTATCATAAAAATAAGATTCTCTGCATTTCTATAAAACTCCCATCTCCATTCTCTCATTCCCTTTTATTCTCACAATACGCGAAGTAGGGAGTAGACATTTCGTGGATGAAGAAATGGAGGCTCAGAGAATTACGACTCTCTCAAGGGCACGTCTGTCTTTCAGTCAGGTTATTACAAATTAAGACAGGAGGTTTCTAGATATTTGAAGGGTATAAAGTTGGGTGACGTGAACAACGGAGCGCCTCCATATAAATGCTCCTACCTACTTGGCCAGGCCGAACGGTTTACTGGGCAGACGAGTCAGCGGCTCGGCCGGACTTCAGTCTGAGGGTCGCACAGCTTCCTTTCAGCCTCATCTTTCCGTCTTTGTCTCCTCGCAGTTTTTCACCCACCTAGAGCTACTTGCTCTTCCCGGGCCTAGTCACCCGTTGGTCCCCGTACCAGGACTGCTCCTCTCTCTTTACCAGACCAGCTCCTCTGGTCCTTCGGTTTCCGGGCGCTGTCCTTGTCCTCTACCTCCACAACCTGGCTTCCACGGCACCCTGTGCAGGCCCTGTCAGAGCACCTAACTAGCTGGTACTCCCGGTCTCCCAAGTTTTACCAGCAGAGGCTGTGTCTCGCGCACTCTTCTATTCCACAGTCTAGGACCACGGTGAGTTCTGGATAAACAAATGCTGGATGCATGAATGAATCAATGAATGAGTGAGTGAGTGCCCAGAGGGCAGAAACCGTTACCACTGAAGGAACTCAAGTGTGAGCTGGGGCTGGAATGCCGTGTCCTGAATCTCGGAGGCCCATCTTTTAGGATGTGAGATTCCATGACTGATATTTTAAGCCTTCCCCATCAGCTGTACATTTTCTGACTGGAAATTCATACAGTGAAGGAGAGTTGTGTCTAATATATTCTTTCAAGTATATTTGAGGCACAACCAAGAAAATGTCGCAGGATCAAATAATTTAGGCAAGTGTATTGAGGCAATGAAAAAACACCCAAATTTCAAAACAGCTTGTTGGACCCCACCCCGACCTCCCATTGAGACAGATCTGAGTCCGGCCAGGCTTCAGGCCTCCACTTCCCATGTGAAGCTCTGCACTTTTGATTTTGTCCTCATCATCTCCATCCAAGTCTAGTTAGTGATTAGGGGAAGTCTCGCCACAACACAACACACTCTGCACGGATCACCATGAGTTCCTCTGCTCTGTTTCCAAAATAAATCCCAGGGATATAACATCTAGACTTGCAATGGCAATTACTATTTTTTTTTTCTGTTTATGAATCAACAACCCATTTCTCCCCCCCCAACACATACAAACTTGAAAAGTGCTCTTTGTGATTCTATTTAAAGAACATTCTCTAATACAAACTCCTGTCATTCGCAGATAGCGACAGAGCAGATTTTCTTCTCTATGCTGTGACTCATGTGTCTTTATTCCCAGACTCAGGGCAGGCCAATGGTGAACACAATGGAAAGAAAGAATAGTTTATAACTGGAAAATAAGCACATTCGAGAGAAGTACACTCAAAGCATTATCAAAGTAAAATATGCAGCAGCACCAACAAGAGCAAACAAAAGCCCACGCAAGAGATGTGTAAATATTTCATGAAGCTAAGCCTTAATCAACTCTCTCTCCAAATCTTGCTGGTGTTGTAAACACTTCAGTTTCTTTCAGTCCCATCATGACCCAGATTCCTCGCAAAAATAAAATGAAAATATGGACCGATGGTTCTTTAACAAATGTGTTGTGAAAAATATTCAGATGGGCCATAACCAGGTATTGCTTTAGCTGGAAGAAGATACCTTAACCAAAGGGAGCTGCTTCTTGGTGACTCTGAGCCTTTTTCTCCCCTCCTCCCCTAAACCCTTGCTTGCCTTTTCCCCACTGCCTCTGCTGCTTTCTGGACACTCACATCTTAACCTTGAACTGCCTACACTTCAAGCAGTGCTTTCTCCCAATGCTTCGTTAGGAGGCCCTTTAAATCCAACAGTGATTTTCTGTCTTCCCACCACCCAAAATTCACTTCCCAGTGGCCAAGCCCCCCCCCCCCCCCCCCCGCTTCCCCTGCACCCCCCCTTTCATTGTCCATTGTTGCGTCTGAAATTTTGCGTATATCTTTTCGATCTGCCTGGATAGGATGAAAATCTGTTGTGTGTATTGGCTGGCACTGTTCAGATCTTTTCTAAAATCCATCTCCAAAGAACCATTTATAGCCTCTAGTCTCTACCCTGATTTAATGTGGTTCCAAAGTTCACCTCTAGATACTGAACAGGTCTCTACAATGATTTCCCTTTTTCAACCTCTGCCTGCCCTCCTTCTCTCACCACTTATTTCAAGAAAAACTATATATGTAAATGTGTGCGTGTATTAACACACACACACACACACACACACACACACACACACACACACACAAACTATAGTGTTTTGACCCTAAAGAGAATATGCATCAGAAAATGAGAAAAATGCAAGTATAGTATTACCAAACACACACAGACACACGCACACACACACATCTATTTGGATATTCACAGTGTGCAGACCCGATTGATTATAAACCCCCCCGCCCAAGAACGAGAACAGCAGGCATCTGCTCCCATTTACCTTCAAAGCCAGAGCCTAAGGGAGCAATGACCTTGCAGAGAAATTCATCACCTGCGAGAAAGACGGCCGCTCCTGGAGCGCAGGATGGGATGGGGACAAGAGCAACAGGCAAACGATCACCGGGCAAAATGTGGGACTGAACCCACCCCCCGTCAGTACGGAGCACACCGCAAAGCGCCGGTCCCACGGGTTGGACGCCGGGCAGAGGTGGCGCGGGGGGGCGTCTCCTCCCGCGGCCGCCGGTCGCCTACCTGCTCTCGCCCGGTTCTCCCCGGCGCGGCGGGGCCACTGCCTGCGCTGTGGCGGGGCTGGAATTCCCGTCGCATATCCCAAGCGGCGGCTCTCGGCGCCACACGGATGGCTCCGGCGGGCTCTGGAGCGGCGGTCCTTTTCAGACCCGTTCCGGGAGCGAGCTGGGTGCTTGCAGGAACTGAAATTACTATGCAAAGAGCAGAGGCGGCGCGCAGGAGCCGGGCGGAGACCGCGGGGGCCGCCCCCACCGCGGGGCTGCAGCCGCCGCTGCCGCTGCCGGGCACGGAGCCAAATTGGAGGTGGGCATTCACGTGCCCGACTGCTCCTCCGTCAGGCCCGGCAGGCGCCCACCTGTCCACGCAGGGCAGCGCCGCCCGGCCAGAGCCTCGGAGGAAGGGGCTGCAGCTTCGCGGGCGGCGGCGGCGGCGGCGGCAGGACGCCGAGCTCCGCCCCCGCCGCACCCCAGCCCAGCCTTCCAGGTCCCCCGGGAAGGGTTTGCGGCGGCGACTCGCTGCGCGCCAGGGGCGTAGCTGGGTACAGGCTGAAGGGTTACGGTTCTGCTGCAAGGTGACCAGAGGCAGATGGAAGTTAAGAAAGAGATTAAGGTAGAGGATGGGACCGAGAGCGACTCAGCGGGAAATCTGGCCCTTGCTCCTTCCCACAGGTCACCAGACTCCATGGCTGTGTCTAGACTCCAGCAGACGGTTTCTAATCAAGCCACGTGCAGTGCAGATCTGAAAGCAAGGAATCCCCCGACGTTTATATGTGTTGCAAAATGTACAGTGTCCTGCGTATTTGGAGATGGCATTGCGGACAGTTTTCTTGTCCTTCCTCACTCCCCCGCCCCCATCCATGGGCGTGGATGGCTTTGAAAATCGTCCCTGCTGAGTGGCTTCAGTAATACTAAATGGATGTGTAGTATGGTTAGCAGCTGTAGATGGTGTAAATGATACCATGAAAAGCACTATTATTAACTGAATATTGTTGGCAGGCACTATGCAAAATGCCCTATATGTGCCTTCTCTAATTCCCACAACAACTCAGTGAGGGGATTATTATTCTCCACTGCAAGAAAACAGGCTTCCATGATTTAGACGCTTTGCTTGAGGTCACACCGTAGTAACCTGCCCGGCTGAGATTCAAACCACTCCAAAATATATCCTCTCAACCACTGCACAGGACTCACCCAAGGATCTTGTTGAAAGGTGGATTCTGATTCAGCAGGTCCTGTGTGGGCCTGGGGATCTGCATTTCTAAGAGGCTCACAGTGATGTCCAAGCTGCTGGCCAAAGGACCAAATTTTCTAAAATACTAGGCCAGTGTTTTGAAATAAATTATTTCGTGCCCGAGAGCAGCTTTCTTAAGGTGGATTAAGAAGATCTCTAAGACTGTGTCTTGGCTCTTGGTCAAACAATGCAGTAATCAGTTCATCATGTTCAATTTGGTTGATGGAGAGAGGGTTGTGACAAGTGAGCAGAGTGGCCATCCCTGCAGTAGGCCCCTTCTGAAACAACAGGGTGGTTATGTTTTTATGGTGGTTATAGTTTACATTTTCTCATTTAAGGTATTGGTGCACCAAGGACAGATGTCTTTCTTCTAGTTCTCACCCTCACTAAGAAAAGCTTTGTCAAAGTTTTACACCTAACATTTGTGTAGCACGAAACACTTTACAAGTGCTCACATAAACCATTTTATCTGTCTTCATAACAACACTGTAAGGCGGGGATAATTTCATGTTACAGAAGAGAAAACTGAGGTAGAGTGATTTTTCCTGAGATTAACAATTAACATGCAGGCAGTAGGGGCTAGACCGTGACTGATTTCGAGTCCAGGAGTTGTTTCTACTAAACCACTGCCTTGGTTCCTTCTGCAGCTGTAACAAATTACCACAGATTTAGTGGCTTAATACAGCACAAATGTATTATCTTACAGTTCTGGAGGTCTAAAGCCTGAAAAATAGGTCTTTATAGGGCTAAAAATCAAAGGATCAGCAGGGCTCTGCATTCCTTCTGGAGGCACTGACGGGATAATCTTTTCCTTCCTTATGGTTTCCAGCGTCTAGAGGCAGCCTACATTCCTTGGCTTGTGACCACATCACTCAGATCCTGATTTCTATTGTCTTACCTCCTTTTATTCTGATCCTCCTGCACCCCTTAAATAAAGACCACTGTGATTACTTTTGGTCAACCCAGATTATTCAGAATAATCTCTCCATTGCAAGATCCTTAACTTAATCACATCTGCAAAGGCCGTTTTGTCGTGTATGGTAAAATATTCATAGGTCCCAGGGATTAGGATGTAGATGTTTTTGGAGGATCATTATTATGCCTACCAAAACCTCACTTAGTAGTTATCCTATAGTTTCCACTATGCCTTACTCATCCCTCTCTTCTGCTTGATTTCTCTAACTGCTGGAAATTTCTTTCAGTGGAAAAATTCACTTGAAAGCCTTCAAGGGACCATAAAAAATGTGTAGTTGCAAGAAACACCCCAAGAACATGAAAAGGCCATGAAGATCCATAAGAATATGGTCATGAAAAGGACATAGAGGATTAGGGCATGCTTATTGGTCTGAATGACACTGAGGTAATCCCTAGGGGACGTCCTAACCACCATGAAAGGCCCTCTTTAGCAATAGAGAATTTTTCAAAAGTTCGCTTCTCAAAGAATACACCGTTCCAGGATAAACAAGGCAAGTCAAAACTGATGCAAAATTGAGTATGAGATTTCAAAGTGATGAGATACTTTAAACCAGTATGTCAAACAAGGTCAAAAAAATTATTGAACACCTTTTATGCTCAAGGCATTTACAAAAACACTCTGATATAGAAATGTTTTTTTTTGGGGACACAGAATTTATGAAAAGTGGAATAATAAAGGATTTCAACAGAAGAAATAATGGAGAAGCAACAGGAGATGGTACACAATTAATTACCAAATGCATTAGGTAAATTTGGAAGTTAGGTTTATACAGGAGAGTGGATATAAAAACTAAAAGGTAGGTTGGAAGGTTGTGTCACTCAGGATCTTAAATGCTAAACTAAGGAGTTTAAACTTCCCCTGCAATATAACAATGATAATAACATTTTATGCTCACATAGTGCCCAGTAATTTACCAAGCACTTTTTACATGTTTTCAGTCATTTGACTTCCTCGCCTAAGCCCCCAGAAAAGCAGGCCTGCGCATGCGCATGCAAGCGCACTCCCCCCCCCCCCCCCCACACGCCTGTGCACAAACACCCACAGGGAAGGAAATGTAAGCCTCTTATCCAAGAGATGTTCTTGACCATTCTATGTAAAATTGCAGCTCCCCTCCCCACTTACCTGCCACTCTTTAATCCTTCTTACCCGCCCCCCCTCTTTAGGTTTTTCCACTGGGCTTACCACTGCATCTTGATGGAGTCTATATTTGTTTATTGATATCTATTATCTATGAGGGCAGGGACTTCGTCTCTAGTTTACTTCTATATCCTTATCACCTAAAATAGTTTCCAACACTTATTAAGTGCTCAGGAAATATTTGTTGGATGGATCATTATCTCCAATTTACAGATCAGGTGTTCAAATAACCTTCACGATGTCCCACAGCTAAAGTGCCTTTCCCAAGACTGAAGCCCAACGTCTAGCCCAATGCTTATCTGATGGTATATTTCCTTTCTGAGTGAAAGCTGTTAATCGTGTTTAACCAGGAGCAGCAATGTATTTTTAAAAGATGAGAATTTGAGACTCGAATCTTCTCTAAATGTCACGTCTTTCCTAAAAACCTCGTCGGTTTAGCTGGATTGGCAAGAAGCATTGGAAGGACCAAGTTACCGACAGTAGATTCTGGAGGGCTGCCATCAGTGAGTGCTACATTAGTCGGCACTGAGTAACACTCTAAGTTGTTTTCTAATTGTTCTCTGTTAATTCAGGTACATGTCTTGACACCCTGGATTATAGACTTTTTGGTCTCAGGTACCACAACTTCAATTTCTTTTATATCCCTGCATTCGGCCCAGTACTGGGCTCTAATGAGACTTACTGCTGCGTGGCTACAAGAAGGCTGCCAAAGCTACGCGAATTCTAGCATTACAAACTACATTCAGAACACTGTAGGGGATCCGAATATGCCACTGCAGAATATGCCCCTTTGGCAATAAGGATTATTTTGAGCTGGAGGCCAATGGGAATCAACAGATGCAGAAAGAAAGGCTTCTTGGAGCTTTCCTTATCTGACAAAAAGCAAACTTCTGAGAAATGAGGAATGCCATAAACCCGCTTTCCTGGGGAAGTTTTATGGCCATGGAGAAGATGGAGAACCCACTCCAAGATGGGTCTGCAAACAAATCTTACTAACATAACCCTGGTCTTTCATTAGGCTCCCCTCATATACTCACCTTCCCACAGTTTGCTGTCCCTAAAAGCCTATACCTGCCTTTTCATTTGTCTTGTCACTTCTCTATAAACTCATTCTTCTGTGTTACGATAAGCCCCCTGGTTTGGGTTATGCACCACTGAGTTTCTACTGCATCGATGCAGAGTGCACATGCAAAAAGTTCTGTTTCCTTTTCCCTTGTTAATTTGTCTTTGAAGTCTCATTTGTAGGGCCTCTGCTGGAGAAGCTAGGAGGGTAGAAGGACGGGATTTTTTTCCTCCTCTACAACAGGAAGAAAACAATTCCTATGGAAAAGGGAATGTCTACTTTTTTCATGCAAGAAAAATAATTTTTCCAGAACCCACTCTCCTAGTATTTGGCCAGAATTCAGTCACAAGATCACCCAGGGGGGGGTCTAAAAATGAGCACCTAGGAGGGAGGAATGGGCTCCCCTTGATTTTTTTTTTTTTTTTAAGGCTAAACATCCTGGTGCTCCAATCAAAACTGAGGTTCTGTCAGTAAGAGAGAAGGAAGATCGTCTCTGGGATCATCACTTAGCAGTGTCTTTCACAGAGAATCAGTATAGAAACACTGAAGATTCACATTCAGGTCCATTTTGATGTTACCTGACTGCGTTTGGATTTCTGAATGATCACAGCAAGGCACAGAAGTCAGGTTCCTACTTATCTTCCTCCCTCCCCTCCTTTCCTCTCTTCCTCCCTCCTTTCCACCCTCCCTCCCTTCCCAACCACCTCTTTCTGTCCAGGCTCTTCTGATACTAAATAGCCTTCTGTAGCATTATTCCTTGCGTCCTTCGTATTCCATTGTATATTTAATCAATATCCTCTTGCCAAATGTTTAGATTGTCTTTATCTCGAATATTCTTAAACTAGTCTTGTTCAGTTGATTGGATAAGAGAAACTCAAATCACTGCTTGTCCTACTGGCATTATCTCTTGCTGCTCCCTAAACTCACATTTTCTATTCCTGTAATAGTTTTTAGAACACACTAGTATACTGTCCTACAACACAAGGACTTTGCTTTTATTTGTGCCCTACTCCCACCCTCCCCCTGAAATGTCCTTTCCTTATAGCCACTTATCAAATTCCTATTCACCTGTCAAAATTCGGTTTAGCTTTCACCTCCTACAGGAACACTTGCCAAAACCACCCATTCTCATACTTAATTATTTCCTCCTTTGTGATATGCCTGTATCAAGTATCAGTCTTTGTTGTAGTTAATAGAACACTGTACTATAATTTGTGTTTTTGTCTGTCTGTCTCCTTAATAAACTCAGAGTTCTGTGAGGACCAAGTCTTTGTACTATACTATTTTCTTTTTTTTTTTAAGTTTTTAATTTAATTTTTTTAGTAATCTCTGCCCTCAATGTGGGGCTCGATCTCACGACTGCAAGATCAGGAGTGGTGCGTTCCTCTGACTGGGCCAGCCAGGCGCCCCTGTATTATACTATTTTCTATTATCAAACTTAGCACTTTGCCTGTTGATTGTTAACATTTGTGGAGTTTAAGGCAAACACTTTTTTAAAGAACTGGCTCTGCTCCAGCTGTTGTGCTAGGCATTTTAAAATCAATTACTCTAATTAAAGTGAGAGAAGACAGAGTAATCATTTCATAACAAAAGATTCTAGCTAACTCTAAGACAAAGGAGGAGTCTAAAGGACTTTAGGCTCGGAAACCCGGGTTGTGTCTACACTGTTGTCATGCGTATGCAATGTAGAAGCATTTCGGGTTTTACCTTTGGCCATTTTAGTTATATATACTTGCAGATAACCCTCACCTTCTGCTTAAAAACCGCACGACATACATGGAAAGTCTATTTCATACAGGACCATTTTTCAAATGATTATTTCTGCTAGGTATTTGTAGGCTACAAGCGATAGAAATCAGGCTCAGTTCACCTTCGCTGCTGAGAACTTGTTTAAAGGGAAATAAGGGTGCACAGGGAACTGTCTAGGGAAGACACCTGTTGTTTTTGTCCTCTCGGTGTCCTTTCATCCCTTGCTGATGACTGCTTATCAACTTTACATAGAAGAGCCGCATACCTCAGTCCATGTGATTAGATGGGGCTGACCCTGACCCCGGGGGTAAATAATGTGACTTAGGGTGGAGCGATAGGAAAACCACGTGTCCCCGGCCACAATGATTGGTTCATGGATGGATGCCAGACCCAAACTAATGGTGGACCTCTTGGGAAAGATGGGGTCCCCTGGCTAGTAAAGTGTAAAAGTGGAGGTGTTAATCGGGACCATTTTCAGACAGATTGTATGAGGGAGACACGAAGACGAAGGAAAGGAAAGCAGAGCTGGGAGATGGAGAGAAAGTGAAGCGCTTCTTTTTCTGGTGATATAATTTAAACCATTACATTCAGTCATCCTTGAATTCAAGTTCCGCCATTGACTTTTACATTGGTTAATCATTTTCAAATTGTGTTTGTCTCCCACAACTGAAGAGTTCTTATAGGCTCTTATAGGCTCAATAGCTGCGTGGAAAAACTTTATATATTGTTCAGGATACAGCTGCAGACCTATGATCGACAGTGACGCTTACGGTCCAGTGAGAAATTCTCTGGTGACTTGGTCACACTATCCCTTTAGAAGCAGCCATCTGCTGGTGCTTCTCTTTCTGAAGCCTCTGAACAATCTTTGAAATACTTTTTTTTTTTTTTTTTTTTTTTTGCCCCTCTGCTTTCACCACTATTACCTGAACCCTTCTTTTTTCTCTGCACACATTGCGTTCAAACGTACCAGGGAAGAGAATCTGACTGCTTGATACATTCTATCGAGTGCTTCATACATTTCCTTAAATGTATTTTAAATGTATCGAGTGCTTAAAGGTATCGAGTGCTTTCTTGCAAATTGTTCCCTCTGGCATGATTTACCACTCCATATCTACCCCCTTCATCCCTTCATTTGGCTTAAACCCATTTAACTTTCAAGTCTCAGGTAAAGCCATTTTCTCTGGAAAGGCTATTCTAGTCCCTGGGATTGAGTTAAGTACTTCCGCTTTGTGTTCATAAAGCACCTACCTGTTCATCGCTGGGAATTTCATTGCTTATTTACTTGTCTGCCTCTTTACTAGACTCTTAGACTGTAATTTCTTTGTGGCTAGGAATTTTTTTCTTGGTTTATGTTTAGCACCTGGCACAGTTCCTAGCTCACAGTAGATACAAAAAACAATGTTGGCTAAGTTCTGAATAAAATATTTGCCTATGAGATTATGGTCTATCCTAAGTCTCTATTAAAAATTTCATTGACCAAAATAGCAATGGGACTCCAGAGTCGGTTCTCTCAATTTATCTAGGGTGTAACATCGGGGAAAGGAATTAGAGTATAACTAATGCCAAGATAGCAGTAGAGTGCCAAAAGTTCATACACACATTTAACTTACGTCGATATAAATGCACAGTATTGCAGAGAGGTAGTGAGAAAAATACAGAAATAACAATGCATATAGTATGCATTTGGCATGATATTCCACCATTTTACATTTGACCTGGGAGCCAAATCCCTGCTGTTCCCTCAAGACTGGCTCTCATAATGGGGTCTTCTCAGCAGGCTGGGGATGATTCTGGTATTTAAAGGTACTTTGTTTTCCATACAATATGACCCCTAAACACAAATTAACCATTTCATTTGGTATTAAATCAAAGGTTCACAAATCTGTTCTAATGCTGGAAGGGTCCAAAGGAGGAGTTAGTACTTTCTACTAATGAAAGAAAGAAAGAAAGAAAGAAAGAAAGAAAGAAAGAAAGAAAGAAAGAAAGAAAGAAAGAAAAAGAAAAAACAAAACCCAGATGATAGATAGACAGATAAGCTAGTGTTGCATATATCTTTTGACTGAAGAGGTTTGGATGTCCTTGCCTTTCTCTTGCTCCATGTTACCTCAGGTTTTCCCCTATACGTCCTCAAGATTTCCAGTCCCCAAGCTAGACTCACATCCTGCAGCTGACGGCATATGGAAATAACCTCACTGAATTTCCATGTCTGACATGGAATGACTGAGGTGGGTCACAAACCACCATATCTGCAATGATGATCAATCTTCCTCCCTGTTCTTCATTACGTTCTTTTTGGTTCATATGGTCCTACTTCTGCTTTCTCACTAAAGCTTCATTTGCTGCTACTCCAACATGCTTGTCTGAGACCCTGACCCTTCTTAGCTCCTGCCAGCCCTTTTTCTCCAATAGCAGTGGGCTGCCCCTCTACGTGGCAACTTTTTTTAGGTACAACTTTTTCTGGTAATTGGGTGGAGTCCAGCTCTAAATTGGATGGCCCTCCTAGGAAGAGGAAGCAACTAGCATGTGGTTTCAAATACAACCACTATCTAGAGACTGACTGCCCTGCCTCATTCACTTCTAAGTCTGCTCTCCCCTCCTCCCACCTTAATGATGTTAGCTCTATGAAATTAAATTTGCCCATTCTTTCAAACACCATTACTTTTTTTCTGAGTCAGACCAATAAATCAAGTTAGTTTCCCTAGCCCAAATTTTTACCCTTCCCCATCCGCTGAGATCACCAACATTCTCCATAAAAACACAAAAATTATTTCATAATACTCATCACCTGATGAATGGATACATATAATGTTGTATATCTATACAATGTAATATTACTTGTCGATAAAAAACTTACATGTGTTCCAATTAAAAAAAAAAAAACAGGCAAAGGATCTGAATAGACATTTTTCCAAAGAAATACAAATGGTCAACAAATACATGAAAAGACGTTTAATATCATTAGCCACAATTAATGGAGGTGCAAATCAAAACCACAATGGGATACTACCTCATACCCATTAGGATGTCTACTGTTACACAACAGAAAATCCTGGCAAGCATGTGGAGAGATTGGAATGTTTATAGTTGCCAAAGGGAAATAAAGATGGTGCAGCTCCTTTGGAAAGCAGTTTGTCATGTCCCCAAAAGGTTAAACATGGGGTTACCATATGACCCTGCAATTACACCCTAGGTATATACCCAAGAGAAATTAAAACATATGTTCATACAAAGACTTGTGCACAAATGTTCATAACAGCATTATTCGTAACAGCTGAAAAATAGAAACAAACCAAATACCCATCAACTGTATATATCCATAAAATAGAATTTTATTTGGAATTTGAAAGTATTGATATAGGTTACAGCGTGGATAAACTCTGAAAAAATGCGAAGTGAAAGAAGTCAGTCACTTGGGGTGAACAGATAGAATTGATTTTAGCAAACTGCAAAGCTAAACACCTGGCCTGTGTTAGCCTCATACAGGTACGATAGCCCCAAGAGACCCTGCCTAAAATAGCCAACCGGTCAGCCAGCTGGCCTCTTGCTCTTTCTTTTGGACAGCTCTAACCTACAATATATTGCATGGAATATTATTTTTCAATGCCGAACTATAAAGATTCCTGTTGGAAATGTGCAGTATTGCATCACAAAAGAAAAATAAAACAGAAAGAAATTAAAAATAAGATATAGTTCCTGATTTTGTTTTCCGTGATGGATATGAAGCCCTTGCAAGAATAAACAGTGACTTGGGATTTAGCATCACCATTACATCAGTCATTAATAAGGGCTGAATTAATGAATGAATAAACTCACGTTATAATCACATTGTGGATTGATGAATGTATTCAGTTTTTCCAGACTGGTTAAATTGATCTAGTTATAAAATTGCACAACTCAAGGAATATGACTTGTACTCTATACAAATGACACCTGGATTTGTGCAGAATGGAAAATCTGATTTATCTAACAGCTCTTCTAGAATGGTAGTGGAACCTGGAACCTCAAAGGAAAAATGGGTCCTCATATCCTATCTTTCCTCTTACTTCACCTAAAGTAGTAGGATTGTACCATGTATCTTACTTCACTTCCTGAAACCTGAAGTCCCTATAGTACTCATTATTGACAAGTCAGTTGTGTCGATGCCTATTCAAGATGCCAGAGAGATTTAGGCTATCTTTGGCTCTTATGGAATCATATTCATTGATAGCTATGTTAACATTGTAATAGCCAGTTAACTTAATTGTCTATGGCTGGTATTCACCATGATGTGATAGCTTACACGTTACTGATTTTTAGGTGAGGATCTAAATCGAATCCATTTTATGGATTCACATCCAGTTTGGTTGCCATGTCTTAAACCCGCTCTTTTGGCATGGGGGAAGATGGGACCAAACACCTAATTAGCCCATGAAGTGCAAATAACATGGTAGAACAGAACTTCTAAAAGTCATGATTCCCTTTCCTGGGAGACATGGTTATTGACCATGGTAAACATGAAGAAATTTTATACACACACACACACACACACACACACACAAAGTTATTTTCTATATATAGTGATATATATTACATATATATATATATTCTTATGTATACAATGTATGTGTGTATATATGTAAGAATATATTTGTGTATGTATCACAGAAAATATATACATATACACAAGGGATCCATAAAGCCTAGATATATTGATAATATGTTCTATTTTTTATAGATTGAAAGTATCACTGATAAGATTACATTCTTCTAAGCATTACCAAGACTTTTCTAGTTAAGAAAAATATTTGATTTTCCTAATCACCAAATTGTTCACTGTTTCTATATGTAATTTCCAGGATGACTTATCTCCCTAATGATTCATTTACTATAAGGAATCTCTCCATTTTTTTCTATATAAGACAGTTCTAAAAGTCATATCAGAAAGCATATTAGTATGAGGGGCGCCTGGGTGTCTCAGTCAGGTTAAGCATCCGCCTTCAGCTCAGGTCATGACCTCAGGGTTTTGGGATGGAGCCCTGCATCAGACTCTCTGCTCAGTGGGAAGTCTGCTTCTCTCTCTCCCTCTGCCTGCTGCTCTGCCTCCTTGTGCTCGCTCCCTCTGTCAAAGAAATAAGTAAAATCTTAAAAAAAAAAAAACGCATATTAGTATGAAATGGATCTTTTTTCCACATAGCAATAAAACTACCATTAGGCCTAATTTCTCTAATCATGAATTTAACAACAAAATGATTCAGAATTAAAAACGAATGAATACTAAAATCTCTACAATCACTTAAAATAAGATTATGTTCTAAATTCTATAAAATGACATAAATAGGACGTGGGGTACATACACCCTGATGTTTATAGCAGCGTTATCAACAATAGCCAAACTATGGATGAGCACATCAATTATTCAAGGGATCTCAAAATACTAGGTACATATACAGCAGCATATTACAACTCTATTATATTGCTGTATCATAATGACTTATTTAAAACAAATAATCCAGCTCTAATAGCCATTGCGCTAATTAAAGATGATTCAAGGAATAATTTTTTTTTTTTAAAGGTTTTATTTATTTATTTATTTGACAGAGAGAGACAGCCAGCGAGAGAGGAAACACAAGCAGGGGGAGTGGGAGAGGAAGAAGCAGGCTCATAGCGGAGGAGCCTGATGTGGGACTCGATCCCGTAACGCCAGGATCACGCCCTGAGCCGAAGGCAGACGCTTAACCGCTGTGCCACCCAGGCGCCCCTCAAGGAATAATTTTATTTGCATTCTTACGATTCAGAAGGAGTTGGGAGGAATAATGCTTTGCCAAATTCTTAATAAAACTGCTTAGGGAAGTTTGAGTGGATATTCCTTTTTCTCAAGTTTTTCTGAAGCAAGAAGTCTTCAAAATCATCGAACAGTCCTGACAAGCAGATATTTGTTAAGATTCTCCCATATGCCAGACACGGTACAAAGCCATGAGGACACACCGTTGAATAATACACAGCCCCGCCCAGGAGGGATTCATGGTTCCGTGGGGGAGACAGATGCAGAAGCAGTTGATTTCCACACAGGCATGAGCTAGCAGGAGGGACTATGGAACACGGGGCAGCTGGCGTTTTGAGAAAAGAGAAGATCCGTGAAATGAGTCTTAAATTCAAGATGGAGAGGAGGTAGTGGGATGAAGAAGTGGAATGTAGGAGAGATATTTCAAAGACAGGGTGCCCTGGCCGGTGCTCAAAGATAGAGCCTGTGCTTAGAGGGTAGAGCCTCTGCGGTGTTTACCTATTTCAGGTCCTTATTAAGAAACATAGTTCATTCAATAAAATGCGTACTCAGTGTTTTATGATGCATCGGGCAATGTTCTAGATGCTCCAAATACAGCAATGAACAAAACACAAAATCTCCAACTTTACGAGCTTACCCTCTAGTAGGGAAACAGATAAAAATGGAATAAACAAATACCCATTATAATGGCAGATAGTGATGAGTGTCATAAAGGGGGGAAAACAGAGTAAGAGACGGAGAGGCAGGGTGCTATTTTAGATGGGTGGAGGTGGTCAGGGAAATCCTCTCGAGGTGGTTTGGAGCAGAGGGAAGTTAGGGGGCAAGCTGTGTGCATATCTAGGGAATAGCTAGACAGCGTTTCAGACAGAAAGGCTCTGAGGCAGGACCTTGGCTGGGTACATTTAAACATAGGCAAGAAGACCAAAATGGCTGGAGTACACCAGATGAGGGAAAGGACGACAGGAAATAAGTTGGTGGGGGTGGCCAGAGGCTCACTTCCATAGAGCCTTTATCTTGACCAAATCTGTTTTTTCTACCTCCCAGTTCTGTAGCTCTACTGTGGTCCCCAGAACTCCTTGCAGTTAGAGGCATGCAGCCATAAGAAAGAGTTCTGACTCCCAGCGAATGGTGGAAGTGCTATCTACCACTTCCAGACTTACTCACACGAACGCCCCGCACGCCTCTCTCTTCTATTGATTTCATGGGGGACTACAAGGCCCTGGGAAGTCTTGGGCCTCTGACTAACCACACAGAAGACTGACCACTGATTAGGAACATTTACTTGGGATTTTTTTTTTTTTTTTTCCGTAAGCACAAACTTCAGTTAACTCTGCTAAGCCACCAAGATTTAGGTACGTTACAGCAGTCATTGACTCTCACTAATACAGCTTTGCTGGCTGGTGGCGTTTGAGAAAAAGGCATCTATTGAATTTGATATTTGAGTCCATTTTCTTTTCTTCATTCTTTATCTTATATCCACCACCCCTCAAATTAGGAAAACTTTAAAGAAGCAAAGTGGCCATAGAAGATCAGTCTGATGGTTCTTTTGTTGTTGTTGTTTGTTTTTTTAAGATTTTATTTCTTTATGAGAGAGAAGAGCACACAAGCAGGGGGAGGGGCAGAGGGAGAGGGAGAAGCAGACTCTCTGCTGAGCAGGGACCCTCAACACTGGACTCGATCCCAGGACCCTGAGATCATTCCCTGAGCCGAAGGCAGACCCTTAACCGACTGAGCCACCCAGGCGCCCCCAAAGGCTTTTGTTTTTAAGAGAGGGGAGATAGTTACCCTTCTTTGCATAGCGTTGCTGAGGGATGTGGCCATGAACTTCAAGGCTTGTAGGAATCATCAGGTTCAGCCTTTTTCCCACAACAAACCCTAAATGATCCCCTAATTCTTTCCCTGCCCAGTTTCAAGAGGAATGGCAGGAGAGATCAGAAGTGTAGAAAAAGAAAACCTAGTTATTTATTAAACAGAACTGAAGTTTAGACCACCTCATTTATAAATAACAAAAGTGTATATGAGAAAAGGACTGCGTATTGGAGAATTTGGCTCAATAATTAATTTACCTTAAAATTTATATAATAATTCAGATGTAAACATGTGGCTATTTTTAGAGTTCCCAACAGCATTTTAAATATTTTTTTTTCTCCCTGTAGGAACATTCCTGTAGTTTTTTAACTCTCTTATCTTTCTGAAATATCACTACTAAGACACTCATTATTTCACTGTTTTTTAATTAAGCATATTCTCTGCTTCTGGCACTATTCTAGGTGCTAGCAATATAAAACTTCTGCTCTTGGGGACGCCTGGATGGCTCAGTCAGTGAAGCATCTGCCTTTGGCTCAGGTCTCGATCTCAGGGTCCTGGGATTGAGCCCTGCATCAGGCTCCTGGCTCAGTGGGGGTCTGCTTCTCTCTCTCCTTCTTCTCCCTCTGCCCCTCTACTCTGCTTGTGCTCATGCTCTCACTCTCTCTCAAATAAATAAGTAAAATCTTGAAAAAAAGTAAAAGTTCTGCTCTCACAGAGCTTGGGGAAGAAATGAAATTTGATTACAGTATAACTTAGCTTGGTGTTACTTATATTAGTTTCTACAGTTGCTATGTTAAGAAATTACCACAAATTTAGCTTAAAACCACACAAATTTAATCTTACAGTTCTGGGGATTAGAAGTCTAAAATGAGATTTAGGGGACTAAAATCAAGGTATTGGCAGGGCCAGCTCCTTCTGGGGTCCCTCGGGGAGAATCTGGTCCTTGTCCCTTCCAGCTTCTAGAGGTTCCTGGCATTCCTCTCCTGGCAGCCAAATCACTCCAAACTCTGTTTCTATCATCACAGTACCTTCTCCTCTGTATGGCTTCTCATCCTTCTTAGAAGGACCCTTGTGATTTTATTGGGCCTCCCAGGGTAATCCCGCCATCCCAAGTTTATTAATTTAATCGCATCAGAAAGTCCCTGTGCCACGCAAGGTAACATATTCACAGATTCTAGGGATTAGGATGTGGACATCTTCGTGAGGGGGCACACTTGTCAGCCTGCCACACTTTTTCAGTATTTGAAACCAAAGAACTTACTTCCTTTGTCAACGTGCACTTGCAGCTTTTTCAGTTTATCCTTCTCAGCCCAGCTCACTGAACCATGAGTGTGTTTTGTGAACTAATGTGATTTGAATGAGGCACGTCACTGAGCCCACACACATGGCTTGCTTGTTTCAGGACAGTACTTTCCTAAAGCCATGACTCCATGTCATGATCTTATCCGTTGTATGACAGACCATGAGTTCCTTGAGAGCAGAGCTCATATTTTATCCATTTCCTCATCCCTTATGCCTAACATCACACAGTAAGTGTTCAGGAAATATTTGTCATTTTAAATCAAATGTTTATTGATGCCAAACTCATTTTATTTTCATGAAACCCACATTTCTTTCTATTTCTTTCTCTATTAGTTATATCAGTCTCTAAACCACATCCAGGTTTGAAACTGTGATTATTTATATCAGGGGTCTACAAACTATGGCCCTTGGGCCAAATCCAGCTGCCACCTGTTTCTGGTGTAATTGGAACATTGAAAAGTGGAGTAGTTGTGACATTGTGACAGAGACTTCATGGACTACAAAGCCTAAAGTATTTACTCGTTTGCCTTTTACAAAACATGGTTGCGAGCTGTTGACTTATGTGGTAATGCCCAACAAGTCATCTCCTGGGGTGGGAAAGATTTCTGTCCATACTACTTTCTTAAATGTGGCCTCGTCTCACAGATTCTTCCCCATCTCCTCCTCAATCCCCACTTAGACCAACCCCCACCTGTTGTCGAACCCTTCTTAAGTCTTAAGTTGTGATCTTCTCTAGGCTTTCACGTAGATTTTCCGTGTAGAGACAAGAACTTCAGCAGATCCTACCTGCAGGTTCCTGCAGCTTTTCCGGGCTCATTAAAGGAGAGGATGCCCAATGGGCAAAAAGGCCCAAAAATGGCATTGTGGAAAACAGAGAAAATTAGGCAAAGGGGTAAGAATAAAGTACTTACTGGTTTTCTATTGTCCTTTTAGTGATTTTAAAGTGTATTGCCTAGCAACAAAATAATCAATAATAAGAGAAGAAAAATCTATGAAGCATGGAGTGGTATCTTGTGTTTCATCTTTTACCTAAAATTATATATATATATATATATATATATATATAATATGAAAATGAGTACAGCACAACGTTGCTTGGTAAGAAAGACCTCTCTTATTCTGGACTCACTGAGTGCATTACTGACCACACAGGTTAAGATGGATGAGATCAAATATTTTTTGTTTTTGTTTTTTGAAAGCTTTTATTTATTTGTTTCAGATAATGAGCGTGAGAGAGCACGAGCAGGGGGAGGGGCAGACGGAGAGGGTGAAGCAGGCTCCTGGCTGAACAGAGGAGTCCAATGCAGGGTTTGATTCCAGGATCCTGAGTTCACGACCTGAGCTGAAGGCAATCACTTAACCAACTGAACCACCCAGGCGCCCCAAGATCAAAGGGTTTAAAATGTTTCTTTTTCTGAAGCCTCCCCAGATTCTGGCTGGAAGAGCTGGTCTCCTCAACCTCTACACTGTCTTTGGATGAAGACATAAAACCGATGATATCCAACTCGGATATTTCCTAATATTCTACTGACCTGATGACAGAGAAATCTAAGCTTTCACAGGGCTTCCTGAAGTGGACAGACACCTCTTTGATGTTTAACTTTAGCACTTTAAGCACGCCTGCAAGCCTTGGGACATGTGGGACACATTGTAGCCAGGGGCTACAAAATCGCATTAACAACTACCAAGTGCATCAAGAAAAACGAGCTCCTCCCAAACCTGAGCCACCTGACCACCGCACAAAGAGGTGAGAAGACAACAAAAGTTATCTCAGGGTGAGAATGGTCTGTCGGGGTGACACAGGGCAGAGTAATCGTTTCTGTGGGGGGTTTTTTGATATTTCCTTCTCTGTTTGTAGCAACACAGATTAATTTTGTAACTTATAAGATCTTTTAATACCACTCCTCCCCAAGATTACAAATAGTCATAGATGAGCCTGGTAATGGGTATTTAAAAATTCTGAAGTCTAGAAATATTTCAGTTAACCAAAATTTGATGAAAATAATAGAGTGCACATGCATCACACAGAGATACTTACAGACATGTGCGTATGTTTGCCCCCACCTCTCTCTCTCTGTTGATCGTCTACCTATGTATTGCTCTATAGCAAATGGCCAGAACAGTTATTGCCAAAAATGTATAGTTTTAAAAATATAATTACAATAGTGACGACATCTGTAAAGGACAGTGTGAATAGTAACAATATTTCCTTTTATATGTTGCTTCATAACTGAGTCCTGGAAAATCAAAACAATACATTTTTTCCTTACAGATTACAATGTATATACTCGTCACCTTTTTGTCCACGATGGCTCATTATAGTCTTTGAGAATAAATGTGCCACTCCTATTAGGGTAAAGATGAGAGTTTAATTCGTCACTATCATAGGAAAAAGATACTGGATTCAGAATACTAGTTTTACACAAATTTTATATATACACCAACTCAATCAATAGTCTCACCCAAAACATAAAGCCTAATTCCTTTTGAGTAATAACTCCATGTCACAAGATTGTTGAACAACCCTGGACAAGATTGAAGAGTCCATGTTAATATGAAGAGGGTCAGTTTTTATTGCTGGAAGAATCAACATAATTATGTAATATTTTACAAAGTTAAGAAACAGTAACAAATCTCTGATCTTTTGAGTCTCTGTCTATACCTTGTTCTAACCTAGAAACTATTCCGCTGACAGCTCATGTTTAAATCTTATTAGGTATACACTTAAAATTATGCCAAAACTCCACCCCGCCAACCACACTATCACCCTCATCACCTCCTACATTCCTTCTATCTTACTTAGTATTTCTAAAACCTTTTTAATCTTATTGTTTCCTTCTCCCACTCTATCCCATAGTTAGTACTTATTTTTGCTCCACTTTTTGGATTGAATATTATTCTGATTAAGAAGTGTCAAGATTCAATCTCCAAATTTTCCTTTGCTCAAACATCTCCTAAGCCCACTCAAATGCTTATCTCACCAGGGTCCCCAAATGCCCTGCTGAGTTTTGAGAGTCGAGTAATGTGGATTCCACTATTTTTCTTATTGAAAATGTTGACTACAGGTTAGGTAAAAAGCACGACTCAACACAAGTCTCATTTTGGCCTTCTCCAATTCTTCTTTGTTATGGGGGCCCTAACAATAGGAGGTGAGCAAAGCATCTCCAACTGCCAGAGCAGGCGCCATCTCTCCGAGGTTGGGCACCATTTCCACACCTCCAGTTTAGATGTCATACAGTGAGAGCATGGGGACTGTAAAGTGGAGTAGGATCTGAGGAGAGGAATGTGTAAAGACCACCTGGCTCTGTGGAGAGGCGAGTGAAAGCAATCTCGTTCCTTAACTTACCTGTTAAGTCACATTTTGTTGACTTACCTGTTCACTGACCTGTTAGGCAAATTCTGGGCTTCTCAGACGCACCATCTGTAAAGGGAGCATCATGAGATCCATCTGGTATGTTTGTCACGAGACTGGGTGTCATGTATGTAAAGCGCACAGCACAGTACCTAACACGTAAGTGGAACTCACGTAATGGCAGTTTGTGTTGTTAGTTTTTACTTTGGAGAGATTCCTGCTTATCAATGAATTGAGAAAGAGTTAAGTTTTTCAGAGACACTGGCAAACACATCCTTATCCTGCAGTATCAAGTGAATGTGAGAGGAGTTTCAAGGGCTTGGCTGTGACAAGATGTGTTTTCCAGCACACAGTTGGAAAGCCATCAGCATCACACCCACTCAATGCTTTTCTCACTGACTCTCCAAACGCCCTGCCACGTCTGAGAGTCTACTAATATGGGTCTCACGGTTTTTTCTGTTGAAAGCATAGGGCTCGTGGGTCTTAGTTTGGGCAGAGATGAGATACCTTAAACAATAAACATTTGTTTCTCACAGTTCTGGAGGCTGGGAAATCCAAGACCAAGGTGCCGGCAGATTCAATGTCTGGTGAGGGCCTGTTTCCTGGTTTCCAGACAGCTATCTTCCTGCTGTATCCTTCCACTGTGGAGAACGCAAGAAGGCTCTGTGGGGTCCTTCGTATAAGCGCATTAATCCCATTTGCGAGGTGCCTTTATGACCCAGTTGCCTTCCAAAGTCACCATCTCTTAATACCATTACATTGGGGATTAAGATTTCAGCATACGAATTTTAGCGGAAAAAAACATTCAGTCCACTGCAGATAGGTTAAGTAAAAAGTACAGCTAAAAGCAATGGTGTCTTTCTCTTGGTCCATTAAGTACTACTTGCTCCTTCCCTAGGACATGTTTTCTTTTTTAGCTAAAGAGTGACATAGAGCTATGCACCAAGGCACCTGATAACCTCTACTTTTCAGCTGGAGTACTAGGCTGTACTTATGACATCTGCCCCAAACGCAGAATATGGCTCTGTTCCTTCGTGTGCAACAGGAAGGGAGACGTGAGAAGAGGTTAGTGTGTTTTCTTTGAAAGGCCAATTAATTAGGTGGCCATCATTAACTCAAGGAATTTAGGAATGGCTTGAGGATCTTCATTTTTAAATAGTTTTACTCACTTCATTTGGAGAAAGTTACTTACACAGGACTTTGTCTGAGAGACAAAGAGGTGAAAGAGCCATTGAGTCCTCAGTAGTTGGCCTTACTTTCCCAGGTCCTGCTACAGAGAGCTTGTTGACTTCTGATGACAGTGGGGGTAAGGGAGAAACACCACTGGATTCTGTTTTCCCTCTGACAACGCATATGACTTCAGACAACTCAAAGTCTATCTGGGTCTCACAATTTTCATCTAGAAAATATGGGAGTTGGACTAGATGACTGCATTCCTTCTAGTCCTAACATTATATCAACATCGTTATTTGAATTATTGTTCTGATCCTTCACATCCTCCAGGGACTCTGGGTGGAGGAAATGAAAACTGGACAGGAAGTTAGGAGTCCTGCTCTCTTACTGGCTAAGTGGGGTGATAATGGCTACCACTCTCTGGGCCTCAACCTTCTTTTCTGAAATGGGGTTCAGTGGAGAGCAAAGCAGGCATCTTTCTTGCCCACAGAGCAGGGCTGAGGGGCATGAGCAAAAGAGCATAGAGCAGATGATGTCAAGATTCTTTCCACCTCTTAAATTCTCTGAGTTATCTTAGACATTTTTGTCTACCATTACTCAAGCAAAGCTAAAGTGAGAGGATTTTATGGAATCTAAATTCCTGTTTTTTGTTCTGTTAGGTTTTTTTTTTTTTAAAGACTGACTAGTAAGAAGAACACAATTCCTAAAAGTATTTTAAAAATCCAGTGTCCTGATAATATAGATTTCTTATAAGCCAAGGAATCAAAATGATTTATAGAAAAACAGGATTTAGCCACAAAATTATTTTCTTTCTCAACTATATTGAGTGCATGAGTTTACTGAGCAACACTTAACATTACTTCAAATTCTTGCCCTTATTTGTTAAGAACAACAAAGGGCAGAAAAACCCACATTGTGGTACTGTATATTATTAACCTTACAGATTGCTATTTCTGAGAATTACAGGGGAAAATTCATCTTAATGATTAAAGAAATGCAATGCATTGCCCTTTACCATGGGGTAATTTGTATGAATGTGATTAACTGCCCTTCCCAACTCAGAAAATCCTGCAGGTTAGAGAGGACATGCCACTGTTTTCTGTTTAGTAGATGGAGATTGGTAAACCAGAAATCAGATTATTTTATGTTCACATTTCAATTAAGCAGCAAGGAAGATAAACAAATAAAACTAAATATAGCTTTATAGAAAAAAAAAACACTTTCCAGTCATCTTCTTTAAAATTTCCCAAGCTCAGACCACTGTAAGAAATACAAACTCGAATGCTTTCTTCCAAATTGTGTATCAAGAGTCACTAGCTCCCATTTTGTAGATTATCTGGGATCAGCTCAATTGAGTCATTAGTGGATAAAGACATCGTATCTGTATATGAGTAAATAAACAAAAGAATACGTGGATACAATCTCTAGGCTATGACTTTTTAAAATATGGTATTTATTCATTATGAATTCCTATGATTCCACAGCATATAGCAAGCACTAGCCTAATGAATTCTTGTTGCTATTACTATTGTTAATTTCTCTGTTGTTTTGTTCTTGGCCCATTAACATCAAAGTCCAAATAGCTAGAAGTGTCTTTAAGTAAGGTCTCGATATTTTTTAAAAGTTAAATGAATAATTCAAAATTCTTAGGATTTTTCACATCTAACATAACATTTTCATGTAACATAACCTTTCATTTTAACAGTATACTCATAGCACACTACAAAAAAGAGAGAAAATAAAATCATGATTTACCTAAGACAGAAAGCTGGCTTGGATGCTTTAGTGACAAAAGCTATTTTCCTTGAATGAACAAAATATTGCTGAAGATTTCCACTTCATAAACTTGGTGTCTTTTTCTCTAGTACTTTCTTTGGAGATTTATGACTAAATCACTCCCTGATGAATTCTCTTCAGAAGACATCTGACGCCAGGTAAACTGAGAGTGGACCAACATCCTGCCAGAAAGAAGCGAGGCCTTCTTCTCACTGTGTCAGATCAGCACAAATGGGTCGTGAGCTGGGAACATGCCTGTCTCGCCCTTGCAGCATAAAACCATTATTAACAGAGCCTTGAATGGTGGACCTTGAGAGGGCCTCCAAGACATCCCGAAGGCAAGGGTATCATTGAAAAAAAAAATGCATGAGCTCATTTAGAATATTCTGAGGAGTTTCCATAAATATGAACTAGTGTGCGTGAAAACCCATATGCAGCTGGGCTTGGGATCACGGAGGGCACTGAGGACCTGTATAATAATTCCAATTATTATTCCTTGATTTCTCTGCCCCTCCGCAGAATTCTCAGTGGGACCCCGACTGTCTCCTTTCTTTCCACCCTCACTTAAGTGTTCTGGGGACTTCATGTTCTTCCCCAGTGGCTGCTATAACTTTGCTGCTACAGAAGCCCAGATCATTCTAGGCCCCTCAGTGTTACTTCTCCTGTCGTTCTCATTCAACATTCTCATTGTTTTCCTTTCTGGTCACTACTTTCCCTTGCCTTCGGAACCTCTGCCATTGGTACTAACAATGATGGAGAGAGGTTTCTCCATCATGGATTAGTGCTTTCTAGGTCCCCAAGGCTCAACCTTACTAATGCTAAATTAGGAATTTTGAACACGATTGCCAGAGCCCAATGGTAGCACAGCAAATGTACTCCTTGCCAGTGATTCCTCAGTGACATAAAATGAGGCACATATTTTGTCAGACCGGTATCTCTGCCTTCTTTATGCTGTATTTCTCTCCTCCCATCCTCCCTCTTTGTGTGGGTGTGCTAATGTAATTAGCTTGAAGATGAGGCCCACAGTTTCCTCCCCTAATGCCCAGGGGATCCTGCTAATAGAGTTTCTGGTGGTATGGTCTGATTCCCCAGACTCTGCAAGGCAAATAGAGTGATCAGAATCTGTATTAGTTTTCTATTGCTGCTGTAACAAAGACAACACAAATTCATTACCTCATAGCTCATAGGTCAGGAGTCTGGCATGGATCTTACCAGACAAGAATCAAGGTGCCAGCAGGCTGTCTCTTTTTGGAGGCTCTAGGGGAGAACACCTTTGCTATTCAGACTGTTGGCAGAACACATTTCCTTGTAGTCATAGGACTGAGTTTCTCCTTTTCTTGCTGTCTCCTGGGGATCATTTCTAGCTTCTAGAGGACACCACATTTCTTGGCTCATAGCCTCTCTCCTCCATCTTCCAAGCTAACAACAGAGGTGACTTCTCCTCATGCTTAGAATCTTTCCTCATTTTTCTTCCATTCCATTTCTTGACCTCTTTGCCTCCCTCTTCTGCTTTTAAGGGCTTATGTGATTAGATTGGGCCATCTAATCCAAAGGTCTTTATCCTTAATCACATCTGCAAAGGTCTTTCTTTCGTGTAAACTAACATATTCTCAGGTTGTAGGGATTAGAATGTGCCCCTCTTTGGGGGGAGCTCATCTTTCTGTTTACCACAGGATCTGCTCAGTGATTCTTGTCTTGGTGTTTTCGAAATCTTGACTAGCACCTAACAGAAAGTTATAGACTCAGATTATACTCTGTATTAGAAGTCTTTTGATTGAACTAAGAGATAGTGATAAGAGGGGAAGAGGATGTTCATTAAGTTATTAAAAGGAAAAATCCAAACGGCTTCAGATACAGATGGATCCAGGAATTGGTCTTTCTTTATCACGTGATATGCCATTCCTCTGCTAGTTACAAATTCAAGCAGGTTGTTTCTTTGTCTCTAAGCTTTTGTCCTGTCATTCTAGCACCATAGTGGAAAGGAAAGTTCTCTTTCTCAGGGTTCCAACAAAAGTTGGGAGGATAATCTTCATTTACTCTGTTTGGTCATATGACCAATCCAAGATTGGAATCCATTACGCTGTAGCCAGGATAATGCAGTGCTTTGATTGGCTAAGCATGGAGTCAGGCCCACCTTAATCACATGGAAGGGAGTGGAAGGAGGTGCTAATGCTCAAAGGGGGTGTGAATCCTGGGCAGGAAAAAACAACAGATGTCTACCATTTTTTCTCAGAATTTTGGGGAAATACTACATAAAGATTTAAAATCTAAAGATTAAAATAGAAGTTGCAGGAGAAAGAAAAAACAGAAGTAGGTGATCTTTATACAATGCACATTATAAAATATTCATGTGAATAAATCAAAGTGACTTAACTTTCAGGTAAATATTGCACATTTATGGGTACCCTTCCATATATTATCTGTATGATTTTATGCAAATTACTTCATCTCCTTTCTCATATGTAAAATAAAATAATAGCCCCTCCCTTTCACAGTTGTTGCAAGGACTATAGAGAAGGCATGTGAAGAATCTACCACAGTGTCCGGCGTCTCTGTCTCGGCGTCTCGTTGATGGTCAATGAATGGCAGATATAGGTATCATCACCATCATTTTAATAAATCTCATCCTTTCTCACTGTCAGAAGAACAGTTTAAGTTACAGCACTTCTACATTTAAGTCTTCCTTGAGGGCAAGTAAGTTACTTGTAATGCTCCGCTTTAAATGTCAGACTTTAAATGAAATTCTGATCAATTTGTTCTGAAGCCATTAGACCTTCTTATTGATTCAGCTCTGAGGAAAACCCCAATAGTTTTAAATGTATGGATGCTGGCTGAAGTTAATTTTAATTTAACATAAACCAAAGGCAAAGTGAGGTCAGACTAGCGATGTTGCCAACATGAAATTTGCACCCTTCTGAGATTTCTTTCCCTGCTGCTCTCCATTAAATCAAGTATCGTTTTCTTAGCCAGGATGGATAGCATCCTGAACCTGTATGACTCCCTTCTCAATCCCTCTTCCTTACAGAGGGACATCTCCTACTGATATATAGGATTGTCGGTAAGTTTTTTAATGGCATGGAGTGTTTCTTATTCACTGTTTTATCTGTCCAGGGGCCCTGTGCTGAGCGTACAATTAGCTGCTCACTAAGAATTTCTAGGATACTTGTTTAGAAGTAAGAATGCACAATATACATGTATGTGTTTGTAGGTGGTTCGATTACGAAGTTGGGGTAAGTATAAGTGAACTGGGGTGGGAGAAAAATGAAGGAAATATTAGAGAATGATAATAAAAAGGAAAACGATTTTAAACTAACAATTAGAAATCAACTTGGGGTCCATGGCCCGTTTCAGGGGGTGTCATGAACCTTCTGACATTCTGACAATTTCAAGCATATGTTTGTGTATGTTTTCTGGCAGAGGATTTTCATAAACACACAAGCTATCCAGGAGGGGTGTTTTTTAATCTGGCGTTACAGGGCAGGGTACAAGGATCTTATGTCGTAAAATCATCTTGGCAAGTGCCCTTCAAATGATTTATATTGTTATTCAGATTTTCTTTAGAGGCTGAAGGACAGAGGAAATTCTCCTGCACATCAACAACCCTCCTCCCCTCAAAGGATTCCTAAAGTGATAGATAAATCCGATGTTCCCTAAGGCTTGTAGGAATGTCCTAGCCCATGCTATAATCAAGAAGTGTAGGGGCGCCTGGGTGGCACAGCGGTTAAGCTTCTGCCTTCGGCTCAGGGCGTGATCCTGGCGTTATGGGATCGAGCCCCACATCAGGCTCCTCTGCTGGGAGCCTGCTCCTTCCTCTCCCACTCCCCCTGCTTGTGTTCCCTCTCTCGCTGGCTGTCTCTATCTCTGTCAAATAAATAAATAAATTCTTAAAAAAAAAAAAAAAAAGAAGTGTAACGTGGTCAAGAGTTTGCACTTTGCCTATCAAATACTTAGCTCAAGATTCTAAATCTGAGAGTTCATATTGCTTCTGTTGTCTGGGACTAGCCTTGTTAATGAGGAGCCCGGAGAAGCATGCTACCTAAATAAACTGATGTGTGGGCGACTGGTGAACACAGGTGTTGAAAAGATGGAAACGGCCCAGACTGGCTGAGCCAGACCCAATGGGAGTAGAGAATGAGAGAATTAACCTGATCCTACCTGCTGCACCTGGGAGGAGGAGTTCGCTGGTGCGGGATATTCCACGTGTAAATAAGGAGGGGTGGAATAGGTAAGAAGAAACATTCCAAGGGACAAGTAATAGTAATAGTTAACGTTTAGTGCAAGCTTATTATGTGTTGTACACAGTTGTAAACATTTTATCTGTATTTTCTCATGTAATCCTTCCAAAGCTTTGTCAGGTAGGTTCTGTAATACCCTATATTTTGCAGTCAGGAAACAGGCCAGAGAGACTAAGTGACTTGCTCAAGGTCTCATAGCTAGTAAGCACTAGTGTAGAGTTTGAACTCAGGCAGACGGGCTCCACTGCCCACCCTCATCATCCCTACACAATATACCTTCTTATTCCCCTTGTCCTATTCTAGCTCTTTCATTTGGACGGCAAAAACTGGGCAAACACCAAAAGCTTCAGCCCCTCTTGAGCCCCATGTCAATGAAAACAGCACTGAAAATATAGGGGAACTTCTTTCTCTCTTGTACTTGAAATCTTAAAAAGTTTGCCGCTCCCTCTCCCGCTCTCCCCCTTGGTCCCACTGGAAGAGCCTCACTCTGTTCCAGGTCCTATTGTAGATGGCGTCTCTGCTGCTTCCTCTTCTGCCTTTGTTCTTTGCTTCTCTTGGACAGGAGCCCTGTCCTGGACTCCCTCCCCATTAGCTGAGGCCCTAAAACTCTCACCTTCTCTTCACTTAGCTTTTTAATGCTTCCTTCCCCTAGGAAGTGATAACTGCTGACAATATTACTTGTGTAGCCTTGAAACAAACCCACCCAAGACCTCACTGCACTGCTGGACAGAAGTCTCTGCAAAGGTTCGGGGTTAGATTGTCTGGGCTCACGTCCCAGCTGTGTAACGATAGGCCAAGTAATTACGTTCCTGAATCCTCAGTTTCCTCATTGGTAAAATGAGGCTAGTAAAATACCCCCTCATCGACATTGCCACGAAGATCAAATAAGATGATGCAGGTAAATTCCTGGCATAAATTGAGCACTCAAAGAAATGTTAGCTATTATTTCTGTCCTTCCACTAGACTAGATCGTAAGAAGTTCAGCTTTGTGGCCTGTGATGTTGATTCTTCCCTAAAAGGGTTTGGCTTCTCGGTTCATCTTTGTTCAGACCCCGCTCTCTGTCAGTACGGGGCCCTCTTTTGCAGTGTGTTTTGTGGCAGGATTTACACAAGTGACAGCAGTCGTGGTTCTGAAAGCTGGGGGCTGGTCAAGATTGGACCAATGGGGGTCAAGATAGCTCAGGGTTTACAGGAGGTCCACATGGATTAGGGGAGGAAGAAGGAGTGGGTAGGAAGTGCTATGGATTCAAAGGCTATAAAATCATAGGGTTTCTCTCCAGTGAGCCTTTAATGGGTCACGCTGAGGGCACAATTTAATTCAGGTTCTAGTAGAGAGTGGAACTGAGGGTCTTCACACATTTCCTGGCCTTTCCATGTCATTTTCAGGACCAGGTAAGGGGTTGGGCTCGCAGGGGGATCTTGTAGCATATGAGTATTAGTTTTCTATTACTACTGTAACAAATTGCCACAAATTTATGGCTGAAAACAGCACACATTTATTATTTTACAGTTCAGGAGGTCAGAAGTCTAAAATAAGTCTGCAGGGCTGCGGTCCTTTGGGAGGGTCTACATGAAAATCCACCTCTTTGCCCTTTCCAGTTGTGTTCTTTGGCTTGTGGCTTCTTCCTCCATCTTCAAAGTTAACAAATTTTCAAATCTCTGTCTCTCTGCCTCTCTCTCTGCCTGTTTCCTTGGTCACATCTCTGAGTCTCCTGCCTCCCTCTTTCACTTGCGATCACACCCTACCACTTGATAATCCAGGGTAATTTCCCCATCTCAAGATTCTTAATCACCTCTGCAAAGTCCCTTTTACCATGTTAAGTAACAGGTCCTGGGGTGGGCTCCTTTGGGAGGGTATTCTTCCCTGCTTTGTGGAGCAGGGCAAGCTCATGCAGCGGAAACAGCAGGCTCTGACAGCCTGGCCTCGTAGGTGTCTTCCAGTGAGAATCTTCATTGTTGCCATGGCACGTGTGGCACCACGGTCCTACTAACTGTGCTTAAATTATAACTCTACTACTAGATAAGGAGACTTCACATTATGCCAAAGCTTGCAAAATATAGGATTTAGGATGTTTAAAATATGTGCCCATCTTCAAATGCCAACAACTCTTTCTGGCTATAAAATGAAGTGTTGATATTTTATATAAAATATACTCACACACAACACACATTTTTTTTTAACAAACAGAAGAAAACCCATCCCAAATATAGACTCAGAAATTTACTTCAAAGATAAAAATATTAAATTCTTAGAGAAAAATTAAATTGCCAGAGAAAGCAAGAGAAATCACAGAAAAAGGATAATTCCTACGTAGAAATTTAGTCCCTGGGATCCACGGTGTGGGGGATAGGTCCTATTGCAATGGCAGTTTTTAGGACATTTTCCCCCTTAAAATGACCCATCGGTGCCCTGAAGGGATTGGTAGATGTGGGAGAAAAATTTGGCAGAGAGGGTAGATGTAGGTGTGAAATTATAAAAACTTCCTTGCATATCAAGGTCATCTATGAGCATAAAGGGCACCTTCTATTCTACCCAGACCCCAGTGGGGGAATGTGTAAATTTGCTGGTGCTGCCATAACGAAGGACTACGGACGGGATGGCTTAAGCAACAAAAATCTATTTTCTCACAGTTCTGGAGGCTAGAAGTCCAAGATTAAGGTGGAGGTAGGGTTAGTTTTTTTCTGAGGCCTCGCTCCTTGGCTCACAGACAGCTGACTTCTCACTGTGTCCTCACATGGTCTTCCCTCTGTTTATGTTTTCTCATCAATCTCTTCTTTTTATAAGAACACCAGCCATATTGGATTAGGGCCCACTCTTACGTCCTCATTTTAACTTAATTACCTCTTTAAAAGCCCCATCTCCAACTACAGTGACCTTCTGAGGTAATGGTGGTTAGGACTTCAACATACGAATTTTGGAGGAACGCAAGACAGCCCATAACAAGGACTGATTGAATTTATTCTTTTACATTATTTTTTTGGTGGGGTAATTTGTTCCAGCTGTGTCCGTCACTCTTCCTGGTGAGAGAAGGGTAAACTTAGAAGTAAGGGTCCTTGCCAGTCACCATTCTCAACTGGGAGCAGTCACCAGTTACGTCACATTCAAACCAAGACCAGATAAACCCATTCTGGGTCCATGTCTCTGTCAAAATCATTCAAAACCTTGGGGATTTAGAGGTTACCACAGAAAGTTATTTAAAGCCATCCAAGCTGTTATCTGTTCCTTATTTTAGCATTTCATATTAATTCACAATCCTTTTAGGACAAAGGGGTAAATTCTTTGGCTTTGCTCTGTTTCAGTCATTTTCTTCTCATATGTCCCAGGGTTTATATTTAAAGTCACCGCTGAGAAATGCAGAAATGTAATTTTATTTTCTGTGGCTGAACTCAACTTGCCCATGAGCTCCCCAGTCTTGTCGGGAACTGGGCAGACTTTAAGTTGTCCTTTCTCGTTTTCTTAGCCACTCTCAGTTCAAATTTCCCTCTTTTCCATTGTAAGGCAGTGTTACAGCTCCCTTCCCTGCCCCCAGGATGGGATCTAGAACTCCAGGGAAGGCCACTGGGTCCTGCTCTGACATCCTGTCTCCCTTGGTGTCGCCTGAGGTGTTGAACTTACAATACAGATCATGAAGCTTAAACTTCAGGGCTTCTCATTCAGCTTCTTTTGAGCCCTTGGAGGGGGATACAGTGAGGGGTTCGCATGCTCACTGATTTTGTAACATTTGCAGAAGTAAAATATTTTAATAGCAAGTAAGACCACTGTTGCTTGCCATTGATTTCCACTCCACCAAACTCTCCCTCCTATAAGTGGCTTTGGGGTGGTTGTAGGAATTTTGTGGATCTGACTAAGGGAAAATCGAGATAAGGATATATTCGGTTTGTATTTAGTGTGATACACAATAGTTCAATTGTATGCTGGTCAACCTTGGGTAGAAATGGCCTCTAGAAATATCCCTATCATCTACTGCACCAAGTCAAAATCGCACAGGGCTGGGGGCACCTGGGTGGCACAGCAGTTAAGCGTCTGCCTTTGGCTCAGGGCGTGATCCCGGCGTTATGGGATCGAGCCCCACATCAGGCTCCTCTGCTATGAGCCTGCTTCTTCCTCTGCCACTCCCCCTGCTTGTGTTCCCTCTCTCGCTGGCTGTCTCTATCTCTGTCGAATAAATAAATAAAATCTAAAAAAACAAAAAAATCGCGCAGGGCTGGGCTGGTATCAGGATACAGTGCCTGCAAATGCCTGGCACTAGAAGTGTATGGGGAGTGGAGGAGAAAAAGACTTGGGAAAAAGCCTCTGGAAGATTCTTCCAGTTACCAGAGGGGTAAAATTGTAAGCAGAGGATTTAATTCTCATTGACAACTCAACATAGAAATTTTTCAGGTCAGAAATACACTCAGTAATGCAGCATATACGGTGATAATTATGACATATAAATATTGTTTTTTGATGGAAATCACGCAAAATAGAACTTAGAATTCCTGTTTTTGTAAGGTACAGCCACAAAAAGGAGGTACAACTGTGTGTGTGGACACATGATTCATGCTTTCCAACTATCATTTATAAAAAAAAGTCAATCAGGGCACCTGGGTGGCTCAGTTGGTTGGGTGTCTGCCTTTGGCTCAGATCATGATCGTGGGGTCTTGGGATTCAGCTCCAAGTTGGGTTCCCTGCTCAGTGGGGAGCCTTACTTCTCCCTCTCCCTCTGCCTGCTGCTCCCCCTACTTGTGCTCTCTCTCTCTGTCAAATAAAATTTTGAAAAGTCAATCCAATATCCTTGATGAGAGCCTGAACTATCTACCTTTTCATTGCCTCTATAAAAAATATTGTAAAACAATTATCATATGAAGAAGTGACCAACGAATGTGTACCACATAATTTATGTGGAATGTCTTACTGAGATATTAACAAATAATTTTAAAAAGGTGTTGTTATTATCTAGATTTTATGGTACTCATATTTGTTAGCTTTCATATACTTGTTCTCTATTCCCAAATATTTTAAAAAAATATTCAATTTCATTCTTAACATTATATTTATCATCTTGTATTGTTTTCTCTCAAGGGCCCCCCAAATTCTACAAGCTTCAGGGTTTCCTGTAAACCTTATCTGGCTGTCCTTATGCTCCTTGAGTGGTGAACACTGTATGCAGTATGCCAACCTGATAGGGACCCGGCCAGCAATTCCGCATTTTCCTTGCCCAGACCCCAGCTCTCTCCAGACCAGTGTTCCCTGAGCATGTGCATTTCAGCATACCTCCTCTGTTTCTGAATTCCAGGAGCACCTGATGCCCCACTGGCATGCAGGGGTATTTAGGAGTGAGAAGCAGAGGTGCGCTGTATGCTACTGCAATCTTTTCTTCCTTCCTTCCTTCCTTCCTTCCTTCCTTCCTTCCTTCCTCCCTCCCCTTTTTTTCTTCTTTCTGTCTTTCTTTCTTTCTTTCTTTCTTTCTTTCTTTCTTTCTTTCTTTCTTTCTTTTTTTCTTTTTTCCCTTCCCTCCCCTCCCCTCCCCTTCTCTCCCCTCCCCTTCCCTTCCCTTCCCTTCCCTCCTCCCTCCCTTCCTCCCTCATTTCTTTTTCTTTCTTTCTTTCTTTCTTTCTTTCTTTCTTTCTTTCTTTCTTTCTTTCTTTCCTTTTTTCTTCTTTTCTTTCTTTCTTTCTTTCTTTCTTTCTTTCTTTCTTTCTTTCTTCTTTCTCTTTCTTTCTTCTTTCTCTTTCTTTCTTTCTTCTTTCTCTTTCTTTCTTTCTTTCTTTCTTTCTTTCTCTTTCTTTCTTCTTTCTCTTTCTTTCTTTCTTTCTTTCTTCTTTCTCTTTCTTCTTTCTCTTTCTTTCTTTCTTCTTTCTCTTTCTTTCTTTCTTTCTTTCTTTCTTTCTTTCTTTCTTCTTTCTCTTTCTTTCTTCTTTCTCTTTCTTTCTTTCTTCTTTCTCTTTCTTTCTTTCTTTCTTTCTTTCTTTCTTTCTTTCTTTCTTTCTTTCTTTCTTTCTTTCTTTCTTTCTTTCTTTCTAGGAAAGCCACTGCTTTTGGAGGGCAGCCATGGACTGAGCCCTGCCAGTGAGGACTGGGGTCCCCAGAAGGGCGTGCATGCAGAGGGGATCCAGCCACAGGGCCCCCTCCCTGGCTCCAGGGGACATCACCTGGTGGTTTTCTGCATCAGTTTGCATAGCACCACAGGCAATAGATAAGAGCACACAAGATGGAGTCAAGTAGTGTAGGCTCAAATACCAGAGCCATCAGTTACAGGCTCTGTAAACTTGATAAGTTATTTAACTTCTCTGAGCATCAGTTTCATTATCCTGACAAAAGATTTTTATGAGGGTGAGGGGACTTAACATATCTAAAGTACTTGGAATACAAAATGCATATGTTTCAGCTATTATAATCTTTTTCATTTCTTTTTTTTTATAATATTTTTATTATATTATGTTAGTCACCATACAGCACATCCCTAGTGTTTGATGTAGTGTTCCATGATTCATTAGTTGCGTATAACACCCAGTGCACCATGCAATATGTGCCCTCCTTAATACCCATCACCGGCCTATCCCATTCCCCCACGCCTCTCCCCTCTGAAGCCCTCAGTTTGTTTCCCAGAGTCCATAGTCTCTCATGGTTCATTCCCCCTTCTGTTTACCCCCCCGTTCTTCTTCCCTTTCTTCTGCTACTGATCTTCCTACTTCTTATGTTCCATAAATGAGTGCAACCATATGACAATTGTCTTTCTCAGCTATTATAATCTCCTCACTGTAGTGTATACGCTTGTGCTGTATCCTGCATCTTTTCTGGTCTGGGGTTTAAATTAAAAACACTACGCTCTAGTCTCCAAGCTTTTGTTCCTTGGTATTTAAAGAGAAGCTTTTGGGATTTATAACACCCCCCCCCCCAAAAAAAAAAAGGCCCAGAGGTGCCTGGCTGGCTCAGCGGGTAGAGCATGCGACTCTTAATCTCAGGGTCATGAATTCAAGCATTAGGCATGGAGCCTACACTAAAAAAAAAAAAAAAAGGCTCAGATGTTACCATGAAAAGTCCAGAGATGGACTTCAGCGACTATTTTGCAAGTCCAGAAATGGATATAAACTTTTTGTTTATGCTTGTATCCCAGCTATAAAGACATTTAACTTCTCTGAGGCAATGGACATTTCTGGCTAGTAAGGAGAAGATAACGAACAAAGATTTTTTAAAAAGTACAAATGTTAAAGTAATAGCATATTTCAAAATGCTATGTAAATAACAATAAAAGAGAACCAACACCTTTGATTTCCTTTAAGGGTGCCGGGTATCAGGTCATGAAATTTATATATATTGCTTCATCTTTACACTGTTCTATTACATGGAAAGTTTTATTTCTGAGGTTTGCAGAATTTCAAGTTACTTGCCCGACTTCTTAAGTACAATAAGGGGTAGGCCATGATTCAAGCTGACATTTTACTTCCAAAACACATACTCTTCCACCCATTGTTTTTGACACCCCACGCCCTGTTTCCTAAAATTTAATTCTCTGAAAGGAAAACATCTGACTAGAAAAGAACATCTTTATGTAAAGAAGAGGTTTCCATCCTCAGCCAGAGGCTTGTCAATGGTGGGGAGCATCTTCGAGAAACCTAGGGTACAGATTCTATCTGCAAGCTTGACATCTGTTACGAAAGTGTATCTCAGTGTGATCCCGCACTCAATTCTAATTAACTCGCTTCTTCCAGTAAATTCTGCCAATACATTGATTCTATTTAAAAAATTCAAGCTGTCCTTGTGGGAAACCCTCATTCCATGTCTCTCAATTATTTGTCACTTTGACTCTAAGCATCATCTTTATTCTTATGACAGATTCCTCAGGAAAACTGTCCATCCCATTCCCAGAATGAATTATACAGAACCATGTCTGAGGTTGTGACAATAAAATTTTGCTCTTACTTCAAAATTTGAATAGAGGGATCAAATATGTGAATCTATTACTCTGGATAACATTTAAAATTAGCACCATACAATATGCCAGATGTGTTTTCAAGCTTGATCCCAAGTGAAATCATGAAGAAGACAACATTTGTTTTATGTAATCCACTGTCTCCTTTCTTGGCACCTGCTGCCTTGCCTTCACATCCCATTTACAACACTGTATCTAACGTTCTCATTCCTTCTTTACTTCTCTCTGTCAAGATCTGAGTTCAGGGAAGGGTCTGGTATACTCATTTCATGTGAACACTACCAGACCACAGTCTTTCCCCTGTACCTTCCTTCTCCGTTTCCCATACGTATATTCATGAATATGCTTGTTTCCTTCCCACCTTCCATTCTTCCCTTAGGGTTATTTCTCTTCTGGTTTTCAATTCAATTTATAAGTGAGTTAGGAACTATTTAAATTACTTCCATTTTGCCACATGGAAGAGTTTAAAAATAGACAATCCTGCCCACAATCACATTATCATGTAACGATGTTCTGTAAGTTCTGGTTAATGTAATAAGATTGAACTAGAAATAAATTGGACATACATTTTGGAAAAGTGCAGGCAACACTATTATCTGCATATGTGAAGATATACCTAGAAAATGTATGTGACTAAACTAAAAAAAACACTGTAAGTTTTAAAAGTTCAGTAAAATGGCATATATGAAAAACATTTAACAATAACTGTGTGTTGTTTCAGCAATTCTCATTTAGAAAATATAATGAAAGAAGAGCTCACTTATGGTATTAGCAAAGTACACAAAATAAGTTAGAAATAACTTTATCAAGAACTGCAGGGATTATGTGAAGTAAACTATTTTTTTTTAATAAACAGATAGACAATATGCCTTTGGAATACTTGGAGACACATTCCTTGCTCTAATTATGAGGGAACTGAGTATCATGATGATATTGTCTTTCAAATACAAATGCAAAAGTAATCCTAATGAAAATTCAAACGAGATTGAAAAATCAACAACTTTTCAAATGTTTCCAAGGTTTTTGTTTTATTTTGTTTCGATTGAAGTAGAGCTGACACATATATTTTCAAGGTTTTTCTGGAAAAATAGACAAAAAGAACTACATTTATTGCTAATGAAACTTCATTGGATTATTAAAAAGTTTAAATAAAATATTATTTACAAAGATTTTGGAATTGATTCGAATTTCAATGAATTGCAGTTTTATACATGGGCATGAGTGCTTATGTGTTCTAGAATTCCCACAGGTCTCACCAGCGTGTTAAAATGAAGTCCTAACTTCCCAGTTACACTGACGTAGGCTCTATCTTTGATCCTGAAGGACTTTTTCAGTTCCCTGTCAAAGTCATCTGGGTTTATTTCTGGGTCGTCAGGGTGTGTCACGTATGCAGGACCAAGTGGCTCATGTTCTTCATGAGTCACATCAAAACAACCTCTGCTGTCTGTGTTCTCTGTGAGAATGTCCCAAGTTGTTCCTCTGAGCCCACGGGCTACGTGCCCCTCAGTGGTCCATGCAAAGCGGGGGAGAAATGTTCACCTGGACCGAGAGCAGTAACGTTTGTGCCCATGACTTCAAGTGGCCTTTATAAACACATCTCTAAACTTTCTGTCCTCAATCCCTCCCATCATCGGGACTCAAATCCTGACCTCAATCCAGAAAGAGGTAGAGCTAAGCCATTGTCTGTCATACCCAGCCCTGTTCTGATCTTTCTTCTCAGGCTTTCAAACTTCTCTATTCTAGTTCAGCCCCCAATAAGAGTCCTATGTATCATCGAATCGTATGAATAGACTAGACTCTCCGGTCATCAAACACCCAGATTCTAAGTACAAGTTCAGGCTCAGCAGAGACCCCCCGCTATAGAAGAAGCCTCCTAACTCTATTATAAGTCATTCATTAACAGTGATTTATTATGGTGTATCAGGTGCCAAGCATCATAGTACATAGTCAAAAAATCACACAAAGACACTTATTGTCTAGAAGCCACAGCTCTCACTCACTGGGGTCTCAGGACAGGGCTTACCAAGTGCATTTCTAAAATATATAAACTACATTTTCCTACTCTGCTACAGCTAAATATGCTACAAAAACAACTGAATTTAGTCTGTCATGACTTGCTCTCAGTTAACCGATACTGGCTCTCAGCATTCTTTATCCTATTTTTAAAAAATGTTCTTAAAATCCATTTGCTGATATTTCTGAGAATCCAATCGAACTCAACAGAATGTAGCGAAAAATCAAAAGAGCATTAACCTACTGCCAGTATTTCAGCAGGTCTCTGTAGATCTGCGATACGGATTCACTGTCCTCCATATTCAGTTAATACCTTTCCATATAATATTCTAAGACAGAATGCCTGAACTCTGAAAATAATCATGTGCTTTCTCACGGTATCTCTACCCACGTTATAGACTGGCATGACATAATTATTAAATAAACGTTTATTGAACATAAACTCTTAACTGGCAGCTGTGTTCAGTATAGAGGAAAAAGGATGAAAAAAACCCATCTGTTCAAAGACGCTCAGAGTTTAGTGAGGAAGACAGGTTTATAAACAAATGGTAATGATGATGATAATGCTAATGATAGTGACTATGATATGAGAATGATAGAAGCATAATGGGGAGAAGGATTTTTTTAAAAAGTGGTGCTGGGTTAGTGGGTATCTAATTGACCATCTCACAACATATTAAAAAAATCAATTCCAGGCGGATGGTAGATTTGAATGGAAAATTAAATCAATAACTTCTAGAAAATAACATAGGAGAAAATTTTCATTACATTTGGATAGAAAAAGATTTTATAAACCAGACATCAAAAGCATTAGCCAAAAAGGAAAAGATTGATAAATTGGACTTCAGTAAAATTAAGAACTTTTGTTCACTAAAAGATACCAGTAAGGGAGCAAGCCACAGAGTAGGAGAAAATATTTGTAACACATATATCTGGCAAAGAATCATATTCAGAGGACTTATACATCAATAAGAAAAATACTCCAGAAAACATATTTATAAATGGGCAAAATCCTTGATTGAATAGGCCCTTCACAAAAAAAGATATCCAAATGACCCATACACATTTGCAAAGGTAATCAGCATTATTAGTCACCTTGGAAATGCAATTAAAATAACAGTAAGATACCACCTATACAAGAAAACTGAAATAAAAACCTGAAAATACCAAGTGTCAGTGCAGATATGGTTCGGAAAACTCTCAGTTACTAAAGTTGATCATACAATGTCCAAAGACTCTGTAATTCTACTTCTAGACAAGAGAAATGGATAGAGGTTTACCAAAAGACTTGTACAAGAATGTTAATATTAATACTCTTTATAACCACCACCACCACCACCAGTAACAACAAAACAAAAACAGAAACAACAACTAGAAATGAGCCAAATGTCCATCAATAGTAGAATAAAGAATACAGCAGGGTAAAGGACAGTCTCTCAACAAATGGTGCTTGGAAAACTGGATGTCCACATGGAAAAGAATGAGGTTGGACCTCCCTTATACCACGTACAAAAATCAACTCAAAATGAATTAAAGACTTAAATTAAGACCTATAAATGTAAGAAATTGTGAACTTACCAGAAGAAAACATAGGTGAAAAGTTTCATGAAATTGGTGTTGGCAATGATTTCCTGGATATGAGTCCAAAAGGACAAGCAACAAAATAAAATGAACTAAAAACTTCTGCACAGCAAAAGAAACAATCAACGAAATGAAAAGGTGACATACAGAATGAGAGAAAATAGTTGCATACTACCTATCTAATGATAAGGGGTTAATACCCACAATACACAAGGAAATTCTGCAATTTAATAACAAAACACAAATAACCCAATTACAAAGTGAAAAAAGGACCCACGTAGACGTTTTTCCATAGAGATTTACAAATCGATAGCGGGTATATGAAAAAGTGCTCAGTGTCACTAATCATGAGGAAATGCAAATCAGAACCCCAAGGAGCTATCACCTCATGTTTGTTAGGATGACCATCATTAAAAACAAACGGACACAAAATGGTTACTGTTGGCAAAGATGCAGAGAAATTAAAACTCTTGTGTGTTGCTGTTGAGAATGGAAAATGGCCACTATGAGAAACAGTAGGAAGTTTCCTCAAAAAATTAAGGAATCGAACTGCCATCCATATGATCCAGAAATCCCACTTCTGGGTATTTATCCAATGCTATTGCGCTGCCATGTTTATCGCACACTATTCACAGAAGCTGAGATGTGGAAGCAACCCAAGAGTCCATCCATCAATAGATGAATGGATAAAGAAAATGTGGTATATACACATAGGGGAATATTACTTGTTCTTAAAAAGAAGGAAATCCAGTCAGATGTGACAACGTGGGTGAATCTTGAGGACATTATGCTAAATGAAATCGGTCATGGAAAGACAAATACAGCATGATTCCATTCATGCGAGATCTCTGAAGAAGTCAAACTCATAGAAACAAAAAATAAATGGTGGGTGCCAGGGAGTAGGGTTTGAGGGAAGTGGGGAGTTGCTGTTTGATGCGTATAAATTTAAGTTGTGCAAGTTGAAAATGTTCCAGAGATCCACTGTACAACATTGTGCTTAAGGTTAACACTACTGTATACTTAAAAATCTGTTAAGATGGTAGATCTCATGTTATGTGTTTTGCTTAGTTTTTTACCTCCCCCCAAAACTCCATTAGAATAAATGATGAATTTGAGGGTGTATTCAGATAACAGAATATTATACATTGGCCTACAGTAATGAAAATGAATGGATAATTGCTACATGGTACGTATCAAGATGGACAGATCACCCAAGTAAAATGTTGCATGAATGAAGCCAGATACAAAATTACATATTGTATCATACTCTTTGTACAGGTAAAATTAAACAAAACCAACCTAAGTTGATGGAAGTCAGAACTGTGGTGACCTTGAAGGGGTGGGTAATGACTGAGGGACCACAAAGGAGGTTTTTAGAGTGCTGGTGAAGTTCGGTTTTTACTTTTTATCTGAGTGGATATGCAGGTGTGCTTCAGTATGAGAAAATCCATCAAGTCGTAAGCTTATGAATTGTATACTTCATGCCTACTATTCCTCAATATAAAGTGTACTTAGTAATAATAATAGCCATCATTTATTGAACATCTTAGGTATCAGACACTTTACATGTGTTAGCTCATTTAACCTTCCCGACTCTCTTCTGCAATAGGCATTGTATTATCTTTGTTTCATAAGTGACGAAACTGGGGTGCTAAGCAGTTCGGTAACCTGCCCAGGTCCCACAGCTTACACGGTACGTGGTAACTAGGAACTCCATCGCAAGCAGTTCCGTTTTCCAGCTGGCTTCCTAACGACTGCACAAAGCAGCACATCAGAGGAGTGAGCCGAGGGCTGTGCTTTGTGAGTAAGTTTTTCTGGGCAGCAAACTCATAGACATCTTCTGGGGACAGCTGATCCTTCAGCAGCCTTGAAGGGAGACGAGGTGTCATCTAGGCACAAAAGGAGAAGAAATATCTCAGGTAAGACAAATAGCACGTGCAAAAGTACAAACGTGGAACTTGAAAACGCCAGGAGTTTGGTGTGGCTTGTAAAAAGTGAGAGTGAAGGATTCCTAAGAACCTGTGCGGAGATGAAGAAACTTGGCTTTTGTTCCTCCTGAGGGTGAAACTATTTTAAGAAGGACAATTACGTGATTAAATTTACATTTTAGAAATAGCATCCTGTTGGCAGTCTGGAAGATAGACCTGAGGGGAGAAATCAGAGTCAGTATGACCACTAGGCACTAGTAACCATGAGGGTAGAAGAGGCTGGGACAATGGATATTTCAAATAGTACAGGCTTGGACATCACCACCAAATACCCCTTTGGAAGGAAAAAAATGTTCTTCTCTCCTCAGGATTATAATGAAAAATTTCTCCCTTCAAATGTATTCAATAACCATTTATTTGAGTACCTTCTCTGTGTGAGGCGTTGCGTAGAACATTCTTACAGGTGGGCCACCCTCAGGCCTGTCTGCAGGTGGAGTGGGACAGAGTGGTGTAATTTTGGTCAATAAAATGCTGCAAGAGGCATACGCACCTGTTTTTAAAAAAGAGAATTAGCTTTCAGTTGGTGAAACCCAAGTAAACAGGCAGATAATTTCATTAAAATTCCTATTAAAAACATGTGTGACTATTGCAATAACAATAATAATTTAAATAATTTTAATAGTTTTGGCTAACCCAGCTCTATCCCATCTCTTTGTCCTCTTAGGACAGAGAGGTTGGATGGCCTGGGAACATAAAGAAAATGACTATATTTATACCTAGAAGGTTGGAAAGTATATGTAGAAATGGGCCTAAGAATCAGTTTCAGCACTACCACTGAATCGGTAGCTGGGGTTCATTCTTCAAGTATAGCAATTCCAGACTGCCAGTCCTGGCTATTCTAACTCGCTCTCTCTGATGAAGGAATCAAGGTCAGGGCTGAAAGAGTGAAGCAATGGGCAAGAATAGTTCCTTCTTTCCAGTCAAGGCTGGGCTGTCAATTCAGATATGTGGAGACTCCCGGAGATACAGTGGGGATGGTAGCTTCTCTGGGCCCCATCCCACCCCCTTCTCAGGCCCTATGCTCGCTTGGCTGTGGGCAACAGGTTTTCTCTATTTGCACGAACTCCCTTTTAAATTTGGTGGTGGGCAGCTTGGATCCTTGACCTGACTGCTAGCAAGATATGCTCTTGCCCCGTCTGTCCTACAGGTAAGGAGAACACGCCACAGTTTGGCCTGGCTGTCTGCCGTTGGTATCCAGGAAACGTGCCAACTTCTCTTGAAGCCATATGCTCAGGCAATATTCTTTTAGATCATATCTGATGAGAGAGTGTGGAATTCTGCAGTGAGTGTTTAGCCCTCTTTGTTTTTAGGGGGAGAGCAGAAAGCCAGGTTGAATTTCTTGCCGCCACAGTTGCAGAACGAAATGGGTACAGTTTTAGAGGAAAACAATCCGTTACTGTATGTGCAAAATGTCTTTTGTGGGTCTCCCCTCAATTACGGAAAGATCAGAAAAGTCAGCTTAAGTAGTATCTGAGGATGACCCGGGGTGAGTTGGGTGCTCATTATCCACTCTAGCTTTTTTTGTGTGTTGCCGAAAGAGAGATGCAAAAGCCGGAATCCAAGACCTGTAACCATGAGAGACAAGACTTGCAATGATTCAAGGAGGAGAAGCAAGAGCTTAAGGGCCAACGAGGACGGTAATGACAGCTGTGAAGAGAATTAGGACAAGGATTGAAGTATGGAAGACATGGGGGCAGGTTAGGAAACTGAGTCATTGACGAAATGTGGTGCTTTAATGTGATGCCCTGCTTAAAGCATTAGGTCAAGCTGAGCCCAAGCACTTTGAGCATATATCCTTTATGTTCATACATTCTGTCTCTCTGTCTCTTTCTTTTAAAGGAACATCAGAAAACTTTCATCAGCGATCCGGTTCAGCTCAAGGGTCCAGCTGTTTTCTGGGTGGGGTACCTTCACCTGATTGCTGCTATTTTCTTCTAATGATGAACTGGGCTGGTCACCCTAAAGAATCATTAACTCTTTTTTACTCAAAATGATTAGTGAGTAATCGAAGTGATCTGTAGGCTACTTGGATCTGAATCATCTGGGGTAATTGTTAAATGGAAAACTCCTGGTTCCACTCAACCCCCTGAATCAGTATTTCTTAGTAGGTTCTAGGAATCTGTATTTTAAACAAGCACTCCTGGTGATCCTTAAGAATTCTAAACTAGTAGAGAACTCTAAGTGTCCTTTCTCAGTACTTCTTTTCTTCTGGGTCTTGGCCTTGTCTCTTTATGCCTCTAGAGCTAAAGATACAGCGCCAATAGGAAAAACAAAGAAAAACAAAACAACTGATATGATCTTCTTCAAAATGTCACACTGTGTTACTCTCCTGCTTTAAAATGTTCAGTGGCTTCCCAGTGAACTGGGAGTACAATGTCTCCATGGCTGCGTGCCCTTCCTTTCTGAGCTCATCCCCTACTACTTCCTCCCTCCTGGCTTGCTGTCCTCCGGTGGTGCTGGCGTAAGATCTGGTCCTTGAACCTGCCAAGATTATTTCTGTCTGGGAGACTTTGCAGTTACTGTCTCTTTCTGCATGCAAAACATTTCCCATATCTTTGCTCCCCTGAGTTCATCTTAGCATTCAGATCTCTGGCTCTTATTTCACCTCCTCAAGAAGCTCTCTTGACGTCTTTCTAATATGCGCATGCTCCCCACCTGTCCTTCTTCAGCACACCAGCCCGGTCCACTTAAAACTCGCTTTCTGGCATTTGTCACCAATTGAAACCAGCCAACAATTAATCAATCTTTCTATTCTTCCTCATTTTTACCTATTGCATCCCTCTCCTCCATCCCGATTGAATGGAAGAAAAATCTTCGTTTGTGTTATTCATTGTGTATTTTCAGTACCTAAAACGGTGGTTGGCACACAGTGAGTATTCAATAATTATTTAGTGAATGTTGATTAAAAACATCAAAAATGTGAGACATGAAGAATTTTAAAGCCCCCAGATCAACTCTTCAAATCCACAGTATCCCCAATTTTCCTGATTTTATAATTACTCCATCTATCCAAGGAACTACCTCCAGGATTGTGGTATTTGTCCTAATTGTGTGTAAGGAGAACAAAGAAGAGCAGAGACCTAGATAATATAATTTGTAATTCTTACACAAATGGAAACTTACTCTTTAGTATTAAAGCTAAGTGGCAAATCATTTCAGTTTCATTCTCTACATACAAATTTAAAACCTTGACCTTTAATGAATGAATGAATTTAATCATTCAATAAATATTTATTGCTAACCAATTCAGGCCTCTACCACGCACTTGGAATACATCAGTAAGCAAAAGAGTCATTCCTGCCCTTATGATGCTTACTCACATTCTTATGTGCTCTCTAGGCTATTTGGTTCATCAGGAGAATCTTCCAGTTCTGAAGTTTGTCCCGCATCCTGAATTATCTGCTTTATTTGTAAAATAATAGTGGTATGCTCAGACACCTCAATTCTCCTTAAATATGCAAAGAAGTGGTTTGGAAACACACATTCCTAATCATCTCCAAAAATACACATTATAAATTGAATATATAGCAACCATTTTCAACAGGAAGTTCTCTGTATAACAATAAAGCTAAGAAAGTAAATGCATTCAGAGGGAAGGTAGACAATGGAGATAATTCAAAGAGAAAACCACAAACATCTCTTTCTGTAAAAAGCGATGTGATTCAGTGACGAGGTCATTATTCTCTTTTCTCTGATAATATCAACCTGCTCAACAGTAATGTTAAGGAAAGAAATTACTTGCGCAAAACTCATAATTTAACTCTACTCCATAGAGAGATATTTGTGCATATAAAATGATCTTTTGAACATTTATTAGTTATGTTAATAATAATATTATTAACATATTATTATGTTATGTTAATAATAATATTAACATATTATTATTCTATATTGTTATAATAATTCTATATTATTATTAATTCTATATTGTTCATAAATCTGAGGAATTGGTAAAAAAAAATGAGATCATTTGAGATTAAAAATTCATTAAATGATTTTATCAGTATATCCAAATAGAAATAAGACCAGTCATTTAAAACAAACCAAAGCACACATCTTTTGTACACCAGAAAGACAGGCTAAAGCTATCTTTATCTCTCTATTTAGAAGAAAGGCCCACCCTCCTCTTGTCAACCTGGGTGCTCTCAGGAGACTCATAAATATATTTTTTTAAAGATTTATTTATTTAACAGAGAGACAGCCAGTGAGAGAGGGAACACAAGCAGGGGGAATGGGAGAGGAAGAAGCAGGCTCCCAGTGGAGCATGGAGCCTGATGTGGGGCTCCATCCCAAGACCCTGGGCAGACGCTTAACGACTGAGTCACCCAGGCACCCCAGGAGACTCATAATTATAAAGACTTCATTCCGTTACAGAGAATAGCATGAAAATGTGAACAGGCCTAAGATACAGAACAGTGGGAAATACCCATGCTACTTTTTCTAGGTACCAGTGGTTGGATGGTTTTGCAGTTGTGCTATTTTCTAAGCAATCCAAAAGCTGAAAAGAGGGGTGGACAGGACTGGCATCATTCTTTTAACTAGTATAAGTTATAACTTGACATTTATTGTGTGAAGGGCCTGTGCAGATCATGTTGCACTTAGGAGACTGCTTTTCTTCCTAAATATGGACCTAGACTGTACTCTCTGTAAGAATGAATGCTTGTCTTTGGAAGGGCTGTGTCTGATTAAACTGAGGTGCCTGGAAGTGCAGGGAAAACCTTGATTCCTCACTTTCTATTGTATTCAGTGTGCCAAAGCCTTCTGGCCTAAGAAGAACCTCCTCTTCTCTGCCCAGAGATTAGTCTGGGCTAAATAATCACCGTGCTGGGAAATGTGTTGTTGGGCAATATTTATTTTCCATGAATTGTCTGATGGTAGGAGCATATTTCAAAGCAAAACCAACCTTGGGGTAGGGACTGAATTTCATCACCATGGGTGGGAGACTTGCATGTTATCTGACATTCTTTCTAATGCTGTGAACTTGAGGATAGGATGATAGGTATTCTAAAGACTAAATGTAAAAGGCCAACTCTCTTTGATGCCTATCTCTTGGGCTACTAAGGAAAAAATAAATTCACATGTATAGTTTAATAAGTTTTCCTTTTCTATATTCAAATTAGTAAGTTCTGATACACAATAAAATTCTGATGGTGATGTGGACAACAAAGAGATGTGTCAGCAACTAAAAAAGAGGCACATCTTAGATTTACCTCTTTACTCATGTCCAGCGGGAAAGTCGATATGATAGTGCAGAATTCAAAGTAAGCCCATCAGTGAATTATCTGTGGCCCCAAAGGCCTAAAAGAGGTAACCAGAGCATATGGTATGGATGAGAAGCTGATTGGCAGAAAGATGGTTCAGGAACAAATGGTTCAGAACAGACCTCTTCATTCTTCAATTAAAGTAGAAGAGGGAAAGGAAAAAATCTCAAAATAACATCTTTTGAATCTAATACATTTTTTAACCTTTTCCAAAATCTGTGACTTTCTAGAATTTGATATCTTATCATCATTTATACTTTTAGTCAAGACTAGCAGGAAGCATTCAATCACATTAGGAGTGTTGAGCTAGGAAAAGGATCAATATTGATGCTCTGTAACAAAAGAGACAAGTAAGGAGGTACTTACTGTCACTCTGAATGAAGAATGGCTGTGGAGTAGTCAATAAAAGAAAAGAATACCAACATAACAACTGGCAGGGTGTTTTAACTCGATAACATGTAGTCTATTTGAAGGAATATTTATTACTGGTACGGTGAGCAGATTAGTAACATCGTGCATGGCCAGTTTATGCTGAATTTTCTTAGAGTCTATTAAGGGGTTAAGTGATTTGATAACACACGGATTTAACCTGGAATATATCTCCTGCTCCCAAGGCAGCAGACACAAGAGATGGGAAAAAAACAACGTGATTTGGAATCTGGGAGTCACAGAGGGAAGTAGTTAAAAAAGCAAGTCCTAGAGCCAGACTGCTGGGTTTGAATTCCGACTTCACCTAATCTCTCTTACCTTAGTGTTCTTGTCTATAAAATGGGAATCAAATTATCTAATACAAGAGGTTATTGAGAGAAATAAATAAGATAATTTATGCACTGCACTTGGCATATTGCAAGTGCAGCTTAGCGCTTACAGATACTGCCATGGAAGACGTTTATTTGCCCAGGGAACGCTATCCAGGGAAGGAAAAGTAAAGAGTGAGTTCCCAGGGCCAAAGCAAACTGAATCTCATTGCTTCATTAAAAATTCTCCCACATGCTGCTCTTGCACTAATCTGCTCAGCTCATGTCTGCACGGGCCAAGCCGAATGCAATCCTAAGCGCGTGTGTTGGTTTGCTTGGGCTGCCATAGTGAAATACCACAGACTGGATGATTTAGACAACAGAAATGAATTTTCGCACAGCCCTGGAGCCAGAGGTCCAAGATCAAGGTGTCGCCAGAGTTGGTTTCTTCTAAGGCCCCGCTCTTGGGCTTGTGGGTGGCTGCTTCTCACTGTGACCTCAGATGGTCTGTCCTCTGTGCATGCCCATCCAGGTGTCTTTGTCTCCTTCATAAATCCACCAGTTGTGTTGGATTAGAACCCCACCCTCATGAACTCAATTTAACTTGATCACTTCTTTAAAGACCTTATCACCAAATAACGTTACATTCTGAGGTACTGAGGGTTGGGACTTCAAACTATGAATTTAGGGGGACACAATTCAGTCCATAACACATGAATTTGTTTATTACAAATAATCAATGCATGACATTTATATTTTGAACATTTCATAATTTTTATTTAGAAAGTACTCCCAAGTCATACATTTATACTTAAAAAAATAGAAGCGCATGGAGTAAAATGTTCAAGTTCCTTTCACTATTTGCCCCTTTCACCCCTCTCAATCAGGGCACCTCCGGTGGCCATAGTTTAGTATGTTTCTCTAGAGAGCTTTCATAGTTTTACACTTGTGTGTAAAATATTATAAGATATATATATGTCACTATGTCATGACTATACCGTACAATTCTATTTATAATTGAATTTTGTTCTCCTTTTTTTAAGTTAATAGAATTAACCTAAATAAATTTTTCTTTGATGTGCTTTTTTCAGTACTTAATTTTTCTTGACAGCCTTTCCATTTCAGTACACATGTACATGGCTTATTATTTTTATACGTAACATATAGTTTTATATATAATTTAATATATATATAATGTATTTGCCCTATATAGTCTGTCTCACCATTTCCCTATTTTTTTTTAAAGATTTTATTTTTATTTATTTGATAGAGACAGCCAGCGAGAGAGGGAACCCAAGCAGGGGAGTGGTAGAGGAAGAAGCAGGCTCCTAGCAGAGGAGCCTGATGTGAGGCTTGATCCCAGAACGCTGGGATCACGCCCTGAGCCAGACGCTTAATGACTGCGCCACCCAGGCGCCCCTCACCATTTCCCTATCGATGGGTATTTTGGATACTTCCAATTTTTCTTTATTTCAAACAATAATGTGTATATAGCTTTGCATTTATGTGGGAAAACTGTTCCTGAACTACACAAGATATGTGCAGTTTTTAGTTTTGAAAGACTCTGCTGAATTAACACCCAGGTTTTGAGTCCCAGAATTGATAAAGTGTTTCTGCACACTCTGGCCAGCAGTGCCTGTGAAGAGTAGTTTTAAATTCTCTTAATCTAATGCTGTTTTATTTTGGAGCATTTTTCTCATGTTGCTTTTGGCCCTCTGTATTTCTTTTTCCATGAATTGTTTCTTCATATGCTTATGTTCTTAACTTTGTCATCAGAATTGAAACTCTTTGTATTCTGAATATTAATCCTTTTTAAAGGGTCAACATAAAAGACATACGCTGCAAATATTTTCTCCCAGTCCTTATTTGTATTTGCGTTAGTGGTATTGTTTGCTTTTATGACTTTGGGGTGTTACATCTTATTTAGGAAGTGCTAGCCAACTCAATATTCTAAATCAGCTCTTATATTTTATTCTGGTATTTTAAGCAGAGGAGTGAGATGCTCAGTAAAAGTTTCAGTTTAAATCTTGGCTCTGCCACTTCTTAGCTGTGTGACACTGGAAAAGCCACTCAAACTGTTCAGATTATTAATAATTTTATAATATCTTCCGCTAACCCTTATTTAGATTTAATTACAAGTTTCACTGATTCATTTGTTCACCATTTGTCTTTAAAATATACTTAATATTTGTTGAATTAATTGTAAAAATTTGACTTATGAATCATGTTAAACATACAGGAATATGGACAAAAATAAAGATAAACTTGGATGACTGCATGCCAGTTCTATCAAATCTTATTTTGTCATATTTTCTACCCATATGAACAAAAAAGTTGCAGACAGAGTTAAAGCCTTCTGTGTACCCTGCCCTGATCCTAACACTTTACCTCCCTCACTATTGTCATTTCCATGACACGATGTGCATTATTCCCATGCAATTTCAAATATTTTGAATACACACACTCATACAGGTAAATATGATGTCTTGTGTCTTTTTATACTCGTAGCAGGTAGTATCATACCATACATATCATTCTGCAGCTTGCTTTTGTTTGAGATTTATTTATCTTGATACAAGTAACTATGATTTGTTTTGTTTTGTTTTTAAGATTTTATTTATTTATTTGACAGAGACAGCCAGCGAGAGAGGGACAGGCAGGGGGAGTGGGAGAGGAAGAAGCAGGCTCCTAGTGGAGGAGCCTGATGCGGGGCTCGATCCCAGAACGCCGGGATCACGCCCTGAGCCAAAGGCAGACGCTTAACGACTGCGCCACCCAGGCACCCCTGTTTTTATACTTACTATGTAGTATTTCATTGATTATACCAAAATTTATGAATATACTACAATTTATTCTCCTATTAATTGATGTTTAGTTTTCTAATTTTATTTTTATTTTTTCTACTTAAGTCATCCTATGACATCTTTTGAGAATATGTACTGGTTTTTCTAAGTAAATACCTATTTCTGGGTTTTAGGATATGCACACTTTCAACTTCAACTGTCATTAGTAGGTATTAAATAGATATGGCCGGATTGCTCTCCAAAGCGGTGAAGGCAGTTCCACTCAAATTATGAGTATATGGACCTTCCATTTTTTAATATCCTCAACACATGTTTTCCAAATGTATTTTTACAAGTTTTAAGTTTCAATTTTCACATTTAAGTCTTTAATTTTCATGGGAATGATTTTATCTTGCAAGAAGTGAGACAGGGGTCCTATTCCCATACTGATAATCGGTACTCCCAGCATGAAGCAGTCCATTTTGACCTCACTGATTGTTACTGCTTTAGTTTTATGCCAAGTTTTCATAAAGTCCTCTGCCTATTTCTGGGCTCGCAGCTAGGTCCTATGGCACCGTCTGTCTTTCCCTGACCTAGACTACTGTCTTAATCACTCCGGCTTGTTATGTCTTGCTGAGAAGGCAAACCCTCCTATTTTGTTTATCTCCCTAATTGTCTTGGCCATTTACTTTTTTATACACATTTTGGAATCAGCCTGATTCACTTTTTGACCAGAGTTGTTGGGGCCATTCAAACTATAAACTGGAGCATTTTTTGAAGAATAGGGTATTTTAACTTTTTTTTTTTTTTAAATTTCTCCCTATTTTCTCTCCTCCGTCTCTCTGTGCTTTCTGTGCTGCATTCGGCACAGAAGAACTTGGTTGATGGATGTTGGAATTCATAGATCTATACTCCATGCCTTATCCCCTACTCTTCTTTCAGACTTTTGATCATTTGGCTTTTATTTCTTTACTTCTTTGCATGGCATTCTGGGGCAATATCTAGGATTGATTTTTCAGCTGCATTTCATTTTCTATTCACCCCGCTTATTGATTGTTTTAGTAATTTCTTTCTCTTAGCAGCCTCATTCTTAATGGATGAGTTATCCTTTTAAATCTTTAAGAAGTTACTAGTTGTGCTTATTTTCAAATGCTCCTTGGTTGCTTGGGGGCATTTGTTTCTTTCGTTTATAGATTTTAGTGGCTTTTCTTTATGTTGTTGATGTTCTTCAAATGGTTGCTTAAAATGCATTGTCTATTATATGTATAGTTGGTATTTTAGAATGCTGTTGACAGCAGGAGAATATTTCAGTGTTCAAATGAAAGTTTATGTTGTCTTGGCGGCATATGCCCATTCAGATGAGGACTCACTCCTGTGTATATGCGTGTGCGTGCACACCCCTGCAGTAGCAAAAATGATGGCCGGGTTGGCTTTCTTTTAGGGAATGCTTATTGTCTATCTTCTTCTTCTCCTTCTCCTTCTTCTTCTTCTTCTTTTTTTTTTTTTAAGATTTTATTTTAAAGAGAGCGCGTGCAAGTGAGCTGGGGGCGGGCAGAGAGACCCACCCAGGCACCCCGGTTGTATATCTCCTGTGTACAGAGGCCTTGTGTCCTTTAGGGCTGCAGTGGGTCCCCTGGACTCTGTCCTGCTTCTCTATCTTGGGGACCCCATTTTCCAAGGGCTTCACCTGTGGAAGGCCGCGGCTCAGAGTTAGCTTCTGTGCACAGGAGACTGGTATAGCCAGCAAGGCATAGCTCGCTTTTTCTAGGCCCGGTTCCCTCCGAACTTAGTATTACTTCATGATTCAGCTCTGTTGCATTTTCCCATCAGTTTATTCTCATAAAAATGCTTTTCTGTTCTGGTGTGCTGATGACACATTTCCTGGCTTGACAGGATTGCTGAGGATTTGTTTTTATGTTATTTCAATGGGATTTTTTGAAGTAAGAAGGATAAAGCGTCTTGAACCAGAAATGTTGAGTCAAGAATTTAGGATGGAGCAATACATCTTTTATGTTGTGTTGTGTGCTATGATTAGAAGCAAACGAGATAGTAAGTTCTCTGCACTGAAAAACCATGTCACATACTTGACTATATTTTCCATAGGATTCAGAATAATAAGTATTTTTTATGGCTGAATGATTAAAAACACTTTTTCTCAAAATCAGATTTATTCTTCTGAAGTATCTAGGTAAATGTTCCAAAAATTTCCACTTATTATTTTAAGTTGACTAATAGTGCTAATTTTTTGCCTCACATTCCAGATATCATCTCTTTATTTCCCAGACTAAACTGAGAAAATATTTTCAGCTTTTTAATTTTAATGCAGTATTTTTGCTAGCCTCTTCTTTCTGACTCCTAATGCCCACGTGTTAGACCAAATGTTAGGGACTGAACGTATCCCGTCCAAATTCATAGGATGAAGCCCTAATCCCCAATGCGATGGTATTAAGCGGTAGAGTCTTTGGGAAGTAATTAGTTTAGATGAGGTCAGGAGTGTGGAGGCATAATGGGATTACTGTCTTTAAAGACAAGGAAAAGATAACAGAACTTCCTCTTTCCAGTTGTGCACACAGCAAGAGGGCAGCTGCCTATGAGCCGAGAGAAGCCTTAGGATGGAACCAACCTTGCTGAAGCCCTGCCCGTGGACTTCCCAGCCTCCAGAACTGTGAGAAACATATTTCTGTTGGTTAAGCCACACAGTTTATGGTATTTGTTAAAGCAGCTGAGCTGACAAAGACACCAGTAACACTGAGAGTCTCTGGAATAGGATGTCCAGCGGGGCGCCTCAAGCAGACGGCTTCGAATGGAGACTTGGGTGTGATGAATTCTCAGCCTATCTTCAGCGAGTTCACTTCTGTTTCATTTATAGTTTTGTGCTCCTGTAGGACAACATAGATGTCTTGATTCTAGAATTTCTCATTTCTCTTGTATTTGGACTTGTGAGTACCTCAAGGTTGCTTATATTTTTATCCTTAAAACTGCAAGTAGAACAATTCTGAGAGATAGCTGTCGTTCAGTAATGTTCTCTAAATGAATGAAACATATTTCTCTGCTACACCAAGTGTGAATGGCTCAAACAAAAAGGAAGGTTATGTTTTAAAATATCATTTTCAATCCAAACAAAAATTTAAACAGATCTAGTAACCTAGTATTCACACAAAAAGAATTTCTACTACTGAAAACTAAAGGTCTGGCCTCTGAGCTTGTGGTTAGCTCATTAACTTGACCTAATCACATTATTGAATTGTGTCTTCAGAACAGAGATCTGCCTCAGACACTCTTTCAACATGTTACTTTGGAGTTTGATGTGTGTACTGAGCTTTGAGAAAATACATACGTTCTTTCATTGCATTTCCTGTCAAAATAATAAGAAGCAATTAAAATATATGGTTGCGGGGAATGGAAAACTGAGAGAGTCTCTCTTGATTACATATTTTCTTCCTAAGTATAAATCATTATAATTGCTTTTGAAATAAGCACAAATATGACTCAGCAGTCTTATCAGTTATCGTTCCAACCCTGAAGATTTACTGTGTGGCCCTGTGAGAATCGCCAGTAGCTAAGGAACTCACTTAGGAAATGACGACAACAAAATAACCTTTTGTGTTGCAGTCATCTGGGCCTGGCTGTGGTGATGTTGCTAGAAAGCTGTGCTGACTACTGCAGCCGCTCTGCTGTTGGGTAATGAGAGTACCTCACTTATGTCCAGCATTGTTTCTATGGGCTAAATCACCTGAAATACTAAGATTTAATTTTGTTTGAAATGCACTAATCGAATAACGGATGCAGTGGCTTAGCTGACTTGGGTAGGAGTGACATCACGATTATTTCATGGTGGCTATTAAAAGCAGTATTGAGAGGGGTGTCTCTATTAGGGAGATGATTCCATCCTGACAGCACTTCAAAATATCACAATCAGTAAATAACCAGGGGGACTTTTGTTTGAAGTGAAAAGATCTCCAGGATACGATTCATGAATCAACATTGTTGGAAGTGTAAACTTTATGGTGGCTTTTACATACTTTATCTCCATCACCCATCGGTAAGGCACTGTGCACCATTGTGCACCACACAACTGTTGGCATGTTCAATCGCAAGCACATCTTAGTGGAGAAGATTTGAGTCCCTTCCCAACTAAATGGGAACTGAAACATGTAGACAAAGCTCAGTGATGATTTCTGTTTATTTTTTTAAAAAGATTTATTTGCTTGAGAGAGAGAGAGTGAGAGAGCACGAGCACAAGCAGGGGGAGGCAGAGGAAGAAGCAGACTCCCCACCTAGTAGGGAGCCCGACACAGGGCTCCATCCCAGGACCCCGGGGATCATGACCTGAGCCGAAGGCAGCCGCTTAACTGACGGAGCCACCCAGGCGCCCAATATGTGTTTATAATGCAATGGAGCAAAATGTGCTACCCGAAAATATGTCTCTTTGGCATATGAATTATTTCAAGCTGATTTTTATTTTTAAGAAACAGAAGGCTCAGGAAGTTTTTCTTTTTGCCTCCCTGCTAACTGCCTGAAAGAATTTAGATAGAGGCCTTGCTCCAGGAGGGGAGCTCTCACCATAGATAACGGTCGTATGATATGAACTAGATATAGTAGACCAGGAGGAACCCAAGCAAGGCCTGTTTGATCAAAGTTCTCTCTGTCCTGTTGTTTCTGATTGGTCTCACAAACGTTTATTTACCAAATATTTCCTCTTTTTCATCTTCCTGTGAATTGCTTTCCTTGCCTCTGAAGTCCTAGACCTCCACCCTCTTCCTAGTGTGGGATGACATAGATACCTGTCTTCGGAATCTCTCCTGTTTATGTGGACTCTTCATATGCACATAATGAAATTTGATTTTCTCTTGTTAATTTGTCTCAAGCCAATTTCATTCTTAGATCAATCAGAAAATCAGGAAGGGTAGAGGAAAAAAAATTTTCTCCCAACAACAGCGAATCCTAAATGTCAAAACTTCCAAGTAACATTATACCGATTTCTATAGTTTGCTTTGCAACAAGCACTGCATGGTTATGTAAGCTGTACTTCATCCAAGAATTAAAATGTGGAGGTAGACTAAGAATGTATCCTAAAGTCATTATATTCCTACAATGCACTATTTACTCCATTTCAGGATAATGAAGACATTCATCATTTTTATTCTGTTATTCTGGTTTGTGTTAGAGGAAATTTCATCATTTCTCAGAACATCTTGATTTTATTTTTTTGCAAAGTGACAGGTTTACTTTCAAGATCCTCCAGATATACTCTCTTAAAATTGGTAAATTAAAATTTCTTATTCTTTCCTGAGACTTTATCATTTGGTGAGCCCTTGCAATTGGCAAGTCAGTAAACCAAGCTCTCTTCTCTCCAAGAAAAGAATCCTTGCAACGTATAGATCTGCACACAGATTCTAATTCCAGCCCCAGTTAATACTTGCTAAGCCATGTTTGTAAGTCATTAAACTACAGTGTAGCTTCATTTATTAAATGGATTACTTCCTGACCTCAATGTGTCCTCTCTAAAATAATCCTGAAGTACTTTGTGCTTTGTAAGTACCTCATAACATGTTTAGCAATAAACAGCACAGTGCAAAAGAGCTCCATTAAAATTGTATTACTGGAGGCAAATAATCAAATTTTTGTAAGTATAGGAGTAGAAAAGTACTAAAAAAATGGTATTGACTTATGCTGAACGCTAATGGTTTAAAAACAAATGTGATAAAAGTTAAAACAAAACCCAAAAAACACTAAGGTTCCATTTGTACTTTTAAATAAAATAACCTAGGTATACTCAGAGACTTTATCTATGTGTCTAGTTTTACAGAAGCATAAATTCATAAGCTTGGAAGAGACTTCTGAAACTATTTAATCCAATTGCCATATCACTCTCATCGGATCCTTGCTCAACAAGAGATTATTTGGCTTCAGCTGAAATACCTCTAATGATACACACACTTCACTAATGACATTTAGTTGCTTGAAAATTCTTCCAGAGTCTGCTTCCTTATAAATTCTATTCATTGGTAGCTGTTTTGCACACTGAGGAAACCAGAAGACAAAACAAAAACCTGCCAGTTCTTCACCCTTTCAGGAGCTTCCCAGGTATAATCTGACACACTGCCCTGTATGCAGAGGGCAGGGAGAAACCAAAGAGAGAGGGAAGCCGCTCCAGGCTGGTAGGTGGTGGCAGGTTTAATAAGCAAAAGAACTGACATACGAGGCTTGTCTTGGACAGCAGCAAGATGAATGGATCCTTGTGCTTGTCCACCAAATCTTAAACATTTATAAAGAGACCTTAATTGGATTCAGTTATGTATACTGTGCAGGTGTTCTCAACACCACATCACTGTCTCAAGGCTCTGTTTTTTGAGAGGCCTCCGAGAGCAGGAAAGGTAAGCAGAGCCCACATTCCAAGGACAGGAGAAGGGGTAAGGAGCTTCTGAGTGCTCAGGTCCAGCTCATGGGTGAACTGGTGGTTATGTCTTCCTCAAAACAAACTAAACCCAACCCAACCCAAACAAAACAAAACAAAATGAAACAAAACAAAACAACTGTATGTTTCATATTAACAGTCTTCAGAAATTTGGGACAATTACCATAGTCCTAAATGTCTTATTCCTCAAAAGATTATTCTTTTCTTTGTGACACCCCATGGCATCATTCTGTCTTAGCACTAACTGCGAACTATGATCTATTTGTACACGTCCTTTTGAAAGTCTGGTGTTAGATTAACTCAGACTCCAGAAATGGTTGGAGCAGTCTGGATTTGAACAGAAATAGCCAATCTCTTCCAGCTTCCATTACACTGTGAACTAATAGGACTCTGCCTGCCAAGACATAGGACAGAAGTGCTATTCTTTCTTTTGTTTCTCTCAGATCCCCCAAAAGGACAGATATCTTCATTCATTTATTCATTTATTCAAGAAATACCTTTTGAGCACATACTAATTTTCATTTTCCTGTGTGTTGGAGATCAATAATGAATAAGATGGAGGTGACATTTGCTTTACGGAATTTATAGTTTAGAAGAAGAGAGAGAAAAAATTGTTACAGTTGGGGCTTGCTCAGTAAAAGGTTTGGGGCTAAAGGAATATAAATTACATTAGGTGGTCCACAAAGTTCTTCCTGGGGAGATGAAAAGTAACAAGTCGTTAACCATGTGTATAAGGGTGCCCCTATTGCTTGTCAACTCCACTGCTCCATGTGTGTTGTAGTTTTGCCCGCCCTAGGGTGGCTGTCCACACTAGCTGCCCACCTGCTCTGGACCATGCAGGAAGAGCTGCTGCCTTGCTCAAGTGATCTGCATCTCAGGCGAGGTGAGCCCATGCTCCAGCGGGGCTTCCTTCCCTGGAGCAAAGAACTTTCTTTACGTTCTATATTAGTTGCCTAGAGTTGCCAATTGCCACAAACTCAGATGGCTTAAAACAGCAGAAATCATCTCACAATTCTGGAGGCTAGAAGTTCAAAAATCAAAGTGTCAGTAGGGCCATGCCGTTTCTGAAGGCTCTAGGGAAAAATCCATTCTTGACGCCTACCTTTGGGTGGTTGCCAGGAGTCCTTGGCCTTCCTCAATTTATAGATGCATCCTTCCTCTCTCTGCCTCTGTGGTCACATGGTGTTCTCTATGTCTGTGTCCAAACTGTCGTCTTCTTAAAAAGGCAGCAGTCATTGGGTTAGAGCCCATCCTAATTCAATAAGATCTCAGCTTGATTGTATCTTCAAAGACTCAATTTCCAAATGAGGTCACCATCATAGGGATGGACAGTTAAGACGTAAACATATCTTTTTTTTTTTTTAAAGATTTTATTTATTTATTTGACAGAGAGACAGCCAGCGAGAGAGGGAACACAGGCAGAGGGAGTGGGAGAGGAAGAAGCAGGCTCCCAGTGGAGGAGCCTGATGTGGGGCTCGATCCCAGAATGCCAGGATCACGCCCTGAGCCGAAGGCAGACGCTTAATGACTGAGCCACCCAGGCACCCTAAGACTTAAACATATCTTCGAGGGGGACACAATTCAACCCATAACACACACCAATGTTCCCAGATGCACTGAGCCTTCGTAGAGCTTCTGGCTGACCTCTTATGTGCTTCCTTTGTTCAGTTAACTTCTCTTTCACAAGCAGAGAAAACTATACCCCCCCTGCCCCAATTATGTCTAGGTCTTTCAGAAGCCCTTACCAAAATAAATAGGCAAACAAATAAACAACAACAACAACAACAAAAAAAACAGAAGCCATGCTTGGGCTACCAGTGATATAATTATTTCTTTAATTTTTTTTTTTAACCATAACTGCTTTCTTTCCAGCAAGCAAACAGCCCCAGGAACCAGAGGTAGGGATTGATGAAGGTCAGCCTCATGAGTACCCCAAAGCTTCTTCTCCTCCTGATTTCCATCCTATAATGTTAAACTTTCATTGTGCTTTCAGTGATTTCTCTTTTAGTAATTCCCGCGTTTCTCTTGCACTGGTCTCTTTCACACTGTGTTCATAGACCAAGCACACTGCTCTATGTCTATTCTTTAGTAGTGGAGGGAGTTGAATATTTATTGCATGGGCCTCCTGAATCCCATGCAAATTTTGAATTCTTTAGAAATTAAGAAGGTTGGGGAGCCCAAGTGGCTCAGTCTGTTAAGCATCTGACTCTTGGTTTCAGCTCAGGTCATGATCTCAGGGTCATGAGATGGAGCCCCACATTGGGCTCCATGCTGGGCATGGAGCCTGCTTGGGATTCTCTCTCTCCCTCTGTCCCACCTGTCTCCCCCCACCCCCACACTCTCTCTCAAAAAAATGAATAAATAATAAAAAAGTAAAAAATAGAAATTAAGGAGGTTTGTTTTCCAAGGGAAGTTAGTGGAGATCTGAGGAAAGTGGTGTCAGCTCTGGCCTGGTAAAGGTGCTTTGTTACACCAACAACATCAAGAATCTGCACTCCCCAAAGGATGAAGACTTGAGAGTGATCCAAAAGATGGGACACATCAAGACTCTGCACTGGGGTCATCTGTCCTCCCTGCTGAACTTGGTAACGGGGTGGAGAACTTAGTTGATAAGGGTGCACAACTTTCAAAAGGACATATGCAAAGAGGAACGACAGGGTGAGACATTGAGTTAGGGGCTCAATTAGATATTGGACTAAGTGAAGAAGAAGGAAAACTGATTTCTCAACCAAAATCGCATTTTTAGAACCCTTTAAATTATGATACAAATATATGTGTTTATGGGCATGCATATAAGTTTCTGTGTGTGTGTGTGTGTGTGTGTATGCATAAGTAAAATTTGTGGTAGAGGCAAGTTTTCTGATCAATGGAATGATAAATTGCAGAGAGACCAGCAATCAATCAAGAGGTTCAACTCCCGCCCTATTTATATTTTTGCTTACTAAGAAAATTTCCTATTACTATTTTACATCATCAGCTGTAAGATCCACATTTTGTTATATTTTAGTCTCTCTAAAATCAGGGTGTGTCTTAAAAATGATAGTGTCTTCCAACTATGGTTGTTGGCCAGGGAGCAGTTATGACAAGATTGTCATTGCCTTTAAGTACAAGAATGTGGAAATAGCTTTACACACTGTCATGGCCACTTGGTTTGAGTTATGCGCTTTATCGGTATCATACATATTGCTTTTAATTGCTGTTTAACGTCTTTTCAAAAGTAATATAATAGGCTTCAGCTTTTCAGTGAAAATTTATTGCGTATACAGAAAAGTAAAAACAACTTGAAAAAATTTACATCTAAATACCCCTGAAAGAACCCTTTCAAAATGTGTGAAACAACATTTGTACATGGTAAGAAACCTATGTGTCATAGTTTACTTGGGAACATTTTTTTGTTAGTGGTACATAATATAATGGTGCCTCTTCAATAAGTGACATATTAGAGTCAAGAAAATGAGGTAATTTATTCCCTCAAGTACAGTGAAACATGAGCTATTCAAAATCCAGTCTTCCATAACTTCCTGACTTCCAGACTAATTCAACACTTAATGTCTTTATAACTAGGAAAAAAATCTCTCCCGTAGCTGCTAAACAGCAACAGAGGACCCAGGGAAAAATTACTCTATTTGAGAAAAATCTAAAGATAACTTTGTGAATCCCATTACTTGTACTGTGGTCCAAACCATCATCATCTCCCACCGGAACTGTTGGAACAGCCTCCTTCCTCAGTGGCCTCCCTGCACAACCTCCAGCAGCTTACCATTACATTTAGAAGAAAATCCAGATTCTTTAGTGGTGCCTTCAAGGCTCTACCTTCTTGAATTGGACTGCTTGCCACCTTGCCTTTCTGCTACTCTGCCTTGCCAGGTGTCTTCCCAATTTATTGCCTGCAGAATGGCTCTTCTCACATCCTGCAGTACTCGCCTCCCAGTTCTTCTGACTCACTGCTTCTTTTTTTTTAAAGGAGAGAGAGAGAGAGCAAGAACGCGCACATGAGCTGGAGGGGGAGAGGGAGAGGGAGAAAGAATCTCAAGCAGATTCCTCGCCAAGCATGGAGCCCAATGTGGGGCTCGATCCCACAACCATGAGATCATGACCTCAGCAGAAACCAAGAGTCTGATGCTTAACCAACTCTGCCGTCCAGGCACCCCTGACTTACTGCTTCTTGGCCTCAGCTCAAAAGTCACTGTCTCAGAGACCTTCCTTATCTAGTCAATGTAAAATAGCCCTTTAGTTGTTAACATAACACAATTTATTTTGTTTTTATAACATGTATCACTCTCTGAAGTGATCTTTGTTCATTTCTTAGTCGCCTGCCTTTCAGTCTCTAACATTTAACCGCACCAGAGGTAGGGACAGTAGGGGCTTGTCTGTCTGATCCTGGCTGTTTCCTAACACTATCACATTACTATCTGGTGAATGAGTGAATAAATAAACACACTGTAATTGGACAATCTTGTATGAAGGAAAAAGTGCTCTAATGGGCTGGGAACATCTATAAAAGCCTGTTTACATAAAAATATAAATATATAATTGTAAAGAATATAAATATATAAAGTCTGTTTATGTAAAAATTGGAAGCCATTTCAGGATAAATAGGAAGCTTAAGAAATAGAAACATGAAGAACATAGAGAGAAGAAGCAAAGAGTGACAGAAGTCAGCCATGATGGTGGTGACTTAGGCACAGATTAGAATAGGCTCTGTTGATGATGTGTAACCAACGCAGATAGTGGAGAGGAGAGACAGACGGCAGAGCAGCTTGGAAGTCTTGAGATGGAGAGAGCGCACCTGTCCCACGGCAAAGCCCTTGTGGGCATTATCGTGTTCCACCCCAGGCTGCCGAACAGCTGAGCTCAGTGGTCTCTGGTGGGGAGGTGGCATTCGCTATGTAGAGTAATGTGGTATTAATAAAGTTTTCCATTTCGAAAGTACTCCTAGAGAATCGGGGCAAGTAATGTGAGTGGGAGAAGCAGGCTGGGTGAGGCAAGCTCATGCCTCCCCTAAAAAAACCAGCTGCTGCTTACCTCCAGCCATTGCTGCTCCAATGGGAATGTGGGTCCAGAACTAGGAGATATTCTGACTTTCCTAGTGGGCCAGATGTCTGGATTTTTACATAAAATTTCCCTTCATTTCAATACTGGCCACAAAATAATGTACAAAAACACATAATGGACCAAACAAAAACAGATTTGTAGCCCAAATCTAACTGGGAACAGTTGGTAACCTCCAGTAGATAATTACTTTCTCAGTATTATCCTTTTGGAAATATCCAAGAACCTTATAAAATAAGTAAGTGGAAATTTAAAATTTTTGATTATGGAACGAGCACGTTCTTCTTTTTAAAATAGTTTGAAAGTACAGAAAAGCATAAACAGTTGGAAACAAGAAAGACCGTTCTGTTCCTATACTTAGATAACATTCTGGTGAATTTTTTCTATAGTTAAGACCAATGATCATTGATAAAACGCACATATATATTCATATATTCATATACCGACACACATACCTATATATGGATGGGTAGCTAAGTAGCTTTATGTCCTGCTCTCTCTCTTAACATCAGATTATGATATTAAAGTGTCTCCTTGTTATTTAAATTTCTCATGAATGTTATTTCAAAGGCTATATAGTATTCCATTGTAACTGTAAATTATTATTTAAAGTTTTCTTTATTTTGGATATTGACATTGCTTCCATTTTTTAATGACAAATAATAATGAACATATTTATGCCTAAATATTGCCTTGTAGTTTACATTATTTCATTGGATGTGATTGCTAGAAGTAGAATTATTAAGTGAAATGTTGATGAATGAAATCAAATTATTTAAAAAATTTGGTGCAAAATCCATTTCCAAGAACAGTTTTGAGAATACATAACATATTCCTTTCCATCATTAAAAACTATAGAAAGAAACACGATTTCCACTTGTTTATTTAATTACTAGTAAGAGTAATTATATTTTATGTGACAGTTGGCTAGCTACTACATGTATTTTTTATTTTATTTTTTTTAGTCATCTCATTTCCTTCTTTGGTCATTCTTTTAAATTTGGGGGTCTACTAAATATATTAATCTTATTTTTCTAGTATAGGAAATAGGATACTATTTTCCTGTTGATGTTTTATTTCTGGTATGTTTGGGCGACGTAAGTAATTAGTGCCCTGACAGCGACCTTTGGTGGAAAGAGGACTGCTCAGGGGCTGCAGATCATGTGATGCCCTGGGGATGCTGAGGGGTCTTCTAGTGTGGCAATTATGGTAAGAACCCCAGGGAGCACTGTGGATTAGGGGAGGCCCCAAGTGGTTTTGGTTAGTGGTCTGAGCATGGTAAATTAGAGCATTGCACTCACTTGAATATGACCAGCAAGCTGGAGACTGAGGAAAGCAACAGAGAAGGACAATGTGGAATGATGGAGACAGTATGGGTATTTCTTCATCATCTCCAGTGTTGCAGATAAGTAGGCTGAAGCCAGCCTGAGTTTTGTGCCTTGGTAGGTACACATTTTTTCCCCCTTAGTCAGTTGGTTCACTTTTTTTTTTATCCTTATAATTATGATTGCTATAATGTATCTATTTTAAAATTACTTTTTCATGAAACACAGTGAAACCTTTCATTGTACCTTCTTATGCTTTTGTTTGATTAAGTAAAATTTCTATTTGTTATTGTTACGTTTCCATTTGTTCATATTTGTTCTTCAGTAACACCCAGACTTTGTAGCTTGGCTCTCCACATCTCTAGTTTTCCCTCCTATCATCTTCTTTTTATTTTATTTTATTTTATTTTATTTTATTTTATTTTATTTTATTTTATTTTATTTTATTTTATTGTATTGTATTGTATTGTATTGTATTGTATTGTATTTTATTGTATTTTATTGTATTTTATTGTATTTTATTTTATTTTATTTTATTTTATTTTATTTTATTTGACAGAGAGAGAGACAGCCAGCTAGAGAGGGAACACAAGCAGGGGAGGAAGAAGCAGGCTCCCAACGGAGCAGGGACCCCGATGAGGGGCTCAATCCCAGGACCCTGGGATCATGCCCTGAGCCGAAGGCAGATGCTTAACAACTGAGCCACCCAGGCGCCCCATCATCTTATGTTCTCTATTAAGTTGGTTCTTAGCATCATTTATCCATATTAACATTGTTTTCTGATTGCTGCCAGTACAGATTTTAAATTTCCTATTGTATTTGGGGATTAAAAAAAAATTTCTCATTTTAATTTAGTTGCTTTTCACCATTGTCCTCATTTTAAGTCTTTTTTTCACTGTGGATTCCTTCTTCCTTCCCTAAGAGCTCCTGCCTTCTCATATGGCCCTGAAGGCATCAAACATACGTTATCTAAAAGCTATTGGATTTCATTGTACCTTTGGGTTTGTGCTTATGTCCTGTTAGTGTGTGTAACTGCGCCAAGGAGAGCAAAGTACTGGTGTTGAAGATAGGGCGTGTGGGCTTTTCGCCATGAGACCACGTTTCTGCTCATGGGAAACATGTTTTCCTCTCTTTTCCACTCTTTTCCATTTCCTGCTTTTAGAATAGTCTTGTCAGTTTCTGTGTCAGTTCGAGTCCTTTGGGAAGCAGATGCCAAGATGGAGGCAGGAGTATAAAGATTTATTGTAAGTAATGCCTGTGCAAGTTAAGAGGAGACGGGGCAGGGGCGATTGCTTCGGATGCCAAGCCCGGTCTGAGAGCTGTGAAAGGAGAGGACTGTGCAGAAAGAGGTTCCGTTGAAGGTGCTGGTCTGACTGTGTCTCTGCCTGTCCAGCGGAGGTTGCTGTGAGAGGACTTCCACACTGGGTAGAAACTGCCAAGTTCAGGAGCCCCCAGTATGCATGCCATTGGCTGGCAGTCACCTGGGGAGAGGGTGGCCTCTGCAGTGGACCCTGAAGGCGTGCAAGTGGGAGAGAACATTGCAGCCGGCTCTCTTGAAGGAAGATCCAAGAAAACACCACCATGGCTGCTGAGAGGGGGAGCTAGAAAATCAATACTTTTTACTTAGACATTCCAGTCTGAACCCAAGCTATCAATCATAGTTACTAAAGATATCTTTCTAAGTCTCTTCTGGAGGCATCATTTTTTCCCACATTAAGTGACAAGGGTAACGGTCTGTAGGTTTGACAGGGCTCAGCAGGCTCTACCATGTTGATAATCCATCATCTTCCCTGAGTTCTTGCATAAGCATGTCTGTTCCATAGTACTGTCCTTTCCCTTGACCTGGATCACCTTTTCAGATAATCCGTGAATCCTTTCTACTCTTGTTTTGTACACCTGCCTGCTCCCCATTGTAATTTCCTCTCCTTCCATGGCCTGTGTCAACCTGAAACAGAGCTGATTATTGATTTTGTGTTGTCTTCCTCTGAAAAGTTTAACAATTTTGAATCACATCAGTTTACTCCCAGTTTGGTGCCCTCCAATGACATTCCACTGCATTTAAAATAACCCTCTAAATTCTTACCATGACCTACGAGATCCTATGTGATCTGTTTCTGCCAACTTCTGACCTCATCTACTTGACTGATTGCCCTTGCTCACCATATTCTAGACGCACTGACCTTCTTAGAGTCCCTTGAATACCAGAAACTCTACCTGGGCTCAGATTATTCCCTCTGTTTATAATATTTTGCCTCCATAGCTTTGCACCATGACGCTTCTGCTCAAGTACTGATATTTCAGAAAACTTCCTTGACTGCCCTGGTTAGAATACACTCACCACTGTTGATCTCTGGTCTCTTACCATGTCTTGCCCCACTCCCAGACAGTGCTGCCATGAATCTGTTTTGCCCTACATCTTACTGCTAATTTGTGTCTCCATTTTCTTAGACTTGGTGCAGACATTCAGGATATTCACATACTAGTTAGATCAGATGAGACCTAATCCATGCTACAGCAAGACGGGAGACCTCAAGGTTCTAGAGAATGCAAAATAACGTTAGCCATTCTCCATGCACCCAAGCCTTTCCCATCTGACTCCCAGTCTTTACCCTGCTTTTTCATTGCCTTAAATTATATTATTTACATGTCTTATTTAATATTTATCCTTCCCAACTAGACATAAAGTTCCAGGATGTCAAGAGCTTTGTTAGATTCATAAATTACTGTATGGCTGACCCTAGAGTAATACCTGGCACATAGTAAGCATTTAAATAAATATGTGTTCAGTAAAGTAGTGAGTGAGTAAAGGAATGGAAGTCTTTCTGTGAAGGATCTATAGCTTCTCTAATCTTAGCTATGTGCGTGATGACTGTATTAGAGTTCTCCAGAGCAACAGAACCAATAGGATATATGTAGATAAATAGGTATAAGAAATTTATTTTAAGAATTGACTCATGTGGTTACAGAGACAAAATCCCACATTCTGCTGTCTGCAAGTTGGCCAAGTAGGAAAGCCAGAGGTATGATTCAGTCCAAGTCCGAAGTGCTGAGAACTGGCGGCGGGGGGTCTTGGTGATATAAGTCCTAGTCTGATACTGGAAGCCTGAGAACCAGGCGTGCAGAGGTGCAAGGGCAGAAGAAGCCCTGGCTCCAGCAGAGAGAGCAAATTCACCCTTCCTGTTTTTTTATTCTATTTAGGACCTCAGCAGATGGGATGATGCCCACTCGCATTGGTGAGGGCAGACTTTACTCAGTCTACCCATTCAAATGCTGATATATTCCGATGACATCCTCACAGACACACCCAGAAATAATGTTTTACCACCTGTCTGGCCATGACTTTGCCCAGTTGGGTTGACACAAAATTTACCATCTCAGTGACCATAATAACTTTGACAGATAGGACTGAGGGAAGATATTATAGATGTTCTTTTGAGGTGAGAAATATCAGAACACAAATTACCAAGTGAGGAATGTCACCAACATCATTTCATATTAGGAAATACAGGTTGGGCATTCTGTCAAGTCGCCAATATCACCAGTCCCTCTGCAGCGAAAGCTGCTGCAGATTTAAAAGCTGATCCTCCAGGGCTACTTATTTTCATTTCCCTTCTTGGCTCTGTCCTTCCTTTTCATCTTCACTATCTGACCTTTGGAGGAACAAACTTCGTCCTCCTATTGGGACTCTGTTCTACTTTCTGTCTCCTGACTAAAAGCGTCAGTTGAACTGCAGGTCGTATTACACCATCTATTGTGCTACCCAATACAAATTCAAATTTTTAAAATGACTTTCATGGGGTTTATTCTTTATTTTGATATTGAGAACTTCTCAAAATCAAAAGAATCAAAATGCAATTGATATTGGATAAATTCTTTTTCTCAGCACCACCACTCCTAATGCGTGCCTCACATCTGCCATTGAGTGAGAAGCCACCCCAGTCATTTGTGTCTTATGAATTTCCCTCAAACGTTACAACCCTTGTGGGGAAGATGGGGGCATTTTCTCTCATCCCGTTAAAGTATTTTAAACCCTGATGGAAATATGTGGCTCAGCTGTAGTTACTCTGGGACGATGTAGGAGGCACATGTATGGTTTATTTCTTGGAAATTTGCATTCAGAGACCAAAGAGTACAAAAGCCCAGAGACAATAGGCGGATTAGAAAAAAAGTGCTGCTTATTTTCTCTGGAAAAGCTCTATCCCTGTAGGTATATGTGATGTAGGGAGCACGTTTACCGATCTACAGTGGCCTACAGGGGTCTGACTTCTGATGCCCTCTTCCTGTGTCGGCGTGTGCAGCTTACTTCCTCTCTCAGTGTGTGGGCAAAGCACTGCAAGCGGAGGGGATACCATAGCACAACATTGGCTGTAATCAGAGTCTGGCTTTAAGAACACCGAACACACGATGTGCAATTGATACTCTGATACTGAGGGCTCTTCAACTTTTACAGAATCAAAATAAGCTTTAGTGTTCTACAACTGCTCTGATTATCCTTCTCTTGTCTCCATTTTTGCCCTTTAGCAAATTACCTCTGATTAATCCTGCAGATTTTTATATGAGCAGAATTTGGGCAGAAAAAATACATTGTTTGCACTCAAGTCATGAGTTATTCTTATTAATTGATTAAGCCACCCTAAATCCTGTTTGGGATCACAAGAAGGTAAATATTATGAATTGATTATGACATTGCTATTCAGTAGGTATCATGCAGTATTTTTTGCTGTATAAGTTGGTGCAAAACGCAGTCATGGTTGCCTCACAGATAAGAAAAAAGAGCAACATTTCTTTCACACAAAAGGAAAACGAGGGGAACCATGTGGTTTCACAGGATAACAATGTCTTTTTTGATGTTGCTCCCAGCAATAGTGCCAAACTCCTGACACGGTCAGTAGCGATAGCAAGACGAGTGATGCTTCATGCTCCTAAGCCTCTCGGCCGTGCCACCAGCCTTCCCATGGAGTCTCCGGCAAGTTGTAAGGACAGCGGATAGGCTCTTGGGTGACGGTGTGCTTCCTCACTCAGACATGTACCAGCTCTTTAAGTGGTGTTACCTGGGCCTTAGAAAGGGTAAAACATGCACACTATATTTAGCCAAACCTGAAATGCTTTCGGAACCATGTGGTTTCTCTCATAGTCAAACACCTTAACGAAAGGGCAGTTGTGTTGTGTGAATTAAGTGATTAAAGTATGTAAACTTCTTGGTACAGTGTCTGGGATATAGAAAGCAATGAATTAATGAATTCACTCCGCAACGTTTATTGGGAACTTACTATGTGCCCGTCATTGTTCTAGACTTGAGCTGTCTAATATGGTAGCCACCGGCCACATGGGGCGATCGGACTCTTGAAATATGGTTAGCCAAAATTGAAGTATGCTATAAGTATAAAGTATATGTTGGATTACAGAGATTGGGAACATCACATGAATCTTCTTATATTGATTAGATGTTGAAATAATATTTTATATATATATTAATACATTATAAAATTAATTGTATATGTTTCTTTTTTTAAAGATTTTATTTATTTGAGAGAGAGAGAGAGACAGAGCACAAGTGGGGTGGAGGGACAGGGAGAGAGAAGCAGACTCCCTGCTGAGCAGGGAGCCCAATGTGGGGCTCAATCCCAGGATCCCGAGCTCATGACCTGAGCCAAGGGCAGACGATTAACCAACTGAGCAACCCAGGTGTCCTTATATATTTCTTTTTTAAAAATATGGCTACTGAAGCATGTATAATTACATATGTAGTCCACATTTGGGTTTCACCTTACATTTCTAGTGGTCAGTACTGGTTTAGATGCTGAAGAAAAACTTAAAAAGAAAACAAAACCAAACCTAAAATGTCTTCTCTATTTTAGAGCTTACATTTTAAGAAGAAGAGCTCGATAAAGTAATACAACATGAACAAATACAGTCCATCCTCATTATTTGCAGTTCTATATTTGTGAATTTGCCCACTTACTAACATATATTTGTAACTCCCCAAATCAATACTTGTGACACTTTTGCAGCCGTTCACAGACATGTGGCAAAAAATTTGAGTCTCCTTATGTACACATGCCCTGCTGAAGTCAAAAGAGTTCACTTCTTCTTGGTTTCCTCTCGTACTGTAAACAGATATCCTTTTGTGGTCTATCTCATGCGTGTTTTTTACATTTTTGCATGAGGTTTTCTCGGGTGATTTTGCCGCTTCCAATGGCCCCCATTGGTAGTGCTGAAGTACTGTCTAGTTTTCCTACACTCAAGAGAACTGTGATGTGTTGTACGGAGAAAATATGTGTATTCAATCAGCTTTATTCAGGTGTGAGTTATATGTCCATTGGCTGAGAGTTCAATGTTAATGAATCAATAATATATATTAAATATGGTGTTTTTAAACAGAAACACACATAAAACATGGTTATATGTTGATTAGGTGGTGAAAATATGTCTGGAGGCTTGCAGGAACGTGACCGCACATATCCTTCAGGAGCAGTGGTTCAGTATTCTCTAATTCAGCATTCCCGGTGACTTTATAGGGCATATCTCCCATAAATAGCAAGAACTGGCTGCATATAATATAAAGCCAGGTAGTGACAGATGCTAGGTAGAGTGGAAGGATAGAGAGGGATGGATATGACAGGGGTAGAAGAATTTTTTTTTTATTTTTTATTTTATTTTATTATTATTATTATTATTTTTTAATAATGATTTTTTATTATATTATGTTAGTCACCATACAGTACATCCCAGAATCATTATGTTCTTTTTTTTTTTTTTTAAATCGAAGTATAATTGACATATTATATTAGTTTCAGGTGTACAGCATAATGATTCTACATTTTTATACATTGTGAAATGATCACCACAATAAGTCTAGTTAATATCCATTGCCATACATAGTTTTGAATTTTTTTCTTATGATGAGAACTTTTATTTTATTTTATTTTATTTTTTTTGTTTTTTTATTAATAATGATTTTTTATTATATTATGTTAGTCACCATACAGTACATTCCCGGTTTTCGATGTAAGGCTCGATGATTCATTAGTTGTGTATAACACCCAGTGCACCATGCAATATGTGCCCTCCTTACTACCCATCACCGGTCTATCCCATTCCCCCACCCCCCTCCCCTCTGTAGCCCTCAGTTTGTTTCTCATAGTCCATAGTCGGTAGAAGAATTGTTAATTGGCAAAGGACAATGGGGAAAATCTCTCCAAGCTTGCAAAATTTGAGAGCAGTAGCAGAAGGTGAACCTGGAAGCATCTGGGAGTCACATCACACATGCCTGCAGGCCATGGTCAAGATTTTATTCCACATGGGATTGGGAGGCTTTGGAGGATTTTGAGGGGATGATAAATTCACATTACATTTTAAAGGGTCACTCAGGCTTCTGTGAGGAGACTACGTGGTCAGGGGAAAAAAGTAAAAACAGAGACAATTTAGACAGCAACTGTTGGAGTTCAAGGGAGCGGTGGTAGTAGGTCAGAATGCAAATGGCACCACTCGCCATGCTGCGACTATTTCCCCTATTGCTGGTCGTGTTCACCCAGGGTTCAAGGCATATGTTCTCTCTTGGTTGTCTAGTTGACCTTCTGTCTTAGTTTTGGTTTTCCCCAAAGCTGATTCCATTAAGAACTTTTGTGCAGTTACTGCACCAGAAGTGATCCTAGGAGGCAGGAAAGAGGCACAGGGAAGTGGACAGGTTAGAAAGCCCAGGCAGTAGAGGGTGTACCATTGAGCTTGTTACTGCTATGAGCAACTGGGTCTCACAGTCTCTGGGGCCTCTGAGGAACCTGGGGAACTCGCTTCAGGACTGCAGCTCCTTACAATAGGAGGCTGGGGCAGCCCCTGTCCTAACTGAACGGAGGACTCTTCCTGGAGACCGTAACTCTCGGTACTTCTGAGCTACCCTGAGCAGGCTGAGTAAGCTCCTGCAGCTTCAAGGAAAGCCCCAAGGCAGCAAGTGGAAAGAAAAGATGCAGTGAGCACACGAGGTGGGATGCTGGCAGCAGGCATAAGGATTGGTCATCTCAGCTATAGCCAAAATGGTAGGTGGGCCAAAGGGATGAGGCATGAGGCACAAAAACTTTTGCTCTACCTCCGAATCAACTCCTTATTAGAAACGGAACGTGCCTAGGAACCTCGGACTGCACAGCTCGCTCCTTGGAAACCCACTGGGGATTTGCATTCTCAGGAAACTGGGTTCTGTACCAGACAGACCCCCTGAGAGCCTGATGGCACCCTCACCCTGTTGCAGCATGACGATGCTCCTGTGGAGAAACTAGCTTAGGTGTTTGCCATAGCAATGGATCTGGACTAGACATAATGATTTTAATTGCAGTCCTGCTTCCTTGTGCACGGGACCTGCTGCTGGTTAGTGTAGGTGCCAGCACTTGCTACACGCTGACCTCATGAGACACACACAACCTCTCTAAACTTCATTCTCCTTACTTCCAGAAGAGGAATGAAGATAGGACCGCCCTTGTGAAGTTGTAGGAATTAAATGAAATGATGCAAATAAAACCCAGTGCCTGGTACTTAGTAAGGGCTCATTGCATCTTAGTGGTGACTGTCATTCCAAATGCTTCTAGTTCTTTCCATTACCATTTTCTACTTAGTTTTTCTCTCCGCAGGCCATGTCGTGAAGTCCGAGGTGTGCACCAATTCTGGGTGTGCTATTACTAATAGATACGCAAGTCTCTAGGGGCAGGACTCTGCTCCTGGTTTCTTTCTGACCAAGGATATTAGCCTTCAAAGATGTTTACCTATGACCCTCTCTCATTAATAACTCTTGAACTAAATCTCATTTGCCACTCAGAATGTGGTCCATTTTATTTAATTACTTATAATTCACATTAAGAATTTTGTCAGATTCTCAGTGGTGATTTTGTTTATCAAGTTGGAGTGGTCATTGTTATGGCCATTATTTTTTACTGTTTTACATCTATTTTAAGGAGTAATCTGCCAATTCATCTTGCCTTTGATTTTTTTCTTTAAAAGGGAATAAGAACAGCAGGGAAAGGGGAATAGTTCTGAAGATAAACAGTGGAAACTGGATACCTTTTATATACTGGTTATTTTTGTTTAGAGGTCTTTCTATAATCCTAAAGGAGATTCTCTGAGTCCTTGATAAGCCTTGCTCTGAAAGTTATTTATCTAAGAAATTATGACAGAGCAAGTCAAACTTAGGTTGGGTAATTTAGAAGATTCAAGGCTATATTACTTCCACAGGAGAGCAATGATACTAGTTCCAATGAGAATCTGAGAGTATTTCTGGAAAAATCCTGCTGTCTATTCTAAAACTTAGAGTGTTCAAGCTCTTATGAGATGATTTCATATGCTGGACTCTTTGAACTCCCTCTATGGTAAAGCATGCCTAAAATTTATGTAAAAGGGGTGGGACACAAAGATGCATAACATATCACTTCTGGTCCCAAGGGACTTTCAAATTAGAACAGTCAAGACAAATAGAATGCAAGGTACTATGGGAAAACAAACAAAAAAATATAGTGGACATGTTGTTCTCTTTCTGATATTAGTAGAAATGTTCATGGGAGCAGTTGCATTTGAACAGTTGCTGTGGATGGGTAAGATTTTGGCACCTGAAGTTATAAAGTAAAAGAAGATAATGGGCCTTACTGGGAGAAGAAATAGCTTGAGTAAAAGCAAATGCATTAGGGTATATTGTGAGTTTAAAAGACACTATCACCTAATTTAAAGTCCATTTTCTATTTATATATTCTGTTGACCTTTGTATTTGAGCATTAGACATAATTTTTTTCGTGTATTTAAACTTTGTGAATTTTAAAATATTTGTGGTGTATTTTTAGTAAGTGGAAAGTAGGAATTATTAATATTAAAACAAAGTTGTGAAGGAGCTACTAAAATGACAAAGCACAGCAAAGTCATTGATGAATTATCTTTTCCTTCAATTTTTCTCCTCAGCTCATTCATTTGAGGCACATTCTCATTAGTTACACTGTGGTATGAAAATCGGATCAAGCTGGATTAAATTCTACCTCTGCTCTTCACTAGATGCGTAACTTCTGACACATCTCTCAGCCGGAGCCTCAGTGTGTTTATGCATCAAATGGGGACGACAAGTAGAGGGCCATGGCAAAACCTAAAGAGAGCACATATTGAATGTTCCTACTCAGCTTTCAGTCAAACGCAAGTTTGAAACCACCAAGATGCCTCTCTTTTGTTCCTTTGTCCAGATGCTGTATTCCCCCACTGAAAAAGAGATGCGTTATGCTTTGGGGAGACCAGAACAGATGTTCTTAGATGTTAACATAAGAGAGGTGAGTCTGGCTCACTGGGGAGTCCTCAAGTGCGCCAGGTGGCCCTGTTCATTGCCTTGACCTCTTACCAATCACTCAGCTCAGAACTCCAGCTTTCTTCTTAATGTTGCCTGACTGAACACTCTTGAAAAACGGAGATGCGCTTTTACTTTATATCTTAGTCCTCTCTCTCTCTCTTCTAATATCATTTTCCCATCTCAAAGTTCTTCTCACTATTGCGGTAACCAATACCAGCTGCTTCCCAGTTTGGATAATATCTATTGTTCTACCTTATGGTAACCTTCCTGCTTATAACAAAGCAGGAAGCAGATGTGGAAGCAATAAATATAGCTCATTATCTAGATAAAAATTTGAGTTGGCAGCAATTCACCTTGGAGTTGCCAAGTCAAATACAAGAGAGTGTATGTGATTTGATTAAATAAAATATGGAGTTTCCTTTAGCTGACCACATCTCCCTATTTGGGGGCAGCTGGGGCTCTAAGCAACTACGTGAGGAAGCGGAAACATCAGAATGATCACAGCAGAGGTCCTTCTAGAATTTCTTTCCTCCTGTCCAAATGCCTACTTTTCAGGTCCACTTGAAGTTGCTCGGGCATCTCAAGTTAGCCAGTCCCAAAGAAAACTCTTGATCTTCTCCCCAAAGCCTGTTATTCTCCTAGGCTTTCCTTTCTGAGTGAATACCAACAATTATCCACCAACATATTGAAATCGGAATCTTTGGAGTCATTCTTGATCCCTCTACCATTTTCTTCTGCTAAATATAATCCATCACAGAGTCTAGTCCGTCTACTTTCAAAGTCATCTGCTTATTTCTGCAACAACAGCCCTGGTCCTAGTCATATCATCTTTCATCTGAATATTGAAATTGCCCCTAACTAGTCTCCCGGTGGGCCTTCTTTGTCATTTCTCCCTGTATCTAACCCATTCACTACACTGTATTGAGAGTGGTCTTTTAAATTTCAATTTCATCAGGCTCTTTTCCTGTTAAAAGCCCTTTAACGGTTTCCCACTGCATCTAGAATAAAATCCAACTTTCTTACCACCTCCTACTTATCTCTCCAGTTTCCTCCCCCCACCCTCCCCACCACTCTCTCTGTCCCAACCATTTGTGCAGTGTCTTCTTCAGCTCCTTTATCCAGCCAAACTCTTCTTTGCCCGAAAGCACCTCCCTACCCTGACTGGAAGGCTCCCCTCTGCCTTTATATAGATGGCTTCTTCTTATTTAGGTCTTGGGTTAAATATAACCTATCATAACTTAATTCACAGGAATCCCTCTCCCCTGTTATTTTTTTTCAATTAACCATGGTTTGTTCCCCTCTTCTTAATACCTACTTGTATTTTACATATATGTATATATATCAATAATATATAATTATATATGTATAGTGTATATAGTGGTTTACTGATTTAATAGCTGTATCCCATACTAGAGAGTAAGACCCTTGAGGTCAGATAAGAGCCCCTAGTACTGTGCACAAATAGGTGCTTTGAGCATTTATTTTGAATTGATGACTGGCAAGAGAGCAATAGGGGAGCAGTGAGCTCTGAATAGGCATGGAGCTAGAAGGATGCTGAGCCTATTCACCACACGGAGAGGGCACATTGATCTTCTATTTAAATCTTTTAGTTTCGTTTAATACAATCTTGTTATCAATAAAAACAGGGTGAGAGTATTATTTTTATTTTCAAAATATTTAAGAAGCAACATCGTTCCACAGAGCTAGGTTAACGGGGAGGATTATCTCCAATGTCAGATCCAAGGTGCACCCCCACAGCCTATCAAACAAAAATAAGTGTCTTTGTCCTTTGCAGAATCAGATACTCTGTTTACGAGCCACAGCCCTTGACATCTCAGCAATCATCAGGCCCCAGTCCTGAGCTCTCCACTGGGAACTTTAGGAGTCACATCTTTAGGGCATCTCAGTACACGAACTGATCACATCCAACTGATTGGGACCTCTTTCCTGTTGGGAGCCCAGAAGTTTCTTGGTTTTTTATTTTTTTTTAATTTTTTTTATTTCGTTGTTGTTATTATTATTATTTTTTTTCTAGCAGGGACATCCTAAATTTAAGAAAAGTCAGTTTGTAGAGTTTTGTCACAGAACGCTGAATTTATTTTCTGAGCAGTAAGGACTTCTCAGTTCATAGAACGTTTCCAGTACTCAGACTTTTGAGCCCAACTGACAGCAAGTGGAGTCTGGCTAGGCTTGTGCTCAAGGGAAGAGACGGTCTAACACACAATATATTTACTCTGTTATATGTTCAGGGCTAGTGTTGCTCATGTCTTAAAAATTATACAGCAATCACCTGAGCTTCTTGACCCAGGTGTCCTGTGCAACTCAGGAAATCATTCTAAAAGTAGCCATACTCTGGTAGTCATTCTTACCAAAAAAGACATGTAAGTGCCGTTGCTACAAAGTGAGCAGAATTCAGGAGAAAATGGACATGAGCTCAATGAATTCAAAGAAGCCGAGGTTATGGTGTCATGTAAATATTAAAAGAAGATATTCCATGGTCAAAAGTTATTGATTGTGATTGATAATAGACAGTGGCTTTCAAAAAAGATTTATTTTTTATTTTTATTTTTTGTGAAGATTTTATTTATTTATTCGACAGAGATAGAGACAGACAGCAAGAGAGGGAACACAAGCAGGGGGAGTGGGAGAGGAAGAAGCAGGCTCATAGCGGAGGAGCCTGACGTGGGGCTCGATCCCATAACGCTGGGATCACGCCCTGAGCCGAAGGCAGACGCCCAACCGCTGTGCCACCCAGGCACCCCCCCCCCTTTTTTTTTTTAAAACACAGTCCTAAGAAATACTACAAGTTCTATAAGGTAATACCCATACTGTAGCTACACTTTTTCCTTCCCTTCCTTTCCTTTCCATTGTTTTCTGCCCTCCTCACTTTCCTTTCCAAAATAGCTGGTCTCGGGGCACCTGGGTGGCTCAGTCAGTGAAGCATCTGCCTTCGGCTCAGGTCATGATCTCAGGGGCCTGGGATTGAGCCCTGCATTCTGCTCCCTGCTCAGTGGGGAGTCTGCTTCTCCTCCCTCTCCCCTGCTAAATAAAATCTTTTGAAAAATAGCTGGTCTCAACCCAATGGGTTAATTTCTCGACCCTCTAATGAGAATTAACTTGCAACTACAAAACAAATCAAAACAAAACAAAAACCCAAAACCCAAAACAAACAAACAAAAAAGCAAACAAACTTTGATGTAGAACATACTGGAAAATAACAGAGCTTCCCTCACAATATAATAATAATGGTTCTGCACATAAAGTGAACTTTGAACAGGCACATCAGCAAAGACTTAGAATGTTCTGCAAATAGTTATAAGAGTCCTGACGCAGGGGCGCCTGGGTGGCTGAGTCGTTAAGCGTCTGCCTTCAGCTCAGGGCGTGATCCTGGAGTCCTGGGATCGAGCCCCACATCAGGCTCCTCCGTTGGGAGCCTGCTTCTTCCTCTCCCACTCCCCCTGCTTGTGTTCCCTTTCTCGCTGGCTGTCTCTCTGTCAAATAAAGAAATAAAATCTTAAAAAAAAAAAAAAAGAGTCCTGGTGCAGGGAATCAATAATCCAGCTCTGAATGGTGTGAGACAAGAGCAGTGTGGGCCATACACCAGAGAATCAATAGAAATTAATCAACACAAGAAGAAGGAAAGGTGTATTGCCCCAGAACAAGTGGTTAGGAGTGTAAATATGTTTCTTGGTGAGGAGTTAGTATCAGAAACCCATTTATTCTTCTGTTTGTTTATTCGAGCAATATTTTTGAAAGCTCTATGTCCTAAATGGGAATAAGACACATCCTCTGCCTTTAAAGAACTTATAGTGAATATATTATTTGTGCTTTAATATGTATAGTAATTAATATATAACAATATATAATATAATAAATTAACTGGAAAGAAGAAAAACATATTATTCACATTCCACATCATAGTTTTAGTTGTTTTCAATTAAGTCTTCTTATGAGCTGGGTTAAGACCAGTCTGGACACCTCTCTAGATACTGTACGTAGATATTTAGACTATGTGAACACCAGAGCACAATCATAGTCAGGATGCTGGCTTTGAGAGTGGAGAGATTGAGTAAGTAAAATCTTCAAAATAAAGCTGATTTTAAAAGTTTTTTTCTCTTTTGAAGTATCATATATTATGCTTGCATATATTAAATACATAATTTAAAAAGACAGTTTTCCTATGAAATTTTTATACTAACATTGAATTTACACGGCTCTTACACTGGTTAATGTAGAAATCTATTAGACATTGCCTCTTATTGATTTTTAATCTGCTAAGTGTTTTGCCTACCCCCAACTAATTATAAACTCCTTAAAGACAGGATTTTATTCTCTTTTTAAACATATTTCTTAAGTGAATATGGGATATATGACAAGTATTAAATGAAGTTATGTGTTCATTAAATGATAATCATGGAAAATTGTTCTCCCTCCTGAAATTGGGGGCAGAGCCATGACTCGCATGAATATAAGGTTAAGAAAATCATGTTTCTTCCTGTGGTAAATAGTCTCTTTGTTTTCTAAATAATCTGTGTCCTGTTACTGGTGCCAGAACTTATCTCTGGTAGTTATAGCCACTTAGGGCCTGAAGTACCTGAGTGTATTAGTCTGTTGTGTTAGGTTCCAGGAGCCGCCATAATAAAGTATAACAAACTAGGTGGCTTACAACACAAATGTGTTGTTCTGGAGTCTAGAAGTCTGCAATTAAGGTATCGACAGACTTAGTTCTTTCCGAGGGTTGCCAAGGAGAATCTACCCCATCCTCCTCTCCCAGCGTCTGGGGGTTTGTTGGCATTCTTTGGGGCTCCTTGGTTTAGATGGCCATATTCTCCCTCTGTCTCCATGTCTATCTCTGCACCCAAATTTCCCCTTTTTATAAGTCTTATTGGATTAGGGTCCACCCTAACAACCTCATCTTAACTTGATCATCTGCAAATAAGGTCACATTCACAGGTGTGGGGGTTAGGACTTCAACATCTTTTGTGGGAATCAAAATTCAACCCTAAACAACTCTACTGTGAGAAAATCCTTTGATTTTATTGAGAACATCATCTATGCCATGCCAAGAGAGTTAGACAGCATCTTTGTCCATGCCTAACTTAGAGAAAGAGAGATTTATCCACCTTTTACCCTGAATTCTAAAGTCTCCTCTCAATTCCTGCAGTTATTTTTCAAGGGATTTTGTCTGCTTGATAATTCCATGGTTTAAAACATCATCAAATAGATCATGTCTACATCCCCAGTACTTTATGTCATGCACCAAACATCTTCAATTACCTAGATTTTATTACTACATGTACTTCTGCTTTAGGTAGGAAATCATAAGGAAAACCGCCTCAGGGACCTCACAGTTATCCTGAAAACAGTAGAAAAAATAGGATACCTATTAGAAAAATATTGAGTAGGCAAGACTACCTTTTCTCGAGAAAAACATGTTATGTTGAATACCTACAAAAGAAGGAAGAAGATTCAGAAGTGTTACATTTGCTGGATTCACTCAAACTCAGGTCTTTGCCACTTCAAGTTGTTACCTAGTATTTGAAGGTGTTAAAAATTGTCTGATAACCGAACCCAAGTCTGTCTGCCCGATGCCTAGCAAAGCCAATCACAGACAGGTTTGCAGCAAGACAAGAGTTTATTAGAGGGGTAGCCAAACAAGGAGATGGAAGATGGAGCGTGAGCATTGAGCAACCATATATGTAACTTATAATCCCATGTCCACTTTGGGATGGAGACTTAACATCAGAATGATACAAAATTCAGTCCCTGATGAAGGAGGTTAACTTAGGACAAGGAAAAAGGGCTATGGGCATGCTCCAAGAGCTGGTATAAACTGGATGGGGTCGAAGGAATGCAGGGCCCTGCTAGTTTATAGGCTGGGACTGTATCAGTTGACCTTGGGTCCAGGCTGGTGCAGAGACAGCTAGTGGATTTAGAAATGGGGTCTGAAAAGACACAATAGCTGATATGGGGGAAAGCGTTCTCTGAAAAACAAGCTTTAAACGCTGTGCTAGTTTCAACCTTACTAACACCATCGGGCACGGTTTCAGCCCGACTATATACGTAGGTACTTTGGGGGTTTTCCTAGAAGCAATGATGGATGTACCAGATCCTCGCCAGTGTCTCATCTTGAACGCTGTTTGTGACTAAAGACAAGCAGGTTCAGAAGATGATAAAATGGTGACATGTTAGCTGACCCACATGAGTATGAGTCTTATTTGTGACCTGTGCTAATTTCCTACAAATGTGAACAGTGGAGGAAGTTACCAAAGCTTGGATAAGAATTGTTCATTGAGGATATGACTAACTGGAAGCTTGTCCTGTAAATATACCAAAAAAGGCCAGGTATTCATATCACAATCAGAGAGTTTAGAGGTGAGTGAGAGAAAGAAAAAGAAGCCTTAACTTCATGTCTGATTTCAGTCATTGTTAGGTTTATTTGTGGATGTCTTTTTAAAAAAAACTCACTGTTATTTAGAAACCCATTCTGCCTGAAAGTATATCCTTTGACTTTTTTGTCTATTCATCCATATCAATGAGGCTGAAATATTTTCTAGGTAGTTTTGAATGAAATATACAAATGTAGGATAATGAGGATAGTTTGTATCATTAATTTATCAATACAAATAAAACATATTGATTAAGAGAACGAAATCTAGAACCAGAATGCCTGGATTTGACTACAAGCCCAGTGGTTGTGGACACTGAGAAAGGCAATTAACCTTATTTTGCCTCAGTTTCCTTCTTTGTAGGCTAATAGACCTATCTTATGCAGTTATTGTGAGATTAAATTTCAGTTGACCTTTGAACAGCACACAGATTGGGGCACTGTTCGCCCCCCCCCCCCCATATAGTTGAAAATGTGTGTAACTTTTGATTCTCCAAACACTTAACAACAAATAGCCTATGGTTGACCAAGCCTTACCATAATATAAATAATTAATTAAATATATTTTATGTATTATATACTGAATTCTTACAATACAGTAAGATAGAGGAAATAGGATGTTATTAAGAAAACACAAGGAAGAGAAAATACATTTATAGTACTGTATTGTACTTCTAAAAAAAAATCCATGCATAAGTGAACCTGGTATAGTTCAAATCTGTGTTGGTCAAGGGTCAACTGTACTTAATATACCTTGAATTAAATGACTGTATGTACTTAGAACAGTGTCTAGCAAATGCTATATAATTAATATTCAATTAATTGAATATTCAATTCTAAATATTAATTGAAAGCATAATATTTGCTCAAGTCTGTATTAAACATTTGAGAAGTTTTAAGAAAACCATATGTTTTGAATTTTGATTTCATGAAACTTATAATTTGGAAACCAATTAGATTAAAACACATGTGACTGGAGAGCAATAAAAGACAGCATATCATTATGTCCCAAGTGTTGCATATTGGTTTCAAACATGGGCACATGCTCTTTGCCTGCTCTTTTCTGCAATATGACTTTGCTGCTTATCCCACCAAGAGGAGACAATTTCCCTTAGCCTTGAGTCTGGGTTGGGTTTGTGTTGTTTTGACCAATAGCAGGTGGTGGAAGTGACACTGTGTTGAGTTCTGGAGCTTATGTCTTGAGAAGCATCGCAGCTTCCACTAATAACACAGCTGGAACTCTGCGCTAGGACCGTCGCAGAGAGAAGGCGGTTAGCTGACTGGAGGATGAGAGCCGTGAACAGAGGTTCCCTAACCAACACCAGCACCACCTGTCAGACCTGCAGGTGAGGTCTTCTTGGACCTTCCTGCCCAGCTGCACTCAAGCTGATGTACCAATGAGTGAGCCCAAGCGAGACAAGCCGAGGAACTGCCCAGTTAACCCACATGACAAGCAGCAACCTGCTGCCGTTGTAAGTCACTGAGTTTAGGAGTTTATTAAACATCATCAGGTACCTGGAATTCCAAGTGATGCAGAGCAAAATGCAACTGCTTGTTAGAGGTTTACAGAAAGGAGGTAGGGGGATGGGTAATCGGTAAAGGCTTCTTGAAAGATGTGACATTTTAACAGGTCTTGGAAAATGTCTTAGTCCTTTTGGGCCCCTATACCAAAATACCACAGATCGGGGGCTTCATAAACGGCAGAAACGTATTTCTCACAGTTCCAGAGGCAGGGAAGTCCAAGAGCATGGTCAGGTGAAATTCTTCCTCCTGGTTTAGAACTGGAACCTTTCCCCATATCCTAATGTGGAGGAAGGGGCTAGGGATCTTTGGAGCTTCTTTTTATAAGGCACTAAACCTATTCACAAGGACCTCACCTTCATGACCTAATCATGTCCTAGAGATCTACCTCCTAATACCGCACCTTTGAGGATTAGTTTCAATACATAAACTTTGGAGGGACACTTTCAGACCTTAGTATTCAAAACTGAATAGGAGGTAAATAGCTGGAGAGGAAGAAGTCAGTATCTAAGCTAAAGAAGTAGCATAAACAAATAAACTTGAGTGAGCAAGAAGAAGTCATGCATGTATGTAATTAAGGGATTGGGAATGGGAACATGAAGGTCAGGGAGGAAATTAGAAAAATTCACAAATAAGTTTTGTGTTGGAGTGTGGTAAGATATAAGATTGAATTTATGGGTTTATATGGAGAGCTTTAAGAACTGGTCAAATTTTATACCAATGTGACTTGTAAAAATTCCTACCTCTCTTTTAGCACTTCCTATTCCGTACTATTTCTTTATTTAAAAAGTATTTGAGTAGCTATTCTGTGTTAGATACGGCAATAGGTTAACTGAATAGTGCCTCCTCCAAATTCATGTTTCATCTGTAACCTGTGAATGTGACCTTATTTGGAAATAGGGTCTTTGCAAATGCAAAGATGCAGTCATACTGGATTAGGCTAGAACCCTAAATCCAATGAATGGGGTCCTTATAAGGAGAGTGAAATTTGGGAACACAGAGAGACAGAGAGACAGAGATTGGAGTGTTGCAGCTACAAGTTAAGCAATGCCAGAAGCTAGGAGAGATGCATGCAACAGATTTTTTCTCCGAGCCTCCAGAAGGAACCTACCCTGCTGACATCTTGAGTTTGGACTTCTAGCCTCTGGAACTGAGAGAGAATAAATTCTGGTCGTTTTAAGCCACCTCATTAGTGGTAATCTGTTATGTCCGCCCTAGCAATACAGAACTATTTTGGATGTTGGAGATACAACAGGGAACAAAAGAGAAAATTCCTTCAATTTGTTACCTTCATATGTTCTTTCCTCCTAGACTATAATCTCCCGAAGGAAGGCTCTCTTGCTTGCTGATCTTTGTTTTCCATGCAGTTCCTTATACACCGTAGAAGCGCAAAGCATAAGGATTCAGTGAGGAGTGTGCTAGAGAATAAGGAACAATTGAAAGTTATAGAGTCAGCAGGGTGGAACTGAGATAACACGGGCTCAACTACCAGCTCCACGGATGCTTCGCTGTGGGTGATCTTGAGCAGGGTGTTAACTTTCTTGACACTCATTCCCACCATTTGTAAAACACAAACTCCAATACCTGCCACTGGTATAGGGTGAGAGAACTTCAAGAGGTGACATACATAAAGTGCCCACATCATAGTTCGCTGCTCAACAAAATTGGTTTCCTCTCTTCCCCTTCTCAGGAATGGTATAGGGAAAGCAGATTTCAGGAAGACTGATTTGGCAGTCGACTCTCAGACGGATGAGAAGGTGAGGGAGGGCATTAGAGCATTTGTTTTGGAGATAGTAGAAGAAAGCTTGCTGTGGAAATTATGAGGACATGTGAACTGAGAAGAGAGGACAAATATACAAACAAGGAAGATTCTATAGAATTTAACTATTCATTACAGAAGGAGAAAAATAAACTGAATTGGAATATGCACCCAGCCTCCTAGGGTAGTAGCCTGAGATACTGACAGTGTTACTGACCCCGTCAGGGAAGTTCAGAAGTTTGGTTGTCAAGGCTGGAAGACAAGCTTGATTTGGTTCAGAATGAATGATGATAGTGCAGAAAAGTGAAGGCTTATGGAAGTGATGGCTGTAGTGGAGGAGAGAGTTAAAAATGTGGGTTTGACCACCATCTGAAGACAAGTAGCAACAGAAACCATGAATAGAGAGGGTGTAGCAAGCAAGCAAGGAGTCAGAGCAGAGACTTGAGGAGAAATAAGAAAGACTAGCAATTGAGAGTAAGAAAATATCACAGAAATCATGGTAAAATGAATCCTTTGACTTATCAGTGATGACTACATGGAAGTCTCATTTGAAAGAATGCTGTGGTTTTCAATGTCTAATGTCTTAGGCTGCCAGAAAAACAGGGACAGCCCCCAGGAAAGACTGTTTGTAATGAATATCAGTTAAGTCTTGATTTAGAAAATGTGATATTTGTCTTCACTTTTTAGCTATCCCAGTGTATTGTAGAAAAGCCATAACGATATAGTTATTTAATCTTCCTTGGCCTCAGTTGGAGAAGACAATATCTAGCATATATATTTTTCTTTTCTGTTTATAGGTTCCATGATTCTTTGAACTAGTTAAAAACAGAACAGCTGTAGAAAAATGCTTTGTGATTAAATGTGGTTAAATGTATCATCTTTGTTTCCAGATGATATAGATTCATTTTAGAATTTAGGCACGTGTAGGCAGTGTCTGGTGGGGGGTGGGGACAGACATTCCGGAAGTTGGTTATGTGAGTGTGAGAAGACTCCTAGAAAGAAACTTCGACTGAAGATGTCAAATTCTTAACAGAGATTCAAAGTCATGGACTGGTATGGAAACAGTGGGATCATTCTGAGTGTGCGCAGCTTACGTAGTCCTTGTTCTTGTCCTTTATGTTGCACACATCTCTTGATCCTCCGACACAAACCCAGGGATTCGTACAACCTGAGCCCTAGCAGTGAAGCTCAATGGGAAAAATGAAAGAAGACAACTATTTCCTTCAAGTCTCTGAGACAAAAGAGAACAAGGCAACACTCTCTTGGGGCCAGGTAAAAGGGGTAATGTAAATGAGGCATTCTTTTGGCCTTTTGGGCAACGATATGGAAACATGGCTACCATACAGACACTAAAGACATTCACATCAATCACTGGCAACCTCTGGGCAGGATGGAAAAAAAAATGGCAGTACGTTTGTCAGGCAATGACTTGATGGTGAACAGAGGACTTGGAAAGAAATGGCAATAAGAGGTAGGAAGGCCGGAGCTTATAGCATCTGCTAACTCCTATGAGGATGGCACTTTGACTTCTAAATATTTTATTTCAAAGATTTATGGACTTAATCTATCACAAAATTAATTTCTGTCAAATTATTAATAAAAGGAAATGTTATATATAAAATTATCATACATCACTAAAATATATTGGGCCTAAAATATAAAACATTTTCCCTTTCCTTTTCATTTTCTTTCTGCATTTCTACCATCCAGTAGAATGCTGCATTATAGAGATAAATATCCCAAATTCTAGTTCAGAAGCCATGCTTCTTGTAGAAGAGTATAATTGCATTATCCTTGGTAAATTTATAAACCTATGATGTAATGTTGAAAATTTTGATTTTGCATGTATTGATTTTAGTGTGTAATTTGTGCTGGCAGTAATTTTCCACTGGCCATAAGGAAGAACTATTTTAATTAACTCTGAAAATTCAACCATGTCAATTGGAGATGCACAGAAACACACACACACACACACACACACACACACACACACACACAAATACATCAAACATACACACACAAAATCCTGAGAAATGGCATAGGATTTTAGCCTATTTTGTATAAGTGAATCACATTTCTTGGCACATAATAAGCTCTCAATAAAATAGGAGCTACTATCATTATTATCATGAAGTGTCACTGACTTATGAATAAGCCCTACTGAAAAGTAAAAGCTACATTGTCTTGATTACTACATGATACTCTAGGAAAAGTAGGCTCAGGTCACTTGATTCGTGTTGCTTGGTCAGGTAATGATTTGTAAATATAGTTGCTTTAAACCATAGGTGGCAGGAGAGGGAGATACGCTCCTAGAACTTTCCCCCAAGAACCATTCTGTTCAGCTCAGCCCATCGTTCCAGCCTGTTCATAATTTAAATTCCTATGACAACAGCTTCTTCTAGCAAGAGGTCGTGTAGTCTATTGTCTTGAGGCCGAGGCTCTGATTCTAGATGTACATGCTTTCGTGTATTAGCTCCACTCGTTCTTAGCTCTGTGAGCTTGGGAAGCTATTTAACATCTTCATGATTCATTTTCTTCCTCTATAAAATCGGGCTGTAATAAGTTAGCTCATAGGACTATTTTAAAGATTAAAAATAAAACAAGTATGCAGCACATAGGAAGCTCTTGATATAAATCAGCTCTTTATATTACCCGATGATACTATGGTCTCTCTTTTGGTGATGAGTCTACACCATCTGACCTCAGCTGTGACTCAGAGCAAACACAAATTTTCTACAGCCCTGAGTGAACCTCAGATTGTCCCTCTCCTCCTTTCTTTTGATAATTTCCCCAGCTTTCCTCACACACATTTGTTGATCAGTACTTAGCCTAAGACTTGAGCAGAACGCTTAACAGGTATCGAGAACTCTCTCTTTCTCTCTTTATCTATCTACTTACCTATTATCTATCTATCTATCTATCTATCTATCTATCTATCCATCCATCCAACTCTCTCTCTCTATCTCCATCGTTCTATCTTTCTATTTCTCTTCCTCTCTGTGGGCAGCAATCCCCTCACCTGTATTCTGCTTTGTAAATGCTAGCCACCATGATCTCCTCTGACACTTGAATCCATCTCTTCAACTCAAGGGAGACCACTGAGCTTTACTTAAATTCCCTTTCCCTACCCCACAGGCTGAAAATTCCCTCTAGCGTATCAGATAAAGCAACTGTATTTTCTCTCTCTCAGGAATCATTATCCTGCACTTCTTGATGTTCTATGTCTATTTAAACATTGTTTTACATAATTTGGCTGTTCTTTAATGTTGATTCTGATGGGAGGATAAGTCTGGGCCGTGTTACTCCAGGTGGGCCAGAGGTGGACGTTACCCAAGTTAGTTTCTCTTAACCACAGCTACTAGATAGATAGTAAATTTGACTTCTTTAGACTGTAATGGATTTACATTTCCCAGATGTATCCAAATCCTGGATCATATGCTGGTCCTAGAAACTGTCCCTTAGAGTGTTTATAAGGCTGACTGTATAAACTCAAGCCTACTCTTCTGATCCTTCTCAACAATAAACCTGACCGATTATTAACTTCAGATTTTATAAATCAGAAAAAGATAATTGTTCTTTTAAAACTATAATGAAATGATCTATATCTAATTTTTTTGCATAATTTTAATCCAAACATGCATGTGCCTGAAACATGCGATCATTCATACATTAAAAATATTTATTGAGCACCTACCTTGTGCCAAATGGGCACTGTTCTTGATGCTAAGGATAGAGCTGAGAAAGAAAGGTAAGGTTCCTCCGTTTGTGGGATTGAGATTTTATTGGTGGTAGTGGGAAGACAGCTAATAGAAAAGCAGATAAATGTATTAAGTTAAGAAAAAAAAAGAAAGAAAAAAGGAAAATTAATATAAGAATAAGCATAATGCAAGAAATTAAAATAGGATGATTGGGTCACTACTTTTGAGTAAGTAGTAGTCAGAAGGGCTCTAAAGGAGTTATATTATCTGAAAGAAAAAGAAAGAAAAATTTAATTATGAAAAGATCAGAGAAAAAGCTTTCCACTTAGAGGGAATGAGTACAAATGTCCTATGGCTAGAAATGCATTTAAAGGTGTTCAAGAAAGGCTAGTGTTGGTAGGTGCAGTTAGTGAGGGAGAGTGGAGTCCAAGAAGTCACAGGAGTAGGCAAGGATAGGTTACTTGTAAGGTAGCTGAGGAGTTTGGAATTACTTTAGAATGATGGGAAGCCACTGGGATTTTAAAGGGGGGGAGTGGCATGATTTGAACATTTCAAATGCCTTCTGACTATTAGGTGGAGAATTGTACAGGAGATTGTAGAGGAGTAAAAGAAAAAGCAAGGGACCAGTGAGGAGGATACAGGATGATAACAGTAAATATGGAAAGAACTGGATGGCTTGGCATAGGTCTCGGAGGTGGAGTCAATAAGAAGTGATGGATTAAATGTAGATTATGAAGGATAATGCCAGATTTTTTATTTAAGCAACTGGGTCGATGATTATATCATTTCCTGGGGAAAATTGGGAGTGAAGCAAGTTTGTGAAAAACAATTGATTTGTTCTATTTTGGCTATATCAATTTTGAGGTATTTATTAGAAAATCTCATGGAGATACTGAGTAGGAGTTGGGTATACAGATCTGTAGTTCCAGAAAAAGACTAAGGCTGGAGAGCTAATTTTGGGAATTGTCACAAAGAGATGGGATCTAAAGAACTGGGCTTGAGGGAACACACCGAGGGAGAATATTTAGATAGAGAAGAGAAGGGGGTCCAGATGCCGTTTTGTACATTGTCAACATCTGAAGTTTATCAGGGCACAATTAAAAAAAAAAAGGAGACTTAGAAGGAGTGAGCTGTGAGGTGGGAGGAAAACCAGGAAAATAAGAGAATGGTCAATGTACCGAATGCTAGAGAGAATATCTGGTAAGAACAACAAGTAACCAATGGATGTGACAATATGGACGTCATTATTAACCTTGATTAGAGCAGGAATAGTGAACTGATGGGACAGAAAAGCTGAAGAAAGAATGTGAGGTGAAGAGGTGGAAGGGAGTGGTTATGGACCACCCTTTTAAGGAAGAAGCTGTGCTGTGAATGGGAGCTGAGACATGGGATGGAAGCTGGAGGAATAAGAGATTCAAGAAAGGATTTATTTTCTTAAAGATAGGAAATACTCAACATATTTTAGATAAATGGCAATAATTCATTAGAGAAGCAGAGTTCAATGCGGGATAAAGAGGAAGTAATTGCAGTAGCAGAGTCCTTGAAAGCACAAGGAAAGAGCTCTGGAGCGCAAGTGCAAGAGTTGGCCTTGGATAGCCCAAGCGATGCTTCATGCATATTCATAGGAGGGTACAGATATGGGTAGGCTGGTTATTTTACATTGTAGAGATGCATGAGATATTGCCTGATAGTTCTAATTTCTGGCTAATTATGAGGCAAGGTTGCCAGCTGGGGGAAGGCTAGAGGAGATAGAGGAGGATTGAAGATAGCAATGCATGAAATAGTCATTTTGAAGTCATATGCTCAACAGCATTTCTGAGAAGTGTTGTATGCCGCCTTGAGTTTCATGGCCATAAATGCATTCAAAGTCAGCAAGAGTGTGGTTTTTCCTCAAGACAGATTGCTTGGTTGCAGGCTGAGACTAAGCATATTAGTTGAATGTAATTAGGACTGGGATTTTGCCAAGAGAGTATTTTGACGAGAGAAATGGAAGAAATAGTTAAGATTTTAGCAATAAATTATTTTAATGATGGAGCATAAATCTAGGCTCTAGCTAAGGAGGGAAGTGAGCCCATGATGGGTGTAACAGTGAAAAAGCAATAGGATCTATGAACTGGGGGGGGGGGGGGGTTTGCTGAGGTACAAAAATAGTCTAGGAGGTTTGTTAAATAGGAATACAGAAAAGAACAGAAGGGACTGGGCATTTTTCATCTCTTTGCTGTATAATAGTGAAACTAAAACATCTAAAGTTATACTGTGTTCTCTTTCATATCAATACTGGAAAATAAGATACCCAGAGATAAGTTAACTGGGTAGAGAAGACTCAACTATAGTTGATTGAAATTTTGAATGATCCAGAAGAAGACATAATTCAGGGTATCAATGCATTTTGGATTGTCAGACATTATAGAAGCACGGGAAGCACTTTTCATTTTATATTTTTGGCCTACAACCCAAACTCCTCATCAGCCATGCAATTACACCTGAAATCTGGCCTTCTCCCAACTCTTAGATATCTTTGGGCTCTCTCTCTTTCTCTCTGTTCAGAATAGGAGTAGGAAATCTGTTCCACTGAAAAGATTCCCAAACACTGAGTTTGGGTTTTGTCTCATACTTATGTTTTCATAGTGATTATAAGATTAGAGTAGGCATGAAGCCAAAAAATAAAGAGTTTATATCATAAGTCCTGCCAGTATTAAATACTCTAATTCAGTACTGTATAGTTACTTTCCTTCTCAGACCTACATTGATTCAGGTTCTTTTGTCAGAGGACACATTTTTATACAGACTGGGCTGAAACCAAATGCTTTTTTAGCCAAGAGTAAACATATCCTGAGAGAGGACAGTCATGGAAACCAGGAGGCCCTCCTTTCTCAACGTATAAATAGCTTTTCTCTCTTATGTCCTCCATGGCTATTTTTAGAGCATGAGGGAACTAGACTATGACCAATCTGTCATCCAATGCCATATATTCCAGAAAAACTGAAACCATTAGGAGCTATCACCAATCCAGCCAAAAATGTAGATATGATTCTTTGATTTTTTTTTCAGTCACTCAGAAAACTTTTTTTAGAGGAAAAGAAATTTGAGAAATGAAAATGTGTTAAGAGTCGTTTCTTCATGTAACAATTACTCGTGGTCAAATTATTTTCCTTATTCTGTTGTTTGCAAAAATCCAAACCATAATCTATTTCTGGACTGTTAAGAAATATCAGTCGGATGGATGGTTATGAATAGTTTCTCTGAACTTATATAGAAACTTCACACAAATATGACAATAGTGAGAAGTAATTGCATTTTCTGTAGTGCTGATGCTGGATTCATTGAGAATGGTGTCTTTGTAAATAAAAGTATGTCATACAAAATGTTTCTTTGAGGTTTTCCCTGTAAAGGAGAAACTGCCTCTTATGATACTGGCTTCAAAAAGAAATTTGAAGATTTTGATGCTTAATATTTCTAATTTCTCTAATAAACTAGGGTCTCTGGTCCCCGTCCTGGAGTTTTATATTATATCAAATATTTCTTTTTAATTTTTTTTTGTTTTTACTGTTCTCTTGTGTATTTTTTTTCCATGTAAGCCATTTTGGTAAATAGAATTGGAATTTCAGAATGTTCCAGTTGATGGGAACTGAGAAGAGAGAAAGCGTAACCTCCCACTCTATACAACAGAGAAAGTGGGTTTGGAGATGCTGTGTAAAGGACAGAGCTAGTAACTGGTTTTCTTAAGCCAAGCTTGGTGCAGGCTAGAAAAAAATTAGTCTAAAAATTATATTCAATGCACACATTTTGCTTTCTTTTTTAAACTTCATGTTATGACCTGTGGATTGTTCTGTATAGGTGAGGTTTGTCCCCCTGGCCTGACTCCAGGCTTTTCTATGGTAGGCCCTGTTTAGTCGTCTGGTATTCAATAAACACTTCATTAAGTAAATCACTGGCCCAAACTGGACTTTTTTCAGTCACTTATTTATTATCAATGTGAATGGCCAACTTATTTCTTTCCCTGCAATATGATAGGCTCACCCTGTTGAAATCCTAGAAATATTTGAAATTTTACATGGTACTTTTTAACCTCAGATTTATATTAATACGTTTAATTTAAAGCAGCACATTTAACATTTACTCATAGAATGCTATATAAAACTGACAACTTCTCTCCCACCTCAGCTTTAAAACACACACATACGCGGCATGCACACACACACTGAACACAAATTTCTGTTGTGTAGAGTGTCTGAAACCAATTTAATTGGGATGATTGAGGATGTGAGAATTGTGTCGCTCGTGACACTCAGGTTTCTTAAGCTATTCCTTTATAGCCTGTGGTGATAGGACTCGTCTGCTGGGTGGAAGGACATGGCCTGTGCCCCTGCTCAGACTTTTCTTATAAATCATTTCTCTGATGCCCCCCTCCCCCCTCCCCCCACCCATGTGGCACATTTCTGAACCACCGCTCTACTGCAATTACTTTTCTCAACAGTTAAAGCATCCCTTATTCTATAGTATTTTTAAATGATCTTGTTACTATCTAAAACAGACTGATTCATGTTCACTGCTTTTCATTCTATGCTCTCCAGTGAGATAGGTGCTAATGGGAAGTGAAATAATGACAAAGAATAAGCAGCGGGAATGGGAAAAATAAGGAAAAGATGTAGCTGAGGTAGAAATTGGATAATTGCCCCTTAACATATGATTTTTGTCCTGTCCATTATCCTGAAGAGCTGGAGGAATTAACCCTGTGTGATGAGGGGCGTCGTGGCAGCACAGTCTAGGGCTGAGTCTGCTGGGAACCAGAGGAACCCTTCGTGTAACACTGAGCATGGTCTGGAAGGATACAAAGGCAGAAGAAGGGGACTTAGGACTGGTGATGGGTGATAGCAGTTGATTCAAGGCAAGGAAAGGGAAGGCAGTAAGAACAAACTGCACTAGATTGAGGAAAGGAAACAAGCAATATACCCATATTATTGATTGATATAATATGTTGAAATGGTTGGCATGAAAATACTCTCAACCTAGGTGTTACTACCTCCAATTTACAAAAGAAGAGGTGGAGACATTAGTCAAGTGTAAGTCTATTTGGTTTCAAAGCCGTGGTCATTCTCCTGAATAATGCTGCAGAAAGCTCAGAGTCACGGATTCAAGGCAAGACCAGAGCATATCTTCAGTTAATGACATTAAGAAACATGGGATTCAGTGTGAGGCTGTTCTGCAAACTTAGCTCACAGTGGTTTGTAAATCTGCATTTTATTGGTTTACTGTAGTTTACTTCCTTTGGGTTTTGATGATTAAGTCATGCAGCATTAACATATGCCAAACTTCCAAATAATTTCTAGTCTACTTTGGAGTGCTTGGTGTCTAATATGTTAGAGAATGATACCACTCAGAGTAAAAGGAAAAGTGCCAAAGTCTGTCTATGCTGCTCAATATGGTAGCCACTGGCCTCCTGTCTGTTGAGCACTTCAGGTATGCCTAGGCCAAATTGAATTGTGATGTTAAGTGTAAAATAGACTCTAGATTTTGAAGATGTAATTTGTGGAAATATAAAATATCCCATTAATAATTTTGTTATTGATTATATAGTGAAGTGTAACAATTTGTTTATATTCGGCTAAATAAAATATATCATCAAAACTAATTTCACTTGTTTCTTTTTACTTTTCGTAGTGTGGCTATTAGACAATTTAAAATGACATGTAATTTGCCCTTGTGGCACGCGTCCTTGTTGCCCCGAACTCTATCCCTCCGGGGCTATATTCCATGGTATATTCCAGCTTTCCAGGTATTTTCCAGGTCAGGAAATGCCCAGTTATGTATTATATACATAAGATATTCCATGCTTTTCTCTCTCAATACATATTCCAGCTTTCCATTGTATTTCCCAGTTTAGGGAATGCTCAGTTATGCCCACTTACATATCTCCATGAACCAAGTTGTGACAATATCTAGCGCTTTCCCTGGCAATCCTACAAACGACCGCCACATTTTCAAGAGAAATTTTACTAAGAATATAAGCAAACAAAATAATTCAATCAAGGTAAGTTGTTATGTGTAGATAGCCTATATTTCAACTTGGTGGAAATTTATTCCTCCCTTCACTCATTCATTTATTCCATAGACGTGAAAGAGGGTTTCCTGGGGAAGGTGCCTGTTATATAAGACTGTCCCAGACCACAGGGTTGGAAGAAGTCCAAGGAATGCAGGACACACGATCAGTTGATGAAAATGTTTTGATATAGATTACTTATTACATTTAATCATTCTCGGCAAATAACTTTGACCATTCATTTACATATGTGTTAAAATAGAGGAACTGCCTGATTTTTAATATAGCTTTCAGTGGGCTGAAAGACCTCTCAAAGAAGGAAATAGACCTTGGATTTTATTTTTCCGTAAAAGGAAATGTCCCCTAGGTTTTAGAGCAACAACAACAAAGCTCCCTGCAATATTTTTGGCTCTGGTAAGGGTTATATAATATTTTAAAGGGATTGTTGATGTTCATTCTAATATTATGTTTGGGTTAATTGTACCTTTGAGGCTTGTTATCATAAATGATATATCTAGTAATAAGCTGAAGCTGTCATAAATAGAGATGATCTTATACCTTACCAAGTTCTTTCACCAAATTGGGTTTCTACCTATTTTCTTACATCCCTATTTCCTCAATCTATTAAATAAAATTTTTTGAGTATTATTTTGAAAAGAATAAAAAACCCTTCAAGTATGATGAAGTGGGTGGATAAAAAAATTCATGTGCCTAAATTTACTGTTCAGAGACAGTAAATTATTTTCTTTTAAAGGTTTGTTGTCAGAAAAATTTCAGGCCCCTGTCCAAAGTAATCAAAACACAAATCGTAGTCAGTACTAGTCATCAAAACAAGTTACTATAAATAAATATATGATACTTTCTTTGAGGGTAGGAATAAATCCATTATGGAACATTCCCAATAGCCTCATGGGCAACATTTCGAAGTACTCAGATCTTAGTCCAGGTGGGCATAGAAGAAAATGCTTCAGACTAGAACCGCCAAGACACTCAGTTTTATTTCTTCTTTCAGTGGCAAAAACAGGTGATCAGTATGAATTATTCCATAATATTTGGGTATGTAAATATATTTTTCTAAGTAAAATTAAATCTGATACCAACTCCTCCTGGTCTTTGGAATTTCCTTTGCACCAACTTTTCATTTTCATTTTTTTTTTCTTTTTCTTTTTCCTTTTTTTTTTTTTAATTGTATGAACATTGAGGTATTCTTTGGAATCCTTATAAAAACTCCTTGTAAAAATGCCACTTGAATTCATTAATGTATGTTAGGCTAAAGTAACAAAGGCGGCTATAAATTCAGTACCTTATACAAGTTAAAAACATTTCTTTTTCACATAAAATTCTGGGTAGGTGGCCAGAAGTTAGTGCGATTGCCTTCTGTATTGTTGATTTGCTTTTGTCAACTCACGGTTTTCAATTCTTGATCCGAGATGGTTTAATGCCCACATTCAAGCTAAGGGAAAGAAAGAGAAGAGGTCAGGCCACCTCCTTTTGTGGGTATGACCTTAAGGTTGTACACATTATTTCTACTTCAATAGAAAGTGGTCACATAGTTGCAGGGGAACTTGGGAATGTAGTTAGTGGTTGAGTGGCCATGTGCCTCACTCAAAATCTACCACCATGAAAGTAGGGGGGAACGTAGAAAATAATAGAATTCCCTGCCACTTTTATAATCAATGAAAATTAGGGACTGGCTTCTAGATTGAAGCCCATATGGTAACCACTGAAATTATTGTGCTCAAGTTTACACAGTCCATCCGAATATTGGTTGCTCTTTTTTGGTGTTCATTTCGTGGACACCCATCTATCCATGCAGCCAACTCTGTCACCTTCTGGAAATCACATGACTCTAGAGATAATAGAAGGACTCTAGGCTCTGCCATTTGGAAATCTGCCTCCCCTATATATCTGTCTGGGGAAACAATTCTGGGTTTGTGCCACTCTTTTCGCCTTAAATTCTTCAAATTTTAGTCTCTATACTCTCATATCTTGAGATAATTCCATTCTGTTATTCATAGGACCCTGAACTCTCAAAGAATAGTGGTTATTTTTAAAAATTTCTTTCAGGAAAAATAAAATGAATTTTTAATTTCCTCTAGGATTAAGAAAATGGCAGTTGTTAAAGTGGATGTCACAAACTGGTAGCTGCGGACAGCCTAAGTCCACTGATGTGTTTTGTTTGGTCTGCAGGGTATTTTGGGGGGAGGGGAGATGAATAAGATCTGTAGACCTAACAAATAACATGGTGACTATAGTTGATAATGTTCCTTGTATAATTAAAAGTTGCTAAGAGAGTAGAACTTAAATGTTCTCACCAGAAAAAAAAAAAAAAGATAAATATGTGAGGTGATGGATATGCTAATTCACTACATGGAGAGATCCTTTCAATACATATATATATGTATTGATATATATGCATGTATATATGTATATATATACATAATTATATATATAATATATATTATATATATAATCACCATGATACTCACATTATTTATTATTATTATTATTTACTTAGGCAAATGGAATTTATTGGCTTACAAAATTAAAGGGAGTATTTCTGCCTTTAGAGATAGCTTGTCAGAGCTCAAGAGAGATCAGAAAGAGAAGTTTTGACTCTTTCCAGTCCACAGGTCTGCCTCCTTGGTGTCAGTGTTTGCCTCATCCTCAGCCCCAATGGCAGCAGATGGCTGGAGGCTCTTGCAGGCTCCTATCCCACTGGAAATTCAGAGTCTTTTCCAGAAATCTTGTTTCCTCTTGAGGTACTATGCATCCCTCCTTGCCCAATCTGTGAGTCCAGAACGCTATACTTTGTCTGTTCAGACCCAACACCCTTGCTCTACCCTGGGGCCCCAAGGTAGAGTTCAGGAGTCCACATCACAAAAGCAAGGAGGGAATGTGTTGGGAAGGCAGTTGTAGATTTCCCACAGGGAAACAAGAGTGCAGCCCTTACTAGAAAGGTGGAAGGAAACACAAACACCAGGTGCACTACCATATGCTTAGTGAGAATTTTTCTTTCATAATTTTCTTATTTCTTACTAATTTTCTTTCGTCACTAGTTATGGCCTTTTCTTTTTTGCTTAAAGAAGTCCCGTTAACGTTTCTCATAAGGTTGGTTTTGTGGTGATGAGCTCTTTTAACTTCTGTTTGTATGGGAACCTCTTTCTCTCTCTTTCAATTCTCAATCATGACCTTGGCAGGTGGAGTATTCTTTGCTGTAGATTTTTTTTTCCTTTCAGCACCTTGAAGGTATTATGCCACCCTTTTCTGGCCTGCAAAATTTCTACTGAAAAAGAAGCTGATAAGCTTATGGGTGTTTCCTTGTATATAACTAGTTACTTTCCTCTTGCTGCTTTTAAAATTCTCAATTTTTAATTTTTGACATTTTAATTATGTGTTTTGATGCGGACCAGTGTGGGTTCATCATGTTTGAAGCTGTCTATGATTCCTGGACCTGGGTGTCTTTTTTATTTGTCAGGTCAGAAGGATTTTTAGCCATTATTTCTTTAAATAAGTCTTCTGCTCTTTTCTCTCTTCTCCTTCTGGGACCCCTATCATGAGAATGTTAGTACACTTAATGTTGTTCCAGAGGTTCCTTAAGCTGTCTTCACTTTAAAAAAAAATCATTTTTCCTTTGTATTGTTCAGCTTTGATGATTTATACTACCCTGCCTTTTTTTCCCCCTGAGAGATTGAGAGAGAGAGAGAGAGAGAGAGAGAAAGAGAGAGAGATAGTGAGCATGGGGAGGGGCAGAGGGGGAGAAGGAGAGAGAATCCTAAGCAGACTCCATGCCCGGTGCAAAGCCCAACACGGGCTCAATCTCATGACATGAGATCATGACCTGAGCTGAAATCAAGAGTCAGACACTCAACCGACTGAGCCACCCAGATGCCCCCACTACCCTGTCTTCCAGATCACTGACCCATTTTTCTGAATCCCTGAATCTGCTATTGACTCCTAGTGTATTTTTCATTTCAGTTATTATATTCTTCAGCTCTAATTAGCTCTTTTTTATATTTTCTATCTCTTTGTTGAAGTTCTCAAAATGTTCATCCATTTTTCTTTCAAGTTCGGTAATCATTTTTATGACCATTACTTGATCTCTTTATTAAGTAAATTGCTTATCTCTATTTTGTTTAGTTCTTTTTCTGAGGTTTGTCTTGTCCTTCCATTTGGAACATATTCTCTATCTTCTTGTTTTGCCTAACTCTCTCTGTTTGTTTCTATGTGTTAAGTGGATCAGCTGTGACTCCTGATGTTGAAGGAGTGGCCTTATGCAGAAGGTATCCCACGGGGCCTAGAAGTGCGACCCCATCTGGTCCCCAGAACCAGGTGCACCAGGTGTGTCCTCTTTGTGGGCTGTATGTGCCTCCTGTTGTGGGCATGCTGGTGGGTAGGAGGTAGTTTAGAGGGGTGCCTGCCGAGGTGGGAGGTTTGGGCAGGACTGGTCAGCGGGGGAATGCCAGGTGGGTGGAGTGTTGTAGCAAGGTAGTGAAGAGTGTCAGAACTGCCATCTGCCTGTGTCAGGTTAGCCAGGCAGGAGGGCAAGAGACATGTTTTCCACCAGTGCTTCCATTTTCCTAGAAAGTTCCTAGGATCCCTGCCCCTTCTGCACATGCCTTAAAATCAGTCAACAAATCTTCACATATAGCTTTCGGATTGCTGCCTCTGTGCTGGGTTTAGAAGGGAGTGTTCGCATGCGGGCACTTTAAGAGAGGACTCTTGGTTTCCTGTATCCCTCTGGCTCTCTTGGAGTTAATCTCCATTGATTTTCAAAGCTCTGGAGTTAAGTGGGGATTTTCAAAGCCAGATGTTATGGGGGCTCATCGTCCTGATATAGGAACTCAGGGCAAGTGGTGCCTGATATGGAGATTCAACCCCTTTCCTTAGGGAGCATTTCCTTTTGTGGGTTACTGTACCTGCGAGTGTGACTGCATCTCTGCCCCTCCGACCCTTCTCAATGTGGCTTTTCCTATGTGTCTCTGGCTGTGGAGGAGCTGTTCGGCCAGTTTTGGGGTCATTCTTGGAAAGATCTGCTCTAAATGTAGTTGCAGCCCTGGTGTGTCCGGGGGGGAAAAAGGGAACTCAGGACCCTCCTGTTCTACTATCTTGATCCTGATACTAATGTGCACATTAAATGTCTTACCCTTTTATCTGTCAATTACACATTAACAAAGCTGAAATTAAAAGAAGAACAAACACTTTATTGGCTTCTTATGGAAAATTGGAAGATGTGGAATGTAGAAACTGTGGGGTTGCTTTCCTGTGGGGTTGGAACTAAATAGCAGCCATCCTTTTTAGAAAGAACACGTCATGTCATCACTCACAGACACCTTGTCCACGCAGTTCAGTTATACCTCCTGTCTGGCCCTCCTAGGCATTTTCTTTGAGGTGCTACTTAAAACAAAGAGAACTGGCTCTCATATAAAGAGGAGATAAAAATAATTTTAACCTTCTTTTCAATGACTGCAAAGTGAAAATCAAGGTACAAATGAGTAGCTCCCTCTTCCCTCTCCTCCCCCCAAAAACACAAACAAAAACTGACTTTAGTAATATGTTGCTATATTGTGGAAGTATATAAAAGATGTTAACATATGAAAAGCAAAATGACAGTACAATGATCCAGGTATAATGAAAGGCTGTACCTTCCAGTCAAAGAAATCATTCGTACAAGACACTAAAATGAAGAGATTGAAAAAGACACCAATTTGTTTTCTGTTTGCTGAAAAATCAAAAAACATCAAGCAAAAATCATATGAGGATGCTAATTTTAATAATAGGGAAATTTTAGGAAGAAGTTATTTTAACTTTTCACTTTAATCCTGAAGAAAAGTCCGCAACGGTGTATTCCTGATTTCTCTTAACAGGAATTTCAGCAGGATATTCTGAATTGTGTGTCTGTTCTATCATTTCAGTTCTCTGGGATTCAATAATTATGTAAGGCAACAAGAAATACATAATGAATAATCAGCCCTTTTGTTGTTTATTCAAAAAATTATTTAACATATATGCCAGGCACTTTGGTTCTAGAATTCAGACGCGAATAAGACAAACTGCCCCTAAATTGCTTATATGGTTTAATGAGTAACCCCACGTGCACACACAAGAGCTTGAAAATTATAACGCTATGGGCTGTTTAATCCCATATGTTCTGTCAACTGGGTATTAATAACCTACTCACCAACAATGCCAAAAACCAAGAACAAATAACTTAAAATAATTTAAGTCAGTTCTATAGAATTAACTTTCTAGCAATGGTAAACCGCAAGGTAGAAAATGGCTTCTCCATACAAAGTATTATAGGGTAAATAGGGACAGAAGCATCACAAATTATAGGGGAGGATTTAAAGTGGAATTTAAATTTTTGAGTGCTGGGGGTGCTTGGAATTATAGAATGTTCTAGATTCTAGTTATAGAAAGAGGGGAAGTAAAGGTGCCAACAGGAAGAATTTCCACAGAACTGTTTCTGGTAAATTGCCTTAAAGAGATTTTAGAAGATAAGGGTCTGAATCTTCATGCTCCTAGTAATTTATGTTATATATTTTTTTCATTCTAAATAAATATTAACTTTTACCTTAACTTTGAACTTATAAATTTGTATTCTTTTTCTTTTTTTAAAGATTCTATTTATTTATTTGAGAGAAAGGAAGGGGGAAGAGCAGAGGGAGAGGTGCAAGCAGACTCTGTGTTGCAGATTCCGTACTGAGCATGGAGCCCAGCATGGGGCTTGATCCCATGACCTCAGATCAAGACCTGAGCTGAAATCAAGAGTCAGATGCTTAATTGATTGAGCCACCCAGGTGCCCCTGTATTCTTTTTCTTAAAGAGCCCAATCATTTCCCTTATTGTATTAGCTTCAGACCTCACAAATTTGGATCTTCCCAGTTTTCTGGGAAAGATTGGGTTTGATGGAAAGAGACAAACAGGTACAATTAGAGGAAATAAAGTAGTTTTTTGGTTTTTGCTTGTTTGTTTTAATGGAAAGAATACAGAAAGGTATTCTGTGTGGAGACTTCGTACAGATTAAGAGAAATACATTTTCCTTCCTGGTGGAAAGCTGCTTTGTAGGCTTCCTCAAGGTCTTCATTTGGGACATGGGTTGCTGATGCAGGGTGAAGACATGTCAGGTAGCAGAATATGTCACCCCAAAATGTGCCTTTTCAGCATAAGGATTATTTTGACAAACAGCATTCACAGGAAAAGTTCTGAAAACAGAGTAGAAGTTACTCTTTTACAAGGAAACTTACATTTCTAAAGGAAATCTCTGTTTGTGAGGGTGTCTCCCTCTCTGTACCAGGAAGAGAAGGATGACTAAATCACAGAAAAAGCTTATTAATAGACAGCAACTTAAATTTGCATAACAAACCTTACCCCTATTTACCAGTTGCTTTTCCTGGTAAATAGCTGCCTCACCAATACTTTTCTTTTACTGTCTTTAGTTGAAAATGGCATTTAAGCTGGAGTTCTAATCCACCTTGGGTAGTTACTCATTTTTCCCCGGGTATCTCCCATGTATACATGAGGTCTACATGTTAATAAACTTCTGTTTCCTCTCTTTAATTGTATTACAGGAGCCTTAGCCAATTAACTCTGACTCTGAAGTGTCTGCTTGCTAGCCAGTTTCAAGTGCAGAGAAAAGCATGGGGCACAGCTGAAAGCTCCTTCTGGACCTGGGGGGACTAGGAAGTTGATTCTCAGGTATCCCAAGTATTTGATCAGAACTAGATGTCCCTGAAGGCCTGTGTCCTCAATTCACTTCTATGTGGTTTGAATTCTGAGATTGATCTGAGGACCATAATAGAGAAATTCTCTACATTTTTTTCAATTATAATAAGATTTTTATGTTGGAGCATGAAGCTTTTTGAATACTTTAATGAGAGCAGAAAAGGTGGTATTTTAAACTGCAGGAGAATGGCAACCTGCCTGCTTATCTATGATCTCTTTTCCTTTTCAAATCCCTGCCAGATTGTTTATGACATGAGGGAGATAATGAGAGCCCATGAACTTTGGAGAAGGTTTGCCTTTCCAGCAGAATTGAGACAAAGATGACTAGCCTTTCAGAGGGGGTACCTAGCAAATGGATGACTTAATTCACTTCTGAACCCAGAACAGACTTATTACTTTAATACAATCTTCCCTGGGGAAGTCCTGACGATCTCAGAAAGGCTGGCGACGTTAGGCATTTGCATTGTTGAGTTAAACTGATTCCATTTCATTGGGTTGGATGAGAACTCATTCCAGTGCGTCTTTACACCCAGGGTAACTTGAACATCAACTTCACACCTCAAAAGAGACCTCAGTTTGCCTGCTTATCTTCCCACTGGTAAAGAAACTTCTGTTTTAATTGAATTATTTGAAATCCATTTCTGGATTGGTCTACATAGATCCTGAGGTAACCATGTGCCCTGATTCAAGGAGGAAAAGAAATGGCAGAGATTTTTTTTTTTTTAAGGAGCTCAGGAAGACCAAAACATCAGAATAGAGAGCTGCTACTGAAACAGAATTAATAGTAGTAACAGAAGCATACTATGCTAAAGGAATGAAAATTCTAAAGGAAATAAGGTTACTGAGAGAAAACAAAAAGAACTTTCTGGAATCAAAAAACATTGTCTTCACTTGAATTCTCACTCTTTTGTTTATTCTTCTACTCATTAAGTTCTTCTTCTTTTTTTTTTTTTCAGTCTCTTTTGATGGATTCCTCTCTTCTCCCAAAGCTCAAACCTTCTTCTTCTTTATCTAAACTAACTCCACTGTGTGACTCATGTGTATGCCTTCTAATCCCATATTTATAGCCCCAGCCTAAACCTCTCTCCTGAATTCCAGATTTATTTCTCTGTAGATATGTAAGTAACCAGATGTATTCTGTAGGCAGAATAACGGTCTCCCAAAGATGTTCATACCTTAATCTCCAAACCTGTGAATGTGTAGGCTTACACAGCAAAAGAGTCTTTGGGGATATGATTAAGGTTAAGGACCTTGAGATGGGGAGAGTATCCTGGATTATCCAGGTGGACCCAATCTAATTGCAGGAGTCCTTAAAAGTTGAAGAGGAAGACAGAGAAGGTGAGTCAGAGACATGGGGAAAAAGAAGGAGAAGAGATTTGAAGAATGAGATGGACTCAACCCACCCTTGTTGACTTTTAAGATGGAGGAAGGGAGAACTAAACCTTCTAGAAGTTGGGATTGACCCTCAGATGACAGCCAGCAAGCAAACTGGGATCTCAGTCCTGCAACTGCAAGGAACTGAATTCTGCCAAAAACAGATTAGCAGAATACTGTTCTTGCCTCGATCCTGCAGAAAGAAATGCAGCCCTGCCAACATCTTGATGTTAGCCCAATAAGACCCATGTTGAACTTCTCAACCACAGAATTGTAAGGTAATAAATGTGTTATTTCAAATGACAGAGCTTGGTATAATTTGATACAGCAGCAATAGAAAACTAACATTAATAGTCAACTGCCAACTTGACATCCACATTTAGATATTTAATAGACATCTTAAAGTCAGCATATACAAAATTGAATTCTTGTTCTTCCCCAAAATACCTCCAGACTTCCACATCTTAGTTAATGATAACGTCATTTTTCTAATTGTTCAGGCCCAAAACCTTGGAGTTATGCTTGATTCTTCTCTTTCTCTCATACACTCCATAGTTTGTCTACCAGGGATTTGTGTGAATTCTATCTTCAGAATCCTATTTGCGTCTCCCCTTCACCAGTATCACTACCCTAGTCCCAGCTATCATCATCTTTCACTTGAATTCCTGAAATACCCTTCCTCTGGGTCTCCCTTTTTCAACACTTGACTCTTGGAGTTTCTTTTCTACAGAGTAGACAGAGTGAGCCCATTAAAAGATTTGTCATCTCATATGATTCTTCTGCTCAAAATCCTCAATATCTCCCCCATTTCACTGAGAATAGAAGCCATCAGAGGGAATTACAAGGTCTTAGATGATCTATGCCACTGTCCCCCATTATTTCTGACTTTATTTCCTATTACACTGCCCATTACTCACTGTACTCCAGCCCTATTGGTACCCAAAGCAGACATTCTTCCACTTTAAGGTCAAGGTCAGTTCACTTATTCTCTGCCTAGAAAGCTCTCCCCCCAGATATCAGTGTAGCTAACTGTCTACCTCCTTCATGTCATCACCCAAATCTCATTTTCTCACTGAAGCCTACTCTGCCTATTCATACAGCCATCTGTTCCCAGCTTCCTGCATTCTTAATCTTCCTCACCCTACTTATTTTTTTTCTTCTCTTCCATAGTATTTATTACTTTCTAACATGTAATATAATTAACTTAATTATTGTGCTTATTGTTGATGTCTGTCTTTCCCCACTAAATTTTAAGTTTTGCTTAGATAGGGATAGTTATCTGTTTTATTCATTCATAGGCTCCAAGCACCTAGACCAGGGCCAGGAACACTACAGATGCTCAATAACTGTTTTTTGAATGAATATGTCGTTTAAAAGCAAGAACGGAGGAAATGAAAAGATGGCGGATCTTGCTGAGTTAAATTGATAATCTGTAAAATCACACTGATGTACAATCACACAATAGGGAACAAAAATACCACTAAATGGGGTTCATGACTTAAAAGATAAGGAGATGAGGTAGCTAGAGCCAGGCATTTAATATGCAAATAATAGCAAGTTTAAAAGGAGAGAAAAAGAACAAGAGGAGGGGGAGCCATAACTCCTAAAACAACAGGAAGAAAAAAATTCTGAGCTGAAAGAGGTTTGTATTTTTTTTTTTTTAAATTTTTTTTAAGATTTTATTTATTCGACAGAGATAGAGACAGCCAGCGAGAGAGGGAACACAAGCAGGGGGAGTGGGAGAGGAAGAAGCAGGCTCCTAGCGGAAGAGCCTGATGTGGGGCTCGATCCCAGAATGCTGGGATCACGCCCTGAGCCGAAGGCAGACGCTTAACCGCTGTGCCACCCAGGCGCCCCGAGGTTTGTATTTTTAAATCAAATGAACTTAACAAGCACCTTTTATCTCCTGAGGGAATTTGACAGACCGAACAGCCAAAGAGTAAGTAAACATATATAGGAGAGCATAAAGTTTTTCTCTACTCTTTTTGGGTTCCTGGCTGAGTCTGAAAATGAAACTGACCAAGACAGATTAACAGGAGAAACGTATATGCATTTATTTAACCTATAAGTTTTATGTGACGTCGGAGCCTTCATAAGGAAATGAAGGCCTAAAGAGTTAGAGCTGGGTATTTTGATGCTAGGTTTGATGGAGAGCGGGTGGTCATGGAGGGACATGATAGGTTAAGGAATATGAGTTAGTGCGGTAAAATTGGGGGAACTTAGCCAGGCCTGTTGGTTTGGATCCTTTTCAGTGCTCCGTTATCTCTGGAGGTAAAGATGTTCTTTTCCTCCAGGAATAGGGCGGGCACCTCTCACGTGAAGATTTTATGATCTATTTCAGAGCAGAAGAGGGGCGTGGTTTGGTAGAGGTTAGAGTGACCTGCATGCTTCTGCTATTTTCTCCAGTTCCTTCAGTTTAAAATATTCAATATGCCAAGATGCCTGTATTTTAATCCCATCACATATAAAGAATTTGAATACTAAAATTAACAGATTAATTACCCAGATCCATGTCTATTTCTACACATAGTAAACAGAGAATACATGATTTTTTTTCCTGACAGTTTTGGGACACTTAGAAAAACTACTTAATGTCCCTGAGAACTAGCAGAAAACTTGAATAAGGTGTGGTAGGGTGGGGTGGGGCGGAGGCAATAAATTTAGGAGTCTTGTGCCCTGGCTTGGATCTGTCACTTTTGCTCACTAGCTCTGTAAAGCCCACCTCTCTAAGCCTTGGTTTACCGAGAAAGCAGAATAAAGCCTATTTGACCGACTGCTGTATATAATATATTGTATATTATTTGAGTAAATGCTTCTGCAAGATCTAGCACCATGCCTGGCAAGTTTTTGTCACTTAGTAAATAGTATTTGTTATTATTAATAGCTGGGAATTAGGATAGTAGAGAAGCTAGACAATGTGTATGGAGATTAAATATAGCCGCCTTTCTAGATGTCTCCATCCCTTTTACTGCTATAACCTTGCAAAGAATTCAGAGAGTTCTCAGTAGGAGGCAACAATGAGAATAAGTAAACAAGACCTAAGAAAGAATATCTGAACTCTTTAAATTGGTTCAGAAACATCATTGCCGAGACAAGCTTTGAGATAAATAAGCACTCTTGCATAGCATGCATTTAGAAATGATCTCTCACTGACACTTTAGAATGTTTTATAATGTATTAATTCGACATTATTGCCACATTAGTGGCATTAGAAGATTTCATATTCTTCACTACTAACTAACAGTCTGTCAGGAGATGATTTGGATAATGGGAAAACTCAGATTGAGACTGTCTTTGAGGGTATTAAATATCCTTAAAGTACTTAAAGCTGTATTAAATTGTTTCATAATTATTTAATGGCTCGAATCTGCCTTTTTTTTTTTTTTATGGCTGTGTTTTAGTGCAACTCAAGCGCGTGAACACTTGGTACTTAGCACAAAGACAAAAGGTAAGCTGCCTGAACGAGGCAGAAGCTTCCAGGGACTGTAGCATCGCAGTCACACTTTCCTCGTGCTCCTGTGTTGTGAATCATCGAGCACAGTGGCTCATCTTGAGGCAAGCAGGGCGGGGTGTGGGAGTTCGTTGTTTTGCTCACTTCGCAGCAAGCACTGGGCTGAGCCCACTGGGGGCATTTCAGTGAAATACCTGCTGACAGAATGAAATGCATAAATGCAAGATGAAGTGTAGGTAAATCCTCACGGTCAGGTCAGAAAACACTGAATCCCTATTCTGCCCCTTCTCCCTCTCCCACCCTTTCTCTCTTTGACTTTGGCCACTGGTTGAATTTCCTGCTCCTTTAAACGCAACTCTACCAGCTGGGTTTCAGAAACCTGCTTCAGGGCTTCTGTGATGCAAAGTGTCTGTCTTCTTGACACAAGTTTTCTTTTCTCCTGATCTTTAACCCCAGACCTTTTCCCTATTTGTCCGGCTTGAGCTTCCAGGTACCATCAGCATTCAAACAGACACATCAAAGTATTAACCCAAAGTGGAGAATTAGAATAGGGATTTCTCTGTTTCCTGCAAGGATCCTTTAGAAAGATGTACTTGGGCAAGCTGCCTGCTGAAAAACCCGAGAAGGCTACTTTCCTTGCCTTACTAAAAAAAAAAAAAAAAAAAAAAAATCACAGCACTGTTGGGCATATTATCTGTTTATGGGGCTGCCCCGACAGGGCAAACAAATTAAAATTCTCTCAAGAAAACTTACTGATGCAAGCTACCCAGAATTTCTCAGTATTGCTAAGAAATGTTTCTTCTTAATCTTTAAGCAGAGAAAAATAATCTGTGAAAGGATAGTCCATTTTACATGATACTTTTTTATATAAAACAGTAGCAAGAAATACAAGTTGCTTTGTTTAGTTACCTGCAAGGATGAACCCCTTGGGGAATTAAGGAGCAGTTTTGCACACTGTCAGGCAAGTCTGCTGTTATTTGAGACAGTTCTCCCTCTAACCAGCTTGGTTTAATCCTGATCTCACAAAGCAGCTGTCTTTCCTAAGCCTCACCTACTTTGATTTGCCAAATGCCCTTCTTAATCATCTGCTGCTACCAGATGTCAGAATCCCCTGCTGCTATTGATAGTGTCTCGCTGCGGGTAAATATAGCTCGTGTTGACTCAGTTGGCTTGTTCTCTGCACAGCTGGATGAGGAGCAGAGGGGCTTGGGAAAGAGGCTGAACGCATACTGCAGAGTCCTGAGAGACTCGGTCACAGCTGGAAGACCGGGGGCCTGGAAGAGCCTCTATAACCACACAGCTTGCGTCTGAAGCAAAACTCTCTGGAACATGGAATCCTTTCTTCCATTTACAGATATCCTTTGTCTGTGCCTGCAACGTGATGTGGAAGGTTGGAAAATGTTAATGACAAACTCTTCTTAACAAGGGTGCCCGGATTATTGACTACTCCACTGTTCTCAGCATGTGGCTCTTGGATGGTCTGCACCCACATCATGTGAGGCATCTGTGAAAAATACAGATTTCAGGGGTTCCCCCAGATTATCCAAATCAGAATCCAAGCCCGGAGAACCTACATTTTAAATAAACTTTCTGGGTAATTTTTATGCACACTAAATCTGAAATGCATGCTTAAATTAAGTTCCATGAATTTAGGATTCATGTCTATTTTGTTCTCTATGGTATATTCAGCATATAACCCAATACCTGGCTGGCCGTAATGTTTTATTTATTTATTTATTTTTAAAGATTTTATTTATTTATTCGACAGAGATAGAGACAGCCAGCGAGAGAGGGAACACAAGCAGGGGGAGTGGGAGAGGAAGAAGCAGGCTCATAGCAGAGGAGCCTGATGTGGGGCTCTATCCCAGAACGCCGGGATCACGCCCTGAGCTAAAGGCAGACGCTTAACCGCTGTGCCACCCAGACGCCCCCGTAATGTTTTATTTTTAAAATTCTGAAGATCCTTCTAAATAATGGAAAGAAAAATATACTACATTCTGTAAAGCAAGAGATAATCTTGTTTCGTGGATGTATTTTCAACTTTTTGCAAAGTAACTGCTGAGACTGGTTTATCTTACTTTCCACGAGCCTTTTTTTATGTGTTTTTCCATTTACATCATGGGATAACTCTATAGTCATCATGGCTTCGCTGTTACAATGTTACAAATGGAGAGTACATTTGTGTTGTGTGTCTTCTGAGTTACTGAGAAACCAAAGACACAGATCTCCAAAGTGAGAAATGCCTGCTGCCCGCCCTACTCAGCTAGGCTCAGGTTGCTATCATAAAGGACATGTGTATAGTAAGGATTCTACTGGAAGAATTAAAAGACTAAGTTGAGATTTGCAAATCAGTACCTCAGAATTCAGTAAGTCTTTTAGGACTGTGTTTTCCAGAAAAAAAAAAAAGTTGAGGGGGAGGAATGTATTCTCAAGAAGAAATCCTTTTGTCATGTTTCTAACCATAATTAGCTGACTTTCTCCAAGAAAAGGTATGCATTTAATTTTATTTCCAGATTTGTGATCTATGCAATTTATTTATAGTTACTTTGTTCTTCAGGTCTAAAAAATGTAAAATATAAAAGTGGCAATGGCAAATTCTCAGAGACGATGCTAAGTAAACACAGGGGTTTGTGGGCATCCCTGGTTAGAGATTAAATTGGCACTATTTTGAAGTAATATTCTTGAAATATTTTTAAGTCACTGTGATTAATTGAACTTTACTTGTGCCAGACTCTGTTCTATGTATTTTATGTGTGTTAATTCACTTAACTCTCTCAACATACCTATGCAGAATGTTCTGCTCTTTTCAGATAAGAGAGGAAAGGTAATGAATGAGAAGTTAAATAACTTGCTCAACACGATTTTCCTCCTATGTAGCCATGTGGCCCTGCAGGGATGCCCCGGGTACTCTGAGTTTGCTCCAGCAAAGAGCAGAGAAGAATTTCCATGGGAGGCAGGTCTAACTGCCTAACCTCCTGGGAACCGATATGAAACCCTGTAGCCCATTTGCCACCCCCCCCCCATCGTGTTATTACAGTATGCTCTTTTTTTTTTTTTTTTTTTTTGGAGGGGAGCATGGTTCCTTCACCAATTACCCCAAGGGGCTTTCTGCAGCGTTCCTTTTATTTTACCTACTCCATCCTGAGACAGATTCTGGTGAACACAATCTTCATTTTCTGAACTTGCCAGTGATGCTTTCGGGAGCCTTATAGAGTAATATATAAACAAAGCTGCCCAGGTCCCGGGAAAAAAGCATCTAAACTTAATAGCCGTTAGAGTCCAGCCAAACTGGAGACATTTTGATGCCAAACCCTATCCCTAATGGGTACTGAGGAATGCCAATTTCAGCTCCGCTGCCGCTCCCATTCCTGCTTCATGAAAGAATTACTGATTGATATAGTTGGTGTAGCTGCAGGCCATTCACGGGTTATTATTGTTATCTTTCCTAATTAGCCTGCTTTGTTAGGGGTTCACGGATTGATTATGAACTACAGTCTGTAAAAGTTGACAGCCTCGGAAAATATACCAAGGAGAATGGCCAAGCAAAGAATAGCTTCCACCAGCCCCCCTCCCCCCACACAAACCCAAGGTTCTGAGGCCTACTGATTACAAAATGTGCAAATGACAAACGTTTTGCTTGCAATATAATAGGCTTGATCGAACTTCAAGTAGCTTTAATTTTACACATGATTTTTGGTGCTGATATACATGTCACTGGCTTTTCTCAACCTCCCTGAGATTTATCTGAAAAAAAAACAAAAAAACAAAAAAGGTATCTTACTACACAGGATGTTTGGTTTTCTGGGAACACACAGTTCCAAACAAACTATAGAATTTATTGAGATACCAAATGAACACTTAGAGTCTCAATCTGGTAATTTGATTCTCCTAGCAGGATCTCCTTGCCATATAGATTTTTCATTGTAATAGCCGTGTGTTTGAAAAGAAGCAAGCAGTTACTTCTGACTTGAGATGCTGTGTCTAGTTTCTTGGGAACCCTAGCTAGTACCCAGTAATATTAGACTTGTAATTGTGTCGAGTACCATTACAGAAATTTAGATCTGCTTTATACTGAGAATTGATTTTTACATAGCCCACATAGGGCTGGCAGTAGAGACTGTTGAGAATGATGATGCCACGTGCTTTAACCAATACTAAGTACCTACTGTATATTAAGCGTTGTATAATTCGCTGGGATTACTATGCTAAATTGAGTTATAAATAGTCCAGTCTCTGCTCCTAAGGAGTTCATGTCTACCAAGAGAAACAGAATCATACAAATAAAGGGTTTAAGAGGAGAGCAAGGAAAGCCGAACAGAGAAAGTGGCACTTAATTAGGGTTTTGAAGAATGAATTTGCCTTTCTTCCTAAGGAAGAAAGAGGAGGGCTGAGAACATTCCAGGTAGAGGAGCAGCCTCTGTCAATCACAGTGATTGTTAGAGGAGCGCTATGAAGCCAAGGCTAGCCAGTCCGGCAGGGTGGGGGTGGGCGGCTGCTGTGATGAATGCTGCGGAGGGGGGGGGCAGGGGCAATCTAGAAACTTGAAGGGTCCTGTATGCCATGCTCAGTTCAGACCTGATGTATGGGCCATGGGGAATCTGAAGGTTTTTAATCAGCAGAGTGACGTGATTTTAGAAAGATGACTCGGTTGGCGATGGAGAGCGGGAATTCTGGTGGTCATACTGGAGACAAGGTGAGCCTTTAAGGGATCATTGGAATAGTTTAGGTGAGAGATAATGTTGAACAGAAACAAAGCTTACATAATGAGAATGGGAAGGAAAGGAAAAATTCGAGAGGCATTTAATTCCAGTCTCTTAAATCGGTGGATTTTCAAGTTTTTTTCTTTTAAAACATTTTTATCTTCTACCTCTCTAAGAAAATTAACCTGAAATACTTATATAAATTTTATTTTGTTAATAAGTGGTAATAATATAAGTTCACATATGCATTTACTGATAGTAAATTCAATTACCGAAATTAATGTAGCTCATTTATTAAGACACATTTGCTAATAAAATCTATGGTTACAGATGAGAATTGCTACACTTTTCAGCATTCACATACAACCTACTTAATACATTTTTAGTTTCGTATAATGGAGCCATAAAAATAAATGGTCGTAAAAGGGTAAATGATCATTGTTAAAAATAACATTTCACTTTAAAATATCAGATACTTTTCTATCACATTGATATAGAAGTTTGAAAGAGCGATACTTCGGCATGTTTGTGTAAAGGTAATATTTAATAATGCTTGTATTCCCTATAATAAATGTGAAAGTCTGGAAAGGAGCACTTCAAATGTGAAAGAATTAAATTACCGATGACATCATATTATTACAATGTAATATATTATCACTCACTTATTTCACAACTGATTTTTTTTTTTTTTTTGGCTAGGAAAATTACATTTCCTAAGCCAGGGTTCCTAAATCTTGCCAGCATATGGTCGAGAGTAGCACACATATGCTCTAGTAATGAACTCTCTTGCATAGCTTTATGTGAGCAAATCTGGGCAGATCTCACTTCCAAGAAAGTGTGTGTGTGTGTGTTTGTGCGCGCGCGTGTGCGCACGTGCAAGCGTGAGACTACATGGAAACATGCATAGGTATGGCAGAAGCACCATAAAATTAATTTTAACTACCAATATATCTTAATGTGTTAGTAATCACCAATATGTTAAGTTGTGGTTATGGTGTATTTGAGTTATAGAAAAATATACAAAACATGGAATTTGGCTTAAACATTTCCCCTAAGCACCATCGGAAAACTATGGCCTGAATTATTCTTATAATTCGCCGAATCATGTTGGCCATGGTAACATCTGGAATATCTTTAATTTCTTCTCCTGTATCAGATACTATTACCTAAATTTTTATACTTTATGATATAAGTAATTTTTGTAGAAAACCCATGGTGTAGGATTTAAATGCATTTGTATGGCTTTAAATGCTTTTGCATGGCTTTAAATGCAGTTGTATATGAAATTCCTACTTATTCTAGCTGAGGAAGAAGGAAAGTACTTACATTTTTGTAGAATGAAGATACTTTAAGAAACAATAAAGAAAGTTAGCACTCAACAGACGAACCTCATTCAGGAAACATCACTGGATATCCTCGGGGTTGGTGGTTTTCCACCTTGGCTGACCACTGGATTATGTAAGAAAACTTTTTAAAAAATCCTAATGTCCTGATACCTGGGTTCTTCCCCTAGAGAATCTGATTTAATTGGTGTGGGATGAGTTCCAGGGAGTGGCATTTTTTAAAAAAGTACCCTTGGGGATTCTACCATGAAGCTACCCAGTATGGGAAATCCCAGTTCTATCTGACAGACCTGATTTTGGGTACCAAAGGAACAAAAATTATCAGTGTCTTCAGGGGGAGAGGAAATAGAGAATAATTCAAGACACAACCAAATTTTCCTTTGTATTACAATTTTATGATTCCCCTGTGACAATACTGTTGATATAAAAAAAAACAAACAAACCTACAACCATTGCCAAAATCACATGTTAAAGTATTATGAATGAAAAGTTGTTCTGTCAGGGCGCCTGGGTGGCTCAGTTGTTAAGCGTCTGCCTTCGGCTCAGGGCTCAGGGAGTGATCCCAGAATCCTGGGATCGAGCCCCACATCAGGCTCCTCCGCTGGGAGTCTGCTTCTTCCTCTCCCACTCCCCCTGCCTGTGTTCCCTCTCTCTCTGGCTGTCTCTCTCTCTGTCAAATAAATAAAATCTTTTAAAAAAAAAAGAAAGAAAAAGAAAAGTTCTTCTGTCAGCGTGCTACAATTCTAAAACATCTTTATTGTGAATCTAACATTTTAAAAAATTCTCCCAACCAAAAACAAAAAAAAGGAATTCAACATATTGTATAAAATGCCAAAAATACAAAAGCGATAATGTATAAAATATGATATTGAATTAAAAATGAGTAATTAAATCTGACTTTGGACTGATGCTGATAGACTTGTACTAATTATAATGTTGGAGAAGCATGGAGAGGCTTTTGGTAGGTTCCTGGAGGTGATGATGGTTGAGCTGGAAGTAGGGGTCTCTCAGGAGGGAGGAAATGGTGTGAATAAAAGCCATGAAATATAGGAGGTCATCCTGTGCTTTTGACAGTAGAGAAAAATGCTTAAGCACTTTAGAGGTCATCTGACCCATTTTCCTGATCCTTAGCAAAACTTCCCAGAATGGATCTATGATCTCCTTTTTTGTGGCACCCTGTGTATACTGGGAGGCCTGGGTCTCAGCAATAAATTTTGTATGCTGAAAAAGAGCTTTAACTCTTTCAGATAATAATGCTTGAATAGACGTGATTTTATAAGTGGAATTTATATAGCTTGAAAAGTTAATGCATTTCCCCGACTGAGCGTCTTAGTCACTTCTCAAGAGCAGGACGAGAGCCATTACCTTGTCAGAGTAAAACATAAAGCAAAGAACTCTTTTCCCCCATGAGGTCTAATAGAGCAAATCACCTACATGGAAAGACATTATTTTTGCCTGAAAGATAGGAGCACATGGTGAGTCATAAATCAATAAAAACATAACCATAAGCTATTTAGTGATTCACCTGTTACTTATTTCTAAAATAAGCCTCAAGCAGACAAGCATTTTACTTATATCCTCAGATTCTGCTCTGAGATGCACTCTTAAAGTTCTAGGGTCAAACTATACCTTTGATTGCTAGAATAAAATCCCCACTGACGCAAAACCTCAGGAAATTTGTGGTTTGCAGAAGAAGGGTAACAATTCCTATTTCTTTGCTTCCACTTGAAAAAGCTTTTAGATTTTCTTTTCTCTGTAACTTAATGAAATTGAATCTTACTTTTCATACTTCACTATTTTTGAAAAGAAGTTTGCTAAATGTGGCAAACTTTTCCAAAACTGTCCAAAGCAGTATGCCCAGGACCAGATGTTCTAGCAATTTGCCAAAGTTTTCCAAAACTGGCCAAAGCAGTATGCCCAGGACCAGATGTTCTAGCAATTTGCCAAAGTTTTCCAAAAATGGCCAAAGCAGTATGCCCAGGACCAGATGTTCTAGCAATGTGCCATTCCCCCATCAAGAAGAATCTGTTTCCCTTTCCTCTGAAACTTGGAAGTCCTCTGTGACTGCCCAGAGAAAAAGAATATGGTACAAGTGACTTAGCATGTCTACTTCTCTTCTCTTCTCCCTGGGACTTGGGTGAATCTTTGTAACTGTCCCAGTGAATGCAATGCAGTGGATGTGAGACTTCAGAGGCTCAGTCATAAAAAATGATACAGCTTCTCCTTGGCTCTGTCTCTCTCTCAGGAGACTTGCCCTAAGATTCCAGCCACCATGTTAGGAGGAAGCTCAGGCCGCATGGAGAAGCCATTTGTGGTCGCTCTGCTATGAATCACTGAATTCCACTCCTGAAACCAACTTTGTACTGTATGTTAACTAACTAGAATTTAAATAAAAAATTGAAAAAAAAAAAAAAAAGATGCTCTGGTAGACAGTTCCAGCTAAGGTCCCAGTCAATAACTCGCACTGACTGACAAACATGAGAGTGACCAAATCTCTAGACGACTCCAGGTCTCGGCCTTGGAGCCACTCCAGTTGAAGCTGAGTAGAGCAGAGTCAAGATGACACCACTGAGCCCTGCCTAAACTGCTTATTTAGAAACAAAATAAATCATTTTAAGTTGCTAAGTTTTGGGTTTTTTTTTTTTTTTTAACACGGCAATAGATAATTGGAACAGAAAACAATAATAATGAATAAGCTGCTTTTTTTTCCATTTTGAGATGATTTTCAAGATTTAATCAATGCCACTTTGAATTCATTATAAAGTCTTATTAATCAATTATTAATCTATTGTAAAATAGCAGAAAGTGGAAAGAAGTTTCATGAACTACTATAGAAAGGAGGGAGAGCAATTTATGTTTTAGAATTACCTCCACCTCCAACCATCCATCCTCCTCCATCACCTAAGTTGGTTTGGAATTATAAGTCTGACATTTAATAGTCAACTTATTTAGGGAAGACCAGAGCTCAGAAATTTAAGTAAGGATATCCAAACCTGTACCTGATTTGCCTCAGACATCCTATTATTAATATGTAATGAATATATCAGTCTCAAGCAATGCTACTGATTATCTCCCTAGAATCCTCTTTCATCTCACAGTGGACAGATACACAGCCTGCACCTGATGGACAATTTTTTTCAGTGCCCTTATCCCTAGAACAAAGCAAGCTTTCAATAATAGCATTTGCCAGCCAGCATGCTAGACTCCCTCACCTATACCCCAGCCTTTTTTGCCATGTCTTCTTGTGGCCAGTCTTGAGAGCTACCCCTTTCTCAGCTCTTTTTCTAAGGTGGCTAAGGCTGATGAAGAACATCTCAGATACAGTGTCACTAAGTCACTCTGCACTAATTTCAAATGGGCATTCAGTGGTATTCACCAAGGCTTTAAAAATTCAGCCCCTGATGACTTCTTAAATTGCCAACAGTTTGGATGTTAGCTATCTCAGACTTTTTCCAAATCCCCTGCTCATCCTCAGTGGTTTCTAACAGATGATCTAAATCCCTTTACATCACATTAGAGGCCTTTGGGACCCACATTCCTCCTTCTGTGATTAGATATCTTTATATTTCAGTAGCTCTGCCCCTATACGCTCAACTATAGTTTGGAACACGTATCTCCATGATTTCCATTTCTTTCCAATGTGTAGAAAGAATATTGCCCTGACTTCCTTCTGTTCCTCCATCATACAGCTGTTCTCCTCTTCCTAAATATGGTCTCCTTGGGCCAGCCTACTCTCACTGGCCTTGCTGTCTGTAACATATACACACACACACACAACTGGAAAAAGAAGTCCAAAAAACTTCATAATTATTATGAGAATTACAATCTCTTATATATTATTCCATTTAATTATAGTCTACATTTTAAAATGCTGACTATACCTACTAATAGTTTGAGGACAGCAATTTGAAAAACACTGGTCTAGAAGGAAAGACTGGGTGATAAGTCTGAGCATTCTCCGGACAGGAATGGGCCAAACCAAGAAGGAAAAACCAAAGGTTAAAGTTGGTGTCAGGAACTCCTTGACAGAATAGGGATAGCAGATAGCAAACAAAGTCCAAATAATAGGGACTTGAACAACCCAAGTGGGACAGAGGGAAAAAAGTTCAGGAAGCAAGTTGATGTACACATTTAGAGCCTCAACTCCAGTGGAAGGACAGGTGGGCTACTTCCTAGAGTAAGTGGGCCTTAATCCCAACCACACTGGGATTGCGGTCATGCACAGTAGACAGAGAAGGGCTGGCTTTACATTCCCTGCTGTGCTCAACTCACTTGAAAGATTTGCAGATGACTTGAACAAATGTTTATGGAAAAGAAGAAGAAATCTAAAAAAGTTGGATTGGCTAATGAGGAAAAACTAGAAAGAAGGCACATATATAGCATCTCTGTTGAGGAAAGTTTTAGCAGTTGGAGCATTTATGGGGAGATGGATACAAGGACCAGAGAAAGACATTGTTTGATTTTGAGAAAGCCTTAGGCTTCTCCAGTCCTACATAGAATACAATATTTGAGGACAGGAACCAAATGAAGCCTTATTGCCTGAAGAAAACAATACAGACAGATGTGCTGACTTTTCCTGTGTCTCTGCTCTAGAACAGGTGGGAGGCACGGGGACTTACAGTAAAGGAACCACCAGCAAACGTATGGAGGATTTTTCTCAACTGCTGCGTACCTCAGTTTCCTCAACTGTAAAATATGGATCATATTGGAGTCTCTCTCATAGGATAATTGGAAAGATTAAATTTATATACATAAAGCATTTAGGACAGTGGCTGGCATATGATAAGCATTAAGTAATGGTCCCTACTATGGCTATTTTTATCACAAAATTCAAAGTACTAGAAAAATCTTGATTCTAAAATTTCCAGAAATCTTCAGGACCCTTAGAAGTAGCTGAGTAACTTCAGCAACTGAGTTTTCAACTCGAATAGGATGGAGAAAGATCCATATTTTGGGAGAATTTCCATTCCTTTCCACCTCCAATAACACTCCTGGTCTCTTCCCAGCCCCTCACTCACTGCTCCCCAAAGGAGAGGAGTAGCTTGTCTACTGAATGAGCTCAGAAAAACAGCTTAGAATGTGTCACTCTATCCTTTCTCTTCTCTTAACCTTTTGGATCCAGCTTGCCTTCAGGAAGTATGAATTCTCTGCTCTGTCATGTTATCAACCTGCAGGGTGAGACCTATGATTATCCAGAGCAGCCTATTACTGGCTGGGGACATTCGTCTAATTCAGGAGTGAAGTAGAGGGGGCCTGTTGTGGCTGTAAGTCTAAGACAAATCATGCTTTCAAATTAGGAATTTATTATAATAATACTTATATTTTAGTATCTATCTCTATGATCTCTGTGTCTTTCTCTCAATTGGTTTTAAACCCAGGAATGGAAAGGAAACGTATTATTTTGTGACTTCCTAAATCTTGGGAGCTAAAAATCATACAAGGCACCAAAGTTTTAATTTCAAAGCAATTAAACACTTTAAAAAAGGTACACTGTTAAATTGAGATATTTATTTCTTTGCTATCTTGATCTGTTTGTATACTCGAATTTTTCTTATTTCCTCCTTACACTGTATAGCCGACTAAGCCATTAGCAACTTTAATAAAGTGTTCTATTTTTGCAAAAGGATGTTTTCCTAACATGTGCTCTATCCATGCCCAATGAATACTTGGTAGCCACCCAAATTGGAAGCCAATTTTCATAGTGGTAATTAATGACAACAGTGCCATCCCTGTCACATTCAACCCTATGTCGCAATTAATATTCCTAACATATGGTGGGCTAATGAATCACTTGTATCTATTAAAGGGTGCATCTGTTCAAACCAATGGTCTCCACTAGGAGGGGGTATCTGATTCACTTTGGAGCTTTTATAAAATGCACGGGAGCATCCTTCCCTTCCTAGCACAAGATTCCGTATGGTCAGAGTAATCTTTACTAGTTCAGAAAACAGATGGATAGATTCTTAATTTGTCTTTTTGATTTATTTTTTTTAATGCTTGATTTCTGAGTCTTTCAACCTTGGGTTATTTGTTATTTTACCCTAACCCATTTTCTATTTTCAAAAATACATCAGATTGGTCTTTTGCTTGTAAGCGTTGATATTACTTAATGGCTAGGAGCATGGAATTTTACGCTATCAGTGAAATGTGGATGAAGGACAGTCCTGCCTCTGTGTGAATCATCTTAATTAGTCTTAAGCCCCAATTTCCCTTACCTATGAAACAAGAGACTGTAGGAGGATCTTTCTCATAGGAATACTGTGAGGATTAAAAGACAAAAAGAGATGATGCATATAAAGTGCTTGGCAGAATACGTGAATATTAGTAAGTATCCAATAAATTGTTAATATTGTTATTATCTTGTGTTAGTTTCAAGAAGAGAATTTTTTCTTTTGATCTTTGTCTAATCATCCATTATTATTTCTTACTTTCTATGTTGTAGTCCAACCCTCAAAGGGCTTTAAATGAGAATTATCCATTTCCTTCAAGGGAATAAAGTCACTACTCTATTAGCCTTAATTGGAGTTAATTAACAGCCATGCCACCTGTATGATGATGGACAATTTATTGCATAATTCCTTGAATAAATATTTTTGAGTCATTGGTGATTGATTAGATTCTGTTAGATTCCTTTCCTTAAATTGTATCACTAATTTAATTTAATTTAATTTTTAAAAAAGATTTTATCTATTTATTTGACAGAGAGTGAGTGCACAAGCAGGGGGAGTGGCAGGCAGAGATGGAGAGGGAGAAGTAGGCTCCCTGCTGAGCAGAGAGCGTGATGCTAGGCTCTATCCCAGGACCCTGGGATCATGACTTGAATTGAAGGCAGACGCTTAACCCACTGGGCCACCCAGGCACTGCTGTATCATTTACTTTAAAATACTTACTATTTCAGGCTGGACTTCCCAATAATTTTGAATCATTTATGCATGTCTATAAGAGAAAATAAACTGATCTCATTCAATCTATAATGGACCATAGCATGGAAAACTTTAGTGCCAATTTCTCTGTCCAGTAATATATATTTCAATATGAAATCTCACCCCTTTCTATCTTCCATGCTTTACTAAGAATTAGAGCTGCCAGTAAAATGCAAGATGCCCAGTTATATTTTAGACAAAAAATGAATTATTTCTTAGTACAACTATGTCCCAACTATTACAGGGGGTATCATTCATTATTTACCTAAAATTCTAATTTAGCTGGCATTGCTAAGTCTGGTATTCTTGCTAAGAATGCAAGCAGAAACGAGACTTAAAAACTGAAAAAATAGTAATACATTTAGTATGATTGCTAAATTTGGAGATTACCAGGTTATGCTATCCGTATATACAGAGAGAGAGAGAGAGAGAGATAAAATTCAACTTGACCTACCAGTTATTTGCTATGACTGAAGAAAAGGCTGTCTGTGTTCCTTCATTTTGTGTTTAGAGGAGACATAGCTAAATCTACAAATTCAGGACAAGAATGTTGTTGGCCGTCATGCTAGCCAGCCTTACTTGATGTAATATCAAAGGCCCAATTCAAACCCGCTGTCTTCCCAGGGGCCCTAAGCTCCAACCTGCTTTCCTACCTTCCTGTGTGTGTACGGTTCCTCCATTGATTTCTCAGTCTTCATCTGGAGTTCCACCTGGGTAGAACCGGCAGGATCAGATTAACACATCAAACACAGAATAGCCTCCTACATACACTGGTGAGTAAAGGCTATGAGATCAGTCCTTAACAGTGACTTTTGCCTATAATTTAGCTGTCAACTTCGTTTCTGTGAGTTCAGACTTAATGACCATGTAACACAAACTTCAATTTTAGAAGAAATTAATTTGGCTTTGTGCCTGTTTCTGTAAATGGGAAAACAGAACTCCCTTTCTTTTTCTCTGCAGAGCGCAATTTTGGCTTTCGTTCTGTAAATATCCAGTCATCCTTCCTGCCATGGAGGTTTCTTTGCTCAGCTTCTAGTGCTGCCATGTAGACCAGCGAAAGGACCCTCGTTACTAACCCATGGACACTGTGTGTTGAGCCGAGTGAAAGGAACGTGAAGGGATCATCTGCGGAGTTGTGATAGTACTTTTAGTTGGGAAAACCGATAAAGCCTAGACAATGGGTCAGACATTGCCCTTCTTCAGACAATTAAGTGCGTATTTTCTTTTAAAATTTTCTATCTGGAAAAAAGGGATAAAACATTTCCCATTAAAGTAACTCTCCTGGAAATGTCTGCATTATCTCTTGGAAAGGGGACATCAATAACCACTCAGCAGTACATTTCTGTCAGGAAAAAGATTACTCTTGGTCTATCTTTTGAGCATAACTCCCAATGATGAAAACAATATGAAAGGATTAGGTGGCTGGATCTGCTTCTACAAAATAACATGAGTAGTTGAAATTGCAGAATTATAGTGGGAGGGAAGTGATTAATACATGGGCATGCACAATACATCAAACTTACTCTTTGTATTGAGGCCATGTTATTACAAAAAATAATTATCAAAAAAATCATAGACTACCGAAATTTGAGAATCATAAAAAGGAAATCTGATTAGCGTATCTCTGTGAATCAGATAATGTCTCAGAAAAAGGGAAGGATGAAGTTTACAATATAATTAAAATATGCATCATATTTTATACATAATTTAATGAAGACTAAACCCTACAATAATATATACCCTTATTCATATAAAAGGCACATTATATAACCCAAATATACACATGGCCTTTTGCATAGAAGTGTGTGTGTGTGTGTGTGTGTGTGTGTGTGTGTATTCAGTAGCACATTTTACTCTAAGATGGGGGTGGCAAATTACAACCCCAGTTTGGATGCCTGTTTTTGCAAATAAAGTTTTATTGGAACACAGACAAACCTATTTGTTATGTATGTAGTCTATGGCTTTTTTCATACTACACAGCAGACTTGAGTATTTTCATTAGTGACTATATGATTCACAAAAAAATTCTGGTAAAACACTTACCAAATATTTATCTGATCTTCAAGGAAAAAGAAATCTAAGACATGGTTATGGTATCTATAACCAAAACAACAACAACAACAAAAAACTCCAAAACAAACAAAAAACAAAAATAAAAAAAACCCAAGCCGTAAAAAATCATGTCTGTTTTAACAATTTCCTAACATGAAATTCAGTTTAGCTCTTCAGTGTTGGCAGGGGAATATGAAAGAATTCCAGCTACTAGGTAAGAACTTTAGTATGTATGGAGATAAGGAGAAGCAACTTTCCTCTACGTCTACTCTAATTTTCTTCTTTTCTTTATAGTTTTGCTTATATTTCCCCCCCCACTAATTTTTATTATTCTTTAACTTCTCTTGTCATTTATCTCCATTTTACCTTTTTTCCACTTTCCACATACATTTAAATTTTGAAATTGACATAAAAACATAAGGACTTTTTGCATAGAAAATCTATTTATTTGTACCCATAAGAGCAGTGTAAAAATTTTGTTTGCCTCTGATGAACTAAAAGGATAAATGGAGTGAGATAAGTAGGGCTCTTGACAGTTTTACCCACATGTTTGTTGCTGTGTAACAGCAAAGCAGGAAGAATTCTTTCCTTCAAACTGCTTGTAATAAGCTTTGACAGTAACTCTGGTAATTTTGCAGACACTGAAGATTAAAAAATAAATATGAGAAATTCTGATCTATTTTGTCTTGTTCTCTCTTGTACCTCTTGTACTCGTTTCTAAGTAGTTAGGCTAATTTGTACTTTGTGTGTACGAGTGTGCGTGTTTTAATTGGACCTTGCACTAGACTGTAATCTCCATGAAGACAGGGATGATGTCCCTCTGGTTTACTCTTTTAGTCCCAGTGCCTATCATATACTGGGTCCTCCAAGAATATTTATTGGATGGCTTGAATGAATGACAGAGAGTTGTTGAAACATTTGAATAGCTGGAATGATAAAGTCATGTAAGTCTTAGATAAGTCATTCAATGGTAATCTGAAGTTTATGTTTAAAGAAGATCAGACTGGAAACTCTGAGTTGGATCTTATAATTTTCCAAGACCAAGACTCAGAAAACTCTTTAACTCAAAGAAACATTAACTGAAATGTTTTATAGGCCAGATTGTTTAAAGTATTGGATAATCAAGACAGGATTGATTAAGACATTACGATTTAGGATGATTATGATTTAGGATGCCGATGAAATGTGTAATGAATTCTGATTAGAAAACTCAAAGAAAAGTATTTAATGCAGAAGATGGCATTTGAAAAGGGCACTGAGGGATGAATAGGAATCTGATTGGTAGAGAGAGTTGTGGGAGTAAATAAAGCCAAAGAGGGGTAGAAATTTTGCTGTCTTAGAGACTGCCTGGGCAAGTGGTTTCCTGTGAGAGTGGCACTCAGGGAAAGCAATAGTGTAAACTACTAAGAAAGGTGGTACCATGCTTATTCTGACACAAAAGCAATGGGGAAGCCCTGAAAATTTTTCAGTGGATGTAACATGATAAAATTTGTATTTTAGAAAGTTAAGTTTGGTGGCTGTATCAAGAGTAGGCTGTCGATGAGAAGTCTGGTAAGAAAGCTATGGAATAACTCCAAAGAAAGACAATGAAACACTGAATAGTACATCCATTATGGGGGAGGACAAGAAGACCAAATACCAGGACACTGAGAACAGAAGCATCAACAAATTTGGACAGGGTTTGAGTGTTAGGGATGACACTGGAGGATTCCAATTCACTAGCACTTTCCAAATATGAAAGAAAAGGTAGAACTTTTCAGGATGAAAGATAACAGAACCCTCTTTTGGCTAGGAGAAATATGGGCAAGTGGTTAAAGCACAGATTGGATGTAGTTGTTCTCTCAGAATGCACTTCAAACTTCAAGAACTCCAAGATGAATCATTTTGGAGTCATGGGAATGACCATGTGTTGCATATTACTTGTTTGTACTATACTTTTTAGCCATGAGAAGTTACAATGCTAAGTGTGGAAATCATGACAGTGAGAAGAAGAAAACTAAGTCTCTCTCACAGTCCATCTTTTGAATTGACAATTACACCATAAAATAAACGGTTGAGGTCTTACCATACCATCCTTTCTAAATGCAGTGAGTTTGTAAAACAGAAATCTGAGTCAACTACAATCATTTTTGTTTCCATACTTGTTGAACCAGGATATAGACTAAGTGTAATTCAATGGGGTTTACTTTTTTAGTATGTTGATAAACTGGTTATACTCTTATGAGTCAAGATACCAAAACACACATAGGATTCTTTTTTTTTTTTTTTTTAAAGATTTTTATTTATTTATTTAACAGAGATAGAGGCAGCCAGTGAGAGAGGGAACACAAGCAGGGGGAGTGGGAGAGGAAGAAGCAGGCTCCCAGCGGAGGAGCCTGATGTGGGGCTCGATCCCAGAATGCCGGGATCACACCCTGAGCCGAAGGCAGACGCTTAACGACTGGGCCACCCAGGCACCCCCACACATAGGATTCTTAATACAAACAACAATCTATTTCCTAAAGTTATAGGGAGAAAAGATGTCCCAAAGAGAATACACAAATAATTTATAATCATTATTTAAATTTGTAATTGGAATTTATTTCTTTAATAAATTCTTTAATGGAAGCTGGGTAGCAAAAAGGATTTAAACTTTATTTCTGTAACCATCAAACAAATGTAATAACACCAAATTGCAGAAGCAAAGGGAAGAAGGAAAAAAAGATAACTGTTTACTTGATCGGATCCTAATAGTTTATAGTATAAATATAACATGTACATATAGTGATCATTCTTGTGTAAAAGAAGAAAACCAGATATTTATGTAGTTCCTCACTTTGGAGCTATGAAAAGTAAGAACCTAGAAATAAACGCTTTTCCAACCCAGTCTGGTTCTTTGCCCCATGAGAGTTACCACCTTCTTCCATCCCATCGCTGTGCCTCTTCGTCCTCAACTACTAGTCTTGATCCTATTTGCCAGCTTAGCTGTGACGGCATTTCTTTGAGCACTTCCAATCTGCTCTTGATCTTTGCCCTTGTCATGTAATTGGGATTCTCTACCGTTCTAGGATCTGTTCCTGTCAATTCGTGATAGGTGCTTTTGACATCATGACAGATTTTAGGGATAAAATGATAAAAAGACCTACCCTGCCGTGTCACAGTCTATAAAGAGAGGAAAGGTGAAACATTAAAAAGAGAGAAAAGAGGGACTGTGCCTGTGTTAAGGGCACCGGAAAAGCTTAATAAAGGAGGAGACATTGGAACTGTGTTTTCAGATTCAACAGAAGATGGTATGGGGAGATTGGGAGCAGGTATTCCAGGTAAAAGGACAAGAACAGTCATGAAAAAATTTAAAAGTTTGCCACAGTTTTTGTAACTAGACCTCTGTATTGGTTCCTCTTCCCACATCTCTGTTCTCATCCATCGCCAAAGTCCCGTCCTTGCCCAGGAGAATTGAGCTCTGCCCTTGAATATCAATCCTTTCCGATAGTGGCCATTAGAATTCCCCGAGGCTGCCTTTCAGTTCCAGACCTGCTTTCGGAACAGCACCTGGCCCAAATCCCCTCTTTCCGCATCTGCTTTCTATCCTGGATTCCTCTTTACCTAAACTGAGATACTCTGGCTGTGATTCTTGGACCCGGAGCTTTGCATCTGTTGTCGATCAAGCTGTCTCTGAGGTAGAATGTTCGTTAAAGAATCAGGTGCAAGTGGTTTGTAAAGCCGCGCTCCCGCGAGAAGCAAGTGAGGGGAGAGAGGGAAAGAAGCCAAGCTCGTGTGGCTTCAGGTGTGGCTCCAAACACAGCCTGGCCCCAGGGCGAGCTCTACAGTATAACCTACGGTTTAGAGCTTGTCTTAGCTAGAGGCAAAGGAGCTGGGATTTTGTATCCTCCTAGGAATCGGTCACTGACTACAGGTAGACCTGGTGGTCTGTGTGATGGGGCACCTAACCCCCCGACACTTGCAGGTGAGGTCACTCAGTATGCGACGAGGATGAGCCTCTGAGAGCCGGAGGTGCAGCCCTTAGCAGCACAGCAGTCAGGAGACAGGCGAATGCCGGGGAGGAGGGTCAGAAGGGATCTGAGGAGAGACAGTGCCCGCTTCGGACTCACACTGAATCTTCCCCGTGTTCACGCAAGAGACGCCTAGTGGGCAAGGCTGTTGCAGGTGCCGGAATCTCCTTAGCCTTTTCTTCCTGCTAGAGTTAGCTGGGTTCTGTTGTCCCGGAAAGTGCCTGCGTTCCTGGAAGGCTAGAGACCCTCCAAGGAGGAGCAAAAACTGAGGCTGTTCTTGCTGCTCAGGAGGCTACTAAAATCCCAGAGGAGCAGAGAGCTTTTGGTTCCTATCAAAGCACCGTTCCGTGTTGAATACAGAGTCTGAAACTTCAATATGCACAAAAGAAAGGGAAGATTGACCTCTGGATCGGAAAACCATACGCCGCTTCCTGATCAGTATCCAAAAGCAGGATAAAATATTTCCAGGATATTTTGTATTCAGATTTATGATGCTCCAAATCCAATCTTTCCCATTAGATGGCTTATTCTTATTAAAGACAAGTGTAGGACAAGGGTATACAGCTTAAATAACTTTTGGCAACTTCAATCAGAATTTTTAAATATTTTAAACCATGATTTTTATTTACATTATATGATTAGTAATTGAAAGTAATATGGAAAAAAATGGCTTTTTCTCTATTATTCCAATAGGAGACTTATCATTATAGAGGTTTTCTGTCCTTTCTCCCCCTTTTTTGAAGTAAAATATTTAAAAAATTCAAAATACAAGAGTTATAAAAATGTACATTTGTACATCTCTCATGAGAAAGACAAATAATAATGATATAATCATACGGTAAGAATTTGTTGAAATTAACAACTTTCAGGTCAAATAGAAAACTAACAGTGATTCAGCCTGGTATCTAACAGCCTAAACTGATATTTGTAATTATTAGTATGGCATAGTTATTTTTGTGAACCAAATGGATAAACTTGTACTACTATAGTTGAAATATATTCTATTTTTACTCGATTTCTTGGAAAATTGGTAATTTATGTACAATAATTCTTACCTAATGAGACTATTCAATTATCCATTTTCCTGTCATTCTGGACAAATGGACACTGACTATATCTTTGTTTCCATCATACCATGTTTGTGGTGACGTCATACTCCAATTTTAAAGATAATTTTATTTATCACACTGAAATTGGCCAATGCCTGGAAAGGTTACATCTGCAAAGTAAACATAAAACACTATGGAGCCAAGTGGAGCCCAAATGATTTGTTTACATTTAACATTGATTTTTTAAAACCTCATTTCCCTGTTTTGTTACAGATGGCAGTGGAAAAAACAATAGAATCTCAGAATGAAAAAATCTGCAGATTACTTTGTTGCAAAAGTGGGTCCTTGACATTCTTCCTGTTCAGCTAGGAAGATGCTGACATCCACTCTGTTACCCTTGCCTCTGGAGGTAAGAATAAAAGTTATTCATGCCTTGATGCTTGGATGTTTCTTCAAACACAGAATGGTAGCAGATAAAAGGAAACGTGTTGAATTGGCACGGATGGCAGTGTCCACGGGAGGAGAGATCACACTATTTGTACACATTTGTGACTGTAGCTTATTTTTCTTCATGTTCTAACTTTGGTAAGTTTATGCAAATAGGTAAAATTAGCATTTTCCTTTTGTTCCCAACAAAAGTCCATGATACTGCTGTGAAGACAATGCTGCCTTTTGCTTTGTTACCTTGTTACCCTGGAGTAATAATTAAGAAAAATATAGAGGACTGATCAAATACTTTATTACTTACCTTGGTACATGGACAGTATTACAACTTTACCTTAGATAGCAGAGTATGAGCAAGTTGATAGTCTTTCAGGAAAGATCTCTGCAGTTTTATTTCATAGTCTTGTTGGAATTGTCATTTGTGGGTTGAGTTCGTCAAGTCATGTTTGACCTAAATGGCCTGTAAAACAGTCTTTTAGTACGTGCTTATTTACCGGTTGGATTGTCGTTGCTCTTTTTATGTCCAAGGCTATAAAAAGGAGGGAAATGATGGACACATTTTCCTGGTATTTTGAACAACGTATACAGATTAAAATTAAACAGAATTTCACAAAATATCAGAGGCATTGTCTCCTTTTAGTGGACTCCACGTGTGGTACATAAGAGCTCTTCTTTTAGCAGTTAGTCTGGATATGAGGCTGGATATTGACTTCTCAATACATTTGCTTATTAAAACTATACATTTTTTATATACACATGACATCATCTAAAAAGAGTTTATTAATACTGGAAAGCAAGGATTTTAATTTAATTTCTCTACCAAGTGATAGATCGAAATGAGTCCTTCTGGACCAGACTTCACTTCCTGGTAACATTGGGAGTGACTTGAACCGCCAAAGCTCTATTTTAAATTATTGAAATAGGGTCCCCACAGAGGCAGAGGTCACTGATGGACTTTACTAGGCTCATTCAGTATTTCCTAAAAGGCAGTTACCCTGGAAAGTAGTTAATAGCATGGGCTGTCATATCCAATTGCCAGCGCATCAGGAATTCCACTTCGTTCAACCTGAAAAATACATCCAGACTCTGACAACTTATTACCATTTCTGTCCACCCCCACCCACGTCCCGGAACACATTGCCTCTCACTTGGGATTGTTGCCACAATGTCCTAACTAGTTTCCTTACTTCCGTATTGTTCCTTCTGCAACACACACACCAGGTTCATTACCAACACAGCCAGAAGAGCAATCCTTTGAAATGTAAGTCAGATGAGGTTGCTCCTCTGCTGAAATCCTGCAATGGCTGCCCCCATGTCTCTGAATGAAAGCTCAAGCCCTCACTCCAGCCTCCACTGCTCTGCATGACCTGCTGCCCTCTCTGCATCACCTCTTTGACTCTTATCCCTTGAACTCCCTGTCCTGCCCTCCAGTCCTTCTTCTCCAGCCCCACTGGCCTCCTCATTCTTCCTGCCGTGAGGTGTTTCCTCTTCCCCATGACCTACTCTCCATTTTTTCAGCTCTTTGTGCAAATGTTTCAAGTGTTATGTCCTCCATGAGGCTGCCCTTTATCTCCCTATCTTACCCACACCCCCACTGGACACTCCCAATCCTTTTAATCTTTCTTCCCCCCGCCCCCGGTAGCATTTACTTATTATTATTTTTATTTCTCCCTGCGTATTCCACTAGAATGTAAACTTCATGGCAATGGGGATTTTGACTATTATGTTCACTGATGTGCTCTCAGGTTCTAGGACATTGTAGATGTGTAATAGATATTTGTTGAGTAATTGAATGAATGGATGAATGAATATGTTGCTATTTTCTGGCAGTGACAGAAAAGAGTGCTTTGGGTTACAATAACGTGGACCCCTACCTTCTGTTGAAGTGTGTTGGTATCTTTGAGGGGTCACCAATAAATAGTTCCTCCACCTGGTCTAGGTCTAAACCAACTGATAAATAAAGCTGAGTTTCATCAGACAGAGGACAAAATATCACCATATTACAGAAAGGACTACTGAAAGAACATGTCTGTGTCTGTAGGCAACCTCAGTGTCTGCCTAACACTGAACCTCCCAGTGAGACACATGTTTCCACAAAGCAGTACTGGATCATAGCCAATGTCTCCCAACGGGAGCAGGATGGAGTCGCAGAGAAGCAGAGAAGACTCCCCGTCCCCAAAATAAGAAAAGAGGGAGGAGCTGAGCTATCCATGCAGTTTCCCCTACCAAATTCCCAAATGACCTGTTTGGCTTCTCCGTGGTGGGTGGGAGGTGGGGCCGCTGCGGTGCAGTGAAAGGATGGAGAGAGGTCGGTAGAGTTACTCTAACACACAAAGAAAAAATCATTAGGAATGGGAAAGAAACATTATCTCCCGATGATATTTCTATTAAAAAGGTTTTTTTGGGTTAAAAAGAATATGTCTCAGGTATTTGGAATTGTTAACTTTGCTTTCAGCAAATGCACAGAGATGAAAAGTAAGTCAGCATGCTTGGAATAGAAAGAATTGCTCGAAATATAAAACTGGGACCTAACCCATTAGCTGTCAGGGAACTTAGGAGAAGGCTATGCTTTTATTTATTTATTTATTTATTTATTTATTTATTTATTTATTTATTTATTTATTGAAGATTTTATTTATTTATTTGGGAGAGAGAGAGAGAGACAGAGAGTGAGCTAGAGAGAGAGAGAGCACAAGCTGGGGGGAGAGGCAGAGGGAAGGGGAGGAGCAGACTCCCCGCCAAACAGGGAGTTCAACAGAGGACCCAGGACCCTGGGATCATGAGCTGAGCTGAAGGCAGACATTTAACTGACTGAGCCACCCAGGTGCCCAAGGCTATGCTTTTAAAATAGAGATGCTTCAATGGCCCCTCCACTCTAGTCGTGTTGCAAATGTTTTCAAATCACAGACCACTTCTTTGGGTTTTCTTCAAGGTAATAGGGGTACATCATGAAGAAAGCACAGAGATATTTGGGTGTTTGTTATGTCCTGGGATATAATAGTGCACAAAATATAGCCCTTGCCCTTACAGAATCTACTGGGGAAGAAGTTTAAGTAGATGGAGAGTGAAAATAGAATATCAGTAGCTTCAGACATATATACATATTGAGGCTAAAGGCAGAAAATGTCCAATCAATGTTTACAGAATGTCCCTTATGCTTCAGGCACGATATCAAGTTCAGGGCATACGAAAATAAGACACAGTCCTACCTGCAAAAAAAAAAAAAAAAAAAGAGTTTGAAATGGGAGAGACAGAAATTGCAGATAATTAAAATACAGAATAAAGTGTACTATGTCTTGGAGTCAGGGTACTCAAAGAAAGAAAACTTAATTCAGGTTTAGGTTCAAGAAGACTTCTTGGAGAGATGCGTTTAAGCAATAGCACAGAAATAGCAGAGGAAAAAAGTGAGTTGGAAGATAGATTTGAGATTCTCGCTCAGAGTATAGCAGAGTGAATGATGCAGAGACAAAAATGCAGCACCAGAAAGTCAGATATGGAAGGGTAAAGGATCAGCTTCTACATATGCTTAGGTACTGTGAAAGCAGGAGGGAACAGAAAGAATGCGGGAAAGATAAAAGCTCACGTGTTTCCAGAATAAAGTAACTGAAGCCCTCAGCTTTGAAGACCATACTGTGTTCTCATCAGTAAATCACACACATACATGAGAGCAAAACTGCCGAGCAATAAGGAAAAACTAAAAATTAAAAAAACAAATAGCAAAGAAGAACAGGAGCAACAACTGGATAGCAACAGAGTTCTCATTAGCAACAATACATGCTAGAAAACATTAGAGTCTTGTCTTCAAAGGAGCGTGGAAAAATAACCAGCAGGCTAGAACCGTGTTCTCAGAAAAGTTATCACTCAAAGTGAAGATGAATTAAACCCACTTCGAGATATACAAAGACTAAGTGTTTATTACCGTGGGCTCTTGAAGAAAGTATTCTAAAGGATGAAATTCAACCGAGAAGAAAAGATGGGTGCAAAAATCAATAGTAATCAAAGGACAGGACAAGCTGGAAGTTTGTGTGGTGAAGGTCTGGAGGGAAGAGGTGAGGAGGGGTGTAGGGAAGAGGAAAGCAGAGACTGTGACAGGCCACTCTCATACTCTCAGGGATTTGGGTTGACCAGCAGAGGGGTCTTGGTGGGGTGGTGATATTGTTTGATGTGCTTTAGTAGGATCATTCTGGAAGGAAGGTAGAGAATTTAGAAGAGAACAAGACTGATGCCTTGAAGCCAGTTAGAGATTGTGGGTATAATTTAGATGAGAAGTGATTAAGGCCTGACTGAGGGTGAAGCAAGGAAAAAAGCAGCCAGATTCAGGAACTATTACAGTGGTGGGTCCTCAGGAGTCCGTAAATGATTCCATGTGGGGAGAAAGAGGAAGCATTGAGGGTGTCATCGGTTTGTTAGGGCAGCTTTGATGGAGCCCAACTGCGGCAAGAGGAGAATGGGAGGTGACAGCAGGAAAGCAGATGGCCCATGAGAACTCATCCGTGGATGGCTGGTGAGACCTAGAGGAATAGCCAGAGGGAGACCAGAGTGAAGAAAGATTTCAAAATGCCTGGGTGGCTCAGTTGTTAAGCGTCTGCCTTCAGCTCAGGGCATGATCCCGGTGATCTGAGATTGAGCCCCACATCGGGCTCCTCTGCTGGGAGCCTGCTTCTTCCTCTCCCACTCCCCCTGCTTGTGTTCCCTCTCTCGCTGGCTGTCTCTATCTCTGTCAAATAAATAAATAAAACCTTTAAAAAAAAAAAAGATTTCAGAATGGGAAGCTCATTCCCAAGTTGCAATGCTAATGGGTGAGAGCAAGGGAGAAAAGCAAATGTTAAAGGCAAAGGCGATAAAAGGTGTCTGATAGAGCAAGGGCACAGGGAGGCAGGAGGTCAAGAACCTTCTGCAGCAGGGAAGATAGGGAAAGAGGCCATAAAAGAAACTCAAAACTCCCTCCTCCTTTGAAAGTAGCACCATGACTGCACAGAGCAGTGATAAACACATGCCAAGAAACTGAATGAATCAATGAATGAAGAGATGGATAAATGATAAATACATTCAGGCCGGTCCCAAAACCCGGTAGAACTCTGCCAGCATGTTCTCAAGATAGGTATGGTAGACCTCTAGTGGCCAAAAAGAAAATTCAAACATCTAAGGGCTGAGAACAAAATTTAAATTAAAATGGCTAAGGTAAATATATTTGCAAAAGAATAAACAGATAAAAACATTGCTCTGCAAAGATCCTGTTATACCCAATCTTTGATGTGTTCGGTTTCTTATCAATAGAGTTTAATGGTATTTGCATTATGAGTTTACTTTCATAATTAACTACTTAGAGTGAATGGCTTATGGAAAATGAAGCCAGTAATCTTTTAATTATGATTAAAACCTAACAACAACAACAAAATAGGAGGGGAATAATTACTTCTTTGTGAAATTTCATGTACAAGCTAGATAAAAGTACGTAGTCATTTTCAAATACAGAAAAGAGGATAGAGACAATTATAGCCAAATGAGCCCTTGATTGCGGAAGTCTCAAGTATGATGAAAAAGGTGTATTTAAAAACAACAGCAACAGGGGTTTTAAAAAATAAGTAAAAATGTGAAACTGTAAAAAAAAAAAAAGGGTAACAAACTACTTCTACCCTTAAAAATTAATAATAATGTCCTAATGTCAAATTACTTTGAGTAATCCCAAGGAAGAGTTATTCATTGATGGGAACTATGATTCTTTGATGCGCCTGAGTGTTTTCTAATGGAGATGAAGTTGAGTTATCCTCAAGTTCGTAACAATCACATGAAAGGTTTGGCACCAGCTTCAATTAATGAAACTCAAAAGATCTCCAGTTTGTGAATCAGGAGAAGTATCTTGGATGAGCCAGCTTTTCCATTACACTAGATTTTATCCACGATGTACAGTGCCTTAAGTAGACGAAAGAAAATAATCTATTTTAAAAGAATTATTTGTGGGAATTATCAGCTAGTGAGGGGTAGTGTGAGAGAGTAAGGGACTACTGCATGTAGGAGTATAGATGTGGAAATCCATCATCGAATTTAAAAGCCTGAGTTAGCAGAATTCAAAGAGGCTCATTTCATTGGGATTTCTTGTTTGGTTCTGACTCCTTTTTGATGTTCAATTCAATATCACTGCATTTGAGAATAACATTATTAAAAGTGTCTTAATTTCTTTCTAGACTTCTTAAAGGTACCATATACAATATTTACATTCCTTATTGGCTCTGATCTGTCTGGGATTTAGTCATCAAGCATCATTTTATATTTAAAGAATAACAAAGATTTTAATTGGTAGGAATATAAGCAGTAATCTGAAAGCAAGTAAAATTTTTTTTCAAGTTATATTTAGGCACTTAAAATAAAACATCTCTTGAAAGTATAGCCATGCACACAAAGGAGGAGAGGTTATCTCTGGACTTTTTAAATAGTTTTATTCTGCTTCTCTTGTATTGTATATGTACCCAAAGTTCTCTGCTTTCTGCATACGTTACATTTGTTATTTTCTTTCTTTTGTCCCCCCAGCTTTATTGGGGTATAGTTGCCAAAATAAAAATTGAAAATATTTAAAGTGTGCAACATGACTTGATAAATGTATACATTGTGAAATGATTACCACAATCAAGCTAATTAACTCATCCGTCACCTCATGTAGCTGCCATTTTTGTTTCATGGTGAGAACACTTAAGATCTACTCTCAGTAAATTTCAAGCATACAATACAGTTTTATTAACTATCATTCCCATGCTGTATATTAGACCCCAGAACTTATTCACCTTATAACTGAAAATTTGTACCCTTTAGCCAATGTCTCTCTCACTCTTCACACCCCATAACCAGCATTCTCTCTAAGAATTCAACTTCTTTATATTTCACACACAAGTGAGATCATACAGTCTTTATCTTTTGTGTCTGGCTTATTTCACTTAGCATATTGTCCTCCAGGTGCACCCATGTTGTTGCACTGTGACTGTGTCAATGAACATGGGGTTGTAGATATCAGTGTTTCTTTAAGATACTGATTTCATTCCTTTGTGTGTTTACCCACTGTTAAAAACGGTGGGATTGCTGGATCATATGATAGTTCTATTTTAAGCTTTTTGAGGCACTTCAGTTCCATTTTCATTTTGGCTGTACCAATTTATATTTCCCTTCATCAGTGTATAATGATGAATTTCCCTTCATCCCTTTTCTTCACACCCTCTCCAACACTTGTTCTAACTCGTCTTTTTGATAATAGTCATCCTAACAGGTGTGAGGTGTTATGGTGGTTTTGTTTTGTATTTCCCTGTTGTTCAGTGATGTTGAGTACCTCTTCATACATCAAGTAACCATTTGTATATCTTCTTTGAACGAATATCTGTTCCGGTCTTTTGCCTATTTTTTAAAATCAGGTGATTTGTGTTTTGTTCTTGAGTTGTGTGAGTTCCTTATACAGATTTCGATGTTAACCCCTTATCAGACATATGATTTGCAAATATTTTCTTCCATTCTGTAGGTTGCCTTTCCACTTGGTTATTTGTTCTTTTGCTCTGCAGAAGCTTGTTTAGTTTGATGTAGTCCCACTTTCTTACTTTTGCTTTTGTTGCCCATATTTTTGGTGTCACGTACAAAAAAATCCATTGCCAAGACAAATGTCAAGGAGGTTTTCCTATGTTTTCTTCTAGGAATTTAATGGTGTAGATACTACATTTAAGTCTATACTCCATTTTGAGTTAATTTTTGTGTACAGTATAGGATAAGGGTCCAATTTCATTCATTTGCATGTGGCTATCTAGTTTCCCCAAAACTATTTATTGAAAAGACTATCCTCTCCCTATGGTGTGTTTTGGTGCCCTTGTGAAAGATTAATTGACCATATATGTGTGGATTTCTTTCTAGGTTCTCAGTTTTGTTCCATTGGACTATGTGCCTGTTTTTATGCCAGTACTGTGTGTTTTGATTATTATAGCTTTGTAATATAGCTTGAAATCAGGAAATGTGATGCCTCCACATTTTCCATTTTCTAAATGTTATTTTAAAGGGTTCCGTTTCCCTTATTGACTAGAAACTGTAGCATGGCTGGCAGAAGCTATTGTGTCTTTGTGGGCAAGTAGCATCTCTTGATATTCTGAGAACTGTCCAGAGCTGATCTACATGCAACACTAGACAAAAATACATATTGTCTGGAACAGTGTGATGATGTCAGAGGAAAGTTAGAGAAAAGTAGGAAATGCTAAGGGTAGCTACTGATGGGGTCAAAACTTCACAGAGAATAGCTTTGAATATCAGGAGGAAGAAGGCAAAAGGACCTGGAGAAAGTTTTACATGTGACTCAACAGATTTCTAACCTTGAGAAAGTTGGACTCTTGAAACAAATATCTGTTTCAGTATGTAACCATATGCATTTCTTCATATAGGACTACTACGCACATAGACCATAACAGTCGGTCTTCTCAATAATGATATTTATTCTGGCAACACTGAGTTCTATGGGCCCACGACCTTCAGTGATGCTCTTGTGTTTGTCCCTCCCTTTATTTCTCCTCTTCTCCTTTCTTTCCTTCTTTCCTTTCCTTTCCTCTCTCTTTGTCTCTTAATCATTATATATTGTTCCCAAAATAAGAGAAGGGAGTGAGTTCAGGTTTGAAACTACCAGACATGTAATGCCTTTGTGTTTTTTTTATTTAGCCAACTCTTAATTGATTGATTTAGCAAGCTTGTGTTTGCTAATAAATATTAACACATAATTATTGCTATAAAGAGGGTTTACTTAGTAAATAGTAATTTAAAAAAGAAAGGAAAACTCAGTCTCTGCTGTCAGGGAATTTACAGTCCAGTGGAAATGACTGAGAGTAAACAAATAATTAACCCCAATAATTTTTATTACAAATTGGGAGGAGGGCTATGACAGAATAACACAAATATATGAGAAACGGTGGGGGTGCTGAGAGAGCATTCCCTGAGGATGTGACGTTTAACCTGAGACCTGAGAACAGTGGTTCTGATTCTCCACTGGGGCAGTTTTGACAATGTCTGGAGACATTTTTGGTTGTCACAACTGGGAAGGGGAAGATTTAAATTTCCTGATCATGTAGTCTGACCTAGGTTTATGTCCATAACAGGGATAGTTTCAAAATGAAAATTTTAGTTGTATGCCCCATAAATTATATTGTCCTAAGTATCCCTCCATTGATTAGGCTTCAGTTGCTTTGGGGTGAGAGTAGACTGCACCAAACCTAAAAAAATCATTACTTAGTTTTGAATGTCAAATTAGATATTTCTGAGTAGCTGGGAAAATGCCTTGAATGCAAGAATTTGCAGAGAAAGAAGTTTTTTTGAATTCTAACACTTTCCTTTCATATATCAAGACACCTACATATGACTCATATCATAACGTTTTACGATGAGAGATTCAGTAGATTGAAAGGAGGTTCTGATGTCAGGGCAGTTCCCATTGGACAGGAAGAAGTACAAAGTCCTCATGCTGGGGGGAGGGAACCAAAGAAAGGCAAGGAAGAGGAAAAGCAAAGCAAAAGAAAAAAAATTTGATTTGGATGTCGTTGCTTTGTCTTTGTAATGCCAGGAAGAGTATCTAAAACACTGAGGATTTGGGGGAAATCTAGGAGTCAAAGGCTTGCTTTATATTCCTCAGCGTTTCCCTCTGCATTGTCCTTTTCTCTGAGTTGTTGCCACTGTCCTTACGCTGGCTTCCCTCGGGCTAGCAAAATGGCTGAAGCTGTGGTCATAGCTCATATCCCATCACCACACCATTCAGACCCAGAGAGAGGTTGCCTTTGTTGGAGCATTCTCCACAAGTGTTCCAAGATCCATTCCGATGAGAGAGGTTTAGGTCACACATCTAAACCAATCTGCATGAGGACCTGTCTGTCACTGTAAGGGAAATAGAATGTATTTACCACTTCGTTATTGTCATATCCTCCACTAGACCCCAGGAGAGGAATCAGCTTCCCTACAGCTACATGGATCGAAAATGGAAATCAGGCACTATTGGTGAAAGGGGAATGGATTCTGGAGACACCACAAATGCCCATCTTAGTCTACTCCACAGGCTACGTAATAGCCGTACATACTCTCAACACATGACTTTAAATACGCTCAAGCTGACATGGAACGCATATATCTCATCTCAAAAAACACAACCCAGACTGATCTCATTACTGATGGAAATTCTAGGAGCTTTGTAAGATCAAAAACCTATATATCGCACAGCTTACCATCTACCTCAATATGACTTATATTTGACCATCTGCATTATTGCAGGAGAGTCTCGATTAGAAGATGAAGTGGCAACAACTTTTCTCAACTTGCTCTCTTGCCAGGGTGTCTCAACAGATACTCAACTGTGGTAAGACTGTTTATTCTTCAAGGCTTGCTACAAAACTTTCCCCTTGCTAGGTCTGCTGATCCAAACTATTAATAACAAACGTGACTCAATCCCCATATGCTGCTCATACTGAACTATTTCCAGGTACGGTAAACAAGAACGAAACCTTAATAAATACCCTGTCTTTGACCTTGTTATTCTCGAAATGCTACTAATACTCCATCAAGGAAATGGTTTCCTTTACTGTGGTAAGCAATAAACATCATCAGGGGCTACTTATGCCCTCCCCTGTCCTTGAAATGTGAGTTCTGCTTGCTTTTTCCACTCCCAGAGGCTGCTCCAAGGACATAGCCTTGATCTGATGATGGAGATGTGTTGAGAACATCTGCATGGTATATGTGACTGAACCTAGTTAAGGCCTCTGTACAGACTACTAAGATTTGATGGGTGGTTGCAGGGAATCACTTGTCTTGCTCCTGGCCGAGTCAAGGCTCTTGTATGTGAATTTTCTTTGTTTATTAAAACTGCCACTTAGAGTGGCATGCCTCTTCTTTTGGTCTCTTCCTGTTCTCCATGCACAGATTGGGGGGGCCAGTTTCAGATTATACCCAGGACGTTCCTGAGGTTACAAATCAATAGTAAATCACCCCTATGCTGCTTAGAGGCTCCTTTCCCACTGCTGTGAGTTAAGGAGTTTAGAGATTATATTCAGGGCCTAGTAATAGGAGTTTATTCTATTCAGGCTTGGAGTTTATTTGGCAATAAAGCTTTATTAGAGTTTAGATTCTTCCAGGCTATTTGTTTTATAGGCCAGCAGCCAAAGTCAGAGAGAGGTTATAATCCTGAATTCCAGTTCTAACCTTCAGAGTTTCTTTGGTAATAAGCCTCCATTTCCCTGCTTTGCTCATTTCTCAGAAACTCAGGGTTTTGGGGTCCAACAATCTGATCTCTGGTATAATAAGGTGACCCACCCTTCCTTCCTCCCTCCCTCCCTCCCTCCCTCTCTTCCTTCCTTCCTTCCTTCCTTCCTTCCTTCCTTCCTTCCTTCCTTCCTTCCTTCCTTCCTCTCTGTCATTTTGGGACAATTTGAATAGCAGAGGCCTGCACGAGGGGCAGGAAGCAATAGCGTTCTCCTGAGCCACAATCACATCCTCTGTTGCGCGCCTCCCCTCCCGCTGGCATTCTGACTTGCAGTAGACAGCTGCTTTTCCAGTCTTTCCAGGTTCTCAGGCAACTCAAAGGTAGTGTTTCTCTAAGCAAGGTCTTATTTTCTTCTCTCTGCTTTCAGATGCCAGTTATCAAAACGATCTTATCTCTTTTATGTAGGAATTTATTGAAAGCCATAAAATGTCGTTAACACATTCTAACATCCTAAGTTTTTTTCCTCTAAAGTCCCTTTATGGTAAAGCTTCTATGTGTACATGAGCTGTTCTCAGGGCGCAGAAGGACTAAAATGATCATTACTTTCACTACCATATGACAAAAACTGAAACCTTCTAGCCCCTGAATAAAGGTGTCTCACTGGCTTCCACTCAGCCTTCTTGGCTTAGCTAAGACTACATTTTAGAGTCTTTTAATGTTAACCCTACTCTTAGTCCCAATTTCTGTGTGAAGGGTCTTAGTGCCAAACAACAGAATCTAAGTATGGTTATCTTACAGAGGGGAAAAAGTGTGAAAAAGAAGGAGGGTTTACTGGAATGACATGAGACCCTACAGAGTCACCTGGGATCTGAGGGACAAGACAGCATGAATGAACAGGATCCAAGTGAGAGGGAGATGACTCAGCAAGAATTGCCATGGTTACACTGCAGGATGGGTCAGGTCCAGGTGCCATCACCAGCCTTGCTGGCACCACATCATGGTGCTGAGATGCCCCGATATCCAACTGTCACGACACGTTCTTATATCAGACACCCAAAGTCTAAGTGCCAGGAGAAGCTTCTAGAGGCTTAGCTTAAATCATGTGTCTATCCCTGACCAACACAAGAAGATGGAGAGGATCTCGGTTCTCTCATCTTCCATAATACTTGGTGGACACCACCAATCATAAGGCAACAAGAGTACTATGGAGGAAAATGAATGCTGACAGGTCAAAAGAACTGATACATATACACCATTCATATTCTGCCTTTCTTTTGAGTAATTTATCGTCACTGGTATCCCTTATCGATAAATATTTTTTGTGATTAAAAGAAAATTCAAGATCAAGATTGCATATTCATAATTCTATGGAAGCCTGATATAGTAATCACTGATTTTTATAAAACAAGCTATTAGAAAGATCAAGTGATCAGAAATCTTTACTGTATTTTATTTATAGGGAATATATAGTGTAAACTGTCTCGTATCAAAGGATTTTTGCCCTGGTTAGGGAGTTTTTTTCAATTTGAACTACTTCTATTTCTCCATTTTGTTTATATGAAATTTGTTATTTGGGACATGGTAGCATCCATGAGTAAAGGATGAGAGAAATGGAAAAGAGGGATGTGGAGTGGGAAGGAAAGAGGAAGGGAGAGAGAGTTAACATTTACTTAGTACTGTGCCATATTCCTTTATATAAATTATCTCATTTAATATTCCAAATAGCTCTGGATTATTTAAATCTGTAGAATGCATTCTTCAAATTGGAATTTTTCCTGAAAGCCACTATAACAAAGCAGGTAACTGTTGGGTAGTTAGCTCTGGATGGGCAGTTGAGGGCGTAGGTACCCTTTTCATCTCCCTTGGGATAACACACACCATAATTTTAACATATATTATCTATTTTATATTAAAAAAAGACTATATTCTGGTTAGTGTAGTTTTGGCAGTTAAGTCGATTATGTTGTGTTCTAACTTTTCACAAATTGGTAATACATACACTGAGTTTAAGTCCACTGTTAACTTCTCCATGACTATATGAAGTTTAAGGTTCATTCTTAAGCATGGAATCAAAGACTCTCTATATCTGGTAAAGAAATCTCAAACACACACATAGACACACGCACACACACACACACACACTCAGTAAAGCAAAATACTTCATTTCTCAGAATTTTTCATGCCTTAACTGTTATGTATAATGGGCCTGTTATGTGTAGTGATAATTTTAACATGTAAAAACAGTCAAGGGCTAAGGCAAAAATTTACCTAGTCTCTTGCTAACTCAAAACAACCTTGACTTAAGATCACATGCTAAGATCTTAACTATTATGGAATCATTTACTAGATGAGGCAGTTACTGGTTCAATTATTATCAAGTAGTCCCTCGTAGATGTTCTGTAGGTCATTTTATGGTTTTATTTTATTTTATTTTTTTAAAGATTTTATTTATTTATTTGACAGAGACAGAGACAGCCAGTGAGAGAGGGAACACAGCAGGGGGAGTGGGAGAGGAAGAAGCAGGCTCCCAGCGGAGGAGCCTGATGTGGGGCTCAACCCCAGGACTCTGGGATCATGCCCTGAGCCGAAGGCAGACGCTTAACCACCGTGCCACCCAGGCGCCCCCATTTTATGGTTTTAAAACATGACAGCCCAGGGTCAAATTTGAATAGCTGAAAGAGGCACATACGGGGTTGAAAGCAGCAAATCTGTGCATATTACAAGAACTGCCAGTTAAAGCACTAGAGATAGAATCATCAAGGACATGGGGTAGTATCTTGTCACTTTCGTTTGTAGGAAAAAAATGAATAGAAACATTTACTAATATTTGTTTCATCACAGAAATATCCCATTACAGCTCCATTTTCTGGACATCACTATCCTGTAAGAGAAAATTGTTCCCTTTCTGGACTGCAGACATGAATACCCTCACAGCGCAATGCAGGCAATTTGAAATCTGTTCTAGACTTTCCCTTTCTGTTTGTACTGGTCTCTCTTTGCAACAGCAGGTCATGTTCTTAAGGGGATCCTGGGACAAGTGTCCTGCCTACACCCCATATCCAAAGTCTCAGTTCATTGAAAAAAATTGGTTTACCAGTTTTAGTGTTTGTATACTTAAAGAGGAAAAAAAATCAAATATTCATGGAAATGTTCATTCTGTACTTTAAGATATTATATATGGATACTATCAAACCAAAGAAAAACATGACTATCTCAAAATTAGTAGGAGGAGAAATTTGAACCCAGAGGCTACAAGAGACAAATACTCTAGGAGACAAATCTCAGGAGCTGCCACATGGCTCACCTATACTGGTCATTGCAAGAGCCACTCACTGGCTTTCCTACATCTCCTGGGCATCCCTTGAATCCATCTCCTCTTCCAACTAGCTAACAGCATCTTCTCCAACTGAAACTCTAATCACATCATCCTACTGCCTTAAATCTCTTGTTGTGCTTGGGATAAAACGCAAAATCCTTCAATGACTGACATGCTCCTTGTACCACATAGGTATTTCCTGCATCTGATTTTTCTAGATCCAGGGCCTTACACTCTCAGACCCTTCTGCCTGAATGTGCTTCTTCCCATTATTTGCTGCCTATTCCTACTCATGTCTGAGCTGAAATCCCCACTTTCTCAGGAAAGCTTTCCCCGACCCCTCAGACCTATGACAGGGGGGATAAACAAGGGACCAGAAATAAACACGTATTCAGATGGTACAAAGTGCTATAGAGAAATGTAGAGTGAAAATTTTTTTTTTTTTTTTTTTTTTGCACAGAATGATCAAAAAAGGCCTTGCTGATCAAGCAGTGTTTGAGTGAAAGCCTGAAGGGATTAGAAGTAAGACTTGCAGCCAAGGGATGGAAGAGCAGTCCTGGCAGAGTGGGATGCTGGCCCTTTTGTTAACTCTCTCATACCAAAGAATTACTATTTTTTAAATTTCTTGTTTGGAGAGATATTTTTCAAAATCAAATATTTCCATTTCTCAATTTTATTTATATATAAACGCATTATTTGGGACATAATAGCATCCATGAGTAAAGGGTGAGAGAAGGGGAAAAGAAAGGGACATGAAATGAGAAGAAAAAAGGAAGAAATAATGAGGACTGTGCAACGATCCTTGACTGTTTGAGAAAGAGCAAGAAGGCCAATATAGCAAGCCAAGTGAGGGAATCTAGCAAGGAGAGCACTAGGAGATGAACTCAGAGAGCATGTAGACAGACCATGGTGAGAAGTTTGGATTTTGACTTGAAAAAAAATAAAAGGCTAGAATGGAATGAGTGAAAAGGTGAACAATGGGAGAGCAGGCTACAGGGGGAGTGAGTTCGGGGCTGGGGCAGCGTGTGGTGCGAACAGGACATTGTTGTGTAGGTCTTGGATATTTCTCTGAATAAACGGAGATGGCTTTGTATGGTATAAGCAGACTAACAACATGATCTGGCTTATGTTTGGGATGATTGTCTAGCTGCCATGTTGAAAACAGAATACGAGGGGGAAGGGATGGTGCAGGGAGCCCCGTTAGGTGCCTCTAGCCGTAGTCCTGATGATCCATGGTTGTGACTGCACAAAAGTAGTAGAGACGCTTGATGAGTGTCTGAGAACTGGGTTTATTTAGAAGATGGTGCCAACAGAATTTGCTAATATGAGGTGGGAGGAAGAGAAGTGTGAAGAATTATTCCAATGTTTTGACCTAAGAAACTATAAAGAATAGGAAATAGAGTTGCCATATACCACAAGGTGGAAAACTGGGAAAACTCTTTTATGGGGAGGGGGGATGGGCTGCTGCTTCTACTTAAATAAAGAAATCCCCTTAGAAAATGCTGAGTTTGAGAAACCTATTAGACAATCAAGAGTCAAAGAGCACTTCTAGGAAATCCGACCAATGCAGGTCCTAGTCGAGGCTCTGAGTGACTTGCCTGGATAACATTGTAGATTCTGGCTAATTTTAGCCACCAGAAAATGAGTGTAAAAACTTTGAAAAAGGTACTCTAAAGTGGTGGATTCTGGGGAGTTGGGGGGGGGGGCTGAGCTGTGAGGCCCAGATCAGGGGTTGCACTTACTTGGGTCTAAGACACGTAGTGAGAATCTTAATGATCTTTTAGGGACATGTGATCTAACTCAAACCAATGAGAATCATTCCTTGGCTTTAGCTTGAATTATTGGAGAAGAGATTTCCTTCCCACTCAAGTTCTTAAACTTTGTATAATATAAGCTTCTGTATTGGGTTGCCCATCTTTGCTACCACTGGGATGAATATGATTAAGAAATACGCCAGCAAAATTGAAAACAAAACAAGCGATCAAGAGAGAAAAGGGAAAATATGTTCTTGAAGACTATGATTATACAACTGTATTGAACCATGCTGGCAGCTAGTTTATTCTAGAAATGTATGAGCCAATTTGTTCCCTTATTTCCTTAAATTGAGTAGATCTGGAATTTCCTTACTTGAGACAGGAAGAACCCTTACTCCTATGCACAAGATTTTTATCTTCTCTCTTCTTGGTGAGAATCTTGTGGTATTATTTCTGGTGTTTCTGCCTGGACCATGGAACAGAGCAGAGTCTGAAAGGTGACTAACTCTGAAGGAACGATTCTAAGTGTTACATCCGTTTAAATTGTTGCCAAGATATTCTTGTGGGACGGCACGTGCTCTGGAGCAGGAGTGTAGAGCTCAAGGGAAGTGTCGGGTTTTGAGATACACATTTTGGTAGCACTATCCTATTAGTAAGAGCACGTTTGGGCATTTTATGAGATAGGCAGTAAGAAGAGATGACTGAGCATGAAACGTAAGGGAGCTAATATTTAATAGGGAGCTAGAAGAAAGAAATCAATGAAAAAGAGAGATGATCTGAGAAGTAGGGGAAAATCCAAGGTTGAATAAGGAAGAAAAAGAAATGAGAACAGAGTTATAAGAAGATTTTGGTACACATTGTCAAAGTAGAAGATGAATGACACGAGGCTACTCAGTTTAGCATTTCAATATTGGATTTGGCAATTTGAGTTAACTAATGACCTTTATGGGAGGAATTGTGTTAGACAAAAGAGAGGAGAAAAAAATTTAGAGGTTGAGGGTTGCACAAGTATGTCAAGTTAAGATTAAGTTTGACTCTAAAAACAATTTATATATAAATAAAAATTCAAATATAGTATTTTAAATATGAATTTTAAGATGAATTTTAAATAACAAGAGTGATTGTATTCTTCTTTCATGTTAAATTGGGATTAATTTCTGCGACCTTTATTTGATTTTGAGACCTTAAACATAATTACTGAATAAGTTTCGTTTATGTAGTAGATTCCTAAGCTGATTCACAAAAATCAGAAAAACTGAGCTTTCATACAATCATTTTTATTTATATTCTTACATCTATATAAATGTATATTTAATATAAACTAATTAAGATCAATATAGTATAGAGACTGAACTATATGTTAAATATTGTTTCGTTTTAAAATTATTGATTTAAATATTATCATCTAAACTTTTATATTTACTACATATACGAATGTTTAAATATATGCATTTAATGCTACATCAATACATAAAAGAAGCTAAAGCGTAGTTAAAAAAAAGAACTAGTAACTAAAAACAAAACAAAATAATAATAGAATAAAACAAAAAGTTAGATATTCATTTCTTTCTTTCCTGAAAGAAGTCAGGAAGAATATCCCAGACTTGGTATGAAACTCCAGTTACCTGGTTCACAGGCTGTTTTATCTTTCTACTCTACACCGATTTACAGGTGTGATATTTTAGAGAGAGGTGAAATGAATTCTAGATTAAATTTTCATATTATATAACCTTCTTCCATGAATTGTTTCCCATAGTTTCTCATTGCTTCAGTCTCAATTCTACTGTGTCTCAATCACCTTAAATTCTTATTGTGACTTTTAAATAATCTAGATCACTTTTATCATGGTTTTTTAAGTGTGAATTTTTCTTTTCTACCAGACTATTTCATAAGAAGGACTGGACCTCATTTATCTTTATAATTCCCATATACTTAACCCCATAACAGCTACATAGGAAGTACTCTTTAAATATTTGTTGGGCTAATGAATTAACTCATAATTTTTTAGGAGCTTTGGAATCCATTAGAATCTGAAGTCTTTAAAAAATGGTAATTGGACATTAGGTATTCTTCACTGATTGTCATTATAACAATAATCACAATAATAATAAGTATTCAAATCTTTTCAGCTCTCTTCTAATTAATGTTCAGTTTAAAATTTAAATCCGTCATAGTCAGTCTTACTTTTTTCCCCTTCTCTTTATAGTATTGATATATATTTAGTGAACTTTAGTGATATATATTTAGTGATATATATTTAGTGTATTCATTTCAAAAGAAATGAATACAGACAGATTTGCAAAAGCTGATATTTACTAGGTAACTATCAGTGGGGAATGTGGGTTATCAAGTTTGTTACCTGGAACAGCTTGGAATCCATATGTCATAAAGGAGACTGAGTAAAGAGCTTTTTTTTTTTTTTTGGTAAAGAGTTATTTTAACCACAACAACAATAATCTTAAACCTAAAACAAAAACATTTGTACTTCAACAGCCAGGGCATTTATGCAGTCACAGTGATCAAATTCAGCTATATCTGTTCTGATAGGAGGAACACAAATACATATCTCTATTTGTTAGATTTAGGTTGGAATTGAAAGCATTAAAAATATGCTATTTCTATGCAAATAATCCTATTCTCTTTATACGTTATAAATTGAATTAGCCCACAATATCAAATAACCAATTTTAAAAATATTGTTGGCCCACTAACTTGAAGAAGTCACATGAACAAAGGTACAAAAAGAAGGAGGAGGAGGAGAGGGAAAGGAAGGAGGATGAGTAGAAAGAAGTCAGGAAAACAAAGAAAGCAACTATAACCAGTTTGACCGCTGGATAAAGCAATTTGGCTTTCGATGGCTAGATGTCCAAAGAGAAGTGAGGAAAGAAGCATATAAAGAGAAAAGGCAACAATGAGCCTCTTCGAGCTGGCTTAATACTGTCTCTGGGCCTCTAGTGCTAAAAATAGGGAAAGAACCAATCTCTGCTCATTTTGAAGATTGAATTTAATTTTAGATTAGTTTGGTAAGAAAATAAGCCTAGTGAGGTCAGGTGCTAGCAGAAGCATTATTACAAATTCAACTCTAGGTCAATGGACTAGAATTGAGACTACAAAATAAATGCTTACACTTATGGTAAATTACTTCTCAACCAGTGTGCCAAGACAATTCACTAGGGCATGAATAGTCTTTTCAACAAATGGAACAACTGGGTATCCACATGCAAAAGGATTATGTTAGGCTCCTACCTCACACCCTATACAAAAAAATTAACTCAAACTTGGATCATAGAGCTGAAACCACAAAACTCTTAGAAGTAAATGCAGGAATAAATCTTCTTGACCTTGGGTTAGGCAATGGTTTCTTAGATATAACATCAAAAGCACAAGTAACCAAAAGATAAAAGGTACACAGATATTGTCAAAATTGAAACTTTTTATGTTTCAAAGGAGACAGTCAAGAAGGTGAAAAGATAACCCACATGTTGGGAGAAAATATTAGCAAATCATATATCTGATAAGGGACTGGTATCCAGAATATATAAAGAACTTTTACAATTCAAGAATAAAAGGCAAGTAATCCAACTGTTTTAGTCAGTTTGGGCTATATTGGTACAAAATACCATAGATTGGGTGGGTTATAAACGACAGAGATTTATGAGTGCTCTGGAGGCTGCAAGTGTGGTCAGGGTACCGGTGTGATCAGACACTGTGAGAGTCAATGTATTTGTATGCTTACTCATGATCATTATTTGACTTGATCTCATGGCAGGTGATTTCATAAATAAACATCATTAACTACACAAGACCCCTGTAGTGATCAGTTTAGCTAAAAAAAAAAAAAAGCATTCTAACATCATCAATTGGAAATATATTTCAGGCAATGGCCATTTCTTTTACCTAATGGATTGTAAACTGAAACTCAAGTCAAATCAATACATTTACTGAATGCCTGTTGCTGTGTTGGGGTGCAGAGAAAATATTAAGTACAAAATCAATTGTTTTAACCTCAAGAAAGTTTCTAAGTTTCTCTGTAGTTCAGAAGATCATTATCAAACCCCTGTGAATTCTTCGAGATCTATACCCTTACACTCAGAAGTCTTTTTTCCTTACCGTAGGCAGAGATAGTTGGTTATTACTGTATCTTCTACTTAAGTTATTTTGGGTACTTATTTACATGTCTACTTGCCTTTCCACATTTTAAGCTCCAGGGCAGTGACTTCCTTCCTTCCTTCCCTCTTTCTTTTCTTTTCCTTTCCTTTCCTTTCCTTTCCTTTCCTTTCCTTTCCTTTCCTTTCCTTTCTTCCTTCCTTCCTTCCCTCCTTATATGACAAATATTTGTCAAATGCCTATTACCATGCTAGGCATATATAGTGATATGATATAAAAAGATCATATATGATAAAATGATAAAAAAAGAAAGATGCAGTTCTAGTTTCCATAGAACTTTTGGTATAATAATACATAAAAATAAACAAGTATTGTAAGTTCATTAATTAATTGCTTCTTATATGTGCAAACAAAATGTGACTTTTTTCCTACAAAATGCCACACTTTTTTTTTAAAGATTTTATTTATTTATTTGACAGAGAGAGAGAGAGAGAGAGAGAGCACACAAGCAAGGGGAGTGGCAGAAGGAGAGGAAGAAGCAGACTCCCCACTGAGCAGGGAGCCCATCGTGGGGCTTGATCCCAGGACCCAGAGATCATGACCTGAGCCGAAGGCAGACACTTAACTGACTGAGCCACCCAGGCACCCCCAAAATGCCACACTTTAGAATATAAAGTAATGGTCTTTCAATCTCTTCCAGTACGAATAATCTCTTTGGCTCATTTTAGGCTTTTTGTTATTAGTTTTCAGTCTTTAAAATTTCCTCCCCACCCCCCCGCTCAAATTCCAGATAATTTCTAGGTTTTAAGGAAACTTAATTTACCTTGTGAGGATTGGGGAGATGGAGGAGGTGGAGGTTGGAGGCATATTGTTACATGAATTCTTACTGGTTTTCTGCCAAGTGTGGTGTCCTACCTAGCCCCTGACCGATGCTGGCACTTACTCTCAAGTCAGTGGTTCTCGTCATTTACCTGCAGTGTTGAAATCCTAGAGCATTTGAGCCATGACCTCCAAGCTTTTGTTGGCCCATTGGTCCTCTCAGTGCTCTGTATCTTAGATCGTGCCGACACTTCTCTATCCATAGGTACAGCACATGGAGATCTATGGTATTTATTAGACTTACCTAGCTCAGACCTCCCTGCATTAATGTTGTTATTGGTTCTGTGCCAAGCTGGGTGTCGAGTCAAATGCTGGGCTTCTCACAGAGGCCTGAGGCTTCTGCCATGCAATACTAGGGGAGGCAGACCATTATGTTTGATGTTCTTCTATCTATCTAACTTCTATCCAACTGGACCCTAAAGAGGTCGTATGCCTTTCTTTTACCCTAACTGCATAATGACAAGTAGACTGCACTTAGAAATTAAACTGCCTGGGGAGCCTACATGGCTCAGTTGGTTAAACATCTGACCCTTGATTTTGGCTCAGGTTATGATCTCAGGATCATGAGGTCGAGCCCCTGCGCCACTGGGCTCTGTGCTCACTGGGGAGTCTCCCCCTGCCTTCTGAAAGAAACAAATAAATCTTAAAAAAAAAAAAAAAAAGAAAGAAAGAAATGATCTCACCTGTAAGGTAGTATCTTCAGTACAATTTCAATTGCGTAAGGCATTTATAGACCAGTGTGACAGCTTTTTAATAATCCTAGAATTTAATCCTATAACTTAGCATATAGTTAGAATTCAATGAATACATTTGTAGTCTTAAACTTCTGAGATAATTTTAGACTTATAGAAGAGTTGCAGAAGTACTATAAAGTGTTCTCATGTACTTTTCACCCAGCTTACCCTTATGCCAATATTTAACATGACCAAGAAAAAAATGATCAAACCTAGGAAATTAACCTTGGTGTGATACTAATGAATCTACAGAATTTATTTGAATTCTACCAGTGTTTTTACTGCTGCCCCCCAGCCCACTTCTCTGTTCCAGAATCCAGTCCAGGGCCCTACATTACATATAGTTGCCATGTGTCTTTAGTCTGTTCCAGTCTGAGATAATTTCCTAGTCTTCTCTTGTTTTTTTACAACCTCGACGCTATTGGAGAATACAGGCACATTATTTTGTAGAGTTTTTCTCCATTTGGTTTGTCAGATTTTTTTCTTGATCATCTTGAGAATCTGCATTATTGAGAAGAATATCTCAAGGGGTGATGTGCCTTATTAATGCATCCTATCAGGGGTAAATGTGTGGATATGTCTTATTGCTGGTGATGTTAACCTTAATCACTCAGCATCTGCCAGGTTTTTTCATTGTGATGTTGCTGCTTTTCCCTTTGAAATTACTAAATATTTAAGGAGAGATACCTTGTAACTATGCAAAATCCTACTTCTGCTTAAATTTTGTCCATTAATTTTAGCATTCATCACTGGATCCTGCTTGCAGCAATTATTACCGTGGTGCTCTCATGGTGATTTTCTATTTTCCCCATCCCATCCCTTCTGTGTTCTTAATTGGAAATCTTTTGTAAGGAAGACTTGTCCCTTCTCCCTTATTTATTTATTTATTTATTTATTTATTTATTTATTTATTCATTCATTCATTCATTCATTCATTCATGTATTCATTTGTTTGTTTATATTGGTATGGATATTGATTTCATTCTTTGGGTTATAATCCAATACTGTCATTACTTTTTTGTTTCTCAGATCGTCCTAATTTTGGCTATTTGGAGCTTTTTTGAGGTTGTTTCCTGTGCCCTTTTGGTATGTCTTGATCTTTTATTACTTATTTTTAATCATTTCCTTACTTTTTGGTATCACAAACTGTTCTGGCATCATCTTATGTTTTCCCTGCCAAGCCTTGGAATAAACCAATTTTCCTTTTATTAAGAAATGGTATTTGGAAACCAAGTTCATTACTTCTGGGGTAGCATTTCTCCTTATACCTCTTACTGCACTGAACTGGGAAATACATGTATTTACCATAGCTCAACCCTGTGTGGCTCTTTCCTTTCAGACCTACAATGAAGCATAGGGAGGAATCATGTCTTTCTGATTTACCACTAACGGAACATACAGTCCTTTCTCTTCACTCTGTAGACCCAGGTTCAGACTTTCACTTTGGAATTTCTCAGGTGACAGATAAATATAAGATATTTATGTTTTTCAAACATAGTAGGCAAATATTCGATTCTCTCAGCAGTAGCTATGTCGTTCCTTTCAGTACCTTGGGGTAAGAGAGAAGCACTTTCTTCCCTACCAAGGAGTGTATGTGTGGGGGGGTAGTGGTGGTGGGGGGGATAGGTCAACTACCACTGCTTTTGGATAGCTTGACCTAAAGACATTCTCACTTTCTTTTATTAGATTTCTTTAACTTTTATATGTCCCTATATAGGTAATAAGCCAACAAATGCCAAAATATTTTTTGATTGCCTGCATAGATGATTTAGCAAGCTACCTCAAAATGGAGGGTAGGCAGCATTAATGGTTCTGTTCTGTGTTTGGTCCTGACCTAAAACTGAAGCAGATGAAGATCCATGTCAACATCCTGTTATATTTTGTATCCAAATTTTATTTCCTACAACATTAACTAATTTATATTCTCAACAGTCCGACTAGCCTTTTCCTGTAAAGGTTTTAGTTGCCAAAAGATTTGCTACTTTAACGAAAGATTTTGGAGAAAAATCAGTCATTTATTTAAAATGGTGTTGAGTATATACTTACTGAGTTCATTCACATTCATGTTTGGAATCGGTAAGATTTTACTTTGAATCATATATTCCATGATCATTTTAAAATAAGTCAACATTTTAATAATATTTGTGATGGATTGTTAAAGTAAGTCCCATCTTGTTTGGCATATTAATTTCCACACTTCAGTGGTAACAACAAAGAAAAGTTTTTCTCCTTTACCGTAAGTGATTGTGTATTTTGAGTCTCTCACGTTCAGCTTATCTCTGATTCTCAAAATAGGTCATGATAGGCATTAGGAGTTCTGACGAGCTCTCTGAAACTCCTGAAATTAATCGTATGCAAAAGTTTGTGCATAAGTTTACAAATTGTTGTCCTACAATGTAATCTTATAAAGACAGTATCTTAAAACAAGATAATTAGAAAAATAACACGTATTTCAGTCAAAGGAAACTGAGTGGTAAACAACAACAAAAAACTTCACTAATTGTGTATCAAAATAATTGTGTTTATGCATTTATTATGTCATCGTACGAAGAATTTGACTGGACTTATAGAAATACATTGGGTAAAATAAGATTTTTTAAAAAAGGACTTTCAGTTTAAAAATGGAATATACTGTTAGTATTTCCCCCTTTCTCTAAGAAATCACAAGAAGGCAACAATAAGAAGAAAATTAGCCAGACTCAAAAATAGTTGGAAAGTGTTTCATAATCGGTGAAGACTAAACAGCAGGGCTGTAGTCAATAGGCACGGCAAGAAATTATCAATTTTTAAAAAATCTCAGAGAGGAAGTTTATCTAAGTATGAAAAAAACTTCGAATATATAAAATAAAAAATTGATAAATTCAAATGCATTAAACAACAATAATAATAAAATTTCTTCAAGTAAACACTTCAGAAAAATGACCAACTAGAAGAAATATTTGCCAGTCATTACATTCAGTGGCCTGGTTTTCCTAATATAAAAAGAAATTTTAAAAATCAGTAAGGAGGGGTGCCTGGGTGGCTCAGTCGTTGGGCGACTGCCTTCAGCTCAGGTCACGATCCCAGGGTCCTGGGATCGAGTCCCATGTTGGGCTCTGCTTAGTGGGGGATCTGTTTCTCCCTCTCCTTCTGACCCTCCCACTGTCCCTGCCTATGCTCTCTCTCTCTCTTGTTCTCTCTCTCAAATAAACAATAAAATCTTTTTAAAAAAAAATCAGTAAGGAATAGATCATCAATCCAATAAGAAAAAAGGCAAATGGTATAAAAATACAATTAACAGAAAATACAAATGGATCTTAACTGTAAAAAGATGTCCAACTCCACGCACAATAAGACAGTACTATCACTACGACATTGTTCTTCACAAATCATATTGGCGTGAAAATATAGCATGCTAGTGGAAATATAAGTTGATAATACTTACATAAAGTTTTTGGAAAAATCCTCCAAAATTTCAAGTATTTATACTGTGAAAAAATAATGTACTTACAAGTTTGTTCATTGTAGTAGTGTTTGAAATGGCAGAAGATTGAAAACAACCCTAACATTATTAGTACAGGTTGGGTTAAATAAATTATGATACATACAAAGACTAATACTAAGCAGCTATAATAAGAATGTGGGAGATCTGTATGTAGTGATATGGAACTATGTCTCTCTCTATATATATGGTTGAAAGAAAATAGCAAAGGAGACAATCATGTGATTGGCTTGCTCCTTTTCTGCCAAAAAGAAAAAAGAAGAGAGCAAGAGAGAAAGAAAGAAAGAAAAAAGTATGTGCACATGATTATACATTCTTCAAAGACCTCTTGAAGAATTAAAAAAAAAAAACACCCTGATAATGATGGTTTTTCCTGATTTGGCAGAGGTGGGGGTGGTGAGTAGCTGAAAGAGGAGTAAGGATAACTTTTTATGTATACATTTTTATTTCTTTTGAAATTTGGACCATTCAAAATTTGTGCTGTATTCATATTTGTAGTATATTTTCAAATAAATAAAATTAAAGGTAAAAATCAAACAATAGTAATGACAGTATGTACACTTATGATCTTGTACAGTTATTTTTTTAGTGAAAGAACATATGGAGATGTTTATTTTTAAATTAAGGGTAGCTGCAGAGTCTTTATTAACAAATGATGATATTACTTGTATTTGCATTTTTAGAAAAACAATTCCAGTTGTTAGTTATCTGCTAGAAAAATAATTAAATACCTAAATGCAAACAGAGTGAAAAGTATGATTCCATCTTCAATGTACTTTAATATTGTATTCCATGGCTCACTTATCAAATTACTCATTTCTGCAGAAGCTATTTCTTTACCGTCGTGCATTAATAACAACACAAAATCCAGATTTTTTCTTGACATATAAAAAGCCATATATATTTATGTATATAACTCAATGAGTTGAAGATAAGTATATACTCATGAAACCGTCACTACCATCAAAACCAGAAACATATCCATCATCTCAAAAAGGTTCTTCCCTTGGGGTTCTGGGGTGGCTCAGTTGGTCAAACATTTGACTCTTGATCTCAGTATCTCAGCTCAGATCTTGATCTCAGGGTCATGAGGTTAGCCCCACACTGGGTTCCATGCTAGGCATGAAGCCTAACTTAAAAAAAAAAAAAAGTTTCCTCCATTATTTATGATGATGATGATGATGATGATGATGGTGGTGGTGGTGGTGGTAGTGGTGGTAAGGATACTTAACATAGACCTGCCCTCTCAGAAAATTTTAGGTATACAATACAGTATTGTTTACTGTAGGCATTATGCTATATATTAAATCTCTAGAACTTAATTGTCTTGCATAACTGAAACTTTGTATCCTTTGGGCAATATCTCCTCATTTTCCCCTGCCCCCAGACTCTGGCAAATATCATTATATTCTCTACTTCTGTAGTTTGACTATTTTAGATTCCACCTGTAAATGAGATTATGAAATATTTGTCTTTCTGTATTTGGCTCATTTCACTTAGCATAATGTCCAGGTCTACCCATGTTGTTGCAAATGGCAGGATTTCTTTCTTTTTGAAAGATGAATAATATTCCATTGTATGTATATGCCACATTTTCTTTACCTACTTATTTCTTAATGGACATTAGGTTGTTTACATATTGTAGCTATTGTGAATAGTCTTCGATGAACATGTGAATACCTGTATTCACCTGTATCTTCAAGATCCTGGTTTCACTATGTACCCAGAAGTGGGAGTGTGAGGTGCCTGGTGGCTCAGTCAAGTCATGATCTCAGGGTTGTGAGATTGAGCCCCACAAGGGGCTCTGCGCTCCCTGTGGAGTCTGCTTAAGATTCTCTGCCTCTCCCTCTGCCCCTCCCCCTGCTAGCATGAGCTTGTGTGCGCATGTTCTCGCTCTCTCTCTCTCTAAAATAAATGGATAAATACAATCTTTTTAAAAAAAGAAGTGGGAGTGCATATGGTAGTAAGGTTTTTAGCTTTTTGAGGAGCCTCCATACTGTTTTCCATAATGGCTGCACCGATAATATTTCCATCAACCATATACCAGGTTTCCCTTTTCTCCACATCCGCTCCACAACTCATCTCTTGTTTTTTTAAATTATTAATGTTAGGTTTCACTTTCAGATCTAAGTTTCCTGGTGACCAATGCAAATAAGGCTACAAAATTAATGTCTAAATTTGTTTTCCCCACAACAACAAAGATCTTTTTTTGCACTATAAAGAATGGTTCCTAAAGTAGATATCCTTAATTGCCCATGTGACTGTGGAAATCTCAATAATTTCATTCTGGAATATTTGATTTTAAGCAGTGTAGTTTCCTGATGGACCTTTAGGATAAAGTTGTAGCAAAATGCACATACATGTAAAGAAGCAGGTATTTTTGCCATATTTAGGTGTTGATTGTAAGATGTCTTCCAAAATCTTTGCATTGAGTGCTAGAGCAATTCATCTTTAGCTACTGTTTCCGAAGTAGTTAGATGGCGGAAATAGTATCCATTATTTTGGGTTTTTTGAAAATTTTCCCAAGTTAGTTTCATCATGAATTTTCTTCACAAGCCGAGATACACTGAAGTGCAATTATAAAATTTCAAAATTAGGGGCACCTGGGTGGCTCAGTTGGTTAAGTGTCTGCCTTCGGCTCAGGTCACAACCCCGGGGCCCTGGGACTGAGTCCCGCATTGGGCTCCCGGCCCAGCAGGGAGCCTGTTTCTCCCTCTCCTCCCCACTTGCGCTCTCTCTCTCTAATAAATAACTAATTTCAAAATGAAATTTTTATGCCAGTGTGTTTGATTTGGCCTTTGCATTTGTAGGGAAACATGTCAGTGTCTTCCTGTTTGTAAGCTGTGTTACATTCATTATAATTCTCAAAAAGTTTCAAAAGTTGAAGGGTTTTTAAAAATCTCTATTAAATATTTCAGTTAAAAATTTTCAACTTATTTTGAACAAACTGTGAATACCATTGTAATGCAATCCTGTTGTAGGACACTTAGGTTTTTTGTAGGGTAGGATGTCTTCGGACATTTTGAATTAAAGCAATAATAAGGACAGCTTTGGTGTCCCTTGAAATAAGAATCAGGACTTGGGATTGTGGAACCATGCTTCCAAACAACATCAGAAGGCTCCAGTTTCTTGGTTTTATTACTTGGGACACTGATTCCATCTTTTAGGTCCCACCTCTGACTGGAAACACTTTATATTTTTCTTAAAAACACTGAGCAAGGTCCTATCTGGATGGCCTCTGATCTCCCACCACCTTAATCTGATAATACCATTAGTTTGTGAGACATTCAATCTAAAATGTTATCGTAACTATCTACTTCACAAATTGCAAATTTGGTTTATCAGACGGTATTCCACGTGAGATTTACAGCTTTGCCATTATTGGCTCCTGTTGCATTTATTATTATCTTGGGGAGAAATCTACCGGGAACAATATAAGACCATATGACAACATTGCCATTTAGCAGAATTTACTCTGAAAATTCCCAAGTAGCTCAGCACGTACCTGGAAAGCATTTTCTTCATTATCGCCCACAAAGAAGAGTCGAGTGAATATATCAACAATTGCAACTTTATCAGCCATAGAACAGCACTTAAAAAGATTTCAGCAAAACATTGATCATCTTAAAATATAAAAATAATAAAATTGAATTAAAGTATACTTTTCAGGAAATTTCAGAGAACATTGTATTAGAAACAGATACGCTAAGAAATCCATTTAAAGATGTGAATATGTACGAAGAATATTTATTTTGCTTGTTCTCTTTTGATGTTCAGATAACGAATGTAAAGAAGTTTTGAGTGTTTTGTCTTAGTTTATACAGATATCTAATTTTTAATTTTCAAAAAAAATTTTATATACTTTTGAGAATGATGTAAAAAAATTTTTTCACTCTCAAAAGTGTGCTGATTTGGACAACAAACAACATGGTCATTCTTCTTAAATCATTTCATTTCCGTGTAACCTCCTCTGTCAGTAGATGGCAGTCCTGACAATGTCTAAGGGAGAGACCAGCACATGAGGAAAACCAGTTTAGTGCTGAGAGAGAGAGAGAGAGAGAGAGAGAGAGAGATGGAAAGAGAGAGAGAGACATGGAGAAAGAGAGAGAGAGAGAGAGAGGTTATAATTGAATTATAGAGAGAACTGTGGCTTATTTGTAGACATTTCATCCACTTATAGGTTTGTATAGAGCTGAAATTAAGCTGCTTGATTCATGCAGACATTTAAAAAATTAGTATAGAAATGTGAAATACCTTTATAAGTTTTTTTCTGTCAGTTGCACTTGTCCTATTTTTCTTCTATAGATTGTATGAAATTAGACTGAGCCTATGAACTAAAAAGAAAATGTGCTTATTTAATTTTACCAATATACTAAGGTTGTGGAAGAATAATGATAAATGATTAAAAAATTATAAATTCATAGACTGGAACTCAAAGTTGTACTTGCTTAGGGTAGAACTGAGACCTCCCCCCCCAACTTGATCTAGTAGGAAAATGTTTAGTTATTTCTAGAATTAGGGTGAAAATTAAATTCTAGGCAGAATTTCAAATGATATGCATCTATTTATGATTTGCAGTCAGGTTGTCAACTGAATGCAATTAGCTCTGAATATTTTTGTACGTATATATTAGGCATTTCAAATATGCTGTTTATGTATTTTATTGACAGGTCTCAGAAAGAATTATTTTGAACTTTAACAGAAACTGAACAGAGGGTTTTTTGGAAGGTAGGTGAGAGCAAGTAATTTGGGTGAAGCTCCCTCCTGTCTCTGCCTTTCTCTATACTGTTACTTTCCCACCTTCTGTGGTCAGAGGTGATGATGGATATGTTCCCAGAACACCCCTTTATCTACCAAAAGCGCTAAGGGAAAGTCCGGGGCCGAACGTGATAAAATATATTTGGAGAGGGAAATCAGAAGTATTTGGCCATTTTTAGTGCAGCATAAAAAACAATTTTCCAGGGCAAAATGGTGGTTATCTGTGATTTGTAATTTTTAGAGGAAGGAGGGGAATCAAAGATTTTTTAAAAATCAAAACACAAACTGACCAGATGTGAAAGATCTAGAGATAATGACTTGCCAGAAACCCTAGTCTAAGGTCAGGAAGCAGCCAGAAGTATAGGAAGAACCGAGCGAGGAAAAACCCAACCCGGAGCACCGCCTTGGTGATGAAGTTAAAAGGAAGTTGGCTTGAAACTCAGGTTTGAAGATGCTCCCCTTCCATGGACCTAAGAATCTGGAGTAGGGAACTCCACTGTCCTGGTAAAAATACCCAAACTCTAGTTGGCGAGCCAGGGCCCTTTGGGAGATGTCCCAGCCTCTGTTTGTTTCCTAGTTGCTCCAAATACACAGACACCCTGGCCTGCTCGGTGTCAGGCACGTGTCCTGGCCTTCCCGCCTCCGTAATAACGGGGCTCTCATACTCCTCCTTCCCTAAACTACCCACACCACCACTTTGAAGGTGCACACACTCGTCGTACTCGATCAAATGCGTTGCTTTTGCATTTTGCATTACTCGGATTCCCTCAGCTGGGAGCACTCGTGCCTTTTTCTGAATCCGAATTTTATGGCGGTATATCTCATTCATCTCTTAGGGCTTCTATTTTGATTAGAACTGTTGATGCCTACCTTTTCAAGACTGTAAACCCTTGAGAAATAGCATATATATTTTATTCTGCACATTGAGAGCCAACCTTGCCAATAAATACTTACAGAATAGTAAATGATTATATACATAAATATTAAATTATTATAATTATAAAAATTATGACTAATTAATTAATTGGCATGGCTGTTCTCCCCCCTCCCCCAAGCAGGTCATTGGGCCTCAGGATCACTAATTTAAGAAAGGATACTGAGGACTGGAAAGCGAATCACAATGGAGAAGGAATGACTTAATAGCTTAAACCTGTTTATGCAATGTTACCTGAGACTCTAGGTCTGTTTACTTCTACCGTATAGTACTTTTTACCCTGTAGTAAACTTGGAGTGATTGTCTATGCACTGGATTGCAATGGAAGGTTAAAAAAAACAGGGTATTTTTTTTTTTTTCTAAGAACGGGAGAACCATGATCAATGAAGGAAATATCTTCTGCCTTCTTATCAGAGTGGGGGGAGGTAGGTTACATGATAGCACCGGAGGCCCTCCTATTTTGAGGTTTTCTTTGGGAGCTATACCATTTTATCACCTGTTACATTGGTGAAGGCATCTAGCACAATGCCTATATACAATAGATACGCAATAAAAAAAACCTTGTTTACCTTGTTGTTGCATTACCAAATGCCTCTGAAAAAATTTTCTAGTTATAATCACGATTTATGAAATGAAGTGTTTAAGTCTTTGCAAACCATCAACTGTGAAGCAGGTGGAGATTAATTAGGAGTACAAATGATGCTTATTTCCTGGTGGATAACAGATAACTCTGCCTTTTTTAAAAAAGATTTTATTTATTTATTTGAGAGAGGGAGAGTGAGAGAGACACAGAGCAGGAGCAGGGGCAGGGGCAGAGGGAGAGAGAGAAGCAGATTCCCCACCGAGCACGGAGCCAGACTGGGACCATGACGGGGGCCAAAGGCAGGTGCTTAACCAACTGAGTCCCCCAGGTGCCCCGGGTCTGCTTATTTTTTATAGCTAGAATAAGAAGTAGAAAGTCAAGTTGACAAGTGATTAGGAACTTTGATTTCCTTTAAAATTGGGATTCTACCGTAAATATTACTATTATAATAATTACTATTATAATAATCTTAATAACTTTGTAATCAGCCCTCATAAGTGGTTTTTGTTAAATATAAGAAAATGGCATTTAAATATCCACTTCAATATTTTTTCTGGTATTTGAACAGTGGTTTAGTAAAGTCTTTACATTGAAATGACAGCTTTATGTACCAAAAAATTAGGATTTGCTGACACAGACCAATATTTCTATGCTCCATGATGCAATACATATGGAAATTATTTAAATATCCTGTAAATCTTTTAATGAGGTCTACTTATATTAAATGGAAGAATCAAAGAAGTTGTAGCATTGTAAATACAAAAATAAAATAAAATGAAGTAAATTCTAGATACTCTCTGGATATAGTGATTCCATAGCATTTCCTGCTTTAGACAGTAGATGTCACCAAAAAGTTAAAGATGCCTGAGCGGCGGCCACTCTCAGGAAACCGAGGTAATGAAGTATTATTTGAATCTAGTTGTGAAAAAAATGTTAGAGGGAGCAAACCTTCTTTGTCATAAGCCTCTCCCCCCTGATGCCTTTATCTATTAAATGCAATGTTTCCTACTATTGGACAGTTTTAAAGCCCACGAAAGGACAATGTATTTTATTTCTCTTTCCTGAAAGGACAATGTATTTTATTTCTTTTTATGATTCTACCCTTTTCTGTCACATCTTGAAATTCCACTTATAATGTTAAATGTGGTCTGCAGACTCTAAGAATAGAAAGTTAACTAGTAATTTCTATAAACCTCTGAGATTCTCAGGTGAAAAGTGCTACTTGAAATGCATGTCTAATTGCAGTATGTGCCAAATTACCGTATTTTTCTCTTAAGCAGGGGCAGAGGGCTCTCCATATACATCAATAATGCCAACATCGTCATGTTTGAATATCACTGCCTCATAGTCCGTGAAGGGCTGCCAGAGCCGCGTCTCTCAGCAGGAGGCAGAGAGAGGATGAGGACCTCACAGCTGCTTGCTCGACTTAGCAAAGGCTGCCCACTAATGGTTCGATTCGAAGACAACTGCAAAATATCTCAGCCCCTTGGGCTAAGGGAAGAAAAGCAGGGGTGAGGCTATCCCACCTCCCCATCCTTAGCAACCACGTTGTTTTGAGGAAATGGTACTCAGCAGCCACAGCCAAAGGAAAAATTGAGCTATCAGTGAGTTAGGTGGCCCTGAAGGATTCCCCTGATGGACCTACTCACAAGACTTTTTCTTTTATTTTAATTAATTAATTTTGAGAAAGAGGGTAGGGAGGGGCAGAGGGAATCCTTTTTTTTTTTTTTTTTAGAGATTTTATTTATTTATTCATGAAAGACAGAGGCAGAGGGGAAGCAGGCTCCCCACAGGGCAGGGAGCCTGATGAGGGACTTGATTCCAGGACCCTGGGATCATGACCTGAGTCAAAGGCAGACACTTAACTGACTGAGCCACCCAGGTGTCCAGAGAGAGAGAATCTTTTTTTTTTTTTTTTTTTTAAGATTTTATTTATTTATTTGACAGAGAGAGAGACAGCCAGCGAGAGAGGGAACACAGGCAGGGGGAGTGGGAGAGGAAGAAGCAGGCTCCCAGCGCAGGAGCCCGATGTGGGGCTCGATCCCAGGACTCCGGGATCACGTCCTGAGCTGAAGGCAGACGCTTAACAACTGAGCCACCCAAGCGCCCCCAGAGAGAGAGAATCTTAACAGGCTTCACACCTAGTGCAAGCCGAGGCGGCGCTTGATCTCATGACCCTGACATCATGACCTGAGCTGAAGTCAAGAGCTGGACGCTCGATTGACTGAGCCACCCAGGTGTCCCAAGACCTTTTAGATCACAGTCATTTTCCCATGAGTTCTGAGTCCTGAAACTCTAAAACAGGTGTCAGATGTGTCAGCTCCAATGTCCCTGGGAACTAGGAAGAGAACAAAAATGTATGAATTGGTCCAAACTGGTTGCTCCACCATGACATTCCAATTCAAACTTTTGTTAACACTGTGTTGACTCAAACATAAATCTGTAAACCAGGTTAAGCCCCCAGGCTTTGAGCATTTGACCCTTGCTCTAATACTTGGTTTGGATATTTATGTATAATATTCAGGCAAATCATTAACTCAGGACTTTATGAAAACATCGGAAGGATCTATGCAGGCAGACTGAGCTCACATTCTAATGAATTCACGCAGCAACTTTTTTTTTTTTTTAAAGATTTTATTTATTTTTTCGACAGAGAGACAGCCAGCAAGAGAGGGAACACAAGCAGGGGGAGTGGGAGAGGAAGAAGCAGGCTCATAGCGGAAGAGCCTGATGTGGGGCTCGATCCCATAATGCCGGGATCACACCCTGAGCCGAAGGCAGACGCTTAACCGCTGTGCCACCCAGGCGCCCCCACGCAGCAACTTTTAACACATAACCATACAGGTAAAATTATGAAGGATATTATATAGGATAAAATTATTAAGGTAAAATTATAAAAGATATTGAGGAAAGTTCTGGTATCATTTCAGTTTCTCCTCACTAAGCACTTGTCTGTATTGCCTTTTTTGCCGTCCTTGACCTGCACTAGACCTCAGGCCTTGTTCTTGTATCCAAAACATTGCCAATTAGTTCAGTAAACCATCCTGTCAAAACTCGTCTGCCTGAATTAACAGCACTGACCAAATATTTTATTGAATATAATTTCACAGCACATACATAATAGAAGGATGTTGTTTTGGAAATAAATTGCAATGGAAGTTTAGTTAGAAGAGCTTATATTTAACTTGAAATTACCGAATTCCAAAAGAAACATGAGCAATCTTTACTAGTTTTCTCCCCAAATACGTTAGAACAAATTATGGGTAAAAGTTAGATACAGAATTAGCAATATTTCTACTTTTGATGATTTTTTTTCTTTTTCCACATTCCTTTTTATTTTCTGCAGCTATGCAATTTTTTGACAGCTGTTTTCACTTAATATTTATCATATGTTGCTACAGAATTCTCATTCATATTTTAATTATCACCCAATACTCTTCTATTAAGTCAATATGTCAAAATTTAATTAATCATTTCCTATTGCTAAATATCTAGGATATTTTTTGTCTATGATAAATAATTCTGCAATGAGTTTAGATATTATTTCTTTTAGATAATCGTTGGGAATATTACCTGGAGCTAGATTATTGCATCAAAGGAGACTAACATTTATATAATTTTTGGAACACATAAAAATGATTTCTAATGTTTATCAGTTTATGTATATACAGCACCAGCATAGTTAATTACCTTAGTTTTCATTTTGCACGCTTAGTAGTCATATCATGTTTTCAAATTTTTAATATCTGGTTTTAATTCTTCCATTTATTTGTTTACTTATTTTTTCCTCCTATGTGCTCAATTTTTTTTTCTTTTTGATATTATGTCTTTTCCTGAAAATATTTCATTAGATTTTTCCTCTTTATTTTAGTTACAAATATATTTTATTATAAAGAAAGGATAGTTAATACATAGTAGAATCTAACTTTTCCTTTGTGGTATCTTTTCTCTCTGTTTTTTTTTTATCAAGATTGTAAATGAGACCACTTTCCTCTAAGGTCTTTGTTAATTAGTTTATATAATTCTTCCTGGCAGCCAAGCTGTGGGTAATGTCTCTATTTAGTTATTAATCTACTGGCGTTGCAGGGAAGGCATGTGATAAAAATTATCTTTAATAATTCTCATTAACTTTGAAACACTTGCTACAAATAAACTATTATTTATTGTCTTAACTAATTTTGTTGGGAGTAACTAAAAATAAAAACTTGCTAATAATTGGAAGTACAGCAAATTTCAAGACAGTGTGCTCAGCTCTGTGAATTTTAGACAATATTTTTTTCCCTTCAGTTTATTTTAATATCCAACTCTAAATATCAAGGAACCAATTCTTCTGAAGTTTCTTCCCCCCCCCCAACGTAACAAAACTAATCATCGCTTTACAGAACATATAATTTGTCTTAACCCAAACCAGCTAATTTCCAATAGTAGTTTCTAATTGGTTATTTTAAAGGTTAACATTTGCTTTCAAGTTGATTTGCTCCTTTTTCAAAAGACTGCTTGACACCACATGACTTGTGAATTTTTTGTTTGTGTAAACACATCTGGCCTTAGAATATTGCAGTTTATGGATTAAAGAAGGTTATTCTTCCTTTATGTGAGAATTTGAGAAGATGAAATGCTATCATCGGCTTCATAAATATGGAACATATCTACTACCCCACTCAGAAGCCACGAAATATTTACTACAATTTGCTGAGTGTTCACAACCCTCCCGACAACAATATTAATCTCTCAGGTTTAGCATACTCACTCAAATAGACTAAAATAGACTGAATATTTGCCTTCTTCATACATTTCAGATGTAATTTTCTTCTTCTTGGTCTTCTTCCGTAACATCGAGCGATTTCCAAATTGAGAGATAAGAGAACACGGGCATGTGCATGGAAGAGACATTTCTTAAAGCTCACTACAAATCAATACGACAGAAAGCACACCACAGATTCGTGGAAAGCCATGACAGAATCATTGCATTTCTTGTTAGTGCCTCTGCCCATTACCTATTAGGACCACTGCCTGTTTCACATTAGGCTCACCCTGATTTATTCTAAGCCCGATACCCCACGGACTGGTGTTTATTGGCATGGTCATTAAAAGCCATTATTATTTGTTCCTAGAGTGCAAAGGAGGCTTTTTTCTTTTAATTCCTCTCCGGAAAAGCACCCCAAGAGAATGATAATTTGCCAAAAAAAAAAAAAAAAAAAAGTCACATGATTTTTTTTTTAACCTAATGAGTGTAAGTTTAATCTGGTGCTTTGTAAGGGAAAAACTAAAGGGACCTGAGACTTACAATGGTTAATTCGAACTGATCATATCAAGGACGTTTGATACTCAGAGATGACAGAATCTCAGGGTCAAAAGGTATCTAGAAGGTCTTCTACTTAAGTCATACTAGTCTCAAGAGACTGCTGTGAGAACAAGGAAAGATCTAGCAAGGAAAACAAGGTGTCAGTCTGTGGGAAAGGCTAGAAACAGGGAAATAGGATGGCATAAAGGAATGGAGAAGTTCCAAGTGTTCGGGCATCAATTTCGACATGTTGTACTCAGGAAATCCTTGTAAAAATGGTGTTTCTTTGTAAGGCTCCAGTGAGATTTGTTTCTTTGGTATTGTAGTGAAATTGTTAGTGAAGTGAAAATATTAAGAAAAACAAGGTGATCCACAGCTTACTGGAAATACCGAACCTCCTAAAACATCATAGAGAGAAAGAGTACAGGGTTAAGGGTGATATGACAGATGTTTCGTGCTGGTAATTTTGTTTGATGATGAAATTGCTTCTTTTTGTTTTGTGAGTGACACCTTCATCTGCCAAACTGCTGAGTCTTACAAAATGGCAGCATTCCAGTATTATCCTTCAAGAACTGCAATCACTCGCTTTTCCATGAGGAAGTTCTCTCTTAAAATCTGGAATTCATATTCAAGTAGCAGTCAGTTAGGTCTGCACAATTCTTGGTAGTCCTCAGATTAAATATGCTGGATACATTGGAATTATGTGTTATTGCCTTCTAGGTTTTATTGGGAAATTCAAGGCAAAGGTGGAGCACTTTGTCTCTTTAGCAATTACGTGTTTGGTCTCTCACGACTATGACTAATAATATGTTCTCAATTTAGAGTATCTTTTTCCAGGAAAATGGTTTAGGAAATATACAGCCAGAATATGTGATTCTTTTTTGGCTGTTCTTCCCATTGCAGTGTTTAAGGATTATCACTAGTCTTTGCCTGTGACTCAACGGTGTGTTCCTTCAGGCAACTGAACATCATAGACTCTGGACACATTCTTCCTACTGAAAAAGAATCTTATCTTGCTTTCATGTGAAAATCTCTTCATTTCTCCTTGGCTTCGTTAGCCTTCGAAATTAGTATCCAGTTCCTATGTATATAACAGGTCTAGGTTTCTGTTCTGCCAGTTACCATGATCTGAATTTCTTTTACACTCCTTCTCATATATCATTAAAGTACATCCCCAAATCTACATTTAAATAACCACTTTCTACCTCTTTTAAAATCTTCTATATTTCCTATTCGTGGAATAAAAATTAAGTCTTTATCTACCTTTGGACTGCTGATCTCTGCTGAGTTTGAAAGGCGCAGCTTATGTGTAATTTCTATGGTCTTATCTTTAACCATTCCAGTCATAAATGGTTGAATTCTTTTCACTAGATGTATTTTGAACACATACTATATATGAGGCATTAGACTAGGCTCTGATAGAAGGTGTCATGGAAGACATGTCACTTAGGAGATGCCTTCAAGGATGGGTAGAATGTGACAGGCAACTTTTTTTTTTTAAAAGCTTTTTGGGTGGAGGTAATAGAGCAAAATTACCTTTGAGAAAGTCTATAGCCTGTTATGTTAGAATAGTCAATAGGACAAACTAGGGTACGGGATTTATGAAGGGGAATAATGAATAAAAATGCTGGGATGGTAGATTTAGGCTCGGTGATGGAGAGCAATCCATACACACAGCACACACACACACACAGAGATATGCATATATATATAATTTTTAAAGCAATCTCAAACTTACAAATTTACAAAAAGTTGCAAGTTTAGGACCAAGAACTTTTTTTTTTAAAAGATTTTATTTATTTATTTGAGAGAGAGAGACAGCCAGCGAGAGAGGGAACACAAGCAGGGGGAGTGGGAGAGGAAGAAGCAGGCTCCCAGCTGGCAAGCCTGATGTGGGGCTCGATCCCAGAACGCTGGGATCACGCCCTGAGCTGAGGGCAGATGCTTAACGACTGTGCCACCCAGGCGCCCCTAGGACCAAGAACTTTTATTTTCTTCAACCATTTGAGACTAAACTTGTTCATCTGATGTCTCAATTGCCCTGTACACTTTAGTATGCATTTCATATAACCAAAGACATTCTCCTACACAACCATCCAATATCCAAAAGTGAAACAACCATCCAAATATGAAAATGAACACAGCTATGTATCTCATCCTTATACCTCATTCAGGTTTCTCCAGGTTTTTTTCAGTAATCTCCTACAAAGCACAAGAACCCTGTTTAAAATCATATGTTTTAGGTTTTTTCTGGCTATTTCAAATGCCCATATAGTCCCTTTGGGGTCCGTGTACAGTACTTCAGGAAAGATGTATTTAGCTTGGACTGAGAACCTTACTTTGGTCTCAAACCTCTCCAGCATTGTGTTCCTAGTGTATCACAACATTTCTCTGTAAAATCAGTTTCTTTTTCTTGTAGGAATTCTCTCCTGATGACTTTTATAGGAGGCCATGTGGTTGTGACTAGACAACAAAGCAACACTTCTGCATGTGCTCCAAACCCAGGTGAGGAAACCTCTCTCTGGAGGCTGTGCAGGTGGGCTCTTGGTCAGCTCCACTGGTCCTCCAGATGGGTCCATGAGTCTGAGCCTCCATCCTGACAGCACAGAAAACACTCTGCCCCACATTGAAATCATCCGGACCCATGGTTTGAAATTTTAAGCCACTTGGTTTATAATTTCCATTTAACCAGAATTGTGGAATAAATATACAATCAGGAAATTACGCTAGAGTAAAGACTATGAAAGAATGTTGTTTATTACCTTCACTTCCGCATTCCAGCGTTGCCACAGGCCTATGCATGATTTAATCTTAGTTTTGATCTTAATGGGCCTGCATTCTACCAGCAGGAAGGTACTCACCTGACAGCCCAGAGTGGAGGTGAGCCTCTTCCAACTGTGGTCTCTACTTTCACAGTAGAGTCTCACCAGGGCCTTGTCAGGAACAAGTCAGTCTGTATCTTTCGCTGGGACTTCAGATCATTCAGATTTCTATTTCAATTAGGGAAATGTTATCTTGCTAGGAATAAATCTTTGGGCCGGAAAATGATTTTTATTTCATTTTCAAGACAACTTTTTGGAAAGTTAAAATAATACTCAGCGTAATTTAAAATTTCAACTGTCTTAAAACATTTGAGGACTTATTGTATGGAGCCAAATAAATCTCAAAGCTGTGCCTCTCTGCTGTAGTTACACTTGGCTATGACATTTCTAGTCTATTATTTTTCATGATCTTATATATTTCCTCACTTTCATCTGATTCTAGTGGAAAATGTATGTGGAAGCATCACAGATTTCATAGTGGAATTTTATTAGATTCTGTGGCTGTCGCTTCTCAATGGCTCATTAGTGAAGAGGTGGCCTTTTTGAAGCTGGCTGCCAAGCGTCCTGCTGATTTTATTCCCTGCTGGTATGGTTGGATCTTGACAAGGGCAGGAAGGAAAAGAAAGGAAAGCTGTCTGTGACCCAGAGGGCTGTGACTTTTGGGGAAAAATGTTCCCAATGGGACCTTCCCGACTGAACTCCAAACTTTGTACGCATGTTAAAATAACATTGGATTCACCTTTCAAAGCAGATCATTATTTTTGAAATACAGATGTGAGACATAAGCTTCTGCATATGTTTACAACATGTGTAAAGACTAATAAAGAAAAGAATGAGAATGTTCCCATTTTATCTATCTTATAAGGAGAAGAGATGGTTAATTGGGATTCACAAGAAATTTAAGGAAGATTTCCCATGTAGTTACCCAATCTCTTCTTTTCGGGTGATGCCCTTCCATCATCCCAAACAAGTGTTCCCACCCTTTGACAATTGCTGGTAGAATATCTGGTCATAGCAATAGTAAAATATGTTTCTTGTTTTACTTTGTTAAAAGGAAATCCATCACCTATTGTGTACCAGTTCTGGATGAAGCTTACAGGTTCATAGGGAATTCCTGGTAAGAGTGTTAACAACAAATTCCATGGTTACTTAACAGTGAGCTTAAGGTTGAATCTTAAAATGAATACCAGATGTTCCCAACTAAAGTATTTTGACTTCTTTATTTTTTCAGTTATACTAAAAAAGGTAAGTTATACCTTAAACAAAGAAAAACCCACTAAAGCAGATATTGCTATTATTGGAGTTCTAGTTCGATCACTGAATTCTTTTCCTTCACATCACTAATCAGAGCAAAAGTATGAGATACCTTACATAGCTTACAACATGGGTTTTAATTCATCAAAGGATCACCATGTAGTTTATAAATGGAATCTCTAAGAGATGAATGAGTAGTTCCGCTATGTATTTTTTGACGTCTCTACAGTTAAACATTTAAGTGTAACAAGTTAAACCTTCTTGAAGTCAGAGTTCCCTCTGCTGCCAAGCGAAGATAATAGTAATTGGTACGTCTGCTTCTGTGATTTGTACTGGTGATCGTATGAGAAATGTTTATAGAATTAACTTATAAATGATGAAGCATTGTACGTATGTGTGCAATTCTTACTATTATTATTTGAATTTGTAATTACTTAAAGCCTCCTTTTTTTCTGTAAAAAATTAGCACTGTACAAAACTAATGATTTAGTATCGGTGAATGGAATTAGTCATAAATGCACCACAGTCCTTCCCTTTCCTGCTCGTGGCCCAGCAGGGATGACCACCAGTAAGAATGAGCTGCGGTAGGTGCTGAGATGTGGAGCACAAGGCAGCTGAGAAGTAGCTCGTTTTACATCTTTCACGTAGCAGTTTAAACTGGTTGTTAAGAAAATATATGGGATATCAAACTTTCTCTTCAAAGAGCCGGGTTTTTTTTAAACATTATTATTTTTTTTTTAAAGATTTTTTATTTATTTGACAGAGAGACAGCCAGCGAGAGAGGGAACACAAGCAGGGGGAGTGGGAGAGGAAGAAGCAGGCCCCCAGCGGAGGAGCCCGATGTGGGACTCAATCCCTGAACGATGGGATCACGCCCTGAAGCCGAAGGCAGACACTTAACAACTGCGCTACCCGGGCGCCCCAAAAGAGCCATTTTTTATTCTAGGGAAAGCCTATGTACATAATATTACCCTATTTCGCTTTACTTTCTTCAATTTAAAGAAAATCTGTCAAAGGAATTTTAAGTAACCTAAATCGATTTTAAAATTTCCTTTTAAAGTTTTAAACCTTCTTCATAGCTTTCTTAACAATCACTTTTAAGACTTTTCTAGTTTTGAAACTATTCAATGAGAGGGACACCTAAAAAAATGAACTTTGTAAGCTAGGAACATGTATCTCTTTCATGGGAGGGAGAAGTTTCCCTTGATCCTCTTAGGGTCTCTGGCTAGGTCTGAAAATTAAACTGACAAAGACAGATTTACAGGAGAAAAGTCTTTATGTCGACTTCATGTAAGTTTCATGTGACACAGAAGCCTTCATAAGGAAGTACAGGCCCAGAGAAATGGTTAACCGTGTGTATTTTTATGCTAGGTTTGATGAAGAGTGGACAGTCCTGTAGAAATATGACAGGTCAAATAGTATGAGGTAAGTGTAGCAAATTGGGAGAAATTAACAAGGTGTTTGCTCAGATTTGCCTGGGTGTACCTTTGCCTTTTGAGATAATGTTCCTTTCCTCCGGGTATGGGGGGGCCATCTCACATGAGGGTTTTATGACCTGTTTCTGAGGAGAAGGGCAGGGGGGAAGGTCAGAGTGACCTTCTTGCTTCTGTTATTTTCTTATATTTCTTCCACTTAAAATGGTCAGTATTCCAAGGTGCCCTATTTTGGGGTAACTTGTGCTGAGCCCCATCACTCTACGAGTAGAAGCAAAGAATTCGAGGCTGAAAATGTACCTCCCAACTCAGTATTTCTATCTATTTTACTTCTATCTTTGGAGCATTTATCAGGTCCCTACTGGCTACTGGAGGAGGGAGCGGATGGGAAGCATATAGGAAATACACAGCATTCTGTGGGCCTCAAGGGCCTTAGTTTTAGTATTTGTAGAGATGGATATTAGCAATGTAAAACAGAGGACCATAGAAAGTATGTAATGATGTATTTAACTGAACACAACCGAGTGCTAATTCAATTTAACCAAGTGCTTACAGACGATTAGTGTTACAACAGCGATCTATGCAGATTCGTTTTGATCTAAATTGTAAAAGAATTAAAATTTATTTTTGCTATCTTTCCCTTCTATCAATATTTTACATACTTACTTTTCCTGTTCCTTCCCTACTCTTAACTTTAAGATCTTTTAGGGATCAGAATGAACCAGGCTAAAATTCCAGTATGATGGCCAATATTTTGCTCCTGTCTCCTCTTCCTCCTGATGCTCCTTTTTTGTCAAAGATTTCCCCCCCCCCATTTTATAACTACGAATTTGGAAAATAGGAAACTGAAACTCTTACACATTTACGTTAATTCAAAAATTTTAATAAAGTGATAGCTCTGGATATTTCCAAAACCATTCAGTGAAATATGAAAATGCTACCGCTGAAATTTTGTTTTCATTAAACCTTGCTCAAAGTTGCTTATATTGTCCTGCTGAATAAAATTGTTCCACTGTGTAATAAAAGCAAGGTAATATGGGCAAAATTGCAGGCTTGTAATTCCAATTTTTAAATTAGACAAGGAAAAAAAAATACCCCCTGCATTTGTAATGAATGTATATCATTATACTCCATGTTCCATTTCCTTCCTCTTTTATCCAAGTGCCTCCAGAGAATTCTTCAGATTCTTGCTTTTCCTTTTTTCCTACTGTAAAATAACATGCCCCATTTGTGAAGAGACTTTTTATAGGATAATTTTAAACCCATTTTTTTTCTAAAGGGACAGTGATGGCATTGGTGCTTTCTCTATTCAGTTTATCTCTTGTTTACAGGTTTATGGGAAATGAGATTATCTCCATTTTCAATCCTCTATGTATTGTAGCTTCCTTGACGACTAACAGAAATCCTTTACTGACTTAGTAATGGTGAATGGAAAGGTTGAACTGAACTAAAAGTTGGGAGAAACCAAGCAGATTCCAGGTCATTCCTGAATTTTTTCATTAGGTAGTAAAATGGCTAAACTCTAAATTTTAATATGTTTGTACATGATATTAATCTCACAATGAAAAACTGCTTTTGGGACTGTTATGTATTACTCAAAATTCCCTTTTAAATTAATTTACATGATATAATTTTCTAAAGGGTAACAATCATGTAACAGTTTTACAGGACAGTAAAAGAGAGAGCCCTCCCTCCTCTACTTATTTATAATATGTCATTATTTACTTGGGAAGAAAAGATCATGAACTTCCGGGCTCAGGATTTATGGTTCTATAAAGACTTTTCAAGAAATACATCCTCAAATTTTGGGAAGAGTGTGGTTCATATCACAGAATTAAAATCTTGTCAGGTACTTTCCTGTTTTCGAATTTTACCAAATAGTTGACTGAATCATGTCATAAATGCAGTGATCACAAATTCTGTAAAACTCATAATGCCTCGCTCACTAATTATTTCATGTATAATGTATGCCTTAGGTTTCTACCATGTTTAAAATTCTGTATTTATTCTTGTTGTGTTGAAACAGTAGCTATTAGGTGCTACATAATCTTATTGATTCATATGAGGTGAATCCAGCTAGCATAAAAATGACAAAAATCATTATATTTTAGTCATTTTATTTTAGGAATAAAATAATAGCACTAGTTTCCAAGCTCCATTAGGGCAGGGAGCATATCTGCCTTATTCATATTTGTTCTCAAAGGGCTTTTGTACAGTGCCTGGTATATGAGAAAGGTTGAGAAAATTTTTGCCGAGTGAATGAATGGAAGGATTTTTATCCAAAACGTCATAACTAGATTTCTATATGTTTTATAACAGGAAGGCTTTCCCCCTATACGGACTGAAATAGAGCCAAATACCATGCGAACACATATATCTTCCAGCAGGAAAAAAAAAATACTACAAAGGTTTTTAAAACAGAAAGTGTTCTGTCTAAAGGACTATTAATCATTGTAACCTGGTGAAGATTGTGTTACTTTAATTATCATATGATTTCTCTCATCTATGGAACATAAGAACTAGGAAGATCGGTAGGGGAAGAAAGGGATAAAGAAAGGGGGGGTAATCAGAAGGGGGAATGAAGCATGAGAGACTGTGGACTCTGAGAAACAAACTGAGGGCCTCAGAGGGGAGGGGGGTAGGGGAATGGGATAGACCGGTGATGGGTAGTAAGCAGGGCACGTATTGCATGGTGCACTGGGTGTTATACGCAACTAATGAATCATCGAACTTTACATCGGAAACCGGGGATGTACTGTATGTTGACTAACATAATATAATAAAAAAACATTAAAAAAGATAGTGTCCAAAATATGAAAGGAATGAATTACTTGTTTTAAAATGACTAATGTCTATGAAATAATTAAATATAATATTTCCGTGGCTATCAAAAGCTTTTTGCTTATTGTTTTCTTAGGAAATATTGAGTCCATGCACAAAAACATATGTACAGGTCTTAATAGCATTTGGTTAGAAACATCACGGCTGATGTTTCGGATTTGTTTTGTCATAAGGTTTAATCAGCATTAATCTCTTCCTTTTATTATTATTTTTGAGTAAAGGATTTAGAAATTAATTAAAATACATTTGTGTTTGAACTACAGGAGCAACATTAGGAAAATTTTATGGGAAAAATACCATTAAATTTAGCTAAAGGACCTAGCTTTCCAGGGCACTTTATGCTGGCTTTTTAATGAATGACCCATTGAGATTTAATTTATACCAGCTCTGCTGTCTTGTAACAAGCAGCCATTATGTCTCTAAAGCATGAAGTTAATGAAATAATGCCTATTTGGAGTTGGTTATTACGTGCACAGAGATATTTTTTCTTGTTTAAAGCTAATTAACATGAAAGACAACTTGACCGTTTTAAATGAAATGAGAGGGAAATGAGAGTGATATGTCCACAATGAGGCAGACAATGGAAATTTTAGCTATCAAAGAAAAGTGGAAACACACAAACACTTCTAATTATGCTACCTTTGAGAAAAGAAACATCTTTTCAGGGAATTTTTCAACCAAGGAGTATCAGCTAAAATGATCTATTCTTTACCAAAGTTTAGCCTAATTCTCTATTTATATTACATATGAGACACATGATATTGTATCATTAGTCTGGAAAACTGGAAAGAAATCACTGAAGACGAGGGATCTCATAAATGGAAATAATGTTTAGATGCGGCCTTTTATATCTAGGTCTTAGAAGAGACCTTAAGGGGTTCTTGGAAAAGCTGAGATTGAGAAACAGTCACAAGAAATTTTATTTTTATGTGTCCTTTATTATGGGGCTGGTGGATTCTTCCTAACAAAGAGTTGAGAGCAAAGCTTTCTCAGCCTCTGAATTCTGGAGCGCCTCAGTTTTCACTCAGAGTTAGGAGACTGCTAAAAATATTTTAAGTTCTTCCATAAAAGGAAGCTAAATGTAAAGGTGCAAATTCCTTTGGGATGTCCAGAGAGTTGTGACTTCCTACAGCGGTGGACAAAAAAGTCTCTCGGGACCAGTGTTAGAATCAAATTTCTGGGTTCCACCCCAGTAGGTAGGTCTGGCCAAGGAGTCGCTACTCCAGGTGGTTCTGATGCAGGGGGTCTTCACCCTACTTCTTAAGAAACACTGGCCTAGAAGCAAGATTAGGAGGTCAGAGTAACTTGGACACTATCCAACATTGATCAAAACTTATGCAATTTGTGAAGGAAGTGAAGCTCTCCTCCAAATTCTGTTGCTCCCTCTCCAACAATAAAGAAAAGGCAGTGATGGCAGAGAAGGAGAAACAGAAGCACTCAATGAGACTGCAGAACTCATCTGGAACTAAAGCACACGCCAGTTGGAGAGAAAGAGCCTCACACACTACAAATTAACAGGAAAAGTAAGGGTACTGCAGGTGGATTAGGGATCTAACAAATATTAGATGAGTACTTGGCACAAAATCAAGTTGTTATCCTGCTGTTTCATGGTGTCAGGTTTGATACAGCTTGGAGGAAATTTACCCTTGAAAGCACTTAAATGATACTGATCTTTTGTTTGTGTGTTTGTGTTAGAAAAAGGAAGATGGGCGCCTGTGTGGGTCAGTCAGTTAAGTGTCTGCGTTTGGCTCAGGTCCTGATCCCAGGGTTCCAGGATTGAGTTCTGTGTCAGGCTCCCTGCTCAGTGGTGAGTCTGCTTGTCCCTCTGCCTCTGCCCCTCCCTCCCTCTCGTGCTCTGCCTCTTGCTCTCTCTCGTTCACTCTCAAATAAATAAATAAAATCTTAAAAAAAAAAAAAGAAAGAAAAAGGAAGAAAGTTGATATAGGAAGGCTTCCTGAATTGTCACAAAAAAGTGGAACCACTTTAAATTATGTGCATACAAATATCATAATATGTCCTTGGCATTTTCTCTCTAAAGCACACCTAATTCACAAAATTTTTTAAATTACATGCATATCCTGTTTCAAATACATGCTTTTGGATAGTTTCATCCTGCATGTTTTTAAATGCTGACTTGTCTTTTATTTTTTCGGTATAGTTTTTTATTTTGAAATAGTTTTAGATTTTCAGAAAAGTTGCAAAGATAGCATGGAGAGTTCATAAACCTTTCACCTAGTTTCTCCTACCATTAACTTCTTACACAACCTGGGTACCTTTGTCACAACTAAGAACACTGGTGCATTATGATTACTTTGAACTGCAGGATATCACTGGTTTTCCCATCACCGTCTTTTTCTGGTCCAGGACCCAATTCAGAATACCATTTAGTATTTTGTCATCATGTTTCCTTTCGTTTCCTCTGGTCTATGACAGTTTCTCAGACTTTCCTTGTTTTTCATAACTTTGATGGTTTTGAGGAATATTGGTTAGGTATTTTACAGAATGTCCCTGAATTTGGGTTTGTCTTATGTTTTTCTCATGACGGCACTAGTCATGAGTTTTGGGGGAGAATACTACATGATAAAATGCTATTCTCACCATATCATACTAAGGGGTAGATGCTATTGACATGACTTACCATCAGTGATCTTAATGTCCATCAGCCAGTCAAGGTAGTGTTTGACACATTTCTCCACCGTAAAGTTGTTTTTCCCTTTCCCTCTTCTACTTTTTAGAAGCAAGTCACTAAGTCCACCCCACATTCAAGGGGAATTAAGCTCCATTTTCGAGAGGGGAGAGTATCTACGTAAGTTACTAGAAATTCTTCAGTAAGAGAGATTCATCTCTTTGTCTCCATTTGTTTATATCCATTAGACTCATAGATATTGATTTTGCACTTTGGATTATAATCCAACACTACATTAACTATTTGTGTTGTTCACATTGTTCTAGCTTTGGTCACTGTGATCTCTCAGGTTAGCTCCTTTGTTCCTTTAACATGCCCACCCCCCTTTTTCCTTAATACTTCCTTACTTCCCGGCTCTGCAAGATGTCACAGGTCCACCTTGTATTTGCCTGCCCCATGCAAGAAATCAGTTGGCTTTGATTTTTAACCTCATAAAAACAATGAGTCAATGTATTTGGTTTCCTGTTTATAACACTGCGCAATATCACGAATGCTTTTGGGGATATTGATGGTACAGGCCAAGAACAAAGCAGCATTTTGCTAGGTGCATTATGCAGGACAAAATGTAACGATTGCTCTTAATCTGGCCTGAAGACACTGTTAGGAAAGTGATGAAAGAGACGCTTTTGGATGGATTGCACATTTTCCTTTTCACTTCCTGTCGTTATGCAGAAATAGTTTGGAGAGAACACTGTGGGGAAGGGCGGTGGTTTCGTTACCTACCTCACACAAAATCAGGCTTGACCTTGTTCTTTGTTTTTTTTTTCAGCAACCTAAGTTTCCATGGTAAACCACTTTGGCCCCAGGCTCAAAACAGCTGGGAACGAGCTTCAGCAAAAAAATAAAGAGACTAACTTATTGCTTTATTCTTTCTCTTCCCCTCATCTCCCATTATTACTTGATTAACATGTATTAAAACTTCTGGTACTTCCATTATTTCAGCCAACAAATCCAGCTTCTTGATGTTCTTATCTTTCTCACCATGTTGTATCCGAAACAAGTCGGGACTAGTCTCAGATTCCTCCTACCTTCTGGTACAAGAGGAAATTGAGTCAGTGGCTTGACTTTGCCTCCTTTGCCATTCCTCAGCGTTTAGAAGATTTACTGCCAAACAAGTAGCGACCGCACAGGATAGGTTTGAGGGAGGGGTGAGCGGCCATTTAAAAAGTACCTTCCTGGCACCAGTCACGGAGCCGCCCCTGAAGACTCACCAGCCTCCCCCTGACCCTCAGGCTTCTCCGAGCTCCTTGCCAAGCCCCTGCCCTTACCCCACTCCCACCTCTGCCTTCCACAGGAGGTTTCCACCGAGGCAAAAGGAATCCTATGGTTTCCACCGAGGCAAAAGGAATCCTATGTCAGCTATCCAGATTCTCCACTCTTTCTACCCCTTTGCTGATGCAAATCCAGGTCATGATCTGCTTCCCGCTGGCACTGACGATTATACCCGTGTAAGAACTCAACAGAGAAAAGGTAGGAAGACCCTTATTAACTGTCCCGGGAATGGCTGATGATTATGATAAAAAGAAACTAGTGAAGGCCTTGAAGAAGAAATTTGCCCCCAGCTGTACTGTAACTGAGCGTCCAGAATGTGGAGAAGTAATTGCGCTGCGGGGTGACAGGCGCACCAACAAACGCCGCTTTCTCCTGGACATTGGACGGGCTCGGATGATCCGCAGCGGTTCGCGGGCTTTCAGTGCTTTTGGCTCACTAAGCTTAAGTGAGCATTTCCTTGCAACGAGTAAAAGTTCCCGTCTGTCCCTTGTCACAAGTTTGAAATCCTCACAGCTTGTATAATGTAACCATTCAGGGTCTGCTTTTAACTTGAGCTAGTATAACTCCTTGATGCAATAGACTGGAAAGAGCCATGCTAAATAAATAAATAAATAAATAAATAAATAAATAAATAAATAAATAAAATAAAGTAAATAGTACCTTCTTAAACTGGTTTTATCTAAGGAAGACAGGGAGGTATTGCCTCCAATAGGTATTAGGAAAAACAAGCAAATGAACGAGTGGGGTAAAAGTACCTCTGCATAGCAAAGGAAGCCATCGACAGAATAAAAGGCAACCCACTGCCTGGTAGAAAATATTTGCAAGTCATATATCTGACAAGAGGTTAATATCTAAAATATAGAAAGAATTTGTAGAACTCAATAGCAAAAACCAATTCAATAAAAAAAAAAATGGGCAGAGGAACTGAATAGACATTTTTTCCAAAGGAGACATGCAAATGCCCACCAGGGACATGAAAAGGTGCTCAACAGCACTACTCCTCAAGCAACTGCAAATCAAAACCAAAAGGAGATATCACTTCACACCTGTTAGGATGGCTGTCATCAAAAAGAGAAGGGATACCAAGTGTTGTGAGGATGTGGAGTAAAAGTAACACTTGTGTGCTGTTGCTGCGAATGTGAATTGGCGCAGCCACTATGGAGAACAGTATGGAGGCTCCTCAAAAAATTAAAGCTGGATCTACCATATGATCCAGCAATCCCACTTCTGGGTATATATCTGAGGGAAATAAATCACTACCTTGAAGCTATAGCTGCATGCCCATGTTTAGTGTGGCATTATTTACAGTAGCCAAGACAGGGAAACAGCTATACGTATACATATATGTATATATATGTGTGTGTGTGTGTGTGTGTGTGTGTGTGTATATATATATAGTGTCTACATACACACAATAAAATATTAAATGCTTTATAATATTTATATTTATAATAATATAATATTATTCAGCCATAATAAAAGGAATCCTGACATTTGTGACACATGAAATGACCTTGAGGGCATTATGCTAAGTGAAATAAGTCAGAGAGAGAAAGATGAATACTAAATATGTGGAATCTAAAAGTAATGAATTCATAGAAAAAAAGAACACATTGGTGGTTGCCAGAGGTAGAGGAAATGGGTGAAGGTGATAAAAAAGTACAAGTTTCCAGTTATAAAATAAATAAGTCCTGGGATGTAATGTCCAGCGTGAGGACTATAGTGAGCAATACTGTATTGTATATTTGAAAGTTGCTGAGAGAGTAGACTTTAAAACTTCTCATCACAAGAAAAGAAATTGTAACTATGTGAGGTGATGGATTCTAAGTAAACTTGTCTTGGTAATCATTTCACAATATATACATATGTCCTATCATTATGTTGTACACCTTAAACTAATACAATGTTATTTCAATAATATCTCCATAAAACCAGGGAAAAAAACACTCTGACTTTCCCCTGAATTATCTTGATAACAACACCAGACCTTGAAAGAAGCCATTTATGCTTGAAAACCCACAATGATTAGTTGGTGTATTCACATGTGTAGAAAGACATATCACTGTTAAAATATATTCATGAAACTAAGGTTCTGGAACCGCCCTGAAATAGAGCTCTTGGAACATTTATTTGATCTCAACACACAGTACCTGAGATTGCCAGATACTTTCTCCCTAAAGATTTTGTTTTCTCTAATATTCTTTCAGTTATCCTGATTGTGTTTTGGATAAAGGTATAATTAGATGGTTGGACTAGATTGCAAGGTCTGTTTCAAATTGTTGGCCAACACAAACACAAAAACCATTTTGTCATTACTATGGTACTAGTAGAAGTGGGTTTTAGTTATAGAAATGGACTATGAATTTCCGGTCTCAAATGTCATTTCAGAGATGTGTCAGCAAAAAAGGTAAGAACAGGGGCATCTGGGTGGCTCCGTGGGTTAAGTGTCTGACTCTTGGTTTTGGCTCAGGTCATGATCTTATGGGTCGTGATCTCATGGGTTGTGATCTCATGGGTCATGATCTCATGGGGGGGGGGGTCATGAGATCTAGCCCTGCCTTGGTCCTCTGCTCCCTCTGCCTCTCCCTCCAATCGTGTGCAGGCGTGTGCTCTTTCTCTCTCTCTAAAATAAACGAAAAAATCTTAATAAAAAAAAAGGTAAGAAAATCAATGCACTGATCATTCCTTTAAACAAGTGATTTTCAAACTTGGCTGTATATTAGGGTCACCTGGGAAACCATGAAAAACATAATGATGACTGAGAACATCTTCATGGGTCCAGTCATTGGCATCTTTCAAGGCTTCCTAGGTTATTATAATGTGTGTCCAATGTTATAGAACAATAATTGTCAAATTTTAGTGAATATTTAAAATATCTGGATCATTTGATAACAATGCAAATTCTTGGGACCAAAGCTAGTACTCGCATTCATTGATCAGGTGTGGCATCCAGTATTCTATACTTTAAAAAGTAAGTCCTCAAATGCTTTGGTTCTTTGTATAATATTTTAATCTTAACTGCCATAACTGTTTGTGATACTGGTTAAGGTTTTGGCAATGGCCAAGCCCTAGACATCCCCTCTACCGAGAGCTGGACAAAACTCAATGGAAATGTTTGGTTTTCTTTGTAAGCTCTGAGGTCTTCTTATTTCATTATGCCTTCCTCATCAGCCAAATATCTCATCTTTTAACATTCAGCTTTTTGTTACCTAGTCTTGAAATGTCCTGGTTCCTTCAAACTCCCTCTTTCTCTGCCCTTGTGTCCCTGTGCAATTGCCTTACTGTTTTGTAAACCTTAGTATTCTTATCAATCTTCCAAAAAACACAAAATTCAAGATGACCCACTGTGATTTAATTTCTGTGGTGCCTCAATTGCTTATCATTGGATGCCTCCAAAATTCCAAGTCTAATAGACAAAACATTATAAATATAATATACTGTGAAATATTCTTAGTGATAAATGCAATATGCCATGGAAATACAGATATTTTTGTTCATCTGTAAATTTAATTTATTCATGACTTCTTTTTCCTTCTCCACTATTAGCATGAATAATTCAGAGGAGGCGATATTCTGTCTAGCTATGAATAAGAAGTTCACACGCAGTTGACTCAATTTTCCAAGCTATTGGAGAGGAACAAAAGCAGATAATCCAAAAATCACTTACATTTATGTGTGAAATACATTTTGGCATTTCCTTTGGAATAAGTATGGCTAATGCTCAAGGAATTCCCAGTAGTTCATATAAAAGTCTCAAGCCACATCTGTAAGACCTGATTCTCTAGAAACCAAAAAAAGGGCCTGTATAGTTCTTCCACACACGACCCATATGGTCTGCTTTCCTGAGAACTCTTCTGGAAATAAGAGGAAGTTATTTAATGAAATAAAAAGAAACAAGAAAAGGATTGGCATTTGTGGTGTGCTGTGTGTTTTAATCTTGGACCCCTTCCCCTCAAATGTAGTGGTCTCCTATTTATTTCCATATATACAAGAATATTCTATTTATGTCAATAAGAATTAATAAAGCACAATAGGTTATGGCACCCTTAAGGTCATGAATGCAAGTTAAAAGAATCAAGGGAAATTTCTAGGAATGATAGAGTGGATTTATATTTTCCCCATAAATACTTAAGCATTTATAAAGAAATATTTTTTTTCCCCTAGAAAGACCTTTACGTGGTTCTACAAGTTAGATAATTTAACTTTACTCGAATAGGTAATTTTTGTAAAAAAAAACCTGGAAATTTACAAAATCCAAATTAGAATTAGTTATCATATTTTCTATTAGGAGCATAAAAATATGTTTATGGATATGTACATGTGGTGGACTTTTTACTCTATTTTTTTATATGGTACTGATAAATTCCTTTTTTTTATAATAATATTTTTTTATTATATTATGTTAGTCACCATACAGTACATCCCTGGTTTTTGATGAAAAGTTCGATGATTCATTAGTTGCGTATAACACCCAGTGCACCATGCAATACGTGCCCTCCTTACTACCCATCACCAGCCTATCCCATTCCCCCACCCTCCTCCCCTCAGAAGCCCTCAGTTTGTTTCTCAGACTCCCTAGTCTCTCATGCTTCATTCCCCCTTCTGATTATCCCCCTTTCTTTATTCCTTTCTTCTACCAATCTTCCTAGTTCTTATGTTCCATAGATGACAGAAACCATATGATAATTGTCTTTCTCTGCTTAACTTATTTCACTTAGCATTATCTCCTCCAGTGCCGTCCATGTTGCAGCAAATGTTGAGAATTTGTTCTTTTTGATAGCTGAGTAATATTCCATTGTATATATGGACCACATCTTCTTAATCCAGTCATCTGTTGAAGGGCATCTCGGCTCCTTCCACGATTTAGCTATTGTGGACAATGCTGCTATGAACATTGGGATGCATATGGCCCTTCTCTTCACTACGTCTGTATCTTTGGGGTAAATACCCAGTAGTGCAATTGCTGGATCATAGGGGAGCTCAATTTTTAACTTTTTAAGGGACCTCCACACTCTTTTCCAGAATGGCTGTACCAACTTTCATTCCCACAATGTAGGAGGGATCCTCTTTTTCCACATCCTCTCCAACAATTGTTTTTTGCCTTGTCAATTTTTGCCATTCTAACTGGCATAAGGTGGTATCCCAATGTGGTTTTGATTTGAATTTCCCTGATGGCTAATGATTTTGAACATTTTTTCATGTGTCTGTTAGCCATTTGTATGTCTTCATTGGAAAAGTGTCTATTCATATCTTCTGCCCATTTTATGATTTGTTTATTTGTTTCTCGTGTATTGAGTTTGAGAAGTTCTTTGTAGATCTTGGATACCAGTCTTTTATCTGTAGTGTCATTTGCAAATATATTCTCCCATTCCATGGGCTGCCTCTTAGTTTTTTTTACTGTTTCCTTGGCTGTGCAGAAGCTTTTTATCTTGATGAAGTCCCACATGTTCATTTTTTCTTTTGTTTCTCTTGCCTTTGGAGATGTGTCATGAAAAACGTTGCTGTGACTGATGTCGTAGAGATTGTTGCCTATGCTTTCCTCTAGGATTTTGATGGATTCCTGTCTCACATCGAGGTCTTTCATCCATTTGGAGTTTATTTTTGTGTATGGTGTGAGAGAGTGGTCAAGTTTCATTCTTTTGCAAGTAGCTGTCCAATTTTCCCAGCACCATTTATTGAAGAGACTGTCTTTTTTCCACTGGATGTTTTTTCCTGCTTTATCAAAGATTAGTTGCCCAAAGAGCCGAGGGTCCATTTCTGGGTTCTGTATTCTGTTCCATTGGTCTATGTGTCTGTTTTTGTGCCAGTACCATGCTGTCTTTGTGATCACAGCTTTGTAGTACAACTTGAAATCCGGCATTGTGATGCCCCCAGCTTTGTTTTTCCTTTTCAACAATTCCTTGGTGATTCGTGGCCTTTTCTGGTTCCACACAAATTTAAGGGCTGTTTGTTCCAGTTCTTTGAAAAATGTCATTGGTATTTTTTTTTTAAAGATTTTATTTATTTATTTGACAGAGAGAGACAGCCAGAGAGAGAGGGAACACAAGCAGGGAGAATAGGAGAGGATGAAGCAGGCTCCCAGCGGAGGATCCTGATGCGGGGCTCGATCCCATAACGCCGGGATCACGCCCTGAGCCAAAGGCAGACGCTTAACGACTGCGCCACCCAGGCGCCCCTATCATTGGTATTTTGATTGGGATAGCATTGAAAGTGTAGATTGCTCTGGGTAGCATGGACATTTTAACTATGTTAGTTCTTCTGATCCATGAGCATGGAATATTTTTCCATCTTTTTGTGTCTTCTTCAATGTCTTTCAAGAGTGATTTATAGTTTCTAGAATATAGATCCTTTACGTCCCTGGGTAAGTTAATTCCAAGATAATGTCTGATTTTTGGTGTTATTGTAAATGGAATGGAATCCCTAATTTCTCTTTCTTCAGTCTCATTGTTCATGTATAGGAATGCAACTGATTTCTGAGCATTGATTTTGTATCCCGCCACATTACTGAATTGCTCTATAACTTCTAGTAGTTTGGGGGTGGATTCTTTTGGGTTTTCCATATAGAGTATCATGTCATCTGTGAAGAGAGACAGTTGACTTCTTCTTTGCCGATTTGGATACCTTTTATCCCTTTTTGTTGTCTGATTGCTGTTGCAAGGACTTCTAGTACTATGTTGAATAATAATGGCGAGAGTGGGCATCCTTGTCGTGTTCCTGGTCTTAAGGGAAAGGCTTCTAGTTTTTCCCCATTGAGAATGATATTTGCTGTAGGCTTTTCATAGATGATTTTTATGAGATTGAGGAATGTACCTTCTATCCCTACACTCTGAAGGGTTTTAATTAGGAAAAGATGCTGTATTTTGTCAAATGCTTTTTCTGCATCAGTTGAGAGGATCATATGATTCTTGGCTTTTTTCTTGTTGATATAATCTATCACACTGATAGATTTGCAAATGTTGAACCACGCTTGCATCCCAGGGATGAATCCCACTTGGTCATGATGGATAATCCTTTTAATGTACTGTTGGATCCTATTAGCTAGGATCTTGTTGAGAATTTTGGTGTCCATATTCATCGGGGATATTGGTCTGTAATTCTCCTCTTTAATGAGGTCTTTGCCTGCTTTGGGTATCAAAGATTTTATTGGCCTCATAGAATGAGTTTGGTAGTTTTCCTTCTGTTTCGATTTTTTGAAATAGCTTTAGGAGAATAGGTATTATTTCTTCTTTGAATGTTTGGTAGAATTCCCCGGGGAATCCATCAGGCCCTGGAGTTTTGCTTTTTGGAAGGTTTTTAATCACTGTTTCAATCTCTTCATAATTAATTGGTCTGTTTAAAAAATCAGTTTCTTCCTGTTTCAGTCTTGGTAGTTTATAGGTTTCCAGGAAGGCCTCCATTTCTCCCAGGTTGCTTAATTTATTGGCATAAAGCTGTTGATAAAAGTTTCTAATAATCCTTCCTATTTCATTGGTGTTGGTTGTGACCTCTCCTTTTTCATTCATAATTCTATTAATTTGGGTCCTTTCTCTATTCTTTTGGATAAGTCTTGCCAGTGGCTTATCCATTTTATTTATTCTTTCAAAGAACCAGCTTCTAGTTCTGTCGATCTGCTCTACTGGGCTCCTGGTTTCTAATTCATCGATCTCTGCTCTAATCTTGATCAACTTCTTTCTCGTGCATGGATTAGGCCTGTTCTTCTGTTGCTGTTCCTGCTTCTTGAGGTGAGAGTATAAAAACTGCATTTTAGATTTTTCTATTATTTTGAGTGAAGCTTGGATGGCTATGTATTTTCCCCTAGGACTGCCTTTGCAGTGTCCCATAGGTTTTGGACCGTTGTGTTTTCATTCTCGTTGGTCTCCATAAATTGTTTAAATTGATTTTTGATTTCCTGGCTTATCGAGTCATTCCTGAGCAGGATGGTTCTTAGTCTCCAAGTCTACCAAGTGTTTGAGTTTCTTCCAAATTTTTCCTTGTGGTTGAGTTCCAATTTCAAAGCATTGTGGTCTGAGAATATGCAGGGAATAATTTCAGTCTTTTGGTATCAGTTGAGACCTGTTTTGTGACCCAGAGCATGGTCTTCTTCTTGAGAATGTTCCATGGGCATTAGAATAGAATAAGTATTCTTTTGTTCTGGGGTGTAGTGTTCTATATATATCTATGAGGTCCAACTCATCTAGTATGGCATCCAAAGTTCTTGTTTCTTTGTTGATTTTCTGCTTAGGTGATCTATCTATTGCTGATAGTGGAGTGTTGAGGTCCCCTACTATTAACGTATTTTTATCTATATGTCTCTTTATTCTGGTTAAGAGTTGGCTTGTGTATCTTGCTGCTCCCCTGTTGGGGGCATATATATTTATAATTGTCATATCCACTTGTTGGATACATCCTTTAAGAATAATATAGTGCCCTTCTGTATCTCTAACTATAGTCTTTAGTTTAAAATCCAATCTGTCTGATATGAGAATTGCTACCCCAGCTTTCTTTTGAGGTCCATTGGCGTGAAAGATGGTATTCCATCCCTTTACTTTCAGTCTGGATGTATCTTTAGGTTCAAAATGAGTCTCTTGTAGACAGCAAATGGATGGGTCATGTCTTTTTATCCAATCTGCTACCCTGTGGCCCTTTATGGGAGCATTTAGGCCATTTACATTGAGGCTGATTATTGAGAGATATGATTTTAATGATGCCATGTTGCCTGTAGAGTCTTTGTTTCCATAGATTGTGACTTTCTGTTCTGTATCACTCTTGGGGCCTTTTTACTTTTATAGAACTCCCCCTTAATATCTCCTGTAGGACTGGTTTCATGGTTACAAAATTGGTCAGTGACTGGCAATTCTGCAAGGTCTTTATCTCTCCATCAATTCTGAATGACAGCCTTGCTGGATAAAGGATCTTTGGCTGCATGTTTTTCTCTGAAAGAGCTTTAAAAATGCCCCCCCCCCCAACACTTTCTCTCATTCCAGGTCTGTGTAGACAGGTCTGACGTAATTCTGATAACTTTGCCTTGGTACGTGAGAAATTTCTTTGCCCTGGCCACTTTGAATACTGTATCCTTGGATCTAATATTTGCGAATTGCACTATGATGTGACGTGGCGTAGGTTTGTCGTGGTTGAGCTTGGGAGGGGTCCTCTCTGGCTCTTGGACATGAATGCTTGTTTCCTTTGCTAGATTAGGGAAGTTTTCAGCTACAATTTGTTCAAATATCTCTTCTAGACCTCTGTTTTTCTCCACCCTCTTGGGGATGCCGATGATTCTGACATTGGAACGTTTCATTGAGTCAGTAATCTCCCGTAACCTACATTCTTGAGATTGGATTTTTTTGAGACAAGTTTCTGTTTTAGCTTTCTGTTCTACCAACCCATCCTCCAATTCACTGATTCGTTCTTCTGCCTCAATTACCCTGGCTGTCAGAGCGTCTAGTTTAGACCGCATTTGATTCATAGCATTTTTAATTTCTGCCAGATTCGCTCTCATTTCCACCCTTAGAGATTCTATATTCTCATTAACATTTTCGTTAATACTTTTTAAAAGTCTACACATCATCTTGACCATTGTTACTCTGAATTCCATTTCTGATAATTTGGTTATATCCATATCCATTAGTTCTGTGGCAGAGGCCACAGACTCATTGTCTTTTCTTTGCTGGGGGGGGCTTCTCTTTCTTGTCATTCTGATGAGGAGAGGTTGTGGGGTTGTCCAGAGCCCAAATTATTGACCGGGACCCAGGCCGTGTGCCCTTGTTTTATAGGAATCTTAGGGATGTGGGCTTCTTGATTTTTCAGCCTGCCTTCTGGGGGAGGGGCCTGCCGCGCTGATACTCAGGCAACCCTGTTTGGATAGAGTCTCCGTGTCCCCTGCGAGGGAGGATGGGGACAGGCACGCTGTGAGCTGGTATTTCCAGGCTTTTGTTCTCTGGCGGCTTTCCCTGGCGGTTTGCTGTGCCTCTTCTGAGCGTCAGAGCAGCAGCGGCTGAATCCCAGCCTCTGTCTCAGAACAGAGGGATCGCGGACTGTTCTCCACTGGGCTCTTCTGGCCACTTTAACTCTTTCCGTTGGTGCTGCTCAACCTTGCAGCGTCCCGGGATGTGCACCCCACACCCGGCGTCCCAGCCCTCACTTCCAGGCCTGCGCGTCTCTGTCCTTTGTGTTTCTAACGCCGCCAGCCGCCAGCAGCCCACCCCCGCCCCTGCACCCTCCTGGAGCTCCCGGTCTCAGTCCGCTTCCAGTGAGCGCACCGGAGCTCCGTTTCAGTCTGGTGGCGCGCGTTCCGGCTCACGGTCTCAGTCTGCTCTCTCTCGGGTGCCGGTCAGCAAGTCCGCCCGCTCCCCCGTGCAGGTGGCTACCGCTTCCTGGTGCCCAAACACATCGGTTCCCTCCCCCTTCCATTTATCTTCCGATATCTGTGCACGGATTCAAGGCTCCCCGCTTGTACCTCAATACTCAGCGCTGGAGATGTTCATTTGTAGAGATCCAGATGTATCTTCCTGCATCTCAGGCTGATTCCATGGGTGCTCAGGATGGTCTCGTACCTATCTAGCTCGACTCAGGGGACCAGCTGAAAAAGGGGACCCCTACTCCTCCACCATCTTAACTCCTCCCCCCGATAAATTCCTTAATATTGATAAAGTTTACAAAGTAGTAATTAAAATATCCTCATTAAATATTTTAATTGCAAAGGAGTAATTAAAATATCTTCATTAAATCTTTGGCTTTTATTATGGCCTTGATCAGTTATGCCTCCAGCATTCACTCTATCCCTTCACCGTTAGGTAAAGCCATGGGGATCTGAGTAGGCAGATCCAAGAAGCAAAATCATACTCTCTTTCTGACTGTGATTGGTTCCGGGAATTGGACAAAAGTTGATCCACTCAAAGGGTAGCCCAGAACTTTTAGGACATAGTTAGGATGGTAAGTGCTCTCCTTTTGGACTAGAAGGAGAAGGACGCATTTTTTCAGTTGCAGCTGGCAACTATCTGGTGACCACAAAGGAGGTAGTCTTGGGATAAATGTTCTTGGTGAAATCATTTAATCATCAAATCAAGCACACCTGAAACCTGTCCTCCTCTAGACTTTGTAACTCTGTTAACTAATAAATCATCTTTATTGTGTACAATTTGAGTTATAATATCTATTATTTGTAACTGAAAAAACTCTTAGCAGATATGAATACCTATGGCTTACATGTTTATTGTCAGATGAAAGAGAAGCAATGTGGTTATTCTAACCTGTGACAGAAAAAAATAACAACCCCACAATAAAGTATTAAAGGATTACATCTGTGGTATGATGTGTTTAAACCAGGCCTTAAAAATTGAGGGTAGTTTTTCTTGTATTTTGCATTTCCTTCTGATCATGATAGAATAAGAAAATGTGACACAAAACTACTCCAGGTGGCCTAGTGGGAAGTGATTTTTTTTTCATAATTTTCTTATGTTTGGTTTACATTCCATCTATCATATAATCCAGACTAGAAAGTACCTTTCAGATGGTCTAGTCCAATCCTTTCATTTTATAAATGAGGAAACTGAACCTCATTGAGGTTAAGTGAGATGGACAAGGGCTGAGACAGAGGTTTTTGCCTCTTGGCTTCTGATGGGCCTTCTTTTAACTGCTGTATGCTGTCTACAAAATACAAATAAAATTAAAAAAAAAAATGACTGAGGGGCTCCTGGGTGGCTCAGTCAGCTGAGCATGTGACTCATGATTTTGGCTCAGGTCATGATCTCCGGTCATGGGATTGAGCTCCGTGTGCGGCTCCACACTCATCGTGGAATCTGTTTGTCCTTCTCCCTCTGCTCCTCCCCAGCTCTCTGTCTCTCTTTCAAATAAGTAAATAAAGAAAATCCAAACAACAACAACACATAAATGACTGAGTGAGGTAGATTGTCTTACTGTTCACAAATGATTGTTTCCTCTCCTGTAAGAGGATTATATCTCATTGCCATTACCATGTGCCTTTCTGTGCCTCCCAGCACTTTCTATTCTATCAGCCGCCTTGACCGTGTGACTTGCTGAGGTAAATATGAGTAAGTGTGGCAGAATCATGGGATGCAATTCTGTGGGGCAGCTTGCTCTCATGCTATAATAACAAGCCCCAGATGGTGACTATTTTATCTTGGGTCCTGGAATGAGAAGTCCCACCACGCAGTGTCTGTGCCTGGTGTAGAGATAGAGTTACATTTAACATTAATGGGCAAGAAACATTTGTGGTAGTAACTCGCTGAAACTTGGAATTATTACTTCAGCAAAGCTGACTAGTATTAGGAGAATCAGAAGCAAGTATTCCATGTGTTCTAGAATGAGAAAAGAGCAAAGTCCTGTACATGTAAAATGCATTCCTTGCTTTTCACTGGATGTTTAAAGGATATAATACTCATTGCTCTCTTTCTCATGTCACTAATATCTTACAAAATCTGAGTTAACCTATTTCATTATTTTTACTAATTGTGAGAAAGGAGAAGAAATGGTGTAACACATCAAGATACAGATAAATAACATATACCAATATGGTATCTTAAGTCCGTCCTGTGGTAGGACATAGTCTACTATATTGCATATTTTTAAACATGTCTCATACTTGACTGTGAACTTCTAGCAACAGGTACTGTTTCTACACACTAAACTCATAGAGATAAGAAAGACACAGTTATTGACCTTGAAGAGGCCAGAGTTGATTGTCTCATTCTTGTTTAGGTATTGGGACATGTAGTAGAGTACTATGGTGTGTGAGAGACAAAGAGAGAGAGCGAGAGCAATACATTTTTTTGGAAGAGCCAGGGAATTTCCAAGAGAGTATGATATGCAGTGCGAATGCCAAAGAACGAAAAGGAGTTGTCAAGAAAGGCTGAAGGGGAAGGGACCAGCATATGCAAAAATAGTGAGTCATCAAGTATTACCTCATGGCTGAAGCATAGGACAAATGTGAGGTGATGGGGAGAAGCAGACATGGGCTCAGCCATGACAGACTATTTATCACACTGAGAAGCTGGCCTTTATTCTGTATATAATCAAATGTCACTGGAGGAATAAAATCAAAGTACTGACATGGTCAGAATTTAGTTTTGCAAGTATCTCTTTTTTTGTGAGAATGAAGAAAAAATTTGGGAACACTGGTAAGAAGACTTTAAAAAGTATCTGTATTCGTGAGAATAAGAAATGCTAAGATCCTGCACTAAAATCAATGGTTGTGGGATATAAGGTAGTTAAACTTATTTCTAAGGTACACTTTGCTGAATTTTGTGAGGATTGAGGTAGAAGTCACTTTCTCTAGGCAAGTAGGTATATAGGAAAGTTATATCAAATCTCTTAATGGAAGGGGAAAAAGAGAAACAGCCTAATGTAATGATTTTGGACTCAAGACTAAAAGAGAATACCATTTATTAGCTCACTGGTCTTAATCATTAATCTTTCCCAAGTCTCAGATTCTACAACTATAAAATGGATACGATAAAGTACCTTTTATTTTATTTTTTTAAAGATTTATTTATTTATTTATTTGAGAGAGAGAGAGCGCAGAGAGAACAAGAGAGAAAATGACTGGGGGAGAGGGGAGAGGGAGAAGCAGGCTCCCTGCTAAGCGGGGAGCCGGATGTGAGGCTCGATCCTAGGACCACGGTATCATGAAGGCAGCCCAGGCGCCCCTAAGGTAACTTAAAAGGTTATGGTGACAATGAAATGAGATGGGGCATAAAAACATTTTAATATTCCGATCCATAATAGGGGATTTATAATTTTTTGAATGTATCTTTTTTCTCCTTATTATTCATTCTGTCACACCTGCTGGGATAGAAAATATGGGAGATTTGGGGTGAAAGAAGGGGATGGAAACAAATTCACTTTGAAAATCTAGAATCTGATTTTCCTGTAGGATGTCAAGATGGAAGACTCTAACTGAGAGTTGGCAATTCAACGACGTATCTAGTAAGTGATTCATAATTCAAGTCTGAGGCTAAGAAGAACCTCGGAAGGCGGGTCATGTTAAAATTGATGCCGTAGGTGCACATGATATTTCTGGGGAGAATGTATAGAAATAAGAAGGGAAGAGCGGACAGAGTTAAGACAGCAGGCTGAGGAATAGCCTGACAGTGGGTGGGTAATCAGCAGAATGTTCTATAAAGCACGGGAGACATTTTTAAAAGAAGGGATTTAATTATAATTATAGTTCATAATTATTAATTATATTCCAGGTAGAAGGATAAAATATATTGAAAAAAATTAAATATAGACTGTTATAGAGAAGTTAGGTGACAGAAGCTAGATGTATTAAGGTGTGAATTAAAAGCGATTAAATAGAGGACAGTAATTTAGGGTAATTCTTTTAGGACCGTCAAATGTGAGGGAAGGGAGGCTGCAAATTCCCAGCCTGCTCAGTGTCAACTCTGTGCCTACCAAGTAACAGAATTCTTGTTTATTGTTGGTCACAGTAATATGTCCAGTTTAAAATCACATTTCCAAGCCTCTCTACAACTGGGTGGCTAATGAGATGTGATCACAGGTCAGTGGGTGGGGCTTCGAGGACAACCCTTTAAGGGGCCGCCCCAGCTGGGAGCCATGTTTTCCTCCTTTTCCTTCCCGAAATGGGATGGAACGGCTAAAGTCAGAGCACCGGTCTTGCGACCTTGAAAAAAAGGTGAGGAAAATCTCAGGTACTTCACTAATAATCTTGAACCAATGTCATAAACTGTTTACTTCTTTTGTGTAAGAAGAATATGTATTTTAACTCCCTGTTATTGGAACTGTTTTTAGCAGCTGAATGCAATTATAAACTGACAAAGTAGGATAGGTTCGTGACATGAGGTTAAATGTATACACATATCTTTTTTTCCCCAAACAGTGGCTTACACGATTTCCAACCTTCTTGAGGTTATTATTATGATTTTTAGATTGTTCTACTATTCTTCCCTCAATAAGGAATGCTGACACATCCGGAGCTGGGCTTAATAGATCACGCTCAGTAACCTCCTTCACACCTGGGACTGATTGAAATGATTTTGAGCAGATGCTCTTATGGGATGAAACTCTGGGGAAATTTAGGGGTGGCCAATAAATACATGGGCAGATGCTTCTCATCACTGGTCATCAGGGAAAGGCAAAACCATATTGAGACATCCTTACATTCTCATTAGAAGGGCTAACCTGGAAAAGACTGGAAATACCACGTGTTAGGATGTGGACAACTGGAAACTGGATATCTTGTAAAATATGTGATGCAGATACTTGGAAAAAAAAGTTTTGCCGATTCTTCTAAAGGGAAACTGCATATACCATGCGACCCAGCAATCCTGTTCTTGTGTATTTACCTAAGAGAAATGAAAGCATATGTTTACACAAATAATTATACAGAAATTTTCATAGCAGCTTTATTTATGATGGCCAAAAACCAGAAATAATGCAACAGGTGACAGGATCCAGGAACAGGTGAATAAACTGTGATACATCCTGCATGAAATACTACCCACAGTCAATGGCTGAACAGAGAGGAGGTGCTGATTCAGGTCCATTCCTAAGAGACACAGGCCTTCTCTGGAGGATACCCCCTTGGCCTGGCCAAAGATTTCTTGGAATTTCACTTTGCAGTCTAAGAATTTCTTTTGACGCCCTCCTCCTGCCTTCTTCCTTTCTTTGTCAGGTGTCAGAGCTGTCTTGCTCAGCAGGCTCTCCATACCTTGAGTCCTCTCTCCTTTATCCTTCACCTTATTTCCCCTAAATCTCTTTCATGGCTAATCCTGTCTTGGCACCTGCTTCCCAGAGTATGTGGATTAAGAAAATGATTGGGCTGGGCTGGGCTGAGGGTGGGGGCATGAAGGTGATTTTGAAGTGATGGGAAAATGTTCTAGATCTTTATCATTGTGGTGGTTATATTCATTTTTGTCAAAACATTGAAATGTACACTTGAAGTGAGCATATTTTATTCCTCAATAACCTTGATTAAAAAATAATCCCAAAGGGTGCCATGGCTTACTGGTCAGGTCTGGTAGTTGTCAGGTAAGATGATTTGCACAGACTGCAAAGCAAAGGAGATGAGAAATCTGCATGGCACTGGCAAAAATACATTCTTCACCTATTTAGAGGTTGCATTTATAAATCTTTAGGAATTGTAAATCTCCTTGTAAGGGTAAGCCTATACTATTAGGTCATTGTGGTGGTTTATTCATAACTGGGCATGAAATGGTCAAATAATAAAAGCCTGGGTGGTGGTAGCAGGGGCAATATTTGAATGAGACAGAGAAATTACCATTAAGCAATGGCTTTCTAAAAATTTTATCTGAAAATTATTTTTCCCCCAATCTGGAATGGCTCCTGAATTTGTAACCACTGATGGTACAGGGTGAATGGTGTGCTGAGACAGAAGCCAGCGTATTTTATAAAGCAGGAACATTGGAGAAAAAAGGCAACTCTAACTCTTACCAGTGTATTTAAATTCTCCCTCTCCTCATCGGTCCTTTCCCCAGACTGACTTCCATGAGAATAACAGGGGATCTATCCTTTCTCTCTGTTTCTGGATTAGCTACCTCACTATAGGCAGGCAATATATTTTTATTGAATAGATTATTTAATGAATAAATAACTTTCCATCACAATCCTGTTTCTCATGAGGCAGCTTTTCAAAAGATTCCTTGTTCATTTTCTTCTAGACTCAGCTGAGTCCCTGTAATGACACGATTGCTCTATTGATCTTGTTTTTCTTCATTTACCATCTATTTTTACTAGCAGGCTTAGCCTTTGCTAAAAACTAAGGAGCCAGAGCAAAAGAGGATCCTGCCATTCTAATTGAGGTCAGGGAGCCCGTGTTTCACGACATCCCGAGTACAGGTGGTTTGTGGCACATAATTGAATTGCTACGTTGCTCAATCTGAATGCAGTCTTTTCAAGGTGACTTGACCACAGCAGAACAATTAGAAATGTCAAAATCCATGGGATACAAGATTTTTCATTGTAACTTTTTAAGCCACAGTGTGAGGAAAGCAATAGTTCTCTTTTTACAAATAAAAGTCTAATTTTAGAACACTTTTTGATGGACAGAGAAGTCGTAAAAATAGTACAGAGAGTTCTCCATGTATACCCTTCCCAGTTTTCCCCAATGTTAACATCTTATATTCCTGTGGTACCTTTGTCATACTAAAAAACAACACTGGTATGACTATTATCTGAACTCCAGACTTGATCTGGATTTCACTCTTTTTCCACTAATATCTGATATGGATCCCAGGACCCCCTGCAGGATACCACATTACATTTAGTCATCATATCTCAGGCCCCTCAGTGTCTCCATCTTTCCTAGTTCTTCATGGCCTTGACAGTTTGGGGCGAGTGTTTTGTAGTGTGTCCCCTCCATGTGGGTTTGTCTAATGTCTTTCCCATGGTTGGACTGCGGATAAGGTTTTGGGAAAAAGACCAGGGAGGTGAAAGTCATCACACCATATCAAGGCAGCATGCTTTGATGTTAGTCTTAATCACCGGGCCGAGGTAATGCTCGCCAGGGCTCCCCACTGTAAAGTTCCTTCTTCCCGCTGTAGTTGCTTCTCTTCTTTAGAAGCAAGTCACCCCATGTAGCCCACACTCAAACGTGAGGGGATGAGGGGTGATTTAAGCTCCACCTCCTGGAAGGGAGAGAATCTGCATAAATTACATGAGATTCTTCTGTGAGAAAGAGTTGTCTCTTTTCCCCTCATTCGTCTACTTATTACATCATTTATTTGTATCAGTACAGACTTGGGATGTTCATTTTATGCTTTGGATTATCATCCAATACTATGGTATTTATTTTGTTGCTTAAATCATTCCAGCTTTGGCCCTTAGGAGCTCTTTCACCTTGGTTCCTTTGACAGGACCCTCCTTCTATGCTCTGAGCACTGCCTTACTTTCTGGCATTCTAAGATGCTCCTGGCCCCAGTTCTAGAATAAGCCATTTCTCCAAAGAGCCCTGGTTCTTTTTTTCTTTTTGTAGAATGGTTTCAAAACCCAAGATCTGGGCACCGGGTAATAGTTCTTTTCTTAAGGGCTCAATTATTGAAGTTTCAGTAGCTACTAATATACCAATACATCAGCATATGCCTCGTACTTAGCCAAAGGAAGAGTTTTATTTCATACATTGGGTATATTTATCAGGGTTTTCTGTTTTGTATTGTTTCAGTTCCGTTTACAGTATTATTTCCTTCTGAATTCTTATAAGATGTATGGAACATTAGATTATGGTGGGCACTGTCTTGGCAGCAAACAACTGATTTTTTTTTTAAAGATTTAATTTGTTTGACAGAGAGAGAGACAGCCAATGAGAGGGGGAACACAAGCAGGGGGAGTGGGAGAGGAAGAAGCAGGCTCCCAGTAGAGGAGCCTGATGCGGGGCTCGATCCCAGGATGCCGGGATCACGCCCTGAGCCAAAGGCAGACGCTTAATGACTGAGCCACCCAGGCGCCCCTCAAACAACTGACTTTTAAAAGAACCCATCCCTGGATTGATTTCCTCCCAGCTGAGTTGCACAATGGCTGTTAAGCTGTGCAGAGCTCACTGGGTTGAGGAGCCCTGTTACAGAAATACAGGTACATTCATTTGGTGAATTTATCACATTTGGACTTTGGTTCCTTTATTTTTCTGCTGTTTCATCAATGCGCTAGGAATGGATCTATCTTTCCTTAGTGGGCTTATGTTATTCAAGTTTTTAAAAACTGATACACCTCCATTAATTCTGATTTATTCATTTATAGTAAGAAATGCAATGGTAAGCAAACTAGAATGCTTACATCAGTAGAATCCTGCTCATTAAATGAGATATTTAGGAAGCAAAATTACAGTCAACCCTTTCTGGTGAGCATAGATTAAAACAAGGGGAGTTTCAAAGTTTACATTTTGAATGGCATGCTGTCAAAGTAGCCTAATTCGTTTTCTCCTTGACAAGACACCTATACCTCTAGAAATGGAAAACTCTACATGGGTATAGCCTACTTTCTGGCTGTTTCAGTCTCTTCATTAGTCCTCTGAGCTGACAATTCTCTCTCCTTTTAGCAATTACTGAACATGGTATAATGGATTTTCTCAATGTACAATTTCACTCTTACGCCAGTTACAATTTTTCTGAAAATAACTGCTTCATTAACCTTAATTCAAGATTTTGGTATTTGCAAATTCTTCAGTTACACATTTTTTAAAAAAGAAATATTTATATCACTTTGGGGTTTACTTCTATAAAAGGCTCAACCGCAGATATTGCATATGGATTTCACTACTTTAATTCAGATGGAGTGACTTTTTTTTTTTTTTTTTTTTTTTTTTTTTTTAGTTCCTAATCCCACTCCCCAACTCCCTACCTGCTGCCCTCATGCTCCTTTCCCTGGGAGACGTATTTTTCTGTTGTTCCCGTGTAATTGTGTTACGTCAGATAAATTTCTTAACTTCCATAATCTCCTGTCTCCTTACTGTAGAATGAGGAAAAGTAGTACTGCTTCAGAAGGTTGTTGTATGGATTAAACAAGACAAAATATATCAATCTCTAAAAAAACCCAAACCACTGGTGAATATTAAGCATTTGATAAATGTTACCTGCATTCAATAACTAACAATATCCCAAACTATAGCTTAGAACCACAGTCAGCATTTCAAATGCTGCAGCAGCAATCTTCATTCTGATTTAGGGTTACCCTCCAAAAGTGGCGTGGATAAGCCACATTTATCTAATGAATAGAGATATGTTAGTCTCAAATATTCATCTTGGAGGCTGAATTGTCTGCTTCAATCATTGTTGTATAGATGTAGCAATTAATTGCTAAATCTTTTTTTTAATACAAAACACACAAAAACTAAGAGTAGTTTTTCATGAACATTTATTCTTGTTCAATGAAAATGTCTGATAAAGGTTGCCCAGTGTGGATTGTATCCATGGTGATATTTTTGTGTTAGAAGTATTTATATTCATAAATTAATAAATATATGTGTCTATTATCATTTTAACCTCATCATTTAAGACTTACAAATTGGCTTTTTTGAGGCAGCTCTATTTGGAAATTGAACAACTAGCCTACAAAGCAATGGGGATTATAGTTGAAAATGGTCTTCCCCCTATTGCTGTGTCATAAATGCAGGACTGTAATGAGGAAACCTTGGCGGAATGTCATCCACTTGGATTATTGTACACATGGTGGTGCTTCATTTACGTCCTCTGGAGAACCAAGGAGAAGCTCTTGTGCATCATGTTAACGTGTGTTACTATGACTATCTCTTTATAAAGAGATATTTACCAAAGATTATGCTCAATATCCATGAATCTCTCAGTGGATCTTGAATTTCATCTGTTTCATTAAGCTCTTAGAATTATTAGTGCTCCGGAAAGACCCACCCAGGTGAAATCACCAGTGTCTCCTCCCTGTAGAGTGGACTGTATCTCAGAGGCACATCTGTTCCAAAGACCAGGAGTTAACGGGGCACACAGCTGTGTCTTACAATTAAAACTTACTCATGCTTAGGGGGGCCTGGGTAGCTCTGTTGGTTATGCATACAACTCTTGATTTCAGCTCAGGGTGGTGAGATGGATTCCTGTTTCGGGCTCATGCTGAGTGTGAACCTGCTTAAGATTCTCTCCCTCCCTCTCCCCCTCCCGCAGTGCATGTGCATGCTCTCACTCTCTCTCTAAAAAAATAATTAAAAAATTACTCAATTGTTTGTTTTCAACACCCAAATTTAAACTTACCTCCTATTAGGACTCATTTGTCCTGTTTTTTTGTTTTGTTTTTGTTTGTTTGATTTAAACCCCGAATTTGGGCCGGGGTATATATTGTCAGATTCTCCTCTGTCCCATTTCCCAGTTTGGTCCTCTCCACACTGAACTCAATCTTTGATTCTAATCATATTTTCTGTGTGGACAGCAACTCCCTGCCTTTTACCCTTGCCCAGTTTGGATTTCTGAAATTTAGCTTTGGCTTCCTGCTTAGAAATTATCCTTGTCTATGTCCATGGTTTTGACCTTATCACCTTGGAAAATACACTCAGGATTCAGGATCTGGTGGTTCCAGCCATTCTGCCACATGGCTGAGTCTCACACCAGAACTGGACAAATGACGTGTCACATACCATACAGGTGATGTGGAATTTTTTTTTTTTTTGGAGAATCACAAGCACTTTTTTCCTGAAAAGTTAGAAAAAAATAGAAGCTATGTTATTGGAAAATTTATTTTTATATCTTAGAGATTTTTGTGAAAAGTTACACAGTGGTAAACATAGTAATTACGTTTATTTATTTAAACAAAGACATTCTCTTCAATTTCTTTCCTTCTTATATTTTCCAAACTCACAATAATTCCTAAAATATTTGAAGTGATAATTATTCTGATTTCAATTTTGATAGTATACAGATAATAAAATGGGAAATGTGAAAAATGCATATCTTAAATCAATAAAATATAGTAATAAGATCCACTTTCTAGAATTGCTATAAGCATCATATGAATTTATGCATGTAAAGCATTTCACTCCATGCCTTGCACATGAAGTATGCAATTAATTACCTCCTGTTATTGATTTCATGCTTATAAAATGAAAGAAATCATACCATAGGGCCTACAATATCCTTACCAAATTTTAAATCTTCAGCTCAAATTTTACCCCAAACAGGGTCGCTACTATATATTTATGATATTGGTCACTCATTATTAAAATAATATTAAATGTGCAAAATGTGGATAGCACATACATATTTTATATACATAGTACATATGTAATAACAAGAAATGAAAAAAGTAAGCATACAGGGTTGCCTGGGTGAGGTTCTGGAGGGTCATATTATAATAGCACTGATTCAGAGTACCGCAAAATAGAGATTTATTAAATAGATAATATTCCTATGTGTGTGTATGCCACATCATCCATTCTATCAATACAGCAACCTTGCATGACAGGCAAGTATGTAACTATTATGCCATTTAATAACAAAATAAAACTGAAACATAGGTTAAACAACTTGTGTTCAATTAAATAATAACATATATAATAACATCACCAGTAATATAGGAATATAATTTGCCCCAGAATTATAAATATGTATATATATATATATATATATCCATTGATGGATGCTGCTTCCAAATCTTGCCTATGGTCAGATAATGCTGCTATAAACATTAAGATGCGTGTACCCCTTTGAATCAGAGTTTTTGTGTTCTTTGGGTAAATACCCAGTAGTGTGATTGCTGGGTCATGGGGTAGTTCTGTTTTTAACTTCTTGAGGAGACTCCATACTGATTTCCACAGTGACCACACCAGTTTGCATTCCTACCAACAGTGTAGTAGTGTTCTGAATCTGTTAAACATTTTACATTAAATATAAAATAGTAGTGTAGAAGTGTTCCTTTTTCTCCACATCCTCTGCTAACACCTATTATTTCTTGTGTTGTTGATTTTAGCCATTCCAAGAGCTGTGAGGTGGTATCTCCTGATAGTTTTGATTTGCATTTCCTTGATGATGAGTGAAGATGAGCATCTTTTCATGTGGCGGTGGGCCATCTGTTCATTGGAGAAATGGAGAAATGTCTTCTTTGGAGAAATGTCTTTTCATGTCTTCTGCCCATTTTTTAATTGATTATTCATTTTTTGGGTGTTGGGTTGTATACATTCTTTATATATTTTGGATACTGACCCTTTATCATATATATTATTTGCAATTATCTTCTTCCATTCTGTAGGTTGTCTTTGACTTTTGTTGCTTGTTTCCTCTGCTGTGTAGAAGCTTTTTATTTCGATGTGGTCCCAATAGTGTATTTTTGCTTTTGTTTTGCTTGCCTCAGGAGACCTATTTAGAAAAAAAGTTGGTATGGCCAATGTCAGAGAAGTTACTGCCTGTGTTCTCTTCTAGGATTTTTATGGTTCCAGGTCTCACAATTAGATCTTTGATCCATTTTGAGTTTGTTTTTGTATATGACATAAGAAAGTGGTCCGGTTTCATCCTTTTGCATGTAGCTGTCCAGGTTTCCCAACACCATTTGTTGAAGAGACTGTCTTTTCCCCATTGGATAGTGTCTCTGCTTTGTCAAAGATTAACTGACTAAATAATTGTGGGTTTATTTCTGGGTTTTCTATTCTGTTCTATTGACCTATGTGTCTATTTTTGTGCCAGTACCATACTGTTTTTGATTACTATAGCTCTGTAATATAACTTATAGTCAGGAATTATCATGCCTCCAGCTTTGCCCTTTTTTTTCAAGATTGCTTTGGCTATTTGTAGTCTTTTGTAGTTCCATACAAATTTTAAGATTGTTTGGTCTAGTTCTGTGAAAAGTGGTGTTGGTATTTTGATAGGGATTACACTAAGTGTGTAGATTGCTTTGAATAGTATAAACATTTTAACAATCTTGTTCTTCCAGTCCCTGAGCATGGAATATCTTTCCATTTGTGTCCTCTTCAATTTCTTTCATCAGTGTTTTATAGTTTTCAGAGTACTGGTCTTTCACCTCTTTGGTTAGGTTATTCATAGGTATCCTATTATTTTTGGTGCAATTATAAATGGGATTATTTTCTTAATTTCTCCTCTTTGGTTAGGTTATTCATAGGTATCCTATTATTTTTGGTGCAATTATAAATGGGATTATTTTCTTAATTTCTCCTTCTGTTTCTTCATTATTGGTGTGTAGAAATGCAAACATCTCTCTACATTGATTTTGTATCCTGTGACTTTACTGAATTTGTGTATCAGCTCTAACAGTTTTTTGGTGGAGTCTTTTGAGTTTTCTATATATAGTATGTCATCTGCAAATAGTGAAAGTTTACTTCTTCCTTGCCAGTTTAGATGATTTATTTCTTTTTGTTGTCTGATGGCTGTGGCTAGGGCTTCCAATACTATGTTGCATAGAAGTGGTGAAAGTGGACATCCTTGTCTTCTTCCTGACCTTAGGGGAAAAGGTCTTAGTTCTTCCCCATTGAGTATGATGTTCCTAGGAATCATTGCCTTATGAACCTAATGGTTTATTAATTATTTAAATATTTATGAATCATGTGAAAAGCATCATGCTAAGGGCGAGGCATTGGAATTCTGGTACAAGCACTGTCATTAACAAGCAATGTGATCTGTGGGAACAGCCTCTCTCTGGGCATCAGTTTTCTCACCAGTTCAACAATATTTATCAAGTCCTTACCATATGTCAGGGTCTGTGCTTGATATCACGGTCACAGAAATCAATAAAACAGCATTGCGAGGGAGTTAGATATGCAAATGATTAAAGTATGCAAGTTGAAAGAATATACCGGTTTTCTGATTAAAGAAAAAACAGAATGCTAGTGATTAATCTTCCAGGGGAAATAGGGTTAGAAAAACTTCAGAGGAGAGATGTTTAAGAATAAAAGGAGTTAGTTTGACCAAAAAATTGGAGAAAGTCATTTCAGAAAACTCATTAAGGACAGCTTAAATTTTTATGATCTTAGCAATATACCTTTTGAACTTTTGGAGCAAGATGTGGGGCTAGATGCTAATAATATGAACTAACCATTAAGAGTGATATTCAGATACTTTGAAAATGTCAAAAGCCTTATAAATATAATTCTTCATCATCTATATATTTAAAAAGTCTGTTTGGCTTTTTTTGGCCTTGTTTATACATTTCCAACAAGAACTATGTCTGCCTGGAACATACAACTCCCTTTGCCATAAAGTAGCCCAACTTTCCCTAGGGCATTTGACTAATCGTTCAGAAAAATGACTTGATTTTGTCTTTTGCTTTCATAGCTATTAAGATATAAAAGTTTGGCCTCAGTATATGTAAGTTCACTTAAAATATATACTTGTTTCTTTCACTATAAGGATTCTTGTGAAATACAGAACTAATACCTGCATTTTTTTTTTATTGCACCATTGACAGGTAGTTTATTCCCTCAGTGATTGCTCTTTTTGTTTGAAATGCTACAGAATTCACTTTTAAGAAATATAGATCTACCTAAACTACTCCCCCTTCCCCGAAAAGTTCTCAGCTGAAGCGTTTGGATTTACAAAGATTTTAAAAAGAGATTACCCAACATTTTCTCTTATCTTACAATAAGATATATTCCCTTGGGATGAAACCTTGTTCAGTACTAAGACTACTCAACCAAATGGATTTTTCGGTTGGCTGAACTTGCAGACACTTAGACACATCAATAGAAGAGCCATTGCTTTACCCAGTGACTACATCAAATAGCTATTGTTAGGATGTAAAGGTCTCAGTCAATCAGAACTCAAGAGTCTCAATTTTTTTTTTGATTTTTCTTTAAGAGCTATTTAGATCAGACTTGAGAACACAGAACCATTCTTGTTCAATAAGAGATGAAGTTGGCTATGAGACCAAAGGGACTTTTACTTCAATGGAATATGAGAGGATGAATAGGAGTAGATCTCAGAATAATAGAATTTTAGTGTAGGAAGGGCCCTTAGAAGTAGCTAAGCAAATGCTTTCACTGCACATATGAGAAAACTAAAATGCAGAAATGTTAAATGTCTTCCAGAAGCCATGCAGCCAGTTTTCCTATAAAGGGCCAGAAAGTGCCTTCAGTGTAGGACTCAAATTCAGGCTTTTGACATTACCTCCCAATTAGTTTATATAGATACACACCAAGCTACAATGATAACATTGAAAAATATTCATCCCCCAATTCGAATATGCCACAATTTCTATAATCCTGCTTCCTTCACAATTTAAACAGGCTCCCCCTTTTCCAATATCCAATATTCTGGCAATTTTCAGATATGCATTTTAATCATGATTTTGGTCACTGTTCCTTTAGAAATAAACTGAATGACGCTGTCTAAAGGATATGAGTTTTGGAGGAAATACACACAGAAAAAATATGTGAAAACATTGCTGGAGGCAAGCCGGGACCAAAAAGTCTTTGGGGCTGTAAAAGATAAGTTCAAGGGGCACCTGGGTGGCTTAGTCATTTAAGTGTCTGTCTTCAGCTCAGGTCATGATCCCGGGGTCCTGGGATTGAGCCCCACGTCTGGCTCCCTGCTCAGTGGGAAGCCTGCTTCTCCCTCTGCCTCTGCTATGCCTACTTGTGGGCTCTCTTTCTCTTTCTCTCTCTGTCAAATAAATAAAATCTTAAAAAAAAAAACAAGTTCAAGGTAAACTGATGATACAATAGAGTTGAAAGGAAAGCAAGACTAACATGGTGATGCATAATCCATCAATATACGAGCGCTCTGAACAATCCTCCATGGGTACTTGACTGGAGTGGCCAGGATGACTATTCTCACAGATACTCCTCTGGAGGAAGGCAGGGCTAGTTGGCCCCTGGGGGTATCTGCTGTGTATTTATCCAGGCCCCGCTGCCGCTGCTGCTGTTGCTACTAGCACTCCAGTCACATTCAGCTCCTTAAGGGCAGGCACAGAATAGGCAGACAGTTGAACTTAACCAAGGATTTGGGTACAGTCGTAATAGGCTGGAACGATAGAAAAAAAGAAAGGCACAGATGCTGAGGCTATGTGCAGGGGAGTAACTGTTCCGGTGATTTGGAATCCAGCCAGAGGAATGAAAGAAGTGAGGTGGAGAGTCAGTGATGACAGCATCAACAGGATGGGTGGTTAGAGATTGCTCAAGCAAACCTGAAAGAGAGGAGGAGGCTGTCGGGGGGGCGGCTTTTGCAAATGAGAGTTAGAAGGTGTTGCAGTTGATGACAGGATACTCTATATGGAAAACCCAAAAGAATCCACCCCCAAAATACTAGAAGTTATAGAGCAAGTCAGTACTGTGGCAGGATATAAGATCAATGCTCAGAAATCAGTTGCATTTCTATACACGAATAATGAGACTGAAGAAAGAGAAATTACGGAATCCATCCCATTTACAATAGCACCAAAAATCACATGTTACCTTGGAATTAACTTAACCAGAAACATAAAGGATCTATATTCTAGAAACTACAAATCACTCTTGAAAGACATTGAAGAAGACACAAAAAGATGGAAAAATATTCCATGCTCATGGATTGGAAGAATTCACATAGTTAAAATGTCCATGCTACCCAGAGCAATCGACACTTTCAGTGCTATCCCGATCAAAATACCAATGATATTTTTCAAAGAACTGGAACAAATAGCCCTTAAATTTGTGTGGAACCAGAAAAGGCCACGAATCACCAAGGAATTGTTGAAAAGGAAAAACAAAGCTGGGGGCATCACATTGTCGGATTTCAAGCTGTACTACAAAGCTGTGATCACAGAGACAGCATGGTACTGGCACAGAAACAGACACACAGACCAATGGAACAGAATAGAGAACCCAGAAATGGACCCTCGGCTCTTTGGGCAACTAATTTTTGACAAAGCAGGAAAAAACATCCAGTGGAAAAAAGACTGTCTCTTCAATAAATGGTGCTGAGAAAATTGGACAGCTACTTGCAAAAGATTGAAACTTGACCACTTTGTCACACCATACACAAAGATAAACTCCAAATGGATGAAAGACCTCGATGTGAGACAGGAATCCATCAAAATCCTAGAGGAGAACATAGGCAGCAACCTCTACGACATCGGCCAAAGCAACCTTTTTCATGACACATCTCCAAAGGCAAGAGAAACAAAAGAAAAAATGAACTTTTGGGACTTCATCAAGATAAAAAGCTTCTGCACAGCCAAGGAAACAGTAAAAAAAACTAAGAGGCAGCCCATGGAATGGGAGAATATATTTGCAAATGACACTACAGATAAAAGACTGGTATCCAAGATCTACAAAGAACTTCTCAAACTCAATACACGAGAAACAAATAAACAAATCATAAAATGGGCAGAAGATATGAATAGACACTTTTCCAATGAAGACATACAAATGGCTAATAGACACATGAAAAAATGTTCAAAATCATTAGCCATCAGGGAAATTCAAATCAAAGCCACACTAAGATACCACCTTACACCAGTTAGAATGGCAAAAACTGACAAGGCAAGAAACAACAATTGTTGGAGAGGGGATCCCTCCTACATTGTTTGTGGGAATGAAAGTTGGTACAGCCACTCCGGAAAACAGTGTGGAGGTCCCTTAAAAAGTTAAAAATTGAGCTCCCCTATGATCCAGCAATTGCACTACTGGGTGTTTACCCCAAAGATACAGACGTAGTGAAGAGAAGGGCCATATGCACCCCAATGTTCATAGCAGCATTGTCTCCAATAGCTAAATCGTGGAAGAAGTCGAGATGCCCTTCAACAGATAACCGGATTAAGAAGTTGTCCATATATACAATGGAATATTACTCAGCTATCAAAAAGAACTTTTTCTCAACATTTGCTGCAACATGGACGGCATTGGAGGAGATAATGCTAAGTGCAATAAGTCAAGCAGGGAAAGACAATTATCATATGGTTTCTCTCATCTATGGAACATAGGAACTAGGAAGATCGGTAGGGGAAGAAAGGGATAAAGAAACGGGGGGTAATCAGAAGGGGGAATGAAGCATGAGAGACTATGGAGTCTGAGAAACAAACTGAGGGTTTCAGAGGGGAGGGGGGTGGGGGGCTGGGATAGGCTGGTGATGGGTAGTAAGGAGGGCATGTATTACATGGTGCACTGATTGTTATACGCAACTAATGAATCATGGAACTTTACATCAAAAACCAGGGATGTACTGTATGGTGACTAACATAAAAAAAATATTTAAAATATTAAAAAAGAAAAAAGACTGGGGAGGACCTTTCAAAAAAAAGAAAAAAAAGAAGGTGTTGCAGTTATTTCTAATGAGGAGGTGTAGGGCAAGGGCCAGATAATAAACATTTTCAGTTTTGCAGTCTATGGGGTCTCTGTCTCAACGACTCACTCTGCCATTCTAACATGAAAACAGCCATAGACAATAAAATAAGCAAGTGAACATGGATATGTTCCACTTAATATAAAATCCATCCTTAGTTTGCAGGCTGTACAAAAACAGGCAGTGGGCTGGACATGACTGTAGGCCATGGGGCCAGCCCTCTGGTTCAGGTTATAAGCCATGGGTATAAGTGGCAGAGAGTAAAGTATTAGACATTGGATATGAAAAGAATTGAGGATTTGAAGAGCTAGAAATTAGGATGAATCATCTACACAGATGTTAAACTCACCATGAACAATGACAGGAATTCTATAGGAATACGCACTTGAAAGCAAGTGCTAAAATCTTTAATGAATGTAGGGAGTGACCAGGTGAGTGGTAGGAGATACCTGTGAAAATGAACGTTGGTATAATGATGACATATACTTTAAACATGTGCCATTTTTTTTCTTTTTATGGCAATGGGGGTAATATTGATCTGGAAGCCACAATGGGAAGCAAGGAGGCTGCCAACCATACTTACTCTTGGTGTTCCGTGGGAAGAGGGAGAACAAACATTCTCCATGTCCAAGGCCTATGGGGAAGGTAGTGTCCTCGAGGCATAGCCTGGTTTCAAGGTAGCATGAAAGCTACAAGAACATTCAACGAACTTGAAGATGGAAGCTTCTTTGCAGATGCCATCTTAGAAGGCACAGAGTAAGTGAAGGGGCAGCCCGCTGGGGGGTCGTGTGGCTAAGCGGCAATGTAGAGGCAAAGTCTGGAAAACTAGGAGTTCCTGTGTCTAAGGAAGAACAGTGCGAATATGATGAAGGTAGTCGGCGTGATTTTTTTGCAAGGAGAAATAATGCTGAATAATGGAGAATAATGGGTTCTAATTATAGTCTCCTTCTAAATACTGATCTCTTTGGCTGTTATGGGATGAGACAGGCAGTATTTTAAAATGGGATAGGGAAAGAGAGGGGCTGTTTTACAGGATTGTGAGGATCTCTGCGGGGTCCTCCTAGCTCCTCCTGAGGAACCATGCATCCTTTATCATTGTCTTGCCAGTGTCCAGAACAATTACTAGCAGTCCATCTGGGTGTAATGAAGACAAATATACCAACAGCATTAATAAAAAGGCAGAATAAAAGAATGGTGTAAGAAAGGTACTGATGAAGCAATTGGGGGGAGTAAAAAAAAAATCATCAGATTAAGCAATCAAGAGAAAGGTTCAAGACGATAATGCCTTTGCCGTGAGCCTTGACAGGTGAGATTTTGACAGGGCGCCCCCAGCGGCTCTGACGCTGCTACCCCAGTGCCTGTGAGGGCGCTGCTGTGGTCGCTGGCCAGCTGAGCCTGGCCAGCTGACAAGGATTGCTTCCAGGCATCCTGGTTATATCTGTGCATGCTCAAGGATGCAAAATGAAAAGGTCTGGTCATTCCAAATTGCCGTGTGTTCTTTTTTTTGACATTTCCTAAGAGATAAGGAGCTAGAAATGGCCAAATGAGTAAGAATAAATTGAAAAACCCAGATCATCTCATCTATCGTCTGCTTTGAAAGGAAGCTGGGGACTATTTGGAAAGGTACCCAGGGTGCAGCCAAAAAAACAAAAAACAAAAAACAAAAAGACCTGGAAAATTATTTCTATTATTTCTTCAAGGAAGTAAGTATCATTAAAAAAAAAAAAAAAAAAAAAAAAGGCCTTCGCCTTCCAGACAAGTTTTGGTAAAATGTCGGTATTGCATAAAGCGCCATGTTCAGTCAGCCTCTTCAGAGGTACAATTTAGTCAGCAGAGAGCCTGAGGGCCCTTCTAGATCTAGAATGATTTCTTTGTGCTGTCAGAGCAGGAAAGTAATAACTCAATGCTTTCCATTTGGATTTGCTCCTTTAGTCTAGTTTTTAATAAAATTATAGCCATAGGCTATTTTTATAAAATTCCCAAGTTGGTACAAAATTACTTTAGCCTTAAGGGTTCTTTCTCGTACTTATTCACTCTACCTCAGGTTTTCTATCAGTCCAATATAATGTGTGATGGGACGTATTCCCTCTTCACAGATCTGAACATAATTGAAGAAGGAGTTTGAAGCCCTCATATCAACCAGATATTTCACTTTGGAAGCCTTTATGGATAAAGGTTAATAATGCTTAAACCCACTCTCCTCTCCTTGGAAAAGTGTACAAGCCGCCTTAAGGAAAAAATACATTTTCTCTATCAGTTTGTCTTTATCCTCAATATTATAGAAAAAAATCAGTTAACTGTTTCTGAGTAATAAATTACCCAAAATATAACTGCTTAAAATAGAAATATTCATTATCACCTAGTTTCTGAGGTGCAAGGATCTGAGAGGGTGAGGAACTTGGCTGGTTCTGGCGCAGGGTCTCTCGTGAGGTTCCAGGCCAACTTTCTGTAGGAGCCTCGGACATCTGGCTCTGCCGAAGCTGGAGGAGCTACCTCTGAGCTCATTCATGGGGTCCCTTACTGGCTGTCAGCTGGAGGCCCACATTCTTTGCCAAGTGGATCATATATTTATGACATGGCAGTGGCTTCCCTTAGAGCAAGTGATGAGGGAGAAAGAGAGAGAGAGAGAGAGAACCCAAGACAGAGGCCACCATGTATTGTAACCTCACCTTGAAAGTGACATACTGTCATCTCTGCCATATCCTATTGGTCACACAGACCAACACTGGCACAGTGTGGGGAGGGGACAGCAGAAGGATGTTAATACCAGGAGGCGGGGATCACTGGGGGATCATCTTGGAGGCTGACCATCACTAATATTAATTTAATTTTAATGTTCTGTCATAAAGGAATCACACATTTTGGGAAAGACAAAAATGGAGATTGAGAGGAGATAATTTATTGCTTTACTACCTGGAGATCGTCGCTGTTACCGTGTGGATATATACGTATCTTTCCAGAGATTTGCTGTGGGTATGTTGATCACATGGTACATATAAAACAGGTTTTTCTGAATTAAAATCTCAAATTAATGAATTCCTTCCATTGCAGACATTGTTTCACTATATAATTTTTACTTTTGTCTATAAATGGGACTCCCTCCTTTGTGTATAAATTACTCACTTGTACTCATTTAGCGACTTTAGTTCCCAAACCTCAATTGCCAACCTCCTTCAAAAAAGGCCCCACCGTGATTGTGCGGCCCTCAGGGTGCCGTGTGGGTGGGAGCACTCTCACTCCCTTTAACGTCGAGCTGTTTCTCCGTTTGGCTGGAAACCCTCGGCTGAGCAACAACTACAGGTGAGGCATTCTGGCTGCCAGCCTTGGGCTGGGGCGATTTGGGGGCAGAGCCTGGGAGAAAGGGCAAACCTGGGATTCGAAGGGCACAAATGGAATTCAAAATGATCTGCAAAGGCTGAAATGGGTCCACAACTGAGAGGAAAGCTGAACACAGGGAAGCGCCTCCTTCCCATGGGGCAGAACTAGTCCAGTCCTTTTGGTCTGCATTACTGTTTCTCTGGAAGTTCTGAAAGCGGCTTCTCTGGGTGCCAGCCCCCAGGAGGCGAGGCAGGCGGCACAGCAGCTCTTGTTCTCTCCCTCTGCGGGTTAAGCTCTGGCCAATCCCTGCTCTGTGGGGGCAAGGCTAGAGCTGAGGTTCGTGACCTTGAAGTCCTGGCACATGTGCCATTTCCAATGGATATTTTATTTTGCCTTTTACTATTATTTTTTTTAAATATTTTTCCTCATAAAAATAAAACTGTGCTTTTTATAAGAGATACTAACCATTGAATTGGTACTAATAGCTAACTTTTCCTGACACTGTTCTAAAAGTATTTTAAGTGTTTTATCTTATTTAATCCAGCCACCATGACGAATGTTATTATTATACCCTCACTACGACAGATGAAGAAAGTGTAGCACAGAGCATCAAGGAACTTGCCCGAATCACTAAGCTAGGAGTATCAGAGTCTGGTTCCCAAGGGAGCCCCCTTAACCACTGGGTGCTAATATTGCTTCCCAGTGGGTCCCAGGTACTGTGCTAAGCAATAAGCATATATTCTGTCATTTAAGCTTTACAGGACACTATGAGATGGATAAATATTATTGTCCACATTTTAGAGAGAGGGAAACTGAGGCACAGAGAAGTTAGTTACTTTGGCCAAGCTCTCATGACTGATACAGACAGAGCTTACATTCAAACCAAAGTTCATCCAGGCTTCTTCTACTGCTCATATCCTCATATTCCCAGAGTAAGAGAAGAAATCATTTTATGGTGAGCGGCAGATACATACAAAGTACTTCATGTTAAGAAAAGAAATTCTATGTGAATTAAATAGGAAAAAAAAGTTGGAATGGTGCATGCCACCTATATTTTAAACCCTTGGTTTAATTATGATACAATTTCTTAATTTTTCTTAAAGTTCACCTTTAGTCATCTTGGGTCTCAGATTTAAAAGCAGGTGTGTATTTTCACAATTAGATGATGGAGAAGATGTGAACCGTGATTGTGAAGCAGCAAAAGTTACTTCTTATAGGTTGTCTAGGTTTATCAGCATAACTCAGTAAACGATGAAATGTAGATACATACCATTTGATGCAGAATTTCCCACAGGCATGCAAATGCACACACATAAACATGGAAATACACGTATATACACGCCAAGGGGGCGCAGTCTTTGACTGGACTGGTATACAGAGAATAAATTCACTGGCAAGTAAATCTAATTGTAAGTACTAGGTTTGCCTACAGATATTCAAGGAGAGGTTAGGCAGCGGGTAAAAAATACTGTTATTCCTTTATTTCTATATTGTATTCATATAAGAGGACTTTAAAAGCTTTCACAGGTCTTCATTAATGAATGAAAGCAGGAGATTAAGGATTTTGTGATGGCATATAATTTTATATTTTTGCTGAATGATGTATTTATGTTATCATACTTGAATATTATTATGTCTGATGTTTTGTAACATAAGAAAATACTTGGAATGAACCCAAATCACAGGAAGGACTAGGGATTCATTCCATTTTCCGTTCTGCTTTTGGCTCAGGTCTTTCCAAACATGGAAATAAACAGCTTATCTGAAACAAAAACATTGACCTATCTTGGAACAGGTTTTGTGGTTGAATATTGCAGGTTCACACAATTTCCTTTCTGAAAGAGACATATTCAACCAAGGGCAGGTTAATAAAGAAAAAGCACTTAAAATGTTATGTGTTTTTAAGTCAGTGCTTTGGTTTTCCATGGATAAACTACAATGAGGTCAAGTATTCTAGGTCAGCCCTCATCGTCATTGTAGGTTGAAAAATGTTTTCTCCAGCATCTTTCTACTTTTTCCTCTTTTCTTTTTCCTTTCTGGGTTCCTGTCTTCTCTTCTCTTTGCACATCACTATTACTCCCCAAACGCTATTACCCCCCAAATTCCTGCCCTCCTGGGGCCACGTGGTATATGTAACGACGGCAACATGGAACCTTGGAATCAGTCCCTCTATCTTCAAGTCCCGACTCTGGACTCATTATTTTAGATGATGCACATGATTTCTCCAAGGTGCATTCCCTTCTTTGCAAGCTGGGATGAGTAACAGTTAATTTACACAGTTGTCAGTCACGTAGTTTTGTAATGTTGATGAGGTCCAGAGCTGATGGCCAAAAAGGAACTCTTCAGATGTCTCTGGAGCAAAAAGGTGATTTTATTAAAGCCCAGGGACAGGATCCGTGGGCAGAAAGAGCTGCTGCACTGGGGTAGTGAGGGGTGGCTGATTATATACTTGGGAGTTGGGGGAGGTAAGGAAAAAGGGAGGTGTCCAAAAGGATTTTCATATGCTAAGACAGCATCCTGGAGGCCTGGCTATTGCCAAGTTAAGGCTGTTTTTCCTTCTAGTGAGGCATTAACATTAGGACAGTTGGGAGCTTCCTAGAGGAATGTTACATTCTGCCTATCTCAGGTCCTTGTCAATGGGCTGCAGGTCATAAAGAAATTTCATTTTGCTTACTTTCCCTTCTGCCTCCGTTTCCCACATCACTATAGAGGGGAGGGTGATGTTAGGGCTCCAGGAAATTGAGTTATGGGTCTCTGAAAGTTAGGTGATTGATAAGAATGCTTTTTCCTTGTAAATCCTTGTAAATCACCTTGTAATTTGTAAATTGGTAAACTGATGGACTCATGTCCTGCAGGACTGTGGTCTCAGTCATTTGTTTTTTCCTTCCCTTAGCTTTAGGGCAGCCAGAGTACCTGAGGAATGTCCACAGATCTACCTTGGGGGGAGGGAGTTGCAGGGTGGCAGCTTGTGCTTTGTCCTCAGCTTGCCTTCTGCTCCCTCAACAGTCAGGATTCTCAAAAGGTGTGTATGAAATGCCTGACACAGGGATACCTGGGTGGCTCAGTCGGTTAGACATCTGCTTTTGCTCAGGTCATGATCCAGGAGTCCTGGGATCAAGTCCTGCATTGGGTTCCTTGCTCAGTGGGGAGCCTGCTTCTCCCTCTGAGGGCCGCTCCCCCTACTTGTGTACTCTTTCTCTTGCTCTCTGACAAAGAAATAAATCTTAAAAAAAAAAAGAAAAAAGAAAAAAAGAAAAAAAAAAGAAATGCCTGATACATGGTAGCTCTGATTCTTGTAATTTTTATTACCCAGGCTGGCCCTTAAAACTGCATTCAAAATTATTTCTGTTCCCTTTCCTTATCAGCACTCCCATTTCCTCTGTGACTTCATGTCAGTTACTAAATAAGGAAAGGATTAGGCCGACTAATTTAAATATGAATTACTGGTAACAATGTAATCAGATTAATGAACAGTGTGAACTTGATGGGACAAAGATATAAAGTTGTTAATCTTTTTCTTTTCAAAATCACTTCCTTCAACTATTCTCTGTAGAATTTCCATTTTTATTACCTAGTGACGTCTTAGGAGAAACCCCCATAGCTTTATCATCTCTTTCAGTTATTAAACATCAGGCTGGGCCAGTTTATATCCAACTTCAATCTTTCTCTTCCTGCCGTCAGCAACAAGACTTTGGCTGAAAGGACTTGGAATTAGGAAGTGAAAAGGTCTGATCCAGGGACATTTCCCCATCCTTCCTTTTATGAAGCTCTTTTCTTCTGGTGTATTGAGGACAGAAAAGTGAGACGGGAGAGAGGGGTCAGTCAAATGACTCTGCCTTAATTGGGGTTGTTTTTTTCTTTTCTTTCTTGACTGTGACAATTTCCTTGGTGATGACCTCTTAGTGAAAGACAACCAAAGGCAGATTCTCTCTGGAGGTGCATGTGTGAATTCTTTGGGACACCCCACAGGAGCCTCCTTGCTATAGAGAAGATCTGCTGGGCCTTGAATTCTTCCATCCAGTGAATCCTTAAAAGGGTATAATTTCAGACAATAAGGCAGTGGCTTAAGTTGGGGTTTGGGAGAGGTTTTGACACTATCTCCCAAGTTATACCTTTTGGGCAGGCAATGTCTAACCTATGCATGCATTCCCGGATCTATCACTGTTTAAGAGAATTGTATTTCTTCTCTTTGTCTTCACTTGGAAGACTGTGGTGGCAGAGGCAGGCATAGCATTTGAAAAGCGAAGAAATTAAAATGGCTGTAGCAGAGGTGAGAAAGTTGACAAGACTGGGAACCAACAGAAGCTAACACATTTTGTTCAGGCAAGCCAAAATCCTAGGGACTGTATACTCTTAGCATTCCTAATCACATCTGCTCTGACAGTGTGAATACTGCCTACAGAAGAGGATTTCCCTCTAGGGGCCTTAGGCATACCCTCAGATTTTTGCTTGCAAGAAGGTAATGCCCTGGCATTTTTATATTCCAGTCATGTAGCTGGCAAGTTTATTGGTGAAACTTCAGCTGAAATCATTACCTCTCCTAGAACAAATTGTGAGCCAAGATTCACTGCAAGAAAGCGATTAAGAGAAAGTGTAATTGGACTACAGTATAGAACTCAAAGTATTCCACTTGCTTGTTTGGTCCCTAATGAGAAATGAAGTTCAAGTTTCTTTTGTACAGAGTAGAAATCCATATTATTATTTTTATTTTTTAAATAAAGAGCCAATATGCCTTACTCAGAAAAGAGATTACAACTCCATCATGACCAGGGTAGGAGTAATCTTCCTTTCATTAATTACCAAAAGTGAAAGACCATTCTGTTTACTGAACGTTATGTGGCGGGACCCACGCTACAAGGAAATGGAAACACTTTCTTTAAGCCATTTTTACAAACTTCAGGGTGAACAATTCCTTTGAAAGTTACTTGTCAAATGTATGACAAGTAACTTATGTTACTTATGTAGAACTTATGACCTCCCTCTGGGTCAATACAACTGTTACACTTAGGGTCAGCAAGCCCTTTACCTACTAATCACATTTTCACTTAGAAGACGAATCTCATTTTGATAAACAAAGTCTTGCTTCATGTCAGGAAGCGTGACCTTTCCTTTCTCTGTTTCCTGTTTAAACTGGCAAATTTCCCTCGGTCCGTACTTTACTCAAATGGCCTTTGCCCTCCATATTTTTTTTTTTCCATCAGCCATTCTCTCCCAGTTTCTTTCCTGAGATTCATGATCTATTTGTCCAGCTGTTTTTAATAACAGCCTTAAAAATAGATGCAAGTTGTTTAAATGTGCACCTGCTCCTAATGAGAGAGCGAGTCTGGGCTCATTGTGCGCGCAGTCCTTGCAGCCGTATCTTCCCAGGGCATAGATGTTCTGTTTCTTTCAAAAACGCTCTGCATTTCACTCTTTCACTTCTGACCACGTTTAATGAGTATCAGATATTTAATTAGTAAAGCTATACATTCAAATCTAATTTCTGACTTTTTGTATTAACAAAACATAAAAATAGAGCTTTATACAAAATAATGCAGTCCACAAAAGGTAGAAAAATATCATTTAGTGAAAATCATACAAGCTCTGAAATCCATATATGTATTCTAAATAATAAAACACAACCTGGGTTTTTGGTTTTTGTTTTGTTTTTGATTTTAGGGAAGCTTACACTAACTCCAAAAGAGATAATTGTAAGAATGAATTTTAATACTGCTTTTCAAAAGTACTTGAAGATTCTGAACGGAAAGAATTCTCTAGGAATATTATATAATTTTAAAATATAAAAATGCAGTCTATCACATTCACTGGAGGTGTAGTGAATACACATTTTGGGTGGAGGTTGAATGTTCAAGTGTTAAAACCAACAGTTGGCCAAGATGGATATCATAATATAGAAAGAACGTGTCAAATGCAAAAATAAATCTGAAATGTTATTAGAGAAAGTTGAGCTATTGAGATTTTGTTATAATTTTAGTAGTTGTATTTTGAGGCCTGATATTTTAGAGCAGAAATATTTTTTCAGCATTGGCGGCTGGTAGGTTGCTCTTATGATAATTACATTGCATGTGAGCGAGGCTAAATAGACATTCATTTTCAACCGAGGTTAGTGGAGGAGCACCTTCTTTCGCTTAGCTCCTACAATCCAGGGTATAGCTGACATAACAATGTGACCAAGTTATTAACACCCCCCAGCATACCCCACCCAAGTGTGAGTAACTTTACCACCTCTTTAGCGTTTGGACTAGAGTGATGATAAGGTGATACTAATGCTGTAGCCCCACAAACCTGAAGCTCTTATATCAACCCTGAAGAAGATGCTTCATGAATATTTCAGAAGCAGTCTTGCAATTGTGAATTTCACACACACATATATATATATATATATTTAAAGATTGTATTTATTTATTTGACAGAGATAGAGACAGCCAGTGAGAGAGGGAACACAAGCAGGGGGAGTGGGAGAGGAAGAAGCAGGCTCATAGCGGAGGAGCCCGATGTGGGGCTCGATCCCAGAACGCCGGGATCACGCCCTGAGCTGAAGGCAGCAGCTTAACTGCTGTGCCACTCAGGCGCCCCTCACTTATATTTTTATATCCAATATTTTCACAGGCATTTTCTGCTTCACAAAATTTCTTGAGAAAAATTTGTCCTTAAGCCTGGGATTAGAACTTTGGCAATAGAAAAATGTGAGTGGCTTTCAGGATAATAAAATTGTTCTTGAATTTCTATCTGCCACTCAGATTTCTAGCTGTCTCTCATTGGCAAGTATTCCTGGAGAGGAATGATGGAATGGTCGGGGGGTCTGTGCATCACGTAGCATGGAAGAAATACTCACACCTCATGATATACTGGTTTGCTTTCTTCAACAGGTGTCAGCAGAGGAAAGCTTTGCAGGCAACCATTAGTTGTCAGTATATCTGCAAAGTATATAATGAGGCTTGCTTTCTTTGTTCAAGCCGACTTTGAACATGTGACGATTTTAATTCTGTCTTGGTTGAACATCTTATATAAGTGCAAGATAAGGCAGTTTAAAATATCTCGATAACAGTACAGCCCGGTTTAGATGAGGTAGATTTTCATAGCAATTTTACATTTTATAATGATTACTGATATTTAAATTAAATATTCAGATGTTCATAATAAATGCAAGTAGATAGATGGATAGATAGACATTTGATAAAGCAAGTATAATAAAATGTAAGCGGTAGAAGCTAGGTGGTAGATACATGGTGTCACTGTAATGTTTTTTTCAATCTTTCTAAATGTTTGACAATATTCATAGGTAGGAAAAATAACAATTCCCTTTTTTTTTTTTTAAGATTTTATTTTTTTGTCAGAGAGAGAGCAAGCAGGCGGAGTGGCAGGCAGAGGGAGAAGCAGGCTCCCCGCTGAGCAAGGAGCCTGATGAGGGGCTCAATCCCAGGACACTGAGATCATGACCTGAGCCGAAGGCAGACACTTAACGACCTGAGTCACCCAGGCATCCTGGAAAAATAATAATTCTAAAACAACATGCCTTATATCATAGGTCAGGATCTCTGGGGAAAGATCAGGGAGGAGGTGTAAGCTTTGGTAAAGGCAGCTTCCTTTGGTGAGAGGCAACTCATGGGGAAGGACTCAGCAGTGAACCTCATTGGTGCGTTCTCCTGGCTTCAGGAAGAATGAATGCCTTTAATGCATTACATTGTCCATTGCATCCTATTCATATCATTAATGATGTTAAATGACTATGCATGGAGGTTTCATACGTAATCATCTAACCATTGATCACACATGAGTTCATATTTAGCTGAAGCCAAAAAGTAACACCATATTTTGCTGGTACCCATTCGAAAACCAAACTTCGGTACCATCTATACACACTGGCATTTGAAAAGATCAATTTTTTTTTTCCCCCAGAAAATCAACCTGTGAATTAAAAACGAACAAACAAAACACAACTTAGTACAAGTTAACAAGAATGTGTTTTAAGTGACTTGAGAGCTGCTATTGCTTCTTATAGAAACTGCTATGTCCACTGTGAAAATCTCCATGTTATTTTTTCCCTTCATAATTGAGTCACCGCATTATACAAACGTCCAATTAAATGTAGACATATCAGTGTTCATCATATAAATTTACCAACAAAAGAAGTATACCCTTAAATACATTTATTTAGCATGATGATTGCCATTCTTATATGCTCACGTCTTGCGTATCAGAAATTGGTCATATTCTTTAAATACATGTATTGTACTCAGCAAATCTGCGAGGTAAGTATTATTCATTGAGACATACAGAAAATTGAGGGTTAAAAAGATTGACAATTTTTCTGTTTCTTCTTTTTCTCATAACATGCAAATTCTGGTGGTCATGGAACATGGACAGAGGTGAGGAATGTGCCATCGTTGGTAGTTACATCATTGTGTGTGAGAGTAGAGGTCATAACTCACAGCTCATCATTATGACAATCATGTTTTGACTACAGTGGTCACAAGGATGAGTTTTTCTTCCTCTCTCCTTCCCTCCCTCCCTCCCTTTCTTCCTCTTGTAGTAAAAAACACATGACGCGAGCTTTACCATCTTCCCAAAAACGTTAACGTATACATCACCATACCGTTAATTAAAAGGACGATGTTGCCCAGCAGATATCCAGGACTTTCTCATTTTGCATAACTGAAACTTTATACACATTGAACAGCAACTATCCATTTCTCCCTGCTCCCAGCTCTTGGCAAACACCATTCTACCTTCTGCTTCAATGAGTTTAACTTCTTTAGATACCTCATATAAGTGAAATCATGCAGTACTTGTCTGCTGTGACTGGCTTAGTTCACTTAACATAACGTCCTCAAGATCCATTCATCTTAGGAGCGCCTGGCTGGCTCAGTCGGTTAAGCGGCTGCCTTCAGGTCAGGTTATGATCCCAGAGTCCTGGGATTGAGCCCTACATTGGGCTCCCTGCTCACCTGGGGGGTCTGCCTCTCCCTCTCCCTCTTCCCCTCCTCCTTTCTCTCTCTCTCTCTCTCTCAAATAAATAAAAATCTTTAAGATTCATTCATCTTATAGCAAATAGGACAGGATTTCCTTCTTTTATGACTAAACAATACTCCATTGTATGTATATATCACATTTTGTTTATCCGTTCATCTACAAATAGACATTTAGGTCACTTCCACGTCTTGGTCACTTCCACGTCTTGGAACAATGCTACAGTGAATATGGCCGTGCAGAGAGCAATTCCTTTTTTTTTTTTTTTCCTTCAGTTCTTCTGGATAAATAACCAGAAGTGGAATTGTTGGATCATGTGCTAGTTCTGTTTTTAAGTTTTTGAGCACCTTCCATAGTGTTTTCCGTGGCAGCTGTACCATTTTACATTCCCACTAACATTGCACAAGAGTTCTAATTTCTCCACAGGGATGTTTTCTTACAACTTTGTTGTGTTGACTTCAAAGTGGTTCAGTGGATTCAGACATTGATTGGGTGGCATCATTGCTAGGGGCCTGGTCATCCATCCTAACCTCTGGCTGTCCCAAAAATCTCCAGGTAAAAGAAAATGATGGCTTTCCTTTGCTCTGTACCAGAGTATATTTTAAGGAGCCATGGAATTATAATCACTAGTCAAAGAATCACTGACAGGAAGTTCAAATGTTGTAGTGATCTGTTTATGAATTTTTTTGTTTGTATTATAGAAAAGCAAAGGACAAACCATGAATTTAGATATGGTATCTTAAAGTGAAAAGATGTATGTGTTGGGCAAGTCTGTTAAAATTGTTGCTAATAGCAGAAAAGGATATATGGTATTCCTGATGAGACTGTCAACTGGGACTTCCATCAAAATTAAGAGGTATTTTTTGAGCACAAAACAGCCCCAGGCACCATTTAAATCACTGTGGAGTGGTGTGACTGGGAGGTCAGTGAACTCTGAAAGAGCACATGTTATTTCTTCCTCTTGTGATTGAGTCACTGCCTAACAGAACAGTCCAATTAAACAAGCTGATGTCCCGGGTGTTACTTTTGTCTGGGAATCACATTTGGGAAATAAGTACAGGGTCATCGCTAATGAACATCACCTACCCTACCGTGCGCTCTGTACGATCCTTCTATCAGTGATACTGACATTTCACGCCTGGGATATCACAGTACTGGTGACAGTTTGGAAACAGGATGCTAGAACTCAAGAGCCTAAGTCAGCTGATGCACTGATAATTGCCAATTGAAATGTAGTCCTGACTTGTTGATAAAAAAAGATTGCCCCAGGCATAATGGAATTACCTTGGACCTTCTTCTACCTTTCTTGGAAGAAAAATGCTAATACAAGCATACAGCATCTCTCTTTATGTGCAAGTTATTCTTAATCTGAAAATGGAGTAAAGGAAAAGCTATTTGAAATGAAGTGAATTCTGAAGCATGAGGATGAGAATATCTGACCCATGGCTGTAATTTGGGACTGTAGATAAAGATAATGAGAAGAGACAACCAGGAGCTGAGCTTAGCTGCTTAGAATGAATGCTCAGACTGAATGAAGCCTGGGGTAAGCCTGAAGAGTTGACAATAGCCAGGAAAGGTCAGACGAAGGAAAAATGAAAGAGTAATCATGTGAGGAACTGTTTTTAACAGCCTCACTATAATCAAGAGAGGAGGTTGAAGGTCCACAAGCAACACAGAGCTACCCATTACACACATGAACGGTGATTATAGGGTTCAAGTTTGTTTAAGACACCTCAGAGACGAGGGAGCAAGGGTAGAAATTCTGTAATGGAAACTGTTCTCTTGCTCATTTCAGTGCTGGCCTGATAAACATTGGGTCCATTGATAGAGAATTTCCTCTTTGCTATTGGGAAAATGTAATTAAAAATAAGATCTCCCAGCCTGTACAACCTTTCCACAAAGGTAGCAAAGAAAACAGTTGTATTATGGAGTAAACATAAAAATATGATGCATGTCACAGGCAACCCGCTGAGAGATTGCAAAGACAGAAATCTCACCCTTTTATAGAGTTAAGCAGATACAACCCATTACATACACATTCTCAAGATAAACAGTAACTAATCCTCGGCTAAGTGGACTGGACAGCACCATTTATCACACAGTTAATTCTAGATTCATCTCATAATTGGGGTGACCATATTGTGGTAGCTAATTGGCTTTATTCCAGAGGAAAAATAAACTTCTCATGTCTTTACGATAGGAGGCGGTTTTGCAACTTGGTGCAAGGCCACTGAGGTTAGACTCCGACCCTCCCACAGAAATTGGGTGATGGGGGTATTATCTCTTTTGATGTTTACATCTCAAAGAGACAGGTTCTTAGATCCTTGAGAAAGACATCCTAGTGTTGTAAAGCTGGCAAAAGCCCTGTCTATTTTCCAGATTTACACACATTTCAAAGAGAGGGGAAAACATATGCAATTATAAATTTTCTAAAGTAAATACTCTAAGAAAAGGAAGTGAAGGTAAGTCTGTTACATTATTTTTAACAGGGAGAATTAGCCTGTTATTTTTAATTTGTACTTCTTACATTATTCATGAGTAACATTTCTGGCAAACTCCATCCTCTAGCACAATAGCTCTTGATATTTCCAAGCATTATGACTCCTTCTTAACATAAAAAAAAAAATCTATGCACCATTTCTCTGTGATAATAGTTGCAGACTTAGTACCCATTTATTGAGAAAATACGTACTAATCAAACACTAGTCTGAATGCAGATACTCTTTTAGATCAGTTTGTATGTGATTACTCTAGATATTATCTATATCTATTTAGAACTGGTAGTATTTATATATGCAAACCATAATGGTCTTTAGCTAAGTTATATTCCTTTAGTATGGATGGATGGATGGATGTATTATGTAAGTAAGTAAGTAATCTCTACACCCAACGTGCACAACCCCAGAATCAAGAGCTGTGTGGTCTTCTGACCAGCCAGGCGCCCCAAACTATATTCCTTTAAATAACACTTCCCATTCCATCATTGGCTCAAAATATGGAAAACACTAGTATTAACTGAAATAACCTCTGATCATCTGAAATTGTTGCTAAAAAATCACCTGGGTGCTGAAATTATTGCGGATCAACATCGAATTGCATTTCTAACTCAATTCCTTGATTAACAAGGAAGGAGCCTTGGGACACCGTTTAGCAATTCCTGATTCTAATTCACACAGAATCTGGCAGATCTGATTATCTGAAGTCTCGGACCGTTACTCTATGGAATCCCTCAAGGTTGTGTTAGAGAGGACTGAGTGAAAAAGCAAGAGGTGGGAGGTATCTCTGGGGCAAGGTGCTGTCAGGTTGTATCCGCTCGGTGCTGGCCGCCCCCGAATGGCTGGAGTGAAAGGTGAGTGGCCAGGAAGATGCGAGGGAGAGTCTAAGAGCTGCTTGACTCTGTTCCTAGTTTGCAACACAGAGTTACACTCATTAAGTTCAGCCCATCGCAAAGCTTGTAGGGTGGTATCTGACAACATAAAAAAGACATAATAGCAGAGGGTTAACGAAACAAATTATTGCATCTTGAGGCCTTCATCCTATATGTATGGGATAAGTGAGCAATCTCATTCCAGCGCCCCATCTAAAAGATTAGATTTTTATTCACATGAGATGGTTTATTTGGAAAACGATCCCAGGGAAAAAGTCTAAGGGACTGGAGATAGTACAACAGAGAAAGAAAAAAGGCCAGTGTGAAAGTACAGTATACATACGTTACTGACATTGGTTCTTGGAGTTTGCTTCTGCCACAAAGTTCTGAGGAACTGTTAGAAAGAGCCTTGAAATTGCCCACCTGCAGGATGGAAGGATGGAATATTTATCTACTGCTTCTCATCCTGTTTTGCTTGTGGGTTGCCCCATGGAGTGTTAGCTTCTCTATACATCCAGATCCATTTATATCAGTCCCTCACTGAGGCCTCAGGGAAGCCGAGGGCAATCCAGCCAGCCAGTAAAGAGAGGTGCTGACAGCTGTCAGGTCACAGTACACAAAGCTGGTTGCAGGAGCAGAGGTTGGAATGTAAGTTGGGCTGAGAGGAGGTGAGGTAGGGTATAGGAGGTGTCCAATATAAGAACCTGCACCCTGGCCTCCTTCGAAGTTGCTTCAGTGGTAAAGGTAGGCCTTCTCCTGGATGCCTGTAGTACCGCTGGGGGAAGGTCTTTGGTGTGGAGCCGCCTAATTTTTTCAAACATCCTTTGTTTTCTTAATCAAGACAATTGGGATGTAAGAGTAAACGATGGACATTTTACTGGTATAACTTGAAGAATCTAAGACTTCATATGTCCCAAACTCTTCTTTCCTGTGACTACTCCCAAGTGGTCTCTTTAATGGTATGTTCTTTCTCCGCAGATGGCACCAGCTTTGACTCAGTTTCTCAGATCACACTTTGGAGGTCATGATTCTTTTCTTATATTCTCTCAACACACCAGGAGTTTTGCCTGCTGCACCTTTACAATGTGTTACAAACCTTCCACTTCACACCACCCCTACTCCCCACACACTACTCGCAGGCAGCCCCACTTCTTATGTGGATTATCCCAATAGCCTCCTGACGGTTCTTCTTGGTCTCACTCTTGCCCTCTGTGGTCTGCTCTCTGCACAGCAGTCACAGTGGCTCGTTACTTTTAAAAATGATAAGCTGTATTATTTCCTGTCTCAACTCTTCCATCATCCCATCAGGTTTCAGATAAAACCCAAAGTCCTTGTTATGGCCCGTTGCTACATCATCTGGGAGGATATCAGATATATGTATTCTAAATGGAACTCTCTCTCTGTATAATAATTATATTGTAAATATATGCATTATATAGATCTTAAATATACATACTATAAATTATATATATGCAAATGATCAGTGAGTCTGTGGCCTCATTTCCTACCACTCTAGCTCTTGCTCTCTGGCCCGTAGTTACTCTGACCTCCCTGATATTTCTCAACCTTGCCAAGCATGTTTCTATCCAGGTCTTTGCATTTGCAATTTCTTCTGCTTGGAGTGGTTTATTCTCTACATTTGTGCTTCAGTTCACTTCCCAAAGAAATGTCCCAGAACCCTTTGTTTAAAATAGTCCCCCATCATATTCTCTTATCCTATTATATTTTTCTTCATATAACTTGTATACAATATGTATACATTATATATAATATGTGTGTGTGTGTGTGTGTGTGTGTATAAATTTGCTTGTTTCACTCACTAGAATATTTGCTATATAAGAGCATGGACTTGAATTTACCATTCTATTCCTAGTTTCTAGAACTATTCTTAGCACATATAGGTTCAATAAATCTTGTTAAATAGATAAATTAATTAAATCATATCAAATGGCACTTGTGTTGTCAGATTGATTTCCCTTTAACTTTATGTGTTCCTCAGAAGCTTCTAGTTAATAATGGAAAAAGAAAGAACACACATCCTTATAGTATTTGTCACCATTAGCTAATTTCTGTACAACCACAGCCATAGTCATATTTAATTTATGTTCACTTCATTGTCTAATGAGGGTCTTCTGGGAGTATAGTAATTTAGGGGCCAAGTCTGATAAATACTCCATGTTCTTCAATATCCTGAAGTCATCTAGCCAGTGCATGAGAGACAGAGCTTGGATTGTAGGGGACATTTTAGAAGCCTCTATTGGAAATGGCATACATCATTTCCACCAACACCCCATTGCTCAGAATTTAATCCTATGGCCCTACCCAACTGTAGGGGAGGTTGGAAAATAGAATTTAGCTATATGCTAGGGTGAAATGTAACTGTATTAACTCTGTCACAATAGACTTATGGATGATCTTCAATCCTTAAAAATCCCTAAGTGATAAGTACTCTATCCTTGTTTAGAGATTAAAAACTCTGACCCTCAGAGAGGTTGAGCTATAACCAAGATCATATAGCTAATGATTATGTGGCAAAGCCAACACTTCACTCCAGGTGTCCTCTGATTTTCCCTGTCATTTTTGGTAATGGAAATTCCACAACACCAATCATTTTGACGAGTTAGACTTTGCCCATGATTTTATCTGTGCTTACACATCAATTAAGAGTGAATGTAAGCTTTGCATTTGAATATTTTTTAATGTGTTTGTTAACATACTGCGATTTTTCTTTATAGTTCAGTACGATTCACTGGTTATGAGGTATCTCTGTCATTTACTTCTTTGATCTTACTAATCACAGTATTTCAATACTTTTCAATAATAAAAATTATATAATAAAGATTTTTATTCTACTTTTCCATCGAGTTGGATACATATTGAAAATCTCAGTTGATGGCTGGAAATATATAGCCTTATTGGTTAATGTTTCTGATTTGTTTCATTTTAATCATTCCCACTTTGTAGTCGAGACATGAATTGTACTTGATTACCTCTAGTTGCCAAACACTGATACTTTGGGAAGAATTACATCCCTATCAGTTGAGGATAATCGAGTGGATCATCAATGAAATGAGATTCAGCTTGTGTCAGTGAAAGTGTTAAGATGTAGTTCAGGGCCAAATTAGAGAATTCATGGAAAACACCAGCTGGGAGGTTTTGTTTACAAGGTTTCTCTGTCACTAAGGTGCTGAGTGAAGGTAATTCTTCATTTATAGTAACATATGTAACGTTTAGTGACTAGAGCACTCATTTCCTTTGTCTAGGGCACCACTTCCTGCTTTCAAGATGCTGAGTAAACAAAATTATAGGCCTAATGATTTCATAGTAAATAAAAAATTATGAAATTTGTTTTAAAGGAAAACATGTCTAGGAATCGTTAAGACTTGACAAAATACTTCCATATCATAAAATTAAAACACAAAGCAAAACAATAGTATAAATCTTCCCTAGGGAATGGAAAACCCTTGTACACTCTATCTATTTCCATATCTTGAAGATAGTGGAATAAACACATAACAAAATTCATGTTATCTCTTTCAACATTTTCTTAGATTCACATATCCTACCTAGGCATCTCTGTGAACATATTCTTTCTTCAGAGAGATCACAGATATTGGTAAGACTAGAGTGTTCTGCAGTCAAAATAGCTTTCATGGGAGGAGTATTTTTAGTGGAAAGGGCGTAGAATTTGAAATTAAGCAAATCTAGGATTAAACCCACTTAACAGCCATTTATCTGATAATTTTTTTTAAAATTTTATTTTACTGTGTAAGAACACTTAACATGAATCTACCCTCTTAAAATTTTAAGTATACAATACATTATTGTTGACTATAAGTACAAGGTGTAAAATAGATATCTAGAGCTTATTCATCTCACTTAACTGAAAGTTTATGCTCACTGATTAGAACTACCAATTTCTCCTCCACTTCGCTCCCAGCCCCTCATAACCACCATTCCACTCATTGTGATTCTATGAATGTGACTATTTTAGATATATTCACATAAGTGGAATTATGCAGTATTTGTCTTTCTGTGACTGACTAATTTCACTTAGCATAATATCCTCAAGATTCATCCACGTTGTCAGATATTGCAGAATTTCCTTCTTTTTAAAAGATCGAGTAGTATCCCATTGTACTTATATACCACATTTTCTTTATCCAATCATCTGTTGAAGGACACTTAAGTTGTTTTCACATCTTGGCTATTGTGATGCAGCAATGAACATATGAGCGCTAATATTGCTTTGAGGTCTTGATTTCAATTCTTTTGGATAAATACCCCAAAGTGGGATTGTTGGATCTTATGGTAGTTCTATTTTTAATTTTTGAGGAACATCCATAATTTTTTCCATAGTGTCTGCATGAATTTGCATTTCCACCAACAGTGTACAATGGTTCCAATTGCTCCACATCCTCCCCAACACTTATTGTGTGCGTTTGTTTGTGTTTATAATAGTCCTCTTCACAGATGTGAAATAATAGTTCATTGTGGTTTTGATTTGCATTTCCCTGAAGATTAATGATGTTGAGTGTCCTTTCATATACCTGTTGGCCATTTGTATGTCTTCTTTGAAGGAATGTCTATTAAAATCCTTTGCCCATTTTTAAATTGGGTTATTTGGCTTTTGCTGTTGAGTTGTAGAAATTCTTTTATATTATAGATACTAATCTTTTATCAGATATGTAGTTTGAAGGTATTTTCTCCCAATCCATAGGTTGCCTCTTCATTTTGTCAGTTGTTTCCTTTGCTGTGCAGAAGATTTTTAGTTTGAGGTAGCCCAACTCATCCACTTGTATGAAACCATTGCTGGGACCAATGTCGTGATACTTTTCGCTCATTTCTTCTAGTAGTTTCATGATTTCAGGCCTTATATTTTAAGTCTTTATTTTGAGTGGGTTTTTATTTATGGTGTGAGTCAGGGGCCCAATTTCATTATTTTGTAGCTATCTGGTTTTTCCAACACCGTTTTTGAAAGAGACTATCCTTTCTGTGCTGCAGATAGCACTTCTTCAGAACCCTCAGAATTTTCTGTTATTTGATTTTACTATAAACTCCACATGTATTCTTTTCTTATCCTGGATATCCCAAGGGCCAGATCTACTTGAATCATACCCTGAACAGACTGAGAGTTCTTTCCTCTTCTGGGCTCCAGTCAAAGCTACCAGCCTTCTTTGTCATTCAATAAATAGGTCAGAGTACTGTTCCTCTATTTTCAGAACCTGCTGTTTTCAGAACCTGAAAATGTGAACCAGACATTGTATGTTTTTCTTTGTGCTGGAAGATCTGGGATACAAATATCCTCTTTTGCATTGAGGGAATAACACAGCGTGCCACAGATTACTGGATGATTGAAAACTTTGCTAAAGAGGCAGGACCTTGAGTCTTTGTAGGTTGTGCTAGTCTGCCTCTCCAGTACATTTGTCTTATCTAAGGCGCCAATTTACATTTTAACCAAATTAACATAATGTCATAGGTTAGTAGCCGATGTGATATTCTGTGGAATGTTTATTTACTCAAGTGACTCTGGACTCTAATTTGGAAAAGACCAGGGAAATTCCAATAATATTGGAGTAAGATAATACGTGCATGTTGTCCATTCTGTTTAAATGTAAACTGTTTCTGATCCTTCTTACTGGTAAGGATGAACAAGAATGCATTCATCAGATCAGTGGCTGCGTAACATGTGCTGGAGCTGTGTTAATTTGCTCTCGCATAGATGCCATATCTGACACAGAAGCTGAAATTTGGGTTTCTACTTGGGCAATATCCTGGATTTATTTAAACTTCGTAGGGGCCAGACTTTTGAATTAAGTGGGAAATGATGGAGGCCAATACCCCAACAGAGTTTATACCTTAAGTGTGGCACTGGTCTCTTTGATTCATTTGGTAATATGTTATTGTTTTTGACTTACCGTATTTACTATCTTAGCCAGAGATAGAGGGGCATTTTCGGGAGGTTCCACTTGGTCTTTTCCTCTAGTTTTTCTCTTAAGTCACAGTTCAAGGAACTATGTAGGGCTTCTACCAATTACCACCTTAATCTAATACAATTGTACGTTTAGGGAATGAGAACTATTGGGTGTGACTACAACTGTGAACTGAACCAACTCTAAGACAACATTTATTACCTAGATAACATCTTATGTGTTCTATTGGAGAGATGATAATGGCACTTTAGACCTCCAAATATCGATGCCAACATATCAATGTATACTAACATTTTCAAAAGATTTGGAGAAATTCTCTCTTTCTCAATGTATGGTTAACCAAGTAAATGGTTATAAGTACCTTTAGGGAAGGATGGGGGAAATTACTAGTGAATATAGTTTTGTATGAGTTTCCTCACATGATCCCAGAATTTTCTTTTAGTCAATGAATTCTGGATCTGAAAATTGACTTAAGTCCAGAGATTGTGTAAGATCACTTGTATTTTTTCATTGATTTTTCACATTTTATTATGAATTTTATTCAAAATACAGAAGAAATTAAAATAACTATTCAGTGGCTACCCATAATCTAAATTCTATAATCAATTTTGCTATAGTTATTTATCAAATATCCAACCATCTTCTTATTCATCCTCCCTAAACATAGGAAATATTTTTTTGATGCCTTCAAGGTAATCTACTGTATCAGTACACTTCACCCTTAAATATTTCAGAATGCATATCTTCATCTAGAATTTAACATATATTAAGACCCCCCCCCCCCACAGTATAGTTTCAAGCAAATCCTTAGAGTAGGGAAATAAATGTCACATTATTCCTTTTCATTTTCTTTTGGTGAATGTTTCCACTGTTTGCATGGCCCAACAAAGGGCTTTAAATATCTGTATATCTAGAAAACAAGAGGAGACAAAAGAGTGTCAGAAACAAATACTACTTTTGACCCATAACAAAATTCTTGCTCTAAGAGAAAATAATAGAAAAAAAACACAAGCTATTCTCGTTACTTACACTGACCAGCTTGATGAGCAAAGGAGATCTATTCTAACATGAAAAGAGGTGTCTTTGTTTTTCTTTGTATGAGATTCTGTTTTCTTTGATGTTTAACAAAATTGTTTGGTTCATTTCTTTGTGATTTGTCAAATATGAAGAGTAGTGGATATTTAAAGGAAGAGGTTTCAAGGTAAGCCATTTATTGATCATCCAAAGTTTAGAGAAAATAACCAAGGCAAAGTAAGGCTTGAATTTTTGGGTTTTGTCAGTGGAAGAGCTGCTTTTAATGTCGCTTATTAAAAGAGGCAGCAGTCTCCTTTCTTGTCAAAATAATACAAACCAGCAGGAAAGTAATAACAAAATTATGAATAGAAATAAAGAGATTTGTGGCAGCCTGACTTGGATTTTCTTTTTTCCTCAGTTACCTCTCATAATACTAATTTTTTCCTCTCCATACATGATTGATTTGGGCCTTGGGGGATGATGTGGCATAGAGTAAGCTTATGGGCCTTGTACTGATGCAGACAGAGATTTTCAAAGTTTTGCTATTTGCTGTTTCCTAGCTGTATACTTGAGGGAGTATCTCGCTCTCTCGAAATGTCATTTTTCTTTTCTAGAAAATGGTGGGAAATAATGTCTTTCTTAGAGTAAACTTTTGCAAATGTTATTACACAGTGAATAGCTTCTGTTGATATTGATTTTGTTATTTGACAGGCATCAATTGAGCAGTAATTATATTCAGATACTCTGATGTATCTCAAAAATATAAAGTTGATAAGTTCCTAACCTCAAGATGCAAGTCATGTGAAAGAAAATTAAGAAAATGAATAGCTAATATACTTTGTAATAATGCTATTAGAGAAGGAGACATTGAATGGTAAATAACTAAAAAAAAAAAGAGTATGATAAAGAATAATATCTAATTAAGCTTTGGGATTGAGGAGCTGTGAGGGAAATTGGTGAAGGTTTTGAGAAGTAAGACTTGAATTATTTCTTGAATAACGATAGTCAAATGGGTGAACAAGAGAAAAAAGGATGTTATAGAAAAAGCACACCTGATGGACAAAGACACAGAGGGAGAAAAGAACATGGCTGTGTGAGAGCTTTGTCTGATCAATACAAAGTATATGTGTAGGGACAATAAGATAAAGAATGAGAGAAGTAGGCAGGATCTATATGATAAAGTACCTTACAAACTTTGTTAAGAAATTTCAGTTTTGGGGCGCCTGGGTGGCACAGCGGTTAAGCGTCTGCCTTCGGCCCAGGGCGTGATCCTGGCGTTGTGGGATTGAGCCCCACATCAGGCTCCTCTGCTATGAGCCTGCTTCTTCCTCTCCCACTCCCCCTGCTTGTGTTCCTTCTCTCGCTGGCTGTCTCTATCTCTGTCGAATAAATAAAATCTTAAAAAAAAAAAAAAAAAGAAAGAAATTTCAGTTTTAAGCTAAAGACCATGAAAATACCACTAAGAAATTAAAACAAGGAAATTATAAGAATTTTAAGAAAATCACTACATCTTCAGGTTACAGGCGTGAGAATGGAATTCAAGAAACTAGTTATGATGTCACAGCAGTATCAGCATACAATTTAAAGAAGTAGTAGTAGAAGTCTTAACTGGGGAGAAATCTACATTATAGTTAAGAGATAGAATGGATCTCTTAATTATCTTAACATATAGGACTTTGTAACTAATTAGATACGGATAGTGATAGATCAGAATTGAGAAAGATTCAAACTTTTCTGACTTATGGATTTGAATGGATGGAAACCCAGCAAAATGAGTAGATTTCAGGAGAAAGATACTGATTTCTTCTTTAGATATATTGAGTTTGAAGTGTTTATGGAGCATTCAAGGTTAGAAAAAGAGTTGGGAATACTATGCAGAATTGCAACGTTCACTATATGCTGATATACACATGGACGCATGCATCGTTCGGGAATTTCTGAACCTGGTGAGAGCTAAAAGTCAGAATGGAGATTAGTTATAGCCTTGGTGCATATTGGAAATGCTCAGGGTAGTTTTATTTGCCTCAAAGGAAAGAGAGTGAAAGTTCCAAGTCTGGATGATACCAACATTTAGGGTTGAGAATAGAAAGTAAAAAAGAAGAAAAATGAACTGAACAGGAAGGTTAGAGAATCACCAATATTCACTTGTTTGTTTACTAGTTTGTTTATTCGAAGAATATATATTGATCTCTTTTCTAGCCTGGGGTAACCCCAAGTCAGAATCTGAGATGAAAGTATGCATTCAGTAATTTATTTAGAAGTGAGCCCAGTTAGAAAGCAGAAATGAGGAATTAGTGGAGTAAAATAAGAGAGCATTATCAAGGTGGCCATCATTGCTAGTAACCAATGCTTAATCTTCTGGAATCATTGGAGGAACCTATGTATGTTTCTCAGGACTCTGCATTCTAGGGATGAAAGAAACATTTATCTATGGAACTCTGCCTTCCATTGGCCAACGGTAACCCCACAAGTTTAAATAACTCACACTTCTAGCTTATGGATCAGTGGCTTCCACTGTGTCTGTGTGGGTTCACCTGGGAAACTCATACTATAGCAGTAAAATGGCCCTAACGCAGGTATGGAGAAATATGTAGTACTGACCAACGTGAGTACTGGCAAGTTAAACCCTCATGAATTTGGTTTCTTGAAGAACGGGGGCTGGAATAAGAGGTAGAACTGAAAGGATAAAAAAGTGATGCAGAAAAGCGTTCAGTACAGTCCACTTCATGAAGCATTTTAGTCCTGCCTCTTGTGAGGGTTTGTCTAATTCATCAAAGAGTTTCCTTCAAGATGGAGGCCAGCTGCACCTTGGTGCAGAGAAGCCCTGGGCCAGGAAGGTGTATGGAACTGGCCAATGTGAGGCCTTGACAAATTGCAGATGGGGAAGCCGATTGAACCCTGTGGCTGGAATGTAGGGGAGGCTGAATGGACATGAAGTGTTACAGTCTTCTGATTCAAGCATTTATCTTCATCCAGTTCTATGGTGAACAAGATACGATCATCCTAACCTTCATGTAATTTACATTCTAGTGGATGAGAGAGGCCAAAAAATGCTAAGCAATTGCAAAAAGTGCTGAATTAAGAGGAAGACATTTAAAATGCATTTAAGTTGTTTTGAGGAAAGGAGGAAACTACAAAGAAAGAAAGTCTTTTCTCTAGGACTTACAAATGTAGCTACAGTTCACCCCTGAACAACATGAGTTTAAACTGCAAAGGTCCATTTATATGCAGATATTTTTGATAAATACAGTATAGTACTCTAAATGCATTTTCCTTATGCTTTTTTTAAAGATTTATTTATTTATTTATTTATTTATTTATTTATTTTGGTTTTATTTATTTATTTGTCAGAGAGAGAGATAGTGCGCACAAGCAGGGGGGACAGCAGGCAGAGGGAGAAGCAGACTCCCCGCTAAGCAGGGAGCCTGACGTGGAGCTCCATTCACAGGACCCTGGGATCATGACCTGAGCCAAAGGCAGGTGCTTAACTGACTGAGCCACACAGGCATCCTGAGATTTATTTATTTATTTTAAAGAGAGAGAGTGAGTGAGTTGGGGTTGGGGGGGGTAAAGGGAGGGGGAGAGAGAGCATCTCAAGCAGATTCCCTGCCTAGTGTGGAGCCCAATGCAGGGCTTGATTCCATGACCCTGAGATCATGACCTGAGCCAAAATCAAGAGTTGGATGCTTAACTGACTGAACCACTCTAGTGCCCCCCTTACACTTTTCTTAAAAACATTTTCTTTTTCTCTAGCTTCCTGCATTGTAAGAATACAGTGTATGGTACATATAGCATACAAAATATGTATTAATTGACTGTGTATGTTATTGGTGATGCTTTGAGTCAACAGTATGCTCTTAGTAGTTAAGTTTTTGGAGAGTCAAAAGTTATATGTGGATTTTAAAAAATATTTATTTGAGAGAGAGAGAGAATGAGAGGGAGAAGAAGAGAGAATCTGAAGCAGACTCCACACTGGGCACAGAGCCCGATGCAGGTCTCGATACCATAACTGTGAGGTCATGACCTGAGCTGAAACCAAGAGTTGGACGCTCAACCGACAGAGCCACCCAGGTGCCCCATATGTGGAGTTTTGACTAGGAAGAGCCGTGTGGTACCCCTAACCCTCAGGTTGTTCAGGAGTCAACTCTACGTAGTCTTGGAATAGAGAATACTATTTTACTCTCCACCTCCTTCACCTCTTTTGTTTTCCACACAGACACTTTTGGCAAAGTAGGCAAGCTTTTGTCACTTCCTTTGAATCAGCGTATTTATTGTGAGTCCAGCAGAGGGCTCTCCAAAAGATTTGCTTGCAACTTGGAGCCATAAAGCTATTAAATAGTTTGAATAGCTCTGAACGGTTTGGCTTTTTTCCAACATACACTCCTCCTACTAAAAGGGAAGAAAAAAAAGCCAAAACAAATGTGAAATGACAGAAGGAAGAGTATTTATCCTCATGAACACTTACATTTTTCCATTCACTGATATTCCCAATGGGGCTGTGGGTTAGGATTTAGGTATACATAGAACAAAAAAGCCCATATTTTTAAGTATTATATATATTATATATTTTAATATAAATATAGTGTATATTTTATACATATAAGTCTATCAAATGTAAACATATTTTATAAATATATTATATTTTATATGTAGTATAGCTATATAAAACTATACATATATAACAAAATTCTCCACTGCCCTTTTCCTTTCAAGGGTGGTTTAAACTTCATACATTTCACACTTAGCTGTGTTCATCCCACCTTATGCCTTTATGGTTCTGAACTAATAAATCACTAAAGGCAATATTTTAGTTTAAATTGTTGCATCATAATTTCGCTTTTAATCATTCGAAGGACAGCAGCAGCAAACAGAATCTGGTTTTGTCTCACTCAGTGACCCTCACCCATAAGCACATTTAATTATAACCCTCCTCGTTTTGATTATAGTACTTTGTTAATTTGAAATTCCACCTAGTCAATTAATGTAGCGTGTGGTATCTGTAGAAAATCATGCACCCATGGTTACAATTTTAATTATAGCACACATTTTACAAATCTCTGCCATCCATCTCCAAGGACATTCTCCTTTGTGTAAAGTGTCATGAAATTGGTCTGCTTCCTTTGACTTAATATTGCCTTCTTGAAATATAATGAATACCTTTTGGTGACAGCATCCCTTTCCCGGTCTGCATTGGTAAGAATCAGGAACTGCACTAAGAGGTATTTTGCTAAACGCAGGCACTGGAGCAAATGTGCCATTTATAAAATGTCGTCGTGACATGTGGCATTTTTGAAACACTGAAAGACCTTAGTGTCTAACAAGCTAACAGAAAGGCATAAAGGCTTTTTTAGAAAAAAAAAATACTGAGAAGAAACGTGTAAAAAAACTAGTGTATCATTCATAAATGTATGTGCTTATTTCTCAGATTTCCACAAGTTTAAAATTCTAAGGGAAATTACCACTTTGGACCATTAACCAAAAATAATGACAGTGGTTGCAGAAAGGATAAGCATAAGGAGAGCTAAGATTTTTCAAGTCAGTTTTCTATGGGCTTATAGTATTATGATTTGATAAGAAATAATATAATTTATAGTGTCTTATAAGCAAATGCATGTGAATTATTTATTTCCAAATTTCATGTCCTATTTCTAAAAAACACCTAATATATTTTAATTCTAACTAAAAATATAGCATATCTAAGATTCTCATAAAAAAAGTCTTGACTTCAGAGATTATGTATGATGGGGCAATTAATTTATAAAGTTATGAAAGAATATTGAGAGCTAGTATCTCCATGGTCAAGCTAGGAGATAAATATATTGGCCATTGTAATAGATCCTGTATGAGCCTATCACTGCAAATTTGTTTATCAATTAAAGTTCTTGTTATAAATGATAAGGTTCTTGAGGTTATACCCATGTTTCATTGGATGGCTCAGAGTAACAGATGTTAGCCGAGAGTTTCATAGTGTCATGTTTAGCAGCTCAGGCCCCAGAGCCAGACTGTTCTGGTTCAAATCTTAGCTCTGCCTCTTACTAGCTGTATGACCTTGGGCAATTTATTCAAACTCTTTGTGTCTGTTTTCTCATCTCTAAAAATAAGTGTAACAGTGATACCTACCTCGAAGGTTTGTAGTGAATAAAAACCAAACCAAACCATAATAAGCACTTAGAACCATGTATGTTCTCAAATATTATCCATTATTAATATTATTTTTACTTTTATTACCCATAAGATAGGCAGTACTTGGGAACAACTAGGTCTTTATCACAAATATGTTTGTTGATTTCTATTGTGTGTCAGTGCATGGGGTTTGCATCACAGAGAAAGAAAAGAAGGGGTGAGAGGGAGGAAGGCTGAGAACTGTGGAAATTAACATTTTTAAGTCAGGTATGATAAAATGCCTTTACTGCACACAGATCATCCACGGAGTACATTTTCCTATGCCTCTCTGTTAATTCCCTCAATCATTGACTAATGTCTCACCTACGTATTGATTTCATTATTTCAGTAATGCCATTCTGTAATCTTGTCACTGAGGCAGGAGACTGAGAACTTCATGGTCACGCTCACCTCTGTAGTCACGGTGCCTGGACAAGCACGCCCCCAACAGCTCTTACTAAGCTCTTATGAATGACAGGTCTTCAGGTCGTCAGGGATGTATTTTTGAAAAGTCTCTACCATCTTCTCCAAAATCTCCCTCTTCCTCAGCCTGCTTGGAAGCATAAAGACAGAATCATTATTATTCTCACTCATCATTCACCTCCCCCATGGCCCCACCTTAACAAGTAGGAGTTTAAGGCCTCAGGGAAGGAAAAAATATATATATAATTTATATAGTTAGAATTTATATATATTATATAAATATATAAATATTTATATATATATATTCACCTCCCCCATGGCCCCACCTTAACAAGTAGGAGTTTAAGGCCTCAGGGAAGGAAAAAATATATATATAATTTATATAGTTAGAATTTATATATATTATATAAATATATAAATATATAAATAATATTCCTCCCTAAGTTATATATATTATATATATTATTATTATATATTAAGTTAAAAAAGAAATATATTATATATAATATTCCGTCAGCAGGAGTGGCGGCAGGTTTTTATGGGTAACTCATGAACTGTTGTTATTTTGCATATGTTGGTTTCAGGGACCTGGGAGGCTTCCTGTTTCTCTACTCTCTTACCTGCTTAGGCTCTGCTCTCCAGGCATCTGAAGTTCGCATCACTGCTGAAAAATGCCAAACCCACTTCCACCTGATCTTTCTGTCCTTGTCTAGTGTGGTTCTAGCTCACCCCTTCAGAGGTTGATTTTGTTGTTGAGATTATACCTCCTCTTTGAAAGCTCTTATCATTCCCGCTGGTAAGTTGAGTTCCCCTTCCGCTGTGTTCTTTCTACATTGATTATGAGGATATCACAGCGTATTTTATTACACCGTAATTTTCTATTCACATTTGTCTTCCCTGCAAAACTGTGTCTTGATAGCGGAAGCTGCGTTTGCTCATCTCTGTATCCCCAGTGCTCGCCCAGCACCTGGAAGCACAGCATAGGTGCTTGATAAATGTTTGAGGAATGAATCTATAGGTGTAGAACATTTTCTTTATTATTCATAATAAACAATTATTACTTGGTAATTAAGGAATTGGCAATCAATTTCATAGTCTCAGACCCCCAAATTTGAAGTTATCTTTGTATTTTCATTTTAATCCTTTATATCTAATTAATCAATGGTTAAGATATTTCTCAATTTCCTTTCTAGTGCCAGAGTTTTTGTTCAGATGCCAACTGTCACTCACATATTTGCAATATTAAAATAATCATTCAACCGGTATTGTTAACTCTGGTCTTTCTCCATCCAATCACTCATATGCATTTCTAAAAGTTTACTTTTTCTAAAATACCTACTATTCTCTAAAAATCTCTAATTTCAAATCTCATTTATTTTTTTATTTTTTAAAGATTTTATTTATTTATTTGACAGACAGACAGCCAGCGAGAGAGGGAACACAGCAGGGGGAGTGGGAGAGGAAGAAGCAGGCTCCTAGCAGAAGAGCCTGACGTGGGGCTCAATCCCAGGACTCTGGGATCACGCCCTGAGCCGAAGGCAGACGCTTAACAACTGAGCCACCCAGGCGCCCCAAAGTCTCATTTATTTTTAATAAGGTGATAAATGTGTAAGTAAACTAAAAATCTAATGTAAATCACCCTTCCACCCCATATCTTACTTCATAGAAAACCATAGTTATCAGTTTCCTGGGTGTCTTTCTAGAAAATCTCTTTGCATAGATCTGTGTGCATGTGTGTGCAGATGTATGCAGAAAGCCTCTACTTTTTTCCTTTGAAAGTGGTAGAATAGTCTATACATACCATTCTGCATCTTGCTTTTTTAACTTAATATGTCTGGGAGATTGTTCCTTGTCAATAATTTTGGATCTGAATAATTGTTTTTTATGAAGAATCTTTTATTGTGTTTAAGTATATATAACATAAAATTTACCATTTTAACTAATTTTAAGTGTACAATTCAGTGGTACTAAGTACATTTGCAATGTTGTGCAACCATAAGCACCATCCGTGCCCACAACTTTTTCGTTATTCCAAACAAACTCTGTACCCATTAAACAATAACTCCCCATTTCCTCCTTCCCTCAGTTTCTATTAATTTTTTGTCTTCTTTCTGTCTCGATGAATTTGTCTATTCTAGGTAACTCATGCAAGTGGAATCATGCAATATTTGTCTTTGGCTTATTTCATTTAGCATATTTTCAAGTTCATCTGTGTTACAGCATATATAAGAAATTTATTCCTTTTTATGACCAAATAATATTCCATTGTATGTATATACCACATTTTGTTTATATATTCATCTGTTCCTGAACAATTAGGTTGTTTCTACCTTTGGGCTATTGTAAAAAATGCTGCTATGAACCTTGGTGTACAACTCTACGTGTCCCTCCTTTCAATTGTTTTAGGTTTATAGCTAGGAGCTAAATGGCTGAACTATATGGTAATTCTCTGCTTAACTTTTTGAGGAACTGCCAAACTATTTTCCACAGTGGCTGTAACATTTTACATTCCCACCAGCAATGCACAAAGGTTCCAATTTCTCCACACCCTCACCAACACTAACTCTTTCTGCCTCCCTCCCTCTCTCTCTCTTTCTTTCTTTCTTCTCTTTCTTCTCTTTCTTTCTTTCTTTCATTCATTCATTTAATAATAGTCATCTAAATAGGTGTGAAGCGATACCCCACTGTAGTTTGGGCTTGCATTTCCTTAATGACTAATGACACTGAACATCTTTTTATGTGCTAATTGGCAGTTCAATATATTTCATCCTATCAAAATTATGAAATATTTTGTATATAAAATTCTATGTTTGATAAGTATGAAGCATAAAGATTAATAATAGAACAAACCCCAGAAAAACCAACACCCAGCCTAAGAAATAGAGCATTCATCAGAATGATCAAGGTCTTTCTACTTACTTCCTGTATCACAACCCCTGTGAACCCTCCAGACCCAGAAATTTTTTACCTGGAATTTTTATTTGTTATTCTAATTTTTTCTAGTTCTACTGCCTATATGTATCTCCTTAAACAATATAATCCTTTATTTTGCATGTTTATGAAATTTGTCATACTGTATGTATTTTTCTGATATTTCTTTATTCACCCAACATAATGTTTCTGATATTCCTACATGTGGATGGCTATAATTATGAGTTATTCATTTCACTACTAGATAGTAGCCCATTGTGTATCTATACCACAACTGATTCTTTTATCAATTGATATTTGGGTTCTTTCTAGTTTTCTTGATATTACAAATAATGCTACTATAAACATTTCTATACAAGTTTTCTGTACATATGAATAAAGGTATATCTAGGAGGGGAATTGTTGAGTCATGAGACCTGTTTATCTTCAAATTTATCAGATAATGCCAAATTACTTTCAAAGTACTTCTGCAAGGTTTCACTTCTATCACTCTCTCACATGACTTGTATTATATATAAAATATAGATGATAAGAATCCCCCTCCCCATGTTTTGTATTATATATGTTATTTGAAAAATTTTAAACCTTTTTGTGGCTGTTGTTCTCATATCTAGTTTCTATAAATGTTCCAAATATAAGTTTGAAGATACTGTGGGAACCCACATTTGTTGTGTACAGGGTTCTATATCTGTCCATATATATCAAGCATGAAGGATGATAAAACCTACCCATATGACAGTGGATTGGTTGATTTTTTCAGTTTTTGAAATTAGTTTATTAGGTGCATAATGATTTGATTTGATTTGATTTGATTTACCTGATGCTGAAACTTCTGTTACAAAGACTCATTCTTTGGCATGGATTTCAGTCTTAAGGTCCATTTTCTCTTATATCTCTGTCAGGTTTTTTTTAAAAAAGGTTTTATTTATTTATTTGTGAGAGAGACAGAGAGCATAAGCAGTGGGAGCAGCAGGCAGAAGGAGAGGGAGAAGCAAGCTCCCCACTGAGCAAGGAACTCAGTGTGGGACTTGATCCCAGGACCCTGGGTTTATGACCTGAGCCGAAGGCAGATGCTTAACTGACTGAGCCACCCAGGTGTCAGTTTTTTAATAGTAATTTTTAATAGTAATTGTGATGGTTACTTTTATATGTCAACTAGTCTGGGATAAAGGATGTTCAGATAGCTGGTAAAACATTATTTCTGGCTATGTCTGTGAGGGTGTTTCTGGGAGAGATTAGCATTTGATTCGGTAGCTCAGATAAGAAGTTCTACCCTCACCAGTATGAATGGTTATCATTCAATCCTTCGGAAGCCAGAATGGAACAAAAAGGTAAACGAAGGATGAATTCTTATTCTCTCTTCTTGAGCTGGGAAGTTCATCTACTGTTTCTGAGAGCTTCTGGTTCTCAGGCCTTTGCACTCAGACTGAATGATGCTACCGGTTTTCCTGTTCTCCAGCTTGCAGACAGCACATCGTAGGATTTCTTCCATAACTACATGAGTCATTCCATAATAAATCTTGTATATCTATCTACTTCTCTCTATATCCTCTTTGTTCTGCCTCTACGGAGAACCCTACTACAGTAATATAGGTATATCAACTTTTTTTGATTGTAGTTTTCATTTCAAACTCCCTGTGTTCTTAGGTTGTAAGTATTTCTTATAAATAACACATAGCTGGACTTATTTGCTTGTTTGTTTATTTATTTCGTTTATATCCAGTCTTTTCACTGGAAAGTCATTGCACTTATGTTTATTATGATTATTGATATGTGGATTTATATATTCTCTGATTGCTTTGCTGATGTTGAGGAATCAATTTTGGTCTAATTGCTATTTCCCTAGAGCTAATGTCACTTTTATCTCTGAATGGTTTTAATATTTTATCTTTATTTTTGATATTCTGTGTGGTTGCAGCACAGTGCATCTAGATGTAGATTTTTCTTTTATTCTGCTTGGGATTTTATACTCGCTCTATTTTTTTAATAACATTTTTTCAGCATTATTTCTTCCATATTGCTGCTTTTACATTGTTTCCAATATCTTCTTTTGACATTCCACTTAAAGGTTGATTGGGCCTTGTACCATGATTCTCTATGTCTCATAATATCTCATTATTTTCCATCTCTTTGTTTCTCTGTGACTTTATTTCCTGACTTATTAGTCCTGAGCCATTTGAGTTTTCTGCAGTGTAGGTAGAATTATTTCTAAGTTTTCAACTTAGTTTTCAATGTCAAAGCTCCTAGATTAAGCTGGAGTGTCGATTCAATACCTACTTTTCTTTCTTCCAGTGGTTTCAATTAAAAAAGAATTGCTTCTCACATAGTAAACACACTTATTTTGTATTCGGTATCAAAATATAACAGTATCAGATGTCTTTGTGGTTTTAGGTTTGTTGTTTGTCATTTTCTGCTGATTCATACATTGTGGCTTATTTCCTTCATGTTCTGTGATTTTCTTTTTTAAAATGTGACCTCTTATTTGTTGCAACTCCATCTGTGTGGGTTTCCTAAGGCTGGCATTGAGGGGGAATTCTAGACAGCAGTGGTTTCTCTTTCTACCAATTGCCTAAGGGCTCTACTAACTAGGATCTTCCTATATCATGTTGTGTCCTCAGCTGTTAAAAATAATGGGATTATTGAAAATTCACTTTAAATGAAATTCAGTCAGATTATTATAGTTTTGTCTACATGGTAACAATCCTCTTTAAGCTAAATTATTGAAAATTTTTTAGCATAATATGATTTAAATGTCACATAGCTGGTTTTAGATGAGTTATGGTAGCTTCTGAAAAATTTTAAAGAATGCTTTTATAAGTGCTGCATTAGTACTATTTTGCACAATGTTTACTTTAAGAAAAAAATATAATTTTTTCCCTGATGAAATTTTTAGAATAAAACAAAAGAATTTCTAGACACCCTGAAGGCTACTCTTCAATTACTCTTGCTATATATCTGTTTACCCAATAATTTCTAATATTCAAACTAAAAGTAAGTTTTGATATCTTTCCAATACAGGAGCCAGTCCTTCATATAAAAAAACTAATTTTATTATTTTGATGGTTTAAAGAGAACTGCAATCTATGGTGTAAAATGACTCCAGGTTATTAAAAGAAAGACTTTAAGGGAAACTAGGTGATCTCCATGCTAGCACAAAAAAAAAAAAAAAAAAAAAAAGAGAGAGAATCAACATGTGATGGCATCTTATAAAGAAAATGGATTATAGTATCTCTAGTTTCCCTTATATTATGGCTGTGAAGAGTTACGGGTAGATAAACTAGTAAATTGTTTACTACTGACCCATAACATAGATGGCAGATTTGTTTGTGTATTTCCAAAATTCAGGATAGTGACCCCAATTAAGCCTCAGGGGGAAACCAGAAAGTTTTGAGTGAGAAAGTGATCAATGGCTGCCAGGAAGAGATGTGACCCAAGAAGAGACCCAGCTTCTTTAGCCACCATGAAGTGAGAGACATCTAAAACCTGGGTTATCTGAAGCTTACTTGTAGCCCCTTTTCACTCAGCTCTCTTATCTCTTCATTGTTTCCTGCTCCCTCTGTACAGGCCCACTATGGTTGTAGCTACTGGCGTTTGATCCTGCACTTTGGGATCTGAGAAACCATCTCGTCCCTTTGTTTCTCCAGTCTAGGAAAGGAAATGGCTTTCTGAAGTTAGTTACTAATTTCTTCTAACTTTTAGATTCTAATTGTTAACTTGTAAAACGATCTTTATGCTGCTCTCTAGGAATAATGCCAGTATATTCTAGAATATCATTTTCATATATCACAGCTTTTAAATTCTCTGTCCCTCCACACTTACTCTGTTCTTAGAAAAAGATACCAATATTGGTTTCATTCTCTTATAGGGCAGAGAATTCAGAACAGGGAGATATCTGAGTCCTAAAGGGAGAACACTATCCACGGGTACCAAAGAAGCCAAGTAGGCGTGAGTAGCCAGAGAGTAACTAGATTTAGCAAGATGGAACTAGGAGCCTGATGCTATTGAAAATGATTTCAGTTATCAATTTGGAAATCAAATGTGAGAGAATATCTTACATGATTACCTAGAAGAGATTTCGATTGTGGCCCATTTTCATTGTAACCTGGAGCATATTGGTGAGAGCTCAGCTTAAATGCCTCTCTACTCTTCTGTTGTGAACCTAGTCTGGTTTCCACACATGGTGAACAAGGCAAGTCTCAGGTATGAGAGGACATTATCCCTGATAAGAATAGGTCACATGGACTCACCTAGAGACAAGATTGGTTGGAGACTGTAGTCCCTCTCTGAGCAGCTGCATTCTGGAAAGAAGTCTATATTACAGAAAGAATATGACTTTTTGTGCACAGCAAGTGTCTTCACCATATCCTGTCTTGTGAACTAAGGTAGCATTGCTGAAGAATCAAATAAGGATAATTTCTTTGGGAAAATAAAGTTTGAGTGTAACATAAATAACTACAACACTTCTAAAGTCACGAACCTTGCAGTCTAGTCTCAGAATGGTATTGAGATGAAGAAACACTTCTGAACAAAGTAAATGCAAAGTAGCTCTAATCGCTACCACTCACTAGGGTTTTGCATCAAATTAGGTAGAGCTACACTGCCGTAACTCAAACAGCACTGCTTCTTTTGCTCTTCTCTTCCAGATCAGACCACTCTCAGCTTCCTCTTTCCCACCAAGCCAGACTTTCAGATACTGATAATGACATACTCCAAGCTTGACCATCCATGCCATTGAAGATTTGGATTGCAGACTGCCATTTTAGAAGACAAACCAAGGTGATATCCTAGTTTTCTTCTCTACTGCTCACAGTAGTTTTAACGTACGGAACAACCAAGTTCTTACAGTTTATTATGTGTGGTACAAGTCTGAGGAAGCATCTGTTATGTGCAGGATAAAGTTTTCTAATTTATTTATAGGACAGAGATACCAATCAAGTCCCAGGGGTGGAAACCAGAGGACAGATCAGAACGCAACAACGAAAGTACAATCCTGAGCTTGTGAAGAAATGGTTTAAGAGGAAACATTGAGGTTTCGTGGAAAATGAGGCACTAGCCCTGGGTAGTTTAAACTGCTTTAAGAACAACAAAAATTAACCAAGATCCCAGCAGCCAGCAGAGCTAAGCCTTCTATGTACGGCTCACCTGACTGGCTTCAGCGGAAGAACAGCCAGGGCAGCACCGGGAGAAGGACGGTCTGAGAAAGGCAGCAGTTACCACTCAGGAATTGCCTAATATAATGCCAAATAATTTTGACATAATTGAAAAACAGCTTTCATGAATTTATATATACAACTGATTTAGAGTAACACAAATAAAATAAAAAGTGTTAAATTCAAACTGCTCCAGTCCAAGGTAAGCCTCTTTGTTCAATTGTTGAATATTGTAGTGGTTCTGAACACTGCTGGATGTGTAAAGATGAAGCCTCAAGAGAGCTGTGCTAATTTTTCCCTGAGAAAAAACCTTCTGGTTTGTTCATAATTGTGATCTTTGACTCTATGGAGGAAAGGTTATCTCACTTTTGAATTATCTTCTTCCCCTTCCCAAGTGAGCAGGCCAGTCAATCATCTCTAAGCATTATGGGAAGAACCACTCATGAGTGTATGTAAGCCCATTTTTTAAATTGTCATCTGAATGCATATAATTAATGATTGCATATTTATCTTTATATCGTTTCTAAATTATTACTGTAGTTGAGTAAACTCCCTTCTATTTGTTATACTGTACACATATATTATTTCTTACTTTTGTGCATAATCTTTGCTTCCCTCTTGGTGGACCACAAAACTAAAACTAATCTTTCATCATTTTATATTTCTATTTATTTTCTATTCGTTTTTTTTTTTTTGTTTTGTTTTTTTGCTATTTGATGAAATACTATATATAGGTGCATCACCAAATAACACATGTTTTCATCAAATTACATTTTTTTCTGAGAAATCAGAAATTCTAAAAGTAAAAGTTAGATAAATTTTTATAAGTTTCCAAGTTATTCCAGTGCTCAGGGACTGGAATATGCTCAATTTATTCATTATCTACCTACCCTGTCCCCCAAAAGGTTTAAGAGACCATGTAGCTTTATGAATGACTCAGTGCTTTATGCCCTATTGGGATGTTTACCACCATCTAGCAAAAAATTTAGCATTTTGGGGGACACTGTATTTTGGCCTGATGGGATTAGGGATCTCTTACTCATTGTGGAGTTGTTAACATTCCATGTGGTTTACATTCAAAGTACCGATCAATATTTACAAGAGGTGCACAGATGTGTGTACAGATGTGTTAACGAGACAGACATAACTCCTGTTACAAAGTAGGAGGGGCACCAATTCAAGGCACACAGGTTTTTATTTCCACCATTTATAATGATAAGAAGTGAATTATTATGCCACCTTATGGATGACCTTAGAACATAAATTTTTAAAATGTCCTAAATCTTACAATTAGTGCAGATAATGAGACACACAAAACCCCTTAAGAATGAATGAATTCAGGGTGCTAATCTAGAGTAGAAGGTTACCCAGGTGGGCAGAGGTTTGAGATTATGTATCAAGGCAGCTGCAGAATTGGAAACTTCTGGCAAATGTATTTCTAGGAATTTCTAGTCATTCGTAGATACTTGAAAAGTTTTGATGAAAAATGTTAATTATTATCATTCATGTTTATTGTAACATCTTTTTAAGTCTGCTTTTTTAACTGAACTGTGGTAGACGTATTTCCATTTCGAGAGAAGGGATTTAAATGATTATTTTAAATAAACTTTTTAATTTTAGAATTGTTTTAGATTTACAAAAAATTTACAAAGATAGTACAGTAATTAAAATCACTATTGATATACTATTATTAACTAAAGCCCATACTTTTTTTAGATTTCTTTAGCTTTTACTTAATGACTTTTTGTCATTTGGGATAGCACATTACATTTCATCATCATGTCTCCTTAGACTCCTCTTGGCTATGACAATGTTAGTGACTAGCCTTGTTTTTGATGACCTTGACAGTTGTCAGGAGTACTGGTCTGGTATTTTGCAGAATGTTCTTCAGATGGAATTTGTCTTTTACTATTAGACTGGGAATGAGGCTTTTTGTGAGGGAGACAACAGAGATCAAGTACCATTCTCATCATATCTTACCAAGGATAACTCATATCCACATGACTTGTCATGATAGATGGTAACTTTGTTCATCTGGCTGGGGTGGTGTTTGTTAGTTTTCTCTACTGTAAAGTTACTCTTTTCTACTCTTTTCAGACTGCAGCCTTTGGAAGGAAGTACACAGCACACATGTCAAGAGTGGGTAATTATACTCCCCTTCTTGAGAGTGAAGGATCTGGTAAAGTACCTGTGTAAATTATTTCTAATTACTCTGCATGGGTGATTTGTCTGCTCTCCCCCATTATGTATCAGTCATTTATTTATACCTATATGAATTCATGGATATTTATTTTATACTTTGGGTAATAATCCAATACAATTTTACCTCTCTGTTGACCAAAGGCTCATCTTGTGTGTTTTCTGCCCCAGTCTAACAATCAGCCATTTCTCCAAGGAACCCTCATTTTCTTTATTTGAGAATAGTACCAGACACCAAGATCTGGATACTAGGTTTGCTCGCTGCTAGTGGGATGTCATTTCTTTTATGTCCTCCCAGCTGACAGAGCAAAAGATGTGCGTATATACTAACCTGTGTGTATATTGTTAAGAAAAATTCAACTGAGTAAATTTGAGGATCTAATTGGTTTTAGTCAACGATTTATGAATTGAGCAGCATTCCATCTAGCGTATAGATGGAGCTCAGAGGAGTTGTACAAAATGGAAGGCTTTTATAGGCAGGAGAGTAGGACAAGGAGGTTAAAGGGTGGATTATTTCAGGCAAGGTTACCTTCCCTTAAGGGAAAATAGGGGGTTTTATCATGTAGATTTCCTCACTAGTGTTGACCAGGAATTTCCAGACTGAGTGGTTTAAAATTCTACTCTTGAGAGAGGCTGAAACTGAAGTTAGGTTAGGTATTAAGTCTTGATGGGGCCAAGCAAAAGTGACTCCATTTTAGACCTGCTGTTTCTTTTTAACAAGACACATTCATAAATATTGCTATACATAAGAATTTGTATCTATAGTAAGCTAAACATGAATTTAATCCGATGTTGAGAACTCTAATTCCATACCACGTGAATCAATATAGTCTCCCGTTGCCTGGCTGTAAGCTCCTACTCCAACCCTGAGAAACCTGGCTCTATTCATTTACTTAGTCATTTAATTCCATTATACATGTGACGTCAGAATTATTAACATATACCCCAAGGGAAAAATTTTAACTCAAGTATAGTGCTTATGTACAGTTCCTTTGTCTTTAGCCTTATGAGTAGGTTTGTAAACAAATTGTTAAACTTATGGCCTGGTTTCTCTTCAATGCTTTTGGTAAACTGAAGGAACTGTTAAGTGAAAAGTAGCCAGACCCTGAAGATTTGGAAAATTCTCAATCTATGCATATTGCAAGAAATGAGAAAGTACATTCTGGAGGAAACACCAAGGGTGTGGCTGGACAATCACTTCATAAAGAGATTATACAAAATTTTAATCAACAGCAGAAGCCAGACATAGAGATGAGATTACACCAACAGAGACACTGCTAGTTTGAACTGAAAGGGACAGAGATCATCTAAAATAAAGAAGACTTTTGGACTTCGGGGGTCCCACAGGATGGGACAATAGAGTTTTCCAGCTGTGAGTGTGCTATATATCCTGCAGGAAAGAGGAAGAATGACTATAAAGGCAGTTTAGAGATCATCAGGGCTACGGCTCACACCACAGAGCCATGTGTAAGGCTGTTTCCTCCCTAGTTGCGCAGGGTGGGCCCACTTCGTTGGTGTCAAGAGTTGAGGTGAGTTGGGACCACTGCCTCGGGGCTGTGGGGTGATGCTGCTGCCCCACTGGGCCACGGAGGACAAACCAGTGAGCCAGAGATGATTACTCTCAATCTTTCTGTAGAATTCTCCAAATCTACTGGAATTTGACTCTCTAGGGTTTAGACTTTCTTGAGACACATCCCACCTTTTTCTATCCCATGTCTCCTATTTGCAAAGGGAGTGTCTATCCTATGCTTGTGCCAGCATTGTATTTTGGAAGTGCATGATTTGTCTTGGTTCACGAGGTGACAGCTGGAGAGAAATCGTGTCTCAGGATAAAACACACCTTAAGTCTTACCTCTACTTGACTCAGAGGATATGTGGATGATATTTTGGACGTGGGAATGATGCTGGGACGTATTCAGACATTTTGGAGCTATTGGTTCAGGGTGAATGCATTCTGCATGTGGGAAGTACATGAATTTGGCCGGGGGCGTTGGCAGGAAGCATGTTATGGCATGGATTGTAGTCTCTTAAAATTTATATGTTAAGGTGTCAACCCCCTATCTGACTCTATTTGGAAATAGGGCCTTAGGAGGTGATTAATTTTGAATGAGGTCATAAGGGTAGGGCCCTAATCTATAGGACTGATGTCTTTATAAGAGGAGGCAGAGATGTGGAAGAGCTCTTTTTCTCTCTGTACATATGCACAGAAGAAGGGCCATGTTAGGACACATCAAGAAGGTGGCTGTGTTCAAGCCAGAAAGAGAACCCTTATTGGGAACTAAATTCTGTGGGTTTTTGTTTTGTTTTGATTTCTTTTTGTTGAACTTTGTTTATGTATCGCTTTTCTGGTTTCAATGAGTTATTTCTGTTCTCTGGGAGCACACCAAGCTTCTTTAAAATAATTGTTTTGAATTATTTGTAAGGCAATTCATAGATCTCCATTTTAGGGAGTCTGTTAGTAGAATTTTCTTGTCTCCCTTTTGTGTTATCTCTTTTCTTGATTGTTTTGTGTTCCTTGTACCCTTGCATTGGTGTCTGCTTACTAGAAGAAGGAGTCACCTCCGTGCAGACTTTACATACTGGCTTCAGTAGGGAAGGACTTATATCTGTGGGTTGGCATGAGGGTGCCAACCAGGATGGGGTGTGCAATGGTACCCATCCAGGGGGCACACAGGTTCTGTGAGTGCTGAATTTAGGAGAATATAAGGGCACCAGTTCTGGGAGGTGGGGTATGGTAGCACCTGGTCCAGAAGCACACGTAGGCACTGGGTAGTTGGATATGGGGGGGTTCCAGGTCTAGGGGGTATGTGGTGGTCCTGGTCCTTGGGGTGCAAAACAGGTCAGCTGAGGGGTGGTACATGGTGGTGGCAGTTGGGAAGGCATACAATATCTCCAACTCTGGAGAGATATAGCAGTTTGAGCTCCTGGTGGCTCCAAAAGCTGGGGTTCTTACCAGTGGAAACTGGGATTCCTCAGCAGCGAAGACTGTGGGTCCCTGGCAGTGGGAAGGACTGCTGGTGTCATCTTGTTCTCCTTTTCCCGGCAGGGGAACTCAAAGCTGAAAGGATTCATCTTACCACTGAGCTGTGTCTGGGGGATGGGTTAATGAGGGTAAAGTGAAGCTATTTTTTCTACTCTCTTCTACCCAGTTATCCTCAGTTCTTTTTGCCCCTGGGGTTGCTGTGGCTTCTAAACTGGACTCTGGAACTCTTCCAGAGTTATTTTCACTCTGGAAGTGGTTAAGTCATAGTTTTTGATGAGAAACAAGGCCTGGGACCTCCTACTCTGCTCTCTTGCTGATGTTACTCAGCTTGTCTTTTTCTATAGCAGGTAATCTTATGGGCAAGACACATTGCTGCACCTCCTTCACCTTAAAATTATTTCCTTGGTCAGAAGTTCTATTATGTGAGAAACTGCAATGATGAATAAGGAATTCCATAAATCGCAATCTTGGCAGAGACATCTTGAGCAAGAAAAGTAAATTTGTATGCAGAATATGTATCTATTCCTGTGACAAAAATGGCTGCTCCCTCCCTGAATGAAAGATCCCCACCTCAGCCTTCTGGTCACCTTGGGAAAGGTTCTAAATCAGGGGCTCAATTTTAATCTTTGCTGTTGGCGGTTTGGCCTCTCTCTTTGATCCCTGGCTACTTTGTACATGTGCCCATTCAGCAAGGACGAAGGTGGTTGTTCTATGAAAGAATTTGAATCTCATTAAGTTCCTGGAAGTGCTGAGTGATTGGAGGGGCTGCTGAGAAGAATTGGTCTCCCTTGTGAAGTAATTGACAGAGAAAATTGTTTAAAGTTTATAAGCCCTCTGTGGAACATTTGGAAAATACCAAAAAGCATATGGAAGAACAACATTAAGGGTGGTCCTATAAAGGCAAAGCATTCATCTATATATTGTTAGATAGATTTTTTTAAACATAAAAAGAAACCCTGGATTTTCAAAATAATTATTTCCCAAAGCTACTATTTTACCTACATTTTAAATCTGTGGCCTTGACTGCTGAAAAGATGGTTCACGTAATTATATCTATGAATGCAGGCATGGGCATCTGCTGAGCACTTGGAAATTGACAATTAGCAGTAAATCAAAGGATTCAGACAGCCTACTGTTAACATCATCATTAAAATGAACAAGAAGATTACATTGATCAAATATGAAAAGAGTACTAAAAACATTGAATCTATGGGCTTTCCGGCAAATTATTACCTCAGAAGGCTATGTGATCATGTCTCCTTTTCAGCTAATTGCCTGCATTCAAATGATTTTATTGCTGCATTATAATTCAAGATTCAGTTTTAAAGTATTAAAAGAGCAGCTTGTTTAAGAGGAAATATGCTTTTTCTCTATCCAGTTTTGTTCATTTTGATCTTAGACTTTTAAGAGTTTGAAATATTTTAGAACCCTTAGGAGACACTCGGACAACACATCTTGGAATGTCTTTAAAAACCCAGCGTCTCCTTCTTCCATCGTTGTTGCTTAACATTGTTCTTTTAGTTCTGGCCAAGGCAATAAGCTATAAAAAGGAAATAGGACATAATTAATAGAAGAAAGAGATTAAAAAATCATCACTCTTTCACCGTAATATTCTGATTTCACAAATGAGGATATTGAGCACAAAAGGATTGATTGGTAAGGACAAAGTTTAATAGCTCATTAGTGAAAAAGTCAGGTTAATAGAGCTAAGGTTTAGAAAAAATGGTAGAAATAGACTTTCTGTGGCGTGGTTTATAATCTATAGAGATGATGTACAGAAGAAATAGTTTTAAGACTAATCTGCAGACATTGGTCCTTTATTTTACATTCAATAAATTTTCCTTTGAGCACCTTCTTTGCACAGGAAGCCACTGCGCTCTGGGGAGGGAGACATGGCCTAGGCAGATGCTGTGTATCCCTGCTCTTAAACTGCCTTCATTCCAGCAGGGGTCGCAGATGCAGATGTTTAACCAAAATTAATTGCTATTGTAATCAGTACTTCCAGACAGTAGGACACAGCGCTAACAGCACACAGGAGAGGGGGATCTGGTTTTCTCTGGTGAATCAGAGTAAAAAAAATAAATAAAGCAAATCCCTTAAGCATTTGGGTAATCCAGGTTTTCTTTTAAATTTTTTTTAACTTAATCATTTTAAAATATAGGAAATGATACAGTGCCACTTCTAGAAAAATTGGTGGTAATGAAAAAAAGTTACGCAATAAGTTTTTAAGCCATCACTGGGTAAAAAGCATGATATTAGAAAAGGGTGATCAAAAGTAAACTCCAGATTTATGAGGTTTAGGCAAACAGAGGTTTGCTTTTCTCATTAGTAGCTCTCTCAGGAATGATCTCCGAAGCACATGCCTTAAGTAACGTGCAGGCTGTGGGCCCCGTGTCACACGCTGAAGCCTGACATTGTTATGTGAGCCATCCACCGCACGCTGACCTTAGATGGCACTTCACAGCACGTGGCATATGACCCCGTCCCATCTCTACGGACAGTGCTCCTTGGGCAAGAGGCAGACGTGGCTGAGGAATCAGACAGGATGTAGGGTAGTGTGTTCAGATTCCAGCTGCTTGATCACTGTCACTGGGGGTCAAGACATACTGGCAATGTTTGAATAAATCCAGAATAATTCTGCCTGTGATGGCACCAAAACATTTCTTCCTCTCTTGATGCAGAAAAAGAAATGCCACTAATATGGATATCAGGATTTAGATTTCTGCCAGAAATAGTTAAGACAGTGCAAAATTAATAAAAAATGCTATAATGCTGAAAGCAGCTCTGCAACAAGTTATTAGTGGTTATTTAAAATTATTTTTTCAAAAAAATAAAATAAAAATAAATTGTTCAATAGCAGCTTTCTCACACACACAAGAAAACTTGACGTAAATGAGAGACAAATGTCATTTTCAGAAAGGGGGGATATTTATGCATTGATTTGTTTAAATATCTGGATAGCTGAATTTTATGAAGTTAGCTGATTGGTTTGCGGAAGTCACTAGATGGCAGTAACAACTAGTCAGTATGATATTACAGTTCAGATTCAAATGCTTTTTAAATACCAAAACCTGCAAGGAAGGTAGGAAACTGGGTTTATTCAATGGTAACTCTGGGTGAGTGTTTATCTTGGCATGGAGAGACAGGCTTTTAAAGGCAGTACCAAGGGGCACCTGGGTGGCTCAGTCAGTTAAGTGTCCAACTCTTGATCTCAACTCAGGTCTTGATCTCTGGTCATGACTTTAAGCCCTGCATTGGGCTCCATGCTGGGTGTGGAGCCTACTTAAGAAAATAAATAAATAAATAAAGGCAATACTGAAACTGACAAGATTTCAGAGTTACAGAGTGCCAGAAATTTCCAAGTTTTCTACAAAGTAAGTCTCTGCAGATAGAATAATACTTTGTATTTGTTTGGTGTGTTATAGTTTATAAGGAACTTTCAGAAACTTTTTTTCTGATTTAATTCCCACATCAGCCTTGGCATTTAGGTAAGGTTGGTATGATAATCCTCATTCTCAAAAGCTAGAGTCTTTTCAGGCCAGTAGTTCTAAAACACTAAGGTTCTTGGTGACACACAAAGAGCTCAGGTGCCCTGCTTCTGTACCTTTGTGACAAAAGTCTCACTGTTCTGTCTTTTCCTTCTCCGTTGCATTTGTTATGTGATTTGAATTCCATTGTAGAAGGAACCGGTTAAATATTCTTGTGACCTAGAAAAATAATTCGTCATTAGCTTTCCAAAATGCAGCCCTCTTTTAATTGAGGGATTTCTATCAAAATAAACTGGCTGCATTTATTTCCTTCTGAGCCAGCTCTAGTGAACTCAGTATATTGCTAGTGAGTGCCCTACTGTGAGCCAGTAGCATTCTAGGTATTAGTGGTAATAATGTGACTGGGAGGCCTTTGAGCAGCTCATGATCTTGCCAAGAAAAGACGTAGGAATAATCTGATGGTAATGTAATGTGATAAGTGCGATATTAACAGTTCGAGCAAAATGTAGGGAGCACAGAGGCCTGAACAATTAATTCGACCTTGGGGGGGAAGCTTCACTGAACTGGCAACAGAGAAGAGATGGGAAAAACAAAAAATCAGTGCCCTGATTTTAAGCCTTCGTTCTGTCTTCTGGAAATGTGGGAAAAGGCAACATTCAGAAAACAAATACGCGAAGATTTTTTTAAAAAGGTATCTGAAGACTTAAAGAGCAAGAATCACCTAATTTGGAAGTTGCCACAAGGTAATTGGACGCACACGGGGTGCTATATTAATTCTAAATGGATATTTGTGACTTGAAATCCTTAGAGACCTTTCATTCACCCTATTGTACCAAACAGTAAATGCTCTTGGTACGCTTAGTTCCAGAACTTCAAGCCTAGATTAGTGGCATGCTGGTGAATATTTAACAAACGGTTCCTCTTTAAATAAAATCCTTGATTTTATTGCATTTGCTCATTTTTGTGGTATACATATACTCATCACGGGCAATTTTAAATTACCAATATCATGTCATCAAATGCAGGGTCGAGAAGTATTATACACAGTTGTCCTCCTGAGCCAGCATGAGCTGGTCTGAGCAGACAGGAGGTCTAAAAACTCAAAGCCTAGATTCCTACTTCTGGCCTGACAGAGAGCACTCAATCAGCAATTCTAATTCTGGCATGGTGATCACTTAAACTCTTGACATTTAGTTGACTCAACATCTATCGAGCCCCTTGTGCTAGGTGATATGTCAGATACTTTACTGACAGGCTTTACCATTTGCATGTTTCATAGTTCTGAAAGGTAGGCATGATTATGCACATTTTTCAGAGGAGAAACTGAAGCTCACTGGCATTCAGTGATTTTTTTCCTGATGCAGTAGTGCGTACAAGCAATATGAACCACCGTGGAGCCTGACATACTGTTATGTTATTAGAATACATTAAAATGGCCATGCTCTGTTCCAGGAGTTTGAGCTATTGGAAGATTTGTTTTAGGAAAGATATTTGCTGCAAAACACTCTAATTCTAGATCCATTGTCCTGTGCTCTGACAATTTTGCCATTTCTTGGGAATTCAGGAAGTGTTGTCTAAAGATTAGATTGTCGAAATATTTGCCTTTATTTGAAATGTTCTGAAAGGTTTAATTTTATTATTGCTCATAAAATACACTAAGACCTCAGTTTTAATTTCATATAATGTAATATTTATTCACTTAGAAATACAGTGGGTACAAAGAATAAAATGAAATGGGAAACATATCAGAATTCTACCATCAGATGACCCTTGCTGTTGTTAAAAAAGCTACAAAGTATAGAAATAGAAATTTTGAGTAGTACAGAAAGATATGAAACAAAATATGACAGCCACTCCCCTCTTCACACATGTTTTTCTCCATAGGTAGTTACTATTCTGAGAAAGTTAGTTCTCTTAGAGCCTCTTTCTCCCTCTCTCTCTTTCATATAACTGGAAAATGGAGCACATAGCTTATAAAGGGGGTTATGTCCTATTTTTGTCATGATTTTTTTGGTATGATTTTTAGATAATTTTAGAAAGTACTTTATTCTATTCATGAAGTACAAATCATTTTTATGGCTGCCTGTGGCATGTCCCCGTATCATCATATGATCATCAATAGCTGAATCATTTAATATCCATAATTAGACAGTTTATAAAAGTTACAATAGCTCTTCAATATTTCTTTCTACGCTGTTACATTTATTATGAATTAATTTGTAACAATCCATTTCCACTATAATAATAATAATAATAATAATTACTGTGTTTGGTTGCAATAATTTTACTAAGCTAATCATCAGTATTATTTATGACTTCCATAAATATGAATACTATTTCTTCTGCATCTTGATAAGGTAGCCTACAGGCCCTGAAGTTTTAGCCCCAGATACCTTTCTGGTCCCTTCTCCTACTACTCTCCTCTTCCTTCTTTTCTTTTCCAACCACACCAATCTTGTTTTTCCTCAAAAAAAAAAAAAAATGCCAGATTTACTCAAGCTTCAGAGGATTTGCTTTTGTTCATCCCCGTGTCAGGAATGTTTGAAATCCTGATACCAGAATGCATGGTTCCCTCACCTCCTTCAGGTCTTCACTCGGCCATTTCCTGCATACTTTACTTAAAATTCTACTCTACTCACTACATTGCTTATCCTCCTCCTGCATGCATTTCTCATAAGCATTTATTTAACACACAATTCCTAGGGGCATTTCTGGTACAAGTGGACAAGCCTCTTGTCCTTTGCCCCAGGGCTTACCCCTGGGGTGCCATGATGAGAGCTAGATCACGAGTCCTACGTGAGGAGCTGGATACTCCATAGATGAGAAATCAGGAAAAAATTAATATTTCTCTGCTTATGAAGGGAGAGGTAAGAAATTTTCCTCCTCCTCCTTGGAAAAGTAATGGGACTGAATCCTAATTCCAACCTTTGCTGTGTAAATAAAATCTTTCCAAGAGTCAGTCCCTGTGTCTCTGCTTTTCCAATCTAAGGATATTTCCATGTTTCTGGGCTTCATTCCTGCTTAAAAGCTAAATCCTTAGGGAGATAGCCTTCAGTCTTCCTGGAACCCTGGAGCTTAACATAGGGACCTCCTCTAGGCTGTATCAGACCATTTAACTAGACAGATGGCTACAGATACAATTCTCATGGCCTATGTATGAGAACTATCAAGAGGCTAGGTTTCTTTACAAGCATACTGAGAAATCCAGGGAAGTTTTATCTCACTGTGGAGCTACTAGTGAATATTGCCTTTCAATGACTCTTTCAAAGGTTGTTTTCGCACTTCATTGATGATAAGCATACATGCGAATCTTACCCAGGGTATCTAGGAGAGTGTAAATAATAATTCATTTCCTGGTCATGTTACAATTACTGTTTATAATTTTATAGCATAAATGTAGTACCAGCTCTTTTCTAGAACAATAATCACAGTAATCCTAGAATGTGATCTCTTTAAATGTTGATTGCCATCCTGCCCTCCATGTTTTGCCACCAATGGGGAACACAGGAAAAGGGCCTGTGGACTGAGCAAGAGCTGTCCCATTCTCCCACTCACACAAGAAATGTTTATCCTTTTTCTGGTATAGCTTAAAGCCAACTGGGGAGAGCACAAGCCACCACATTGGTTATGGGCAAGAAAGAGTATCAGTCAGAAGGTTGATTGGCATTGTAAAGCAATCATCTTGAAAGCCTTCATGGGAGATGGGCGCAGGCACACCTGAAGGGCAGCCTGATACATGGCATGAAGTCTAGAGAGAAGAATGGATAACTTCCCTGGATGTCAGGATTAGGGGGCTCTCATGATAAAGGAAATCTACTACTACCACTGTCTTTGGGTGTTGTAAACCAGAGAAGGAAGATGCAGTCAACACAGTTGAAATACAGAAGAGGAGAGCTAATCCATGGACCACACATATGGCTCAAGCTCAAAGATCACGATGGGACAATTAGGGTGTGCTAATTGTCCAATGTGTGCTATGGGTGAGGCTCACTCGGTATAGGCAATATGGCACCATTGTGGCAGCCCAATCTTGTGTGACACTATGAGAGAAATCCCATGCTGATGACTAGGGAGAGTTATCCTCTGACCAGGTCACCCTTCCAAATTTGGCCAAGGGGTCCCTGGATAATTATGTAGTCAACCTCATACTTTGTGGTGGTGGTGGTAGAGTTGGACAACACCTTGAAGGAGAGAAGTGGACCCACAAATCTAAATTAGGGATCAGGGTACTGCTGGCCCTGGCTCATCCCAGGCACTGGAGACTTTCAGGTTGAGGAAATTCCCTATTCCTTGTTTATTGATTGTTTTCATCATGAGAGGGTGTTGAATTTTGTGAAGTGCTTTTTCCATGTTTATTGAGAGAACCATGAGGTTTCTGTCCTTTATTCTACTGATACAGTATATTATATTAATTAATTAATTTATTTTTTTATATTAATTTATTTTTGAATGTTAAACCAACCTTGGATAAATTCCACTGGTTCATGGTATATAATCCTTTTCACATGTTGTTGGGTTTAGTTTGCTAGTATTTTCTGAAGGATTTTTTACTTCTGTATTCATAAGAAGTACAGATTTTTCCCACTCTCTGAAAGTAGAGTATTTCTATGAAATCTTTCATAAGCTGAAATGGCATAAAGCAGAAAAGCAATTACCATTAATTTATATGGAAAAATGTTTGAGCATTCTTAGACCTGAAAAATAACCTCTCAGGCTTTTCTGATACCTTAGGACACATCTTGCTAACCGATGCATAAAATAAATTGAGATAAAGCACAGATAGATGTTCACAGACACAGTTCGGAGCTATAGCAGCTTTATGCTAAGACGTTGAGTGTAGTTCTGGGGCGGGAGCTTGGGGGCGGGCACCCTTAATTCTCTGGGTGCATGCTGCCTTTATAAGGAATGGCTCACTGCAAAACAAAAGCTGAATGCTATTTTTGCTTTTCACTTTTTTTTGATAAAAGCAAAAATCCTCTTTGGATTTCTTTCAGTCAGCAAAAACAGGCACTGATTTAGGTTTTTTGCAAAAGCAAAGTGGCATAATGAGAACTTTCAAAAAGTTGGGGATAACTGTCTTGGTCTATAGTTTTCTTGTGATACCTTGGTGTTGGTATTGGCATTAGGGTAACACTGGCATCTTAGAATGAGTTGGGAAGTGTTCCCTTTTTCATTGTTTGGAACAGTTTGAAAAGAAATCCTCTTTAAATATTTGATACAATTTATCAGTCATCTGGATTTGAGTTTCTTTTCATGGAAATGTTTATTACTAATTCAATCTTTTTATTCATTATAGATCTTATCAGATTTTTATAATTTCTTCTGAAGTCATTTTTGGTAGTTCATGCCTTTCTAAGAATTTAGATAGTAGAGTGCGGCTACTAGAAACAAATCCTCGGTTTTGTTTACAGGGAATGACTTTATTTTGCCTTCATTTCTGAATGATAGTTCTGCTAGATATAAGAGAGTTGGGTGATAATTTTATTTTACTTTTTTTCAGCCCTTTCAATGTGTTATCCCACTGCTTTCTGGCATCCATTGTTTCTGATGTAAAGCCAGCCCTTACCTTATAGGGGCTCCCTTGTATACGATGAGTTTTTTTTCTCTTACTGCTTTTAGGATTTTTTACTTTCTCTCTGCTTCTCAATGCGATCACTGTGATATGTCTGGACGTAAATGTCTTGCGTTTACGTCATTGAACTTCTTGGATGTGTAAGTTAATGTTTTTCATTAAATTTATGAATTTTTCAGCCATTATTTCTTCAAATACTTTCTGCTTCTGTCATTCTCTTCTCTCCTCTGATACTCTCATTGCACAAATGTTTGTGCATTTGATCTTATCCTCTGATTCTCTGAGAATCTGTTAATTTTTCCTGCATTCTTTTTCCCTCTATTCTTGAGATGGTTCTTCAAGTTTGCTGATTTTTTCCTGAACTCAAATCTATTGAGTTCCACTAACACACTTTTCATTTTAGTTATATACTTGTCATTATATCTTCTTTTACTTATTTAAGCATTGTTTCCTTTAGTTCTTTGAACATATTAATAATAGCTGCTTGAAGTCTTTGGTTGCTAAGTTGGTCATCTGGACACTAGCAAAGAGATTCTTTTGCTTTCTTTTTTCCCTTGCTCCTAGATCATACTGTCCTGTCTCTTTGTATGCTTTTAATTTTTTTGTCGTTGTTGAAAACTGAACTTTTAAAGTAATATAGCAATTCTGGAAACAGGTCCCTTTCTTCTGAGGCCCTTTGTTGTTTGCTTGCTTAATATTTTAGTGACTGGCTGGACCATTTTAGTGAAGTTTGTTTCCTCTTCAGTATTCAGCCTGTGACATCCCTCCTCAGAGAATGCAGTCTTGGGTATGCTCACAGTCATCCTGGGGTGACCGTGATTTTAGCAGGGCTCCTTTTTACTGTCACTTTCCCTGATATCTTTGTTAAGCTGTTTGTCTCCGTTGGTATCACATCCAGCTGTTAGCCTCCACCAATTTCATGCTACTTGCTCTACTGTTTTTGACAATGTGCCTGGCATAAATTAGTCTACACTCTGATCCTTTTTTTTTTTTTTAAAGATTTTATTTATTTATTTAACAGAGATAGCCAGTGAGAGAGGGAACACAGCAGGGGGAGTGGGAGAGGAAGAAGCAGGCTCCCAGCAGAGGAGCCTGATGTGGGGCTCGATCCCATAACGCCGGGATCACGCCCTGAGGCAAAGGCAGGCGCTTAACCGCTGTGCCACCCAGGCGCCCCTACACTCTGATCCTTTTAAACTCTGTCCCCTTTACAGGATGGTCCTTGAGGCCAGTCTGTGTGGTTTATTCCAACCCTGAGGTGAGGTGGGGGCTCTCCTTAGCTGTTTTTATCCTAGTTATCTTTGGAAAACTCCATTGGTCTACAGTTTAGCTCATTGCTCTCATGGAGCCACCAGGCTCCTCTTAATTCCTTATCATCAAAATCCCTATTATTTTTGATGATATACTTAGATTTGAATTTCCTCATACTCTGTTCCAAATAAACTCAGTTCCCATGGGGAGAGCTTCAGAACTCTCTTTTTCTTTTTTTTTTTTTTTTAAGATTTTATTTATTTTTATTTGACAGAGATAGAGCCAGCGAGAGAGGGAACACAAGCAGTGGGAGTGGGAGAGGAAGAAGCAGGCTCCTAGCAGAGGAGCCTGATGTGGGGCTCGATCCCATAACGCCAGGATCACGCCCTGAGCCGAAGTCAGTCGCCCAACTGCTGTGTCACCCAGGCGCCCCAAGAACTCTCTTTTTCTATATTCAGCCTTGCCCCTCAGCAAAATTCCTATACCACTCTTCTGGAAACAGTGAAGTGGCCACTTCTCTTAGGGTGGCATGCCTGCTTTATGAGCAGGGTACTAAGTGAGGATCTTCTTGTAGTGAAACCTATGTCCTACATGTCTTCTGGAGCAAGGGCAATGAGGGTCCCAGTAGTCTCAACCTGCTTCACCTGGGGTAGAGCCTCTGATCTACAAGTGGGAGCTGAGTAGCAGAAAGGGACCCTTGACCTCTTGTTTGCACTTGTTTAGATTTAGCCTTTGTAACACAGAGCTGGAGGAGATAAGAAATGCTTGCAGCCTGACCCTCTAGAGATGCTGTAGCCCTGGACTGACAGGTGGGGGAGAGGAATCTCCATTTCTTGGCCACACTCATGAAAGTGGAACTTCCATTTTAAAGTGGAGCCATGGCTCAAGTGCACATGTTTTGGCTGTTGTTACAGAGACCTTTTTTTTTTTTTTTTTTTTAAAGATTTTATTTATTTACTTGAGAGAGAGAGCAAAAGCGAGAGAGATCACCGAGGGAAAGGGAGAAGCAGACTCACCTCTGAGAGGAGAGTCTGATGTGGGGCTTGATCCCAGGACCCTGAGATCATGACCCAAGCTGAAGGCAGACACTTAACTGACTGAGCCACCCAGGTGTTCCTAGTAGATTTTTTTAAAGTGAATGTTTCTTCATTTTCTATATGCCCTTAGTATATTTTAGAGACTTCAAGAGGTATTTTTAAAAAAAACAATTTTCACCAATTATGGTTGTTTTTGCAGTGAAGAGGTTCATAGAACTCCTTATATCATCATTTTCACATGATACTCAACCAGTAATAGAAGTTAAAATTTACTGAACAGTTAGTATTGCCAGAGAGCAGTTTAGGGATTTTGCATGTTTCAGCTCATCGAATTTTCACCTCAAATTTATGAGGTAGTTACTATTATGTTTCCCATTTTATAGATAAAGAAACTGAGGGACACAGAGTTTAAGAAATTTAACACAAGCTGATAAGTAGAGAGCAGGATTCAAATCCAAGCAGTCTGGTCCCTGAGTCCACACTTTCAAACATTATGCTATTTATCACCATTGCTCAAATAATACGAAGCCTCAGATTTGCTGACACCTATACATAATCACAGCAAACACGCTTCATATTATAATCAAATATTTGTTCTCACAAAATAAAGGACCTTCAAATTACTTTTACTGTTCCTGACCCACTCAGAAATTAGAATTTTAAACTACGTACAAGAAGTCCTGCTTCTTTCATTTCCTCTTTTTCTAAGTGTACCCAGAAGTTCAAAGCTGTGGTTTGGTTCTTTCTTTAGCATCTACAACTAGGCCAAGTTCCCCCTGAATTGGTAAAGCTTAAGTCACTTTTAATGGTAGATAAATCTAATTCTAATCTTCCATATATCTTAAATTTAAAATTCTACAGGGTCGAGAGAACCAGATTTTTCTTTTCTTGCTTATTTTTTTAAAAGATTTTATTTATTTATTCGACAGAAATAGAGACACCCAGCGAGAGAGGGAACACAAGCAGGGGGAGTGGGAGAGGAAGAAGCAGGCTCATAGCGGAGGAGCCTGATGTGGGGCTCGATCCCATAACGCCGGGATCACGCCCTGAGCCGAAGGCAGACGCTTAACCGCTGTGCCACCCAGGCGCCGCCTTGCTTATTTTTTTTTTGAACCAGATTTTTCTATGTAGCTTACTTAACTACCACTTCCTTCAAAAAATAGCATTGTCAAAACTGAAGTGATATTCCCAAAGTCTAAAAACACTTTTTTAAAAAAGATTTTATTTATTTATTTGAGAGAGAAAGCATGAGCAGGGGAGGAGCAGAGGGAGAAGCAGAATCCTTGCTGAGCAGGGAGCCCGATGAGGGGCTCAATCCCAAGACCCTGGGGTCATGACCTGAGCTGAAGGCAGCTGCTTAACAGACTGAGCTATTCAGGCACCCCTAAAAGCATTTTAACAAAAACTCATATTAAGTGTTATGGACTGAATTGTGTCCACTCCCTCAAAATTCATATGTTGAGCCTTAACCCCATATATGACTATATTTGAAGATAGAGACTTTAGGGAGGTAATTAAGGTTAATCGAGGTCATAAGAATGGGCCCCAAGTTCAGTAGGATTGATACCTTTATAAGAAAAGGAAGAGACATAAGAGATTGCTCTCTTTCCCTAAGCCACATGCAGAGAAGAGGCCACGTGAGGATTCGGAGAGAAGGTGGTTTTCTCAGAGTCAGGAAATTGTCTTCACCAGAAACTAACCTTGACGTCATCTTGATCTTGGACTTCCAGCTTCCAGAACTGAGAGAAAATAGATTCTTATTGTTTAAGCCACCCAGTCGGTAGCATTTTGTTATGGCAGCCCTAGCAAACTAGTACATGAAGCTTACCCATATTATCTAGAAAGCAGCTGTGCTCACCAGTAGACTACCAAATGCTTGCTGCCCATATTAATTGAAGGCAATTGGTAAACAGAAAGAGAACTGAGAGAAAAGTCAAAGCTTTGCTATTGTAGCTTCATCAGGCTATTATTCAATCTTTGCCATTTATTTGGAGTCTTCCACCTATAAACTTAAACCTTATTTGGTCCAACGTTTCATTGAGTGTTACATGTATTTAGGGAAGAGATTTAAAGGTCTATTCTCATACAGATGGCCTTCTTTGTAAAGCAGCATCTTGTGGAAAAATTGAAGTATTTATAGTAGTATATATTCTAATCTCTAAGTTTTCCTGAGGTTATATTTTCTCTTTAGGGCCTACATATGAAGGCTCTACGTAGGGCCTAGTCTGTATACTTCAATTATATGTCTTTTGTGGGGGAACAATAAAAAAGCCAAGTATTTGGCTTTGGTTTTGTCTTGAAATTCCCATTTCATGTTCTTCTCTTATTATTTTTCTAACTCCAAATGAATTCTAAGGTCTTTTATCCTTGTGTCTATTGACCTGTCCTAAGCCTGAACCTCCAAATGTCATAAGAGGTGGAATGACTTATGTCACGAGCTTTTATCAAAAACCTTGCTTTTTCTGTCTTCTTAGACTCCCATGATGTCAGCTCATACCTCAGTGCGGCTACCTGTCTTTTGACATGACTTAAGAGACGCTCTTAACTTGGTTCTCAGCTCTAGATAAAACCAAAATATGAAGGGAAAACATTTGGGTCTGGATCAAAGAAACTGTTCCACCCTCCAATGACCAACACCACCATTAGCCTAAAATCTGCCTGTGACCTTAGAACTCCCTTTGCCATCACAACCAGATCCAACTCACTCCATGCAGTTTGTAGACCATCAAGACCATGACATACTAGCATTCTGAGGTACAAACTCTGTCCAGTTGTCTCTCTGCCAAGACTAGTGAGGTAGGGTGATTTCTAAAACAGTAATTTACATTTTTCTTTCTATATTCTCTTATTTCCATAACATGCCTTCAAACAACTGGCAGACTCCATGTTTCCTTGTTTGACAGGAGGTCTGTGACATGAAAGAAAACAGAATTTAGATGCAAGAATGCAGGACACATCATATCCTGGCTTTTAATTTTTGGAGTCTAAGCCCTCCAGGGAGATTGTCGTAGGCTTCTGAAGGTGAGGAGAGAGGGATATATTGAAGGGAAACTTGAAGGAAGGAAAATCTCCTTCAGGAAAAGAGTGAGTCTCTGAGACTTGGAGATGGTAGAATTCCTGAGCTTCTTGAATGGCAGACGTTCATTGCTTCCTTCTTTTCAGCACCCCCCCAAGTGGGTGGTAGATCCTGAGAGAGGAATGGCTATATGGTTTCCCAAAGAGTCCTTCTTTTTGTTTGTTTGTTTGTTTGTTTTTTTAGATTTTATTTATTCACTTGTCAGAGAGAGAGCGCGCACAAGCAGGGGGAGTGGCAGGCAGAGGGAGAAGCAAGCTTCCTGCTGAGCAAAGAGCCCTATGTGGGACTTGATCCCAAGACCCTGGATCATGACCTGAGCTGAAGGCAGATGCTTAGCCAACTGAGCCACTGAGGCGTGTCAAAGATTCATTTACCCTAAACAGGGATGAGAGCTGCAGACCTGCAGAGGGTAGGACACAATGGCACAATGGGAGTTTCTGTGGGAACCAGCACAGATGCTTTATGGTTGGAATCTCCGGGACATCTTGCTAACAGATAAAACCATGACGTCATTAAATGAAGTGATTGAGGTTTAATTTTAAACCAGATTGGCCAGGTGAGGATTCAGCTTTGAAATCAATATATTGCACTCTTTCTCACTGAGATTTTAAGCTAAAAGATTTCTGTGCATTTTATGGAAATCTACCCATACATGCAACTGTCTCTATAGTTTGGCATTTCTAAACAATTGAGATTGATACTTTGGAAAGGAATCTCAAACCTTATCAATACGAGACCCTGATTTACTACAAAAGAAACTGTCAAATCCTTTGCAATTGCAGGTATCAGCTCTAGAGATCCCCCAAAGAAGCAGCTTCAGTCTTGGGGGGATTTGTTCTCCTAAAGCTGGGAACACTGAACATATACTTACTTGGTCAGATGAGGTAGAACAGTGGTGTTGATTGGTATTTGGGAAAAGTAAAAGAGAAAGAAGAAATAAAAAGGGTGGGGGTGGGGAACGAAAATGAGAATGTAAATAAGAACCTACCTTAAACTTGGAATCTTTTTTTTAAAAGATTTTATTTATTTATTTATTTGACAGAGAGAGAGACAGCCAGCGAGAGAGGGAACACAAGCAGGGGGAGTGGGAGAGGAAGAAGCAGGCTCCTAGTGGAGGAGCCTGATGTGGGGCCTGATCCCAGAACGCTGGGATCACGCCCTGAGCCGAAGGCAGACGCTTAACGACTGTGCCACCCAGGTGCCCCTAAACTTTGAATCTTAAACACAGGACATTATGGACTGTTTTATCCCCTTGGTACCCTCTTAGCATATTTGCCTTTTTTTTTTTTTAAAGATTATTTATTTATTTATTTGACAGAGAGAGACAGGCTGTGAGAGAGGGAACACAAGCAGGGGGAGTGGGAGAGGAAGAAGCAGGCTCATTGTGGAAGAGCCTGATGTGGGGCTCGATCCCATAACGCTGGGATCACGCCCTGAGCCAAAGGCAGACGCCTAACGGCTGCGCTACCCAGGCGCCCCAGCATATTTGCCTTTGTTCCTGGCATCTTTGGGGAGAGTTAGAGGAATTCTGAATGGCCTCTGTGGTAGTACTGCCAAAAGTATTTGACTCTTTCCTTTAGCAGACTCAAAGCAAATGCAACCTGAAGTCAAGCATGGTTTTTTACTCATAGACATATTTGAAGTGTTTATTCCACACATATAGTGAATACCACAAATTTTTTAAAGCGAATGAGCCATATTTTCAATCTTTAGGTAGTAACAATGGCACGGGTGGGGGGACAGGATTAAGAAGGTGAATAATTTAAATGAGAGGTGGTAGAAGTAACTTAATACACTTTTCTTAAGCACCAGGAAAATTATTTCAATTGTATGTCTTTTCTCCACATTTTCTTATGGACCTTGGTGGAGAGTGTGGATCTCCTGGTTTCAAGCACTGATCTTGCACTTACGAGCTTTCTGACTCTGTGCTCTCTGGACCTGAGTTTCTTCTGTAATAAACTAGTTATAATAGCATTGTTGTAAAAACCGGGTTAAATAGTACCTGTAAAAATGCTGTGAACTAAAAAATACTGTATAGTGCTAGGGTGATATATCGCAAATATGACAGTGCCACTTTCTCTGCTATTGAAAGAAAAGACCTGATTAAAAAAAAATGCCTTTTGTGAGGATCTAACTATCTATTTGTATTACACTTACACACACACACACTTCCTCACACACACATTGTCACAAATACACATCCTACCCCACACACATACCACACACACATCACAGCTCTGAAAACATTAAATTAAATTTCTTTCCATATGGCTCAGAACATCTGGTGATTAACAGTTAAATAAAATTAATGAGGCCTTCCATTTTTATTAGTTACATAGTCATCCATTGGAAGCAATCATTTTTTTCCAAAAGATCTCTGTGTTTTAGCCCCCTTAATCTCCAAGTTTCCCTGGCTGACCTGACTTTGAACCTTGCTCCTTGTAGATAAAGGGAAAGTATTTGGCTTACACTAAAGGAGCTAACCTTTCCCTATGCATCTCATTGCAAGACTCCCATTCATCCCTGCTGTGCTTGCTGTAAATCAGAGGACCTTCAGCTTTAATGTTTACTGCTTTTTATTTCTTTATTTCTTTTTGTCTACAATACCAAATATCCTAATTGTGTGTGTGTGTGTCTGTGTGTATTATGTATGACAAGCTTGTTCTATAGTGCATGCTAATGACTTTTTTAGCCATGGGCATTTTAGTGTAGTAACATCGTGTTCAAACCAAGAAATAATTTATATTCCACCATGCCCTGGCAACATTCATTGCTACTAATATGGAAATAGTGTGGAATTGGACATTTTCTTGTGACATATTGCTTAATAAATTATAAACATTATCCTATCAGAACTGACACTGGTACATAAATGACAACATAAATGACCATTTGCAATATCAGGTGGCTTATGGTTCAGCGTGAATATTTATTATGATTTAATATGAATACTTAATATCCTATAAAAGTTGTATATGTCACTACCAGTAAAATTTAAGGTGCTTTGGTGATTTTAACATTTAAAAGTCGTAGAGTTTAATAGCCTTACTAGGATCTTCATATTCTAAATGATTGATTTTAAAGCTCCATAGGTTTCAAGAGGTGACTAGCGAACTCATTTCAATTGCATTAAACTACAAAGAAAATGTATCTTTAGACACCATCTGGCTACTTATCAAAACAGATAAGAACATTTTCACACCTACTGTTTCAAATGAAATGAATGCACAGTAAAAATTATTTCCTTAATATAGGAGGTAAAAATATATGCTGCTTATTTTTCTGACTTTTAAAAGTCTTCCTTCTCCATTTAACCACAAATGTTATTTTACAATTAGTAGCAGCACCCAAGAAGCTATTTTAAAATTCTCTAACTCATTTACCCATTTTCTAGATGAGGAAACCGGCCTTTGGAGCTTAGCAACTTGCCCCTGGTTTTGTTAGCTGGGTGGTAGCACTCTGAACCCAGCTTTCTGAAGTTGTTTTCATACACCAGGCTACACTTCATTGTCCTGAAAAAAAGAAATCGATTTGGCATCTTAGACCTAGGAATGTGACCAATTTTTAAGTGATTTTAGTGTCCATGGGTGGCTCAATACAATAAAACAAAACTACAATGTGTAAAGCACTTTATAAAGGACTTTTCACATTCAGTATATTCCTAAATTCTTATAACCACTCTGTAAAGCAGATTATCGATCCTCTCGTTTTCCTGGTGAGGAAAGTTAAGCTCAGAGCAGTTTAATAAATTGTTTGCAGTCAGACAGCAAGTAATAGCAATGCTGTCACTCAATCGTAAGACCAGTGGTTACACAGGTGATACTCCTTGTACCGCACTATTTTTGTTTTGTTAATCTAGAGCCACTAATAATTTCAGGATTTATAATTACCTTGGGAGATTGAAGCTTCCTATGGTTACATTAAAAAGAGTCCCTGGGGTGTCTGGGCGGCTCAGTCGGTTAAGTGTCTGCCTTTGGTTCAGGTCATGATCCCAGGGTTCTGGGATTGAGCCCCGCATTGGGCCCCCGGCTCAGCGGGGAGCCTGCTTCTCCCTCTCCCATTCCCCCTGCTTGTGCTCTCTCTCTCTCTCTGTCAAATAAATAAATAAATAAATAAAATCTTTTTTAAAAAAAGAGTCCCTGCATCCATGTGAAAAAAGTAAAAAATAACCTGAACCTCCTGTCTTATGTTCTGGATTCTAGAGTTATGCCTGCTAATGGGGAGATGTAGGGAGTGCAGTCATCTACGGTAGTTTATCCTGCCATGGGGGAGAGCGTGCACTTTGAAGCTGCAGAAAAGAGCTGAAGGAATTGTGAGATGATGTTCCGTGATTGTCCAAATTCGCTTTCTTAAGCTATAAAGACTGAACATGCTAATTAAAAGAGCTGTGTACGCTACAAATGGCAACTAGGCCCTTTTAGCAATAACATTGTTACATAGAGGAAGGTCTAGAGAGGGTGAGTATTAAGATTTCCATCTTACAGCAGGGATGGAGGTAGAAAATAAATATTCATACCTGCAAAGAGAAAATAATAATTCTGCATCTGCATTAATGTCCACTGAGGTTTGAATACCAGAAGTTCTGGACTAGGTCATGAGCCAAGAAGGAGATGGCGTGAAGAATGGTGTAATAGTCATCTATTTCTGGATTTAGAGGCTTAAAATAACAGTGCTTATTATTTCAAAGTTCGAGTGGGTCAAGAATTCTGGTGCAGGGGCGCCTGGGTGGCGCAGTCGTTAAGCGTCTGCCTTCGGCTCAGGGTGTGATCCTGGCGTTCCGGGATCAAGTCCCACATCGGGCTCCTCGGCTGGGAGCCTGTTTCTTCCTCTCCCTCCACCCTGCTGTGTTCCCTCTCTCGCTGGCTGTCTCTCTGTCACATAAATAAATAAAATCTTAAAAAAAAAAAGAATTCTGGTGCAGCTTAGCTGAATGATTCTGGTTCAAGGCCTCTAAGGAGGTTATAGTCAAGATGTTGACTGAAGTTGAAGTCATCTCAAGGCTTGACTGGGGAGCAATGGTTCCCTTGCATGGCTGTTGGCTGGAGGCCTCAGTCCTTACTTACCATAAGGGCTTTTTTCATAGGTCTGCTTGCGTGTTTTTATCACACGGCAGTTGGCTTCCCCCAGAATGAGTGAGCTAAGAGAGAATGCCAGGTGAAAGTTGCAAGGCCGCTTATGACCTAATCTGGGAGGTCAGACACTCTCATTCTCACCAGATTCTCTTCATTAGAGGTCAGGCACTAAGTCACACTCAAGGGGAGGGGGGTTTGGCTCTAGCATTTGAGAGATGAACTAAAAAAAGGAATGGTGGATATATTTGATGTCCACAGATGAGTTGATGGGTGTGTATGTGATTTAATGCTTAGATTTAGAAGGAACTTGAGATAGCGCCATGTCCCAATCCCTCATGTGACATAAAATCTAATTAAGACTGAGTTGCAATGATTTCACCACAACACATGACTGTTGGTGGAAGAGCTGTGGCAAAAACCATATTCATCTGGATCCCAGACTCCTGCTTTTTTCATTTCCAAATATACGAGCTTTAAAATATGTTTTTAAAGTCTGTTCTTCCTATGTATTTGGAATACAGTGAAAGTTTGCTAAATTAGTTTTAAGAAGGCCTAGAAAATGTAATGACAAGTTTCTACAGTCAGACAGCAAGGCTAATGCTGCCAGAGCCAGGCGCAACAGTCCATCTGTCCTTCCCTGTTCTATAAACAAAGAAGCATTCAACAAAGCTGACCACACAGCACATGCTGCTAAGATAACAAACAAAAATGTGCCTCCTCAGTTGAAACGTTTCCTGACTTCACTTTCCCAGCCTGCAAAACCAGTGGCCCCTTCCTCTGTGTTCTCACCGTATTCTTCTGTTTCAGGACCTCTAACACTTCGTATCATCCTCTGCCTCTGCCTCTTCTACCTTCCAGGACCTCAGCTCTGTCCTCCTCCTCATTCTGGATTCCCAGTACCCAGCATGCTGCCTAGTTTCCTGATAGACACAATGACAGATAATAACGGTAACATTGTTTTATGGAATTATTGAGTGCATGTCATTTAAAAAAAATACTTGAATCTAGGACTTAAAAAGGAGGCAAGTTTGTTCATAATGCAACTATCTACTGTGTGACTGCAGGTTGCACTGTACAGCTTCCCAGCTGGACTATGCATTTTAAAAACATATTTATTGAGCTATAATTGACATTTATACATTGTGTAAGTTTAAGGTATAATATATTGATTTGATACATTTATATGGCAATGCGATTGCCATGGTAGTATTACCTAACACTTCTTTCATGTCACATAATTGTCATTTTTTCTAGTGGGAGAAACAACTAAGATCTAATCTCCTAGCAAGTTAATGTTTATAATACAATTTTGTTGTCTATCAGACCATACATTTTTAAACAGTTTAGGACAGGTTTATATAGAAATCGGACAGTAGTTTTTAAATTTTATTTTATTAATTGGATTCTCTGTGGCACCTCTTGCTCAGTTGAAAGTGACATGGCAGGCACCCGGCAATCTCTTAGAGTGAAGTTCTCTTTGTATAATTGTGAGGCACAAAACATACTATGAAAGAACATGACATTACCTTGACCACCACTAGGTGTCCTCTGTTGGTTATTCTGGTCTATAATAAATGTTTGCTTGATTTCTATCCTTCTGTTTATTTCTGTAAGATTTCAGAAGCAGATATATCTTAATGATTTTTATAATAACCATTGGAAAAGGCTGACAGAGACACAATTAAACAGTGTAAACTAGTCTGAATTAACTGAAAACGTATATGAAGTCAATGAGAGATTTTCAAACTCTGTGAAGTTTTTTGAGTTAAACTTTTTTTAGTGACATAGTTTTCCCATAGTTTCCCAATTTTCCAAAATTACTTTTTCCTCCTCCCCTTTATAGCTAGTCTCTTTCCTCCCCATATTTATATATTTCTTTATCTATAAAGATGAAGAAAAAAAAGGCCACCTCCATTTAAACTGAGCTGTGTCTATTTCATGTTCTTGGCTTTGAAAATTGTCTTTCATGCTATGTGCTTTTCCAGATTTAGAAATAATTGGATACTGCTGTAAGTTAAATAAAAGTGTGTCTAAGTATTTCATAAGCACAAAGGATTATAAACTGTAGTAAGAGCTGGTAGCTCACGGGCAAGAGATGCTAAGCACCTTGGAGTTATAAATTCTTCACCTTTCATCTTATAGACTTGAAATAGGATCCCTCCGCTTTCTCAAAGATCTCACTTAGACACATTTACTGTAACCTCATAACCTCATAGACCATCTTTGGCATAAATCATTTTATGGCTCCCCATCTTTATTCAAATTTCAACCCTAGAGTCTAATATAAACATTTTATTTTTTATTAAATCCTGAACTTCCTCAACTTTTCTTATTTCTTCACACCTTACATCTATCTTCTTTCTTTCTTTCTTTTAATTTATTTTGAGAGAGAGTGTGAGCAGGAAGTAGGGGAGAGGGAGAGGGAGAATGAGAATTTTAAGCAGGCATGGGGCCTGATGCAAGGCTTTATCTTTTGACCCTGAGATTATGACCTGTGCCAAAGTCGAGAGTTGGATGCTTAACTGACTGAGCCACCTAGGTGCCCCCATACCTTCCATCTTTAGAATATTTTCTCTTAGGATATGATCTTCCTTCCTGATGGGCAACTTCTGTGTCAAATTCTTCTCTTCTTACTTCTCATTCACCAGTTTTCTAATACCTGGAATGTATTCCATTAAATCACAGCTTATAGAGAAACATAAAGCATAAAATTTTATTTGTCATTACCCATAAATGAATTAAATGAATTTAATGGGCCATTACTAATAATATTAGTAGTAATATCAATCCAAATATAAGGGAATTAAAAGCATGACTATACTGGAATAAAGTAGTTGGAATAGAATGGCTCCAAAGAAGTATGTCATGTATATAACTGGTCAAAGAGAGCCACTGTTTATTTAGTAGATAGAGACTATGAAAGGATTGCTAGAGAACACAATACTCAGATTATTGTAGAGGAACAATGATTTGAAAATTGCTAAGGAGATTACTAGCTAGTCAAGTTGATACATTAAAAAGAAACGAGAAAGGAAAAGTCCCAGGAAACAATGGGTCAAATGTCATACAGTATGGTTCCTGTACTTTGATGCAACATCTCAAAAACCTTCCTTGGAGGATTCAGTCATAAGAACTCACAGTAGGTAGAGAAATGAGAGAAAGTGAAAAGAGAGAAAAGGGGTATTATAAGAAAGAGATTGAGAGAGACAGACAGACACACACGTACGGAAAATGATGATCCATTATAAAAACTCGGGACAATTTAGGCAACATTCAAAGGAAAAGATTGGATGAGGGTACTGGCAGTTATCTTTTTCTTTTTGGCTTACACCTTCCTCAGGGAAAGACATTACAAGTTTGGGGATGAAGAGGGCTGATATTGAAAGGAACCAAGAAAATTTTCAAGAAGCTAGTAAGGAGATTTTTGGAGGAAATTTTGGGGGACTGTATGTGTTGCTCAATGTTGTCTTTGCATTGAGAGTTTATTTTGATTCTGGACAGCTAGGTAAGAAAAGGAGGTTTCCAAAAGAGAATAATTAAGAAGATTAACAGCAGGTTTTACTTCTAAGACTTTGAGCTCAGATTTTAGACATAGAAAATAAAAAATGAAGAAAATATTAAGATCTAATGCCCTTTTCATGATTATAGATATGTATTTCCTGGAATACATGCTGTGGCCAGATATTCAGAAGTGACCTTTAATGGTGTGGGGCCACATGAAAGCCAGAAATAAGGAGGGATCCAGCAGTCATTTCCTGGCCAACTTGCTTTTGAGCATTTTTTGAAATATGGGACACAAAAAGGAGGAGCAAAGAGAAGGATGAGTTATATACCGTGACCCCAAATGGATCATTTAATCCAAACCCCAATACTTGTAAAGAGGATATGAGTCCACCCAACCGGCCTTTGAAATAAATAACCACATGTGTAAAACAATAAGCAGAACTCACAGAGTTTCCAAAGTGAAAAGGAAATAAAGACATAATCTAGTCCACCTTTCTTTTATTTTCTAATGAAATCTTTTTACTGCATCCTTGATAATGAAAACCAAATCTCCATTGGAAATTTTTTTTTTTTTTGAGTGTACTCCTTATTTCCCCAAATACCAGTGCCTATTTTGGGGTAACTCCCTGTATGAAAAAGTTCCATCTTGGGTTATTCTGTTCTTTGTAACTTCTGCTTATCCTAGCTCTGTTTCCTGGATGCCATTTTGATTTAAGTATCTATATCCACATATAATGCCCATTCTAAGTTTTCTTATTCTCAGACGAAGCTCTATAAAATCTTCCATTTGTTGCCTATATGTTTTCATTCATAGACTCTTCCTCATCTCCAGGTGCTTCAGATTCACTTAGTTGAACACAATGTCCGTATTGAGAAATAAAAAAAAAAAAATGAGACTGCTGCTGTGGTGGTGGGCAGCATTAAAGAGAGAAATAATAATATTCATTATGACAAAATTTGTCTAGAAATTCAAAGTGACAACTAGAGTAAGTTATCATGGAAAATTGCAGCTGGTGTAGGTAGCAAGCCGTATTATAGATGATGAAGCCGGAGTTAGGAAGGTGGAGATTCAACCTGACAGATCTGTAACTAGAAGCAGAGGTTTAAGAACACAGAGAGGGTCAAGGAAATGAGCAAGTGCTATTGTCTGGACAACCAGTGTGAGGAGAGGGGCGATCTATGACACAGCGTATAGGCCATCAGTAAATCAGTGTAGAATTATCAATTACTTTCTAACAAAATGATGTGGGAGCATCAAATTTGTACAGAACAGCTATGGAAAAATGATTTTTAATAATAATCACTAACATTTCTTTTGCACAAGGCAAATGTTTTATTTTTTTTATTTTTATGTAAATTATACAAACATTTGCAAAGTCAAAATTCAAAAAACTATTTGGAGATGTAAAATTGACCAGAAATCACCCTGCCATGAGAAAACCATATTTCCTGTTTGGTGATCATTTCCTTTACTGCATCTCTCGATGCCCACCCATGTGCCCACCCAGAAGTGTGTATGCACGTATAATGTTACACATTTGGGTCTTAGCAAATATATTATTTTTTGTGAACACTTATCTTTTCAAGTTTTTTTTTTCCTAAATTTTTCTCTTTCTTTCCTCTTCTTTTCTGTCCTTTGTGCCACCTCTAGGTGATCCACGTTATGAACTTCATGAGTCAATTCCCATAGGCATCTTCATGCTCCAAAATCATACATACATGTGAGGGTTTTATTTAGTCACAGTTTGTTTTATGAATGTGGGATTGTATTATATACATGTTTCTGCAACTTAATGCTTTTCTCAAAACTTTTCTAGTTTATTTGGTGGAGCTCTAGTGCATTGTTTTTTATGGTTGTATAATATCCTATGATAAGAATGTATCACAATCTATTTTCCTACTGAATGGCATTCTCTTTGTTTTAGGCTTTTGCCATGATAAATGTGTAATAATCATCATTGTCTATATAGTCTTACTCACTGATGCTTTTATTTCTATGGGATAATTTCCCAGGAGTGGGATTGCTGGGCTTACCGACATGTACATTTTAAATTTTTAATTGACATTGCCAGATGGCTTTCCAAAAAGCCTGCAACAGTTCACATTTCCACCTTTTTTCCTATATCCCTGCCAGTAGTGAGATTATTACTTTCATTTCTAGCAGTCTGATGGGTGAGCTGTGATAGCTGTTATTATTGTAATCTCCTTTTTTTTTTTTCAACTAGTAGTGACTGCCTATTCATATGTTTGGTCATTTTTATTATATGCCTGAGTATTAGAATTTAAATAGAAATTTAATACATTTTTTGTATCATTAGGAATAAATACAATATGTGAAAGAAAATAAAACCTTTAAATATACTTTTTATAATAGCAAGCATTCCATGAATCTCTCTTAGTGTCACTTAATCCTAAAGCAATTAGAGAATCTGTCAACATCCCATGAGTATGGGTGGGCAGCGTTAAGAGAATTCATTCACTTGTAGAAAGCTGAAGCTCAGATAGTATCTGTTTTATGGGATATACATAATTTTTAAATTAATAAGTGGTTGGATTAGAAGATTTAAAGATAGAAGGAAGCCATACATGGTGGTAGGTGAATGTGGTTGAACTCAGCATACCAACACAGAATGCCCAAATCCTGAGAGGGAGAGTGGAAAAGGGAGAGTTGCATTGAACATGGAACGTTGAGCAGAGACCTGCTTGGCAGAGAAGGCGACGACACAGAAGCTAAGACAAAGAGCGCACACGTTCTGCTGTAGAGGATGCACATTTGTGCTAGTGGCCCTGTGTGAAGGCCTTGCTCCCAGTTATCTCTAATCTGCTTTAGCCAACACCTCTCAGTATGGCTCTTGACAGCATGAGACCTGGGTAACTACTTGACATCTCAACTCCAAGGCCGGTAGTTTTTTCCATTACTTTGCAGATGGTTATTTGTAAAATAACTAGGATTTGTTTTAGGCCAAATGTTAGGCTGGATTATTTTTTATTCTGGACACTTTATCAATTTGCACATTTACTTTAAATTCTTATAGTTTAATACATTTATATATTTTGAGTCAATCCAAAGGTGAATTTTTCAAAATCAGTTTGGCCATTTGTCTTCCAGAACAGTGATAAAATATCTTTGACACCACTGATGAGAGCATGCAGTATTCCTTGATCTCCGATAATTCAAATATGTCTAAGGTATTGATTTTATGCTCGGTATGGCAGAATTTTAAGTAGGGAGATAAAAATAAAGCAACACTGAAAATAAGTGGAGTGGATTATAAAAAAACAAACAAAAAAATCCTTATATTACAGGTTTTGGATGAAGTTCCGTAAAGATCCTCTTGGCAAAGGGTGGGAAACGTGGCAGCAAGACATTTAAGGAAATTTTCTGATGGATCATTGGTTGATCACTGAGTTACACTGATACAAGGGTGCCCCCTAGGAATACAAGCTTACAAATAAAAGCACAATACACCAGACATGCCAAGAGATTTCATTATGTAAAATGGGTTCTCCCAGCATTAGTTTATCCAAGAGTAGAAATGGACCAGTTGAAAGAGAAGGTTCTTTCAAGAACAATAAATAAGGGAAGTGAGGAAGACATTTTTCTTTAACTTAAGCCAAGTGAGGACTCTACCCAGAAATGTCATTGGAGGAGCAAAGTAATAAGCATCTTCTGGACTAAGTCAATATCTGTGAGTCAGAGAGTATTATAAAAAAAAAAAATTGCTGAGAATCCCAATACCAAATGACAATATCCAAAACAGAGTTGAATTCACTCTTCCTCTGGGACACCTGAGTTGGAAATGGTGGCTAATAAGTGGGCTTAGAGTTAGCAGCGTAAAGAGAGAATCTCTTCCTGCAAGATGTTTCCACTTTCTTACTTCTGCCTTGTAAGCCTAGAGGAGTATTAAGCCAGGAACACATAATTAAATGGAGTAAGGGTTTGGTGTCATCAGCAGTGAGGTCAAACTGGAGGTTAAGGAACAGTTTTTTAGATGGTCAAGTCTACCCAAGATTATCACATCAACTGTAAGGAGTTTAACTGTAAAGTCAGAGCGAACTCCCCACAAGACTGTTTTCACTTCAAATACCTCCTGCAATTTCAGCGGTCCCGAGGGCCACCCTCAAATCCAATCAGCTGGCTACAAATGTGGGGGTCCCCATGGATTCCCACAGGTTTAATAATTTATTAGAATAATTCACAAAACTCAGGAAAGCACCATATGTAAGATTACAGTTTTATTATAACAAATTAGAACCCGCCAAAGAAAGAAATGCAAAGGGCAGACTATAGAACTGGGACTTATAAATTTGAAGCTGTCATGTCTTCAGGGACATGTTATTCTTCTGACACTGGTGATGTGTAGCAGTGAGCACACAGAGTATTATAATCCAGGAGGCTCGCCTGACTTTGGTGTCCAGAGACATGATTGAAACTTCATTGCCTAGGCAGAGTTGATTGAATCATGGCCCATGTGAACTGGATCTCCAGCCCCACCCCTGCTGGAAGTCATGCTGATATCACCTGGCTAAAAGTTCCTACCTTCTCATCACATGATTGTTTTTCTAGTGTGGCCAGTTTGCATTTTAAGACTATTGAATTTGCCCTGCCCACACTGAGTCGTCACATGAACATAAATAATCAGTTATGGTCCAGGAGCCCATCACGAATATCAAAGACACTTCTACCATCTGAGAAACTACACGGGTTTAGAATTTACCTCCCAGGAGCAGGGCAAAGGACAGACTTCTCTTTGGGTAAGATGAATTTTTCACTACACAAGTGTTCTTATTATTTATTTATTTTTTAAAAGATTTTGTTTATTTATTGGACAGAGAGAGACACAGCGAGAGAGGGAACACCAGCAGGGGGAGTGGCAGAGGGAGAAGCAGGCTTCCTGCAGAGCAGGGAGCCCGATGCGGGGCTCGATCCCAGGACCCTGGGATCATGACCTGAGGCAAAGGCAGACGCTTAATGACTGAGCCACCCAGGCGCCCTGTGTTTTGATTATCTTAAGGGTTGCAGGTTCATATTAAAATGACACTGCTTTTGTGAAATGTGACGAAAGGAGATTAAAATCTAAGGACAGGGAAAGAACTAGCCCAGTGAGAGGATCTGAAGAATCAGTGGGAGAATGGATAGTTGCTGATGATTACATACTCTTGAGTTCACTCAATATATCTGTTACCTGAGACTGACATATTTTGAAATTGCATTTGTATAAAATCAAAGTCAAGCTCTTTCCGTTATGCCATGTGATGATATTTTACCTTTCTCTACAGAAATGAAGTTATAGTTTTAGCTTGAAGATTGAATAAATTTCTATGTGCTTTATTTTTCTTATCCAGAATAGGAAGCTTTTTTACCCTTATATTCAAAATGTTTCACTGTGCATAATTTTTAAGTCATTGTACGACATTGGTATATAATCTTTAACTCATTATAGGACAACACTATTATGAAAACTTTATAGATAATTCGTATCTCCAACAATTCATGTTGAAAATTAGACTAGTGAGAAGAGTTGGATTAACAATATGTTTCAATATAAACTACTTTAAAAGCTATTTTACAAAAATGAATTTTAAAAAAGAGAAATGTATTAATACTGCAGTAGAGATATTATCCAGCTTATATCACTCTGCTTCACATAGTCTGAATATCAACATTAATATAAAAAAAGTTGAGTTGGTCAGAAAGCTAATTTACAAAACAGTGTTAATGAGTTACAAGTAAACTCATTTCGTTGTATGATAAAATGGTCATAGACTGCTCCCATATCAAACGAATATATTGTCTTCGTGTGAGTAAAAGGAGTTGAGAATGGAAAAGATTGTTTTCATCTGACATTTTCATCGTTTGGTTTAGGAAAACCTAGGAGATCTTAATTTTCATATAATTTGGAATAATTTGGATGATTTTTCAGTTAATCAATTTAATAAGTAATAACCAAATGTCATGCTTTCTCCCTTGGATAAGATTTTAATATATCAAAGCAGAAATCATTGCAAGTATAAATTCCATATTACAAAAAAAAAATGGATCAGAATTCTAGAAGTCCTTTTTCTTTTTTTTTTGACCTGTCCAAGAAAAGGATACCAAGTGCTGAGGTTATGGCTTTATTTATTTATTTAAAAATTTTTATTTACTTATTTATTTTTTTTTTAAAGATTTTATTTATTCGACAGAGAGAGAGACAGCCAGCGAGAGAGGGAACACAAGCAGGGGGAGTGGGAGAGGAAGAAGCAGGCTCATAGCGGAAGAGCCCGATGCCATAATGCCGGGATCACGCCCTGAGCCGAAGGCAGACGCCCAACCGCTGTGCCACCCAGGCGCCCCTATTTACTTATTTTTTAAGTAGACTCCATGCCCAGCACGGAGAGGTTAGGTTTTTAACTGTTCCACAAAAGGTGTTTATTCCAAAGAAAACCCTAAGGTTGACTTTAGCCTCCCACTTTCCTTTATTGTTTCACTGGCTGCTTCCTGTTCTCATCTCCTCTGTCCTTATTCTCTGCTTTTACCTCAAGTGCATGACTTCTGTCTGTCCAGGTCAATATTTCTGAATGTCCTGTTTAGGAGTTGACATTCTTAGGACATTTCCTGCCTGTGCTTTTCCCTCCTTAAAATATTTGCCTCTTCTCAGAGCATAGTTTTGTTGGTACAGATGGATTAAACTAGTTATCTACTCCAGGTACCTTGTTTGAATTTTAAGGACTTTCTCTGAAAATAGTGGACCTAATCTAAATGCTGGAAGCTTCAGGTGCTGGAGCAGAATTCTTAGAACAGAATCCTTGCTCCTAGTTGGGACCTACTTGACTTCCTATTCATCTGAACAGCTTTCTGAGGCAGAAGAGGCAGAGTTTGAAAGGTTGGGCAATGCCTGAGTTTACAACTCCCTCACTTATTAGCTTTGAGACCTAATGAAAGTTAGTTAAGCTTAATATGCTTAATGAGGTTACCTACCTCATAGTTTTGTGGTAAGAATAAAATGAGATAATGTATGTAAAGTACTTCCCTCATGGTAAATGTTCAAGAAATGTTAGCTATTATTATTCCTATTTATCTATCATCTTGAAGCTGTTGGGAATACTAATGAATAGAACTGAATTCATTCTTATTTCTCAAGTTCAAGAAATACCTTTGTTGATATGATTCAAATAGCAAAGGTTAAATAATTACTAGATTGGTGCCACCTAAAAAGGCATGTGCCTTGTGTTTTCTGGTCTGGCAGCTGGCGGTTTGGCTGCAGGTTTCACTTATTAGCTGCTGTAAATTGTGCTCTGCATAATCGAATGGGGACCACTGCTGATTTGAATGCTTGGTGTGTGCTTGCCAATGTGAAGGGAATATAATACTGTTTATTGTGAGATGAAAAGTAAAATTAGCTTTTGTGTTGGAGTTTGCATTATAAACAACAGTACAACTGTTCAGTCTGCCTCTTATTTCTGGTGTATGTTAAATGGGTGGTTAAATATCTGTTTTTAGTCTCAGGGCAATTTTTAATGGCTATTCTTTGCCCTGTTCAGATTGATGTGAGAGTCATACATTTACCTTAAAATGTAAACAGTGATTAATTATTTTCAGGTAAATCCATGTAATTTGATGATATAAATACGATAAGTGCAAATACCATGAACTATTTTAATGCAAGATATTCATCCTATTCCTTATCTCCTGGTGGTGAAACGGCTAACTAAAGTCCCAGCCTCATTCCTTCCCTTTATGGAATCAATATAAAGTATTCCTGGAAAGGTACTTAAAAAGAATATCTTTCTTCCTATTTAATTTTCCTATAAATTTGATAGTGGCTGTCAAAAATCAATTTAGAAATGTATAAAGAAAAGAGAAAATCTTTCGGAAAATTTCATACTTTTCTGGCAGAGAATTTATCATTACAAGTATAAATGAGGAATTCTGAAACTAGATCTTAGGTTATCGAGCCATTCCGTAGCCCTCTTGCCTACCAGGGTATGCTGTTCATAGTGAGCCCAGTAAAAAAAGTATCTATTGCTTATGATAATGCCTTATCATTCAATAGCTATTTTCAAGTTGGTTGATTGATATTGCTCTGACACTGACGAACTTGCTTAGCAATAGAGAGCAGAGCATGGTCTGGCTTTCTCTTGGGACTGCTTTGGGTAGTTATAGACATTTTAAAAATATTAATTTTTTTAATCCATGAGCACAGATATCTTTCTATTTAATTGTGTCATCATCTCTTTCTTTCCTTGGTGACTTATAGTTTTCATAGTACAGTCTTTCACCTCTTCGGTTAAATTTAATTCTAGGTATTTTATTCTTTCTGATGCAATTGTAAATGGGATTAATGTCTTAATTTCTCTTTCTGATAACTCATCATTAGTGTATAGAAGTGAAACTGATTTCCGTTAATTTTGTATCCTGCAACTTTACTGAATTCGTTTATTCTAATAGTTCTTTTGGGTGGAGTTTTTAGGGTTTTCTATATATAGTATGTCATCAGCAAATGGCGACAGTTTTACTTCATCCTTTCCAATTTAGATGACTTTATTTCTTTTCCTTGCCTAATTGCTCTGGCTAGGACTGCAGTACTGTGTTGAATAAAAGTGCTGATAGTGGGCATCCTTGAAAAAGCCTCTCAGCTTTTTACCGTTGAGTATGATGCTAAGTGTAGGTTTGTCATATATGGCCTTTATCATGTTGAAATACATTCCTTCTATATCGACTTTGTTGAGAGTTTTTATCATAAACGTATGTTGAAATTTGTCAAATGCTTTTCCTGCATCTATTGAGGTGATCGTGTGATTTTTATCCTTTGTTTCGTTAACGTGGTGCATCATACTGAGGGATTTGCAGGCGTGGAGCCATGCTTACATCCCTCTCAGTTGTGACACATGATCCTTTTAATGTATTGTTGAATTTGGTTTGCTAATCTTTTGTTGAGAATTTTTTGTGTCTACATTCGTCAGGGATATAGGCCTGTAATTTTCTTTTCTTTTCTTTTTTCTTTTCTTTTCTTTTCTTTTCTTTTCTTTTCTTTTCTTTTCTTTCTTTCTTTTTTTCTTTCCATTTTTTGTGGTGTCCTTTCCTGGTTTGGATATCAGAGTAATGCTGGTCCTATAAAAATGAATTTGGAAGCTTTCCTTCTTCAATTTTTGGAATAATTTGAGAAGAATGTGTACTCATTAGTCTTTTAAATGTTTGGTGGAATTCAGCTATGAAGACATCTGGTCCTGGGCTTTTGTTTTTAAGGAGTTTTTAAATTACTGATTCAATCTCATTATTTGTAATTGGTCTGCTTAGATCTATTTCTTTGTGATACAGTCTTGGAAGTTTGTGTGTTTCTTGGAATTTATCCATTTTTTTTTAGGTTTTCTGTGGTATCAGTTGTAACTTTTCTTGCAGTGCTGATTTTATTTATTTGCCCCCGCCCCCTTGCTTTTTTTTTTTTTTTTTTTGAGAAATCTGGCTAGAGGGGCGCCTGGGTGGCACAGCAGTTAGGCATCTGCCTTCGGCTCAGGGCGTGATCCCAGAGTTATGGGATCGAGCCCCACATCAGGCTCCTCCGCTATGAGCCTGCTTCTTCCTCTCCCACTCCCCCTGCTTGTGTTCCCTCTCTCGCTGGCTGTCTCTATCTCTGTTGAATAAATAAATAAAAAATCTTAAAAAAGAAAAGAAATCTGGCTAGAAGAGAAAAAACACATTTAATTATGTACATATGGAGAATTCACATAAACATGAGAGATTTCAAAGATAGTCTGGCAAAATGAGGTATGCATGTCATCCTGATCTAAGGAGAAAGGGGATGGGAGTGAGGGACTTCAAAGGGAGGAAAATCAATTCACAGGAAGATAAAAATTGAGTAAATGTTTGGTAAACAAATGTTTGCTGGGCCATATAGAAACAATGGCACCTAGAGAGAGGAATGTTAATAAACAGAACATGCTAAGTTCCTCCCTGTCCACCAGACCTAGTTCATATTATACTGTAGTTATCTATGGTGATAGCTCCCTTCCTGGAGCAGTTTCTCAATCTAAATTTTTTTCGGCACTTAAGGGAAAAGGTCAAAACTTCTTGCACCTTCTGTTTCTTAAAAATTTTCAACCTAAAATAACCCACATGCCAAAAAGACATAATTTGGGGTGGCAAATTTTGCTCCCCTATTCTCTGTTCAGGGACTTCTGCCTGAACTCTCTCTAAACTATTGGTTTTCAATATTTAAAAGGTCAAAGAGATGCCTCTTCTCATCACTGCCGGAAAAGCTCCTGTTCTGTTTTCAGAGCTATCTTCTTTGAAGCCTCTGGGTACTGTTTCCACTTGACCACCACCACAGGGAGTTCAATTATCAAAGAATGACTCCCTTCTAAGAATTCTTAAAGAAAAACACTCCCATTCTGAGATAAGATAACAGATGTAATAAGTTTCCCGTTCACTCCATAGGATATTAAACAATGTCAGAGTTCTCTGTAGTGCAAGGTTTGGAGTGGATTTTTTTTCTTTTCTTTTTTTTTTTTTAGCTACAGAATGGGCAAGGCACATCCGCATAATGCCAATGGAGGCAATTTTGCAAATTCATTTTTGCTTCATCTCTGGACACTTTTGAATGCCAGACTGACTTCTTTTTCTGTCCAGGACTTTTCTGAGCCTTTCCTCATGGCTCAACATCCACACACACCAATGCTTTCTGTCAATAGGACTCACACCTTCTTAAAAGGGACTGGGGAAAGGATACACCTTGTGATGAACCGTATCATTTGTTAAAATCAACATTTATTGAAATAAATAGGAGAATCTTTGGGAATCTTTTTACAGAAATTTATGTTCTGATAAAATTTTGAAAAACAAATGGGAAAAATACTGATTTGTTTAGGGTGCATTATATTTCAGGTGTTTGTTATCTCATTTAATCATTACCACAGTTCTATAAGACAGATAGATGTCTGTGATTTACACTTTACTGTGAAAGATCTTAGTACACAAAAGAACTTGCATGATGTCACACACTGGAAAGGAAGAATCAGTGTATGAACCCAGGTTTCCTGGATTCCTTGTTCTGGGCTCATTGCAGTGACTTCTTCACTTATACTAACACCATTTCAGTGGCAAGAAGATAAATTTATCCCATAAAATTTAGATATTATGAAACTAGATTCTTAGTTATTGTCTGCACATTTGAAAATAGAAGAACACAAACCCTAAGGTGAGATTTGTGTCCATTCTTCTGTGAAGAATAGAATTAAAGTTGAGGACATGGATCAAAGAATAAAGTTGATTTTGTCACTAGGATCTAGGATATTTCAATGGTAATTAAGCTAAATAAAGAATGAGAATCAGTTCTTTGGTACTTTCTTAAGGAATATGGCCATCTGTTTAATGTTCTGGTGTAGTGATTATAGTGAGGCTATACACAAACACACACTTTACAAGGATACATCACACAGAATGTTGAATTCCAATATCTTCAAACTCCTATTCACAGGGAGTTGTAATTATGAATGTGAAGTCCCAAGGTGGACTCTCTGGATCGTGTCTTGGTGGCATCACTTACTTTATAAATGACTTTGGGTAAATCATGTAGGAATCTTAGCATGGTTTTTCCTTTTATATAAAGTAGCGATAATATCTAATTCACAGAAAATGTGTGTGTACCAGATTGAATGCATCTGTTTTCAAGCAACAGAAATCCCAATTCAAAATGGAATTTTATCCTCGTGGAATTGAATATTCCAAGAGCAGATCTGGCTTGAAATATGACTTCATCCAGAATTTAAACAAGGTCATCAAGATCCATTTTAAGGATCTGATTTCTTTTTATTTTGGCTACAAACATTGGTATGGAGTGGGCTTCTGGCAAATGTTGATTAAAGTAGTTTTAAGACCAAATCCATACACCTAGTGGAAAACATGTGAATTTATGCACAATAATTCCCAGAACAGGTACTAAAGCTTGCTTATTGATAGCTTATTTTACATGCTCATCCCTTAATCAATTACTGTAGCCAGTTGACAAGATACTCCTATTGGCTTCAGCTGTTAAATTCTTAAGAAAGAATTGAGATGAAGATGAAGATTTTGGAGTTGTTAGCATATGGAGGATGTTTAAACTCATAGGATTGGATACAATCACCAAGGGAGTATAGATAGAAGAGAGAGGAGGCCCAGAGTTTGAGCATTAAAGTGCTTTAATATTAAGTGGTTGAGAAGGAAGAATCAAAAAAGGATGCCAGTATGGAGCAATCAAATGAGGTAAGATGAGGGACGCTTGGGTGGCTCAGTCATTAAGCGTCTGCCTTTGGCTCAGGGCATGATCCCGGGGTTCTGGAATCGAGCCCCGCATCGGGCTCCTCCGCTGGGAGCCTGCTTCTTCCTTTCCCACTCCCCCTGCTTGTGTTCCCTCTCTCACAGGCTGTCTCTCTCTGTCAATAAATAAATAAAATCTTTTAAAAAAATGAGGTAGGATGAAAATCAAGAGAACGTTGTTATTCTGAAAGCCAATTTAATAATCTTTATTTTTTTCTAGAAGGAGATAATGATTACCCGAGTCAACTTTTAATGATAAATTAAGCAAGAGCAGGACCAGTAACTGAGAAGCAATGGGGAAGTCATTAATGACATTGATAATGGTGATTTTAGTGGTGTGGTCAGGGCAAAAGTCTGATTAGAGTGGGTTTATAAGAAAAAGGGATATGAGAAATTGGGAAAAGGAAGAATAGGCAAATCTTTCAAGGAATTTTCTGCAAAAAGGAATTGTCAAAGAAATTAGAGTAGTAGCTGGCAAAGAAAGTGGAGTCATGAAAAGATTTCTCTCATATGGAAGCAATAACACTATATTTGAATGATGGTAAAAATGATTTAGTAAAAATGAAAAGTTAATGAGGAAGGAGACCAGAGAATTGCTAAAGTGATATTCTAAAGGAAGCGAGAAGAGATGGGATCTACCAGAGGGATTGGCTTTGGATAGGAGCAAGGAAAACATCTCTAGTAACTAAATAGAAGAAAGGAGTAGCAGGTAGGTGGTGAGATGCAGTTGCAAGAATCTGTGGAAGATTCCCTCTGTTTCAGTTTCTTGATGAAGTAAGAAGATCATAAGCTGAGAATGAGAATGGGGAAGGCTAGGTATTGGGAATTTGAAGAGTGGGAAGAAAGAAAGAAAAAAATTTTTTTTTTAAGGACAATAGGAGGCTGAATAGACATGAAGGATAAAGGATGTGATTCCTAAGCAGCATTTTATCATCCTATTGGCAACTATTTTCATGAATTTAAAAGAAGATCACTTATCTTAGATGTATGTTTATCCCCAGTCACATTTAACTTCTTGAGTATAGGAATGGAGTTGGCAAAGAATTAGATTTAGCCAGGGTTGTGGTGTTAACGCTATAGAGGAGAGAGGCAAGAGAATCAGGGAGTGAGCGATTTGGTGATATTGTCTTGACTTCAATGACCATCTTCTCTTACTAACATTACTGCAACAATCTCTTAAATGACATCCTTGCCTTAATCCTGTGTCTCTCAAATATCTTTTCTGCAGTATAACCAGTGTGATTTTTCTGAAGAGCAGATTTGAGATCACTCTCTCATTTAAATCCCATTAATGGATACCTACTACCTTAAGGACAAAGTCCAAAGTTCTTAACATGATTTCTATGGACTTTGATGATCTGGCATTGTTTACTTTCTTAAGCCCCATTTCCTTCCACTCCCTCTTCTCACTCTTAAATCCCACGAGTTAATGGATTTCAATTCAAAGCTCTTTCTACTGTTTAGAGCAATCTTCTCTCATTTCCAAAATCTTCTCCTGGTTAACTCCCATTTGTCTTTTAGGGTTCAGCTAAAACAGTGATTCATCCAGGTGGTCTTTTTGGCAATACAAAGGTTGTTTGTGGTTTTCTACTCTTACCTGTTTGGCTCATAAGATTTCATACGAAGACTGTTTTGCCCTGTTAAAAAACACCCAAAAAACAAAAAACACTAGAATGTCACTAATCTAGGCTAATCCTTTCACTTTATAGGTGGACAAACTGAAGCTCAGTTTCATAGATAATTAGTAAGAGAGTAAAACTCAGGAATCTCAGTTCCTTTCCTTTTCACTCCAGTGTTCTTTCCACCGTGTCTATGAATATCTCTCTGGCTACTACAGTTCCTTTGTTTTCAAACACTCACTGCTCACAGAGTACATTTTCTATACCTAGCCTCTGACAAGGAGGACCTCATAGCTGCCCTCAAAGAACTTTTAACCTCAGGGGAGGACAGACACCAATAGATAATTACTAGAGCATAGTGTAACTGAACCCAAATCCATCTGCCTGATGCATAGCAAAGCCAATCTGGAATATCACCTTTGCAGCAAGGAAAGAGTTTATTTGAGGGGCAACCAAATGAAGAGACAGGAGGACAAACCTCAAATCTGCCTCCCCAAAGGAAGAGAGAATAAGTTTTTTATAATCATAAAGGTTGAACTATATGCATATTGATGAAAAGGGCAGGAAAAATTATGACTATTCATGAGGACGAATGGAGAATGCATATTGAGCAAACATATATGTAACATATATCCCACATTCACATTGAAGTGGAGACCTATATCAGAAAGAGGCAAAATCCAGCCCCTGACATGAGGAGCTTATCTAAGGACAAGGAGAAAGGGCTGTAGCCAGCTCGGGGAGCTGAACCAGTATAAACTAGATGGCATCTTGGAATGCAGGGCCTTGATTCTTCCTGGCTGGAACCATATCAGTTGGCTTTGAGTTCAAGCGACTGTGGAAACAGCTAAAGGATTTGTTAGGGGGTCTGAAAAGACACAGTTAGATTAGAAGGAAACAGTTTTCTGCAAAACAAGCTTTCTGCTAGGTTCAACCTCACTAACCCTGTGGGCATGGTTTCAACGGGGAGGTGAAATATTAGAGATATAATGTATTCATGCATTATAGTTCTAGTTTATTGCCTATTGTTTCATGTGTACTGATTGTATTGATCAAGCTACAATAGAAACTCTATGCACACAGAGTGCTTAATTTATTTCTTTTGTGTCATCTCTCATTTCTGTTTACTGTCAAACACAGGGTTTGTCTCATACCCAGACTTTAATAAAACTTACTGATGGAATGGGGCTAATCCATTGCTTTCTATTTCCTGTAAAACAATAAATGCATGGCTATACCAAGCAGGAAATATAAAGCACTTTCTGAATCAAAATATCTGTATTAGAAATTATAAAAACTAAGTTGGAAGGACATTCTTAGACTTGAAGAGGGATGTGATATAATAGTACTTAACACTGAATCATGTGTTTTTATCTATAATATCTAATTTAATGATCACAGTCACCCTTTCTTTCTATCATTACTATTTTGCAGATAAGGAAACTAAAGTACAGAGACTTTAAAACATCTTTAAAAATCACACAGCCCAAAAATTATAGAGCTGGGATTTTAACCCAGGCACTCTTACTTAGCTGCACACATTTAACCAAATTACTATAATCTTTCACCAATCTCCTTTAGGTCCCAGCTGGCAGACCAAAACATCTTTTCAGGCCCCATTGACCGCCCCCCCCCCCCCGATTTCCTTTCTTTTGGGCAAGAAGGTTCTTTCTTTCTTTCTTTCTTTCTTTCTTTCTTTCTTTCTTTCTTTCTTCTTTCTTTCTTTCTTTCTTTCTTTCTTTCTTTCTTTCTTTCTTTCTTTCTTCTTTTTTTAGATTGCATTTATTTATTTGGGAGCAAGAGACAGAGCCAGAGCAGGGGATGGGCAGAGGTGGAGGGAGAAACAGACTCCCCATTGAGCAGGGAGCTTAATGTGGTGCTCTATCCCAGGACCCTGGGATCATGACTTGAACCAACAGTAGATGATTTAACTACTGAGCCACCCTGGTGCCCCAAGAGGATTATTTCTGATTAGGAACAGAGGCATGTCCTTATTATTTTGTATAGCACTCATTTTTATCACCTACTAATACTAAAATACAGCTCTTCCTCTACTTATGATGAGGTTGCATCCTGATTAAACCTAGTGTAAATTGGAAATTACTTAAGTTGAAATGAATTTAATACACCTAACCTACCAAACATAGCTTAGCCTAGCCTACCTTAAATGTATTTAGGACACTTATACTAGTCTATAGTTGGGCAACAACATTCAATACAAAGCCCATTTTATAATAAAGTGTTGAATATCTCATGTGATTTATTAAATACTGTACTGAAAATGAAAGACATATTGGTTGTATGAATATAGGATGGTTCAAAGTGTATCAGTGTTTATTCTCATGACCATGTGGCTGACTGGGAGCTGTGGTTCACTCTTGCTGGCCAGGATCATGAGACAGTATCTGTCACATATCACTAGCCCGGGGAAAGAGCACAGTTCAAACTATGGTTTCTACTGCATCATGCATATTGCTTTCACACCATTGTCAAGTTGAAAAATCATAAGTCAAACCATCATACGTTGGGTACCATCTGTAACTATAGGCCACACAGTCATTCACATTAACAAACTTCTAATAAAATCAAAAGATTTGAAAACCAGATTCTTCTGGAAAAATTGAAAAGAATAATTTAATCAGATTTGAAAATTTGATTAATCTGGATGCAATAGAATTGTGTATTTCCCTCAAATAAAACTATCACATCCTTTCTGCATCGTGAGGTCCAGTCTGTTATGTAGTGATTAATGGGTAGGGCAATTTGTTTTTCATCAGGCAGAAGCTAATATTAGATAACCTCCACTCCTAGGCAGACAGGCTACTTTAAGATTTCCTTCTAGAACTGGGCCAGGTCTCCAGAGAACCAAGGTTCCTTATTTGGAGATGGATCTATAAATCGACTGATATTCACACATACCAAAAAGGCTTTTGGGAAGCCTCTGAGAAAGTTGATCTTCCTACATGCCACTCACTGTAAGATAATGAAGGAAGACAGCTTTTAAAAGACATTTACTTTCTTGGATGAAAGTATAAGTTCATGCTTGCCTATAGGATCTTTCTATACGCACGGGATGCTCTGTTAAAAAAACAAAAACAAACAAACAAAAAAAGGCCAGCCTTGAAAATTCCTCGAGTAGGCAAAACCAGTTTAGTTGTACAAATAAAGCTTAATTTAGCTTACTTTGCAAGACCGACTTAGCCTGGGTCATTTCTTGTTTATGCCTCTGGAAATTATAAGTGAAACTTAAAACTGGTTACCTAAAACTGATATGAGATACCCACTAAACAATTCCCTATCATTTAAGGTTATTCTGGTATAATAAGCAATCCCTCTGAAGTATGAACAGTCACTGCTATCCCATTGCATCAACTGCTTTATAATAGTATACCCCTGAGCTTTATTCCATGTTTTGGTTTAAGTGGTCCCAACTTGCAAACTGTCTTTTTGGTGTATGTGATACAGGCTGGCTGGGTCCAAGGACCCACGAGGGTCTTTGTCTTGGCGTGGGATGGAAATGAAATGTGATCTGAGAGGAAGTAAGAGCAGTTTAGTGAAGATGTAGAAAGAGCAGATACTGACAGAGTGTCTGGAAGACTCAGAAAGAAAAGAGAGTGAGTCTCATCTTTACTTGGGGCCTGGGGTTTTTATTGAGGATGGTGGTCTGGTGTATGTGTCCTCTCAGGCATCCAGGAACTAGTGAAACAAGGATGAACGCTCAGGTGTTCTCCAAAAGGTACATATGCCCTGGAGCCAGGGTTCTAGATGTCCAGGTGTCTAAAGTTGTTGGTCTTGGAAAACATATGTGAAGGGCTCTCCTGATTACCCTTTGGATGTTCTCTTGTGCTGGAAGACTACAAAGAAATCATTAACTCCTTGACCTTTACAGGGGGACATACATTATCAACTATCAGCCATAGTTGGGCAGGCATGCAGGTCTGAGTAAGAACAGAAGCAGAAAAAGGAGGAAAAAGCAGTTTTTTCATGGAATCCCTTTAGTTTCCCTATCTCATATGTATAATAGCTTTTACTAATTATTGCTTTGGTGATTCATTTGTTTTACTTCTGTTACTTATGAACTTTCAACTCACATGTAGATCTTCCTATATTTCTTGTACTTACAGTATACTATACTATACTCATGAATTTAGACTTAGGACCCATGGTTCTGCTATTAGGCAGCTCTACACTACACGTTTTCCTTATAATATTTACAGTATCTTAAGAGATTTTTCAGAATACAGTTTCACGTATCCAAGGAGACCGCCACCCTGGCCTTTCAGTCAGCTAAAGGGCAAATAGAAAGCACCATTGCCTCCGAAAAGAAAAAGACAGAATGTACAAATGATAAAGATTTTTGAAGAACAAATGGCAGCTCAGCAAGACAAGGAATGGTCAAATATGCAAGAAAATCAGTAAAAAGCTCTTGCCTTTTGAAACATCAGAGAAGTTTCTGCTTTAAAGTCTTAATCTTGTTAAGATAAGAATTTGTCAATGAGCTCAGTGGGAAAATTGGATTATACTTTGACCCATGGTTGGATGACTTACAGAATATCTTTCAGGACAAGAAATTAAATAAAAATAAATTCAATTCTCCTTTGATGTGGGACATAAATATTCCCTAGCCACCATCTTCTTTCTTTCTACCAAAAAAGATAACATGCTACTTAAATAGAGAGCTCTAGGAAACTATCCAGGAACATATTTTTTCCCCCTCTACCCAATGATTACTTAAAATCTTGCCACTGCTGCTAGTGTTTTCTTCTCTCAGGCATAGTCCTTTGCATTTTCATGGTCTTTTAGATCTTTCAGTCACTCTCCCAGACATTGGTGATTGTCTACTTATAGCCTCTGCCCTCTTCTGACTAAGTGAACTCTTTCCCCACCGCCCCAGTTGTCAGTATTCCTGCATGTGAGGGCATGCTTCAGGAAAGGCTGGCCCCTGCCTAGGGTGGAAATCTTGATAACCCAGTTATGTTTATTGGATAATTGTGGATTAATCAATTACCAATTTTGGTAATTCCATTGCCTATTGACAATGATTGATTAAGGAGTACCATGTGACCTAATGCAAGTCAATAAGACATGAGGGAAAAAAGCCTGGGGATTCTTAAAAAATTGTTTTAGATCTTTAAAAGGTACACAAAGATTTTTTCCTCTTCCCACCTTGTCCCACCTCTGGACATTGCTGTTTATGCACATACTGTTTGGTACTGGCATACCCATCCTGAGACAACAATAAGAGCTAGTTGACAAAATGAGAAAAGCAGAATGGAAATAAGGCTTTCAGTGCTGATTTGTTTTTCCCAAAGAAATCATAGCACTTCATCAAAATGATCTGAAATAAAAGTAGACAGAAATAAAGCCAACATCTGTTAATAGACATAAAAAAAGGAATTTTCGAGTGGTTTTAAGGATTAAGAGAAACTGCACAATGGCAGAACAAGCCAAGTTAATAAATTTCTTCATCATTTCTGGCACATAATAGGTTCTCAATATTTCAATAACTATTTGGATTCTTATTCATCCTTTTTGTTTAATATATTGCTGTGCTTGGATTCCTGTAAATGTGTGAAACTCCTGCTCCATCAAGAACATGTTCCTGACTTAGATCTCCACTGTATGACTTCAGTAAAAACAAAACAGAACAAAACAGTAAGTTAGGGGTGTTCCTAAAACACCTTCCTGCCTCTCCATCTTGGTCTACGATGACTCTTGACTCCTCATGCATGTTTTAATCTTTAGCTGCATGTAACCAGTGTATTTCTTTGACACCAGTGTACTCTCTCATGCATCAGTACTATCGTGTATGTCTATGGTAGGACCCTAACTTACCTCTGCTGCTCCTGTCAGAATTGTGGAGTGCTGCACAATAGAAAATCCCTTTTCAACTTTGATTGCGAGAATGTCATGAACCTTCCTAAAATAAGAGAAGAAAATCCTTCCCTTCTCTCCAGCTATATGGTAGAGGAGGCAAAACAGAAATATGGCTACAGTTCTGAGCAAAAAGAAGAAAGCCATTTTAGGGTTTAACAAGAAAAGTATGTAGACAGCAAGCAATTTACAGAACCAATGGAATAGGAGAATGAAAGATGGGAAAGAAAGTCTCTGTAGAATTCATTTGGTTAAGACTTATTTCTTGAAACAAACTGAACAATGGGGTTAGCAGGGACTCAACAATAAGTCCTCCAGCATGACAAAGTGATACTCCCCCACAGTGTGCTTTTGTCCTTGTGCACACACCGACAGAGATACAACCCAGAGGATAAGGATTCTCACAGTTTTCTTGTGGTGATTTCAGTCATTTTCAAAAAAATTCTTGCTGTGTTTACAAAAATCCCTTCAGGTATTTTGAGATATAAGTACTTTTACTGAGTAGCTTGTTTCTACTGTTTTTTTTTTTTTTAAAGATTTTATTTATTTGACAGAGATAGAGACAGCCAGCGAGAGGGGGAACACAAGCAGGGGGAGTGGGAGAGGAAGAAGCAGGCTCACGCAGAGGAGCCTGACATGGGGCTCGATCCCACAACGCCAGGATCACACCCTGAGCCGAAGGCAGACGCTTAACCGCTGTGCCACCCAGGCGCCCCTCTACTGTTTTTAATAAGTGCTCTAAATTACGAAATAAAGCAGGTAGAACTCTTTGTTAGTCAGGGTCCCGTCAGGAAACGAAACAAAATGCATGCTTGAAATTGAGGTTATCTGAGGAATGTTTAATAAAGATGTTACAGGATTTCCTTTCCTTTGGTGCCCACGGTTCTTGATCACGCCACTTCAAAGAATGAAGATGTAGACCAGATGAAGAGTGGTGGGCAGCAAACCAAAGTTTACTGAGTGCTAGTAAAGTTTATTGAGCGAAAGTACAAAGCTCCCAAAGAGGGAGAGGACCCGAGAGGGTTGCCTATTTGGTGTTTAGATCGAGTAGGTTTTATAGGCTTGTTGGCAGGCTGTTTTAATTTGATTAACCCTCCATGCTCCTGTCACCCAATCAGGTTTTTGTCACCTACTTATCATGTGGGAAAGGGTTGGAGAGACACTAATTTCTAAAGCTTTGTAGTAATTCCCAAAGAATCATTAGAAAACATCGAACCACAGTGCACCATTTTATATTTTAAAATGAAAAAAATATATAGAATAAGAACAGTGATAGGAGAAAAAGGCCTATTTTCTTTTCAAGACTACACAAGAAATGCAGTGAGAGGAATCTAGCCATGTGAACCCTTTGAAAATAGTTTTCCCAGTAATTTCCTCTCCAGTAAGGGTAATCGTTCTTCTGTATGGTTCTCCAATTGCAAGTACATTTCAGGAACTGGCACAGAGGACTATGAAGATTTCTGCTAATGATGGTCAATGTTTTTAAACTATGTGAAAGCTAGGATAATAGTTGAATGGAGACTCGTTTACTCAGTTCTCCTGGGTAATTGTCCTAACTGCCAAGTACATAGGGAGGCTGTACACATCTGCAACTGGATATTGCAAACTGGAAAATCAGCTCCTGTTCATTCTATTAACATCAGACCTCGTTTGAAAAGAGGTAACATTCAGAGCAACATTCCTGCCATCTACTGTTATTGTCCTAGATTTTACCAGACAATATTGGCTGCTTGATTCTGATGAAGGATAGTTGGAAGAAGGGCAGGCAGGGACAAGGAGTCCCCCGCCCTAAGAGGAAAACACCCTTAAAAGGATCTTACACCCACTCTGGAAGGAGCCCTCCACCCTTTCCCACGTGATAGGTAGATGACAAAAACCTGATTGAGTGACAGGAGCATGGAGGGTTAATCAGATTAAAACAACCTGCCAACAAGCCCATAAAAACTCCTAGACTTAGAAACTCCAGTGGCAACCCTCTCAGATCCCCTCCCCCCTTCAGGAGCTTTGTACTATAGCTCAATAAACTTCGCTTTTGCTGCCCACCACTCTTCATCTGGTCTACCTGTTCATTTGTAGAAGCAGTGTGACTAAGAACTAGGGGCACCAAAGGAAAGGAAATCCTGTAACAATTCTAGTATTAACTTCAAGAAAGTGACTTCCCAAGGATTGAGAGAGAGAGCTATGTCACATGTTTCTTCTCAATTCTTGAAAAGATGATTTTGAAGCAAGTAAAACTGCTTTTTAAAAATTCAGATTATTGAAAATCATTTCAGAGGGACTAATTTTGCTGAATAGTATTTTTGCACTGACTATCAAGGTGGTAGGGGGCACTTAAACATTGTGGTTGTGCTCTGAAATGTGGTTGGGATTTTGTCAGTGACCTAAAATGTCCCTATTGGAGCTTTCATGATCTCTCTTTCTCCGTCTCTGTGTCCATCTCTGCCTCCCTGTCTCTGTATCTCTGTCTCAATCTAATTCCTGTTCTCACTCCTGTTGTCATTCTCTTTCTCCCTCTCCCCCATTCCATAAATGTCTCTTCACCTTGTATTAAATACCGAGCAACATTTTTTAGATAATTTTATTCGATAGAAAAATCTTATAAATAAAGCTCTGGAAGAATATAATTTGAATTATTGAGAGAGGAAAGGGGTTGAATATTTAGACATTGTTCACACTTGAACATCAAATTTACTAGTTAATAAAAATCAAAGAAACAATCAGAAAGGAAGGAGGAAGGACGGAAGGGGGTGAGGAGGGAGATGATTGAGGTAGAGAAGGAAGAAGGGAGGAAGAAAGCCGGGAACGAGGGAGGGAAGGAAGACTAATACTTCAAATCACAGGAGATGTGTTTGTGAGACGCTAAAGGAATCAACTGGTTCTGATGAGTGCTATGGCATTTGAATTCTATAATACATGTTTAAGTTCTTGAAAAAGACATTTTAAAACTGGGAAAACAATGATTTAAAGAGAAATATAACATTGTGTCATTACATTTAGAGATTCATTTGGTAAAATTCTGAGGAATTTTACTCAATTGGCAGAGACTCAACACATTAAACCAATCCATCAAGTGTGACGAGAAGACATGAGAATAAAATTCTAACTGTATATATTTTTTTACTGCTTTTGGTGCCAAAATTGGAAAATATAACTCTTCACTTTGATTCAAACATTATTCTTCAGTTGGCTTTATAGAACTGACTTTAAATTAGGTTTGACTATACAGGAGTTTGCTATAGGTGTTCTGGAAAAAAAATTATCTTTTTGGTTTAAATGTTAACTCCCAAATAAAAAAGCCCCAGGTTTGCCTTCATATGTCATAGTAAAAATCAGCTAGAAACAATCATATCCATCCTTAAAAAAATGTTTTAAAATTGGCTCTAAACTTTCATCTTCCAGATGGGCAGCCTCAAGCAGACCCTGCTGAGGTGACGTATTAAAGGCCTGAATATGCCTGCAGTCGACACAGGGATTCCCCAGGTTGACAATAAATATTTAAAGAGTTGCTGGTGTGTCACAAAAACAAAACTGCACCTTGTGTCTATGTAGGATGGTTTATAAATAAATCTGTTTTCTACTTTTTTTTGGTCATTTTTATTTAAAGAGGCTGAATCAGCTGCATTTTCAAGGGCTCACCACTATGCTCCCCCATGTGGCTGAGTTACATAGTCATCAGAAGCTACAAATGGTGCCGTTTGAAACCATCCATATGCTCTATGAATGCTACCAACGCACACATTCACGTTTCCAGTAGAAAATATTGCTCTCTCTCGGAGACCCCAGTGACACCACTTGAGCAGTAGTAAGACTATATAAATTCTTTCATTTGCAGACATTGTTGTAGGCACTTCTGAGTACTGTGACTGTAAATCATGATAATAATATGATAACAACTAAACAACCGATGTCATTCATTAAACAACTATTTTATGGCCGATGTAGCATTTTGCATCATTTAATTCTCTTCAAAATTCTTTGATATGAATATAATCCCATTTTTGTAGATGTGAAATCTTAAGCCTGAAGGCAATATTTTTATTGTCACACAAGGGTAAACCATAGAACTAACACATCTCCAAACCGGGTTTTTGTATTCACTTTAAGTAAATTGCTAAGATTGGCTATACAGAAGGCCACCTACATCTAAGATTGGTTGGCATCATATTGGATGATGACAAACTGACTCAAAGAGACCCTATCTTATAGGGGAAGGGTCACTCTAGATGCAAACAACAGAAGGCAGAGGAGAAGGGCAAGGGGGTGCATCGGGTCTAAGTGCATAATGAAGGCTACATAGTAATATGGTCCCAGTTTTCCATTAGATTTTTTTTTGAAAGTTTTGAGTTCCAGAATTACAAAAACTTTTTTTTACCAAAGATATTCAGGAAAACAATGAGAAGATTTGCAGCTCCTTATTGAGGGCTACCTCTGAATTAGAAATCATACTAAGTGCTTATATAGTTTATTCAATTCAGTCCTACGTGTGAGGCAAATACAGATAGTTGCTCCTATTGTTTACTGAGGCTTGGTGAGAGGGAGTGGCTTCCTTAAGCTTGTATAGTTCATAAATGCAGGACCAGGAGTTGAATCTTGTCAATGTTCTTCACCACTACCCCTGCTGTCTCATACATTGCTGCATAACTAATACAGGAGAAAATTTAGTTGGCACAGAAATATATTTTACTTTTTCTTTTTATTGAGGTATAATTGATATGTAACATTTTATTAGTTTCAGGTGTACAAGATAATGATTAGATTCTTGAATATACGTATTGCAAAATGATCAGCACAATAAATCTAGTTAACATCTGTCACCATACATAGTTACAATTTTTTTTTGTGATGAGGCTTTTTAATTTGTTCTCTTAGCAACTTTCAAATATTTAATACAGTATTATTCACTATAGTTGCAATGCTGTATATTATACCTCCATGACTTATTTATTTTATAAATGAAAATTTGTACCTTCTGACACCATTCACCCATTTTGCCTGCCCAATCCCACCTCTGGTACACGCCAATCTGTACTCTGTATCTATAAGCTTAATATTTTAGATTCCACATTTAGTGAAATCAAACAGTACTGGTCATTCTCTGTGTGACTTATTTCACTTAGCATAATGCCCTCAAGATCCATCCTTGTTGACACAAATAGCAAGATTTCCTTCTTTTTTTCTGGCCGAATAATATTCCTCTGTGTGTGTGTGTGTGTGTGTGTGTGTGTGTGTGTGTGTGTGTATTACATTTCCTTTATCTATTCATCCATTGATGGACAAAGGTTGTTTCCATGTCTTGACTATTGTAAATAATGCTGCAATGAACATGGGTGTGCATATATCTTTTCAAGTCAGTGTTTTTGTTTCTTTGTTTAATATCCAGAAGTGGAATTGCTGGATCATACATTAGTTCTATTTTTAACTTTTTGAGGAACTTCCATACTGTTTTCCATAGTGGTTGCACTAATTTACATTCCCACCAACAGTGCACATTTTTTCCACATTTTTACCAACACTTGGTATTTCTTGTCTTTTTGATAATAGCCAATCTGGCAGGTATGAGGTGATATCTCATTGTGATTTTGACTTGTGGTTCCTTAATTGATGGAGAGCATGTTTTTATGTGCCTATCTGCCATCTGCAGTTCTTCTTTGGAAAAATGTCTATTCAAGTCCTCTGCCCATTTATTAATTGGGTTGTTTGGGTTTTTTGGTATTAAGCTGTGTAAATTCTTTATATATTTTGGATATTAACCTCTTATGGGATATATGATTTGCAAATATTTTCTCATTTAGTAGATTGCCTTTTCATTTTGTTGATAGTTTTCATCACTGTGCAGAAGTTTTTTTAGTTTGATGCAGTCCCACTTGTGTTGATGTTTGCTTTTGTTGACTTTGCTTTTAATGTCAGATCCAAAAAAATCATCACCAAGACTGATGTCAAGGAGTTTATGGCCTATGTTTTCTTCTATGACTTCCATGGTTTAAAATTTTATATTCAATTCTTTAATCCATTTTGTGTTAATTTTTGTATGTGGTGTAAGGTAGTGGTCCAGTTTCATTTTTTTTGCATATGACTGTCCAGTTTTCCTAGTATCATTTATTGAAGAGACTGTCCATTCCCCATTGTATATTCTTGGCTCTTTTGTCATAAATTAGTTGGCCATGTATACATGGGTTTATTTCTAGAATCTCTATTTTATTAAATTGATCTATTTGTCTGTTTTTGTGCCAGTACTGTTTTGATTGCTATAGCTTTGTAATCAAGTTTGAAATCAGGAAGTGTGATGTCTTTTATTCTGCTTTTGATTTAATCTCCACTCCCCTGAGATGATAGCTCTAGACATTTCAGATAGAAATCAAATACAGAAAAATGTTATTCACCCCATTAACAAATATTTATTGAGCACTTCATGACAGGCATTCAAGTGTTTTATTTAATTTTGATCAAAGTCCATAATATAATTATTTTAATTTTGTCTTACTTTACAGATAGGAAATTGGGACACATTAATTTATTTCGCAAATATATTAGTATCTATTGCAGTGTAACAAATTATCACAAAGTTAGCAGCTTAGAATAACACACATTTATTATCTCAGTTTCAGAAATCTGGACCTGACTTAGCCAGGTCCTTTGATTTAAAATCTTACAAGGTTGCGATCAAGGTGTCAGCTAGGGATACGGTTTCATCCAAAGGCTCTTGGGGAAGGATCTACGTACCATCTCACATGAATGTTGGCAAGGTTTAGGTTTTGAAGGCTGTTGGACTTAGGGCCTCAGTTGATTTCTAGACATTGCCAGAACAGTTCTTAGTTCCTTGCTATGTGGACTTCTCCGTGTAGCTTTATCAAAGCCAGCAAATGAGACTCTGCTGGCAAGACAGAATTTACTCTCTTATGTAACTTATTCACATAAATGGCATTCTATTATTTTTCCTGTATTTTATTGGTCACATGCAAGTTGCTAGTTTTGCCCACACTCAAGAGAGGAATACACAGAGGCTTAAATATCAGGTGGCAAGGATCATTGAGAAATATCTTACAGTCAGCCCACCACAACAAATATTTTTGAGCACCTATCATGTACTCATGAAACATATTCTAGAGGTACTTAAAGTGGCTGAGAACATATTTCAAGGTGGAAAATTAAATAATTGAAGGAAGAAATAAGAAAAAGGAAGCATTTAGGGGGGATTTCAACAGTATCTAAAACTCTCAGAAAAAAAAAAGTCCTCTCAAATATAATCCATATAGAATAAGTTTGGAGCCAGGGGTAAGATGAAGCTTCATATCAAAAGATGAGATACAGTCCACAAACACAATTAAGCTATGACTTACCTGTCTCAAGAAGTAGGTGACCTACCATGAATTTGGATATGTTTTGTTCTAGAGGATGAAGTATTTCCAATATCCAATGCAGAAGAATGTAAAATTATTTATTTGCAGTTATCAATTTATTTTACTCTTTAATGAGACAAACTATTTCAGCATGGAAATGACAATTACAGACTATTTGAAGATGATGCCACTACACACCTTCTTCTAAAAATCTGCTTCTAAAATTTTTTTTTCTTTTTGTTAGATTAATGTAAAAGAAGGTCATACCTACCTGTCAATGCATTTATCATCATTTTCACTAGAGGGAAATATCACTAATGTTTTCAAGTGTTGATCTTTTCTGGAGCTTAAAAGTCCTTTTGGAGAATATTCAAGTACATTAAGAAAAGGATGCATAACCAGCAACTTGGATGAACTAACTGTACCGTCTGAAGGAACGTGACTCCTATTGTTTGCTTCAAAAATATTTTATATTAATGAAGAAAAAATAGCAAATCAAAAATTCTGCTATTGAGTAATCACTGAAACATTTTTATAGCTCTCTATCCTTTTTCTATGCATATATATACATAAATGCATGCAATAATATTTACTTGCTTGAAGTCATCCTTGAATTTTTTCTTTTTCATACACCTCATATTCAACCCTCAGAATATGTCGAGTCCAAATACTTCCCTCCACATCCGCTGCTACTGCCCTAGCTCAGTCCGCTGTCAATTCTCCTGACTGCTGTCTCTGCTTCCACCCTTGCCCCATACAGTCCATTGTCTGCACAGCCGCCAGGACCAGCCTTTTAAATGTAGGCCAGTTTATGCAGCATCTTTGCGCAGAACCGTCTGCTGGTTTGCCGTCTTAGTCCAAATAGTCAAAATCCTTGCATTTTGTCCCAGAAGTCCTTACAATGTATATCACTTCTTGCATTTTCTATGTCTTTCACTACCCCTTGTCCTCTTGTTACTCTTTGGTACGCTGGCCCCCTTGCCATTCTTGAACACAACAACACATCCTTTTTTGCAGGCCTTTGTACTTGCTCTTTTATCTGCTGAACTACAATATCCTTTCCCCAAACATCCCCATGTCTGGTTTCTCATTTTTTTAGATCACTGCTCAAAGTTCACCTTATCAGAGAGACCTTTCCTGACCACATCCCGCTTCATTACTTTTTATACTTCTTATTTCATTTTATCTCAGTGAACTTCTTATGTATTTACTTAATTATTGCTTGTCATCCCCACTAGAATGTAAGCTCCATGAGCGAGAGTGAGGACTGGGATTTTTTAGTTCACTGCTATATCCCTACGACCAAAGACAACTCCTGCCATATACTAGGTGCTGATTAAGTTTTGTTGAGTGGGTGAATAAATAATTGAGTTAAAAATAGTAGTAGTGATAACAATAATATTATAATAATACACTTGTTTTTTATTTAATATTTCATAATATTTAATATCAGTAAATATAAAGCTATATCATCAGGCTTTTTTTTTTTTCCTATGTGCTTAGTTTTCTTTTTTTTTTTTAAGTAGGCGCCATGCCCAGTGTGGGGTTTGAACTCACAACCCTGAGATCAAGAGCTGCATGCACTACTGTCTGAGCCAGCCAGGCGCCCCTCTGTGTGCCTAGTATTCTAATGTATCATGGAATACTTAATCCACCATATTTTGGGGTCTTTATTTTCTTTCCCCAAATTTTCCAGATGATAGACAATATTATAGCAAAAATATTGTTCATAAATGCTACGTATATTTAGCATAATTTTCTAGAAGTGAAATTCCTAATTCAGAGAGAATACTAATTCAGAGTAATACATATCAAAATGTCTACCAGAAATGTGGTACATTACTTCCAGCAGAATATGAAAGTATTAGTTTTCTTACATCTTTGCTGAGACCAGGCTTTTAAATTTTCCCAAATGGAGAAAATACAGTGTATTTTTCTTTAAAATTTTCATTTCTTTGATTACTAATGAATTTGAACATACTGGATATTTTATGAACTAGCATTTTATATATTTGCTCAGTGTTTGTTTTTTGTTAAATATTTGCTATGCATATTATAAAACACATTTTAGTTTGTCATTTATGTTTCTACTTTATGGGAATTTTATTTCTATAAAAAACTTAAATTTGCTTAATCAAATTTATACTAATCAATAAAAACCCCACCTTAAACTGCTTAAACGCATAAATGAGATCATGTATAATCAAATGTGCTTGGAGACCAAGTTTGAGACTCCTTGAAATATTTTCTGTTAGATTTTTCTACCTAGAGCTTTAAGAGAGCTTTGCTAGCATTTCTCAATATTTTCTATGCACAAGCATTAAGACTACAAAAACAATTTTAGAATGTCAAGTTGAAACTTCAGGGGTAAATGAAATAAAATTGATCTAGCTGTAAGTACACCATCTTGTTATATTAGCTCGGTGCACTTACTTCACTAGAGGCCTGGTTAATCAGCCCGCTCCTTTATATTTGTAATCTGTAGATTCTCCCTTTGCTAGTTAGAATCGTATTGTTATATAATATTATGACTCTTAAATACTTTGGGGATCATTTACCTCCTTTATTTCTCAAATAACATTAACAGCTTACATAAGTTGAGTGTCTGAATTAAGATTGTTCTGTAGCAAGACTAAAAACTAGGTCTTTTGATTTTCATACTATGTTATGCTTCTCCTCCATGGATTACCATATAGATATTTACTGACTTTAATTTCATCCAGTTCTTTGATTTCTGAAAAAAACAAGTGTAAAATTCTATGGGATAATTGGGACATTAAGGGATAATTCTAAAAGAACCCATATCATTGTTTTTTTTTTTTAAAGATTTTATTTATTTATTTGACAGAGATAGAGACAGCCAGCGAGAGAGGGAGCACAAGCAGGGCGAGTGGGAGAGGAAGAAGCAGGCTCCCAGTGGAGGAGCCCGATGTCGGGCTCGATCCCACAACGCCGGGATCACGCCCTGAGCCGAAGGCAGATGTTTAACCACTGTGCCACCCAGGTGCCCCAGAACCCGTATCATTGTTGATCAGAGTCCATAAGAGGGCTTCTCAGTTGCTTTATCTCCACTCCTAGTCCAGGCATCCCCGTTTTCATTAACGGTGCCTAGGAGAAGAGAATCTCTGCACGGGAAAGCAGCAGGAACTGAATTCTCATTTGTAGGAGATTCTTCGTAAAAAAAAAAGTAGCGGTATCATAAGATAATCCAAATTTCAAAAACCCTGGGAACAGCACTAGGACTCAGTATTATAATCCAGGTAACTCCAGATATTCCAGAGAAAGGGGGTGCAGAATGTAGCTGATGAGGGCAAATGAAAGAATGAATCAGACACAAAAGCAGGGGCAGAGAGTAGATCAAACTGGATAGAAATTGGCAATGAAGTAAAAGGTAGACCAGAAAGCCAAACTAAATAAGAAATTCTGTAAGAAAATATTCTGATTGTTTGGACTGGCTGTCTGTTCCTCTCTGTCTTTTTCTTAACATGGTCAGGGCTGGATGTCTTGGGGAGATGCTTGATTCCTAGCAGTCCCAGGCCTTTCATTTAGGATCAACGTTGTTCTCAGACAGTTCCTCAGATTGCAGTGAGTTAATCCTGCTTTCACTTCATGGCTATTGCATGGGCTTTTCGGTCAGGAAAACTCAAAATCAAACCTCAGATTCACTATTACTATGTGACTTTGAACAATTTGGTTAAACTCTTTGAATCTCTGTGTGTGTATGGTTATACACATATATATGGCTTAACTTCCTAAATGACACATAGTAAGTGTCCAGTAAATGATATCTACTGATACTATGACTCTTTCTATCATAACTCTAGTTCATTAAACTTTTAAATTTTTTTAAAATCTTTTCATTCATACTCAGTGATCCAGTTAGGTTTCTCTTTTACTTTGGGGATATAAGTTAAAAATAAAATGACTTAAAGGTAATAAAAAGATAAAATAAATTCTGTTTTGCCTTAAAGTTTCTTGCTCAGTGTTTATTTTGATGCATTGAATGAAAACAGATAAAGAATTAATGCTAATTAAAAATGAATCTGGAAGCTAAAAGAAAAATGAAAGAAAACCTCACAATTTCCTAACAAATTAGAAATCTCAAGAGAAATGAATCAATGACAACATAGTCCTGCATCATTCACAGAACCCTTTTTATTATTTCTGGTTTTAATTTATCTAATTTGTACAAATGACCTGCATTTCCCTGGAGTTTGAGTCATCCAGGAGGCTGATAACAAAAGATTTGCAATCCTGTAATTCAAGATAAATACCCATTGCAAATATAGGAGAATGACATCAGTCCTTAGAATTTAGAGATCATAATTACAAACAATCAAAAAAATGCGTAAATTTACTGAAGGCAGACACAGTATAAAATTCAATGTGATGAGAATACATTCATTTAAGGTACAAAATTTTGTATTAGTAGTTGCTTAGGTATAAAATTTCTAAACCCTCGAGATTCAGATATCAGGTTTAATGTTTGTTTCTTAATTTGTTTTATTCAGGAATTATTATGAAAATTCTTCCACTATTTAAAAACTTATCTTTTCAGCTTTTGCCAATTCAACAACTTGTGGAATTTCTTTGAAAAATAAAGTTAAGTGTAATTAAATTGTTAACATTATTATTATATTTTACATGTTTATCTTTTTATTTTATTTTAAAAATAAGAGTTTTCTGATAAATGATATATATTATATGCATGTATAGTATTTCTATATCTCTCACTTTCTCACTGACTCAATACCCACCCAGTAAGCCAGTAAATATTCCTAATTTATGTTAGTAGCTCCAAGTTATATCAATATTTTTCTTGGTTCCTAAAAGGGTTTACTGAAGGTTCTAAGAGAAATCTGTTTTTAGTGTTAATATAATTGGAAAAATAGAGGCTATTACTACATGGCCATACATTCTCTTTTCAGTATCAGTCAAAAGCATATTGTTTACAAAGACAGAATCAGCTGGGAAACATGAAGTTCAACTTTACAGTTACGATTAAATCCAGTGAAATGGGTCTTACTTCTTGGGAAAGTAAATGCAGAATAGGACCAACTTTCTGGAGGGCAATTTAAAACTCTCTGTTTATCTCCTTAAATTTTCATATATTTCATTAAATTGATTGCACTTCTATAAATGTAGTTAATAGGGGAAATCAGAGCTGTATGCAGATATTTATGAAAAAGACATTAAATATAACAATATTTTACCATAACAAATTGAAACACCTTAAATATCTGGTAGTGTGGAATTCATTAAATAAATCTAAGCTCTGTCTATAACACAATATAGCATTTAACTATTTTTTTTTAGCATTTAACTATTTTTAAATTAATGTGTAGGAACGTAGAAATATGCTCATAACATAAAGTGAAAAAAAGAATAAGCGTTATAACCCCAATTTTGGAAGGATATATGTCAAAATTATCCCTGTAATTATTAACAGATGGTAGGATTAGGAGAAATTTTATTTCCTATTTTATATATTTTATGTTTTCCATAATAAACATATATGACTTTTATAATCGTAATAAAATGTCAAATGATACAAATGGTATATACAATTTGTATGTATAGCTACAGTCTCTTATGAGCACAAGAACTTCATTAACAAGTGGCTGCTGGATATTGCATGACATGTTATTTTCCTGATTAGCTCAAGCTCCACATACCCCTCAAATTTGCTACTTCTCCATAATTTCATAATTCTGTTTATTTTACTACTATCTGCTTAGTCACCCAAGATAGAAATTTAAATTCATACTGATCTGTTTTTCTTTCACTGTCCCAAAGTAAGTAGTTCCAAAGTTCAGGTCATTATTTCTCCTAAATGGTTCTTGAGTGTATCTTTTCCCTAAATCAAGGACCTCTATAGAAAAAGGCTTCAAAGTTCTAAACATGTTATATAAAGTTCACAAAAATATATTGAGCTTAATATTTTGGAGAGTCCAACTCAGCCATATGTTCTAGCCACCCCAAACTCTTCACCATTTCCTACGTAAGAAATGCTATTCCCTTTAAAACTTCGACTTGCTATATAAAACAAGAAAAATGCCACCTCTTCTCTGAATTCTCCTCTGAGTATTCTTGGGACAGTTAACTGAGCCATTTTTATTGCTCCTCAGCCTACTTTTGAAGAACCCAGCATACAGAGTTGTAATTATTTCTTTTCTGTAAGTTCTCTTCACTAGATTGTGGTCTCCTTTTCAGAAGGGACCATACTTTGAATCTTAGATTTGAATCTTTTTTTTTTCTTGTCCCCAGTATTAACAGAGGGTGAAATATATGGTAGGCATTTATTCATTTATTTATTTGCTGTATAACATTATTTTGATTCTTACTCTGTGTTATGCTTCTTTTTTTTAATAATATTTATTTTATTGTATTAGTCACCATACAGTACATCCCCAGTTCTTGATGCAATGTTCCATGATTCATTACTTGCATATAAATTCAAAAGATTTCTGTTGCCCAATTGATAAATATATCTATTTCACTTTAGTCTCTGTACATACAATACTTAGAATTTATACTGATGTCATTTAATAGTCAGAAAAGCAGCCCATCTTTAAGAATACTTTATATCATCAAGATAATTATAGTGATTTTGTAAGGAACTCTATCTTTGCTGTAAATCTACTAAGTTCCAGTATTTTGCCAGATACTTTAGATGTTTAATTTTGTTTAATTCCTTACTTAAAAATGAAGAAACTGAAGCCTAGGATATTTAAATAACTGTGGTAAGATCTCATAGCCAATAACCATTGGATTAGATATTTTCTGAGCTCAGTCACAAAATTGTTACAGAAGCAAGAAATAATAGTACTATAGAATTTAACTTATCTTAATATTTATAGGAAATACACTAAGTTAAATAGTAAATGTTTTGCTTGATCCTGAATTCTCTTGTTTCCCTTATGTATCTGTAATTGACAGATATTTGACAAGATATCTCAAGATATCCTTAGGGATAATACCAAGAAATACAGGCTAGATATTAATATAATTAAGGAGGAAATAAAGTGCTTATATTGTGACACTTAGAGGCTGTTAATGGATTGATCCCAATCTGTTACCATTTTATTAATTCTTTGAATAAGGATTAGCATAATTATCACATTTGCAGATAAAATTGTAGATGTGACAAAAATACATTGGAGGAGAGAAGCAGGGTGAAATAATATATAGAGGAATTAGAAGATTGGGCTAAATCTTTAGAAATTACATTTAAAAGAAATTAATATAAATTCTTGGTTTTGTTTCCAAAAATCCAAGTAGCATATTAGGAAAAGATAACGGAATAGCAAACAGAGGTGGTGCAAATAGAATAAAAGGAAAGATTTGTTGTTTTTCTTTTAATTATCAGCTCAAGATAAATCAATAGGACATGTGGCTCTGTCAGACAAGAAAACAAAACCAAAGGAGGGGAAAAAATAATTCCTGCCTGAACTGTTTGTAAAGAAATCATTTCCACTAATGGGTGCAGAATCTTCCATATTTTAGTTTGTCAGAATTCAGCCACTTAATATAGTGTCCATCATAAAGTTGGATGCTAGTGTGCATTGTTCACCTCCAGTAAGGCAAGGAAGGACAAAACTATCTATTTTTCATGTGCACTACAAAATTGAGCCTGGTTGGAATTTTCAGAGATTTTACTGAACACAGAGATAAAACAAAAGAGAAATTATCAGAGACATCAAGAAATACAGAAACAGTTTCCATTACAAGATTTGAGTCCAAGGCTCAAAGTCTGCCTCAGTCTATAGGTGTCGCAAAGGAAAGACAAGCCTTTTACCCTGAATGAACTCACAGAGCTTTGTAGGCACAGAGCCAAAGTCACCTCTAGCTCTTAGCTTGCCCTCATTGGAGAATGCCACCTTTTGATTCATCTTCTAGGAACCAATTGCCCAAATATCTTGTTCTCTCGACAAATCCTAGTCTTCTACAATATAGGTCAGCATTTAAGACAAAAAACCATAATCTTCCATAATAATTAGTCAGATTTATGTTGCACAAATAACTTCAATTTCACCTTTCAGATGATTCTACCTCCTATACTTTTTCATGCTCCAAAGAGTAACAATATACTAATTCAAAATCTGTCCTGCAAGATACTCTGTTAAAAGGGATCTGGGGTCAAAAAAGTTTGGGAAACACTGCACTATGTCGATCCCTCAAGGAGTCATCTGGCACAGTAACATATTAAAATTTCTGATGTGTTCTACAGCTTAGAAGCCTGTTAGATTTAAATTTGCTGGAACTTGAGTTAACTGTAAGGTTTCCAAGCTAATTTGATCAAAGAACAAATTATGCGTATGTATTGTGTACAGCACCTATTAACTTCCTCGGCAAGATAGTTTTTTCCAATATTGCCCTAACTAAAGAATTGCACAGATTTTACAAGTAAACATGTAACAAGCAGGTCATTCCCTTCAGAAAATAAAGTTTCTAGAATTAGATGGGCCTTGCTTTATGTGTTCATACACATAGTATTTCACTTCTGAGAGCCATTTATCCAAATAATCTGGAGATATATATATAACTTTTTTGAGAAAAACCAAGAGGTTTTATAAAAGTATTAAAACTGTGCCCCATGATTTCAGTTTGGAATAACTGGGGATAAGATACTTAGCATGCATAAGAGGGATATAGAGTTGGAAAACGTCATTGATTGCCTCAATAACTGCATATGAAATAAATCCATGTCAAAAAAGTTTAGGGTTTTTGTGTATTGTTTCAACGTAAGAACGAGGGTCTCTAAGTAGATCCTACAGGGAGAGAGAGACTTCAGCTCATTATAACAATGCTTTATAACTATTAGAGCTATCAAATATTTAATAGGGTGATTCCCAAAGATATAGAATTCTCATTATTGGGAGAGGTTCTTTGATTCACCTGCAGTCTAGGTACTTACACTACTCCTACTAAAAATATAAAGGTGGCTTCTAGAAAGGCATACCTAACTCGGAAGCACACACAGGCACATAATAGTAAACAAAACAAAACAAAAAACACACGCAAAAAAACAAAAAACCAACCCGAATAGTGAGACCTTTTCAAAGGTCTGTAAATATTCAAAGGGAGTGATTTGTTCTTTTTTAAAAAATAGTTACAAATTTTTATTGAAATTCCAGGTCGTTAATATACAGTAGAAGTTAGTGATTCATCACATATATATAGCACCCTATGCTCATCACAAGTGCCCTCCTGAGTGATTAGGTTTGTTTTGTTTTTTTTTTAAGATTTTATTTATTTATTTGACAGAGAGAGAGAGACAGCCAGCGAGAGAGGGAACACAAGCAGGGGGAGTGGGAGAGGAAGAAGCAGGCTCCCAGCGGAGGAGACTGACGTGGGGCTCGATCCCATAACGCCGGGATCACGCCCTGAGCCGAAGGCAGACGCTTAAGGACTGAGCCACCCAGGCGCCCCTGAGTGATTAGTTTTAACCACAGACATTGAACCTGTTTTACAGGTGGTACTTCAGCGTACTCCAAAAGGTATTTTAGCCAAAATAGTGAAGGGAGGAGTCTAGCTTCTTTGATTTTGAGATCTTGTCACTATCTATTTATTATCAAATGTCATTGATTATGTTGAAATTCTATTTATTATTTTTAAACTACATCAAGCTTAGTAAGTTGATTTTACTATTCATTTGCATTCTTGAATTCTTTCTTCTGTTATTGAATTCAACCAGGTAAGAGTAAGTAAACAGAAAATATTTCATTTGAATGATATATAACAAATAAATCCAAAGAAAACACATGGCTAATTATGTTATTGTTCAGTACTTCAGATTTTTATAGAAAACATTTTCTTCTATAATATAATAAAAAAATCATTAAAAAAAAAAAAAGAAAACATTTTCTTCTGCTGTTGTTTCCAAATGCCATTTTAATGAATATTATTCCTAAAGTACACATAGAAAGGAAGAGGCTAGACAATGAGAGATTTTCAGAATCAGAAGAATAAAAATAATCTTAAGTAACTCTAGAAATAGTTGTGCTAATTTAAGTTTTGACTGAAATGAAAAATAAACTGATACACAAAGTTGTACAAATCTCTGTAAAAGTTCTCTGGCTGAAAAACCTCAAATCCCACAGGCAGGCAATAAACCACAGAGGAAATACAAAGTTCATTCAAAATAACGGAGTTCCACTAAAACTAAATATCTCAGAACTCATTGATTTCTGGGTTCTGGAAATTAATGGAAGCTTGCTAAAAAGAAGTTGTTAGGAAGTAGATATAGAGATGTGATAATATGCAATGACAGTAAACATTAAATTTTAGTCTATGAGGACAAAGCGAGATGGCTCTCATGTGAACCTCTTACCATTTATCTTTATGTTAGTTAATAGACCTTAACTTCAGAAGAAACAATGCTAGAAACTGAACTTGGAAGAAGAGAAATGACCATGTTTTTCTTAATATCAAATATTTAAGAAAAACATTAGTATTGATTCATAATTGATTTTATGGCAACAAAGGTTGATTGGAATGTATTATTCAAGTGTAAATATAAACTAAGTTGTTCCTGTGTATCAATATATGTTTATTATGCATATGTGATATATTTCATGTTAATCATAATAGAACAATAGAAAATACCCACCAGATCAAATATCTATCCAGCTTTTTCCAGGTCAGTTTGGTTAATTTATAGAAAATCATTTCCACTTGCTTTCACAGATTCACATATTATATTTTATCTTTTTGACCTACAGTGAAAATATGGACGTGGGAAGTATTGTGTTATCATGCCCGTTGACAATTTGTCATTCTGTCTCTTTAGGGGCAGCAGAGTGAAGAGATGCTCATATGAAAATATGCAAATTTTCCAATTTGGTAAACAAATACAGAGATGCACTTTTTTTTTTTTTTTTTTGGCTAAGTGTCAAAAATCAGTGTTTGGCCAAAGCAGACTCTCATCTTCTAGAATGAACATCTAGAATAAAAGAATAATTCTGAAATTTTAATATATGGATGAATTATCTTAATAATTAATTGCTTGGCTTAATGGTGCAGAAATAGTAATGTCTCAGCACCATGAAGTGCAAGATTGTTTTCCTCTAGTCACCACACTGAGCGCTTGGGGTACACGTATTGATGTAAAGAATCTTTGGTTCACTTTGCTTATGTTCCTGCTCATGATAGTAATGCCGCCTGTTACATGTGATAAACAAAGGAGACCAAGTTCGTATCCATTTGTTAAATCATCTTCTAAGACTACAGAACTACCGGATGGGACTTTTCATTGAAACACTTATGGCCAAAATGGTAATTAAATAATTGGACATTAAATCCAGTTCTTAGATGTTGTTTTATTTACTGTTATGTATACCAGTCCTGAAATAATTCTGCAAAGATAGAAACATAATATGACCTAGTCTTTATTTTTGGTTTATTGGTAGTTAAATTATTTAGAGCAATTTGTTGGCTCCAAAAGAACATAGCGTTCTTCCTAAATTTATCTACGTAATACATTTACTGTTAACACTCAGGTCAGTCTATTTCCCTATTTCCCTATTAATTTTACTATGTGAAAGTGATTAAAAGGCTTTATGTAAATATAATTCACAGTTTGCTAACCATCACTAATTATTTCTCCATTTTATTACTGTAATAATATATATTCACCCTTCAAATTAACTGATAAAATTTTATTATAAAAATATTTTCATGGGGCGCCTGGGAAGCTCAGTCGTTAAGCGTCTGCCTCCAGCGCAGGTCATGATCCCAGGGTCCTGGAATGGAGACCCGTATCGGGCTCCCTGTTTGGTGAGCCTGCTTCTCCCTCTCCTTCTGCCTGCTGCTCCCCCTGCTTGTGCTCGCTCGCTCTCTCTCTCTGTGTGTCAAATAAATAAATAAAATCTTTAAACAAATAATAAAATAAAGCCTGAAAATTAAAAAAAAAAATTTCACTCCAAGTTACCTACATTTGAAAGTAAATAATGAGACTTTAAGGATACATCTGAAGTGTATATACTTGTTCCTTGCTCATATCACTGATACTACTTGCTTAGATATAGGATAGATGGTAATCTATTTGATCATATTCCTGTTGACTATACCAGAAATAACACTGCAGCAGACATTTGGCTATTTGGGCTTTTAAAAGATAAGGCCAAAGATGAATCCAAATGTTAGATTTTGGCCAAATCCAGAGGCCAAAACCAAATATTGATGCATCCCTAAATTAGGTCCATCTTCTGGCACTTGTCCTCCTAATCACCATGAGAACCGAGTGATACTGCTCCAAGACAGAATTAACAGAAAATCACTTGGACAAGTAGCATGTCAAGATAGCATATCTTGATGGCAATGTTTAGTGGTCATTGACTAATAGGCATAATCATCTGCTTTCAGAAGGCTGAATTCAGAGTGAGTGGAAGCACCTACCCCCGCTATACATGGTTTTAGCGACATCTGGTGCAAATCCATTACAAACCCTGAATTTGTGCTCCAGATCTTGTCCTCTGACTTACTCAGGGTCATGTGACAATGTGACTTCTGCTCTAATAAGATAACATTTTTAAATGAATCTATAAACGTTTAAACATCAAAATAGTTGAACAGTCCAAATACCAGCTAGTCTTAGTTTATACCTTCCCTTATATTTATTTGGCCAAGGCCAGGCTTCTCCATTGTCTGTAGATCTCTTGATATATTGCTTAGGTACTGACATGAAGTACAAGGACTTAGTATGTCTTTAATTAGCTTGCTAGGAAGAAATGTAACCCCCTGTCTTCCAGGTCCTTGCCTATTCCGGCACAACCCTAAAATCATTCAGAAGGAAAGGAATAATAAGACAATGGGGAAGATTCAAAAGTAAATTTTAAAAAATTACCTAATGGATATCTGGAAAGCAATTGTTATATCATATTAGAAAGACATTCATTATCACCAGAATCTATTATAGAATAAACCCCTTCCCCCTCAAACACACACACACACACACACACACACACACACACACACACACACACACACACCAAAAACAGCTTGTATATTGCAGGTATTGTTTTTAGCTTTGAATATATGATCATTATTTTGACACAAACAGCTAAATGTGTAACTATTTCATACAAACTTATAAAACTCATGAATTTTTCTCCAAAAAAATCCCCCCAAAACTACCACAACCAGGCATTGTAGAACATTTTCTCTTTACCTTAATTATTATTTATTTTCCTGAGTATTTTTTTTAAAGATTTTATTTATTTATGTGACAGAGAGACAGCCAGCGAGAGAGGGAATACAGCAGGGGAGTGGGAGAGGAAGAAGCAGGCTCCCAACGGAGGAGCCCGATGTGGGACTTGATCCCCCAACGCCAGGATCACGCCCTGAGCCAAAGGCAGAAGCTTAACAACTGCGCTACCCAGGCGCCCCCCTGAGTATTTTTAGAATAAAAAAATTGTTGATCTTTTGTGTGTGTGCTTTTTTCTTCTAATCTATCAATATAAAATAAACAATTTTAGTGGCAGGATTATTGGTTTATTTTAACCTACGGTGATAGAATTTTAAAATATCTACTTCTATTTTTAGAAAAAAATCATTTTTGAGAAATCTTGATAACTAAGTACAACCAAAAGGATCCAAAAATATATATTATTTTAAAAATTCCATCATTTGAAATAAAATATTGTTTTTAAGACCTGTAAGAAAACACGCAAGAGACAACTTTTTTTTTCTCAAATGGCAGTTTTGACACAAGAATACTTACATATTCACAGGGAAAATGATGTATAGTTAAGAAATTAAATATTCTGGGGCATCTGGTGGCTCAGTTGGTTAAGCGTCTGCCTTCGGCTCAGGTCATGCTTCCAGAGTCCTGGGATCCAGCCCCACATTGGGCTCCTTGCTCAGTGGGGAGTCTGCTTCTCCCTCTCCCTCTGCCTACTTGTGCTCGCTCTCTCCCTGTCAAATAATAAATAATAAAATCTTTAAATAATTAATTAAATATTCTTTCAGAACTACAACTTGTTTCTATTTCGACTTCTCACTTATTTTGTTTAAAAATATACAGAGCAGTTGGATTTTTTCTCATAAGATTTTGGTCATGTAGGGTAAGAAAGCTAATAGGGCCCAGTAGCAATCAGACCTCTACATTTGGACCCATTAATGCTACCTTCCACTAAATGGGCTAACATAATAAGCTCAGGTAAAGCACACAAATTTGAAATTCTCTGCAAATTGTGCTCCTGAGGCATAATGGTGTAGTAAACAGGCCATAGGTTCTGGGGAAAACCATAATTATGTAGATTTCTAGCTCCCCCAAGTACTAAGCTTATAATCTTGGACAATTTCTTCTTCTTCTTATATTTAAGAAAGACATATTATAACATTCTGAATTTGAGAACGATGTATCATGTATCAAAAGTATATGCTGAATGCATTACAAAAGTTAGTTCCCATACTGTTATGTGTAAAAACTTGGTGGGGGCAACAGAGTTAATATGACTGTAGCACTATATAATACTAACACTGACAACAATAATATTACTATGAAGAAGAAAATGAGGAGGGGGAGGGAGGCAGGGGAGGAGGATGGGGAGGAGAAGAACAAGTAGAAGTGGACAGATTGTTAGTCACTGTTTTGAATAATTTTGAGTTTCTTCAATGGTTTTCATTCACTACTACACCTTTTGTATTACTTATGCATAATTACGTTAACATGGGATTTGGGAGTTATACGAGTCTGACTGAACTGCCATAACAAAATACCACAGAATCGCTGGTTTAAACAACAGACATTTATTTTCTCATAGTTTTGGAGATTGAAAGTTCAAGAGCAAGGTGCCCACAGGATTGGGTTCTAGTGAGGCTTCTCTTCCGGGTCCCTGCTCACCACATCCTCACACAGCCTGTTCTCTGTGCGCATGTGGAGAGAAAGAGAACTCTGGTGTCCTTTTATCTTTTCATAAGGACACCAATCCTATAGGATTAAGGGTCCACCCTTATGATATTTTTTAACTTTAATTACCTTTTTAAAGGCCCATTATGCAAATATAGTCACATTAGGAAGTTAGGGTTTCAATAGAGGGGAATGCATTTCAGTCCAAAACAGGGGTGGAAAGCAGAAAGTGGGTGTCATAGTGTGAATTTTGTTGCTGCAAAATCAAGGAAACTAGTTAGAAATCAAAAGGATATAATTTTTCTAATCACAATCTCATTTACCAACCTCCGCTTCCCCCAAAACAATGTTAAAGGATTGTTCCATATTGTTTTCTGTCATTCCCATTATTTTTGCAAATAATTGAACCTTAAAAACCTTTAATTTCACTTGATGAAAAACAATTGGAAATCCATCAATTAAGGGGTTTCTCATTGGCTTTCTATGGTTGACACATTTACACGTACTACCTGAGAAAAGGCTTAACTCTCTACCATTTCACAATTATAATTTCCATTAGTGTTTATGATTATTACATTTATCTCCAGAAGCTGTGGCAATACCATCCTGTGAGCCAAGGTCCTCATCACCATATGGAAAAAGTTTGATCTGAATGAAAAACCTGGACAATCTTGCTGATGGCTCAGCTTGACTAGTGACAGCAATAGCTTCATAACACTTGAGTTAATGCTTTTCTGGACAAACTTTTAATTTCACGTTGTCTGTGGGGGCTCCCTGGCTTAGGTAGCAAATATCCAGGCACGGGCACGAACCATGGGTCTAATGAGGCTCAGCCAGATGCGCCCCCACAATGCTCTGCGGTGTTGACTGCCTGGCCGCAGTCTCTGACACTTGGGAAATTTTCTCGCTTGGATGAGAAAATCAAATCTGATTGTTCTGACCTTCATTTTCTATCCCTTAAAGCAACTAATAAGTTTTGTTTTCAACATTGGTGGAGATGCAATTATTACATTGGTTCTTTATTTCTGCTCTTATGTACTAATGTTTACCTCAGATTTTACTGAACTTTAACAATACATCAAACTGGACTTTTCCATTAACAAACCTTAACAAACCCAAAATTATGAAATCATTTTCTTCTTCAAATATCAATCTGTGTGTTTAATGAAGAGTAAGTGAGCAACATTATCAAGGTTCAGCCTTGCAAGCCGCAGATACTGTTAATATTTTTAGCACACAGATTTATGACACTTTAACCCTGATGATCTTGGACCAAGAGAAAAGCTTTTTAATTTCTTATTTAAAATTAGTACACAATTTTGCTGCCTTAAATGATTTTGAAAATAAAATTAGGATTTGCCTTATTAGAAACCTGAGATTTAAAACACATTAAAAAATATTGGGTCTTCAAAATTCTCTAATTAGATTTATTTCACTGATTGGTAACCATTCTTATGGTTGCGACTCTGATTATATCTGGAGATTGTGATAAGGGGTGTATTGCCTAGAAATTATACTATTGATGAACTAAAATATTAAGGTCTCCTATAATCTTAGGGTTCAGCAAACAGTGATAAGTGTCTTTAGAGGTTGCAGACCCCTGAAAGGTAATTACTGACGGGTGAGATTTGAGTCTCGTGGCTTAAATAAGAGTCAAATGAGACATAATGAAGTCTTGTAAATGACTATTTTTGACATAATTTTTATAGGAAAATTATCATTGTATTTTAAAGCTCTAACGCATTCACCTGTAAAACCAAGCTTTTATTTGGGATATGTCATTGCCGCCTAACTTCCTTGTTTTCTTTGTATTAGTATTTATCAGTTCCTGGTCTGAGTCATGCTACCTGCTGCCTCCATCTCCCTCCCTCAGAGGGAGCCTCAAATGGACAGAGTTACCAAGCAGCCCCACCCCCAGCCTTCTAGAAGAGTACCCTAAACATGCCAATCATTCTGTTCTGACACCTTATTTCAGAAGCTAAAGTGTTTCTTATGTTACCAGAATACTAAAGACGACTCAGTACCTCCAATTTATTACATTCCAATATAGATTTTTTCACTGAGGAAAATAATTTTTAAAGAATTAGAGAAAGCTAATGTGCTATGAAAAAACTCTTGTTTACTTATTCAAATATGGCTAGTTCCAAGTTTCCATGTCCTTAGTCACTTATAAAAATGATGCTATTATTGAATTGAAACAGCTAAGTGTTTTAGACCAGGATTTTACTTCTAGCTCTTCACTTAGCCATTAGAAGAGGGCGAAAGCTGGAAATTAAATTAAGGGCAATGTGAGTTCCTACCAACTCTCATTTTACTTCACTGTGTCTATATGGCAAAAATTCAACCAGTAGATGGCACTATTTATTTCAGTGAGAAAGATAACCCTTTCGTTGTCCTTAAAAATAAGCAATTAATTGCTGAATGTGAAAATGAGTGGACTTCTTCACATTTTATTGTGAGTCTCCCCCAGTTGATTTGTACTCAGACAGACATAAAACCAACAGAGAGTTCCTCATTTACGGATGCACAGACATACTTGCTTCTGGGACTTTGTATATTTTTCAAATAATGATGTAAGGACATGAGAAATGTAAAAATACTAATCTGAAGATTTTGTTATGCCTTAAAAATGCAAAATATATGTATGTAGATTTATAGACATACAGATTTATATACATATTTTAAAAGTAACTCAGTCATTATACAGCTTGAAAATTGTTTCCCTAATCCTTCCACCAAAATAAACATGGTAAGTATGTATTTTGAGGATCTCTTCCTCTCTTGACACATAAATAGTGATAGATTTAACATGAAAAGTGAAAATTATCACAACTTAGCTACTTTGAGAAGCAAGACAAGTATCTCTGTAGACTGGAAATGGAACTGAAACACAAAGTGATAAATAAGGTAGAACTTACAGGCTCACCAGGTTTTGGGGCCAGAAGCAAGCTGATGCTGTTAGAAAATTGGATACTTTGGGATAACGGAAGCTAAATGGACATCTTGTAGATAGAGGACAGAACCCCGTTCACTGCCTGAAACCAAAGATTTCCATTCAAGTGGAAGAAATTTCAAAAGAGCTGTGGTTTGCTCCTGCAACTGTGACCTGAGGAGAAGGAAAGAGGAAGACTCCTAGTTAGGACCTGAGCCAAGCCGCCTACTGGCTCAATGGCTGGTCTGAGGTATGGTCACCATCAGAGTGGCACATAAGCGCATATTCACCAGTATTGTACTGGTTACCAGAGAGAAACAGCTATCAAATCTCTAGGCAGGAGAGATAGGGCTGAAATGGAGATTTATGGTTAATATTAGCCTGCAAATCAATATTCCTGACCATGTGAAGAACAATTAATAAAGACAGCCAACACATTAAATTTCAATAATAAAACATTTATTTCGATTTAGAAAAAAAGAAAAGTAGTATTCAAAATTATAATATTTCCACACTTGAATAAAAAGATGAGCCTTCACCTTCGCAGTTAACTTTGAGGGCTAAGAGGAAAAATTAAGAATTATCTACAGCTAAAACATCCTATTGAAACTTTAGGATATCAAAAATAAAGGAAAAAACCTTGAAACCTACCAAAGAAGAAAGACAAATTTCCACACAAGAACCATAATTACACAGGAGCAACAAAGCATGCCATAAGACAGTAATACTTCACTGTTAAAGTGCTGAGAGAAGCTAAATGTTTACCTAGGATATAGTCAAGAGAGAAAGGAAAATTATTTCAGACACACAGAGAGTAAAAAAAAAAACAAAAACAAAAAAACAAAAAACGAAAACTATTCATAGTTTTCCAGAAGGAACTACTTAAAGATGAACTGTAGAAAGAAGATTAAATCCAGAAAAAAAAATTAGGAAACATGAAAAAACAGTAAGCATGAAAATTGGTAAACTATGTTGACATTTAATTAACTATTGATTATAAAATAGAAGAATAACCAATATAGGGGTGAAAAAAGATGAAACTAAAATACTTGTCATTAAGATTGGCTGGGTGAGAGAGGAAAGGTAAAGCCAAGATTTTTGTTTGATTTAGAAGGAAGACAAGGAATCATTTTGCATACCATGGGGAAAAATAGGCAAAAATAAAGAATAAACAGAGAAAATACAGAAAACTTTAGAAATACATAGTAAAAAAAAGCGGGGGGTTGGGGGGAGCGGATAGAAGGAAACGACTCAGAACAGTGACTGTCTCCAGGAAGGAAGGGAAATCTATGCAACAAGTGAACTAGGTGCTTCACGTTGTATCTTAAACTTTTACACATTAAAGGACAAAAAGATATGAAGTAAATATGCCAGAATGTTAACATTTGTTGAATGTCAGTGGTAGGTACATAGGTATTCCCTATATTATTCTCTGTATTTTCTGAATGACTAGAATATCACAAAATGTAAAATGATACCAAAGAAAAACAAAAATAAGAAGGTATCATCTCACTATAAATGTATTAGGAAATATCTATCCTTTCATTCTCAGGTTTTGCTACTGAAGTTTATCAGCTATCAAGCATTTTCCTAGAGCTCATCTACTGAAGAGCTCTGGAAAAGAGTTTTCCTAAAAAAAACAAAAAACAAAAAAACAAAAACCAAACCAAACAAAACAAAACAAAACAAAAAACCAAAGAAAAATCAAACAAAATGGAATAACAATGAAAGAAAACTTGCTTAGATTCTCTTGTATATTGTTTGCTTCTTTTTACTTCTGAAACCTTCAGTCTCATGCTGTTTTTACGTTTGTTTCCGTTTCCTCCTGCTAATTAAGCAGAGCATTGTTGAGATACTTTGTGCCACGCGTACTTAAGATTATCTGCCTGCATAAGTGCAAATTGAAAACCTTTCTCTAGCACTAAATTTACCTTGGGAAATAATACTGGAAATATTATAATCGTACATTTTGGGGTATGTTTCTAGGCACCGGAAAATCTAACTGGACTACTTGTGGCATTTGGAAAAACATCTAAATTGGTGGTTTTACTAAAGAAGAGAGATTAGGCTTCTTGTAAATTTAAGGGCTTGCATTGATACACATGACTAATTTGGAACATACAAATAATTTAAACCTGGGCACACTCAAGGATGTTAAGGAGTTATTCTTAGGTTGGGGCTATGATCCCAATACCATGCAACCTCTATTTCTGATATACATGAGATTTACAAAATTTCAGCTTGCACAAAATCAATGGATAATTCTCCTATGGAGGGAAGAAATACCTGGTTTATATTCAGAAGCAGCCACTAATTATGCTTGCATCCTGGACAAAGTAAAAAAAAAAAAATACAGAAAATCTTCTAATATCAGTATGGCTTGAAATACCTGATGGGAAAAAATACGAACTTGAGTAAATAGATTAAAACCATCAGTGCCCTGGGGCGCCTGGGTGGCACAGCGGTTAAGCGTCTGCCTTCGGCTCAGGGCGTGATCCCGGCGTTATGGGATCGAGCCCCACATCAGGCTCCTCTGCTAGGAGCCTGCTTCTTCCTCTCCCACTCCCCCTGCTTGTGTTCCCTCTCTCGCTGGCTGTCTCTATCTCTGTCGAATAAATACATAAATAAATCTTTAAAAAACAAAACAAAACAAAAAAAAAAACCATCAGTGCCCTGACTCAAAATGGTAGACTGAGCACGTACATTCACTCCCTGTGCTGTTGGCAATTCTATTGATGTAACAAAAAGAAAATATACTTATGAAGCACAAACGTGTAAAACAAGAATGGATTTTGACAACAGGCCAGATTTTACCGATGCCATACCTCTTATTTCCATGATTTATTCATTTCATAATAGGAAGCCTGTATCCCCTACTCTCCTTCACCCATCCCCCCCCCCCCCCACCGCCATCCCTCTGGAAACCATCAGTTACTTCTCTGAATTTATAGGTCTTGATTCTACTTTTTGGATTATTTGTTTTTCTGGTGTTGAATTGTATAAGTTCTTTATATATTTTGGATATTAACCCCTTATCAGATGTATTATTTGCAAACATCTTCCCCCATTAAGGAGGTTGACTTTTTATTTTGTTGATGGTTTCCTTTACTGTGCAAAAGCTTTTTATTTTGATGAAATCTCAATAGTTTATTTTTTGCTTTTGTTTCCCTTGCCTCAGGAGACATCTAGAAAAAGGTTGCTATGGCCGATGTCAAAGAAGTTTTTGCCTCTGTTCTTTTCTAGGATCTTTATGTCTCAGGTCTCACATTTAGGTCTTCAATCCATTTTGAGTTTACTTTTGTGTCTGGTGTAAGAAAGTGGCCCTGTTTCATTCTTTTGCATATCCCAGCACCATTTTTTGAAGAGACTGTCTTTTTCCCATTGCATATTCCTGCCTCCTTTGTTGGAAATTAATTAACCATATAATTCTGGGTTTATTTCTGGGCTCTCTATTTTGTTCTATTGATCTATGTGTCTGTTTTTGTGCCAGTACCATACTGTTTTGATTACTACAGCTTTGTAGTATATCTTGAAATATGGGATTGTGATACCTCCAGCTTTGGTCTTCTTTTTCAAAATTGCTTTGGCTATTTGGAGTCTATTGTGGTTCCATAACAGTTTTAGTATTATTTGTCTTAGTTCTGTGAAAAATGCTTTTGGTATCTTGATAGGCATTGTGTTGAATTTGTTGGTTTGTTGGGGTAGTATGGACATTTTAAAAATAGGAATTCTTTCAATTCATGAGCATGGAATATGTTTCCATTTGTGTCATTTTCAATTTCTTTCATCAGTGTTTTATAGTTTTCAGAGTACTGGTCTTTCACCTCTTTGGATCAAATATTAGGAATAAGAAAGAGGATGTAGCTAATGGTACATATTTAGTTTTTTGGAGAGAAAGAGAGAGCAGGAGTAGGGGCAGAGGGAGAGGGAGAGAATCTCAAGCAGGCTTTCCACTCATCATGGAGCCCAACATGGGGCTCAATCTCACGACCCCGAGATCACGACCTGAGCCAAAATCAAGAGTCACATGCTTAACTGACTGAGCCACCCAGGTGCCCCTTACATTTTTAATACAAAGGAATCGCCATATAATTCTTAGTGATTAGTGTGACAATCTAAATGAAATGGAAAAAAATTTTAGGAAAACATTAACTACCAATATGACTAAAGAGATAGAAAACATTATTGATCCAATAACTGTAGATAACAATTGTATGAGTTAGGTGTTATTATTATTTTTTAGTAATATTATAATATCATTATCATTACCATTTAGAAATTAATATCCTAATACACAGAAAAGTTAAATAACTTGCTTAGGTAATATAACCATTAAAAGGTAGAAGTCTGTCTACAAAATCCATAATATTAAGCACTATATTATGCTATTCAAATAAAATTTTTGTTTCATCCCTACCATAAGAAAGATTTTGTGCTCTAACTTAGGAAATCACTCTGCAAGTTATACAGAGAGAAGAAAAAAGGTATTTTTTATTTATGCAAGTATATTGGCACAATATGATGCATTTACTTTTTTTTATAATAATTTTTGATGCATTTACTTTTAATCATCGCAGAAAGTGTTAAATAATTCATTCATCAATTCAGTAAGTACTTATTAAACATCTGTTTATCCATCGGGGAAAATGGACACTGGAAAGAGAAAGGTGATTAAATCATAATTCTTGCCCTTAAGAACTCTCAACTTAAGGCAGAGTTAATTTACATTGTCATATTAATACTTTAATACTACAGAGTTGTAAGAACAGCAATAATAATAATGTGAACAAAGTTCAATAAGTGAACAAAGAAAGGATTGACTATGTGTAGAAATAGGGAAATACCCATAATTTTCTGGACATCTACTGAATTCTAGGAAAAATAATCTGATAAAGATAAAAACTTATCAAGAAGCCCTAAAAATATCAAAAAATTGTAAGTATGCCTAACATCCCCCTCAATGCAAAAGAAACCTGCCATTGATGAAAGCCAGAGACTGGAAATTGTAATTTTCTTCATTGTAAGAACTCATTTGTCTTGAAGACTGGCCTGTCAACTATTTACCTGAAGGTACTTTACATATGTTAATGTATTAATCTCCACAGCATTGCTCTGAGGTAGGCATTTTTACCCATTTTACAGATGGGACAACTGAGACCCAGAGACACTATCTTTCTCTCAAGAATATAAAAATACAGCAAACAGAAGAGCAAGAACTAAACTCCAGATTATTCTTCTTGTGTCTGTGGTATAATAATGGTTGGGACAGTGCAGGCAGATGATATTGTTCGAAGTTGATGATACTGGAGAAAGATATGGGAATTACAGAAAGGGAGCTCCTTTAGAGTGAAAACCAAACTGGACCACATGGAATATGATAAACGTACTATAGGTGGAGAAGGTCTGGGAGAAAGTTACAGATTCTGGGATGGAAAAGAGGAAGAAATGGGATATTTGCTGTTCCAAAGTACACACTGTCTCTGAGAAGAAGTTGAGACTTTCATAAGAGTATTTGATATATGAAAGAGAAAACCTGGCAGGAAGGCAGGTAAATAGAGAGGAGTGACCAGGGACAGACCTGGAAGACTAGCTTTGTAGACATGACTGCTTTGCCTAAGGTTTATTTTGCTCATCTTCACCTGGGTGGCGACGAAGCAATGCTGTATTTAAAGAAACTTTGTCATGTTCAGCTGTGAGTGTAGGCAGCTCTGCTTAGAATAAGACTTTATTATAAAAGCAGCTTTTAGCCAGGAGATGTGGTTGCTTGAGATAGTTATTTAAGCCAGGGATCTTTAAGTTTTTTTGTGGGGAAGTCAGGGACTCCTGACTAAAGGGGGACTTCCTAGAGGGCAGAGAATGGGAGACACTGGAGAGAAGCACGGGCAGGATGAACAGGACTGACAGTGAGGTTGGTGGGGTTGCACAGTTTCCCTCTTGATTATGCACCTCTGTCCGTCAGCAGAGCATTTGGTCAGGAATACAGTTGCTTAGAACAGGGGATGGGCCTATAGGCAAAGGAGGGGTTCCTGCACCTAGTGGTCTTGGAGTCCTCTTCTACTAATGCATCTGCTCTGAGATTAGACTTGAAATGTTAGTAAGCCCATTCCTCTTGAAGTTTTTGAAGCAGCTTTTACATTATTATATCTCTTATTATATAACCTAATTTAAAAGTTTTTTCTTTTAAAAAATATTTTTTTAATTTATTCAGAACAGGGGGAGGGGCAGAGGGAGAGGGAGAGAAAGAGAATCTCAAGCAGACTCCTGCTGAGCTCAGAGCCAGACACAGGGCTCAAGCCCACCACCCTGAGATCATGATCTGAGCCGAAATCAAGAGTCCAATACTTAACTGATTGAGCCACCCAGGTGACCCTTAAGCTGTTTTCTACCTTCAGGACAAGGGCCCTATACGATGATAAGATGGGGAGAGTTTGATCTGGGCTTTCCTTTTCCAATTCATGGAACTGCCTTTCTCAGACCCACTCTGCCAAGTGCCTGGAATACTCATGCTGCCATCCCCAAATATACTTAGCCTCCTGTCATCACAATTGATTGTCCCTTGTCCATTCCTTTAATAACCCCACTGGGGGAGAATCCTTACGGGTGTTGGAGGATGATAACAGTCCTTGAATTATGCCGAGTGGGCCTGTTTGCATTTTAACTAAAGATACCTGAAGCCTAAAGATCCTTGATGTGCAAGTAATCTTTAAAAGAGGAATTTCACGTACCCAGGCAGGCTATGGCATAGAGATTTGTAAAGTCAAAAAAAATATTTTTTCTTGGGAGACTATTTTTTTTTTTAAATCTACAAAAACTCGGAGAAATGAATCTGAATTTCTTTACAGGCCCTAAAGGAACTAACACCGTTTTGATCTGCATTCTGCGGTATTGGGAAAATACATTCCCTCCAGACGTACCCCTAATTCTGATACAAAGGATTACTACTGCAGAGCTGCACGCCTCACCTAGCTCTAGCTACCGCCATCAGGTACGTGATGCAAAGAGTGCCAGCAGCTCATTTTACCACCCTCTGTCTTTAGGTCAAGAGAAGCCATATGATCCTCCATTATAGAGTTTTCAGGAGAGACCAGAGAATATAATTCAACAGAAGGTATAGCTTTATTACAGTGCAATAGCTTTTCTTTATTTTGGGAGGAAATCCAGAAAGGTCATCGCTGTGACAACTCAGCCGGTAAATTAAAATGGCCATCTGTTTAAAAAAAATAAAAAGCATTTTCAGAGGATCAGGCAGAACTATAACAATAACAGCCAGGATTGATAGTTTTAGTAATTGTCATTCTTATTGGAATAATTTCTTTCTGTCACTCTTCAAAGCACAGTACATTCCTTTTTTTCTTCATAAGCACACACACTCTTATTGAACCTTTCATAAAACATGACACGTTTCTATCCAACTGTCTCCCTTTTCCATTCCTAAAGTAACCTGTAATGACCTCACCATTACTAACAATTTAAAGATAATTCCCTAATTGACATTCTTTTTACCAAAATGGTAATTTCCCAATAATAGATGGTATCAAACCTAATATCAGTTATTAATTGGGAAGTTTTTTTTCTTCTAATAAAATGAGGCCACATTGACTAGTTAGTGAACCTCTACTGTGTGTTTATCTTTGAATGACAAAATGGAAGATGAAAGAAATTCATAGTTTCTGAGTGTCTGCTATGTTTTTAGCATGTGAACATAAATAACCTCACTTGAAGTTCAGAGTTGCTAAGCAAGCTTCCCAAAGTTATATAGATATATAGCTTTGAAGTAATAGATTCAGGGTTCAACCTCAAATCTGTATAATTTGAAGACTGAGAAAAGACTCAGCAAAATATGCTCCCCCTAGGCATAGGAAGATCTCTTACAGAGCAGGAAGCTAGGGGTAGGACTAGGTAGCAAATATAATCTCTCTGCAATCCAGAACAGTTCAGATGAATGTGTAAAAGACAGAATATGTCCCAATTGTCAAAAATTCTAAGACTGGAAATATGGTGGAGCTTCCTTTTCTGGAAGAGGGGAGCAGAGAAAGGAACCTTCTATGGAACTTGGAGGCTGGAGGAATGATTTCAGTGTTGGGGGTGAGGTGGTCCTGACATTGAAGACAAGCCAGAGTGAGCAACACTGTCATTGAGTCTCTGGGATACCTATTGCTACCTCTTCTCCCTATGATGAGAACCCTAGGTTTAAGGTCATGTCTAACTTCTAACATCACAAAGTCATCAGTAAGATTGATTCTTTGGGCTTTAGGAGAGCAGCACTCCTTCCCTGAGACAATAGGAAAGGGATGTTTCTGAGCACAGCATGTGGATGGCATAGACCATTCAATGTCTCCATCACTATCCCTACACATAAAGAAAATAGATGTCTCTATAGAAGAGAGCTAAAACCGCTGTACCTGTGACATGCTCTAACACAGAGAACTCAGAGCTTGGGTGGCATGGAGTGGCCATAGCTTACTCTGGGGAGGAGAGGCATTTTCACCCTTACCCTAAACAGAAACTAACTGCTAGACTGGCAGAAGTAGATTATGCCTTAGTCACTGCGGCTGATTGGTCAGCCCCCCTTGTCCCATAGCAACACCACACATCCTTGAGAACGGAACAAAACAAGCAAGGTATTCCTCCCTCCAGGCAAATGGCCGATCAGATCAGCTGCAGTTGTTAGTGCGATGATGCTGACAAGAACAGATACTCTGGATAAAGTAAATGCTGCATCCTGTTATTTTCAGGGAATTGTAGACAAGATGAATGAGACATCACTATTGACTGGAGGTTCAGATTCATTTAGTGACATTTAGTTTTCACACATTAAAAACAACAGTTTGTATCCTAAGCTAGTAAGTGGAACAAATCAATTATAGTAGCTACCTTCCTCTAGCACAAGGCTGTCAAGTTTTCTATTCAAATACTGTACAAACTTGATGAGAAGAGTAGCTTTCAAATATTCCTGACCTTGTATTTAAAATAAGAAATATATCTTACACTGTGAAGCAGAAAACATACATATATAAAAAATGGAAACACAGGCTTCGCAAAATAAATTCCTTGATCACATGAAGTACACTCCAATATTTTCTCCTGTTATCATTTGTTTTTTTTAAAAATTGTTGAATAGATTGGAACCTGCAATCCTGGTCTGGATTAGTCCATCAAAGAGAAACTCAAATTGGCTGGATATGCTTTGCCTGAAGGAATGAGCATATGCTAGTTTCTTGGAATCACCCCATTTTTAAAATACTCATAAGCATCTTTATAATACACCATCTTAGAATTTGTTTGGAACAATTTAAATTATACTTAGAATAAAGTTAATATTTTCCTCCTTTTAAACATCTAATCTCTAGCCCATCTCTACTTTCCTACATATTTCATATTCATGTATTTCTTCAGATTTCACAAACTCTGGTTCTATGACAATGTCTCAGATTTCTTTAATGCCTTGTTTTACCTATGCATGTCATCTATGTATCTAGACTTGATCTCATTCAAAGAAGTTAGTCGCTCAGCTATAATTTTTTAATAGACATAATTTTTAAAGAATTTGTAGGTTCACAGAAAAACTAGAGGATAGGGGAGAAGGATAGGGAGGTTCCCTATATGCTCTCTGCCTTTACATATGCATAGCCTTTCCCATCATCAAAATTCCCCACCAGAGTGGTACATTTGTCACAATCAATGAACCTACACTGATATAATCATCCAAAGTCCATAGTTTTATAGAGTTCACTCTTGGTGTTACACATTCCATGGTTTTGGACAAATCCATAATGACATATATCCACCATTACAGTATCATGATATTTTCACTTCCTTAAAAATCCTCTGTACTCTTCCCATTCATTTCTCCTTTCCCCTCCATCCCAGGCAACCACTGATATTTTATTCTCTCCATAGTTTTGGCTTTTCTAGAATGTCATATTCTATCTAGAATCATACAGTACCTGGCCTTTTCAGATTGGCTTTTTTTTCATTTAGGGATATGCATAAAAGATTTCTCCATGTCTTTTCATGACTTGATAGCTCATTTCTTTTTAAACGCTAAGTAATATTCCATTGTCCAGATGTACCAGGGTTTATTTATCCATTCACCTACTGAAGAGCATCTTGGTTGCTTCCAACTGTATTTAAAAGTTGCCCAAAACATCCATACGTAGGTTTTTTATGTGGACATGTTTTCAACTCCTTTGGTAAATACCAAGGAGGGCAATTGCTGGATCGTATGGTAAAAGTATGTATAGTTTTGTAAAAAACTACCAAACTCTCTTCCAAAATGGCTGTACAATTTTGCATTCCCACCAACAATGAATGAAAGTTCCAGTTGTTTCACATCCTTGATGGTATTTGTTGTATCAGAGTTCACAATTTTGGCCATTCTAATAGTTGTGTAGTGATATGTAACTGTTGTTTGAACTTGAATTTCCCTGATGACATATGATGTAAAGCATCTTTTTGGATGCTTATTTGTTATCTGCATATTTTTTCTAGTGAGGTGTCTGTTGCTGTCTTTGGCCCATCTTTAAATTAGGTTATTTGTTTTGTTATTATTGAGTTTTAAGGGCTCTTTATATATTTTATTTTATCAGATGTTTTTTCCACAAATATTTTCTCCTAATCTGTGGCTTATCTTTTCATTCTCTTAACTGTCTTTTGAAGACAGCTTATTGCTTCTTTCTCTAACCGATCATGCCTTTAGTGTTCTATATAAAAAGTCATTGCCAAACTCAAGGTTATCTACATTTTTTCCTATGCTATCTTCTAGGAATTTTATGGTTTTATGTTTTATATTTAGAGCTATGTTTTGAGTTCATTTTTTGTGAAGGGTGTAAATTCTGTGTCAGGATGATTCTTTTCCTTCTTCTCTTCCTGTTCTTCCTCCTCCTCCTTCTCCTTCTCCTCCTCCTCCTTCTCCTCCTCCTCCTCCTCCTTCTTCTGAATGTGGATGTTCAGTTGTTCCAGCACCGTTTGTTGAAAAGACTATTTTTACTCATTGTATTACCTTTGCTCCTTTGTCAAAGATCAGTTGACTATATTTATGTAGTTCTACTTTTAGACTCTCTATTCCATTCCATTGATTTATTTGTCTATTCTTTTGCCAATACCACACGGTCTTGATTAATGTAGCTGTAGAGTAATTCTTGAAGTCTGGTGGCATCAGTCCTCCAATGTTGTTCTCCAGTATTAATTATATTAGCTCCTCTGGTTTTTGCCTCTCGGTATGAACTTTAGAATCAGTTTGTTAATATCTACAAAATAACATGCTAGGAATTAAATTGGGAAGGAATTGAATCTACATATCAGGTTAGGAAGAACTGACTATTGACAATATTGATTTTTCTTATTCATGAACACAAAACATCTCTACATTATTTAGTTTTGATTCTCATCAGTTTTGTAGTATTTTCCTCATACAGATCATACACATAATTTGTTAGATTTATACCTAAGTATTTCATTTTTTGGTGCTAATGTAAATAAAATAAAATAATTGTTTTTAATTTCAAATTTTACTTGTTTCTTGGTGGTGTATAGGATGGTATGTGTGTGCATTTGTCAGTTCTTTACAGTTTTCTGTATAAATAATCATGTCATCTGCAGTGACAGTTTTCTTTCTTCCTAATCTGTATACCTTTTATTTCCTTTTCTTGTCTAATTGTACTAGCCAGGACATTCAGAAAGATGTTGAAAAGCAGTTTTGAGAGGGGACATTTCTACCTCTGTGGATGAACTTCAAGTTTCTCACCATTAAGATTTTTTTTTTGGAAGATATTCTTTATCAAATTGAGGACATTTCCTTATATTCCTAGTTTACTGAGGGTTTTTATCATGAATGGGTTTTAGACTTTGTCAAATCTTTTTTCTGTATATATTGATATAATATGTGACTTTTCTTCAATAGCTTGTTAATATAATAGATTACATTAATTGATGTTCAAATATTGAACCAGCTTTATATACATGGATTAAATGGTACTTGGACATGGTGTATAAGTTTTTAATACATTGTTGGGTCCAAATTGCTAATATTTTGTTGAGTTTTGCATCTATGTTCATGAGAAATATTGGTCTGTAGTTTTCTTTTCTTAAAATGTCTTTGCCTGGTTTTGGTATTAGCATAATGTCAGCCTTACATAATGAGCTAGAATGTATTCCCTTATCTTCTACTTCTGAAAGAGATTATAGAGAATTGATATAATTTCTTCCTTAAGTGTTTGTTAGAATACACCAATGAACCCATCGGGGCCTGGTGCTTTCTGGTTTGGAAGGTTATTAATGAGTACATGAATTTATTTAATAGATATAGACCTATTTATATTGCTTATTTCTTATTGTGTGAGTATTGGCAGATTGTGTCCTTCAAGGAACTGGCTCATTTCATTTGGGTTATCATATCTGTGGGCATAGAGTTGTTCTTGGTATGGGATCTGTAGTGATATTCCTTCTTTCATTTCTGATACTAGTAGTTTGTGTTCTTTTCTCTTTTTTTTTTTTTTTCTTAATTAGCCCAGCTAGAAGCCTGTCAATTTTATTGATGTTTTCAAAGAAACAGATTCTGGTTTTATTGATTTTCTCTATTGATTTCCTCTGTTTTCTGTTGTGAGGTTAAAATGACAAATCAGAAGTTTGCAACCAGAAGAGCCCCATCACCAAAGCCCAACCCTGCTGGCACTCCGATCTCAGACTTTCAGGCTCCTGACTGATTGGTGTGATGTTCACCAAATGACTTCTAAGATTCTTAGTTTCATTCTTTGATTCCAATTCTTATTTTGAACTACATTAGTTTAAAAGGCAAGGGTCCAATTTAGCATATTACAAACTTAGAAAGACATATGTGAGATGATAATATGTTTTTTGAAAAAATATTTTTACTTTACTCATTAATATAAAAGTGGTCTGTAAGTGATCAAGATTAACAGCCCATGATGAGACCTAAGTTGAGGCAATTGTCATCAGTGATGGGGAGGGGTGCAAAACACACACACATAAGTATGTATGTATGTATTCGTTTATTTTATTTTTCTATGGTTTAATGATCAATTTTGCAATTTTTATATTACAGAATGGGTTTCTACCAGCTTGTTAGGGAAAGTCAATTGTTTTAAGCTATGAGTGTTTAGGGGACCCAGTCCTGACCAATAATACATAAGAGATGTCAGTGGTTGGAGCTTTCTTGAAGCTTTTTAAAAGGATCTGATTTAGCTGGTTTGTTCAAATGGAATTATAATCAGAGAAATAGTTTCACTATCAGAAATTAATTTAAAAAGGCTAGAAGGCTCTCCTTAAGAAAAAAAATCAGCACTTAACATGAAAATCTAATGATAAAATGGAAAGAAACAGAAAAGAGCCTGGGGAAAAATGTCAAGTGATGGATTTGTGGGCACTTACTAAGGCAGAGGAAGTACACAGCAAAAAATTTTCCTACACAGAAATTCTTTTATTTCTTTTATTTATTTTTTTAAAGGATTTTATTTATTTGCGAGAGAGAGAGAGAGAGAGAGAGAGTACAAGCCAGGGCAGGGGAAGGGCAGGGGGACAGGGAGAAGCAGACTCCTTGCTGAGCAGGGAGCCAGGGGCAGAGGTGGGGACCCTAGAATTATGACCTGAGCCGAAGGCAGACGCTTAACGGATGGAGCCACCCAAGTGCCCCCAGAAATTCTTTTAGATGAAGATTGCTAATTCTGTTTTTCATATCTTATTTCATTATTTTTGTATGGTTTATACTGGTTCTTCCGGCTGAGGTTTCAGTTCTGTCCCGTCCCCCCCCCCCGTCCCCCCCCCCCCCCCGGGAATGTGTCAGGAGGGTATCTCCTACCCTTCCCAAAGTTGTAGCCACGGCAACAATTCTATTCCAGTCTGAGGACTGTGTTGAAGTGACTTCTCTCCCTTCTCAATATGGCCAAAATAGCAGAATCCTGGCTGTAGTATTTGATTTATGAATTCTTTTTTCAGTTTGAATTCTTTCTTCAATTGTGTAGGAAGGATTTTAGTCTCCTTTTTCACAAAAGAGGTGATTCGATCAAGCAAAAGTTAGAAATCAAAGCAATACATTTGTGTGACAGTGATTAAATTTGGAGTTTTTCTACTGGCGCCCGAGCAGCTTTGGCAGCGCAGGTTCTGCTCTGATAGCGACTCCGCTCTAAGGGGACGGACCCCCTGTACTGCCGCTCGGTGCCTCCGTGCCAGCCAGCTGCATCTAGAATTGCGGTCTAGTGAAGAGATACTCTGGGGCAGTAAACAAGTTAGTTGTTTTATCTAATCTGTGGCACCTGAAGGGAATTGCTGCTGCTTCTAGCTAAAAAACCAACCTGTAATTTAAGATGAAATCAGGAGCCTTTTTTTTTTTTTTGGTCATTTGTCAGCGAAACAAAGACACTGCCTAACAGTTGCCATGTACCGATCGATCCCCAAACATAGCGGCTTAAAGCAACAACTATTCATTTAGCTCACATATCTTCCAATTGGCAGTTTGGGCTGTGATCAGCTGCATGGTTTTTCTGGGCTAATTGTGTGTGAATGGTCCGCTGCCGGGTTGGTTGGGGGTTGGTTGTCCACGATCGCCTCAGCTGGGAAAGCTTCTGTCTTCCTGTGGGCATCTCTCACCTTCCGCCGGCTAGCCTGGTCTTGTACACATGGTCGTGGCAGACTTCTTCAAGATACTGTTACATGCAAGGCCTCAGGAGATGTAAGCTTGGACGTGGCACACTGTCATTCCTATCACGTTCTCTTCACACGCCCGGCCAGATACACAGATGAGAAAATCGCCTCCACCTTTTGAGGGGAGGAGCTAAAAATCGCATTGAAAAAGGGCATGGCTACAGAAGGGAGGAACTAAAAATCACCCTGAAAAAGGGCATGGATACAGAAAGTCGCAAGGATTGTGTTCACTTTTTTTTTTTTTAAGATTTTATTTATTTTCTAGAGTGCGAGCAAGAACAGGGGGAGCAGCAGAGGGAGAGGGAGGAGAAGACTCCCCCACTGAGCAGGGAGCCCGCCACCAGCTCCATGTCAGGACCCCGAGATCCTGACGCAAGCGGAAGGCAGACGCTTAACCAACTGAGCCACCCAGCCACCCCCTGGATTGTGGTCACTTTTGCAAACTACCACGCTTGCCACTGGCCAGGAAGATTGACTGCAGATCAACACTGGAAAAACATTTCAGTTGAAGGCAGCAACTTAGCTAATACCGCATTCAGGTAAGAAATTACTTACGTGATGTGCGGCAGGTATGAGGCAGGAAAGTGTCTACACGCTGATTTCTGCTTTGTCAGCAGATTGTATTTCTAAATCGTGTCGTTTTGTTGTTTCTGTTTTGTTGAGGGAAAACAAGAACTATTTCTAAAATATAGCAGCATGTAACTATGCTTCAGTCAGTATTTAATAAAAATTTCCTTGAAACAAGAAAAAAAGATGAGAAAGACCTTCAGACAATCAAGACTGTTCTACTCGATTAGTTTCTTCGTGTGGAAAATCTGTCAAGTCTATGAGTCATTCAGATAGCACTTGTTTTTGGTATAATGATGAAATTGTTGCTTTAGTCTACTGCATTCTTCCCTATTATTTTGTTCAAGCAAGACACTGCTGAATTGAACCATGAAATGAACTGTATTGAACAATAACAACAAAAATGTTCTGAGGTGTCATCTGAATTTTCATGTTTGTTCAGTTCTTTTTACAGTTATTACCTTGATAATAATGTAATGTTTTTCTATTAGATATCAAATCATAGAGGGAGACAACAAAGCTGAGTTAAATTAGCATAGTTTAACGTAATAAAGGAATCAACAGCATCGGTAAAAGCAGTAGGCACCACACAGATGTCCCAGTTCCATTTGTTTACAATGCAGCAGCTGTTAACTGTTCTCAGTGCATTGCTGTGATACCCAAGGATCCTTCTTCAGCCTGAAAACACAGCATTTTGAGGCAGGTGAGGCTATCAGGGGAAGAGAATCTGAGCTGTTAGAAAGGTCGAGTTAGGTGGGCTTGTTGCCCTCTAGGAACAGCGTGCTCAGCACTGTGGCTGGAGAAATAGGAGTTGGGGGAGAAAGAAGAACAGGTCAAAGAGGCAAAAGGCAGGGCTGAGGACAGACCATGAAGAAGTTGTAGACTGCTGTAATGAGTTTGACTTTTACCCTGAGATATGCGAAGCCAACTATAGAGCTGTGAGCAGAAGATTGAAATGATTTGTTTTTATTTATAGGATCACTTTGCCTGCTCTGTGGGAATAGAACGTGTGTGTTGGAGAATAGTCATAGCGATATAATAGAAGCTGGGGGATGAATTAGGAATTATACTCTTTTCTTCCAAATCCGTTCCTTGCCTTTCCTCTGATCAGAGGTCTAATCCTTGAAAAGTATATTTCCCAGGCTAACAGGTTTCAAAGCTGAATTTGATCAAAAAGAAGCGCTGTCATGAAGTTAAAGGCAGAAAGGAAAACCAGGGTATTGCTCCCTCTCTTTATTGGCTCTGAGTTGTGTCTCTAGTGTCTATTGCACATGCTCCGTGTCTAGTCCCTGCTGGGCAGACCACTCTGGTAGCCACTTGGCTAATCTTGGATCTTGGGTTCCAGTAAAACTAACTTTATGGGTAGGGTAGCAGCTGTCTATAATAATTGTCTGGATTATCTAAACTCTTCTGTTTGTTCTTTCAGATATTCTAACATTTTTGTAACTAATTGGCTTCTATTAATACCCCAAAATAGATTCTGTTATTCCACTGGACCTTAACTAATAGAGTGGACTATTACAATACTCAAGACTAAAGATGATGGTGGCTTGGAACAGGGTGGTAGCAGTGGAATTAATAAAAGTCATTAGATTCAAGATATAGTTTGTAGGTAGAGTGAACAAGATTCCTGATAGAACCTACGAGTGTTGTGAGAGAACTAAGGAATCAAAAATGACTCCTGTTTTGCCTGATAAATTAAAAATAGTGTAATAGCCAATAATTAAAATGAGAAAGATCTAAGTAAAGTAAGAGTACAATGGAGGAATTCAGTTTTGGGCATGCTATGTCTGAGATGTCTATTACATACCTCATTGGAGATGTCAAAATTTCAAGGTGTGTGTGTGTGTGTGTGTGTGTGTGTGTGTGTGTGTGTGTGTGTATGCATTGGAAATTTAGAAGAGGGGTCTAATCTGGTGATATAAATTTGGATAACAATTTTTTATAGTTACTCAAAATTATGAGACTGGAGGAGCTCATCCAAAAAAGTGAGCATATATAAAAGAAAGAAGACTTCAAAAAGTGAATGAGAGCTCCATTTACTACAACTTCAATTATTTAAAACTAAATAAATCAGTGCTGTCCCAAAGAACTTCCTGCAGTGGTGGAAATGTTTTATGTCTGCACTATCAGACATAGAAGCCGTGTTAGTTTTATAATTCTACCATAATAACTTATCTCAAATTTGGTGGCTTAAATAACACAAATTTAAGATCTTCAAGTTTGGTAGGTTAGAAGTCCAACACAATCTCATTTGGCTAAAATCAAGGTGTGGGCAGAGTAAAATTCCTTCCTGGAGGCTTTCACAGAGAATCCACCTGTCCTAGCTTCTAGAGATCACCTGCATTCTTTGGCTCTGCTCCCTTCCTGAAATATCTGAGCCAGTGAGGCTTGTTCATTCCTTCTCACATCTCATTACTCTGATCTTTTCTTCTGCCTTCTGATTCCACATTTAAGGATCCTTCTGATTATATGGAGCCCACCAGGATAATGTAGAATAATATCCCCAACTCAATGTCAACTTAATCACATCTGTAAAATCATATTTGCTTTATAGGGTAACATATTCACAGGTTCTGAGGATTAGGGTGTGAACATAATGTTGGGGGTGGCATTATTCATTTCAGCTGTGTGGCTGCTCGCACCACATGGTGATTGGGCACTTGAAATATGGCCAGTTCAGCTGGAAACAAGATTTTTTTAACTTTAATTTTGGTTAATTTATATTGAAATTTAAATACACACATGTGGATAGTGGCTGCTTCATTTGGGTAGCATAGATCTAGAGGAATAGGGGAATGAATAGAATAGGGAAATACAGTATGATAACAGACAGCATTAAGAGCCCTTGTGTTGTTTATAGTCGTGAATTTTAAGGAAGACTTTAGCATTGTTGTGCGTATTTCTGCAGCCAGGATTTAGCTAGTGATGGCAGCCATACACTTGGTTAGAGGACACGTTATCAGAAACAGGTAACTACAATCAAGGAAGAAGAAAATTTTGAATTCAAGAAATAGTGATAAGCAAAAAAGCCAGAAAAATGCTCACTTAATTAAATAAGTATTGAGGCTGCCACTCCAAAATTTAATATAATTCTTGAAAGAAAATTCATAAAGCAGATGATCCACGATGTAATAAACAATTTTAATTTATCGAAATTCAAATAATCCTTGACATTGATGGAGAAATGAATTGAAATACTTTGTTTCAAATTTAAAGATAACTAATCGAATTACAGAAATAAGATACAGAATTTGCAACTTATTAGAAATAACAAAGTTAAATACAGAAAAACTTTTAAAAAATATTCAAAAGCATGAACAATAGAAAATATAACAAGATGACAGCAAAAAGTTTTAACATTGATTAAATAAATTCCTCTATCAAAGACAAGGAACATAATTAGCTCTTTTTAAGAGTCACGTTTAAATGACACACAAAGGTAAACATTGAGTAGAGCAGTCAGAAAGCAGACAATACACAGAGATTTCAGCAGAAGTGGAAGCCACTCCTTCCAGTTGAGTTTTGAATTTTAAAGCCTGTGGGGCTCAAAAAAAGTTAAAATCAAAACTTAGTTTAAAGTGGTCTCCAATTAGTAGTTCCCAAGATGGCAGAAACAAATACAAATCCTTTTTTTACAGGGATGAGGGCCAGTGTGCCTGGCTGATTAGCTGCCCATGAGTGTTCTAAAACAAAGCCTAAAAATTCTTAAGCCTTCCTTATGCACCCAGAGATTGCATTTTTTTTAAAGAAAGAAGACCCTTAAAAAACATACATACGTGAGGATAATAAAACTCTGTGCCTGCACCAATATTAATCAAATTAGTTCTTCCTTTATAATGAAAAAAAAATGATCACCAAAAATTTGCAGAAAACCTATTACCCAGAAGAGAAACACAACTAGATTATAACTTTTAGTCAAAAGTCTCTAAAAGGCTGGTAATTTTGAGGCTATGTTGCAAAAAATATATATGATTTTGTTATCAAAAGGAAAGACAATTCAGAAATGCCAGGAAAAACAAAAAAAACTGAACAAAAAGTGATCTTAAAATGTGGCACAATTCTGAGTTGTCAAAAGAATGTAAGAGTAAGAATCTGTTTGAACTTGATGTTTTCAGAGTCACAGGGGTCATTGCATTACGCCTTTGAGAAGAAAGGGTAAATTCTAGTACACTACTTGATTCAGGAGTGAATAGTACATAAATAGGCATAATAATGCAACTAGTTTGTTTGGTTTGAACACTTTGATCAAACTTATGACTAAGCACAGATAAATTAAATATAATGTTATTGTCCTTTTGACATGGTAAGGAAAGTACATGGAAGTTTGAGATGAGAAGAAAACTAAATGGTAGGGTCAATCATAGCCTCCCATTACACAGTGGGTAGCGCAGATCTTTGTCTAAAGTCATTTGCTGCCATAAGAAAAACAGGCTTAAGAATATTGTTCAAAATTACTAAGGTAACCACAGGGGAGTTAAAAATATCTAGTGTAAAAATGACAAAGGCAAAAAGACATGAGTAATGTGAGCAATTCCTGCTCTTTCAAAGGGAGGAAACAGTAGACAATGTCTAAAATTGTTAATCCACAAACTAGAGATGTAATTAGTTTATTCAGAGTTAAGGAGGTAACCACCTGAATAGCAAAAAATTGAAGTGGAAAAAGTAGCTGCCTCTGGGAAATGTGATTATGGATGTTATAATATTTTATACTGTCAAAATCTGCTTTTAAGAAAGAGGAGCTCTGAAAAGAAAAACTTTGTTTGAAATTTGTATCCTCAGAGAATGTCAAGAAATTAATGTATCCAAAAAAGAATAGTAGCTATTTGAAAAGATAAAATGTCATAGTTTTTAAAATTTTGTTTTCAGTTTTGATTTTCTCTTTAACCTGAAAGTTATTTAGAAGGATGTTTGTTTCAAATGAGGTAGGTTTATTTTATTACTTTCTCTGTCTTTTTCCCATTAAACTAGAGTCTTACTGTGCTCAGAAGACGTAATACATTGAAATTCTACTTAAGAGAATTTTTAGAGATTTTCTTTGTAGCTGAAGAGGTTTTTGTAATTGTTCTGTAAGACTTTGAAAAGAATGTAAATTATGTTTTTTGTCAGATGTAAAGATTTCTGAAACCTAGCTGTATTACAATATTATACTGTAGTACTGTATAATGTTGGGCTATGCATAATCATTTCTGAGAGTGGTTATGGTAAGCTTGGACCATTGTGGCTTTATTTCTCCCTCTACATCTTTATATTTCAAAAGCATGTTGTTTGCAACACAAATACCATAATTATTTCATATTTCATCAAAATGAAATATCTATTTTAGCCGTTAATCATTTTTTCATACTTAAGACTATTTTTTTTAGCAGTTTTAGATTTACAGCAAAATTGAGACGCGCAGAAAGTTCCCATGTACTCCTTCATACTTGCATAGCCTCCCCATCATCAATATGCCCACCAGAAAGGTACATTTGTTACAATTGATGAACCTATGTTGACATGTAATTATCACCCTAAATCCATGGTTTACATCAGGGTTCCCTCTTGGTTGTACCTCGTAGGGGTTTGATCAAATGTGTAATGACATGATGTGTACATCATTATAGGATCATGCAGAGTACTTTCACTTCTTTAAAAATCCTCAGTGGTCAACCTATTCATCCCTCCTCCTTTCCAAGCTCTGGCAACCCCTGACATGTTTACTATCTCATAGTTGTGCTTTTCCAGCATGTCACTTAGAATCACACCACATGTAGCTTTTCCAGATTGACTTCTTTCACTTGTAATATGCAGTTACGTAAGTTACCTCCATATCTTTTCATGGCTTAATAGATTCTTTTTTTCTATTTTTCTTTCTTTCCCTCTTCCTTTCTCTTCCATTCTTTTCTTTCTTTCCCTTTACTTCCCTTTCATTCTTTCACATTTGTTCTTTCGCATTTGTTCTTTCCCTTTCTTTCTTTCCCTTTTTTTCCCTTTCATCTTTCCCTATCTTTCCCTCTTTAGCACTGAATAGTATTTTATTGTCTGGATGGACCACTTTATCCATTGGAGGGCACCTGGGCTGTTTTCAAGTTACAAAACTAAACATAAAGCTGCTATAAACATCTGTATGTGGGTGAACCTGTGACCTTGATGGTGTTTTAGGTGCCTTATTCTCATTCCCCTTTCACCAGCTCTGTGGTGGCCTTAAAAACCAACAGCCTTGCAACTGCAGCCATGGTAGCTATGAAAACCACTGGCATAGAAGTCAATGGAGGGGGAAGTAGGGGCTTGGAACTCCCCCCAAATCCCTACCCATATTATTGAGAAGCTACTTGAAAAGCTCAGTGTTTATCTAGCCATATTCCCAGGGTACATATCTAAAACAATCCGATAGTTATTTCAAATCATGGCTTCCTGAGTGGAGATACCATATGGAGCTAATAATCCCATTGAGGATGACGCTAGCAGTGGATTTTTTATACAAGGCCTTTATTATGTTGATGTATGTTCCCTCTAAACCTACTTGCATCTTTTTTAATTTGTTGAGACTTGTTTTGTGACCAAATATGTGATTTATCTTGGAAATGTTCCCTGTGCACTTGAAAAGAATGTGTATTTTGCTGTTTTAGGGTGGAATGTTCTGAATGTATCTGTTAGATCCATTGGTCCAGTGTTTCATTCAAAGTCACTGTTTCCTTGTCGATTTTCTGTTTGGACGATCTGTCCATTGATGTATGTGGGGTGTTAAAAGTCCCCTACTATTATTATATTACTATCAGTTAGTTCCTTCTTGTTATTAACTGTTTTATGTATTTGGGTGCTCCCATGTTGAGTGCATAAATAGTTAAATTAGTATATATTAAAAATCTTCCCGTTGGATTGTCCCCTTATGATTATATAGTGTCCTTATCTCTTGTGACGGTCTTTGTTTTAGTCTGTTTTGTCTTTTGATGTAAGTATTGGTATTCCGGCTTTCTTTTGACATCCATTTTCATGATAAATGTTTCTCCATCCCCTCACTTTCAATCTACATGTGTCTTTAGGTCTGAAATGACTCTCTTGTAGGCAGCATATAGATGGCTCTTACTTTTTGTTTTTGTTGTGTGTGTGTGTGTGTGCGCACATTCCATCACCCCATGTCTTTTGATTGGAGCAATTAGTCCATTTCGTTCAAAATAGTTGATAGATATATATTTATTGCCATTTTGGTAATTGTTTTGTGGTTGCTTTTGTAATTCTCCAATTCTTTCTTCTCTTGCTCTCTTTCACAGTTTTCTGGATTTCTTTAGTGATACACTTGAATTTCTTTCTCTTCATTTTTTGCATACCTGTTATTGGTTTTTGATTTGTGGTTACCATTAGGTTGGTATATAACGTCTTCTGCATGTAGCAGTCTGTATAAAGTTGATGGTCACTTGAGTTTGAAATCATTCTTTATTCTTCTCCCGCCCCCTATTTTATGTATATGATGTCATATTTTACATCCCTTTATTTCGTGAATTCCTTGACTGATTTCTACAGATATACTTTTTACTGCTCTTGTGTTTTCTACTTTTCTTACTCATACTTATTGTCTTTCCTTTCCATTCAAAAAGTCCCCCTTAACAGTTCTTGCAGGGATGGTTTCAAGGTCATGAACTCCTTTGGTTTTTGTTTGAGAAACTCTTTATTTCTCCTTCTAAACTGAATGTTAGCCTTGCTGGATGGAATATTATTGGCTGTATATTTTTCCCACTCAGCACTTTGAGTGTATTGTGCCATCCTCTTCTGATCTGCTAAGTTCATGCCAAAACGTCTGCTGATATCCTTATGGGGCTTCCCTTACATGTAACTGTGTTATTTTCTCTTGGTGCTTTTAAAATTCTCTTTATCACTACTTATTGCCATTTTATTAACTATGTGTCTTGGTATGGATCTCCTAGGGTTGATTTTGATGAGGTATTTCTGTGCCTCCTGGATCTGGATATCTGTTTTCTTCCCCAGATTAGAGAAGTTTTCAGCTATTTTTTCTTCAAATAAATTTTCTGGCCCTCTTTCCCTCTCTTATTCTTCTGGGATCCCTGTAATGCAAATGTTATTAGGCTTGATGGAACCTATGAGTTCCCTAAGTCTATTCTCATTTTGCATACTTCTTTTTTTCTCTCACCTGCCCAGCTTGATTACTTCCCATTACTCTGTCCTCCAGGTCACTGATTCATTCTTCTGCTTCCTCTAGCCTGCTATTTATTCCACCTAGTGTATTTTTAATTTTACTTATTGTTCTTTGTTTCTTTTTTTATCTCTTTGTTAAAGGTCTCACTGATGTCTTCCACTCTTTTCTCAAGTCCAGTGAGTGTCTTTATCATCATTACTTTAAATACTCTGTCAGGCATATTACTTATATGTGTTTTGCTTAGGTCACTTGCTGTGGTTTTGTTCTGTTCTTTCACTTGGGACATATTCCTTTGTCTAACTCTCTGCTTGACTTTGTGTGTTAGGAAAGTCAGGTAATTTAGAAGGCCACATGTATGTGCAGGACTGTGAGCATGTCTAAGAAACAGCTGAGATTGCCCAATTCTCTCACCCGTGATCGACCTTGGGTCTGCATTAAGCGATAATTGAAGGTTAAGGCAGAGTTGTAAATTATCTGCTAGAATGTTGAAGATGTGCAAAACAAACACAGAGCACCTCAAAGTCTGAGACTTAGTTGTCCAAGACACTTAAGAAAATCTCTGTCTAATAATTAGTTCATGACTAAACTAGCCAAACAGGTATTTCAGTGGCTGCATAAAGCAGAGACACAGATCAACTGAATTACTTTGGTAAAGTCACAAACAAAAGGAAAGCCATACAAAGAGAACAACCAATAACAAATAGTAACAGCAACAAACCCTGGAAAGTGAAGGGAACTAGTTTTCATTTGATTTCCAGAGTTGCCAAAATTAATTATTTTAAATGTATGTTTTTTCAATAAGGCATTACAAGACACAAAAAAATAAAGTATGCCCCATACATAGGAAACTAGTCAATAGAAGCTGCCCCTGAGGAAAGGCCAGACATAGAACTTAGTAGACAAAAAAGATTGTAAATCAGCTTTATAAGTATCTTTAAGAACTAAAGGTTAGCATATATAAAGAATTAGAGGAAAGTATGAGAATTATATCTCAAACAAAGAATAAATAGAAACATTAAAAAAGAATTAAATTGAAACATTTCACTTAAAACGTAAAATAACTTTTAGGAAAAATTTACTGGAGAAACTCAAAAGATTTTAAATGGCAGAAGAAAGAATAAGTGAAATTTAAGATAGATCTTTTGAAGTGATTTAGTCACTTCCCACGTGGGACACCATCAAGCATGCTGGCATACACAAAATGGGATTCTCAGAGGGAGAGGAGTAAGAAAAAGAGGCACAAAGAGAAAATAAGTTAGGAGTAAAACATTTTAATGGAATCACCAAAAATTAGTACTTATTGTTAAGTGAAAAGATACAAAATAAACATACAAAACCCAAGAGTTTTCATATATACAAGTCATTACCGGTGAGATACTATACTGGGAAAAAATGTGTAATTCACAGTAGTACCTAGTGTATAAAATATACATAAATAAATAAAAATTTGGAACAAAATATTTATAGTCTATGTAGTAAATTAAATATTAATGAACATCCAATAGAAATAAGCATACAATAGAAATGTTTCTTATAAATCATGATGAAGACAATACAATAGAAAATAGCAAGGTATACAAAATTTATCCGATAAATAATTTAAAGTGACAAACCACTTTAAAAGTGTGAAAGATGATTAACTTTGTGAGTAAACAGGAAAATACAAATAATATCAAATCTCATTTTGTGTATAACTGCACTATTCAGTGTGTACACACTAGCCACATGTGGCATTTAAATTTAAAATAATTTAAATGAAATTTAGGATTTGATTCCTTAATTTAGTAACCAAATTTCAGGTGCTTAATAACCATATACAGCTAGATGCTACTGTATTAGCATGGATATAGGACAGGTCTATAACTGCAGTCTGCTTCTCCCTCTGCCCTCTCCCCTGCTTGTTCTCAATCTCTCTCTCTCTCTCTCTCTCTCTCTCAAATAAGTAAAATCTTAAAAAAATTTATCTAACTTATATAGCCTATTAGCTAAAAAAAGTAAAACAATATGAATAGTATGATATAGTGTGTGTTTGTGTGTGTATTTGCTTGTGTGTAAGATCTGTGGGTATTTGTAACTAGAAGGAAATAAGCTCTTGAGGATATTCAGGAAACTTTTATAATGATGTAATGGTTTACCTTAGATGGGGTTAAAGATTAAAAAAAGACTGTCATATTTTGCTTTTTTTTTTTTTTTTTTGGTAGCATTAGGGTTTTATTCCTTTTATGATTAAAAAAAAAAAAGAGAGTTTATAGAAGCCAGGTAGTGGTAAAAGCAATGCCCTAAGTATTTTTTCCACCATCATAGAGATTTCCTCCATATTGGGGAAATGGTGTTAAGTAAACATTGCCACATATGCTAAGAAATTATGAGTATCATACATCATTTGTCTTCATTGTTTCATTTAGATGTGGAATACTCAATATGAGGAATTGTACACACTTGAGAAAAAATATTAACGCTTTCATATTTCCTGATGCGGTACTAGAGACAGTGAGTTCGAATAGAATTCAATCAGTGGCTCGATTATAGCTATAGCAAAACAGCCGTAGAATGAACTACTATGCAGTTTTTCATGCCTGACTGTTATGTACGCTGTTAGCTTTAAGCCTGGTTCTTCTCTTGAGGTTCAGGGTGACATATCCACTTATGTTCTAATACAGCCAAAACAATGGAAAAGAAATGTGAATAATTATTTTTGTAGAAGTGAAGAGTGTATACCTATATTACTCTAGTTGGGACCTTAAATCAGTTAGTGGAAAAAGATTTCATGGTAACATCAAAGCTTACAGTTGTGAGGCATCAAAAAAAAAAAAAAACGTATCCAGTTCTCCTTTAATACACACAAACAGTTTCTGGTGGGAAACATTTATATCCTGTACCTCCCCATCCCATCACTTTCCATGTTAATTTTAATAATTTTAGTATGTTTTTTACAAGATTCATACCTAACATTTGTGAAGACTTTTATTTTACTGTATACATGAAAATAAAACAGTAAAATAGTAGAGTGTATTTCTAAGATATCCTTCTCTAAAGTCTTTTCAATATTTCTCTCCCCGTTTTGATTTACTGCCCCCCACCATCCTCTACCCTTAACTCACTTGTGTCTCTGCGTTAGGTTCCCATCACAATGATCCATAATGACCAGCCCTTCCTTATCATGGCTTAATGTTTGTTCCAACGAAATTTAATTATCTTGTGTTTTATAACATCAGAATGTTGATTTCAGTTAGTATTCTTTTGGGAAGCATGTAAAACATGGATGGTAACAAAAAAGCCTTTTCTGAGATTTTTGTATCTAGATGTAACCAATATGAGTAAAAACAATGGCAAAATTAAAGATAACCAAAGAGGTAAGGCCTTTGGGGGGGGGGTGTCTCTGGGTTACTCTAAGACATATTACACAAAGCCGTTCTTAGCCCCAAATGATGTTTCAAATTAAGTGTTAAAATTAGTACATCCAATGTGTTCTTTTTGTGGATGTGGAATTTCTCCCATTCATCATATTTCAATAGAGGATGGATATGTTATCAGCATTATTCTTGTCCTATAGACAGTAAGACTCAATGCGTATGACCTCTCAGAGGCATTTCTAAGAGCAGCAACAGAAAATAGACACCCGAAATCCTTAAAGTTAGTTATTCAAGCTTGTTTCCAGGATTTCAAGAGTATTTGCTAAAGATGCTTTCTTAAAGTACAATATGAAGTGATTTTACGAAGTTCTATATTAGTACTAAGAATCACAAAGATGGCTCAGAAAAAAAAAATCATCTTTATTAAAGGCTGTAGATAGAAATACAACAACCCCAGAGTTAGAACAGTAACGAATGCTTAGATATCAAGGACTCCTCTTCAAAAGTATACTTAGATTTGGGTAATAAAACCAAGGGGATTAGGACACAACATTTTTGGCTGGCTGTGTCAACAACTAGCTACATGTTGTCCAAGTCCGTTAACTGCATTGGGCTTCCTTCTGCCATTTGTGGAATGACTCCTTTATGTGATTTGTAACATAATGGCAAATGAATCATTGAATTTTGAAAATTTCTCTCAGCTGTACCCCTATATTATGAACTGAGGTTCTCCTTCCTCTCATTACAGACTTCTTAAAATCCAACTTTTTGTGTTTAAATAATTGTGGATTCACATGAGTTGCAAGCAACACAGTAGAGCCATCCCATCTACTCTTTACTCAGTTTCCTCCAAAGGTTAACACCTTATAAAAATAGTATAATATTACAACCAGAGTATTTACATTGATTCCATTAAGATCTATAATAGCTTGGTATGGATTTCATTCTTCATTATTTATCAGATAAAGGGATTAACATTTTTGAGAGCTTAATGTATGCTGTGTTTTATATGCTTCCTTTCATTTAATTCTAATTATAGGCTACTTTAGAGGCCCAGCTAAAAGTGAAAGAGTCAGGTTCAAGGTCTGTTGACATCACAGCACTCATTCTTTCTATTATGAAAAATCTCCAAGATCTTTCTCTTCACTTCACGTGGCATTAAGTCGCACCACACACATCGTTGCATATATATGTGTGTTTGTTTCCATCAGGAAGATTTTGCTTATGCAGCTTTGCAGAGCCACAGATCTAGGAAGATTTGAAACCTTTCCGGGTCTAGGTCACCCAGCCCACCATCCATTTAGTTAGGATTAAGTTTGTCATCTGGACTCCCTCCTTTTTCTCCCCCCCCATCTTTTATACCATAGCTTCATTCTCTGAATGATAAATGATGTTAGAACACAGCAGAGAAAGAAGCAAGGGCATTTTGAAAGGAGTCATTTGTCTGTTCCAAAGGAAGAAGGATAGTTTTACTACAAGAAAATCTGCTCAGACGAGTTGCTTATTTATGTAAAACAAAACAAAAAACAACAAACAGAAAACCCCACCGTACATTGAACTAAGCAAATTAAAATGCAAAATGGAAAATTTTGCTGTTCTGTCTTCTGCCATCACCCTTTCAGTCTTCTACGGTAACAAAAACTGGAGTCTTCCTGAACATCTAGGAATTCTCAGACCATTGGTGCCTCGGCTTCTTAGAGGTAAATTTGGAGTAATAGGAGTAACAATTGATTTACACAACAAATAGGAATTGAATGTCTACGAAGCATTGGAATTAAAACACTAGGGACATAGGGCATACCAAAAAGAAACAGCTCCTGATCCCTATGGGGGGCAGAGCACAGAATTTTAATAACTGTACAAATAAATACATACTTCTCTTCCATGTGCATTATGAAGGGAATCCACGAAGTATTATGATAACATAGAAAAGGGCAATTTAATTGAATCTGAGAGTTCAAAAAATCCTCTTTGAGGGAGTAACATACCTAGATACATACATACACACATACATTTATTTATTTGAAGATTTTATTTATTTGCGAGAGAGACAGATGGAGATAGAGAGAGCACACGCGGGGAGGAGAGGGAGAAGCAGGCTCCCCGCTGAGCAGGGAGCCTGACATGGGACTCGATCCCAGGACTCTGGGATCATGACCTGAGCCAAGGCAGACACCCAATTGACTGAACCACCCAGGCACCCCCAGGAAGTAACATTTAATTTGAGAACTGAAAGATGAGAAGATGGGTTTTATATTCAGAGAGAAGCCTTGGGGACTGGTGTCATCTGAGGATTTGCCCGTTTTACTTGGCAGTCAACCTTGTGGTCCACAGTCCCTCACTGGGATTAGCAGCTGGAACACTTACTCGTGGCCACTGCTTGTAGCCTGGGATTCCTCATAGCATGCTGTCTGGGTTTCAAGGCTGAGGAAGGAGAGGGACTTAATGCATGATAAAATCTACTTGTGAATCAGCCCCTTAATCACTTAATTCCTAGAGATCTAAATATAAAAGACATTACACATTGTTAAAATATATGGAAATTGATATATGAAAAAATACATATATGTGATAAATGTTCCATTTTTTTTTTACTGAATATTAAATATAGAGTGTTCCTGGGTGGCTCAGTCAGGTGAGTGACCAACTCTTGATTTCAGCTCAGGTCATGACCTCAGGGTTGTGACATCCAGCCTGTGTTAGGCTCCGCACTCAGCAAGGAGTCTGCTGAAGATTCTCTCCTTCTTCCTCTGCCCCTCCCCCTAGTCACACACACTCTTTCTAAAATACATAAATCTTTAAAAAAAAATAATGTAATCTAGAATTAAAATTTAGATTTTGCACCTATGGTACCAGCTGTTTTCCACTTGGCTAAAAGCGTTCAAGGTGGCATCTGACCTGTGCTCTGTGTTATAGGTTTCAACTATGATAGTTAATTGTTCTTTACTTTCTGCCCCTCTGAACAAAAAATTACTTGCCTTCTAAATGAATCGGCTCCATTCACATTAACCAATGTTATTTTCTTTTGGTTACTTCTATCTTGCCACTTTTTCCTAGGTGAGCAAACATAATATTATGTCTATAGCAAATATATTCAGCTGTCCTAACAGAGAGAGTCCCAAGTGAAAATGGAAATAAACAGTGAAAGGGAAAACACCGTCCCGCGCTTAGTGGTTGCAGCGCGCACGCTCTGAGGTCATTTATGTGAGTTTGAAATCAAGTCGCACATGTTACCATTTACGTGACTTGTTTGCTTAACCTCTTTATACTTGGTTTCATTTCTGTGACATTAAGATTCATAAGAGGACCAAACAAATCATTTACGTATAAAAGAAGATAAAGCTTAACCAACACAGCCCAGTGCTTGGCATATTATAAGCCCTCAGAAAATGTTAACTCTTATGCCATAATTAATTTGACAAATAAGAAAACATGCCACCCAGTTGCTTTCCAGTGAGGGTGGGCACGCGGGGAAATAGGGTATGGTATGTGAGTCTTAGCATATGCTCCATCCTCAGGCATCGAATCCTCTGGCAGAATGGGCTTCAAGGAGACCTAGGAGAAGAGCTTAGTGTCACTGGGAATACAGCATAAGTGCAAGTGACACTGGCCTCTCTACCTCTGTGTGAGCTCTCACGCTTCCCTAAGAATCTCATTGGGCTGGCTTCGTTACCAGCCGCGGTGGCCTCTGTGTTTTCAGCAGATATAGTTACTGTAGCACTGTGTCTGGTTGGTTCAGGTTTGTTTGCTTTTCTCACACTGGCTCAGGACAGAATCATTTGTGCCTTAAAGAGAACTGTGGGCCTGGCAGGCTTCTAGTGTTTCATCAGTTCTCTCTGAAAATAGGCATGTTTGGGCAAAAAGAATATACAGCTGGGTTCTTATCCATCTCAGGGAGAAGAGGAATGCCTTCCCCCAATGTCCTTGTCACTGCTGTTAGTCCCTGGCCATTTAAACATTGCCTCCCTCTGTTGTGAGGCCCTCATTGCTCAGCCTTCCATTCTGGTGAGTATTAAGTCCCAAGTTGACTGGGACTTAACTAGGGTTAGGGTTGTCCAGAGGAATGGGAATGGTGGGATAATATAAAAGATTTTTTTGTGGAGATTATGAGAAGAGATTATGATTGATTTTCGCAGTTATGGAGGATGAGAAGTCCTACAGTCTGTCATCAGCAAGCTAGAGGTCCAGAAAAGCTGGTGGTATAATTCAGTTCGAGTCCACAGGCCTGAGAACCAGGAAAACCAATGGTGTCAACTCCCTGTCTGAGGCCAGAGGCCTGAAAGCCAGGGGGATGCTGGTGTAAATCCTAGAGTCTGAACACCAGACAACAGCATCTTCACTGTCTGAGGGCAGGAGAAGACGGATGTGTCAGCTCAAAAAAAGAGAACAAGGATTTACACTTCCTTTGCCTTTTTTATTTTGGGGGGGGGACCTCAAAAGATTGCATATAACACCAAACCACTTTGGTGAAGATGGATTTTCTTTACTCAGTCTGATTTAAATGCTAATTTCTTCTGGAAACAGCCTCACACACATACCCAGAAATAATGTTTACCAGCTCTCTGAGCATCTCTTAGGCTAGTCCAGATGACACATGAAATGAACCACCATGTTGAGCAAATGTCTATCACTCACTATCCTGCACTTTTCTGTGAGACCTGAGATCAACCTGCCTCACGTTCTTACTTTTTTTCGCCGTCACTCACGTGTAGATTCTTGGCTAAGTGGTGCTTTTTCTTATTCTCATATCAGTACCACTTTATGTTTCTGTTTCTTGACCCCATACTCTCTCTACTGTGCCTCCTAAACTCCTTCTTTCCTGAGTCTATCAGTTCCATTAGTAACGAACTCCAGGTCCCCAAACTCTTTACAAAATATTTTATGCTCCTTGGATTTAAATGAAATCTTGTTTTCCCTAGAAGACCTGGATTAACCTTTTCTTCTTTCAAGCAGAGCTGCGCATTCTCCCTTTTCTTACCTCTCGGGGTTGAGGGACAGCATCTGCGCGCCCTGTGCTCCTCACTGTCCCTTTCAGACTCAATCTTGAGTCCTCTTATTAAAATTCTATGCTCTATTATGGTTCATGCCAGTCAGCTATACACTCCCCATTTCTGTTAGGGCTAAAGAGCAACCCAGAAGTTGTTTTTATTTTTTTTATTATGTTATGGCAGTCACCATACAAAAACATCATTAGTTTTTGATGTAATGTTCTATGATTCATTGTTTGCGTATAACACCCAGTGCTCCATGCAATACGTGCCCTCCTTAACACCCATCACTGGGAAGAAGTTTGTTTGTTTGTTTGTTTCAGTGATGTTTAGTTCTCTGTTGTAGGTACATAGCATTCTCTAGTTCCAAAACCCTTAGGATTTATGCTGTGAAATTCCTACTGGAACTTGCCAGAAATTACTTACATTTTTTCCCCCCACTCCAAGTGATCACATTTTTAAGTCTGAAACTGTGATCTGAGATCTTATTTGACTTTCCAGTTAACAAGTTAGCTGGCTTTTCTTCTACCAATCTATCTACAAACAGAAACTGCATGCCTCTGGATACGGGAGGACAATGTATTCACCAAGCATCTTAGCAGTGCCTAACTCCCTTTTGGGCAACACAAGGAGGGGCAGATATTACTCGTGCATACAGAGGTTGCACTATAAATGGGGAGCCCTTCAATTATGACACGCCTGCCTTCTTCCTCTCCAGAAGAGACTTTTGCTCTGGGATACAAACAAATCTTCTCCAGGGAGGAGGAAAAGTCTCTAGTATTTTTTTTTTTTTTTTACCACGTTGGAATATAAACAGATGGCTCTAGGGACTGTCTCTAGGGTTGCTATTCAGTCATCCTCTACTTTAGCCTGGACCATGCAGAAATGTGGAAATAGTTTCACAGGACTATGGCCCGGGTTGTAAAACTGCTTTCATAGCAGCTTGGACTTGCTCCAGGGAACTTTTCTCCCCTGGATCCCACTCCCATTTGGTGACTTCATTCCATCTACTAAAAGTCAGGGCACTATTCCCACCAGTGGAATGTGCTGCCACAGACCCCAAAATGCTATCTTCTTAGCTTTCTTCACACCAAAGTCCCCTTAGGTGTGAGATGCAATAATTTTGTAGGGGACATCCAGCATGACCCAGGCCACTGAGCCCCTCAAGACTTTACCAACGTATTGGCCCTGATTCTTCATCAGGTCTACCTCCTATCCTCTGTAGTTTAGGCATTTCATCAAAACTGCTGACATATTGTGACATCTTGCTCATCTGGTTCCATTAACATGATATTATCCATAAAGTGTACTCGTGTGCTATTCTGTAAATGTTCAGACAGTCCAGATCACTTTGAAATATATTACAAAGATGACAGAGTTAATGTAGGCCTGAGGCATAAAAGTGTACTTATGTCTGTTCCAAATCACTACAACTTTGAAAACATTTGTTAGGTCAATGGCTACACACCATATATCTGAGCCCATGTTAATTATCCATATCCTGCACAGCAAAGAGAATTCATCTACTTGACTAGTGAATTAATGTGGAATATAATGAGGACCATGATTCCTGCATGCTTTGAGCCTTTAAAGGTGGCGCTAATCACTGCCATTCCCTCCAAGATGCAATATTGTTTTTGATTTACCAGCTTGACCAGTGGGGGGAGGGTGGGATGGTGGCAGTTTTAAATGCTTCCATGTAGCCTTCCCCACAGCAATATAATCGATGAATCAGGAGAAGGAACTTATGTGGGAATTCTCAGAACAACCAAGTGTATCCATTATCAATGATCTATTCAGGGCCAGGTAGAGAATTAAACACTGGAAGTTTCTGGGAACCCAGTGAATTCCCTGTAAAATAACCTGGGTAGTATTACATTTATTATATTCTTTACTTTCCTGAGAATCAAATTAACTCAGACCCAGCAACTAACCTTCTTTGAAATATTTTTGTATTCCCTTTTTCTCAATGTTACATGGTTACTCGAGTAAATGTCTGTTAAGTCTCTCTGGGGACAATGGGGATCATTTTTCTACATACTTGCCCAGTTTCATAGTTTTGCAGGGTCCTTTCTTCTGAGGAGCTCAGTCTGTATATTTCAGATCTGTAAAATGACTGAGGTCTGAAATCTGGGCAAGCATTTGAAATATTTTATTGGGCCTGGTACTAATGGTCTCCTTTCTTGATTTCTTTTGATTGTATAGATTGAGCAATACCTTTGTTATTTACCCATCTACGTTGCCCCTAGGGAAACTATGTTTTATCAGCCATTTCCACGGTACCCTGTGACTCAGGCCCCCCGTTTGCCCTACCAACCTTGCAGCTCCTTTAGTTCATTGGAACAGCCTAATATTGAGTTTATTTTATTTCTGATAGTTAAGTGCCACCACCTGGTCTCATTATTTGGAGATTCTGTAATTCCCAATTCTATTGAGCCCAGTTGTAATAGAATCTCCCATTGTTTTCTCTTACAGAGTAAAAGTCACACTCGGTTTTTTAATAATACTGGTGCCCCTCTGACTAGAGTGTAATTGGTCATTTTAGTACAAGTACCCTCCAACTCCATCCATGGAGCATGGTCAGCTGGTAGATTTTTCTAACTCATACAGATATCCATCGGGCATGCCTGCTTTTACTCTCTGCTACTGTAGTTATTCCATTTCTGTTTCACTTGCTGCGGGCCAATACTGTTTCCAAGCTTCTAAGTGTCACGCCATTTAGAATTAGAACCATCTAATTAGCATATTAAGAATCAGTATACTACTACCATCTTCTGAGGTCCTTGCCACATTATTAGATCCTGTATTTTGGAGAATGTCCCCTTGTCAATAAACTCTTCATTATTCAACCTTCTGTTTTATCCATATTCCCTCTTCCCTTCCCCACTCTGAACTCCGTGGTCCCATACATAATTTCCAGGCTCCTGCAGGTACTTGTTGACTAAATCATGAAGCTTTTTCAGTATGTAGTCCATTTCTTCTCCTCCAGTGCCAGCATTTCATTAGCCATGCTTAGCTCTGGCCTGATGCTATGTCTTGATCTGGTGGCTAAGAGGGAACATGGGACTAGATCCTTACGGTGGGGTGGGGTACAGTCTAGAGACTGTTGCATTGTTTTTAAGCAGGGGAAAACTGGGACCTTTTGATTCCTCTCCTAAGAGAGAGGGACAAAACCTTCTTGTAGACCCAGGGTGTTAAAGGGGGTCTGAGGCTTTAATATTCTCTACACACATGGCCTTCTCCTGTCTCAGAGTCCCAGTGCTATCCAAGCGCAGCCTTGACTTTATGTAGTTGAGATTTCAAACTTCTGTGGAGATTTGCTACTGGCCTAGATCCTCTGCTTTTTCTGTCCTCGGCTTTAAAAGATGAGAATTACTTTACATGCAGCCTAAGAGGATCTCTGAATTTCACATTTGCTTTTGATTTGTGAAATTACCCTCAGCCTTTCTGTGTCTTTCTCCAATGCATCAATTACACTCAGCAAGAGCCATCCAATTCCATTGTCCTCATAATTAGTACTCCCACTGAACCTTCCAAAAGCTCTGTATGTTCCACCAGCCTGTGCAGTCCCTGTTTCATCCATTTTGACTGAAGAAAGTTTGATAACAATCAATTGCATCAAACCTCATTCTATCTTCTTGTTTGATACCTTTTCCACTAAACAAAATTTAAACTGAGTTGCCAGGCCGTCTTCAGCATCCAACAGAGCATAATTACTCCATTAAATATGTAAATATTAGATTCGTTTGGACCTATGCGATGATTTTCACTAAGTACAATCATTTACTCCTTTTTAATATATTGTAAATAGAACAAGGCTAATTTTATTTTGTTTTGAAGATTTTTATTTATTTACTTGACAGAGAGAGAGAAAGCACACAAGCAGGGGGAGTGGCAGAGGGAGAGGAAGAAGCAGGCTCCCCGCTGAACAGGGAGCCCAGTGCGGGACTCTATCCTAGGACCCTGAGATCATGACCTGAGCCAAAGGCAGACCTTAACGACTGAGCCACCCAGGTGCCCCGCAACAAGGCTAATTTTAATAGCTTGTGTATTGGAACTTGGTTCTGTCTGCTGGAATGCCTGATTCACATTAAGACACAGATTGCAACTAAGCCAATGGTTACCACTGATCTAAAACTGGCTTAGTCACCCCACCAGATGTGTTGAGGTCTGATCTGGAAGGTTCCAGCCCATAGCTGTTGCTCAAGCTTATTGGAAGTACACAGTAGGATTCTTGACAAAGACCCAGTCATAGTTCTAGGTTAATTTTAGAATCAACTGTGTCAAAATTAGTTGCATCAACCATTTACTTATATGGAGAAGTTAGCCCCATTACATACACAGATACACATACACTTCCTATTAAAATTCAATTGATTATGGCTCACAATGGATACCAGCAAAATTCTAGTAATGCTGTCTTAACCTGTGGAACATAATGGAATCGTTTTTCACAGCCTCCCTTATCTATATTCCCAGAAACCTCTGCCTTTCATTCCCAGTGCAATTCCTTTCAAGGCAGCATGGCATGCTGTCACAGACGGAATGCCATTCTTGCCAATTTGCATCCTTCAGGGTGAAGGTCAAGGGCTCCAAGTTTAATTGATTTCCTTCTTCGAAGAAAGAAAGGACAAGAGAGATGGAGCTTTGTGAAAAATCCCTGGTGTTTCCATGCACGTCCTTCGCCAGTGTGCAAAACAGCAAGGCTTTCATCTCTGCACAGACATCCATGCTTGGTTCCTGTCTTCCGTTCACTGCTAGTATCTGGCCCTGAATCTAACATACCACTGAATGTACAAAGGAATCTGTTGTACTTTTTTTGTCATTTCTGTTTTGGCTCGAGCCCCCCTGATGTGGCTCCAGCTCAGCAGTCAGCTGCTCAGACAATGAGAGCCTGTCTCTTCATCTTGCAATTTCCTGCTTTCCATTCTTCACTCGAATGATCCAACCAGAGGAATTCATTAAAAGAGTTAAGTGCTTGGCTATTATCAGAAAGGGGAAAACAAATTCAGCTATTTTTGACCATGGAGGTCTTTCATAAGCCCCTGAAATCAGCTCCTTCTTCACCTACAGTGATCATAAAGGATCACCCACAATTTCTATTGGTCACCCCAATAGCGTGGGCAGATTTGTGTTGTCCAAAAATCAAGGGCAGATTATGTAATTATTCAAAGAACTCATTGGGTTTCTTTGCTTATTTATGTGCCACTTGTATAGCCCCTGCCTTTCTTGGTAAATTCTGAATGTTGAAGCAAATAAGGCTGATAGATTATTATTAACTTTCTTGGAAAACAAGTAAAACAAAACAAAACAACTTCTTTACTGCCTCCAGCAAATGCAGTCAGTAACAGAGTAACATCCTTTAATCTAAGAGCAGTCAGAAGCTCTAGAATCTGGTAATGCTTATAAAGAAACCCTAGATTCTTTGTTAAAAGTTATCAAACTCACATATTGTTTTAGAGATGCATTCATGTATAGAAAAGTTACCTTATTCTTTTACATACCATTAGGTTTTCAACTTTCTATAAAATGTAATAGAGTTGAATGATTACATTTCACATCTAAAACTTTGCAAAGGCACAAAAGGAAAAATATTGACGCCTACTGAGCTGAGTTTTAAAAATCTGAGTGTTTACTTGTAAAATGAATTCAATTTTATTTACATAATGTTTCTCTCTGTGTACTACAGAGGAAGACTGAGCACACATTTTCGTTGTATTGCTGAACTAGGGAATAATCTGCCCATACCTGGTGAACAGTTATTCTTAAAGGTACAATCATCAACTTTAATAATCATTAAAATTTAATTTGTTAGCTATTGTACTCTTTCCTTTCTAGTTTTAGGAACCATCTCTTGGTTTAGTGTCTACATGACAGTCCTTATCCATCTTTGGAAAGAAAGGGGGTCTGTCTCAGTCATGGCTGTTCCATGTGGTCTGCTATGGTTGCTTGGGTCAGAGGTGGACACCTCATTTAACCAGTGGTCATCACATGACCCAACAATTCAGGAAGTTGAAATGAGAGACACAGAGACTGGGAGCTTCTAGTAGTTGAGTTTTATTAATGGCAATACCCTGAGGCCTGTGAACTCCCACAGAGGGAACATGCTCTGATACCTGCTTTCCCTGAGACCCAGTTCAGCTCTAGCTTAGCTTCTGTGAGATGCGGCAGTGTTTTCCTAAAAGTATGTTTATTTGTCTAATCAGTTGGTGTCTGTTACTTGCAACCAAATAAAACTCAAGCAATACATTACGACTATATTTATCATGTGTATACATTTGTTTTCACATTGTAAACATTAATGACCTTTTACATTTCTCCTACCTACTAACAAATGTGTGACAGGTATGTTTCTCCAAAAATCTGTACTCAAAGTAGAATGCTTACATTAACTATAATGAAACAAAATTCCAAAGGTATCCATACTAGGAAATCCACATTTAATACTGCAGTTTTCTGAAATAAAATTGTTGATGGAATATACCTTTAATATAACTATACAAAAGGTAGTCTGTCTGAATCTAGTGAATTTAAATCAATTCAGTTATTATATTTTTGGACAGCTATATTCTTACCTCATTTCAGTACATTTTCAATACACCACATAAATATTTTCATAATTCAGTGTTCTATCCAATAACAGATAAAAGATAGTTATCAAAGGATATTTCAATAAAAATCAGGTCAGCATTTAAAATATTGTTTTATGTCTAACATAGAGCTTTTTAACAATGTAGACTTACTAAAAATATTCGTAATTATTTTTTAAATATACAACCTCTTGCCAGTTTACCAATGAGGAGCAATAGCTTCCCAAGCACACTTTAGGTGATATCAAAATCGCATTTTACAAATGAGAAGTAAGTGAGTCTTTCTCTCATTTACTGTACACACAAAAAAACTATCAAAATTTCATCTTATTCTTGTTGGATAAAGTAGCAGCTATTTTTTTCATTTGCCCCCTTGTAAGGTTGTCAACTTCATCAGTCTTGAAACAAATCTTCCCAAATGGATATATTCGGTCTTGTGCTCGTCATGGGTGCTCCGTAAATATTGTTGGATGAAAACTTACCTCTCTGGGAGGCTAATGAAGAACAGATGTAGGCAAAAACAAGACGGCGCAGTTAGGGGGGAACATAGAAGCTAAAAGACATTAGTGTGAGCAGAGGGAATAAAAGAAAAATACCAGTTGTCAACTTAAATGGAGTTCATGGATATAATCGAACAGCTGATAAAGTAGGTAGGGAAGAGCATAACCTGCAATCTTATTTTCTTTCTTTAGCTGTGTGTTACAGTTGTGATTCTTGTAGAAATAAAATGTGTTTCCAATTCATTCATAAGGAACATCAATCCTATAGGTCTTTATAACACCAGAAGCAGTTACATAGAATGTTTGAGTCTTAGGAAGTATGACAATGGAGACCCACTATTCTTCAAGTTTAATTTACAGAGTGTTTCTTTTTATAAACGTCTAGTTTGTTTTGATATAGGTTTACAATGGATTGAACTTCAAATTCTGATAATTCTGTAGCAAAAAAATATAGCTCTTGGCTATACTTATCACATTTTATACAATTTCTCCAATGACTAATACCTGCAGCTTGCTGATGAAAGTCTTTTTTTTTTTTTTTCTGCCCTTTTACTATTCTGATGTGGTTTTTGGTTTTTTGTTTTGTTTTTTGTTTTTTGTTTTTTTTCTGTTTACCTACTGACTGGTTAGGGAGGAGGAAGAAGCAAGGATCTTGTGACAAAAGAGCCAGACATTATACTTTTCAGAGGTAATTTGCCCATATAATTAAGGAATATGTGAAGAATTACTTATCAGTTGGGACCAGTCAAATTACCCAGTTACGCAAACTATGATTATTGCTCGCTGGAGAATTAGCATGGTGTCACAGGCACAGTTGCCGTTTTTCTCACTAAAAATTGGTTGATTCTAACGGTATTTTGAAATTTTTACTTTGTTATCTATCACTGAATGTTTTGTCAGGAAGTGCATTTTTAAATCATCATTTCCTTAAGTGTTTTCCTTAAAATACTGGAGCTGGACAATGCTCCCTAGATAAAGAAGTTTCTCTGGGTACTTGAGTTTTTGAAGCAGTGCCCTTTATGTTGCGATGAACATATGTTCTTGGCGATGAACAGGGTTAATTAAAATATTGATGGCTCTGAAAAGTACTGCGGTTATAGAAGTTTTATCTATCCAACAAATTCTTTTCTATCTATTTAACTCTGCAGGAGCTATTTTATGTAATACATTTTGTGAAAGTAAGGTTTATAGTAGTTGGTTCTGAGATGCATCTAGTAATTACACACAATATTATTCTGTAATTTCTTAACCTCTCCTGAGTCACACCCACTTTAGAAGTAGATGAAGGCCATACTATTTTTATCCAGGAAAAGTTACACAGACATATATTAAATTTTACATAAAGTTCAAAATTTTGCATGTACTTAAGGGCGATAGTTAAAATCTATCATCAGGGTGTGCCTGGGTGGCTCAGTTGGTTAAATGTCTGCCTTCAGCTCAGGTCATGATCTCAGGGTCTTGGGATCGAGCCCCGCATCGGGCTCCTTGCTCAGCAGGGAGCCTGCTTCTCCCTCTGCCTGCCTCTGTCTCTCTCTCTCTCTCTGACAAAGAAATTAATCAAATCTTTTAAAAAAAATACAATCTATCATTGGTACCATGTGAAGAAATTTGACCTTTTAGTCCACTCACAAATGAAGCTTCCCCTTTGGAACTGCTACTATGAAGCATAGTCAGCTCTTGGTAAGTCAAGTTTTGCAGGTTTACTCCTGCCCTTCACATTATGTAATATGTGCCTTTTACCTTTGTCGTTGCCCTTTTGAATCACCTGCAAGTGGAAAGATAGAGCCATTATCAGAGAACCAAGAACAAGAAAGCCAATGATTCCCCCTGTTGTATATATTCTGAAATACATTATTTAGAAACCAAAATTTTAAATATATTTCTTTAGTGGATAAAATGTAAGGATATATTAGAATTTCCTTACTGCATTTATATTACTGATCCTCACAAGCATAATATTGAGACAGTTCAACAGCTTGTAAAACATTTCTGTGCTCTGTTGCAACCAAAAGTACAAAATGCACGCTATATTTGGTTAGCGTGCGGTCTATTTCAGATGTATGTCTAAGGATGGGGTGCTTGTGGTTTTCTATAATTTTTCTTTTTCCTCCACATAAGTTAGGCTGGTGTAAGTAAACAAAAAGATTTTACTTTGCAATTTAATTTAAATTTCTTTGTTTATGTATCTCTTACTGAATCAAAGGCTTCTTGGAAATTATCCAGTTTTCTCCAACAAAATGTACAGAAAGGTATTTCTACACTGATAACAAAGTTGGAATCTATTTAAAACATTTTTCTTTCCATTTCTTTTGCCCTAAGCTCTTATTGTTTAAGGTGTTCCCCCCTTTTTAAATAATATTCACCATAGTAATATAAAGAATTACTACATTTTAAATTCAAACAGGTAATAAATATTTGTAATGCACATTTATTTGAATAATATAACATTTTAATTATATTACATCTTACTCTTATAATTTTGACTTTTATAACAATGAAGATGAGAAAATAGAAATGAGGAAATACTAGATATTAAGAGTAATTTAACTATAGTAGAGTTTATTTGATTTTTACAACAAAGTATATAAGTTCCATTATATCCAATTTCCATGTTATTTTCAGAGGGATTAAGATATTTCCTAGGATGACATAGGTAGAATGTGGTAGAGGTAAGATTTGAACCCAAGGATTCTGATTTAAAAATAGTGTGTTTTCATTTTTTTTTTAAAACAATTTCAAAATAACTGGCAGAACAAGTATTTGGGATGAGGTTGTCAAAATAAGTAAGAATTTGCCTTTAGAGAAACCTATTCTGAAGATGGAAAGTAGACTGAGTTCGTTTGCACAATAGCTGGGAATGAGGTTCTTCCTTTTTTACTTTGGTATCTCTAACCTCTGCTTGCACATGCTTATTGTCTCTGTCCTAGGAGCTAGATCCATGGTACGTCACATAGAAAAATACATAACTTTTAACGCCTTACATGCGTGCGCGCGCGCGCACACATACACATGCGTGCACGCACACACATGCACACACACACACACGCACACACACACACAGTTTGATGTCTTTTCTAGTCTGTCTATTCCCTAACCTCAATTGTTGAAGGCCTTAAGTGGCTGGCCTAGTTTAGAATCTTGTCTCTTGTATATTTGCTGAGTTCACACCTGCTGCTATTCCATCTGCTACAATTTTAGATCACTAAGACCTTCTTGAAATATGTGGAAAATGTCAAACATACTCCCAAAAAAAGTGCTGCCTTCTTTTATGCTGATGGTGTCCTGAAATGACTGAGTTTTTCTTTTCCTAAAGATAAGCACTCGCCCCCCCCCCCCGCCTTTTTTTTTTTTCCCCAATGACCTAAAGTCCCTTTATTTAAAGGATCAGGACAATTGGTCGTGGTTTCAAGGACAGAGAAATAGCATTTCAAAAGTAAGCGTCATTCTACTTGATGGTAGGCACTTGAAAGGTTATCTATGCTATACTTATGTTAATTGTATACCTTAATATAACATGTTTTAATCATATTTCCATATTTAGTGAATGTACAAATGGGTTTCTTTCTATCTCAATCTTTATATATCCCAATCTTAATATATCCAGGATAAGATATTTTATGTTTATGAACAACATCTAATAGCTGATTCATTCATTCAGATATTTACTCTTGCAAGAGTCTACCTGGAACTGTACAATAAGGGCCCCAAAATGTGTTCAGTAAGGAATATAAGATTATATTTGTATGAGTATATGGATCATTCTTTACTTAAATAGTAAGTTCTTATTTTTGCGTTTAAAATTCAGACATGGAATTTTATGTTTCTTTTCTTGTACACTTACATGCCAATTTATTATACCTTTCTTAAATTACTTAAAAATTACATTTTTTCCCCACAAGCAATAAGGAAGGTATGGGGATGGGGTGGATACAATGGCTCAAAGGAGCCGGAAGGAGTGAATCCCGAATCTGTTGTTCAGAAGAATTATCACCATTTGGGAGCATTATTAGGCTTCCAGTGTATGTTGGATTTTAGTGTTAATATTTTTTTTATTCCTTCTAGAAATTATGTCTTAGCGTATTGCTATGAATTAGGGTAGAATTCACGTTTAATAGGTTTTGCTACATTTTATTGGTTGAAAGTTTGTTTTAATTCTTTCCAAAGTGGCAAGACCATGCAATCTTGGGTGTTCCTTCTTTATAAAACAAAGGCATTGGACAGTTACAAAATTAGATGATTTTCCTGACCCTCAGCCAATCTGTAGCTTCGTGGTCACAGTGGGGCAGGGTTTCCCTACCACTGGGAGGAAAGGTAACATTAATCTTCTGGAAAAGCTGTCAGCACTAACTGATAGATTCCGATGTACAGAACGATGGAGATTGATTTTTTGTCCTACATCTCTGTTGGATCCTAAGTCTTGACCTGGACTCACTCTTAATTTTTTTGTAACTTTTAACAATCTAGACTGTTTTGAACAGTTGTCTCTTTGCTGTCACTTGGGGAATTTTACTACAGTAGACTCACTCACAACTCCTGTCTGAACTTAAGATGAAGGCATCCATCAAAAAGGAAATTAACTAGATCAGCACAGGAAACATAAATGCGGTCAAGATTCTACCCAGGAATTTAAACTTTTCAAATGTGTGCTTTGAGGATTTTCTTTCAATCCCATGGCCCTGGGAAAGCACGATGCTACTTAATCCGCTCCCTGGAATTTATAGTTGGGGGCTTTGATTCTTCTCTGCAAGAAAACACAGCAAAAAATTAACTAAAGAATGCATTGTATCTTAGAGATTGTGAGGCCCAAATACATGTTCACTGAAACAGCATTTTTCATATTTCTGCTTTACCTTGGCCTAAGATATGTATGAAATCTTTTGCTTCTGTATGAGATTGTCAACACCAATTCTTCTTAAAATTTTTAAATTTCTCTAAGTATCAAAAGCATGGTAAGAACTCTGCCAATTATTTTGCCAACTGCTTCTGAGTCAAGGCTCACATTAGCTTATTGCTAACCTATGCAAAACTCTGGTTTTTTGGTCTATAGCCTGACCTGGGTATTGCCAATGTACTGAAAGCTCTGGAATTGCATTACTAAATTTCTGGGTTGGGGTGGAGGGAGGGCTGCTCCCTCCTGTCAGACTTCTGTCTTGCTTCCTGGACAAATGGTACTTGTTCCTATGTTCCTAGCACTGCATCTCACCGGAATGCTCCTGGCTTCTTGTCAGACCCTTCATGCACTGTCATCTGTTGCATAGTTTCCTCCCTATTGCCTCCATCTCTAGACTTCTTCCCAACATTTCATTCTTCCTAGAGATGAGTAAATTTCAAAACGTTGTTCCTCCCAAAGTGTCCTATACTACAAATATCTGAGCCCCCTCTACCTGAATGTCATAAGATACCTTTGCAATTTGTACTGATCACCTCATAGGACCTTCTCCTTGAGGAAAAGTAATGCTTTTAATTCTGTCGCTGAGTAGGCAGTGCTCGGGACTGTGGCTCACTGCTTTTAGAAACCTGGAAGGGATGATAAACGGAAACATCTGTCCCTGTCTGTTCTGCCCATAATGTGGGCCTGCACTGAAGGGGAAGACAGTATGGTTTGCCCAGTCACTCATCCTTTGGATGGCCTGGGACTTTAACTATTTCTTTCTCAGCAATGATCCTGGTTATGAATATGTCTTTGACAATAGGGAGTTATGATTTGGAAGGGTTCCACTCGACATGTTTTGTTTTTAAGAGTTGTTTGGTGAGAAATTTCTACTGGACATAAAAGCAGGAAAAATTAAAAGAGTTTTTCTATTCCTCTGCAAAGTAATAATAATCACCGCCTCCATCAACAAAATATCTTCTTTCTGCAGACATTGAAAATTATATAATCTTTGTGTTTCCCAGATATTGCTACCAAGAAACTTAGATCTCAATGTAGAGTTTAAACATATTATTCCATAGCATATTCTCAGTAGACTTATTTCTCTACTCTATAAATAATTTGTCACTTAAAAAAGTTTCAGGGGGCACGTGGGTGGCTTAGCCAGCTGAGCGTCCAACTCTTGGTTTCAACTCAGGTCATGATTTCAGGGCCATGGGATTGAGCCCTGCATCAGGCTTCATGCTCAGTGGGGAGTCTGCTTGAGATTCTCCTTCTGACACTTCCCCCCACTCAAACATGCATTCTCTCTCTCAAATAAATAAATAATCTTTAAAAAAATTTAGTTTTATTTTACAATTTGGTTTGATGGGTTTTTTGGTTTGGTGATTAGCTTATTTGTTTTATTGCAATTCTTGTCTGAATTTTTTTGGAGGTAAATTTGATATAAATGATAAATACATTCAGAATCTGGAACATTATACAGATACTAAATGTTAAAGATCAAAACATCAACACCTTCATATTGAATGTATTCCACTGTTAAATATGCAAGATTATAGATTGGTCTGTCTTAAACTGGTGATGGGTGTATGTGGGAGTAGGGGTGGGAAGGCTTGTCAGTAAAGAAACTGCTTGAGGAATTCAAGTCAATTACAAACTGTCAATATGAGTTATCATTTATAAAAGGTGTCTATTATGTAAAAATCCTTTTTATTCCAGAAAGAATTACTTTGAGCAAACTGTTTCTGCTGCATCCAGGAATTGTTGGCATGAAAATGATGACTAAAAGCTATGTCTAATGACCTGGAACTCAGTCTGATAGTGAAAAACCCAACAGAGTGTAGCGTTTGAATGTCTATTCTCGCTATGGGCAGTAACAAAACGGCCAGATCAAAACACCTTAATATTGGTTTGCAAAGCTGTTCTTAAACACAACTTTGAGTTGTGCCAAACTTCTTATCAGAATGGCACCAAGTACCCCCAGTATTTCATCTCTAAACGTTGCTATGATAACTAGAGCTCAGAATCCTTTATTAACAATACATAATTTACAATTGCTTTAAATGATGTATTTGCTTCTGGTTCAGATGAGGTTTTAACCATTATAGAAGAGGACTTTATCTCAGCTTTACACTTTTGCTCATAATTGTCAGGCAAACAGCCTAGCTGAAAACTTGGTACAAGCCACTAAGGGTGCTCATGGCTTATTGCTGGGGAAGTTTGCCAAGAAGACTTGCCAGACTTCTCATCGTTCAACATGGCACTTCATCTTCAACAGCAGGAGTCAATCCTGCTGAATTACAAATGCTTGGCAGCCTCTCAAGACTTGCCTTAACCATTTCCACAGAGATTAGGGCGAGGTCTCATATGAGAAATAATATGTTCTGGATGCTCATCTGTGTGGATTTAATCTTTGGTTATTTCTACCACAAGAGTTAATCTTTGTTAGGAAATACAGCATTGAATAATAATTTTTTGCTACTCTAATTTAGTTCCCTAGGCTGTGTCAAACAGTACTGAGGGTTAAAGGGCAAGTGTGTGTTGTCCCACTGATGAATGATCAGTGTGCGCTACAGATGATGATTTGATTTGACCAAACAGAACCATGGCAAGCATCCTACCACATCCCTTGCTCTTTTGCAGCAATGATTTCCAGGGACTCACTGAAGAGCTAAAGAGAAACAACACTTTTCCTGGAACCATTGTAATTGCTGGTGTTTCTGTGGCTTCTAGTGTAATGCAGAAGTTGTTAGGTAAAATGTTGCTTCCTTTTGGGTCAAAAATAAGACCACCAAATGACAGAAGGTTGGGGGAAAGATATTAGGGAATGGATGAGATTTAGGAAATGGGTGGGTTCAAGTTTCTTTTTGTCCCCCGTGGTCGATGATAACCTGTTTTGGACCAATGAATTTTACTTCTATATATGCTTCTCCTTTTTTCTGGTGATCAGAACCCAAATCAGTGAATATATGGTACAAACAGAAGAATATCTCACTTTGATATGAAGCTAATGTGGCTCGATGAGCACAGCTGAATCTAAAGACAGATGTGTTCTGTAAAGCTAGCATTTACAGATTTGGTGCATGTTCACCTCTGAGTAAGTTATGCTTTCCCAGTTTATTTGGGGCTTGTTGATAGTCCACTAATATCCATACTGGTTATTAAACCATTAAAATGCTCTCATAGCTATTAATTAATAACCTCTATTCAAGTCTCCGAAGTGTTTCTACCATCATCCTAATCTTGATTACTATGAGAGAGAGATGTGTGTGTGTGTGTGTGTGTATTTGAGATATAATTAATAGATAACATTATATGAGTTTCAGGGGTACAACATGATTTAATATTTGCACATACTGCAAAATGATCACACTCAGTCTAGTTAACATCCATTGCCATAGACAGTTACAGATTTTTTTCTTTGTGATAAAAACTTTCAAATATACAATATTATTAGCTATAGTCACTATGCTATACATTACATCCCCATGACTTACTCGTTTTATAACTGGAAGTTTGTATTTTTTTGACTCCCCTTACCCATTTTATACCCTCCCCCTCTGCTCACCTCTGGCAACTACCTAATTTATTTTCTGTATCTATAAATTCCACTGTTATTTTAAATTCTACATATAAGTGAGATGATACCCTCTTCATCTGTCTGAGTGATTTCACTTAGCATAATGCTCTCGAGTTCCATCCAAGTTGTCTCAAATGGCAAGATTTCCTTCTTTTTTATGGTTGAATAATATTCCATTACATAGACACATCACATCACATTTTCTTTATCCATTAATCCATTGATGGACATTTAGGTGGCTTCCATATGTGGCTATTGTAAATAATGCTGCAGTGAACATGGGACGCATATTTCCTTTCAAGACAGTGTTTTTATTTCCTTCAGATAAATACCTAGAAGTGAAATTCCTGGATCATATGGTAGTTCTATTTTTAATTTTTTAAGGAAACTTCATATTGTTTTCCATAATGGCCCCACCAACAGCACACAAAGATTTTCTTTTCTCCACTTCTTCTCCAATGTTTGTTATTTCTTGTATTTTTGATAATAGCCATTGTAACAGGTGTGAGGTGATATCTCATTGTGACTGATTTCCCTGATGTTGAACACCTTCTCAAGTACCTGTTGGCCATCTGTTTGTCTTCCTTGGGAAAATGTCTGTTCAGAACCTTGGCCCAGTTTTAAATCATGTTAGTTTTTCTTGGTTGTTTTTGAGTTGTGTGAGTTCTTTGTATATTTTGGATATTAACCCTTTATCAGATACAGGGTTTGCAAATATTTTCTCCCATTCATTAGGTTGCCTTTTCATTTTGTTAATGGTTTTCTTTGCTGTGCAGAAACTTTTTAGTTTTATGTAGTCCCACTTGTTTATTTTTGCATATGTTGCCTTTGCTTTTGGTGTCAGACCCAAAAAATCATTGGCAAGACTGATGTCAAAGGGCTTACCACCTATGTTTCCCTCTAGAAGTTAGATGGTTTCAAGTCTTACATGTATGTCTTTAATCCATCTTTGAGTTCATTTTTATGTAGAGTGTAAGGTAGTGGTTCAGTTTCATTCTTTTGCATGTGGCTGTCCAGGTTTCCTAATATCATTTATTGAAAAGACTGTCCTTTCCCCTTTCATATTCTTGGCTCCTTTATTGCAAATTAGTTGACCATATAAGCATGGCTTTATTTCTGGGCTCTCTATTCTGTTCCCTTGACCTATGTTGTTTTAATGAAATATCATACTGGTTTGCTTACTATAGTTTTGTAATATAGTTTGAGATCCTGAAGTTTGATGCCTCCAGCTTTGTTCTTTCTTGAGATTGCTTTGGCTATTAATACTTTTTTAAGGAGAAGATACAAATAAATATATCTGCACATTTTAAATCTTTCTTATTGGCCTTTAAAAATACAATGTATTCTACTACCACTGCTACCAGTACTACTGCTACAAATAGCATCATTGATTCATTGATCACTTACTAAGGACTATGCCTAACCCAAAGTATTCTACTTACATTAACTTATTTAATCTGTATGACAATGCTATGAAGCACTATTCTTATGATCTGTGTTTTTACAGACAAGAAAATAGAGGCACTGAGGGATTAAGGAACTTGCTTAAAGTAAAAAAGGTAGGAAGTGACATAACTGAGTCAGCCTACCTAGTCTAGTTTTAAATCCAATATTCTTAACTACTACTCCTGCCAGCCTAATTAAGCAAACATCCTTGACTATTTTAGGTAAAGAGTATTGTATTCTTTTCTAAAATAAACACATAGACTTGCTACTATTATTTGTTTAGATTTGACTTTACTGGAGCCAAGCTTAGCTTTGACATTTGCAGACATGGGTTAGCTTTCATCTCACTGCAAGATATAGGGCAACCTGGTATTTAGTTTACCTACAAAAGGCAGTTAGGAAGCCCTAGAGGAACCTAATTAAAATGCAGCACATTTCCAAGGCACCTATCTTGCTGTGTTGCCATAGAAACAGTGGAAATTTCTGGTCATTGACCTTTAAGGGAAATTGAGGATACATTTTCATAAGGTTCATAAGAGAAGCTACCCCAGTATATTAACTTATAGTGGCAGGACAAATTTGGAAATCCCCTATGCAATCCTACCTGAATTAGAAGTATATTGTATCAGCAAAATTCATTAGAGGCTCAAACTCAGGCTTTTTTGAAGAAACATTTTTTTAACTACTTCCAATATACCATCTGTGTTATTGGTTTTAAAATAATCAAATATAGTGCTCTTGTAACACAGAAACATTAAAGGAAATCTTAGATAATTATACAAGAAACATCAGAACCAATATCATATTTCAAAATAGTTTGTATTACATCTATTCTGCTTTTGGAGTCTTTAAATCTAGGTTTACTCAAATAATAAAATGCAGCATTACTGTATCAAAAAGATACACCTCGAAAATAAGAGTTTATTATAAAATATTATGTTAATACTATTTAAAAATAGAAATTCTTAATTCTTGCCCTTTCTGGTTTATTCATATGTAAATTCAGACATTATATTACTAAGTATGTATAATTGAAAATCTTATATGATATGTTTAAATATATACTTCGTATGTGTATGTATATATACATACACATATATATATCCATTTGACAGAAGGCAAGTGCCCATGATTCAACAGAAAAAATGAGGAAGTTTTCCTTACTGTAGACTGTTTTTACTATATTAACATTTTTACTTTCAACCTAAAATGAATAACTTAGTCTATTGTCATGCTATGCATAGTTTAATTATAAGGAAATGTCAGTCAGGGGAATTGGGGCTAGCTAATTTCTCCTAGAATTAGAAATATATCTCCAGATATACGAGTATCACTTATTCTAGACATAGACATCTGAAGAAAAATAGAAATATTCTAATAATTATATGTAGAAAAGCTAGGCCACTACCCCATTCCCTAAACTTCTGCAAGGTTCTTTTACATAACTGTATGTCCTCGCTTGGAGAGACAATGGGGGCTAGGGGAGAACACAGACTCTGGCCCTATATGGATTGGGACTCCTGGTTCTGCCACTTACTAGCCATGTGGCTGTGAGAAAGTTACTTAGTCCACAGGAACCTCAATTTGCTCAAGTATAAAATGAGGATGATAATGGAACTTCTTAGGGTTGTTTTGAGAATTAAATGAGCTAATATTGATAAATCATGTATCTATATTTGGCACGGTAATAAAAAATATATTTTGTCTTCCAATGCCAGGGACAGAGCTCACAGGGAAATGCCATCCCTGTTGCACTCCTGTCCAAGACAGAAAGAATGCAGTCAGATGACTCATCCCAGATAACAACAGAGTACTGTCAGTACAATGGAAGAGGAGTCTATAGTTTGCAGTTAGGAAAATGTTTTTCTTTCTCAGTATGGATATAGACAGCACTATCTCTGAGAATTAATGGTTGCCCTTGAGGGGTGTGTGTGTGTGTGTGTGTGTGTGTGTGTGTGTGTTGAATCCAATAGTTGCCTAATGCATGAGCCAGAAAGATGAGTAAACATATTTTGCACCTCACACTAGGGGAGAGATTTTTGAAAACCCAATTTATAAGGCCAAACCACATATTAGATTGTTATGTTGCCATTTGGGTGCCAAAGCCCACCTGCACTTGTTTTGTTAAAGCCCCCATGGAGTCATATGAGGCTGAATAACTCAAACTTGAGGGAATGATATCTGCAGAATAAACCTAGAACCAGACTAACCCTCAGGCTACCTGTCAGGTGGATGCCTCAGCAGTGGATATGAGATAACCTTCCTGAAAAGGCTTGTGTGCCTTATACAACTTTTTGTTTAAGTGCTTGGCACAAGATAACCACTGCTGGTGTGTATTAGTACGAGAATACTTTTTGAACAAAGATATTTTAATTTTCCAAGTTGTTTTCCTAATTAGGAATACTCATTAATGTACCGAAATAAAACAAGAAGCCTATCACTTCTTTCCAGTTTAAGACTACACAGACAGTTTAATACTCATCGCGGTCCCTTTCCAATGAGACAAAAAAGGAAGTTTCTATGGTGATCATGCTTATAGTCATTGCAGTCATTCCTCTTTCTTTCCTTGCCAATGCCCAATATACACCAAATTACTCACAATTACATACAAACTGCCTTGCACCTCTGAATCTTCTTAAAATTATACTTTTACTGGTGACTTTAAAAAGTAACTGCTATTTTTCTCCTGAATAATTGAAAGGATAAACCAAATAAATTTTCAATTAATTTATGTAGGGTTTTCATAGTTAAAATTACTGTCAGCACCCGTGGAGAGTTAATGAATCTCCCAAAGAGAAAAACCATCCCCAAAAAAGTATCCTGAAATTCATATATTCAAAATTTAAAAGAATTCAAGAGATTTTTATAAATCTAGAGAATTAACATTTTTTTCCGTTAATTGTGTTCCCTATGCTGAATTTTCATCTCCATGACTTATTTATTTTATAACTCAAAGTTTGTACCTCATAATCTCTTTTATCTGTTTCACCCATTCCCTTACCTACCTCCCCTCTGGCAGCCACCAGTTTGTTCTCTGTATTTATGAGTCTGTATTTTTGTTGTTTCTTCATTTACTTGTTTGTTTTTAGACTCTGCATATAAGTAAAATCAGATGGTATTTGTCTTTCTCTTACTTCACTTAGCATAACACCCTCCAGGTCCCTCCATGTTGACACAAATGGCAAGAGCTCATCCTTTTTTGATAACTGAGTAATACTCCACATGCCACATTTTCTTTATCAATTCATCTGTCAAAGAATACTTGGAGTACTTCCATATCTTAGCCATTGTAAATAATGCTGTAATAAACATAGAGGAGCATGTATCTTTTTGAATTGGTGGGTTCCCCCCCTTTTGGATAATTAAGCAGTAGTGGAATTACTAAATCATATGGTATTTCTTCTATTTTTAATTTTTTTGAAAAAATTCCATACTGTTTTCTAGACTGGCTGAACTAATTTTCATTCCCGCCAACAGTGCACAGGTGTTCCTTTTTCTTCATATCCTCACCAACACTGTATTTCTTGTCTTTTTGATTCTAGCCATTCTGACAGGTGTCAGGTAATATTGTGGTTTTGATTTACATTTCCCTGATGATGAGTGATGTTGAACATCTTTTCATGGGTCTGTTGGCCATCTATACGTCTTCTTTGGAAAATGTCTATTCAAGTCCTCTGCTCGTTTTTTTATTGCAATTTTTTTATTGTATAAATTCTTTATATATTTTTGACATTAGCCCCTTATCAGATATATCATTTGCAAATATCTTCTCCCATTCAGTAGGCTGCCTTTTAATTTTGTTGATAGCTTCCTTCACTCTGCAAAGCTTTTTATTTTGGTATAGTCTCAATAGTTTATTTTTTCTTTTGTTGCCCTTGCCTGAGGAAAGTGGTCCAAAAATATATTGCTAAGACCAGTAATAGATTACTGCCTATGTTTACTTCCAGAAGTTTTATGGTTTCAGGTCTTATATTCTAGTCTTTAGTCCATTTTGAATTTCTTTTTGTATATGTTGTAAGACAGTGGTCTAGTTTTGTCAACACTATTAAAGGGACAGTTTTTTCCCCGTTATATATTCTTATCTCCTTTCTCATAGGTTGACTATATAAGCATGGGTTTATTTCTGGGGTGTCTATTCTAGTCCATTGATCTATTTGTCTGTTTTTGTGCCGTACCATACTGTTGTTATTATTATAGTTTTGTAATATAGCTTGAAATCAGGGAGCATTATTCTTCCAGCTTTGTTCTTATTTCTCAAGATTGCTTTGGCTATTGAGTCATTTGTGTTCCATAAACATCTAACGCTTCTTTGTTCTAGTTCTGTGAAAAATGCCACTGGCATTTTGATGGGAATTGTATTGAATCTGTAGAGGGCTTTGGGTAGTATGGACATTTTAACAACATTAATTCTTCCAATTCGTGAGCACAATATATCTTTCCATTTATTTCTGTAATGTTTAATTTCTTTCCTCATTGACTTAAAGTTTTCAGAGTACAGTCTTTCATCTCCTCAGTTAAATTTATGTCTAAGTATTTTATTTTTTGGGTGCATTTATAAATGAGATTGTTTTCTCAATTTCTCACTCTGCTACTTTGTTATTAGTATATAGAAATGCAACAGATTTCTATAAATAATTTTGTATCCTGCAATTGTACTGAATTTATCAGTTCTAGTAGGATTTTTTTTTTTTTTGGTGGAGTCTTTAGTGTTTTCTACATATAGTATCATGTCATCTGCAAATAGTGAAAGTTTTACTTCTTATCAATTTGTATGCCTTTTATTTTTCTTGTCTGATTGCTGCAGCTAGAACTTCCAGTACCATGCTGAATAGAAGTGGTGGGTGGACACCCTTGTCTTGTTCTTGATCTTAGGGGAAAAGCTGTCCATTTTTCACAACTGAGTATGATGTTAGCTGTGGGTTTTTCACATATGGACTTTTTATTATGTTGAAATATGTTCCCTCTAGGCCTGCTTTACAGAGGGTTTTTAGCATGAATAGATGTTATATTTTATCAAATGCTTTTTCTGAATTTATTGAGATGATCATATGGTTATCCTAGCTTTTATTAATGTGATGTATCACACTGATTGATTAGCAGATACTGAACCACTCTGCATCTCTGGAATAAATCACAATTTATTGTGGCAAATGATTTTGTAATGTATTGCCAAATTCTGTTTGCTAATAAATACTGTATTCAGGATTTTACATCTATGTTCATCAGAGATATTGGCCTGCAGTTTCTTTTTTTGCAGTGTCTTTGTCTGGTTTTGGTATGAGGATAATGCTGGCCTCACAGAATGAACTTAGAAGCGTTCCTTCCTCTTCTGTTTTTTTGGAATAGTTTGAGAAGAACAGTTATTAGCTCTTCTTTAAATATTTGGTAGAATTCCTCTGTCACGTTATCTGATCCTGGACTTTTGTTTGTTGGGAGTTTTTTATTACTAATTCAATTTCATTGCTGGTGGTCATTTTTTTTCACATTTTCTATTTCTCCCTGATTCAGTTCTGAAAGATATATTTCTAGGAATTTATCCATTTAAATTGACATTTCTTAAGGTAATGGTTTGGTAGTTTCCAGAAATGTTTAAAGGCATTTCCAAGGGTGATAGATGGGGGGGGGATTTGATTAAAAAATAAATAAATGCTGGGTTAACAAAGTTAACCAGATTCTTTGAGAGCCTTAAGGTGCTAATATGTTTTATTAATACTTGAAGTAGACATAGTCAAAATCATTTCTTAAACTTACTGTTCCATGGACCCTGTTTTTTCTGTATAGCCTCTTAAGACACCACCGCATGTCGGGACATACTTTGGGTAGTGTTGCTTCAGTGAATTAAGAGTAAAGGGTTAATGATCCATCTTGTCTGCTTAATTCTTCTAAAATTCCTTCTCCTTCAAATGGCTGTCAAGAACTTTAATTGTGTCAGTTCTCAGTTCATATTATTATAAGCATGATTTTATTATTAAAGTGAGATGGGATTAAAAATATTTTTGTAATGAGATAACATTTTAATCTTCACCATTTATATATAAACACAAGTTAATAAAACACATCACAAAACAGTAAAACTTCATAGTTAATATTTATAGGTGCATAGTTTCATGCTCACATGTTTTTAGGAATTGTATATATTAACAAATTGCACAACACATCATTATTTTTAAACAGAAATAATCATTGAAAGACACCTAGAAATCTTATAATATATGATAGTAAATCACAACTTCTCAATAACAGCAACAAAAAATAGTGAAGATTTAGAAATAAGTGGTAGTCACTTAGGTGTTTTAATTTAACATTTTAAATTTGAAGCCACAATATCCACACAGCACACTAGGACCCTGCTACCATATAATCACTTCAGTGAGAGGGAAGCACTGAAATGCTGACTAGGGGCAGGTACAGAGAACTTCAATCACTGCTGATGGAAGAGTTTAAAATACACTGTAAAAACTTTGAGAAAATGTCATGGCTGGGTATGTTGGAACTGAGTACTTGTACAGGATGGAACATCTGTCAGTAGGTCTCAAGAAACTGGGAGCAAAAGTATTTCTTAGGCTTCGGGTTCATAGTCTTGATACCCTTCCTAATATGAAGAAAATCAAAGAAAACATGCAGTATTATTAGTTTTAGTCATAGTAATGAAGGATTAGGGTGAATGAGATCGGACATGGCTCACTACCTTGAATGAAGGTTATACTCACAACAGCTGTGCAACTATTCAGTTATACACAATGTAATTTCATTTTTAATAGTTTTGTCTGCCTGTCAAATATAAAAGTGAATTATGCTGCTCAGAGTTCACGTATCTGAATTTTACTCTCAGGTGACATTTAACAATCATATGTTCTAGTCCTGTAGGACAAGTTAGTTGGTCTATCTTGCTCCCAGTTTCCTCAACTGTACATTTTGAGAGCCAAATCAAGTGGCTTAAAAATAAGCCTCTTCCAGGACTAAGATCCTCTGATTTTTAAAAGGAGACAAAGACATTTAAAGACAAGTGACATTTTCTCTCCTTTTGCTCTCTCAACGAAAATCTCTTCTTCATCCATGGCTTCAATTATTACTTTTATTCTAACCCCCCCTCCCCATACAATATATGGATAGCATCCACAATAAAAATATTAAAGATCTTAACTAAAGTGGTCATATTAGTCCTAAACAACAACTCTAATTAGGATCTTGCTTTAAAATGAACAAATGTACCTTCAATAACTAAAGTTGCTTTCTGGGTATAGTACAAACTTAAATGGAAATGTTCTTTTAGTATTCTACAACTTGTCTTTGACCCATATCTGCAGCCTTAATCTGTCAACTAGTCTCTCTAACCTCAAATCTTATTTATTTATTTATTTATTTATATTTTATTTTTATTATGTTCAGTAAGCCATTGTATAGCACATAATTAGTTTTTGTTGTGGTGTTCAATGATTCATTAATTAAGTATAACACCCAGTGCTCATCAAAACACACACCCTCCTCAATACTCCTCACCCTGTTACCCCCTCCACCCACCCTCCTCCCCTCTGAAACCCTCAGATTGTTTCCCGGGGTCCATAGTCTCTCATGGTTCATCTCCCTCTCTGATTTCTCCCCCTTTGGATTTTCTTCTCTTCCCCTATGGTCCTCCGTGGTATTGCTTATGTTCCACATATGAGTGGAAACCATGTGGTAATTGTCTTTCATTGCTTGACTTCTTTCACTTAACATCACTTACTGTTCCTCAGACACATCCTTATGCATGTTTAGACACGCATGCCTTTGCTTCTGATATTACCTTGTGCTAGGATGTCTTCCTTTCAGTTTGGCCTATCATATCTCCCATCCCCTCCCACACGGATCAACACCAACTCTTCTATAAAACTCCTGATCACTCTAACCAGATCCTGTAGAACATTATACTTTTTTGTGTATCTTGAATATTTTTGCCTCTGTGATGCCTGATACATAAAAGACAGTCAATAATGTTTAAAGGAATCATCATGAATAAATGGAGTAAATCTGTATTTGTTTTGATCTAATCTATTAGAATGTAAACTCCTTGTGTACTGATATTATCAATTAATCTTTCGTACTTTCTGTCATATCTAGCATTGTGCTCTGCATAAATATTAATATGCCTTTAACTGATGCCATGAAGAATATATAACCTAACTACAAGACATTTTAACTTAATTTTTAATTAATAGTAATTTCTTGTTAATAATCACATCTTTTTGATGTCTGATGCCGGTATCAGGGTAACACTCCTCATGGAATTAGTTGGGGAGTAATCTTTCCTCTTTTTTGGGGGGAAGAGAAATTAATTGGCATTAATTGGCATTAATAGTTATTATTCCTTAAATGTTTGGTAGAATTCATCAGTGAAGCTGTCTGGTCCTGGGATTTTCTTTGTAGGTAGATTCTTTTTAAACAATAATCCAGTCTCTTTACTTTGTTATAGGTCTATTCAGATTTTTTATTTCTCCTTGAGTCAGCTTCATTCATCTAAAAGTATTTTTAAATTTTCCTTAAGATACATTTTCTATTAAAGAAACTTATTTTCAAATTAAAATTAATCATCAAAAGGCTAGATTGAAGTACATCAGTTGCTGCAAACCATGCATTTGTCATATTTCTACTCTATATTTTTTGTGGGTAACTTTTATTTTACCATGCAAATACCTTGCTGGAAATGTATGGCAAATAATAATTACTTTAGGCATTCAGTTGATTTCTCTAACTTTCCATTTGGGGGATTTATTTTAGAAAGTAAGGTTTTTAATAAGATATTTTTCTAATGCAGGGATCAGCAAACACTTTCTGTAAAGGGTCATTAAATACATATATTAGGTTGTGTGAACCACAGAGTATCTCTGATGCTTTTTTTTTTTTTTTTTAAACAACCCTTTATAAATGTAAAAACCACTTTTAGCCTTCAGGTTGTCTGCACAATATATATTCTGAATTTGGCCAATTTGTCCCTCTAGAGAGTAAATCACTTTCACTACGGATAAATGGAAGGAAAATCTGACAATGACAGATTTTTGGTACTGCTTATTAAAAAGACCCAACTTGAACTCCTGAAGTTTATTTTCAGAGTTGTGGGTATATAAAATTTTACCTCAGAAGGCATTTCATATGCCTCATTGTCAGGATCAACCGGCATATCTTCCAGAATTCCTTCCTGTGGGCCTCCTTCTTCACTCTAAATGGGAAGCACAAAAGGAATATGATGAGGTACCAGTTTTTACTTTTTAAAAATTAAGCATGCTTTAAAAACATCTTATATATAATACTGGTAAGAATGTTGTAAAAGTGGAACTCCTTAATATTACTGCTGGCATTCTAAACTATATAGTACCTTTGCAGAAATATTGTAGTGGTATGTGTTGTTAACACTAAAAATGTACAAATTTTTTGCCCAAGTAATTTACTGCACAGGAAGTAGTCCAAAGCTATTGTCCAAAGATGTTTTTCACAGCATCAATGACAGCAGTAAAAGAAATTGTTAACTTAAATGTTCAACAGAAGATGAAAAATTTAGAAAATTATAATTAATCTATTCAACAGATTATGAAGATATGTATTTACTAGGGCATGAGAATTATATAACAAAATGAGAACCTATTTATAATAGCATGTTTAGAAAGATATAGAGTTGTGTATCCTATGGACATAACCAATGTATTATTCAGATGTAAAGCTAAAAAGATTGAAGAAAATCCAACAAAATATTAAAGCACTTTTTATTGGGTAACTTTTTTGTAAATTATATAACCATTTATAATGTAAAAGCATACGTATTTTATAATTTATTTTTAAATGCTGGCAAAGAAATTATTTTCTAAAATTTCAAAATTGAAACTATATAAATATAACTGTATAAATAATATATTAACTATATATATATGTATGTATATATATATCACTATATAGAGAGAAAGAAAGAGAAAGAAAATCAAATACATTATCCACAAATTTCCCAGATCTCTCTCCTTAGAAATAAGATACCATAAAACTCGAACTCATGTCTTTACTAGTATCCTTCATTAAATACCTTTTGTTGCTTTGCATTTATTCCAGTGAAGATCACTGGAAATTGAAAAAGCAGAGAGGCAATGTGAGCCTAAAATGGACTTACTCAGAGATCGAATACTTCCTCAGCCAATGTAGTTGATGTTTAAAAATATGCCTGATGTAAGTAATTGCCTGTCAGTCACTTTCATGATGAAGACAGGAGGAGCTGAGAGATGAAGAAATGGCTCCCCATGTGAAAAGTCAAACTAAAGCTCATGCTTACGTTAGCTGGGCTGAGAAGTTTATAAATCATCTTCTCCTGCCCAACTCCCTTTTTATAAACCAAAAAAGACCAAGTTATATATAAATGAAATAAAATATAAACACTCCCCAGAATACCTTACTTATAAATGTGGAATAAAGATACTGTTTCCGTAGTGTTTCACCTCTTAGGAAAGTCAAGAATATAGGTTCTCTTGTATAGTGGTTAGACATGAGGTCTGTAGCATCATAAGACTTGAGTTCAAATATTAGTTTCTCTAGATTCTAGATTTTTTAAACAGAAGTACAATTAACATATAGTGTTTTATTAGTTTCAGGTGTACAATATAATGGTTCAACAATTCTATACAATACCTTACTCAGTGCTTACCACGATGAGTGTAATCACCATCTGTCACCAAACAACGTTATTATAATCTTATTGACTATGTGCCCTATGTACTATTCATTTTTGTGACTTATTTAGAACTGGATGTTTATACTTTTTTTTTTTTTTAAGATTCTATTTATTTACCTGACAGAGACAGCCAGCGAGAGAGGGAACACAAGCAGGGGGAGTGGGAGAGGAAGAAGCAGGCTCACAGCGGAGGAGCCCGACGTGGGCCTCAATCCCACAACGCCGGGATCACGCCCTGAGCCGAAGGCAGACGCCCAACCGCTGTGCCACCCAGGCGCCCCTGGATGTTTATACTCTTAATCCCCTTTAATTCACCCATTCCCCCACCCACCTTCCTCTGGCTACCACCTGTTCTCTGAATTTCAGTCTGTCTCTTTGTTCGTTTCTCTTATTTCTTAGATTCCACATATGAATGAAATTATTGGTATTTGTCTTTCTCTGACTTATTTAACTTAGCATTATACACTCTAGCTCTTAGAAGTGTTGTTGTAAATGGCAGCATTGTGTTCTTTTTTGTAATACTCCATTGTGTGTGTGTAAATACACCACACCTTCTTTATCCATTCATTTTACAATGGACACTTAAGTTGCTTCCATATATTGGCTATTGTAAATAATGCTGCAATAAACATAGGGGTCCCTATATCTTTTCAAACTAGTGTTGTTTTCTTTGGGTAAATACCCAGTAGTGGAATTATGGGGTCATATGGTATTTCTATTTTTAATTTTTTGAGGAAACTCCATACTGTTTTCCAGACTGGCTGCACTAATTTTCATTTCCGCCAACAGTGTACAAGGTTTCTTTTTCCTCCACACCCTCACCAATACTTGTTATTTCTTGTCTTTTTTATTCCAGCCATTCTGAAAAGTATTAGGTGATATCTCATTATAGTTTTGCTTTGCATTTCCCTGATGATTAGTAATGTTGAGCATCTTTTCATGTGTCTGTTGGCCATTCTGTCTGTCTTCTTTGGAAGATGTCTAACAGGTCCTTTACCCATTTTTTTTTATTGCACTGTTTTTATATTGTCTAAGTTCTTCATATATTTTGGATATTAACCCCCTATTGTATATATCATTTGCAAGTATCTTCTCCCATTCAGTATGTTGCCTTTTTGATAGTGCAAAAGCTTTTCATTTTTGTGTAGTATCAATAGTTTGTTTTTGCTTTTGTGTCTGTTGCCTAAGGAGACATATCTAAAAAAGTGTTTCTATGGCTGATGTCAAGGAAATTATTGCCTATGTTTTCTTTTAGGAGTTTTATGGTTTCAGGTCTCACATTTAGGTCTTTAATCCATTTTGAGTTTATTTTTGTGTATGGTGTATGAAAGTGGTCCAGTTTCATTGTTTTGCATGTAGCTATCCCGTTTTCCCAATACCATTTATTGAAGAGACTGTCTTTCCCCATTGTATATTCTTGCATCCTTTGTTGTAGATTAATTGACCATGTAAGGATGGGCTTAGGTCTGGGTTCTCTATTCTTTTTGATTTATCTATGTGTCTATTTTTGTGCCAATACCATACTGTTTCGATTACTAAAGCTTTGTAGTATATCTTGAAATCTGGGAAGGTGATACCTTCAGCTTTGTTCTTCCTCAAGATTGCTTTGCTGTTTGGGGTCTTTTGTGGTTCCATACAAACTTAAAAATTCTTTATTCTATTTCTGTGAAAAATGCCATTGGTATTTTGATAGGGATTGTACTGAATCTGTAGAGGGCTCTGGGTAGTATGCACATTTTTACAGTATGAATTCTTCTATGAGCATGAATATCTTTCCATGTATTTGTGTCATCATCAATGTCTTTCCTCAATGTTTTACAGTTTTCAGAGGGCAGGTCTTTCACCTTCTTAAGTTTATTCCTAGGTATTTAATTCTTTTTAGTGCAATTGTAAACAGGACTGTTAATTTCTCTGTCTACAACTTTGTTATTAGTATATAGAAATGCAACAGATTTCTGTACATAATTTTGTATCCTGCAGCTGTACTGAATTCATTTATCAGTTCTAATAGGTATTTTTTTTAGTGGAGGCTTTAAGGTTTTCTAGATGTAGTATCGTGTCATCTGCAAATAGTGAAAGTTTTACTTATCAGTTTGTATGCCTTTTATGTTTCTTGTCTGATTGTTGCAGCTAGAACTTCCAGTACCATGCTGAACAGAAGTGGTAGGTGGACATCTTTGTCTTGTTCTTGGTCTTAAGGGAAAAGCTGTCAGTTTTTCACCATCAAGTATGATATTAGCTGAGGGATTTTCACATATGTACTTTATTATGTTGAAGTATGTTCCCTCTAAGCCTAACTTTGTTGAGAGGTTTTTTTTTTGTTTTGTTTTGTTTTGTTTTTTATCATGAATGGATGTTGTCCTTTGTCAGTGTTTTTTTGGCATCTATTGAGATGATCGTATGGTTGCTATCCTTTCTCCTGTTAATATGTATTATACTGATTGATTTGCAAATATTGAACCAGTCTTGCATCCCTGGGATAAATCCCAGTTTATTGTGGTGAATGATTTTTGTTAATGTATTGTCAAATTCTGTTTCCTAATTTGTTAAAGATTTTACTTATTTATATGCGAGACCATGTGAGAGAGAGAGAGAGAGAGAGAGAGAGAGAGAACACACACGAGAATAGCAGGGGGAGAGGCAGAGGGTGAAGAGAAGCCGGCTCCCCACTGATTAGGGAGCCTGACACAGGGCTCAATCCCAGGACTCTGGGATTGTGACCTGAGCTGAAGGCAGATGCTTAACCGACTTAGCCACCCAGGTGTCCCCTGTTTGCTAATATTTTATTGAAGATTTTATATCTATGTTTATCAGATATTGGCCTGTAGTTTTTTTTTCTTTTTTTTTTAAGATTTTATTTATTTATTTGACAGAGATAGAGACAGCAAGGAGAGAGGGAACACAAGCAGGGGGAGTGGGAGAGGAAGAAGCAGGTTCCCAGCAGAGGAGCCTGATGTGGGGCTCGATCCCAGAACGCTGGGATCACGCCCTGAGCCGAAGGCAGACGCTTAACCGCTGTGCCACCCAGGCGCCCCCTTTTCTTTCTTTTTTTTTTGCACTGGTTTTGGTATCACAGCAATGCTGGCCTTGTAGAATGAATTTGGAAGTTTTCCTCCTCCTCTCTTTCTCCCTCTTCTTCTTCTTTTTCCTGAATACTTTCAGAAGAATAGTTATTAACTCTTTAAATGTCTGGTATGAACCTATGAAGCCATCTTGTCCTGAGCTTTTGTTGGGAGTTGTTAATTACTGATTCAGTTTCATTGCTAGTAATCACTGTGTTCAAATTTTCTATTTATTCCTGGTTCAGTTTTAGAAGACGATATCTTACTAGAAATTTATCTAGTTCTTTTAGGTTTTCCAATTTGTCCTATAATTTTTCATAATATTCACCTATAGCTTCTGTATTGTTATGGTATTATTATTTCTCCTCCTTCACTTCTAATTTCATTTGAGTACTTTCTTTTTTCTTGATGAGTCTGGCGAAAGGTTTATCAACTTTGTTGATCTTTACAAAGAACCAGATCTTTGTCTCGCTGATCTTTACTATTGGTTTGTCTAGTCTCTTTCATTTATTTCTGCTATAATCTTCATTATTCCTTTCTTTATACTAGATTTGGGCTTTGTTTGTTCTTCTTTTCTAGCTCCTTTAGATACAAGGTTGGGTTGTTTCAGATTTTTCTTGTTTCTTAAGGTAGGCCTATGTTACCCTAAACTTTGAAATCCTTTTGCTGCATCGAAAGATTTTGGACTACTGTGTTTTCATTTTCATTTGTCTCCATTTATTTTATTTTTCCTCTTTGATCTTGGTAGATCCATTCATTGTTTGGTAGCATGTTGTTTAACCTCAATGATTTGTGGGTTTTTTTCAGATTTTTCTGTAATTGATTTCTAGTTTCATACCATTATAGTCAGAAAAGATATATATTTTCATTCTTCTTGAATTTATTGAGACTTGTTTGGTGGCCTAACGTGATCTATTCTGCTATCCTGGAGAATGTTTTCATGAGCACTTGAAAAGAATGTGTTTTCTTCTATTTTTAGATGGACTGTTTTATATATATAATGTATGTATGTATATGTTAGATCCATCTTTGTCTAACATGTTGTTCAAAACCACTGTTTCCTTGTTAACTTTCTGCCTGATCCATCCATTGATGTAAGTGTAATATTAACCCTACTACTACTGTATTACTGCCAGTCCTCCTTTTACGTCTGTTAATAGTTGCTTTACGTATTTAGGTGCTCCCATGTTGAGCACATAGATAATTACAATTGCCTTGTTCTCCTTTTTCATTACGTAGTTCCCTTTGTCTCTTACTACAGTCTTTGTTTTAAAATCTATTTTGTCCGATAAGTATTACTACTCCAGATTTTTTGTTTCCATTCTCATGGTAAATGTTTTTCTGTTTCTTCAGTGTCTCTTTAGGTGTGAAGTGAGTATCTTGTAGACAGCATATAGACGGGTCTTGTATTCTATCTGTTCAATCACCCTGTGTCTTTTGATTGGAGCATTTAGACCATTTACATTTAAAGTAATTATTGAGAGGTATGTACTTACTGCCATTTTGTGATTTATTTTATCGTTGTTTTTGTCATTCTTCTCTGCTCCTTTCTTCTCTTGCTCTCTTCCCTTTTGATGGCTTGCTTTAGTGTTATGCCTGGAATCCTTTCTTTTTTTGTGTGCATTTAAGTTCATGATTGGTGATTGCCTTTAGGTTCAGATATAACATCTTAGGCTCATATATAGCATCAATATAACCCAGTCTCTATTAAGTTGATGGTCAGTTAAGTTTGAACACATTCTAAGAGCACTAAATTTTTATAACACCTCCCCCCCCCCAGTTTTTGTGTATGTGATGTCATATTTTACATCCTTTTATTTGTGGGTCTCTTGAGTGACTTTTGTAGATATATTTGATTTAAGTGCTTTTGCATTTTAATCTTCATTCTGGTTTACAAATAATTATTCTGCTATCTTTATTACATGTTTGCTTTAACCTGTGTTTTTCTTTCATAATTTTCTTTTAGTTATGGCTCTTTCCATTCAAAGAATTCCTTTTAATGTTTCTTAGAAGGCTGGTTTAGTAGTGATGAACTCCTTCAACTTTTTTTGTCTGGGAAACTCCTTATCTTTCCTTCTATTCTGAATGATAACCTTGCTGAATAGAGTATTCTTGGTTGCAGGTTTCTTTCTTTCTTTTTTTCTTTCTTTCTTCTTTCTTTCTTTCTTTCTTTCTTTCTTTCTTTCTCTTTTTTTTAAAGATTTTGTTTATTTATTTGACAGAGAGAGACAGCAAGAGAGGGAATACAAGTAGGGGGAGTGGGAGAGGAAGAAGCAGGCTCCTAGTGGAGAAGCCTGATGTGGGGCTCCATCCCAGAACGCTGGGATCACGCCCTGAGCCAAAGGCAGATGCTTAACAACTGCGCCACCCAGGCGCCCCTGCAGGTTTCTTTCTTTCAGCACTTTGCATATATCATGCCACTCTCTTCTGGCCTGCAAAGCTTCTGCTGAAAAATCAGCTGATAGCCTTATGTGGTTTCCTTGTATGTAACTGTTTTCTCCTCTCTTGCTGCTTTTAAAATTCTCTGATTATAACTGTTTTCTTGCCATTTTAATATTTTTGTCTTGGTGTGGACCTCCTTGGTTAATCTTGTTAGTTCTCTGTATTTCCTGAATCTGAATGTTTGTCTCTTTCCCCAGATTAGGAAAATTTTCATCTATTATTTCTTCAAATAATTTTTTGCTTCTTTCTCTGATATACCTATAATGCAAATGTTATTATACTTGAAATTGCTGAATTTCCTCAACCTGTTTTTTTTTTTTTTTTGAGTGAGTGAGTGAGTGGGGGAGGAGGGGGAGGGAGAGAGAATCTTAAACAGGTTCCACACCCAGCACAGAGCTTGATATCACAACCCTGAGATCACGACCTCAGCCAAAATCAAGAGTCAGCTGCTTAACTGACTGAGCCACCCAGGTGCCCCATAACCTATTTTCTTTTTGCTGTTTAGCTTGGTTTCTTTCCCTTACTCTGTTTTCCAGATAACTGATTAATTCCCTCTAATATATATTTTATTTTAGTTATTGAGCTCTTCATCTCTGACTGGTTCTTTTTTTATATTTTCTATCTTTTTGCTGAAGGTCTCACTGAGACTGTCCACTCTTTTTTCAAGTCCAATGAGTATCCTTGTGACCATTCCTTTGAATTCTCTATCAGGCATATTGCTTATCTTACTTCATTTAGCTCTTTTACTTTGATTTTGTTCTTTCACAGTCCTCTGTTTCCTTATTTTGTCTCACTCTGTGTTTGTTTCGATGTATTAGGATGGTAGCTACATTCTGTAGCACAATGTCCCCTGGTCAGCAGAACTGGGCATTTCAGGGGTGTCTCCTTTGTGGGCTCTATGTACCCTACTGTTGTGGCTGAGCTACATTTGCCTTCAGTCTAGTCAGCTGCAATGACCCACTTGCTGACTGTGGATGCACCAATCAAGATTTGGTCCTTGTGCTTTTGAGGGGTTTACGGATGCCACAGGCCTTTAGATGTGGCATGTCAGCAGTCAGGCTAGCTGTGTGCACTCAGTCTGTCTGCCATAGACACACATGCACCAAACAGCAAAATGCTCTCCTGGTTGGGCTCCTGAAAGGCTTTCAATGGTGGACAAGATTGGCAGTCAGACCCGATTTCTACACATAGTCTGTCTGCCAGGAATGCAGGTGCACCAAAAGGCAAAGCACTATCCCTGCACACCCAGCTGAAAAGCTCCACTGCTGGAACTGTGGGTGTGCTGGTGTTTTGTAGTTTTCTTCCCCTCCTGCCAGGGAAGGAATCACTTTGGAATGGCAACAGCCTTTGCTGGGGCTACTTACAGGGTGTGTTGGGGCAGGAGCTGCTTTGGAGGGATGCCCTGCTAACATAGGTGAGTTAGATAGAGTGGGTCTGCAGAGGAATATGGTGCCAGGCACTTGGTGTTAGCAAGAGAGGCGGAGAATGTTCACACTGATTCTTCTAAGTGTTCAGCTATCTAGTCTGCGAGATAGGAAGATAAATGGTAATCCCTGGCACTTTTGTTTTTGGATAAGTCTCCTCAAGATCCCTGCCCATTCAGCACATGTTCTGAGGCTAGTAAATAACTCTTCTTCATATATATCACAGGTTTTACTTAAGCTGCTGCATCTATGCTTTTTCTCCCCTGGGATATTTACTATGCTGATTCTTTAAGAGCATGGACTCAGGTTCTTATCACTCTCTAGCTCTCCCAGAATTAAGCCTGCTGGTTTTAAAAGTACCTGGAGTTAAGCCCTGCTGATAGTGAAAGCTCACAAAGTATGCCCCACTCCTTTTCAGATCCCAAAGGACTCATCTTCCCAGTGCTAATCCACCATGTCTGGGGTGGGGTTTGATCTCGTTTCTTCTGTTTATGATATTGTCCACCCCCCCATCCCACTATTTGTGATTAGTCTCACTGGGGGTTTGGTTCCCAACTATCTGTATCTGCCCATCCTACACTCTTGCATGTGGCCTCCTCTTTATTAACTGTGGAAAGTCTGTTCTGCAAGTCTTTTAGATACAGGTGTAGCTGTTACCTTGCTGTGTGCATGGGACCAGGTGAGTTCAGGATATTCCTACTCTGCCGTATCTTCCTGATCTCCCAGATTCTAGATCTTTTTTGATGTTGGGCAACTTTCTTAAGCTTTTTTCTAAGTACCAAATAGCCTTAGTGAAAAAAATGGGGCAGCAATTCATCTTTTAACTGGGAGGAAAAAAAGACATCATTAATCTACTAGTATTTAGGTAACTTTTAGTGATAGTCAAGTATGAGAAAAATAAAGTAAACCTGTTATTAAAAAGAAAACCACAGGCTTAAGACAGAATCACTTATGTTAAAGACCTATGTCAGTAAACCAAGTCTTAATACCTAACCTAACTACAGTTTTAACACCCCCAAGAATATAAATTTAACCAGCTAAACAAATTTCCTCATCAACACAAGGAGGTAATCTATTTGACCTTTTCTGTTCCCCTTAAGAGCATGACCTTGCCTAAAACAATGCATTCACTATTAATAATTTCCTTCCCCCCACCATTACCTTTCTGCCTTTACAAATCTTTCCTTTTCTGCAGCTTGATGGAACTCCATTCTGTTTGCCTGACTCATGAATCACTGAGTAAAGCTAATTAGATCTTCAAATTTGCTCAATTGAATTTTGTTTTTTAACAGATTTGGTGGCAGTATTGACAATTAAAGTGACTTCTGACAGCCTTCAAGGACAACAAGAAACAAAGGCACAATGCCTCACCATTCCTTTAGAGTTCATTGTCTTTTTCACCATTTCTGAGGGCCACTGGTGAGTTACTCTCAATTTGAGCTCTATTCTTTCTGTATCGAGCTTCCAATCTAATTGGCTTTACAGTCTTGAGTTAATGGGGGAGTCTAGACTGACAGGAGTCTAACAACAGAGTGCCAGTCCTCAGCCCTTGTTTCAGTCTGCAATTTCAGTTTGGAATCTCTTCCTCAGTTCCAGCTCCAGTCTCCATTACTGGAGTCTGCTGGTTTAGTCCACATTGGGAATTGCTGGTGGTGCATGTAGGAACTTCCATTGGCAAGTCCACAGTGACTTCTTTAAATCCAGCCCTTGGTTCTATCCTCAGATTCCACATGGAGAACTGCATCTGCCACCAAAAGTTCTCAATTTGTTTGGCACCAGTCCAGAGTCTTCATTCTTTGAGGCCTGCTGGTTTAATCCTTTTCCCAGTATCTAATCTTTGCTTACTGCTGGTGTCCATGGTTCTGTTTCCTTGGTAACTATTGGTTTCTGTTAATGGGCATATGAGGTAAAGGCTAATTGCTAAAGGGAATCTTGGATGCCAAAAAGCTGCAAAAATTGGTGGCATGGGTTGGGCATTTAAGAGCTGTAAGTGACACACCATCTAACTCAGAGACTCCCATGTTAGGATAAGTTGGTTACACAATGGGTGAGATAGACAGACACTAGGTCACCCAAACACTTCAAGAAAGCTGTGCAACCAGGTACACTGTAAAACATGTATAATTCCCACCCCAGCTGCATATCCCTTTTAGATATCAGTTTGGCTCTGAGAAACCCAAAGACTTGGCTAATGGGATCCTTAAATTTGAAGCAGTCAAGCACACCACCTTCCATCATGCCTGCTTATTTCTAAAAACTATAGTCTCAGAACCTGTGAATATCTACAGAAACGGTGAAATTTTACTAAAAACAATCTAGAATTACAATGGCCATTAAGAGGAAAGTTCCAATTAAGTAAGATCATTTAAGGAGTGTACTTGAATGTAAAGCCTTCAAAATTCCAAAAATTGAAATTGAAAATTTCATTACAGAAAAACTGATGAAAATTTTTTAAAAAGATGCAAGAGATAACTAATAGAAAAGACTATAAAACTCAGCAATTCTCACTACTTCCTCTATCCTCTTTTACTTCAATAATCATCCTAGTTCTCTGTCTGAATTGCCTTAACATGACCATAAACAGAAGTTCACCAGGTTAATAACTTTACAGACACCCCCGTTATCTACCTTAGACTGAGGGCCCCCATGTAAGTTTTGCATCATATCTGTCTCTTTTAAACACTTTTAAAACACTTTTAAACAAGGTCTCTGATTATATTAGAGTGTGATATTTTCTACCTCTAGATGGTATTACTAAAATATGTAAAGAGCTCTGTTTAAGTGGCCTAAAAAAAGCACTTCTAACTTAAGAATTTTTTAGAAAAAAATCTCAGAAATACAATAGAAACTAACACAAATGCTTTTCAGATTCACAAGCCCTGGGACAATATTTGGTATTAAGGGTACTGTCAGGTTGCTGGTTGATGATAATAAACATACCTTAGACTTATCAACACTGACTATAATGCAAACTTTTTATTCTGCTTAGGTTTACTAATCAAATGGGTTCATGTTAACTCTGTTGCAAAATTTGTCAGAAAAAAACCCTTAAAATTAGATTTTGTCTAATGTTTCAAATCTAGATATAATTAAGAACAAGTAAATTGAATAGGTGTAAATAAAAAGGTTTTAGGTGAATTTTTAACATAAGTTCCTCAAATCATTTTGGTAACCTGAAACTTTAAAGTTTTGCTAAGCAATGAGTTAAGTTAAATTCATTAAATATCAAGTTTCCAAATAAAACATTAATCACTGAAAATAGGCTTATTTACTTTTTGCTTACTTTTACAGAAGAATCAAAAATATTTGCACCTACTAGTAAACATGTTTTATAACACATTGAGAAATTTTCTATGAAAAAACAAATCATAAAATGTTTCTAGAAATAAAAAGTATAAGTTTGTTAATTCACAGAATGCTAATATAAGAGAGCATTCATAATTGTTTCTTAGTTAAGGTTACTAAGAGTTGAAAATTCTAATCAATATAGGTAATTAAAACTACTAGAAATAATAAGGAAATCATCTCTGTACAGAAGAAAGAAAGAAGTTTGCTTTTGGTAAAGGAAGGTTTTATAAGGAATGGAAATACATTCTAGTTAAGGGAAAAGAAAGCAATTTTGGCCTCAAGTAGGGCTGCTTATTTAAAGAGGAAAAATATAGGACAAAAATCCAAATGTAAAAAAGTTGAAGAAGGTTATGGAAACAAAATATGTGAAAAGAAATTTTAATGTATAATCAAGCTAAAATTAGTATGAATTTAAGAATGAGTTTTAATATTGAGTACATAGCTATAAAACTAGAATGTGTTTTTTCTGTTAAAAGGCAGTTTTCTTAGATTATTGGTCTGTTCATTGTTTACAATTTCTAATTAAGGTTTCTTCTTTAACATAATCTGCTTAGAAAAATAAAGATTGTACGTTTTGAATTTATCGGGTCTTTGATTACTTCATTTGTTTTTGTTCAGAAAACAATCCTTCAGAATCTTTTCAATATTAAAAGAGCCAAGGCTTAACTCCTAGGGAAGATGGCGAAGTAGGAGGATCCTAAGCTCCCTTGTGCCATAGATACAACTAAATACCCACATCAGTGTAAATGACCCAGAAAATGGCCCAAAGACTGGCAGAACAGACTCTCTAGGGCTAAACGTAGAGAAGAGGCCACATTGAAGAGGGTAGGAAGGGTCGAGACTAGTTAGGAACCAAACTAACCCACAGGACTGTCCATGGGAAGGAGGGACCATGCTGGCATGGAGAAAGGAGAGAAACAGATCCTCTCACCACCCACCCCAGGCACAGGGAACCCACATGGGGAGCAGGAATACCTCTAACATTTAGCTTTGAAAACCAGAGGGGGCTAATTTCATGAGTTCTTACAAATAGCAGGTCTTAATACCTGGAACTTTAAAAATGAGCATGCTTGGCTCTAGGAGAGCCAGGAAAGTGATAAGAAACAGTCCATGCCCTTAATGAGACAAGACAACAAACAGCCCCATGGAGATACAGCAGAGAAGCAGCAGTTTGTAAAACTCCTGGGTGTATAAAGGAGGGAGATTTGTTTACTAATTTCAGAGTTTATTCTTGAGGGGCAGGGATCTTTGGGCGACTTATCCAAGAACAAAAGAGCTGGCAGGTGCCATTTCCCTACCTTGCCCACCAACCTAGATACACAGACAACTGCAGGAACCAGCAAAGTGCCACCTCACAGGGTGCCCTGCCACTACAGGCTTCTGCAGTTCCACCCCGTCAACCCTGCCAGCCTCAGCAGAAGGGCTTCAGGTCCCTTCCCGCAGCAGACCTGCATAGACCTTGCTGGCACTGTGCATGCCACCCCCACACTCTCCTGTGAACTCTCCCATTGCAGCCCTGTGGCAGGAGGTCCCCTCCTGCTGCAAACATGCACAAACCTCGCTAACATCACACGCCCTATTGCTGTGTTCTCCTATGGACCTGCCCCCTCCAATATGCCCTTGGCCAGAGCCTATCCAGAGCAGTGCCACAAGCCTGGCAGTGTGCAAGCAGCCCTGAAGGGGCCAGCACCACTTCAAGGGGATTCCAGCCCCAGGGTGAGGGGAAGATAACCACACTGTGACTGTGGACTGTGGCAATGGGCTGGGGGCAGACACATGGTCTGAATGTAGGCCCTGCCCAATAACAAAAGCTTCTCAGGGGATAACACAAGGAAAGTGCCCTGAAGTAAGTTTGGTACAACCATAGCTCTAGCAAATGCCTGATCTGACTCAACTCAAGCCCAAGTGGCCACATATGAGCCCACTAACAAGACAGGGACCAAACGCTGCCCACAACAGGCAAAGAAAGACACTGCAGATGACTGGGCTGAAGGCAAAAGTGGCTCAGCTGCAATAGTAGGACACCCACAACACACACAGGAGGCACTCCTGAAGCGCCAGTTTCTGGGGGAACAGGGGACACTGCACTGCAGGGCACTAAGGACCTCTTCTCCATAAGTCCACTACTTCCAAGAGCAAGAGACATAGCTTACTTTCCTAACATATAGAAACAGAGAGGTTTAGACAAAATGGGGAGATAAAGGAGTATGTCCCAAATGAAAATGAAAGAACAGGAAAAAAAAAATATCAAGAGAGCTAAATGAAATGGAGATAAGTAATATGCCTGATAGAGAATTTAAAGTAATGGTCACAAAGATACTCACTGTACTTGAGAAGAGTGGAGGACCTCACTGAGACCATCAACAAAGAGAAAGAAAACATAAAAAAGAACGATTCAGAGGGAAAGAACGTAATAACTGAAATTAAAAATATGCTAGATGGAATAAATACAGAAAAGAGGCAGCACAAGAGCAGCCCAGTGATCTGCAGGCCGGAGTAATGGAAAGCAAGACAATAGATGTAGAGAAGCATTTGACAAAGTACAACATCCATTCATGATAAAAACCCTCAACAAAGTAGGTTTAGAGGAAACCTACCTCAGCATAATAAAGTATTTTTTTTTAAAGATTTTATTTATTTATTCGACAGAGATAGAGACAGCCAGCAAGAGAGGACAAGCAGGGGGAGTGGGAGAGGAAGAAGCAGGCTCATAGTGGAGGAGCCTGATGTGGGGCTCGATCCCATAACACCGGGATCACGCCCTGAGCCAAAGGCAGACGCTCAACCGCTATGCCACCCAGGCGCCCCAGCATAATAAAGTATTATATAAAAAACTCACAGCTAACATCATCCTCAATGGGAAAAAATGGAGAACTTTTCCCCTAAGATCAGGAATAAGACAAAGATCTCCATTCTCACCACTTTTATACAACATAGTACTGGAAGTCCTAGCCACAGCAATCAAACAACAAAAAGAAACAAAAAGCATCCATATCAGTAAGAAAAAAGTCAAACTATCACTTTTTGCATATAGCATAGTACTCTATATAGAAAACCTGAAAGACCCCACCAAAAAAAAACCCCAAAAAACAAAAAAACTTCTAGAACTTATAAATGAATTTAGCAAAGTCACAGGATACAAAATCAATCTACAGAAATCTGTTGCATTTCTATACACTAATAATGCAGAAAAAGAAATTAAGAAAACATTTACAGTTGCACCAAAAATAATAAAATACCTAGGCATAAACCTAACCAAAGAGGTGAAAGACCTGTACTCTGAAAACTATAAAACATGATGAAAGAAATTGAAGATGACACAAACAAATGGAAAGATATCCCATGCTCACGGATTGGAAGAACAAAGATTATTAAAGTGTCTATACTACCCAAAGCAATCTATACATTTAATGCAATCCCTATCAAAATACCAACAGCATTTTTCACAGAACTAGGACAAACAATATTAAAATTTGTATGGAACCACAAAAGACCCCAAATAGCCAAAGCAATCTTGCAAAAGAAGCAAAGCTGGAGGCATCATATCTTTAGACTTCAAATTATATTACAAAGCGGTAGTAATCAAAACAGCATGGTACTGGAACAAAAACAGAGACATAAGAAAACCCAGAAAGACTCTCACAACTATATGATCAATTAATCTTTGACAAAGCAGGAAAGAATATCCAATGGGTAAAGGCTGTCCAACAAATGGTGTTGGGAAAACTGGACAATGTGCAGAAGAATGAAACTGAATCACTTTCTTACACCATACACAGAAATAAACTCAAAATGGATAAAAGACCTAAATGTGAGATCTGAAACCATAAAAATCCTAAAAGAGACATAGGCAGTAATTTCTCTGACATTGGTTATAGCAATTTTTTTCTAAAAACTCTCCTGAGGCAAGTAAAACAAAAGCAAAAATAAACTATTGGAACTACATCAAAATAAAAGCTTCTGCACAGCAAAGGAAACAACCAACAAAACTCAAAGGCAACCTATAGAATGGAAGAAGGTATTTGCAAATGACGTATCTGATAAAGGGTTAGTATCCAAAATATTATAATGAACTTATATAACTCAGCACCCAAAAAACAATCCAATTAAAAAATGGGCAGAAGACATGAACAGACTTTTCTCCAAAGAAGACATACAGATGGCCTACAGACATATGAAAAGATGCTTATCAGTTTTTATCAGGGAAATGCAAATCAAAACTACAATGAGATATCACCTCATACCTGTCAGAATGGCTGAAATCAACACAAGAAACAACAGGTGTTGGCAAAGATGTGGAGAAAAAGAAAACGTCTTGCACTGTTAGTGGAATGCAAACTGGTGCAGCCACTGTGGAAAACAGTATAGAGTCCCTCAAAAAGGTAAAAATAGAACTACCCTATTGATGTGGAAATGTTGGGGTTCAGAACAAATGGTCAAGAAATAATTCTTGAGATATCTTTGGTGTAAAATGTGGTTTTATTAAAGCACAGGGATAGGACCCATGAGCAGAAAGAGCTGCAGTGGGGTCATGAGGAGTGGCTGATTGTATACTTTCAAGTTGGGAGGGGGCCAGGAATAGTACAAATCTCCAAGGTTTCCAGGACCCTGAAGGGTCTAGCTATTGTTAAGAAAAGTTCATTTATTAGTGTTTAGTAAAACTCAGTCATGGGACCCTTCAGATGTATATCAGTGGACCATATGTTTGGAGGATGATTGCTAACATATATCTTGGGTGGTAGAGATAAAGGAAGTTTCCAAAAGAATTTTTTTTTAAGATTTTATTTATTTATTTGACAGACAGACAGCTAGTGAGAGAGGGAACACAAGCAGGGGGAGAAGGAGAGGAAGAAGCAGGCTCCCAGCGGAGAAGCCCAATGTGGGGCTCGATCCCAGGATTCTGGGATCATGCCCTGAGCTGAAGGCAGACGCTTAATGACTGAACCACCCAGGCGCCCCTCCAAAAGAATTTCTATATGCTTAAGATAGACTCTTAGGATCCTGGGGGGTTGGGCCAAGATTGCCTTTTGTCCTTAGCAAAGTGTCAACATTGAGGCAGCTGAGCTCCCAGAAGAATGTCACTCTGCCTATTTCAAGCACTTGTCAGTGGTCTGTGAGCAGCAAGGAAATTTAAATTTTTTTTCTTTTGCCATTTTTGTTTCCCACATCACTATGATCCAACAATTGTGCTATTCAGTATTTACCCAAAGAATACAGAAACACTAATTCAAAGGGATACATACAACCCTATGTTTATCACAGCATTATTTACAATAGCCAAGATATGGAAGCAATCCAAGTGTCCATCGATTGATGAATGGATAAAGAAGTGGTGTGTCACACACACTCTGGAATATTATTCAGTCATAAAAAAGAAACCTTGCCATTTGCAATGACATAGATGGAGATAGAGAATATAATGTTAAGTGAAAGAAATCAGGGAAAGACAAATACTATATGATTTTGCTCGTATGTGGAATTTAAGAAACTAAACAGACGAGCAAAGGGGCAGAAAAAGAGAGAAAGAGAGAGAGAGAGACAAATCAAGACAGAGACTCTTAACTAAAGAGAACAAACTGGTGGTTACCAGAGGGGAGATGTGTGGGGGGATGGGCGAGTAGGTGATGGGGATTAAGGAGAGCATCTGTTGAGATGAGCACTGGGTGATTAAATAAAAACTTTAAAAGAAAATGTTATCCTTTCTGGTCCAGATTTAGACATACTAATTTTTTATTCTTTCCTGCGCATAAGTATTTTCTTTTTACTTTTCTCATTTTACATCTTAAGAACATGGCTTGACTTTCTGCCTGCCCGGCACATGCAGGCTGTCAGTTCCTTTTGGCTATCTTTGGGAGTAACTACAGATGCTGAAAAAAAAATAGTATCTTTTACACCCTTTTTGAGGATGCCTCTCGGGTCCATCAAGTTGTTTAATATTGCCAGAAATATTTACTGTTTGTCCTAGCTAAAACCTGACAAGATATTTTAAAAGACTTAATGAGTCTATAATCAGAAATTTGGCCAAATTGGAGGCTGATATTCAGAACCTGATATAAAAAATTTTAAGCACTCTCACTTCAGGTGAATGTAACCAGAAGACAAGAAGACATTCTCATAAGTGGATGGGTGTGTCTGTCCTTTGATAGCATACACAGCAACCCAGTTCCTTGAGGAATTAAAAACAGCTGTCCTTATTTTACAAGTTTAGTCTTACAAGACCTAAGGTGCAATTACAGAACCAATTCAAAGACACCGAGATCGATCAATCGATCTATCTATCTATCTAGGTTTTTTTTTTTTTTTACCAGTCCTACAACCTCCCCTATTTATCTCAAATTTCATGTATAAGTATTATAAAAATCCTGGCCTTAAGGGAAGGAGAGTCATTCTAGAAAGAGCTTGCATTTTTTTCCTGTGCTATTGAAATGTCAATGTTCAGTGTTCTACCTGGTCTTTTCCAGGAACTTAGTCCATCTCTCTAACACAAATTCCAGGGAGGTAAGTTTTATCAAGAAGAAAACAAGGGGGAAATCCATTTAGAACTTTACTTGCCAAGGACAAATACAAATCTTAAGTGTCTTCTCCACAAATATTAAAAGAAACCGTCAGCCATGTAGGCCAATAACCTTAAATTCATCTATCAGAAAAAGAAACTCATCCAACATTTATAACCAGTAAATTTGTACCTATTTCATGGCAGCGATTTTAAAATAGAAGCTATAAGATCTGCCTCTGTCTGTATGTTTATGTCTGTCTATCTATGTGTTGTCAATGTGTTTCTACCTCTGGATGGTATTACTAAAATTAATTTGTAAGAGAGAACTATTTCCTTGGTTTGAAGACAGGCTCTTCTAAAGATTGGCATTCTTTAACTCAGGGACAGAAACTAACCCAAATGTTTTTTTTAAATTCATGTGATCTGAAAAATATTTGAGATAAAACCTAGCTTAATAGTTTAATTTAAAAATAGTTTAATTTAAAAAAACATGTTTTTAGAGTTGTCAACATTAAATATAAAATTTTTATTCTACTTGAGTTTAGTAGCCAAATAAGTTTATCTTTTACAAAATCTGTCAACAACAACAAAAATAGTTTAGGGTAATGACTAACTTTGTGTAATGTTTAATAAAGTTTTTGTAAGTAATCTAAACAGAACTGTTAAGATCAAGTAGATTAAATAAAAGACATTTGGAAATGTTAATGCTACATTTGAAGATTTTAAGAGACATGCTTCTAGGAATTTTAAAATGTATTCATAAATTTGAAATTTTTAAAAATGCTGATATGACCATTCACAACTGCTTCTTAGTTTTCACTAGAAATCAAGGTTTCTAAGGGTTAAAGTTCTAATTAATATATGTAATTAAAACTACTAAAAATAAGAGAAACCTCTCTGTATGCCAGGAAAGTAGGATAGGTTTCAGAAAAAAAAAAAAAAGAGGTATAAAAAATTAAGATGCATTTTCTTGTTGAGGGAGAAAAAATTAATTTTGTCCTGAATTGAAGTTAAAGAAAAAAAAAAGGACAAAGTCAGAATATATATAAAAAATTATGAAAGGTTTGTGAACAAGAAATCTTTTAAAAATTAGTATGAGGTCAAGCTGGCTAAGATTAAATTTATTTTTTTTTAGGTTTTATTTATTTATTTGACACAGAGAGAGAGAACGCACACAAGTAGGCAGAGCAGCAGGCAGAAGAGGGAGAAGCAGGCTCCCCACTGAGTGGGGAGCCCAACGTGAGGCTCGATCCCAGGACCCAAAGATCATGACCTGAGCTGAAGGCAGACATTTAACCAACGGAGCCACCCTGGCACCCCCGAATAAAATTATTTTAAAAATAAGTTTTAATATCAAAATAAGCTGGTGCGAAGTTAAAATTTGGTTTTCTCTCTGTTAAAAGGACAATTTTCTTGGACTTTTGGTCTGTTTTGGTAAGATTATTATTTAAGATTCTTTACCTTTTGATTATCAAGTTTCATAATGATCTGTGATCCTATTTAGATAAGTGCTTTAAAACCTTTTTTTGGGTATTTGTGACAAACTTCCAAAATCAGTTCTTTTAAATATGCCTGTTTTACCTGGAATATTCCAAAAGATTTGTCAAACAAATTGGATGTTTGATATGTAATTTACATGGAAGTGTTGCAAATAAGTAATAATAAGCCTTTTTTATATCACATTTGTAGGATTGTGGCACATGTAAAGTCTATTTTCCTATAGAAACAGCCCCTCATTGCCAGACTTTGCCATCCTAATGTGCTTGTGACACAGAAGCAACAGTCTGCTTCTGAATCAGAAAAGCTGCTATGGACAAATAATGGCTGTAAATTCAGTGAAACACCTGCAACTAGACTTCATTAAACAGCTACTTAGCATGGGTTATCAATATGTTCTTGTTATTGTATATGCATTTTCTGGATGGGTTAAAGCCTTTTCTTGCTCCAAGTCTGATGCCTTCACAGGAGAAACAAAAAACTTAAATGTGTTTCCCACTTGAAGTGTATTTTCCACTATCTCCAGTGATCAAGGGACCCACTTCACCAGACAAATCCTAGGAGCCTTAACAAAAGCTTTACCAACCTGAAATCCCACCAGTGTTACAGCCTTTTGCTGATCCCTTGTTGTCTCATGCTAGTATGATCAGCTACTCTAAGTCTCCAGTGTTTTATGCTCAAGCCTGCCATCAATAAACATTTTCTAAATCTTAATTTTTTTCTTTTTTAAATTATTTTTTCAAATTAACATATAATGTATTACTTGTTTCAAGAGTACAGGTCTGTGATTCATTAGTCAGATAATACCCAGGGCTCATTACAACACATACCCTCCCCAATGGCCATCACCCAGGTAGATCCTAATTTTAAAGGAGCCCGTTGGTCACGCTCTGGACTGCGGTGACTGGGCATTCTAAAATGGTGATATGCCCGTGAGCCCCCATTGAGAGGGGCCTTAACGAGTGCCCCTGAGCACTGACACTGCTCCCAAACTAAAGGGTTCTCGAACCGCTAAATCAAACCCACAGTCAGAGAAGTAGCTGACATGGAGGTAGATTACTTCCAGCCAAGACGCTGGGGTAAGACTTCATACTTTAACTGAACACAAAACTTCTCCCTCTTTTCCTCTCCTTTTCTCTGGCATTGGCCTAGAAAGAGAACACCCTTATCTGTATCTCCCAGGCCATTGCTAAGGCAGGGAGTAACACCTTTGATTTCAGGCTAGGAGAAAACCTAAATGTACCCCTAAATGTACAAGCAAAATAAGACATCTTATTCGTTGATTCTCCTAAATTTACACTGTTGAGTTAAAAAGGACCTCTCAGGAGGCTTTTGAGATTGAGGATTCATTCCTTTTGGCAGGTCCTTATTTCCCCAGCTAGGGATAAATATGTTTATATAAATTTATATAAGATTACATAAATATAATAAAAATGTCACCTTCTTAAAATTACAAAATCTTCTAAAGCAATAGCAGCCCCACAAAGGTCCTTAAGCTCTCTAGCCAAAGTTGACGTTGATAATAGAATTAGTCTTGATTATCTTGTAGGTGAGCAAGGAGGTGTCTGTGTGTTTTGTCCAAAACCACTTGTTATACCTAGCTTAATGCTTTTGAGAAAGCTAAAACTCAAACAGGACAAGCTGCTTGGCTTTAAAAAGGTGATTCCTTTCATGGGGTTTCTCTTTGACTTATTTGATTTTGATGGTTTGGGTCTTGGGGACTGTGGTTCCAAAGTATACTCTAAATATTGGGAATTATCCTGCTTATAGTGATCGTAATAATCTCCTTGGTGTATTATATTCTCTCAAAAACTTTAAATGTATGTTTGCAACCACTAACCACCAAGCAAATGATCTCCCTACACCTGGAGCACCCAAGGAACAACAACAACAAGAATTATCAACTTAAAAAATGTCAACTGGAAATGTGACCTATGGATATCACAGAGGTTAAGTAAAAAGGTCATGGCCTATGGATGCCTCACAGAGGAGAAACAAAAGCTGTGGGAACTTCAGTGCGGTGGCTTAGAGAGATGCTAGTGTTTTAAAGTTTGATCACATCTGTCAGTTAAGCTCAGAGTCTGCTCAAAATTGGGGGGGGGAGGGGAGGGGGATTGTTAGAAAGAAAACCACAGGTCCAAAATGGCATCAGGGCTTGATACCTATTCTAATTGCTGCTTCGACCTCCCCCCAAAATGTAGTCTTAACCAGTCAGGAGTATTTCAGTCAGTGCCAATCAATCTGACACTTGGGTCCTCTTCATCCCCCCAAAAAAGAGGTAATCTGTATGACAAAACACCTTGTTCCCCCCCCCCCCCAGAAAGTGGCCTCCCTGAAATAATTCATTTCTTTTGTTAATATCCTTCTTGCCCCACCCTCCTTCTATAAAAACCTTTCATTTTGTGCATCTCCTTGGACGGCCCCCCCACTTGCTAGATGGGATGCTGCCCCATTTATTGTTTAATAAAGCCAATTGGATTTTTAAAATGTACACAGCTGAATCTTTGTCATTTAACAAATGGAAGAAAGAGGAGAAAGAATAAGAAGCACAAGCAATCAAAAATAAATCCCAAGATGTTCAATAACTATCAGCATATAGCAAGAACAGGCTTATACTTTCAGAAACCTTCAACTCATTAAAGGCATAAATATATTGCGTTCACAAGCCTGACTGCTGGGCTTTTTAAGTGTTGTTTTCTCTATTGATAATTTTTTTTTTAAGAGAGAGAATGAGAGCACTCACAAGCAGCGGTGGGGAATAAGTGTGGGAGAGGCAGAGGGAGAGGGGGAGAGAGAATCTCAAGCAGGCTTCAGAGCAGAGCCCAACGAGGGGCTTCAATCTCACAACCCCAAGACCATGTCCTGAGCTGAAATCAAGTTGGATGCTTAACCAACTGAGACACCCAGGCTCCCTAGTACATTAATATTTTAATAAATTATTAACTGTAAAAATCTTAAATAACTATATTACGTTAAATACAGTGGGGACAGCTCACAGAATTCCTGTGAGGCACACTATCCCTAGCTACATCTTCCCTAGAAAACTTGGTCTTAGAGAGGTTTAGTAACTTACTCAGAGTTGAATTGGTGGGGGTGACTTCTGACTGCTCTTAACCACTATTCTGAAGTTCTCCAAGAGTTCTGGCATTCAAATGTTTTAATTGAAATATCTATAGATTTCAGGAACTGGGAAATTAGACCTTCTATCATGTCTTATGTCCAAATTATTCTTTTAAGACTTAGTTAAGAGTCTTTTCCTGGGGGCACTTGGGTGGCTCAGTCAGTGAAGCATCTGCCTTCGGTTCAGGTCATGGTCCCAGGGTTCTGGGATCGAGCCCCAAGTCAGGCTCCCTGCTCAGCAGGAAGTCGGCTTCTCCCTCTGCTTCTTCCCCTTCCCCCTGCTCAAGTTCTCTCTCTCTCTCTCTCTCTCTCTCTCTCTCTGTGTGTCTCTCTCAAATAAATAAAATCTTAAAAAAGCATCATATGTTCTATAGGGCCATTGCATCTTTTATATTATAGAAGCTTACCTAGAAGGAAAAACAATATTCGTTAAAGCACAGGTGAGAATTGTCTCTATCAAACTACTCTGATGAGTCACCTGTGTGTAGAAAAATCCACCTCAAAGACATTGCCGGGGGAACTAGTGAGAGTCAAGGAACTGGTGGGGCTGAAGCGACAGTGTGGAAGATCGGCCTACTCCCGTGATGATTCCTGCCAAGTAAGTAAGCAAAATCCCTTATGGACAAAGATAACTGATATTCCGTTTCCTATTTTCTGTTGAGTCCTGTGCTGCAAAATAATTTCACTATCCCGCCGTGCCCCCCACACATAACCTGCTGTCCCCAAATCTTCACTAAAGTTTACTACACAGTGGTCAGAACAGGATGGTGCAGGATGAGAAAGGCACAGATCAGGTAGGAGAAAGATTATTTTATGGAAAAAAATTAGAGCCGGAATTGACAAGAAATGTATCTCAGAATTACCAGGTACGTATTTTGCCTTTCCTGTACTAACTGCACCTTAGGTTAAACAAAGAGTGAGTCAAGTTTTTCTCTCTAGTCTGGCTAAGAAAGGAAAAGTAGAGCATCATCTTTCTACATGGAAACTAGGCAGTGCTTGGCAATGGCTGCGAACATGACATGAAGAGACAGAAACACATATTCTGTGCTCCTTATGAGGTATCCTTGCTGAACATCTGAATTGGATGCACGTCTATTTCTCGATCTGAAAATTTACAGCAATGTATGCGGTGAAGATCGTGTTCACATTAGATGCAACTAGCAAAATTTCTGACTCTGGTGTATGATATAAGACAAATGATACAGTTACTTCACCAAAGTAAATCTCAAGGAAAACAAAAGTTTTGAGGAACCTAAAGATTAGATGAGAGAGCATCAGAAAATTGCAACTTAACAATGTTTTTTTTTAAAGAATGTTATTTTATTTTTATTTGAATCCTGATTTAAGCAAATATGAAACTGCTGGGGAAGTTTGAACACTGGGTAGGTATTTAATTAAAGAGTTGTTTTTTAAGTATGAAAATATATTAGAGTTTTGCATTAAAAAAGTGTCTTTAACTTTTAGAAATTAAGTAAACATTTGATTATTTAATCATTGTAAAATAGGTATTTGCTTTGAAATTATCCAGGTTTTGGGGGGGGGGGAATGGATGGCATATAGAAAACAGCATCTGTCAGTAGATGATCAGTTGTCTATGTCATTTTTCATATCAAATATAATAAAATGTACACATTCATTTCAATAGTCTCTAACCCTATGTTTTTCAGAATATGATTATGTGATCTATATTTGTCAACTCCACGTATTAATAGATTTTTAAGCTTACTAAAATATTTGGCAGCTATTCCAAAGAGAATACTATAAGATACAGTTTAATCACTAGATATAATTTTATCCTCAATTTGTATATTTACCATTTTACAAACTTATCTCTAAAAACGTTGAGTATTATCTAGAAATATCTCGATAGATTTCAATTTCAACTCCAATTTAGAACTGTGCTTAATTATGTTTTGCATGTTAAATAACATTAAGATTTTGTATTTATGGATATTAAGTAAGGACTTGTTTTCAAAACATAATCCCATTGAGAAAATATGAAATTCAGCTTCTGTTCATTTTTCTACAAAGGAAAATGGGAACATTTTGTTCCCAAGTTTTCATTATAATGTATTAAGCCAGAATATATTAGGGTATTAAAATACATGAGGAAAAAATGCTTAGATTATGGCACATGCCTGCATGTTTAGGAAGAGAACTTGTGTGCAAAGTTCAATAGAGTAAATAGATAAAGAGAATACCTTTTTTCTCTCTTATAGGCCCTATCTCCAGAAGATCTGCGTTTTCTTTTTGCAAGTGAGATTGTCTTTTTTTTTTTTTAAAGATTTATTTATTTATTTGACAGAGAGACAGCCAGCGAGAGAGGGAACACAAGCAGGGCGAGTGGGAGAGGAAGAAGCAGGCTCCCAGCAGAGGAGCCTGATGTGGGGCTCGATCCCAGAACGCCGGGATCACGCCCTGAGCCAAAGGCAGACGCTTAACTGCTGTGCCACCCAGGCGCCCCTCAAGTGAGATTGTCTTAAGAACAATGAAATAGAGTAAGTTTAGTCTCTTACTTCTGCATATGACCCATGGACAACCCAAATGGTTGTCAAAAATATTACAGTGGAATGGCCCTCCATTGCTAAATAAAGGTATAGACTTAGACATGGCTGTGACCTCTTCCATCTTAAAACACAAAGTCAAGTTCTTTCTAGATTAACCTGTTATGTCAAACAGCTGATATATGACCAACTACCAATTGGGAAGTACGATTCTAAGAACAGGAAAGTGTGGGGAAAGGGAAGCAAGCAAAGGAGGAGTGAAAAGCGACGGAAAGCATGAGGAGAGAGTCAGGCCAACTGCTCAGCTCGCTTGAAGGCAAGGGCATGAGCACCCACCCAAATGGCTGTTGCATCCCCAGCAAGTTGGTGGCAGCTTCCCTGACCCTCAGTACCTCTGTCTTTCTGTTGGTTATGGAAGGGGCTAAGTCCCTGTATTAAAAACCTTCATATTTGGAAAATAGTAGAGAGTCTGTTTCCCTTGGTCAAACTGTGATTCAAAAGGCAACTCAAATTTCACTAACTTTGCTTATATTTACATCTGTTAGTTTTATTTCACACTGTTACATAACTTTTGGTTAGCATTCTATTTTTAATGAATACAACTATGTATGTACTGATGTATGTTTTATTCATGTTATACTTAGATATGTTAAGAAACAAGACAACAGGCCCAACATGAAGTTACTTAGGTGAAGTTCCATTTCACCAAACCAAGACTTAGAGTTTCAATTCTCCTAGAAAGGGAATCTTAAACCAGTCCATCATGAATCGTTTGATCAGCACTAGTTAGGTTAACTGCCTCATAGACCCCTTCCATCCCCTAAAGGAAAGTAACTTTACCATAACCAACCCGCTTTTTGACTTAAGTATAACTTCTTGTTCCCACTTCCTTCTTCCTGTAAATCTTTTATTTTGTACAATGAATCGAGCTCCTTTCTAGTTCGGATGCTGCCTGATTCAAGTTAATTTTGCCCAAATATATACTTAAATTTTTTAATATGCCTTGGTTTATCTCTTAGCAGTTCTGTTGTCAGAAGTGGGAACCAAAGGAGACCTCTAAAGCCCCCAGACAAGCAAGTAAGCAGGCAAATGGACCAAATGTGCCTGTTGTGCCTATTGAGCTCATTACATTCTTGCCATGTGCCAGGAGGTCATGGAAAGTCCCTTTTGAATCCTAGCTCTGCAGTTTTGGGCTATAAGCTTTCAGACTTTGAGCATTTCTTTTCCTGGAATGGGCCTAGAAACTAACTGGAATCGAACTGGGTCTGGGTTAAGCTGGACATGGTCCAGTGTGAGGCCTCAGATGAATAAAACCTTATTTTAAGGCTGAACAAACAGGTCAATCTTACCAATGATAATCTTGAATTTTAGTGACTATGGTAGAGAACTTTTAACCTAGATAACTTATCCATTTAGAAGGTGCCCTAGAGGAAGAGGGGTCACAGCCAAGCATTCACCATAAAGAGTAGAGGGAAAATTAATTTTGCTCTCTTAGTTTCAGGTGACCAGGATGAGACCTGCAAAGATACTTCACTCACTCCAGTGCCTGCAGACAAGATCCTGGGAAAAGTGGCAGAAGTCAGCAAAGGGTGAGAATTCTCACCGAAGTCAGTTCTGACAGATCTCTATCTATAGTGCCTGGTTAGGACAGGAAGGTAAAATTTCATATTATCCCTTTCTTTCCAAATTCAGATTGGAAGGGAAAAAAAAAAGTAAGAATGAGGTTTTTGAATTGTGACTTGTGAATTTGCTTTCAGGTACCCATTCTTTGTTGATTTTTCTCTCTCAGGTATAACTATTACCTTCTTGTCATATTTTATGTACTGAGAACTTGGCTTGGCAACCTTCAGGTTGGGGTCTCCAAAAATATGGCTGGACAGAAATGCATGTTGCACCCCATTTGTGGCTATGGTCCCACTGACTCTTGCCAGCTCTTGGGAAAATTATCTTTCATCTGTCTTTTGGCTGTCCTTGGGAGTGGCTCTTGTTCTTAGGAGGATAGTGTCTTTTGTACCTTCTTTGGGGATACCCCTTTGTCCATGGTGTTGTGCAGTACTGCCAGGAATAGTTCATGTCTGTCCCAGCTGAAACCTGACAAAATATGCAAAAGAATGTTTTCTTAAGTTGTATGCTTAGAAGTTGGACAAATTAGAAGCTGATACTCATAGCCTGATTAGAACTCTTTTTTAGGCCTTCTCCACTAAGCTAAAATGAAACTACGTACCCAGCGGGAAACATTCTGAAACCTTTGTGGAAGGACTTATTAAAACATTCCAAGACACACAACTCTAAATCTAGAACATAGGGATCTTTTGATTTAGGTTTTAGTTGAAGATCTTCCTGATAGAAAGAAGCAAACAGGGGATAATATAGTTGGATGGGTGGGTCAATCTCTTACTATCATTTTAGGAGTTGCAAGCCAGCTCTTTGAGGAATTAAAAACAACTCTAGTTGTTTTACAAATTCAGTCTTTACAAGAACACAAATGGGACTCTAGAAACAATTTAAAGCCCACCTATCCTTTTTGCCAATCCCCAAACCTCCCCTATTCATCTCAGAAGGCTTGCAGATATTATAAAACATCTGAATTTAGGGAACAAAAGTCCTTCTTGGTGGAAATGGCATTCTTTTTCTGGGTCTTTTGAGATGTAATTATTCTACTTGGTGTTAAGAACCAAGATATTTATCAGAAGAAAAAAATAAAGAAAAACATTATTTCAAAAATTAGGCTTAAGATAAATCTTAAAAGTCTCTCGAATATCAGTAAAAAGCTTTAGGCATCTGAGCAGGGAACCTTAACTTATTCTATCTGCCATAAGCACAATTTGGATTCAACTGTTGTTTTATAAACTAGTGAGTTCTTCATATCTTACCTATCTCATGGCTAAGATTTTAAAACAAAAGCTCTAAGATCTCTGTTGCATTTATATATATATATGTTTATGTATGTATGTTATAAATGTGTGATTTTTTTCTATCTTCAGGTGGTATTGGCAAACTTAATTTGTAAACAGCTCTATTTAATGGTCCTAAAGACAACCATTTACATGAATCAAGTATATGCTCAGAAATATAGAAACTAATCCTAATGTTTTTCTAGGTCACAGGACCTAGCATAATCTTTAGTAAGCAGAAGCTAGTTAAACTTCATTAGTTTAATTAAAACAGGCATGTCTTTAAAGTTATCAGCATTAAATATAATACTTTTATTCTACCTAGGTTAACTAAAAGTCAAATAAGCTCACACTGTCTCTGTTACAGAATTTGTTAGCAAGAAAGATAGCATAAAATGAAGGTTAGTTGCTTAATGTCTCAAAAAATTTTCATGACTATAATCTAAACATAATTGGTAAGAACAAGTAAATTGATGTAAGTAAAATTTTACGAATGGAATTTTCAACAGTAACTATGCTTCATCATATGTCAACTTTTAAAGTTTCCAAGATCTTTTTGGTAACTTGAAACCTCAAAGATATACTGAGACAAATTAAAACGCATATTCATTGACTATCTACATAATTTCCAAATAAGATAAAATACTAAAACATTAATTACTGATCACAGGTTTATCCACTTTTGGCCACCTTTTACAGAGGAACTAAAGGTTATTGTGTCCATTATAAACATGCCACATTGGAAAATTTACTATGAGAAAGAATATGCTTCTAGAAATTATTAAATTTATAAATTTGCAAGCCCACAGAATGCTGGTGTAACAATCCATAACTGCTAACTTCTTAGTTTTCACCAGGAATGAAGAATTCTAAGAGTTAAGAATTCTAATCAATATATTTTGTTAAAACTACTTAGAAATAATAAAGGTGAAAGGAAACCATTGTATATGAAAATTTGGTAAGGAAAGTAAAATGATTGTTTCAGAGTGAGAAAGAGGAAAATCTGACTGGATATACAAAAGTCGTAGGTTTGTGGAATGGGAATATTGGAAAAGGAATTTTATGTGTGATCAAGCTGGCTAAAAATAGAATGGATTTTTTCTTTATTTTTTAAAAATGAGTTTTAATATCAAAAGTGCACTGGTACAAAGTTGGAAATTAGTTTTCTCTGTTAAAAGGACAAAATTTTCTTAGATTATTGGTCTGCTCTTAAGAAGTTTTTAAAAAAAGATTTCTCTTTACTTTTTAAGTAATCTGCAAATCTGGTCAGCAAAGGTTTTGTGTTTTACCAAAAATAACCTACCATGCTTCACATTGTCTTTTTCAGGTCTCTGATTACTTAATAAGACCCAATCTTACCACTATTAAGAGAGTTAAGTTTTGTTTCTAACTATGCAGCTTTTTATATAGCCTTTAACATCATCTTTTGTCACTTCTGTTAAATAATTAAGTATGATTTCATAATGATCTGTGATCCTAATTAGTCCAATGCTCAAGCCTTTTGACATTTTCTTGAAATCAGATTCTAACTTCAAACTAATTTTGAGATTTCCTCCTTGAGGAACCCTGGAAAATCTCAAAGGATTTGTCTCTCAGATTGTAAAAGAGAGATGTAAAACCAATTAGGTTTATTTGGTATGTTAAATTATGTGTTAAGCATTGTTAAATAGTAATGATAAACCTTCTCAGGTTATACTTTTGGACACGTGTGTGTGTGTGTGTGTGTGTGTACGCGTGCACCTATGTGAACATACATGTGTATATACATCTCTATATAGATAAATGCATGTTATTAATATAAATGTTCTCAAATTTGTACAAAATTCATAAAAATATGGTATGTTCTGATAGAATGTTATCAGTCATAATTCCAGTTATTTTCTTAAAATGTATGTCACAGAAATAACCAAGTTTCCTCAACAATTCCATTATAATGAACTCTCCTCAGATCTTTAACCATGGGCATTTTAAAGCTTTTTGTCATTTATAGATCATTTTGTTACTCTAATGCTTTTGCAAAAGTGGGATTCATGGAAAGGACCCTACCAAGTACTCTGGACCACTGACACTGCAGTCAATTCCAAGGTATTAAAATTTGTGCATATTTCACACCTGAAGGAGGCTCCACCTGAAATCTGGTCCCGTGCAAATGCTGAAAACCTCAAAATCAAATTGGCCAGGAAGAGAAAACGCTGACATTGAGGAGGACTGCTTCTTCCTAATATGCCATATCAAAAACATTTCTTTCTAGTTCTTTCTTCTCTGACCACATGAATATCTTTATGATTCTTTTGTCTATCTTTTCCTTCTTCTGGCCTGGAAAGATAGTGCTGCTATTCATGTATCTTAGGCCATTGCAAAGGAGAGTAATCCAACCTCCAAACGACCGTAGGATTTTCCACAACGCTGGCGGATCCAGTAGCTCTGCCCACCACAGACTTCTCCCTGATTATCCAATGCCTCAGTTTCTCTGGCACAAACTCAGCCTCATCTCTATGGTGTCCAACTCCCTAACCCCAGATGTCCATTTTCCTATCTCTAGTTAATAATCTCAAACCTGGGAAACTTTTCACCCAGCCTCTATACAATGAAAGGGACACAAGGCAAGGCTAAACAAAATAAAACCACTGGTATGGTCTATAGACCGTTACTTACATATTACCAGCCTCATGGCTGTTGCATTTCCAGCCCTGAGCCACAGACTCAAGCAGGAATTACCAGTAGACACTCATGATTTAAGATTCACTTCCTTCGGCAGATCCCTACTCCCCAGATTAGAAGTGCAAATGAGGCTATGATCAGGAAACTCTCCTTAATTCTTGAAGATGTTGCAGAATCTCCTGCTAAAGAAATACCCGCCTAATAAAAGTCCTCAGATTCTCTGGCCAAAGTTGTTCATGATAAATAGAAGAGCCCTTAATTATCCCTTAGCAAAGCAAGGAGACGTCTGTGCTGTGGCCAACAGCACTTGCTGCACTTAGATGGACGTTTCTGGGGAAGCTGATACCCAGCTGCATAAGATCACTCAACAAGCCAGTTGGGTTAAGAAAGTGACCTCTTCAAAGGGAAGTCTTTTCTTGGCTTATCTGAGTCTGACTGGTTAGGGTTTTGGGGACCATGGCTTTAAATTGCACTCCATACATTGGGAATGATCCTGCCCGTAATAATCATTGTAGTCTCTCCAGTGCACTATATTCTTTCAAAAGATTTAAATGCATGTTCACAGCTGCTAACCACCAAGCAAATGACCTCCCTAAGAATAGAACATCGTAAAAGGAACAAAGAGAATGACCAACTTAAAAAACGTGAACCCGACATCGTGACCTATGAGTACTATGACGAGATTCAATAAAAACCATGAGAGCTCCAGAGTGATAAACGGGAGTAGTGCTAAAGCCTTAAATTTTTTATCAAGTCTCTTAATTAGACTGAGATCCTGATCAAAAGGGGGAGATTGTTTAAAAAAAAAAAAAAGGCCCCAAATGGAGTCATTTAGGCTAAGCCCCACCTAACCAAGCAAGATTCAACTCAATTGCAGTTTCAGCTCTCACAGAAATGAAATCTTCAATGAATCAATAAGGAGTCCCCAGATCAGCACTATTTAGGGTAACTGTCTGATAGATGCCCCGCCATTCCCTAAAGGAAAGTAACCTTGTCATAACCAACCTGCTTTTTTGTGTAAGTGTAACTTACTTGTTCCAACTCCCTTCTGCCTACCCAGTCTTATTTTGTACACCATCTCGAGCTCCTTTCTATCTGCTAGATTGGATGATTCCAGATTTGAATCAAATTTTGGCTCAAATAAACTCTTAAAAATTTTAATATGCCTCAGTTTATCTTTTAACAAATGTAAATTAATACTTTGTGTAATAAAATTATTTTTGTTCAATTGCATGACTTTTAATTTTATTGTGTATTTATTCTAATGCACAATGGAGATGAAAATTACTTCCCCAAACCAACCTCTTCGGCGAGACTTACAATCATTAGGGGTCCTTTCTTGTTAAAAATGTAGGTTTCTAGGGCCCTGTGAATATTTTATATGTTCCTAGGAAATTATTACTTAACATCATCAACTGTTTGTAAACTCTGTGGCATCATTTGGTTTAGAGTATAGCAGTGTACTTGCTATCAGTGTAAATACATAAAAAAAAACATCTTTTTTGAATATCTTTCATTTTGAAATCTATAAAAAAAACTGTTGGCAAATGTACAACGTGTTCTAAAGACTCTGAGAAGCAATACATGAAAATATTTATAATAACATGGCTTCCTGCCCTGCCAGGCATTTAGGCCTTAAACATTTCCCCACTGTTTTTACACTGAAGGATATTTTGTGTGGGAATATTTTGCTGCATTGCGAAACAGTGTTAATCAACCTCAAATAACAGATCAAATAGTGGGGTAGAAGAGATAGTAACCCTAATGATTAAGAAACTAAGCAAAGAACTCTATCTTAAGAGGGAAAAAAGGTACAACTTAGCACTCATCTTAAAGGATCCAATGTTTCTATCATGAAATCAAGCTCAGAACTCCTGTTCCAGTGAAAATAACATAGACTTTTAAAATGTGTATATCATATACTCCCAATTTTTTAAAAAGGGAGGAAATGATGTGTGTAGACAGTGTTAAGTACCATTTATTTTATTGAAAAACTAAAAAATGAAGTAGGCAGGTATGAGAGTTTTGTTTAAAATAGGGCCAAAATACATTCAATATATTCAAATTTTTGCTATTAATTCTTAGTGTTCTAATAATGCCATTTGAAATGGAGAGCAAAGGGCATCTGATTGAAAATCAGATTAATTTCTTTTTTTTTAAACAGCTAAGGAAGTTTATAAAGAAAAGAAATTGAATAATTTTTAAAAATTGGACAATGTTATTTAACCTTTAAAACCAAAACAATACATGTACTTCAGAAATACCACTAACATCTAAAGTCCTAATGTTATGAATAGGGAATTCAAAAATAATGTAATGATCATATTTATTGTTTACAGACTATAAAGACTGTTTCAATGCATTCTAGTAATTAAGTGCTATGACAATGAGAAACCATGAAAACTGACATATTCTGGTATAACCAACACCCAAAGAATAATGAATATTGTTAAAGAACTCTTAATGAACCCTTACTGCTTTTTCCAATTACGTATGGATAAATTAAAATTCAATTTTTATTTTAGGGTAAAATACAGTTAGGGTTTAGATCTAGGGCAGAATTAAAGTGACCAACAGAATTGGTCTATTCAATGCTATACCTTTAGGAATGCATCAAATATGGCAGAACCAGCATTAATGGCTATCTGGTATTGGAGGCCTTGTGCTTGAAGCCTTTTGGACTAATCTCTTCCTTTCGAGGCAAAAGGGCAAAGAGTTGCAACATGGTGAAGTGAGACAGATGTAAAAGAGAATGGGTAAGTGGGAAGGCAAGGCATCAGAGGAATTAAAAAGTGATAGGCCTGGTACAGTAATAGAGACAAGTCTATAACTACAATACTTTGAATTTTTTGTACTGCTATTTCGATGCAGCAGTATTTTAGATTCTGTTGGCCTAACTTTTCAACAAGATAGAAAATTTTAAGTTTTGATACTATAGTATCCTGTTGTGTTTTAGATGTCTTAGTCCATAATTTTTCTATCAACATTTACTGCTCGCTTGTATAAGACATTCTTTAGGGTGTGGGAAAACACACACACATATCACACATTATACTTGACCACTGATGATCTCTGGGGCTACCTCCTGAGACCATCCTGATTCTCTTAATTAAAAAGTGCAACTACAGCACATGATTTTCATCATAAATTGCATATGCTACAATAAACAAAACCTAGCAACAAGGCTGAGTGAAGATATAGCTCCTGGTCATCTGCTGGGCTTTCTTACTGGCAAAGCAACCTGCGCTCCTCATGTGTTATACACCAACTCAGATTGTGTCTCAGCAAATTTACTGATTACTATGTCATCAACCATCTGGATCACTTGGGAACAGTCAATTGATGAACACCATAAGTCTATAGTAAACACATTATACTACTGTACATAGTTCATACCTACAGGGGAATCTTTTCAAATTAAAAATACAAATCTATCTTAATTTAATGATACTTTTAGAGAAACCAGTCTTCCATAGAAATATATATTTAGAAGCCATTTATACCCTATTTTGGATAATTAATTAGCATACTACTTATTTTCTTGCTGTTTGCCCTTCTATTTCTTTAGTTTTGGTGATCCCCTCAGAGAGAAAGATAAAGGGAACAGATACAATTAATTTGACTCTAAAATGTTTAAAACGAAGGAGAAAGTGAAGTTAATACATTAAATCTCTTTGGGGGTTATTTTTTTGGATGCTATTTATCTATTATCCTTGAACCCAGTTTTAAATACATTCAACCATAAATTACAAAATAACCAGTCTATAAATCAGGAATCAGTATGAAATCATTTTTTAGAAGAAATTTCCATTATATAGCAAAGTGGTAGTATTCTATCTCAAAATGTTATTCTTCTTGTAAACATTAACAAGCAGCTCAGTGACTGCCATATTTATGATAGTGCCATGTAATTAGCTGACTCACCTAATAAGACTTCACAGGAGAGCAACACTGCTAGCTTTTTTTCCTGCTACTAGTTCTAAACACTAATATATAATGGGAAGTCTGGAAATAAACTATTTCTCTCTTCATGTCTAAAAATGGATCTTCCTCTTCCATTAATGAAAAAACACTACTATACATTATATATATATATATATATAATGTATGAATTTAATACATTAATATATAATGTATGAATTTAATACATTAATATATAATGTATGAATTTAATACATTAATATATAATGTATGAATTTAATACATTAATATATAATGTAATGAATTTAATTATTTCAAGTTTGCATAGATAGGATTTTTGCAGATCTGTCCCTCGGATAGTGACTAAATGAGACATCAAAGTAAAAGTGGGTCAACCTGAAAAAGATCTACCCTTATGCTGAGCTCAGAAGCAGCCAGTCATTTCGTCTTTGCAAACACATTGATATATATGGAAGCAAGTCTAAAAACTAGCAACTGGGCATAGAATCAGTGAGGGGTAAGGGTTAGAAAGAAATTAGGAGTCTGCCTCTGTATTTTAGGTATCTTGGGAATGCTAAAAGTCTCCCGGAAAGAGGAAATCTAACATCAAAATCTTAGTGATCGAAGGCCCAAGTGTTTGTTTTCAAAAGTAGGTGGGAAACTGGTCTTAGTCTCTGACTGGCAGAAAATACGTCAGGCAAAATAAACTGCTTGTACACTAAAGGGTGGCTAGGACTTAATAGGGCTCTGAAGCAGAGAGTGAAGACAGTAACTTCCAGATCAGCGGACATGAAATCTAGGAGGAGAATCTTAAAGAGCAAGATAAAGATGTGTCTCTTTGTCTAAGAAAGTAAGACTAGGCAAGTCTCCCAGAAAGCCAGAACACGAGCACAGTACATCCAGTCAGATGCATGTGACACCTGAGGGCCCAGGAGTCTCCTTACTACTGGGAACAGATGTCAGTCATGAGTGAAAGGCTTTGAAGATCTAGAAGACAAACTTGGTAATTAGAAAATGGGCAAAAGGGGGCGCCTGGGTGGCTCAGTTGTTAATCATCTGCCTTCGGCTCAGGGCATGATTTCAGGATCCTGGGATCGAGCCCCGCATGGGGTTCCCTGCTCTGCTGGGAGCCTGCTTCTTCCTCTCCCACTCCCCCTGCTTGTGTTCCCTCTCTCGCTGGCTGTGTCTCTCTCTGTCAAATAAATAAATAAAATCTTAAAAAAAAAAAAAAAAGGGCAAAAGACATGAGGAGAAATTTCACCAGGACGGATATATAAATGGCAAATAAGCACTTGAAAATATATTCAACATCATTTGGCTATCAGGGAAATGCAAATTCAGACCACAATGAGATATTGCTACACACCAATCAGAATGACTAAAAAAATAGTGGTGACACCAATGGCTGGCAAGGTCGCAGAGGAACTGGGTCATTCATATGTTGCTGGTGAGAAAGGAAAATGGCTCAGGCACTATAGAGAGCAGGTTGTCGGTTTTCTAAACCATAAACCTGTAACTACCATATGATCCAGTACTCCTGAGCATTTAGCCGGAGAAAAGAAGACTTATGTTCACATGAAAACCTGTACATGAATGTTTATAGAAGCTTAGTCTTAATAGCCAAAAACTAGAAACAATCCCGAGGTGGCATCGACCCGACAGGGTGAATGGTTATGTAAACTGGGCTGGATGCTTGCTGTGGAGTACTAGGCAGCAGTAAAAAGAAAGAAACCATCGATACATGCAGTGACCTGATGAATCTTCAAAGAGTTACACTCCATGAAAAAAAACCAATCCCCAAAGGTTATCTACTGTGTGATTCCATTTATGTAGCATGATGGAAATATCAAAATTATAGAAATGCAGAAGGTATTAGTGACTGCCAGGGCTTGAGGGCAGAATGTGGGACGGAAGGAAGAGAGTGTGGCTCTGAGTGCAACATGAGAGATCCTTGTGGTGACCGCAGTGTTCTGTGTCTTGACTGTTATCAGCGTGAATACCCTAATTGTGTTATTGGATTATGGTTTTACAATGTGTTACTATTGGGGGGAAAGTGAGTGAAGGGTACAGGGGACTTCTTTGCTTATTTCTTAAAACTGCAACTGCAACTTCAATTATCTCAAAATAAAAGTTTAATTAAAAAAAAAAGAAGACAAACTCTTCAAGTGGATCTCAGCTTACAAGTTTAGTATCTCTGACAGAACGGGCCCAGGAACAATGCCCCACAGGCCACAGTAGTCACTTTCTGTAGGTGTTGCGGTTATTTTACCCTGTAAATTCTTTCATTGTTAAGCTTTGTCACACAATTGTGGTTGTTACTTTCTTTTATTTACTTGGAAAAAGTTTCCTCTGAAAACCTCTATCCATGTCTCAACAGATGTGAGATAAAAAGAAATCTACTTAAAAGATTAGGAAGAAAGGTAATGGCTTGGGTGTATCCTTAGAAGGTGATTCAAATACAATATTAAAATGCTTAATTTTTGGGGCGCCTGGGTGGCACAGTGGTTAAGCGTCTGCCTTCGGCTCAGGGCGTGATCCCGGCGTTATGGGATCGAGCCCCACATCAGGCTCTTCCACTAAGCCTGCTTCTTCCTCTCCCACTCCCCCTGCTGTGTTCCCTCTCTCGGCTGTCTCTGTCTCTGTCGAATAAATAAATAAAATCTTTAAAAAAAAATAAAATAAAATGCTTAATTTTTAATTTTCCATCCTACAACTGAGGTTTATTTGGTGTTTATCTGTATTTGGTCCTGTTCCAGGAGTTTCACAAGCATTATCTGATCTTAAAAAACAACCCTATGAGAAAGTTACTACTGTTATATCTATTTTATCAATAAATGAACAGCGATAGGCAGTCTGGCTCCAAAGGCACGCAGCTACTATGGCTATGTCTTACATAGACAGAATGTATTATCATATGTTTATTAAATCTGCAAACACTGCTAATCTATTTTTTCTTAAAGAGAAAAATAGATTATTATGAATTCAATGCATAGCATTTTTTTGGTTTAGACCTTTTCATTAGTGTCTTCTAACAAAATAAAGATAAAACTTTCAGAAATAAATTGTTCATTTCCCCCCAAATATGTGGCACAGAAACTACAGTTTTTTAGAGTGCTTTGCAATATCATCACTTGAGCTTCTTTCCTCAATCCTTTTTTTTTTAAAGATTGGGGGGGGGGGGTGCGAGTGGTGGGGGGAGGGGTAGAGGGCGAGGGAGAATCTCAAGCAGATTCCTTGCACTCAGCTGAGCATGAGTGAGAGCCAGACACAGGGCATGATCTCTGGACCCTGACTTTCAGACCTGAGCTGAAAACAAGAGTCATATGCTTAATCGACTGCACCACCCGGCACCACCAGGTACCCCTTTCCTCAATTCTTTTGAGCAACCAATAAAGCTTTTGCTTGGGTCACAGGCCTTGTCTTCTTTAACTTTATTCTGGAAATGGCAATCTCAAGCCCCTACACCAAATTCATTTTGATTATCACAATAAAACGTAATGGCCCATCAAGTCCATGAGGCAGATATTACACTTAGTCATGATGTTTATTTATTTATTCTGCCTTATTTCAACAGAGAATTTGAAGGGGAATCAAATATTATTTCCTCATCATGACAAATGATACCCTTTGCTCTGGTTGATGTCTTTTTCTTCTTTCTTTAGTTAGGTACTAAATGTTTATTTGTGTTCTTTAATTACTTTTAAAACATCCCTTATTTCTGGATTACACTACAGAACTCTCAATACAGAGTTCTGTATTTGTCAACTATTCTCCTTTGTTTTTTAAAGATTTATTAATTTTAGAGAGAGAAAGAGAGACAGGGGGGAGGGACAGAGGGAGAGGGAGAGAGAAACTCAAGCAGACTCCACACTGGGCCCGGAGTACCATGAGGGGCTCAATTTCACAACCTTGAGATCAGACCTGAGCCAAAACCAAGTGTCAGATGTTTAACCAGCTACACCATCTCGGTGCCCCAACCATTCTTCTTTCTTTAATTTGGTTAGTTTACATCTCTGGTTTATATTGAGTGGAAACTCCTCAATTTCGGTATCAAAGGGAGAAAAACAACATACAGAATATTCTGTATTTGGGATGCTGCAAGTGTGTCTATGGTTGCAAGGAGAAGGTGGTATGGGTACACATGTGCATGTATGTGTATGAGTTGGAAAACTATATATTGAGCATAATTTCTAATCCTATTACTCTTGAGGAACTAAAAGTGTGGTTACACAATCACTATAAATATTGTGTCATAGTCTCCTCTCTCCACCAACTGTATGCACTATTTGTTGTTGAGAAGACAAGGAAAAAAATATGCTTTTAAGAGCATGGGATTTGGTGGCCAATTGACCTAGTGGCAGATGGTCTCTGTGAGATTTTGAGCAATGTAGAGGTCTCAACTAGAAAATGGTAATAATAAAACCTTTATCAGATTATTGTTGTATTAAGTGAAATGATATACATAAAATAGCCTATAATGACCAGCACATATATACAATGGACTATTACTCAGCCATCAGAAAGAACGATTACCCAACATTTGCAGCAATATGGATGGGACTGGAGAAGATTATGCTAAGTGAAATAAGTCAAGCAGAGAAAGACAATTATCATATGGTTTCACTCATTTATGGAACATAAGAAATAACAAGATCTGTAGGAGAAGGAAGGGAGGAATGAAGGGGGGTAAACAGAAGGGGGAATGAACCATAAGAGACTATGGACTCTGGGAAACAAACTGAGGGCTTCAGAGCAGAGCGGGCATGAGGGATTGGGATAGGCCTGCGATGGGTATTAAGGAGGGCACGTGTTGTATGGAGCACTGGTTGTTATACACAAACAATGAATCATGGAACACTACATCAAAAACTAATGATATACTGTATGGTGACTAACATAACATAATAAAAAATTTTTTAAAAAGACCAACACACAGTCAGAAGAATACAAATATTTACTAAGCATCTCTAGAATGTCTAAAGCACTTTATTTTTGTGATCTAAGTATCCCGACAAATGTATATCCTATATTGTCTCAAAACACATTACCTGCTGTTGTTGTTTTTATTGTCATTTTACTGCTAATTTTTTTAAAGCTTTTTTGGGGGGGAAAAGATTGAAACAAACAATTATTTTAAGAATGGAAGTTTTTGCCTTTTTCATTGTCTGGCTACATGTGACTCTCTATTGTCAGTATTTTGCCTTTCTTAAACTGGTTTACAAGTCCCCTTTTTTGTTCCCTCTCACCTGCCTAGAAATGCAGCTGAAAACTTTTAGTACTAAGTGATAGATAGGCCTTGCTATGTTCTGAGTATACCAAAGTGAAACAGCTCTATAACATTTGCTTTTTATCTATCAGTGCAAATGCTACAAGTACAGTGTCCTAATTGTTTTTAACTGAAGACTTGCAAGTAGAAGTAGTGTTTTATTTAGACCATAGCGAGAGTGAGAAATATTCACAGCACCAGTACTTAAAGATGAACGTATTTTTCTTCATGTTTATAATGCTGGCAAAGAAGCACCTCCTTGCAATAACTGGCTTCTCATAATCAAAGCAAAAGAAGATATATATTATGACCATTTTTTTGTAGACTCTTGGGTCGGCCTCACAAAAGGCTTAGTACTGTGCTTGTGAAACTCTAGACTGCTACATCAGTCAATTATAAACTTGACATAAGAGACACACATGGGGAAAAGTATAGAGTACAGAGGTCTTAGAAATGGCCAATGTCAATAGTGTAACATTAGTATTTATGATAATATGTCACAATAACTGGTAACACTGTGACTTGCTTCCAAAAATGTGCAATTTATTTGTATTTAAGGGATTTTAAGATTTGAGGAGGCATATGTAGAATTAACACTGTTTTGTACAAAGAATTGAGCAACTAATGATAATTTTTGTATTATTTATCAATAAATGCCTCCAAATTATAAATTATGAAACAGAAAATGTTATTTCTTTATAGTCTAATTCAGAGATAGAGCTTCCATGCATTTTGTGTTATATTGTTATCAAATATGCAATCTTAGCCAATATCGACCTACTCAACTAATGGAAATTATTATTAAATGGATGGATCATGAAGTAGATTAGCTACAGCAATAATCTGGAGAAAGGTGGTGAGGTGACTAGAGGAATGGGAATGGAAATGGAGCAAAGTGATTGCTTTGGTGAGATGTAGAAGTATAATGGACAGAATTTAGCAACTGATGTTTAAGAACTGTGATAAGTCTGAGATTTTTTCCTACTTGCAAGCTAATGCGTTAGTCTGCCATGATTTTATAGATGCTGGCTAAAAACATAAGAGTCCTGGGTCAAAAGTGAATGCCTTTATTACCCATCACAACAGAAGTAGCCAGAGTATCATCATTTTCTTGAGCTGATTCTCTAAGCCCTAATTCCCATAGGGAAGTTCAGGTGACACCTACACAGCAAGCAGATTGCATTACAGAAGAGGAATCCAGGATTTAGGGAACCTGAATCTTTTATAGTAGGCAGTAAACATGTCTTCCCTTTGCTCCAGAATGAGACACTATCTCTAACCAAGGCTGTAAGAATGATTGCCCTTTGCTTTAGACAAAGAAACTATTTTTATCTTCTAAGGCTGTTCCCTCTATTAAAATCTTTGAAATATAGTCCAAACAAAAAGCAGTTAATGCCTGCTTCCAAAATGCACAGAAATGTGAGACTCTTAAGCTCCAACAGTGCTTGAACATAGTCAGATAACACAAGGCCAAGGGATAAAAACAGTAAGATTTTGAGTGTGACTAGGAAGATGGGGACTATTAGTAGTAGTGAGAGAGAAAAAGAGAACAAAATAAATTGTAGTGTCAGTCATTTTTTATTATGTTGCGTCTGATATGCCTCCATAAATGTATGTTGAAAATAGGAGATTAGAGTTGAAACTTTGGATATATATTTGAATATTACTCCACAGAGGTATTTGAAGAAGTCATCAGAGTCCACAAAATTAAGAGAAAAAGAGACAAGAGAAAGAAAACATTATGGTATCCCATGAAGAAACTTCTTAGCTAGGAGGCAAGGTAGGAAAAAGAAGGAAAAGCAAAGGCAAATGGGAAATAATGTTTTAGAAGCTAAATGAAAAAGCTGTTTTACTGACAGATTGGTACCATCACCGGTAGTTTCAAGAACTGAAAAAAGAAAATCAGAGAAGTACACATGTGCACTTTTAGTACTCGAACTTTTTTTTTTTAAGATGTTATTTATTTGTCAGTGTGAAAGAGAGGGAGCACAAGCAGGAGAAGCAGCAGACAGAGGGAGAGGCAGGCTCCCTGCTGAGCAAGGAGCCTGATGCTGGACTCGATCCCAGGACCCCGGGATCATGATCTAAGCCAAAGGCAGATGCTTAACCGACTGAGCCACCCAGGCATCCCACTACTCAGTCTTTTATGCATGGGGGATATATATATTTATTAAATATTTGAGTTTGTTGAAGAATCCAGAAAAGATGAAGAAGTCAGATATCAGGGAATAAAGGAATAAACAGGACCACTGGAAGCCAGGATGGTAGACAAAATTGAGAAGTGATGAGTAGAGAAAGTTGTTGGGACAATTAATTTTGAGGGTAACAGGATTTGCAATGACTACTAGGTTTTTGTTTTTGTTCTGTTGTTTTGTTTTTCTTTTTAAAGAAATGGAGAGACTCACTAATGATTTTAATAGGAATAGAGTTTCACAAGACAGAGGGGTTGATTGATAATGTAAAATCTCAAAAGAGAGAGAAAAGAATGGAGTCAAGAGCACAGGGGATGTTTACCTTGGAAGAGGCAGGACACATTAACATGCAGTGATATTTCTAGGTGGAAACAAGAGAACCAAAAGGAGCCTGAAACATATGGTCTCTATTTTTGCAGTAAGATAGGCAATGAGATCATAAAGATGAAAGTTCTAAGGGTGGGAAAGGCAGGAGAAGGAATTTATATCTATTTATTGAATAATTTTGTGGTTAATCATCCCATTTTATTGATGATAAACATGAATGTTGGATTGCATTTTTGCCTAAAGTCACAGAAGACGTGAACAGACATTTCTCCAAAGAAGACATACAAATAGTCCACAGACACATGAAACATGCTCAACATCATTCATCATCAGGGAAATACAAATCAAAACCACAATGAGATACCACCTCATACCAGTAAGAATGGCTGAAATTAACAAGTCAGGAAACGACAAACGTTGGCAAGGATGCAGAGAAAGGGGCGCTCTCTTACACCGTTGATGGGAATGCAAGCTTAGTACAGCCACTCTAGAAAACAGTATGGAGGTTCCTCAGAAAGTTTAAAATGGGGCTACCTTATGACCCAGCAATTGCCCTACTAGGTATTTACTCAAAGGATACAAACATAGTGATCTGAAGGAGTATCTGCCCTAATGTCTACAATTGCCAAACTACAGAAAGAGCCCAGATGTCCACCAGCAGATGAATGGATAAAGAAGATGTATGTATCTACAAGGGAATACTAGCCAGCCATCAAAAAGAATGAAATCTTGCCATTTGCAGTGACACGTTTGGAACTGCAGGGTACTATGCTAAGCAAAATAGAGAAAAATAAATACCATATCATTTCACTCATATGTTGAATTTAAGAAACAAAACCGATGAACATAGGGGAAGGGAAGGAAAAATAAAGTAAAATAAAAACAGAGAGGGAGGAAAGCCATAAGAGACTCTTAATTATAGGAAACAAACTGAGGGGTGCTGGAGGGGAGGCAGGTAGGGGGATGGGATAATTGAGTGATGGGCATTAAGGAGGGCAATTAATGTAATGAGCACTGGGTGTTGTATGCAACTGATGGATCACTAAATTCTACCCCTGAAACTAATAATACGCTATACGTTCACTAACTTGAATTTAAATAAAAAATTTTAAAAAAGTATAGTACTGCCAGTTTCTTGTCATAGGGTGACTTTCTGGGCATCACAGCTAGTTTGTAAACAAATCATTTGGGTGGCCCAGTTTGTTACATTAACTAAAAGCCAACTCTAAAGCATAGGTAGATAGATAGATATAGATATGTACGCACAATATATACAAAACCACTTTCTATTTGCCCACATTCCTAAATCATACAATATTTTTAAAAATAATTCCAAGCATTTGGAAACAAGAAAAAGTCACTTTGCTATACAAAGGAGACTGTGTATAATGTGTTTTAAAATGAAATGGAAGAAATGAAATTTGATCTTTGAGATTAAAAGTAATTCAATATAAATCTATATTTAATTATTCTGAATGACCATTTTATTTGTTTTGCAAATTCCTACATGACCTTTATTGTTTACTTTCATTTTAGATTCCTCTTACTCTTAACTTTGGTATCTCTGGAATTTAAGTCTGAGAAAATATTTAATCTTCTCTAGCCCTAACTTTTCCAGGATTGGCATTCTTTTTTTCATCTGCAGACTTCCTATCCCATTTTTCACAACTCAAATCATAATTTGGTGTAGAGTACCCATGCATCCCATCTCTATGGAAACCAAGATGTAAGCAGCACAAAGATGATTTTATTAGAAAGTCCACTAGAGCAGAAGAGCCAGTGCACACAATTTACTTTCCTAGAAGAATCAGCGAGTTTAACCTGGAAAAGAATGTTTGCCTCTGTTGAGTTTCCCTAGGCAAATGCACAGCCACTGAATGTTCCAAACAAAACAAAACAAAAATCAGGTGGTAGGACTGCGCTGGCATTCTCATGTGCTTATGTTCAGAAAACAGAAGGTTGGTGCTTCTCTCTAAGTGTTATTACAGCATAACAATTCCTGCCCAAATTTGACAATCCAATCATTTTCAACCTTTGTATCATCATCATCAAAGCATGATTATTAAGTATAAAATACTATTTCTTCACAAGAAATTTTTTACGATCTCTGTGGAAATAGATAAAAGTGGTTCCATCATCCCCTCTTCCCCTGGGACACAGGATTTAGGCACATCAAAGGAATTCGGAGAGTTCCTTGAAGCAAGTGTGAAAACCACAATGATCAAACAGATAAATCCTTCATCAAAAGAAAGATACAAACATACTACTTCAGGAAAAAGGCAGCATGATATAACAGAGTATCATTAAAGACTTTAAGCTACTTTCAAGGTACTACTGATAAATTATTATAATTAGACAAGTTATCCAATCTGTATTTCATCTGCATACCTGTAAAATAAGACTTTAAACACATAAACACACGCAGGTGTTCTAGAACAAGTATTCAGTGAGTGTCTAAATGTGAAATTTTACTTTCAGTTTTATTATCTTCACAGCGTAGCACAATATATATTGAAGGAGTTAATAAATCAACAAACAATTAACATGGGTTAGTTTTAATCATATTTAGAACAGAAATTATTTCCTTAACATTTTTAAAAATGGAGCTGTACATTCATTATCCCTCAATCTCTGTGTAACTGATGTCCCAATTTCACTATTAGCTCTTCAGCCTTGGGTGTTAAGGACTGCTGTCTCCTCTGGTCCTCTCTCTAAATGTCACAGCTATTTCTGGCAGGTAAGACAACTGCTTTGGTTGTGCAAGGACCTGAGAGAAAAGGCTGCTAAAATAGGGAAATAACTCAGGGGAAAAAAAGATAGGAAACTGAAATTATAACATCCATGCATTTGTCTACTTATAATCTAATTTATATGGCAGTCATTTTTAAAAGAATATAAGGTGTTTAGAAAATGTAGTGTTGCATCTGGCTATACTTAATATGGCCACTTAATACAAAGCAGTGTCCTTGCTTGGTATCACAAAGGACAATTCAGAATTGAGAGCTCAATCTGTAAGGATGGTTTATATACTCTGTATCTTGAGGCACACCAAGGAGAGAGTTTATCATTTTTCAGAAAACACTGCCATTATTCAAGTTAGAGAGAGGGCTGATGAAAGACTTTTTAAAGATTTAGAGAGATCATGAAGGCAAGCTGGCTTTTAACAAAAACACAATATGTTTATGCATTTTCTGACTGAATTTTTAAAGTCCAGAAACTCATCCAAAGACTTAATTTTTTTTAATTGCAATGGGGAAAAACTGAATATTATTTGGACTATCAATTGTGAAATTAAGCAAAAAGGAAGTTTAGCTAATGGGTGGATTTAATATTCATGAATGTGATGGTTCAGCATTTTCTCTAATGTTTCCCACAGCAAGACCACTAATTAATGATCAGTTATGCAAATGCAACATATCATTGTCTGATACTATTTTTTTCTTTGCCAAGAGTTAATACTTCTTATTTTGAATATGTTTTATTATTCCACTCCACATTTCCCTGTTCCTACCCAAGCATTACTTGATTTTCCTTTCATTAAGTCTTCTTCTTCTCACTACAGGTTTTTTTTTTTAAAGTGTGGTTTACTATCTTGCAATCCTCCAGCTGTGAATTGAGTAATGTTGTTATTTCCAAGGATTGGTCTGACATTGGGCTGACTTTATGAAGCATAAGCATCAACACGAAAGGAAAGACTTTTAAAACAAAATGCCTGATCAAATGAGAGGTCAAATTTTGCAGAGTGTTTTGTGTCTTGAAAATCTTCCTGCTGTAATTATCTGAAGCCCTTGGCTAGATAATTATTAAGGGACTCTGGCAATTGTCCCTTTTCTCCACATAGATCACCACATTAATTAAGAGACAATCACTGGAGACAGGTTGCTATTCTGCATCTTTAAGTATTTTTAGGTTTCATTTTCAAAAGAGAAAAAATACATTAAGAAAAAGATTGCTTCTTAGCTAAATTTTCTGATATACAGATATTCTCAAAAAGGTCTCTGGAATGTACCTTAATCTTCTTTCTGCACATTTTTAAAAGGAGGTCATTATGAATTTTGCACATATTTTATGACCTATAATATACTTTCTAATCTGATTTCAACTGAGCTGGTGAAGAAATATGAATCAACTGCTTGTTGTGATCAAGGTGCTAAAGTTATGTTTATACTAGATCACTACCTTAAGATGTGAAAGCTTAGTGAGACAAGAAGCAAACTGATGATTCATTAGCCTGAGAGCGGTACAGTAATTACCTTTGGGGGCCTTCCTGGGTTAACATAGTGATCGGAGAACCTGGCTCTCGGTTACAGAAATGCCGACCAAAGCTGGCCCTAGACTTTGGAGTCTGTCTTATTACATTGTGTTGTGTTAAATTAAAATGCAAACAAAAGCAAGCAAACTGAGTGATGAGAACTTCTTCAGTTTCCTCACCAATTTCCTTAATTACCTTTTTCTGAGACCAGCTCTCATGCCAACTAGAAGAGAAGGGATCCAAGAGGAGCGACCTAAAGTCTTCCTCATCCCCATACCCTTAGATCCTAGAACAGCATATGTACCTAGTAAATACTTTGTAAATAATCACTGAATAACTACTTTTTCTGTAAGTTTTTTCATGATATGCTTTGACAGAGCTAATCTCTCTTTGTTGTGTGCCTTGCTAAACACTTTCCCTATGCATCTAGTTCAGCATAAACTATCATGAGATTATTGGTGTAGGCCGGAGTCCTCTACTGGGGAATAAGTCCCTAAGAGCAGGGATAAAATCCTATTTTCATCTTTATCTTCTACAGTTCTTTGCCCAGTGCCTAGCAATAATGCCAAGTAAAAAATCTGAAACTGAATAAATACATATAAGGACACAAGTGGAGAAAACAGAAAATCAAGAGTTATTAAAATAAAAAAACACCTCAAATTGTGTAAAATAGGAATCCCTTGGTGATTTATAGCAGAAATTAGGATTCAGATCCAGGTAAAAAGAGATACTATTGCCCCATAAAGATGTGATTTGTTGTAAGATAGGTAAAAATATATATTGTTTGATATTAAGTGCTTATACATCCATACCAGCGAGCTATTTGTTTAATCTTTCTACCAATGTTTACATTAATGGTTGGAGTTCAGGCAAATGAGAAAATATTTGTACCTTTTAAACCACTAAAATTTTAGTAGGATTCATTAACAGTCTCTATCCCTGTGTATTTCTCCAGTACCTTTAAAGTTTAACAGGTGGGAACTTTTATACGAATTAAACACAAGTACAAGCAACATCAAAGAAGAAACACTTTTCCATTTAACATCCACTCATAAATCTTTAGTTTCCTCCGGATTTGGCTTTAAATCTTGCCCCGTTTCCCAGAAATTGTGTTCTTCTAACTGACTTCTATTACAGAATTTACAAAAAGAAAAAAGTTTGAATACAATGCGATTGTTCTAATAACGTTTCATTCCCCCATTCTCTCTCTCTGAAGCACACCATCTGCTCTAATGTCATTTAATAATGGTCTCTCAGCATGTTTTGTTTCGTTAATATACAAGTGCACAAATACATGTGTAAATACACACACACTATAGACCATGCCTTTTTGGAGGGGTTTTAGGGCCGATGTGATATCTCTATTATTTAAAAATTTCATAGCACTTATGCTCATGAGGAAATTTAAAGCTTGGGAACAAAGGAAAAAGATTACTATATGTTTTTTAAATGTTTTGTTTTTTGGATTTTTTTTACAGACTTACAAAATGATTAAATTATCTGAGAGAAATGATCTGAGTTAGATTTTGCAATTAACTATTTGTCTAGGGACCAAACACTTCGGAGTTTTATGTTAAATTGTAGATGTTTATTCAGTAGAAAACATAATTCCAAAGGTTCATTGGTCACTAAAATATCTACTAGTTTTACAACTATAAGCCAAGTCATTTTAGAATTCCTTTGACTGTTTCCATAAATCTTTATTCCTCAAATTCTCCTTCCAACCAGTCTTACCAGCTTCTTGGTTCCTGTATTAGTTGAATAAAATCTTTTACTCGTATCCATATTACTTTTGTGTGAAAGACATTTTCTTACTTTTGAAACCATAATATATTGTAGAAAGGCCAATTTCTAGGTTCACCTGAAGCATTGTTGAATTATTTTTTTCCTCTTTTAGTTTTAACATTCTATATAATTTTAGATTAAAGACTTAGAAAATGTTTTATTTATAGTCTTCCTAGGTAATATAATCTGTTACCTAAATTAGATCAGTAAAATTCTTTGGGAACTTTCATACTTAAAGGTAAATACATAAAAAGGTAAGAACTATTTTTTAGATCTCTAAGTCCTACTCAATATAATATACTTAGTCGAAACTCAACAAGAGGATTAGATGGTTTTTTTTTTTTTTAACACACATCCCATGGTGTGTTTCTATAAATTATTTTTAAAATAAATTACATTTTCTTTGTCATTTCGCTTTCCATTTGGAATGTATTATGTACTTTGCTGTTTTCAGAGAAAGCATATATCCTATTCCAAGCATCTTTTCCGAAGAGCACAGGTAAAAATATGCCAAAATATGAGCAAGAACAGTGGCTAGCCATCCAATGCAGTGGCTTTAGAAGGACAAACGCCAGAGGATCTAAAGCAATGATGGATTCTGACCATTGAGGAAGCCCCGGGGAAGTGGCTGCTCCATTTCCTTTTTCAAAAGCTTTTTATATAGAACATCAGTCTGCTTTCCTATAGAGATGAGGTCAACTCCCTAGACAACTACTTACTTGTCCTCCCCCTCCCCCATCTCCGGCCCACATACAGACCCACAGAGATTAATTAACACTTGCTCCAGGAAGAAACACAGATGATAGCATCCGATATTGGAATAGTCCTTTGTGAGTAAGTATAAAACTTAGGAGATATTTTGAGAGAAGAAAAAAAGCATTGGATTTTATTGCATAAAGCCAAAGAAATTTGTATTTGTGATAAAAGTATGAACAAAACATACATTTTTTTGAAAACAAATAAAACAATGACATTTTCTCCTGCTAATCTACTGTTTTTATGTCAATGGTCTATTTCTTAAAAGGCTTATGTAAAATGAACAACTGTAACTAAAGCCGCGGGCAAGATCCGGAGGACCTGCCACCCCCGGCGGTCGTGATGCGACAGGCAGACCCACACTTGTAAAGGCACAAGGAGAATGGTATTCCTGTTCAGTATGGTATAAAGCATTTTACGGAATACAGTTATAAGTACAGTTTGTTTCTTTCAAAATATAAGACAGTCAGATTTTAAAAAGCTCTACTCTGACATGGATACTTAACAATTTAAACTCAGGGTTCCTTATTTTTGGAAGAAATTTATGGAAACAAATTCTTTAGAGAACATGGCTGAATCGGAGCCATTTCAATAAGCAGATTCCATGTTTACTTTTGAATGAGGACTTTGGAAGTGGTCAGGACCTACCAGTTGCAATTTTTCTACTATAGAGCTATTTTCTTCAAAGAAATGAAAATTGTTCTATGGACATTACTTAACAATTTCTTCTCACAGCATTCCAGGAAAACAAAAAATGTGCATGCATTACCTCAACAGGCATTGAGATGTTTCCCCCTAATAAATTTCATTCATGCAATAAATCCCACCATTAGCAACATTCCCCAATAAATCTTAATATTCATAAGCTCACGCATGTTCAAATTTGTATTAAAAGATTTTTTACATTGTGGAAATGGGTATATAACATTTTGTGACCAAAAACATCAGCAGTTTTATTTTTGTTTCCATTTTTAAAAACCTGGTTTCTTACACATTTTTGGTCATAAATCATAAGTGACATAAAGAGGGCAATGTTAATCCCCTTCGAATAAAATTTAAATGCCTTGCCACAAGTCTATACATAAATCCTTTTGACTATGACTTATACGTTCTGGAATCGTTCTTATCTCCAGCCTCTGTGTCTTACTTTCTCTCTCACACTTGCTCTACTGTAGCTAGTCTGGTCTCTTTCATGCCTTTAAAACCACCAGATTCTCCCTCTCACATAAGCTTGTTCTGCCTTCTGTCCTGCATTTCCATCACCCCACCCCCTCTTTTTTTTCTCTCTCTCTCATCATATGCTTGGCTCCTTCTCACCCTTCCCATCTCAATGTGACCTTTCTGTATAAACTTTCCATGAACTGGATTGTCTGAATCCAAGTGGCTAATGGGCTTCTATTTTTATTATGTGCTCGAAGTATCTATTTTATGATGCTTTGTTAAAAAATAAATAAATAAAAGGGAAGGGAGCTGATCTCCAGAGAATGGAAGTGTTGTTACAGAGGTGCAAGGGGGGAAACTGTGGTTTGCTCCCCAGCCTGACTCTCGGGAGCTTAAGAAGGAAGAGAGAGGGGACCACAGCAAATGCTGAAGGCACTGTTTTGATTGAGGTCACAGGACACAGGAAGTAAGGTCACTGGCAAGGGTGGCAGTGGAAGGATTCCTCTCTTAGCAACTTGAGGGCAGCAGATTTCAAAAAGCAAAGCAGATAAAAGTGAGCAGACTTGTTCTTGAGCACATGTGAGATACCCTTGGAGATGCCAATAAATCATCGGGGACGCCGAGGGGAAGCCCAGGCCCTGCAGATGGAGTTCCGCAGGGGAGAGGAATCGTGTTTATCCTCTGGCTGTCAGATCTGAAGTTACTTGGGTTAAGTAAGTGACCCCTGGGATGGTAACGGCCAGCGATTATCAGCAGTTGCAGATCTGTTTCTATACTAAAGCAGATAACAGCATCCAGGAATTATCAAAGGCCACAAATCAATCCCAGGGTCCTGTCATGCATCCACCAAGCACTTTCCCCTTTCCTCACAGCTACTTAATGGATACTGACAAGGCATCAAATAGACAAAGAAGTGAGGACAAATGATGCTCCCCAAATTTAAGGTGAGTCATCAGTCAGGCTTGGTATCTCAGGGAATTCAGTCTGTTTTCTAACTAGCTTTATTTTAGCACAGCCATAAATCTAGCTGCAATTAGTCTCTAAGTCCAATGACTCAATATATTTAAGCATTTCATTGGACTCTCAACCGTGAAAAATTGCAACTGATTTGACAACTAATGTGCGCTCACTGGCAGGCATAGGATACTGTCGGTGCGTGTTTCCAGTGTCGTCTTCTTTCCTATGATATTCATGGACTGTCATGAACCATCTTCTGTGGATTTAGTAGGATGCATTTGAGAGAAAAGTGACTATGGTAGAGTTTATGGTCAGTGGTTAGATTCCTCCCCCATCCCAGCATCCAACAAGTTTAGATGGAAACTGAACAGAGCATGGGAACATTTTTTTAGGCTTACCTACCTGAAATGTTACCTTAGTTAATGAAAACTATATGTTCTATAACTGCTAAAGACTATTTTTAACTAAGATATAAGAGGCAAGTTGCTGTTATAATCACTAGGATTACCGTTTAAAACAAACAGGTAAACATTTACTTTTCAATCTGGAATCAAGTTAAAACAAATGATACTTTATATTAAATCATATTTAACAAGTTTCAAAAGTAATAGTAAATGTTCTAAACTTTTAGAAAACATATTTGATACCTTGTGGATATTCCTGCGCATTTTCAAGATTTTCATTCGCCCAAGGATTTTTATTCACCCACAGAATCAAAATATCAAGGCTTAATAAGGTTTCATCAAGTGCTAATATAACATCTAAGTTTTTATTAATTAACTTGTAAAGGAGATAATAATGACATTCAAAGGAAGAGGCATCATCTGTGGACAGCTCCATTTCCAGATTTCAAGAAAACTAGTAAAACATTTATAGCACTGAGACTGACTCAGATGGGTTTGTCTGTTCACTTGTGTGGCCATATTGTATGACAGTGGGAGGTTTAGAGTGATAAAGTTCAGCCATCCATTTCCTCTCCAATTGGGGCTCAGGCAACTGTACTTTACTGTCATGATAAAAATTTTTTAAAAACTGCACTATTTGTCTACCAATGTTAAAAATTGTTCAGTGGAACTAAAAAGTCACCAGTTTTGAATGTAAAAAGGCACAAATATACAAGTGCAAAGTAAATTATTGGAGGATTTTAAAGGCTTGTTCTAAACATAATTATCATAAAATGCAAATAGAAAATAACTCAGCATATATTGGTTATTATATTTTCATTTCATTAGTCCCACTAAGGCAAATATATGAATTTTTTTATATACCAAAAATTAAAAAAAAACTTTCACAAAGTATACTCTATATGACCACTGGGTAAGACTGTTTATGATGATGAGCATGGGAAAAGTATAAGCACTTAGATACTTTTCAAAACTTTAAATTATTAAATATATTTAACAAAAAAGAAACCTTATTTTACCAATAGTTTGAAATCTTCAATACATCTGCAACCCTAAAACTTGCAACACTAATTTCTACTGAAAATAATAGCTTTAAAATAACTTAAGCTTAACTAGTCTCCTGAACTGCTTTGTGAAATGTAAAATATAGTCCTTCAGAACTTCTGACAAAGGGGATAGAAAAGAAATAAAGATGTTTGTAGTATTTAGGGAAAGTTGAAAGATGGCCTTTGTCATATATTCTTTACATTGTAAAAGAGTAAATGGTAGTTTTCTAGGGAGCCTGCAAAATTGCTAAAATTGAATGTTTCGATGTACATATAGAATGTAGTTATATTCTTTAATATTTTCAAAGGAAAATTGAAAGGAATTTTTTTTAAAAAAGCATCCAACCCTAAATGAATATTATAGGAAACCTAAACTTATAAGAATAATGTATTTTAAGGGGCCTAGATGACCTACAATATAAAAATAACTATATTTACAAATAGTGCATTTGTTTTCATTTTAAGAGCAGTTGTCTAGGATTTCAAATACCTTTCTTTATTTGACCTGTTTTATTTTGATGTTCAGCAAATGGGTAGGCAAAAAATTAAGTGGAATAATTGGAAAGAACCACTAAAATAAATCAGTATCTGATAACCTAAACAATAGTAATATGAGAGAGAAATTTTATGAATTATTTGGGCTTATTAATAGCCTAATGTTCTAATAATAAACATAATGGTTTATTCAACTAATTGCAGCTGTCATTCTTAGAGGCTGTTAGCAACTCAAGATAGTGAATTACACCCAAATAAGGGGTACATTTGTATAGATTATTGCTCTTATTGTTCTCCAATTATTCACTAATATCTTTTATTTATTTATTTAATTTATTTAATTTATTTGATGAGGGGGTAGGGGTAGAGGGAGAGGGACAAGCACACTCCCTGCTGAGCAGGAAGCCAGAGGTGGGACTCAGGGGCTTGATCCCAGGACCCTGAGATCATGACCTGAGTAAAAGTCAGATGCTTAACCAACGGAGCCATCCAGGTGCCCCTCACTAATATCTTTTAGGCAGCGGTTACAAAGATGGCTAGAAATATAAATTCTGTGTATATAAAAAGAGAACCAGCTGGTCATTTAATAAAATCAGGTATATAATGCCAAAAACCAATTTTTATTTGGATGCTAAGACAATCTGGACTGGACGAATATATTTCTTCTTGGAGCCATGTCAGCCTATAGTTTCAAACACTTCCCACACATTTACACTGGAAGTTTGGTTTATTACTTCTCACCCCTAGTATCTTAAGCACACTATATACACTTGCAGCAGTATAAGACATTTTTGGTGGAAAGAGAAAGATTAAAACATAGATGTTTATTTCAAAGATGCTGAAATGATTTATACAAATTCTGTGACTATAAGGAACACATGCATAATGCAATGTATCAGGAAAGAAAAATGTTCTCTTTAAATAAAAATAATAGGTGTATATTTTGAGAGGTTGGAATTCATTGTTCTAGGTCACTTTTTAAGGGATACTTGACTCACAACTGACAGCTTTGGCAAGAAATGGTCTTTAAAACAATGTCTGTTTTAATCCAATGAATCCTGACATGGAATTTTTTGGAGCTGACCATGGTACTATGATACTGAACGTATTTAAAGCAGGGAATGAAGATTTGAAATTTAGGCACTAGGGGGTTGCTAAGATAGTTATTTTAAACAATTCACTTAAAAAATGAATTTGTCAATTCTACTATCAAATATTTTAAAGCAAGAGGTAAAAACATTAGGTAATTTAAAAACTACAATAAAACCTACTTCAGAAAACTGCTCATTTCCTAATATATGCACTGTTTCCAGTATCTTTGAAACCATAAACTCTGCCAGTGTGACTAGCAGATGACGAGCAGATAGCCTGTGTAATACTATCAATTCACAGTCAGAAATCAAAGTCTTTCCTCCTACTTTATAAACTGTTTGGGAAGAAAGGATATGGGATGGATATATATATATATATATATGTGTGTGTGTGTGTGTGTGCGCGCGCGCGTGTGTGTGTGTGTGTGTGTGTGTGTAACTGGGTGCAAGAGGAGATTAACTTGTAAGCCATTATCTGATGCAAAAACAGACATTTACTAAGTCATCTATGAGGAGATGGTCCGATAACGGCTAAGCGTTCATATAAATCTTCAGGGACCCAAATGCTCTCAAGTGTGACAGAACACTCATCTTGACTGCCAGCACTCCTATTTAAAAAGATCACTTTGGCAAATGGCTCTATTGTTTCGAGTTCTGTTCAGTGACAGGTTTGTTTTCAATGTGATTAACATTATCTGAGGACTAAAATGACCTTCAATTAAAACTCCTTTTAAATTTTGTCCGTGGGAGCCCTACCATGGATGGTCTTTGGCTGGACTTTAAGAACGATTAAAACATTCAAAGGTGATTATGAAAGAGAGGCCTTGGAAGCCACAGAAAATAACTGATGTTTAATGCTGTTCTGTGCACCCCTAGCAGCGCTATATGGGAGCATAAACATTTATTCCAGAAAAAGAATATTTTTTAAAGATTTTTTTTAAATTTATTTATTCGACAGAGATAGAGACAGCCAGCAAGAGAGGGAACACAAGCAGGGGGAGTGGGAGAGGAAGAAGCAGGCTCTTAGCTGAGGAGCCTGATGTGGGGCTCGATCCCAGGACGCCGGGATCACGCCCTGAGCCGAAGGCAGACGCTTAACCGCTGTGCCACCCGGGTGCCCCCAGAAAAAGAATATTATCTAACCACCAGAGTTCAAGTGGATTCAGAGTTAAGCGAGCAAAGCATGAAACAGATTTGCGGTGAAAAACAGTGATGTTCAAGCGCCTAGTCTCAGGTTCTCGCTCATTTCCTTTCCATCAGTTAATTTGTTTGACATCTAGTCTTTTTATGAGGCAGTATGTGAAAAAAACCCTTATTACAGAAATTTTAAACATACGTTACACATTAATTGCACTTGTATAATCACAAGCAGGCAGATGCTTCACTGGGCTACATCAGCTTCTCTGCCTACACTTCCACGTGGGTTTCGTGAATTCTGGTGTAACCTACATTAAGAATGGCTCCCTCTATTTAGGGCCCCAGGAAATAAATAATGCTGATTGAACTGGGACTTTTTATATTCTCTCATAGAGTAAGAAAATTTAATCAATAACCTCCCTTTTGAGGAAGCCATTTAGAAACACATATAGAAAAAAAGCCTGCTATTTACTTTGGCATTCTTTCTTATGAGAGAAAAAAGACAAAGCTGAGATCCACACAGAGGAAACAATCCAATTTACAGACCCGTCTGTTTATATGTTTCCAGACTTATGACTGAACATACTCCTTTTGAAAGTGTTTTTTTGTTTTTATTTCTAATGCAGCCCCTTTCTCTACAATAAGCTGTTTTATACATGCATACTATCATTTTCATTACTTATAGTTACATATATCTTCCATTTAATTTATCCTTTTAACCCTGCTTTATTTATTTGCTAATATCTTAGTATAATTATATTTAGTGCAATTAACAAAACATGAAAATACAAACTACTACCATTAGGAAGGAAATAACTTAAGATCTTAAACTCTTTCATGCAAAGGAAGAGAGTGGTTTGCCAAGAACCACAAGCTTTTTAAACTTGACTTCTATCAGTGTCAGCTGCAGGTTCAAAAGAAAACCATGTGAAGTGAAGAGATGGCAAAGGAATGGGTCAGTTGTCTGGTGGATTATTCTTCCTCACGCCGCTTTACCTAGAAGTGTTGCCTTTCCTTATAAAACCATAACAGACGAACACCATGGACCTGGGTAGGCACAGCCAGTCACTATCCTAAGGCCCACTTGGTATGAGGTATACGCACAGAGGACTAAAAGCGTCATGTGAACAGTACGGTTGCACTGGCTGGGAGTCAGAGTAGATATGTATCTGAATATGGTCTAGAACAAAAGGACAAGTATTAGAGGAACTCCTAAAATGACATCTATTATTTAGAAACTGGGTCAAGAAAGCATATAATTACATATCTATATTTACATGGTGCTCATTCATCAGAGAGCTCTTCTAAGAAAACAGAGGACAGTGCATAAAAATAAATTCTATTTCTTTCTCAACTCTAAAGTACATAAAACTTGACACAGGATCTCTTCTAGCTAAAAAGCAGTTATATAATCCAGTATCAGCTTTAATTTCTCACACATCTGTTTTCTCTATAATAAATTGACAAAGCCATTTGTATTTCATGCACATTTGTTGTATCTTATTCTTTGCTTTGCATTTAGATAAATAGGCCTTTATACCCGAGGTGCTATGGGAAATCCCAAAGCTCAGAAAATCACTAATGAGGATGGAAGGAATTAACCATCATGAACGCTGAAGCAGGCAGCTACCGAGCAACATGGCTCAGTGTTTGTGTAACAGGGTCATTGATGTAGCAGCTGTTCAACGAGCTTTGTTGGAACTGGAGTTTCACATCCCAAATCTGAAACATCTACTCTTAATAAAGATGGTAACTTTATGCCTTGCAAAAAACAAACAAAAATATTGTCCTCAAATGTCATTTTTTAAATTAATTAACCCTTTGTCTTTCCTCAGACCTTTTCTCTTCTTTTTTTAGTATCTTCATTAATATTTCAAGGGTTAGTATAAACTCTAGGCTAAATACAATGCCTCATATATATTGTAGGCATTCAACTAATATTCTTTCACTAAATAAGTGAAGGTTGAATGGAAAACATCATTGAATTTAAAATGGGTTTAGAGACCATCTCTAAATCAGCTGAATTATGAGGATTAACACACTGATATATTTTCACTACTAAATTTCATATTATTCATTAAGGAAAGGTGGTATTGGAGAGTTGTATGATTGATAGAAGAATTATCTATAGCTTCTAAATATACCCAGAGATCGTGAGTTTTCCTAACATGTAACTTTTAAAATATAAATGCTGTAACATTTAAAGCTGTAACACTTTTGATTAGCCTTTTAACTCAGATCATTGTTTTCTTCCTGTAGGTAAAAGTCTATCAACACGTATGATGAAATTTAGTACTGTATAAGTCATTTGTAGTAATCCTATAAGAAATCTGTAAGAGTAAAATTATGATTATAAAAATCAGCAGACCTAAACAAAGAAATGCATCTTTCAGTAAGTTTATGGATACAAAAAGGCATCCAACTTTTAAAAATCCCACTCTATAAAATCAAATGGAAAATGGTAAAAGGACCAAAGCTCGTACTATAATTGCTGCCTAACTACAAACTAATTTAATAGTCATGCTGAAACCAGTATGTTATCTCTTTTAATGTCAGATATAGAATATTTATACACACATTACTATGCAGAACTATCTTCAACATGATCATACCATTGAGGAAAAAGCAAATGGAAAGATATAAAAGTTCTCACTTATTTCTAGTCCCAACAGATATTATTTCATTGACACTGGATTTCTGTATACATTCAGGTAGAATATTAACATTCCTTGCTTCTCAGTTTTACTGACAATCAAATTGCACAAATTATTTTTGGTGGTATCCAGAGATATTGTATTGTTAATTGACACCATTAACATTTTGAAATTGAGTACTAGCTAAAGGCTTGATTGGACATTGATAAGTCATGTACTTGATCTCTAAAGAGATGGCATTCGTCTCTTAAAAGGCTTTATCCTAAGTGAAGTAAGTCAAGCAGAGAACGACAATTATCATACAGTTTCCGTCATAAATGGAACACAAGCAATAGCAGGGACGACCATAGGGGAAGGGAGGGAAATCTGAAGGGGGAGAAAGCAGAGAGGGAGACGAACCCTGAGAGACTGTGGACTCTGGGAAAGAGACTGGGGGTTGCAGAGGGGAGGGAGTGGAGGAACGGGGGTAGCTGGGTGATGGGTATTAAGGAGGGCACGTGCAGTGATGAGCAGGTAACTAATGAATCACTGAATGCTACATCGAAAACAAATGATGTACTACATGCTGGCTAATTGAACATAATTTTAAAAAGGCTTTATCCTTACGTTGCCTGTCACAAATTTGGAACCTTTTCTTTTAATTCGCAAACTTTATTTTTATATTGGAAACAAGCTACAATTTTAATAAGTAGAAGATGATTTGAAATGAAATGCTACCATGGCTGCCTCTTATCCTTTGGGTTTCTTTTTTTTTTTTTTTTTAAAGATTTTTTATTTATTTATTAGACAGAGATAGAGACAGCCAGTGAGAGAGGGAACACAAGCAGGGGAGTGAGAGAGGAAGAAGCAGGCTCATAGTGGAGGAGCCTGATGTGGGGCTCGATCCCATAACACCGGGATCACTCCCTGAGCCGAAGGCAGACGCTTAACCGCTGTGCCACCCAGGCGCCCCCCTTTGGGTTTCTTATAGATTCTTTTTTAGGGATAAGAATTACGTGGAAACCAGATGTTACAATTGCCCTATTTTTTCACTCCCAAATTTCTCATTTCCATTTTGGCAAGAGAGGCCAAAAAACATGAATAGCCTTTTTCTTAAGATTTATTTATTTATTTTGGAAAGGGAGAGCAAGCAGGGAGAGGGGCAGAGGGAGAAGAAGAGTGAGAATCCTCAAGCAGACTCCCTGCTGAGCACAGAGTCCAAAGTGGGGCTTGATCCCAGGACCCTGAAACATGACCTGAGCCAAAATCAAGAGTCAGATGCTTAACGGACGGAGCCATCCAGGAGCCCCATAAATAGATTTTTTTATCTTTCCCCTTACACGAGTTCTTGCAAGGCCAGTGGCTTCATTCTTTCTGCTATTGCAGGTGCACACTCTGCAGTCTTCATTTATTCTTGCTATCACCACCTTCAATCATCCTGCAGCCAATTCTTTCCAGGTCATTCTCTAACCTTTGTTTTATAGCCACAGATCTATACATAGCCGACTATTTTAAACACGAATCAAGAGTCTTCCCTTTAATAATAACGCTACCACTGAATCTGTAATTGTTATGCTAAACACTTAACATTGAACAAATATACTATGTCCAATGCTTTATTTAAATTCTATTAAGTAGTAGTAACTTTTATCCTCATCTCACACAAGAAGAAATTGAGGCACAGAAAGATTAAAGCATCTTACCCAATGTCTTACAGTTGGCAAATGGTCTGTGTAACAGTAAAGATCAAGCTCTCACCCACTATATTATAAGGCTTCCTGTGTTATCACTGTAAACTTTTCGTTGCATGGTCTTTACATTTGGGATCTTTAACTTCAGATTTATTTATCATGCAGTCATGACTCTAGGTTTTCACTTGCATTGGAAGTCAACTGCTAGGAAATTAGTCTGAAGAAAATAAAGCGATGCCATAGAGTACCTGGATGCATTAATAAGAAGTCCGGACTTCATCGCGTATGGGGTGAGTAATCATAGAAGTGTGGTAGCCTGGATTATGCACAATTGCATTTGTGGAGACTAAGGGAGAGATGAGGAGGCCTACATGCACTACATGAATGTTGATAAACTTGGGAGGAAAGACAGAATCAGAAAATATTTGGAAAGTGAAATTTCTAGGCCTCTGTAATTGACCAGATGGAGGGATGAGGGAGCTGTTGACAGCTACACGTCCAACACCTGGGCTGTCACTGTCTCTGCACTAGAAAGTGGCTTACTCTCAATCCCACTCTCAGCCTTGACTGAGCCCTCCCCAGGGCTGCTCCCCTACGCAAGAGAACTCCTATTTTCCAGTCGCCCAACATATCTGGATCATAGAAATGGGTGAGAAAATGGTGAAGTCTGAGGATGCTGGGCTGTGACTGAACAGATGGGCTGCAGGTTTGCCTGTGTATTGGTATATCTCAGCCACTGGCAGACTTGTTCCAAATGGGATTTAAGTGGTTTCTTATATTTCTAAGTAAAGCTCCTCTTTGCACTAAAGCAGCATTAGAGCACCAGAGAGGCTTACCGAATTTAGATGACTAATTATCATGGCTATGCTTCTATAACTTAAAGGGATCTATAACCTCTTAATACATGCACACAGAAATCCTAAATAATTAAAATCATGTGATCCATAAGACACTTCCTTATTTGCAAAAATAAAATAGGTATAACTCTTTACCTCTACTACTTCAGCAGAAGAGCTCATTTTAAAATGTGTCTTTTTTAGATTTACTTATGGAATCCTGTGATAAGCCATGCTTCCGGCCAGACAGGGTAGGCCATGTTAGAAGGACTCTGGAGTCCCATAGTGCTCAACTAGGCTAATACTCAACTAAGTCAAGACAATATCAAGGAATTAAGTAAAAAGCAAAACTGGCTAAAATTAATACATTAATATAAGAAAATCCCCCCAAATTATGTACATGAGTACATTTGTCTAGATACAAGCAAACATTTCTGAATGGTACACTGCGAACACTACTTTTATTGGGATGGAATATATATTTTTGATAAAAAAATATAGTTCGTTTGAAACATGGTTTTGATGAGAACACAGATTTTCATTTTTTTCACTCCGTATGTTTATGGTTTGAAGAGTGAGGGCAGCAGGAAATGGCAATATAAGAAAAGGCAGATCAAATCAAGGACTACCAGAGACTGACACACAGTAGGCACTTTGCGAATAGCTGGTAAAGAATGAAAGTCAAGATAGTAACGATTAGGGCTTTTACGCAAGCGACACACACAAATTGACTTGGTGAGATGTCGATCTAAGTTGTGACTTTGACTCTGGTTCCTGACTTTGAATATTTTATTCTCAGGAACTGTAGAACTATGTAATGAAAAATATACCACACACAGAATTCCTTGGCCTTAAAAATATCTCTACAAGTTATAATAATTTAGATTGCATGAAGGGGACAATTGCTTTCACTTGGTTAGGTACCTGGACTGGATCAGACTCTGGGACTGGGGGGTTGAAGGGGTCTACCTGTTTCAGGAAACTTTTTACAGACAAATGAAAACTCCAGCTCTTCTCCCATTCAAGCTTCTGTATCTCAAGACAAGGCAGGAAGGCTAACATCCAGAGGTAGGAATTCAGATACGCCCTTCATTTGAGCTCACATGGAATGGTCTTATCCTAAAACACATGCCAAGCTCTCTTAAACAGACCAATAATTATTTCCATATCTATCACTTAGGAGGATTCTAGAAACATAACTTTGATAACCCCACTCTCCATTTCCAGAGAGGTAATAAAATCCAGCCCTCATTGGAGGGTGTTCGATATGTGCCAGGCACATTTCTAAACAGTTAATAGCTGTTGGTTTGAGGTGAGTATTTCTATCGTCCTCCTTTTGGAAGATTCGCGAGAGAGGCAAAGTGACTTGCCCAAGATGGTACAGTTGGTAAGTGGGAACGCAGAACTCTAACATCAACACCAACCCAGAGACCACTGTTCCAAGTGGTCTATGCCACCAGGCGGCTCTATGCCATCTAAGAAATTAAAGCAAATTAAAAGTATGGCATGTCCTATTAATCTGAAACAGGCAGAAGAAATCTCAGAAAAAAAGTCGCAGTATCTGACAGAACATTGTAAGTAGTTAAAGAACAGTCTGTATAAACATAGTGGTCTTTTTATGAACTTTGCATGAGAAATGTTAAATGTGTTTTGGTTGTTATTTTTCCAAGTCTATGACTGAAGGGCCTTTGTTCACTGAAATACTTCACATGCTTTCTCCCTCTGTTGTAGGGGCATTTATTTCTCTTCAGATACCACAGGCCTACTGATATCTATATACTAAGTTTCATTTCTGTGTTATGTTCTGCCATTGTGAAACAGCATAGGAAATAGATATCTGTAACCATGCCCGTGCATAACTATAAATGAGTTCCTGTTATGTAATATGAGAATAGGCTATGCTCATTCATCTATAAAGTAAGATAAAACCACCATTTGAAGATAAAACAGTAAGTGGATACACTGGTGCTACGAAGTTTATGATTTGCCTCTTCACATTTGGGTTGCAAATAAATCTGGGGGCTAATATAGGGAGTATAGGGGTTAAAAGCATGGGATTTAGAGTTCGACATGTCTGTGAATTCTAATTACGGTCTTCAATCAAAGGCAAATTGTTTAACTTCTCAAAATGCCTATAGCCTAGCTTTCTATGAAAAATAAATGAGATAATACATGCAAAGGCCATAAGCAAGTGCCTGGTATATAGTAAGTGCTCAATATAGGTCAGTGATCATAATGATTTCCTACCAACTCCTAGTATACAAAGTAGTTTAAAATATTGTGTTTCTTGGGGCACCTGAGTGGCTCAGTCAGTTGAGCATCCAATTCTTGGTTTCACCTCAGGTCACGATCTCAGGGTCGAGAAATTGAGCCGAGCCCCATGTCGGGCTCCATACTCTCTGTGGAGTCTGCCCAAGATCCTCTCTCTCTGCCCCTCCCCCTGCTCACGCTCTCTCTAAAATAAATAAATTTTTAAAAATAAAATAAAATACTGTGTTTCTTTGATTCAATGACCCATAAGTTTCCTTTTTTTTTTTTTTTTGGTTGCTAATATTGGGATACATTTCTAAAATTAGTACATATATTCTCCTCTTTGCCTGTCTCCCCAAGTTTTATTGGGGAGTATTATTAAATAGTGTATTTAAGGAGTAAGTGTTAGACTCAAGACACATGGAAATCATGTAATGCTGCACATGTGGTTCAGTCGTGGGAATCAAAGGGCTATTAACCCAGAGATGAGAAGATACTGCTGGTTCCTCTGAAGATTAACCCTCCAAAGCTGCTCTTTTATCTTTTTACATCTCCTCCAACAATGCTAATTCTGTCCCTTGTACATATCCTTGTTAAAGTCTTCAGCAATCATCTTCTCTGTGACCAGCATAGTGCTAGATGTTAGAGATTCTAGGAAGAATGAGATGTTGTCCCTGACCTACAGGATCTCAAAGTCTATCTAGTAGGGGAAAAAACACATGAAGACATCCCTACAGCATAGCTGTCTGTAGCAATAGACAAGGATCCACGAAATAAAAATAATATGAAGGAAGAATTTGCTTGAGGAATTCTTATTGTATGTTTGAATGTAATTAAAGTGCTCAGCTACTGGTAGATGACAAATTTATGATTTTCGAAGTTGATCCCCTCAGTCTTGAGGATACTGAAGGTTTTTCTCACTCAAATGTGGTGATGTTGCTAATTCCTTCCATGAAGGGGGTATTGCTCCCAGTCACAATAAGTAAAAATGAAAAATGAGTGCAGAGCTAGTTTTGAAAGTGATGAGACTTCATTGTAATTCTTTCAATTATCTGTAGATCTCCGCTTTTAAATTATCACTGCTTTGGTATTAATTATTCTTAAATGTATAAATTATATTCAAGATGCTTACAATTGATTAAGCAAGAGGAGATTTGAAAACAGAACAAAAGGAATTATTCAAGTACAGAAGTAGATTCTTCTCCATGAACTGGCATTCTGTTTCTATTTTATCTTAGTCTGAAATATGCACTTCCGTCCTTACCAATACTTCCGCAGAAGACTGAGGTCACAACATTTGCTGAAAGACTCCAGCAAAAATAATGGTTAATGAGATTAAGAAAGAAATGAGGTAAACAAAAATAGATGGCTACAAAAGTGACCTTTATAAAGTCTTTAGTCTGTTAGAAATATTTGATATTCACATGGAAAAACAGTGTCTTTGTATAGTTGTTTGTAGAAACTAAGACTAAAAAGGTAAACTACATATATCCATAAACTGGCAAAACTAAAAGTTTGGATATGTTTGATGCTTCACTTCTACTTTTCATATTTGTGTATATTGTTCTGTCTTTTCAAATCTGATCTTGCTCAGTTGTAAACATATTGAATCTATGCTCGGAGGCATGGAGACCCATCCTCAAGATGGGTGGCTCGTTTTTACTGGGTGGAGTTACAGAGTTGCCTTGGTAACAGCTACTATCACCAAATTGAGTGTTAACAATGGAAAAAATTTAAAGTACAGATGCCAAAGTAGGACAGTGTAGGGAAAGAATATTTTAAGTTCCTTCCCCCAGCCCCATCTATTTCACACTGCAAGATCTGTAGTACTTTCAGCAGTTTTTGAGAGCTTAACATGTATACATATAGAGTGTTTCTTATAGAAGTAGTCACCTTAAAAATTGTGAAATGTAAAGAAAACCAGAATGGTAAATGATTAAAAAGCAAAAGACACTTCTTCTGAAAAACATGTAGGGTCACATATCATTGTGATTCTGCCTCTTGCTTCTTGTGAATTTGTAGCCAAAACCAGAACATTTCTGGCATTTAGTCTGGCATCATTTTGAAGGGTAAGGCTGATTCTGTGATACTAAGCACAGACAATTTGGCATTTGGCTCCAAAAATATGCTCAGGATTTGTTACTTTTTCCCTCAGCAACAGGCTTCCAGCCAAATAAATTTTAACCAAATTTCAGAGCCCAATTTTGCTTCAGCTACTGAGATCCTATTTCAAGTTGCTATCAAGATGGGGGGGGGGGCGGAATACTGACACTTGTGAGATCCCAGGACAAACTCAATCTATACTATTTCTGTTTCTGCATTAAAAATAAAAAGACAGAGGGAAGAAAGTGTGATATTTTCAAAACACTTAATTTTTTTCTTCCACCTTAAAGTCCAAATGGGTTTTCTTTTTTTAACCTAGACTTAGTAGAAGGCAGAACATGAACATTTTAAGGAAAATATTATTTAAAGTAAATTACTTAAAAACAAAATCTTAGACTTTCCTTAGACTATCTCAATTTAATTTATTTATTTTTTTTACAGAAAGTAAAGGGCAGTTGAACTTCTAAAAAGATGCAAGACACGTGAACAAAAGATACTTTGCCTCTTTAGTATACTTAATACCGAATTTTTTTTTCTTTTAATACTGTGTAAAAATTCTGTTTTTTTAAATGACAGTAAAATTAAACATTTTCCCTTAATGTATAAATCATATAATTTAATTAATAGTTATGGAGTACCTTCTATCTCACAGTATAACTGTGTAGCTGAATTTTTTAGCCTTTATTTTCTTTAAACATCAAACAACCGTCCACATCATAACTATGTCCTTAGATTTGAAGTTTAAATTAGGGTCTATACCGTCTTTGATTTAATCTTTAAAATTTTAAGTAAATACAGCCTGATGTTCAAAAGATGCAGTGTTTACTGACCTGTAACAGTTGTATTAAGTTTTCATTGAACGACACATATTTTTCCCTTAAGATTTTTGTTTGAGGATCATATCTCATAACTCACCTCTGAATCCATAAACACCTGTATAGGTGTATAATACAAAGTCTGTTAGACTTTCTGTGTGCTATGTTCTTTTTTTTTTTTTTTTAAAGATTTTTATTTATTTATTTGAGGAAAGACAGAGAAAGAGAGAGCACTAGCGGGGGTGGAGGGACAGAGTAAGCAGGAGAAGCAAGCAGGCTCCCTCCCCCCCTAGCAGGGAGCCTGATGCCTGGATGCCTCAATCCCAGGACCCTGAGATTATGACCTGAGCAGAAAGCAGATGCTTAACCCACTGAGCCACCGAGGCACCCCCTTTCTGGTTCTTTTTAAATAGCATTAACTTATGTTTTAAATTATAACTGTTTTCACAAGTCACCAAATAATACTTATATTTCTATGACATGAAAAGGGATATTTACATAGTTGAAAGGACCTTGCTTTAAAAGGAACAATGAATTTTAAATTCCTATTTTGGCAACAAAATTCTTATGATCTTTTCTAAATTCTTTTAGTATTATACCCATTTACTTTTATGATTTGTAATCATATTCGTTTCCTATTGCTGCTGTAACAAATCACAAAAGAGGTAGTGGCTGAAATAATAGAAATGTATTACCTTACAACTCTGGAGGTAAGAAGTCCGAAATGGGTCTCACCAGGCTAATGGGAAGACGTTGGCAGGGATGCATTTCTTTCTAAAGAAGCAGCAGCTTTGCCCGTAGCAACTATTTCCTTGCTGCTCCTGCTTCCGGAGTCTCCCCACATTCTTTGGCATATGCCCCTTTGGGTTTATGGCTTTCCTTGGAAAGCCAGCAAGGACTTACTCTAAGCTCCCTCCTGCCTCTTTCACTTGTAAAGACTCTAGTGATTACACTGGCCCCACCTGGATAATCCTACGTAATCTCGTCAATCTCCAGGTAATTGATTAACAAACTTAATTCCAAATGCAACCTTATTTCCGTTTTCCATAAAATAACATATTCTCAGTTTCCAGGGATTAGGATGTGAACATCTTTAGGGGTTAAAGAAGGGCGAAGAGAAAGCATTATTCTGTCTACCGCACATTAAAATAACATTCTTCAAAGAAAAACAGAATCTGTTTGTTTTGGTATTGTCTTCCATTTCACTCAGGAATTCAGCTAGAAATTAAGATTAACACATATTAAGTAGTAAAACGTACCAATGCTAGCAGTAAACATCCAAACTAATCCTAATATTTCAGTAATATTAAATAATGGTGACATTTGTATTGCATCTGGCGCTGGCTTATTATATTTTTTACCCATTAATAGCTGATTTATGGCTGACCATCTTTTCTTAATTCCAGGTCTCTCCCACAATCACAGAAAAGAGTCCACGGTGACACACACAAAAAGTCATCTCATCGTTTCTCTGTATTCCTTTCTTTTCAACAGGCTGCATAATTTGAACTATTATACTAAACTAGCTCTAAAATTCACCCGGCCACCTTCTTTTGGAATTCTTTATGCAATTATTTGTTTTTAATTAGTATATAGTATAAATTTATGTTTATAGGACATTTCCAAGGGACTAATATTCTACATGAAGTGGTCAGGGATTTATTTATCCCCCAATAATAAGAGTTCCGGGATTTCACTTTAGACTAATCTTTGGAGATAAAAATGGGCCTGTGTTTCTCTTTCTTGCATTCTGATATAACACACCCACGCACCAGGTTCTGCTAATTACTATTTCTTCAGTTTCAAATCATTCCCCCACCCCAAACCACCTGTGTTCACACCCATTTCCTCATTTGCTTACCAGTCCCTTGTCAGATTACCCCATTAACAGTATCTCCATTTATGGTGCCCTGCTTTCCTGATACAGGGTAACAGCTGAGGTGCTGAGACTAAGGAGAGAAAGAGGGCATTACTCCCATCTGCCTAGAAAGAAAACAACCAGCAAACTGTCCTTTATTTAGAGGAAAGTGGCTTCACCCCAATATACTTCCAAGGTATTTCAAAATTGCAATGAATTCTTTTCCATTACTTACTTGCATCTATTACAGAAAGGCCACCATTTCGATTGAGGCAATGGCAGCCAAGGTATTGTTTACTGGAATGGCCTTTGCGCTTGAGAACTGACTGCTGCTTCAACTATACTTCAGTGATTATCCTTCCTCTACATCCATTTAGAGAGGTCTGATGCTGGAAGACCTAAGAGCTGCCTTTCTCCTGAGCGAGGACTGCATTTACAGGTGAACAAACTATAGATTTTTCTCTACTCTGTTGGGATTTTCTGCTTTGTGCCACTACATAGTAGCCACACAGACTGCATGTTTAAATGTGTTTTTTAAAAAGTTGTCAGAGAGGATTACTTGGATTGATCACAGATTTCTAAGTTTGCAAAAAATGGAACAGTAAAACATGTAACAATGGTAGCAATAATTAGAGAAACATTTTCCAATTAGCAAATATGAGTCTATATATAGAAACCATGTACAAAAATCACAAAGTGTATCGTCAGCAAAGAATTACACCAGGTCTCTCCCCTCCCTCCAACCAGGGAATTTGTTTTATGCTTTACAATTTTTTCCCTAACATTTATATTGTTCATGCATTTTAAACATATATCATTGTCTCCTCAATGAGACAAGCATGAGTACACAGAATTTTTCTGGTACAAGTGTTTATAGAGTTCATCCACACTCGGAGAGAATGAATGGAAGAAACAAAACAAACAAAAGCAAACAAATGACTTGCCTGCTCCTTCTCCTTTTGTATTCAACCTGTTCAATCTTCTTGAAAATTATCCTAAGTAGCTTCATGCTTTGGTTCCAGATGACATTTTCTCATTTCTGCATCATGAATCATCAAAACGGTCTTTCTGCCCTCAGTTCTGCTGCCCCTAAGTCAGACCACAATATTGGCGAGAAGATGCCATCCCAAAGTACACATCTTTAAATCCGTCAGGAGCTTTCCTCCCCCGTAGGATAAATTCAACTTTCTCCAGCAGGAGGTCTCACCCCACCTAACTTTTTATCTCAACTCCTTCCTCTCTTTCACACGCATTCTCGTTCTGACTCTGAGTCGGGCAAGGCACAACACATCTTGACTTCCCTGAATCTAATATAGGCTCTTGGCTGCCGTGCTTTTGCACGTGTTAATGCATTTGTCCAGCATGCTTCTGCTCACCTGTACACAGCAAGACCTACAGACCAGATCAAAAGGAACATCAAAAATGCCACTCTCACCGTCCTCTGCCAATTCCCCTGCTTATAGCCAGTGCTGAAGGTACCTTCTCATGGGCTTGCAATTATTTTGCGCCATCATCTTGCCTTAAAAATGCTGTGCCTTTTTGATTTCTGCCTAGGGGTTTCTCCAGTGCCAAACAGAAGATGGGACCCCTGAAGAATTTCAGGGAATTCATATCCTAGTGGCAACTTTCAATCAATGGGAGACAGGAGCTCATGGGTTTCCTCCTCTTGTCCTTCAGGCAGATAATTCAGGGAAACTGTCCATATGATTTTTGAGATAACAGAGAATTTGAGGCCCCATTGCCCTCAATAACATAGCTTTATATTGGTTTTTTCTCCTTACCTATCTATCGCACTCTCTCCTCTTCACTGAGATTTCCACCCAAATCAACTACCTGCATCCACCTCTTTATTTCAGATTCAGCTTTTAGATTCCAAAAAAGCTAAGACAAGGCCCAGCTGCTCCTATGAAAACACACCCTGCCTCTATGCTCCCAGGTTCCAGAACCTACTTCTGTTATAAAACAGCAATAGGGGCACCTGGATGGAGCAGTTCGTGAAGCATCCGACTCTTGGATTTGGCTCAGGTCATGATCTCGGAGTCCTGAGAGGAGCCCTGCATCAGGCTCCGTGCTCAGCAGAGAGTCTGCCTAAGACTCTCTCTGCCCCTCTCCCGGCCCATGCTCCTGTGTGTGGTGCATGTCTCTCCCTCTCAAATAAATAAATTTAAAAAAAAATAAAACTTATTACAAAATTTCTTCAAGCCTAAGGTTTCTGTTGTTCATCTTTGAATCACTAGTGTTAATATAGTGTCTGACAAACTACAATGTCCAGTAAATATTTGATGATTAAATAAATGAACTCGTAATTCTCATTTATGAACTTTTTGTTAAACTGTGAGTTTCAGGAAACAGACCTGTCAAACATACGCGTAAGAGTTACAACATCAAGTCCTGAGCGGCAGCTCAAAAATATTTGTGCACTGAAAGATGAGGGCAGCTGACTCACCAAAAGCACAGACAGAGCTAAAGTCTGGAAAAAAGTACTATCTCCCCCAAATGCAACTTGAGATAGGTGTTAACGAGGAAGAAAAACAGGATGGGCTTCTTTGCTCAGACCTCACACCTCTAGATATTAGCCTGGGGAGGGGGAAAAGAGCAGCGTGAAGGAAAAAGGGACAAGAAGCAAGGGTCACTTTCCTTCCCCTCCAGACAGTCAGCCTTGCTGCAAAGCCATCCTGAGACAACCCTGTCTGGGCAAGGTGCCAGCACTCTGCAATTTACATTTTTATTCATCAAGACCCAGAGCTGTCAATATCAAGTGCTTCCCAAGTTCTCTCCTTTGTCTTTTGAAGTTTCAGGGAAACATTACCAGAGAGCACAGACACTGACATTTTGCTGGATCATGCATTGTTCCCTGCCCCTTTGACCCTCTGATTGCCATGGCCAGCCTTAACCCTTATTAATCACCGTCTCCCTATACACTGCTTCCTAATCCACCCATGAACGGTTTGAGACTTGTAATAATCAACCCAGAGTCTTCTGACCATTTTATCAGCATTCTATAGGTTTAAAAATAAATTTTATATTTTTGGATTGAACATAAAATATAATGAAATCATTTACCTGATGGTATAATTCATGCATATTCTTACAACTATATTCACATAATAATGTTTATTCCAATGTAAGTGTAGACTCCAGTATGTGATAGTGGTATAAAAATGTGAAATTATATGAAAAGCATCCTTAGAAATAGCTAGCAGACAAAACTGAAGTATTTTTGTAATCATACTACTCTTAAAGTGACCCGAAATATTTTACGTAATAAATATTTAAAAATTAGTTAATTAGTTAACTCTAAAAATATTTATTATCACATTTCTATGTTTCTTATGGGAAAAATACTTTTACCCAGTTGTACGTTTTTCAGTTAGGGAAACAATCTGTTTACTTGAAACACTGATGAATATAATGGTTATAGTAAAAATTTACTACTAAGGTAAAAGATCTACCCATACTTAAACACATGATTAGGAAAAAAGGCAGTAAACTTATGCAGTATTCTTGGGGTAAGTAGAATTTCTTTGTTTTACTGGCCTTGGATTTCAATGGAGTTTGGACACAATGGGACTGATTGGACTCCTTTGTTGAATCAGGTATACAAAGGAGGTTGTGAAATGAAGATATATATATATCTATAGATAGATAGATAGATAGATAGATAGATAGATAGATAGATAGATAGATAGATATATTAGCCCATGGTTTAAATAGTAAGTTGCAAGCATTTTTGCTTTGTTCAAAAGTGGGTATGAGGCCTGATTAGGTCAAATACTCACATTTTTATTTGCTTCTTAAAAAGAGTTCCACACTTAGTCATTCTTCACCTTCTTCTCTCTCTGCTCACACTCAAATTATTAACATTTCTATCCATTCCCACATTTGAAATCTGGGTCAGACCTGCAGTGATCTCTCACCTATACTTGTGCTTAACTTTCTTAATTGGAATTCCTATTTCTAATCTCTTCTTTGATCCTATGTATGTCTTCGGAGTTTTCTTTCTAAAATCACAATGTGATTTCACCTCACCCCTATTGAAAAACTGTCAGTGTGTCATATTGCTACCAGCTAGAGTTCAAATGCACATGATCCAAAGAATGACTCACTGTATGGCCCAACCTACTTCCCAGCTTCACCTCTGTGTGTTCCCTCTCAGGGTCTCAGCATGATGTCAAGGATATAAAGGGGAATGCAATAGTTACTGCTCTCCCGAGCTCAGAGTCTAACTGGAGGAGACAGAAAAACAGTAAAGCAGCATGGTAGTGCAATGATAGCAGTGAGCACAGGTGCCACGGAAACACAGAGGGAGGATATATAATAAGCCAGGCTGGGAAGAAGAGACAGTTAGGAAGACTTGCTGGAAGATGTGATGTCTGCAGGAAGTCTTGAAATGGAGGGAAGAGTTGCCCCAGAGAAGGGGAAAGAAGGCCAAGGAGAGAGTGGCACAAGGGCACCAAGGCAACAAAGCCTGGTTAGAAGTGGTTTGGTGCTGTGGCTGTACAAATGACACTTCCGTGAAGCTTTCTACCATCTTCTCACTCAGAGTTCAATTCTTGATTCTCAGTGTTCCCATATCACTCGATACTTAGTTCTGTGGCTCTACCTCTCACACTGTATTACATACTTTGAGACGCCATGGCCTCTGTTTATCTTCGTATCACCAACCCATAGTATGAACCACAAATGTTTGGTGAATGTATGGGTTGTATAAGATTGGACGGTAAGTGGGTCTGAATATTTTCAAACCTATTATGGAATCACAAAGAAGTGGAGAGAAAAAGTGCTAGCTGTTAAGCATGTGCTCATAAACTATGCTTGCAAACTATGCTGAATTTTGAAAACTATATTTAAAAATTTGAGGCAAAAAGACTAAACTAAAAGAATATATATTCCCAGCAATTTAATATTTGGGGTCTCAAACTATGGTGAGGCTAGTTATAATCAAAAACAAACTGTTCCATACCATTTTTCTGAAATTGCTGTAATTGCCAGACCCACTGATTTCCCATGATGCTTAGTCACCTTTCACATTCCAGAACCAGCCTGATTTATGGTTCTAAATAGTTAAGCAGCTTAAAATGCCTACAATATCACTGTAATGGGTCTCATCCCTATTTCTTTGTCCATAATATGTTCTTAGTTTACTTCTCGTTGGTAATCAGACCTGGGACACAACAGACACCAAGTCACTTTTCTGTTAGGTTCATCATGGAAGTCCCCAGCACTGATCATGAGGCATCTACCTTTTTCTCTAAGTCCTCCTTAATATTTATCCGTTTGCAGGACAATGACAGTAACCTGGCTCACAGAATCATCTCCTGTTGTCTATGTCCCAACATACAAACTCTGCATGGCACGCAAGGCCCTGTCCAGGGAGGAGTGAGTATTTTTAAGCCTATATTCCAGTGACATAGTTCCCCTGCTCAATGTTCCTCGATTTGTACCCCTAGGATCCTGCTTTGAATCCTGCTTCTCAATGCCAAGTACTTGTGCTCACTTCATTTGGGTCCATGCCATGTTCCTGTGGAAACAGAAACCTGTTCCTAAACAGCCATTCAGAATGCTTGTCTATTCTGTCATGGCCCTCCCTTCCTACCTCATGGATGCCTACTGGTCCTGTGTGTGTGCACGTTCGTGTGTGCGAGTGTGAAGGAACGAGGAACGTGCATGGTTTTCATACCAGACAAGGACCTTTCAGGGATCTCCATCCATGTGCTTTCGTACCTTTTTTTTTTTTTTGGTAAGCTCCCAGTGTAGACCTCTGGTGTCACTGGGTTTTCCGACCTATGCTATACACCTTGGATCCCTATTCTTTTTGTTGTTATTATGAAATATACAACCGGTAATCCAAACCTGAACATAGAGATAACAGATGTTAAAGATGACAAAAATTCTAGAGTTTTCAGGAAACATCTGAATTTACAGAATAGTTTGTGGTGAATACCTCAGAACCAATAAATATTTTTCATATTATTTATAATGGAAACCTTAAAAAATATTATACCAGCTTATCATTTTATAAAAGTTCAATTAGTAATATGTAAATCATTTTCAAAAGCCATTCTAAATCTGTTGCATAATCTATAGAATATATTATTGTAAAATTATTATATAAAAGCCATCATTAGCAGAATTTGCTTTTCTTTTTTTTTTTAAAGATTTTATTTATTTATTTGACAGAGATAGAGACAGCCAGGGAGAGAGGGAACACAAGCAGGGGGAGTGGGAGAGGAAGAAGCAGGCTCATAGCGGAGGAACCTGATGTGGGGCTCGATCCCATAACACCGGGATCACGCCCTGAGCCGAAGGCAGACGCTTAACCGCTGTGCCACCCAGGCGCCCCAGAATTTGCTTTTCTTAAAGAAATTATCCTTTAAGTATTTAACTGCCAGTTAGAATATATAAATAAGTACTCCAAAATCTTGAGATTTCAGATGAATCTGTTATGGCTTTTGAATTATTATTCCTACACTTAACTTCTTTCTTCAAAGCATTTTATACATTGTCATCAGATTATTTAAAGCCTTCAATTTCATCATGTTATTTCTTCCAGTAAAAGTTTTCAAGAATCTGATTAAACTTCACTATTGTATGACTAGTTTTCAGATAACCTACCCTTCACTGTAACTATTCTTCTCCAAAGTTATTGCCTATAACACTCATAAAATATTTATTAACACATTGATTTAATTTATCATTATTTATTAAATAAATTAAATGTTACATTATTAACTGGTTTCACTCATCCATCCACCCATCCATCTATCCATCTCCACTTGTCAATTAGATTTAAAACCTTAAGGGCAGTTGAGTAGAGGCCCAATAAATGATTGATGAATTGAATTATACTTCTTTGTATAGAGAGCCTCACATATAGGGCCTCACATATATATTACATATAATACAAAATCAAAAGCAAATCAGTTAACTGATCAACTGGTTGTAGTTTGTAACAAGATTTGCATAAATAATATCTCATAGGAAAAGTGTGAAATATATTTCACTAACCTGTAAAAATGCAACGGGAATTCTTGTGGTTTCCTGCTTTAGCACTCTGCTCATAGTCAAAGACTTTCTAGACCAATAGCATCACACCAGGTATCTCTCTTTCACACAGGGAGAGAGCATGTTTAAGCCTGGCTAACTGCATTGCAATAAAGCTGTGGTCACAAGACAGGTACATATCTCAGTATCTTTTAATACCACTCACGGAAAAAACAAATTATATGTCCCAGTGAATGTAGAATCCTGATTGCAGCTGATATTTAATCCTAAACAAGAGGCCCTCTCATATTCTCAGCTATAGGACTTTGTATTAAGACAATAGTGCAGGGTTTCACCTAATGGCTTTGGCACCCAACTTTTTCTTTACTTTAGGCTTATATAGTGGCCCTGCATATTTTAAAAATTCTTTATACCTTGTTCCTAAACAAGAACATAAAAGGAAAACATTTCCTAATATTTATCTTATAAACATATTCTTAAAGCAAATATAGCCAAATACCCGACTTTCCTATTTTTTCTTTCAGATACATGTTTTCTTAAAAAAAACCCAGAAAACACCCAGGACTTGTCTACCCAAGTAGCATAGATGTCACTTTGTTCGTTTCTCAATCTCAGAAGGGAGTATTTCATCAGGAATTCATCTTTAAAAATAATGATGTGGAAGGCATTACTTTTAGTTTTCTTGTCTTTAAACATGGTGAAATCATTTCAGTGCTGTGAGAATGAACATAATCTAGCAAAGAAAAAAAAACTTAAGATTTGAGAACAGATGGTTAAAGATCATGACAATAAAGAACATATCCAAGGTTAATGACCTACATGCTGAACTTGTTTTAATTTTAAAAGCCATTACCAACTGAAAATATCCTGCTTTAGCTGAACCAACACTTAAAGACTTTTTTTTTTTTCCTTTATACACCTTTAGAAAAGAACTCTTGCTGCTGGTCTCTCTGGAGCAATGGTGGGATTCTATGTGGTTACTTCTTTGTGAATAAAAACATCCATATGGAATTGTTTCTGCATGCATGGGCAAACATGTTGTGTCATACTAATGACTTAAATACAAATTTCTCTAGAATTATTTTATTCTTTAGAATTCCAATCTTAATTCTAATTGCCCTCGGACTAATTGCCCACTTCCATCAGTGGTTAAATTATTATCGGCTAACCAAAAGGTACATTAAAGACCCACCACTAGGATATTGGAAGAATCAGGTAAGACAAAAATTGTTTATTCCAGTTATCAACAGAAGGTTAAGAAAGATTTTAAGAATAAGAATAGTAGTTCCAGGTTCCAGTTATTCAATACATCCTACCAGGGAATAGGAAAGGCAAATAGACTGGGTTTGTGATGAATTTTCCAGGTCAAACTTTTATTCTTCCATTTAAATTTTTTGAGAGAGGTAACTTGAGAAAATCCACATTTCTTCCTAATTTTTGCATCTACATTTTTTATGGATCAAAGAAAGCTATCTTTTTCTTTTTTTAATTATTGACCTGCAAAATAGGGAGGTGAATTTTTTTTTTAAGATTTTATTTATTTATTTGGCAGAGAGAGAGGGAGAGAGAGAGAATAAGCAGGCAGAAGGACAGGGAGAAGCAAGCTTCTAGCTGAGCAGAGAGCCCGACATGGGGCTCGATTCCAGGGCCCTGGGATCATGACCTGAGCCAAAGGTAGACGCTCAACCGACTGAGCCACCCAGGCGCTTCAGAATCTTCAATACATTGAAAATATAGAAGGCTTAGTAGTGAGAAGACTGTAACACTTAGTAAAGCAATACTTACTCTAGCACCCATGCCACTACCTTCTAGTTTTGTGACCTTGAGCAAATCAGTTAATTACTCTGGGTCTAAAAATGAATGTGAAAATGAGGGCCTATGGTGATCCATTCCAATGGTAAGAATGGAGATTCTATAGCCACAGGTAAACTGAAATTTCCCTGGCATTTTGGAAGTTTTTCAAGAGTATCAGGATTTTAATATGTGTTTATAAAATATCTTTGGTAGTACTTCCTAAACATAAAACTTCCACATGTATGAAGAGATGTCTGTATTAAAATTTCTCTTAAGTTATTCCTTCCTAAGGTAGTGGAACCTGAAAAAAATCTTAGAAATTCTTTTAGGATTGATCAATTTACTTGACTATAAAATTTAAGAAGCTAACCACTTTCCTTTAAGATAAAAAGATATTTTAATTGAAACATATGAATAGTTATTTAGTCATTTTAATCTATATGCATAACTTCACCTTAAATGAACTATTTTGGGGGGACTATCAACCAATATTTACTAAGAAATGTTTACTCTTTTAAGTTAGTGTAGGCAGAGAATGTGGAAGTCTAGCAACATAAAAGAGATTGATCCCACAAATCATATAATATAGGTTTGCAGCTTGGAGTGGCAGAATTTTATTGCTAGTAACAAAACATGCTGATCTTAAAGAGCAAGAACACTGAATTTTCTGGTTTTCTTCTGGTTCCACTATGCCCCTAACATCATATAAGTGTGCCAATTAACTGCATCCGGAAGGATGGGGTAAAATTCCAAATTATACTTCTGGCAGGATTCCAGAGATTCTCAGATTTTTTTTTTTTCTTTCCTTTTCTTGAAATTGTACCATATGAGCTAGGTTTATTTTGAAATGTCCATGAAAAATAAATCAGATTTTTCTTGAAATTGGCCCCTCTTAGAGATGAAATGTTTTTGGACATGCTTCATATAAGTGCATTTGTTCATTCTATTGTTTTTAATCTTGTTCATAAATTTGTCCTCTATACAGAGCTTCAAAATTTCACCGTGTTCTGACATTACTGTAAAAATATATCCAATATGCTTGTTGAAAGACAGTGGTCAATATATTTAAGAGAAATGTCTTATTCATTAATCTTAGGAAATGTTAGAGGGAAACCTATAATAACCAGAAATTGAAATAAAAGATCATTCAGTGAAGCTGACAGTTTTATCTATCAATCATTAATGACAGTAATAAAAATACATACATATATCATTTTACCACTTGTAAAGGAGTTTCACATGTATACTTCCATTTGATTCTCACATAACACTGCTAGGTAGATAATATCATTCTCTTATTACACAAAAAATCAAGAGGTGGTAAATGACACAAATAAAGTCACAGAGCTCTTAAATTATGTCATGCTGGGTACATTTCCTATATATACTCAGGTAGGATCAACTACCTATATTGACATCAAAAGATATGCTCAGTTATAGGACTTTGTAAAAGTCTGCTAACTTTTTGGTGACTTTGTATGTGTTTGTTCAGGAAACATTTCAAAAGCAAGAAGGTGAATAAATTTAAACATGAGAAATATTTACCAATATAATGTTTTTATTGTACATCGAAAGTTTTCAATATTTTGAGCAGCAGACATGCATCTTCAATATTTATTTATCCAATCTTTCCTAAAGAATTGATGAAGCTATAAACAAAAATTTAAATGTAAGGATGTTTATCGAAACATTATTTATAATATATACTACTATAACACTCTATACCGTAGTATAACTGCAGGATTGATGGTTTTCCCAGTTATTTTTTGGATGTGGGTTTATGTATAATGTGATTAAAATTATTCTTTTTTTAAATAAAAAGAAAGGGGAGGAAAAATAGGTCATAGCACAGCCAACACTAGGTTGTTATGCTGCCATACATACCAAGTGCTAGAAAATATACTTCATATTAAATATATTTTTCAAGGTATAGAAGGAATGTACCTCAACATAATAAAGGTCATATATGACAAGTCCACAGCTAATATCATACTTAGTGATGAAAAGTGGAGTCTTTTCCCTAAGATCTGGAAAAAGAAAAGTATGTCCACTCTCACCACTTCTATTCAACATAGTACTAGATGTCCTAGCCAGAGCAATTAGGCAAGGAAAATAAATTAAAGACATCCAAATAGAAAAGAAGGTAAATTGCTCTGTTTGCAGATGATATGATTTCACATATTAAAAAACCCAGAGACCGCACCAAAACACTTTTAGAATTAATAAACAAATTCAGTAAAGTTGCAGGATACAAAGTTAACATACAAAAATCAGCTGTGTTTCTGCACACTATCCAAAAATTATCCAAAAAGAAATTAAGAAAACTATTCCATTTACAGCAGCATTAAAAAGAATAAAATATTTAGGAACAAATTTAACCAAAGAGGTGAAAGATCTATACACTAAATACTGTAAGACTCTAATGAAAGAAATTAAAGAAGACACAAATAAATGAAAGCTAACCTGTGTTCACAGATTGAAAGAATTGTCAAAATGCCCATACTACTCAAAGCAATGTACAGCTTTTGTGCAATTCTTACCAAAATTCCAATTAAATTTTCACAGAAATAGAAAAAATAACCCAAAAACTCATAGAGAACCAGAGACCCGAAATAGCCAAAGCAATCTTTCAAAAGAACAAAGCTGGAGATATCACACTTTCTGGTTTCAAACTATATTACAAAGCTATAATAATCAAAACAGTATGGTAGTGGAATAAAAACAGACACATAGATGAATAAAACAGAATAAAGAGCTCAGAAATAAGCCCACACATATATGATCAAATAATCTTTGGCAAATGCCCCAAGAATAAACAATAGGGAAAGGAGAGTCTCTTTAATAGGGTGTTGAGAAAAATGGATATCCACATGCAAAAGAATGAAATGAACTCCACTTATACCATTTACAAATGAAACAGATTAAAGACTTAAATGTAAGACTTGAACTGGAAGACTCCTAGAAAAAAAAATATAGGGAAAAAATTCCTTGATATTGGTCTAGGCAATGATTTTTTTAGCTATGACACTAAAATAAGCAACAAAAACAAAACTAAACAAATAGGACTACATCAAACTAGAAAGCTTCTGTATAACAAAGGAAGTAATCAACAGATTGAAAAGGCAACTTAAGGCATGGGAGAAAATATTTGCAAACCATATATCCAGTAAGGAGTTAATATCCAAAATATATTTAAAAAAACAAAACTTCTACAACTCAATAGCAAAAACAAACAAACAAACAAACAAAAACCCACAAAAAACAAAAACAAAACCTAAATAACCCAATTAAAAAATGGGCAAAGGACTTGAATAAACTTTTTTTTTTTCCAAGGAAGACATACACATGGCTCAGGTACATGAAAAAGTACTCAACATCACTAATTATCAGAAGAATGCAAATCAAAACCACAATGAAGTATCACCTTACACCTGTTAGGAGGTCTATCATCAAAAAGTTGAGATTATGAGTGTTGGTGAAAGTGTGGAGAAGAAAGAACTTGTATACTATTGATGGGAATGCAAATTGGTGCAGGCACTATGGAAAAGAATATGGAAGTTACTCCAAAAACTAAAAATAAAACTGCCAAATGAGCTAGAAATCCCACGTCTGTGTATATATCCAAAGGAAATAGAAATGGTATCTTGAAGACATATCTGCACTGCCATGTTCATCGTAGCACTATTCACAGTAGCCAAGATATGGGTAAAACCTAACTATCCATTAATGAATGAAGAAAGAAAGAAAATGTGTGTGTGTGTGTGTGTGTGTGTGTGTGTGTGTGTGTGTCATGGAATATTATTCAGTCATGAGGAAGGAAAAATCCTACCATTTGTGGCCATGTGGTTGAATCTAGAAGACATTATGCTAAGTGAAATATACGTGGAATCTAAAAATGTGGAACTCATAGAATTAGAGAGTGGAATAGTGGTTGGCAGGGACTGGTGGAATAGGGGAGATGCTGGTCAAAGGGTACAAACTTTTAGTTATAGGATGAGTAAGTTCTAGGAATCTACTAATGTACGGCATGGAGACTATGGTTGATAATACTGTATTATTAGTATTGTATTAACATTGTATTGTATACTCGTGTTCTCACAAGTATAAAAAAAAGAAAATGAAACTATGTGGGTTGATAAATGTGTTAATTACTTTGTGGTAATCATTTCACAATACATATGTATATTAAATTATTACATTATACACCTTAGTTGATCAATCTATATACAATTTTTGTTAATCATATCTCAATAAAGTTAGAAAAGATAAATATATTTTTAAGGTCTTTATCTCCATGAGCCGTCACAATATGGTATGATACTCTGATAGGAACTAAAAACTGAAAGCACAGCTTCCCATTTGTATCACAACTAAATGACCCTTAAAAGGGTCTTAAAATTAAGTTTATTAGAAGGTTAGAGATAAGCCAAAGTCAATACTTCACCTGATTTTTCTTCATAAATAAATTTTGCTTTACAAAACAATACTTTGGATTCCTTTAGGAAAACCAGAGCAATGACAGAGAAGAGATAACTCGGAGATCATAAGTGAGAGAAAGTTCTGAGCTAACATCTACAGAAGCGTTCAATGTTCTTCTGGCACTAGATTCTGCTAAGAGTGAATTCTTTCCAAGAAGCCAAGTTCAAGCTGGTGCAAAAGCTGTATATTAATTACTTGAAAAAACTCCCAGTAGGGCAATGTCTAAAAATATTTCAGTGAGCATAGCATATACATTTGTTATAAAAGTGATGATCTAGCCAAGAGGGTGTCTGATCTCCAAAGTACATTCACTAATAAAAATTTAAGGAGCATTTAGATAAGAGTGGGAAAGGAAATTTGCAACACAGATGGGTTCTCTATATTTTGGCCATGTCTGCACATTTAACCAGATCAATCTAATTGGTCAATTCAGTCCAAAGCAGTCAACATGATTTGTTGTTTATAAAAAAAGTAGCATGTGCATGACTAACATGTTGTATTCTTGTCATGATTATAAAAACAGTTTCTACCTTCTGAATGTTAGCAGTTATGTTTCAACCTAGACAAGACAAAAAAAATTAAGAACTGTTTTTAACTAGAATTATTAACTTGCAAACCCAAAACATCTTCTCCTTAACAAAATAACATTCAAAGATGAATTTTAACCATCCCACAGAAACTTACTGCTAAAAATTGTACTCATGAATATTCATTTTACTTAAGTGACACAAGCCCTATGTAGGTATGATTATATTACACATATTCATCCTTTCTGATCTCACTGACAGAAGTGACTATGTCTGCTTATAAAATTTGAATATTCCCATCACTTAGCTCAGTTCCACCAAAGAAAATGCGTTCAATATGTGTTTGTTGAAGGGAACAAAATCTCCTTCTAGTTAACATCTATCCACAAACAATGCTTAATAATAGGCTGTGCCAGAGTTTGCTAGCTGTCCACCAAAACCTGTTTCCTCTTCTTTGTCAGGGCATGTGGCTATAGACTGCATTTTCCATTCTATCTGGAATTAACTGTGCCCAACATCCGATGGAAGAAGAGAAGAAATAATGTATGTTACTTCAAACCGGGAACACATATGTCCCCCTAGAGGATGGCGAGGCTGTAAAATGGGAATCGTGTGGGTCCCTCAATTATTCCATGGAGGAAACTCACCCACCAGCCCAAAATCTATACCACAGATCTATGTGAATGAGAAGTAAGCTTGCCTTGTTTTTCAGTATTTTTATAGGAATTCATCTTATGGTTTTTAATATACAGATGTTCAGTAGGTATTCAGAATTAACTGAGTTAATTCTTTTTTTTAATTCATCTTTAAAACAAATTCATTTTTAAAAACTCCAAATATATTCAAACATACAGAAAAGTGTCAAAACAGTACAAAAATCCCAGTATCCTTTTCATCTGGAAGCCTTAATTATCAGCATCTTCGCGTCGTTTGCTCTCCCCGCCCGCCATACGGATGTACCCGTATGTATATGCATCATACGTATATGTGGGTGCATATGCACATCTATATCTACCTATACCTATATCTATACATGGCATGCAAGATAGATTTTTTCCCAACATAAAAATATTTTTTTTCCAGCACAGTGATGCATTAACCTAAATATCCAATAAGTACCTCCCCCAAACAAAAAGACATAATATAACTGACATTATACAACTCCTGCAACCAGTAAGTCAACACGGATACAACACTACCATCCAACCCAGAGAATGTCGAAATTATTATGTACTTATTGTGTGTTCAGTTATCTGTCCAATGTGACAAATATTATAACCACTCCGGCTACCTTTTTCAACAACCCTCTCTACACCCTTCCTTTCCCTCTCCCACTTCGCTGGCTCTGGGCACACTGCAGCTGACCTCTGTCTGACCTCCTTCCCCAGGCTTGCTCAGACCTCATGCACCCACGTTTGCATGTCTCCACACCAAGGAAGGGAAGGAAGAAAAGGAAGAAAAAACAAGAAGAACAAGGGAAGATGGATGAATTAATTCATTTTTAATACGGTGCTACATGAAAGAAAATGTTAGGAAGTAACACTTTTAAAAGTTAATAGTAAAAACATCCCGCAGAGACTACCTAATATGAACACTTACATGTCCCTCAAAATTCTATCTGAGTTGAAAAGAATATCTGAGAAGTCTGAGAAATCAGAGCCGGATACCTAGATTTATAATTATCTTTGATGACCAGAATCTTGCTACCTTCCTAAAGAGCAGGACCAAGTACACAAAACTGAATTTTTCACTCAGATTGAAATCAAAATCTTTCTTCTCTTGTTCCCTTGCTTGTAAAATATCTTCTTAGACTTGAGAAAGTCAAGGGCCACATGAGAACACTGAACATTCTTTTCAATTGTCCAGTAGCATAACTCAGATTACAAAGACCTTACTTATGTGTGTTTAAACATCTTATCTTTTTGTTTTTTTGTCAAAACCAAAACACTGCTTAGTTTTAGAATGTATATGTAAGCCAACATGATTTTTTTTTGGTAAAAGAAAATATCATTACAAAAGAGAAAAGGTTATAGGAATTGTGTAGTACACATTCAGAAACATTTTGTCTCATAGTTGTTTCCAGTAAATGCTTCATTTCTATGTAGGAGGTATGTAAGATTCCTGCTAAAAATATATTCCCTTCCTTGAATATTGACAATAAATGCCAAAAATTATCTCAAATGAATAAAGACAGGGCTGATTAGCAGTGTTTTATTCAATGGAACAATAATTCAGATTTATACAATTTCAGCATCTATTCATTATGCTAAATAATCTTATAAAAATCTCATGGTTAATATACTACGTATAAAATTTTATGAAGTACTTTGATAAATTATTAGAAAAGTAACATCGACAATACTACAACTAAATTGGGCTCAGAGGAACCAATACATGTGAGGATAAATAAGAAAACTAATTATGACTTAACGATTGTAACAGGAAGAGGACATTGTTGCCGAGGCACTGTCTCTTAGTATAAATGTGTCTCCTCCAAAACCGCGTTTGTAAGTCATTTGCTGAAACAATGACCTTATTTCCACCACAGAAATTACATTAAGGATATTTTTTAGTTCCCCAAACAAGTCCATAACAGTCTGTCTTATTATGTCATGACACTGTAACTGCATTATCAGTACTACCTACCTAACCAAGAAATTCTAAAAGTCCATTCTCAAGATCCAGGTTTCTCTACTAGTTCTAATTGTACTCGTTATCTTGGTTCTCAGCAGTTAAGCTTTCCTAGTTCTCAATAGTAAGGTAAGAAGCCTGGAGGCTCTAGGCAGGGGAAAGGGGTTCCTGGGTGCTGCAGAAAGGGATTGAGTCTTCAGGAGCAACCTTTGCTGACTCATGGTCTCCTGGGAGGTAATGATTGCTGCCTAAATCTCTGTGCCCTAGGTCTCTAGTAGCATTTGGCAGGGAGACGACCATGTCTTTGATGATAAGTGATGGTGGAAAGAGTAGGAAGAGATACAAACAATGGCTAAAGACAAAGGAAGGATGGAAGGATGATTCCAGCAACAACCTATGTGGGTAACTGAATCTTGGCATCTAGGAAATCACCTCTGTTGTATATGTGTGTATACACACACACACACACACACATGCACGCACACACACACACATATTCAAGTCTCAATTTAACACTGATAATTGGAACATCACAAACTGGTTCAAAATGATAGTTACTATTCAATATTTCTAACTGCTTTAATTCATTATTTTATAGAACACTTTCTGATATTAATGAATACTACTTGTACTATACAAATTTAAGTAATGTCGTGGTATATAACAGCTATTGAAGATATTGTGCAATATATTTGTGGTCCTTTCTCCTCTATCTCAGGGGACACATTGATATAACTGAGACAGCTCAGCATGTCATATGGAAAAATCTCTTATAAAATAAAGGTCAAAGATTAAGTAGATAGTCATTGAATTAATTTGTTTTTCTTAAGAGGAGCTATTCCACAGGTCAAAACTAAAGTCACTGATAGATATGTTTCTCATCTTGTTTTCTGGGTGTGAAGAGAACATGTCATTGATTTCCTTTGGTGGCTTTTTGCTTGTCTCAAAAGAATACATTAATAAATTCTGCACAGCTGTGATTTACTAGTTTGACAAAAATGAAGAATGTGTTTCTCTGTCCACAAAGAAAACACAGTACAAATCTCCTCCCCTTGCTACCCTCCCCCATCATCATCACTTAGCCTGGTGAAGTGTTTTTAACCCCAAACACTTTCAAAAGTAATGATATACCATTGCTTCAAAATCACACTGATTATAATTTTCCAACATTTTATAAATATACCCACTACTGAATTGCTTGCTCCTATGCTATATGGCAATGGTTTCTATGGGTAAAAATGTCTTGCAAACAAGTAATTTTGACCTGGCTACCTTCATGTATAAATATTGACCCTTCCAAATTGCTTTCATTTGGAAAAATGAAAAGCACTCAAAAATGAAAAGGGCTGTCTAGCTTCAGAAAAGCAAATCTTTCCAACTTGAAATAACAACATCATGACATTTTCTGATCTCTGAATGGTTTGTATCATGGATACTTATGAAGGGAAATAAAGACATACAGAAATTAACATTATTTCTAGGGTACTTGTTTTTTTTAAATGAATGTTCCTGACATTGCGTACATTTAGAATATTTGCAATGTAACAGTAAATGTTCACTGTGGAGGCAATGGAAAGTTACACAATTTGACAGCTGGAAAAGAACCTTAGAGATCCTGTAACAAACACCCTCGTATTTACAAACGGAAACAGGATAGAGTCTAAGTGACTTGCCCAAACCATAAGCTAGGGGTAGAACTGGGCTATTAAGCCCACCTTGTTTAGTTTCTCCCTCGTGAAACCCAGTGATGCAGTATGTATGAAATTCCTTCACAACAGCCCAACATCTGGCCAGAGAATCATTTTGTGGACACTCCTGCATATTATCACAGTCTCCTTGGTTTACTTCTGGTAGTTATTTATTTATGTGCTAATTCTCTGGTCATGACTTTGTCACAGGTATATCGAGTGCTTCAATCTAGTCTCCCAATACTTCCGTCGTGTCATTTTTACACGTACTGTAGCGGAGACTATTCAATCGTTTAGCTTGCATTTTGCTCTCAAAATCCTTTACAATTAAGATTTAAGCCAATAAAACATTCAGTTTCCTCTTATTTGATAGATGTTATCTACCAATATATACTCTAGTCTAACCTCTACTTCGGCAAGAAAATCTTATAACACCTTACATGCATGCCCTGTGTTTTAAGCCCCTAAGTTTTGCTAATAATGATAATACTACAGCACGCAATATTTTATGTCAAATACTGTCCTTAAAGGTTTAAGGCCATTCTCTTCGTTAGCATTTACAATAATGCCATAGGTATTACCTGTCACATTTGTATTTTATTGTTCCATGATATAACTATTTCGACATAGTATTATTCTACTGTGGCTATTAAATAAATTTATCACAATTTGGTAGCTTAAAACCACACAAATTTATAAACTTAGAGTTCTACAGGTTAGAAGTCTTACAGGGATCCCACTGGGTTAAAATCAAAGTGTTAGCAGGTGTGGTTCATTTCTGGAGGCTCCAAGGGAGAACGGTTCCCTGTCATTCCTAACTTAAGGCCATTCATAGCTCTTATCATGATCCAACATCATGTATATTATACTTATTTTTTGTTCACTGTTTGCCTAACTGCTGTAAAAGTGTTAATTCCTTGTGGGCAGGACATCTTGTTTGTTCTGTTCATAGCTATATCCTAGTATCTTAGAATAATGCTGTACATATAATAAGTACTTGGTCAAGCTGGGCTAATGAATGAAAACGAAAATTTTTGTTCTGTCACTTAATAAGTATATTATTCAGAGGAAGATAAAGATTTCCAACCTCAGTTTCCTTATATGTAAACTGAGGGTATTAATACCAAGATATTGTCTTGAGGATTAATTGAGGTCATGTTTATGAATACCTAGTATCATATTACCTGACACATAGTATAAATAAATGGTATTATTATTATTAATTAATCAAAATAACATATTTTGGGGCACCTGAGTGGCTCAGGTGGTTGAGCATCCAGCTTTTGGCTTTGGCTCAGGGCATGATCTCAGAGTCATGAGATCAAGCCCCACATTGGCTCCTAGCTCAGCACAGAGTCTGCTTGAGATTCTCTCCCTCTCTCTCTGCCCCCCCCCACTCATGCACTCTTTCTCTCCCTCCCTCTCTCTCTCTAAAATAAAGAAAATAAAATAATAGGCTTTATAGCCTACACCTCTCCAAATTATTCTTTACCCATTTATTAACTGTCCCATGAAAGCAGAATCTTGTGTGCTTCATCTGTGTATCTCTAGTGCCTAGAATAGCAACTGGTAGGAGCTGAAGAAATCCTTGTTGAATTAATTTTAGTTGTGTGTAGGAAAAGAACCTTAGGAGCCTTTTATTCTACCACTTAAAGCTGTGCCCACTATTATGATGGTTCTGTGTGTATTCTTAGAGATTCTTTTGTAGAACTCAAAATGGGAGAGAGTGATGATGATGGGGAGAAGTTCTGAATTCTTCATACTGTAAACATTCTTAATGTTTTCTGTGTTGTTTAACCCTATTAAAACCTGATAACATACACGAACACTTCCCTCAAATTGTGCATCCCTACCCTACTGATGGTATTTTGCCTAAATGCCCAAAGGCCCTTCTTCAGAGGTCCTGAAGACTCTCCATCAATGTAACAGATGATCCGAGTCTCAGTCTGTTAGGACAGGCTCTTACCTTGAGGTTATAGTGTGTGACCAATATAATATAATATATTGATATAGCAGGAATGTGCTATATGACAGAAAACAATTAGAAAATTATTATTACAGGCCAGGTGAAAAATTTTGAAGACATGAATTGACACCTGTGGTGCTGGAGGTAAACAAAGAAAAAACTTAGGCAAAGCCAAGTCAGTAGCCTGGATGTTCTGGAGAGCAAGGGAGAAGAAATCATCCTGATCCCAATATTTTTATCCCTTGTAGATCCATATTTTGTGTATTTTTTTAAAAGTAAAATGAAGTATTTTTTACTTGGCTATGACAAGAACTTGTGAAGAAAGAAATAAAAGTCAGGAGCACTTTAATGTACTTTCCCTCTATTTATTTTGGACATAAAAAAGCTAACGCTATTTTAGTTCCTATCTCATTAAAATCTAGAACTTATTTACCACATGATTATTATTTGGGGATTCTCTGACCTATAAACAGTGAACTTAACAACTGTTAAAAAGCCGTAATAGATGTCCCCATGGAACTGTATCAATTACAACTGTAATACACTATTATAGCTAGAAATATCACCACTTCATGCAACAGACATACTATTCCTACTTCTATTGTCAGAGTGCTAAAAAATATTCTGAGCTGCTTACTCATCAGAGATAAAAAGCAGCTGTTCACTTCACATGACATAAACCACAGGTCATGGTAAATCTTGTCCCTTTTTTTTTTTGGATGGAGGACTGACAACTAAAATTTGTTCAAATATATACGGAGGAATTAACTGGAAAAATTAAATCTTCTTTTCAATATTCCAAGAGAAGAAAATAAACCTTCCACCCCAGAAGCAAATTCCAGTTTGGAAGTCTTTGTATCATATTCCAATGAAACATTAATCTACATTAGAATAGAAAAACCTAGGGGTGCCTGGATGGCTCAGTCCTTTGAATGGTTGAGCTTCTGATTCTTCGTTTTGGCTCAGGTCATGATCTCATGGATCCTGGGATCCAGACCTGAGTTGGGCTTTGCACTCAGGAGGCAGTCTGCTTGAATATTCTCTTCCTCTGCCCCTCCCCCAACTCGCTCTCTTTCTCTTTCTTTAAAATAAATGGATAAATCTTTTACAAAAAAAAAAAAAAGAATAGAAAAATCTAGGTTAGGAGTCTGCCTATTAAATGTGGTGAGAGTTCAAATAGCTCCTGAGCCTTATATGTCATAATAACACTTCATGGAAGGATATTGAAACTCAAATTTTTTTTCCTATTATGTTGCATTTTAAGAAAAAATTTTAGGAAGATTATAGAAAAAAAAGTTTAAGAAAGTAATCTCTCTAGTTTCCCTAAATTTCATGTCAAATTCAGATTAGGTATTTTACATAATAAAAAACATCATAATTTTCACTTTTTCTTAAAAACATGTAAAGCAAAAGAGAAAACCTGCTAAATGAAAATTGATTTATTTAATTTGGGGCTCTTCTATATTTAAGGACTTGGTAAAATGCTGAGGACTTTTTAAGAATGAGAACACAATGAATCCTAGGCTTTAGGAAGTTCCTTGTCAAATTTTGGAAATACCTTACTTAACAAAGTTACCATGTATCATCGGCCAGGAAGCTCTGGAAACATAGGCAGAGCATGATGGGAGAGCACCAGACAAGCAGAGGGGAAGACATGGGGCAGCAGAGGTAAGAGGTGAGGTAAGAAAGAAAGCCTGAACTGGCGCACAGAGGGCCACCCAGGTCAATACCTGGGAGCGTGTCCTAACTGTGAAGGAGACTGCCGATGGGTGTGAGGCAGGGGACAACTCTGAGTTAGGAGACATGAATTTGGATAGCTGCAGGGACAGAAAGAGAGAGATGAGTTGGAGATAATCACAATCATCCACCAAAGACATTCTGAAGTCCTGAGATGAATTCCAGAACTATCGTATATAGAAAGTAAAATCACAGACTTTAGGACCAACTGCAAGTGAGGGAAGTAGGTGAGTGAGAAGAAGAGATGGAAAAAACTGAAACAGCAGATTCCGGGAGTGAGAGCAAGCTGAGGGGCAAGAAGATCAAACCATCACATGACCAGTGAGACGCAAGCACCCCTGCATAATTAACACAACCTCATCCCACAGGTTCTGAAGGTTAAATATCTCGTCTAGCAAAGAGATCTTTCATATTTTATTTCTCTAGACCCCTTAATAGATCTTCAAGGTTTTATTTCCCTGGACAAATAATCTAACCCCCTTATAGAGCCAAAATTTTATTTGTTTGTTTGTTTGTCAGAGAGAGAGAAAGACAGCAAACAAGCAGGCGGAGCAGCCGGCAGAGGGTAAAACAGGCTCCCCACTGAGCGTGGAGACCGGTGTAGGACTCGATCCCAGGACCCTGGGATCATGACCTGAGCCCAAGGCAGACGCTTAACTGACTGAGCCACCCAGGGGTCCCTAGAGCCAAAATTTTATACTGTGAAGATACTGCAGCCTTTTCAAAATGTATGTTAGTAGCAGACTTTTTGAAGTTTGCTAACTTAAGACAGGTCCACCTCTCCCCACCCCAGCTTGCTCAATGTCACATTTCATTCATCCGCCACAAGGTACCTTCTGCTGGGCTGGTCATAGGCAACTAATTTTTGGAGGGAAGGTTGCTCTTAGATTTGTTCTCATATATAAAGGAAAGTCAATAATTTAAAAATAGTGAACTATATTGAGGTAGAATTTACCTATAATAATATACACACAGTTTAAGTGTATATTTCCAGAGTTTTGATGTATTAATAATTCCATATAACCATTACCACAATCAAGAAATTACATATTTTTATTATCTCCCCCAAATTTCCTTTGTGCCTTTTTCTAGTTAATCTCCTCTCCGCACCTCTGCCCTTGCCCAATGTGGCAGCCGTGAAGGTACACCTCTTGGATCTCTATTCAGAAGCCAAAGAGTGACAGGGAGTGCTGTCAATCTCCTGCGGCAGCCGCTAGGGGATCCACACCAGCGTATGAACCAAGACAGCCTTCTGCCAATGACTGAGAAGAGCATGGAAACTAATGCCTGGAGATTTCTGCCCAGTGCATGACTGAACCAGCAATCTTTGTACCAGAGCCACTGTTGGGAGCCAAGACCTCTTCAGAGCTGCACTGCAGTCTGACATCTTCCTACCCAATTCTTCCTTCTGCCTCCCTTTCCACAGGACAGTGAAACTGCATTGTGGTCTCAAGACTTTCTGGACCTACTTTCACGCCCATTCTCTTTTTATCTTTCACAGATATTTCCCCTAATAAATCCCTTGCAGTTCTAACACCTTCTTGGCATCTGCTTCCTGGATGACTGAATTGATACTCACCTCTGCCTCCAGCAAACAGTGATCTACTTTTTGTCACTGGAAATGATATTCGTGTGTTCTAGAATTATAGTACGTACTCATTTCTGCCAGGTTTTTTCACTCAGCATATTTTCTAAAGATTTTATTTATTTATTTGAGAGAGTGAGAGAGCACAAGCAGGAGGGAGGGGTAGAGGGAGAAGCAGACTCCCCTTTGAGCAGGGAGCCCAATGCTGATGCTGGGCTCGATCCCAGGACCCTGGGATCATGACCTGAGCCAAAGGCAGATGCTTAACCAACTGAGCCACCCAGGCGCCCCTCACTCAGCATATTTTTGAGATCCGTCCATGTTGTTGAGGTTACCAGAATTCACTCCATTTCTACTGCTATGTAGTATCCACTGTATGAATATACAATTGTTGATTATATTACATATAATCTGTGATCCACACAGAGTTAATTTTTGCATATGGTATGAGGAAAGGGTAGAGACTCTCCCTCCCTCCCCCCATACAGATATCCTGTTGTTCTAGCACTGCTATTGAAAAGACTTCTTTTCCCCAGTGAATTGCATCTTTGTTGAAAATAAATTGACCATACACAAGTGGGGTTACATCTGGATTTACTACAATACTCCACTTTTATTTTTAATTAAGGTTTTAATAACATATAGTGTTATATTAGTTTCAGGTGTACAATATAATGATTCAATTTGATACATTACTCTGTTCATCTGGATAAGTATACTCTTAATTCCCTATTTTACCCATCTCCCCACCCACCTACCCCCTGACAACCACCAGTTTGTTCTCTGTATTTAAGAATCTGTTTTTTTGTCTACTTTTTTCCTTGTTTTATTTCTTAAATTCCACATATGAGTGAAATCATATAGTATTCGTCTTTCTCTGACTTATTTCACTTAGCATTATACCCTCTACATACATACATGTTTTTGCAAATGGCAAGATCTCATTTTTATGACATATATAATATTTTCTTTATCCATTCATCACTGGGTTGCTTGCATACCTTGGCGGCTATTAATAAGGCTGCAGTAAACGCAGGGGTGGCAGGCATCTTTTTGAATTAGTGTTTTCATTTTGAGAAAATACCCAGCAGTGAAATTACTGGATCATATGGTAATTCCATTTTTACTTTTTTGAGGAATGTTTACATAGTTATCCACAGCGGCTGTACCAATTTGCACTCCTACCAACAGTGCATGAGAGTTCATTTTTCTCCACATTTTCACCAACACTTGTTATTTCTTGTATTTTTATTGCAGCCATTCTATTGCCCATCTGTATATCTTCTTTGGAAAAATGTCTATTCAGGTTCTCTGCCTATTTTTAATTGAATTGTTTTTTTGGTGTTGAGTTGTACAAATTCTTTATATATTTTGAATATTAACCCCTTATTGGATATATCATATGCAAATATTCTCTTTCATTCGTAGGTTGCCTTTTTGTTTTATTGATCTTTTCCTTTGCTGTGCAAAAGCTTTTTATTTTGGTATAGTCCCAACAGTTTAATTTTGCCTTAGTTTCCCTTGCCTGACCTGAGGAGACCTATCTAGAAAAATACTGCAAATGCCAATGTCAAAGAAATTACTGCCTAAGTATTCTTCTAGGAGTCTTATGGTTTCAGGACTCACATTTACATCTTTAATCCATTATCAGTTTATTTTTGTATATGGTGTAAGAAAGTGGTCCAGTTTCATTCTATTCTTAAGTTAATACGACTCTGACCTGATTATTGTAGCTTTAGAGTAAGTCCTAAAATTTGTTAATGGAGCTCTTCTAACACTATATCATCCTTTGCTCTTTCAAACCTGTTTTGGCTACTCTAGGTCCTTTGAGTATCCTTATAAATCATAAATTTAGTTTGTCAATGTCTACAAAAACCCCAGCTAGAATTTTCTTAGTTTTTAGTATAGAAGTTTTGTATATCTTTTATTAAATTTATCTCTGACATAGTTTATTATTTGACACTATTGGAAATGATATTTTAAAAAATTCATCTCCTAGTTGTTTTTCCTGGTATATAAAAATTCAATTGATTTTTTATATTGATCTTGTATTTTATATCTGGCAAACTTGAACAATTCTTTTCACTTGTTTTATTGATTCATTAGGATTGCCTACATTTGCAAACAGATCATTGGTGAATGCAGACACTTTTCATTCTTCTGTCCCAATTTTTATGCTTTTAATTTTCTTTTCCTGCCCTGTTGTATTTCTAGGATCTACGATATGGACCTACTATAACATTGTTGAATTTATTGACATATTGTTATTCCTGATATTTCTTTTAAGTAGCAATGGTGCGCATAAGGTTCCTTGCTTTATTCTCTTAGAGAGAAAGTATTTAGTAGTCCATGTTTACATATGATGTTAGGTTTTCTTTGTTGCTTTTTTATTTTTGTTTTTTTGGGTTTTTTTTTTTTTTATGTTAGGTCTTTGATAATTGTCTTTCATCAGACTGGGAAAGTTCCCTTCTATTCCTAATTTGCTGACTTTTAAAAAAATAAATCAGGAATGGGTGTTGTTTTTGCCAAATGCTTTTCTGAATCTATGAAATGGTCAAATGTTTGATAAATTACATCAATTGATTTTTAAGTATTTATTCAATCTTGCATTCATAGGATAATCTCCACTTGGTCATCACATATTATCTTTTAAAAATATTGCTTAGATTTGTTAACTTTTATTAAGGAATTTTGCTTCTCATGGTGTTAGGATCCATAAAAGATATTTGTCTTTAATTTTCCTTTTGCAGTATGTTTGCCAGGTTTGGCATCAAAATTATGCGAGCCTCGCAGAATGAGTTGGGAAGTTTTCCCAATCCTCCATTTTCTGCAAGAGCTCATTTAATACTGGCCTTATTTTCTTTCATAAATATTTTTTGTAATTAACCAGTGAAACCAGGTACACCAGGAATTTTCTGTAGGGAAGGTGTTTCTCCCCCCATTTTTTGTTTGTTTGTTTGTTTGTTATTTTAGTTCCAGTATAGTTAACATACTTTGTTATGGTAGTTTCAGGTGTAAAATAGAGTGATTCAACAATTCTATATATTACTCAGTGCTCATCAGGATAAGTGTACCCCTTAATATCCATCACCTATTTTACCCATCCCCCCACTCACCTCCCCTCTGGTATTCTTCAACAGATAAAGATTAGATTTTCTGTTTCACCTTGTATCATTGTGATAAGCTATATTTTCAAAATAACTTGTCCATGGCATCTAAGTTATATGCATGAAGTTGTTTAAGCTATTCCATTATTATCCCTTTAGTGTCTATAGGATCTGTAGAAATATGCATTCTTTAATTTCTAACATTGGTAATGTGTGCTCTCCCTTGTTTTGATCAGTCAAGCAGGGGTCCATCACTTCTTTTGATGTTTTCAAAGAATCAATTTCTGGCTTTTTAAACTTTCCCCCAGCTATATTTTGTTTTCTATTACATTAATCTCTGCTCTTATTGCTATTATTTTCTTTTATCTACTTTAGTTTTAATTTTTTTCTTTATTTTTCTACCTCATTAAGATAAAAGCTTAGACCAATAATTTTGGACCATTCTTTTTTTCTAATACAAGGATTTAAAGCTACAGATTTCCTCCAAGTATTGCTTTGGCTGCACCCTATAACTGTGTTTTTCATTTTTATTCAGTTAAAAATAATGCCTAATGTCCCTTGTGATTTCTTCTTTGAGCCATTCATTATTAAAAATCTTATTATTTAATTTCTAAATATTTTGGAACTTTCCAGTCACCCTTGTGTTATTGATTTGTAGTTTTATTCTGTTGTGCTCAGAAAAAAAAAAGTTTGTATGATTTCAGTCCGATTAAATACATTGAAAATTGTTTTATGGTCTAGAATGTGATCACTCTTGGGTAATGTTCTATGTACACTTGAAAAGAATGCCTATTATTTTTATTTTAAGTGGAGTGTTCTATAAGTGTTTATTAGGTTATAGCAGGTATAGAGATTCTCAGCCTCTGGCAGATGAGAATCCTTTTTCTTCTGTAATGCAATTTTTATAAATGGTAATATATATAAATTCTTACCTTTTTCCCATTATGCCAATTCGGTTAAGAAAGAATTAAAATGTACACTACATACACTGCAGGGATTGGTAAGATTTTCAAGCAAAAATTTTTAAAAGGACAGAACTCAATACATTTCCAACATATGGTTCGGTTCTCCTGGGTATTTCAATTTCTATTTTTCTTTTAGGTTTAAAAATTTATAATTATACATGTTACTTAATTGGTTTGAGTAATGAAAGTAAGCAAAGAGTTTTGTAATAATCATAATAACAATGCCAAACTGATCAGATGGAGTCCTTATGAACATTGACAGATTTAGGATGCTATAAGAAAATTTTACAGAGTATAATTTTACCTTGTGCAACTTCACATGAAATTTCTCGTAAATAATTTGATAGCCTCTAAGGTCAGATTTTTTAAATTATATTTTTCTTATTCTATTCTAAATCGATGTTCAGAAAATAGAAAATATGCAATCACTTGGTAACCTTTCATTGTTTATCTACAAGTTTTATATGAAATATTAACTTTAGCTTTATTGATAGAGAAGAAGCTCAGATTTTTAAAGGATTGAAATACCAGTAGTAATACCTTACATTCTTTGAGAGGTTACTATGCATCATTTATGTTCTAAGTGCTTAATCTCATTTAATCCTTATGACAACACTCTGGAATTTATTGTTGTTATTATCACGCTACAGAAGAAGAAACAGGACCACAGCAGGTGGATACCTTTGCAAAGGCAGGCAGGAGAGGCTTTCTGACTCTAGACCCAGTACTCTGAGCCACTGCACTGAATAGCTCACTGTGGGAAGGGCAGTTATTTTTGCTGAGCCATTTAGAAATTCCAGAATGCTTAATCAAAATATTAATATTAAATATTCAGGTTAAAAACAGCAAAAGCTGGGACACAAGCTGTATGAAACTCAAATAAACACCCCAGGGGTTTGAAACATTAGAATAATGAGCATTGAATACACGTAGTATAAATTGTGCAATCAATCAAATTGTGCAACACGTAGTACATGACGCAAAATGTTCCTGGAAATCACAGTGATGTCAAAAGGTAATCATAGAAAACAGGAACAAGTATGAATACCACGTACTCATTTTAAGGAAAATTCTCACTGAGACAGAAAAGTTAAAAGCAATATGAAGGTACAGAAACATCCTTGGAATTTTGCAAGTGAATACGAATTACTTGAGGATTCAGATACTTTGGCTCCTCACATACAGCTTTATAAGTTAGTCAAAAGATGAAAACCGATTGTTACCCTGCTCTCTTCCATTACCAATGTTAAACTGTACACATACACATAAAGAGCAACGTTAAGAATAATGTACCATCAAGAATATGAAATAGCTTATCCGATCACATTTCTTATAGTGCACGTTAAATACTCATGCACATTATTGCTTAGAGCACTTTGCAATATAATTATATGTGAGTCACGTATGTAATTTAAAATTTTCTAGTTGCCACATGAGAAAAGCAAAAAGTAACAGATGATTTTTATATTTTACATAATATAACGTTCAAAATATCCACATGTCCTCTATATAGAAACTATTAGGAGATTTTATGTTTTTTTTTATGCTAAGTTCTTGAAATCCCATGTGCATTTTATAGCACATCTCAATCCAGGCTAGCTACATTTCAAGAGCTTAATAGCAACATGAGTCTAGTGCCTACCATATTGGACAGTGCAGAGAGATCAACAGGAAATAGTTATTGAGCACCTATTCCATGCAAGAAATTGTATTAGCCATTAGGAAAACAAAGAAGAAAAAAAATCACAGTCCAACACTAAAGTAATTACAATGAAGATATGGAAAAAGATTTTGTACTGAAAAGATAATTAACATGAACAGCTATTTCTGACAAGTTCAACAGGAGTAGTGTAGGCAACAGGTTGTATAAAAATTTATGGCAGGGCTTTTTGTGATTTGGGGCAAAAGTATGTGCCTGAGATAACTGAGATTTAAGAAAAGGTTTTAGGCATAAAATATATACAACACATACATGAACATAGGAAAAGCCTGATACATTCTAGTAACGATGAATGAACCAGCATTAGAGACTTCATATATGGTAGGTATTAAATTTCCTGGATGTTCAAATGTTAGCCAATTCTTAAATGTATGAATAAACAAATGACAAAAGACATAACATTGTAAAAAAAAAAATGTGAACAGTAAAATACCAGTCTGATGAAAACCTTTTGCTTCTAATGAATGAAGAGTCAGTTAAATATGTTTGAATGGGAGATGATGTGTGAAGCAATACAGATGGCAATTAAAACTTTACCGGGAGGACGAGGTAAGCTGCAGATAGATGAACTGAGAGCCTACACGCTAATGTAGGCATAAGATAATGGGAGTTCTAGCCAAACCGTAATGGAAGAGATGGGAGAGAGATTGGAAGAACGAGTGAAAAAATAAGGATCCTAGAATGATATTATGGCCAGATGTGAAAAAGAGAAGACTGTGAACATACCTAAGATTTATACCATAGGTCATAGAGAAAATACTGGTGTCTTTGGTGATAGCTGTTATGGAGGGACTCCTTGTTTGGGAAAAAGATTATACCCAACTTTAGACCGGCTGAAACCAAAGCAATGACATGATGTCTAAAAATGTGCACTGCACAAAGAGAAATATGAGAGTGTATATTAGGAAAGAGAACCTACTAGAAATGTAAAAAAGAATAAATAGTCATGAGAATATATGATATTGCTGAGGAAAAAGCAAAACTCGGAGAATGAGTCAGGAATCTACAACCTTCAGTTATAAAAATATGAGAAACGGTTTCTGTAGAGAGTGCTCTAGGAGATAAACTAGGGATGAATAAAAGAATCAAATGTCAACTAGATAGAAAATCCATGAATATTGGTGTGTGCAACATATATAGCTGCATAAATGTCAAGTTTACTGTCTTACGGGGCTATATCACTATGTCCACATAGCCTTTCACAGGACCTAAATGAAAGCGAGAGGATTCACTATGTAGTCATGAAATTCTTTGTTCCATTATGCTCTTGTCTGTGATTTGCATAACATGACTGACTATAATCTGAGTATTGTGTGTGCCCTTTATTAATCGATCCTTGTATAAATCTCACAAGGATTTTTATTTCTCTAACGATAAGCCTGGCTAGCTAAATATTTGCGCTCCAGGATAAATTTTAATAAATTCCATAAAAGACTACCAGTCATATTTTTGACACTTCTATGTTTTCAGTGCTATCTCTCCTCATGTCTGCTATTTTTACTGGTTTCTTTTGTGAAGTATGCTGGTTTCTTCCTTTCTCTTCCTCAGAGACTCTCTCCACTCTACTCTCGTGCTGTGCTCTGGAAAGATAACTTGTATGAACTACATCAGGGTTTCTCACAGTTGGCACTAGTGACAGTTTGACTTAGATACTTCTTTGTTGTTGGTGGAAGTTTAGCAGAATGCCTGGCTTCTACCCACTGGAAGCCATTAGCACCTCTCACCTTCCTCCCAGAGTTGTGACAAACAAAAATGTCCCTGAGAACAAAATTGCTGCCTCCTCCTCCCAGCACTGAGAACCAGAGGGTTACAGCAATGTACTCCTTTGCCTTTTGGTTGCCATATGTGTTTGGCCAACGGGAGCACCAGAAGAGCAAATGGAGGAAGGAAAGTAAGATAAGGTTGTTTGTTTCCCAAATATCCGTTCCCTGCCAGGTCAGTAGGTCAGTGCAGGCAAGCTGGGTCACTCCAAAGATCACAGCTCCTGTCAGGCAGCTATCTTTAAACAATTTCTGCTTCTTCATGTGTTTTCTCCCATTCTCTCCTCACGCTCTGATTCTCTCTCTCTCTCTCTCTGTCTCTCCACACACACATACACCTCTTCTCTTCCCCCTGCCTACTCCCTCAGAACCTGTAACTTCTCTCCTGCCCCTGTTCATTTAGGCCGAGTGGTTATAATGGTGCACACTGTTACTATCTTGAAGTACTACTTTACACCCGAATTCTATCTAACTATTCATAATTAATCACTTTATGAAAGTCTGCACAAATTACCTAATTTGTTACCATCCATTTCTGCAGGAATTATAACTGATACAAGATGCGTTTATATCAAAACATTTACAGAAAAGTAAAATTACCAAATAGTCATTGAGGTGTTTCCTCCATTTTAGCCCCAATCGTTGCAATGTTTTGTGCAGGCAACCTTGCAATAGTCACTGACTGACACTGATAATTACCTCTCACACTTGGATTTGATCAATTAAAGCTAGCTGTGGATACTAAAGATCACTAAAAGCACTTTCTTGCCCTGTTACTCTCATGTGAATAGAGGTACAAACTCACAATGAAGAGCAGCAACCAGGTGGCATAGTTCTTGGAACTATTCCCAAGAAGAAAATATTGAGATTATTAAAAAATGAGACTGTTGCAGTATTTTATAGTCACACCTTGTAAAGAAGCAGGAAAGTATATAGAGATGTCTTTGTTAATTTAGTCATGCACTCATTCATTGAGTCAACAAATTCTCAGAGCCTACTGTTTCTGAAGACATTGTATTAGATACTGTGGAGGTTACAAAGTTGACTAAAATGTAGCCTCTGTCCTCAGAATAATTTATAATCTCTTTTGTTTGGGGTCCAAACAAAACAAAACAAACAAAAAACAAAGTAAGACTGTAGGTAAAAGTGGTATTTGTACATTACATCATCCCGATGGCAAAGAGAACATTCGGTACTGGGTGAGGGGCAAGATCCCAAGCCCGCAGTTATGTATTAGTTGAATGTGTGGCTAAATGAAATTTGAGAAAGGAAAAAATAACACACAGTGCCTCACAGTTGTGTGTGGGAGCTGTCAGTATAACATGCTTCTCCCAGTTTCTAATTGCATTCCTGGCTTATCTTATGTACATCAATCTTCTGTGATTAAATGAAACACTGACTGCTCTATTTGTCTTACTTTAGAAGAAGAACATTAAGAATTATTTTGAAATTCAAATAATTTCCCTGTAAATCTTAAATTCAGAAATTTGTAGAGAGTCTTAACCAAAGGGAAGCACAACTATATCTATCGCACAGGTGAAATAACGTAAAACAGGGTTCCTACTACGCTGTTACTGTAGCGAATCTGGGCTGTACAAGGTTTTAAATGGATTTTATTTTCTAGAGAAGTTTCAGGTTTATAGAAGAATAGTACAGAAAATACAGATAATTTCCATATACTCCTTTTTCCCCTTCCCCCAATTTTTCCTATTATTAACATATCGCATTAATATGATACATTCATTAAAACTGATGAACCAATAATAATACATTTTTATAACTACAGTCCATAGTCATTCACGGTCATTCTTTGTGTTGTATAGTTCTATGAGTTCTACAAATGTACGTCACGCACCCACCATTACAGTATCATAAAGAAGAGTTTCAGTGCCCTAAACAAGCTCTGTCCACCTATTCATCCCTCTCTCCTTCCCCCAGAGCTCTGGCAACCACTGATCTTTTTACGCTTTCCCTGGTTTTGTCTTTTCCAGAAAGTCACAGAGTTAAAATCATACAATATGTAAACTTTTCAGACTGGCTTCTTTCACTTAGACATATGAATTCAAACTTCCTCCATGCTTTTGTGGCTTCATAACTCATTTCTTTTTATCACCAAATAATTTTCCATTGTCTGAATGTACCACAGTTTATCCATTAACCAACTGAAAGACATCTTAGTTTCTCCCAAGGTTTGGCAATTACATATAAAGCTTCTAGAAACATCTATATGCGAGTTTTTATGTGGATGTGCTTTTAACTCTTTTGGGTAAATATTGAGGACTGTGATTGCTGGATTACATGGTAAGAGTATTTTTAGTTTTGTAACAAACTGCCAAAGTGACATTCAAAGTGGCTGTACCATTTTGCATTCCCACCAGCAATGAATTAGTGGAGTTCCTATTGCTTCACATCCTCACCAACATTGGGTACTGCCAGTGTTTTGCTTTTTGCCATTCTAACAGGTGTGTAGACAGCTTTCAACACATTTTCACATCACTATAATTAAAAAGCAGAACCTTTGGTGGTCTGATCTTTTCTTGGCTACTTGCCTGTCCTTTTCAAGCTGTAAAGCTGACTACACACATAGGATATAAACCTTTCCTGTCCTTTCTTACATTCATATCAGTGTTTCATTTGGTAAGCAGTAATGACTAACAGTTCGTGCTAATTGTTAGCAGGATATTTTTTTCTGATATGCACAAATATATAGCTAAGAATCATGTGATGCAACATTGGAAACACTGCTGGGATATGTGATAGTTTCAGTGGGAGTGTAGGGCAAGCACTGAGCTTAGAGTCAGTGGATTCAGTTTGTTCCATCTGAGCCACTCACAATCATGAGACCTTGGTTCATTTGACTTCTTTCAGCCTCGAGAATGCACTTGTAAAATGAAAAAATATATTTTCTTTCTGCCCATCTTACTGTGAAACTGTTGTAATAACAATATGCATTCAACTATGCTGTGTATTTGATACTATGCAAACAATCTGAAAATCACAAAACACTACATAAAATATAGGGTCATATCTGTGATTGTCCTTACCCCAAAGAGCTCACAATTCAGCAAGAAAGCACCGAACTAACCACATTACAATTGATCACTGCTGTAGATGTGGTTTGACAAGACAGCACCCAACTAACTACGTTACAATTGATCACTGCTGTAGATGTGATATGACAAGTTTCCTTTAGAATACTAAGGAAGAATCATCAAAGACTATAGATATTAAGCTTTCTTGTGCCAGGTCTGGGCCCACATTTATCTCATGTAGAGTCTATTGTATCTCTGAGATGTGAATTTAATTATTCTCATTTCATACAGAGACTGTAACTGAATAATGAAGCAATTTGTTCATGGCAACAAAGCTAATGAAGTTAAGGTAATTCCACTTTTTATGGATAGTTGGGAAAAGCTGAATTATATATCCTTAACTGTAGGAGCCATTTCTAGAACTCAATTTTCTAGATTTCAAGCTATACCATACACAATAGATTACTCCATAGCTATTGACAATGGATAGGTGTAGGATCTCTCTCTTTTTTTTTAAAGATTTTATTTATTTATGTGACAGAGAGACAGCCAGCGAGAGAGGGAACACAGCAGGGGAGTGGGAGAGGAAGAAGCAGGCTCCCAGCGGAGGAGCCCTATGTGGGACTCGATCCCGGTACACCAGGATCACGCCCCGAGCCAAAGGCAGACGCTTAACGACTGTGCTACCCAGGCGCCCCAGGTGTAGGATCTCTTTACATAGAGATTCTTAAGGGTAGGATCCCTATTTACTCGAGAATCAGTTTTAGACAATGTCTCTGTGTTCACGCTGCTATTTTATTTTTTTTCTTCTATCAACAAAAGAATGAAAGGAAGAAAGAAAGAAAGAAAAGAAAGAAAGAAAGAAAGAAAGAAAGAAAAGAAAAGAAAAGAAAAGAAAAGAAAAGAAAAGAAAAAAAGAAAGATAGAAAAGGAAAGAAAAGAAAAGAAAAGAAAAGAAAAGAAAAGAAAAGAAAAGAAAAGAAAAGAAAAGAAAACACACACACACACACCCCAGCTACCTCATTCTCTTCATGACCTTCAATACCGAGGAAGACTGAATAGAATATCAAGATAAATTTGTGGCAGATTTAGTATCCTGTCTGTCTCATTTTCATGGTTGCCCAGAAGGTAAGAGGTTTGGAATGATTATAGCCTGATAAGGAGAAAAAGACATTGAACTAAGTGTCTAGAGTCTAAAACAGATCTGAGAAAACTACCCCTAGCTCTACTGAGATTTGTCAGAGTAACTTATGTACAGAGATGCTATGTCGCTTTTCCCTAAGATCTTAGAGCATTTCTTACTCATTCTTATATCCTAAAATTTACCATAGTGTATGGCACTGGGTAGAAATTCATAGAACATTAGTTGAATATCAGATGTGAAAAGTAGGTAGTGACGTAAACAGAAATTCATATAATTTTTTGGGCTCATTTTAGTTCTATATTTGCTACAAGGTTGCTTATTAAATTGTTTTGCTGTTAGTATTGGTTGCTATTTAGATCACTTCAACCTTCATTCAAAATAGAATGTTTAAAAAGATAAAAAACTTAAAAAATGTAAATGTGTGTCTAACTTAGATCACACAAAGGTTCTGAAATGGGCAGATCAAAGATGGCAAGTCTTAATACCTACACAGTAATAGGTCCTAAAAAGAAGTACTGACTCTCAGCTTGTATTCAGTGTGCCTGAGTGAAGCCAAACAATGGTATTCCCAGAGATAATGCACTTTAGAAGAGCGAATACCAGCTAAATACATTGTAAAAGTATCATGCCAACTTCTCTTCCAGTGAGGCATAGAGAAAACAATTTATCTCTAACAAGAAAAACTTCAATGCTGTATTAACTGGTGATTGCATTTAAAATATTTTAAAATACATTCCCTAAAGTAATAGAATAATTCTAAAAAACTAATAAATCTTATTTCAATAGTCTGAAAAGAAACATAAAGAAAACAAATGAAGCGAAGTATTTAGAACTGAGAGAAAAGTTAATAGAAACTAACATTAAAAGGAAGTCAAAAATCAAAAATAAACTATTAGGATTTCATCAAAATAAAAAGCTTCTGCACAGTGAAGGAGACAATCCACAAAACTAAAAGGCAACCTACTTAATAGAGGATATTTGTGCAAATGACATATCCAATAGAAGGTTAGTATTCAAAAAATATAAAGGACTGATACAATTCAACACCCAAAAACTAAATACTCGAATTAAAACATATGCAGAAGACATGGGCAGGAATTTCTCCAAAGAAGACATACAGATGGCCAACAAGTACATGAAAAGCAGCTCAATAGCACTGATCATCAGGGAAACACAAATGAAAACTACAATGAAATAGCACCTCACACCTGTCAGATGGCTAAAATCAACAGCACAGTGTGCCTGGGTGGCTCAGTCGGTTAAGCGTCTGTCTTCAGCTCAGGTCATGATCCCAGAGTCCCAGGATCAAGTCTCACATTGGGCTCCCTGATCAGTAGGGGGTCTGCTTTTCCCTCGGCCCTTGCTGCACTTGTGCTCTCTCTCTCTTTCTCAAACAAATAAAATCTTTAAAAATAAATAAACAAAATAAAATCAACAACACAAAAAAACAACAGGTGCTGGTGAGGATATGGAGAGAAAAGGAACCCTTGTGCACTGTTGGTAGGAAGCAAACTGGTGCAGCCACTCTGGAAAATAGGATGGAGGTTTCTCAAAAGTTAAAAATAGAACTACCCTACGATCCAGCAATACACTACTGGGTATTTACCCAAAGAATACAAAAACACTAATTCCAAGGGACACATGCATCCCTATATTTATAGCAGCATTTTTGCAATAGCCAAGATATGGTAGCAGCCCAAGTGTCCATTGATTAAATGGATAAAGAATATATATATACATATATATATATAATGGAATATTATTTAGCCAAAAAAATGAAATCTTGCCATTTGTAACAACATGTATGGAGCTAGAGAGTATAATGCTAAGCAAAATCAGCCATGTGGAGAAAGACAAAAGAAAAAAAGAAAAAATATAGAAAATATTAAAAATAAAGAAGAGGGTTACCAGAGGTGGTTGGAGGGTTGGGTGAAATAGGTGATGGGGATTAAGGAGTACACAGGTTGTGATGAGCACAGGTTGATGTATAGAATTGTTGAATCAGTACATTGTACACCCGAAACTACTATAACACTGTATGTTAACTATACTGGAATTAAAATTTTAAAAACTACAAAGAATAAAAAATACAAGCTGGAAAACAAACCAAAAAAAGCAAATTGAAAATCAATTTGAACTATAATATAGACATGTAAAAGGAAAAGGGGTTCACGAAAAACATTAAATTTTTAAAAGGATAGTTTACCAAATTTTAAAAATTAATTTTAAGAGAAGAATTAACCAAAAAATAAAGGAAGAATTAACCATGATGGCAGCAAAAGTCATTTCTTTCTATGTGTTTGGCTGATGTGGGTTCAAATTTTGGGTAGAGAAAAACTAAGTGAAAATTCAGGGCTGAATTAATTCCGCTCAGAATACGATACATAAATCAAACAAAATTTGGCATGTTGATTTACATAACCCATTTCCCAAAATTTTTAATGCGATAGTAAGCATTAACTCCAAGCAAATATCCAAATTTATCTGAACATAAAAAGTGACGATGGTCGCCACCATTGTGGCCATTAATTCTACCTTTCTGAGGCAGTGTGGATAAGGCCACAGTGGGCTATTCTCAGGCTCTTCAAAGTTTGCTCTATCAATAACAAGAGATCTGAGGACAGGACATAGAAAAGGACTGTAGCCCTCACGCCATTTTGCTCACACAATTTGCACTGACATCTAGACCTGAGGGATATGTTTTGGATTAAGAAAGAGCAAATATATGCAAAATTTGCATTGGGTGTGAATCTAGTGGCCCTTACAATTTTGCTGTAGGATATCAATTGATTCCCTCTTACAGAGAAGGGATTGTCGCACTAAAATGGTTTCCACCAGACCAAACATTACAGGAGGCAGAATTTATCTGTACTTTTGGATGGATCCTCATTTGTTTTAAAGAAGATGTATCACACCCAAAGATACTTCCTGAAATTAGAATTTTCTCAATAAATCAGAGTAGCCAACGGATAAGATAACCTACCAAGCCTTCCTTTTGAATCTTGATCAATACTCAGAGATGACTATTGCACATCACAAAGGCTAACTAGTTTTTAATGTTTTTCTCTGGGCTGAAGTATTCTGGAAGAAATAAATAAAGGAGGCTGGTATCTCGGCCAGTGCTTCCCGGAGTTCCACACAGCTGATGAGTCCAGGCAGTGACAAATGACATGCTATTCCTGAATATGCAGCCTCTCTCACCCTCTCATCTTCTTGCAGCTGAACACTGTCACATTCTTTGCAGAGGAAACATACATTTCATAGCTGTCATCGTTGCATAAAAGGCAGAAGGAGGGGGAAATTCCTTTATCAATCTGCCTAAACATTTCCTTTTATTATTTATATATCAATTATCATGAGAAAACATTGAGTGTGTGTTTAGACATAAAATGGGGAAAGTTGTTTTGGAAGGTGTTACTTACAAAGGAAAACACATAGTAGAGAATCAGGAACAAAAGGATCATCCTTTTCAAGAGCAATCGGAAGCTTCCTGCCTTGAAATTCCTAATCTTCTTTCTGGCATCTTGCGCTCACCAACTGCCTAATATTGGATGCATGTGGTTCTGCCCATCTGTCCAACAGTCAATCTAATTTATGTGATTTACTAAGAAAACATTTAATGGAATATGAATAACGTATAGTGATAAGCAGTTTTTTAAATCTCCAAGATTTATCTTATGAGTGAAAGGGTTGCTTTGCTCTTAAGGAGAAAGTTAATATCATGTATTCACATACAATCAAGTAGAATTTCTACACAATTACGGAAAAGCAAGAACTTTTGTGATAGGTATGAAAGGTACAAGTAATTTTATTAGAATTGGCCCACATTCTATAATATGCCAAATCACCAATATGCACCAAAAATCACATGGAAACCTGAAATAGAGAAAGATCTTTGACATTTTACACATTCTTGCTGTCTTTTTAAAATTAGGATCAGAGGGGCACCTGGGTGGCTCAGTCAGTTAAGTGTCTGCCTTCAACTCAGATCATCATCTCAGGGTCTTGGGATCGAGCCCCATGTTAGGCTCCCTGCTCAGCGGAGAGCCTGCTTCTCCCTCTCTCTCTGCCAACTCCCCCTGCTTGTGCTCTCTCTCTCTCTCTGTCTCAAATAAATAAAATCTTTAAAAAAGAAAAAGATCAGAAATACTGGTTAGTCAGTTTTTTTTTTTTTTTTTAAAGAAGACTGTAATATTTGTCTCTGCTTTCAGGAGAAGGAAACAGTCTACACTTAAATGAATAAAACTCCTTCCATATATATTTATTAAGCATTGGAAATGTGCCTGGAAGGTCAGCATAGCTGGAGGGCAGTGCACCAGGAGAAAAGGGATAGGACATAGAACTTAATGACAGCCATATAATGCAGGGCCAGTAAACCACAGTAAGGATTTGGATTTCACTCTACTTGTGAAAGGAAGCCACTAGATGAGTGATAGCAGGAGAGGGATGATTTGGTTACTGTTTTGAAAGAGTTACTGTGACTGGTGGAGAACAGAGTAACTGGGTTGTGTTAAGGAGAAGCAGGGAGGTCACCTGGGAGGCTAGAGAAGGAGTCTCCGTGAAATACTTGGAAAGCTGGCCTCGGGAGGTGGAAGTGGATAAGGAAGCCATGGTAAGGTCGGGGCATACTGTGAAGCACAGGTGAACTGACAGCTAAACAATTGGATGGAGGACGTAACAGAAGAAAAAGCAAGAATTCTTTCAGTGTTTTCACCTAAGCAACCAAATATGAATGGTGTATCTGCAGATGCTATGAAAGCTAAGAAAGGTGAAATTATTATGCATCACAGCAGTTAGAGAAGCTTTCTTTGTAGTTCTGGAGGCTTGAGCTGGACATTTTAGACCGGATAAAATGCAGAAAGGAGGCATAAAAGCCTTCTCAAAGGTAAAGCAGAGTTAAAAGTTACATATTATATAAGGTTACTGGGAGATATTTTGAAAACACTTGGGGGTCTGCCTAGACTGAAGAGTTCTGTGGAATGACTGTGAAATATATGATTGAAAAGAAAGGGAGGCCAAATAAAATAGGTCTTTGAATAATGAGATTAAGCCTTGGGGCTTGATTCTATAGGTAGCAGACAGCCACTGGCTAATTTTCTAAACTAATGTAGCTAGTAACTTCCAAGGATGTATGTTAAAGGATGTATGCTAAAGGCCATTTCACAGATTCCAAAGATGGATCAATGTAGATGCATTTATAAAATGGTTGAACTTTGAGAAGACCAAGTAGATTTCTAAAGAAAATGATACCATCAATTTCATTTTACACACACCCCCCCACACTCACACTCATACATATATACACATATACAATACTAAGCCACTACTTACAACATAAACTACCATCCTCCCCAAGTCAGTCTTTTGCAGTTTCTCTTTATAAAGGTATCAATCAGTTTTAAATTTCTATTTACAACTGATTCTATGTATCCCAAATACATATATCAATCAGTCAATTCTTATTATGTTTCTATAAACTCTCAGGTCCAAAAATACAACATTTTAAAATGTGACCTTAGGAATTTGAGACAATCAGATCTGCTAGTTATGACTAAAAGGCGGTACCTATTAATGAGATATTCAGGGGTTATAGGGAAAACTAAAGAATATGAAGTCCCTCCCAGTCCAGGTACAAGGCCTTTGCTCATATATAAAATAAACTGTACACTGTGGATGGACCTATCTAATTGCAAAAGAAATAAACTAACTACAGTAAAAAAAAAAGTCTATCAAAAAAGTATAATTTTACCACTTTCTATATGTTATCAGGTTAATAAAAGCATTAAAAGTTATTTGCAAGCTTAGGGATTGGGGCATGCTGTGGATAAAGCCTACTGAAATGAGAAAGTTAAAGTTTTGAGCACACATGAAAATAAGATGATAGCTTTCTCAGAGCCCAAAAGATTTGTATTACAATTTTGCAAAGTCAAATTGTAAGGTCCCACATGATCAGATAAACTTGCCAAAAACAAAAGAACAAGTAAAATATTACATTCATTCAGGCAATACAGCCATTACTCCTCGAAAATCTTTGTTAAAATTTATCTTGAAACTTGGATGTGGTAACCAGTATTATTTGATAGCAAAAAGACAATGCTGAAATGGTATTTTAATTTGGCTCGGTAATTGGGATCAAGAGAAATAAATGAAAGACTATAACCAGATTTTTTTTTATTTGAGAAATAATAAGAGAGTATTAGTGCTATGGTACCCCACTCAGAGACAGCCTTACTTCAAACTTGAAGGGAAGACAAGGAGGTTGGGGACGAAGTCTTCAGGCAAAGTCTGTAACATTAATAGACTAAGAAACTCCTGCATATACTCATCATGATTAAGAGTTTGATGCCAATGCCTGGAGCACAAGAAATTGGACTTGAATATCACTGTATTTCTGATGCTTCCTGGCATAGCATCCCACACACAGCATGACTTCAACAGATATGGACCAGATGAACTGACGAATAACTACATGAACGGATGAATAACAAATGTAGAATCGTACTTTTAAGTACCCTTGAAGCTGAACTTTTTTTTAATTAGTTGAACAAATGTAAACAGAACTGGGACCCTAAGAAGGAAAATTAGCCTCTTTAAGTTCTAATTGTGGTCAAAGCAGCAGAATGCTTGTCCCATGAGTGTCAAATAGAGTGGAATATTGTAAATACTATTTATTATGCTTTTGTCATGAGTCCAATACATACTTGTTAAAGGAAACTGATGAAAATATAAATAAGCAAGGGGAAAAAATAAAATGACTGTAATCCATGACCCAGGAATCGTCTATTATAGCGTTTCCTCAAGGACAATGTGGGAGGACATTTTGTGGTCGCTGTAATGCCTGGTATTACTGGCAACTCACAAGCAATGCCTAAGGCTGGGACACTTCCTACAGTGAATGAGAGAGTTCCTCAAAGCAAAACACTACCCAACTGGAAATGCAGAGAATGCTTCATTGAGAAAACCTGAGAGCCTGGTGCATTTACTTCAGATCTTTATATATATATATATATATATATATATATATATATATATATATATATATATATATACACACACACACACACACACATATACATACATATATACACACACACGTGTGTGTGTGTGTGTGTGTGTGTGTGTGTGTATCTCGCACAGATTTTTTAAAAATAAAAATAGGTAATACTATACAAACCGTTCATATTGTTTGGTAATCTGTTTTTTTACTTAATGCAACAAGAGCACCCTTCCACTCCATTCAGTATTTTTCTATGTCAACATTTTAATGGCTGCTCAGCATACCACTGTATGGCTCACCCATATCTTAGGCCTTATCAACCTTATCTAAGACCCTCTTGTCAAATGTCCAACATTTTTTTTCAACTTAACATTATAATCAATGCTGAGGTGAATATCCTTATATTTAAATTCATGATCATGTAAATTCTTAGAACTGAAACAGTTGATTCAAAGAATACCCTTAATTTCAATGCTTTTAATATAGATTTCCAACATGTCCTCAAGAATGATTTGTATCAACTTATTCTCCAACCATATTGTTGGTGATTGAATGGACATCTCTCACATAAAGTTGCTAGAAATGTGAAACATCAACAGAGAGCACAGCGACCTTGGGTTATAGTTGTAATAGGTAATTCCCTATCCCCCATCTAAACAGGAGGCATAAGGATTGCTATGAAATAAACTTACAGTTGAGACAATGAAATTAAATTATAAAAGTTCAAGTGAACTTGTCATTATTATTTTCGTTATTTTCCCATTGGTAAAGTTTAAAAAGAGGAGAGAGATTTCCAGGGAAATAAATTTGAAGGGAAATATTAGTGGAGTGTCAGAATCTCTCCTTTCCCTTGAACACTTCTCTATGGAGACAAGTGGTAACTCATGAGCTTGGAGAGGTCTGTGCGCTGGGAAGCTCACATCTCATTCCCTGATGGGATTCTGTCTGAAGAGCAGGACATGCTAGCTTTCCCAGTGCCAACAGAGTGTGGACAAATAACCATAGAGACATGGGAGGCTGACATACCAAGCTGGAGAGTTTAATCTCAGTCACCTCCACATCCCCTGATTCCTGAGAGTTGAGGTTGGTGTGGTGGAGATTCCTAGGTTTTTCCCGAGTCCAGATCAGGCAGAAAGAAGGGTACACAGGCTCTGGTGGCCAAGTGTGGAGGACAGAGGCAGGGAGTGACAAGAGAGCATGGTTGTCCTTGACTCTGAGGTTAGAAGGGGACAGGTGGGCACATTTAGGCCATATAATGTACCACATCAGAGAGACACCCTGAGACATTAGTGGCTGTGCTGAATGAAAACCAGTCCCAATCAAGAGCAAGGATATTGCTATTCCTATACCTCCTTCTTTCCCCCTTTACAGACATAGCATCCCATTTTCAAGTGAACTTGGGGAGAGGAAACTTGGAGCTCATGTTAAGCTCTGGCAACAAACAAATCTTATATTTGGTTGAATATTTATGTAATGAGTCTGTTTAACCCTGGAAATAACTAAAATAAGATTAAATGCAAGGCCTTAAAGATTATAAACTAAGCCTTAGTGCTTGTCATGAAGGTGTCGAAATCAGATAAGCTTGGGATTGTACCACCTCTGGAATTGCTCCCCTTCTAGAAAGTTCTGGCATAGTAAATTAGCTTAAGGAAAACTCTCTGACCTCCTTCCCTTCAATGGGCTTTCCTGCCCCCTTTTTTTTTGTTAAGATTTTATTTATTTCAGAGAGAGAGAGTGAGTGAGGGAGAGAGAAAGAACATGAGCAGGGGGAGGAGCAGACTTCCTGCTGAGCAGGGAGCCCAATGCAGGACTTGATCCCAGGACTCCAGGATCATGACCTGAGTTGAAGGCAGATGCTTAACTGACTGAGCCACCCAGGTGCCCCATCCTGTCTTTGAGTATAAGGAAAGGGGCCAAGATAACATGGCCAATTCTTACACCTGTCTCTACCCAGGTCAGAAGGTAGCTTCATCTGGATTTGGTACAAAAGCTTCATGTGAATGAAGGACTCTTTGGCCTTGTCTAAGAGATCTTACAGAAAATGGCTATAAAAGAATAGGATTTAGATATGAAATGCCGAGTCCTGATAATCTCTAAACATTTCTAACCCAGGACCCAAACACCAGCCTTATCAAGAAAAGGACAAAAAGAGTGAGCGGGGACAGTTTTAGTCAGCCTGGGTCATCTTAAACCTGACCTCCACTAAACACCCAAACCTACCCTCCATGGGTTTGACATTAAGATGTTAGAAAAGACAGCAACTCTATTCCTAACAAGATATTAGGACTCTGGGATTTTCTTCTGTTTAAAAGAGAAATTTTTTAACTTTATTTACTCCAATGTTTCCCAAAATTATTTCTTTCTAATTACATGTGTATAATATTCAATAGAACCACACTGGGGAAATCAAAGGAAAAATAATAGTAGTGTGACCTCATTTTATTTAGCTAAATAAAGTAGGATGTTTATTGAATGGTTTTTCCACTTTCTGTGTTTACAATTTACTTACATGAACAAGACCTATAATCATATCTCTAACACAATTCAGTGAAAACGCAGGTTCTTCTTAACAAAATGTCCTCACTGTATAATATTTCACAATTGATTGTTTATCTTTTGTCTGCATGATCTCGTTTCATTCACACTGACTGTGCAGTGGCTGGCCAGTTATAGACACTCGAGTAGCTTTGGTTTAGAAAGGTTAAATGAGTTGCCAGAGGTCTGGCAATGCATAATTGAACAAACTGGCCTAAAATTCAAGCCATTAAACATACTCAAAACATTCCAAACTCATTTAATCCAACACTTTTATTTCACAGCTGAGAAAATACGTGCTTAGAGGGGTGAGTGACATCATCCAGCAGACAGAGAGAGACAAGAACAATTCCACGTCCCCTGACTTAAAGCTCATGCCCTGCATACTAAACCATGCTTTTCCTACACAAATGACCAAATCAAATGATGTAGATAAACCAGGAACCCAGTATAAAGATAAAGGCCAGCTGGCCGTCATGATGAGTCAAAGAACAGATATAGAGCATCTTTAGTTAGAAAACATGTGAACTGCTTTTGTTTTAAACTCACATGTGTTAGCTTTTCCTTTGCAGGAAGAATAGCATAAAAAGATTATTACTTTAAGCAGTTATTAGTTATTTAGATGAGATTATTTTTAAAGGTACCTACTTTACATACATCATAATGTTAAAAACTGAAGATGCGGTATTTTTAATGCCACTGTATGCTTTGCATGACAACTGTATTAATCCCCAAACTCAGTGACATTGGTAAGAGCATGTGCCTTCTCTGGTTTTACTAGATAGCAAATAATACACAATCTATTGACCAAAAACTGGACCCTTAAGACAAAATGGTATATACATGCTCAGAAAACTCTTGTGGCATGAAATAGAAATATCGAAAGGGCAATTCTCCACTCTAAGATTTCCAACAATCAAATAGGATAAAGTGTATATATATGTGAATTGGACATGATTTGCTATTATGGCTTGTCAGCCAGCCAGTTAAATTCTATCCTTAAATTCTAAAATTCTTAAATTAAAAGTTCACATTATTCTTCACAATTCACAAAGCTGCCAACTGAATTTATTCTTATGAATTGAGTTGTAAATATATTTATTTTATTTTGTTAGTGTGAGGAATACAAAAGAGTAAGAGAGTTTCCACCTCTAATCAGGAAGATAAAATATATATTCCTTTTTAAAAAACTTTTTTATTCATTCATTCAATTGTTTATTCAACAAACAATTTCTGGCTTGGTGTTCCTTGTATTAATGTATACTGTAGTCTCATTAAAAATTAAATACTACTTTGAGAATTTTCAGAATAACTGTTTAGTGATTCCAGAATCACCTAATAAAGAGGAATATTTTAATTATAACTTAAATATTTAAATGTTTTGCAAAGTTTTGATAAAATTCCTTATAAAGGAATTACCTCCTATTTTAGTTGACAAATTACTTATTTTCTATCCTTATCATGGAACAATTGCGTTGATGAGATGTATCATTCAAATCTAGTTCCATAATTATGTATTTGCATGCAAAACACAATTGGCATCTCATTTACCTTTTTTCTGTTCCTTTGAATTCAAGTAAACATATTTTGTCTTAGATTTTTGTGTATTTTGAATATCTATTTTCTCTTGATAAAGCAAACAACACCACCAAATAACTCCCTAAAAATTGGAAAAATAAAAGCCTGTATTTGAGGTGCAGAAACTAAAATTACTTTTTAGGAACAGAAAAGCTGGTTATCAACAAAGTTTGGGAAATGACTATTGTATGTCATAATAAACAAACATCTATTCCCTTTATTCCTGTCACCTAAACATATTAATATTCTTTTTCCAGGTTTTCCATCGAATTATAAGGTAGAAATATGGCTCAGATAGTAACAGAGGTTTAAAATGAAAACACCTAAGTTTGAAATCATTCTATATATAGTAATACCTGGTTCATGAAACTATCAAAAATATCATGATCTCTTTGCATGTGAAGGGACATTAGCAATAGATATTAGCCCCCTGCACAGGGAAAACTGGCTCATAAAAGTATGGTCATGGCTCTCACATTGAATTCAGTAGAATTCTAATTCATATTAAGCATTTATGAAGGAATAAGCCAATTTCACAAATATGAGTTAAAGCTGTTTGCTGGTGTGCCTTGAAGCAGTTCTATCACATTCTTCCTATAATACATTTTCTAACAAACAAAGCTACTATCACAATTGGTTCTTTGAAAACTAAAATTGGATTTGTAGTCATGTATATATTGTGGGGTTATAATGCTTACACATTATTAACTACTGGTGCTAGGACTCAGGTGGAAATATTTTTATGTTTCTGTCTAAACAGCTAAAATATTGCAGCTGTTATCTCCATGTGTGTGAAGTAATTTCATAATCTGCTGACAAAACCAAAATTTAAAGTATAATATTTATTGAGCGTATAGGTCTCTCTCTTTCCTAACAAAAAGTATTTTTTTCCTATGATGGATATATACTTGTTACAAATACATACATATTCTCAAAGAGTAGAGATGCTCCTTTTCCCCAGGAATAAATATGTCAGTTGCTGTGTCTAGACCACGTTTCTTGAAGGCAGGAGTCATGCATGTTATTCACCTCTGTATTCCTCAGAGTGCCCAACCAAATGTCCAGTACATATAAAGTACCCATTAAATAACTGAATCATATTGAATTTTAATGAAAACATAATCATAAGCCTAAGTTTCTTACAACTTCATATATAATTACAGTACACTTCCACATTTACAACCTTACAAGATTAAGGGTCATTAAGAATCATGATTCATCTATCCTGAACCTAGTGAAATATTAGATACAAAAAAAGCCCATCATAATAGATGTGTTTCCAAGTAGAGAGACTTTATGTAATATTAGACTTTCATATGAGCATAAAATATTGATTTTTACCTACCACATTCTAAAATGTTACTGATTATATAGTACACGTTAAAAACAAATAAATCAGGTCAATTAGGTTTTTTCTTTAATTACGACATGATTTTACCTAAGATTACAATGCTATTAATAGTATGGGCCACTCCCAACACAAGTACAAACCAGGCAACTATCTGTGCCACAGAGCTTTTGGTTTAGGTTTAAATAGAACTAACAGTCACGCTGGTTATCTTCAGAGGTCAAGCACAAAAGCAAGACTCAAATTTCTAATTATTTGAGAGAATATATTAGATCTATCATTATTAAACATTTGAGGAGAATGTACTATAAATCAGAGTATTTCACTAATCTTGACATCTCTTGTTACCTTGTTATAAACAATTCAGAATTAAGAGTACACCTATGATACGTGTATGCTTCTTCAAAGAAATCTGAAAGATTGCCTGTAACCTCTGGCTTATTTGTGAAATCGGCATAAATGAGTTAACTTATGTCAACATCCATCATCTGATTATTTATTTTTATTTTATTTTTTTTAAAGATTTTATTTATTTATTCGACAGAGATAGAGACAGCCAGCGAGAGAGGGAACACAAGCAGGGCGAGTGGGAGAGGAAGAAGCAGGCTCACAGCGGAGGAGCCTGATGTGGGGCTCGATCCCAGGATGCCGGGATCACGCCCTGAGCCGAAGGCAGATGCTTAACCACTGAGCCACCCAGGTGCCCCCATCATCTGATTATTTAATTAGAAGGTCAATAACACTCAAGTGTTTAAAAATAAGTCTGCATCAAGCTAAACATGATCGCTCTGGTAAGTCAAAGGAAGTAAGGAGAAGGATGCTTAAATGTTACCAAAAAATGTCGCCCTCCTGCTTTGTTTTACTCCTCTAGCACACACGTGGTTAGCTATCCTCTTATGAGTGAAGGCAGGAGCACAGAGTATGTGTGCTTCTACCGCTTTGAAATCAATATTTTCTGGATAACTATGCTGGGGATAGTAAAAAATTTCTTATAATTTGATCTAATTTTCTCAAAATGGCACTGTTAAGGAACTTCACTAATTCTGAAGAAAAAAACAGATGAACTTGAATATTTCACATATCTGAGGCTATAAATATTTCAAGCTTGTTTCTTGCATGAAACTTACTAATTTCCATGTAGGTAGGTCTGTGACTAAATGGGATGTGATGATGAAGCTTACTGCTATACTATTTGTCAGGCAGTGGCTCTACGGTATATGTAGAGCTTTCACTCTCTATAAATAATAATTTAAAAAAATACAAAAGTATAGACCTCAGGGACACTGAGGATCCAACTCTTCTAGGGCATTCCAGATAGCATTAAAGAAATGCTCATTTGTTCATCAAGGATTTATTTGAGCAGTAACCACATGCAAAGCACTGTTGAGGGGTTTGGGATGGAGCAAATCTTGTGACCAGCTGTATATTGCAGACATACATGTACTGCAGAGCAACTCTTGCTCATTACACTTGGTTATAGTAGTCTCAGTACAAGCAGATAATTTGTTCTTAATAGAAGTGGGAAGCAATTGAGAATAAAGGAAAAAATCTTCAGATGCAATGGTTTTGTGTAGCATCTTGTCTATCATGTTTTGTAAATACTGGAGAAGCTTTGACCAATTTGACTTAGAGATGGAATGTAACTTTGCTTACAAAATTGCTATTAAACTCCTGCTTAAGGTGTTCTACTTTTCTGTGAGCACACTAAAAGCAAAAAATGTGAATAAAATGTAAAAAAAAAAAAAAAAGTAGGAAACAAATTTCATCTATATAATACCACTGTTTGTTTGAACTTAAAACTTGAGTATTTCTGCCAATGCATTTGCAGCCTGTTTTTACTATGCCAATCAAATGAATGAGTTTTGGGAAATGAATTATATAGCTGATAACCTCTTGTGTGCACACAGGTAAAAATATAGATCAGTAGATGCATTATTCTAATGTATTCAGTAGAGGAGCTAATAATATTTGATAAAGCAAATCTTAAAATTCAGGACATCCCATTTGTCCTTTAATCTAATGTCTTATAATTAGAAATTATTAGTAAGGATAGCTTCATTCATATGAAATTCAAATTTTAAAAAAATACTTAGGTATCTGTCATCATCTCTCTCTGTTAACATCAAAAGGAGATAGAGTACACCAAAGCAAACATTCCCAAAGAGACGAATTTAGCAAATAAAAACACAAGAATCAAAATGAGCTATTAGAGCCCTTGGTTTAAAAAAAAAAAAAAAACAGAAAGAAAAGAAAACACCAAAGGGAGGAAAGAAATAAAAGAGGAAAGGAAAGAAGGAAGGAAAGGAGAAAGGGAGGGGGAAAAGGAGAAAGGGAAGGAGGAAAGAAGAAAAAGATTTGTTCCACTATCAATCAGGGAGTAATGAGCCATATATCCTCAAAGGGCATGAGGGCTAAACATCAACGTAGCCACTCCTTTTAAAGCGTTGCTGATATTTAAGAGAGGCACCAACTGCCAAGAGAATGGCACAGCCATTAATCCACTTCAACGAGCTAACACCCAGTAGTCCTGCTAACCACATCTCTTTTCCCCCAAGCCTTATGAAATGCACCACCAAATCTTGTTGATATTACCTCCTACATAGTCTTTAAATTAATCCATTTCTTTCTTTTCCCCCACCTACACCTTAGAATATGCAGTCATCTCCTCTTTCCATCACAGCCCACTAACTGATCCCTGGTTTCCACTCTTCCCTCCCTTTAATCTCTTTCCTGCCTGGCGAACAGAGAAATCTTTTCAAGATGCAAAATTATAACCTGAAATCCTTGCTTAAAATTTTAATAGGTTCCTTCATTCTTAGAATAAAGACCAACATTCTCAACATGGCCAACCAGGATGTGACCCCTGCATATTTCTCCAGCTTCTTCTACCTTATTTTCTGTGCCTGCAGCTGCAGTCCTCTTTGACTTGCCAAGGTCCCTCTCCTACCACATGAGGTTTCTTCATGTTGTTACTTTCGCCTGCAAAGTTTCTCTTCCAACTCCCACTTGTTTATTAATTGCCAGTCATTTTTCTAGATCTCAATGCAGACATCACTTCCTCAGGGAAGCCTTTGTAATGCTCCCCCATATCCCGACCCCATACTAGCTGGGATATTCTTGGCATTATGTACCCCATAGCATTTCACAGCTTAGAACTGCATAACTATTGTGTGGTAATTAGATGATTATTATTAATCTTTGTCACTAGACTGTAAGCTCAATGAAGAGAAAAACCATGTATGGTTTTATCATCATTGTAATCACGATATCTAGCAAAGTTTTGGACACATAGTAAGCAAGCATTATTTCATGAATGAAGAATGAGTACGTCAATGGAGTCATTAACAAGTGGTTAAAACAACAAAAATCTGCTTATTTCCATTTACCAGAATCATTTTGATCAGAGTTGGAATGATGAAATTACATTACTTCAAATCTCATCATGAACAAATTGAAAGATTTTATCTAAACTCTCTAGCATTTTCGGCATTTCATAGATATGGCCACAATGAAAAAATTATTAGCATCCTCCTTGAGTTATAATAGAAACTCAGAACATTGTTGCTAAATTAGGCTTTAACAATTTTCTGGTATAGTTTCTCATTATATGAGAAAGAGTCTTAGGAGATCCTCAAAAGGTCATCCAGCCTGTTGGTGACAGAGCAGGTATGAAAATCAGCCATTTAAACTCTCAGTTTAATGTGTTTTTTTCTATAACTATGCTGCAATTTCTGGATTTTATGGCTGTATTTTCATATTAAAAATTTGAAAGAACTTGTAAATACCCGTAAGAGAAATATCTCCAAATGGTTAATTTTGTCATACTGTCTAGATTTCTGCTTTAAAGTATTATAATAAATAGCAATATTTTTAGAAAAGTAAAAAAAATTATAAGAAATGAAGCAATTCATGCCTTATTTGTAATTTACATGGTGTGCTTTAAAAAGGGATGAGAAGGGAATGGTACATGTTTCCCTGGTTTCTTAATATTCTGAAGCACAGAATTTTTCCAGTTAAATCTGGTTGTCCGTAATTCAGTTTATGAAAACTCAAAAGGAAGGTAGGTTTTGAGGAAGTGGTTGGGGAACTGACATAGTGGATGGAAAAGCAGTACCAGTATCCAGTCAGTTACAATTGGCCATGTGACCTTGGACTGCTCACTTCCCCTCTGTAGATTCTATTTTCCTTAACTGTACAATCAGAGGATTGGTCTAAATCATGGGCTTTGTCTGTTGATGGACTTCCAAGATCCCCCTAAGTTCTTTATCATGTGTATTTCTGAGAAGAGAGTCCATAGCTTCTATGTGATTGACAGAAGGCCTTGGGACATTAAACATGTTAATTACCTCTGTACTAATAGCTGAGGTCCCTCCTAATTTTTAAAATGTAATAAGGCTATCATTATAAATTCAGACAGAAATTAGAAATTTGTATAATTATTAGCATAAGTAATAAGATCTTTTGAAGAGCATAATCTACACAAAGGAATACTACTGTCACTAACCATACACTTAAGTGTTAGCTGGAGAACTACACTAGAAGCCCAACCCAGATTTTCCATAAGTAGCATCAATTGCCCAGATGATATAAATACATGTGATAAATCTCACCATGTCACAGGTTTTTAGTCCTGCCTTTTTATTATCAGTGTTTTAATGATCAATCAAGGCAGGCCTGCTACATAGAATTACGTGGAGTGGAAACAACCCAGGGCAGTCTGTCAGCAAATAAAGCTACTTTCTTATATTGTTTTTAAAGTATCTATTTGAAAACCATTTTGATTATAACTTTCAGTTAATTGAATAGCCACAGTTGCTATGCAATGCATATAATTATTAGACACAGAAATAAAAGTTACTCTGCTTATTTACTTAATTTATTCTTACCTTCCCTTCTTAATAAATATTTCTAATTATCCACCATGTGTCAGGCACTCTTCTAGACACCTGCAAACTATCAGTGAATAAAATAAATACATTCCACCCTCATGGGGCTTATATTTTAGGAGGGTACAAATAAAATAATAAACAACATATAGAAAAAGTAAGTAAGTTGGGGGCACGTGGGTGGCTCAGTCAGTTAAGCATCCACACTCTTGATTTAGGCTAGGGCATGATCTCAGGGTCTTGAGATTGAGCCCCACATTGGGCTCCATGCTTAGTGTGGAGTCTGCTTGAGATTCTCTCTCTCCTTTTCCCTCTGCCCCACTCCCACTTATGCTCGCACACACGCACGTTCTCTCTCTCTCTCTCAAACACATAAATAAATGAACTCTTTTTTAAAAGTAAGTCATTTATGATTCTTAAGGGTAATACATGTAAAAAAGGAAAAAGTAAAGAGTAGGGAGACTGGGAACATCAAAGGTGAGGAGGGTGGTTCTAATCTCAAATAGGTCAGGGTAGGCCTCATTGAGAATATATCATTTAACAAAGACCTGAGGAGATGAGGGAGTGAGCCCAGTATATAACCTGGGGAAGAGCTTTCCAGACAGAGGGAAGCACCAGGGCAAAGGAGTACTTGATTTGTTCAAGGAATAGCAAGGAGGCCATGGTGCCAAGGAAATAGCAAAAATCTCTGCTGTGTGGTCACAAAATCTATGAAATTTCATCTGCCAGCTGACACCTCATTTTTTATCACTTACCTGTTTTAAATGAAAGTCATGATATCTTTAGTGTAATCCTACTAGAGTTTCATATTTGTCAAAAATGCAGTCAAAGTTCTTCTGAGAATTTTAAAATCACCCCAAAACCACGATCTCTGGTTGGTATGCAATTTGACTCTCAGTCTCCACACACATATATCTGCAAATGAACTGCTATGGGATAAGCAACTAGGCCATCTAGTAAGAGATGATGTCATTATAAAGAAACCAAGCAAAAAATCTTCAGTTTGACAATTTGTCAGCTGGGCACAAAGCATTTGTTATATTCCAACAAAGAGAGATTGCAAGATTCATAGCTAACATGAAAGCACCCATTCTTTCTGAAATGTCACTGTTCTCTTGGTATTTATTACATTGTTCATTTCATTAACTTTCTTCCAGAAAATGAAACAATCACAATTACTGTACTATTTTCATAGCATTTATCTGGGTTACACCTCCAAAAAGAATATACACATAAAAGTAGTCGTTTTTTTTGAGAAGAGGGTCAGTTAACCCTCCCCCAAGGAAGCACCTTAATCCTGCCTAGTGCCTTCCATGAAAATGCGCTGTGATCCCGAGACTTTATAAATGTAACAAAATGTATGCAACCATACCTTGCCCAACTGATCCTTTTTGCCAAAGCCAGTGGCAGCTGCAATGCTCCCTGCTCCCTCCACTGTCTTCTGTGCTACTGCCGTCACCCCAGTCACCACCGCCTCACCAACATTGGTCACTTGCTCTTTGGTCTTCTCAGCCACTGGGATAAATCCAGAACAACAACAGATTAAGGGACAGTGGAACAACAGGGACTGAAAATAATTTCACTTCCACTAGCTGTCAACTTCTAAAGACCTGTCCTTGCACATACTATAAATAACTGTAGTGTCAGAAGAAATAAAAGCCTCAGAGATATTTAAGTGAGTATGATTTAGACAAACATTAAATCTTTCCTAAGATATGTTGCTGTCATCATGCAGATATTAAAACACGCTTCAAGTGTAATGATCACAAATAGAATCTTTGAGCAACTAAGGTTTGGTTAAGATTTTATTAAGGAAAGTTTAGAGAAGGCAATAATTACAGATGCAGCTATTGTGTATCAGGTATTTATTTCTTTACTTCATTTCCAATGTCAATTCTTTAATCTCACCCAGCATGTTCATTTTCACCACACCTTCTGAGTCACACAACACATAGGTGCTCATGTTACCATCAGAAATGAACATGATACAGATGACATGATATTATATATAGAAAACTTTAAAGACTCCACAAAAAACTACTAGAAATGATAAACAAATTCAATAAAGTTACAAGATACAAAATCAATCTACAGAAACCTGTTGCATTTCTATACACCAATAATGAAGCAGCAGAGAGAGAAATTAAGAAAACAATCTCATTTACAATTGCACCAGAAACAATAAGATATGTAGGAATAAATGTAACTAAAGAGGTGGAAGATCTGTGCTCTGAAAACTATAAAACACTGATGAAGGAAACTGAAGACAACACAAGGAAATGGCAAGACATTCCATGCTTATGGCCTGGAAAAACGAATATTGTTAAAATGTCTGTACTACCCAAAACAATCTCCACATTTGATGCAATCCCTATCAAAATACCAACAGCAGTTTTCACAGAACTAGGGCAAACAATTCTAATTTGAAGGAGACTTCAAATAGCCAGAGCAACCTTGAAAAAGAAAAGATAAATCTGGAGGCATCACAGTTCCGGACTTCAAGTTATATTACAAAGCTGTAGTGATCAAAACAGAAAATAGACACATAGGTCAGTAGAACCGAATAGAAAGCCCCAAAATAAATCCACAACTATATGCTCAATTAATCTTTGACAAAGCAGGAAAGAATATCCAGGGTGAAAAAGACAGTCTCTTCAACAAATGCTGTTGGGAAAACTGGATAGCTACGTGCAAAAGAATGAAACTAGACCACTTTCTTACACCATTCACAAAAATAAAGTAAAATGGTTTAAAGACTTGAATGTGAGACCTGAAACCATAAAAATCCTAGAAGAGAACACAGGCAATAATTTCTTTGACATTGGCCATAGCAACTTTTTTCTAGATTTGTCTCTTGAGGCAAGAGAAATAAAAGCAAAAATAAACTATTAGGACTAGATCAAAATAAAAAGCTTCTGCACAGCAAAGGAAACAATCAACAAAACTAAAAGGCAACCTACAGAGTGGGAGAAGATATTTGCAAATGACCTATCCAATAAAGGGTTAGTATCCAAAATATATAAAGAACTTATAGACCTTAACACCCAAAAACCAAATAATACCATTGAAACATGGGCAGAAGACATGAACAGACATCTCGCCAAAGAAGACACCCAAAGGGCAACAGACATATGAAAAGATGTTCATCATCACTTACCATCAGGGAAATGAGAATCAAAACTACAATGAGACATCGCCTCACCCTGTCAGACTGGCTAAAATCAACAACACAAGGAACAAGTGTTGGTGAGAATATGGAATAAAAGGAACACACATGCACTGTTGGTGGGAATGCAAACTGGTACAGATACTGTGGAAAACAGTATGGAGGTCCCTCAGAAAGTTAAAAATAGAACTACCCTATGATCCAGCAATCACACTACTGAATATTTACCCTAAGTATACAAAAACAAATACCAAAAAAAAAAAAAAAAAAAGAATTCAAAGGGATACACGCACCCTGATGTTAATAGCAGCATTATTTACAATAGCCAAGAAATGGAAGCAGCCCGAGTGATTGATGAATGGATAAAGAAGATGTAATTAATATATATATACATATATGATGGAATATTATTCAGTCACCAAAAAGAATGAAATCTTGGCATTTGCAACAACATGGATGGAGCTAGAGAGTGTAATGTTAAGTGAAATAAGTCCGAGAAAGACAAATATATGATTTTACTCATATGTGGAATTTATTTTTGGGGTTTTTTTTCATATGTGAAATTTAAGAAACAAAACAAACAAGCCAAGGGAAAGAAAAGAGAGAGAGAGAGACAAATGAAGAAACAGACTCTTAATTACAGAGAAATAAACTAATGGTTATCAGAGAGGAGGGGGGATGGAGGGGTTCAATAGGTGATGGGGATTAAGTAGTGTACCTGTGGTGAACACCAGGTGACAGATGGAATTATTGAATCACTATATTGTACACCTCATACTAATACGACACTGTATGTTTAAAAACTGGAATTAAAATTAAAACTTAAAAAGCCAAAAAAATGAACAATAGAGTAAGGGACGGTTATGAAGAAACTTTGATCCTTTTATCAAACTTCAAGTGGTTGAAACAATTTTTAATAAAAAGGTTGATTTTCACCAATTTTAATGGTAACAAAAGAGCTAGGCATTAAGTATGAAAATGAAGTTTGTTGAGCAAACTTATAATTTCTTTTCACAAAACAAAATACAATATGGTGATTCAGTAGATTTTTAATAAGTTAAAATTTTAGAGAAGACAGTGTAAATAGTTTGGGATTAGATTTAGAAGCAGACTTAATCTCATATCAAAAATTCTCCAAGACTATATCTGATATAATTGCTGAATTAATCTTTCTATATTACCTCCATGCAATTGCCAAATAAAGGAAATTCTAATAAAAAAGTTTGTTTCAATTAAATGAAGAGTTCTATGAAAAAACAAAAGACGAGAGCTTCTGCTCTTTTAATAATCTGAAGGTCAACAGAGAAATAAAACAACTGCTCTTCATCTAAACCTTATGACATTTATACCCATAAAACCTACATCTTGCATCTCTTATGTCCAACTATACCTTCTTTCCTTTTTGCCTCACAAACTCCTTTTTCTCCAGATTTCAGGAATTTGGGTTTTTGAGTGATATTTTTCCTTGGGCCCCCTCCTAAGCAAATAGAGACACTTTGGGGGGGGGTATGCTTTGCACTTACATACATCCTTTCCAGATAATCCCCAGTCCGAGGAATTGGATGAGTTCCACTGTCAGGTGTTAAATTGGCAACTGTTAAAAGCTAGTCACACGATTATCGTACAGATCGCGTGTCACCCCTTGCAGAAGGCCAACGATTGAATAATGTGGACAAAGCAACTGGATTTTGATAGCAGGTCGTGGAAGTAAGGTGGTAAGGACAGGTGCTTATTCTTCAGTTCTGGGCAATGTGGGGAAGCAGAAGTGACCCTAGAGTCTAAAGTCAGGAAGAGTTGCCACCTTTGGGGGTACAGCTGGTGCCTCCTAGCAAGTCATGGCTATTCCCAATGCAAAGTTCAATTTAAATGCCAGTGAGAAGCTCAGATCTCATGTTTTTAAACACTTCCAGAATGTTGATCCTTTAAAAATTGTGAATTATGGGCTCTAACTTGTCATTTTGTTTTTCTTTTCCAAGAACATGAATAGAAAATTTTACTTGAAAAATGAACATTTTCTTGTTACAATATCTGAAAGACAAGAATAAATTTTGATCTTTTTACAGATTCGTGATTTTTCTACCAGCCACGAAAGGTTATTTTTATAATATCTAGACGTTCCTTATATATGTATACACATTAATATAATTTGATGCACATAAACTTCACAGTAAAATACACTTTGTCCTTCATCATAACTTCATCAGGTTACTCATCGTTAAGAGTAAATTAGTTACATTACGAAACGACAGAGTGTACACGTAGCAATGATAGACGCATTTTAAAAGATTCCTGTGGGACTTGTTCACCTAGCAAATTATCCAGTCACCTTGAGCTCCTTTGCCCCCCTGTTAAGGCCTTTTACACTATTTCTCTGTTCACTGACATGCCAAACAAAAGAGTGACAAAAGAAAAGGAAATAAGACACATTCAAATTGGTAACATTTTTAATCTAATAAATGAGACTCATTTTTAAAGGAAAAGACCACAAAACTAGGATCGAAAGGGATACTTTCCTCCCAACTAATCATAGTATTATATGAGTATTATATGAGAACATAGTATTTTATGTTCTCCCCCAAATATGCCAGTCTTTCGCAATTTTATTCATACAGCTCTGTCTGGTCAGAAGCTTTGATCCTTCTCAGATATCTCCCTATCTGTTTACTCAGCAAATTCAAGCTGCTGTTAAAACCCATTTCAAATGTCATATTCCATATTAAAAACCTTTCCTCCCAACAAGTTCCTGTTTCTCCTCCAGTGATGTCATAAAATTTTAGATATATCTCTGCTATGGAACTTTTAACATTGTGCCAGAATTATTCATTTCCCAGTGTGTCTCTCCACCCCCACCAGCCTATTTGGAATTCATTAAAATCAGAAATCCTGTTATTTTTCTTTATATTATTTCACAGCAGATTCTCAATAAATAATTTTGAATGCATTAAAAGGAATTTTGTGTATTCTGTAATTTATTCATTAACTTTAGTAATTAGATTTAATCTGGCTTTAAGCAAAAAAAAATTTAAGAAAATGTGGCACCAACTTTTCAAATAGATACAGTAAATCTAACCTTTGATATTAAACACAACCATAAAATTAAGAAGATCTAGCTTTGAATTGTACAAATTCTATATCTAAGGAAAATAAATTTATATTATAAAACATTTTGATAAATTATAACATGTTGAAATTAGTTGTGCTCATTATCATGTAACAAATTTCTGTTTATAAGAATCAAAACTCAGAAAATCTGCAATAATAGGAAATTCTTTAAACCATACTTTCATGAGGAAAAAAATTAAGTAAGCTTTTATCAACATCTATTTTTTAAAGTGGCTTCAAAGACATGTCATTCAGTACATCCAGATTCAATACACTCTCATATTTTTCTATAACATAATGCATTAAGTTGACAACTGCAACAATAATGAACTGAGATCAAATAGCGAGGGTGTAAGGCAGATTTTTAGATTTTATCATGAGATTATCTAACTGGGAGAAATTCTTTTTCTTGGAATTTTTTCAGGTAGAAAACTCCTGGCCTAACTAAGTTACTAAAGTCTGTATTTCTGAAAAATAAGTAATGGGATGAATCTTGAGGAAATTTTTCTTTTGACATCAGCTGATAATGTTATATACTGTATAATAGTTTCTCACTTCCCTGTTTTAAGACTAATTACAATAATAACATTTATTTAGTACCTATATTTATATAGCCAATATAAACATTTTAGACCAAGTATAATAATCAATTCTTCTCCTTAACCATGGAGGTAATTATCTTAAACTTATTTTTTTTTTAAAGATTTTATTTATCTATTTAACAGAGATAGAGACAGCCAGCGAGAGAGGGAACACAGCAGGGGGAGTGGGAGAGGAAGAAGCAGGCTCATAGTGGAGGAGCCTGATGTGGGGCTCGATCCCATAATGCCGGGATCACGCCCTGAGCTGAAGGCAGACACTTAACCGCTGTGCCACCCAGGAGCCCCATCTTAAACTTATTTATCCTTATTCTTGGAATTTAGAATTTTATATTCAATAATCCTACTCATTGCCTGATACGGGAGAAAGATGGTATTTATTGCAGATTTATCCCATTTCATTTCTCATAGTCAGGCTACTTATGACATTTTTGATACTTGGCTCTTGCCAGGATAGTTGATTGGTTCAATGGCTGTAAATATTACCCACATCAAAATCATCATGGTCTTGCTGCTTAGTGGCATTTTCCATAGTGTTCTCTGGACACCGGTTTCACTCAATCCTAGTAACTATTGAAATAAGGTCAAACAAATTTAAGAAGCCCTGGATTCAACTATATTATGAAAATTTCTTTACTATGGAATATCTCAGATTCTTCAATATGCTAAAAAAGACATGATATGCAAAGTTTCTTAATATTATTAAACCAGGGAAACATAAGGTGACAGGCTACTGTTCTTCAGAAAACAAAATGCTGCCTTATTGTACAAACTCCAGTAGTGTACGTACACACACACACACACACACACACACACACTCCTATTTACTTTATGTCATTGCAGAGAAGATGAAAACTCCGACTTTGTTAAGAGTTACCCTTGCAGCCCATCTCCATAGCCTTCATTCAATGATGATATTATTTGTATTGTTTAATTTTTACCACAGACTCTAAATCTGGCCGCAAGCTTATCTGCTTTTTAAACCACATGGATTCTTCAACTCTCAAATGGAACACCATTAATCTAGCGAGGCTCTTCAGATAGTACAGCCTCCAACTGTCTGCTACCCGGGTCTTATTAAAATCATGCTTAATAACATCATATTTACAGACGGTCCCTAGAAATCAACGCAGTTCATTTACTTGCCTAGATCCGGGCATCACATACTGACTGGATTGCAGCAGAGCAAATACAAGCAGCATACTTTAATTTAGCTTCTAGCAGAATCAGTTTCAAAGGATTCTCCTTTCATTTTGTGCCCTCATTTATTAACAAAGGTATATATACAAAGGTCATCTGAAATATTTTTCTCCACTAGCTGTAAAAATGTTGTTCAAGACAGACTCACTATAAAGTGATGATAAATAACACCTGTATAATACACACTACTTAATTTCATTACTCTAGGTACTTGTGTACATTAATTCTCTTTATCCTTTTTACAGATGAGGAAACTAAATCACAAAAAGATTATGAATCCTGCAGAAAATCACATAGCTCGTAAGTGGTAAGCAGAAATTTGAACCAAGGAAGTCTGGCTCCAGGGTGATGGTATCAACCACAAAACTGTATTAATACTCCCATTTGATTTTCTCCATTTCCATTTTTATAATTCAGTAATAGGAACATGGTATTTTTCTGAGACACTATTACGTTTACTGCTATCTGATCATATGAATTATGTTTCTGATTATATATCCTGTTTTACCCCATCTGTCAGGCAGCTTGGAATACATACAACATGAAACTGAATCACGGCAAGTCTGTGGGCTCTAAAGATTATTAAATTTTGGTTCTCCTTTCCTTTTTCTGTCTGTCCCTATCATACTCCTCCTCCTCCCCCCCATCCGCAATTTTCATCATTTTTGATATTAATTTATTGTAATCTCCCACAGACCTATTCAAATTCTTGGTAAAATTATGCCAAATAGATATAAATACAATAAATACTTCACTGATCATTCCAAAGGTGTTTCCTAAAATGTTTTCTGAATCATCAAGGAAATGTTATACTGAGTATAGTTTAATGTCAGAATGTTTTATTATACTCTACAGAGAATTTAACATTAATCCTTTGAAAACTGGCAATTCTTATATGTAATTTATGGTAGCAGTTTGCCAAAACATAATGTTTCAGAATATTTAAATGTGATACTACCACAAATTAAACATATCTGGTCAGTTCAGAGGCATCATTCTTGATAGTGGAATATATTGTTTTATTTATCTATAATAAATATTTACTTATTTTAAAATACTTAATAAAGAATTAAAATTAAACAAAGCTGATGTTCCCTTAGAATATTTCTCTATGAACACAGTGGCTGTTTACAATTACATTCTGAATGAGTAATGCTTACTAGATATTTTCAATATCATTCTTGGATACAGGCCCCATGGAGCTTACCTGTTGTCACACCATGAACCACTCCTTCCTTGGTTTTGGAGCCTATAAAAACAAATTCAAAACATACACATAAGTCTCCTTATGTTGCCGATTAGCTATCTTTAAATACAACTAATAAAAAAATCTCAATCTTTAGAAGCCCATATAGAAAAATATAAATAGGGAGCAAAAAACCTGAAACAAGGAATTCCAGTAATCATACAACAAACAGAAGAAAGCAAAACTAACAGGAGGTTCTTTCCAATTAAAATTTTAACCCACAATGATGACTTTTTTTTAAGTTTTTATTTTAATTCCAGTTAGTTAACATAGAGTATTATTAGTTCCAGGTGTGCAATGTGGTATTCCATATATTGACAGTGTTCATCAGGACAAGTGCCCTCCTTAATCCCCATCATTTATTTCAACCATCCCCCTGAATCCTCCCCTCTGGTAACCATCAAATTGTTCTCTATAGTTAAGAGTCTATTCCTTGGTTTGTCTCTCTCTCGCGCGCGCACTCTCTTTTTTTTCCTTTTGCTCATTTATTTTGTTTCTTAAATTCCATGTACATGCAAAAAATCATATGATACTTGTCTGTCTCTGATTGACTTATTTCCCGTAGCATTGTACTTTCTAGCTCCATCCATGTCATTGCAAATGACAAGGTTTCTTTCTTTTTGTGGCTGAATAATATTCCATTAAAAATATATACCATGTCTTTTTTATCCATTCATCTATCAGTGGATACTGGGGCTGCTTCCACATCTTGGTTATTTTGGAAAATGCTGCTATAAACATTGGGGTGCATGTATCTCTTTGAATTAGTGTTTTCGTATTCTTTGGGTAAATATCCAGTAGTGCAATTGCTGGATCATAGGGTAGATCTATTTTTAGCTTTTTGAGGGACTTCCATACCGTTCTCCACAGTGGCTGCACCTTCCAATGACTTTTTATCCCCTTATGTCTCCCTTCAATAACGGGTTTTGCCCAGAAATAAACCCACACTTAAGTAGTCAATTAACCTATACAATAGGGAAGGCACTCTCTTCAATAATCAACTTACAGAGGAAAAAAAAAAGTGAGATAACACTGGGGCTGGGTGGGAAGATGATCCTGGGTTCAGAACTACAGAAGCTATACTAAAGTATAGGACAGCAGAGAGATTAGTCAACCCATGAAACTCAAGTAGAAGGGAAGAGAAAGAAGAAATTAACATTCATTGAACACCTATTATGTAAAAGGCACTTTACTCTTGCTTAGTTCATTTCATACAGGTGAATTATGCCCACTTTATATTTGAAGAAATTGCAATTCAAAGTTAAATGATTTGCCTAAAGCCATACAGGGAATAACTGGCTATAAGTACATTAAGGTCCATATGACCCTAAACCTATACCCTTTCCACTAAGCCAAGCAAACCTTTATGAGGAATACAGCTTTTATATAAATAGTTCATTAATATATATTAAAACTAAGTTTAACAATTTTATTCATGAGCTCTCTAATGTTGGATTTTTCAGTGTAAGTGACACTATTTTTTTTTTTTTTGAGAGAGAGAGAGAGAGAGCTGGGGGAGGGGGAGAGGGAAAGAGAGAATCTTAAGCAGGTTCCACGCCCAGTGCAGAGCCCAACATGGGGCTCAATCTCAAGACCCTGAGATCATGACCTAAGCCAAAATCAAGAGTCAGATGCTTCTTGGGGGACCTGGATGGCTCAGTCAGTTAAGCACCTGCCTTCAGCTCAGGTCATGATCCTGGAGTCCCAGGATCGAGCCAGGGAGTCTGTTTTTCCCTCTGCCCTTCACCTCACTTGTGCTCTCTCACTCTCTTTCTCTCAAATAAATAAAATCTTTATTTAAAAAAAGAAAAAAAAAGAGTCAGCTGCTGAATCAACTGAGCCACCCAGGCACCTCTACACCAGTTTTTTAATTAAATTTTTTTTGGAGAAAATTACAGCAGATTGGAAATTCATTTGAAAACTACCCTGTAAGTCAAATAATCTATTTCTACCAGAGATAGGTGAATATAAGGAAATGAGGGCATAAAAACTGAGAAATTTTTTTTGAAGATTTAATTTATTTATTGGACAGAGAGAGAGCACAAGTAGGGGAAGCAGCAGGCAGAGGGAGAGGGAGAAGCAGGCCCCCAGCTGAGCAGGGAGCCCGATGCAATGCCGGGCTCAATCCCAGGACCCTGGGAAGGCAGACCCAAGCAGAAGGCAGATGCTTAAGGACTGAGTCACCTGAGTGTCCCAAAACTGAGAAATTATTTAAATCTATATTTGGAGATTAAACTAGGTACTAATCCTTAGTTTAAAAATGCACTGTTTTAAAAAGCCTTCATAAGCATGTTAGAAATAAAGTAAACACTTTAAAACAAAGGAAAAAAAGCATAAGGGAATCTCAGGTTCCCCACAGTAAGATGACTACATGGGATTAATTAAATAATCTGTAAGAACCGGGTCCTAAAACTGGAGAGTGCAGCAGAACCAGTCAGGTGGGGCTGCTGGTTGAAAATGCTGACTGTTGTATCAGAGCCTCAAATGGTCGGGAAATATCAGGTACAGATATTTGCATTTTCTAATAACCCTCATTATCTAATTCTAATAATTCATGGATTGAGTTTGTAAAACACTGATCTTAGACAGCTTCAATTTCCAAATTTATTTAAAATTTAGAAGCTCATATCCATGATTTCAATAATATGATCAATTAAATGACCTAAGTGAATATACAAGACAAGGTTGAAAATGTTCACTAAATGTTTTTATGAAAACATATAAATAAGGCATTAAGTGAAATTTGGATGCATATTTAAATTTACATTTTACTAAACAGTCAAGAAAAGTATCTATGTTTAATAAAACCATTTAAATATAGTTAAGAAGTTTCAATTTGAATATATTTAAGGACCTCTGATAAAAATAAAACATAAAATAAACTATAATATTGTAGTTAAGAATATGGGTTTTGCCCAGAAATAAACCCACACTTACATGGTCAATTAACCTACAATGAAGGAGGCATGAATATAATGGGGAAGACAGTCTCTTCAATAAGTGGTGATGAGAAAACTGCACAGCTACATGGGAAAGAGTGCAACTGAAACACTTTCTTAACACCACACACAAAAATTAACGCAAACTGGTTAAGACTTAAGTGTCAGACCTGAAACCATAAAACTCCTAAAACAAAACATAGGCAGTAATCTCCTGGACATCGACCTTAGCAACATATTTACACACATGTCTCCTGAAGTAAGGGAAACAAAAGCAAAAATAAACTATTGGGACTATACCAAAATAAAAAGATTTTTCACAGCAAAGGAAGCAATCAACAAAATTAAAGGCAACTTAGTGAATGGGAGAGAATTATTTGCAAATAAGATATTTGATAAGGGGTTAATATCCAAAATATATAAAGAACTTACAGAACTCAATACTAAAAACAACAAATAATCCAATTTAAAAATGGGTAGGGAACCTGAATAGTCATTTTTCCAAAGAAGATATAGATAGCCAACAGACACATGAAAAGATACTCAACATTATTAACCATCACATAAGTGCAAATCAAAACCACGATGAAATACAACCTCACATCAGTGAGAATGGTATCAAAAAGAAAGAAATAAGTGTTGGTGAGGATGTAGAGAAAAAGGAACTCTCATGCACTGTTGCTGGTAATGTAAAATGGTGTAACTACTTTGGAAAACAGTATGGAGCTTCTTCAGAAAATTAAAAATAGAAATACCATATGATCCAGTAATTCTACTGTTGAGAATTTACCTGAAGAAAATGAAAACACTTAATTCAAAAAGACATATGTATCCCTATGTTTATTGTAGCATTATTTACAATAGCCCACATATGAAAGCAATATAAATGTTCAATGATAGATGACTGAATAAAGAAGATGTGGTGTGTGTGTGTGTGTGTGTGTGTGTATGTGTGTATACACACACACACCATGGAATATTACTCAGACATAAAAAAAATGAGATATTGTCATTTGTATCAACATGGATGGACAAGAGAGGGTATTATGTTAAGTGAAATAAGTCAGATGAAAAAGGACAAGTACCATATGATTTCACTTATATGTGGAATCTAAAAATCAAAGCAAAACAAAACAAAAAAACAAAAATACCCAGAAACATAAAAACAGAGAACTGGTGGTTACCAGAGGGGAGGCGGGTGAGGGATGGGTGAAATAGGTGAAAGGGATTAAGAAGTACGACCTTCCAATTATAAAATAAATAAGTCATAGAGCTGAAAAGTACAGCATAGGAAATATACTCAATAATATTGTAGTAACATTTTTTTAAAGATTTTATTTATTTATTTGAGAGCGTGAGAGAGATCACACAAGTGGGGGGAGGGGCAGAGGGAGAAAGAGAAGCAGGCTCTTTCACTGAGCAGGGAGCCCAACATGGGGCTCGGTCCCAGGACCCTGGGATCATGACCTGAGCTGAAGGCAGACCCTTAACTAACTGAGCTACCCAGGCACTGCTGTAATAACATTATATGGTAACAGACGGTTACTTTACTTACAGTGGTGAGCACTGAGCAATGTACAGAATTGTCAAATCATTATTACAACTGAGGCTAATATAATATTGTACGTTAAATATATTTCAACAATAAAAATTAAATGAAAATAAACTTTTAAAATATAGGCTCTACATTTAGATTTCCTAGATTTAAATCTTTACTTCACCACATATTAATCAAATATACATCATTCAGTTAACATGAAAAATCAAAGGAAATACACATAAAGATTTCAAAAGTGTTTAGTACATACCAAATAGTAAGAGATAATTATTCTTCACACATATTTGTAAAGGGATTTGCAGTTTAAAATAGAACAAATCATTAATCATAAATTCATACAAATGAAATCATGCAGTTATTAAATTATGAAATATATTTCATGGATATATTTCAGGATAACAGTTTACATATGTAATACGATGTGTCAATGTGTTTGTGTATATATGCATACTTTGCAGTCAATGGTCACTTTGCAAGTACTATGGGATTGCAAAGTCACCAAGCACAAGCTGAGTTGTCTGTAGAAAGTGGCCTTAAATATCAATGAAGAAAACAACAATTAATTGATAGTAAAAATTACAATTGTCCCATGACCTTTACATTTTTTTGTCAAAACATTAAAAATTCTCTTATTTATAAATTTGTAGGGAAATAAAAAACTAGCAAAATTAATTTTTCTTTGTATATCGTAATTTAAGACATTGAGAATTAAAGTGTTTTCTTTGTGAAAAACTTAACAAGATTAATTTAAATAGTGCTGTATTCTTCTCATTGTATAACTTCACATATGGCATGAGCACCTTTCCTAAGTCTTAGAGAACTGTCATACTCTTTTGTAAGTTTGAATCAGTTTCCAAAATGTTACCCTTTGCACTTTTAACATCATGCTAGATCTCTGATAGTTCCTTTAATGTTAGTTACTTTTGCAGCAGCACTTCTTCTGAAACATCTTTAACTTATTCATCACAACCTTTTTCATTTACTTATTTCAACTTGAATAAGTTCCTCTGGCTACCTATCCAGAGTCTTCTGAGCAGTAGCAGTGTTACCATTCCCAAAGTCAACTATTTGCTGTAAATAAAACATTCTTTGATTCAAATTTTACTTCTGGCATTTTCACTTCATTTCTTTGCTGCGCTTTCATCTTTTTTGGCCAATTTCCTTTTTCAATTATGCATTTTTGTAAACTATCACACAGCTTTATCACTGGGAGACAAGGAAGCAACACAACTATGGGCTTTGCCGTCTATGTGAGCTGAATAGCAGATGTGCAATGACCAATCACTGGCAAACTTTGAAAAAAGTGATATAATTTGATCATGGATTATAATAAGTTTCTGTTATTTATGTAGCAATTTGTGGGCTGAAGAGCTAGAAGCAGAAGTTGTACTTTATGTAATCACAGTTTATGTACTGTAGTAACAATTTGAACTGTGTTGTGAGGGACTGGTATCATTCAACTAACTGTCATAGATGGAATTCTTCTATACTGGAAATTTGCAAGGTGAGAACAGCTTGTATTTAAGGGAATATTACTTATCACTACTCATCTACCACTCCTTGTACCCCATATTTTTAAAAATGACTACTTGAAAGAAATGTTTGCCAGTTGGTCTGGGGATCTATCCTCTCTGCCTGAGTAATACCTGAGAATTGGACATTGGGCTAAATCATAGAATTTATCCTGATTCAAATATAAATGGGGGTTTTAATGAAGTTGCTTCATATCAAACCAACCACCTGTATTTGCTGTCAGTTGTTCATTAGTATCTATAATTAGTAATTAATATTTAATTGCTGAGTAAACTGTAATTGAAAACATATAGCTACAAAGTAGGTACCAAGTAGCTATGTGATCAGTAAACTGAAGAGAGACCGGAGCTGATAGCTTCCATGACCTGAAGTGGCCACAACTATCCCATCTTATCTCTCATGACATCACAAGGCACAGTGGAGAAGGTCTAAAGTAATGCCTAGGAATTGCAAGAACTCATAGTCAGACTATACTAGTCATAGTCAACTACACTGCTGTTGTGCATGATACGTTGACTTTGTCAGCTCGATGGCCAGGTGAACCATATTGTGATTTGAGAGCTGATATTAACGCATACTCTGGACCATTGCTGCTTACTGGGCAAAGTAGCTTTGAGAGAGTTTTGAAGATAATTTTCTCACCTTTACTGTTACAATACTTGGCATTATATAAAGAAAACTAAATTTTTTTGCTTTTCAATTGGACTCTATAATTTCTAAGCCATTTGATTGAGATAATTGTTATTTATTAAATTGAAGTATATTGATTGAAAATTTATACACAAACATCACAAACAAAAAAAATCATAAAATAACACTGATTCTTATGGTATTTCCTCAATTTGTTAAAGGATAGTTGCCCAAAATATATTATAAAGGAATGAGATTACTTTTTTTATTAGGCTTAAGAAAACAGTGTGCTAAACATCTTCAGTCATATTGAAGTTAGAGTCACTAGAGTCACTAGAATGAGTCACTAGAGTTACTTCCAATCTTTCACTCCAGTTATTTGTGAGTTTTGTAATGACAAATGAAAAGATAAAAAGAAAATATGTTGATAAAGTAATTATTCTGTTGGACAGCTTATCTGATAATAACCATGGCTCCTATATACAAAAGTATGCTTTACAAAAATTCTCAACAAAATATTAACAAATCAAATCCAACAACATATAAAAAGAATTATACTTCACAACCAAGTGGAAATCATGCCAGGTATGCAAGGTTGGTTCATTATGCAAAAATTAATTAAAGTAATCCATCACATCGACAGGATAAAAAAGACAAATGACATGATCATATCAATAGATACAGAAAAAGCATTTGACAAAATGCAACATCTATTTCTGATAAAAAAAAAACTTCTGGTAAACTAGAAACAGAGGGGAACTGCCTCAACTTGATAAAGAATATTTACAAAAAACCCCTAGATAATATCATATTTCATAGCAAGAAACTAGAGCTTTCCTACTAAGACCAGGAACAAGACAAGCATCGTACTGGAAATCCTAGCCAGTGCAATAAGATAATAAAAGGAAATAAGAGGTATACAGATTGGGAAAGAAGAAATAAAACGATCTTCATTCACAGATGATTTGATTGTTTATGTAGAAAATCGTAAAGGATCAACAAGGACCAAAAAAACCCTAATTTTTGTAAGATTCTTGGATACAGTGTTAATGAACACAAGTCAATCACTTTCATATATATGAGCAATGAACAAATGCAATCTAAAATTTAAAACACATTTATATTAGCACCAAAAAAGATGAAATACTTAGGTGTACATTTAACGGAATATAAACAAGATCTATATGAGGAAAACTACAAAGCTCTGATGAACAAAAGCAGAAAACAAACAAAAGGAGGTAAATTCTATGTTCATCTTGACAGATGTCAGTTCTTAACTTGATCTATAGTTCAATTCAAACTTAATCAAAATCTCAGCAGTTTATTGTGCAGATATTAACAGACTCTAAAGTCTTGTGGAGAGGCAAAAGGCCCTGAATAGCCAAGATGATACTGAAGTATAAAATCATAGGTCTGACACTACTTGCTTTTCAGACTTTATATCAAGCTATAGTAATCAAGACACTGTGATAAGTGCAAGAGAACACACAAACAAATCAATGGAACAGAATAAAGAGCCTAGAAATAAAACCATGTAAATATAGCCAACTGATTTTTGACAAAGGAGCAAAAGCAATACAATAAAGCAAAAAATGGTGCTGGAACAACTGGACATCCACATTCAAGAAGAAAGAAGAAACAAGGAGAAGGAGAAGAATAGACAACAACGCTTCACAAAAAATTAACACAATAGGGATCATAGACCTAAGTGTAAAATACAAAACTATAAAGCTCCTAGAATAACATAGGAGAAAACCTACATGACCTTGGGTATGGCAATGACTTTTAGATGTAACAATAAAAGCACAACCCATGAAATAAAGAATCAATAAGCTGGACTTCATTAGAATGAAAATTTTCTGCTCTGTGAAGTGTTGAGAGTGAGAAAAGCTACAGATTGAGAGAAAATATTTGCAGAAGATACATCTGAAAAGGAACTACTATCCCAAATATACAGGGGACTCTTAAAACTCAACAATAAGAAAACAACCAGATTAAAGGACAGGCCAAATACCTTAACAGATACCTCACCAAAGAAAATATACAGATGACAAATAAGCTTATGAAAAGATGCTCCACATCATACGTCATCTGAGAAATGTAAATTAGAACTATCAGATAAGACAACACATGTGTTAGAATGATCAAAATCTAAAATATTGAAACACCAAATGCTGACAAGTTTGTGAAGCAACAAGAACTGGTACTCATTATTAGTGGGATGCAAACTGGTCCAGCCACTTTGGAAGATAGTTTGTCAGTTCCTTATAAAACTAAACATATCCTTACCATGTGATCCAGCAATAGTGATCCTTGGTATTTACCCAAAGGAGTTGAAAGCTTATGTCCATTCAAAAGCCTGCACATGGATGTTTATAGCAGTTTTATTCACAATTGCCAAAACTTGGAAGAAACCAAGATGTCCCTCAGTAGGTGAATAGATAACTGTGGTACATCCAGACACTGGAATTAATATTTAGCATTAAAAAGAAATGAGCTATCAAGTCATGAAAAGACATGGAAGAACCTTAAATGCGTATTACTAAGAGAAAGAAGTCAATCTTAAAGGTCTACATGCTGTATGATTCCAGGTATATGACGTTCTGGAAATGGCAAAATTATGGAGACAGCAAAAAAAGATCAGTGGTTGCCAGGCGTTGGTGGAGGGAAATGAGTAAGTGATGCACAATTTTAGGACACCAAAAATACCTATATGACACTATAATGATGGCTACACTTCATTGTACATTTGTCCAAATGCAGAGAATGCATAACACGAAGAGTGAACCTTAAACTAAGCTATGGGTTTTGGGTGATTGTGATGTGTCAATGGAGGTTCATTAATTTTAATAAATGTACCAATCTGGTGGGGGATGTAGGTCATGGGGGAGGTCATGCATGTGTGGAGGCAAGTGGTACATGAGAAACCTCTGTTAATTGCCTCTCAATTTTGCTGTGAACCTAATTGCTACAAAAAATAAAGTCTTTAATTTTTTTAAAGTGTGCTTTATTACTCATGTGTTTTGTTTTATTATGACATTCTCACAAAAACTCTGCAAGGTAGTTGCATTTATCTAACTCATATTTTTACAAATGATGGAAGTAAAGCTCATAGATGTTAAGGAACTTTTATAGTATTCTAAAAGCAATAAATGATGTAGCCTGGGCTAGAATTTAGGTTTGTGTGACATCAAGACTGTGTTCTCTCTACTTTTCCAGGAGTCACCACACTGCAGCCCTATGGGCCAAATCAACTCACCACCTGTTTCAGTAAGTAAGGTTTTATTGGATCACAGCTAATTATTGTCTATGGCTGTTTTCACACCACAATCACAGAGTTAATTAATTGACACACAGAGATCTTATGGCCTAAAATATTTAGTCTATCACTTTACAGAGAAAGTTGATCAACTCCTGATCTATATACTCTGTTTTTTCAAGGTCAATTTTCATCTTAAATCCTGTGTTTGAGTTCGAATTTTAACTATCCTTCAGAACACAACCAATAAATAATTTATAGAATGCACTATATGTTAAACACCATGATATGTATTGAAGATGATTTAAAAATACACATGACATGTAAACAAATTATAATTTTATATAATAACAGAATTAATCTCAAAAAAATAAAATCATTATATTTGCCCAAACGCAGAGCTGACAATGCAAAGAAGAAGTTTTCCAGATGATAAAACCCATTTGTTACCTAGAAAACAGCAATGTATTACATTAATTTTCAATAGTATCTGGACTCACTACCAACTAATGGAGTAAATATTAGCATCCTAAAAAAAAAAATCTTGAAAGTTACTAAATTATAACATAATGGAAATCAAAGAATAGTTGCAAGCACACACTTGCATGACTTAGAAAACTGAGGACAAGTATAAAGATATTGATTATTGCACAACACTGATTCAGAATTCCAAATTCCATCTAAAAAGATATAATTCACACTTCACAAAAACACTTGAAATTAACTCATCATTTTTTCCTCTGGGAACATTCTTTAATTCAGTGATTTCTCTGAAAACAGGTCTTAAGAGAAAGAATAATTTAACTGAAGATTTGTAGCAAACTCAACCAATATAGTCTATGAGTAATGAGAAAAAAATCATATGAGAGGCATTCATAAAAATCATTTCAAGTCTAACTCTTTTTCAGTGCATCCATGTTGGACAGACAACGTAGCTGTCACCCACAGACACAGGCATAGCGCCTCATGCCACCCAACAGGTTCGTCCTCCACCTTCCTGCACGTCCTGTGCTCCTGCTGCTCCAGGGAATCTGCAAGAGCTCAGAGCAGCAGCAGAGAAAGAGGAGAGGCAGAATGGGCAGAAGGTGGGTGTGTGCACGTGTCCCTGTGGATGAGTGTTTGTCTATGTATGTGTCTATTCCTTCCCCAAAGAATTTGAAGGGATTTGTAAAATAACACCTCACCTAGCAAAGTTCAAGATAAGAAAAAGAGAGTCAGGATCTCCATGAATACTACAAAGTGGTGATTTAGGAACAAGTAGACAAGATAAGCATCAATCTCATTATTTAGTATGTGTGTCATTTGATAAATTAATTATATATATAAATGTCTCTGAGATATTAGCAACAGCTTTCAAGCACTTTTTTGGGCAATTAGTCTTCAATTTACCAAGTGGTCACAAGGAGGAACTCTACCAAAGACTTTTCTGTCCTTTCCTTTTTAGGGCCACAGGACTTTTTTTACATATCCCAGGGCCATATTGAAGTCTTATTTTAAAATATGAATATGCTAAAATGTGCTAGTATTTTTCACGATAAAAAAAATCAAAGGCCCATGAATGACTTTGATTCTTAAAGATATTCTTATTTGAGACTGAGTTTTAAAAACTTTTGATGAATTATAGTCTCTTATGCACAGAAGCATTCATTTAAAAAGTCCTAAGTATTACTGAAAAATCAAATATTCTGAAAAAACAAAAGGTTATCCTCACTTTTTACTAGTAGCTCAAATACACACATTTACCTACCCACACAGTCCTCTGACTCAGTTTATCCTTTTGACAAGTGATGATACAAAAATGAATCAAGCAGGAAATACCAGCATTTAGAGCATCAATCATCCTAACCCATCAATCATAAATAAATATCAAGATGCCATGTAGGGCTTACCTACCTACATAGAGAACACCCTCTTTTGTCTTTCCTGCTGCTTCTGCCACACCCTGTTTGGTTTTTTCAGCAGCAGCCACGACTCCCTCCTTGGCCTTTGAAAGCCCTTTCATGAATACATCCATGGCTAATGAATTCCTTTACACCACACTAGAGAACACAAAATATAATTTCAATGAGAACTTTTGGGTAGAATAAAATAAAATTAGAACCATCCAAAATAAAAAACCACTGAAAGATCAGTACAACTCCCAAAAGTGCAAGACTCTTTTATTTACACTCTTATTTCAACCATTGGACCAAAAAAAAAAAAAAAAGCCTTTTTTTTTTTTTTAAACCAGCTTTTGCATTAAAAATTTAGCATCCCTCATCCATCTTGGCTAGTAAAAGTCTAGCTGCCTAAACATGGATCAGGATGAATCATCTGGGTTGTTCTTACTGTTTTTTCGAAGTGTAGTTACATGAAAAGATGGACCCCTCTTTCAACTTCCCAGAGTCCAAACGGTGACAAGGTAAGTTAGAAGTACGTTTAAAAGACAGCACAGGAAAAGAAAGGGAGCTGAAGGCATCGGGTCAGGGACAGTCTTAAACTGAATCCCAGAAGAAGACTAACTGGTGGATCACCCAGAGGGGAAGGAAGAGAACTACTCACTCTGGGTGTGGCTACACGTCAGGCCCACAGTGAGCCCACACACACCCGCCCTAATCCACCCCACCAGCCACCCCCGCCGCCAGCTATCCACTCTGAGCAGGCGCCTGTGCACAGCCGGGAGCGGTCTCCTGACTCGCGCCGGCCACCCGAGGGGGCGTTCTCCGCGCGCGTGAATTCGCTACCCAGCCGGCGCCCGCACCTGTTAACCCCTTACCACCTGTTGACTTGCCCTCCCCGCACTTCCACTTAATGATCTACCAAACACGGCTTGCTTACTTCACCGAGAAAACGAGAGGGCGGACTGGGGCTTTAAGGTAAAAGAGAAATAAAAGTTGGCAGCTCACGCTCCATCGAGCATCCTCGCGTTTCCCAGGGGAAAAGCGTATCCCAGAGAAGCAACGTAACCTCTCAGCCTTTGGGGACGAGAAGAACGGAATGTCGGATGCCAGAGGAAAGCCAGATTAACTTACTTTCCTCAAGCTCGCTGACGAGATAAGCACCCACCTCGAGAGACTCGACACAGCGGGTCCTTATTGCAGCAACAACCTCCCTCCCAGAAGTCCACGACTCCTCTCCTCCCGTTTTTCCTCCAGTATTGCCAAAGCTGCCCGTTTAGATCCATAGGTACTTACCTGGGATCCCTCTGATCCTCACAACTACAATTCCTCTCAACCACCCCCTTATAAAAAAATTTTTTTTAAACAATTCCCAATTATTATTTAAATGGAAAGAGGGAGAATAAGAAGCGCACAGGAAGGGAGGAGGCGGCACCACGAGAGGGATGGTCCCCAGAGGAGGCTGCTGTCAGCACAACCCGGTGATGAGAGAGGCTGGGGGAGTGGGAGGCAAACCCACGAACCTGTCGTCGAATTGCCACTCCCCGTCCCCCGCACAATTGGATCCGAGAGAAAGAGACAGAGGGTCGGAAGGGAAGGCAGGGAGAGAGCGCGAAGGACGCTAAGGGCCAGGCTCGGTCCTCGGGTCAGTCTAAAGCCAGCACACACCTCGCCCCACGCTGCCGCGCACGGTCTCTCACCCCCTCTCTCGGGTCCCCTTCTCGTCGTCGTGGTCTTCCTCCTCTTCCTCTTTCTCCTCCTCCTTCTCCTCCGCTCACCGCCCCCGCAGCTGATTTGTCAGCGCCTCTCCCCGCCCCTCTCCCGGCACTCGCCGCTTTCCCAGCCGCGTGCACTTCACTCCTCTACTCGAATGGAGATGGGGGCGGGGGAGGGGGGGCGGCTGTACCTCCAACTCCAGCAGCCAGCCTGGGCTTGGGGAGCGGGGAGGTGGGGGTATTCTGCGCTTCCCCTCAAGTTCAGAATCAAGGGGATTCTTGTGGCGATCTGGAGCTGTTAGGCTTAGGCTGATGTTTCTCCCTCTTTCCCATCCCCCCCCCTCCTTCGCTGTCTCCGCCCTCCCCTCTGGTTCCTCACGGGACCCCCTTGTCGGAGCCACCCTAGTGGAGTGGAGGTCTGAGGGATCGACCACCAAAGATAGAGCCATCCTCTTGGGAGGCTACTGAAGGAGGCAGGCAGCTCAGGAAGGATGTTCAACCAGTACTACCAAGAGCACGTTTCCCTCGGATCGCTGAAATTTTGATTAACGGTGGTCGGACACAATGTTAAGGATGTTTTTGTTCAAATATTACTCAGATTTTCGTTTGCTCTTAACCTCTTAACCTCGGATGAGCCCGAAAGGGTCCCGCGGATGGAGAGGAGACTAGTAAGGAAGAGTTACAGGTTGAGGCAGGAGGAGCCTCTTCGAATCCTCTTCCCACCCCACTATCACCATTTTCTTGTCCACCAATCAGCTGCCGCCAGACGCCGATTTTTCCCATCAGTGGAACACGGAATAAATATTCCCCAGCCGTCGATACCAAGCGGTCTTAAGGTTTTTCGTTCTCGAAATGGAATTTACTTTCCACACTCAACTGCCTGATGGAGGAGACGAATCCAGCGTGCCTTATTCTCCTGAACCATCACATCTAATTTCTTCGTCCCTTCTACACACTACTCACCTTTCTCATTTGATTCACGTTGCCCTCGGAGCTGACACCCCACACATCCCTTCCCACACACAGACACGCAGCCATACGCGCGGGCTTGAAGACAATTTTTGCATTGCTTAACACATTTCACCTCTTGCAGAGCTGGAGGGAAAACAGCTGTTCCTGGATCACACCAGAATGGAGAACCAAGCTCCTCCCTCTAACAGAATGCATTTGCTGTTTTTGCCTGAATTGGGAGGATGATTTTAGCACTGGAAGGGAAAAACAAGTCTTTGCTGTATGTTTTTTGTTTTGTTTTATGTTTTTGTGTGTGTGTGTGTGTAGAAAAAATGCTTTCTCTAACTCCTTTCGGTTCTGAAATCCGAGTAAAATACAATTTAAATCTACAAAACAACCCTCTGAAACCAAAACCAAAAACAAAAACAAAACAGGAACCAGGGAACCAGAATATATGTGTGTGTACACACACACACACACACACACACACACACACACATACACTGCTTAAACAAGTCTTTGCACTATTGGTCTGCCTTTTGTAAAAGCAACCTTTTCAAATGCTCATATTTTGTTTCCTTGGGATCAGAAAAAGGTTAAACTTAGGAGCTGGTTTGTTGTCTGGCTTTGAGACTTTGAACAAGTTATGTCCTCTGTTCACAGTTTTCTTTTGTAAATGAGATGAACACAGATGAACCCTCTCTTTTCAACTTTTTGCTATGAAAAAAGTTTAGCATAAACAAAAGCTGAAAGAATGAAGGACTCCGTGTGAATATCACCCAGCTGTCACCATTTTTTAATATATGGCTAATCATGTTTCATCTATATGCTCACCCACTCTCCATTTTTTATCACCACCCTTCATGTTTTACTAAATCCCAAGAATTACATATATCCTTTCATCCGCCAATATTTCAGCCTGTATGCATAAAATATAAGAACTGTTTAAAATAACCACAATAACACTTAGATGATCTTTTAAAAAATTGAAATGTAATATACATATAGTGAAATCATCGATCTTAAGTATTCCTTTAAATTAGTTTTGAAAAATATATGCATTAGTGTAACCCACACCATTTTGAAAACAGAACATTTCATCACCCCAGAAAATTCTCTTTTGCTCTTTTTAGTTGTACATATTTCAGAATTGCACAAAAATGAAACCAGTATGAAATTTTTTCCCTTTCACTCAAAATATTTGTGAAGTTCATTTACATTGTAACATGTTTCAGTAGTTTGTTTCTTTTTAATACTTTTGCTTTTTTTCCTTTTATTACCACAATAATATATCTTTTCCACTGTGATCTATCACTTCAAGTTACCTTGATAGACTATTCTGACAATATTTAATGTATCATATGACATATTTATAATTTAACAGGGACCTCCTTGAAACCTAGTGTTTAAATCAAAGGGGCATATTCTTAGGTCCCATGACAGACCAATGAGAGAATTATTTTGGAGTGGTTGTTACATTTTTGTGCTTCTTATAGCATAGCATGATACTGTAACACCTTTATATGATACTTTATGCTTCACAAAAGACTAATGTACTGTAATATAATCACAACAGGTGGGTAAATTAAGTTTTATTATGTACCTTTTACAGTCAGGGAATCCGAAGCTCAAAGAATTTTAGTAAAAGGCTGAAGTTGCCTAGCTTTTAAGTGGCAGAGCTGAGATACACCAGCAGGAACCATTCCAAAAGGCACAATTGTCTCCTGAGTTGTGAGTTTCTCTCTAAAACCTTACAGACTGGGTGTGGTATAGAGTGGGAGGAAGAGGGTGAGACCCAGTTCTGTTAGAAATAGCCTTTGGATTTAGATTTGACTGTAGAAATCAAGAAGAACTTCAGATATTATAAAACAGAGCATTCATATTTGGAATTTTGTCTTTTCTATGTTGATAATTCTTAATAGGAGAAGATGATTCCTTATCACTCATAAAAAGAGGGAGAGAGAAAGAAAAAGAAAGAAAAAGAGAAAGAAAATTATAAGCCATTTTTTGGTCATTTAGAGTTATAGTTGTAATTCTATATTCTACTCCTTTCTCCCCTCAAAGTGTCTTGGACACAGTGATCATTCAATAAACTTTTAATTACTAGTGATATCAAGAGTGACATTGCTTACATTCTACTTATAATCTTAGCTCTGTATTCTTAAGGAAATGGAATTACTCTAAGGACAAAAAAAAGAAACTGGAAGTTAATAAAGATTTTTTTTTATTTTCATCATTGATTGACAGCATAGCCTTAAGTAAATTTTTAACTGTGTAAATATAACTTGAAAATTTAAACTTGAATAAAATTTGACTCATTGAGGGGCACCTGGGTGGCACAGTGGTTAAAAGTCTGCCTTCAGCTCAGGGCGTGATCCTGGTGTTGTGGGATCAAGCCCCACATCAGGCTCTTCCGCTATGAGCCTGCTTCTTCCTCTCCCACTCCCCCTGCTTGTGTTCCCTCTCTCGCTGGCTGTCTCTATCTCTGTCAAATAAATAAAATCTTTAAAAAAATTTTTTTTGACTCATTGAATGACCTGTACTCCTAAAGAATATGGAAGAATAACCTATTGGGAGACATCGCTGATGTGCACATTTTGTTAATAACTACTACATATGTGTTTGATTTTCTCTTTGATAAATGTAATCTAAATACTTAGCAATTCTTCAATAAGATTGTTTTATCTGAATTTAATACAGTAATTTAGCTAGAGATTAACATTCTATGAGCTGAATGGTTAACCTAGACTCTCTTCGTCTTCCCCTTACAACAACTAATTTCCTAAGTGTGCCATGTGGTAATCTTGTGCTGAAAAGTGGAATGGCATGAAAAATAAGGATGGTTCTTGTGACCAAGTATTAAAGAGTGGATAGGAATTGATTTAATATGTTTAAGTGAGAAAAATACAATCTTTACTATCTTTGGGTAATATTCCAGATTTGTTGTGAACACAAGGGGTAATGTAATGTTGATTCTTGGGCCACCTGTATCTTATTCTCTGTCTGTACCTTTCTTTCATTTTCTGCAGATGTATGAAAAGCATGGTGTAGTGACATCTTGGTGGTCTTCTCTTGTAATTTCATAGTGACCATAGAAGGGAAAGCTTAATGGATACAGTTTGAATGATAATTGTATACGATTTTTAAAAGAGGTTGTGCTTGAGACAAGACAATAGAGTTACTCCAAAAAGATATAAAGAACAATGAAGAGGGAGTATAGCGTCCAGAGGAGATTCTCTAATTTGACCCCATGAACAACTTCATATTTTTTCTACAATACCATAGGCAGCAAAAAATAATGGACATTTATCGTATCACAATGTAACTTATCATATCGACTAATATTGTAGTATATCCTCAAAAATGTAGAATGATTGTAAATCATGACCACAAGAAAATACCATGTGAAACAGGTAAAATTCCATTGCAAATCATTTTAAATGTCCCTGTGGTTTTTGTGGTGCTAAGGATACAAAGACACACACGATTCTAAGATTAAAGACTTTAAAGCCAGTTAGAAAAGATACTTAAATATTTTAGGATTTTAAAAGTTCAAATACTTTTGTATTAGAAGAAAAAAAAACCATATTTATGAGCTCAAGAAATGCACTAACTCCTGGTAAGCCTGGTAGATTTCTGAGAATAAGGGTACCAGGTAGAAATTAAACACAGGGACTTAGCAAATTTCTACCACTTAGTAGCAGTGACTGAGAGCAAGTATCCAACCTCTCTAATCTCGAACTTTCTATGAACTGAGGATGATATCTCACTTGTGTGATCATTATAAGGAATAAATAACCTGGTTCTTAGCAAGGATCTAAGCACAATGGCATCTCTCAGGATAAGTAGGCGTTATAATTACCTAGTCCCCCTGTTTCAGGGTGCCTTTGGAAACACTTTCGCATTAGAGCAGTTTGAACCTTATTCCCAGCCCTCCCCGACGTCCTGTTGCACTCACAACATATCTGAGGTATTTGATGACTCCTATCAATAGCTTCAGCTTATTATGGTAAATAAAACATTTCCAACCAGGTATGGAAGTTGTGGGAAGACAGAGAGGGGAGAGACAAGGAGGATGGATAGGGATCATTAATTAAAAATCTGCTAATATCACTTTTCTCTCTTTAGGGTATGGATTACAATAACAGCATCACTCATATCAATTTGCTTCAGCAGCTTGAAGAAATAATAGTGATCGTGATAGAATTAATGTTTACTATCTTTATTGGCAGTTTTGCCTTCTTGAAACCTGGTTTCTTTAAAGAGGTGGTGGCAGAGCTCTGTATGAATTATGTTGATTTGCCATGGGAGAAAAATAAAATGACACCACAAATGGTTTCCAAATTTGCCAGACTCGTTGAGACAGCAGCTCTGAAAGGCTTCAGAGTGAATATCCAAAATTCAGAGATAAACTCAGCCTCTAATGTTCCAGGTGAGTGAAAAATGGACAGACTGACAAGAGAGTGACAGATCTACTTTTCAACAGCATTTAGGTTCAGAGGGGAGAAAATAAATGGATGAAAAATTTTTCAGGAGAAATTATAATGTTTTGTGTAGCGTTTTGAACTGAAGTTATAATGCCTTTGTAAACAGAAATCAAAGCAAATTAATAAAATGAGCTTGCTTTTCTTATAATATCAAAATTGTCCAAACATCTAATATGTTTCCCTCTGTAGATAATTTGACAGTATTAAGTGGTATTTAAGAAATTTTCTTCAACTGTAAATAAAAAATAATACTTTGAAAGCTTGTTATTCTACCTAAAATCGAAAATTTACATTATTAAAAAATTAAGAAAAGGAAATTACTCAGAGAAGAAATTCTTTCTTCCTTTCTTTCTTTCTTCCTTTCTTTCTTTTTTAAAGTAAGCTCCACACCCAGGGTAGAGCCCAACACGGGACTTGAACTCACAACCCTGAGATCAAGTCCTGAGCTGAGATCAAGAGTCTGATGCTTAACTGACTGAGCCACCCAGGTGCCCCATGAAGAAATTATTTCTTAATTGCTACTTGATAAACAGATTAGCATTAAAACATAACCACACCAATAAATATGTATTTGCAAAATCATTTTTACTAGAAAAATTATATCTTGTAATCAATCTTCTTTTTAAAATCATTTTTAATTTTTTAATTTTTATAAATATCACTTGAGTTCAATTTCTCTTCTACTATATTCCCAAAAAGGGGACAAGAGCTTGTCTATATATTCAGCCTAATAATTGTTCATATATATTTATGTATTACGAATGAGCTCCTTCTCTGGTGAGCAATGATTGCTCTTTAAGTCTCACAGATTCTTTTCTGAGTCAATTTCTGTTTAATTCCCCTTCACTTTCCTCATTCAAATATTAGACTAAAAGCTGCTTTTTGTTTCTGTTTTGTTTTTTATTTCCAGATAGGAAGAAATTTCAAGTAATCAGGTTGTCACAAAGATTTTTTTTTTCGAAAGCAGTGGATATTAAACACTTGAGAATAGTTAAAAAATAAAGCTGTATATTCTTATTTTACATTATCAAAATGTACAGGGCAGAAATAAATCTGCTTAAATATGTAAATCTTCAATTCCTACAGGAAATCTAACTAAAGGTTTCACAAATATGTCTTCAAATTCACGTATAACAAAAGAAGTAACAAACATCTTCACATAATGTAATCATCACATAAAAAATTCTCAATGACATTACTGAAATGTGTGCAGCTGATTTTCAAGTAAGGAAGTCGTATATACCTACAAGATCATTAAGATATAGACAAAGGAATATAATGCACACACATTCACATAATGTAGGTGTTAGTTAAGAAAGAATAGCAGTGAAATGATTTGCCAAGTATTTTCAGATGTAAAAGCAACCCATGTTTAATGGCTTAATTTATCTCTTTGTGTCTATAAAAACAATCAATTAAATGAGAATTCAATCTCCTTAATCATCTTGGATTATGATCTTAACCTGTAGGGAACATTTAAATGGCTAAAATAACACTCTCACACATGTTAAAAATCAAAGTGGATTTCCATGACAGGACTGACTGAAAAGATATATAAAGCACTTACATTTTTTGTTTTTATATAAATAATGCATGCACATTAGAAATACATGCATACAAGAAAAAGGAAAAACAAAGTATCAGTGTGTCTAGCAACATGAAATAACATGTCGACTCTCCTATTAAGAATTACCTATTCTGAAAAGATCACTTAAAAATATGTACCAATGGGGCGCCTGGGTGGCACAGTGGTTAAGCATCTACCTTTGGCTCAGGGCGTGATCCTGGCGTTCTGGGATCGAGCCCCACATCAGGCTCCTCTGCTATGAGCCTGCTTCTTCCTCTCCCACTCCCCCTACTTGTGTTCCCTCTCTTGCTGGCTGTCTCTATCTCTGTCGAATAAATAAATAAAATCTTAAAAAAAAAATATGTACCAAAAGCATTCACTATCTTTGCACAATTTCACTTAAATACATTGCTTTTTTCTAAAGATTTTATTTATTTTTTGCAAGGCGGGGAGAGAGAACGAGCACGTGAGGGAGGGGCAGAGGGAGAAGCAGACTCTCCATTGAGCAGGGAGACTGATGTGGGACAGAGAGAGAAAGAGAGAGAGCACAAGCAGGCAGAGCAGCAGGCAGAGGAAGAGGGAGAAGCAGGCTTCCTGCTCCGGGAGCCTGACGTGGGACTAGATCCCGACCTGAGCTGAAGGCAGACACTTAAATGACTGAGCCACCCAGGAGCCGAAGCAATTTCACTCTAGAGATATATACTAAGAAAATAATGTCATATACTCCAAGGAAGGCATTTATGGTGCTTTATACAATTGTAAGAATACTCCTGCATTTTCCATAAAAAGTTTTTAGGCAATGCAATTTTCCAAGTTAAGTTTCTTTTTTTTCTTTTTTAAGATTTTTCATTTATTTATTTGACAGAGGGAGACAGCCAACGAGAGAGGGAACACAAGCAGGGGGAGTGGGAGAGGAAGAAGCAGGCTCCCAGCAGAGGAGCCTGATGTGGGGCTCGATCCCAGAACGCTGGGATCACACCCTGAGCTGAAGGCAGACGTTTAAAGACTGAGCCACCCAGGAACCCCATCAAGTTAAGTTTCTGATTAGGTATTTCTCTAGGACCACTTACTCTTTATGTGATATGTGACATAACTAGTAAGTGATGAAGTCTGTTGTCTCCATCTTCTTTCTTCTTAAGTGGGACACAATGCAGCTTGAAATATTTGCAGGTGACCTTTTCCTCCACTTGCCTTCTGCTCTTTAAGAGAGGTTAGCTCTATTTACCTAATAAACTTGTGAAAATGGATAGAGCTAACATATATCAATTACTAATATGATGGTGTGTGAAACAGTTAATTCTACTTATAAAGCATACTTTGGAGGGGAAGAAAGGGATAGTTGCTTTACTGCTTTTCTCCTAAGATGAATGCCGCCTGTGATGAAATAATGCTTGTGGAAGTAAAGGATAGTTTTAGTTCTGGACGTGGAAGAGCTACTAATTGAATGAAAAGGGAGCGAGGATGTAAGTACTTTCCAATTAGGCAGAAAAACACCACAACAAGTGTCCAGCAATCAAAAAGAGTCTACCTAGAAGCAAAGGCGAATTTGCCCATGTGTATCTTGTTTTTATTACAAATTTCTCAGAATAACTTGTTTAAAACCATTCGATTTTATCGTCTATAAAATTAAAACTCCTGGAGCGCCTGGGTGGTTCAGTCGGTTAAGCGACCAACTCTTGATTTCCACTCAGGTCATAATCTCAGGGTTGTGAGATTGAGCCTTGGATTGGGCTCCGCACTAGGTGTGGAGCCTGCTTGAGATTCTCTCTCTCTCCTGGTGCACCTGGGTGGCTCAGTTGGTTAAGCGTCAGACTTTAGCTCAGGTCATAATCTCAGGGTCCTGGGATCAAGCCCCCCTTGAGCTGTGCATTGAGCCCCCCTCCTTTGGCTCCACGCTTAGTGGGGAGTCTACTTGTCCTTCTCTCTCTGCCCCTCCCACTGTTTGTGCTCTGTCTCTCTCTCAAATAAATACACAAAATCTTTAAAGAAAAAGACTCTCTCTCTCCCACCGCCCCTCAAAAAAATAAAAAAGAAATTAAAAAGAAAATTAAAATTCCTTAAGAAACGATTGGCATCAGGCTGTGAACTGAAGGAGGTAGAGTTCCGCCATTTGCAACAAACCGTGTACACTATCGGATTTTAAACTAGAAATCTCAGCAAGTGTGAAAATTTGAAACACTTTAGAAGAGCCAAAAAGTTACATCAGAGATGAAAATATTTGAAAACGTTGAACTTTCTCTGTCTACAACAATTCTCTTCCTGCCCTATCATTAAGGCCAGCTCTGCTAGAGTAAGTTCCACAAAATCTGTCAGAGTGCGTCTGTACTGCCAGGCACATCTTGGGTCTCACCAGCTCAAACAGAGGAAGAGCTTTCAACTTTGTTTTTATATATACAATATTTAGTTAAAAAATCACATATATGTATGTATTAAAAGAGTTGTTTAGCATAAGTATATTTAAAATACACTATTTTTCTTCAGGAATTTTCAAACTTGGAGAATATTACAAGCGGGAGTTTGCCCAATCTCTGTTACAAAGTTGAGGATGCGTCCGGCAGTGGTCCACATCAGTCTCCACAGAGACTCATGTGAAGATGAGAAGAGGCTCACCAGCATCCTGTGTTATCATGGCCCAAAACAACCTAGCACAGTGGCAGAGAAGGGGAGAAGTAATGAAACAGGGCACATGCTCAAATCCATGGTGGAAAGGATGAATTTCAGAGACTGCTCTCTAAAGAGAAACATCTACATGGAGTCACTTGTCCCTGTGGCAGAAAGGAACATGCTCTTGAATTCCTACGCAAACAAGACAACATTGCAGAACTTGTGTTCTCTCAACTTCTGCTCATAGTCCTTAGCTAGCATCATCCATGGAATTATTTTTATGTGATATTTTTCTCCATTAAAGCTTTAATTACTTGATCTACATGATTTATACTCTCACGATAACTATAGCTCTACTTCTCAAGATTTCTTCCACATTTTTCTTTTCCCCACGAAATAAAATGCATTTAACACCTTTCTGAATAGAGCTTAGTTGCATAGAAAGAATGTTATACATTTTAGAGTGCTAATTAGAGCCAGCAATAATATAAGTCTCATCTAAAACTCTTCTGAATCATTCTGTCAGTGTTGGAATGGTGTTCAGCTTTCGCGCACTCACCAAACACGCAAGTTAATTTTTGCTATGGATTTAGAGAAAGCAATTTGAGGAAATTTCTCATATGGGAATTGTATATTCTGATTGACATATTGAGACTTTTAGTGACGGTAAAGAGAGATACAACATTTCTCTGAATACTCAGATGGTAGAATTTAGAAGCTTCACGTAATTAGGGGCCTCTCAGTTAGCCAGGATTTTTCTTTCCTCTTTACCTTATCTTTTTTTTCAGTCTTTTCCTTTTATTTCTCATGATTTGCCCTTTCCAAAGTATTGGTCTTTGGTTTTTTTGTTGTTGTTGTTGTTTAGGCTTTTTAATATTTTTTCTAAAATATTGGTCTTGATTTAAGTAGTAGAAATTCGTTTATCAAAGCACCAACAGCCAATCGAGTTAACATCCCAAGTGTTATGGGTTGAATTGTGTCCTTCTCAAATTCAGATGTTGAAGTCCTAACCTACAGCACCTCAGAATATGACTGTATTTGGAGATATGATCTTTAAAGACGTAAGTAAATTTAAATGAGGTCATCAGGGCGGGCCTAATCCAATATGACTGACTGGAGAGGAGATTAGGACACACACACACACACACACACACACACACACACACAGGAGGCAATGTGAAGACACTGGAGGAAGATGCCCATCCACAAGCCAAGAGACCAATGCTGCTGACACATTAGACCTCTAGTCCCAGGATAATCAGAAATAAATTTCTGTCGTTCAAGCTGCCCAGTCTGTAGCACTTTGTTATGGTAGCCCTAGAAAGATAATACATCAGGGTAATAGTTATATTTTGAAATAAAAATTGTGTAGCTACATGACGAGCCTAGTACTTTGGACAGGGAATCTGAAATTTGTAGAAGCCATGGGACTGGCCCAAGATTAACCAACAGACATTATAGCAGTGGATAATGCAGAGGCCATATTTTTGCCATGGACACTAATCCCTTTGCCCACTCACAAGCAAATATGCCAGAGGATAAAATACATAGAATTAGCATCATCCCATCCTCTCCTTTTCAAGTACTTGTTTTGTACTCTGTAGGCTTCAGAGAGTGGAGAACAAAATCTGGGGGTAGAGAACAAAAGCTAGCACTATAAATATGTTGAAATAAATATGCTCAACTAAAAATAAATTTAAGGCTTTGATTTTTTTTTAATCTAAGGCTTTAAAACCAGCTTCACCAATATCATTTGGTTATTACCATTTCAGCTTGTCATTCTTTAAAAAGAATGGGGTTGAGGAGATTCACTTAAAATATCATTTGTATAATAAACAAAGTTTAGGACTGTGAATTTAAAGAACTGAACTATAATCGGGTTATAAAGAATGTGTTTTCCGATTTTACCTTTCTTATAACCAGCTAGAAGATCAAAAGCACCCATTATTCGTTTTTGAACTTTCTACCTTGTAGGACTTTCCATTCTACGCTGCCCACACAATTCGGTAGAAATTACACATGTTGATGGATGAACAGGGTATACACAATAGAGAACATCACTTATATTCTAAGGAATTGACTTTTTAAATGTATTTTCCTGGGCTTTGAATCTGATTGTGGTCCAGTTGTTCCTAAATATTTAGTTCAAATTAATGGCTATTTATTAAACAACCGAGGACCTCACATTTTTTTACATCTCCAGTGCCCCTAGAAAGCACCCAGAAGGTTCCCCAAGCACCTCTTCTTCTTCTTCTTCTTTTAAAGATTTATTTATTTATTTATTTGAAAGAGAAAGAGACAGAGCACGAGCATAACTGGAGAGAGGAGCAGAGGGAGAGGGAGAGAGAATTTCCAGCAGACTTCCTGCTGAGTGCAAAACCCTACAGGAGACTTGACCTCACCACTCCGAGATCATGACGTGAGCTGAAATCAAGAGTCAGCCGCTTAACCAACTGAGCCATGCTTAAGGTACCCTGCTTAAGCACTTCTTTACCCACTAATCTCTCTGCTGCTTCTTTGGTTCCACTGTTTCCTATTATAGGAAACTGGCTACTTACCCAAGGGACCCCTGTGGGGACTAGGGTCCTGCTTTGACTTTGACAGTACTTATCTTTAGAACCTTGTAATCTCCAAAGCTTCTTAAATATCCACTGTGTACATGAAAAAATTCAAATAGAAAGATGGCAAAGAGGCTATTTTGATTTGGATTCAAAATATTATTCAAAAATATTATTGTACCATTCTCGTTTGATTACTTGGTATTTTTTTTTAAGATTTTTTTTTTTATTTATTTGACAGAGATAGAGACAGCCAGCAAGAGAGGGAACACAAGCAGGGGGAGTGGGAGAGGAAGAAGCAGGCTCACAGCAGAAGAGCCTGATGTGGGGCTCGATCCCAGAACGCCGGGATCACACCCTGAGCCGAAGGCAGACGCTTAACCGCTGTGCCACCCAGGCGCCCCAAGATTACTTGGTATTTTCACTAGAATTAGGTTGATTCAAGCATTTTAATTCTTTCTCTTTCTTACCCATAGTTTCCACTTTACTGATTTTATTGTTCTTAATCTCCTGTGAATGAAACAAATTGATCTAGACAGTAGAATTATTTATTTTTGTAGGGTGAAGAAATTTATCGGAATGAAGAAGAAAAAATTTGAAAAATGTATTCATCTTTCTCCATTCTTTTTACCTGAATGTTGGATTGTTTGCTTCCCAGACTCAGCTCTGAGATTATCAATCTTGGCAGAAACACTTTCAAAGACAGAACTATTGGAGACTGCAGAGAATATGAAAACTTGAGAGGTGCCATCCAGTGAGCTGTAGATTCATGGATCCTTTGGGAAACATTAGACTAATCTGGTCACTGTGTTGGTTTTATACTATAGTCCTCACATTTCCTATCCTTCCAACTGCAATAGAATGTGCTTTGTGTCCTGCTGTATACCACATGATAAAATTATGATTCCAGAGGAACTTTCAAATAAATGCAGGCTCAGAGGTGTTGAAAAGGAGCACCAAGATTAGAGATAATCACACAAGTAGGAAAAATTTGGGCAACATGAAAGGTTAGTCTACTTTGTATACTAAAAACAAATATATATGTGCCTAGCAAATCACTTCACATTTTCTTCCATTGGACACAGTAAATAGAGAAGCTGGACTTCAACATGGGGCAGATTCAGGATACAGGATACTGTTGTTTGAATAAGGACTGTCACAGGGTACTTATGCAGTAGATATGATGATGATGATGATGATGATGATGACAATAATAAACTATTACTCAATTTTTAAAGTCCTAAAGTAGAAAATATATCCTATTAATGAATATTTAAAGTGTTGATAAAAAAGTAATAATTTACCAGAATTCAGTTTTGCAACTGGATTCTCATATTTGGGTAAGCAGCTGAACAGATGATGATAACTCAACAGTTCTCTGATTGTATTTAAATCAATACATCTAACATTGGACTAAAAATTGTACTAAGACATTAATTTGCTTTTCATAAACACGAAGTACTCAATTCTTTATTGATTGATTATCACAAAACAAACACACATTGATATGTGAGTCTGTGAATTTGCTGAACAAAACTGATGATGAGCAAGATTTTGCTAAGCCTACAAAACATCACTGAGCCAGTTACAAAGCTCCTGCTCCTTGGTCCAGGTCAATTTTCCCTTTCTTTCCTCACTGGTGCTGAGGCTAGGATCCACAAACTGTGTTCCTTTGCTGGCTGTTAGATGCTACCAATTGAGGACTTTAAAGGCGCGGTGGAAGATGGGGGAGAAAGGACTTGACCCTTATTTGCTGGCGGTTGTTGTTGATATCCCTGGACTCCAACCATCTCCCTTCATGCCAGCAGCATCAATTGATTCCCTCCTCTAGCTGCTTTCTACACTTCCAGTAACAACCTTGTTGCTGCCTTCCTGGTTCCTAGGACCAGGAGGGCCACCGTGTTCTCTCCTCGGATGTCTGAGGCCAACCACGTGATCAGCACGAGCCATCCAGGCAGTGCCCCTCCCTCTTGGGTCAGATTTCCTCAGGGCTGTGATTGCTGCTCTGAGCTCCTGAGATGCCAGCTCGAGCCTGGTGGCACTGTCCCTCGGAAGTGAGAATGCCAACAGGACAGCAGTCCTGCTTTGATATTTTAGGTTCTGATAATCTAAACTTTGACCTTCATTGCCCCAGTCGAACAGGTGCCACCTGTTTCTTGTACTTAGTTATCCCATTATGTCCTTGTTCAGTCCTTTGATACAATGTAACCAATTCTTATGTTATCTCTATTGAAAAATCTATTATTGTTCCTGTACTCCTAACTAAATCTTTATTGATATACTCAGTGATTTTAATAAAAGAAAGTTAAGACTATTCTGAGCTAATGAAAGTAAAATTATAGTTCATAAAAAAATTACCTTAAAAACATAAAAAACAGGGTGCCTGGGGGGCTCAGTCAGTTAAGCATCTGCCTTGGCTCAAGTCATGATCCCAGGGTCCTGGGATTGAGCCCCACATCAGGCTCCTTGCTCATCGGGGAGACTGCTTCTCCCTCTCCCTCTACATGCTGCTCCCTCTGCTTGTGCTCTCTCTTTCTGTCAAATAAATAAATAAAATCTTTTTAAGAAGCATAAAAAACAGATTGAATGAAGTTTTCAGACTATTAGGCTTATTTAATACCTAAAATATTAAAAATAAACATATTTATTAATCAAATGTACAATAATATTTCTAGTACATTTTTTCAATGTTATTTTTATAGTTTTTCAATAGGCCAAAAAAAGTAAAATTTAGTCTGTACCTCAGTAACTAATTTAAACATTTAAATTAGGAAGATATGAACAAACAAAGTTTAATTCTTTTAAAATTCCACAGTGGAAATTCTGCTTAAATTTACAGATGTATGAAATTTCGTTTTACTCTTACCACACCAAATTCCACAAACCAACACTCTCACTAGTATAGCACACTCAATGGACAAAGATGATTTGATTGGGGGCGCCTGGGTAGCGCAGTCGTTAAGCGTCTGCCTTCAGCTCAGGGCGTGATCCCGGCGTTCTGGGATCGAGCCCCACATCAGGTTTCTCCGCTATGAGCCTGCTTCTTCCTCTCCCACTCCCCCTGCTTATGTTCCCTCTCTCACTGGCTGCCTCTCTGTCAAATAAATAAATAAAATCTTTTAAAAAACTGATTTGATTGAAAACATGTTTTCTCTAAGTCGCAAATTTCCAAATAGCTCATGATAGTGTCTTGCCTTCCCTTACCTGTATGTAAAACAAACAAGAAAATGTACAAAGATTAAGAACCCACTACCTCCCACAGTGAAAAAGAAAGGGGATAATATTTCTTGAACGCTAACCCAAAGCATGTAATATGCTCATGGCTTCATAGAGCATTTAATCCTCACATTGATGTTTGAGATATGAATGATTAGTCACTTTCTACTTTTTACTTGAAGCATGAAGAAACAGAGTCTTTAGAGCTTTGAGTGTTGGTCCCAGATTTTAACCAGATCTCCCTCCGTCAATTCCTGTGCTTTTTCTCATAATGTAACCCTAGCCTAGTTGGTACTCAATACAGTCATTAAACTAAAGAACAAGTCAAGGGGCACATGGGTAGCACAGTTGGTTAAGCGTCTGACTCTTGGTTTGGGCTCAGGTCATGATCTCGGGGTCATGAGATTGAGTCCTGCATCAGCCTCTGGGCTCAGCATGGAGTCTGCTTAAGACACTCTCTTCCGCTCCTTCTGCCCCTCCCCCTGCACTCTCTTTCTAAGATAAATAAATGAATCTTTTACCGAAGAAGAAGAAGAAGAAGAAGAAGAAGAAGAAGAAGAAGAAGAAGAAGAAGAAGAAGAAAAAGAAGAAGAAGAAGAAGAAAGACAGAAAAAAACAAACAAGTCAAACCTCTAGCAGCCAGCAAGTGTCACTTCTTTATTACAGGACATTTTCAGAATGCACCAACTTATCACGCTGTTTATCCATGGGGTACTTTCCATATCCCTTCTCCCCTTCCTCCCTTTCTTCCATCTCCAGCTCCTCTCCACCTCTAGCTTCTCCTCTTCACTCATTTCACAAATGGTTCACTTGAAATCCATGAAAAGTTTGAGTTTCTTTCCTTCTAATGCATAGTTATATTTTTAATTCAGTCAGCATATAGCATTCATTATATATGAATACGTACATATGTATGTATGTACATGTATTTATAGTCAACTTGGCAATCATTAGGAATTCATAGCAACAGCCATAATTTTCATCACCCATATTAGTTCCTAAAATGGCCAATCTCACAGTAGATCCATTTGATTTTTTAATTGGCTGTCTAAATTGGAATACATGATTTTAATTAAAAACACCAAATTAAATTCTCATTTGTGTTTGAACATTTTGTTTAGTATCAATTGTTGAGTAATTTTTGACTCATCCCCTTTTCAGAAACAGCCAAGTATATTAATATGTATATCTTATGTTTTTTGAACTCATTTCAGTAGTTTAATAGAGCCATTGCTTGAATAATTCAATTGTCTCACACATTCTTTGTTGTTCTTTAAACAACAAATTACTCTTTATTATTTATGGGCAAAGCATTTGAACTTTTAAAATTCTTAAACTAGGTCTTTAATGCTCTGAGATTTCAATTTTTAATTTATTGCAGTGTTTTTCACCTGATTTAACATTTTAACTTTCCGAGTTAGCAGGTGTTAAAAATCTCAAAATGGCAAGATGAGATTTGACATGCATTAACACTGTTTACTTAAAATATACGGGATTCCCACAGGACAAAGTGCCAGACAGTTTCTACCCAGGGAGTATGCTGAATTCAGAGGAACTAGCAGTAAAGTACTGAATTCATAATGTTAGATTTTAAGTGATCAAAATGACAAATGGCCACTTCAGCAACTTTCTTGGTAAATATGGAATGTTCACAAAAAAGAACGATATTTCAAGTGGTTAAAGTAGGATTTTTCTCCCCAGAGTAGTGAGTCCACGTAAGACTACTACTGGCTCAAGACTTTCATGATGGTGGGGCGCCTGGGAGGCTCAGTCATTAAGTGTCTGCCTTCGACTCAGTGCCTGATCCCAGGGTCCTGGGATTGAGCCCCTCATCGGGCTCCCTGCTCCGCTGGAGCCTGCTTCTTCCTCTCCCACTCCCCCTGCTTGTGTTCCCTCTCTCGCTGGCTGTCTCTCTCTGTCAAATAAATAGATAAAATCTTAAAAAAAAAAGAATAGAAATAATAAAAAAAAAAAAGACTTTCATGATGGTGTCATCACTCAGGCTGAAGAAGTAGCTCTTCCCCCACCTCCAAACACTTTTTTTTCAAGCCCTGTATCCAATTGACATTGACTCTCCAGTATATTATGCTTTTAGAACTTGGAGCACTACAGTCCAGTTTATCAACCAGCCTTAAAAATTTACACACCATAGGAAAGTTTTATTATGCTTTAGGTAGCATAAACCTGCCCATGTTTAGAATAGCTAAACTATTGGGGCGCCTGAGTGGTTCACTCAGTTAAGCATCTGACTCTTGATTTTGGCTAAGTCATGATCTCAGGGTTATGAGATCGAGCCCCTCATCCAGCTCCCTGATGAGCATGAAGCCTGCTTAAGATTCTCTCCTTCCTCTTCTGACCCCACCCCCCATCCCTGGCTCATTTTCTCTCAATCTCTCTCTTTCTTCCAAAAAAAGAGCATTTAGAATAGCTAAATTGTTGCTACTATAGTTAAATTCAATATTATCACCCACTGTGGCCGTCAGAAAGTTCTTACAGAACCTGAAATGAGAGTATTTATAAATATTCCATCTTTTCACCTCAGGTTTTGAGTCACAGGTGTGGCATACCGTGGAGGAAGAGGAAGTTTTGAATTGGTTATGGTCTTGAAGCTTAAACATCTCCTGGACTGAATAATGGAATAAATGAAATTTGTCAGAAAAATATTCTTTCTACCCAGATGCTATTAAGGGAGGAAATGAACATCATATGGCTAAGGGCAATAGAGAAAAGAAAAGCTTCACATTTATATTCAGACAAGGTGAGGTCGGTCAATAAAGTGGCCACCTTGGCTTGCATGTTTGACTTGTCCTGTGGACCCTGAGTCCTGGAGGCAGAGCTTGGTCCTATTCATTTCAGGATTCATGGATCCTAGTTTAGAACCTGAAACTTCAGAAGAACTGAATAAATGTGTGTGTAACGGAATAAAATTTTACACATTATACCATGATTTTGCCAAAGGCATTATTAAACTCAGGTATCTATATCTGAATATATTTCTTATTCCCTTCAGTCTTCACAATCCTAGGCTCGTCTGTAGCCTTGCTTACTGTTGATAATCTCCATAGTTTAGAATCGTACAACCCTAGATTTCTACAATGTGGTTCTTTTCTGATTATTTTCCTACTTCTCCATTTCTTCATAGTCTTCTTTTTAGACCCTTTTTTCCCTATTCATTACTCCTCGAAAACTCACTTCTCATTCTGATGTTCTTATGTTGGCAAATGGCAGCACCAAACACTAAATTAACCAAAACAGAAAGCTATAATTTATCTTTTGGTCACATCTTCCTTTTCCCTTCCTGTCCAGTCAACGAGCCCTTCAAATCTGCCTCCTTAATATTTTGCCCATCATTGATCTCCTTCTATTTTCTATAATGGAGTCTAAATTCACACACTAGGGGAGCCTGAGTGGCTCAGGTCATGATCTCGGGGTCCTGGGATCAAGCCCCACATCAGGCTCCCTGCTCCGTGGGAAGCCTGCTTCTCCCTCTGCCTCTCCCTCATGTTTGCTCTCTGTCTCTCAAATAAATAAATAAAAATCTTTAAACACTTTTAAATAAATTCACACACTGTTTTTCTTTTCTGGGCATCTGAAATAACCTCTGTTATCTAAGGGCAAGTACCTCCCTCCTTCAATATTTGCAATAATCAGGCTGAGCTTTCTGATTTTCTGTACTGCTCAGGCCCTTTCCTCATCTGACATCCGTGAGAGACTCATCCTTGTTTACAGGGACTGGCCAATAATCCTCCCTGGGCTCGGTCTCTGTGTACCTGTCTAGCCTCATCCATGGCTCCTCTTATGTCTTATTCCAGTTCTGCTAAATAGTAGCACCTCCCTGACTGTGCGTACTTACTTCACATCTTCATGGCCAGGCCTGGAATCGCCTCCCCCAAATGGTCTGTCATAGAAACAACTGCTCATCCTCCAGGACTCAGCTCAAGAGTCATTTCTCTCCATCATGTCCTCTTTTGTGCCTTCACAGTACGTGGAATCTAATTCCAGCATCTTCTTATAACACTTGTGCCCTTATTTGGTTACATTTATTGTTTTCAGTTTCTCTGGTTCCCAGTATGGTCAGGACATTGCTCAACTAGTACATGCTAGGTGGTCAATAATAGTTTGTTGAAGGAGTAAGTGAACATGTTAAAAAAGAATATAAAACACCATATGTCTGGACCTAGTAATCCAAGCATGGTACCCACAGAATATCATTAGTAACAAAGACTTTAATTTAAAATGCAACTATTCAAAATCCAAAGGTCATCATGAAGTGCCTATTCAATGGCAGACGTGGGGCTGAATATTAGAGGTACAGACATGATTAAGACACAGTCCATGATGTTGATGCACTCAGATGGTACAGCAGGGAAATCAGGGTGCGGGATCAATCTTGCCTCCCTTAGTAGCAGGACATAACATGAATGAAGACTTTGTATGTAAAATGATAGAATTCAAATTAAGTAATAAAGGCAATGAAAAAGAATAACCATATAAGTTATTATTCAAACCAGGCACTTGGAAGAGCGAAGGAGGGCACTACGAATAATCACAGCTGGACAGCAGGAGTAGCCGCTGGACTGTCTACATTTGGACAAACTTGGCTGTATGTTTATTCAAGTGATAGGAAGAGTGATAAAAGTTTAAGAAAGAGAAAAATGTCATCTGATTCTTTTTGCTTCAAGAGCACACACTGATGTTATCCTGTAGATGTTTGAAGGGAATGAAAACGACATTCAGGGAAAGCAATTAGGATGTTGTTATAATTACCTAGAAAGGAATTATGAGAGCTGAGGAGAAGGCACTGGCAATGAGAATGGAAAGGGAGGAAATATGTTTGGCGAACATAAGAGGTGTGACAGATATAATTTAAAGAGAACGTGCATGTCAGAACTGAAGGAGAAGGACAAGTCCGAAGGCTTTCTGGTTTCTTTTTTTTTTTTTTTTAAGATTTTATTTATTTATTCGACAGAGATACAGACAGCCAGAGAGAGAGGGAACACAAGCAGGGGGAGTGGGAGAGGAAGAAGCAGGCTCACAGCGGAAGAGCCTGATGTGGGCCTCGATCCCAGAACGCCGGGACCACGCCCTGAGCCGAAGGCAGACGCTTAACCGCTGTGCCACCCAGGCGCCCCAGCTTTCTGGTTTCTGTGTTGGAAGTTTGTGAGGATGTTAAAGGATTCCGAGTAGAAGACGGCTCCATGACATATTTGGGAATATTTTTAACTCAAGGAACCTTTTATTTAAAACAAAGAATAAATGAGACGAATGTATTTTGGTCTTGAAAATGTGATCTGAACAAATTTGAAGAAAGCATGCTATTTTTAATATTGATAGAACGTGTAAATGTTTATTGCCTTTTGAAATCATATTTATCAGTTTTAAAATAGATTCAGGTTTTATCCTTTTCTCTTAAAAAACCTCCCCTGATCTGTGAAGTTGGCCTTCGCATTCCCATGCCACTGTGTATGCTCTTCTGTTACTATACCAGTGACCATTTGGGTGCACTCTTCCAAGGCAGGGAGCATATCCTACTATTCTTTCTACCCAGTGCTTTGCCAAATGCCTGGTAGGCATTATTGCAGAAAATGGCTTTGCAGAGTTTTAAATTTGAATGCTGGTGGTGTTCACTGTGTGCCTGTGAGGTGGCAGGTACTGTTTTGGAGAAAAGACTTGCTTACAATCTAATGACCAAGGCAGTCAATAAAAAATATTATATAATATAGAGATAATTAATTTAAAAATAAATAAAACAAAGGGATGGGTTGGAAATTTCCTGAAGGGAAAGGAGTGGCTTTTTATAATGGAGCAGTCAGAGAAGGACTCCTGGAGAAATGATATCCGAGCAGAAACTCTACTGAAGATACGGAGTGAAGATGTGAAAATATGAAGAAACAATGGTCTGGGCAGAAGGCACATCATGGACACAGAACCACCATTCCTAAGCTAAAGAATCTCTCATTCTTCATGGAGACTTCATCTTTGGGAGCTTCTCTGGGCTTTCTGGTAGAAATGAAGGCTCCGGCTGTTGGGACTGGGAAAGAGAAGAGGACTGCATTGGTCAGCATATTTGGATATGAATAGGCTGAGGGCTCCGGGGAAAAGAGTTCTGTGAGGCAGGGGGGGAGACTAGGGGTCCAGGGAGAAGGGGGCTGAGGAGAGAGATATATAAGTAGAAAACAGGCTGATCCTGTGTTTATATCTGGGTCCAGGGACGAGCATTTCCCTAAACAAAGATCACAATACAGGAAACCTATTGTGAAAAAAACCTTGCAACTTTATTGGTGACTATATAGTTAGATCTGGTTTCTACAAGAAGAAACATTTAAAGGTGAAGAAAGTACTTATCAATATCAGATTTCTTTTTTTTCCCCTGAATGACGCTAAATAAAGTGCTTTGGTTGGTTTCCTCCTAAATACATTACATCAGTGGTTCTCGGTGGGCCTGGAATGGGTGCCTAGAATGTGCATTTCTAACTCATGACCCAGGTGATACTGCTGCTATTGGCCCAGGAACCATACTTGGAAAAGCCCTGAATTAAACTGACGGAAATAGCCACTTGACTGATGTCAAATAAACACAGGTTAAAGTAAGTGACAATTTTACTACTTTGTTTTCAATTTCTTTAGCACCTTATTCTAGAATAGTTTTTCTTAATATTAATCCTGTGAATATACAAGTTATAAATATATTATCATTCCATCATCCAAGCAAAGTGAAGATTGCTAACACCAATGCTAAGTGTTTGTTTTTTTATCTTTTTTTAAGATTTTATTTATTTATTTGACGGAAAGAGAAAGAGAGCACAAGCAGGGAGAGCCGTAGGCAGAGGGAGAGGGAGAAGCAGGCTCCCCGCTAAGCAGGGAGCCTGATGCGGGGCTCCATCCCAGGACCCCGGGATCATGACCTGAGCCAAAGACAGACGCTTAACTGATTGAGCCACCCAGGTGCCCCTGCTAAGTGTTTATTGATACCTTATAATGGCTCAAGCTGTGACCTAAGTGCTTTAAATTAATTAACCTCATTCAACCCTCTGAATTGTGCTGGGTATTAATAATGATGTGCACTTGCCTATGAGAAAACAGAATCACAAAGGTCATACCTTGGGGCAAAGGACCTAGGTTGGGCTAATCCAGAATTTTGTTCTTTTTGACATGTTTTTTTGTTCTGCTTTAGGCAGTGAAGCAGACAACATATTCACAAAGGAATCATGGACATAACCTGCTCCTCTTTTCTGAGCACTAATGTTTCCTGCTTTGAAATATCCGGTCCTTCCGGCAGCATCGTGGTTTAACAACATGTTGGTAATCCTGTGGAAAGCACACTGAGCTGCTGTGCATATTTATATATTTAAATAGTATCAGGAATTTCACTTTCATGGTCCATGATTTGTTCCCTAGAAAGTAACAGAACCCTGTGCAAATCCCTAGTTATGGGTTCTGTGGCACAGATCCCAAACAGGGAGGGAGAGGCTGGGCATCAAGAATGTATGACCATGCTCCAAACTTCAGTTTGAAGGCTACCCTCCTCTCACAAGTCAGCGGACGTTTATGGCTGAAATCAGTCATCGGACCGAAGTTACTCGAAGCAGGGAAGAAGGAGGATTTAGCCTTGTCCAGGTGGGTTTTAAGTAGCTACCTTTCATGTGAACCACACTCTCTGTTGACATAGAAGGTGACCATGCACAACTGAGGTACTCGTACCTTCAAACCCGAGTAAGAGAATTAAAGATTACAATTTAAGTAAGCTGGTTTCTTAGGCATTATTTATAAGATGATCAGAAAAGAGCAAGGATTAAAAAGGCAGCTATTTCTACTGGAGGGTCAAACAGTTTCCTCACGTTTCTTGGGCTTACATAAAGACAGATTTTCCCTAAATTCTCCTCAATTCTTCCCCCAACCTTCACTCTGCCCCAGGGAAGATGAGATCATTTCAACAATGGGTAAAAATAGAAAGGATACACTATTAGGCTTGGCTCAACTTCTTCTGTTACCACTTGGGGAAAAGCTGCTTTCCTCTTATTTCTTCATCGCACTGACGCTGCCCGTACTTTGGAGTGCCTTCCTCAAAATTCTCCAAGTCCCTCTCCCTTCAGTACTAGAATCTACCGGGTCACCGGAGCTTTCCAGAAGGGGCACCCCCAGCATAGAACAGGATTTCCATGGGCTAGTCCCTTCTCCCTCTTGAGGTTTCACTCTCTGACTCTCTAGCCCTGGTCAACCAGATGTCCTGAAGAACCCTGGAGCTCGCATCTATAGATTCTTTCTGGGGCCCTGTGGTCAGAACAGGTCCATGAATCACTTCCTACTGGCTAGAGAAGTGTTTCTTTAGTACGAAAGATTCAGTCAGAATGGTGTTGATGTGTGTCTTTCAGGGTGACCCACTCATGTTAGACACAGGACAAGTTTAGGGCTCTGGGCTACCTACAGACGCTCACTTACCCTAAGACTTTGAGCCCTATGTCTGTGTTCTTGCGTGCAGTGTCACCTATCCGTGTTTCCCTCAGGGTACCACCTCTGGTCCACAGCACACAAGAGGCGGAAGTGCTGGAAGGCATCCTCCGCCCCATAGCCCTTGTGCCACTTACTCTGCAGGCCCCAGACAACCCATCAGGCAAACCTTCAGGGAGAGCGGCACCTATCTGCTCTGAGGGCTTTCAAGACAATTGCTCTACATTGCCTGTGGATCTTTCTGATGAATGTCCTCTCTTGCTTCTCAATGGCGTAAAGCCCAAGGTCATATTCTCAGGAAGTTCATCTTAAACGGAGCTGGAGATGGAAATGGATATTTTTGTGCAAATGTGACTGCTATAATCTCTCTGTTCCCAGCTCCTCCCTTGTCCTCCTCCTTGGTGGTGATGTGTGAGAGGCAAGGTGAGGTCGACATTGAAAGAGATCACATTCTAGGAAGGCAGTGATTATATGATGTGGAGTTCAAGAGAGACATGGACAATGAGCTCTTCTAGGCTTACAATATTAAATTCCCAAGAGTAAACTTATTTATTTTTTAGGTTTTTTTTTATTATATATTTATCACTGACAGGAAAATTAACATGAGGGGAGAAAGAGTTGTTCACGTTTTCCTACATACTGTACGACTTGTATGTGTGGTCGTCATTAACAAAGCATAGTAATAACTCTTGAGAGTCTTCAGAAGCCAGTATTCACAGGCAACATGGTGGATGAGGCTGTAAGCAGCATTAAATAAATACTATTAGGCAACTGCAGAGGCAAGACGACCCATATCATTTCAACACAAATGGATTCTGAAGAGCCAAGGCCTTGTGAATAATACGTTATTACCTTTTTCTCAAAGCGGGAGAGAGAAAATTTACTGGGAACCATGCCTTTGACAATAAACATAGAGACATAGTTCCTGGATCTGAACAGGAAAAACGACGTCTGATACTATGAAGAATCTTCACCTGTACTAAATATACAATAAGAAAAAAATCATATACCTCTTCTCTGCTCTAAACTTTATCAATAAATCACTAGACCCCACAGAGACCCATGTATTGTGTCATACATTTCTAAAGGAATTTTTCTATAGATAAGCCCAGCACACCCTAGGGCCCTGTCCTAAATCTTACCTGTACAGGCCCTGTGAGGAGGGTTTCAGTTCAGTGCTGCTGAGGAATGAGAGAGTCAATTTACCAATTCTTTGATTCAGTTAGTCGGCCTTTTTGTTTCTGAAATTAAGCTACGTTTTCTAACTTAGCGTCAATACTAATACAAGTAATATTTTTTTTTTTTTACTCTCGGCTTTCTTCTCTTTTGCCTTATTCTCGGTAGGTTTAAAATCTAGGTGAAGAGGGGCGCCTGGGTGGCACAGCGGTTAAGCGTCTGCCTTCGGCTCAGGGCGTGATCCCGGCGTTCTGGGATCGAGCCCCACATCAGGCTCCTCCGCTATGAGCCTGCTTCTTCCTCTCCCACTCCCCCTGCTTGTGTTCCCTCTCTCGCTGGCTGTCTCTATCTCTGTCAAAATAAATAAATAAAATCTTTAAAAAAAAAATCTAGGTAAAGAAAAACATTATTATATATCCGGCCTTCTTAGGCACAAAACCTACCTTAATGTGCATTCTTTTTATATGTGAAGATTTAAAAAAAAAAAAAAAAACCTGAAAGCTAAAGGAATACAAAAAACTTCCAGTCAACTTATTTTTTTAAATGTATTTCTCTGCCCATCTGCTTCATTCCTTTTTTTGCCCCACTCAAGAGAATTAATCTATTATTTAAATGTGTAGCTTGGAGGCATATATCTTACCTCGAGACTGATTCCCATAAGAATGTTAAGAGGAAACAATGTCCAGTACTTTTCAAACACTGTCATATAAATTATGTTGCCAACCTATCTCAAAAACCTGCGGGAAGGGTAGTTAGATTAATTTATTAGGGCTGTCATAACAAAGTACACAAACTGGGTGGCTTGAAGCAACAGAAATTTATTGTCTCACGGTTCCAGAGGGCAGAAGTCTGATTGAGGTGTCCACAAGGCTCTGCTCCCTTTGAAGGCTCTGGGGAAGAATTCTTTCTTGTGCTCTCCTACCTTCTGGTGGTTGCCAGCAACCCTTGCCATCCCTCAGCTTGTGGACGCCTCACTCCAGTTACTGCTTCTGTCTCCACATGGTCATTTTTCCTCTGCATGTGTCCACATCTTTGCATCCAATCTCCTGTCCTTTCTTTGGTGAAGATGCGAGTTATTGGATTTAGTGCCCACTTGAATACAGCATGACTTCATCATAACTTGATTTCATCACAAAAACCCTATTTCCAAATAAGGTCATATTCTGAGGTTCTGTGGAGACATGAATTTGGGGAGACACCATCCAATCCAGCACAGTATTATTTTTATTATCATCATTCCTTTTATAATTAGGAGACCTGAGGCTCAAAATGATAAAAAGGTGAAGTGACTTATTCAAATTCACCTAGTGAATGCAAGTCGTTCAGCCTTGTGATTCTGTGTACAGCTGCAGTTTAAACGTTTTACATGAAGCATAATATACATGTAGATAAAGTGAACATATCATAAGTGTGTCACTTGATACATTTTCACAGACCTAACATACCCATGAGACCAGCACTCAGATCAAGAGACAATTATCATGACCCTCACCAGGTGTGCTCACCCCCGAGGGCACCCACTTTCCTGACTTGAAGAGCATAGATTCCTTTTACCATTTCTATTTTTTTTGTTATATAAGTGTAATCATGCACATACACTGTTCATATATATACACATTTCTTTAGGGTATTACCTTAGTTTTATTGCTGATGTAATAAGTTAATTCAGTTAACACAAATTTGCTGTTATAGTTCTGTGGGTTAGGAGTCCAGTGCAGATTTCACAGAGCAAAAATTAAGGGGTTGGTCAGCTGGATTCCTTTCTGGAGGCTCTAGAGGAGAATCTGTTTTCTTGCCTCTCGCATATTCTGAGTGTAACTACAGCCCTTGGCTTATGGCCTCCTCCGCTATCCTCAAAGCTAACAATGCTGCGTCACTCTGATCGTGATTCCATATAGGTACATGTCACTCTCGCTGCAGCCAGGAAAGACTCTACATTATTAAGGACTTGTGCAATTACATTAGGCCCACCTGGATAATCCAAGATATGCTTCCTGTCTCAAGGTCTTTACCCTTAATCATATCTATAATTCCCTTTTGCCACATAAGGTAATATGAGTGGTATGTCTAATGGAGAGGAAGTGAGCATCTTCAGGGGCCCTTATTTTGGGATGGAAGTGTTGATTATAAGGTATGCATATATTCAGATTTAGTAGATATTGCTGGTTTTTCAAAGTGGTGATATCAAATTGCACTCTTACCAACTGTGGATAAGAATTGTCAATACTCGATGTATTTGTCCTTCTTGGTTTTTCCTATGCTGAAGAAGAGGACCATGATGTGTACCTCAGTTCTCCTAATTCCAATTTTCTAAATTTTTTAAAACAGAGTTAAGAACTATGAAGGGTCTGAGATTTTACCCTACTTGGAACCGATAAGTTAGCCTGCCACAGTTCATAAATGCTGCAGAAGACTCAAGATTCCTCAGTCAGAGCCCAAAAAGAATTCCTTATTCATAGTAACAGCAGGGCCCAGACCATACACCCCAATCCCCACAGGACAACACGATGTTGCCTGTGCGTGCAGGAGTTTGCATACAGGGGCAAAACCTTTATATTAAGACACCCCAAATATTTTAAATGGAGAATATACATGTCTGCTTTTGCCCTAGAATAAAACACTATGACTATTTTCCAGAGCTGTCATAAAACCTACCCTTGTTCTGGAGAAAGACCTTATCAACATAGTCTAAGGCCATTCCCCGTACCAATATCCCTGGAAATATATTCCGAAACAAAGGCAGTGAATGTATCTGCTTCCAAGATAGGCAGAAAGGTAAGAGACCTATGGAGAATTATCTGTCAGCATGTTGCCTACCTTTAATTTATTATTGGGTTTGGTAAGTAGATTATGATATATTCAACAAATAAAATTCATCATATGGCTGTGTGGAGTATAACAGAAAGTAGTACGAAAAAAGAAAATTAAAGGACATCCTTGCTTTCTCAAGAAACTTACAAACTAGTAGAGGATAAAGAATACAGATGAGGATTATATTAGTATTAAATAGAATCTGCTAAGAATGGACCAGAAGGCTTTCTCCATGTCTAAACAATTCCAAAATTTACTATTATTAAACTTTGTTTCTGCAAGCTTTGATTTGTAGAAATTGAAATTGTTATATAATAAAATCTCTTCATTTTTTTAATGTTTTATGTCCTTGAACTCGTGTAACTAAGAATTCTTTAAAAGCAAATGGGGAGATCATTTGTTGCTGTATGGTTTAGAAAAAAAATTGCAATGAAGATCCTTCAAATAGATCTTTATGGATAACTGGAAAGAAAGAAATGGGGAAAGGGTGGGTATTTTAAGTGAAGAGAGAAGAGGTGTGCAGAACAGATCTAGAGAGCTCAGAGTCCATTTTTCCTAAAATAGACTAAATTTGGACAGTAGGAACGAGTACAATGCTGGATGGTCAATTCCCCCACTGTTTTCACAAGTGCAGGCATTTGGCCTTAATTCTTTGTGAATAAAAATGTTTAATCCACAGCCTGTAGTAAAATATGCTTTTCATTTATTGAACTGAATAGAACGAATACTGGAGCTAAGTATTAAGCCTCAAAATCTTTGACTATGTTGGGGGGAGAGCACATCAGGGCAGCTCCGAGATATTGACATGCACTAGAAAAAGCTGATGGTGTTTCACAGAATGAATTCTGTAATTATAAAAGGTAGAGACTATGGGGGAGCAGGCACTAGGCAGTTCAGATCAAGAGCTGAATTGGAAGGTTTGATGGAGAGAAGGGCTTGAATATAAATACAGACCTGTATTTCAGCAACAAAAATCATACATTTCTATGTTAATTTAATTTTTTCTCTTGGGCACCTGGAAAAATGGTGATAGCTTTAATTGTGAAAAAGAAGATAGGAAAGAAACTTGCATTATGAGGAAAGCTGAATAAGGGTTTTGATTTTTTTTTTTTCACCATTTTGATGAATCACCAGGGTCAATACTTCTTTCACACTTGCCTTTCAAAGCTGTAGACCACTGCTCATGAATGCAGGTTATGCTTTCTCTAAGGCAGCCTGGCATAGGTGGAATTTTAGCATTTCCTGATACATAGTGAATCCTTGGTATCTCAATGCTTCTGCTGTTTGCTTTAAATATCCACTGTAACCTAACCGTGTGTCTGGGCTGGGAGGTGAAACGGATCAACTTGAGGTAAAGTAGATAAAGCTGAATGTGAATGACTTAAAACAACAGTCATATTCAAACTAACTTTTTCACTCTCTGTCTTTCTATATATAATATTATTAATATATTAGCCATAAGACCGATAAAACTTTGAATGAACATTTCTAATGTATTTTAAGACTGAACATTTTAAAAACATGTTTTATTTTGAAATAATATGAGATTTGCCAAAGTCTATCAAGTACAGAGAGTTCCTGTATATCTCTCACTCTGATGTTAACATTTTATATAACCATGGTGCGTTTGTCAAAAACTTGATATTTGAAAGTTTCCACTGTGGTCAGAAGTTTAAAACTTGCCCTATCTTTTACAGTTTTATATGCACCTATCCATAGGCACATCTCGTACACTCACATGTCATAAGCAAAAGGTTGACTTTCCAAATACGGGGCTGTAACATTTTGTGGACTCGAAGAACATAATCTGTAGGTTACTTTAAATCCCTAGTGACACTGCAATTGGCCATGTTCTCTTTGAGATGGTTCATATCCAGTAAAATTACTTATTCCTTCTCTTAGTAAATCGCAAATGAAAATTTTAAGTGTTCATCCAATAAATTCAAATTTAATTTTCTTCTGTTTAGACCTTTCAATTTTATTCCTATTACTCATTGTGAAAACAAGATGACAATTTAATTAAATCAAATACATTACAGAACTGTTAAAAATGTGTCAAATTAGTCAAAACTGTGATTTTTGCCAACTAAGAAACAAATATTCCTTTGTACTCTAGCTATTAGGCAAATACTGCAGCAATTTGTTTTAAAATACATGGTTAGAACTGTATCATTTATGCTGTGAAAATAATGAGTGCATTTCAACCATTCTAGTTACCATAACAACAGAGTATAATGCATTTTCTTTTATTTTAGTTTCAGTCAAATTCATTTGGATTTGATAGTCACAACCAAAAATGAGAGAGACAATTAACACAGCATTTGTACTTCTACTCAAAGTTAAAGGACCAGGTTTGTGTCTACACTGACTTTTTGGTATTGGTTACATAGATCTCCGTGTTGAGAAATATTCAGGGATAACATCCAGGTAGAATGGAGAAAGGCACATTTTCTCGTGGATACGAGACCATGTTCTGGCCAAGTAAATGTTAGCGTAAGTGTCATATGACAGCTACTGGAACCTTCCTTTAAAGACAGCTGCTGCACAGATTTTCCTTCCTTTCTTTTCCCAATAATACTTCATTCTACTTCCTGAAATACAGAGACGATGGGGAAAGCTCTTACTGCCATTTTGGATCCTGAGGACACAGGACATACACTGAGGCTTGCAGAGTAGTAAGATGTAGCTTTGGTCTTTGAAAACCTTCTGGAACAGAGTTGCCATCCCAGCACCTGACTATCTCTGCATTTCTCCACAAGAGAGAAATTACTTTTATTTATTTAAGCGATTGTTATTTTTCATTTTTCTGGCTTTTTTGCAACTGAAACTAATCCTAACATACCACACCTCTGGAAAGTAGAAATAGGAAAGACAGCACTACATAGTTTTCAAGAAAAATTCATCTTCCTTCATAGATGTATTATTTGTCACCTGTGAATACTTGAGTTTACTATTTTTGTCCCCCTTCTTATTCTCTCGGTGGAATCCAGACGGTGAAGAGGACCCCAGCAGCTATTTCAGTGATGTCAGTCCTACCCTCACTGAACTCCAGACACCATTGAGTTTTGTCTTGGTTTATTCAAGTGTTTGTCTTTTAAAACATCATGACACCCAAAGGTAATAACACTCTGGAGTTCTGCCCAACAGGAATGGAGAGGGATTTACTTAAGGCCTTTGTTTTTAAATCCGGGGGAAATAGATAAAGGCAATTAAATCTTACTCTTGATGTTACTAAATCAGTAGAGCAAATGCACACTGTTTATGGTATAGTGGAAATAACTGAACAAGCCATTTATACAAATTCAGTAGAGAAGTGACAATAGTGAATGCAGAAACCATAGTGGGGGTCTCTTCTAAGTTACACACGAGGGATATTCTGAAGCAGAAAAAAGCATATGTTAAATGGGATTAAAACAGTTATGTTCAAAATCTATTTTCTCAAGCATAATAAGAAGTTGAAAAGAATGAGGAAACATGGAAAAAGCTAAATCATTAATATTTTGCTAAGTGATGAGAAAAAGATACATAATTCACTTTTGATTGACAAAGAAAACAGAGGAAAAGTACGTTTTTCTTTAAAAAAAAAAAAGGTGTAAACAAGAGAAATGGGATAATGATAGATCAAGAGAATATTTTAGGCTAAATCTCCAAAATGTTGCTCTAAGAAAATCACTTGGCACAACAGAATGATATATCACTGGCATTGCTGAAAGCAGGACAAAATAGAACACATAAACAGATGAGCACTTGAAGTTGGCAACTTTACCTCTGGCCCGACTTGGCAGCTCTGGGATGGACCAGAATAAGATAAGGGAGTCATCAGGAGAAAGTTGCTGACTAAACTCTTCTACCAGAGAATTTGTGTTTACGGCATAATTCCACAATAAATAAATCTGTTCTTCCTATACCAGACTGGAATATCTCTCTTCTGTGAGCATGAACCTATTTTTTTTTTCCATCTTTCTTCCTTCTCCTCAGCCATTGCCCCATATGTTCTACCCTAGACTACAGTTCTTGAGGGAAAGAAAAGAACAGTTTGGCACATTTTATTGTTTTATTTTGTAGTTTTTATTTTATCTTTAGAATCTCTGTGACCATCAGGCCTTGGGCTTCCCAGTGGCTACCTTCTTCTGATGTACTTTGATTCAGGCTTTGCGCTCACCGGCCCTACTAATCTCTGCTGATGTCAGAAGAGATTAGCCTAGGGGATTTTTTGTTTGTTTGTGTTTTTGTTTTAAGAGAGGGAGGAGCACAGCAGGGACAGAGGGAGAGGCAGGGAGAGAATCTTAAACAGGCTCCACACCTGGGGAGCCCAACTCGGGCTCAATCCCATGACCCTGAGATCATGACCCCAATCGAAATCAAGAGTCCCTCGCTTAAACAACTGAGCCGCTCAGGCGCCCCCAGATTATCCGAGTTTTAAAGTGGAGTGTTCCAGGGCTATTAGTGTAATCGATTGGATTAAGAGTTTGATTTCATTTGTTTTGATGTTAATGCCTCTAAAATTTGATCAGTTGGCTTTTCAACTACTGTCAGATATTAATTCTGAAAAAAGTGTTTTGTTCTAGATATTGCAAACATTTTTTTTCAGGAATTAATGCCAGTAAAACTGTATTTCCTGAATTAAAGCTAATTGTGTTTCTGAGGTTAAGCCAAGCATTGCATTACGAACTTTAAAAAAAAAAAAAAAAGTTTAAGGAAAAAAATAGAAAAAAAATTGTGAAGTGAATCTAGAATTTGATACTGCCATCTTCTGTTTAGAAACAAAATTGCATGTGCTTTAAAGCTAAAATTTGTTAGTTTTCAAGAAAAAATAGTATAAGATTAATTTATCCTATGCTACAATACATTAAAAAGAGAGAAATACATGGTGTTTTACTCATTCTATATTTCTAAATTTGGATTTAAGGGCTCGTGTCGTTTCTTTTATATTGTGTAACATGTATTATAGCTTTGAAATTTTATAAATACAAATATTACATAAATATCTACTTAAAAGTTAGCAACTACTTAAAAAGATGCCTAATTCAGATTATGCTTAAAAATGAAAAGTAAAATAGCAGATATAGGAAACAATAAGAATACTTTCAGTTTCAAAAGATAATGGATCTCAATTTGTACATAAATATTAAAGATCAGAATGGCTTTTCTGAACAATGAAGATAATCAGCTATGAATGAACATGTAGCTATGGCAACATAGATATATGTTATACATGGAAGAATAAATATTTTAAAATACTAAACTTGCTTAATAATGGAAATTGTATTATTTAAAGACAAGTATCAGAAATCTTCCAATACTTGTGCTCACTTCAGCAGCACATATACTAGAATTGGAAAGATACAAAAACGAGATCCTTGGCCCCTGCACAAGGATGACACCCAAATTCGTGAATTGTTCCTTATTTTTGTGGTGTATATATATACACCACAGCCCTAAAAAAGAATGAAGAGGCACCTGGGTAGCTCAGTTAAGCAGCTGCTTTCTGCTCCAGGTTCCCAGGATTGAGCCCACAACATCCGGGCTCTGTGCTCAGCGGGGAGACTGCTTTCCCCTCTGCCTGCTGCTCTCCCTACTCATGCACGCTCTCTCTCTCTCTCTCTCTCTGACAAATCAAAAAAAAAAAAGAAAGAAAGAAAGAAATCTTGCCATTTGCAATGACATGGATGGAGCTAGAGAGTATAATGCTAAGCAAAGTAAGTCAGAGAAAGACAAATACCATGTGATTTCACTCATATGTAGAATTTAAAAAAACAAAACAAAAAGCAAAGGGAAAAAAAAGAGATAGATAGAAAGAGAGAGACAAATTAAGAAACAGACTCTTAACTATAGAGAATAAATTGCTACCAGTGGGGAGGGGCATGGGGGGTGGGTCAAATAGGTGATGTATGGAGTGGTGGATTACTGTATTGTACAGCTGAAACTAATACAACACTGTGTTAAATAACTGGAATTAAAAACTTAAAAGAAATCTTCAAATAACTTTAATCTTGTGAATATTCATAAAACTAAGAATGCCTTTACAGATGCACTGAAAGTATTTGGAGCTTTTTATGTAAAATAATTTTTATAAGAAATATGTAAATATATTCTTGGTTATTTGAATGATACAAAAATATTTTTATTTGATTATCTTTAATTGCTATAGTTTTTGTTTTTACTCTGCCAGATGATCTTAAGTATTGATAATAGCAAATCAACTAATTAAATAAATGTTGCTATTCAAGGAGAAAAAAATTCAAATCATACATGATTATTGACTATGATTATTTGTTACTAAAAATCCTGAGTTTATTCAATATGTTAAAACATAAAACAATTCTAGGATAGGGTCTATATTTTGGATAAATAGAAGCAAAATCCCGAAGAAATGTATTAAATTCTCTGTTTCATTTTCCCTTTCATAATTAGCCAATATTCTGCATATGTAAATTATCTAGTGCTCAAACCTTGTCACATTCATCTCCCCATTTAGTCAAAAGGGTTTGTTGATATAATGAATTTGTTGACATACTAACAGATAAAAGAAAATTCAGGAAAGTTCTGAATAATTTAGGTTTGTGATATTACAAAAGGATCATTTGGGCTGCATTTCAAATCACTTTATGTTGTTCTCAGAGGTAGTTTAACACTTCCATGCTAGGTCATTTCAACTTAGTTTGAGTCAGGGTCTTTTCTAATGTTATTAAATTTGCAAATGGAGTTGTAAAACTACTTTTAGATTATATTTTAATAGTTACTCTAAGAGTACTCTAGAATAGTGAAAAACAAAAAAAGATTCCCAATTTTTCCAGAATGAAGAAACACACTCATGTCCTTGACATTACTAATAGCTTACATAAAGAAAGATTTCATGAAGATTATTTTCTTCTCTTATGTTTGATTCTGTATGAGATTCATTACTAATAACCTAGTCACAGGAATAAATTGATTTTAGAGTGTTGTAATATATGAATCCAAATGTTTAAAAAAAGTCTTCAGTCTTACATCTCTCCAGCAGATATAAACCCCAAAGGAAATTGAATTAGCAAACTTCCGTTTCCAGCCAACATGGAGTAACAGGGATTGACTCTATCCTCTTGCTTGATACAGCTACAAAAAAACAGAAAAATATGTGAAACAATGGCTTTCTGGGCATTGGATATCAGGCAACGGTGATTGCTAACACAAGAGCAATGACCAAGGGGAGCCTTGTGGTTGTCCAGATTACTGCCTGGAGAAAGGGCCCAGGCCGTGGCACAGAGAGAGGACCCTAAACAGAACTGTGCATTTTTGGAGTTTGGTAGATGGACTTGGGAAATTAGGAAACCAAAGATGTCTGGAGTTAACAGGACAGAGTACTGGAAAAAGGGAGTAGCGCTCTACAGAGAGAAAACAGCAGAGCTGTGCGGAGGGCCATCCTCAACTATGTAGTTGGGTACTGCTGAGTATAAACGTATGAGGAAACAGTCTGACACCAGGAAAAGGACCACAGAGAAGATGTAGAGGGGATGCAAAGGCATAGGACCAGGAACAGTGCCTGTTCCTCATACCCGGAAGAGAAAACTACATATTTCACAAGGCATCCGAATAATAGAAATCATCTTGCCTCAATAGTCAAGAAAAACTAGGCCTTAACTAATGCTTCTCTGATTCTGCCTGACAAAGATTAAAAGCAAAAATTGAAATGAAAGCACTATTTCCAAGTAATTTAACCGTACCCCAGAACAACACTTAATATTTAAAGGAATACGAATATATCTAATACTCAGCAGGACAAATTTGCAATGTCTGGCATACTATTGGAATTTACCAGGCATGCAAAGACAAAGGAAAATACAACTCATAATGAGAAGAAAAACAAATCAAAAGTAACCCTGAAATGACGCAGAAGATAGTTTAGTAGACAAAGATATTGAGCACTTTTAACTGTATTCCATATGGTCAATAAGGTAGAAGTAAGATTAAGCATGGTAAGTGTGGACAAAGAAGACATAAAAAACACTCAAACAATATCTGAGACGGAAAATACCCTGGGCAGGATACTGATAGCAGATAAAACATCGCAGGAGAAGATTAGTCACCGTGAAGACCTAGTAATCGAAATTACCCATGATGAAACCTAGAGTGAAAAATAACAAAAAAAACAACAAAAACAAACAAAACAAAACAAATCATCAGTGAACTGTGGGATAGCTTCAAGGGCCCAAATATATATGTAACTGGAACCCTCAAAGGCAGAGGAAGAAATAATGGTCATTGCCCCCAAATCTGGTGAAAACTTTAAACTCACAGATCCAAGAGCCACAAGCACAGGGAACATAGAAAACACACCAGGGCACGTTGCTGTCACATTGCTTAAGACTAGTGATAAAGAAAACTCGTAGAAGCAGCCAGAGAAAAAAGATACATTGTATAGAGGGGAGCAAAGAACAAAGATAAGGATGTCAGCACTTTTTTTTTTTTCCAGAAACAATGCAAGCTAGGAGACTTTGGAATAACATCTTTATAGTACTGAATGAAAAAGACTATTAGAATTCTTCGCCCAGCCAAAATACCTTTCAAAAGTAATAGTGATTCATTAAATTGCAAAATAATAATAATAATAGTAAAATAAGGCTTTGTCAGACATGAAAACTGAAAAAAGTCACCAGGAGCAGACCTACACAATAGGAAATGTTAAAGGAAGTTCTTTAAGCAGAAGGAAAATGATACCAGATGAATATGCATTCTTAGGCAAAGGAATGAAGAGCACCAGGGATGATAACTACATGAATAAATATGAAGGTTCTTTGTCTTATTATTTAAATCTCTTGAAAAGATAATTTTTTTTTAAGATTTTTTTTTTTTGAGACAGAAAGCGAGCACAAGCAGGGGGAGGGGCAGAGGGAGAAGCAGACTCCCCACTGAGCAGGGAGACCAACGCCGGACTAGACCCAGGACTCCCAGGATTCTGGGATCATGACCTGAGCCGAAGGCAGATGCTTAACCAACTGAGCCACCCAGGCGCCCTAAAAGAGAATTATTAATTCAAAAATTAATGATGACATATTGTGTAGTTTATAACATATGTAGAAGAAAAATATATAGCAGAAAAATAGCACAAATTCTGGAAGAGCAGAAAAGGGAAAATACTTTTGTAAGCTTCTTACACTTTACAAGAAGTAGTATAATATCCCTTAAAGGTAAGTAGTGATAAGTTCAAAATGGATACTATTAACACTACAGAAACTAAACTGATAATATAAAGAGTTATTGCTAATAAGCCAACAAAGAAAAATCATAAAGTGTATCATAAAACATAATTAATTCAAAAGAAGGCAGGATAAGGAAAAAAGCCGGGGGTGGGGGAAGTGGTGGCAAGGAACAGACAGGATGAATAGAAGACAGACAGCAAGATGATAAATTTAAATCCAAATATGTAATAATCAAGTATAATATGAGTCTAAACATCCCAATTAAAAGGCAGACAACGTCAGATTAAACAGTAACTATATGCTGTCCATGGTAAATCCAAATTAAATATAAAACACAGAGTCCTGGGATCTAGCGCACTCAGGCTACCTGTTCAGCAGGGAGTCTACTTTTCCCTCCCTCTCTTTGTGCCCCTCCCCTCCCTAGCTTGCACTCAGTCTCTCTCTCAAAAATAACAATAACAATAATAATGATGATGATGATAATGAAAATAATTATGCCAAGCTTAAGAAGCCAGATATAATAGTGTTCCAATAGTAGAATTTCACTCATGAAAGTCTAGAAAATGCAAAGTTATCTGCAGTGACAGAAATACCATCAGTGTCTGCATGAAGATGGGGTATGGCGAGAGGGAGAGGGAACACTTACAAAGGGTATGTAGAAAGTTTTGGGGGTGATAGATATGTTCATCAGCTTGATTTAAAGTGATGGTTTCATGTTCTGCACATATATGTAAAACTTACTAAATTATATATCTCAAGCATGTGCAATTTATTGTGTGGTAATTATGTCTCAATTAACAAGTGAAAGCAAATAAATTGAATTTGCCTTTTTTTAGTGTTATTAAAATGACTTGGACCCCATGGCCTGGAGTTCTCAAGCATATTTCTAAATTCATGAATATATAGGCATACTCTAGATTCTACCTTAAAAAAATTAACTCCCAATTAAATTTAAAGAGCAGAGCTATACATGCAGCAAAATTATTGTATAAATGAGTCTAAAATACTTTGATTATATTTAGTATTCATTTAAAGAGTTCAAAGGGAAAGGTACCATTAAGGGAATCAATAAATCAGAAAGTTGAGGTATTGTTGAAGTTTGGGGATATATCCATATTCATGTAGTCTCGAGCCACATAATTTAGATTTGGAGAGAACCCCAGTGGTGTGCTGGAGCCAGCTCACACCAGTTTATGAAAAGCAAATTTGCATTCAGTAACTTCATACTGGTATCTTGATACTTACACCAAGGTAGTTATGGCAGGAGTGTTTATGAGACAAAAGTGGCAAATGATAGAAATCAAGTCTCCTCCTCACCCTCTAAAGAACCAGTGGTTAGACATTTGACCATCACTAACTTTAGGGATCATTAGTTGAACTCCTTTAGTTTATACCTAAGTTGAACTCCTTTAGTTATACCTAAGGAAACGGAGACCAATTACTTGCTCAAAGCATACTGCCAACTAGTGCAAAAACGGTTTAGAAAATCAAAATAAGAAGGGTGCCTGGGTGGCTCTTTCGGTTGACCATCCGACTCTTCATTTTGGCTCAGGTCATGATCTCAGGGTCGAGGGATGGAGCCCCACCTCAGGCTCTGTGCTCAGCAGGGGATCTGCTGGAGATTCTCTTTCTCCCCTTCCCCCTCTGCCCCTCCCCTCCTCATGCTCTCACTCTCTCTCTCTCTCAAATAAATAAATCTTTTAAAAAATCAAAATAAGAGAACCCTTTAAATGATTATCATTGTGTTCCTCTAATCAATTTTTCCTTATCTTTTTGCTTTCTCCCTTTCTCCTCTATACTCTTTTGATATTAAACTTCTCTTATTTAGTATCTGTTTCAGTATCTCTGATATTTGTTGAAATGGGTACCTGACAAGATGATGTAATATTATATATGATGAAAATCTTGTCTCAGCATTTAGGAGCAAGACAATTTAAGCATATATTCAGGTGAAATTTCAGAAAATATGAAAAACCACAAGGAAATAAGGATATTTCAAAGAATACTTCTGTGAAGTACAAGATCATACGTTTATTAAATATATTCAATCACACTTTAAAAATAGGATAAAGATTCTGGTTTCAGATTTTTTTACCCCCTTTTTTTTTTATACTGATGCAATAATTCCATAGATTACCTGGTGCTCATCACAAGGGCTCTCCTTATCCCCATCACTTATTTCCCCCCATCGCCCTCCCCCCCACTCTGATAAACATCAGTTTGTTCTCTATAGTTAAAAGCCTGTTGTTTGATTTCTCTCTCTTTCTTCCCCTTTGCTTGTTTGTTTAGTTCCTTAAATTCCGCATATGAGTGAAATCATATGGCATTTGTCTTTCTCTTACTGACTTAATTCATTTTGCATTATACTCTCTAGCTCCATCCATGTCATTGCAAATGGCAAGATTTCATTCTTTTTTATGGCTGAATAATATTCCATTGTTTAATATGTATATATACACACACATACATACGTATATGTAAGAATATGTATAAGTATATATATGTGTGTGTGTGTGTGTATATATATATATATATGTATATATATATACACACATACCACTTCTTTATCCATTCACCAGTTGATGGACACTTGGTGTCCACTCCATGTCTAGCCTATTGTAAATAATACTGCTATAAATATAGGGGTGCATGTATCACTTTGAATTAATGTTTTTGTATTCTTTGGGTAAATACCCAATAGTGTGATTGCTGGATCATGAAGAAGGTCTACTTTAAATTTTTGAGGAAACTCCATACTGTTTTCCACAGTGGCTGCACTAATTTTCATTCCCACCAACAGCGCCCCAGGGTGTACCTTTTTCTCCACATCCTTGCCAACATCTGTTGTTACTTGCATTGTCGATTTTAGCTATTTTGATAGGTGTGAGGTGATATCACATCGTAGTTTTGATTTGCATTTCCCTGATGATAAGTGACTTTGAGCATTTTTCCATGTGTCTGTTGGCCATCTGGATATCTTCTTTGGTGAAATATCCATTCATGCCTTCTGCCCACTTTTTAATTGGATTATTTGGGGATTTTTGGTGTTGAGTTTGACAAGTTCTTTTTTTTTTTTTTTTTTTAAAGATTTTATTTATTTGACAGAGATAGAGACATCCAGTGAGAAAGGGAACACAAGCAGGGGAAGTGGGAGAGGAAGAAGCAGGCTCATAGCAGAGGAGCCTGATGTGGGGCTCGATCCCATAACCGGGATCACGCCCTGAGCCAAAGGCAGACGCTTAACCGCTGTGCCACCCAGGTGCCCCGAGTTTGACAAGTTCTTTATATATTTTGGATACTAACTCTTTTTTTTTTTTTTTAAAGATTTTTTATTTATTTATTTGACAGAGAGACAACCAGCGAGAGAGGGAACACAGCAGCGGAGTGGGAGAGAAAGAAGCAGGCTCTCAGCAGAGGAGCCCGATGTGGGACTCGATCCCGGAACGCCGGGATCACGCCCTGAGCCGAAGGCAGACGCTTAACGACTGCGCTACCCAGGCGCCCCCTGGATACTAACTCTTTATTGGATATGTCATTTGCAAATATCTTCTCCTATTCTGTGGGTTGCCTTTTAGCTTTGCTCATTCGGTTCCAGATTTTAGATATATCTTTTAAGCTATCAATTTCATAGCCATAGAATTTTGTTATAAAAGTTTATATATTAATATTTATAGATATTATGTTTATATTGTTTTATTTCATAATTAATATATTATTATATTTTATGTAACATATATAATATATACTTGTATGTTATATTTATGGATATATTTTATATTTATAGGTTACATTTATAGATAAAATAAAATTGATTAAAGTGCCAGTATTTTACGTACTTGGGGGCCCACTTCCATTTTGTCCTCTCTGTCTCCCGCAGGCCTACATGTCGGAGTGCTCCATCCTGTCTTGTATATTCTCCAAAATGTCTCCATCATTGACCCTTTTCACATGAAAATATTTGTCATTTCTTGATTGTCAAGGATATCTTATCTAAGAAATTCATCATAAAGTATGAAAATATAAAAGATTTAATGTTCCAAAGAGGTTATTTTAAAATGTAACTTTTGACCCAAATGGGATCTTACGGTGTGGAACGTTTCTGAGATATATGCCATGTGTTTGCACCAATACCTAAATTCAATGGCGCTTCCTAAAGAGTAAAGACAATTTTACTGTCCATGTAGTCTGTCTTGAATCACCGGTTTTTTGGTTTTTTTTTTAAAGATTTTATTTATTTTTTTGGCAGAGAGAGTACATGCAGGGGGAGCGGCAGGGAGAAGGAGAAGCAGGCTCCCCACTGAGCAAGTACCCCGATGTGGGGCTCGATCCCAGGACCCTGGGCTTATGACCTGAGCTGAAGGCAGATGCTTAACCGACTGAGCCACCCATGCACCCACACCTTGAATCATCTTATTAAAATTTTTTCATCTTCTTGAGTACTAAATTAAAGAATTAAGCAGTTAATTATAGTTACAAGCATCTTAAATTCTATACTGTATGCGACTTTAAATGAAGATGCCCCAAATTAATGCATTAGTATTATTTTTATTGTTGTTATTAGTAACACACTAATTCATTATACTATTACCTAAATCATAGATCTGTTGTTTTATTATTTTTTTTTAATCATAGAGGGCTTAGCTTACATACATATACCTTAGATACATTTAAACTTTATGTGAAATCACTTCAGAAAAGAAAATAGGAAAAGCAACCCGGGTGATAACAGCATAGAAAATGAAAATGGTCCCAGCAGGGATAAGTGGAGGCCCAGTGTCCTTTCAAATAACCATTTATTTTGCATATTACAATTAGGAATGTTAGGTCCTAGTTCCAACATTATTGTAATGACTTTACAAAGCAGCACTTGATTTAGGTCATAGGAACACTTAGCAGGATTTTTACAAAGCCTTCAATTTTCCCTTCATATATTTCCCTGAAGCTTACACATGCATTTTTATAAAAATTAAGTTTCTCTCCTTTTTTAGTTCAAAATCAATGACAGCACCTCTCATTTGTCTCATGTATATATTGAGTTTGGCCTTCCTTTATTAACTATTCTTCAATAGCAAACCCCTTGGTGTAGAAAATGATTTGATGCTGATGGCCCCATTTATCAACTACCAGAAAAACAGAATTTAGTGTCTTCCTCCAGTATACATTATTGAAACTGAACTGAGCAAAGGAGACAACTTTAATTAATCCTCCTCTCCTTTTCCAAAAATCATATGCTGACTGATGCTAAACTTTCCCATGTCCTTCAAGTTTGAGGGAGAAGGGATTTAAAAGTTCTAACATATTCAAGTCACACATGTAAACTTTTCATAATGTAGATTGATCTCCGGCTGACATTGAGAATCATAACATCAACTCCCCACAACTGCAATTAATTTTCCACCTTCACAGATATGCTTTAAATGTAAAATATTATGTGTGTTTTCATTGGAGTTTGGGAATACAAAGTTGAAAAGATGGGTTATGCCAACCTCATTATTTTTCAAATAAGTAGTATGATCTCAAGAATTAGGAAAAACTGAAAGATCCAAGTCAACTTATTATAGGGTTGATATGTAAAGAAAAAATATGTATTATGTACATCCCATTTAAGAGAATTGAGATATAGGAACTTGAAGAACCTCACCAACATCATACAGCAAATAGATGCTACTGTCAGGATTTGAACTCAGATTTGACTGAGTTCCAGCTTCAGAGTCAACACCTGGGACTATTTTTTCTTCCCTTGTATAATGACATATTTTATCACAATGAAATTTCTAATATAAATGAAATCATGCTGTGGTATCAAATTTTCTTTTTCTTCTATTGGCAGATGAAAAGTTATATTTGAGTTCTATTTAACTAGGACACTAGTTTCTTAGAAATCAATTGTTTTTCACCAAGTGCAGAGAGAAATATCAACTTTTTTGGCATGATTTATTCTTTTCAAAGTTTAATCATTTTAATAGTATTGCTCTTAGAGGATTGTATAAAATACCCTGTTTTTTTAGGCCTTACCAAATATATCTTAGGAGGTATAAAATCATGTTTATGGTAGAGATTCAAGCGAAGAGGGAAATTAGGGAACTGTGAAGAGAATACATTTTTTTAATAGACTTATTCAAGGTCATTTAAATCAAAGTATAACATTTTCTATTGTCTTTTTTTTTCAGTCTTCGAATATAAATTGTTAAGGTGCCATTCATGGAATAGTCCCATTGTTAAGATTTCTTTGCTGCCTTCTGCTCTCCCGTTGTCTCTCTCTCTCTTTTTTTTTATTTTGTTATATTAGTCACTATACAGTACATCCCCAGTTTTTGATGCAATGTTCCATGATTCATTATTTGCATATAACACCCAGTGCACCATGCAATTGTGCCATCCTTAATACCCATCACCGGCCTATCCCAATCCCCCACCCCCCTCCCCCTGAAGCCCTCAGTTTGTTTCCCAGAGTCCACAGTCTCTCATGGTTCATTCCCCCTTCTGTTTACCCCCCCTTCATTCTTCCCTTCCTTCTCCTACTGATCTTCCTATTTCTTATGTTCCATAAATGAGTGAAACCATATGATAATTGTCTTTCTCTGCTTGACTTATTTCACTTAGCATAATCTCCTCCAGTCCCATCCATGGCTGTAACCTCTTTGACATTGGCCACAGCAAGTTTTTTCATGACGCTTCTCCAAAGGCAAGAGAAACAAAAGAAAAAATGAACTTGTGGGACTTCATCAAGATTAAAAGCTTCTGCACAGCCAAGGAAACAGTCAAAAAAACTAAGAGGCAGCCCACAGAATGGGAGAAGATATTTGCAAATGACATTACAGATAAAAGACTGGTATCCAAGATCTACAAAGAACTTCTCAAACTCAATACACGTGAAACAAATAATCAAATCAAAAAATGGGCAGAGGATATGAACAGACACTTTTCCAATGAAGACATACAAATGGCTAACAGACACATGAAAAAATGTTCAAAATCATTAGCCATCGGGGAAATTCAAATCCCATTGTCTCTTAATCATATTCACAGTGAAAATTTGCCTAAAAGTGGTAACTCTCCTGTAATTATATATTCATTTATTAATTCAACTTTCAAACCAATATTTGAAGCTCTGTGTCACTCTCTATGTTATTTAGCATTTAGGTTGGATGCCAATCACTGGAATTGCCTATTAACTGTGGCTTAAACTGGATAGAAGTTTATTGTTCTCTCTATTCGGGAAGTCTGGACATGCCCAGTCCAGCATCGGAGTCCAGCATCACTATGTCCAGGACCCAGGCTCTTCCATGCCAAAGCTTTGCCCCAAGTGGATTTTGTTTCCAAGTTATTCTCATGATTCAAGGTGATTGCCAGAACTCCAGATAGTCTATGCTGTAAGGAGGAAGGAGCAAAGAAAGATGCAAATACAATATTTTAAGAACATTTTCTGACAGGTGGACACACAATTGCTCTTATAACCCGCTAAATTTAGTCACATGGCCACAACTGACTGCAGGGAACAGTAGGACATGTGGCCTTCTTTCAGCTAAAAATAAAGGGTCCTATTACTATGGAAAAGGGGGAAATAAGTATTTGCAGATGTTACAGTTCAACATCTCCTGGAAACAGATTATAAGATGGAGATTACTTCCAAGGAAGTTTATTAGAGAGTGTTCCTGAGATCAATACTTACAGAAGGTTGAGGGAGTAGTTGTGGGCTGAGGGACAAGTTGAGCTGTTCTTTAGTCCCACTAAAGACCTGGGTCAATCCCATTCAGAATTATCCCTAGTCATGTGAGGAAGCTGAGTCTTCATATTTCAACTTTGGTCACGTGTTGAGGGAGACCGCTGGAAGGAGGTCCGGCACTGAGGAAGACAGTTCCTTTCAGCTGAGATAATTCCCAGAGAAAGCCGACGGTTGCAGCCCTCTTCCACCAGTCGGGGGAATGAATTCATTATTTCTGAAGAGGAACCTTGGTAGCATATCACGGCATCTTCCACAGCAGACTGCAGAACTGTGCTATGGACAATAAAAAAGGAAATAAAGAGCACACCTTGCCCTGGACACTTGAAGACTTTAGGTTCCAGTTAAATTCCAAATAGCTCTAACACGAGTAGCAAGGATTAAATCTTTAAAGAGAAATACAAATAAAGAACTATGGGTGTGCAGAAATTACTTTTCATCTCAGTTACAATTCTTATTCAAAACCTACTGTTATGTTGGATTCCATGCTAGGCAATGAAGATAAAACGAATGTGATTGACATGTTCCTTTGCCATCATGGAATTTAGTGGCTCATTTGGGGGAGAATGATTGAAAACAAATAAATAAATGAAATAACAGCTAGTTGTGATATGTGATAGGAAGGAAATGAACAGTAAATGAACAACTAATTGTGAAATACATATTTGAAGGAGATACTTGTAGGGGAGAAGGAACTATACAAGTTGAGAATTAATGATAAGAAGAAAACAACCTTAGGAAGACAGATTTCTAGGCAAGGGACTCCCAAATGTTCAATGACAAAATGACAAATTTAAGAACTGAAGGAACATCAGCATGACTGGGACAGAGTAAGCAAAGAAGAGAGTGATGTCAGGTGAGACTGAAATAAGATCATTAGGGTCTGAGAATCTGGGTTGCATTTTAGGCATAATGGGAAAGACAAGAATTTAACAAACGCAGGAACACACATAATCTGATTAGCATTTTACATAAATCACCCCTGGCTGCAGTAGACAAAGTGATTTTTAGGGATTGAGAAGGCTTCAGTAAACTTGACATTACTTTTTTTTTTTTTAAGATTATTTATTTATTTATTTGAGAGAGAGAGAGAGCATGAGTGGGGGGTGGGGGGAAGGTAGGAACAGAGGGAGAGGGAGAAACACACTCCCTGCTGGGCAGGGAGCCCAACAGAGGGCTTGATCCCAGGACCCCGAGATCATGACCCCAGCAGAAGGCAGACGCTTAACCCACCGAGCTACCCAGGTGCCCTAAATTGACATTACTTTTGCAAATTGATTTCAACAATTATTCTAGAAATCCAGTGATGAGATAAAAAGAGAAAAAATTTAACTCATGAAGTTACTTTACCACAAGGAGATTCTCTGACTCTCTCCATACACACACACACATGCACATAAATTTATGAAAATGAATATAGAAGAGAAGTAACCTCTGAATGACTCCCATGTCTCTTTATTTCCTTCTGGCTCTTTAAAATGCTTATTCCTTGGGGTGCCTGGGTGGCTAAGTCAGTTAAGTGTCTGATTTAGGCTTAGGTCACGGTCTTGCTACCTGGGATCTATCCTGGCCTGTCACCTGTCTGGCTCTGCACTCAGCTGGGAGTTTGCTTCTCTCTTTCCCTCCCACTCTGCCCCTCCCGCTGCTCATGCGCTCGCTCTTTCTCTCTCTCAAATAAATAACTAAATATATATATTTATTAAATGAAAGGCTTATTCTTTACCTTGTATTCGAGTTATTTGGGATATATATACACACACAAAAAAAATTATTTATATAGTCTCTAGGCTATACATGTAGCTTATACATGTATCCATGTCTATATTACGCACAGATACGATGTAGTATATACATTATACCACATAGACATTACATAAAATACACTGTATACTAAATTACGTAAAAATATTGTGTTGTCATGTTTTTTAAAAATTTGAGTAAGATACTAACTTTACTAGAATAGTTTGAACAGTAGGTTCTCAATTCTGTCATGCCCAATACTAAGCATCAGGCTCACACAATATTTTTTGTTGAATTCGCATACTTCTGTTTATATATTTCTATGAAAATAATTCTATATTTTTCTTGTAATGAACAATTGATTTAAATATCTTTGCCTCACGTATTGCATGGTGCACTGGGTGTTATACGCAACTAATGAATCATCGAACTTTACATCAGAAACCAGGGATGTACTGTATGGTGACTAACATAATATAATAAAAAAATTAAAATTAAAATAAATAAATAAATAAATATCTTTGCCTCTTTTTCAATTTTATGTGAAATTACATCCATCCAAGCATAATTTTTTTATTTTACAATATAATGTTTAAGGCAGACATTAGTGTCAAAGCAAAAATATTTTTATTTACTTATGACTCATGATCTAATTCATTCTATTTGTGATGTGATAATATATTTATAAAGTAATTCAGAAGTTTTCTACCCAGACCCTAAATAGGACCGGCCAATGGGGCACAGAGGAGAGCTGGATGCAATGCTCTTCATGACATTGTATTTTTATAGAATTCTGTGATAGAATTTTGAATTACTTTATGTGAGAGATTAACGATAGTATGTTCTGGTTCTACCTACTTCCTAAAAGCTGGGTAACTAATGGAATACATGCTTCAAAAGCAGACACTAAAAACTCACTGAAATTTAGTTACAATGACATTTCTACCCATATGCATCTAAACTTTCAAAAACGTTTCACACAGACGTGTCCGAATGCCGTAAAATCTGGAGACTGTATTTCAACAATGAACAATGTGCTTAGTTGGGGAGTCTCGGCTGATTGGAGTGAAAAATCTCTAAGGGAGCGAATTATACGTGAGGAAGAACGCAAACTTACACCAAAGCTTCCACTACTTCTCGCTACAGAGGCAGGCACCATATATTTATCGATCACCTACCCTGTGCAAGGCAAGTCCTGAAGCATTTAAAAGACAACAAAGCAGACGTCCTCCCACTGGCTTGCAGAAAAAGATTTGTTTACTCAACAAAAAAAGGTGACAAATGCTAAAACAGGCAGAAGCTGAGTGAAGGGATTCAGCTGACTGAAATCTATGTTCTAGAAAAATTCTGTCTAAGATGCAGACTTCCAAGAACTCATTTTCCACTCACCTGAAGGAGCTGTACAAGAAACTATAGAACGCTCTAGCAAAGAATTCGAACAGATTTATCAGTAAGGTGTGGCTGACTATGAAATGCTCTCAGGAGTGCAGCCCAGGGCTGCAGTAATGGTGTGAATCAAAAAGCCAGAGCAGTTTACCCTAGTTTCCATTTCTGTTTTTCTTGTTTCTGAATGGGATAGAATTAAAAGTCTCACTCTTAATACCTACGATTACAGACTATGCCTGCTTTCATGCAGGCTTAAATATTACTAATTAACAAAATATATTGCCATCAAGAATTTTGAGAAAAGTCTTAGCCCTGCATTATTTGGAATATGTTAATCACGATGGTGACTAAACCTTAGCTTGGATAACACTTTTTAGTAAGAATCTAGGATCAAATGCGACACTGAAAGGACAGGAGGCGGGCCGGGGTCAGTGCCCTCAGGCATCTTAGTTTCTTGGTCTCTGGGCTTCCGTTGCTAGGCATTCACAGAGAGAATAATGGCAGGGCCGTTGTAAGGGTGCTGTCCCCCTGCCCCTCTTAAGCTCCTGTTTCTCTGCTTCTGCAAGTAAGTGAATATTTGGAGACAGCCTAAAGAGAGACCCACAGAGGTTTCCACAAGTTAGCATCTACTATACATCACGTGCAAAGGATATTAAGGTAAGAGTGACCCATGGATTTATTTTTAATTAACATTCTGCTTGAAAGGAAAAAAAACCCCGTAAAGATAGAGAACTTTGCCCTTATTGCTTCTAATGAGCTTATAGGTCTATTTTGAGTATTAATAGTGTTAGTTATTACTTTGTGTAACATACAATGACAAAGAATTTTGAAACATTTACTTTCCTTTAAAATGTGTGACACATCACAATCCAGTAGGAATGTGGGGGGGGGGAATCTTCTGGCAGAATTTAACAATATTTATGAAAATAGCCTGAAGAAAAGCATTATATTGGAAACGGTTGTAATGTTATTATCACTCATGGTACAGTCAATTGTTAAGCTATTCTTGTAGTTGATAGACTAAATCATCTATGAAATCAACAGACTTCGTTTTGTGAAACTGTTATTTTTTGGACGTAGTCTATTGCTGTTTTAACTTTACAGATACTCTGATTGCTCCGGGTACAGAGGCCGCAGGGTAAGACAATCCGTGCATTTGTAAATACAGCAGCTTTCTTTGGAAACCAAGCTCTGTGTTGGCTGTTTCTACTAGTTTCCTAATGTAACAGAAGTTGACCTCTATTGTTAACAAAAATTAAGAATCTAAATCAATATGTGAGATCAGGTTAACCTGGGGGAGAGGGTTTAGTTGAAGCTGTAGACTTAAAGGATCTGGATTCAAACGGCAGTTCTGTCATCTTTCAGTGACCATACCTTGGCCAGTTACTCGATTTCCTGGTAAAATGGGGACCGTGAGTCACAACATCACAGGTTGTTAGAGAAATTAAATAGGATTCATATAGTTTATGTGCCACTCAATGCAATGCTTAGCACAGAGTCAGTGCATAATGAGCTAACAATCATTATAATTGTCAGGGGAAGGCAAATCAGTGTGAATCTGTCCTTCTATTGGCCTAAGATCTGTCCATTGAGAGTTTCTAGAACAGAGGAGCCACACAGAAGGCTTTCTAGTGCGTTGAGTAAGAATAAGGATTAAAGACATGCAAGGATAGGTGGGTCCAGGCTCTTGCCTTGGCAAGAAGAGAGGAAATGTAATGGAAATTAAGCATAGGATTGGTAAAGAATAGCTCTGGTTTCCTGAGATAATAATATTCCAACTTTTACCAGTATTTGACTTTACATTGTATAGAACGGTCCCACATGCCCTGAGCCATGGAATCATTGGACCAAGAATACAGAGGAGGTAGTGGAATCTTGGTGAGATCAAGAGACATGTCTAAAACCATACGAGCGGTACATGACAAAACGGGATGAGAAAAAAGATCTCAGGTTCAAACCTGCAGCCATTGGACATGCTGCCCCCTTTCTATGCTACCCTGCCTATGGTTCTCAAAAGAATAGTTAAAGGATTCAGAAGAAAGTGGTCCATGAAAATAAGAGAGAAACTTTGTGTTTACTAGGCTAGACGTATTCAGGAAAGAATCTCTTGGGATTTGGAGGCAGAAGCATTGATAAAATTAAGGGAAGGTTATTTGTTGGCTTTTTCAATGAAAATCTGGAGAGTTTCTTTGCCTATATTCATAGGAATGTTTTAAGCAGGTAAATTCCTTTTCTGTTTCTTTAACTTAACCAGTGATACACAGATTTTCAAACAGTAAGATAAGCAACAAACTGTAACTACCGATGGAGGTAACTTCTTAATTTTATTGGTGTGTTGTTAGCATCCAGTTAAATTTAAATTAAATGTGAATTCTAATCTGGCAAATACATACTTCAAAACTAAAATTTCATTTGTAAATTTGAAGCAAACACATTTATAACATTTTTCTTAAATTTAGGAACCGCTTATTGTAAGTTATTAAAGGAGCCCAAGGGAATGTGTCTCTGTCGTGACATACAACATTTCTAAAAATTGAGAATTCATGTTGGGTGTACTTGTTTTGTAAAAGTGAGTTCTTCTAACCATAAAAGCGAGTGTTCTCATTTTGTGTGAATGATAATACATGAATAAATTATATGCCTTTTCTTTCCTTTTTTTTTTTAATGAAGGGCTGAGAAAAGAATATTAATGAAAGGTGTTTTATGTCTGTCAGAGTTGCCCAGGGCGACTGTAAGATGTCATTCTAATCAGTACTGTTACTACAACTTTAGTAATGGTGTATCTAGCGTTGATTCATGTTCCTACCCAGTTAAGTATTGTATACCTTCTTCGATCTACTGATGTATTGTTGCAAATTATACATTGAATCCATTTCCACAGGGCTACCTTTCAATTTATTATTTAGCTTTTGAGAACTGGACAATAATGATACAACTGATGAAGGAATTGGGCATAATAAGTTATGCATCAAAGTTACTAAGAATACTTCAGACGAAAGTGTAGTGTTTTGTGAGCTATTTTTGTTCTAATTATAACACTTGTTTACGACATCTGGCTCTTTCCTAAATTTATTACTAATCAGAGTTTGTCAGCAGCTGATATGTCTCTATATTTAAGCTACATTTTTTTAAATCGGGGTGTTATCTGAACCATTTCCTGCTGCTTAGGAAAAGTAACCCTTGCAGAAAGATTACTTTCATATTTTGATGATATCTATATGTTACAATGGCATTTCAGTAGAATGAGCGTTCTTCTTTAATTTAATTCTATTAGATGGGTGAAATATTATTGGCTTTTCATTTTTCTACAGTAAGTGTGTTTTGTCATGGCAAAAAAATAATAATAGTTGGATTGCTTTTCGTTTACGTTTTTGTTGTTGCTATTTTTTTAATAAATCCATGTTCTTGATATTTAAGTATTTTTACCAATATTTTGGCTTAAAAGTAAATATGTATATAGACATATGTAATTACATATATATGTGTACATATATACATATTTTATGTACGTGTGTGTAAATATATCTATTGTTGAAACAGTACTTTAACATTTTCCCCCATTAATAAAATTAGAACAAGTCTAAGCTCTAAATTTAATTGGGTTTAGGTGGTTTTAAGACAATGTATTATGAGGACAAAGTTAAGTATAGAAAGACTATTGACTTGGTTTTAGAAAACCTAAATTTTAGTCCTGATTCTAACAGTGAAGTTTTCTCAGTGTCCCACTGTATTCTTACCCTCTGTTTCATGTTCCAAGCATATGAAATTTTTGGTAACTATCAAGCCAGCTTAAGTTGACTTTCTGTCCTACAGATCATCTCTGCTTCACAGATGAATGTAAGAATTAGATTTGTTCTATTTTGAAAAGGAAAGATTGTACACTTGATTTAAGAAAGATCAACTCACTGCTAGAAAGGGGCAAACGTTCTTGATTTCAAGCTTATTAAGTTCTTTTTCTTACACTTAAAAAAATAATGTGTAAATTACATACAACGATATGCTCAGTTAAGTGTTCAGTTCCCTGATTTTGACAATTGTATATACCCAGTACCCATAACCCAAAGCAAAATGTAAAGTATTTCCATCATCCCAGAAAGATCTTTTGCTTCCGTTGCTAATAAATCCTCCTACTCCCAGAGGAAGCTACTTTCTGATTTGTACCATAAATCAGTATTTCCTGATCTTGGACATTACATACATAGAACTATAACATAGGTACTCTCTTCTGCTTCAAATCTCTCACATAACATATTGATTTTGAGATTCATTCATGTTCTTACATATATCAGCATTTTATTCTTTTTTATTGTGGAGTTGTATGCCATTGTATGGATATTTCATTCTTCATTTATATCTTCTTCTCCTGATGGACATTTGGGTTGTTCCCAGTTTGGGGCTACTACTGTGAATAAGACTTTTCTAAATCCTCTTGAACAAGTCTTTTTGTGGACACGTTTTTATTTCTCTTGGGTAAATATGTCAGTGTAAAATTCCTCTGTCAGGGGTGAGGGTCATGTACTTTTGTTGCAGGATCGCATGGTTCTTGTCTCATGGAGTCAAAGAATGAATCCCGGGGACGCAAAAGGGTGAAGTGAAGAGAAAGTCTATTAAGTGAAGGTGAGAGCAGAAGGGAAAGAAGAAGCTCTCGAGAGGGAGAAGGGTCCCGAATGGATGCCACTGAGGTATTTAGTGGCAGTCTTTTATTGAGAACTGACTGGGAAGCTTGTGGCCTTCAGCCTCTTGTGCCATCTTGGTTTGTTCTCTTATCTCTATCTCAGCTTCTCCACCTGCCAGGAATAGTTTGGGAGCCCAGTCAGGGGAGTCAGGGACCTCCTATCTCTCCTGCCTAGAACTTAACCCCTACTCACGGGGCAGGGCCTGTGGGCAGAAAGAGCACTGGGATTGTGAGGAGTGACTGCTGGTATACTTTTTAGTTAGTGAGGGTTAGGGATAGCGCAAGTCTCCGAAGAATCTGGAAGCAAGGCTTTTAGGACCTTGAGGGGCCAGCTGCTACCAAGATGAAGTGACTTTTAAACATTAAGGCACTTAGGCGGCCATGAGTTCCTTGAGGAAGGTCACGCTTTGCATGTTGCAGTGAGCAGCAAGCTGTAAGGAGATTTTAACTGAAGCTACATTTCTTTTGCCTTTGTTTCCCACATCACTTGCAACTTCATAATTGCCACACTGTTCTCCAAAGAGGTGGTACCATTTTACATTTCTACTAGAAATATGTGAGAGTTCTGATTGCCTTACTCCCTTCCAGCACTTAGTGTTGCTTTTGTTTTTTGTTTTTTGTTTTACTTTTAGTTCTTCTAATGTCTGAGAAATGGTATTTAATTATAGTTTTATTTGCTTTGCTCTGATAACTGAATATGTCAGGCACCTTTTCATGTGTATGTTGGCTGTTTGTATATATTCTTTTGTTATGTGTCTGTTCAAGGGGATTTGCCAATTTATTAATTGGATTATTTGTCTTTTTATAATTGATTTATAGGAATTCATTTTATATTCTGGATGGGTAATTTGTTCAAATATCTAAATTCCTATTATTTTTATCCAGTGTAGGGATTGCTCTTCATTTTCTTAATTTTAAATAGCTGAAGCTTTTAATTTTGAAGAGGTTCAATGTATCACCTGTTTATGGTGCATGCATTCTGTGTTACATCAAAGAAATCTTTTTTAAGATCATGAAGCTATTCTGTTTGCTACTTGAAGGTTATGGTTTAGTTTTTATTTAGTACTTAGTGTACGATCCATCTTAAATTAATTTTAAGTTTAGAGTGTATTACAGGTGAAATTTCACTTTTAAAATTTATATATTTATTTGCTCCAGTATCTTTTTCTAATAAGATTTTTTTTATTATTATTATTAGCATTGAGTTGACAGTGCTTTTGCCCAAAATCAGTGTGGATTGATTGCTGGGCCTACTCTTTTCTTCAAGTGTTCTATTTTTGGAGAAAACTCTTACCCTTACATTATTTGGAACCAATATTCTACTGTTCTGACTACTGCAGATTAAAACTTAAAATCAGATAGTGTGAGCAATTCACTTTAGTTCTGTTAAAAATTGCTTGACTATTTTGCACCCATTATATTGTGAACTTGCCTAAATTCACTGATTAGTAGGGTTCTTTTTTTTTTTTTTTTTGAAGATTACATGGAGTTTCTATGTGCGTAGTCACGCCACCTCTATATAAGAGCATTTCACTTTCCTCTCGTCACTTTGCTTCTTGTTCCTTTTGGTTGCCTTGTGATGGCCAAGACTTCCAACACAATAGTGAGCCAAAGTTGTAAGAGCAAACATTTTTGTTTGTTTGTTTTTTATATTGGGAGAAAAGCATTTAAAGTTTCATGATCAATAAAGATGTTATCAGCACGTGCTTTGTTGATACTTTTGTATTTCTAATGTGCAGAAGTATTTTAATATAAACCAGTATTTAATTTTGTTCAATGCTTTTGCTGTACTTATTTGGACATATGCACAGACTTTTTAAAAATTAATTTATTTTCTTTTGATAATATGGTGAATTACATTGTTTGATTTCTAAATGTAAACCAACCTTGAATTCTTGGAACAATCTCCATGTTGTCATGATATATTAGCCTTTTACATAGTGCTATTTAGGTACAGTTTTTGTTTTTATGTCTGTGAAGGATACTGGTCAGTGTTTTAATTTTTCTTAAAATATTTGGTATTGTACTATTTGGTATTAATCTTTTTTGCCTTTCAGTTTGGATAATTTTTTTTGGCCTGTCTTCAAATTAGCTGATTGCTGTCTTTGATATTTCCACTGTGCTATTAAGCTTATCAAATGAGTACTTTATTGCTGGCGTCATATTTTTTATATCAAGCATTTCTATTTAATTTTTTTAACAGCTTTTGTCTCTACTGAAATTCTCTTTGTGGTCAGACATATTGCCTGCATTCTCTACCACCTTCCGTCATAGTTATGTTAAATTGTCTTTCGAATACATCTAATATTTCGGCCTTTCCTGAATTTTTTCTATGGATGTTTTCTTTCCTAACTATGGGTCACATTTTCTTATTTCTTCATTTGTCTCATGATTTTTGAGAAGCATTATGTGTAAAAGAACTGTAGTAAATAACCTTTGCCTCAGAAAAGGGCATGTCCTTAGTCCTGTCAGGCCTCTAGTGTGGGGGCTGAGTCATACCAATTTGCATTTGAGCTAGGTCTGATCTAAAGTTGTTTCAGGGCACCTGGATGGATCAGTTGGTTAAGTGTCCACCTTCAGCTCAGGTCATGATCCCAGAGTCCTGGGATTAAGCCCTGCATTGGGCTCCCTGCTCAGTGGGGATCCTGCTTCTCCCTCTCCCTCTGCTGCTCACTCCTCCTGCTTGTGTGCTCTCTCACTGTCTGTCTCTCTCTCTCTCAAATAAGTAAAAAAAATTTCTAAAAAATAAACTAAAGATGTTTCATCTTTTATTGGTTTTAACTCAACACAATCTTTAAATACTTTGACAACATGATCAGGATTGTATTTCCAACTAAGCTTTCTGAGCACAAACAAAACTCCAGAAAGTTCTTACCCTTTACAACACAGAAAAAGGACTCTCTGAACTTTATGTGATATGAGGTCTAAAATTAAGGTGCAATATCATGTGCTGCCTTGCCATGTGAAGCCCGGAAGGCCTCAGTTGGCCTAACCACAAGCTGCCTTCCCCACTTTGCCGTGGTGGATAAGGTCCCCTGGTCAAACAATCCTTCTTATCGAAGGGACCAGGCACACTTCCTGCTTGTCCCTAAGTGGTGGGTTTCAATTCCCAGTCAGTACATGGAATTATTTAAACAAGCCAAGTGCATCCTCCCATGGGAGCCAGGAGACAGCACACACCCTCATTATTATAAAGCCTACTTCATGTAGCCCCTAGTTGTTCACTCTGTTCCTGAGAGCTTCTGTGTGGTGTGTGGTATGTGATGTTGTCCTCCTCAGTGTGAGTATATGTGTGAACTGCTACCAGTCTCATCCATCCAGTGTCTGGTATCACGTGTTCAGCCATCCCCATAACCCTAGGGTGGGAATTCCTCCTCCTCAGTGGGGTAAAGAGGAGGTGATTACAACACCGCGGGGAGGCCTCCTACTTTACAGTAAGAAATCATTTTTCTTTTTTTTTTTTAATCTCTGGGGAGTTCTCTTATTTTTCCAGATCCACCTGTGAATTTCTACACCATGAAGATATCTCTCTGAACTTTTGCCTTCTATCCAGCTTTTTGGGGACCATTGGAGTGTACTCAGTGAAGACCTGGCATGCCTCAAAGCTATTTTTATTTTCCAGTTCTCTTGCCCTTTACCCAGCCTTTGGAGGGTTAGAGCAGTGACTCAGTGGAGCTCCCTTGATGATGAAATTTCTGGCTTCTCTATTGGCCTTTTTCCAGCAGCCAGGGGAGAGATGGGGGGCTGATACCCTGTCGCAACCTTGAGAAGGTGGAAGTCTAAGGCCCTCCATTCAGCCTTTGCGTCAAGGGTGGGCATGGGATCACATGTTTTCTGTAGCTTTGGTGGGGGTAGTGCAGCAATTGACTAGATGCCTGTCTTTCTGAGCTGGCCATTTTTTAGTCCTTTCTGGGAACTTTTATTGTTTGTGCTGTTGGTACTCCTAGTTTGCCAAATTCTCTAGCACTGGGATCTGAGACAAAAAGAAAATCCAGAGAACTCAATGTTATGTTGTTCCTTGGGTCCTCCTAGCCAGTCTGCCTTTTTTGTCTCTACCTTTCAGAGTCTTCTTATGTTCATTTGATATATACTGTGCAGGATTTTCAGAGGTGCTTAGCAGGAGAAATAGGGGAAAATTGCATCTATTCCATATTTTCAGGAGAAGTCACTCAAAGGCCAAAAATAAATTGGGAAATGAAATATTGTTATTTCTAAAATTTTCAAAAGAAATAAATCTTAATTTCATTTGAAGTATACTGTTCTACTACAATGGGAAATATAAATTAAGCACTAAGATAAACTATCAATATAGACTTTTGCTTATGTGGGATATTTTGTCTTGTGTTATCAAGTGTTCTCTATGTTCTTAATTGTAAAGTTAAAAATTTAATATTAAGACTAACAATGTTGTGTTTTCTTTCCTGACAAACTAATATGCTTTTCTCACTTAATATTAAGAATGATATAATTCATTATACTTCCATATTCCCTTTCCTACCAGCCCACAAAGACTTAAATTTTGTTCTTAATTTTAATTTGCATACCTTAGATTTTTTTCTGCCATTACTACTGCTTCATTGTCCTTCATTACACAGCTCTTAGTCTTTGCTTTGATTCTCATGTGCCTGTGGTGGTTTCAAAATAACCTATTTAAAATACATTTTGAAAACAGGTGAGGTAGAAATAATGGGCTTTCTAAATTTTATTTTGGAAAGATTTACAAGAGGCAATCTGGTTGAAGGGGTGGTCATAAAGTGAGTATATTGTGTTTATTTAGATTGTTTTTTGTTTCTTTTGTGTGGTTATGAGTTGGAAAAATAGATACCCTTTTTAGCCCTCTGACAGATGCTGTTACTGAAGTACATTCACAGTTTCATCCATTTATTCATTTATTTAACAATAAATATTTATTGAATACCAACTAGGCACTGTTCTAGGTGATGGGAAAGTAGCAGTTTTCTGCTGTCTTGGAGGTTCCATTCTAGGAAATGAAAGAAGCTAATTATTGTGCTGTCAAAAATAAGGCAATGTCATCCCTTACAATACAGCACAGAAATTGAAAAAGGCACCCAGCCAAAGGGAAAAAAAAAAACCACAAAAGTTTATACTAAAAGCAAACTTAAAAAAACACAAATTTTCTCCTCTAATTCCATAAACTCAAAGTAACTGAAGTCATTAAATTATTAGTGTATCTCCATATATGTTTTAGCTGTGAGATAAAAGCAAAAAATAAAGAAGTTAAAAACCATTGAGAAAATGAATTTAAGACAATTCGACAGTTATTTTCCTCAAATTTCCATAAATTTAGAAGTTTACTACCTCTTTTATGGGGTATATTATTAGATGGTGGAAAGACTCAGAATAGGACATAAATATCTGTTCTGTCAATTACCAGTGTGTTACTCTAGGACATTATTTAACTTCCTTAAGCTTAATTTTTTTATCAGCAAAATTAGAGTAGAATACTTACCTAGCATGACTGGGAGAATTAAATAATATGCCAAATTTAACTTATCTAGCACATTTTATGGCTCACGAAATTCTTGCTTAAATCTGTTTTTTTCCCTTTCCCTCCCCTTCCCAGCCCTTTGACTGTATGCTTACAACTCCCTTTGTCTGTATATATGTTCAAAAGGTTTTCATTACTTTCAAGAAACATAAAATTGAAAAAGGCTTAGAACTTTTTCTTTTTTTTCTTTTTCTTTTTTTTTTTTTTAAGATTTTATTTATTTATTTATTTGACATAAAGAGAGAGAGACAGCCAGCGAGAGAGGGAACACAAGCAGGGGGAGTGGGAGAGGAAGAAGCAGGCTCCCAGCGGAGGAGCCTGATGTGGGGCTCGATCCCAGAACGCCAGGATCACGCCCTGAGCCAAAGGCAGACACCTAACGACTGAGCCACCCAGGTGCCCCTAGAACTTTGTTTTCTGTGATTATTTTTTGGCAGTGACCATTTATGGAGGAGGGTTATAATGAAATATTATTTTTAATGTTTTAGGGCACCTGGGTAGCTCAGTCAGTTAAGTATCTGCCTGGGCTCAGGTCATGATCCCAAAGTCCTGGAATCACTCCTGCATCAGGTTCCCTGCTCATCAGGGAGTCTGTTTCTCCCTTACCCTCTGCCCCTCCCCTCCGCTCATGCTCTTTCTCTCCCAAAATAAATAAATAAAATATTTAAAATAAAAAAAAATAAATGTTTTAAACTATTTTTTAAAAATAAGAATTTCTCATGTGAAAAGGAAAGAAAGAAGTGGCTAAGAAATTCTATTAATCTAGTAAAAGTTACTTACACCTCAACATTCTACAAAGAATAATACTCTTACAGCCATAGAAATTGTTTTAAATAATACATAGCACCATCTACAAACAAGGAAATCCTCAATCTAAGATTCTCTTTTAACTCATTTATATTTTTATTTCAACTTAATAAGCATTTTTTCTAGTGATTAGAAAATCGATCCATGCATATTATAAGGGAAAAAAGAAAAATAGAATGAACCCATTATCTCATTACCTAAAGAGAACTCAATTTGCAATATGTATTCAATCCTATATTTATGATACAATGAAAAATGACCCAAAAAACCTCCTGATAGCACATAATATAACGAGTTTCATAGTTCCTTGCTTATAAAATTACTCAAAACGAATACACGGCAATAGGGTAAACCATAAGGTAAACAATCTAGTGAGCAATATGGGATATAGCAAAATGATGGCATACATGTATATGAGACTCTGATGGTACGGCGTGATCCACAGATAGTATTTAAAGCAGTTAGAAGAATGGATTGAGTATCTTTAGACAGTAATCCCAGGAATATTATTTTTCTTAATTGTTATTTGGTGAGTATTAGTGGGTCTGAGAAAGCAGAAGTTGAGGTTAGGCCTCTGACAGTTTCTGGAGTACAGATATTTTATGTCTCTAATTACAGGATGACCCGTACATCTAAAACCGCCATATGAGCTGGGGATTCTCTGGGGAGTTAGATGGAAAGATGGCTTGGTGGGTTGATAATGAGATGCAGAACCTGTAGCCTTTTGATCACAAGGTCATTTGTAAGCTAGGAGGAGGGTAACCAAAAGTCGTTATTGGTCAATACCTTACAAGAGCAAAACAAATTGCGTAGCTCAGTTCAGTGTTTATTACCATTTGAGAGCAATTTGTTAGCAGTTATAGATCCAATGAGAGACCCTTTACCACTAAAGTTCACTGTCCTGAACAGGATCAAGATGTATTTTACAAACCATGGAAGCAAAAAAAAAAAAAAAAGAAAAGAAAAAAGAAAAAGAAAGAAAGAAAAGAAAAGAAAAAAAAGAAAAATCTATGTGTGCCATCGTTCTGGTTGTTTCTTAAACTTTCAGGACAGTCTTTTCATCTGCTTTTACTAAATCTAAGAAAATGGATTTAAAATTGTACACCAAACAAAATTTTTTCTTGGGTTTTTCCCAATTACTCGTTTGCTCAAAGCCAAGACTAGTTGTTCGTGTCTTTTACAGATAAAGATGCTGTAATGTCTTTTTCTTACTAGTGAAGAAACCAGGTTTGTGTTGTGAAAATTATGCCCTTTTCAGTGATGAATTGTTGCCTGGATTTTCTGTGCTAGACCTATTTGTTCTTTTACTAATGCAAGGTTTGTAGGATTGTTCCATGGTGTATCCAAGAAACAGATGCTTTGTACTTCATATTAAAGTTAATTAGAGTTGCTACTGGTTAATATGTGTCTTAGTTTAAATAATCTCATATTATATATCTCTAATTTGTCAACAATATACTTGTAGAAATAAATGGCAAAAATTAAGGGGAGAAAAAAGTATTATGACCGAGTAGTTAGTAGTTCAGAGAAAAATTAAGCCTTGTCTCAAATCCTGGTGCTCTGTATACATGATTAGGGACAGGAGTGTATATCTGTGGTAATAGATAACCCAACAGGCACGAGGTTTCCGGTTATCCAATTCTGAAAGAAAAAAATTCTATGACTGAATATTCAGCAAGAGCCCAATGCCTGGCACAAAAATTAGCAGAAAGATTAATTACACATAGATCTGGCTTTCAGATAACATAATAGACCATAAGCAGGTGGAGAGCCAAGAATATTCTTGCTTTATAATCTCAGCACCTAAAAGAGTGCCTGGCTGAAGCTGACTGAGGGTTTGGGTAATTACTGAATAATGAATGAATGGATGAACTGTTATAATGTGTTATTTATATGTCCAAAGAGTCTGTTGTGGAGTTTTTTACAGATGAGAGAGCTTAATTGAAGCCTGAAAATCAGAGATTTGCTGTAGTAGTGAAATCATAAATCCCATGAAGCATCTCTACTAGGAAAACAACCATAGAAAAGTCTTTAATTGATTTAGTTCTCTATTATCTGCAGCTAATATACTTTTGCACCACAGTAAAAGTACAAAAGCATTATATATGATTCCATTTTAATTTATTTCATGTGACTTCATTCTTTCTTCATCCGTTATTATCCAAAATCTTGATTATTCATTCCATAAACAGTTCTGGTAGAAGTTCTGAGAGCAAAATTTAAAGTAAGTTCCATATCTACCTGTATAATTCAGTAATTTTTACTTTTCTGTTTTGTTATTACTTACCATCATTGAGATTAACTTCAAGTAATGCTTTGGCTGAAGTGTATTTATAAAAATAGGGAGATATATATATGTATGTATCATAATTCAGCCTGTGATGTGTAAAAGGTTAGAGGCTCTGTCAATGAGTTTTTGCTTGTTGTATGTGCATGAGTATAAGCATTTGAACAAAATGTGATTCTCTGGATGGGGCACAGTGGAAAAGAAATGTCATACTTTTTTTTCTCTCAGTTTCCCTGTGTAGTAGAACAAAATGTTAAACTCCTTGATTCAGTTCATCCAAACAAAATTCCATACTCCCTATCATCAATGTGAAATTTCTCTTCAAAATTGGCAACCAATGAAACATGAGTGGACATAGTAGAGGAAAGTTACTTCATGTTTTTCTCATGGGTTTTCCTGATAATAATTGCCTGTATTTTGCCATTTACCCTTAGCTTCATCAGACACCCTTCACCATCTCCACAGATCCATCCCACCAGAGGTCACAGATCACACAAAACCTACAGAAACAGGAAATCAAACTTCCTGAGTCCACTACAAAACACAGAAACCTATTTCCTCTACACATCTCAAATTGGCAAAGCTCTGTCTCAGCAGATCCAGTGTGGAAGCAGCTGTTGAAAACACTTGAAGGACTGTATCTCCCAATTTCACATGAGCTTTCTTGCTTCAAACTACTGAGATGAAGAGAGCAAGGCTATTTATCCTGCTTTCTAGTTTATGGAATGGGGGCTTTGGGCTTATCAACACCACGCATACTTGGACTACTGCTGAGGATGCAGGCTCCCGGGAGAACATGGCCTCTGCTACGGTTTCTCTAAAAAAAATGCTGCCGACCCCTCAGATCATGTCAGCTGAGATTGTCACAGTTCCTGAGGCAAGAACCTCTGAAGAGAGTCTGCTAAAATCAACTCTGCCTCCCTCAGAGACAGGCTCACCTCCTGGGAATGTGAGAAACCCAACTCTCACACCCCCAGAGAAGACAGAAGGGGTGCTGAAGTTACAGCCTCTCGCCCTCCCAACCAAACCTAGCCTCAAGTTCAGCCCAAGAGCAGAGTCGGTGGTCCTTTCCAACTCTACAATGAAATTTCTTCAGAGCTTTGCCAGAAAGACAAGTCAACAAGCCATCTCTCCCAACGCAGTGGCAGGCGGCCCGGGAAATCGATCCCCACGGGAAACATACCTCAGCAGAGGTGACAGCGGTGGAAGCCAGAAAACCAACAATCAAAAATCAAGTTTTGAAACAACGAAAGGAAAGTAAGAAACATTCTTTTCTTTTTTTTTCCCTCTCCCCAACTATTAAGTCTTTAAGATTGCAAGCTAACAGTTTCTCACTCTCAGAAAATGTTTTCATGTTCAGGGTGAAATTGAATCACATTTCAGTTAGATAGGTAATTAAGCATTACTTTATCTAATGGAGAAAAGATGAACCAAAAAAATGCAGCAATTTTGTTTTAATTGAACCTCTCAAAGTCACGAAGGGGCTTTTATTGGAGATATTCACTAACAAACAATGTAACACCACAGTGATTGTTAGTTGCTTATTCAACTCAAGGGTATGTTGATGGTGCTCAGAAGGACACCCACAACATGAAAGAAAAAATGACAATACGGTTGGGATGTGAACAGATTTAAAAATTGACAGAGCCTGGTGCTATGGAAGGTAGAGTTCTCAAGATCGAACCAGGCAGAGCTGGGGTGGAATCCTGGCTTCAGTACTGTCTTGGGGACTTTGAGCAAGTTCATTGAGCTCCCCGAGACTGAGTTTTTTCATATGTAAAATATAGATATGGTATAGGGGATACAGATAAAAATACCAACTTCACAGGGTGAATCCTGCAAGATTCATATTAATCAAATATACTTAGATGCATGCTTCTCACAGAACAGGTGCTATGAAACATATTTTACGAGTCCTGTTATATTGAGTTAATGCCATTATCATGAATGTGATGAATAGAAAAGTCAAATTTTCGAATTGATTTCGATTCAAAATTTGAGCAAATCCTATGTGAATTGTTAAAGTAAAAAAATAAAACTTTTAAGTATTGTTAATGAAGACTTTCAAAGGGGCCAAAAAAAAAAATACTAAAACAAAGAAACAAGCAAACAAAATAGCTGTGAAAAATGCAGGTCAATGTTTTTATTTGTTTAATGTTCAGAGTGATCTGTTTGAAATACTAGTAGTTTAGTGTTATGAAATTAAACTTTCAAATACCTTTCACCTACAATAAAATAATTTCAAGACATCAAATAATGCCTTGGGATCTTAGTTGAGTTAAACATCTTACTATGTAACATGGTTTAAGTTAATGATAGGAGCTTACACCTGCTCTGTGATAGGCATCGTGTCAAAGCTGTTGTTGATATAAAGATGAGGAGACACTGGGAAGAATATAAGCCAATAGATTCATATTTATGTATTCTTCATTATTTAAATCCATTATTTCCCTGTATTTCAGAGGTTATAGAATTTTTTAGAATATGTAAGTAAATCTAACTCTAACTAGATACTTTTTTACTTAGTGGAATCTAGAACAATCCCAATTTACTGTAAAACAAATGCTACAGATGACAAAATGTTCAACTTAGGTTGGGTAAACTTTGCCTATAATAGACATTTTCACATACACATTAAACTTTTTCATGTTTCATGACCACAGAATGTGGTCTATTAAATAGCGATAGCAAATGCCATGTCACTTACACAATCACTTCTATTAGTCATATTTTATTAGACTCTATAATTTTATTTTTTAAACCAATTATATAGAACTCTTAGGCACTCATTAAAAATGATTATGAACTTTCTAAAGATGCTGACATCAAAAGATTTTTCAGTAGAATATGAAATATAATCAAAACAGGAAGGGGAAAATGCACATTAAAATGTCACTTAAATTTTATATTGCATTGTTTCATAATTAGAACTAGTAATTGATCATTTGAGAAATACTAGTTTTTATATAAATGCTAGTTGTTTTATTACGTGCCTAACACTATTCTAGTTTCTAAGGATACATAGAATTTTTAAAATAAGAATGATTCTGCCTGCAGGGATATGTCTTATAAAAAGTAAGCAATAACGTATCTGTCAGATTTCTAAAAACTCAATGTGTTAGGAAGAAGCACGATATTAAAAGTGTAACCTGCCGAATAGAACATCGTCCCATGGAATTTCCAATGAAAATAATTTTAAATTATTTCTAGAGAAAAATACTGACTGTACTTAGAGATTCTGTAGCCTGAGGTCCTGGAAAGCCTGAGGTTTTCTTTTGGTGATCCTTTCCATCAAATCTAAGACTTCTTACTCATGATGCCATGGGATAGATAATGATAGATAATGGTGCTAGAGAAAACAGTTCCGTGCCTTATGGACACAATGCTGATACAAGGAAGCCTTGATAAAGTCTTCCATATTTTCATTTGATCAGCAAGTTATAACAATAGCAAACCGTTTATGACATCTCTTCCTAGCACTCTATTGCTTTGAGTGAATATATGTGTGTGTGTATATATATATATATTTTTTCTTCAATCATTTGATCACTACCATAACTTCATGAAGAAGATTCTGTTATTATTTCTTTCAGAGAGATTAAGTAATTTAACTAAGGTCACTTAAAAGTAAATCTCGGTATTAAGAAGGGCACGTATTGCATGGAGCATTGGGTGTTACACGCAAACAATGAATCATGGAACACTACATCAAAAACTAATGATGTACTGACTAACATAACATAACAACAACAACAAAAAAGTAAACCTTGGGGCAGAGATTCAAACGGGGTTGGCTGGCTTCGGAGACAGGCTTCGAACTCCTACATTATACTCCTTTAGCAAGTGCAGTCTGATCTCCCAAGTGGGTGAATGAGAGTGAACAGTTTATTTCCCAGCGTATGAGCCCTCAGAGGCTATTCTTTGCTTCCAGAATAAAGCCCAGATCCTTACCCAGTTCCCTATACAATGCCATCCTTGATCTGGCTTCTGCCTCCTCCCCAGCCTCATTTTCTGGGACTTCCTGGCAAGTAAAATTTGAAAATCTCTCGTCCATAATATGCTATTCATTAAACCTGTCTTTGTGCCCTGTTCATCTCTTTGGCTAACATGGTCTTTTCCCATCAACTACTTCCGTTACGCCCAATAATAATAGCTCCAGGAAGCCTCCTCAGGCTGTGAGGTGGCCCTTCTAACTTTCACAGAGCTCTCCTTGAATTCTTCTATCACTGCGTTTACATTAATAGTGCATTATAATTATGGTGAACTTTGTGAGCTCCTTTCTTATGGAGACATATTTGAATGCTAGCAAAGTCTCTGGGTTATAATAGGTACACAATAAATATTTAATAAGCTGAATGTAAAATTTATAGATTAATATTTGAATATAAAGAGGAATCTTTTCCAAAGAAATATCCCTTTTTTCCTCTGTGATGAAATCTAGATGATTAATTTTAGGTTTCCATTGTTGTTGTGCTTGTTTTGTTTTTCCTTACTGCTTTTGGAATATTATAGTGATTTTAGGTAAAAGGAATACCTCTGTCTATAGGATTTTTCTGGCATAATTTTTGTCTCATTTTGTACTTTCTCTGGTCTTAGCAGTGCAGAAACTCCTGGCTACCCCAGAGCTGTGGTTTCTTATCTGGTAGAGTGGTTGTTGGTCAGTGACCAAGTACTCTGAAATAGGCAGGATGAAAAGAAGAAATTAGAATTAACTTCTTTATGCATTGAACAATTATTTGCTGAAGATCTAATCTGTCCCCAGCATTGTGTTTGTGCTGGGGGTAAAATAGTGAACAAAAACTGCCACCTCTTCTGCCCTCGTAGAGTCTATAGTCCAGTGGGAAGGACATGAGGAGGAAAAACAGTGAATCCCAAATGCTGATGTTGAATCCGAATGGTGGTAAACATGCTGAATGAAGCTTACGAGAGTATGTAACAGAGTGAATGGCCTGCCTTGAAGGTGGGTAAGCCTCCCCTGAGAGGACACTAGGTAAAATGAGGTATTGATAGACATCAATTGCCTACTTAACTTCTCCCAGAATCCCAACCCCTGCACACACGTACGTGAATCTTCACCATCTCAGTAAATGTCTAGCTCCATAACTAGAAACCCCTGATATATTCATGACATTTTTCTTTCCCTCCTAACTTTTATCTAATCTATCAAGAAGTCTTCTTGGTACTCCTTCCAGTGTATCTTAAATCCCTCTCTATCTTCACTATACCGTCCTTTCCTAGCCTCCATTATCTACCACTAGACTCAGCTTTTCCACATGTTACCACTCTTGCCCCATGTAATCCATGTTCCACACAAGTGAGAGATGCTTTTAACTTAAAAAAAAATAGACATATATCACTGTGTAAATCTAAGGTGCTTAAACTTTTAAATCAGACTAATGAGTTTCATTGGATGTAAGACTTCATCTTTTGAGACACATTGTTTTACACACTACAAGAAAGAAAAGTATGACATCAATATTTCTTAGAATTTTTAAACTTAATTATCTTGTAGACATTATTTTGTGTATACATATACATGTCACTCTTTTGCATACTTAAAATGAAAATGTAAATGAAACTGACTAAGGTGTCTTTAAGGCAATGGCAATAACCACCGTCTGACAATAGTGACTGAAAGATACCATTGATTTTAAAATATATTCTTGATTTCAGAGATGTTGTCTTAAAATCTGTGGAATTTAACATTTTGCTCACATTCTAAAAATCACTCAGTAGCTTTCCATTCCATTTAGAATAAAATCCCAAATCCTCACCATGGCCCACAGGGTCTTGCTTGATAGGACTCCTGACTATCTCTATGATCTCATCTTCATCACACTCCGAGTTCATTCAACTTCTTTTCCTCTGGCCACACTGACCCTTTCTCTGGCCTTTTCTCTGGGTACTGAACTTGTAAAGTTTATATGCATCTCAAGGAACCTTCCTGTTTGCTCTTGCTAGAATGCTCTTCTTTCAGTATATGGAAAAAGAGAATTCTTTTCCTCATGCAACTTCAGCTTAAAGTCCCTCCTCAATGAAAATTCTGATTACCCAGTGTGAATTTGCCATTTTTATTGTAGCAGCCTTATTTTTTTCTTCATGGCACTGACATGAAATTATTGGGTTTATTTATGTTGACAGTTGTGTCTTTTCTGTTTTTCCACAAGACATCATACATCCCATGAAAACAGGAACCTTGCCTTTCTTTTTTGTTGTTGCTTCAAGAGTAAAATTCAGTGATCCATCACTTACATATAACACTCAGTGCTCATCACAAGTGGACTCCTTAATACCCATCACCAATGTAGCCAATCCACCCTCCACCTCCTTTCCAGAAACCCTCAGGTTTCTCTATAGTTAAGAGTCTCTTATGGTTTTCTTCTCTCTCTTTCTCACTCTCTCTCTCTTTTTTTTCCCCCTATGTTTATCTGTTTTGTTTCTTACATTCCATATATGAGTGAAATTATATGGTGCTTGTCTTCCTCTGACTCACTGATTTCACTTGGCTAACACATTCTAGCTCCATCCTCATTGTTGCAAATGGCAAGTTTTCATTCTTTTTGATGGCCAAGTAATATTCCATTATATATATATATATATATATATATATATATATATATATATATATATACCACTTTTTTTGTACATTCATCAGTTGGTGGACATTTGGGCTCTTTCCATAGTTTGGCTATTGTTGATAATGCTGCTATAAATATCGGGATGCATGTATCCCTTCAAATCAATATTTTTGTTTCCTTTGGGTAAATACCTAGTACTGCAATTGCTGGGTCATAGGAAAGTTTCGTTTTTAACTTTTTGAGGAATCTTCATACTGTTTTCCAGGTTGGCTGCACCAGCTTGCATTCCCATTAACAGTGTAAGAGGGTCCCCCTTTCTCCACGTCCTCGCCAACATCTGTTGTTTCCTGTGTTGTTAATTTTAGCCATTCTGACAGGTGTGAGGTAGTATCTCGTTGTAGTTTTGATTTGCATTTCCCTGATGATGAGTGATGTTGAGCATCTTTTCATGTGTCTGTTAGCCATTCTTATGTCTTCTTTGGAAAAATGTCTGTTCATGTCTTCTGCTTCTTTCTTAACTGGATTATTTATTTTTGGGGTGTTGAATTTGATAAATTCTTTATAGATTTTAGATATTAACCCTTTATCAGATATGTCATTTGCAAATATCTTCTCCCATTCTGTAGATTGCCTTTTAGTTTTGTTGATTGTTTCCTCCACTGTGCAGAAGCTTTGTACTTGATGAGGTCCCAATAGTTCATTTTTGCTTTTGTTTCCTTTGCCTCCAGTGACATGTCTAGTAAGAAATAGCTATGGCTGAGGTCAGAGGTTACTGCCAGTGTTCTCCTCAAGGATTTTGATGGTTTCCTGTCTCACATTTAGGATATTATCCATTTTGAATTTATTTTTGTGTATGGGGTAATGAAGAGGTCCAGTTTCATTCTTCTGCATGTTGCTGTCCAGTTTTCCCAGCACCACTTCTTGAAGAGATTGTCTTCTTTCCACTGGATACTCTTTCCTGCTTTGTCAAAGATTAATTGACCATACAGTTGTGGGTCCATTTCTGGGTTCCCTATTCTGTTCCATTGGTCTATGTGTCTGTTTTTGTGCTAACATCATACTGTCTTGATGACTATAGCTGTGTAGTATAGCTTAAAGTCTGGACTTGTGGTACCTCCAGCTTTGCTTTTCTTTTTCAAGATTGTTTTGGCTATTCAGGGTCTTTTGTGGTTCCATACAAATTTTAGGATTGTTTGTTCTAGCTCTGTGAAAAATACTGGTGGTATTTTTTTAAATATTAATTTGAGAGGGGGAGACAGAGAGAGCATGAGCAGGGGGAGAGGCAGAGGGAGAGGGAGAAGCAGACTCCCCGCTGAGCTGGGAGCCCAATGTGGAACTTGATCCCAGGACCCTGGGATCATGACCTGAGCTGAAGGCAGACGCTTAACTGACTGAGCCACCCAGGTTCCCCAGTACTGGTGGTATTTTGATAGGGATTGCATTAAATGTGTAGATTGTTTTGGGTAGTATAGACATTTTAACAATGCTTGTTCTTCCAGTCCATGAGCATGGAAGGCTTTTCCATTTCTTTGTGTCCTCTTTGATTTCTTTCATAAATGTTCTATAGTTTTCAGAGTACAAATCTTTTACCTCTTTAGTTAGGTTTATTCATAGGTATCTTACTGTTTTGGGTGCAATTACAAGTGGAATTGATTCCTTGATTTCTTTTTCTGGTGCTTCAATATTGATGTATAGAAATGCAACAGATTTCTGTATGTTGATTTTATATCCTGCAACTTTGCTGAATTCATGTATGAGTTCTAGCAATTTTTTTTTTTGATGGAGTTTTTGGGTTTTCTACATAGAGTTATCATGTTGTCTGCAAATCATGAAAGTTTGACTTCTTCCTTGCTGACTTGGATGCCTTTTATTTTTTTGTTGTCTGATTGCTGAGGCTAGGACTTCTAATAGCATGTTAAGTAACAATGGTGAGTGGACACCTTTTTGTTGTTCCTGACTGTAGAGGAAAAGCTCTCAGTTTTTCCCCATTGAGGATGATATTAGCTGTAGGTTTTTCATGCATGGCCTTTGTGATGTTATGTTCCCTCTATCCCTACTTTGTTGAGGGCTTTTATCAAGAATGGATGCTGTATTTTGTCAAATGTTTTATCTGCATCTATCAACAGGATCGTATGGTTCTTATCTTCTCTTTTATTAATGTGGTATGTCATATTTATTGATTTGTGAATATTGAACCACCTAGGAACCTTGCCTTTCTTATTTATTATTCTATTTATTGCCCCCAACAGTGTCAGGCCCATAGAAAGAAAGCTCAACAAAACTCTGTGCGATAACTAATTATTGGATGAATTTGGAGTTCAGAGCAGAGATCAAGACTAGAGATATAAATTTGGAAAATATGAAAATATGGACACTTGACTAAGGAGAGTTTTTTGCTTGTTTTTATTTGTTTGTTTGCTTCTGTGGTTTGTTTGTTTGTTTTAATGAAAGGGAGGAGAGAATAGAGCAGAAACCAGGGCTGTCAGAGTTATCTACTTCTTTGTTTTTTATTTTATTTTGTATACACAATGGTTATAAATATGGTAAAATATTAATGAAAGATGCCAGAAGCAAAATAAAAGTTGAATACCAAATGAGATGAGCATTTAATTTGCTAAGTTCAATGACCTTTCTTTTAGAACTTCGTTTATTTATTGATTTTCTATAAGCTACATAACTTGCTGTATGCACAAATAGGTAGCTTACTTTAATGAATTATGACTTCTAATATAATGTCTAAAATGGTAAGTTCTCCAAATTTTCCACTAGACCATTTGCAAGTAAAAATTTTGAACACCACATTTTAAAAGATACTGTTTAAAATTTAAAAACTAACCATTAAATTAATTCTACTATTGTAATATTCATTTTTCTGCTTATTTCTGTGAATTATGAGTAGGTTTTGAGTGTGAAAAATCTGATCAATTAAATGTATACGTTGTCTCAGTTCCTTGAGGCTGATATATACCAAAATAACACAGACTGGGTTATAAACAGCAGAACTTCTCACAGTTTGGAAAGCTGGACATCTGAGAGTAGCATGGGCAGGAGAGAGCCCTCTTCTGAGTTTCCAGATTTCAAACATGACAGAAAGTATGAGGGATCTCTCTAGGGCCTCTTTAATAAGGGCACTAATCCCATCAAGAGGGCACTGCTATCTCCCAATGGCCCTAGTTCCAATATTATTATATTGGGCATTTGGATTTCAATGTATAAATTTCGGGGGGACACAAACACTCGATCTTTGTCATGTGTATTTTGCAAAGTTATTATCAGACCTAATAGCCTCCAAAGGGGATTACTCTCACAAGCTGTAAAATTGTCAAGAGAAACACACCATTATGTTAAAGAGTATTTTTTTTTAATTTCCTTGGGAAATAAATGCATCTACTAGATTATTGCCAGTGAAAACCAACACTCAGTGGAGTATATTCTGTGTCTTAATTTTTTTCTCATTAATCATTTCCTTTTATTTCATTCCTTTGATATTTCTCCTCCCTAAATTGCTACTGAATATATAAATACATACTATATTATATATGCTAGAATTTAATGAGTGCTTATATAATCCTAGATGATTAAATGAGAAATTTTTGTATTTCCACAGCTTTTGGCTTTTTCAATATGAAAATAGTATTTTAAACATTTATTATTTAAGACAAAATGCTGAAAGAGTCAGTTTACAGGAATAACTGGAGTAAGTATAGAACTAAGCATCATAGCACCTGTTAGCCTGCCTTTTCTGAAGCTTTCTGGTCTGCACTCTGGGAAAGCCTGACACCTACTGGAATAGAAACAGTTTACAATGTCCCTGAATAGGCTGAAGTCACAGCATGGGGGGAGGAAGCAAAAAATAAAATAAAATTAGGTAAAATGAAACAAATTTATGAAGAAGTATATTTAAGTAACTTTAAGAATTATTACCTATAAATATGTAAATAAATTACATATATAATATGTTATACATTTCTAATTCAATGTGTCTCTTAAAAATATACTGTCATTAGCTTTAAAATTTAAAAAATATGTTGGATCAAAAAGCAAACTCCATACATATCCCCTAGAATGGGGACACATTCAGCTCATTCTCCTAAAATTTTACACTGAAAATATTGTATATACACAATAATTTGTGACTCTGAGGCACTGTATAGCCATCTATCATCAAAAACTCAATTATTTACCATACAGTGCCCATGATGGAAGACAAATTAATGATGCCTGACAAAAGACTTTAATTGCAAAAGTTGGTATATAAAAGAAGAGTTTCTTCATAAAACCTAAATTAACCAGAAAATTAAAGTGTCAGAATATCAGAAATTCCCTATGATCTGAGCTTTGCATGATTGCCTTTCAAACTTTGTTTTAAATACTTTCTACATGATTCTTTTATAAAACTAATATTTCTAGCCAAGTTTAAATATGATGTAGAATTTTGAAAAACATGGACTATATAAAGGTACTTACACTAAAATGTTAATGAATTACAAACATAAATTTTGTTTGAAAATAAGTTGTTTTCTTAAGGAGATTAGTATCTAGATGAACTCACCTTTGGACTATTAGCCAAACTAAATATAACAAGTCCAATGTTTTATTCATGTGTGATTTACATATCAAGAATCTTTTTACTAAATCTAAGTACTTGCTTTCAATTTCTATTATTTCTTCTTTCATATTGTGTATGTGCATATTTCCTTTGAAGTACTTTCTCATTTATGACTGGTGAACTCAGGTAAATTCTAGTCTCTCAAATTAATAATTTGATATAGGCGCTCTTGTTATACTTTGATTAAAAAATAAAGACTTGTATAAAATAAAGATTTCATAACATTTGGGAAGTGTTTATGTTGATAATTTTTTAAGACTACAGAAACATTTTGGGGCATCTGGGTGGCACAGTTGTTAAGCGTCCCACACTTTGTTTCAGCTCAGTTCAGGATCTCAGGATCCTGAGATCAAGCCCCATGGTGGGCTCTGCTCTCAGCAGGGAGTCTGCTTGAAGATTCTCTCCCTCGGCCCCTCTTTCTGCTCGTGCTATCTCTCTCTGTCTCTCAAATAAATAAATAAATCTTTTTTAAAAAGACTATAGAAACATTATATATATATATATATATATATATATATATGTATATTCTAAGAGCTAAGCTTCATCATGCGATCTGAACATGAAGGATGATAATATTCTGTAATGGTTTCCTGGAAATTATTTTTATTATTTTTAAAGATTGTATTTATTTATTTGAGAGAGAGTGTGAGTGGGGGAGGGGAGCAGTGGGGGAGGCATAGGGAAAGGGAGAAAAAAATTATATAAAACCAATTATGGTTGAGATAAATGTATCAGATCATTAAAGAAGCATAAAAGGAGCCATGTCTCTATTTGCATATATGGCAAAAATTGGGAGATATGTAAATATATAGGTAGATATACAGATTTCTATTCCCTTCATAAAAAATCCTACTAACTCTCTGAACCATGTAATCAGCAGCAAGTGTTTTATATATATCATATTAATTCATTTGGTCTCACACAACCCTGTGAGATAGGTTATATGATTATACTTACTGTGTAGAAGAGGAAGCCACAGTTAATGAACAAGCTGATGGCTAATAGTTGTGGAGTCAAAATCTCAAAGGAGGCAGTCTGCCTGGAGCTTAAGTCAACAACTATGTTACCTGCCTCTCTAGTCAGGGAAACTTTTCCTTGTTGTTTTGTTTGGTTTATGTAGGTATCCCGGTCTCTGCTCCTCCCCTTCTGCTTCGTTCAGGCAAAAACCAGAAGCAAAAACTCCAGACACAGACATGCAATCTCTTCTTCATTTGCCCGCATGTGTGGAGTAAAAGAAGAGAATGAAAACCTTGTGCGGGAGTCAGCTCTTGCTCATCAGTAATGACCTTCGAAGTCTGATTAGAGAGGTGGGAAAAACAGTGTTTATGACATCTGTGAAGTGGAGAGAAACACTCCTTTCCCTTCTCTTCCCTTTCCTTCTCTTTCCCTTTTCATCTATTCATACTGTAGCATGTGGCAGAATTCCTTTCCTTTTGAAGGCTGAATAATATTCCATCGTGGATAGATAGAGGACAGATAAATACTATAGATCACACTTTGTTTATCCAGTCATCTGTCCGTAGGCACTTTGATTGCTTCCACCTTTTGGCTATTGTTATCCATGAAATTTGAATGATGTGCTGAAATTAGGATAGTGTGCTAGGGAGAACATTTACCCTGACTGGTAGTGTTATCTGAAAACTGTTCTTTTTTTTACAAACTTACGGCACACATTTATCCTTAGGAACTTAGTAATGGAACTGTTAAACCAAATAAGGCTTTATTTGATTGTTTTTCTCTCTTATTATTGACATCAACAAAATTGGGCTTGTTAGGATATATTCTTGCCTTTATCATTTATTTTCCTTTTAAAATGAATTACTTTTTACTGATTTATAGGAGAGAGAGAGGCACAAAGAGAGAGGAGAAATTGAACACATATGTTATTGAGTTGAGGAACGAGCAGGTTGGATTTACAAAAGTAGTAAACACTTGTCATTAAAAACACATGACTACTTTTGATGCGTTTAGAATATGTTTACCTCACTTATTATCGTTGAACTTGGTGGGGATTTAATTGCTATGTATTTGAGGGTTTTAGTGTACAATGATGTACGATATCATAATTTCATAATTTCTCTATTAGTGCTGGTCAGACTTAGCTCAGGTAGGTTTTGTTGGAATGTATTTCCATGCAATCATCATTTTGTAATTAAAACAAAAGTGTTCCTCATGAGATGAATGAGTGGCAACAGGAATGAACTACTTTTTGGGGGAGGATTAATTAATATTCTTATCTATAAATTAAATCCCATTGGAAACTTAGTCCTTTCCTTGAGGCAATTATGAATTCATTAACACATGTATATATTTTTATCATTTGTAGTTTGTTGTCACCTTTAGGTACAAGGTAAAGAATGATTCTCAAGTCAGGGAGGCATAGGTGGTTGTTAGGTGAGGTGTGGGAGGGTGATAGGAGAGCTTCAAAATGATCCTCTTTCTTTGAGAATGTTGTAATTTTTCAGTAGCCATGACTGTGTTTCATTTTCCTCTTGTTCTTCTTTGAATCCCTAAATTCATCTCAAAAAAGAGATGACAGGTAACAAAATTATAGAGGTCCTTCACTTCATACATTCCCCCCAGACACAAAATTTTCTCCAACTTCCTAGAAAAAAATGACATACCGTTGGCTAGTTTATGGTGGGGGGTTTGCTGGTTTACCTTGATGTCTACTGAATATCCACAGTTCCTATTCTTTTCATGCCATTGTGTCAATTCAAGCCACAGATTATCAGTATACAAGTTTAACATTCAGCCTTTTATGAATAGGCTGGCAAGCAATATTAATATGAGTTTTAAGGACTAGAATAGACAATGTTAATTGGTTGATTGTTGTCTTTTATTTCTTAAGGAAAATATTTATTGTGGTCGTTGTTTAAATGAATCCTTTTTGCTCAGTCTACTCTTGGTTCAGGATAAGAATGGATATGATTGGGTCATGCTTTGGTCAGGGTATGCTTCAAATGACAAATCAGTGATTAATGGAAGATTTTTTTTTTAATTTAGTCTTTTTACTAGGTCCCTGGAAGACTGGGTTTCTAAAATGTTTCAATCAGAAGTACAGTAGATTGTCTATTTACAATGCTTCTCTTAGTTCATTATCCACAACACTTCAAGTTGCGTAAGTCAAACTAGAATCCTTTTTCTACCTTCTCTTTTGCATGGTCTGCAAGCTAGGCTAGTGTTCGTAAATAACCAAAGCTGCCTGGTTTTCCCTAGAACAAACCTTTTACCTATTAACTTGGAAAATCCAAAGAATCAATACAAGTTTTTTCAGTACATGCTGCTGCACAAAAGAAACCGTGTTATTACCCTTAAAGAGAATCCCAAATGCAGTCTGCTGTTTGGAGGGTTACGACCCCATGGAAAGCTAAACACTTCAAAGTAACTGCTCTCCGTCCGCCATAATCAGTCTGGAAAGGTACAAAGCATTTTTAGATTTCAGCAGAATGCTTGTCTGGGATCATTACATTTGCCTTTATACTGCCTGTCACCATTTTGCCATGCTTAATTTTCTGTTTTTAAACTTATATTTTCCCACAATTTGGTTTTAAAATTTCTATTTACATTTTTAACATGCCTTAATGAGCTTATTTCATCAGTAGCATAAGCCTAATTACAAGTCACACCAGGGCTCTTTGGCTGTGGAGACTTCTTCTAATTTACACTGGATCAAAGATTGCTGGGCCATGAGCAATCTGCTGGTCTGATTTTTGCCTACTCAACTCTTTCAGTCATGAGATTGTTTTAGTATTTAGGAATTTAAAAGATCTCTGCAGGTGACACTGTGATTTAGTCTCACAAACAATACCTATATCTATCTATCTACCTATGTATCCATCTATCCACCTAGTTATCACCTCTTATTCTAAAGCCCAGAGCATGTAGGGAGGGTGGTACTTCTCTCTGTCCTGCGTTGTACACCTCCCTCAACACTCATGTAGCCAAGTGAGGCGACAGACTATATAACTGCTTCTGTTGAAGCTGGTCATTCTCTATAATCAGGATAATCAGTGGATTTGCTTAAGAAATCCCATTCATATCTTAAAATATCCCTTTTGTGTGGTCCTCTCAATTTGAAATCTTTCGTATTTCTATTTCTTGCTTTTGCCAGTTCTTTGTTTCACAGTATTTTTGCAAGTCTCACCATGCTTTTATAAAATGTGCCAAAAGGTCTTTTTATTTCTGTATGGAACTAACCATTCAAACTTCTTATCCAATACGATAATAAGCTGTATGGTGCTCAATGTATCTGCTATAGTTGGATGAATGACAGAATCCGTTTCATTTGTAGAAAAACATTCAGTCCCAAGAAGCCTAAATATTCCAAAGCAGATGTTTACTAACTTCAGTGGTTCTACCCTGGGGAAAAACTGTGTTCCCCCTTTGGTCTTTAACATTTAGATTGATTTTTTTTTTTAGGATTTTATTTATTTATTTGAGAGAGAGACAGAGAGAGTGAGATAGCACAAGCCAAGGGGAAAGACAGAGGGAGAAGCGGGCTCCCTCGATGCAGGGCTTGATCCTGGGACCTTGGGATCATGACCTGAGCCCAAGGCAGCCGCTTAACTGACTGAGTGGCTCAGATGCCCCTAGATTGATTTTTGTATCATTTTAATTATTATTTGTATTTTTTGGCAAAATAGATTTCAAACGTTCTACTGATTTAGAGGCATATATCTCAGATTGATTTGAACTTGCAGTGATTAGATTATACAGTTATTTTTTTTTTTTAAGATTTTATTTGTTTATTTGACAGAGAGAGACAGCCAGCGAGAGAGGGAACACAAGCAGGGGGAGTGGGAGAGGAAGAAGCAGGCTCCTAGTGGAGCAGGGAGCCCAATGTGGGGCTCGATCCCAGGACCCCGGGACCACACCCTGAGCCGAAGGCAGACGCTTAATGACAGAGCCACCCAGGCACCCCACAGATTATACGGTTATATAACATTTCTTTTAATACCATATTTTGTAAATCATCCCTGACCCCCCCCCCAAAAAAATCTCATCATAAGTAAGAGGGAAGAATATAAATTAAATGTAATAAGATGCATATTTACAATAGGAAAAAAAGTAAGAAGAAAAAGAAATCACGATATAATCTAATTCAATTAACCTACAGTTATTAAGAATTTCCCATAGTTTGGTGTGGGGTCTTTTATGATACAATAACTGGTATTGATTGCAACCAGAAGTGAAGCTGGTTTTCCTAAACAGTGTTTATATAAAGATTCTGCTGCCTACCTTTAAAAATTTTAGAGAAGTAATTTATATAACACATTACAAGCACAATAAAAACACTTTCCAGACTTCTACCTACAGCACCTACGTCTCACCCATGTGTGTTAGATAACTTACTTTCTCATGTAATTTGTTTAATAACTTATTTTTATGCAACTGCAAGTAATTAATGTTTTGTATCTGCACTTATTTAATAGTGAACATTTACTTCTCTCTCCATCCCCTAGGACTCCATTTGTAGCATTAATGTATATTTACAACTTCAAATTCCTTGAGGTAGGGAACATCTTTAAAAATCTTTATCTTTTGGGTGGCTTCTAATGTTAGAATGTCATCTAAAAATATGTACTTTAATAAAGGCTGTTTTTGTCTGATCATGACATTTTTGTGGCAAATGACTTTGATGCCATGAAATCTTCTCAACTATTTCTGTACGATTTTATATGTTGAAGGGAATAAGCATACATGGATGGATATAAAGAAAGTTTTTTAGAAACTGGTTTGAGAAAAGTTATGGATTCAATATGGTCTCATTGTTAAGACATGAGTATCAGAACAGCAAGTCAGCGAAGTCTTTCAATAAGACAGGATTTATTTATTTTATTTTTAATTATAATATTTTGAATTATGCCATATTTGATCCATACAAAAGAGGTATTACTAAATATAATTTTACCATATATACAGGTATCCCTAAACAATACATTATCCATCTTTTTTTTTAGCTTTATATAAGAAAAATGCATCATACTGTTTCTCCTGTAACTTACTTGTAACACACAGGTTTGTTATATAAGTTCAGTTTGGGCTATTGGATAACATTGTAGTTCATTTTTTAAGGGTGAATAATGTCCGCTGTGTAAATATTTCAGCACGTATTGCTCCATGTTAAATGGACATTTGAGCTACTTTCGGGTTTTGATAATTATGAATAATGCCTGCTGCTATAAAAATTCAGGTATATGATTACTGGTATAAAATTATATTTTAATATAATTAAATTGATAGGATGTAGTTATAAAGCAGTTTAGTTTCTCTAAATATATATATATTTGGAATCGTTTCTCCTAAATATATATCAAAAAGTATAACCACTGGGTCAGAGAGTATTTGCATGTTCATCTTTACAATAGTAACAAATTGTTTTTCAAAGTAGTTGTACCAATGTGTACTTCTATCAACAGAATTTAAGAGAGTCCTTCTAGGGGCGCCTGGGTGGCAGAGCGGTTAAGCGCCTGCCTTCGGCTCAGGGCGTGATCCTGGCGTTGTGGGATCGAGCCCCACATCGGGGTCCTCCACTATGAGCCTGCTTCTACCTCTCCCACTCCCCCTGCTTGTGTTCCCTCTCTCTCTGGCTGTCTCTATCTCTGTCGAATAAATAAATAAAAACCTTAAAAAAAAAAAAAGAGAGAGTCCTTCTATTCTCTATATCCTCTGAATATGTGAGATTGTCGAATTCTCAATGTTTGCTTATTCTGGAGTATCAAATATTATTCCATTGTGATCTTAATTTGCATTTTCTTGATACCAACAAAATGAACCTTCTTTTTATATGTTTAATGGCCATTGGTATTTCCTTGAATAAAATGTTTGTTCAAGCAGTTTGTCCATTTTTCTATCGTTCTATTTTTTCCTTATCCTTGTCTTACTTATTAGTGGGAATTTGTTATATATTATGAATGCTAATCTTTTGATTCACAGCCTCTCTCTCTCTCTCTCTCTCTCTCTCTCTCTTTTTAGACAGAGAATGAAAGAGAGAGAGAGCAAGGGGGGCAGAGGCGGAGGGACAGGGAGAAAATCTTAGACCCGTTGCTGAGCGCAGAGCTGGCTGCTCACAACACTGGGATCATGAACTGAGCTGAAACCGAGTCGGACACCGAACTAACTGCACCATCCAGGTGCCCCCAGCCTCTTTTTAAATCACTTTGGTGTCTTGACATGAACAAAAGTTCTTAAACTTTATGTAGTTAAGTATTTTAGTTAGTACCTAGAAAAACAGTTGATTTTTCTGTATATTTGCCTTAGATCTTGCTAAGTTCACTAATTACTTAATTTTTTGTAGATTCATCATGATCTACATAAAACCTGTTCTGCAAGTAAACATAATTTTAACTTATTAACATTCAGTCTGGGTGACTTCACTTCTCTTTCTTGCCTATTACACTGGCAAGATAATCCCAGGACATGTGGATATATGCCTTTGCTTTCTTCTAACAGTTTTAGCTCTTACTTTTGTCTTTGATCCATTTTTGAGTTGATTTTTATATCTGATATGAGACAGGTATCCAACTTTACCTGTTTGCCTCCATTTATCTTACCATCATTTGTTGAAAAGAATGTTCTTTCCCCATTGAATTGCGTGGCACCCTTGTCAAAAATTAGTTAACCATAAATGTACAGGTTTATTTCTAAACTCTAAATTCTATTCCATTGATCTGTAGCACTATTCTTATGCTGGTCAAATACAGTCTCACTTACTGCAGTTTGTAATAAGCTTTGATAGTGGATAGCGTGAGTACTGAGCCTTCCATTTATTTTTCAATATTGTTTTGGCTGTTCTGAGTTTCTTGTATTTCCATATGAATTTTTAAAAAAAGCTTCAAATTTCTGCAAAAAAAAAGGCAGGTGGGATTTTGACTGGGATTGTGTTGAAGCTGTAGATCAACTTAGGGAGTAAACCCCTTCGAACAACAGCAAATCTTCTGGTCCATGAACCCTTTCCATTTATTTAGGTTGTCTTTCTTTCAATGATATTTTGTCATTTTTGTACTTCTTTTGTTGAATCGATTCCTGAGCATGTGCTTAATTTTGGTGCTATCGTAAATGGAATTGTTTTCTTAATTTCATCTTTGAGTCATTCATTGCTGCTGTGCACAAATACAATTGTTTTTTGTATATTGTAACCTTGTTGCACTTGCTTATAAGTTCTAGTAGCATTTTAGTGGATTTTTAATAATTTTCTACATAGGAGAAATATGTCTCCCTCTCTCTCTCTCTCTCTCTCTCTCTCTCTCTCTATATATATATATATATATATATATATAATTGCCTGACTAGAGCTTATAGCAAAATGTTAAATAGAAGTTACAAGAGCAGACATTCTTGTTTTACTCCCGATCTCAAGGGAAAGCTTTCATTCTTTCACCATTTAGTATGATATTAGTTGCAGGTTTTTCATAGACGCCCTTTATCAAGTCGAGGTAGTTCCCTTCTCTTCCGAATTAATGTCCGTCTGCTTTTTTTTTCTCTTTATATTTTTTATCTGGAATTTATCTATAACATACTTAAGTGAAGTTTTACTTTGTGTTTATCTTTCTGGATTTATTGAGCTTCTTAGATCTGAAGACTGATAGTCTTCTACCAAATTTAGAAAAATTTCAGCCCTTATTTCTTCAACTACTTACTCTTCCTTGATCTTTTTCTGCTACTCTTCTGGAACTCTAATATATTTTGGACCACTTGAGTTTCTGCTCATTTATATTTTAATATTTTTCCCTCTGTCCTTCAGTGTGGATAGTTTCTTTTGCCCTGCCTCCAAGTTCATTGATCTTAATGTCCAGAGTCCAAACTTCTGTTAAACCCAATCCAGACAATCTTTATTCATATTTTGTATGTTTTGGTTCTATTTGATGGTTCTTTTTTTTTTTTTTTGATATTTGCCATGAGCAAATATTTTTTCCTCGATATCGTGAACAGGTTTACAATAACTATTTTAGTCATCGGTTGCCAATTCAACATCTATGTCATCTCTGTTTTGTTTTGGCTCTGTTTATTGGATTTTTACTCATGTATTGGCCCTATATTCCACCTTCTTCACATATCTAGTTCTTATTGTTGTTTGTTTGTTTATGTTGAGCTGCTATGTTATGAACAGGTTTTGTTGTCTTCCCTTAAAGAGCTTTGACTTCTGTTCTGGCACGGAGTTAGTTATATCAAGGATGGGAATTTTTTTAAGGCTTTGTTGGCGTGTGTGTAGATTAGCCTTACCCTACGGGATGCAGTCATTGCTAGGGTCAGGCACTCAGATGTTTAATGAGAACTCTCCTCTTTGGTTGGTCAGAATTCTCCACAATGGGGTAAAATCTGGAATCTTTGTTCAGCTCACACAGCTTCATGATATTTGTTCTCAGGTGGCCTTGCAAAGACTACTACTTGCAAGCACTGTGTGGTATTCAACCCAAGATTTAAAAGAACCCCTACGTTGACTTTTAAGATGACACCTCTGTCATTCCCCCTCATTTTATGAACTTCATCTACATATTCTGACCACGTCAGCAGCCCCAAACTCAGATCTCTATTTCCTTCATCCAGTGCTCTCTCTCTTTGCGACCCACTCCTTTGCGATGTCGTTTGAAAATTGTTTGCAGGCAGAAAACTAGATTCAATGTGGAATTCACATCATATTGCTCCCTTCTCTCAAAAAATCATTTCACTGCATTGTTTGTTGTTCAACATCTGAAAATTATTGCTTTATATATCTTGTCCAGCTTTATAGATTTTGCCAAGGGAAAGTAAATCTGATGCTCTGTATTGGTCAGAGCCAGAAATTCTGAAATTTGGCTTATTAGTTTATTACATAAAAAATAGAATAAGCTTATTAAACTTGTATCAAATTAAGGTTTGCCTTAAAAAGGCTCTAAATCTGTGGATTAATTTGAGGAGAATTGATATATTTACATTGTCTGCTCCCATCCATTAACAGGATTTATTGGATTTTTGGGGGGGCCTTTCAATAAAGCTTAGCAATTATCTGTTATATCTTACACTTCTTTTGTTGGATTTAAGAAGAATAATGTTATTTTTGCTATTGTAAGTAGTACCTTTTTAAAATTTATTGTTGGTACATTGAACTGTAACTGATCTTAACTTTGTGGCCATATATTTTATTAATTATAAAAAATTTATATTGACCTTAACTACATTGCTGAACTCTTATAATCATTTGCATCTGGGCTATTTCATATTTTTTATTTATATCATATCCTCTGCTGCTAATAATAGTTATTTTTCCTCTTTTTTGATTCTTACAGCATTTACTTGTTTGCTTTTGTCTTACTGCACATTGTTCAATAGAAGGACTGGACCGAGGTCTGAGTCTCCAATTAAGCGCTAACACTGACATTTGCCATAAGGGAGGTCTTGGATTTTTACTTAACTTACAGCTGAACAATACAAGTTCTGGTTTTAAGTCTTATTTATTCTTAACTTACTGTGATTTTGTAGCTTTCCTTTCCTTTTCGTGCATACAGCAATGCAATAACAAGTATGTTTTCTCTCATCAGATATTTTAAAGCTAGATACCAATTTTTCAAAGTATCTAATCCACAACTCTGATAGCAATAGATACAGACCTATGAAAGTTATTTTAATGGAAAGAATTCTTTTTGACAATGATTTCTTTTTAACCAAAATTATCTCTTCCTTAGGAATTGGTGCGCTTATGTACATACGAGATTATCTCCCACAGTGATACTAGACAACCAAGTCACTTATGTTCCAAGTGGGAGAGGGCCCTGTGGCTGGGCCAGTGGATCCTGTCCTCAGAGGTATGTGAAACTTTTTGAAAATAGCCACTGCTTATACTGTAGTTATGTATGTCGTGGAATATATAGAGAAAGTTAATCATCCCAGGTGCAAATGTATAGTAGGGTTAAAGTACGGTCATCACAGTAAATTAGGTGCATGATTTGGGGTAAGTGAAAATGAAGATACCAATAATACATGCCTCATATGGGAATTTTTAGAATATATGAGAATGCAGTAATATGCTTAGCCTAGGGACACGTACTTTGTGAGTCTTCAATAAATGCTAACTTTCATGCTTATTTCCATTTTTACTGTTACTATTACCTTTATTCTATGACCTGATCAATAATCCTGTCCTTCAATTCTTATGAAATTCATACACAGTTTTAAAATTGTATTGATACTTTCTGCTTCATACTAGGTCAGAGAGAAGTCCATAACTTGGCAAGCCACCTTAATTGGCAATTGTGCATGATAAAACAGCTAAGTGGGGCCTTTCTTTATATGCCTATTTTAATGATTCATGTTATTTAATTTTCATTTATTCATGTTACTTAATTTTCATTTCTTAAAAAACCTATTGAGAACATTTGAAAGTTGTTCAGATGTGGGGCTGAGTAATTGGTAAATTCTCTGAATTCATACAGTCACATTAGCTTATCTGAGGGTGTTTCAGAAGACCCTGAAATAAAAACTAAAATTATTATTCAGGCCATGATGGCTCATGTTATGCAAATTGTCGTACAAATAACTCAGGCAATGAATCTGACACATTGGCAATCTGGAACAGTGCACAGGAAGGATATGTAAAATCAAGGTGTTTCTTACTCCCTGGACGAATAGCTAACGTTCATGGTCCAGAGAGCTAAGCACATCTTAGGGATTTGGAAGAGCTGAGCTCCAGTTCCGCTTTCAGCATTTGCTCCCTTTGTGGCAATTTCCTTGTCGACATGAGATACAAAGAATGCATTGTTAATTCTTCAGTAATGAAAATATTGCCACAGTAACCCCATTATACTGCCCTTCTGAGTTCAAGGTGAGTTTTTTTTCTCTTTCTCTCTTTAAACAAACCAGAATATGTATATTTATGCTCATCTCTTCACCTTCGAATGGGTCTCTTCCTTCATTATTTCAGGACACATGCAGTTTTTGTCACTTTCTCCTTTATTATGTCGGAGCCGCATATAGCAGGGATCCAGTTTGCTAAAGCACGGACATTGACTCTAGTAATAATGCAACTAACTGCTTGAGTTCATCCTAATAAACTCTAAAGAGTCCTTTTCCAAACAGCCTTACTTTCTATTTAGCTTTATCTCCTGGACTGGAGCTATTTCACTAGACTGAGTTACTTACTGAATATAATTAACTGACATAAACACAGGTAAATGACTAGCCTACTTTTAGAGATGGAGAGAACTTATAGCTCCTTTTAAAGCTGAGGAATAACCTCACACAGATTGAATTACCCTTCAAGTCACAGCAGAAACTAAAACCCAAGTCTCTTAAAGCCCAGTTGGTTAAGCTACATTCCCTCCACGTGATCGGGGTTTATCCAGGAAATTGACTACTGTCCCCACAGAGTTGTAGGGGACAAACTCTAGATAGTAAAAGGGAGGCTAGCCCACGCAGCGTGGATGAAAATCCCACCTCGATCATTTTTATTTTATTTTTTAAATATTTTATTTATAATTTATTTGACAGAGAGAGAGAGACAGCAAGAGAGGGAACACAAGCAGAGGGAGTGGGAGAGGAAGAAGCAGGCCCCCCGCAGTCCAGGGAGCCCAACCTGCATGGGACTCGATCCCAGGACCCTGGGATCGTGACCTGAGCCTACGGCAGACGCTTAACAACTGAGCCACCCAGGCAGCCCCTTGATCACTTTTAGTTTCGAGACTTTGAGCATGTTGTTTCAGCTCTGTGTTCCTCAGGTTCCTCATCAGCATATCAGGATAGTAACGATATTTTCTACATAGAACTAATAAGTAAATTAAACAAGGTAATATATACCCATTTCATAGGCCCACTTGATACATATTAGCTAAATTTTGAAGTCATAAGGGTAAGAATAACATGGACAAATTGTATTTATGATTTACATTTACATATATAGGGCCTACAATTTAGTACCATTCACCATGTATATGGATTGCTATGCTAAAATGTTATAGTTTCTTCATTTCCCTTTCACGGTTTCTTCTTAGAAATATTTTCTCATGTTAGATCCCTTCCTCTCTCCCTCTCATTCTCTTTCCTTCTCTCTTTCCATCCCTCTCTATCAGAGATAAATACCATATGAGAGAAATAATATTAAAAATTTAAAATCTACATCGAGCTTTACATCGGAAACCGGGGATGTAGTGTATGGTGACTAACATAATATAATAAAAAAACATAAAATAAAAAAAATTTTTAAATCTAAAACTTGAGAAAGGACAAAGTGCAGGTTAAAAAGCATAGTGGTTATCATAATTCAATTCGATCACTCATACACAGTTTCAGTTGTTTGATGTTGATCTGGGGGAAAACAGATCCTTTTAACTATAACGATATAAGGAATATTAAGAATTGAAATGAAAGAAATTGTCCTCATAAGCTATTTAAAAAAATAGAATTAAAATAAGTTTTAACATTGGTTTAGTAAAAGTATTATCAAGGGAAAAGTTATACTACGTTTAGAAAATGTAATGATAGGTATAAACTTAAAATACCAAATAGCATAACTCTTAATGTTTTTTGTAATTTCTTTAAAGAAATGTAAGTTTAACAATAATATTGAGGAGGGGCACCAGGGTGACTCAGTTAGTTAAGCGTCCGACTCTTGATTTCAGCTCAGGTCATGATCTCGGGGTTGTGAGATGGAGCCCTACATCAGCTCTGTGCTGAGCGTGAAGCCAGCTTAAGATTTTCTCTCTCCCTCTCCCCCTTCCCCACCCCGCCCTGCCCCACTCTCTCATGTGCTGGCTCTCCTCTCAATAATAATAGTAATAATAATAATAATAATAATAATATCGATGATGAAGATTATAATAATAATAACAGATAATGTTTACTGAATGTTTCTTACATTTTAGGTATTGTCTCCAAAACTTTAATTATCCCAACTGATAATTTAATGTAACACAAATAATTGCTCTCCTGTCCAGATCTCAGAAGATATCAAATCCTGTCTACAGGATGCAACACAAAATCGTTACCTCATTGGAATGGAAGTGCTGTCCTGGATTCAGTGGAGCAAAATGCCAGCTAAAAGGTATATTCTAATAGTACTTTTATAATAAGAATGAAAAGCATAAAACTTCTGAGGAATAAGCAACTGATTTTAGTGAAGAAAAGAGTTGTATTTTCCCTTTTGAACCAAAGTTAATGAACACATAGCCAAATCATTAAAACTGTTACCTCTCTAGAGCTTCCTAACTTAGTAGTTTAGCACCCTAAGTCTTCTAATGAGATATCTTATATATTCCTATATTGTATGTTAGTTTTAGAGGACGAATAAGTGGAGATCTGACTATCTACTGTTTCTTAACTATATGCTATGGAGGCATGCCTTATTAAAATATCAGAAATCCTAATTTTATATTTAGATAATCATTAGAAGTGCCCCTATATGAAAATAAAACTACCTTCTAGTTTTGTTCCAGTTCAATTATTTGAAATAATATTATGTATATGAATGAAATTCAGTTTTAAAAAATATACAAATGTGGCATGAATAATTGTGCTTTTCTTCTTAAATCCTAATAGAGCCATTTTATCAACTGTGATTTTAAGGATTTTCTGGTGGCAAGGCTAATCAAACACCCGGTAACCTGCTGTGGCCTAACATCCGTGTGGCTATTATGTTGCTTTTGAATTTAAACAGGTTTCCTTTGAAAAATAGGATATGGCATCAATTTTAAATGAATGAATATTACAAGAAAGACCATTAGTAGTGGTGAGGAATTCAATCAGCAGCGTGAGAGACTGTGATTAAAAATTAATGTAAGTGTGGAGAAGCCATTATGATTCACATTTAAAAAAAGAAAGTTGTAATACAAAAGCTCTAGGAAACTTGCAGCTTCGTTAGGGATGTTATATATGGTTTTTCTAGCCCATTCAATGAGAATCTGTAGGTAAATTCAACTGTAAGCCTATTTGTTCTGGGTCTGGCCTGAATTGCAGAGCTGTTATAAAAATTTAATACATTTTCAGGATATAGTATGAATAGGTACTTCATTTATAATCAGGTAGAATAAACTTTTAAATAAAATATCATCTGTGCCAAAAGTATTTAGAAACGAGGTAATTTAGCATATTCTAAAAAAGTCCAAATAGGATCCTGCTTTCACAGGATTCCTAATTTACGTGACGTGCACAGGCATATTCCCAGTGGTAAAACATATATAATCTGTACATAGCAGATGGTTACAAGTTTCTGAACGGTATTTAGAATTATATTCCTAAAGTCTAAGACTAGTTTTTGTATTTTTCCTCTTGCATGCAGAAGATCTTAGGAGTATTAATTCCATGAAGGATATCTTAGGAGTATTAATTCCATTATTATTCTTAAAGATTCAAGCGTTTGTTCACAGCATACCTTTCTAGAAATTAAGAAGGTCATTACACACCCTATGGCACCTACAGAACTAAATGCTGATGTGTGGCAGGAAACAAAATCTTTAGGTCGAAGAATGTCATGGGCTGCAGCTGATTAAGACAGCCGTTACTTCAGACTTTGTCCTTTTATACCTACTAATCGATTATTAATCACTAAGGTGGACTGTATCCATCTGTGAGGAAAAATCGTAGAATTCTATCATTATAAATGTATGCACAAGAAACAAGTTGGCTAGTTGGCAGTTTTCAATATCTGCTATGTATTGTCACCTCCTTTTTTTCAAAGCATCACATGAAATATTTACGTTGAATTCAAATAGCTTAGCTTTGATGATTTACTGACGTCTCATGTTCTATTTGGAAGCAACTTGTGGATATTTTTAATACCTGATTTGCAAATCGTTACCTTGAATCCCATTAAGAAAAATATTCCAGCACTGATCTGACATGACCTTCTGTCACAATACTATCAATAGAATTACTCATAATGCAGGCGTCTGCTGATTACGCTGTAGTGGAAAGGTCATCTTTCTACTGAAATCTGTGGTGGGAATAACTTTCTGATGGCAGCTATGCCCGTTGTGTCATGTCATCCAATCAATTCAGTATCACGGTGATTCCTAAAAAAAAAACCCTACTGTCGCCCCTAACGATCCTGTGACCATCCTCCTCCATTTTGATTGCAGTGCATAAAAGCTGTTGAATTTTTTATTAGTGCAGTTGATGCACTGGTGGCTCCAAGAACTAGTGTGTCCCTTTGTTCCTTGAATCAGTCTTCATTATTTCATCTATCCTGGGTTTGTTTGTTTCTTTCTTTCTTTCTTTTCTTTCTTTCCACGTTTTTCCCTTCTGATTCCTCCCCCACCACATTCCAAGTCCCCCCCACCACCACACTTTATCTATGTGCCAACAGTCTCGTTCTTAAACGGAAGGGAAAATTGTCAGGTTTCCTTTGACAAAACTCTCTCACTGTCTCATATGTCAAGCAGCCCCAAATATGACAAGAATAATCAGCGTGGCTCATCCATTCTTTAAACTTCTTCGGAGCCCTCAAGGGTTTGGTCATGTAGCTGCTGTGATAATTACTTCAGTGCTAGTCCTTCACATCGGGAGATCATTTTATCCACAGAAAATTTGTAAAATACTACATACATTTTACAAATCCCTACTTCCCCCAAAAGTTTCATCCCCACAAATAAAATAAATGTCATAATACAAAAGTAACAATTTCTTTTTCATTTCGATTACGGTAGGGAGATTTTTGTAAATATACAGGGAAGATCCGTAGAACAGGGATAAAATGGAACAGCTAACAACTGTACTTTTATTTCTCCTTCTCCACTTCTCTACCTTTTTCTCCTTTTCTTTCAACCCCCAACCCCTCTATAGCTCCATCTCCAACCTGTTAGAAAGGGATATTGTGATTCAAAATCCAGGAGGCAATTCATCTTGGTGTCTTACTCCACAGTATGCTGTTTGTAATATTACTGAACCTCCACACGTGCTCATTTTGCTACCATTTAGATAATCAAAATTCTGGTAAAACGTTCTGGATTAGCTAATTAAAAATATTAGTCATACTATCAAGACGAAACCAATTTTTTAAAAGTCTAGGTGAATAGAATTTTGTTGGGTAAAAAAAGGAAGAAGTATTAAGTCCAACAGCAAAGTACCAGTTTTGGTGTTTTTCACATTTGGTATACCTTTTTGAGGATCAAAGAGTTTATCTTCAGAAAGGGACCTAATTTTGTGATGTGGGCTCCAAGACATTTTTTTTTTTTTGGAATGTCAGCAACAATATCCTTTTTAAACCAATTTTATAAAATTTGCAATAATGTGCTTTTCCAGTAGATGTCTCTAAAATGTTCTGAAGTAAAACAAGGAAACTCTGGCTTGCTCTAATGCCACAAAAGACAGGAATTTAAGTTCAAATAATATTTGATTAGAGAGGAGGAAAGAAAAGCTTCTTTGTAAATCTGTTAAAAAAAAAAAAAAAAAAACTCCAGTCAGCTTTAGTCAGATCCTCTCTATAGGAAAATTATGTTTTATGAAATGTATCACAGATAGCATGAATGCTGAAAAATACAATCATGCAGTTATTGAAATAAACTGACCCCCTGCCATGGGTTATGAATATATAAAAATCATTTCACAAATGCTGTGAAATAATTCAAGAAATTTTATAAGCAATTGTAACTAGCATTTTAAATATGGGACTTCTCCAGTAAAATTATTTTAAGATATGACTTCAATTACTATAAATATTTAAACCAGAAAAAAGCCCCTGTATTTCTTATATATTTGCATATCTAATTCATCCTAGTGGCATTTAATGCTTTCTCCTTTTAAGAAAGAACATTACCATCTATAAGCATCTTGCTCAATTATGATACATTTAGTCAAAAGTCACCATGTATCTTAGGTCTTTGTAGCACCAAATTGCTTTCTTTGGTTTGACTACCAAATCTCAGGAAATCTTTATATATGTACTGACCATCACCAAGTAAGTATTCGCCTGGTATTGCAGGATCAGCGGGAAACTGGTCTTGTCACACAGGAAGGTTTTAGTTCTAAGAGCAAGCTTCCTCATTACTGAGTTGCCATCAATGACTTCCTCTATATGCCTAAAAGGTCTGGAAGAAAAAAAAAACAAAACACTTATAGATAACACCTGTCTAATAAAAGGAGGCGGCGGAAGGAAAGAGAAGAAAGGAAGGAAGGACGGAGAGGAAGGAGGGAGTAAGGAAGGAAGGAAGGAAAGAAGGAAAGAAGGAAGGAAAAGCACCTACTAGGGAAGTTGTAGCTCTTGACACTTGCTGACCTTGCTTCTCTAAGTCCTTGATGCATCAAGGTCAGTGTTTCCATGCAGGGAAAAAAGAGGAATTTTATTGAGCGAATAGAAAAAAAAGGAATCTGATGTTTAAAAATACATTACATTTTTTAAAAATCTGAAGTGCGTAAAGATCTTTAAAAGTTATTTGACTTAAATAAATGTCCTTCTGTCCCAGCACGTATGTCTCAGAAAGAACCAAGAAATCCGCTCTATAGAACAAAGCAAAGGTCTGTGCTGAAGTGCAAGATAAGATTGCCTGGGAAACCTAGAATTTGTAGCAGTTCTTGTGGTAGCGAATCCATTTGGGAAGACAGAAACATTGCTCAATGAAAAAATAAAAGAGCATCAATCTTCCAGGAACTTTATCACAGGAGAGTAACTGATTCCAGTGTCAGAGATGCTATCAGCACTGCTCCACTGGCTAAATCCCATGCAGTAAACTGGGATGAATGCAAGTATTGAACTCCAGTCAACAAACAGAGCTAGGAAAGGATAACATAAACTAGTGAATTTGTTTAACAGGCATTTCAAGTTTTTAACAGCCTTGGCAGGGACCCGATCCGATGAATTCCTGAGAAGAGAGATTCATATGACAATTGGATCTCAAGGATCTTTTTATGGTGGTTAATAGTTGTTTCTTTCACTTAGGAGTACAATTTCCTCACCTAGTTCCTCTTTAAACAATTAATTTAAAAATAATTACAGCTAAGAGCAAGTGGAAAGTTTTACATGTGTACACACAACACACAATCACATCAGTTTTTGTCACTTAATATTTATTTTTCCCATTACATTTTCTTTCAAACCAGTCTTCTTAAACTTCACAAAAATATGGAGAAATTTTCATTTTTCTTATTTACCATACATTATGTTTTCATAAAATGAGGAGTGAATTACTGAAGATTAGTATGCAAGAAAACTAAAGACTTTCACTTGACACTGCTATGTATTATTGTCTCTTTCAATAGATTTCTTTTTTTCTCTGACAGTTTTCTTTATTTGCTTTCTCTTCCATTTGTCACTGATTCAAGGGGTTTTTTTGGGGGGGGGTCTTTTTAGTTTTTATGTCTAATCTGCTGACTTTCTTTAGTATGTCGCTTTCTATTCCCTTGCTTACAATGCAATAAATAGCATTTTTCCAGATTGCATGAATGATATTTATCTGAAATACTTTTGACCCTAAGGGCAATAGAAAATCAGACTTGAATGCTCTTCGTTTACCTCCTTTCTTGCCCCTTTACTTTTTGTCCAGATTTGTTTTTACTTTTTGTACCTTTAGGATCTTGCCCAGACTACATGGCACAGAGAGAACTGTGACTTAAGGAAGTAACTAACCCGGTCAGATACAATCCTAGAAGACTTAAAATACCCTCTACCTTCTCGTGTGTGTGTGTGTGTGTGTGTGTGTGTGTGTGTGTGTGTGTGTGTGATTGTCAGTCCTTATCAAATGAGAAAGGTCACTAAGTGAAGTAATGTTATAATCTCTACATTAAACATGCAACATATAATACTTATGAAGAGTGAGATGAAGGACCTGATTTCATTAGAATATAATAAAACAATTTAAAACAATGCTTTACTATTCATAATTAAGCTTAGGCTAAGTATTTTGAACGTCTGGAAATAAACCCTGTATAACATGCTGTTGTGATTTTTATTGTGGTTACTCCACACCAGGATCATCAGCACCCAAGCTGATTATGAGGATGGGGTGAGAAGGAGCAGGGGTCATAGTCAAACATATAACAGCTAATTTAATAGCATCAATTAATATATAAATCAGTATAAAAATCAAAGGTTAAAAATGTATTACTTTTAAGTTAATGCATATATTTTCTATGTATATATTTCATAGATATAAATATTGTGATTTTTTAAATAAATGTTTAATGATTATATTTAATAATTTACTTGAATACTTATAAATATGTATTTATAAATAAAAAATATATTATAAAACATATCAAGTAATAGAAACCATAACACAAACCATTCATCTTATTATTCTAGTATTTCTAAATAATGTATTAATTTCTAAAACTTATTGGCACGCTCTTTTTTTGACAAGGGTGATGCCAGCTAAATGACGTCTCTGTCAGATAGATGATTTAATGTAAGGTACTGTCTCAACCTCCTTTAAAGAATTCTCTGTCAGATTTAGAGTCACTGGGTGATACCAAGACTCAGCAAGTTGGTCATTCCTAGTAACATAAATGATAATGTCATTCTGCTGAATTATCTATTAGTCTTTACTGAATTAACAATGACTGCATTTAAATATTTTCCAGCCCTTAGATACTATGTGCATTTTTTAATATTCAATATATTTATTACTAACTAAATCATGAACATCGTAGGAATGTATACTTAATTAATTCATAGAGCTTTGCAAACATCATTTGGCCAAATTCATGGCACCATAAATCAAGGAATGTAAACATTTATTATATTTTTTAGTTTTGTCATTAAATACTATTTTCATATAATTAGAAAAATTGATGTTTTCTCATATAATTGATTGCTTATTAATTTTTTTTCAAATACTATATATACTTTTTCATATCTGAAATGTCTTTCAGTTTTCAGATTATCTACAGTTTAACAAGGTGAATATTTTTTCCCCTATAGAGTTTAAGGAGAATTGACATCTCTATTAGAATGTCATTTCTGGGGGTGCCTGTGTGGCTCAGTCAGCTAAGCATCTGACTCTTGATTTTGGCTCAGGTCATGATCTCGGGGTTGTGAGTCTGCTCAGCATGGAGTCTGCTTGAGATTCTCTTTCTCCCTCTCCCTCCACTCCTCCTCCACCCCCGCTTGTACTCTCTCTCTCAAATAAATAAATAAATAAAATCTAAAAAAAAAAAAAAAAGAATGTCATTTCTGAAAAGCAGTTCTCCACTTTTCTAAAACAAGGCTTGTTTTACAAATATGAAACATAAAACATTCATAATGCTATGCCTATGTAGGAATTATATTAGGTAATTCTATAATATTTTCTTTTCTAAAAGTGATCTATTATTTAAATTATATAATGTTAAAATTCTAATTTTATTTCCTAAATATTTTCCTTTCTTTTGATTTTTTTATTAACACTGATAAAGTGTTTGTGGAATTTTTTTATTATTTCAAAAATTTTGCTTTACTTGAAAATTTTTATTATAAAGCTTACTTCATGAGACTAATTTCATAAAGTTCTTTAATATTTTCCTCTTGATTGCCAATGAACTTTAACAGAAATTGATTGTCATTATGAAAAATAAATCTAGTAATTTAAATTTTAAATGACAAAAATTTAGAATATTACTTGAGTCAAAAGTTTATATAGCACATAAAAATCCACTGATTTTTATTGAAAATAAAATAAAATTGATTTTCATTCCAGAAATACCCATTGTTTTACGTTTAATTGACTTTATATCAATTTGATGTTTTCATATCAAAAGATATTCCAGAATGATTTTTTTTTTTTTAGAGAGAGAGAGTTGGGGGAGGGGCAGAGGGAGAAGGAGAGAGAGAATCGTCAGCAGGTTCCAAGCTCAGCACAAAGCTGGACACAGGGCTCCATCTCACGACCCTGAGATCTTGACCTGAACTGAAATCAAGAGTTGGGTGCTTACCCTACTGAGCCATCCAGACATTCCTATCATTGATAACATTTCTGTGGTTTTCCTTTTTTCAAAAAAATCACACTCATAAGAAGTGCTCCTAAAATTTAAACTTTTGTCTTTTTTCCAGTGTTTTTAGTATTTTATTATGAATTCTTTAATTATGTTTATCAAAATTACCTCCTCCTTATAAAGGCCCACTTCTCTATGGAATGATAGGAGACTCAAGGTTGTCATTTATTAAAGTCTAATAGATCATGTCTTTAACATATGTTCTCATTATCAACAGGCAGGTGTGGTTGTTTAAAAGTTTATGAAGATCAATTTCTGGATTAAAATTTTAACATGAAAATATCTGTAATTTCCTGCCTTGTAACAATGAAACATTGGAATTAGAATTTTTTTGCAATTTTTTCTAGATCAGTACTTCTTAACCAGGGTCATACATCAAAAGTCACTTGTAGAGTTTAAAATTATATGTATACAATATAAAATTTATATAATAAAATATGTAAATATACACACACATATATTTATATTATATGTATATAAAATTTATATAATAAAATATGTAAACACACACACACACACACACACACACATGCTTAATTCCCAGAACAGATCCACTGAATCAGAATCTCCGAGTCGGGGGCGCCTGGGTGGCACAGCGGTTAAGCGTCTGCCTTTGGCTCAGGGCGTGATCCCGGCGTTCTGGGATCGAGCCCCACATCGGGCTCCTCCACTATGAGCCTGCTTCTTCCTCTCCCACTCCCTCTGCTTGTGTTCCCTCTCTCGCTGGCTGTCTCTATCTCAGTCAAATAAATAAATAAATAAAATCTTTAAAAAAAAAAAAAAAAAAAGAATCTCCGAGTGGGATAATGGAAAGGACAATGACACTTTTAGTGTTTCAGAAGTTATAGGTGCTTCTGTTTTCCATCCATGATGAAAAATCACTATTCTAAAGAGGTAGAAAAAAGATACTGTGTTATAAGTGAATAACAGATAGAAAAGGAAATTGAAATTGTTACTTGTTTGTATGCCACAAAACAATATAATATTTTTTTTCTCTTATCATGCATTGCTTCCTAACAAAGTACCCCCTCCCTACTGTGTTACGGAAATGCCTTTAAATGCACCAGCTCTTTTCGTTTTCCTATGATTTTTTGGTTTTGTTTTCCTGTGATTTGATCAAAAAGGGAAGCAGTAAGAAAATGTAAAGATCATTTGTTCATCCTGCTGAAGCCACATGTTCCTTTTGCTATAAATACTCGCATGTATCCTGAACCCTCTTCCACTCCTAAGAGAAATAGAGAAGGCAGTTAGGTAGGCAGCTTCTAAGGAAGATTTATCTTGATGCTTTATTCCAGTGGTTCTCAAACTTCAGTGTGCATTGGAAACATCAGCAGAGTTTGTTAAAACACAAATTACTGCCCCACTCCAGACTTTTTTAAATTAGTGGGTCTGGGATGGGGCCTAGAAGTTGTATTTTCAAAAGTTTGCAGGTGGGGAAAAAAAAAAGAATAGTACCCATAAAAGAAAGTTTCCAGGTGATGCTGATATTGCTGATCTAGGAACCCCGGTTTGAGAACCATCACTTCACTTTCTAGTTACCCTCTTAGGTAGGCTTAGATTTTAGCTGGTAGAAAAATGCCCTGTACATCATCTAAACAGGAAATTGATTAAAACCTATGCAATTATTTAATAGATGTATTTATATGAATTAATTTGAACTTAGGCTAAAGGAACCTTATTGCTAGGACCTAAGAGAAAATTAACACTTTTTGCCACTTATGTAGCCCTGAAATAAGTATAATTTCCCCAAGCTGCAGATTGTTTTCCTCCAAATAAATCAACAATTATACAGAACTTTCTATAATACAGTGGAGAGAAAAAAAAAAGCAATATCAGAACAAAAACCTTGAACATGAATGGAAATTCGTTAGTTTAGCTCAATGCCCTGAAGAAAAGCAATGAAAAATTCAATCTAACAGTAGAGACTAACTCACATTAATACCAAATACATTATTCTTTCCATGGAGTAGAGATCCTTTAGAATTATTGTCACAGGCACATATGCCTTAGGGAGCATAATTAACAAGGGCCAGAGAGACAGTTTTATTGGTACGTAATTTCACATGGGAAGAAGCAGAGTTAGACACCAAACACTTGTTTTCTCATGTCTGATATGCAGACTTCAATGAATACATTTGTTTATTAAAAGTCTACACATTACAGGCCTACCCTACGTGATGTGTTCAATATTTTTAATAAATTTTCACTCTAAATTGTTTTCTCCAATGAAAAACTCTATTTCCATCGAAAATATTACTTGATTCATGGGAAAGGGGAATCAATTCTTTAACAGAGAAGACTTATTTTATAAGAATTTCTATTTGTCTGAAATTTCCCTGATTTTACCAGTTGATCCCCTTAAGATTTGCCATGCATGTAATAGTTTACTTTTACCGGTAGTCCTTATGTTTTGAGTCTGGGTATTTCCTAAAAACCTGGGAACAACCCATTTATTTAAACGATACTCTTTCAGTGAGGAACCTGTAGCTCTCCCTTATTTCCGAGGAGACACCAGTTGGAAATTACGTTGTTAAACAAGCCTTTGTGGCAGTCCGCTTAGAAAGCCACGGTCGCTCTTAACACAGCTGGTTTTAAAGTCCCCTCGATTATGCAGGCAGCGTACGTCCTCCAGTTTGCACAGTAGCCACAAACTACCATCCATTCTCGCCTAAAAGGAGACCTGAATAATTTTGTTTTTTCCAAACGGAATTAGAGTCCTGCGCTTCCAACGTGCTGGCACGTTGCCCTCCGGATGGGGGCGGGGCAGCTCCCTCCGCAGTGCTCGCAGACCATCACGCCTCGGTGCACGGGAAAATGAACCGCAGCCACATCACCGAAGGGCTGGAAAAAATGAGGCAGTCCCAATGCTTAACTCGCCCTCTTCTCTTTTTGTGTTCTTCTAGCCCAGGAACAGCAGCACTTGATACAGAGCAGCCAGGCTGAGAGTCACGGCGCTGTGGGCAGGGGGACAGCCGAGCCGCAGCAGCAGCAGCCCCAGCCGCAGCAGCAAGACTGTGGTGACCCAGGTCGCAGACTGTAATTACTAACATCCCTAACCCAATTATTGTCAACACTATTTATAACAACTTCCAAACGAGAAATCACTCGGCTGTCAAATGTTTGGGGGTGACACATTAGCAGAGCCCTCAATCCTTTTCTGTTGGTGGCCCACGTTGGGAGAAACCGTGGAAGGCTGTAGCTTCCCAGCCTGAAGGGGCTACGTATACTTTTGAAGCTCTGCGTGCAAACACAAAAGACGATTAAAAATGCTGTTATCCTAGTTGCAAGGAAATCACAGTTTTTTCCAAAGTAAGGTCAAACCTTTGTCCTCCAAAGAGGGCAGTCATGGAAGCATCTTGAGGGGGAAGGAATGATGTGATCATTTGAAGGAGCTAAAAGGCTCCCTTGCACGGAGGGGTAAGAGATCACCAAGGATATGGATCATTGACTAGAGAAAAGAATTCTAAGAATCAACAGGAACTTCATGTTGATCCAAAGTTGGCAAGCCACATATCTTCTCATCTTTCCAGTCATAAGTATTTTACCATTTCTTTTAGGCCTGACTTGATCTCTTAGAAACATAAGGTTGGTTACTGCTGAAAACGTCTCTGTGTTTGCCACAGATCTAGTCATACTAAATAGGGCACTCAAATTGAGAAATGGGACTTGGGGGGCATGAAGGTGAATATACCACAGAAACTGTACATTTTTTTATAAAGGGATTGGAATTCAGTATCTTCATAAGATACTATAAAATCCTCCTTGAATTATTAAAGTGCGTGCAAAAAAGCATGGGAAGTATCATTGCTATATGAAGCGATCAGACTAAATCTGAATCTTTATCACTCATTAAAGAACACCTCAGTAAAGATTAAAATCCTCAGACTACAGCTACGACCACACACATATATAGAGCCACACATATTTAATTCTGTAATTGGATTCGAAAGCAGGAGGTGAGATATTAGCTCTGCAACCTCAAACCGGTTACTTAGGTTTTCTGTCCCTCAGTGTTTTCATCTCTTAAGAATGTAACAATAACTCTTTGAAGTAAAAAAAAAAAAAAAAAAAGACTGAAGATTCTGGGAAAATTAAAACATTTTAGAAATCTAATATATTATAAATGCTTATATGTATATGTATTTTTTATTTATATATTATATATTTATATATTATAAATTTTCACCCTTAGTGTAAAATTCAGGCTGCCATTTAGTCTATATTTTCAAATATATAGTACAAACATGATTTATTTGAATTACCTTTAAACCTATCATGATATTTGAATAATGATGTTTGAATGGTATTATATGTATGTGTGTGTGTATATATATGTGTGTGTGTATATATATGTGTGTGTGTACATATATACGTATTCTTTTCTTCTACATGCAGCAGTGACACAAAAGATGACTGAGCAGATGAACCACCAGGCAATGAAACTGACCCTTCTCCAGAAGAAGATTGACAATATTTCTTTGGCTGTGAGTGATGTAAGGAACACGTACTCCTCCCTAGAAGGGAAAATCCATGAAGATAAAGACAGAGAATTTCAATCTTTTCTAAAAGGTAAAAGTAAAGTAAAATATTCATTCAGTTAAGACAAGAGGTGAATGACTCATTTATCTTCTCTCATATCATTTTGGAATCTTTGCTTTAGGTTGGGTGGTATAAAAGTCTAAGACTATATTTTTGGAATAAGCTATTTGTAACTCAATCTCTGGAAGAATTTGAAACATCTAAATATTTTTTTGTACTGTAGAGTCAAATCTTTTACCCAATATCTCATCTGATTTATTTTCATTAAATACTAGTTACAGCTTCACTTGTATTTCTTTATAGTTAAAATGAGCCGTACTTAATTTACTTCCATTGTGGTTTCCAGTTCAAGATAAAGATGAGGTTAAGAAAGGATTATCAAGGCACAAATATATGGTTGTCTTAATAATATTGATGAAGATATTGAGGTTAAACCTAAAGTGTGTTGTTACCCCAGAAAATTATCTAGCTTATGGAGTATAATCAATAAAATATATCCTAAGACATCTCAGGTAATAGAAATTATAATTTCTTTATAAATGTAAATCAGCTTCGCCCAACTTTTGTGCTCTTTAAACAGCAGGCTGTATTCCTTTCTGGAGGTTTTACAGGATAATCCATTTCCTGTTAATTCCAGTTGTCAAAATTCATTTTTGTGCAGTTGTGGGACTGAGGTCCTGTTTTGTTGATAGCTGTAAACTGAGGCTTGGTCCCAGCTTCTGGAGCCCACTACACTTCTTGGCTCATGGCCTTATTCCTCCATCTTCGAAAACCAGCAACACTGTTGAGTCCTCATGGCATGTCTCAAGCCCACTCTTCTACCTTCCTTTTCCTCTTTTAAGGGCTCAGGGATTTCACTGGACAGACCTGAATAATCCAGGATAATCTCCTCACCTCAAGGTCTTTAACCTTAATCACATCTGCCAGGCCCTTTCGCCATGTGAGGTAACATATTCACAGGTTCAGAAAATTAGGGTGTGGACACGTTGAGTGGAGCGGCATCAGTCTGCCGACCACAGGGATCTGTGGGTAGTGAGCCATCGCCGTGGTAGTGCTATGCACAGGGTGCAATGGGACCATTGATAGTTTCAACAAATCCAATCTAGGGGCGCCAGGGAAGACCTCTACAAAAAGAAACCATCTCAGCTAATAGGCTATGGATCAGGAGGAATTAATTAGGCAAAGGGGTTGCAAGGAGGACATGGATTTTCTAGCAAGTAATTTGGTCACTAGGAATATCTCAATTCTCTGGGTCTATTGTATGTTTCCAAATTTCAGGATTAGTGATCCCTTCCACTTCGTTTTATACATTAAAGTATACTCATTGTATAACCCCATATCTATCACGTTATTTTTTCTTTCTTTTTCACCTGTGATTCACAGGGTAAAAGACAAGGTAGAGGTTTCTGTATCATCTACCAGTGTGGCAGCAACCATGATTTTTTTAAAATTATGTAAGTAATTGATGCTGTTAAGCTCCTGAAGGAAAGCCCTGCCCTACATTTCTGTCATGTCTCCCATGGCCGAACTTACCATTGGCAAGCATGAGAAAGGAATATATTTTCCCTGAAGTAATAACATGTGAAAGAAGTCAAATAGAAACAGTATATAATTGACTATAACCGCCATAATGAAATTTGTTTAGAAAAATTTGGTTATCATTACCAAAGAGAATTAGAGAGAATTAGGCCTGTCAACAGCTTTTTGTGAAACTACTAACAAAGATTCTAGTAGTGACACAGGAAAAAAGCATACACTCATAACAACAACAACAAAATTCTCCCCTCAGTTGGAGGCGTTAGTTGTATGCTAAGCATAATCAGTTATGAAAACCAGAGAGCTTGTAGTTAATGAATGTCCGTTCAGGTAAAAAAACCAAACTCACCCCATGGCACTGTACTTGCCTAACAAAACCACAACCTCTTCTCTTGCTTACTTTACAACCAGGATGAGGAACACGGCTTATCTACTAGTAGCCACAGAGACCATTCGACATCAAATGTCCCAATTCCTTAAGAGGTACCTGAATGTTATGAATAGGCTACAGTCACAAACACAGAGGGGCACGTCAACATGTCTGATATCATACGTATCAAGCCACCAAACACAATGTCATCTTTTTTTAGGAAGTAGAAGCACGTGAGTCACATGAAGCAGAATCAAATAGAGTTAAAATTATATTCCCACACAGGTATTGACATAAAGCACTTTGATATGTATTTGCAAAATCAGATTCTCGTGCAGACAATTTTTTAGCAACAAATTATAGAAATGTTATCTGAAAAGCTCCTTTTCCAGAAACATTATCTGTTTTTAAAGCTAATAGTCTGTTTGATTTCTTTTCAGACACTGCTGTGATTTTACCCTTTACCCAGTATATTTTTCCAATAAAGATTTAAAAAAAAAGGGCCCTGGGTGGCTCAGTCAGGTTGAGCATCTGCCTTTGGCTCAGGTCACGATCCTGGGGTCCTGGAATCGAGTCCTACATCCGGCTCCCTGCTTCACAGGCAGTCTGCTTTTCCCTCCCTCCGCCCCTCCCACCTGCTCATGCGCTGTCTCTCTTTCTCTCTCAAAGAAATAAATAAAATCTTAAAAAATATATATAGTAGCTGAAGAACCTCCTAATTTCCATTTTCATTGTTCCTTTTTTCCTAGTTACTTTGATCAAAGGCGGAAATACACTTTACCTATTTACAGTTCTTTTACCTATCATTCTTATTCTGAGTTTCTGATCACATAGGTTTTTTTGCCTTTAAAATTTTTATTTATTTATTTATTCATTTAGAGCATGCTTGCTTGTGCAAAAGTGGGGGCAAGGAGTAGAGGGAGAGGGGGAGAGAATTTCAAGCACTCTGTGCTGACCACGGAGCCCAACACTGAGCGGATCTCACAGCCCGAGATCCCAACCCCAGACAAAACTAAGGGTCAGACACTTAACCCCCTGATCCACCCAGGAGTCCCAGATCACATAGTTTTTTGTTAGCTGAATTTAAATAGCTATTTTTATTGTTCACAATTAATTAATTCAATTACACTTGTTTAATTTTACCTTTTCAATCTTGAAAAACACTTTAAGGTCAAAATGATATAAATTCCAAGAAGGTCTGATGCCTAACCTTAAGTATTTTATTGTATTTCATCAAATTGTCATGAAAATTTAAGACAATTTTAACTGACAGGAAATGACTAAATGATCTTGTGGGAGGTGCAATAAAAATAACTTTGCTATCGAGTAGCACCTTACACCCAGTGAAGCTAACATACTCTACTTTTAGTATCAGAAATCTCATTTTCCAAAGTTTACTTTATGTGTAGAATATAAAATACACTCAATGAAGATTTGTTGTGCAAATGAATAACCGGTTAAATGCTAAGTAAAATTTAGAAAATAAAAATACTTTAAAAGCCTGTGGTGTGATTATTCATGCTAAAAGCTAGGACTGTTTCAGTATAATTTATCCTAATTGTGACTGCTTTAACTTTTCTAATTAATTTAGCCTTTCTTTAGTACTTTGGTGCTGTGTCATTATCTAGTGTTCCCATACTTTACATTTCTACTATTTTTTTCCATTATATACAGATTGATTTTCAGTTATTTATATTTTTTGGACTTTAAAATGTATTTCAGTTTTCACTATGTTTGGAAATGGAAAAAATATATATATTTTTTTACTCTGGAAGTACTATTCCCTAAAGATCAATTAGCAATATTGACCTGTAGGCTATAGGATTTCCAGGGAAATATTTTTTTTTAAGATTTTTTTAATTTATTTATTCGACAGAGATAGAGACAGCCAGCGAGAGAGGGAACACAAGCAGGGGGAGTGGGAGAGGAAGAAGCAGGCTCATAGTGGAGGAGCCTGATGTGGGGCTCGATCCCACAACGCCAGGATCACGCCCTGAGCCGAAGGCAGACGCTTAACTGCTGTGCCACCCAGGCGCCCCTCCAGGGAAATATTTATTCATGTAAACAGCATTTACAGCTTTGTCTTTCTATCAGATTAATATCTAGATGCTCAAACAATACATCATTCTATTTGCTATAATTGATCTTTTACATACTTTTTATGTAAATTTCTCCTGCATCTCAGATACTTTTTAAAACTTGCTTACAAAATAGAGACATGTAGAGACTAAATATTTTTATTGTACAATTATCTTTCTTAAATAGGCTTCATGACAGCCATAATTCATTTCACAGTTGTGCAGACCTTCCTGTTCAAATACTTTGTAGTGTGTTGCTGGTATTTCATATGACAGTCATTATCTACTGTTTGGATTTGAGTGGAGATAGCTTCCATTTGTATGTGCTTCATAGCTATGTACTATAAATACACCTCAACCATATGTTTTATTTTTTCCCATTTTCTGTTTTTATATGTAGCAGGGTTGGTTTTTTTCCATTTTTAAATATTAATTTCCTCTTCTGAATAGTTCTGAGTTTTGAGTACTTCAAGACCCTTTTCCTTTCTTTTTTTAATGCTACTTTTAGAGCTGTCCGTAATTCTGATTTATGATCAGTCTATGCTTTCTAAAACTGGAAATACTAATATGTGTTTCATTAGAGGCGAGTTTCTTCTTATTTTTGTTAAGAATTAATGTCATATTATGATAATCGAGGTACATCTTGAACCCCTATTTTCATTTGACTTTGTTTTGTGATCCCCAAACCTCTCATTGTTATTTTATTGTTGATATAAACTATTGTTGAATCTTGTGACTATTACTTCATATTGCTCCTCATTTGGGAATTTCATTAAATTTCTTCTCTGCAGTCAATTTATTAGTTTTTATGAGCTCAAAACACAAGCCCTGACACCTAATTACCAGCAACCTAATAACATAGTCATGAGATAACACCAAGTATTATTTATTGAGCCAGAAGGCCCAAAGCCATTTATTTTCGTACCAGAATACGACTAGACTTAGACTCTTAAGATACGAGGATCTATTAACTGAAGTCAGTAGCAATTCCTTCACGTCTTTTGTTTATGGTTCTGGTATGTTCTACACCACAATTGATCTCTCCCCTCAGACTTATCAGTTAAGAAGGTAATCACCTTCTATGAACTATAGTAATTTTTAAAATTTCGTAAGTGTAGTGAAGAAGTATTTTTATTATCGTGTGTTATTAGTGCTTAGTCTCAAACTTTTTATCTTTTTAGAGATATCTAAAGTTTACATAGTTAAAATCATATATCATTTATTGTTTAATATTTCTTTCTCTAGGTCTAAAATCCAAAAGCATTAATGATCTGGTAAAGAACATAGTAAGAGAGCAATTTAAAATTTTTCAAAATGACATGCAAGAGACTATAGCACAGCTCTTCAAGACTGTATCCAGCTTATCAGAGGACCTTGAAAACACCAGACAAATAATTCAACAGGTTAATGAATCTGTGGTTTCAATAACAGTCCAGCAAAAGTCTGTTTTAATGCCAGAAAACAGGCCCACTTTGACTGACGTACTGGATCTAAAAAATCACATTGTGAATATAAGGCAAGAAATGACTTTCACATGTGAAAAGCCTATTAAAGAACTAGAAGCAAAGCAGACTCATTTAGAAGGTGCTTTAGAACAGGAACATTCACGGAGCATTTTGTATTATGAATCCCTCAACAAGACTCTTTCCAAAATGAAGGAAGTACATGAGCAGCTTTTATCAACTGAACGAGTATCAGATCAGAGGGGCGTTCCAACCGCTGAATCAGTCAGCGGTAATGTCACTGAGTACGTGTCCGCTCTACATGAGACTATAAAGAAGCACGGTTTGATGATGCTGCAAATGTTTGATGATTTGCACATCCAAGACAGCAAGATTAACAATCTCACAGTTGCTTTGGAGATGGAGAAAGAATCTATCAGGGGTGAATGTGAAGACATGTTATCCAAGTGCAGAAATGATTTTAAATTTCAAATTAAGGACACAGAAGAGAATTTACAAGTTTTAAACCAAACATTGGCTGACGTTCTCTTTCCAATGGACAATAAGATGGATAAAATGAATGAGCAGCTAAATGATTTGACTTACGATATGGAGATCCTTCAACCCTTGCTTGAACAGGCAGCACCGTTTAGAGAGACAGTGATACAAGAACCACCAAAAGAAGCAATAGCTATAAAGAAAAAAGTGGAAAACCTGATTAGTGCTGTCAACAGTCTAAATATTCTTATCAAAGAACTTTCAAAAAGACACAACTCACTGAGGAATGAAGTACAGAGTCGTAGTGATGCCTTGGACAGACGTATCAATGAATATGCCTTAGAAATGGAAGATGGCCTAAATAAGACAATGACTATTATAAATAATGCTGTTGATTTCATTCAAGATAACTACATGCTGAAAGAGACTTTAAATACAATAAAGTATAATCCCGAAGTCCATCACAAATGTACCCAAAATATGGAAACTATTTTGACATTTATTCCTCAATTCCAACGCTTGAATGATTCCATTCAGATGTTGATCAATGACAATCAGAGATACAACTTTGTTTTGCAAGTTGCCAAGGTCCTTGCAGATATTCCTAAGGATGAAAAAGTAAGTCAGTCCAGCTTTCAAAGGATTTATCAAATGTTCAATGAAACCATTTCCCAAGTCATAAAGTACCAGCAAAATATGAGTTATTTGGAGGAAAAAATACTCTCAACCACAAAGAGTTCCAAAAATTTTGAAACTAGGTTGCAAGATATTGAGACTAAAGTGACCAAGACAATCATACCTTATTATGTTTCACTAAAAAAAGGCAGTGTGACTACAAATGAAAGAGACCAGGCTCTTCAACTGCAGGTACTAACTTCCAGATTTAAGGCTCTGGAAGCAAAATCCATCCACCTCTCAGTTCACCTCACTTCACTTAACAAAACTCTATCTGAAGTTTTACTCATGTGTCATAATGCTTCTACACGTATCTCAGAACTGAATGCAACCATACCTAAGCAGATAGAAAGTTCCCTACCTGATCTTCCGCTTCTTCAGAAACGTCTGACAGAATTTGTGGAATCAATAATTGAGATAAAAACTCAGATTGCCGTATCTAATTTAACTTGGTATGTAAATCGAACACTGTCTGATAGCCTTGCCAATGTTGTCAAGTCTCAGAAGCAAATAAAACCAATACTGAAGAAACCCAATTCACTTAAAAAACCAACAGTGAATCTTACCACTGTCCTGATAGGCCGGACCCAAAGAAACACAGACAACGTTCTAGTTCCTGGTAAGCAATTGCTGAAATAATAACTTTTAATCTCTCTTTCTATTTAAAGGGTATTTAGTAGATGTGTGGGGTTTAATAAGACCATAAGACATAAAAGGCACTTTCTTAAACTTGGGTAAATAGTTAAGAAATTCAAAGATCGCTGATGGACCACTTGAATCTGATCCCATCCTATGTAAATTAGGCCTCAAGTGCTTATAGTGTAAATATATGTCTACATGTTTCTTAACTTTTTTTCTGACATGACCCTATAATATGACCAAATTTGCCCCTGTAGAACATTTTCGCTTTCATATGTAATTAAGGAAAGCTATTAGATAATGAGCTTCTGGATGAATGAATGAGTCTCATTCATTTTGGCATTATCTAACAAAATGTCTGGTAGGCAACTGGAACTCAGTAAATGTCTGTTGAGTGACAGAATGAATGAATCCAATTTGGGGATATCACAGCAAGCCACGAATGCCAAACTAAGTGTCTCAGTGCATTTGGGCGGCTGTAACAAAATACCAATGACTGGGGTAGCTTTCAAATAACAGAAATGTATTTCTCGCAGTTTTGAAGGCTAGACAGTCCAAGATCAGAGTGTCAGCATGGTCAAATTCTGGTGAGGGCCCTCTTCCAGGGCCACAGCTGGTGACTTCTTGCTGTGTTCTCCCAAGATGGAAAGTGTGAGAGACCTCTCTGGGGTCTCTTTTAAAGAACGCTGTTCCTGTTCATGAGGACTCCACCTCCCAAAGGCCCCGCCTCCTAATATCACCAACTTTGGGGTTTAGAATTTCAACATATAAATTGTGTGTGGACGCATTCAGATCATAACACTAGGCATTTATTTATTTATTTAACACTAAGGCATTTTGATACGGTTTTGTAAGATGGTCTTTGCAAATTTGGAGCAGAGGGTTGGGTATGGTAAGAACTATATCTCAGAGGCATGAAGCTAGCAGGAGTATAGAGCACATCCGCAAAGAATGAAATTAGAGATACCAGTCAGGGCAGCATTAGCAGGGCAGTAAGAGCCAGATCTAAGGAAGAGGAAGCTGAAACAGAGCACATATGTGAAACTTGTTGCGGAAGCAAAATTAATGGAACAGCAGGAGAATGAGAAAATCAATGATCCAAGGAACAAAAAATCAGGATTCTGGTCCCAGTTGTTCAGTGATTTCTCTGTAACCTTAAGCAAATCCACCTCTCTGGGTCTCTGTTTCTTCCTTTTAAGTGATGGGATTGTGGTGGGTGTTTTGCTGAGCTCATTAGTAGGAATACTTTGCAGAGCGCATTATTGTCAAAAACATGAGCTGTTCACGGCCTGAATGCATGGCACTTGGGGAGGGAGAAGACCTAGAATACTCTGAAGTTTTGAATTTGGGAAATGAGAGGGTAGCAGGATCATTCGCAGATGTAAACACCAGAAGAGAAGCATAAATTTGGGAGGAAGGCGGAAGAATAGCTACTGATTCTTACTAAAAGAAATGACAGTGTTCCTCTCATATGAGTCTGCTATTAAATTATATGCCCAACTTGATGAATTCTTTTATTTTATTGCTTTCTAATTACGAAAGAGTGATCATTGTCCTGACCTAATATGACTCCATCTTTAATCTCTGAATGTTTTGATAATATTAAAACTCACAGAATAATACAAAGCTGAATTGTTTCTTGACCACTTAAATTATTGTATTTATTCATGACTTGCTTGCAATTCGTCTGACCCAGGAAGACTAATCTTGTCATGTGGAATCACAGAACAAATGATTTAGACGTTCGTGTTTCCTAGAGAAAGGTGTAGTAGTTCAATACAAGATGTTCTTATAATAATTTTGGAAAAACAATAAGTTGTTCTCTTGCCATTTTATTTCAATCCTTGGTCTCCCTGTGGACATTGCAAATGAGTTTCAGTTAAGCTCTACTCCAGCACATGCGATCATACACCAGGCAAATCATGTCATACTTTTTTCTTAAACCAAAAAATACCTGGATCTATATAGTAAATATAAAATTTAAATAGCTTCAGAATTAATTGAGGTAAAAGCTTTAAAAGAACACAAGAACTTATAAATTTTTGTGGTATAAAGAATACATGTTAGGAGCTTATAAAAATTGTGGTTAGATATTTGTATAGCAACTGACTCAATATTAAACTTAATGGGCTAATAATTAACTTAGTTCTGATTCTCTTTTTTTTCAACGATGCCTTGATAAAATTGTTTCCTGTTCCTTTATTTACTGGAAGTAGAATTTTTTCTAGACCTCTCTACCAAAATTAATAATTAATTTAAAGTTCTTTACTTCAGGAAAGATAGCCAACGATGTCAGGGCAATAAAGATATATTGGCCTAATTTCGTGAACTGGGTGGATAGTCACTATACGTAGGACCAGCAGCATGATGTGTAGGACCCTTTTAGTAGGCGTGTGGATATGCACGCTCACTAAGCCGGCTTCTAGGGGCCATGAAACTGATGGCATTCGTTGACAGCTGAGCTGGTAAAGTCTGTGCGTGGTGGTAAAACCAGTAGACTCAGGCTGAGGTCTCCTGTAACAATAAACCAGCTGTGGGGTGCTTGGATGGCTCAGTTGGTTAAGCGCCTGACTCTTGGTTTTGGCTCAGGTCATAATCTCAGGGTGGTGAGATCAAGCCCCTTCAGGCTCTGTGCTGGGTATGGATCCTGCTTACGCGTCTCTCTCTCTCCTTCTCCCTCTGCCCTTCCCCCTCCCTGCTCATGCTCTCTCTCTCTAAAAAAAAAGGAATAAATAAACCAATTGCAATTAACTACTTCACCTGATAACCCTGTTTCATACCAGGGGTGAGACACACTGGCATACTGGCTAAATTAGACTATATTTCCTTTGACCTTTGCTATTATATTATAAATACCATGTAGCCAGATTGCTCCCCTACATAACTAACATCAGAAGATAATTTATCATCATTTTATGAATCTCACAGTAATATTAGATTAGAGCCACTATCACTTGCAGAATAATAAGTGCAGTTAATAGAATGAAAAATCCTATGAATTTAGTATTTAAAATTTAATTTTAATACTGGTAACTTCCTTTGAAGCCTAATAATAGCAGTATTATAATAACATAATATTGGATACTACTTATTAACACTATATCATAGGTTCTGTACAAACTATACTATATATGTTAGCTCATTTAACGATACTTAGGAAGTAGCTATCATTATTGTTATTTTGAAGACAAACTAACCCTCAGAGACATGAACTGACCTATTCTGCTTAAGGTCATGCAACTAGTTAGTGATAGAGCCTGGCTCCTTGTCTGTTGGACTCAGGCTCAGTCCTTAACCAGTCTACGCAACGAGATTGTGGAGTATGTTCACCTGCCTTTCTCTTCCTTCTGCTTCTGTTCAGTGCATCAGATCTATCTCAGAGCCTGGCCATATATGGATATTCCAGGTGGCCAGAATCGATACTCCGAAGGAGTTTCCCTTCTTGAGGATCCGAATACTGCCGTTCATTTCTGTACTTACCAGGAAGTAAAGGTGCTACTTCTCCGTTTGGATTTTTCTGCAATATGGCTGATAGGCAGTTGTCATGGGGAGTGACCATCAATTATTCACACAATCTTTTTTTTTGACTGATGCGGTAGAAGGGCAAAATTCAGAGTCCTCATCCCTAGCACTTCTTGTGAGGCACCCCCACATTCAGTGATGTTAATTATGATTCCTCCTAGGCCAGTGCAGATCAACTGTTCCGGTTGAATCACTAAATATTTGATTTGTGTCTAAACAATATTCCCATAGACACTAGGAGGGTTTTATTTCATCTTTGAAGATTTGTTTGTACAACAATTGGCAGACTCGTCCCTGCAGAGAGCGTTTGGCTGCTTGCCTTCTACGAGGAGCTCAGTCCTGCCGTAACGCATCCATATCGGCGGCAGGACTGAGGACGAGCACCTGCTGCTCGTGAGACCACCGACTTCTTATTGCGACCAATAATCCCAATATTTACCAGATATACTTAACTCTCATAATAAACCTCTTTTATTCATAATTGCCCCTTTAACTACTCCTTTTAAGAAAGATTACATTCCACATAAGACTTGGTCGTGTAACAAATACAACTTTTTAAAATTATCATTGCTGAGGATATAAGGAATTTAAAAGAGAAAAAAAATAAGAGTCTGGATATCAATAAAGGTGTCAGTTGTTGGAAAAATCATGAGCTGGACAAGAAACTGGGAATATAAAGGAAAAGAAAGCGAGGCTCTGGCTCAGAAATTGTAATTTTACTTTAACAAACGTTGATAGTGGAGGATGTACCTATAGAACAATGGGATATTTGGTGGTTGTTGTGTTTTATGTATTTTTAATGTTTTTGATTTTTCATGTGCTTAGGAACATTGCATTGTTATAAAACTATTTTGAATGTGAAAGAAACATACCAAATGTATACTAAGCACTAAATAAGTGTTCTATGTCTTCATTATTATAAGGTTTGAGTTTCTTATCGAGAACTGGATGTTTGGGCAAATATCACGTAAGAGGTAGATTTGGACTGAATATTCATTCGATCAGCCATTTACATCCTGTGTTGAGTGTACTATGTTCAGATTTATTCTGTTGGTAACAAAAATTTTTAAGCAGGAATATGGCTAATTATGTATGTGCATTATTAAGTTTGAGTTCTTCAGACAGACCAGGTAGAAAATCATTATAACAGCTCTGGCATGAATAAATGAAGATCTCAACTAGGTGATAGAGACAGGACTAAAATGGAGGCTGGGCGTGCCTGTTAAATGTGAATATTTATTTAGTAGAAAACAGCTAATTGAAAATACGAATCCTTAGAATGAAGAAAATACCAAAGTTTGAATAAAGCATCCCTGATAGGAAGTTGATTGAATGGAAATAGGAATGTTAAGGAGAAAGGACAAATGTTTACAGGAAGAGAAGTTTAGTCTGTGACACATTAGTTTAAAGATCTATTATGTCTATGGGAAAGTCCATAAGTTAGTTAATAATGTAGGCTTGGAACCAGAAGATGCTTTGCAGATAAAAGTTGGAATTTAGTTGCACAAAGGTGATATTTGAGGACACAAAAGCAAACTAGATAGAAAAGAAAAAGAAAAGACCAGAAGATAAAAACGTGGAGATTTCCTATATTTGATGAAAGCAGGAGAGAGAAGAGGGAAAGAGAGAGAGAGATCACTGAAGGAGAAAAGAAGAGTGATAAGACCCAGGGATGTGGAGGGATGTGCAGTCTGTGAGTTTTGACAAATGCAGTCATGTAATCACCACAACAGTCAAGACAGAGAACATTTCCACCACTCCCTGAAATTTCCGTATGTACCTTCGTAGTTAGACCCTACCCCCACTCCCAGTCCCTCGCAATAAGTGTGGTCTGTTGTCATCCCTCACAGTTTTATCTTTTCCAGAATTTTTTATAAATGAAAGGCGAATACTTCAGCTTCTCAGTCTGCCTTCTTTCATAGTATACTATGAGATTCATCCATGTTGTTGCATGTATTCCTTTTTATTAGCAAGTAACATTCCACTGCATGGACGTACCACAGTTTGTCCATCCATTTACCAGTTGAAGGGTATTTGGGTTGTCTCCAGTGCGGGGTGATTATGAATAAATCTGCTGTAAACATTCACACACCGGTTCTTGTGAGCACACAAGTTATCATTTCCCTTGAATAAATATATAGCAATAGCATAGCTTGCTTATAAATAAGCAGAGTTTTAATTTTATAAGTAATGGCCAAGCACTTGCCATTTCCACTAGTAATGTACGAGAATTGCTCCACAACCTTACCAATACTTGGCATTGTCAATATTGTTTATTTTACTGTTTTCATAGGTGTTAGTTCTATCTAACTGTGTTTTCTTTTGCATTTTCCTAATGACTAATGATTTGAACATATTTTAATGTATTTGTCATTTTTTAAATAGTGCTTTTGATTAAAGGTTATGACTTTTAAGAAAAAGGTAAAAAGAGTTGGTAATATAACATAAAAACATTTCATTTCCTAGGTCATGACTTAAGATAAATGAATGATGATTTAATGACAAAGCTTAGAGTAAATCTGGTACAGGACTAATACATTTGGTAAAGATTGCTGATATGATTAAATGAGCTTTAAAATTATATTTGAAGGGCTGAGAAAAAAGATCCCAGAAACAGTATCAGGAACAACAGATGTGATTTATAAAGAACAAAAATAGAAACATAATTTGAAGGAAAAGTTGTAAAGATGGTTGAAAACAATATTTCCATCCATCTATACACCAATGGACAAAATATGAGTAGTTAGAACAATGAATTTGGAAATTTCATATAAACAAATATTCACATTTCTTAAAATTGTTGGAAAGGAACATATGGAGTTTAGAACAATGGGAGGATAAACCTTATTTGATAGGAACAATTTTGATAAGAGGACACAGTATAGTGCTGACAGTTAATGTATCCATAAGTGGAAGGAATCATTTTAGAGAGCATTGGAATTGGGATGAAAAATAAAGTCCTAATGTTGTGTGGACATGTTACCTTGAGCAAAGTTGTGTAGTGGACTTGTATATAAAGAGTTTGACAATGTGTATGACAAACTGGCCCAGAGGCAATGCTAGGTTTCCTCACTAATCTGTTGGAAACTCCTTTCTGCTCCAAGCAGAGATCAGGGTTATCTGCCCTCTGCAATGTTATTGTTAAAATAAAGAAAGAAAAAATAAGATCTTGATGATGAAACAGGACTAAGCAATGAAAATACTAAATAAAATAAAAATAAAATATATAAAGCATTATATAAAACATACATAAAAATACGAATGAAGGAGAAGGCAGTCTCTATAATATGCCACTTCATTTTATCCATTTAATACTTATTGAGTATGTGTTGAATGAGTCCTGAGAAAGATTGAGTGGACAGAGCGGTAAATTCAACACACTCCCTCTTCTGATGGGCCTCATACATTACGCAAATAATTATAACAAGGAATGGCAAATATTAGCAAAGGCAGAGTGCTTTTGAAAATGTAAGGAGCTCTCCAATCAGTTCAAATTTAACGTGAACATTTATGAAATATAGAAGTAGGATTAATAGGAAAGTGTAACTTGAGCACATATTAGGGTCCAGAAAGAACAGACCAGAACAAATTGAAGCTTATGAAACATTCCAAGACAATGGCACAGGAATTTTAGTCATGTTCAGAGCAGGGAAATGAATATTGAAAGATTAGTTATGCCATTTGCACAAGACAGTAGAATGTTGAGTTGGCAGAACTGTTCAACAAATTGCACTGACCTCTACCAAAGAAAATAAATGGGCTGGAAAGAGTTTAAGAGTTACTGAAGCCCCAGGTAGGAGAGAAGCTGTGGGAAGTTTGCTTGAGAAGATTCCATGTCTCTAGAAAAACATGCCAATGACATCATAGCATCAAACTCTACCTGGTCTTTGAGAACTGTGGAGAAGGGATAGAGTGTTGGATTAAGAATGTTGTCTTCTACTCAATCTTTCATTAATTTGTTTATTCGCCTTTATTTTTTTTAAGTTTTTATTTTCATTCCAGGTAGTTAACGTACAGTATTATATTAGTTTCAGATGTACAATGTAGTGATTCAGCACTTCGGCATCACCCTGTGCTTGTTTATTCATCTTTGAAAAGACATTTTCACACTTGGTATGTCAGGCACTGTGCTAGTTAGTAGTGACACGAAGTGTCGTGGAGGACCCGAGCCCTGACTTCGCAAGAGCTCACAGTCTAACTGGAAGTCAGGACATGGGAGCAATTACAGTGGAGTGTGATACGTTCAACCCGAGAACTTCTGAGCACCTGACAATAATTAAGAGAATTAACGTAATTAATTCTATTGATGGGGGTGAGAGAAGATTTCAAAAAGAAAATTATGCTTTCTGGGGGGTCTGATTTTTGTTGTTAATTCAACAAAAACACGCCTTTTGAGCACAAATATGTGCAGGAACTTATAAAGGTACCGAACCATTTTCTAAGTATTTTAGTAATAAAGTAAAAAATGTAAGTTGGATGATGTAGGTTTTAGCTGATTGTATATTAAAATGTAAATAGTTTCAATTTGATAAATCAATGCCAGTCAGTCTCAGTTGTTATAAAGCTCTGTGCTCGACACTGAACCATTAAGTATTTTTATCAGTGACTGGGATGAACACATAAAATTGGAAATGATGAAGCTGGGAGAGTTCATTAAGACATTGTATGCAGAATTAGAACAAAGAACAGCTTCTATGGACAGATGATAAGTCCAATAAGATCAATGTAATTCTTGATAATAATTGCAGATTCATGCCAACATGAATTAAATAAACATAAGATTTTAGATAATGTCAGTGACATCAGGGCATAGAAGACCTGTTATGACACAATGTAATACAGATGCAAAAATAGACAATGACTACTTCATGCTAATATAATGTTAACAGAAGTATCAGGTCATTTCATTTCAGTATAAGATCATAACTGGCGATTGTTACTGTAGCCTGCTCTGATTAGAGTCTATCCTAATATATCCAGTTCTGAAAGCCATGGGCATAATTTTATGTATCATAATGTGAATTATTTAGTAAGGGACTTGGAGACCAGAGATAGCTAAAATATCAAAGAAGGCAAGAAAGGAACTTAAAACACAAGCGATGGAAGCAGGTGCAGACCAGTGTGCCAAGGACCCTGAACAGGAACTCAATGGGAGCATGAGAGATGTCCCAACACGCAAACCATGTGTATTCTCAGCAAGTTCCAGCTACTACAACGATAGGAGATAGCAGGCCCCAAGCAAACTCAAGTGAACCTTTCCTCCAGATGAATGACCCTGCAAAGAGATCGGAATAAAGGGCAAATGGCATCCTCTGAAACGACTCAAAGAGAACAAGGAAACACCATTCCTAGAGGTAATGGAATATGAAAGGTGCATCCTAGACATTAAATAGAAGGCAAAGGCCTTGGTCATATAGAATCACAGTAGTGCCAATAGCAATACAAAAAAAGTACATTTGTTTGATCCCTGATTCATGCAAGGGGCAGAGTCTCCAGGTAAGAGTACATTCTCCCATCTAGGAAAATGAGAATTATAGAGCTAATCAGATTGCATAAATAATTCAATGTCCCCCCAGCTCCACTGCACAGTTGATTTATTCCTAGTGAAACACGGTAATTGACCACCACCCTGTGAGTCGATCACTGTGTTAGATTCAGAAAATGTGAAAACAAATGAAGCCAGTGCTTTGACATCAAGAATTCACATTTCTAAGGTAATAAAGAATCGCTGAGGTTTTTAAAGCTAGGAAGTAGTGGGCTAGGTTTTAGAATGGTAGATGACAGTAAATAGAAGGGTTTAAGAACCTATTCACCTGGTCGAGAAAAGATGTTAAAGAAATGCAGGCCAGTTTGAAACATTTTTGAAAAGGTATTGCATGTATGTAATATTTTCCATATGTATCTTAGTAAGCAAAATAGTCTATGAAATATTGCAGAGAATATATCAAAATAAGGTAAACTGATTTCTAATTGCATATATTTTCTTTGCAAAAAAATTCTAATACAGGCAAGTAGTTTAGTCACAATCTATGTGAATTTGAATTATTTAAATATGAAACATAATGTATATAAAACATTTACAGATCTCACTTCTTGAGAAGACTGTTAAACCAAACAACCCTATAAAAATCATTAACGGGATTGGAAATGAGTGAATTGTAAACTGTTTACACTTTTGTCACAAGATGGCGCCATAGTGGTAACTGTGGCCTGTAATGTATCCTTCCCCAACCTTTGTGTTTACATAATTATGTATTATGTTTATAAGCATATTCATAATTTTAAGTTTTCTAGCTAATTAAAATTATTCTATAGTTAATGTGTGAACTGGAGCTTGCTGCTTTCAGTAAATCAAATGTGTTGGGAGATCTATCTCATTCTTTAACTGCTGTCTAATATTCCTTAGGGAAAAGATACCTATAATTTATTTAACTATGAAGTGGTCATTTAGGTGTCTTACAATTTTTCACTAATGCAAATTATGCCATAGAGAACATTTTTTAACAATTCTCTTTGTATACTTAAGCAAGTGTGTCTGGAGTATATATTGGGCCGGGAAAAATTTCTGGCTTTGAGCAAATGAACCTTTTTAATTCTGATAAATATGATTAAATTGTTCATTCAGAGGTTCTAGCAATTTAAGCTCTAACTAACATTGCATGAGAATGCCCATTTTCTTCATAACTGAATATTTTCTATCGTTTTGAATGTTGGCACCTGATATAAAAATGTTGGTGGTGAAAATGTATTATTCCTTAATTAGTAGTGAAGTTGAATAAGCTTTAAAAATTTTAATGAACTTTTGCGGTTTTCATTCAGTAATTGGCCAGTTCATATCAATTGCCCATGTTTCACTTTTTTTTCCACAAAATTTAAGATTGGTCAGAACTTTTCATGTTATGGATATTATCCATTAGATCTTTGTGTCTGTCAAGACATTGTTCTCTTAATCTGTCACTTATCTTTGAACTTAATAATGGTGACATTCATTGCAAATGTGTTTTAATTCTTAGGTGGTCAAATGTCAGGATTTTTCTCTTATGGCTTTTGGATTTTTTGTTTTGTTTTGCTTTGAGTTCTCCAAAATTTTAAAGCTCTACAAAGATATTACTTTCATTTCATTGTAATACAATCATATGGATTGTTGGGTTTTTTTTTTACCTTTAGTATTTTTGTACATGTGGAAAGTATGTTTTTATGAATATTCAATTATATTAGCAACCTGTAATGAATAGACATTTTTCCTCTCCAACGATTTGAAATATTACCTTTATCACGTATCAGTTCCAAATATATATAAACTGTGTCCAGATACCCTATTCTGTTCTACACTTGACCAAAATCTTAACATTTTCACACAAAGAAATACAACGGATTATCCCCACTTTGACTATCATAGAATGATCCCCACTTCAAAGAAGCCGCAGAAAGAGCTCAGAGACTTAAGAGGTTTGTATTAAGTCCTGTGACTACACTGGCAGCCAGCCTGGGCCTAGGGACCCATTTTTCTTACTTCTCTTCCAGCTTTTTTCCCATTCTGCTGCAAACTATAAGATCTACGAGAAAATAGGTCACTATCTTGATTCTTTTTCAGTAACAGAGGAGTATTCAGACTGTAGCAGGTCCCCATGCCAGAACGGGGGCACGTGTATAAATGGAAGAGCGAGCTCTGTCTGCGCTTGCCGACATCCTTTCACGGGCGACAACTGCACGGTCAAGCTGGTGCAAGAAAACGCGTTAGCTCCAGGTACGAAAGGGCATGCGTCCTTGGATTTGCTCGCTATCGTAAACAAAAATACTTGTTGAAAAAATTTACCAATGAATATTTAAACCGGATTAATCTGGACTCATGTGAGGATTACTTCCTTTTACTTCTGAAACTTCCTGAGTAACATACATGATTTATGAGTGGAAATGTCGGCCAGGTAAATCCCTATTGATGTACATTCGTTGACATTTTCAGTGTTGATATGAGAGGCAGTCTTCCCCCCCCCCCACCCCGGACATCTTAAAAGAAAAATAAAGATGCATATATCTAATTAGTATAAACTCTTTCTCCTCAAACAAGTTGGTAAAGAAATATACCTTTGATTAATATCACATATGATCATTTAAATGAAACTTTAAAAAGTAATTAGCAGCGTGTCTTCCATGAAGACAATAGCTTACAATAGTAAGCTAATAGTGCCATTTTGACTGGGTGAGGACTTTAGAACCTGCTCAAATGTATTGAGTAGAACAAAACACATTTTTTTTTGTCCATTTACCTTCATAGGTATTGTTCATTATAAATTAACTTCAAGAGTGTATCATTTCCGATTTTTATATAAAAAATGTGTGCAGCATTTAAAATATTTTTTCTTTAATGACCACAAAAACATATTTCAAATCAGGCTTGTCTTAATAATATGCTGCATAGCGAAGAGTAAATTTTTTAGTCTATTATTTGAATCTCAGCCTTTGTAAGTACGTTTGGCATTAATTACATAGAAAATTGCTTTTGTCTACTTCTCTATAGTGCATATGACTTCGTTTGGTTTCCGTTTTAGCCTCTAGAAACTGTTTGACAAGGTGCTGGAAAAATTGTTTCTACATCATGTCAGCTTCAATTCCTGCAAGGGGCTTTAAAACATTCTGGCATACCATAATAATCATAGAGTGCTTTGAATTCCTTTATCTCTGGAGAGATCAAAGCAACATGCAAATTAATCTTTGAGACATGTCTATGAGGAATATATCAAGTGCTATTATCATTCTATCTTGGTCTGAATGAAGAAACTGAGGCTCACAGAGAGCAAATGATTTCAGGTAATTCAACCAAGAGAAGAGGCAAGCGTGCAAACATCTATTTCCTCGTTAAAAAAAAAATCTGATGAATGACCTTTGTTCCTTCTGCTACCTCTTTTTATAACTCGATAAAATGATAAAGAAATGAGGAAAGACATGGGGCGCCACAGAGGTTAAGCGTCTGCCTTCGGCTCAGGGCGTGATCCCGGGGTTGTGGGATCGAGCCCCACATCGGGTTCCTCCGCTATGAGCCTGCTTCTTCCTCTCCCACTCCCCCTGCTGTGTTCCCTCTCTCGCTGGCTGTCTCTCTCTCTGTCGAATAAATAAATAAAATTTAAAAATCTTTAAAAAAAAAAGAAATGAGGAAAAACAAAACCTGATAAAAAAAAAAAACATGAAAACTGACTCCATTTTTTTCCTCTAACAGATTTTTCCAAAGGGTCTTACAGATACGCACCGATGGTGGCATTTTTTGCATCTCACACGTATGGAATGACGGCGCCTGGTCCTATCCTATTTAATAATTTGGACGTTAATTATGGAGCTTCGTATACTCCAAGAACTGGAAAATTCAGAATTCCTTATCTTGGGGTGTATGTGTTTAAATATACCATTGAGTCCTTTAGTGCCCATATCTCTGGATTTTTAGTGGTTGATGGAAGAGACAAGCTTGCGTTTGAATCTGAGAATATTAACGGTGAAATACGCTGTGACAGGGTTTTAACTGGGGACGCTTTATTAGAATTAAATTATGGGCAGGAAGTGTGGTTGCGACTTGTAAAAGGAACAATTCCCGCCAAATTTCCCCCTGCTACGACATTTAGTGGTTACTTGTTATACCGTACATAAATTAGGATGAAAGACAGACTATCACCTTTCCTGAGAAGGAGCCAGTGTTTTTATTTATCTTTGCCTGCACATCTGCTCTGTTTTTGGCTTTTCTACATGAAACAAAAATCAGCTTGTTTTTTAATCTGAGTAAGGCTGTAAGGTTGTTTATGTCATAAGATTATTTGAATAACTTTTGGATAACCTGTATGCAGAGAAGTTCTTGCTCCTGAAGAGATTTAGTGGCAGAGAAAACAAAGTGCATTTGTGAACATAACAATTCTTATTCTCTCATGTTAAGTCATTTTAATGTAATGTAATCTGACTAGATGGCAATCATGCAGTTTTGTCAGTCACAGTAGTCTTTCCAATAAAATGCTTACCTCTTGTTATCAGTATGTATATAAATATATAACATCTATTTCCTAAAATCACAATTCCAATAAATTGCTCAAAGACCACAAAGTGTTGTTGTTGTTGTTTTAACTTTGATTTTTACTCTACACTATTGGGTTGATCAATTGTATATGTTAAAATTTTCATTTTTAATCAAAATTAAGAAAGTTGTATTTGAAACTTGAAATATGCTTAACTATTGTTATCTGCCTGTAATAAGAGGCTAAAGTAATAATTGACAAATGGTTGAACATTTACATCTACGTCTAAGCGTATATAAGTGGATCTTTTACCTGCACCCATTATACGATATCTACAGGGAAAAAAATAAAGGCTTCGTCTAATGAGCATCCTTCCAGAGTAGCACATGCGGGCCTGCTCATATTCTTATAAAGCGCACATAACCTTCCAAAGTAATACTATGATTTACATAGTGAACGTGTCCTGATTCTCTTCTAAGGAACTTACCTGTAACATCTCACTGATTCTGCATAAAAACTATAAAGTGGGTATTAGTGTTATCATTTTTACAGCCAAAGAAACGGAGACACTGAGAGATTAAGGAATGGACCAAGCTCCACAACTTAGCAAGGACTGAGGCAGGATTTAGACCCAGGTCAGGTCTCCTTCTATCACAGGTCTCCTCCTGTCTGGCCCGCCTGTCACAACTTGTCTGTACTGCCCCCAACAGGTCTACCACAATTTATGTAATAATCTCTTTAGATTATAGAGTTTATTGTAATAATATTATGGTAATGAACACCCTTAAATGTACATTTTTTACATATTTGATAAAGCATTTCTGGAGAATAGGTTCCTGTAAGTCATAGTGAAAATAATAATGAAAAAGAATTTTGGCATGCCAAGCATTTTTCATGAATTAATTTATTGAATGTTCACTATAATCCTATGAAATACATATTAAACCTATGAGATACACATTACGTATTATCATCCTCTTTCCACTGCTGAGAAACTGAGGCACACAGAAGCAATTACAGCAAATTCTGGGGAGTTTCTGGAATAAAGGATAAGCATATTCTTTTTTTCATTTCTATAAGTACTGTCAAATTACGCCTGAAAAGTTTGTGCCTATCCAGAGTCCCATTTCGCTCATGCGAAAGAGTATTCTTTATCCCCTATACACGCTCATCAAAATTCACAGTTTTTTAAATATTGCCAGTCTAGAAGGTGAAAATGGTATTTTCTTACAGCAGAAGCTTGGAAAGATTTCAGATTTGCCAAAACTTGATACCTTATGTCCATACAAAGACTCATACATGAATGCTCCTGGGAGCTTTATTTGCGATAGCCAAAAACTGGGTATCACCTAAACGTCCAGCAAGAGATGAATGGTTAAGCAAACTCTAGTATACACATTCAGTAGACTGCCAAGTTGTAAAAAGGAATTAACATGCAAGAACATGTAGGAAACTCATAATAATCAGGTAAGAGAAGATTTCAAACTATAGCCTGATAAAACTTGACCAACCCTGCAGAAAAGTATGGAGTGAATTTTTTTAATTGAGATATAGTTGAATGTTTAGTTAACATTTATCACCTCACATAGCTATAATACATTGTTTTTTAGTGATGAGAACTTTTAAGAATTACTCTCCCAGCAACTTCCAAGTATACAATTTAGTATCATTAACGTTAGTATTGCCCATCAGAATGTCACATGTTGAGCCCAAATAGCTCACAGAGCCTCACGCAGTCATAGACTCAGGCTACCAGGGAATTGTGTGAGCTAGATACTGACAAGTGGAGGCTTGGTGACTCACAACTTCTATTCTGTGTAAATGTGTCATTTTTGAAAATATTTGGAAAGTTTTGATAGTTTCTTTAGTCTCTGCCTAAAATTGCATCACAATTTATAATGTTTTTCATTTTATTATTTCAAGTACTCATAGATTAAACAGAATTTCTGTCTTACAAACATACATAGATTCCAATGACTTCACTGTACTTAAATATTAGCAGAACAGGGACGCCTGGGTGGCTCAGTTGGTTCAACATCTGACTCTTGGTTTCAGCTCACGTCAGTCATGATCTCAGGGTCGTGGGATCAAACCCTGCTTTGGGCTCTGCACTCAGTGGGGAGTCGGCTTGAAAATTCTCTCCCTGCCCCTCGCTGCTCTCGTGCGCTCTCTTTCTCTCTCAAATAAATAAATAAAATCTTAAAATATTAGAACAGAAGGAAGTAAACCATTTGACATTATTTGTCATTGCCATGCACAATTTAGTTAATCGATTTTGTAATTAGATAATTAAGAACATTTAGCATTAAATCGTGCTTTGTTGTTTGGAATTTTAATTATTAATATAATTCTTTATCGTTGTACATATTTTAGAAATACATAAATGACAAATTACTATGAATAGCAAAGAGGCATTGTAGCAACTCTTAAGTTGCTGTGATTTGTTTGGCTATTTTTTTTTAAATCCACCCAAAATAATGTAAGACAATTAATTTAGTCATATTTTTCTATTTGTCATGACCAAACATACCCAGGTGTAAAAACTCCAGCACTGGGGTTTTCTCGATTTCTCCTAGTGAGACAGTGACTTTCATGGATATTATTTTGTAGTTGAATTCCAGAACCCTTCTCTGTTGCCAGACCTTCCTGCCCAGCAAGCTCCCGAAGTAGAGAAGGACCCTAGTTACTGATGACAATCTCATATCCATTCATTCATCAATTATTGAATAAATACCTACTTTGTGACAGGCAGGATAAATCATATTTTAAATAATATAAAAATAAATATCAAATAAATCAGTACAGACGGATGCTGCATTTGAAATACATTATCCAGACTCATGCTGACATTTGTTACCACAGAAATCCCGAGTAGCTCTGTAAGGATGGGAAATGTATGCTTACTAACCATCCCCTCCTTTTTCTGCACCTCTGACCAAGCTTCCATCACCTCCTTGGGATCACTGCAGGAATTGAAGAAGTTCATATTTAAAGCCAGGTGTGCCTAAATTGTTCTTCCTGACTCTCTTCCATCAGTCAAAACTCTTATTTTGGAAGAATGAGTAATATCATTTGAGCATTAAGAAATGACAATTTAAATGTATTAAAATAAGCCATGTTGATTTTCAGTTGACTAGCCTAGTTAATCTCCTTAGAGGGGATCTTTTGTCATTGTTCATCTGTTTCAAAATTTAAATTTACTGAACCAAATGAATTTCTAATTTGTAGAAATTCAGTTACATTATATATAAATATGTTAGTTGTATATTATATATTTATGTTAATTTATATATGCATGCAGCTATGTAACTTAAAATTTTCATTGATCTAATATATAATATAAATATATATCATTTTCTAATATATAATTTATAATACATATTTATAAAACTTAAGATTTTGATCACATATTTTCATTCAAGTCTAAAGAAAATGTATACACAAACTTGCACCTTTTTTAAAAAAAATTGCTGTTACAGTCAACTTTTTCATATTAGAACCTAGTTGAGTAATATTCTTCATCTTCCTCAAAAGCAGTCTTTAATGTAACAAAATTTTTCTTATTGTTCAAACCCATTCCTCTATCCTTGCAAGGCACATGCAGGACCCGTTCAAGCAGGAATGATAAGCCTGGCCTTCTTAGACTGTACATTTAGTTGGGTGGATCTCCCCTGTCAGAGGCAAAGACGTTTGCTGCCCCCGGGGTTTCAAATCCAGGGTTTCATCAACAAGCCGAGGAGTGTTATAAAGCCCCTTCCCTTGAGAGCTTTTACCACAGCTCAGTGAGAATCTTCGTGAGCTATACTGTGTTTGTGCTTAGAGAAAACAACAACAAAGTAGTGTTCATTTCTCTGGGCTGACATCCTAATTAAACAATCCCAAACTCTGGAAAAAGTCCAAATTTTGGAGTTTTCATTACTTTTTTTTCATGGATTGCTTCATGAATTGTTAAAAGCTTTAGTCAAAACATTTTACAGTTACCAAGTGTTGAATGTAGTAATATTTAGAATATTTTAAAATGTTATCTTCTTAGCTTCAAAAATATCAGTCTATAGCAGATCCTGGTTGAAATGTGATTTCCTATTAGATTCAAATAAATACTTATATCGCGCCCACTGAAGATCATAGTGAAAATGCTCCATGACATAATCTAGGAATTAGTGGGTTGTTGTTGTTTTTTTTTTTTAATTTTCAGTGTCTTTTCAGTGTATCTGAATCTAAATCCAAAAATTTGGATTCAAACACTTATTTGAATTTCCTATTTTTTAGATTAAAATAAACACTATATCAAATTCATTCAAGTTAAGAGCAAGAATGCTACATCACACAACCCAAAGCATGGGTGTTTTTATAAATACCCTACTTTGCTTACTAATGAAAACAATGACTCACTATATTCTTCTTACTAGGATATGATTACAGATAGTTTCTAAACGTTTTTTTTGTAATTTACTTCCCCTCACTTACCTTTGCCACCACCATCATTACCACTAAAGCATGTGATTGTGCATAATTTGTATAAAGAAGACCACATGTGTATTCCTTTATCTCTATGAAATCTGTAGATTAGGATGACAGTAATTTGTCAGAAAACTTGTAGGAAAAATTCATTTATTTATATTACCTAGCCAGATTTGAGGTTGCTAGATGGATAATATATGATAAGAGAAATATTAAATTTTGACAAAGATAGTGGCCACTTATAAACAAATGTATGTCAAGAACACATACTTTTTAATTCGAATTTCTTAGATATATTCACACGCACTGATTTTCGTGATGTATCACAGAGTTATCTTGCTGTTAGCAGAGAATATCCCACAGAGATGCCTCCCACAGTCTCAAATCCTCTTTCAATTCCCTACTGTCCCTCACTCCCTCTCCCATCATTGTAGATTTGCTATTTAACGTACATATTTAGATCTCTTTAATCCTGCTGAGGAGCCAGCTAAATAGTGTGGAAATTATTCTGTAGATGAAATTTAAAAGACCCTCCAGAGATCGCATGTCTTCTTAATGTGACTTTCATTGCCCTTTCCAAATTTTGTCGTTAAATCTTTTGAATCAGAATTCTGTTTCGTACACTCTAATTCTATCACCTTTAAATGGTCAGCACACTAAGAGGTCATCAGTGAGTTTTAGTCTCTCACACAGCTTCCTCTACTTTAACAGCAAACACTGAACTCAACCCCAGGCAATGAATGGAAGCAATAATCAGACTATCATGGTATTTCTGTATCATTTTGGCTTCTCTTTTTCCATGTATATACTCAAAGTAGAACATGTTTGAGAAAACAACAACACCTATATACCCTAAAGGCACTCTTGAGTACCACAAAAAAATTAAGAAATACATTGTAGATATCATGGAGCAATATTGGTATATGAAAACTGATTCTGCAGTCTGTTCTGAAAAATGGACAGACGCTAAGATGCCTCTATGGCGTCTGAGAATTCCATGAGGCCTCTTGATAATGTTCTTGGCACTACAGCTGGTAGAAGGTCATTGATATTACTAAATGCACAGAACATGCTGGGAGTGTGGAAAGAATTAAATGTCTTAAATTCATTAATTAAATTTTAGAAATTCAGAAAATTTTCTAGGAAAATTCATTTTACTCAGACTAATGGAGAGGTACTTGAATTTGTAATCATCAATCGCAAAACTATTCCAATTTTTCTTCTTTTTTTAATCTAGGAAATTAAAAGGTGACATCTGTATTTGGCTAATGTTATCTTTCTTAGACAGAGGTCTTAGGTCTATGATGAAGACTTCAAATTGTCTTAAAATGCTCTCATTCTGGGCTGTAACAAATAGCTACTACATGCCCTAGATATAACCTTAATATATTCATGCAGTTTTGTCAACAAGATACATCTTTTTCACACCAGTGGAGACATTATTTTGGCAAGTGACCTTGTGAGAAAACTATTTGCAGTGGGGCCAGTTACCACCTCAGGGAAAATGATCACTTTCAAGAGTAAAGAATTAGGCAGAATTTGGTCTGCCATTCTTTTTCTGAAGTACGCAGGACCCCAAGGTACTAATCTCCCTTATATCACTATAGTTTAAAAGTTATAACATCATTTCCCCCTACAATTAGAAAGTCAAAAGCAACACAAACTTGAGGGAGAAAACTCCTGTATATTTTCTTTCCCTATTGCTTCTGGTGGCTATGTGTCAGAAAATAGCAGAGACGTGAGGAAGAAAAACAAGAAAAAAGAGCAAATCAGAAATAAGGAGGAAGAAGAGGAAGAAGGGTGGGAGGAGGTGGGTGTCAATGAGAGGAGGAAGGCAGGAAGAAGGAGAAGGAGAAAAAACGAGAGCCCACTTGGTCAGTGGTGAGAGTATGAACAGACACAGAATGAGAGAGTGAGGACGAGTGAAAACCAACTGAGTTGTAAGATACTGCTACCACTTCATCAACTTCTCTCTAGCCCAGATAATATAAAAAACTAGCAGAGGAAATTTATTTTTATTTTTTTAAGAGTTATTTATTTATTTATTTGAGAAAGAGAGAGAGAATGAGCAAATGAGTGGGGAGAGGAGCAGAGGGAGAGAATCTCGAGCAGACTTCCCACAGAGCTCGGCGCCTGAAATGGGGCTCCATCCCACAACCCATGAGCTGAAACCAAGAGTCTGGTGCTCAACTGACTGAGCCACCAGGCTCCCCCAGAGGAAATTTATGATAGGGAAATTACTGTCTCTATTTATCCCCAGCCGCCATTTTGAAAACCCGTGAATTTGTCTTAAAAAATTTTTAAGATATATATTGCCCTTTGGACTTTGTGGAATGCTATTCTTTGAGTAATTGTAACACTAGCCTCACAAACTCGGAAGGAAAGGAACACAAATTACTCCCTATCTCCCAAAATTCTTTGTGGTTAATGTGTTCTTATTTTTTCTTCTCTTGTTTCTTAAAACACAGCAAGCTGTCAGACAAATTGTCTAACAAGAGAGAAACGTAACACTCCACACATCTTTTAGTAGAATCCCAAAATAGTTTCCTAATAACACGATCACCAGTGTGTTCAGCGTACTTCTTGAAGTCCTATGAAGCAGCTCTGTAAATTAAAATACAAGTCATGGATGGGGAAAGTGGGCACTTTTTTTTTTACTAAATGGAGCTTAAGCTCCGGTAATGGAATTGCTAAGTTTCTACACAGGTATTGCCGCTGAATTAATGTAGGAAGTTAGCAAATTTAGACTTTCTCTGTTTTCTGAGCTCTGAAAGTGAAGAAAATGCTATAGATTTTTTAAAAAATTTCTTAGAATAGTGGCTTTATTTTATTTATTTATTTTTTAAAGATTTTATTTATTTATTCGACAGAGATAGAAACAGCCAGCGAGAGAGGGAACACAAGCAGGGGGAGTGGGAGAGGAAGAAGCAGGCTCATGGCGGAGGAGCCTGATGTGGGGCTCGATCCCATAACGCCGGGATCACGCCCTGAGCCGAAGGCAGGCGCTTAACCGCTGTGCCACCCAGGTGCCCCAGAATAGTGGCTTTAAAATGAATCTGCTCTGAATTCAGGCTGCCCTTAATATAAAGCAGGTTCTGCATAAAAATTGAGCAGAAAATGATTGTAATAACATGTACTTCTCTCTCTCCAAAACAGCTCTTAAAAGAGAAGAGACAATTTCCATCTGAAATAAAATTTCATTGATTTCACCTGCATCTCTTTTGGAAAAGGAGAGAATACTGGTAAATAAACATATAAGTAAATAACTGTGGGGGTGGAGCTTGGGAGAGGAGATTTTTGTAAAATCTCAGGACAGATACCAGAGGCACATTCTTCTGATTTTCCCTTCCTGAGAGAACGCCATCCAAGATTAAAACGACAGCTTTTCAGAATGAATGGAAAGATACTCTGGAAGTGACCCTATTTTGTTTTCCAAGGCTTTGGTTGGAAAAGGCAAAGAAATATGAGTAATTCTGTTCCTTTTCTGCCCACTTTACATATTACTTTGACCTCTAGATTCACTCTCCGTCCCCAGGTTTCCTCAGGAGCCTCTCAAACCACTGTCATTTACCCAGTGATCAGGAAGCTTCCAGGTGCAGACGAATGGCATTTGCAGTACCTGAGAACTAGCCAAGACCCAATTGCCTCTCTCCAGGTCCCATTGGCAGGAATTTTATTCATTTCTCCCCGCACATCCACTCCTTTTCTATGAAAGCAAGCCTCAAGGCAGGAGATCACCTTCCCATTACCCAACAGCTTGATTCTCTACGTGAGCCCCTGAAAGGCTGCAGAGAATGTCTGGCCTTGCTAGCGGAAGGGAAAGCTTTGGTCTTTAACTTTCATGATCCTGCTTCTTTTGTAACTCCTGTCTCCTCTTTCTCCTCCCCCCTTGTCCTTCCCCCACCCATCTTCCTCCTCTTTTTCCTTGTTTTTCTTGTTGATCTAACTGCCTGTGTTCTCTCTGCTTATCCCCTATTCCTCTTCTGCTCCCTCCTGTCCTTTCTCCTTCCCACTCTGAATTTCTTACACAATTTCCCATAAAGCATCATCTAAAGAGCGGTCAGATCATAAAACCCTGATGATCATTTTGTCATGTTTATTTTTACTCCATATTTTCTAAGGTCCAATAATAATTCAAAATACTCCCTAGGAAGTATTATGTTTTCAATGAAATTTATTTTCATTGTGTACAGTACTGAAGCAGGCCCTAACTGTATTTTCTTTATGAAACTATTACTGCTAATGTGCATTGGCTTCTATGGCTATCTAAATAAATTAAACTGCCATCTGAGCAGTATATTTCAAAGAAATAATTTAACATCATTATTTACAAATTGCATCCAATTTAAGCATAGATGATAAAAGAAAAAAAGACCGTATCTGTAAAAAACAATAGCTACCTTTATAGTCAAGTAATATGAACAAAATACACAACTAAATAAGATTATTTATTTATTTATTTTTAAAGATTTATTTATTCATTTTAGAGAAAGAGAGAGAGAGTGCCCAAGTGGGGGGGAGGGGCAGAGGAGAGAAAGGGGAAAAACAACTCCCCACTGAGCTGGGAGCCCCACTTGACTTGGGGCTAGATCTCAGGACCCTGAGATCATGATCTGAGCCAGAAACCAAGTGCCTGACACTTAACTAACTGAGACACCCAGGTGCCCCTAAATAAAATTATTTAGAATAGTGGATGAAGAAGTCCTTGGGGTAAATTAGCCACCATACAAAAAAAAGGTCTCAGTCAAAAAATTTGCTCCTAAGTATCAGAAGCCTTTTGAGTGTACAGCCCTCACATTATTGAAAATCAGTACATTTCAATTGATGAAGATTAAGCGTGATGAATGCTTGATTGTCTCCGATGAAATCACATGTGCTGACAGAACATCTGTTACAGCCTCCCTTCTTGTTATTTTATTGCAAATTTACAACCTATTGCAATTAAAATAACATGATTAAAATTATAGACATTTTGAATAAAGGATAATTTATAGACCTCTCTAAATAATCAAACCTACTTTGCAAATGATTGAAATTTTAAAAAAGAAAAGATTTCTGAAACCCTATACATATTGCTTTTCATGACAAAGAAACACTCGTATTTAGTATTTATATTTGGCATAGCTATTGGAGAAATTTTTTAAAAAAGGGAGTGAGGGAAGAAAAAGAATCCCAAATCTGCAATACAAACTTATTTGTTATTTTTATTAAAGCCATTTCATAAGGCTTTAATATTGTTTTTGTTGATGTTTGCAATATCCACAAGGTCCAGCCCAATGACCAAAGTATAGCAGGCATTTAGTTAGTGTTTGTTTACTGAATGCTTGACTTGAGAAATAAATGTATGAGTAAGTGTTCATAGGACATATGTTTTTGTTGTGCACAAGTATATCATGTTTCCTTAGAAAGTAACTTCGACAGAAGGATGCCATAAAAATTGCTTAATTTATATGTGCAGGTGTATGAAATAGTAAAAGTCATAGCAAATGTTTATAAAAACTATCTTTCCCCTATAACTGCAGTTGCCTGTAATCTGTCTGTTCAGTATAACCATTAAATTAAATCTGTGGAACTGGATCAAATCCAAATAGAAGGCTATAAGGATCATTTTTAAACTACAGTTTGACTATTTGCATGTTGCTAAAAGTTTTTATTTCATTATTTTTCATAATTATTTCATAATTTTCTGACCAGAATTCATCACAGATTTAGGTGCCAAGAAAATCAGGTGTTCCTTTCTTACCAAGGCCAGAAATTGGAACAGGGAAACTAAAGGGACCCCCTGAAAATCCACTTTTTTCCCCCTCCTTTTCCTGCTTCTATTCTTGCTAGGTCCTACACGCCTGCCTCATACACACCTTATACAATAAATAATGTATGTTCTCCTTGTAAAGGTCAAAGATTTAATAATTTCTTTGGAGTCTTCCAGAACAATAGATAACATCTAAGGAGTGACTGGGCAGAGTCAGCCTGAACGGTTTCCAAGACCACTGACTCACCAGGACCCCTGGCTCCAGGGCATAAGTGACTTAAGGAGAACACCTAAACACTTGTCTTTGTTCCTGGATGCCTGAAATGACAGTTGCACCAGGTCACCGTCCTCAATAAAAACCCCAGGTCCCAAACAAAGAAGAGACTCACTCTTCTTTCCTTTCTGAGTCTCCCAGACACTCTGTTTGTATCTACACTCTCTCTACATCTTTAATGAACTCTGCACCCACTTCCTCTCAGCTTGTGTTTGACTTCCATCCTGTGCAAAGCCATGGACCCTCTTGGCTGGTCGTGCAGGGCCCCCTCTGGGTTCCTGGAGCTGGCTGCCTGCATCAAAATCAGCTGTCAGTTGGTCAAACCCAAAGGTCACACATAGTTTATGTGAGAGGCAGTCTATAAAGGATGGGGGATCTGATGGGCAAGGATTGACTGTATTCAAACTCCGGTCTTAGGCCATTTGACTTTGGCATTCCTGTGCCTCATTTTCTTCATCTGTAAATAGACATAAAAATTAGTTCCTACTTATTATTAGGATTCTTTTGTGGATGACAATGCATGTAAAGCATTAAACACAATGACTAGCACTTAGCAGATCTATGGCCGGCTAGCACTGTCATGTTAGAAAGAAGATTGTGAAGGGGAAAGAGGGATGCCCAGAAGAGATGATTAGCAAGCTCTCAATAACTGCTTCTTGTTGGATTCAAATTTTAACAAAGAAAAAGAAAAGCAACAAAATGAACAGAATTAGTAGAGTGAGAAAGCTCATGAAAATGAATAGGGCAAAAGATACCATGTCACCAGAAAAAATCTTGCACAAGCATCGTGCGACAGATTAAAAAAAAAACTGAAGGGGAAAAATGGATGAAAAGATAGTCGCACACCCTGGATTGCATACATCTGAAAGTGGACATTCCCTCCATGTTGACATTAGTCTGTACTTTCTAACTGATTAAGTTCTTCTTTCCAGCTTATCTCTTAACTCAGGCAAAAGACCCGGCAGGCAAAGCATCCTGTGACCGAAACTGAAATTACCCCCTCAAGCAACAGGGACTTCCCTGACATCAGCAAGCCCCCACGCAATTGACCCCAAGACAAGGATCGATTTGACCTTCACTGCCCACCTGCACACACCCACCAACCTTTGTCCCATGTTTTCTTTATATAAACCTAGAAGTACTTTCAGCACTTGACCGTCTGAGACGTTAGTCTGCTGTCTTCCGGTGTTTGTCTCACGGAACTAAATTCCTTTCCTGTTTTACCACCGCTGCTCTCTTTGCCTTTGGGTTTTGTCAGCAGTGAGTAGTGAACGTGATCTGTTTGGGACCCCCGGAGCCAGGTGTTCCTGCACTCTTGGGCCCCAGTTATAATTCCGAAATGAAATAGCCTATTACCTCAGCTTGAACTAACACATCAGTGTTTAGGGAAAAGACATCGGAAATGAAGGCATATGAAGAAGAAAATTATTCATTGGACTCCAGGTGCTATGCTAATTCATCATTTTTCTTTACATTTAGTGACATGTTTTAACCTTGCAGGGATGTAAAAAAAAAAAAAAAAAAACCCCAAAAAACCCCAAAATGGTTAGTTACAAAAGAATATGAAAAAAAAAATCATTGCCAAGATAAAGAATTTTCCACATAAGTAAATTTTATTTTAGGTATTATATGAATCATAAATGTCAAAATAACAAATCACACAGAACAGGTAGAAGTTAAAGCTATGGAACTTCACAAGCTGTTCTAATGCATCAAAATTGTATGAAAATTAAGGAAATCATTTTATATTGCTAAAAATGGTTTGGTTCAGTATTAGTAAAGTGCTTCACTGAACTTTCTTGATTGAACTATCTAAAGTAAGAATTTTCAAATTGGATAAAAATATTCATCTCCCTCTCTAGCACACTGGAAAAGGCAAAAAAAGGAAAGCAGATTAACTAAAAGGTTTTAATTAAGAGGCAGACTGCCTAATGGTCACTCAAGGTTGCTTAGCTCAAAACCTGGCTCTGCCACTTACTCGCGGTGTGACCTTTAGTTAGTAACTTAGTCTCTCTGAGTCTCAGTTTTATCTTCTGTAAAATAATTAGTAATCATAATAGGTAACTCAGAGGGTTAGTGCAGGGATTGAATTAATGAATATGCAACATTTAGAATGGTAATTGGTACATAAGCAGTACTCTTGGAGTATTCATTCACTAGTAGTGTTTCTGGAATTCTTCACTTAGGAAATGATGGCAACAATTAACAACCTCGAAGTCCAGAAAACGTGATACGAACGTTTTGGGTGTCAGTATCGTGTTGCTCGGGGTTGTCTATCTCAATTTATTACCCAACAAAATATTTGTCCCTAATTTCAAGAGATTTCACTTGAAGCAAATATTTTGAGATTCTCCAAATCTTGCCTGAAACAAATATAAGGACAAAGCTATAGAAAATATTTTATAAGGAATCTCTTGAGTAAGCCAGTGTAGAACAGAAACATTCAGATATGAAAATGAATTTCCCACTCATGATTTCCTTCTATCTCTGTGGCCCTGCTAAAGCTTTTTTACATGATGAAGTTCCTCTCCTACCGCAGAGGTAAATCACAGATTTCAAACTTAATCCACATGGCTTCCTGCATGGATTTAGTTGTCTGTCACTCAAGCAGAGGGTCAGAAATGTTCTGATTAGCTATTTCACAGAGTGGTTCAATCCACTTGTGATGTGGGTGATATAATAAGAAATGTATATTTGGTCTTTATCCCAGGTTCCTGGCACAGAGTTCCTAAAACCCTTGTCATTTCTTGAGTGATATGGTTGAGAGGAGTGTCTTTTGTTATTCATAAGCCCCATTCAACCACACCTGAGTTTATATTAATTAGATGACTGATGGCTGGAACCTACAAAGCTTCAGGATGAGGGCTGGTTGCCAGAAGAACCAACCATGTGATTAAAGAGTTGAAATTTTCACCTCCACCTGCTGGACCTGCAGGAAGGAAGAGGGGCTGCGGTTTGAGTTATTCATTAAAGATCAATGATTAAATCAATCGTGTCTCAATAATGGAAACCTCCATTAAAACCTTAAACAAAGGGGTTCAAAGAGCTTCTGGGGTGATGAACACATCTGAATGTGGGAGTGTGGTATACCCCAAACTTGATGGAAACAGAAGCTCTTGCATTTGGGACCCTTCCAGTCCTCACCCTATGTACCAGAATCTGACTGTTTCTAGATCCTTTATAATAAACTGGTAATCGTAAGTAGAGTTTTTCTCCTGAGTTCTGTGAGCCACAATACAAAATTATCAAGCCTGAGGAAGAGGTCATGGGGGCCCCCAGTTTGTAGCCAAGTTGGACAGAAACGTGGGTAATCTAGGGACCTATTACTTGTGATTGACATCTAAAGGTGGGGAGGCAGTCTTGTGGGACTCAGCCCTTAACCTGCAGGTCTGCACTAACCCTGAGTAGCCAGTGGCAGAATTGAATTAAGTTGTAGGCTACCTAGTTGTTGTCCACAGAGAATATGGAATTGCTTGGTGTGAAAAACCCACACATTTGGTGTCAGCAGTGTTCTGGATAGATAAAAAACAGATCAGAGTAGTAGACCGCTATAAAAAGGTATTCCGATTAAAGGAGTATTGATGAAAGAAGAAGCGTATTAAAACAACCCAACATCCATTGACAAAGAATGCAATTAGGCAGAGCAAGCTGGGGCTAGAATTAACTAGGTTAAGACTAACTCAATTGTGCTGTCAGATTACTGATTTGGCAGAGAAAAAGAAAAGCAACAAGATGAAAATTGACAACGAACTAACAAAAGATACTATGTTCTCTATCACACATATACATATACAACTGAAAAGTTGAAAGAAAAAAAAAAACACTAAGAGAAAATGGTTTTGTTCTCTGGATTTCCCATCCACTTCTGAAATGCAAATGTGTCACTAACCTCTAATAAAACAGTCTGTGAGGAAAAAGCTCGGTATTTAAAATGAGAGCATAGAGATGGCAAACGTAATAGGAGATTATTTTCTGAAATTCAGAGTTCCACTTACTGTATGCTATTGTATAAAGTAAGTAAATATTTTGTTCCATTTAGAGGTGAGAATAACAGCACTGGCATGAATTATAATATGATTATAGATTAAAACTATTTTTATTATATAAAAATGCCTGATTTTGAGAAAAATTAATTTATTGTTTTAGGATATGTGTTCACTTGACTATAACAAGTTCTGAGAAAAAATTCAACTTAACATTCCGTATGAAGAAAGGACCAAGTTACTTGTCATGTGTAATGGTATCAACCTGCCACAAACACAGGTGTCAAATCCACTTCCCTTTCTCCTAGTACTGGCTCCCCCCCCCCAGGTGAAACCTGCCTCCTGACTTCATGATCCTGTGCAGGGAACACAACAGCCCGGGGAATCTGATTCAGTCACACCTCTCAACCTTATCCCCCATCTTCTTCCTTTTTCTGCCTGCTTCTCTCTTGGAGAGCAGCTCCCTCACACAGGGCTTTCTATATCATTGAGAATAAAAATTTCGTCATTTGGTCTAGTCATTTGATCTGTCATGAATTAGGAGACAATACAAAGAGTAGAGATACAATCAGAACAGGGCAACATTTTTGAAATTATTCCAAAAAAATCCATTTGCATAGTACAGTAAGCTATCATAGCTCTTAAGACACACAATGGGCGGGGCGCCTGGGTAGCGCAGTCGTTAAAGCGTCTGCCTTCGGCTCAGGGCGTGATCCCGGCGTTATGGGATCGAGTCCCACATCGGGCTCCTCCGCTGGGAGCCTGCTTCTTCCTCTCCCGCTCCCCTGCTGTGTTCCCTCTCTCGCTGGCTGTCTGTCACATAAATAAATAAAATCTAAAAGTGGCAAAAACTTTAAAAAAAAAAAAAAGACACACAATGGGCTGCACAGTTCATTCTCTGGGGAAAAAAAAAAAGGATGCATCGGTGTGTAGTGGTTTTTAAACTGAGGAAAGCACAACTGGTTAATACTAAAAGAAGTTCTCATGCTGATTTTTAAATTATTAAATTAATAATAGTCATAAATTAATAACAAATTTAATAAGTTATTTCAAATAATAATTTAGTAATAAATAAATTGAATTATAAATTATTAAATTAAGAAGAAGAATACGGTAACTATCCTATTGTATTTCATAGTCTTTGACCTTCCAAAAACCCTGGATGCCTTCAGATATTAAAAGGGTATTCAATTCAGCTTTGAACATATCTACAGGTTTTTTCTCTGGGTGGAGACAAATCAGTAATTGCATGCAGAATTTAGATAATATGCAAATAATCCAATTACATTAACAGTAGAAATTAGAAGTGTAGTTCATGGAAGGTGGTCTAGGGATTATCCTGCCTCCAAATACTTTATTGGATGGTGGGGGTAACTACATAATGAGAAGTCCATTCTATTTTAAGGCACATATGTTGTTCTCAATATTAAGGTGAAATACATTTCCTGTTATTCTCACAAGTGAGTTTAGTTCAGTTACATAGAGTGGCACAGAAAATAATTTCTACAGCCTTGCTATTGCTCCTCAATGCCTCTTTCAGAGTGTCCCACCCAGAAGGGAATGCTGTATTCCAAGGAACAATTCAAATGTCATGTGGGAGGAAGCTCAGAACAGGAATTGTCAGCGTTATCAGGCTCTTGACACTGAGATTGCCAATGTCAACCCTCAACACTTCCAGCTTTCCTGGAAGTGTCACTCAGGGATCATTTGAGATAAGACTATAGGCATCTTTCCCCACTTTCGTAGCAGCTGAGACCTAAAATCTAGAGTCTATTTCACATTATTTAAGACATTTTGATAAATGAAAATGAAACACTGAACTTAACGGTAAAATTTAGCAACTGTAAGCAAACTCTATTAACCATATGATAGTACATTTAATTCATATAAAGTATATTGTTATGGGCTGAACTGTATGCCCCCCCACCAAATTCATACGTTGAAATCCTAAGCACCAGTACTTCAGAATGTGACTGTACTTAAGAGGTAACTAAGTTAAAATGAGGTCTTTAGGGTGGACCTAATCCTTTGACCTATGTCCTTGTAATCAGAGGGGCATGGTCTCAGAGGAAAGACCATGCGAAGGCACAGTAGAAGGTGGCCAACTGTAAACCAGAGAGAGAGAGGCCTCAGAAGACACCAAACATCTTGATCTTAGATTTCTTATTTCCAGATAAAATAATTTTCTGCTGTTTGAGCCACTCAGTCTGTGGAATTTTGTTATGACGGCCCTAGCAAACAAACACGTATATATTATATATAATCTCATACATACATGTATTAATTATGTACAATACATGCACTGATATGTAAATTAATATGTAAAATATAATATTATATATTAATGATATATAACATTAATTTATATGTTAATATAAATTGATAACATTACATCTATGTCTATATCATTTAAACCTGTAAATGTTCCCATTGGGTGAATTCGCTTGGAAGAGATATTGAGTTCAATACCACTTATTTATGTCAGCAAGCAAATTTTTAGAAGTATTTGCTCACAGTGGAAAACACTAACTGTGAATTAAAAAAATAATAATAGACTGCAGAGATCATTTCTCATAGATAGCTTACAGGGGATGTTTAATTCTACTTTGCTACCAAGCAATTTGCCTTCTCCAGCCAAGAGCATTTTAAAAAGTGCTGACAACACACTTACACAATTGCCTCCAACCTAACAACCTTAATGAGAAATTTCTATCTGTGTTTTGATCTTTCCACAGCATGATGGCTGCCTCTTTCAGAGTATTGTACCAATCATTTGCTCAGGTACGCTGATAACAGCATGCCGTCAACTTCCACATTGTTGGGCCGGTCTATTGTATTTGACGTACTTGATCATGGGTCCACACATTCCTCTACTGCAGATGTTATTGCCCTAAATAAGGCTTATTCTTTACTCCTGCAGTATATATAGCACCTTATTGCTAATATCGCCGAACATCTTCCCATTTGTTTTAAACATACCCATTAAGACCCGTGGGATTTAATTATTGAATAAAGGCGGCTCTGGAATGGTTGAATCTAAGTTATATTCTCCTTTTAAGACCATCATTCTGAAGTACAGTTTCAGTTGACATTGTTATGTTCATGATATATGAGTTTATTTTTCATCACTCCAAAAGCAATTTAAAAATTGATTAAGTGCCTGAGTGTCATTTGTAAAGTAAAACTGTGAGCATCCATCCATCACCTGAATGGTGCTTTATAATTCTCGCATTCACATGAGTTGTATTTATTCTGCAACTATAGGGACATTTTGATTCATATATTTAATGACAGCAAGAAACTTTCCTGGATCCTACTATAGTTCAGGTTGAAAACATTTTGGTACTTTCCTTCTTTTAAATGCTTCTGGAAGTGGCATCTTAGAATAACATCATATTAAAACATCTTATATATAACAATTTAAAATGCAAAATGAGTCTACCAGGTAGACATTGTTACCCCTATTTTACATAAGAAGTTACTGAGACGCTCACAAAGTTTAGATTATCCACTACTCTGAACTGGACGTCAGAGGAAGTATATGAACCATGTCTGATGCCAAAACCCACTCTCCTCCCTATTTTGCTACAGTAACACATAGCTCCCATTAAAATAATTGGGAATGAAATGTAACTGGGTCTGCACCTGAAGATTCATTATTTTATGGTTGATGTTATTCCATAAACCAGGTGTTTCAAAATAATTATTTGAATTCATGCAGCTGGTTGATCACACGATTAATAGCAAGCATTAAAATTGGTTATGTAAGCCCTATCATAATAGAAAAAAATTAGGGCGCCTGGGTGGCTCAGTCCGTTAAGCATCTGCCCTCAGCTCAGGTCATGATCCCAGGGTCCTGGGATCGAGTCCCATGTCAGGCTCTCTGCTTGGCGGGGAGCCTACTTCTCCCTCTGCCTGTTCTCCCTGCTGCTCCCCCTGGTTGTGTTTCTCTCTCTCTCTCTCTCTCTCTCTCTGTCAATAAAGAAAACCTTTAAAAAAATAACAGAAAAAAATTAGATATTGTGTTTGATACTAAAATTAACAATTGGTCCACATACAAAAATGACACTAAGAAAGTGAAAAGCAACCTACAGAATGAAATAGATTATTTTCACTACATGTATCCCACTAAGGGTTTATATTTGGAACATACAGAGAACTCCTATAAATCAACAAGGGAAACACAGCTTAGAAGAGAAATTGGCATAAGTCTTCCGCAGGAACTTGACAAAAAGGATATTCAAACGGGCACAACGTCGAAGAGGACGAACAACAGCAGGAAACGCAAAGTAGAAGCACCAGGAGGTAAGCGTACGGACCCCCGAACTGCTGAAAATAAAATGACTGAACATAACGAGTGTCAGTAAGAATGTAGAGGAATGAAATTAAGAATTTTCCTGAGAATAAAATCAGGAAACAAGAATCAGAACATGGTATTTGTCAAAGCTCATCTTTCAAACGCGGTGTGGTGGGGCTGAAGGCCTTCATATCTGGAAAAGCTTCCTCAATACTCACGTGTGACAGTTTTGAACAGCATTAGGCCTGACCCAATTATTTTCAAGATGTGCCAGTTTTATCTCTTCATCCCTCCCTCTGACAGCTTTGAGTGACTGTGGAATATTCAACTTCAATTTGAATGTTTTTCTCTTCTATCATTTGGTTTTTCACCTAATAGGACTGATGTGAAAGCTGGAAAAGTTTGCAGTGATGACTGATAACAGCAATTTTACCATAGCAATACCTTCAGTGGTGTGATTGAATCATCTAAGAAACTGTTTTTAGCTTTTTTTTCTCCCTTTGGCTAGGAAACCTGATGTGTGGAGTGTAAACAAATAAAATGGGAAAACCTGATCTGGCTGTAAAAAACGATTTGGGAAGCATGAGGGTCTTGGCCACAAAATGCTTAACTCTCTCTCTTCAGGTAATTGAGGGGAAATAATGTTTAATTATCTGAATGATTAATACACTGAAACGCAGATCTACACCACCGCTTCCAAACACTGTTTCTTTAGAAGAAAATTTTCCAGAACCCTCAGGAAAATTGTCCCCAAATTCCAGTTGATAAACATTAATTGAAGACACTAAACTCTTAATCTAATAAAACATTTTAAATTATGAATTAGTGCGATAAATGAGAAGTTTCATCTGTATAACTGTGAAAAAATAGTTTTTAGGGTGATCATTGAAATGGAACCGCGCGATTTATGATTTCTTTTTAAATTTTTGATTCCGGGTTTCTGTGTATAGTGTGCCTATATGCAACCAGTTTCAGAAAACAGGAAAACGCGTCACCGGCTTCTAATTTAATGCGAGGTTTCTGCAGCGAGGAGGCTGGCATCTGGCTTCGGCCCCGTCTGTTATTAAGTATGTGCCTGAATAGGTCGCTTCGACTCAGCGTCTTTTTCCTTCATCAGAAATGTTACACTACGTGATCTCTGAGGACTTGTGTAGGCCAAACAATGCCTCTCTCTCCCAAATCTAATTCCTGGAACCTGTAAAATTTACCTCTATGGAAGGTAAGGATCCTGAGATGTGGGGATAATCCTGGATTGTCTGGGGGGCCCTAAATGCAACCGCATTCTTTATAGGGGGGAGAGGAGGGGTACTTACAGAGGGGAAACGGCAACGTGACTAGGGAGTGAAGCAGCCGTAGCCAAGGATCGCCAGAGGGACAAGCCGCGGGAAGAGGTGAGGACCAGATCCTTCTCTAGAGCCTCTGGAGGGACTATGGCCCTGCTGCCCACACCTGATTTTGACCGGTGACAGTGATTCAGACCTCTGATCTCCAGAACCATGAGAGAATAGCTTTCTGTTGTTTAAAGCCATCAAGTTTGGGGCGCCTGGGTGGCTCCGTCGGTTAAGCGGCTGCCTTCAGCTCAGGTCATGATCCTAAGACCTTGGGATCAAGTCCCGTGTCGGGCTCCGCGCTCATCCGGGAGTCCGCTTCTCCCTCCCTCTCTCCCTCTCCCTCTCCCGCCTGCTTGTGCTCTCTCTCTCAAATAAATAATAAATAAAGCCACCAAATTTGTGACCATCTGTTACAGCAGTCATAAGAAACTACTATAGATCCTTCCACTGATACAGACTCCTTTAAAATTGTTTGACTGACAGAAACAAATTGAAGATGCGGAGGTCGGCAGGCACTCAGAGTAACTTGCTTTTGCTAACTAAAATTCTAAAGTACAACTGGGAAGTTAAGAGCCTCTCTGACGTCTGTGACCCTGATAGGTGGAGAGATTGGCTTTGAATCTTGCTCACTCTATGTGAACGCTTTTTACTAGAAAAATAAAACCAGTCATTTGTTAGTATGGAACTGACCTAATGTCTAATTTCGGACATCCACATTCTAGTCCCCTGTGGTACGGGCCTTCCTGACCTTTGTCTTTTCCTACCCCACAGTTCATCCTGTGGCCGGCTCAACATTTCACGTTTACTGAGGGACCCATTGGTTGTTTGGATATCCAATTCTCAACAACTACCTCTCAGGAACCTACTCTTTCTCTGTTTTCCATTGTTGTATTTGATTTCTCACCTCTTTCTCACTCTTCAATCTGCTCGGCTCTGGCTGTTGCCTCCACCATTCTGATAAAACTATCTTTCTACGGTCACTAACATCCCCCATACTGCCGAGTGCAAGGGACGTATTTCTGTTCTCTCTTTAACTTCACCCCCACCCCCACCAGCAGCACTGGACAGAATTGATTTCTTTCCATCATGAAAAAATTTCTTCTTTTAACTGATGACTGTGGTACTTAATTTCATGGTTTCCAAGAACATGTTTGTATTCCTACTTCTTGATAATTCAGTTTTAGGAATCATTTGTTTACTTGCTACTGTGGAAGATAAGCATTTAACTTTCTTCCCTTAAGTCCCGCCGATACACACCCATCCCACGGCCAAGCCTCCCAATATAGTTATGTCATTTGATAGATTAATATTTTGTGTGTACATTTGATGATTTTGCAAATGCTAGTCACAGATGTGTTTTCTCTGGAGTTAATAATCATCTTTGTTTTCTCAGTTTTCTTTATACTCATCACTAATTCAATCCTAAACCCTTTGCCAATTGTCTAAATCTTCTTCTAAATGATCAGATCCATGAGTCATTCCATCAACTTCATTTTTTTGACTCCAATCTACTTTCATTGCCTTTTCAGCCTGATGGCAGAGCTGTCAGCCAGGTACTTTTTTTACTCTCATAGTGGGGATTCCCTTCATGTCTTTCCAAATTGAAACTGTTCCATGTTTTCCTCTTTCAAGGTTTACTCCTTCATTTTAATGGGTCACCTTCTCTAGCCTTCTTGGAAAGAGTACAAGAGACCTAATTCTTTGTTAGCCTGCAGGACTAAAATATCTTTCTTCTATCCTCATTCTTGATTGAGTATAGATTTTTTCAAATTCTCAACTTGAAATAATTTTCCTTCAGCAATCTTAGCATATTACCCATGACCTTATTAGCTTCCAATGAGACTGCAGAGAAGTTCAAAGTCACTTTGACTCTTCATCCTTTGTTAGTGCCCCTCCTCTTTCTGTTTTCTTTTCCTCTCTGTAAGCTTGTAGAAGTTTCTCTTTGTCCATAGTGTTCTGAATGTTCATTATGTATCTAGGTGTGGATTTATTTGTATCCATTAGTTTGGGTGCTCCATAAAAAGAAGGGAAAAATGAAAGAGGGACCAAGTGTATTTGTACCCGAGTTGGCAAAATGGAGGTAATTTCTGGTGGATTTTATTTTTTTAATAAGGTAAGATCTTCTCATAAAACTTTGGGGAAGTTTTTCAGGTCAGGCACATGGGTGGCTCAGTCAGTTGAGTGTCTGCCTTCAGCTCAGATCATGACCCCAGGGTCCTGGGATGAAGCCACTTGTCGCACTCCCTGATCAGCAGGGAGTCTGCTTCTCCCTCTGCCCTTCCCCCTTCTCATGCTTTCTTTCTCTCTCTCTCTCTAGCTTGGTTCTCCCTCAAATAAATAAAGAAATTCTTTTAAAAATTTTAAAAAAGAAAAATTTTCAGGTCTATTGTGGAGAAGAAGAAAGAGTTCATATTAACCAAGTTTATTCTTTTTTTTTTTTTTAAGATTTTATTTATTTATTCGACAGAGATAGAGACAGCCAGCGAGAGAGGGAACACAAGCAGGGGGAGTGGGAGAGGAAGAAGCAGGCTCATAGCGGAGGAGCCTGATGTGGGGCTCGATCCCAGAACGCCGGGATCACGCCCTGAGCCGAAGGCAGACGCTTAACCGCTGTGCCACCCAGGCGCCCCAACCAAGTTTATTCTTATCTATAAGTAAGATAATGGAACTCTGGGACTTGAGTTTAGCTGAGAGCCCAAAAATTCAAGAACTTGTTGCTAGTTTGAGAACTAACAAATAAATTGCAAGTATTTTCACATTTCCTAGTGATATGCTAGGCATCTATGCAGAACTTGTAAAACAGGCGATCAAAAATCAGTTTTATACCATTCGGCCCAATACCTTCCCCAACACCATCACCCCCTTGAGTGCTCAAGGTTTGTTGTTAAATGATTATGAGAGAAAATTTCTTTGAGGCAAGTTGGTGAAGTACTGTAGCATTTCCTCTTTCCTTGCCCCTTTCTCTGAAAGGACGAGAAGAGCACGTTGTGGCCTTTCACCATGAGCATATAGTGTGAGTACTCAAAACTACTCAGTGAGTTTAACTTGTATTGCCCAGAGTTTTTAGGAGGTACTGAGTCAATGCCACTAACACCTGGAAAGTTTAAAAGTGAGATATTATAGATGGCTAGCTTCTCTGACCTCAGTGCAAGTCCAGGTGGCTCTTTTGAAAAACAAAAACAAAAGCAAAACTTATATGTGTGGGTATGCAGAATCTGGGGACAGCTTAGGAAAAATATTTTTTCTGAGTCAGTGTCATCTTGAAGGAACCTTTCCCAAGAGGGTGGCCAACCAAGGGAGGAGGAGACACAACAGGAGCTCAGCCAGATAGATAGATAGATAGATAGATAGATAGATAGATAGATAGATAGACAGATAGATAGATAGACAGACAGATAGATAGATAGATAGATAGATAGATAGATAGATAGATAGACAGACAGATAGATAGACAGACAGACAGATAGATAGATAGATAGATAGATAGACAGACAGACAGACAGACCGACAGATAGACAGACAGACAGACAGACAGACAGATAGATAGATAGACAGACAGACAGACAGACAGACAGATAGATAGATAGATAGAGATAGAGATAGAGATAGAGATAGAGATAGAGATAGAGATATATCTCATGACATAGATACATATCTCATGTAAATGAAAGATACATTATGCAAGTCTTCACAGAAGTGTTCCAGAATGAAAATCAGCTTTGAACACGTGCCAGACATAACAATCTTCAAAGCCGGATTGCAGCAGTACTGATAAACAGATTCCTGATCCTTAATGGATTAAAATCCAGTATTGTGGTTGTCAATATTGCTGCTCAAATAATAGGTCCAGATATGAACATTAGGCTGAATCTTGTCCCTTTCATCTGACCTCCATCTCTTTTTTTTTTTTTTTTTTCCTCTTCTAGCCTGTTTGTACATTCTGGTCCCACAGATGCTCTAGACTCCTCCTGCATTTTTCCTGCCACAGCCCTAGAATTACACCTTCGCCAAAGGGCTCCAGTTTCCCTTATTGCAGAACGCATTAAAAACCAAGGTCTGGACATTAGATGTGCTCTTTGATGATGGACTAGTCACTGCTTCTGGACTCTCTCAGTGTTTGGAGCTAGGAAATATATGTATGTACACTCAACACTTACTTACACATCTATACTTACATTTATTTATGTACCTATCTATTTGTAGGTACGTATTTTTAATTAGTTGCTCCTAGTACCAATCTAATCAATATCATGGACTTCATTCTGCCCTTTGCTTATTTGTAACCCCTTTCTCTGATAGTGAAAAAAATACTGAAAACCTTTAAAGGGCTTTCCTTTATACTCAGAATAATATTATTTTCATGGGCTACAAGTCCTGCTCACTCTACTCTTACTGTTATATACTCTGCTCTGAGCTCATTGGCCTTATCTCCCTGTCTTGAAAGCCTTGCTTTATTGCAAATCTGGTTATTTGCTATAGAGATGTCTTTCTTGCATTTTTTTGTCTTGCTGGCTCAACCCAAATATCACCTTCTCTGGGAGGGATGCCATTCCTAGCTTTGACCTAAAAGTGACACTCTCCTTATATCTCTGTCATATCATCCTGGTGACTCTGTTTATTGCACTCAACAATAACTAAAATTATCTTTTCCGGGACGCCTGGGTGGCGCAGTCGTTAAGCATCTGCCTTCAGCTCAGGGCGTGATCCCAGCATTCTGGGATCGAGCCCCACATCAGGCTCCTCCGCTAGGAGCCTGCTTCTTCCTCTCCCACTCCCCCTGCTTGTGTTCCCTCTCTCCCTGGCTGTCTCTGTCAAATAAATAAATAAAATCTTTTTAAAAAAATTATCTTTTCTATTGGTTAACTTGTTTATAGTCTGTCTCCTCAAATGTAATGTAAGGGTCATGAGGGAAGAAACCCCTCTCTGTTTTCTTTACAGCTACATCACCAGAGCATAGACTAACTCCTGGCATATAATAGAGACTTAATAGAGGATGACCCACAGAATGACTGACAGTCAATAGTGGCAGTCTGGGGGGCGCCTGGGTGGCTCAGTCGTTAAGCTTCTGCCTTCGGCTCAGGGCATGATCCCAGCATTCGAGATCGAGACCCGCATCAGGCTCCTCCACTGGGAGCCTGCTTCTTCCTCTCCCACTCCCCCTGCTTGTGTTCCCTCTCTCGCTGGCTGTCTCTCTGTCAAATAAATAAATAAAATCTTTAAAAAAAACAAACAGTGGGAGTCTGTTTATCAAGATTGGATGCCATGAATTTACTGTAGTACCAATTTATGAAATCGTGAGAATTCAGTATCTCCTGCATGGGAGAAGAAAGGCGGAGTTAATTTCATCTAAGATTGTCATTTTGCCAAAAGGATACAACAAAAAGATAATAGGATAAGACTATTATGAATATCGTCAAGAAAAAAGCTAGGCAGCAGAAGAGGGGGACACAAAGCATGGAGGATGATCTGGATATTACCTTTCCAGAATTATTAGTCAAAGCAAGATATTGCTGGTGCAGGTGAGGGGGAAGAGAGTAGAAGGCAGCAGGTCTTAGATCTCTCTGAAATTATATTCTGTATTGAGTAATTGGATTTATGGCTAAACCATAGCACAGGTGGCCAGCAAAGACTGTCAGTGTAATTTTTTGACCTCTACTAAGTTATTCTGATACTTATAGACGATTGAAGACTTAGGACTCTGTAGGAGTAAACATTGGTCAGCTTCTGAATTCCAGTTAGTACATAACTATCTCGGTAGAACACCTTAATATGTTATCACATAAGTGGCGATGGTAAGTTCAATTTTTGTGTTCCTCCAACCCCTTTGGAGCTGCATCTTGCTAGAATGAAGTCTGCCTGGTAGCTACAATTAGATCAGTGAGTGCAGTCCCTGCCTTTTTCTGCTATAATTAACTATGGTCATTTCCCAAGAACGAGTTCTGAAGACATATGTGTTTAGATGAAGACATAGGGGGCAGATGATCTGTGAGGTTAACAGTGAAAAATCAGAGAGAGAGACCAAGACTGATCCTTGACCTAACCTAATGGGAATAAAACAAACAAACTACAACAACAAAACAACTTAAAAGACCCAAGCTGTCCAGAATGTCCAGAACCTAACAGAAAGAATTGAATGAGACATAGATTTTTTTTCTCCTAAATTTCATGATCTCTTTCAAGCCCCTAAAGTACAATTTAGTTCACTAGAAGTAATTTACTAAATGTATTCTGGAGGAATCCCTGAGTCCATGTATCACTGAAAATGAGCAATTTGTTCCTTTCTTGTAGTAACAGGCCCAACAAATTTTATAGAAATAGGGGAAGAAGAAATGTCATTAAATATATTGAACTAGTTGAAGTAGTGGTTTTCAAACTGTGTTCCAAGGTCAGAGGCCCCTTGCAGAAGGGCAAAGCACAGGTGGCTTCTTTTTATATTGAGCTTCTACATGGGATTAAGTTTAAAAACAGGATTCTGCTCTACAGTAAATTAGGAAATCATTGCTCTTCTAAAGATAGAAAAGATGGAACATCTTTAAAGTATACCACACAGCTATGTTCAAATGCTATATAACATATTAATGAATATAATATTTTCAATTTCTGTAGCTATCATTTAAAAACAATTTTGTATATCTAATTAATAATTTTTAAACAAAAAGAAAGTAAGAAAGAAAAAGTGAGAGGGAGGGAGGAAGATAGCTTGGGCTGGATTCCAGTCTCAAATTTATTCCTGTACCCTAAGGTAAAACACTGATTGGCAATTCTTAAAGCCTATGACTACAAGAAAATAAATTTTAACTAGACATGTGATCATTTCTTTTTATTCATAAAGCTAATAAAACATTGTTTTAAAAAAATTAAGTTTCCCCAGAAGGAGGAATCAAGTGATACTAAAATTTATTAAATAAACAAATAATGAATAAAGTCTCAGGAAAAGATATAAAGCTACTATTTCACTTATTCATTCAAATATAAGATGATTATTGAAATTTTGTGTAAATATATACTTCCACACATTGTCAGGAAAATTTTTTACCTTTCTCTTGGTTCTCAAGAAAAGGACTTATTTGGTTCTCTCTTTTTTTAAGGTAAAATTCACAAAGCATAATATTTTGAAGTGAACAATTCAGTAAGATTTATTACTGGATTGACAATGCTGTGTAACCCCTATCCGCATTCAATTCCAAAACATTTTCATCATCCCGGAAGAAAACCCGTACCCACTAAGCAGTCATGCTCCGTCCCCTCTCGCCTTAGCCCCCGGCAACCACTAATTTGTTTTCTGTCTCCGTGGATTTATCTGTTCTGGATATTTCATATAAATGAGATCATGCAATATGTGACTTTTTGCATCGGATTTATTTCATTCACTATAATGTTTTTGAATGTTGTAGCACGTATCAACACTTCGTTCCTTTTTATTCCTAAAAATATGCCATCGTGTGTGTACCTACACTGTGTTTATCCATTAATTGGTTGAAATATTTGGACTGTTTCCACTTTAGGCTATTGTAAACAGTACTCCTCTGAGCCTTCACGTACAAATGTTTTATTGAATACCTGTTTTTAATTTTCCAGGGTATACATCTACAGTGGACTTGCTTGGTCACATGGTAATGCTATTTTTAGTTTTTTGAGGAACTGCCAAACTATGTACCAGGGTGGCCACACCATTTTATATTCCCCCCAGCAAAGTATGAGGGTTCCAATTTCTCCATATCCTCACCAACACCTGTCATTTTCCATTTGGCTGTCTTTAAATCAAACATTTCTGCGATTAAATATAGTGACGGGTTTAATAGGGAGAGAACTTATTCAAAATGAATTTCCTTTTTCATATAGTTGCTTTGCTATTTTTCCAAAATGGAACTCCTACTCTTCTTCATTTCTTTATTAAGGCCCAAATGTAGAACACCGTATCATTATACTGTGGGGACCTGCTTTCTTGAAACAGAATGCCAGGACTCATTAAGGAGCCCAGGTAACTGTCCCAGTAGTTTTTATCCCTTCCCCATTCATTCCCATAATGCCATATGTTTTCTTTTCTATTAAATGCTTTTGGTGTGGAGTATCTAGGTCAGTTATAGCGCATGTTGGGAAAGAACAGGGAACAGAAACAGAAAGATGTGAATTAGAAAATATTCTGAAAAATCACCATTTACACAGTTATATCCATACTATTCGCTATTTCACATATGTATACAAAATTATTTCATGGCATGAGAAAGCAGAAGTCCCAGAACAATAGAAACATGGATATTTTGGCCCATCCTTTCACATTTTACCATTATTTCCTTTGGTTTTGCTGGTAAATTCACTTTTTGTTCAAATTTTATTTTTCTGCTCCATGACTCCTTTATCATCTAGAGTCGTTGTTTAGGTGACTCTAATGTGGCCACATAGCAGTTTAATGCATTTCTGCTCGAGCAGTGATCAGTCACACACCACCTGCCAAGCATTGTAAACGATCGCCAAGTAGACAATTTTGACAGGTTGCTCCCAGGGGAGTCCTGTGCTGTTTTGTAACAGGCGGCAGCCCAGCGGGATCACAGTCTAGGCATGCTGACCCAAAAGCAAGTATGAAAAAAGAGGGAAATAAGACTGAAGGTGACTATGCACAGGTAAAAACCTTTAAAGCTAGAAGTGTTGAAAGATTATAAAACATGAACACTGGAGAGAAACCGATTATTAGTTTGGCCTCAGAATTAGAAAGAAGTTAAAAAGACTACACAGCCTGATGAACAATGAGAATTAACTGTAAGACACACAGAAATGCAGAAAGTGACAAAGGGGAAAAAGTAGCATTTGGCAATTTTTGCCACATAAGTTGGAAGGATAGAGGACATGAAGTCCAGCTTAGTAGCAGTGAGCAAGGAAACCCACGTTGCACACAAACAAAGCAATAATTTCTAAAGGCTGTAGTTCATTGACAGAACACGTACCTTCCCTGTGTGAAGTTTGAGGTTTCTGTCCCATCATCAGCCATTTATGTGCACTTGTGGGAGCTCAGTCAATATTTTTTGGTTCTATAAGAAAGCAAGGCATGCTACGTAGAACGTCTACATATGTAAAACATAAAGAAAAAAGCATTTATTTTTTTTTCTTCTGACCTGTGGAAATATGTTAATTTATATTTATTGTTATTTCTTAAATATGTCCTTCCTCTGAGACAGAATAATGTGTCTTTACTCTACGGTGTACTTACCAAGAAATAGCACTAGGTAAATCATATAAATATAACCAAAAGAAGAGTGTTTCTTTAAGATTCCTGTTAAGAGATGTAGGCTGGACTTTGCATGACGTGGCCACCCAAAGGTTTGTTCCTATTTGACTGTGAGTCGTGTGGCAGGTGGGAGGACCACAGGTACACTCTGCTTCCTCCTGTCACTCTCAACAGACCGGAGAATCCACAAGCAAGGAAACCAGGGCTGTTGCCTTGAATCCTGTTCAGGAGGAAGACAATGGTGCCTTTGTACTGGCTTCTGCCCAAGGGAGAGTCTTGTGGGCACGGGATCTGTTACTGAGAACCTGCCTCGAAGGAAAACATATTTGAGACCAGACGCTGGGTCATTGGAGATTCAAGCTTTTGTGAACTAGAACCTACAGGGGACAGCCCTGATTTGATTGGTAAATATCTGCTCTCTTTAAACCGTGTAGTAGTATCTTCTTTTGATGAAGACACTGAAGCTGGCTTGGTGATAGGAAACTTCTAGTGTTACCCTTGTTCACCTGATGTTTATGAGTTACAGAATGGAACAAGATAAAGTCACAAAGACAGAAAGTCCAGGGACACAGTTAAGAAAAAAATGACTGAAGATAGAAAAGTATCGCAGAGTTGTACTAAAGTGGGTGTGGTGCTTAATACACTGGAGTCCAAAGAAGTTTGCACGGCTCCTGGCTGCCTCAGTCAGTGGAGCATGCGACTCTTGACCTCGGGATTGTGAGTTCTAGCCTCAGGTTGCGTGTAGAGATTACTTAAAACTAAAATCTTTAAAAAATAAAAATAAAATAGTTTGCATAAGGAGTGTCAAACAGCTATTTATTCTGCCTCTTTAGAAAAATGTAAGAATTTAAAAGAGTGTATCCTCTAATTCTAGAAATTCCACCATGTGACATAACCCCTCAGTACAAAATGGGACTATACCATTCAGAGTCATGTGAGGATTTTTGACACCTCGTCAGGGCCTGGTGAAGAGTAGGTACTTAATAAGTGGCAGATTTATTTTGGTTCATATTTTTCTTCCCTCCAGTTGTTCTAGGTTCAATCTCAAAACTCCAATGATTTTCTTTCTCAAACAAATCTTGCCAACCCAATTTGTATTGCTTATTTCATAAATAAATTGTTGATACTAACATCTATATAAGAAAGGGAAAGCTGGCAGCAAGGGTTTGTCAGGTGTGTACACACAATTGACAAGTCCTGTGTATATATTTCTCCCACAAAATACCTTCTACCGTAGCCACAGTTGGGGTTTTAGCAATATTAACTTATGTGGGAAAAGAAACTCTTCTAGGCTGAGTGTGGCTTGAACATACTATCAATAAAAATGTCCTTTACTAACATATTTAGTGTGTCTTCACTATCTCAGAGGCAGATGAATTCAAAAGCTGTTTCTTTGCTAAAGTCAAAATTATCAATACTTCATTAACTATGTGAAATCTACCAGATATGTTTTCACAAGTATAACCCATGTATCACCTGGAATTTCATCACCCCTCGAAACTTATTAAGATAAACTTGAACCCTACTCTATGCACATGCATAATCGTCTAAGATTTATGAAAGATTTATTTGAGAATATTTGTTCAAAGTTAAGAAAATTCTTAAAAGCTTATATTTAAAGGGTCAATTCTAGCTCCAGGGTTTTATTTGCACACGTACTATGTCAACCCATTTGTGAATCTCAAGCTTTTATCTTAATCTTCACTAAAATTACATGATTCATTCAGGACACATGCATGAAGTAAACTTAATTAAAGACATTGGTGGGAGTGGTAGAGTTGAGGGAGATTTACACTGTGGCAACACCAACCATTTCCAAACAGACATTGACAACCCTGTTCTTTAAGATTCTTCTGGCTACCATGGTACTTGGGGTCTCTCACTGGCACTTTGCTCCATAGAATGCCTAGACATAAACTACCCCACTCAGTCCTTCTCATTCCACCCCATTCTCTCTGTTGTTGCTGTTGTTTTTCTTAATCAGTCCCTCAAATCGTTAACTAATGGAGGCTTCCAATGTCATCCATCATAGTATTATCTAAAGACTTTGGTCAGCAAAAGTCATTAAATTCCTTTAGTAAGTTTTGGTTTAGCTTTCTTGGCCAAAAGGCATAGTTGAGTCAATCTGGTTTTGCACTGTGACATGCCACCAAGATTCCTCTTTGGTGATGTCTCTGGGAGTCCTGGAATTGGCTAGGGAAGAGAGAATCTCCTTGGCGAGGGTGATGCTGCCATCCCAGAGTCAGCTCACAACTAATAACCGGTCTGTATGGACATGTAAAGGCCTGGCTGCAAACTTACACTCAGGAGATTATGACAGGCCATCTCAGCCCTGGTGCTCCCTGCAGTACCACCTGCCCGACTGAGCTGCAGTCTTTGCTTTGACTGTGTTGTTGCTCAACTCCCTGTGCTCCATCCTGCTTTCCTTTCCGTGGTTGTTATTCCAAAGACCACTCTCTAATCAACTTTCAAAATGAAATTTTTTAAAAAGATTTTATTTATTTATTTGACAGAGAGAGAGACAGCCAGAGAGAGAGGGAACACAAGCAGGGGGAGTGGGAGAGGAAGAAGCAAGCTCCCAGCAGAGGAGCCTGATGCGGCGCTCGATCCCATAATGCCGGGATCACGCCCTGAGCCGAAGGCAGACACTTAACAACTGAGCCACCCAGGCGCCCCTCAAAATGAAATTTTTATCTTCAAGTTGGCTTCCCAGTCAATAAGGCAATAATCCCTTATTAGGATAATGTAGTAAGCAAAATAAAGATGTTTGAGAGGGATGAGGAAAATACAAGTAAGTGTGGAGAGACCTAAAAAACAATTTAGGATAAGAGAAGAAGTATGAAGGGGAATAACCAGTTTTCAACACTTAAGAATGAAAAGAATGAAAATTTTAGTTGCCAAATTCTTGGCAGTGTCAGTCTGGTATTAGGAGAGCAAGTAGCACTTGATGGAGATGAAATAGAAGGAAATGCCCTAAATTAAGGTGTCATTACACTAGAGGAATATTTCTTTACAGCAGTCAAAATGGCGTAGTAGGATTTAAATCATCTCGTGCTTCCAGCAGTTTTGAAGTACACAATGTTATACTTTCATGAGACCTAATTTTTGGTTCATTGATACAAGTCCAAAGATTCTTACTTCTCTCCTAAATATAGAAGCAGAGGTTAAATGCCTAATTATGAAAACTGGGAATATTTTAACAACCTATTTCAAAAATGATTCCCAAAAGACATTGGCCGTGAAAACCATTGAAAGATATTTCCTTGGGTTTGGTCACGGTAGGTTTACATCTGGCATTTGGTCAATCACTCATTAAATATTAATTAGCATTATTTATGCAATTTCAATGCTCTTTTACCCCTTTAATGGGGGAAAACCTAAAGAAAAGGGACCTTCAAAGGACAGTTAGATTCTTTTTTACTCATCTGTCAATTGCTTATCCAATTTAAATAAATTTATTTTTCACATTTCCCTTTACCCTATTAAGACTGAAATAGAAACAGTGAGTTAAGTGCAAAGGAAAGGTCTTTGCTTCTCATCTTGCAATTTCCTTCCAAATAAAGAAAAGTTATCCAGGTAATTGCTATTCATATAAAGAAGAAATCACTACACTATTTAGCATTTCTTGAGTTTGTATTTTCAGTTTTTTAAATATATAGAATAATTTTCAAATAACATAATTCTAAATTAAGGAGTTTTATATACAGAAAGATAGCATACGTCTAGCAATTGTTAAAATATGCCACACAAATTTGGTTCTTCAATGTGCCAAGAGGTTAAAAACCATTCAGTGACAATGCAGGGATTCGGAAATATTTTGTAATAGAAACATGTCTCAATGAAACCATATAATTCTTTTTTCCCAATACACGTTTGAGCCTCTGTTATGCGTGAATCATACACATAAAGGGTTTCAGAAGTAAACATGACCTCCTGCCTACTCAGCACGACCTCACCTTCTAGTGAGGAGACTAAAGAAAAGTTAGTAATGGTAATGTAGTGGAAAAAAGTACTGTGATAGATCTCTGCTTGGAGAGAAGAGAGAAGAAGTTCGAATCCATCCTGATAAAGGGGGCATGGATAAGGAACACTTGCTTATAGAGCCTAAAAGTGTGTTAGCCTTGAACAGGTGTGAAGTGAATGAGGCAATAACCCTGGGATAAGAGAAAATATACATTCAAACCTGAAAGTCGTGAGGGATCCTGGTACATTCTGAGAATGTCAAATGTGTCACATCACTGGGCATGCGTGTGTGTACGTGTGTGTGCACACGTGTGCATGCCAGCAAATAAGAATGAACATGCAGCTCGTGAGAAATTATTGAAGGGTTTTATATGCTCTGTTAAGAATTTTAACTTTTTTCTGAAGCCCATGGAGACCCAAAGAAAGATATTCCAAGAATTTTATTCAGGAAAGACGAGGCAGCTACGGCTTTAAGAGATTGATGGAGGTTAATCTGTTCCATACTTACGGCCCTTGGGCAGTATTAAGGGTCTGTACTGCTAATTCTTTTCAGGGGCCCTGGTTATGAACAACACAAAAGGCCAGACCTCCTAAGATCACCCATACCAGAGGTTCTCAATAAGAATTACCCAAATATGTGCTTTAATTTGTCCAAAGAGTTCTCTGGGTATGGGTATCTTTTTTTAATAAGAATTTATTTATTTATTTATTTACGAGGAAAGAGAAAGAGAGGGAGGGGGAGGCACAGAGGGAGAGGGAGAGAACCTCAAGCAAACTCTGCGCTGAGCGAGGAGCCCAACATGGGGCTCAATCTCACAACCCTGAGATCATGACCTGAGCTGAAGTCATGAGTAGGATGCTTCACTGACGTAGCCACCCAGGTGCCCCTGGGTATGCATATCTTTAAAAAGCTCTATTGCTGACTCTAATGGGCAGTAAAGTTTGGAGCTGCTAACTTTGCCTAAGTCATGGAAGGTAATGAATAAATACAGAATGTTGTAAGGTTTATAAAGAATGGGGAAAAAACTGAATTGCAATGTTCAGATATCTGAGATGTATGTATCCCCCAAGAGTCTAATGATTAATAGGTGTTAAATAGAAGTTGTAATACAGAGGGAAGGGGGGTGGGGGACTGGGATAGGCCGGTGATGGGTAGTAAGGAGGGCACATATTGCATGGTGCACTGGGTGTTATATGCAAATAATGAATCATGGAACATTACATAAAAAACTAAGGATATGCTGTATGGTGACTAACAAAATAAAAATTATTATAAGAAAAAAAAGAAAACACTACTTCAAAAAGATTAAAAAATACATAAATAGAAGTTGTAATAAATAAATGCATTTTAAAAGAAGGTTTATGAGCCAAAGTAAAACAATTAGTCAGTGTTGAGGGTATCATTCCTCTAGGACATTCTACACACACTTTTCTTCAAACATCCTCTTCATTTTTATGGCGCATGTGCCTTTGCTATCTAGAATAATGTCTCCCAAACTGTTCACATGGAAACATCCGGCCCATGTTTCAAGGCCACTTTGCTGAATCTTTCCCAACACCTCTTTCTCATCCAGGGAAGAATGGATTGTTCCATTCACCAGGTGCCTCTAGCACAGTTTTATTACGCTGATAAAGCAGTAACTTCATCGTGCCTGCTATCCTTGCTGGACTCTGACCCCAGGAAGGGGAACTCCCCTTGAAATCCATCTGCAGTGCCTAATAGCACGTTTGCTGAGTAGCTCTGGGTATGGAAAGGGGAAAAAGAAAGTTGCGGATTATATATTCAAAGACGCATAATGGGGAAGGTGCGTGAGCAGAGAACAAAAGGGATGAATGTCATTCTGAGAAGTATTTTGCCTGACTGACAGACTCGACAGAGAGTTGGAAGAAAAAGAGCATTGATTATTATGCAATATTGACAGGGAGGGAAATCCTTGTTCATTTCCTGTCTGCGGTGGACGTGGGCTGTTGCTGCTCCGAGTACAAAGAGATAGAAGGGGCACCACCATCTTGGTTTACATTTGCATCAAGGCTGTGTGGAGTAGAGTGAACCCGTCCTAGTGGAAATTCTCTAACCTTTTGTGACCTAAACAATCAGCAATGACTTGGTGGAACTGGGAATAGTTCAAGCGACAGTCAACTATTTTGTGGATTCTACAGAGTACGAAGCTTTTCTTCTTTCTTATGTATTTACTTAATTTTCTTTTTTAACTTGAGACTTTGGGGGGTACAGACAGCAAAGAAAAATCCAACAAACAAAAACTTCGTGTACCACTTTAGACAAGAAAAAAAAAACACAAAACCAGACCCAAACCACTGAGTATGGCGGCACTGTCACCTTTAAGCGCAGACCCAGTCTCCGAGCACAGCCCCGGTGATAGGGCACATTACGTCACTTCCGCATCTCTTGTGCAGGTTATTTGGATACACTTCTATTGGGCATTCTGTCTTCGGTTGTCTGAAATTTCTTTCTGCAATTACAAATATCAGATCAAATCTATTCTTTACCTTAACATGGGCTATGGCTATGTTGGAAAAGTAGAATATTCTCTCTTCTTTGGAATATCAGTATCTCTACCGTTAGAATTACCAATTTTGGAAATAATACAAAATCTGCATCTTAGGCTGTTTGTAATGTGCTAGAGACTAATAAGCCTCCGGGCTATTGTGATAGTCACTAAAAATGGAAGATATAGATCAGAGGCTTGGAGATTCAAAGTATACAAACATAATATGTAGGATATAATCAAACCTAAATCTTCAGATTTTATTTTCTGCAAAGTCACTATAAGATACTTCTTATTAAGGATTAGGTAAAATTGAATAAAAAACCAGCTTCTTGTTTTGTTCTTCTTTCCTGCTGATCTGATTTTAAAATGAAGTTCAGATGTCAAAGCTACTGTTGAGATAAAATAAGTTTGGTTTGATTCTGCCATCGATACCCTGCGCAACCACGGAGTAGGCCTTTAACCTTTCTGAAATTCGCATTTGCTATGTCAAAAAGGACTTTATTATGAGGTTAATAAGATCATGTCTGTAGAGTACTTTAAGCTTTTATTTTCAGAATGTTAAGCAAATGTGAGGTTTTATTATCATTATCATTATCATTGGCTTCAAAGGGAATTTGGCTTTCATAGCTCGGTGGGGTGAAAAAAGATAAGAGCCTGGCGGCTGGTGTTCAAATAAACGTCAGGGTTAACAATTCAAGGGGAAGGTGAAGAGACCGGGAGAAAAGCTTCATTTCATTGATACATCACTGATGAGCGCTAGCTTGAGCAAGATTGAATCCTAAATAAACTATCAGGGCAAATTATACATATTCTCTCTTTCTCTGTCTGTTCTCTCTCAGGCTCAATCTTTTAAATTCATTCCTCTGTTATTCAATTTAATATATTACTCATCCTCCTATGTTAAATTCAAAAGATAAGTAAAATCATTCTAAATGTATTCCTGACTGCTTTTCTTAGCGCATACGTTAATAGAATTTCCCTACATGTTTAATGTTGCATATATTAATAAAAAATACGGCAGACCACTTCTGTTAGATTAGCCCAAAGCACAGTTTGGTCCTAAGAAGTCCCATCTGTAATCTCCCAGTTTGAAATGGATGGTAACATTAAGAGGAAAACCTTAACTTTCTACGGTTGTGGGTACTCCTGTGGTAGTGAAATCAAAAGTGACACATTCTGAACATCGTTTAACACTTGCATTTCTTTTTAGCTCAATGAAGAGCGAAAAGAAAAGTTTACCTCCTGTATGTAACACTGTTCATTGAAATGTAAATCACAGTCAATGATACTTGTAGAAAAAATGGACAAACAGCAGGAAAAATAAAAATGTATTACCTCTCAACAGCCATTTGTCTTCTGATAGCTGAGTAAAGCTTCAGTCAGATACAATTAAATGGACTGAAGCTTTAACAGTGACTTTTGAACTGCTTGAATTAACAAAATCAATCCTCATAAATTAAGCTATCAGTGATCTATGATACAATTAAGTCCCATAATCAAAAAATGCTACAGTGCACGCAGTGTCACTTGTGCGATTTCTAACACTGAATTTTCACTGCTGCTGGCTAACTCTTCCTGCAGGGCTGTATAAAACTCCATCTGGCACACTAGACACTAGCATGATACACGGTTTCTTTTCCATTCTTCAATTTAGGCTGACATCTGGTGGTCTAGGGAAATGACAAGCAATGCTTCTGAATGTAAACCATTCACAAACGTGGCTTCTTTTCAGTTTTCCCTTTGTCTTTCTGAAGTGCTTGAAATTGCGACCAAACCAGTTAATTACATGGAAATTCACACAGAATAACAATTTAAACAGCAGAACAATGAGAGAGAAGAAAGTGACCTTCACGTGATGAATTATATACATATAAGTATATCGAACTCCGTAGTGACTAAAAAGCATCACTAGAAAGCACCATATATTGGCCAATTAGACCCACTCAGAAAGGGTACTATTTAATGGCACCACACTGGGGATCATAATGGAAATGTTCTACATGTAAGATTTCCCTCTTTCTTTCTCCTTGTCAGGAGAGTTGGAGGGAGGAAAATGAAGAGAATGAGGGGGAGGGGAGGAGGGAGCTACTGTGTGTAGTCAGAAATTGATGTTTAAACAGGCATAAGGTAGTGTTCAAAAGCATTTATCTTTTATTTTTTTCTTTGGGAGGAAGAGGGCACTTCCAGCAGTTACTGGCAGTCCAGATGGTAAAACACATTGGGCCAGAAGCAGGAGCAATTTAACTTTCCTTATGCCTAGGATTAAAAAAAAAAAAAAACACACTTCCAATTAATTTATTGTGGTATATTCCACTAATTACCAAATTGTGGAGGAACAGAATGATACACTGTCAACCTTATGACTTTCATATGTACAATTTACTAGCACAGAAAAAGAGAAAAGAAAAAAGCTCTTCTGATTTTTCTCACATTCAGCACATAAGTATGCCATTCTGTTGTGCTCGGGCTATGAAGAGACTTAATAAATGGGCACTTTTGTGATCAGATTTGGACTCCTGTTTCTCTGTGTGTCTCTTGCAGTGTTTGTAAATAGTACCGGCAATAAATACAATGCTCAATTGACTTGATTCTATCTCCATATTTATAAAAGGTTCTAGACTGGCAGAATTGTGGATAAACCACTCTGTAATGAAAAACAACCACAAAACAAACCAAAACTAAACAAAAACAAATGAAAAAGACTTTAACCTTGCCCAAGAAAAACCATTGTGAATGTTTGGTTTGGTCCCTGTTTCCACTTAACCTTGTGACCCTCAAAAGGTTATTGGAAGGAGTGCCAATTATGTTGGTGCTTTTGAAATATGGCCAGGTCCTCTAGGAGGTAGCCTCAAGCTGCCAATACCTAATCTCATAAAGGTCACTGAGAAGTTCAAATGAAATTGCTCTTAGTAGCTATAAAACTCACCTGAGCTGAAATGAGTACACAAAAGGTAAAATGTTTCCGTCTGCTTTAATGTCCTTCTCCCCTTTTTAAGGGTGAAGATTAGTCCTAATCAGCAGCCATCAGATTTCCCAAGAAGGAAGGATTTTATTTTCTTTTAATAAACTTATAACTACTTATAAACTTTTTAAAAAGGAGAAGAATGAATACATGTTCTGTAAGAAGAATGTCTATAGCAAATAGTCAACTGGAAAGGCAGTGCCTTTCTAGTAGACTTCGTGCGACTAATATTTATTAAAGGGTTTAGGGCAGAGAAAAACTTAGACTGTGATTTTAGGAATACTCAAGGAGTCTTTGTATCTCTCACAAGTATCTTACGTTGATTACTAATGAATGAGATCTCAAATTAGAGATTGGTTCTTTTGGCTTTGGACTTTGTGACCTCTCTGAATTTACATATTTTTCCAAGAAGTCACTTCTGGAATTATGTCTCATTTTTATCAACTTATTTTCTTTAGAAAAACAAATTCGTAAACGTAACTTCCATTTCTTCTAGCTACTCTGGTTTAGGTGTAAAAATGGCGCCATATTCAGTGTAAGTAAAACTATTTCATTGAAAACGTAATATAGTATCTTCAGCTTCTTCAGAGACTTTTGTGGTGTTAGGCAGAGTCCTCAAGGAGTCTTTCCTGTATGCTCTTGTGTAAGTCCTCTCTTCTGAGACCTCCTTTGCTGAGTCACCCCCGAGAAGCTTCCTCATCAGCTCTACCAGCACCACTGCCCCCTGCCACCTCTACTACCACCTCTGTAACCACTGCCTCCTGCTGCTGCTGCTGCTGAAGTGGCTGGGACCAACAGAACTCACGGATGCCAGCACTAGACCTGCCAGCTTGAACACTGCTGCCATTGCCCATTGAAGGTGTTGTGGCTTTGGCATTGGAGCACAATGGCAAAAATCCTTTCCTGATTTCAGATTTAGATTTATTTCCTTCCTTCCTTCTTCTTTTCCTTCCTTCCTCCCTCCCTATTGTCTATTGCTTTGTTTGATTTCTTCTTAAAAAAAATTTATTTGTCAGAGAGAGAGAGAGAGAACAAGCAGGGGGAGAGGGAGGCAGAGGGAGAAGCAGACTCCCACTGAGCCAGGAGCCTGATGCAGGAATCAATCCCAGGACCCTGAGATCATGACCTGAGCCAAAGGCAGATGCTTAACTGACTGAGCTACCCAGGCTCCCCTTTGTTAGTATTTCAAATCCCCTTGTTTATGACTGAAGAGAAATTGCTTTGATCTAAGGATGAATTTATTTACATTGAAGAGGCTGTGTCAAGATATTGTCATCAATGTCTATTGTTGATAAGCAGTCAGTAGCTTAATGATTTAGTGGGCACCACTAAAGACTTATCAACAACATGTGGAAGATCTTCTATGATGTGATGGACATTTATGCTTTAAATACCAAGAATTTGTGAGGATTAACAGAGAGCATTCAGTCTGGGCCAGTCTCCTCTTTGTTGATCTAAATAGCTCTCTGAAGACCTTGCAACATTCTTCTGTGGTGGGCAGGACACTCCTGGTCGGCAGTGGTGTTAAACCATGCAGTAGTCTCAAGAGGAGAAGGGACAGCCATTCCTGTATTGGAGAGGATACTCCTCATGGCAGTGGTGCAAACTGTGTAATAGTCTTTGGAGTAATAACCTTCAGAGCAGCCCTCTTTGCCTGCCATTCCAGTGCCATCAGCTGCTAGCTATGCACCCCAGCAATGAGGGAGCTACACCAGCAGCAGATCCCCAGGGTTTCGTTGGAAGGGCCAACTCTACTGAGAATCAACTAGTAGAAAGGTACGCCTCAACCGAAGTTGGATTTTAAATCTTTCATCTCCCCTTTGCCTGGAGCAATAGTGTAATTAACCTATAATTGGTGTGGAGTATGTTATTTCTTTATTGGCTTATTGAGAGATGATTATCCTCTCTGCTATTGTCTTGTAAAATATTGTTGTCTTAAATTATAATTCCCGCAGTGAACCTATGTTAAATTATTGGCAGAGACCGTCTCCATCTCTGAATATAATTTGCCTCAAACAAAACACTTCCTTCCTTCCTTCTTTATTAGGAAAAGTGTTGCTCAACTAATATGTATAGGTCCTAAGCTATTTAAATGGAATGGAAATATAGTTACCATATGTATTGTAATACAATCCCAAGATTTTAAAAATCGAGAAGACTCGCAGAAGGAAGCAGGGTTCTATGAAATATTGAGGATAAGCACCAAGAATGGATCTTTACCTTCCCTGTAGAGTAGAGCTACATCATTTTTAGATAAACATATTCCTTAATTGGTGCTATTTTTGTTGGGGGATACTCTGGTAATTCTATTCTAAATTTTGTTTCTTAGAACTGCACAGACCCATTTTCAAACTTATAAACAGAGGACAGCATAATAAAATACATGCTAGGAAAATTTAAACATCAAATAATATACTATTATGTTTATGTATATGAATTATATTGATACCCCTCTTATTTTTCTTAAATGTTATATAAAGCATGATTTACAAATGTTGCCAGTTGGAACCCTGGAAGGGAAAGGAGAGAGGGAATCACTGAATCTAGTACATTCTTTGTCTTTTTTCACATTGTTCCCTCAAATCTTCGTGAGGGGAGGGAGGATGAATGTAAGAGTGATTTCAATAGAACTCTTATTGGAATAGTTTCATTGCTTCTTTACTATAAGATATGGAAATAATTGGTCTTATTACAGGTATACCACTTTGCTATATACAAAAATAGTAATAAAAAAGAAAACTAGTAAGGTAGTATTATGTTTTTAAAAAGCAGATTTATTGTGGATAATATGTTTTAAGTTTGATTTTATGTAAAAATGTAAGGAATATGTTTAAAAGTTAAAAAGCATGTATAATTGATATACTTATCAATGGTCTGAATGTCACTGAATGTCATTTTAAAATAGCGACCATTGTTTCATTTTTGTAAATTAAACTCAACCCTTTAACAAATGAAATTCAGTCTGGGGGCGCCTGGGTGGCACAGCGGTTAAGTGTCTGCCTTCGGCTCAGGGCGTGATCCCGGCGTTCTGGGATCGAGCCCCACATCAGGCTCCTCTGCTGGGAGCCTGCTTCTTCCTCTCGCACTCCCCCTGCTTGTGTTCCCTCTCTCGCTGGCTGTCTCTATCTCTGTCAAATAAATAAATAAAATCTTAAAAAAAAAAAAAAAGAAATTCAGTCTGATATCAGTTCACAGGTATTAGGGCTCCATTCCAGAAACTTAGAGTACTTTCTGTAGCTCTAGCAGTTGGACCTACTGTACGGGGACCCTGGTTTTGGGCCAGGGCTACTGTGCCAGTCTGTCTGGATGTCATACACACAAGGTGGCTCATCTTAGCAAGCAGATTCCATTTCCAGATGGTTAGCTTGAGTAGACAGTGAGATTAGATGCCTCTCTTGACAGGCTGCCAAGCATTCCTGGGATGGTCTACTATTTGTGTTTAGGAAAAGCAATGGCTGGAAGAAGGTAGCTGTCATGACTGCTGCAGTTTCCTTGGTACGGAGGAAACAATGTCCCTTCTTCGTCGAGAGGTGGGGTTTTTGTTGTTATTGCTATTGTATTTTTTACCTGCATAGTCACAGCAAGGATTAAAATGCTTGGCATTTGTTTGTCTCCTTTGAGAGCCAGCACTTTCCCTGCCCAGCTGTCTGTAGTTCCAGAAGTCATTATGCATGAGGTTATAGAAGCCAAGTAGCAATTTCCTCAATTCTTCCCTGAAAACTTTTCCTTCTATCCTCTTTCATTCTTAGACGTCCACATGGCCTCATTATGGGAGTCAGAAACCAGAAAATGAATCAGCCAAAGGTGGATTGAGGTTTCTCAAATGTGGCAGTTGAATAACAATGATTAAGACTACCTTAAACACAAGTGAACAGTTGAAAGATATTTTTTTTCCTGCCCAACTCGAATGTAACCTAGAATTTCAATTATTAGAATCATTATCTGGTTGAAGGTATTATCTCTGCAAAAATAAATTATGCACTAATTACTATTCTAGGATTGCAAGTAAAAAACGACTGAGGAATTGTCCAACCATGGCTGGTGTATGATGACCATAATGCTTCAGTGGAAATACACAAGGTACTGAAAAAAGGACAGTCTCTTTAACAAATGGTGCTGGGAAATCCAGACAGCTACATGCAAAAGAATGAAACTGGGCCACTTTCTTATGCCATACACAAAAATAAACTCAAAATGGGTTAAATATCTAATTGTAAGACCTGAAACCACAAAAATCTTAGAAGAGAGCATTGACAGTAATTTCTGTGGCATTAGTCAAAGCAACATCCTTCTAGATATGTCTCCTGAGGCATGGGAAACAAAAGCAAAAATAAACTATTTGGACTACATCAAATTAAAAAGCTTCTGCACAGGGGCGCCTGGGTGGCACAGTCGTTAAGCGTCTGCCTTCGGCCCAGGGTGTGATCCTGGAGTTCTGGGATTGAGCCCCACATCAGGCTCCTCCGCTAGGAGTCTGCTTCTTCCTCTCCCACTCCCCTTGCTTGTGTTCCCTCTCTCTCTGGCTGTCTCTCTGTCAAATGAATAAATAAAATCTTTAAAAAAAAAAAAAAAAACTTCTGCACAATGAGGGAAAAAATCAACAAAACTAAAAGGCAACCTATAGAATGGGAGAAGATATTTGCAAATGACATATCTGATAAAGTTTCAGTATTTAAAATATATAAGAAACAAATAATTCTATTTAACAATGGCAGAAGATATGAACAGACATTTCTCCAAAGAAGGTATACAGATGGCCAACAGACACATGAAAAGATGCTCAACATCACTCATCATCAGGGAAATACAAATCAAAACCACAATGAGATATCACCTCACACATGTCAGAATGGCGAAAATCAAAAACTCAAGAAACAGCAGGTATTGACTAAGATGTGGAGAAAAAGGAACACTTGCGTACTATTAGTGGGAGTGCAAACTGGTGCAACCATTATGGAAAATAGCATGGAGGTTTCTCAAAAAATTACAAATAGAACTACCCTTAAAAAAATAGAACTACCCTACGATCCAGTAATCTCATTACTGAGTATTTACCCAAAGGATACAAAAACACAAATTCAAAAAGATACATGCACCCTTATGTTTCTTGCTGCATTATTTATAACAGCCAATACATGGAAGCAACCCAAGTGTTCATGAGACGAATGGATAAAGAAGCTGTGGCATATATATACAATGGAATATTATTCAACCATAAAAAAGAATGAAAACTTGCCATTTGCAACAACATAGGTGGATCTAGAGGGCATAATCCTAAGTAAAATAAGTCAGAGAAAGACAAATACCGTATGTTTTCATTCAAATGTGAAATTTAAGAAATAAAACAAGTGAACAACAAAAAAAAAAGGATTCAAACAGAGAAACAAACTCTTAAATATAGAGAACAAACTGCTGGTTACCAGAGGGGAGGTGGGTAGGGGAATGGGTGAAATAAGTGAAGGGGATTAAGAGTGTACTTATTGTGCTAAGCACTGAGCAACGTATAGAATTGTTGAATCACTGTATTGTACACCTGAAACTAATATGACACTGTATGTTAATTATACTGGAATTAAAATTAAAAAATACCAAAGTTGAGAGGAAAGTATTAAAAAGAAAGAAAGATACAAAGTACTGAGAAATGAAAAATGATGGATTTGCCTAGGCAAGAGAAGTGAATCAGTGAAACTAAGACTTGAAGAATTAGTTCATTTAGCACATAGGGAGAGCAGCATGGTGTTTCATTAAAAAGAATGAAAATACACAACCTATGAAAATAATGGAGACAAGACAAGGGTGGAAGACAAAGCCGGAACATGGAGGGGTGTGTACGATTGCATAAAAAATCTAAAGCGTGTCCTATAGTTTTGAGAACCCGCTGACAGATTTTAAGTAAATGAATAGTGTGATCAGATTTCCAGTAAAATGGAAGATAGATTTGAATGCTGAGGGCTGAGACAGCAGTTAGGACATTGATGTAAAGAGCTGGCTGAGATGGACAAGTGCCAATGAACGTAGAGAAGAAGAGCCATGAATAAGAGGTATGTAGGGAAGCACAATTCTGTACCCAATTCTGATATATGTGTTTTTTAACAAACCACCAAACAATTCTCTGACCCAGCTGAGTGTCCTATAAGTCAATTCAATTCTGACACTATCTACCTGGAGATAGCATCAGAGTTTACAAATTAAAGGCTCGGTCCCCAAGACTGCCCCAACTTCAGGTGCCATATAGAAGTCCAGGTTGTTACCTGTGTTTCTGACCAATTGGCTATAAATCAGAGGTTCCCACAACCCACTTCTTGAGTTTGATTAATTTGGTAAAGTATCTCACAGAACTCAAGAAATCACTTCACTCAGTAGATTACTGGTTTATTACAAAGGATATTAGAAAATATAAACCAACAGCGAGATGAACAGATACATAGGACAAGGTCCAAACTAAGGAACTTCTGTCTCCATAGAGATTGGGGCCCAACACAGCAACCTATGGACGCACTCTGGCTGACCAATCTGCAAGCACTCTGAACCCTATCATTTTGGGTTTTTATGGAGGTTTCATTACATAGACATGATTGATCGAATCATTGGCCATTAGTGGCCAGTTCAGTCTTCAGCTCTTTGCCCTTCCCCAGAGATCAAGGAGGTGGGGCTGAAAGTTCCAATTCTTTAATCACAAGGTCTGTTCTCCCAGCAACCAGCCCTGTTCTTAGGTGTACAAAAGTCACCTCATTAACACAAATTCAGGTGTGGTTAGAAGGGGTTTGTTATCACTATCAAAACAACTTTATCACTCTTATCACTTAAGAAATCCCAAGTTTTAGGAGCTCTGTGCTAGAAACAAGGAAGGAGATCAAACATATATTTCTTGTTATAAATCACAATATCACAGGAGGAATACGCGTTAGCTTAGGATGGGAATTTTCTTTTGAAGAACATCCATGACATAGTGTGAGGGACACATGCATTGAATTGGTTACATATCAAATTGCAGAAATCGAAGAAATATAGCAGTTGGACAGGTAAGTTTAAGGGGTAAGATCGTAATCTAGACTTCCTCAAGGAAGGGAGGAGATAACTTACTTGAGCTTGAAGGAACAGAGCAGTAAGGGTATCAAATTCACAACAGTGTGCAAAGAAATCCAGTGTGAAGAGCCTCTGTTTCCCAATTGCACAATAGTATTGCTGTATTAGGAATTTCTCATATAATAGCAGATTTCTTGGGTAATAACATTTTTATTATTTAATTTTTAATTTTTGACTGTAACAGCTCATGATTCACCTTATTGTGGCCCTTTTACAACAGTTTGAATAAAAGGAAAATAATTATTTGAAGACCATCTTTCCCCCCAAATTGAGTATGTAGCATTGTGCTGGGGATTTATGAAGAGAGCATCAGTATTCTTAAACAATTTTTCCATCAGATTTTAGCCAATGAATAATTTTAAGTATTATTTTCTATCAAAATTACACAGATAAATTATTAATGAGAAGACAAGATGCACAAACAATATAGGACATGGAATTAATTCAATGTAAGAAGCCAATTCTCAAGGTTATATGCCCTTTCTGCTGCAGGGAACACTTCAGTGAAACATTTCAAATAATTTCCATGAAGATATTTTCCAAATGTTATTTTCGATTTCTAGCTGAAAATGAAAATACTTGAATATATTTATGGCTAATCAAATCAAAACAGTGAAACTGGTAAATAATGTGCTATTTTGTCTTATTCCAGGATCTCTAACAGGACTCAGCAAATCATGCCCTCTCATCTTTCTCATAAACAAATGTAATCATGGTGGCGCTGGTAGGCAGAAGGAAAAGACGACCTTTGGATTAAGACTGCAATTGCCGGGGAAAGCTTTCTCTTTTTAATGCAGTAAGGTTATCTCAGCTCACAACATCCCATTATTTGAAGTTTTGTTTAGTTTAAAATAAGAATATACTTTTCTGAGTATGATACTTGATTTCCATTTCAGCAATGCTGTCCCACTAACAGAGCGGCAGTACTGACAGTATTTGCACATAATGAGATGGAACGCTTCTTTTCATTCCCAAACCATGCTTCCAGTTCAGGACCTCATTAATTCTTGTCTTACTTACTACAATAACCTCCTGACTGGTCTCTTTGCCTTTAATCTCTCCTGACTTCAATCCATCATTCTTCTTGATTAATCTTCTGTTAGTACCATTCTACTCTCATCACTACCCTTCTCAAAAAGCCTCAATACCTTTTGACTCCTCACCTGAAAAAAAATATTTTAAATTCCTTTAGATCAATTATTTCTAGCATTTGGGTTCCTGCACCAAGACACCTGAGAATCTGCTGAAAGGTATGGGCCCTCTCCCAACAAAACTGCAATTATAATTACAACTAAACTAGAGTTCTGTATAATGTTCAGCTAATTCAAAGATGCTCTGAAACACCCAGGAATAAAAACCCCTGTCTTTCGGGGCGCCTGGGTAGCGCAGTCACGTTAAACGTGTGCCTTCGGCTCAGGGCATGATCCCGGCGTTTCTGGATCGAGTCCCACATCGGGCTCCTCCGCTGGGAGCCTGCTTCTTCCTCTCCCACTCCCCTGCTGTGTTCCCTCTCTCGCTGGCTGTCTCTCTGTCACGTAAATAAATAAAATCTTAAAAAAAAAAAAAAAAAGAACCCCTGTCTTTCATTTATTCCACAAATATTATTGGGCTTTCACTACATGTCTGTCACTGTTTTAGGTGCTGAGGATAAAGTGGTAAGCAAAACAAATAAAAATTCCTACCCTCATTTAGCTTATGTCCTGGACAATAAAGAAGATAAATAAGTAAATATATGCAAGACTGTGATCGGTGCTAAGGAGGAAATAGAAAATCCGAGAGATGGGTTATAAAGTGCTGAAGGGCAGATGTGAAATTGAATAGCTTAACCAGGGAAGCCCTCACGGAGAAGCGGTTTCTGAGAGGAAACCTGAAGGAGGTGAGTGAGCAAGTCATATGACTATTTGGGAATAGTGTACATGCACTGAAATTCACAAGTGCAAAGGCCCTGCAATGCTGAAGCAAAAATAAAGACCATCAGAGCTGTAATGGGAAGAATGAGGAGGTGGGTAGTTACAACAAAATCAGAAAGTGACACCTGATTGGATATATGGGGTCTTGTAAGTCATAATAAGTACCTTGGTGTTTATTCTTAGTGAGATGTCAGCCTTCAAGGTATATTCAACCAGATTCTCCACAGACTGGTTTTAACCAACTTTTTGTCTTTACTGTGACTATTCTCCCAACCATATAACGTAATTTTATTTACTCTTCACAGTATAAAGTTTAACTGGTTGCATATATACGTATATACAGACACACACATTTGTGTGTGTATATATAAATATATATGGACACACACATACTGTATATATATACACACACACATATACACACATTTTTAAGTGAATAGGTAGATATGTATATAAAAATATTTTTCTGATTTTCATAATTAGTAATTAGCTCCTGCAAAGTAAAATTTCAAAATTGACATGTGCCAAAGTAATATTTAATTTTTATAGCTTACAAATCATATACATGTTTAAGAAAATAATATTTTTCACACTGTTACCAAGGCGGAAAGGAATAATAGCAGATAATTCATGTTCTAGTAATTATGGAAGAAAAGTTGTTTCTTATAGAAAACATTAATTTTCGGCAATTAATCCAACCACATAGTGTTATTTATCCATTAAATAAAGATTTCAAACTTCTTCAAGTATTTATTAAACATGTACTATGCTCCAGGCATCTTGCTAGGGACTTGAAGACACAATATATGTCAATTAGATTTTGTTACATAATAAACTACACAAATACTTAATGGCCTCAAACAAGAAACCTTTATTCTTTCTCATGAATCTGTGGATCCGTTGGGCAGTTCTCCTGATATGAACCAGCTTGGGCAATCTCTTTGGTCAAGTAGTGTATCTGCTGGGGCTGGTTGGTCTAGGATGACCTCATGAACACGTCTGGTCACTGGCAGTGTGCTTGGCCTTAGGAACCACATCTGACAAAACTCCTTTTAGCTCTCTGTGGTCACATCCTTGAGAAGGCTAGCCTGGACTTCTTTATAGGGGCCGATCACAGTGATCCCCGGCGCAGCAAAAGAGGAAATCCCATAGTGCAAGTGCTTTTCAAGCCTCAGCTTAAGTCATATTTGCTACTGTATCGGCCAACACAAATCATATGGCCATGCCCAGAGTCAGGGTGAGAAGAGAGAATTGAGGGCCATTGCTGCAATAGGCCACCATAAATGGTGCGCATTATCAAAGGTGACAATTATAGTAGACTCTCTCACAGCAGTAGCAACTGGACATTTAATATTGCAATACACGTGAGTGACATTTTGAAGAAAAACCAAAATACAAATTAAACTTTATAAAATGGCTTTATTTCAAAGAAAGATATTTTTCAGATAAACATGCTATTAAGAGTAGCTTCTGTTTATTGGCTACCAGGTGCTTGGCATACATTTTGCAATTTCATATTTACAGAAAGTCTGCATGTAGCAATTATTACTACTTCTGCATAGAAAGTAATTTGAGGGTCAGGGGGTTAAGTTACTTGCCCGAAGTCACAAAGTTATGTTATGAAATTTGGATGTAAACCAAGGAGCTATAGTTTAAAGTCTGTGTTTTCCTTATCTCTTCCTCTGTAGTGGAAAGAGTTTGAGAAAGCCAGCAACTGGATGCATTTTTGACTACACAGACTTTCCTCATGTAATCGACATTTTACCTCCTAAATTTCTCTAGACTCATTCCTCTACTGTCCGTCTTGCCCACCAGCTGCTTAGTTCAAGCTGATATCTTTTACCCGGATTATTACAGCAAGGAACACCAGAGATGTTTTTTCAAAATTTAAATCTGCTCACGTTCCCTTTTTTACAACTCTTTAATGGCTCCTGCACCCCTCTTTCTTTCGCTGTATCTTAGTTACAGAAAATGCCACAAGACGCTGCAGTGTCTGGCCTCTCTAACCTATGTGCCCCAGACACAAGCCTTCCTTCAGCAATCAATAAATCCGTCAGTTCAACCAATAAACATTTTTGGAATGACCATTATGTATCTGTCCATGGGATTTGGTATACATCAGGAACCCAAACAGACAAAAATTGCTGCCATCAACAGAGCTTCTGTTCTCGCTGAGGAGTCAATCAATACACAATAAGCATTATATTTAAATAAATTACAAATAATATGAAAAAGTGATGTCTTACAGGGAAAATAAAAAAGAATAATAGAGCCAGATAAAGCTCTATTGAAAGATGGATTAGAACAGGATATAGTACTGTGGAAAATAGACTTCCCTGAAAATGGAGAGCTGATGTATGAAGGAGCTGGCTGAGGAGGTAGGTGGTGGAAGACGGCTGAAGGGTTACACAGGTAGCAAGGTCAGCATGTGCAGAGAATGGCAGAGGCGAGACAATGTGATTGACACTGTGTGGGTGAGGAGGAAATTGCTCAAGAAAGGTCAGAGGGGTAATGGGGGCTGCAGACCAGGCCCTTCCTTATGTGGTTAGTTTCTACCCCCATCCAGCTCTCTGCTCAAGGTGACTTCCGCTGGAAAATCATCTTGATTAAGTCGAGTATGTCACTGTACTGTAGGTTCTTACAGCACTATGTATTTCTATTTTGTATTGCAGTTTTGTTTTACATTTTTGGCATGCTTATTTTGTAATATTTTGACTTTCTACAAAGCTGTAAGCTCTATGAGGACTCGAGCTATTTCTGTTTGTGCTTGCCACAAACACCATAGTACAGAACACACTGTCAAAAACTCTTTGCACAAAAAAAAATATGTACGATAAATTGCACTGGGATAATCAGTAATGCTTAACATACTAAGCACCTGTTGTGGAGTGACACAACAGAGAGAATTTGAATGAATCACTACCATATGCCGGGCCTTCATTTCTTCCATGTTAAATGGGCAGATGGACTGAGCTCTCTCCAAGATCACGTGAGGGTATATAATCTGGTGATTCTGTGAGAAAGGTTTATTTTATTACCTTCTAATATATTAAAGATTTAAGATATCGCTACTTGTTTCAATGCATTTACAAAGAGATATTACTTATAAATACACTTGGTTATGGGCTGAATTTATCCCCTCCAAAATTCCTATGTTGAAGTCCTAACCGCCAGTACCTCAGAATGTGACTGTATTTGGAGACAGTCTTAAGGAGCTAATTAAGGTAAAATGGAGTAATATGGGTGAAGCTTAATCCAGTATGACTAGAGTCCTTATAAAAAGAAGAGATTAAGACACAGACAATACAGACCAAGGGATGACCATGTGAAGGCACAGCAAGAAGGCTACCATTTACAAGCCAAGAAAAAAGGCCTCAGAAGAAACCAATCCTGCCGGTACCTTCATCTGGGACTTGTAGCCTCCAGAACTGTGAGAAAATAAATTTCTGTTGTGTACATCATCCAGTCAATGGTATTTTTAATGCTAGCAAACTAATATGCACTTTAAAAAATGTTTTGTTAAGGGGTGCCTGGCTGGCTCATTCAGCAGAGAGTGTGACTCTTGATCTCAAGGTCATGAGTTCACTCCACACTTTGGGTGTGGAGCCTACTTAAAAAAAAATGTTTTGTTAAAGTTTATTCATCCTCACTTGTGATTTACAGTGACCTCTGACCTTCATTTGCCATACCCGTGTTCCAACTGTATTCTTATCTTAGGTACCAGCTAAAAGAGAATTTTTAGGGAACCAGCGTCCTTCCAGTGGGGAAAATGAAACCAGCAAAATTAGTGGTTTTCCTAAGACTTCTGAGTCAGCCAGATTTCTCTATGCATTACTACTGGCCAGGTGAACCAGCCAATCCCCTGACCCTAGTGGACAATATTTGGAACAGTAAGTTCACAGGTCCTTAATGCTTTATAAATATATTTTGTGCAAGAAACTTAAGAGAAATAAAAAGAAGTTCGGCTGCAACTATAATCATTTTATATTTTTAGTATCTTCGGTATGAGGTAATGCAAAGGTGGGATTCCATTCTCTTTATGAATCCAGCAATAATCCTCCTCAATGTAGTTTGTAACAATTCTGGTTATTTGAAATAATTTAAATCTTGTATTTTGAATTTCTCTTATAGTTGGAAATATCTTAACAGTAAAATTTGTTCAAAGTCAATTGTGGATTATTCTTTCACGGTCACTATTCTTGTTTCATATTTTTATCTGAAAATGTTGAATAGTATGAATTATTTTCAGCCCTAAAATGAAATGTAGTTCTTTTTGAGTTAATTTCATTCACAGATTATTATGAATAAACTACGTTTTTATTGACATTAAATGTGATTAGAAATCATTATTTGTTTTTGAAACAGTTTAAAACTTTCATTTTATTTCAATATCTGGCTACTGACTAAGAATCTCAGTACAAACTATGTCACTCTATTTGTGATTAAAACTCTAGATTTTACCAATATCACTAACTGTTAGCACATTAATAATAGCTTCTATTTAAAAGGAAATAATCACTTTTTCTCAGCTCCCTGAGAGGATTTGGAATGTGTTTGGGCTGAACTGCCTGGCAACTGTATGGAGTAGTAGTAACCTGTATCTGCTTATATGTTTTATAAAGGTAGAGTTTTCATCACTGCCCTTTAGAATAGTCCCTGATCAGTGTGTAAACTGTCATCCGGACCACTCCTCCAGGTTAGGGACTATGAAAACTAGCTTTTGCCACTCATCTCTTATCTTGCTGAAGCTGCGGTTCCTACTTTTAAGTATACTTAAATATATTTTATTCACATTGTTGTATTTCTAAGGATATCAGTAAAAGTCAAAAGATTTCTAATCTATATCATCCTTGTGTTTAATAGTGACATTACTAAAAAACACACACTTACATGGAAGATTAATTTCATTAGCCAATGGAAATGTATTGCTGCTGTACTTGTTATAGGTTAATATCTGTTTAGAGCAACAATTCACATTCATTTAATTCAAAACTATTATGATATCCTAGGTTGCATATTGATCTTGAGGGAAGAATATTTTATCCAGGTTTATCCTTAGGATACGTTTACTCTTTGCCATTTTGAGAAAGCTTTGATTGTGGTCAGGTCCCTTTAATACAAAAAAGAAATGATAAAATTCATGGTTTACCAACTAGAAAAGAATGAAATATATGCACTGAAGATGGAGAACATTTTCAACCATCCAAGTGATAAAGAAGAAAATGATTGGTGGGGCGCCTGGGTGGCACAGTGGTTAAGCGTCTGCCTTCGGCTCAGGGCGTGATCCTGGCGTTCCGGGATCGAGTCCCACATCGGGCTCCTCTGCTGGGAGCCTGCCTCTTCCTCTCCCACTCCCCCTGCTTGTGTTCCCTCTCTCGCTGGCTGTCTCTATCTCTGTCGAATAAATAAATAAAATCTTAAAAAAAAAAAGAAGAAGAAAATGATTGGATTGACTCAAGTTTAGCAGCCAGAAATTGAAACTGAAGGCATTTATGGGTTTGTTTTTGTTAGGTTTTCCCACCGTCTTTTCTCTCTTTTTCTAGTAAGAGCGCTAAGTTTCATTTCAGGACGTTGACACAACTGAATTGTGTGTGATCTTGGTAAGACTTTAAATCAAGCCAAAGCATGGCACTTAACCCAAGTAGGTGAATCCGACTGTCCGCTGGTTTGTGGAGTATCTCCAGCCATTAAATATCGAGAGGCAAACCTCAAGAACAGACAGGAAAACATATTTTGAAATCGAGATGCTGTGAAAAGAAGTTAATAGTAGTGGTAGTGCCATAGACTGAATGTATTGCCCCAAAATTCATATATGGAAACCTAATCTCCATGTGCTAGTATTGGGAAGTGGGACCTTTAGGGGGTGATAAGTCATGAAGGTAGAGACGTTATAAGGGATTAGTGCCCTTAAGAGACCCTTGAGGGGTGCCTGGGTGACTCAGTCGGTTAAGGATCTGCTTTCAGCTCAGGTCAAGTTCCCAGGGACCTATGATCCAGACCCACCTTGGGCTCTCTGCTGAGGGGGGAGCCTGCTTCTCCCTCTTCCTCTGCCTGCCATTCCCCCTGCTTCTGTGCACGCACGCGCTCTCTCTCTCTCTCTCTCTGGATCAAATAAATAAATAAATACTGCGTGTGTGTGTGTGTGTGTGTGTGTGTGTGTGTGTGTGTGTGTATACATTATCTTTATATATATTATATATGTATTATGTATATACATTATCTTTATATATATATATATATACGTATATATATTTATATATATATATAAAGAGAGAGAGAGACCCTTGACTCTGCAGACATGTGAGGACATAGTGAGAAGGTGGCCGCCTGTGTACCAGGAAGCAAGCCCTCACCAGGCATAAATTCTGCTGACATTGTGATCTTAGACTTCCCAGCCTCCAGAACTGTGAGAAATGTTTGTTAAGCCACCCAGCCTATGATATTTTTGTTTTAGTAGCCCAGACTAGGATAGGTGGGTTAATTATAACTGTAGAATTCATAATATACCTGATTAGAGTATTATGGATGAGAATGTAATTCTGTATGGACTTCATTTTGTTTCTTCTCAAGGGACTAAAGATATTCTTGAATTGCTGGGACTAGAGCCTCAAATTGAGAGCGGAAAGTTTGGGAGCGCCTCCAGCACTGTGCCCCTAGCGGCAGCCAGTTCCATCGTCCCAAGCCCATCCTCCTACTCACAGCTGTCCGCACGTGGTGAATAGAGACGGGCAGCTGTTAGGGAACAAGGTGGCGGGTGCGTGGATAAAGATGGAGCTATACTGGAAGGAATGTAATCAAATCACTGTTTGAAGACTGTGAAAGAAATACTGCAGGGAACAATGCAGGAACAAATTATTGGCTTTTAGAAGGTGCTGTTCATCAAAATCTACAGAACTTGGGTTCTAAAGTTCTCTAATATTAGAGTAATCTACCAAGGGGAAGTATACTGTAAAAATAGATCTGCCTGAATACACAGACTATGGTTTTTTTTTTTCCATTATATGTGGCTGCTTGGTAAAATTAATTTTTTAATTTTTTTAAAGATGTTATTTATTTATTTGACAGAGAGAGAGTACAAGCAGCAGGAGTGGCAGGCAGAGGGAGAGGGAGAAGCAGGCTTCCCGCTGAACAGGGAGCCCAGGGCTCGATGCCAGGATCCTGGAATCATAACCTGAGCTGAAGCAGACACCCAGCAGACTGAGCCACCCAGGCACCCCTAAAATTAATTTTTAAAAATTAAAAATCACCTCTGATTATAGAAGCTTACACTATGTGAACATTATCATCTATTTTTTAAGAAACATGAAAATCCACTAACAATGTGTATTATGGTAACTATCTACTCTGGACTACTGAATTTCATAAGAACCACAATAACCTAGATAATGAAAAGAAAATGGAAATAAAACCAGAATCCCTAATCTTAATAAAGCATGAAACTGTCTGTAATATTACAGTATTCCAATGGCCAGCTGTGGTTCCCAGAGCATTTCTTGGGTATTTAAAGTGAGATTGGGGCACCTGGGTGGTGCAGTTGTTAAGCGTCTGCCTTTGGCTTAGGGCGTGATCCCAGCGTTCTGGGATCGAGTCCTACATCAGGCTCCTCCACTAGGAGCCTGCTTCTTCCTCTCCCACTCCCCCCTGCTTGTGTTCCCTCTCTCGCTGACTGTCTCTCTCTGTCAAATAAATAAATAAAATCTTTAAAAAAAATAAAATAAAATAAAGTGAGATTAAAAAGCAGCCACAGGTCTTCACACAGCAAACTGGAGAAGGCACTCTAATGTTCAGCACTGGCAACATTTTCACTGGAGGTAAGACTTGTCAGCCTTCTCCTTCTGAAAGTATAGTACTACAGAGCATGCCTCCCCATCCAAAGTCCTCCTAAAGAAATGACTGTCCCAACAGGAAGCCTAACTATGTTCTAAAAACTTCAGCCCTGTATATGTTATTAAGTGGAAGGCTTATACCTGCGTTTTCGTTTTTCAGTTCCAAATAATAGCCATTGATTCCCCTTAGCTTAGTATTATTCAGATTTTTACCATGCGTTATGATTCATTGCAAACAGCATGGATGGTGTGTGAAGATCTGATCATGCTTCAGTTAGGCACTTCTGCAGTTAATAGGTTTCACACATAGTTTCAAATTTGACTTTCAGCCTTTCCAATATCTTCACAAAGACTGAATACCAAGAGTTACTGCTGTAGTTGTCTTTTTTTATGCTTTTATCACATAACACTAATTTGTCACCCCTTGGGTTCCCGTTCCTTTTATTTGGTTCGTAGCTTGACCATATTTTGTTATATTTATCAGAGCTCAGACTCCATCTGCACGGTCTATTTTCTGATCCAGTTGTGTTGTACCCCTTGCGGTACTTCCTCAACTCAAGACACTATTATATCTTGTAGCACGACCCTTTCATCTAGCAAATGATCCTTTATGATTTTATACTTATCAGTAATGACATGCTCCTTTGTTCTGGAGACTTTGTTTATTATGTGTGCATTTTCCACAGATATTAAAATAATTGCAAATTTCTTTAACATTACTTTTTGGAAGACAATTCTTTTTTCTTTTTTTTTTTTTAGGAAACAGAAACATGAAACCTGAATGGGTTGGTTGTCTGTTAAAGGTGCTAGGCCAAGGGTACCGGGGTGGCTCAGTCTGTTAAGCATCTGACTCTTGATTTCAGCTCAGGTCATGATCTCAGGGTCCTGAGACTGAGGCCCATGTCAGACTCCATTCTGGGTATGGAGCCTACTTGGAATTCTCTCTCTCTCCCTCTGCCCGTCCCCACCCTCTTTCTCCCTCAAAAAAAATTTTTTAGGGGCGCCTGGGTGGCACAGTGGTTAAGCGTTTGCCTTCGGCTCAGGGCGTGATCCCGGCGTTCTGGGATCGAGCCCCACATCAGGCTCCTCCGCTATGAGCCTGCTTCTTCCTCTCCCACTCTCCTGCTTGTGTTCCCTCTCTCACTGGCTGTCTCTATCTCTGTTAAATAAATAAATAAAATCTTTAAAAAAAAAAATTTTTTTAAAAAGGTGCTAGGCCAGTAAGGAACAAACCCGCTATTGAACATCAGTGCTACTGTCTCCTACACTCTGATTCGTTGACTACTAATATGGCTATATAGTAAACTCAATATATTTCTGTAAAATAGACTCCATTATTTTCTCTCAGAAAATTTCATCTAAAGTTCAAAATTTAACTACGGCTATAGCTGACAAGGACAAATATCCAATGCCATTAAGAAAACATGCAAATGAAGTGAAAATGAAAAAAAAAAGTTTTAATTAAAATATGAGAAATGGATCATCAACTAATTTCCCTTGATTTTTCAGACTATTAGACGCTGGACATTAAGTTGTTGAGGGTTTTTGTTTTTGTTTTTCTCTTTAAAAAGGGTGGGGAGAATGCTTTGGAATTAAGTCCCCTGTTCTTCAATCATATTGTTCTAGCCACAGTAAGGGAGAAGAGCCCGCTACTTTATTAAAGGCAATGGAAATAACTCAGACCTGGCTTCTATTTCCCCGCCATTTGCTAACTTTTAATCACACCATATAACTTCCCATTCCGGCTTGTGCATATTTAAGATGAAAGAATTAGAATATTTCATATTCTAGTCCTAAAACTCTGTGATGACATGACTTCACTACATTCACCTTTTCTGTTTCTTCTTCCTTAACCTTAACTCTCCAAATATTTCAATTTCTTTCCAACCCATTAGTTAGCTTTATGACTATTCTTCAAATTTATAAAGTTATATAATTTTAAATTAAAAGTAATGTATTATTGTGTGTGCCCCTCATTGGTAGAGAAAACCCACTTTCAGTAGGTGTGACACTTAATACTGCATTGTTCAAAAAAAACTAATAATGGAGGATGATCACCTAACTAACCTGCTTATATATCTAGAAGGTGGAGGTCAGATTCACTAAGCAACTGATCAAAGTTTTTAACTAATTGTTGGCAGCATAGAGAATAGAGTCCCTGATCTTTTATATACATTGATTACATTTTTGCTATACATTTTCCCTCCTTTAGAATCATCTTTAATTTGTTAATATTGTTAGGTTAGGTTTTTTTTAAAGAAAGTGTCCCTACTCTATTCTCAGACTAATGATTCATGGTCAGCTTGTTGTGAATTATGACCCTGAGCCATTTTCTGCCAGATGTATGGGATATTTTTGTTTTCCTCTCCACTGGAGAGTTCCACAATTGTCTTTAATGAACTACATTCTGTATTTGATTCTGTATCTGTATCTTGTCATTCAACTATAGTTTCTTCTAATCTTTTTACCTTACTTAATCTTTCTGGGCCTCAGTTTCCTCGTTTACAAAATAAGGGACTTTGGGTGGATTAACTCCTGAGGCACTCTTTACTTCCAAAACGCTCCCTTCCAAGTTGGGACTAAATCAATCTTTGACTCCTTAATGCCACTTTCAGGTTTAAAGAATATGTTCTGTATTTTATCATCCAGACACCTGATGAGAAGATAGACCAACACCAGGCCCCAAATCAACTTTTCCGGGACACCATTTGTCACATTCTCCTAAGTTGACACTAATGCATTGACTGCATCCCTATTGCTCATTTATTTTCTCTGCAAGTGTTTCCAGTTTGAGGAACATTTGTTGATGTTTTACAAAATTTCTGAGGTAGATTAATTTTATTTTCTGTACTTTTACTCATTAAAAGCTTGCTTCTTCAAATCGCTGAGGTTATACAGATTCATTATTTTCTGAGACTTTAAAAAGATGGAAATGTTAGGTTAGTTCAATTGTTAAAAAGATCAATATTCTATTAATTCTAAGAACACCAAATTTATCTAGTATTTAAGATTCAGAGACAAATGAACTATAATTATTGTCAGAGGTTTACAAAGCTTAAATTAATCTCATAAAGTAATTTAGTTTTATTTTGTCTTCTAGAACCTTAATAGAATTAAACAAGCTAGATGTTTAAGCTTCATTATTTTTCTACAAATAAACATTGTTATTTTCCAGTAACTTCATTCAGCCTTGCTATAGACTGCAATACCGCACTTGCCTCCAGTCCTTTCAAAACATTTCCTTAATTAATTCAAATCTGTTTTGTTCCTTCTGTAAAATCTCTTTGAATATAATGTGCTGTTCTGCTTCCAGGATTCTGTTTCTATTGTCTCTAGAAAGAGACTATGATCTTAACTTTGCCAGCAGAGGGCACATACACTTATCCTTCTTTGTTTCTTCTAATCTCCAAAAAAGGAATTTTAAAAAAAAGAAGAAGCAGCAGCCACATGTGAGGTTCTCTAATATCCACTTTATTTGAACTGAGTCTAATTTAAAAATAAAACACCACCACTACCACATTAAGATTTTTGTCTTAAAAGTCTGATGCTTGAATGAAAACCAAAAGACACTCAAGATACTGCTGTCACTGAACCAGAATGTTGGTTTAGTATCTCTGTTCTTGCTCTATAACATTTGGCCAGGAATTTCACTACTCCTTTTGTTCTGATCATATTTTGATCTGGCCTTTCTGCTTTTGGTATTCAATTCTGGTCCTAGAATTAGCAAAGAAGTAGTCAACTAATATTTATTTACATGTTTATTTATTTGTAGAATTAGCAAAAATTCTAACAACTGATTATCTTTTAGCCTGGTTAATATAAATACATTTCAGAATACTGAATTTAATTGGACAGCTAATTAAATGTTTCTGAGAGAACATTTTTAAAGACAAATAAGTTGGAGCGGAGTCAAAAAATTAGTCTGTTGACCATTTTGGTAAATGACTTAAGAATATTTGTGAACCTTTTAATCTTCTGGCTGCTTCCAATGAACTGATGGAATGGTAGCATTTTTTACACTGTCAGCTAAATGAGCACAGAGGAGCATCTATAATTTCAATATTATGCAAATGCATCATGTAATTATATAATTGCAGATATGTTGTGCCTGCACACATCAAAAGGTTGTGCTTTTAAAGTGGAAAAATGCTGTTGAAAAGCAGAAGTCAAAGACTGATGTGTTAATATCTATCTCTAGCAGCATAAATTTTAAGTATTTTATATAAGCCACTGTGTAGTCTGACTTATACCAAAACCAATCCGAAGAACTCACAAATGGAAGCTCAAATGTTATATCAGCTTTTTAAAATTCTAATGCCTGAGGTCAAGATGACTGATAATATTTACAGGTTTTTCCAAATGTTAATGTGTGGAACAATAGTTACCATGATAGACAAATACCACATGATATCACTCATATGTGGAATTTAAGAAACAAAACAAATGAACTTAGGGAGAAAGAAAAAAGAGAGGCAAACCAAGAAACAGACTCTTAAAACTCTAGAGAAGAAACCGACGGTTGCTGGAAAGGAGGTGGGCGGGAGGATGGGTTAGATGGGTGATGGGGATTAAGGAAGGCACTTGTGATGAGCACTGGATATTTTAAGTGATAAGTCACTAAACTCTACACCAGAAACTAATATTACACTACATGTTAACTAAGTGGAATTTAAATAAAATTCGGAGAAGAAAAAAAAGTCACCATGATATTTTATTATTGAGATGTATAAATCAGTACACTTTGGGGCTTATTTTAAAAACGTTATTTGAAACTTAAATATGAAAAAATAATAATATAAGTACAGGGTTCAGTTCAAGGCTAGATTTTGCTATTTTAAAAATATTTGAACATCAGATAATTAAAGTAATTATAGTAAGCGGAGAGACAAAGTTCTAGACAAAAGAAGTAAAAACACTCTGAGAATATGAGAGTATTTCAGTTCATAAGGAGTGTTTTTTTTTTCCCAAATAGTCTTTTCCAACTGCGAATAAACTCCAATACTCCTTCCATAATAAATTGTTTTTGTTTGTTTGTTTGTTTTTTCACACATAAAGTCTTTTCCAATTAAGTCCAATCCTTACTGCAACCCTAACGGTAAAGCCACTGAGATTACAACTGATGATAATGAACATTTTATCAAGTCTAAAAATCTTAAGCAATTAAAATTTTTGACAGTTTTTAAATTTACATATTTATGTATAGCTTTAGCTAACATCTGCATATATAATTATAGGTAATCATTATTAACTATTGATTTTTAAAAAGACATAATGCCCTGAAACGCTTAGTATTTTAATGCTTTTGTCTTTCTCTCTCTTTGATAAGCAAGAGACTTCAGACAGTCTTAAAACATTGAATCTGTCTCACATCCAGGATCTGCAATGCTGAATAGAAAAGAGAGAGAAATTGTAAGAACACAGAATAATCAGGAAGGTTGAGTACCTCACAAAGAAACAGATTGTGAACCCTGAGTACATATGTCATGCATGGTTTCCTACTTAGCTGACAAAGGTCAGGTTCAAACAATGCTTCTCCGGTACCAAAGCTTGCTTTTCTCTCTTTGACCTCCTCTCTTCTTTTTCTTTCTCCTTTCTCCTTTTCTTTTCTCTTTCTTCTTCTTTCGTCTTTCTTTGCTAAACTGGATTTTAGCATCACAGTTTGCTGAATTTATATCTAATGACAGCTATATTTCATTTTAGTCTAAAACCTCACCAGCATTATTGAATATTAATATGTTAGCACTATGGTATACATTGAGCAGCAAGGTCTAAAGGTGGAGATACAGGATCAGAACTCAGTGCTCCTAGTTTTTAGAAATTTATATGATGGAACTGGATAAAGCAATCACTCTTTTTTAAAAAACACTTTATTTATTTATTTATTTATTTATTTATTTATTTATTTGAGAGAGAGAGAGAGAGTGCATGCTCAGGAACAGGGGGAAGGGCAGAGGGAGAGAGAAAATCTTAAGGAGACTCTGTGCTGAGTGGGGAGCCCAATACTGTTTTCAATCTCAGGACCCTGAGATCATGACCTGAACCAAAATCAAGAGCCAGTAGCTCAACTGACTGAGCCACCCAGGAGCCCCAGTAATCACCCTTCTTTTAGTCTCAGTTTACTTCAGTTCCCAAAAACAAAACCTTGCTCCTATTTATATGGCTTAGTTTAAATTGGTTGTATAACATTTTTCTTTTTTAATTTATACTACTCTGACTTATACAGATATTTTCAAATGTGCAGCAATTGACTTCTCTCTTAGTAATAAGGAGGTAGAAAGAAACTTGTGGTTCCTTAAGGTATGAACCTACTGGGGTTTTTCCACCACGTGATTCATCCTGAAATAAAGAAAGGGAACTAGAATGTAAACATTGATTACTGCACCAATTAAATGAATGCATTTATCATTCTAACCATTAAATTTATTTTTTTTACAAACTGAGGGCTTCGGGGGGGGGTGGGGGAATGGGATAGGCTGGTGATGGGTAGTAAGGAGGGCACGTATTGCATGGTGCACTGGGTGTTATATATATGCAACTAATGAATCCTCGAACTTTACATCAAAAACCAGGGATGTACTGTATGGTGACTAACATAACATAATAAAAAACATTAAAAATAATTTTAAAAAATAAAAAAATTTTTTTTAATTATTTTTTTAAATTATTATTATTCACACTTTCTTTTCGACCTCTCAGGATGTGTGAACCAACAATTTGAAGTAGATAAATCAAGTCAATTAATACCTTTACCTTAGAAGAGCTTGAAAAAAGAATACTTTCTTTAGTTGCCTGGGTAACTTTTCTATTAAGCATATTATTCTGAAGTATTGCTCATCTTTGAAGGGAGTGAACAAAATGGAATATAGTTATTTTGTCCTGTGTCGAATCTGCCTTAGTGCTAACTAAGCCTGTTGTACTGAAATGCTTGTTTGGTAGCCTCTATGGGACGATTTTGTGCTCATGAGTTAACAGTACAATATATGTTATAATTACAATGTGATGAGAATCTTTACAAGAGATGACATGAATAAATGAGATCAGTTTATTACTTTCCTTCCTAAACAATGTCAAATAAGAAAAATGTGGGGGAGAATGGGATTGTGATAAATACATAAATAAATACCAAATTTCTTCCCTCAGAGTCATCCACTTAATGGCTTTCAGAGTCCGTTGCAAACACATGGAAGAAGGCAGAGGAAGTGCTATATCCACTGACAAGAATTTTTGTTTTTAAAAAACTTAATTTTTTCTAGTTAAAGAAATGGAACCGGCTGAAGGCAGAGCCAGGCATACTGGACGTCACCAGCTATAGATGAACATTCTGATGGCCGCGCATTCATGGAAGTCTGCCATTTAAAAGACAGAGTGTATATCTTGACCGAAGGGTGCTGTTGGTAGTGTTGGATGGGAGGTGTGATGATAGAATCTAATTAGGTGGTTGCTAGCAGGTTGGAAACAAAAGGAAGATCATATCTATTCAGCAGCTAAAATGTGCTAATACCAAATTAGATGCTTAGTCAATATAACCACTCTGCATGTGGTAAGTGCTTATACCTCGGAGAAGCAGTTAATTATCTCTCCTCAATGTACCAGCCTCCACTTGAAACCCAACTTTAGCCATAGAGTTAATGCCATATTTGAGGAAGATGTGAGTTTTTCCCCTTTATGAAACAGAATCAATCTATTTCTTCCCCAGAGAGTGATATTTAATCACTCCCGTGTTATTAGGCTTATGACTGGGATTATGATTATTATTCTCATTTGCCTTGGAGGCTTTGTGCTTTCAGAGCCTTGATAGCAAATCTCATACTCATGTAGAAAGGTTCACTGATCACCAGTTCTCCAGCACCCTTCATCACGTGGATTCTGAGGAAACTTTCCGGTATTTCTTATCAATGAATGGTCTTAAATTGTTTTTCTTCTGTACAGAGTAGATGCAGGCCACACATAAACACATTTCAATGTTTATATATCTGAGTCAAACTTATAAATTTGATATCTAAAAATGACACTGGTCAAGATTGTTGGTCATTTTTTATCCTGATTTGTTTAAATTTTAAAAACTGCTGGAAATTATTTTAAGAAAATGAGTAATATTGTCTGATGTCTAAGAATTTATGTATACTTTCTTTTAAGGAAATCCAAGTGCTTTATAGGCAATAAAAATGTCAATATTCTAAGGTCCATATTTGCTGAATCACTATTGAAAAAATAATTTGTTAAATGAAGTATATAGGAAAACGTATTATAAATTTTGTCAGTAAAAAGTTTTTCTTGGATATGTCTTGATATCTTTTTAGTTTTTTTTTAATTTAACAATTTAATTAATATTTATTTTAGCATCTATAAAACAATGTGCTGGTGAATTTAGGCATTTGGGGATATTAATATCTCAGTATTAATCACATTGTGCTAAGTGTTTTACATATATCTCATTTTTCCTCAAATAATCCTACAAGATAAATATTACTATTATCTGTTTTGTTGATGGGAAAATTGAGACAGAGGTTAACTAATTTACCAAAGTCACAGAGCTTACAAATGAATTATCCCAGATTTGAACAGAAGTATAACTCCAGAGGCATTACTCTTCGTAGTTTTAAAAATGAATCCACTCCACTCTGGGGATGCCTGGGTGGCTCGGTCGTTTAAACATCCAACTCTAGATTTTGTCTCTGGCCATAATCTCAGGGTGGTGGCACTGAGACCTGAGTCAGGCTCCGTGCTCAGCTCGGAGTCTGCTTGAGATTCTCCCTCTCCCTCTCCTTCTGCCCCTCCCCCAGTTCACCTGCACACAGGTGCATGCTCTCTCTCTAAATAGATAAATAAAATCTTAAAAAAAAATGAGTCTACTCTGGTCCCTTATCCATCCAGTGGAAAAGATTTCTATTCCTATTCCCATTTCCTATTGTTTCTTAAAAAGATAGAGAGCTGTAATAAACCAAAACCAAACCAAAACAAAACAAAACAAACAAAAAACTTGAAACATATTCACTGATGGTGTAACTTGTTTGTTACACTGTCTTTGGTAAGTAGTTTAAAAAAGTCATTGACTTATCCTAAAAGCGAACAAACAACAGCAACAAAACACATACACTTTTCATGTTATTTGGGAGATGTAATATAGAGCGGAAGTCTGCTTTAGCAAGAACCAGGACTGGCTACATGAATTCGTGGTACCCAGGGCAAAACAAGAACAAAAAAAAAAAAAAAAAAACTATGGAGTTCCTTATTCAAAAATTATTGACAATGTTAAGATAGAAACAGCTGAGTATTAAAGCAAGCAAGACTGCCTAGGTAACATGCTCAGTGAAGCCAGTCTTGGCAAGAAACCAGCATGGCTCATAGAACACCTTGTGCTGCATTATTTGCATTTGAATTTCCTTCCAATAACAGAGTGACCCGTGAGCCAAAAGAGATTCCTTGGAGATACAAGAGGCTGTGAAGAAAGACTTTTAAGGTTTGCCACTCCAAATAACCTTCATTTTCTTTTTTTTCTTCTCTTTGTTTATGTTTGTTTGCTTCAAAAATTTACCTGAAAATAGGGATTTCAAAGGGCAGTACAACTACTCTAAACACTAAATCTTATCTTGTGCTAACCCCTTCCAGCCCTGATGGGATCAAAAGTTGGTTTCTGATATCATAGCTAGAATGTTACACATTTCAGACAGTCAGAATTTTGCCAAGCTTCAAGGACTGTGACTTTATAAACAGCAAATGTGTTTCGGCTTTTCTTTTATATGGCAGTTTTGTAGGTAACATACACAAATTAGCTAATTAAAACAGATAAGGTGATATTTGTTAAATTATGCATTGCCAGGAAGACTAAACTAAATGACTTCTAAGATCCCCACTACAGTCATAAGATTCTGTGCCTCTGACAGTAGAACATTATCTGTCTGAGATGAGAACTGAAAATAGCACTCCTGTGACAAAAAGATGTTGAGTATGTGGTAATGTCCTTGATTCTAGAAAATGATTGGGCAGGTGACTATATCCCAATTTCCTCCAAATTAGGGACAAAAAGATGGAGATAAAAATATATTTATTGCTGGCAAAGTAGTAAATGTGCCTTGACCTGCTATTCACCCTTCCCACTCCCAACTAAACCAATACCCTCAGTTATACCCAGAGCAGGTGAACAAATGCTGCTTCCCCCAGGAGGACACCTTTAGGGAAAGAAGCAGGGCAAGATTTCATGCTTTTGCAGTGGAGCTGATCTGAAAGAGAAACTAGGAAGGGCTGGGAGGGCACTTGTTTTCCCTAGAAAAGTAAAGAAGGAATGGGGGGGGGGGGGATTACATTCTAATGATTCCAAAAGGGCAGAATTTCCATCTCATTAGTTTGTGGGAATTCTGGAAAAACAAACAAGAACATGGCCTTCCTTCTCATTCCCTGCTATACTAAGGTTTGAAAATCAATTTTTCATTGGAATTAGGATAGTTTGCATGGACCTAAACCCACAGTTACTTGGCACCAGCAAATACTGTGCTGCCTGAATACATGTGTTAGATGTAGGAGGTTGTGTGACATCGAGGGGGTGCAGCGGGGGGGGGGGGGGGGGGGTGGGATGCAAACTTTGGCATTAGACCTGGGTCTGAATCCTGGCTCTCTAATTGATCAGCTGCAGGGCGTTTTGCATTTTTATGTTCCGTGTCCTCCCTAGGCCTCAGTGTGTTTATTTTTAACAGTAGGGTAACATTTTATCCTTTATTAAATGTAACAAGGTTGGGTTTCTATACTTCTCCCTTCCTCACTCTTCAGTCTAGGTTCCCAGTTTGCAAAAATTTAGCTTATATTTTTGCCTATTGAGATTACTCTTCAAATTTATCACAAATATATTCCCAAGATAAATGGTAGAATTTCTAACGTCATAAATTATCTAGAAAATTAAGGAGGGGAAAATACTACATTATTTGAACCATCCATGAATCACTCACTTTTCAGGTGGAAGATGACAATGTTTTCAAACAAAAATGGATTAAAAACTTTCTTAAAAGGGCCGAATAGTAAATATGGCTTTGCCAGGGTTTTGGTCACTGTTAACTCTGCCAACGGTACATAAATGAATGGACACACCTGTGTTTCAATAAAACTTTATTTACAAATTCGTAATTGCCTGATCCAAGGTATATGCATTAAGTATATTGAAAATAAGATAAAATGTTAGTTGTATTAGCTTGCTTTTCTATCAGTGAAAATCTTCTTGAATACAGTGTATGTAAGATATGGACACAGAGAAAAATTGTTATATAGCTGCAAATACTGCACTGAGAGTATGTTCCAGAGTGTCTAGATTCATCTCTTGCATGTGTATGTCCAGTTTTTCCAGCTCCATTTGTTAAAGACTATCTTTCCTCTTTTGCATTGCCTTTGCTACTTTATCAAATATCAATTGACTACATTTCTGTGGGTCTCTTCCTTGAATCTCTAGTCTGTTCCATTGATCTATTTGTTTATTCTTTCCCCAATACCACACTAATTTTATAGTAAGTCATGATTGAATACTGTAGCTTTATATTTTAGGTTTGAAGTCCTCCATATTCATTCTTCTCCTTAAATATTGTGTGCTGTTCTGGGTCTTTTGACTCTTCATATAAACTTTAGAATCAGTTTATCAATATCCACAAAATAACTTGCTAAGGTTTTGATTGGGATCTTACTGAACCTGTAGATCAAGTGGGGAAGAACAAAACCTTAACAATACCAAGTCTTCCTATCCATGAATATAGAATATCTCTTCATTTATTTATTTCTTCTTTGATTTCATTTATCAGAATTTTGTAGTTTTCCTCATATAGATCTTATACATATTTTATTAGATTTATACCTAAGTATTTAACTTTTTGGTGTTAATATAAACAATATTGCATTTTTAATCTTAAATTCTATATGTACATTGTTGGTATATAGGATGATTGACCTTTTTAACCTGGTACACTGCAACCTTGCAATAATTGCTTATTATCTGCAGGAGTTTTTGATCAATTCTTTTGAATTTTCTTCACAGATGAGCATCTTTTTTTTTTCCTTCCCTATCTGTATATCTTTTATTTCATTTTCTTGTCTTATTGCACTAAGGTAGAATTTCCAGTACAATGTTAAAACGCAATGGTGAAAGGAGATATCCTTGCCTTTTTCCTGATCTTATAGGAAAGCTTCAAATTTCTTACTTTTAAGTATGATGTGAGCTGCAGAGTTGTTGTAGATATTCTTTATTGAGAAAGTTCTCTTTTATTCCTACTTTACCGAGAGCTTTTATTATGAATGGGTACCGGATTTGTCAAGTACTTTCTTCATCTATTGATATAATCATGTGATTATTCTTCTTTAGCCTGTTGATATGATAGATTACATTTATTGATTTTTTTTAATGTTTAACTAGCCTTACATAATTGGGATAAATCCTACTTGGTTTGGTTGATAATTTTTTATACATTTTGGATTTGATTGGCTCACATTTTGTTGAGGATTTTTGCATCTATGTTCATGGAAGATATTGGTCTGTGCTTTTCTTTACATGCAATGTCTTCGCCTCGTTTTGAGTTAGGAAATATTTCTTCTGTGTTTCCATCTTCTGAAAGAGATTGTAGAAAATTGGTATAATTTCTTCCTTTAATATTCGGTAGAATTCACAAATGAACCCATCTGAGTTTCGTGCTTTTTGCCTTAGGTTATTAGTTATTGATTCAATCTCTTTAATAAATGTAGGCCTATTTAGATTGTAATTCTTTTTGTCTGAGTTTTGGCAGATTTTCTCTTTCAAGAAATTGGTCCTTTTCATCTAGGTTATCAAATTTGTGAGCATAGCTTGCTCATAGTATTTCTTATTATGTCCATGAGATCTATAGTGATGTCCTCTCTTTCATTTCTCACATTAATAATGTGTGTCCTCTTTCTTTTTTTCTTAGCATGGCTAGATGCTTATTGTTTTTAGTGATCTTTCTTTTCAAAGAACCAGCTTTTGGTTTTTTTGATTTTCTTTACTGATTTCCTGTTTTCAATTTCATTGATTTCTGCTCTAATGTTTATTATTTATTTCCTCTGCTTACCCTAGATTTAATTTACTCTTCTAGTTTCCTATGTGAAAACTTAGATTATTAACTTAGATCTTTCTTCTTTTCTAGTGTACGGATACAATGCTATATATTTCCTTCTAAGAATTGCTCTTGCTCCATCCCACGAATTTTGAAAATTTGTGTTTTAGTTTTTATTTAATTTAAAATAATTTTTAACTTTTCTTAAGTGTTCTTATTTGATTCCTGTGTTATTTAGAAATATGCTATTAGTCTCTAAGTATTTGGGAATTTCCTAGCTATCCATGCAACTGACTGCTATTTTAATTCTACTGTGGTCTGAGAGCAGACATTGTATGAATTCTATTCCTTTAAATTTGTAAAGGTGTGTTTCTGTCCCAAAATGTAGTCTATTTTGGTGAATGTTCCATGTCAGCTTGGAAGGAATGTGTATTTTGTTGTTGTTGAATGAAGTAGTCTATAGATATCAATTATATCCAGTTGAATGATGGTGTTGTTAAGTTTGGTTATGTGCTTATTGAATTTCTACCTGCCATATCTGTCCATTTATGACAGAGGGGTGTTGAATTCTCCAATTATAATAGTGGATTCATCTATTTCTCCTTGCAATTTTATGTTTTTGCCTCACATATTTTAATGCTCTGTTGTTAGGTGCATACACATTGAAGACTGTCACATCTTCTTGGAGAATTGACCCCTTTATCCTTATGTGGATGTCCCTCTTTTTCCCTAAAACTTTTCCTTGATCTGAAGTCCGCTCCCTCTTAAATTAATATAGCTGCTTCAGCTTTTTTTGATTAGTGTTGTCAACATATGTCTTTCTCCATTCCTTATGCTTTTAATGTGTATGTGTCTTTATATTTAAAGTGGGTTCTTTGTAAACAACAGATAGTTGGGTCTTGTTTTCTGATCAACTCTGACAATCTGTCTTTTAATTGATGTATTTAGATCCTTAACATTTAAAATAATTATTGAAACACTTTGATTAATATCTACCATATTTCTTACTGTTTTCTATTCTTTGCCCTAGTTCTTTGTTCCAGTGTTTGTCTTCCCCTCTTTTTCTGTCTGTTTTATTTTAACTGAGCAATTTATATGATTCTATTTTCTCTCCCTTCCTAGCATGTCAGTTATACTGCTTTTCTTACTTTTTCCCAGTGGTTGCCCTAGAATTTGCAATATACATATGCAACTAATCCAAGTTTACTTTTAAATTTCACTATACTGTTTCACATGTAGTACATATACCTTATAATAACAAAATAATTCTAATACCTCATTCCTGTCCTTTATATCATTATTGCCATTCATTTCACTTATAGTACGCATACATAAACATATATTATATATAAGGTATGCACATACACATAAATAAACACACAAATAATCAAATATATTGTTGCTATTATTATTTTGAACAAACCAAATCTGTTAGGTCACTTATGAATAAGAAAAATAGAAGATTTTATTTTACTTTCATTTATAATTTCTTTAATGCTCCTTTTTTTATGTAGATCTGAGTTTCCAACCTATATTGTTTTCCTCTTCTCTGATGAACTTCTTTTAATATCTCTTACAATGTAGTTCTACTGGCAACAAATTCTGTCAACTTTTGTTTGACAACATTTTTATGTCTCTTTCACTTCTTTCCCTCTAGCTTTATTGACAAATAACATTGTATAAGTTTAAAGTGTATAATATGATTATTTGACATCCATATATATATATATATATATATAGTAATGTGATTACCATATTAAGATTAGTTAACACATCCATCATCTCACATGGTTACTTCCTTTTTTGTGTGTGTGTGGTGAGAATATTTAAGGTCTTTCTCTTTCACTTTTGAAAGAATTTTACAAGATATGAAATTCTTAACACTTTAAATATTTCACTCCACTCTCCTCATGCTTGCATGATTTTTGAAGAGAAGTCAGATGTTTTCTTATTTTTGCTCCTTTATAGATAAGGTGCTGGGGGGTGGGGGTTGTGGCTACTTTCAATTTTTTCTTTTTCTGTCTTGATTTTTCTCCACTTTGAATACCATATACTCAGGTGTAATTTATTTGGCATTTATCCTACTTGGCATGTTCTAGAATTCCTGAATCTGTGGTTTCATGTCTGACATTAATTTGGGGCAATTTTCCATTATTGTTTCAAATAATTCTTCTGTTCCTATCACTCATTTCCCTTTATGGCATTCCCATTATATGTGTCTTATACCTTTAATAGTTATGTCTCAGCTATTGAATGTTCTCTTCAATTATTTTCTGTCTTTTTTCCTCTTTGCTTGTCAGTTTTGGAAGTTTCTGTTTATTCTTAAGATCAGAGATTCTTTCCAGAGCCATGTTCAATATTCTAATAAGCCTGCCAAAGACATTCTTCTTTTCTGTTACCATGTTTTTTTTATCTCAAGCATTTCTTTTTGGCTCTTTCTTAGAATTTCTATCTTTCTACTTACATTACTTATCTGTTCTTGCATGTTGTCTACTTTATCTATGAAAAGCCTAAGAATATTAATCTGATTTTTAAAAATTCCTGGTCTGATAATTCAACATTTCTGCCACATCTGGTTTTCATTCTGATGTTTGTTCAGTTTCTTCAAACTGTGTTTTTTGTTTTGGTTTGGTTTGAGTTTTTTTTGTTGTCGTTTTTTGTTTTTTGGTTTTTTTTTTTTTTTGTCTTTTAGTATGTAATCTTTTTTTGCTAACTGGACATGATGTACCAGATAAAAGGAACTGAAGTAAATGGGCCTTTAGCGATGTGGTGGTCAGGAGTAGGGGAGAAGGACTATTCTTTAGTCCTATGATTCTTTTGCAGGATTTTAGTGATCTCGTGTCCCTGAAACTATGTTCTATGAGCTTCACAAGTACTCTCAGTATTGTTCACTCCCTTAGATAAGGGGGATGTCTAGAATTGGCTGGTGTTGGATATTTTCCATATTTTGGGTCAGTTGGTTTCTGATAAAATCCCAAGTTAGACTCTGGTAAAAATAGTGTCTTTAGGGAAGGCTTTGCTAAGAAGAACATAATGCTCTGATGTATTTCAAAATTTTGTCTTTCTCCTTCCCTTGCCGAAAGCAACAGGATTTTTTCTCTGATCGTCACTGTGAGAGCCCAAAAGAGCTATGGGTACTAAAACTCACAAGTGCGAGAACCCTCCTATGGCTGGGTCTCCTTGGAGTTTTTAACTCAAAGACTTGTCCACTCTGATCCTCTAGCAATTCATCAATTACAGTTTAGTTTTTCCTACCCCAGCACTGGTTCCTGCAAAGGATTTTACTCAGGGATTTCTGCTTCACTACACTGTGATTCTCTATATCCAGCCTGTCTGTTTCTCTAATTTGGGGGACAGTGGTTTCCCCTGTGACCTCGCTTCTCTGGCACATCTTAAGAAGACATGTTGATTTTTCAGTTTGTTGAGCTTTTACTTGTTAGGACAGAGTGACAACCTCCAACCTCTTTCCTTGTTGAACTGAAAAGCAGAAGTCTAAAAATAGTTTTAACTCACAAAGCAGGTTTATTATGACAAAATTTAAAATAAAAGAAATCTGAAAACAGATTTTTAAAACCAAATGGCTCAATGCCATCCCAACTTCAAAATCTTGAGATTTCATTTTCAGTTGAATGTCATCTGCATTTGTTAATTTGCTTTGTATCAGGCTTATTGTGGCAATATATAACTGTATTCCAACATGTAAATCTAAAATCTTCTCTCTCTAGTGATTTATTTTGCTGCTTTTCTTTAACCAAATAATTGATCAAATATATGATTCTAATTGATTCTAGAGTATATTGGTTAAAATAATTTTCAATATTTTTTATTAAAGACTATAACACTATAATTTCTAAAGTTTCTTTTTCTAAGAATTTAACAAACATTTTTACTTTATGCTCAGGTTACAATTAAATGTGCTAAAAACAAGAAACAATTTATATATGTATTACAATTTTTAAAAACCTAGAAATAATTTTAGTAAGTACTTATCAAAGCACATCTCTGAATTATACACTATAAAAACTATAATCTACATGATAGACTTTATATTCAAGTTTAAAAAGTATAACCTTATAATTTACATAAAACAAATTTTTAAAAATTGAAGTAACTTATACACAGTATCTTACACTGTCCCTTTCCCTTACCCCCATCTAGGGAACCAGAAAAAAAGTGGAAAAAAAAAATGCTTGCGGGAGACAGCAATGGTAAGGATCTTTTGTTCTTGTTTTATCGAAAAGAAGTCAAGACCATTTCCTGCCCTTGTTCATATATAACTATGCACATAAATACATACAGCCAATAAAGCAGCTGTGTTTTCTGTTTTCTCTATTTACTTATTATTAAATACTTCATCTTCTTTGAAAGATACTTTTTGTATTAAGAGGGTTGGGTCAAGCAGGTTTAGGTATTTTCAGTAATAGTCTTCAACAACACACAGTTCTTTGAAGGGAAGGAACATACACAACTGATAGAACAAGCATAAAACACATAAAGAAGAGAAGATGTGTCATCACCATCATGAAAAACCTCTTTGAATGGCAGTGATGAGTCTATAAAATATGAGAAAAGCAGAGTTCCTATTCTCTAGTAACATAGCAGTAAATAACAGAGGTTGTGCTTTAGAAAAATCCTTGATAGGTGACTTGGAATTCTTAATACAAATTCAAGTATGTCTGATGGCTCTTAAAGGCTCATGTGAAATAACGAGAAAACTATAATTCCATTATCTGGGAAAATCCTGTTTAAATTAAGTAGAACATTGTGCTTTGCTTTATAGTTTACTCAACAACTTTCAGCTTCTGAAGCGTGGGGGGAAGGGTTGGATGGCAAAAGAGGTATAAAAATACATAGGTCTTTTGTCCACCCCTCATTGATCCTTCAGGTTGCTCATGATAATGCATTTATATCTTTGTCCTTGGCTTCATATGCATCCACAAAAGCTCTAAATCTCCCTGATAATCTTAATTAGGGGCTCTTCAAAAATAATCCTCATTTTAACATCCATCCAACTGAAGCCTCTACTGATAAGTACTCAAACAAAAAACGTATGTAAGAAAATATTTTTATATTTGAAAGGAGAATAACAGTTTGTAAAAGGAAAGCTGAAAACTCCTTATTGACAAGGAAATGTTATACAATGTATATTAAGGCAGAAATTTTGATGTACTTTGAATCATTTAGAAAATTACTGCATGGAATGGTTTCAGGATGAGTTGAATAATGGACGTAAGCAAAGAAAAATAGAGCTGAAAAGTGTTTATTTTTGGAAAAGGCAAAGAAGAAACATAAAATTTTACAGGCAAATGTAAATTAAAAAGTCAGGTTTTCAACATATTCAGATTTATAATTTTGAGTAAGAAAAATTAATATATATAGCTAATAGAAGGATAAAAGATAGATGAGATAGATAGATAGATAGATAGATAGATAGATAGATAGATGATAGATAGATAGATAGTCAGCCAACATGGTCGGTCATAGCCAAATATCCTGCAATGATAAAAGAACAATGTAGGGATTGAAGTCTAAACAATGTAATATTTCTTTTTTTTTTTTTAAGATTTTATTTCTTTATTTGATAGAGATAGAGACAGCCAGCGAGAGAGGGAACACAGGCAGGGGGAGTGGGAGAGGAAGAAGCAGGCTCATAGCGGAGGAGCCTGATGTGGGGCTCGATCCCATAATGCCGGGATCATGCCCTGAGCCGAAGGCAGACGCCCAACCCCTGTGCCACCCAGGCGCCCCCAAACAATGTAATATTTCTTATCAATGCCCTAAACATACATTTATGTTAGGTTTCCAAGAAGAAAAGTAATTATTGGTTTTCAATACCTATAAAGTGAGGATATTAATAGTATAATCCCTAACTGGAATTAAAAAGTCTCTGCTTCTCTCTTTGATTTGAAACAATAGACAAATTACTAAGGCTTTTGGCCATACAATTTCTCCATTATGGAAGCTGATAATATTGACTTTCTTGCAGAAAATATGAAAATTAATGAGATAATAATCCTGATTCTAAGGTTGAGATAGATGTCAGAAAAATGTGACATTACTTACTATAATGAGGAGCAAAATGCTGGTTCTATAAAGGAAGCAAATCACCTTTGCTCAAGTGAATGAAAAACTACTGACCTATCATCTAAAAATTCCCTCCAATCTCCTACAACTGTGGAATTGTTATTTTTTAAGGGAAATTCTCTGTATAATTTATTTCCTTTTCTTAAAAGATAAAGTAAATTAGAACTAAAGCACATACAGAACTATTTAATGAGTAAGAACCACATATCTTCGGGGCGCCTGGGTGGCACAGCTGTTAAGCGTCTGCCTTCGGCTCAGGGCGTGATCCCGGCGTTCTGCGATCGAGCCCCACATCAGGCTCCTCCGCTATGAGCCTGCTTCTTCCTCTCCCACTCCCCCTGCTTGTGTTCCCTCTCTCGCTGGCTGTCTCTATCTCTGTCAAATAAATAGAATCTTTAAAAAAAAAAAAAGAAACACATATCTTCAACTAAGCATTCCTTATCACAAAAGACATTATTACATTATTACTTGTAGTCTCATGTGTGCCTAATTGCTCTAATACCATTTAATACACCACTGCCAGTGGTTATTGACAGGTAAATAACCATAGTGCATCACTTTCTTTTGAATAAACAAACAAATAAATAAGTGAATAATGATAAAACCCTAACACCTACCTGGGACATAGCAAACACTCTTAAAGTGATGGCTATTATACTTGCAAGGCACTGTTCTGAATAATCTGTTAAATGTTTTTTTAAGATTTTATTTATTTATTTGACAGACAGACAGAGAGAGCACAAGTAGGGGGAGTAGCAGAGGCAGAAGGAGAAGCAGGCTCTCCGCTGAGCAAGGACCCGATGCAGGGCTCGATCCCAGGACCCTGGGATCATGACCTGAGCCAAAGGCAGATGCTTAACTGACTGAGCCACTCAGGCGCCCCTAATCTGTTAAATTCTAAGAAATATTTACATATACTCTCTCATCTCTTTCATTGAACCTTCCAATAATCCTATTTGGGAAGTGTTTTATTATTGCCATTTTATAGATGAGCAAACTAAAACATGGGGAGGCCAAGTAACTTCACCAATGTATTAGAGTTCTTCAGAGTAACAGAAGCAATAGGAGATGTATGAAGAGAGAGAGAGAGATTTATTCTGAGGAATTGGGTCACATGATTATGGAGGCTCAGAAGTCCCAAGATCGGCTGCCTGTAAGCTGGAGACCTAGAAAAGCTGATATTATAACTCAGTCCAAGTCCAAAGGCCTGAGAACCAAGGAAACCCATAGTATAAGTACCATGTGAGGTCAAGAGAAGATGACATGGGATGTTCCAGCTCATCTGTGAGGCAAAAGAACAAGGGGCAAATTCCTTCTTCCTCCATCTTTTGTTCTTTTTCAGGCTCTCAACAGATTGGATGTTGCCCAGTCACACTGGGGGAGCAATTTTCTGAGTCCATGGATTCAAATCCTAACCTCATCTGAAAACCACTGTCACAGACACACCCAGAAAAACATTTAATCTTAGTATCCCATGGCCAGGCAAATTGACATATAAAATTAATCATCACAACCAAAGTCTCCCAAATAACTGGTAGAACTAGGATTTGAACCCAGGTACTCTTTACAAAGTCTGCACTCTTAACCCTCATGATCAACTGCCTTTGGCATGTATAACATATAGTTTGATTCAGCATCTTAATGTAATCTGTTAATTTCTGAGATTTAGCAAATGTTAAATATGTGAATTTAGAAAAACATTAATAATACATGAACCACATAATCTTTTCAGAAATATCAGGCTCACTTTGATGTCCATTAAATATTATTTAAAATGTTATTAAATATTTTGTTATATGTTTACAAACTGAATAATTCAAAATATCTTTACATATGTAAGAGAATTACAATTTACTATGAGAAGATTTGAATAACATTTTTACAGAAAGATAACCTCTGTGATTGGTTTAAAATACTAGTAGCAGGGACGCCTGGGTGGCACAGTCATTAAGCGTCTGCCTTCGGCTCAGGGCATGATCCCAGCGTTCTGGGATCGAGCCCCACATCAGGCTCCTCTGCTAGGAGCCTGCTTCTTCCTCTCCCACTCCCCCTGCCTGTGTTCCCTCTCTCACTGGCTGTCTCTCTCTGTCAAATAAATAAATAAAATCGTTAAAAATAAAATAAAATAAAATACTAGTAGCAAAATCATTTTCTACAAACTTTTTTTGGATATATTTCTATGTGGAAAATATTTGAAAAATATGGCATAGAACTTGATGTCCCTCCCCCAAACTGCCTTCTTGTATGTGTTCCCTTCTTCTAGACTCTAGATCTTTGAGGAACAGTTTAAAACCTAATTATAGGGGCACCTGGGTGGCTCAGTCAGTGGATTAAGCATCTGCCTTCAGCTCAGGTCATGATCCTGGAGTCCCGGGATCAAGCGCCACGTCTGGATCCCCACTCGGTGGAGAGCCTGCTACTCCCTCTGCCCCTCACCCCTCATCCCACTTGTTGCTCTCTCTCTCTTGTTCTCTCTCTCTCAAATAAATAAATAAAATCTTTAAAAAATTAAACCTAATTATAGACTAAACATATTATTTTATAATTTGCAAACTACCTTAAATGTTATAAATTATAAATTTACATTATAGAGAAAGGAAACAATTATACAGACATTATAACAGCATACAAAAATATTTGCCTTATAATTGCAAATATTGTTCTGTTATTCTGACAAATTGATTTTAAACTACCTCTGTTATCGACTATGGTGTACCATTTTGGTCAGTTTTCACTAAATATAGCATTTCAATTTTTTTTAGATTTTATTTATTTAGTTAGTTATTTGAGAGAGAGAGAAGGGAGAACAGCAGAGAGAGAGAGGGAGAGAATCTCAAGTTGAGCTCAGAGCCCAACACAGGAGTCGGGGTCTTAACTGACAGCCATCCAGGTGCCCTATAGTACCCCAATTTTGATGTGCTGGTTTCATTATATCTTCTCTTTTGCCCATATTTTTATCTTTTCTCTGTTAATACTGGAAAATGAGAAAAGTGCATCCACATAGTTTTTCTTTAACACAATTATCTAGATATGGGGGAAAAAATGACCCTTAAGTGCCAAATTAGCTCATCTTGCCTTACCCATAGTCTGGTTGAGGTGGGGCACCTGTAGCCTATAAACCATCCTACCACTGTGCACTGAGCATGTACTCTGAGCCAGGAAATGGAACAGTCAAGCCAATACCTTGTGATCTGCTTCTAGCAAGTTTTGTATTGCCATATAAATTCTAGGTTTCGCAGCTACTTCGGAGAGTTTGAGGAAGATCAGTTGTATGAAGGATCAGAGAGAAATTCCTGAATGGGATTATAAGAGGTGAATATGGACAGACAACACATCTGTACAGATGGGGGAAATGAAACACAAATAAGTGACACCTAGCATAGTAGCTATATAATTAAAATATTAAGGTCATGCCTATTATAATGCATTTATTAAGCAGCTACTAAGTGCCCTTTTTTTCCTCAGCAGGTGTTATGAGATATCAAGTGCGTACAATTTTGTTTGTGAAATGGTTTCCTTGGATACATACATTCCTGACAACTGATTTGAATTTAAATTCATGAACACAATCTAACCATATTCCCTTAACAAATTCTCTTTCCCAATCTTTATCTAGTTATTAGGTTTTTATAATCCAGTGCTTATGGAAACCTTAGCACAATTATTTTTATGGCAACCTAATTACAGTAAACAGCATGGCCTCATAGTCGGATAATACAGTCTCAAACTTAGCTTCTCCATTTTCTAGCTCTGTGATGATCTCAAAGAAGTAAAACAACCCTCATCTCAAAAATATTGCTAATAATAGGTACCGCATCTGGTTGTTATTAGAATTAATAAGAATGCACATGTAGTGAGCCCAGGAAGTATCAGTCCCTCCCCTACCTAAATATTTCAACACGGAATTCAAGATCCGCTGTTGGATATTTTATGTATTTTGAAATACATGTTTTCTTGGAGCAGCAGCCCAAGAAATAAAAGATGTGAGAAAAATCCAGAGGAAGATGCAGGGCAGTCAGAGAGCAGTCAGCTTTCTATTCTGGGACCAGCGAGAGGTGAGCAGTAATAGTCTCTTCCGCATTGTGTTTTTGCTGAAGAAATACTTAGCATAAAAATTGTCTGGATTAAGGCAGATACAGGGCTTCCCTTACGTTGCTCTTGGGCAGAACTGTTTGAGTGGACTTGGACGTCCCAGTTCTAAGGAGATTAAGCCAGTGGAAATAGACCTGATCAGGCACTGGTTATCTCCCTGTAACCAGTAGGACAAGCCTTATTCATTCAGTAATGCAATTTCTGACGACGTTCATTTTTTCCAGTTTTACTTTAAATTGATTTAAGTAACAAAGTGATAATCATGGGCATGAGCAGAGAGATCTTCGTATCCAGGAAAAAAAATGTAAAAGCTTAGCCACAGCTAATGTTGGGCATGGGGATTTAGGGAAAATCTGTGACCCAGGAATTCTGAGGATGACGTCCATCCCAAGGCAGCCAGCATCTGCATGATCACGTTTGAGCGCAAATACCTGTAAGATTTGGACGGTCTTTAACACCAGCTTCTAGTATAGAAGCTATTGAAATCAAGAGAACTCATGTTTTCCTTATCTTTCCAATTTAAGTCGTCCTTAAATGGGGGGGACGGGGGAAGGAATTGTTTACTCCTTAGCATCTGTTATTTTTTTCTGCCCTAAGCCTTACTCCCTAATAAACAAAGGGGATTTTATTGACCAGTTCATTTTCAAAGAAACTTTAAAAGGCATTAAGCAATCAATTCTCACATAGTGTCCTCTTTGGGTCTCTTAGTCACTCTTGTGTCTGAGAAGAGCTCGAACATACTCATTCAGGATATAGACAGTATTGCTTTATTTGCTGATATTTACCAATTCAGTAGGATTCAGGGATATTGTGTCCCATACAGGATGTTTTTTCTACTTTCCTTCCTCCTTTCTCTTTTTGGTTTTACTATTTTAAATTTTATAATGGTTAATGTTTACTTATGTTCATATATGTGTTGTCTTAAATTCTTTGGAGAAAAGGTAATTCAAAATCTCACAAAGAAATTAATATGCTTACAGAGATAGTAACAGAGGCAAGGGAATAATATTGTTTCTTTTGACCAATGTCTTCCTTTCAATGATAATGACATTTTTGACAGTCAAGGTCTTTCATTGTAAGCACCTGAGAGTAAAGTTTATATTGTTAAATTTCCTTCTTTTTGACGTGAAATGCATTATGTGAGGAAAACAATGGCTTTATTTCCATTGCCTTTCTAGTTGAGGTTATAAACCACTTATTTCAAGGTATCTGTGTGATGAAATACACTTAATCATTTATTAAAGACTCACTTCAAATTCTAATTCCTATGTTTCAATAAAAGTACATCATATTCTCGAATTTTCTCACTTTATGACAAACTATGAAATCTTAATCAAGGAAATTATTATAAATACAAGTTGTATTACTAACTTATTTTAAAATAAAATGAGTCAATCACAGAAATACAATTATCGTATGGTTTTACTCTTATGAGGAATATAAGAAACGGGAAGGGAGGGGAAAACAGATTGGGATGTAATCAGAGAGGGAGACAAAAAAATGAGAGACTTTTTTTTAAGATTTTATTTTTATTTATTTATTTATTTATTTATTTATTTATTTATTTATTTGACAGTGAGAGAGAGAGCACAATCAGGGGTGCGGCAGAGGGAGAAACAGCCTCCCTGCTGAGTATGTGGGACTTGATCCCAGGACCCCAGGATCATGACCTGAGCCAAAGGCAGATGCTTAACCGACTGAGACACCTAGGCACCCCCATGAGGAGCTCTTAACTATGGGAAAGAAACTGAGGGTTGCTGGAGGGGTGGTGCATGGGGAGATGGGGTGACGGGCTTAAGGGAAAAAAAACTAAACACACAGAAAAAAATTAAAAAAGAATAAAACACAATTTTATTCGGGAAGCTATTGATAATTAAAACAGCAAGTGGCCTGATGTGCTTAGCTATCTATATCTCGTTTTCTATACTTGTATATTTATATTCTGTATTTTTATTTTACCAAAATATCTTTTTCTCTAGATCCCCAAAAAGCCAACAAACTGCATATTACAATTCTTATCTGTAGAGAAAGAAACTATATCCACAAAAGAATGAATAATTTTGCTGTTATATGTGAAAAGCGACTACTATATTACTGAAGGAACCAATTACATATCTCTGGCTTTCTTATAGTTACAATTTACCTCTTTCAAAAAAATGATGACTTACCATCTTCTTGAAATAGAAAAGGAGAAATGCCAAAGACAGTGCTAGAGTAAATCATCTTTACTGACTTCACTTCTAATAACAAATAAATTGGATTTGAAAGTGATTTTTCAACATGGCATAACATGAGAACTTCTGATAATGTTGGAATAAATTCATCTTAAATACAATTAAAAAGAAAATGTAAAAGGAAAGAAATTGTTCCAGGTTAACACACCAAGGTTGAGATTAGGTGGTCATGAAGGAGGTAAAATAAGCATCAGGAGAGGAAGAACTCAAGTTGGGACCTATGGCTCTGGTTCTGTTTAATAAGCATGTGCACCTTTGCAAAAGTATTTAATCCCTCTAAGCCTTTAGCGTCCCCATCTGTAAATCTCTATCAGAGTTGTTTTGGGATAAATACTTCTATATAATAAAAGTCTTGAAAATTATACCTATGGAAATACAAATTACTGATTTATTTATTCATGATAATGTTCTCTTTTTACCTTTGTATTTTTTTAGAAGTAAAATTGAAGTTTTAGTACTGCAGTGAAGTTATTAGGTGCAATTTCCTTAGAACAATTGACTAGTTCATATCATTATGTTGTTTTATCTGCTGTCTTTCTGTAATGTTCCTTTACAAAATTTAATTCCGTTACTGCTCTCTGATATTGCTACTCTATTATCATAGTCCTCATTAATGCATAATTGCCCTTACTCCTTCTCCATATTTCTTTTTTGCTGGAGACTAATGTAAAATTGCAGTTCATTAATTATACCATTATAAAAATCCTTGTTAATTTGATTACTTCTTGCATTTATCTATGGACCTCCCTTTTCTTGATTTTCTCCCCTGATCTAGTTAAGTTTATTCCTTACTGTCTTCATCTTTTTATCTTATAATTTTTATGCAACCAAAATCAATTAATTTTAAAAAGAACTGGGTATATCTGTACCTAAATATATCATAAAAATCTTGTATGCTGCAGGTGTTTATATCAGGAGTAATCATATTAAATAGCATCCATAAGATTCCAAAGGGGATTTAAGAATGTAGGGGAGTAAAAAGGAAGATTTTAGAACATGACATGTACCTAAAATTCAGATTGAAACTGAAATAACATGTGGACAAGACAAAAGAGAGAAAAATCATCAGGAGAGGGAAAATACACAATAAACTGTCTGTACTGGGTCAAGAAGACCTTCCAGCTAGAATATTAGCCAGATATTTTCCTTTCAACCAGATTTTTGTTGCTGCTGTTGCATAGTCTGTAGGACTTGGCACTACTTTCATGACATGTACCAAAAGTGAAGAGAAAGTCCGCCTAGAAAAATGACTCATTTTGACCCCCTACTTCAATTCTCCCTCCCTCCACCCTCTGCCTCTGGTAACCACAAGTCTGATCTATTTTTCTATAAGTTTGTTTTTTGTTTTTGTTTTTGTCTTTAGCTCCCATATATAAGTGAGAATATACCATATTTGTCTTTCTCTAACTTATTTCACTTAACACGGTGTCTTTAAGGTCCATCCATATTGTCATAAATGGTAGAGTTTACTTATTTTTATGGCTGAATAATATTCCATTGTGTGGAATATTCTTTATCCATTCATCCATTCATGGACACCTAAGCTATTTCTAGGTCTTGGCTATTGTAAATAAGGCTGCTATAAACATGGGAGTGCAGGTATCTTTTCAAGTTAGTTTTTCATTTCCTGTAGGTATTTTCCCAGAAGTGGAATTTCTAGATCATAGTAGTTCCATTTTTAATTTATTAAGGATTTTCCATATTGTTTTCCATTGTGGCTATACCAATTTACAACCCTACCAACAGTGCACAAAAGTTCCGTCTTCTCCACACCCTTACCAGTATTGGTTATCTCCTATATTTTTGATGATGGCCATTGTAATAGGCTTGAGGTGATATCTCATCGTGATTTTAATTACTGTTTCCCTTACAAGTAGTGATGTTGAGCATCCTTCATGTATCTGTTGGCATTTTGTGTATCTCCTTTGGAGAAATGTCTAGTTAGGCTCTTCACCAATTTTTTAATTGAGCTAGTTTTTTGCTATTGAGTTGTATGAATTGTTTATATTTGTATACTAACCCCTTATCAGATACGTGGTTCACAAATATTTTTCTTCCCATTCCATAGGTTGTCTTTTCACTTTATTGATGGTTCCTGTTGCTATGCAGAAGCTTTTTAGTTTAATGTATCCCACTTATTTTGTATTTTGTTGCTTGTGCTTTAGATGTCATATCAGAAAATCATTACCAAGATCTATGCCAAGGAACTCATTCCTATGTTTTTTTATGAAACATTTGATTGTTTGTTTAGGAAAATAAAAGATCATTGAAATCGGTCCTTAGGACTGTTTCACCATACTTAGCCGTATACCTTGACTTTTGGAGATTCCCAGTAGATGGAAGACTGCAGCATGCATTGACAATTCTTCTTCCTGACACTTCTGTGAATTTCTTGACAAACTTCCACTCCTGAGCTTTCTGTCTTTCCTACCAGCCTCTTACCAATTGCCCTGCCAGATGGTTTGGGGGCAAATTTGAAGGTTTGGGGATAAATATTTGCTCACTTCCCACACCCACTTATTTTTCCCCTTCTTTATTTTATTTCATTTTTTTGAAGAGTTTGTTCATTTGTTTGTTTGTTTTAGAGAAAGCAAGAGAGAGAGAGCACACTGCACATCAGGAGGAGGGGCAGAGGGAGAAGGAAAGAATCTCAAGCTGACTGCACACTGAGTGTGGAGTCCAATACCAGGCTCGGTCTCATGACTCTGAGATCATGACCTGAGCTTAATCAAGAACCTGAGGCTTAACCAACTGAGCCATCCTCGTGCCCCTCCCCTTCTTTATTTTAAAGATAATACAGGCGGGGTTTTTTTTTTCTGAAAATGTAATAAAAATGTGTCTGCCACTGTAAATTCTGTGAAATAACTTGGTTTAAATGAATTATGGCAACTAGTTCTTTAATATAAGCTTACAGTAAATCTTCTCATCGTTGGAATAGCCATTTTATGGTTTGTTTATGCTTGTATCTTTACATAAGAGTATCTTCCTAGATTTAGAAAACCCTTTTAAATGGCTATCATCCATGCATGCCTACTGTACTTCATTTTTCTATCAAAACTAGGCTTTTAGTAGGCTGTTTTCTGATTAGGTTTTAGTGGATAAAGTCACAGTTCATGACATTTATGCTTTGTATTAGCTTCTGGAGGGTATGGTAACAGAGAAGAAGAGAGTGTTGCTGCTATTATTATTATTGTAAATAATAACCAATATTTACCTAACATTGCATAGTTTCGCTGGCACACGAATTATCTCATTAAATGAGACAAATGAGGAAATTCACAGTTAATAATTTCAACTCATGAATGAGATAGTTTAATTTTTTTTCTCATTACCAGACTTGAAGAACATGTCTATTAAGTTCATGTTCATTATCTGTGAGGATTCCAAATGCAGTTGGAATGAGGTATTGAAGTGAAGAAGAATGACATACCGTCACGCTGTGTGATTAGAAAACAGAAAATGATTTTGGCAACAACATTTAGTCATGAGAGATTGCAGGACAGCAATAGATAACCGAAGTAAGAAGCTAGGGAAAAAAAAAAAAAAAACCCTAAACTTTATAAAGCAGAAAAGCATTAGAGCATTAGAATAATAAATTAAGGTATTAAAACCTCTTTAGAACTTGCTTAATATAAAAACATGTCTTGAAAACGTTTACACAGATAGATATGAAGATTTGATTTGAGCTGCTTAAGGAAAGATATATGATGGAAAAAGTCAGTCTTTATCAACCAATATTAACTAAAATTAATTTGATGCTTCCTGTAATATAAATCTATAGTTATACATTTTCCTCTTAACTCTCTAATTTGAAATATCTGCTATGTCACCACGCAATATAATTTGTGTTATTTCAATATCAATAACTGGGAGATAAATATACCTTTATGTAATTGGAAGCAACGATATCCTTTTTGAATCTTTTTATACCATCCTCAGACCCCACACCCCAGTCCCCCCGCCAAGTATCAAAGAATATAAGATGGAGAGCTTGGAATTCCTTAGATAAGTCCTTCGAATAGGTAAACAGTCTGCTGGAATTTGGGGGTAGGAACCAAAGATATATATTATGTAAGAAAATGGAGGATTTATTGTTAGCGGGATTTTTTTTGGTTGTTTTTCTTGTTTCTTTGGGGGGCGTGATCTGAGGGAGACAGAGAAAAAAAGGGAAAGAATGTTGAAGAAAAGAGGAGGGAAAAATACATATGAATAAGACAAGGAAGAGAAAAAGATAGAAAGAGAAACAGTATAATAGCAAGAGTACAGAAAGGTACCAAACAGACTGGTGGAAGGATAAAGCATGGGTTTTGAAAATATCTAAGGAGATTTGAAGAAATGATATCTCAGATTCAATTTAGTTTGTGTTACAGCCATGTACATTTCCAAGCCCCAAAACTTCAGTGGTCTGTTGTGCACCCAAAGACTTCCCATGCGTGTACCTGTGCAAGCATTTGTGTACGTGTGTAAAATCAGAGAGAGAGAAACGGGTAGATGTATTTTGGAAGATGACTTTAGAATATTAGTAAAAATAAGAAGAATACCAAGACAATTGAACAAAGTGATGAACATTATGTAATTTAATGCTTTCCTAGTCTGGTCCCTTATGGAAGAAGCCAGCATTAGATTTTGGGTTTTGATTCATAAGGGAAAACTAGATACTATCCTAGTGTAACTTTGCCCATTAAACACTAGATAAGGTTGGCTGATAAGTGAGTTTTATCATGTTTAGAACGCTCAATAACTTTACCAGAACTTTTCCGCATTTCCCGGGACCAGGGGTTGTGGCTGTGTATGTGTGTGTGCATCTGTTTTAGGCTGAGGCAGGTGGGGTTTAATAAATTCTTATGGCTACTTTTGGTACCAAAGTTCACTTTCAGTGATTTAGTTCAGATCTCTCTCGATCCAGAAATGGAATTTAGCTCTTTTCTTCTATACTTTTACTATGGGACATGAATAAAAAGTGGTCAATTCTATCTGGGTAGTTTCTAATTTGAAATGCATTTTGGCAGAAAGGCCTGAAAAAGCCAAATAGATCATTCCTTAATAATGGGATTTCTCTGACAGCTTGAAGTAGAGAGAAAATAAAGAAAAGGGAAGTTATCAAGATGAAAACTAATTTATCTATAATTCTAACCCCACTGATACGCAAATAATTCTTTTTATTTTTGCCTGAATGGTCACTAGGTTTCTATCGAGAAAAATATTAAGCACCTATTAATAGTTTTTGTGTTCTCTGCATGGATATAGGAATAATCACCTTTGAGTTAACTTGATTCTACACATAAAAGCAAACAAATAAACACACAAAAATCCCATGGGTTTACTCTTGATTATTTAGTTCTAATTGTATTCTGTATTGAGGGGAATTTCATTGCAGAGTGCAGACTCCTTGCTAACTAGTTTGAATATAAGGGGATTTATTCCTGGCTCTTAAGTGGCCTACAAAATTTGGGGGAATGCTAAAGAAATTGACTCACGGCTCAACTTTGAGGAATGAGTCATAAAGTCATAGAGCTTCCAGGATAGGGTCCTAAGGCTATACAGCAGAATTGATCCATTCAGGAGACTATTGACCTTGAAATGATGGGAACCTGCGGAAATAGGAAGTCGATGAGTACATGAGGCAGCTATTGCTACAGTTTCTGTCTGCAAAATATATCGCTATTACTATAGTATGTATGAATAAAATGGATGCCTCCTGCTGTTCCCCTTTCTTCCAATTCCACTTCTTGCAGGTAGGTCTATTGGTAGAAATTAAACATACAGGGAAACCTCAGGAAGTTGGTAAGGGTGCCCTTAACTTTTCACCCTCTGCACGCTTAAAGGTGGTTGGAATACTGCATGAGCCAGTTCATGGTACCAGCCACATATTCTTCTTGATTGTGGCCTCAGGGAGTTATTGGGTAATATATTCTATAAATTAAAATATTTAGAATAACCAGCACTTATGAATAAAACATGAGAATAAAATTTGAAAATCCTTACTAATATTAGGGAAGAATAGCATGTAAACTTGAATAACATGGATTTATAGTTCTCAATTAGTGTTGTTGATTCTCTACAGGGACATTTGGGAATGTATGGGAGTGTTGTTGGCTATCACAATGACTGGGGAATGGTATGGGCATTTGGTGAACAAGGGCTACAAATACTACATGGAACACTTCATAAAATTTCATAAAATAAAGAACTACCCTACCTTGAGTTCCAGTGGCCCCCCTCTTCAGAAATATTGGCATAGGTAGTCTCCAAGTAATTTTAATAGTGTACATTATCATCGGAAAAATTTGCTGATTTGAATTCATCTCTTTTGGTTTTTTCTACTCGTATGAAAGGGGCATGTACCCAGATGAATGTTTCTTGTTGTTTTTGTTTGCTTGTTTGTTTTTCCCAGATAAATATTATTATGAAAATAGATTCCCAAAAAAGGGGCTATGAATGAACGGGATTAACATTTTATGAAGAAAAGAATTATTTGATTTTACCAAATAGTGTTCCTCAAATTATGTTACCCTTATCAGCAGCATAGCATCACCTGGGAACTTGATAGAAATGAAAATCTCTGGCCCCAGACTACTGAATCAGAAATTCTGGGGTTGGGAGCCAGCAATGTGTGTAATCACAAGCCTTCTAGGTCGTTTTGATATACTCCAAATTTTGACAACTGCTAGCATAAAAACATCAAAGAGTGAATGTTGTAAAAGTTTGGCATATTTAGGGAATTTGGGTTTTCAACTGCAATGAGTGTGATCAAAGGAGAAAAACATCTTACATGAAATTGGCCAGAAATTTATATAACTGGTCCCTCTAATAATGATTCTTCCTAGGCATGATGTCCAAGAAGATATAGAAAAGAAAAGATTTAAGACATGACCCACACTAGGGAATTACACCAAAGAAAACCCAAAAATGGTACGTATTAGTCTTCTGTGGCTGCTGTAAAAAATAACCACAAGCTTAAGGGCTTGGCTTTATTATCTCACAGTTTCTATAAATCTGAATTCTGACTTGGGTCCCCCCAGACTAAAATCAAGATGTCAGAAGGGCAGCAGTCCTTACTGAGGGCTCTAGACCGGAATATACTTCCAAGGTCATTCCTGCTGTTGGCCAGATTCATTTCCTTGAGGTTGTAGGACTGAGATCTTCACTTCCTTGCTGGTTGTCAGGAGTAGGCCACCCTTCACTCCCAGAGCCTCCCAAAAGTCCACGCATACAGCCACCTACATCAAAATCCTTCTCACTCTTGGACTCTGCCTTCTCCTATTGATATTCCTATTCTGCCTTCCTCTCCCACTGTCTCTATCTGACTCTAGCCAGAGGAAATTCTCTGCTTTTAAGGGATGATATGATTAGATTGGTACCTCCTAGATAATCTAGGTTAATCTCTTTAAGGTCCATAACTTTAAATACATCTGAAAAGTCCTTTTTGCCATGTAACATAACATATTCACACGTTCCAGGGATTAGGGCCTGGACAACTCTGGAGAGCCATAATTCAGCCATTACATGGAGGAGTTCATTCATTCATTCCTTCAGCTACAGCATTATCTGTGCCAGGCTCTGGAGTGCGAAAAACAATTAATTCCATAGTTACCTATTTCAAGGATATTACCATCTAGACTGTATAGAAGTAGATGAGTGAATCCGAGAGTGGCACTATATCCTACTGATGAGAAAATGGTCATAGTGATATCAAATAGTAACAAGAATCTCAAGCAGCAGAACTTCAACAGTAGGCATTTTCCATTTAGAAAATCTTTCCCCTTACAAGGTTCCAGGTAGGAGATTTAGTAGCAACTAAGTCTCCAGAACGGGTGAGGAACAGAAGGCAGTGACTCCCATCATTAAATCAGAATAGAGTTCTAGTCCCTCAAGCAGGACTGAGGCATCATGAGTAAAACTTCTGAGAACATAGAAATAGAGACCAAAGTCAAAAAAGTGGTAGAATCCAACGCTATGGTAGTAAAAAGAAGAAGCACACCGGAATTTAGGGGAATCATGCATATACACAGGATAATTCTGGGTGTTTGGTCTCACCGGGACCAAGGAGACTTGGGCAAACACCTGAGGAGAACAGTGGTCATCAATGGGCCACTATAAACCCTATCTGTTTAGGGGCAATATAAGCTCATATCGAAACACTGCCACAGGGTTCTAGAGCGGGAAAGGGCTGGAGATTGTGTTAGGAGGCCATGAACTCGCAGAACTTGGACAGTCCCTGATTATATTCTATGCAGATTCGGTGATTCTCCGTCAAACTGGAAGTTGTTCTCCATATTTTAGATAACAGATACAAAGATTACTAAAACAATATGTCGGGTGGTAATGGGAACTAAGAATTTAAGGTTTGGAATATAGAAGACATTTTTGGAAACAGATTCATGTCACATGGGCCAATAGCAATTAGTTGAATTCAGCATTCTTTAAGATGTTATGTTTTTAAATATGTTATATTAACTTATTTTCCTTCCTTCTTTTCCATTTTAATATGGATCGTATTAATATTTTTTTACAATAATCCCTTGGAGAGAAAATTATTAGGATAGTTGGGATCTTTAAAGGCTTTTAATCTTCACTGAGTTGAGTAGAGGGTGATATAAGATGTGTCAAGTCCAGACACCTTACTTTTTGTCCTGCTCAGCACATTTTGCCTCCTAAATAGAGCAAATGTATCCCCCTCCCCCAAGAAATGGAGCATTTTGCATGAAAACAAAGAGAGACTAAGTGATTTTCAAAAGATGACTTTTTCAGTGAGGAAATAACAGCTAGAATGCCACTGTACAATTCCTCCCCTCTTAATGTTCCTCTCTCATTAAAGTAAAACACAGAGGAAAGAGATGAAAGATTTATCATATTTATATAGGCAAATTTTTACTACTGGTATAAAGTGAGAGAAAGGAGACAGCCAAAGCAGGCCTTTGGGGAGAGCCGCTGATTCAGGAAACATTGAGCATTTTGGCTGCTTCTGAAAAGTGAAAATGAAAGAGATGAGTTGATAAGGGAGACCGAAAAGTTCTTTGTGTAGAAATGACTTGCCTTCAAGACTTTTAAAAGTCACATTTATCAGAGTTTTGAGAATTTTTTTCTAATGAGTGAGATTGACTTTTAAAGAGCCATTGTTAGATAGATAGATAGATAGATAGATAGATAGATAGATGATAGATAGATAGATAGATGATAGATAGATGATAGATAGATGATAGATAGATGATAGATAGATGATAGATAGACAGACAGATATGTTGGTTATTGCTTCTATTTTAATTTTTTATTAGGAATCCAACCACAGTAGCAGTGTGGAGCTTGTAACAATCTAAGCTGATTCAGGTAATTGGAAGTCAACCCTCAGCAGGGTATTAGCCAACCCTGAAGCTGAGGCTCAGGTTTCCATGGCTTTGGGGATCAGATCTCACTTCCAGTTGTGTTCATGGTCACCATGCATTATGCAAAGCTAGTGGTATCTGGCTGTTCCGATGGTATGTTTAATTGTGTATGTTCACATTATGGTTTTATTGCCAATTAGCTTCTGAATCATTACGATATTATTGGGGAGCTCAAGATCATGGATAATGGGGACAGAGGTTTATACATGGATCTTGGGCTCACTCCAGATGTTACCTTGCATAAATTACATTCCCTTTGATTCAGCAAGAACTGCAAATGTGTTGGCTTGTGGCAAAGCTAACTGCAGGTGGCTTCAACATGAGATATAGGATCCGTATAATTTGTATTTTTCTGTGAATCTAAAGTAGATTAACTTTACCTCATAAGACCACAGAGAAGAGAAACCTCTAAAAATTATTACAAAACACTTGTGCTAAAAAGCTATGTTGCTATGGAAATGCTAACTAATGATAACTATTGGAATAGAGCTTATTTGAGGGACTAAAGAAACCTCACTGCTGGCAAAATCCAGCATGTTCTTTTAATTGTGCTAATATTATACAGAAGAAGTAAGCAAAGACTTTAAGATGATATGTTTTATTTAACAGGCTCACTGACATGATTCTCTTGGGTCTTCTCATTTGAGATTGCCTCTGCTAATTGCTTTAACATTTTCCAAGTATGTTACTGAGACAAGAATGCCCAGTGCCCAACCCATTGATGCTTTGTGGCAGGTGAGCCAAAGCTGCATGAGACATAAAATCACAGCTGGAATATATTGCTCTTCTTTGTCTAACTCTAATTATTTTATCTTAAAATATAATGTTCGAACATGAAAATATGACAGTGTTAGTCTCTAGGAAAAACCATCCAACATTTCCTATTTTTCTACACGTTTAAATGAAAATCTGAGAAGTTGCATTATAGTTTTGCTATTACTAATGATCATTATTAATTCTGCAACATACAAATTATGGGAATTCTACCTTTCTTTTAAATTTATTTAATTCATTTGGTTGATCTCCAGTCATATAAGTCCACTATGTTGTAAACCAGAATACAATAATGCTGGCAAAGGTAATCTATGGGGAATAGATGGGCCTTAAGATCTTGTAAAGACTGTGCTACCAGTAATGCGTGGAGGAGATAGATAATCCACTGAGAAATATTGTTTAGAAAAATTAAAAAGCAAGCTTAGATATTTCAAAATATTAATGAGTGCCCTTTACATGGTACAGTTGATACAAATTTGTGAATCGCCTATTTACTAAATCATCTTACCATTTTTTCTGCCAAATATAACATACATATATAATTAGCATCACCTGCCATTACATTGGTACCGATAAGTACAAATTATTTGCAAATAGAATTATTCTCCATTATAAAAGGCAAAGATCCATCTTTCAATCTCTCTCTCTTTCTCTTAAATGACATGTGTCTTTTATTCAACCAATTCCTTGGAATATATCACTGTTATGGGCAGAATGTGCCTCCCAAAATTTATATATTGAAACCCTAACCCCCTATATGATGGTATTTGGAGATGGGGCCTTCGGAAGGTAATTAGAGTTAGATTGAGGTCATGAAGGCAGGGCCTTCATGATGGAATTAATGGCCTTATGAGAAAAGACACACGAAAGCTATATTTCATCCCCCACACCCCTTAGGCCCGCACTGTCTGCCATGTGACGAGCAGCTTGCAAGCCAGGAAGAGAATTCTCACGAGAAGCTGACCATGCTGACACCCTGATCTTGGACTTCTAGACTCCAGAAGTGTGAAAAATAAATGATTTTGTTCATAAGCTTCCCAGTCTATGGTGCAGTCCAAAGGACCTAGATACAGCTCAAGCTAAAACAATAATAGTGTTCATTTCTTACTGCATATAGATGGGACAAGAACCTATTCAATCCAAGCAGTTTTTTTGACTATACTTCCCCTGCTAAGGGCATATTTACAACCATAATTCAATGACTCAGTGCTTTCATTCTTCCATGTATTTACTCAGCATTAATGTTTTACCATGAGACAGTGTACCTTGCAAATATTGCAGATATTTTAATACTGTAATATTCAACAAGACACAGACTCCTGCACAGGTATTTTGAAAGGTGGCAAAGGGCAAAATTTCTAAGGAGTCTAGCTATAGGAAATACCGGAACTCGAAATTTGCTTATTTTTAGATGACAAAAGATACCACGCAAAACAATATTTTAAAAAAATTATAGCCATGTGCTTTTCACTACTATTATAAAACTGTTAATTACTTTGCAAATTGACTACAATATCATGACTAAGTGGAATAATAAAAAGAAACAATGAAACAAACAAGTTGCCTAATAAGGATAATTTATGTGCATCTAGACAATTTATTATACTTCCATGCATTGCCATTCTTGAATTGAGCAGCATTTACCTCCCCAGAGCTGAGACAAGCTTGCGATTTTTTAATCAGAGGAAACTAGCAATTTTACTATTTCAACTAGCTTATAATATATAGTCATGGGCTTTTTGTTTTGTTTTTGTTTTTGTTTTTTTGCCACAAAGACCTGACTCCTAAACTGTGTTATCTGTCATGGGCATGATCACGTGGTGGCAAAAAATAACAACGCTTTCATATATGTGCAGCTCTTTCTGCATTTTTTAGAAATTGCAAAGAATTTCAGGTTATTATCTATGAGAAATTTAACTAGGCTAATTGGCTACACAGAACAAATTAGTGTGAACCTCATTTATTTTATACAGTCACGCAAAATTGAAAATGTCTTTTTTAATGATCTGACACAGAAAGGAGGAAAAGTATTACTAGGGAATTTTTAATGTGACATATAACCCACTGATATTTTAATTAATATTAAATCTGTATATCATATATATACATATTTTATATATATGCACATACGTTAAAATAGAATGTTGGCTAATAGCGAATGCTATGAAAAAATACTAGTTTATTCATTATAATTTGATATAAATAATTTAATTCTAAATATATCTGGTTTATTGAATTTTATGCTTCAAAGAAGTGTTTTCATAGAAAACCCTTTATCAAGCTTCTGTTTAAATGCAACAATTTGTTGGGGCGCCTGGGTGGCACAGCGGTTAAGCGTCTGCCTTCGGCTCAGGGCATGATCCCGGCGTTATGGGATCGAGCCCCACATCAGGCTCTTCTGCTATGAGCCTGCTTCTTCCTCTCCCACTCCCCCTGCTTGTGTTCCCTCTCTCGCTGACTGTCTCTATCTCTGTCGAATAAATAAATAAAATCTTTTAAAAAATAAAAAATAAAAAAAATAAATGCAACAATTTGTCAATAATCTGATCATTGGAAATAATTTTCCTTTCTTAATAGTTATTATTGTCTTTAATAATGCCGTGATCTAATAAATACAGAGAACAAATAATCATTATTGTTTTGTCCTTAATTAATAGTAAAATTACAGTGAAATATGAAGAGCAGTAAATTGCTGGAATTCTGTATCATAAGACATATTTTTAAAGAATTACGGTTTTATCGTTTTCACATGGATATCAAGGGTGGGTTAACAAAGTCCTGAGAATAAATGTCCTGAGAAAAACTCACTTAACAGATAAGAGAGAATGATTTATACAGTATCCAATTTATCATTGCTTAGTAATTGTTAGTACTATCTTTAGATTTTATTTTCTTAAACAGGTTAGATGTGCTTCTGGCTAACACTACTACCAAGTCTTTTTTTTTTTTTTTTAAGCTAGCTGTGTTGCCAGAGGTTAGAAATAAGTTCCAAGGGAAGAAAAATAGATGCTTTAAATTCCACTCTCAAAACCAGCTCCTTCTGACAGCATAAATGAGAACATATTATTCTTGCTTCCCTAGGAATAAAAGAAATTTTCTGGCAACTAAAGTCAGGAGCTTAAAAGGTGTATACTTGATATAGGTAAAAGCTATAATTTAAGTAATATGTACAATTTCTAGTCAAATCCTAGGAAAGTTATTGTGGTTAATTTAAATATTGCCTAGAATATATAAATGGCATCTAACTTAACACTTACAAGATCCATTTCTTTAATCCTTCCTTAGAATTTTGAGATTGACAAAAGGAGGTCTATTATAAGGCTTACCGCTGCCTACCACATATTTTCTCCCTAAGACTTGGGTGAGAGATGCATTCATTCATTCTTTTTTTTTTTAAGACTTATTTATTTATTTCAGAAGGAGAGAAAGTGCATGAGTGGGAGGGACACAGGGAAAGGGAGAGAGACTCTCAAGCAGACTCCATGCTGAGTGTGGACCCTGACGCAGGGCTTATAAAACCCTGAGATCAAGACCTGAGACGAAACCAAGAGTCGGTCGTTTGACTGGCTAGGCACTCAGGTGCCCCTCAGTCATTATTTTAATAAAGCTTTAATGAATACATGCTTTATGCCAGGCATGAAGCTAGGTGCTAAGTAGACAATTCAAAACAGACACAGTCTAGAGCTAAACGGAAGAGCTGGATACTAAACAATTCACAATACAAATACTTAACCGCAGTTATTATAATGCTAAGAAGGAAAAAATACAGCATGAGAAAAATGGCAGGGAGATGACTGGTAGTCAGTGGGATGGGTTTCAGGAATACTTTGTCCCTTCGCTTAAACCTTTGGTCGTATTTCATACCGCCATTAACTGCTACCTCTTTTCTCTCTGTCCAGATTTCTCTATCATTCCCAAACTTTACCCTAATTTTAGTTCTAATTTTAACCCTAAATCTCTCTACCTGGCCCACTGCCATGGCCTTCTAACTGGTCTTCCATTTTCCACCTCCTATCCTTCTACCATCTTTTCTTCACACAAAAGCCGGGTCATCTCAACCCTCTTGATTAAAATCCCTCAGGGGCTTTTGGTTAAATTTAGAAAAAAACTTCTAAATCCTGGGCATATGATGCCTCAGGTGCACTTCCAGTATTTTGTTTTGTTTTGTTTACCTGAGGATGGGCTTATATGCCATAAAATAAAACGGCTCAAATGTGGTTAAGAAACGTGCCCTCATCTAAAAACCATCATCCTGTACGAATATAGACACTCCGCCCTTTCTCCCTTCAGGTTACCAGTCATCAAGTCAGACATTTAGCCAAAGATGGAAGAAAATTTGTAGGTCACTGACAGACTTTATTTGGCTTTCCAAATAAATTGCTACTATTTTCTTTCTTTAGGCCCCCAATTAATTTTAACTCATGAACACCTAGGCAAATACTTATCGTCGTGGGGGCATATATTTGTTCAATACAAGTTTCTATTTTTCTCTTTATCTACCTACATATCTATCTCTTATTCTGGCTGTCTCTCCAGTTAATATGTCCCAACACAGATAGATACCTATCCATATGGATAGCGTCTGTAATTAAAGGAACAACGGGATGCTTAATTTGGACATTGTAGTATAGGAATCCTAGAATTAAAATACATTTTCAAAACTAGACATGCAAGAATCAATAAAAGGAAAAATTTTAGAATTCCGTTTAGTACCATACCTGCCAACAAATTTCTATATGCCCTCAGTCAATTCATATAACTTCTCTAGCTTAATTTGCTTTTTTATAAAGGAAAGGAATAAAAGTAAGGTCCCCTTCCATCCCTAAATTCCTGACTCCAGGAAGTGGTTTTCAAACTTATAAAATGTAATTCTTTTAAGTGAAAGAGTATTTTCATGAATGCTGATAGTATATTTAAATTATTTTAATGTTGACTAAATGCGTGTAAATAAAAATATGGACTAAAACTCCTTTTTCATGTAGAACTTACACATATTAAAAGTGAAAATAATTAATAAATTAAATATAGATAAAACTACAACTTTTACAAAATTAGATATAAGAACTTCTTCTTCTTTTTTTTTTTTTTTAGTAGGCTCCACACCCAGTGTGCAGCCCAATGCAGGGCTTGAATTCATGACCCTGAGAGCTCAAGACCTGAATTGAGATCAAGAGTCAGATGTTTAACTGATCGAGGCACCCAGGTGTCCCAAGAACATAAATTTAATAGGCTACATAACATTATTTTATTATATTTATATTGTTGGGTTTAATCATGGAAAGACATATTTACTTGTCTTATATCTCACTTTTTATTTTTATGATTTTTGATCATGATGTACTGTGATATACTAACCTGGTTTTTATTCTTTTTTTAATTGAAATTATATAATTGCATATGGTAAAAATGACTGAATTAAACACAATTGGGATCAATTGTATTACAATTTTTATGAAAGAATGAGTTAGAATTGAAATGGAACCCAGAAAGAAGAATCTGCCAAGGTTTGGTCATGTTTTTTCATCCAGTAACGTTCAGAATAAAGAAATCTTAAATCAAAAGGACATCAGTAAGCTAGTCACTAGAGAGTACACTTGTTTTAGAGTACAAATAATTCTCCAGGCTTTACCTGTGACTTAAATGAAATGAATCCTAATGCCATCCATCCGTCTTTTTCTCTGATCATATTCACAAAACAATATTTTGATTACTAACTTAAAATTCCTGGTACCTTTACACTGAGGAGGAAATGCTCTAGACAGCACACGCAAATATTTTAGTCCCTGAGAAAATATATTCCATAATAAAATGTAATCTATGAGGGCAGGAAATTGTTCTTTTTTTCCTTCAGCTTTATTGAGATATAATTGACATATAACATGTAGGTATATACTATGATGACTTGACACATACACACTGCAGAATGATTATTATAATAAGGTTAGCGAACACATCACCTCACAAAATTACCTTTTGTGTGTATGTGTTGTGATAACATTTAAGTTTTATTCTCTTAGCAACTTTAAAACATCTGTTATGGTGGTTTAACTACAATCACTATGCTGTACATTAGAGCCCTAGAATTTCTTAATCTTTTTTTATTTTTTTAAAGATTGTGTTTATTTATTTATTCGACAGAGATAGAGACAGCCAGTGAGAGAGGGAACACAGCAGGGGGAGTGGGAGAGGAAGAAGCAGGCTCCCAACAGAGGAGCCCGATGTGGGGCTCGATCCCGTAACGCCGGGATCACGCCCTGAGCCGAAGGCAGACGCTTAACCGCTGTGCCACCCAGGCGCCCCCAGAATTTCTTAATCTTATAAATGGAAGTTGTGCCTTTTACCAACATATCTCCAGCCCCTGGCAACCACCATCCTACTCTCTATTTCTGTGAGTTTGGATTTTTAGATTCCACATGTAAGTGAGAACATTTAGGCTTTGTCTTTTTCCTACTTATTTTACTTAGTATAATGCCCTCAAGGTCCATCCACATTGTCATAAAAGGCAGGATTTCTTTCCCCTTTATGGCTAGACAATATATATTATATATATATAATATATATAAAGACTGCTAAATGAACAATATTTTTAAAAGAAAACAGTGAAAGAAAAAAGAAAGTTTATTTTAAACCAGAAAAAAAAACCCACTTTATATGAACCATCTGGTTAAATAATAATATATATGTTGTGTATATATAAAAGTGTATGTATGTATACATACAACCATTCATCCACTGATGGACATTTAGGCTGTTCTTATATTTAATTTTGTAAAAGTTATAGTTTTATCTATAATTAATTTATTATTTTCACTTTTAATATGTATAAGTTCCACATGAAAAAGGAGTTTTAGTCCATATTTTTATTTACACACATTAAGTCAACATTAAAACAAAATAATTTAAATACACTATCAACAGTCATGAAAATACTCTTTCACTTAAAGGAATTACATTTTTTAAATTTGAAAACTACTTCCTGAAGTCATAGAAATTTAGGGATCTGGCAAATAGCAAGATTTCATTCTTAATGGCTGAGTAATATTCTGTTGTGTATTTATACCGCATTTTCTTTATCCATTCATCTATCAATGGACACTTGGGTTGCTTCCATACTTTGGCTATTGTAAATAATGCCACAATAAACATAGGGGTGAATATATCTTTTGAATTAGTGTTTTCACTTTGTTTGGGTAAGTACATGAGGGTTTTCCTTTTTACAAACTTTTTGGCATTGTGTTAATTTAGAAAGACAGTTAAGAGATTTGAAATTTGGTTATAAATAATTAAACAGATGTATCTTGATTAGAAGGACAGTTTCATTAATTTTAAAATGCTCAATATCTTCTCTTATGTTTTAAGAGCAAATATATATATATTTGCCCAAACTATTAGCTATGGGTAAAGCTAGACTGAAAAAAAAGCTAAAAGTAGATACCTTGTTTATTTTGCTGTTCAGAAACAGAAACACATCTTTTTAAAATTTTTCTTTTGTCTCTTACATATGTTCATTCAACCATATTTGTCTCACACACACAAAATCTAACCATCCACATATCACATATTGTTATATAACTTGTTAACTTTTGCCTTCACTTGTACTGAGATCCTGTGGACTCTTAAATTATTATGTGATAAGCTATTAGAGGGCTGGAGACCACTGTCTTGGTTACTAATCACCTGCCATTGCTTTCATGGAAATAGGGGACTTCGCTCATATTATATATTCTTGGGGAGAAAAAAATAGTCAATCTTCATCTCAAACAACTTTTCACAAATGTTTTTGTTTAGTCTGGTTTGTTTTATGTTGGCTTTTGAAAAAATCACAAAAGTTTAAAAAGTGTGAAAGAGGGTTATTATTATGGAGCAAACTGTTATATGCTCTTTGCCTTTTCCAAAATAACTTCCAAATGAACAATATTTTTAAAAGAAAGCAGTGAAAGAAAAAAGAAAGTTTCTCTTAAAACAGAAAAAAAAAAGCCACTTTATATGAACCATGTGCTTAAATAATAGCTAGAACAGCAGTAGGGAAATGAGATCAGTAACTTTGTTCTATTTTACCTGCACATTATATTATGTTGAATCAGTATTTGAATTGACTCCCTGAAATATCAACCTCTGAGCTCCAAGTCTTAGTGATGGTACCCCCACCACTTCCCAATGACGGCGAGGGTACCTTAAATGATGAAGGGAATTAAGTACTTCTAGTCCAACTTTGTGTTTCATAAAAGAGGTCAAACTATTTGTTGTGACCCGAACTGTGAAGGGGAAACTTACCTGCTTAAAAATTTCTTTTTCAGGAGTAGCAAATAAAATTCCAAGGTTCTGAAAAATAGAAAAAGAGAGTAAGGATTCATTGATGGATTTCTGCAGATTTTGTCATTGTTGCTGTTTAAGACCCATTTGTGTTTTTTTTGTTGTTGTTGTTTTTGGTAAAGATTTTATTTATTTATTTGACAGAGAGAGAGGCAGCAAGAGAGGGAACACAAGCATGGCGAGTGGGAGAGGAAGAAACAGGCTCCCAGTGGAGAAGCCTGATGTGGGGCTCGATCCCAGAACGCTGGGATCACGCCCTGAGCTGAAGGCAGACACTTAACGACTGCACCACCCAGGCGCCCCTAAGACCCATTTGTTAAAATGGAAATGACTTTTAAGAAATAAAGTATCTTCATCTCCTCTAATCCTGTATGTGTGTGCGTGTGTATATACATTATTACAATGCTGAATTTTATTAATAAATATTTAAATTGTAAAAAGAAAATGATGTACAGTTTAAATAGCTGAAAGGCAGAGTACCCAGAAGAAGGATGTAGGATTAAGTTCTATAAATTGGGGATCTGAGATCGTGTTTAGAGGTAAAAATTCCTGCTTTCCATCGCCCAGGCTCCTTGCAGGATAACATTTCCTGTGGCCCTAATAGTTGGGTGAACTCTTCCTAGTTCTAGGCAAGCAATATGAATGGGAATAATGGGTGCCACTTCTATGTCACAGCATAAAAGGCCCTCTGTTGTCCACTTTCTTTTTGACATGATAATATGATGTCCCAGAAGGTGGCTTCCCTGCTCTGACTCTCCCAGACAATTCTCAAAGGGCATTTACTTTGAACGAAAAGTAAGTCTTTTGTTTTCAGCCACTGTGATTTTGAATTTATTATGCAGCATAACATAGTCCAACCTGATTAATATATTAACCATTTCAACAGTTCATAATTTTAAGACCTAACTCTCCTGTAAGATGTGAATGTTTAGTCTAACTGTATGCACTTACAGAAATAATAGAATGATGAAGCTACTTTATATTTATACAACCTTTAACAATTTAAAAAGTATTTTTACATATATTACCTTTATTATTTTATAAAATAGTCCTCTTAAAAAACACGACAGCATGTTGTTATGAATAAACCCTGTTTATGAATTAAATAATTGAAGTTAAGAATGGTTACAATAATTTGCTATTTAATAGTAGAGCCAAGACTTAGATACTTGAATATGGTGTAATTTGTTCTTTCTTTCCCTCCACCACTCTCCTACAAAATCATAAACAGTGTGAATACCCAAAAAGCCTAAGTCACATGCAGTCAAAAAGTCGATAGGCCAGATCTTATAATAAGAAGTTATATTAACTAAAAGAGAAACATCTTCCATTAGGATGAAATGCATGGCCACTGAGGACCTTAATTACAGAGCTAGGATCTCTACATGTAGTAAAGATACATAGTCATTGATCTTGTGCAGGAGGGAACTAGTAGCAAATAATGCATATTTTTGAATAGCTTCTTTATTAAACAGTTACAGAAAAACCATTAAAAATATTGGTTAAATAGTCCCCTCAAAACGAAGCAATGTATTTTCTTAAAATTAGAAGTATAGAGATCAGTCTACTGCAATAAAATTGAGGAAGCTAGTTTTATCATTTTTATTGGAACAACTAATATTTACAGAAACTCTTTGCATTTCTGTGAATCCAAAGAGAATGCTTGAAAACTAGTAAATAATTACTGAGTAGAAAGGAGCAGAAGATGAATAAGAAAAGCATAATGTACTTATTATAAAAAAGGAAAAAAAAGACACAAATATAATGAATCCTGGTCATTCCTTAACATTTGTCATGCTCTCAATATCATATAAATTTTGCCAAAATCAATGCTTAAGACTTGGTGTTCAAAGGAAATGCTTCTACCTTTTGTCTTCAGAGGGAGTCTTTTAAGTGTTTGTAGAAATCCAGTGCCACTCCAGTAGGCAAATCTCTCACTGTCTTCACATCCGAGCCAGGTGTGAATCACAAAACCTGCCTGTGTGACTTCCATCACAATGGAAATGAGGAATAAATGAGCTTATTAAATGTACACTCTCTTCAGTGAACCACTTTCACTTTCTTCCCTTCAAAGACAATCTTAGTTTTTTTATTGGCCAACCTTATTTTTTTAAGTGGTACTTCTATAGAATATCTCAATTTGAATATAAATTTAAGACTCGAGATAAACTGCTATCTCATTCACCAGATTTTTGGAGGAAACATGAATTATGCACGCAAACCATTCAAATGTCTGTGTTTCCTCATAGAATTTAGAGTCTTGTATAATTAAAAAGCTACTCAAAAATATTCAATTTAATTGTTCCATGCCATCAATTACCTGTGTATACATGTATACAGAGTAAGAAGCCTTTCTCTCTGAAGGGACTAAGAAAGATTTTATTCACATTAGAGATGCATACTATAGGAACTGAGGGAGTGCCCCATCCCCATGCCTGTTTCTTAGGACTCAGAAGAGGAATAGCTAATACTTTCAGGTTTTAGGGGGTAAAGAATAGATTTTTCCCAACCTCAGCAGGAACAAGCTGTAAGAATATGTAACTCTGATATTAGCCATATGTTCCATTTCCCAGCTATGAAGGTCTCCTCAGTACAGCTGATTAATTAGATTTTTTTTTTAAGTCAGACATTTAACACCTGTGATATCATATATCCCTTGAGGCCGATGGGCCCCAAATCCTCAGGATGTTAGAGATCCTCAAGGGTCCGGCCAGGAGGGAGACAGAACACCTCCATAACCTGGTGTGGTAGCACTTTTTAATAATATGTATGGTTTACTTAAATGTTCCATTAAGGGCCAGAGGCTCACAGAATACGATTTATAAAAGACAAAATTTCTGAAAGCTTTGCTCTGAAGAAAGCTTCAGCCAGCCTGTATAGAATTTTTATTCCATCCTGTGAAAACAATTGGTGGACACTAGTGAGGATAGAGTGTGCCTGCATACTAACCTACAGCCCATACGGATAGGTTTAAAGAATTGAGCTAAGTATATTAGTGTCTCAATAGGAATTCTAGCTTTCCTCACATAGTGCCAACTGTTGAGGAGGAGAACCAGGAGGAGGTTGTGGCCTGGGACCCATAAAGGATGAGTAAGAACCTTGAGTAAAGAGAACGTATCTTTACAAGTTAAATAATCTGCTTGATTGAAGTATTGCAAATTCCCTTACTCATTTCATTGTAATAGCTCTAAGACATTTATGTTCATTATATACCAATGGGTTGGGGAATGTTGAAGATAATTTAAAAATTTGAACAAATATTTCAGAAATTGTTAGGTTTCATAGATATTCTGAGATTAAATTTGAAATGGTAACCAGTTTCTCAAACTTCTAATTTACCTTTCTTCCCAGGAGGTGATAACACCTCAAGTATAGTAATGAAATCCATGAATTCTTAGTTTTTCTTCTCACAATAGATGTGGGTTTTGTCTTCCTTTGCTGACACAGTTATTAGAAGCAATAAAATACCGTCAGCATCCAAAACTTCGCCACGGTCATCATTGGCAAAGCTACCATAAACTTTCTCATAATAAAAATCGATTGTTCAATTTTCCATATCAGTGAACAAGAACACTCACCCAGAAAATGAAATTTATGTATAATCTATCCATCTAGATGAGATGGCATCTCAGTCATAAGGAAAGCAAAGAGCTCTGGATAAAGAATATGAAGATCTGGGTTTTGGCTCTTCTCTGCCGTTTACATTAAGCCTGGGACCCTGGGGAAATGTTGAATCAAGTCTCTTTGTCCATAATGTTAGAACCAAGGTCTTTTCTGTTCCCATAAACTATGAAGTTCTGTGAGCTATGGGTGCTATAGGGCTTTTTCTCCATAGAGTTAATGTCATAAAGGTTCTAAAGCCTTTCATTTGATTCATTTAGCAGAATATCACTTAGACTGAAGGGGAAATAACTATATCAATTGGAAGCTTCCAAATAATGAGCTCGGAAGCCACATTCCTCAGAAGGAAGTACTATGCAAAGTGTCAGGAGTAACATTGGTAACGTGCACCTTCTCTGCTATCTTCCCCTTGCAATAATCTCAATTGGTTCAGCTAGTCAAGGAAATAAAGCTATAATTTTGATCTAAAAGTTTGGAGAATGCTAGATAATTGTCATCTTCTGGAACACTTGTTACTTCCAGATAAATCCCTTTTTCTTATGAGAAAGGAATGACATCATTTGGGATCCTAGCCTTCTTATTATATTACCACATTTTTAAAGAACATCTTGAAATTGAGGAATGGAAAAAAGACACTGGAATTTATGGGTAGAGACATAAAAACACATTTTCTTTTAAAAAAGCAAAACTTTTGTTGATGCTTAGAGACACCGATCAGTTTGCATTATAACCAGTGTATTTATAATTGGTAAGAAACACCATCTACCCACTACTTTGTCAGGAAACACTAGCTGCATTTAATCCTATTAACTTTATGGGGCAACTGTCATTACCACTACCCCCAATTTTGAAAATGAAGAAATGGAGAGAGTTTAGAGAGCCTGCCAAAGGTCACAGAGTTCATAAGTGCTGGAGGAAGAATAAAAATTTCTATCAGATGCCAAAGCTACCATAGTACCAACCTACTTTTTGGAAGGTGAGTATAATTTTTAATACCACAATATATGTTTTTTTATTTCTATACTTTTGTTGACATTTGCAAATTAAAATAAGTTTCTGCCCATTCATATTGCTATTAGGATAAAAGAGGTTATGGTGAGACGCTCCCAACATTTATAAGATTCCCCTCAGGAGAGTTCAGTTCATCAAATCCAAAAACAAAAACAAAAAAACCAGCCTGTTATGATCAGCCATCTGCATTAGAAAATCAAAATACTGTCAGTAAATCATGAGATAATATTAAGAACATAGAAGTTCTTACAAATCACTCCGGAGACAATAATGTTTCTGCAGATATTCTACCACAGCAAGATGGAACCCATTGGAACTATTTGGAGAAAGACTGTGGGAAAGACCATCTTATTTTTCGCATTTTAAAAGACCTCTACAATTTTTGCATGTTATATAACTATGTTGTGGGTACAAAAACCATTTAGTAGCAGTTGCCTGCTCGCATATTCTGGGCTCTTCATCTTGGCCTAAGTCATCTCTTCGTTCATTCTAAGGGATTTTCTCTTATCCTCTTATCAGACCCACCCAAGGTATGTGTCAACCAGGGATTCAACTGAATTTGTGATTCTCAAATTCATTTTAAAATTCTGTTAGTATTAGTGATTATACCCCTTTACATGGTATGGTCAAGCAAATACGTTTGGTCATCACTCTCTTGGAATGATAGAAGAACTCCAGGTTTTGGGGAGCGGCAGGACTCTGCTTACACTATTTGCGCTTCTCTGCACAGACAGAGAAGCTTCTTTGCGCTTTCTGCTAGCCCTCTCTGCGGAGGAAGCTAATCAAAGCTCTGCACGCTGGAACCTAAGGGACTGAGACTGGGAGCAGAGGCCTCCTTTGAGGGCTGCCTAAGGTGTTGCGTCCTTACTCTTTTGTCATGTGGTTGCCCCCTCCTCCAGCTCCACCCACCCCTCCCTTTCTGCATCGCTCGGCTCACTTACAAGAACCACAGATGGAAAAGGCACGGCTCGCCGATGCTCCGCAGTCGTTAGCTCAAGTATGCCACATTCAAAGGGACCCTTCGTTCTAGCCTGCTAACAATGTGCTTCATTTAAAACCTGCTGTGACTAGCGGTAGCCTACTGCTTCCTCTCCCATTCCCCACCACCTTATTCTCTATTTGTTGCTCACTGTTCAGCCAGGCAATTCAACATCAACGTCGGTGTGTTCCTACAGGCGCAGAATATGTTACGCTATTCCGTAGTAAATTAGCCCTACTATCCACTGGTAGCTATTTATTTTATTGAAGAGAAAAATGATACGGACACATACACACAGGCAAAGATGCACCCTTGTGGAACCTCTGAGGGAAATAAAATCAAAAAAGAGGAAGAGAAACGAGAGCAGTTCTAGAAGTGGCACTTGATAAAGAAAGTGAAGTGTCAGTTCCACAAAGTAAAATACTCAATAGGGAGGAAGATGGCTTATTTCAGAATTCTTAAAGCCACGGAATCCCCAATTAGCTTGGTGCTTTGCTGATCAGTGAAGAAAATGACTAGAAATGCACTTGAGTTTGACTAAAACCGATTTCCTGCGAGAATCTGGAAGTTAAGAAGTTTCCTGCTGGGTAACACATCGTGATATTCCCTATACTTTCTTTGTCTGGTTTGAATCAATTGCAATCAATAATTCTATATTGAAAACAAATGTGATTTGGTGATTTACAGGTATTATTCAAACCAAAGGCATATATAAAATATTCATTTTTAAAAATATTTTTTTTTGCATTTTCCTATTTGGTATCAATAACATGCAATCAGTAGAACACATTAAAGAACACATTATCTCAAAACATTTCTACCTTTTTTTTTTTAATTTAGAAATGTTATTTGATTTTTGTTACTTTGGAATTTTTTTTCACATTTATGTCACAGTGCCTGACCTCTCTTATATGTTGTCTCTTGCATAAAAGCCAAGAAACAAATGAAGAATAAAAAGTGAGGGATTGTATCTATAATCTATATTTTGACTCCCAGGTGGCTCTGTACCAGCAAAAACAAACAAACAAAAAACCCACCCTGGATTTGTAACATAGTTTAAAGATGTTTAGATTTATTATTGCATTTTAATCTCATACAGGTGCAAACTTTTATTAATTCACTGTGCAAAATTTCACTGTGAAGAAGCTAGGCAGGAAAAGAAAGTGGCTTGGCCATTGCCATGGGGCTACTCAATGGATGACTGTACACAGACCCATAGAAAAGCAAATTCCTTGCAGTATACTAAGTCCTTTTTGTCTCCCCTTCTCTTCCTGGGATGTGGAAAACCTGCAATTCTGGTAGCTGATCATAAAAGAGAAGGAGATAAGTTAATATGTTTCCTCAGTAAATAGAACTGTGTGCTCACATCACTAAAGATGAAGCTTTTCATAAAGAATGAAAGATCTAAGTCTCTTAATTCCATCCGGAGGTTCAGATTAATTACCCTTTCAGTCAAGGTCATTGACAGTGTAAAGAATTTCCAGGCCCCCTAGAGCCAAGTGTTATCTTTCTCATACAGCAACCATGGTTGCTTAAGTAAATCAATACATGGCAATTAGCAGGTAATAGGCATGATTTCTAAGTAGAAATAAGATATGATGATCCGGCTGTAGTACGCATCTGGCTAGGCATGAGCGAACAACTGCTGCTATCTCGTTTTAGTAATAAAAGACCCATTTCAGTATATACAGAAGGGGGTATCAAAAAAAGGGGGAAAAATCAAGATATGAAATTTTCAAATTATGCTACTTTAAAAAATATTTGTGGGATTTTATATATTCTTGGAATGACATACTTCTAGAGAAGAGCAATTCCATAATATTGTACTTTTTATTTTTTATAATACACTTTACTTTTAGAACAGTTTAAAGTTTACAGAAAAATTGAGCAAAAAGTGTAGAGAGTTCCCATACACTCTACCCCCTATACACCCAGGCACACACACATACACACCTACAGTTCTCCCATTATTAACCTCTCCCGTTAGTGTTATGTTTGTTACAATTGATGAACCTATGTTGATACAATTGCTAATTAAGGTTCGTGGTTTACATTAATGCTTTCTCTGTGTTGTACAATTCTATAGATTTTGACAAATGCATACTGTCATATATTTTCCATTACAGTGTCATACAGAACACTTTCACTGCCTTAAAAATCCCCTGTGCTCCACCCTGTACCTCTAGATAAAATTCTCTAATATTGTATTTATATGTATGAATCCCTAATGTGATTGTATTTTAACCATAAAATTCTATATTATAGGTATTTCAAGATTGATTTAGTAGCTAGAATAGTGTAATTTTTCTTCTTAAGACATCTTTGACATTTTTTCACTATATATCATTTCTATAAATTTTTGTGGATACTACTATAAGAAAGTAAGAATTTAAGAACTTGTCCTTAACTCAAAGAATTTGTAATTTAATTCAAATTAATAAATGAATGGATGAAAGTTAAAGAATACAAGGCAATGGACAGCAGGCTAGAAAGCAGTAGGATTAAGTGCTGAATGAGTGACACGGATAAAATTGGGGAATATTCAATAGAGTGATCATGGACAAGGGCATGAGGTTAAGAGAAAGGCTTAGTGGGTTTGGAGGGACTTAAAGAAGAGTAAGATACGGGCAGTCAAATGCAGGGAAGGGCTTTCAGGATAGGTGAAAAAGCTTGGTCAAAGGTTTTGTGAAAGGCAACTTTGTGTGTTGTGCCTCTAGGCTGATCTTAGCATGCAGGCAGTTTGTGAGGCTATATTTGGTCCCATCTGCAAAATGCCTTTGCCCACATTTCTCACTGGGAGCTTGACAATTTCCTGGTGGCATTTCAGGGCAGCAAGACCCATCTGCTCCGCTTCCAGGACTTACAGTCTTTGTCTTCTCAGCTCTCTTATTTCAGCCCTGGAAAGCATCTTCCTGGTTTAGACAAAGACTTTTCACTTTCTACTACTAAGCTCAGGAATTCTAACATGAGCTAAAGTTTTCAGTGGAGAATAAATGTTAAAAGGAGAAGTAAATGTCTTTTTTCCCCCTAGCCTGACTCAAATGCACTCTAAGGCAAAGACGTGCAACAATCTCCATATTTGGAGTGGGTAAGAATGAAAGGAAGAAAGGGAGAACAGAGGAAGAAAATTAAAGCACAACTTTGGTTAGTATTTCAAAATCCAAATAAATAACCTAACCTTACAAGTAAAGGAGCTAGAAAAAGAGAAACAAACAAAACCTGAACCCTGCAAAAGGGAAATAACAAAATATCAAGGAATAAATTTAACCAAAGATGTGAAAAGCCTGTACTCCGCAAAATATAAAACACTGATGAAAGAAACTCAAGGTGTTGCAAGGAAATAGAAAGACATTCCATGTTCATTGGTTGGAAGAACAAATATTATTTAAATGTCTATACTGTCAAAAGCAATTTGATACACATTTAATCTACACATTTAATCTCTATCAAAATACCAATAACATTTTTCACAGAAGTAGAACCATCTTAAAATTTGTAGGGAACCACAAAAGACATTTAATAGCCAAAGCAATCCTGAAAAATAAAAACAAAACTGGAGGCATAATAGTTCCAGACTTCAAGTTATATTACAAAGCAGAAGTAATTAAAACAGTATGGTACCAGCACAAAAATAGACACACAGATCAATGGAATAGAATAGAAAACCCAGAAACAAACCCACACTATATGGTCAATTAATCTTCAACAAAGGAGGAATGTATATACATGGGGAAAAGACAGTTTCTTCATAAATGATGCTGGAAAACCTGGACAGCAACATGCAAAAGAATGAAATTGGACCCTTTCTTTCACGATACACAAAAAATAAATTCAAAAAAGATTAAAGATCTAAATGCGAGACCTGGAACCATAAAAATCCCAAAAAAGAAGTCAGGTAGTAACCTCTTTGACATCAATGGTAGCAATATTTTTCTAGATATGTCTCCTCATGCAAGGGAAATAGAAACAGAAATGAACTATTGAAACTACATCAAAGTAAAAAGTTTCTGCACAGTGACGGAAATAACAAAACTAAATGGAAAACTACTGAATGGCAGAAGATATTTGCAAATGACATATCCAATAAAGGGTAGTATATCCAAAATATCTAAAGAAGTGAGAAAACTCAATGCCCCAAAAACAAATAATCCAATTAAAAAAATGGGCAGAAAACATGAACAGAGATTTCTCCAAAAAAGACATACAGATGGCCTACAGACACGTTGAAAGATGCTCGACATCACTTATCAGGGAAATGCAAATCAAAACCACAGTACGATATCATCTCGCACCTGTCAGAATAGTGTATATCAAGAACATAAACAGTTTGTTGTGGAGGATGTGGAGAACAAGGAACCCTTTTGTGCTGTTGGTGAAAATGTAAACTGGTGCAGCCACTATAGAAGACAGTTCCTCAAAAAATTAAAAATAGAACTACCTTATGATCCGCTAATCACACTACTGGGTATTTACCCCAAATATACAAAAACACTAAATCAAAGGGATATACGCACCCCTAGGATTATAGCAGCATTATTTATTATAGCCGAACTATGGAAGCAGCCCAAGTGTCCATCAATAGATGAATGGATAAGGAAGATGTGGTGTGTATATATACATATATATTTCAATATGTATATATATATATATATATATGCATTATATAATGCAATATTATTCAGCCATAAAAAGAATGAAACCTTGTCATTTGCAACAATATAGTTAAAGCTCAATAGTGCTAAACAAAATAAGTTAGTCAGAGAAAGACAAATACCATATGATCTCACTAGTATGTGGAAATTAAGAAACAAAGGAGCAAAGGGGAAAGAGAGAGAGAAACCAAAAAACAGACTCTTAACTCTATAGAACAAACTGGTGGTGACCAGAAGGGAGGTGGGTTAGGGGATGGGTGAAATAGGTGATGGGGATTAAGGAGGGCATATGTGGTGATGAGCACTGGGTGGTGTATTGTCACTATAATTTACACCTGAAACTAATATAACACTGTATGTTAACTATACTGGAATTAAAACTTGTTTCAAAATTAGTTTCAGAACCAGAATATCTGATATTACTAAGATAAATCTGGTTTCCATCTCCTAGAGATGTTGAGAGCAATATCTAATGACAAGAGCCGAGGACTGAGGAATGAATGGATGATATCAATAGCCTTCAACCATGACGCAGGATAAGAAGCAATAGGACAGGTTTAACAAGGAGGCCCCAGGACTGGCAAGTTGGCTTCAGAGGAATTCAGCTAGTAAGATTTGCTGTTTAGGGAGAACAATTGGACTTTATGGGGAAGTCTGGGGCCATTAGTTTGAAGAAGCGAGTTTTAAGTCAGAGAGATAGCTTGAATTAGGGTAAAAACAAGTATCTTAGGTCTAAACATGAGGAATTCGTAGCATGTAGAACTTTAAGGTTTGGTTAAAATATAAAGAGGTAGTAAAAAAGTCTGTGTTGTGATCCAGGACACAAGCTCTGCCCTTTGATAAAAATATTCCCTACGCAATGTAATTGAGTCAGAGTAAGAGACCTTCAGAAGTTGGCATTCACCATTCCAGGGCAGAAAATTCAGATGTGCTGGGTATGAGGTTGGTGTGTAAAAGCAGAGATTAGGGAGAGGCGAATTAAAGGGAAAATATCTTTCTACTCACAGCACTTTTGACACCACATGTGTGTATTCCACATCAAAAAATTCCCCAACTCTCTGTAAACACAGACTGGGTATTCTACAATTTAATTCATCCTGACACTACCTAGAGTTTGCACAGACCCCACGTATTAAGGGCTCAGGCCCACAAAACTGCCCCCTACTGCAAACAATTCCCAGTAGTGGGTCCTCAGTTTACCCACACATCTGTCCAACCTGACTACAAATCATGTGTTCCCCAGACCCCTTCCTCTTTGACAGTTTGCTTACAAAATGATTCAGAAACTCAGGGCAACACTTACTTGTGTTTAAATGAGTTGTTATAAAGGATAGATGAATAGCCAGGTGAAGAGGTATGTTGGGTGAGGTCCAGAAGGGTGCCAACCACAAGAGCCTCTGTTCCCGTGAAGCTGGAATGCAGAATGCATCCCAGTACATGGATGTGTTCACCAACCTGGAAGCTCTCTGGATCCTGTCATTTAGGGATTTTTATGGAGACTTCATCATGTAGGCATGATGGATTATTAACTCAATCTCCCTCTTCTCTACCTTTCTCAAAAGATTGGTGGGTGTGGGGGAGCGAGGTTGAAAATTACAAACTTCTAATTATGGCTTGGTCCTTCCCGTGACCAGCCCCCATCCAGGAGCCCACCAAGAGTCACCTCATTAGAGTAAAAGATCCTATTATTCAGGAAATACCAAGGGATTTAGGAGCTCTGTGTCAGGAATTGAATCAGGGCCAAAGACCAAATATTAAAACAAAAGAGGTTCCTAGCACCCCTATCATGCAGGAAATTACAAAACTGGGGGCAGAGATCAAATATAGATCTCTCTTATTATGTCACAGTGCTATGCTTATACCGTGTTTGTCTGAATTAGAAAACAAATGCTCATTGCTTAATTTAATAGGTTCATTTACACTCCAAAATGTGGTCTTCAGTGCCTAGCACACTGCCTGAAACAGTGGCCACTTCATAAATACCTGATAATTAAATCCATTAAATCCAGGATTTTAACATGGGTGTAACTAATAAGGGAGCCACGGTTCATTGATTAGTTTTTTTGCTATTGTTTTGTTGTTCTGGGGTTTGGGTTTTTTAGTAGATTTAAAAAACATATATATTTTTTCTCACAGTTTCTGTGGGTCAGAGTCCAAGCATGGCTTAGCTGGGTCCTTTGCTGTGGGTGTCACAAGGTGACAGACGAGGTATGAGTGGGCAACATTCTTTGCCGGTCCTCAGGGTCTTCTTCCAAGCTCAGGAGGCTGTAGGCAGAATTCAGTTCCTTGCAGTTGTGGGACTGAGGTGCTTTTGTTCTTGTCAGTTGGCGTCCCCTCTCGTCTCCTAAAGGCTGCCTGCGGGCCCTTCCATAACATGGCAATTTATTTCCTCAAGGCTCTCAGGATAATTTTTCTTTAAGGCTGTTGTCTGATTAAGTCATGCTTGCTTAGGATAATCACCCTTCTGATTAACTCAAAATCAACTAATTTGGGACCTTAATTACATCTACAAAATCCTTTCACCTTTGTCATATTCTCATCATGGCATTTTAGAATTTCAGCCTGGACAGAAGAAAAATCAATTGTCCAAAGTTCCTCTCTTATGTCAACTTGTAGAAAATAATACAGTATTATCATCATTTCTAATCTTTTATCTAAATTGAGATGTCACAAACATAAAACATTTGCAAATTTTAATCATATGACCAGGTATCATAGAATCCTTGAATACTAGAGAATAAGTAGAAAAATACATTAGCCCAATTCCTCCCATCTACAAATACAATTTGTTCTCCATTGTCTAAATGATTTTTTCAGAAGTATAAGCATTCAGTATTAAATGGAAATATTTACAAATGCTTGAAACTAGAGATTAATTGAGCGTTATTGACATTATCAGAGAAACTCAAAGTCAGGTCAATTGAATGATTTTACTCATATCGCAGCCTCTTTTTTCAGATCTGAGGAGAACATGATAAATATAGCATAATTCAGATCACAGATACTCATTTATTTATTTATTTTTTACAAATACTACTTGAATGAACATTTTGATCTGTGAAAATGCAAGGCTAGCTCTTTTCTTGATTTTATTTTTATTTTTTGAAGTGTTTACATACTAGGTAGAATATATTTCCTGGAAACACTTTTCAACCATTCTAAAGGTGGGGTACTTTATTTTTCTATGGGAGGGGGGAGTGATTTATATTGGTTTTAATACTGTCTTTAAATTTTTATATGCTCAACCTGCAAAGAATGAACTTTCAGCAAATAAAAGCATGTCAGTGGGAGAACTCACGGTGATTGTTCTCTGCTGGAAGGATTAAATAAATGTAGAGTTCCAAGCAGGCTTAGGCAATGAACTGTAAAATACTAAGAGAATGTGAGAGTGAAATAATCTATCTTCAATCACCAACTGATTGTGTCACTAGTGCCATACTCTGGAAATAGCAATGAGGTTACCTTTCTCTCCCTCTGCCTCTCTAGCAACTGAGAGTTGGAGCCCTCTGTATCAACCCCTACTGACAAATCAGGGCACTGCTCACTGTTAGTAACAGGATAAGGCATGTAACCTAAGACTTGGCCACTGCTGGTTAGCACTCTCAACCATGAGGGGTGCCTTACGACCTGTAAGACCTGCCTCACGGGTTTGTTACTGAGAATCTAACAGACAGAATATTCACACAAGTATTTTGTAAACAATTTTTAAGTGTTAGTTATGTATAATATTGTCTTGGAAAGCACACAAACGTATATGTGTATAGTGTACACACACACTCATACTTACATATGCACACACACATAATAAGAATCTAAATCAATTCCTTCTTTTCACGGCAAAATCATTTTTAAAAACTGTTGCCTGATAATAGTTTTGTGAACTTGTATAGTGTCTTTCTTTTTATGGACTCTGAAAATTCTTATAATAAAATTAACTTAAATTAAATATGTAACACTCCAGAAACTGAACTAAGGTCTTTAATAAGTTAATGCCTCTTTTATTTCTCAAAATAACCATAAGACACAGGTATCATTATCTTAATTAACAAATGAGAAAATTAAATGCCAGAGGCTTTTATTAAATTTTTAATAATCATAGTCTTGATTTAGACATGAGAGGAGAAACACTACATGAAGGATCTACATCTCTGGATTGACAATCGTCAAAATCACAGCTGATGACTGAGATAAGTGTTAAGAATTTAATCAGTATGCAGGTGTTATTATCCTCATCAGTAGATGAGAAAATTGAAGGTTAGGAGTTTTAATAATTTGTCCAAGTTGAAGATGAAAACCAAGATTCGAATCCAGATAGGTTTCAACTAAAATTTGTAGTATTTCTAGTCATTTATTTATTCAAAAGATTTCTAGAGGACCCTCTCCGATAAAGAATTTCTGAGAAAAATTGCCCAAGTCACTGGTATTGTGGGGTTTACAGCTGAGTAGGAGAAACAGAAATTTATCTAGTAATCAAACAAGGAAATGTAACTGACATCATTCAAGTCTCTACAAAATATCTCCCTAGAGAACACTCCCCATCTCCACTAATGGTGTGGGCTCCTCCCCCTGACAGTCTCTAGAACACTACCCTGTTAGAACTTCCTCATAGCACTTATTTGTTTGTTGACTGTGTTTATTTATTGCATATATCCCACTAGAACAGAAGCTCCTGATAGTGGGGATCTTATCAAATTGACTGTTGTTCCTTCAGTGCCTGGAATCATGCCTGCCTCTTTTAAAATGTAGTTATCCATTAAATGCTTGCTAAAAGAAGAGAAGAAGAAGGAAAGGCTCCTGAGGAGAAGTAGAGTATTAGGAGAATATATTTTACCTGACAGGGAGAAATCAGAAATATTGGAGAAGTTATACTTGAATTACAAATCTGAAGAATGAATGAGGCTCTAAAGGAATAGAGAGAGAGAGTGTGTGTGTGTGGTGGGGCAGGGAGCAGCAGGGAGTTTCAAGTAGAGGTAGGTAGAGTATGCAAAGGCCTGTGGTAGGACAAGACATGCCAGATATGACAGGAAAGAAGGCCAAGAGGACAACTTAAGTGCAGCATTTTGGGCCAAGAGCCTTGCAGCAATTTTGACTTTGAAGAGCAATGAAGAGCCATTGAAGTATTTTAACCAAAAAGGAAGTATAATGATGTTTGCATGGGATGAGAAAAAGAGAAAAGAGACAGAGTGGATGCAGAGATCCCAGTTTGGAGTCTCTGCAATAATCTAGAAATTAGGTCAAAGAGTTGGATGACCTTTAATGATGGTAATGAGAAGAAAAGTTGTTGAAATCATGAGCTCCTTAGAAGAGAGAACTATGTAGAGCCTGTGGTAGAGGGGAAGTAAGGGGCAGAGAGGATGAGGATGGAAGGGTTGGCTCCAGGTATCTGGCCTGTGCAGTAGAATGGATAGTGATGTCATCTCCGGTAGGGGTTACAGCAGAAGAGCAGGGTGGGGATGGCATGTACCTCTACCTCCCCTTTACATCAGGCATCTCCTCAGTCTTGAAAGTCTGGTAGAGGATAGACATTATTTATGTCTAAAAGCCTGAGGGTTTTCAGAAGTGAAGGGCAGAGCCCACAACAGAAACCAGACACCTTTTGTCCTCTCTGCACATGAACCATCATACTACTTATTTAAAATAACTATTGTGTTTTGAACTAGAAAAGGTTACATCCATATGACTATAAATCTTGAACTAATTTCTGAATATTATTATGTTATTAAGTAAATTCCTACGTAGATCTCAAGTTCCAGATTGTATTTTTAACTAAACTAATCCTAAAGATAAAAAGATATACACCCTCATGAGATTTTTTTTCCTTTTCCTTTTATTTTTTTAAAGGTTTTATTTATTTATTTATTTGAAACAGAGAGCACGATCTGGGGGCAGGAGCAGAGGGAGAGGGAGAATCAGATTCCCCGCTGAGTAGGGAGCCTGTTGTGGGGCTTAATGTGGGGCTCAATCCTGGGACCCTGGGATCATGACCTGAGCCGAAGGCAGACTGAGCTACCCAGGTGCCCTTTTCTTTTTATTTTAGAATCAAGAATAATATCCCCCCAAAATATAATTTGATATTTTCATTTTAATACACCTATCTGAACATTCCCAAAAATTTCAAAGAATGAAGAAGGAAAACTAGAAATGGGTAAATATTGGAATAAGAACATTCAGTAACTAAAATGTGAAAGTACAATTGGATCTCATTATATAATATGAAAAGGATTACAAAACCCACAGCACAAAGGAGGTCTGTGTCTTTTCTTTTGATGTGCCTGTGTAGTGAGACTGCAATTAGTGGTAATAGGAGTTGCATGTGTAGCTCAAAGGGACTTGATGCAAGTTTGCAGCAGGGTACAAAATGGTACAAGTAAAACCCAGTTCTCATTATGAACATTTAATTTTACTGTCTCCTTTAGATAGCATAACTTTTCCATTATCAGAATTCCTCCAACCCATTACATTGTCAATGCAATTATAAATGCATTGTACATTCATCCAAACTGATAAAAAAAATCAAATGCAGCAAATTGATTTGAATTGAAGGAGGGGTTTGGAAAGCAAATGGTGGTCAGGTTGTATATGAATTGTTACCTACACTCTTATTCTTGTGGTTCCAAAGAATATATGCTTACCCTTAAAGACAAATACTCCGTTCTGATACAGAAGCATCTTTTTTTTTTTAGGTTCTGATTTTAAAATGCTAGATTTTTCTCAGGCAATAAGCAATCCCTTAAATTTTGTAAACTGGCATTCATTCATCCGTTCTATAATAATTTCTCCAGCATATTACTAGAATTAACTTGCTTTTAACACTCTTGCTTAGCTTTGTGTAGAACTTGCATACATACAAACATGCATTGCACACATTTGAAGATTTGTAACCATTTAAATTGCTATGCATATCATATGTGCATATAATAGATGTATAAATGCATTACTAAACCAGATGGTTCTCCACACTGAGCATTTATTTATATACACACAATATCAGAGTACACAAATAAAGCTTTTTAGTTATAAGCAAATTTGTTAAGCATATCACAGTATTTATGCTATTTCTCTTCCTTAAAAACTATTCGATCATTTAACATTTTATGTTAAATTTCCTTCATTGATTCTGTTTCTATTCTCTTCTGCATCTTAATTTCTATTTTTCAGAATAAAGTAATACATGTGTTTCCAACATCTATAAGATTTTTCTGTTCCTTATATAATGCACAATAAGCTTGAGTTCACATTAATAATTTTCCTGAGACTATCGTGGTGAAGATGGGCATTAACTCGCACATTGCATCTCCTCTATTCCCTCTAACTTACTAAGTTACTTGCTTACATATTCAAAGTAGTGCCACAGATTTACTCACCGCACGGTTTAAACTTCAGCCAAAAACGTAGTCCCTTTATTTTGTGTACTAACAGTCTGAACTTAAAAGCCCTGACTCTCTGGGTGGTAGGGCGAACATCTGCCCAACGCTTTTTAAATTTAATTTGATCAAATATCTAATAATTTTTTTACATAATGCTTACTCTCCTTAGATAAAAATTTTCATGTTTTCAGTGGCTCAACTGACCTCCTCGCACCCCTCTAAGACAGCGCTTCGTTAAAAGAGAAATATGTTTGTTTTTATATTCTTATCAGAAAACAGGTAAAATTTCAGGGGCGCCTGGGTGGCACAGCGGTTAAGCATCTGCCTTTGGCTCAGGGCGTGATCCCGGAGTTCTGGGATCGAGCCCCACATCAGGCTCCTCCGCTAGGAGCCTGCTTCTTCCTCTCCCACTCCCCGTGCTTGTGTTCCCCCTCTCGCTGGCTGTCTCTATCTTTGTTGAATAAATAAATAAAATCTTAAAAAAAAAAAAAAGAAAACAGGTAAAATTTCAACCAGTAATATTTTATAACCGATTTAGTGCCTAAATTTTATTTTTAAAATGAACTTGGTTTATTCATATGCTATACTAGCATACTGTAGAATAGGCTTCATAAGAAAAGAAGGGATTCTATGAAATAATGTCGAGGTCAGATGAAAAAAGGATTTGATCATAAAGTTGTTCAGGGAATGTGTTGTAACTTCCTACAGAAAAGAAAAGCTATACTAGACATTATTTAGGTGGTTTCATATAAAAATATGTCAGAAGCCCATTTTCATTTAAAAAGTAAGAAATGGTTGCATTAGATATGATAAACTTTTAAGATCTGCTATAATTATTTTTGGGCACCTGGAATCCATTGTACTGCCTTCTCTTTTACCTTAATACCCAAATACTAAACTTCAGTGGGAAGTTGCCTTGTATCTCTCAGTTCTATTAGAACAAATAAAGGGCATATTTAGGTAACAATATTTTGAGAATCCACTTAATATCTATGCCAGTGATGAAGTGCTACTCATGCTTGAATTCTATTCTGCAACCAATGATAAGATGAAAATCAAAACTTGTTTTTATGTGGATATTAGAAGTCTTTTAGGCAGTAATTACTTCTAGGTGCTATCATTGAGGCTCAGTGAACTAACGATGCTCTTGACCGATGCTCTCACACAACTTACACTCTCTCCTCTACACTTTAAATGGCTTGAATTATTCCAGGAAGGTTGTTGGGATTTTTGCGGGACATTTAATTATGAAGAAAGAATAATCTTTATTACTGTATTTATGACTTTACTACAAGTTGGAGAATATATTCAGCGTAAGGGCTGAATGAGCTCGCTAACTAAATCCCAAATTTGAACAGACCTAAACACCTGGTTCTGGATAAGACTTATGGGTTCGAAGTATTGAGGAAAATCTGTGCTATCAACAGACACCTGTCTCCCAAAGGAAAAAAGGCTGAGTTGATTTAAGCAGTTCATTTAAGCTGCTCAATTTGGTTTTCTCAGATTGACCAATCATGTGAATTTCACTCTTTCCTTTGGGACCGAATGAATTCAGTTTTCTCAATGTGGAAAGAGACAGGAAGAGTGTGAATGAACTATTCTCCCCTAACAAAGTTATTTGAATGATATTCATGGAGGCAACTGCAATGTCATTGAATATACATCAACTTATGAATCAAGAGACCCTGGTGAGATTTTGGTTCTAACCATTGAGAGGCTGTTTTATCTTCAAGAAAAAAATTGAGGGTTGCAGGAGGGAGGGGGTTGGGGGGATAGGGTAAGTGGGTGATGGGCATTAAGGAGGGCACCTGATCAGATGAGCACTGGGTGTTATATGCAACAAATGAATCGTTGAATACTACATCAAAAACTGATAATGTGCTATATGTTGGCTAATTGAACTTAATAATAAAAAAAAGAAACTATCCAACCTCCAGTTTTCTTATTTGTAAATTAATAATAATATACCTAACTTTTAAGGTTATTTCAAAGGTTAAAACAAATAATGCACATGAAAGAATGAAACTGGGAAAATATAAAATATTATTATATTATTAAATGGTTAGGTTGATCAAGAGTTATTAAGCAGTGGGCTAAGCATTGGAGATGTAAAGATGAATAAGATATAGTCTCTGCCATTGAGTCTCAAGTAAGAAACAAAAATATAAGCAGATCATTTCAGGGAAAAGGGTGGGAATGAGAAATAGCCTCAGTATTTATGGGTGCGTTGAAGTCTCATTCATTAAAAGCTCATGGGAATATTTAAGTTCCAAGTTTTAATATAGATCACATGAATCCATGGAATAAAGAGCAGCTAAGTTTATGCCCTTGGCTTTCTTTCTATATTTACTTTGTTCTTCTGACATTTACATGAACATAAATTCTATGAAGCCAAACACTGTCCTATTTAGGTCATGTCATATGGTGGTAACATTGGATTTATCAACATCGGGCTGTATATTGTGAAAAACTAGGGAGCATGTCACAAGATCAGCAAGCTTATAGAATAGGATTGTCATCTAAGATAAAAGCTAAAGCCAAGAGATTGTTCTCGGTACAGAGCTTCAAAAAGGCAAAAGGAAAAATCTGCGCAATAGTCCAGGGTCAAAACCAAATAGGGATTAAAAATCACACACACACAAAACACAGGAACTATAGATTTACACAGAAGGCTAATTTCTCGAACTGAGATAGTCTAATCCCTCTCACTTCCTAAACAGAGAGCTGTCTTACGCAGGCAGCCGAAAGTACTCTATGTACCGCCTACTTTTTTCAAAATTCTCTTATTTTTAAAAAGTGCGATAAAATATACATAACATGAAGTTTACCACTTTAACCATTTTAAAGAGTGCAATTTAGTGACGTTAAATACACTCATGATGTTGTGCAATAATTACCGCTATCCATTTTTAGAACTGTTTCATTATCCTAAACAAGAAGTCTGTACCCATTAAATAATAATTCCCTGTTCTTCCCTTCCTTCAGCCCCTGGTTACTTTTCTTCTACTTTATCCCTGTGAATTTATCTATTCTAAATACCTAGCATAGTGGAATCATGATTTTTGTGTTTGGCATATTTCACTTGTAGTTTTTTTGATGTTCATCCGCCTGGTAGCAGGGGTCAGAATTTGATTCCTTTTTAAGGTTGAATAGTGTTCCATTGTATGTGTATACCACTTTAAAAAAAAAAAAAACACATTCCTCTGGTGACAGACATTTGGGTTGTTTCCACCTTTTGGTTATTGTGAATAATGCTGCTATGAACACTGGTATATAAATATCTGATTTCATTCTCTTGGGTATGCACTCAGAAGTGGACAGCAACTCTATGTTTGATTTTGGGGGAAACCACCATACTGTTTTCCACCATAGCTGCACCACTCTACATTCCCATCAGGAATGCATGAGCTCTCCAATTTCTCTCTAACATCCTCACTAACACTTGTTATTTTCTCCTTCTGTTTGTTTGTCCCTTTATTAGGTATAGCCAGTCTAACGGATGGGAAGTGGTAGCTCATTATGATTTCGATTTGCATTTCCCTAATGATTAACATTGCTGCACAGCATTTTTTCATGTGTTTATTGGCCGTTTGTATATGCTCCTTGGAGAAATGTCTATTCAAATTCCTTGCCTATTTTGGAATTGGGTTGTCTTTTTTATTGTTGAGTTATAGGAGTTCTTGCTATATTCTGAATGCCATCCCTTATCAGTTATATGATTTGCAAATATTTTCCCTCATTTTATAGATTGTCTTCTCACGCTCCTCATAGTGTCCTTTCATGCACAAATGTTTTAATTTTGTTGAGATCCGCTTGATCTATTCGTTTTGATGTCGCCTGTGCTTTTGGCGTCATATCCAAGAATTCATTGTTAGCCTACTTTTTAAAGCAAGAAAACAATAAACAGAAACTAGAACAATGCCCAATTAGCTTTTGCAATATTATTTATTATTTTTATCTTTCACTTTACTAAGTAAAATTTAAAAAAAGGGATGGAGAAAAAACACTGTGACTCAGCTAAGTACATTTTTGTTATTGCATATACAATTGTTATTAAAACTATAAAAATCACTAATAAAGAATATGCCTAAAATTGTCACTGTACTACCCCAAATAAAAAAGACAAATTCTTTCTTCCCATTGCAAAATTGAAAAATAATGCTGTAGTGCCTGGTTTGTTTGTAGCGATACATGAAAAAAAGACTGATTTTATTACTGATGGGAAAAATTGGCAAATATCTTGGGTTCTCAAATCGCGGCGTAATTTACAGGTTAATTGTGCATCACAAACACAAAGTATTCAGAAGGGAGAGCTGCTTTCTTTATGTTGCTATTGATCTAAATCCACATGAAGAAAAAAGGCATTAATTTGAGGGTAAAGAGGTGTCAGAAATGATTTACAGATTTCATGGAGTGTCAGGAAATGGACATCACTATCTAGCAGCTTTTATGAATACTACAGATAAAATTCTGAGAGAACTAAGCTACAAAATAATCATTTCACGGAAGTGAATATTGACATAAAACTAGTATGTCTTGTTCTCAAATGAATAATACAGATAAATCCTAGAAATTATTCAGTATCACTGCTATGAATACGATGGTCTAGCCAAAGCTGTCTTCCAAGGGTGTTAAAGTCTCCTTTTGTGCTCTAAAAAGAGCTCTAAATTCCTGAAGGAAAAATTTAAATAAGCTGGACTCACCCTCATAAACAATGTAAAAGTCACCCATCTGTTATAGCTGAATGACCTTCATATTTACATACCCCAAAATACCTGCTTAGAAAGCCATCTGGAAAGTGTTACACTGTTCTTGTTTGCCAAAATTTGTATTAAGAGAGTTAGAAACAACCAATAAAAAAGTAAATCAGTTAAAACAGGAGATGTGGGGGAGCATATAGATTCATATGTTCTTACCAACAAAATTAGAGCACATAACAAGAATTGATGTTTCAACAAGAGAGAAAATTTTGGTTTTACTGTTAGTTATCATAATAGCGGTAAGGACCTGATGCAACAATAGACACAGGCAATAATGTTGAGATGTGGGAGTTGGATGGCAGGAGAAGCAGAGGCATCTTTTATATATTTTTAAAAACCATCAATTTCAGGGGCGCCTGGGTGGCACAGCGGTTAAGCGTCTGCCTTCGGCTCAGGGCATGATCCCGGCGATCTGGGATCGAGCCCCACGTCAGGCTCCTCCGCTATGAGCCTGCTTCTTCCTCTCCCACTCCCCCTGCCTGTGTTCCCTCTCTCGCTGGCTGTCTCTATCTCCGTCAAATAAATAAATAAAATCTTTAAAAAAAAAATATCAATTTCAGGGTGCCAGACTGGCTCAGTTGGAAAAGCATATGACTCTTGATCTCGGGGTCGTGAGTTCAAGACCCATGTTGAGTGTAGAGATTACTAAAATAATAATAATAATAAATGAACTTAAAAAATCAATTTCAGTTTATATACATAGTCGGATAGCACAAACAAAAATATTTTGTGGAGTTCCCTCTTTGATCCTTGAATGTATGTGATCTCAGTAAAGAAAGTTAAATTAAAACCAGATACATAGGAATCTTTATTATTTCTTTCTGCGATTTTACTGAGAGTTGCTCCTTGAATGAAGAGCAAAATATTACCATCAATATTTTACTTCTCCAAAAATGTTTCCTCATTCTCTATCAACTAATAGGAGCACAGGTCCACCCATTCTGGCCTATTGCTGCCTTCTTCAGATATACCCAAGAATTCACCAAGTAATATGTACATTTTTCTTGAAAGCACCAACTCGCAGGCTTTTTTCTCTTATAGTGTTTTTAACTGAGAGAATATTTTTTCCAGGCACCTCAGCATGGTTGTGGATTTTATTTTATTCCAAATGACATCGAGTCCCGGTCATAATCTGAATTGCAGCAGGGCAGAGCAGGAGATGGATGATACATGACAATGGTGATTATTCATAACTGTTATGTTAAGAAACAGAATAAAGAAATACTCCTTCCACTACTCAAAAAATGACACTTTGTTAACTGAAAATGATTTTATATTTAGAAGGTGTTTCCTCTATAGAAATATGATTTTCTGGCGGCTCATCAAATTTCAGTTTCTATAATATTTCTGAAACTCAGGTAGACACCAGAGTATTAGCTTTAGACTCTCGAAAACAAAACACAACAAAAAGGTAACAAATATATGTAAAGGAAATAAAATATTAGCTTAGATAAAAATGATAGCTTAATGTTTAAAGAAAGAAAATAAAATTCTCCACGAGATATCCTTAGATATGATACAACAGTATAAAAATCACTGTCATGGACCACACACAAAAATGTTCAGTGCAGTTAAGTGCAACACTTGATATGTTGCTCCATTTTTCTGACCCGTGTTATCTCTAGGCCTGGAAAATAGCACCAATATTAACTTTATATGTGATCCGAGCAATATTCTATCTGAGGGGTTAAGCTAAACCAAGGGGCTTATCAAAGTGTTGGAACAAATTACTTTAACGTTGCCATTATCTGAAGGAGCAAGACAAGTGTTAAGCTACTCCACTGATGACTAATACTCAGCTGCACAGACATCGAATAACCGCACGATAATGTGAAAGGCGTATTTGTTCTGGATGGATCCGCATTTATTTGGTTGAGTGTAGAGGGTTTGGTTGCTGACCAGGTTGAGGTCACAGGGTAAGATTAGGTATTTGGAAGGAATGCACATCTTGTTTTCATTATCGAAAGGGTATAAAAAAACAAGCTTTAAAAAGACTTGAAGACCTGCAAACAGCTTGCTTGACTTCCACCCTTATGACCTACATGCTTTCCGTTACCCATTCCTTTTCAAGACAAAAGTTTTGGACTATTTTAGGAAGTGTCATCATGCTTTACTCAATTACAGTCTTTCTGTCTTTACCTTCTGGCCGGAGGGTGGCCGAGCCAGTGTGAGTTCAGGGTTTCTTTTCTGAGTCTTTGGAAGTCATCCAAATTGGTTTGTCAGCTGCCAGTTTGTGGCCCTTTATCTAATGATGCGGTGGTCACAGCTGATTCTCATGTCACACATGAAATCTATGATAAGCTGGAAAATCATTTAGTGTCATGGGGAACAGATTAAATTTTTGAAGGCATCCATCATTGCCTTGACATTGACTTGCATTTTAGTGTTTAGCATGATATATTGTTTATCAGTTAAAAACAAAAATTGACAGTGCTGGGCTCTTTTGGTAAAGGCCTTTGGTGCATACTATACTCTGTGAAGTAGTTTTAAAGGTAGATATTTATTAATGGTCTTCATTTCCTGGTGATCTACATGGGAAAAATGTGTTTTATAAAGAAAATGTCTGTATGTATTAGACAGAGACACTTTTTAGGATTAGCACTACAAAAAAGAAAATTATTTCTTTCAAAAGGCTAATTACTAGTGGGGTCTAAAAAAATGTTTTATTCCTCATTCAGTGTTGAATATTTTATTCCTATCCGCCTTGCAAAGATAGTCTCTTGGAAGTTTTAATTTTGGTATTTAGTATGTGCAGACAAAATAAATTTCCTCTATGTACCAAATATGGATGTCATCATTTTGAAGATATGTTTTAATGTAAAGATAAAAATGTCATCAGAAAATATGGTATATCAAAACAAAATGTATCTGCTATCAAGTGTTCATTTTTTCATCAATTCAACATTTTTTTTGAATGTCTACTAAATTCCAGGTACTACTTTAGGTGTTGGAATTTATAATCAGTGAAGAATAAAAAGAAAAAAAAGCTGAAGTCCCTTCCCTCATGATGAGAAATAAGAAAGATAAATAAAATAAATAGTATGTTAGGTAGTGATAAATGATCAGAAAAAGCAGAGGAGGGGCGCCTGGGTGGCACAGCGGTTAAGCGTCTGCCTTTGGCTCAGGGCGTGATCCTGGCGTTATGGGATCGAGCCCCACATCAGGCTCCTCCGCTAGGAGCCTGCTTCTTCCTCTCCCACTTGCCCTGCTTGTGTTCCCTCTCTCGCTGGCTGTCTCTATCTCTGTTGAATAAATAAATAAAATCTTAAAAAAAAAAAAAAAGAAAGAAAAAGCAGAGGAAAGAGGGTAAGGAAAGTGCATGTGTGTCGATAAGGATGTCAGGGGCTGGATGTGATTCAAACAAGATGTATAGAAGTCCTCACTGAAAAGGTGGAATTTGAGTAAAGACCTGGGAGAGGTGAGGGCACAAGGCTTGTGATTTTTAGAGGAGAAGCCTTCTAGACAGAGGGACACTCCAAGAACAAATGCCCTGAGGCAGGACTGCACCTGGCATCGGCAGAGTGGAACAGAGTGAACTAGAAGGACAGCCAGAGTGGATGAGGTCAGAGAAGTTAGAGGGGCCAGGTATGTGGCAAATCTCGTTCATCATCAGGAAACCATTGAAGGGTCTTGAGCAGAGCAGTAAAATTATTTGACCTACATTTAACACAATTGTCCTATATGCTTTGGTGTGAGTAAACTGCCACAGAGCAGGGAAACCAGTTAGACTATAGCAATAATTAATAATACTTTTTTAGGATATAAGATTTACACACATAAATTTAGTAGAAAATAATACAAAGAAGGATATAATCATGCTGCTACATAATCATACTTTTAATCATCTTTAATGGATTGCCCAGCACTACCAAAGTTGTTTCATACTTTTTTTTTCTTTCCCTAAGCCTACGACTTCTGTTGTACTTCTCTCTATAGCAACAAGGGAAAAAAAAGTCTCCAACTTCACAGTAAATTCATTCATTTATTATTTTAATAAAAATGTGTAACGCACCAATATGTTCCAGGCATAAAGATAAACACTAAAGATATGAGGATGAATAACAAGCAGTCTTTTTTTTTTTTTTAATTCTCACAGTCTCATGGGCAAAACAGAAATGCAAAAACAATAATACAGTTACGAAGCATAATGCCAGAGATATGTCCAGGGCATGACTGAAGCACAGAGTAAGTACATAGAGTGTAAGGATACATATTTTTGCCTTGGAAATCAGGAAAAAGTGTCTGAGTATTGTTCCAAGTAAACTTTACTCTCCTCAAACTCTGATCCTCACATTCTTAGATAAAAATAAAGCCATGTACCTAGGAAATAGTTTTCAGAGGATTGAGAGAGTTGAATTTTCTCTTGAATTTTCCCAATGTTCATCCTAAATATTTTAAACATATGAACCACTTCAAAATATCTAATCATGTATATTCAATTTCATTTTTTTCTTCTTGCTGTCATGTCCTTAGTACCACTTGTAAAACTGAAAAATTTTCACTAAAGTCTGTGTACATACATCCATCAATTTATCTCTGGAAATCATCCAAATTTGTCTTTAAAATATTAGTTTACTGCTTCCTCATGATGTGATAATCACAGCTGATTCTTATGTCACTTATGAAAATCCATGAGAGACTAGAATATCATGCAATGTGTTGAAGGAAAAGAAATGACAGTTGCAACATCACTTATAAGTAGAGGTGTACTGATTCGCCAAAAAAAGAAGAAACACAAGACTAACATCGTTTTTCCGTCTCTCTCAGAGAAATGCCATAGACATAATAAGTTTGATTTCAACATGGTATTTGATAGATACCCCATGTGAATCTGGTTTGGCAATTGTATCCAACCGTGTTAATCAGATAACATCAACTTGAGGGCGGTAGTCTTAATTCTATGCCACAAAAACTTGAATTTGACTTTATTTGGCTTCGCCATTCTTATAAGTAATATTAAAAGGACCTATTTCAGAATACCTGCCGCACACACAACTGTTCAATAATGCACAAAGCTATGGAAAACATTATCAAATTAAAAATGATAAAAAACTAGGAGCAAATCTTACATAAATTAAAGCACCTATGACCAAAGTAATCTTGATAATTTGGAACAATAGGGGAAATTCTGTAGAAATAAGTTGTAAACTTATATTTATGGCAAAAGGAGATAATAGGATTTCTAAGCTGAAACAACTAGCAATTCCTCGTTTACTCTTCCTGATTTCTCCTGGAAATTCTTCAGAAAAGTCTCAAGAAACAAAGTTATAACATCACTGGGAACTAGATATTCTAGTCAAGTTGTACCAGAATCCTGAAACACATTACCAGGAATGGCCATGAAGTTGGTTAGAGAGTTCCAGTCACTGCATGCTGAACCTCTTTCTCGGGAACATACAGACATCAACATTAGGCAGTCATTTAACATATATTTTATTGAACATTCATGATATTCCGAGAACAAGCCAAACTCTAGAATTCAGAGAAAGCACAGTTCTAATTGTCTAGAGAACATAAAAAATGATAACCAGGAAATGTCAAGAGTATATTTAAGGGTAGTACATGGTATGCATGTACTTTAAGGAAGTACTTAAAGGGACATTTAACCAAGCTTAGAAGAGTCCGGGGGTGGGGGTGCCTGGGTGGCTCAGTCGTTGGGCGGCGGGGGAAGGGGGGCGCGCCTGGGTGGCTCAGTCGTTGGGCGTCTGCCTTCGGCTCAGGGCGTGATCCGGGTGTTATGGGATCGAGCCCTGCATCAGGCTCCTCCACTGGGAGCCTGCTTCTTCCCCTCCCACTCCCCCTGCTTGTGTTCCCCCTCTCTCTGGCTGTCATTCTCTCTGTCAAATAAATAAATAAAATATTTTTAAAAAAGAGTTGGAGGGATGCTTCTGCATATATATGATCTGAAAAAAAATTACGAGCTGGTCAGAAGGTGGTGCTGGTGTGTGTGGTGCAGTGTAGTGCAATAAAATCAGATAAGAGGATGGGGAAAGGTGGTGAAGAGGTTTAAAGTTTGAGTGAGCAGCACGCGCCAAGTCTTGGGAGAAAGTGAAGGACTAGAAGTAGTTGGGGAATTCTGTCACACTGTGAGGGTGGAGTAGAGACCACTGGGACAGTGATGACTAACGAGGCTGGAGTGTATATAAATAATCAAGAGGCCAACTCTGAAAGCCTTCTGTGCCATCCTAAGAAGTTTGGACTTTAAAGTTTATTTTGATGTGAAGCCTTTGGAGGGTTTTAATCCGAGAATTACATGATCAGATCTGCATTTTAGAAAACTAAATTAGTTCAGGCTGGAGGATGGATTGGAGTAGGGGCAGACTGTTGTGAGAGAGACTAGTTAGGAGGGTATGGAAATTTATGCTAGCAGTGATGGTGGCCTGAACTCAGGTAATTGGTAGAGAAATTAAAAGCAACAAAATGTATTAAGGAGATATTAAATAGAAATAACACCATTCAGAGGAAATACATTAAAAAGAAACTAATTAAATCTTAGTATATCAGTTGGATATCTGATATCAGGAAGGATTTGTTAGAATGGTCTCAGGGCTTTTGACTTGGACAAAGGAATAGACTACATCAACCTTTCAAATCAGGAAAAGTGTATTTGGAGAATGAAGGGGAGGACTCGCAATTTTAGTTTCAGGCATGTTCAGCGTGAAATTCCTGAGAGACAAGTAGAGACCTCTTCTAGAAAATTATAAATCTGGGCCTGGAATGAAGAAATGGTGTGGGTTGAAAATTAAATATACAGAAATGGATGAAATCATCCAGGCTGAGCTGGAAAAGAGACAGGAAAAAGGCTGAAAGTAACACCTTGGAAAAGCATTTTAGGATAAAGCAGGATATAAATCTACATTGAGACTGAATCAGAGTAACCAGAGAGGTAACTATTAATCAGATTATGACAAAAAAGAAGCCAAGGATTTCAAAGAATGACTTGTATAAAATTGTAATTTACTATGAATGAGTTAGTATTTCTGAAGCACATAAAATAATGCCTGACCCATGGTAGACTCTCTTAAAAACACGTGGAATGCTACTGAGAAACCAAGTATATGTAACTAAAATGTCCCCCAACATCACCAACCTGGCAAAAGAAATAGAGATAGCAATGGAAACCACATTTCCTCCTCTTGTGGGCGTCTGGAAATGCCTTTTGGGAATACAGGTTTTGGAACGTCCCTTGCAAGTACTTGTATCTTTTGGCTCCCATAACTGTGTGGCGTATTCCCTTGTTGGTCACTCCTACTTTGGCTCCCTCCTATCAATGACTTCTACATTCACTATCAGCACTTTTAAGTAGGGCAGCTGTGCTAATCCAGTACTCGTTTCCAAACGGTCACAGGTGTCCTTGTCCTTGAAATGGTAAGATATCATTTGAATTCCCTGAGAAAGATGGCTGGGACTTAGCTAGGAGGAAGCTGATCTCAAGTTCATAACATCAGTGGATGAAAGCAGGCGACTAGAGGCTGGCAGCCAATGTGATGAGGGATATAGGATTGCAAAGGTGGAGAGCAGGAATGTCATTGGCATAGTGCTTTTGGCATAAGGGAGAAGGCAGATTATCTGGAAACCATACTGTGAATGAAGAAGAGGATACGATGAATTCCACCTCCAACACTGAAGTATGTAGTGCATGCAAGAATGATCATCAGTGGAGAGGATGCCTTCAGGATAGATCCCGATTTCAGCCAAGATAGGAGTAAAATATGCTAAAAGAGACTTAGCATGTAGGGCAACTTGCTTACTACAGAAAAACACACACAAAGGTTTGTAGGGAGGGAAAAAAGTGAAAGGATGGGCTAGGGATAAGAACAGAGCTGTGTGAGGGTGCCTGGCTGGCTCAGTTGGTAGAGCATGTGATTCTTGATATTGGGGTTTTGAGTTCAAGCTCCACGTTGGGTATAGAGATGACTTAAGAAATAAATAAATAAAAATACTCAAAACTTCTCTCTCTCTCTCTCTCTATATATATAGTCTTAGATAAAGAACAGAGCTGTGTGGGGTTGAAACTAAGAGAAGGTGGGCATCTAGGGGAGCTGACCCAGAAAGAAAGTGGGCCAGTCTCTTAATAGTTACTAGTGGCATTTTGCACCCAAGGGAAACAATGACAAAATGGGCAGTCACCACCTCTCCCTTCTTCAAATTATGTTTTCTGAGATTGGTAGATATTTTGCACCCTCTTCGGACCCCTCAGGTTATAAGGCTAGGATTGCTTGCTTCCCTTGTCCATTGCAGTTACAGACAGGCAGGGTGGTATCAAGAGTCTCCAAAAGGATCATCTCAAGGTCACACCTGCTCCTTTCACAGAGCAGTCCGTCTTCTGTGGGTCAGCATCATTGCTCTTGACAAGATAGTGACCATCTTGAACAAAACTAGGTACCTTTACTTTCCATCTTAGAGTATGCTCCCTGCCTACTCAGGTACTCCCCACGGAGAATGGGAACAAGTTTTAACCTATTTTGTTCAATTTTATTTTCAACTTTTTTGGAATTTTTCTAGAGCAGGGTTTCTTATCATTTTGGCCTGGCTAACCTTTTGCTGTGGTGGTGGGCAGTCTTGTGCAATGTATAATGTTTAGCAGCATCCCTTACCTCTACCAGAGCTGCTAGTAGCATGCTGTGAGTCTAACAACCGAAATGGTCTCCAGATATTGACAAACATCCCCTGGGGGACAACACTGATCCAGCTGAAAACTACTACGAGGTAAGCAAATCAGTCCCAGTCAACTGATCATTAAAGCCATGTTTTTTTCAATAGGCTTATTGGATCTTCATGCAAATGTCACTCTGGTCACTTGCTCCAGTGAATCAGGATTCTTAGTGGAGTATGCAAATTAGATGTTCTCTTTTACACCCTCTGATCCCCTATCCCATGTGCATGATCACAAGCAAGCCAGCATTAAGACATTGCTGCAATGAAAACTTGTGTGGTTGACTCTATTCAAATACCGCATCTGAATTCACAAGGCCTTTTAGAGCTACATTTAGGCTTTTCTTCAATCAATATATTGAATATAATACCAGCAACCTGTCTTCCAGTGAATCATTTTATAAGATTTTTTTTTTTTTTACATTTTTACATTCCAGTTACCGCAGGGGAAGTGAGACAAATTTAAGCATACAAAGGGATTATAAAACATACTTCCTTGGTCCCCTGCTTCTGACCCTACACCAACCATTCCTGGAGTAATGGCAGAGAAAGGTAGACTCCCAAAGCCACAGGCCTCATTTGCCTGGCAACAGGGCTACCCTTTCCTGATTTTCTTCTGCCTCCTGCTGATTTGCTCCGCCCCTTGTCAGTCTGTTGATTTTACCTGATTCCCTGACAACTCTGCTAGGACTTCATTGTCAGGATAGAGGGAGAAAAATGCTTATCTCAAATGCTTGGAAATTCAAGCCTCTATCATGTGGTAAAACCATTCTCAGGGAGACAAGTTAGTTTCCTAAGTTAACATTTTACCACTGCGCAAATTTTCTTAATTATGAGCTGAACACTGATTTGTTTGTATGTCATTTGGAATGAATGCTTAGATCATTCGGTTTTCAAATTTATCTCAAATTTCAAATATTCACATTAATTATAGGTAGAAACAAAAAGATGCTCATTTTATTATCAACAGCTTTTCCTTTACCTGTATATCTTCTTAAATCAAATCAATTCTAAAAAATAAATCCCTGAATTAAAAAAAAAATCTAAATTTAATGCTTTTCACACATAGGACATATAGTGCAATGATTAAGAAAATAAACTTTGAAATCAGATCTGTATTTAGTTTCATTTATTAGCTGTGGGCCTTGAGCAAGCTATTTAAGTTGTTTTCTCAGACAGACATATCATATGTGCTTCCATAACTTTATTTTCTGATTAAATAAAACAATGCATATTAATTACTTTCCATAGTGCTTGTCAAATAGTAAGCACTCAGTACTAGCAGCTATTTTTATTGTTATGTAAAAAAACTATTGAATAAATGAAAAAGTGGGAAAAAATTATTTTATGTAAATGCAAGTGTTTCATAGTTATACGTATTATACAGATAATTTATAATGAGTTCAGAAATATATAAATAGGGGCACCTGGGTGGCTCAGTCTGTGAAGCATCTGCCTTAGGCTCAAGTCATGATCCCAGGGTCCTGGGATCGAGCCCTGTGTCTGGCTCCCTGCTTAGCAGGGAGCCTGCTTCTCCTTCTCCCCCCTGCTTGTGCTCTCTCTCTCACTATCTCTCTCTCTCTCAAATAAATAAATAAATAAATAAATAAATAAATAAATAAAATCTTTTAAAAAAAGAAATACAGAAATAAAACAATAATCATTTTGACTTATATAATCTATAGTGGAAGGTAAAATTTCACTTAGAAAAGATGTGAGGAAGATATAATTAATGTAATGACCTCGTTACAAACGTCAAATGAACATAAATCAATGTTACATAGAAAATGGAAAGGTCTGGTATGAGCAGTGTTTTCTTCCCAAACAATAGCCAATTCAAGGGAAATAAAAAGCATGCATAATATAAAAATTCATATTATTTAATATGGCATATTCTGTATTTTTAAGATTTCCAAATTTAGGTTTTCAAATAGTATTCCTTATGTTTACTAAGTACCTTGATTCATTTAATTATACCTGTTCAGTAGTTCTAAAAGCTATATTCAGACTAAAATTTAAAGGAGGAAAACATCATTAGAGTTGACAAGAGATCATACAAATGTAGAAATAAATCTTTCCTTTCATATTTTTATGGATGTTACCCTTGGCAATTTTCAATACTGATTGCTGATCTTGATATGTGTCCCCAATTTTTTACTTATGGAGAGATCTGGGAATGTTTTAGCTTAGGAATAAACTAATTAGATCCTCCTCAGATTGGATTCCCTACAAGAGGAGCTGGGCCAATTTTTCAATTCCATTATAAAATCTGAAGTGAGGAAGTTAACATTACTCTTTATGGTGGTGTGATTCTGGTAACCAGAGGGCAAATACTGGGAATTATACCTTAAATTGGAACGTTGATGCCTAAATTGTGGCAACAGACCAGTTAGTACTGAAATTTGATGGATAATATGAGTCAAATGTGGGGGATCACAAGAACTGGAAAGCTCAGAGCAAATGAGTGGAGAGGACTATCAGGGTGGTATGGTTGGCCTCCTGAGATGGAGTAAAGCCAGAGTAGCTTCTATCCATTCACCACAAAGGCCATAAGCATGTCAGATCATCAAGAAGCAAGACTGCAAAAGAGTTAAAACAATGTATCTCACTCAGGAAAAACCTTGCAAACATTTTACGAAGTGTCATTTATTCAACTTCTCAAACTACGTATTTCTTTTCAGTCTTTTTTTCAGTTTTATTCATTAACTCACCAAATACATCAAGCTCCCACTAGGTTCGTGTAACAGATCTCCTGGCTGGTTCGAATGGATTTACCCTACTGGAAGCACCATTGATTCAATATATAGCATAGCAGATAAATTCTTTCCTCCAGGTTTTCCCAAAGGTACTATAATTCCTGTAGTGCCAGCAAGGAAATTATATTTGCTTGAAACTCCCAGCATTTTCTTAAGGGATTTTGACTTCTTAGTATGATTTCAGAGTGTATTGCTGTAGATTCTCTATTTCCAGTATTCATCTAAAAGTTCAGGAATACCTTTAGTGAACAGATAGGATTCTTTACAAATCTAGATTACCTTTCCCCCCCCCCCCAGAGATGATAACTTGGAGTTCTTATTAGAAGGAAAATTAGGTTAGGGTATAATGTAGGACCTGAAAGAGTGGGATTAATATCCAGGCTAGTCTGTGATTTTCCTACCATGAAACACATCAGTGAATAGTAGTAGGGGAGGTATTACGTGTTCTAGGTTCTTGGTTATAAGACCTCTAGAAAATAACTAGCTTCAAATTCTCCTGTTCCTTTGACCAGGATGCCTAATTTACAGTGTGCTTAGCTCGGTGGGTGAGTGATAAATTTCTTTTGTCTTGTTGTTTTAGGGTAGCTCTTATAGCCTTATAATTTAGTTCTTCTTCAATATCTATGTTTATATACTATTCAGGAAAAAGCAAGAGAGAATAAAAAAGAAGTTAAAAGTAGGAAAGTGGAGAAATTGTGATGTATTACAGGGTCTTATAAAATGTGATGTCTTGATAGTGATGGAGAAAGAAAGGGAGATGGAGAGGAGGATAGAGAGAAAGTGAGAGAGGGAGGGAGGGCAGGAGGCAGGGAGGGAGAGAGTGAGAGATGAAGAGGGGGAGACAGGGAGGGAGGGAGAGAGAGAGAGAGAATGTCAAGAAGACCAAGAAAATAAAAAAAGAGCAGGTGATAGTGAACAGGCCTGGCAGGGAGGAATGGAGAAACAGACTGAGATCTGAAAAGCACTTTTATCTGCTTTGAATTCTCAAAATTTTCCATTCAATATGCACAACCTTACAGTTCTGCAAAATGTGTCAAGTTTGACAAATATTTCATGTAAGGATGGGCAGATACAGTATTCAAGGTCACTTTTCCCATACTCTATTCTGACTGCTGATTTGAGCTAGAATGCTGATAATATTCATTCTCCAGGATTCACTAAAAGTCTACAATTATCATTCTCTCTAATAAAGCCCTAGTTTTTTTATATTCAGACCCATGAAAAAGAGGGCATCTTTAAGTTTATCCATTTCTAATTTAAAGAAAGACTGCCATTGAATGGAAAAGCAGGATTTAAAAAAAAAAATGTATATTTAGATTACTTCCCCACTTAATATTTATGCTATGCATACATCTTTCATAAATGGAAACACTACAGAATCAAAAAAGTTTCATAAAAAAGCATTCATAATACCATGAACACTCATTAAGCTAGGGAAAAAAAAAACCCTAGAAACACATTATTTTTGGTCCAGGATTAATAAATTCTTCATAATAAACTCTTAGCTGCTAACGGTCACATTACATATATAACTGGCCCGATGAAATTACTTACCCGATTGGACTTTGCATTTTTGTAAAACTTCGATAAGTATTATCAATTGGCAATGCTAGGAACCAACCTTCATTTTCCTCTTCATTTCCACTCACCTCACTAGTTTAACCTCATTCGAGCCCCATCCAGGTTTAGCTGGGGACTACAGCTTCTGAATTTGAATCTTGCTTCTGTAGATTTCTTAACCTCTTTGAATTCCATGTTTCTGTTTATGAAACACAGACAAAATGTCTCTCTTATACCTGGCTGCTGTGAAGACTTAATGGAATAACATATGCCAGCCCCTTTTCTGAATTAAGTACCCTGTTTTAACTAAAACATACTCCATCTATTGCTTCCCAAATTTTACCTCTAGTATTTTCCATGAAGCCTGGGAAAAGGAGGCAACAAAACTTCCAGAGAAAAATGATCATTTTCCTTTCAAATGCTTGTGCTAGATTATAAATTCTGTACAGCCAATTCCAACTGACATAAAACAGAAAAACACTATAAATATACAATTTAGAAAGAGAGAAATGCAGAAAGATATTTATATAAACTATTAATATTACTATCATTATTAATAGCTGTAATTATCTTTTGCTGAAGGCAAGAAGTGACTCAAATGCAAATATTCGGCTCTTTCTCCACACACACCCACCTACACACATACTGAGTTGTCTTCGTAGGGTGACCTCAACCTCAGCCTTCGCAGGGGCAGAAAACATTTATTTCTCTTCTAGCTTCTTTGGTTGCTCTAATAATTAAATGATGTAGGACAGAGTCACATAAGAACAACAAACACAATTTCACTAACATCTGGGAGGTATACAAGGGAAGACCCAGAAGAATGGAGGAACTCCCTAAAATGGCTAAAGCCATCACCTTAAATATTATCTTCATCTAAAGACAAAAGAAGATGTTGGGGGTGGGGAGTCAGTTATGGGTGGTTACCAGAGAAAGCACAGGAAATAAGGATAACGTTGTTATGCAGATATAAGTCCTTGCCTTCTTCACTGATAAGAGTATCTACAGATTTGGTCATCCGCCTCTTCCTGGTACAGTATTAGAGACACTCATAAATAAAGATTCCCCTTATCAAAAGGGTAACTTCTACTCCATTTTTAGAGCTCACCAGTGTTTTTGTTTCTTAAAAATTACTTTAAAATAATCAATATGCCAAAGAGGCATATTTTGAGGTGGCAAAATCTGCTCCCTTTCAGTTCCTCCTTTGGAATTTCAAATAAGAAGTTTCACCGTCCAGAAGCTAAGTTGATAGTTTGCTCCCTATTCATTGAAGCAGTCTCTTAGTCCTGAGATTTGGTCACCTCAGTTAAACAGTTGTGTCTCATTTCAGGAGGCAATCCCAAAGTCAGGCTATATCGTGACAGCAAGCCATCAGGGATTTAACAAGAGGTATTTCTATGGGAACAAAAGAAAAACAAAGTTAATGTTTAGAGCAAATTATAAACTCAGTGTCTGAGTCCTGAGAACTGCCAGTTGAGGAAGTTTCTAGATGTCAGCTTCAAAGCGTCTTCAGATGGAGTGAAAGCAGGCAGCAGCAGTCTCACAGAGCTTCCTGGTTTGCAGTTTGAATGGCTCTGATGATGTCATGGGGCCTACCAGTCAGCTTTCTGAGCGGCTCACACAGCAAAAGATTGTCTAACCATGAGCTACTGCGGTGACTTATCAAGTCCTCTAACTTCAGTTTGCAGGGCTTCAGGAAAAGGCAGTTTTATTTCTCAGTGGTTCCAAGTCAAAAGAGGGGTAGTAAATTGAAGTGCTAGTTTAGAAATTTGTAGGCATATGAGGGAGCTAGAAGAATCTAGGTTCCAGTCTGGTTTACAGATGAAGGACAAAACCTCAAAGACAATTAACATGAATAGAAATAACAGAACTAGAATCTGGTATCCACAGAAGTATTATATTTCTGCTGAAGCATGATTTTTCTATCATCCCCATCTTTACTAAAGACAATTATAAGTAAAACTAATTTGTTTGCAAAGTAAGTCTAGTCTCAATAAATTTAGCCTAAAAATAGATTGATAGATAGATAGATAGATAGATAGATAGATAGATAGATGATTGATAGATAGATAGATAGATAGATAGATGATAGATAATAAATAGATTTGGCCTGATTATTTACATAAGTGCAGCAAGAATAGTGATTGATCGGATAGGCTCTTTTAAATCTGCTTTACTGAAACTTTTCATTAAAAACCTCAGATAGGATTTTTAAAAGCCTCTCAAATCTAGGAAGCCAAGCCAAGGACTTGCTATCAGATCAGCCTGAAATACTTAATAGATTACGGTGACTTCCTCTCTTCTCAAGGTCCCCAAAATATCCTAAGGTTCCTGCACCTGTCAGGAAGTGACCTTACTGACTCACTTGGTAAGGCTGCTGGGAACCCAGTAAGCAAGGTGCCAGGCTGTATTTCCAAGGGGCTTTATTGACTCCATAAAGTCGATCTTAGTTCCTTAAACTGTCTGGCATATCTGATGTTATGCACATTTTCAAATCTGACACTCCAGGCAAAGCTTTGATAATATAACCAGTTTCTGTCCCATTACAAGACCAGATTTTTATTAAACTTATGAAAATAACTATATTGCCATGAAAATAAAAATTCTCATTGAGAGTTTCTGAATTCTGGGTCAGGTAGGGAGAAAAAGATAAACGTTTCATCTTTGTTCACAAAGGTATATTTTACCAAATTGCTCTAAGTCATTGGTAGATTAAGAGAAAAGAGAAAAAGATTGCCTTCCAAATCTGGAAAAACAAAACATTTAAAAAAATCAGCAATGTTTCAAACAAAAAGTCATAACAATTATAATCATCATTAGTTCATTCAGTCCCATGTAGTTAATTCTTGTTGATCCTGATCTCTTGTTAGCAGTTTTGTGAAACCAGTTTTTCCATTACAGTTCTGTAAATTCTTACCTAGGTTAATGGTCTGATCTTAAAAGTTATCAGAAACCTGTACTTAGTGTTCATTCCTTGACTCTCACTAAAGAGGAAGCATTTTTGCAAAGGCATTAGAGTAAAACAATAAATGTAAAGGGCAAAAGACAAAATAAGCATGGTTAAAGATCTCATGAGAGTTGATTATAATGCAATTGACAATGAAATTTGTTTTTTTCTCTGACACACCACTTCAAGACAATAACCAGAATTACATGTGGAAATGTTTCACCAGGACATATCAGATTTCTAGGAATTTCACAAGTTCTACAACACATATTAATAACATTTCGCCCATACAATATCACCCAAGAAGGTTATCATCACTTATGAGACAATGCTTCCCATGTAATTTACCATAATTCTAAATAGTGTGACATCTCTCTTTTCATAGGGAGATACCACAAATATTTTCAGATGTTCCAAGGACCCTCTGGGATATCCCAAAGTCAGTTTGAGGTCAAAAAGCCTTCATTTAGAATTTGACTTGGGGAAATTTGTGAAAAACAGCAAAAGGTTTGGACATTTGACTAAATAGGATCAAAGATCATTATGAAACATTACTTATCTATTTAAACAAAGTAACAAGATTTCAAAGGCAAATGTAGAAGGTCACATAGTCGTGAGCAAAACATAGCTTTTTTAATACTGAAAAGATACAGGTTCCCTAAGTCAACAAAACCTGATAATAAAGAGCACAGGAAATCATTCTGATAAATCACAAAACCTTTGCTTTCCAGAAAGATTATTTAAAAAGTAAAGAAAAACCTTTCAGAATCTCTTATCAGGAATCGACCAATAATCCAAGGAAACTGTCTTTTTCTGTAGATGAAAGAAAATCAAGCTTTAGTTTTATGTAAGTACGCGTTTGCTCTCAAAGATTGATTTATTTATTTTAGAGAGAGCAGGGGAGGGGCAGAGTGAGAGCGAAAGAAAGAATCAGACAATCTTAAGCAGACTCCCGCTGAGCACGAAGCCTGATGCCTGGAGGTGGGCGTGGGGCTTGATTTCACAACCCTGAGATCAAGACCTGAGCCAAAGTGAAGAGTTGGATGCTTAACCCACTGAGCCACCCAGATACCCTAGTATCCGATTGCTTTTAAAGCTTAATTTTAGGGGTGCCTGGGTGGCACAGCGGTTAAGCATCTGCCTTCGGCTCAGGGCGTGATCCCGGCGTTCTGGGATCAAGCCCCACGTCAGGCTCCTCTGCTAGGAGCCTGCTTCTTCCTCTCCCACTCCCCCTGCTTGTGTTCCCTCTCTCGCTGGCTGTCTCTATCTCTGTCGAATAAATAAATAAAATCTTTAAAAAAAAAAAAAGCTTAATTTTATAACTCATAATAAGTTCCTTCAGTTTTAACCAAATAAACTACACAAGGTAAGGTTTTTTTTCTCTTTTTCTTTTCCCAACTTTCTATTTAATTTTGTTCTCTATTCTTTTCTTTTTCATTCTGTGATAACCAGTTTTACTTTAAGAAAAATTCACTTTTCTTTTCCCCTTAACAAAAATGCATCTCCATACCTCATACTTTTTCTTAGACAAAAACACATCCTTCCCCAACGTACCTAGTTGTTTCCCTTATTATTGCTAGTAGTTTTAATTACATATTAATTAGAATCTTAACCCTTAGAAATCTTAAATTTTAGTGAAACTAAGAAGTAAGCAACTGTGGGGATGCCCAGATGGCTCAGTCATGGAGCGTTAGACTCTTGATCTTGGGGTTGTGAGTTTAAGCCCTACACTGGATGTAGAGATTACTTAAAAATAAAACCTTTAAAGAAGAAGAAGATGGAGGAGGAAGAGGAGGAGGAGAAGAAGAGAGCAACAGTGAGTTGTCCATTACACCAACATTCTTTAGATTGGCAAATTTATTAATGTATATTATAATTTCTAGAAACATGTACCCTTTTTAATAGTATAGTTCAGTGTGGCACAAATCATGTCTACTAACAGACCCAAATTTATCTTTAGCTCCTTTAAATAGGAGGCCAAAAGTAGATGAATCTAAGTTCAGTAATTAATGTTTCACTATTTTATCTTATTTGGAAATAATCTAGATATTCAATAAATTTCCATCATTTAACTTAACTTAGCAAAACTCCAAAGTTTCAAGTTACCATAAAGATGTTGGAAGCAATTTTTAAGTCCACATACCATAAAATATAATTATTGCTTAAAAAGTTGTCCTAAAAATTCTTATCCCACTTATATCTATCCTAATCATTTGCTCCCAGCAATTATATTTAGATTACTCATGAAAGTTTTGTGAGACATGTTTTAAAGTCTGCCACCATAGAAGCTATTTTTCTTGCTGACCAATTTTTTTCAGATTTAACATGGACTTAAGTGATCTTTAGTAAGTCTAGGTAGAATAAAAGTATTATATTTAATTATGAGAACTCTAGGGACATGTCTATTTTAATTAAACTTACAAACTTAAACTAGTTTCAATATCAAATAATAACCCAGATCACATGAACCTGAAAAGCATTTGGGTTAGTTTCTATTATATTTTTGAGAATTTTTATGAATAGTAAATTTATACAAGTGCTTGATTGTTTAAGCCAATTAAAAGACTCTTTACAAATTAATTTTGGAGGTAGAAAAATAGCACACATCTGTAACATACATATATAGACACACATAAAGATACAGACAAACATAGAGACCAAATAGTTACTAATATTTGTTGGGGAGATGTTTAAGATTTGTATTTGTTCTTGGTAAGTTATCTTAAGGAAGCTGTGGTCTAGAGGTTAAGAGAATCTTTCCAGCATTTCTATTTTAAAAAGGTCTCTTTATTACCCCAACCTTTTTTTTTTTTTCCCTTTCTGATGAAAAACTTCTCCCTGAAGTTTGCATTTCAAAAATGGCTCTTAGGTCCTAGAGTTGCGGGGGGGGGGGGGGGGGGGGGTGTATCACAAAGACACAGAGGAATTATCCAAGTTTTCTCCAAGGAGTTTTGTGGTGCTTTTGCTTAAAATGTCTTAGGATAACCATTTACAATTTTCCTTCTTTTTCTTAATTGCAGTACAATTGTGCTTCCAATGTCCTGATTTTTTTACAATAGGTACAAATGTCTAAAGGCAAATAGGAAAGGGTGTGAGGGGATTCAGTTGCTTTCAGAGGTACACTTTTGTTTTTCTAAAAAGTTGTAAATCAAGAATTGTTACTTATTTTGTCTGCATTCCTATAAACTATCTTCAAAGAACTGGGTCTCCATTTCCATTATAAGACAGAGATTGATTTGCCCACTTAGCCACACTATTTTAAATTTGCCTTTTTTAATAAGGGAGAAATTTTCCAACTAAGATAGAAACCAAAAGATTTCTATATTCTGTTGTCCAAGGGACATAAATTCTTTGGGTGGGGGCCTAGGATATATCTGCAAAGGATATTGCATAGGAAGGTCTGAAACTAGCAGAGCCTGATAATGGTATCCAGCAAAATGAGCCTCATTGTCTATCCTGGTACTTTTGCTAAATGCATTTCCTGCCTTTTAGCATTTACATGAGTAATCTGTATATTCTGAGCCAAGAGATTAGGTTGGAGTGCTCTCGGTAAATCCTGTAGGGAAAAGGAAGCTAAAACAGGCAGATGGAGCTAGATTTTGAGAAGGGGAATTTATGTTGACTGTGGACATTAATTTTTGTTCTAATTTCTATTCTTTCATCTTATTAAGTCAGCCCCTAAGGCTAACCATTATAGTTCCCTGTATCCACTTTTGAACTTGGTCTTTCCGTAGGTACTAATAAGACGATTGCTTAGGATAAGAATGGTCTGAACATTTTTTTTTTCTTTCAAATGTAGCCAATTCAAAGGATCCATCATCTGGCCATTGACAAGTAGGATCTTATTTTTTTTAAAGATTTTATTTATTCATTTGAGACAGAGAGAGACAGAACACAAGCAGGGGGAGAGGCAGAGGGAGAGGGAGAAGCCGACTCCCTACTGAGCTGGGAGCCCAACATGGGGCTCCATCCCAGGACCTGGAGGTCATGACCTTAGCCAAAGGCAGGCACTTAACCATCTGAGCCACCCAGGTGCCCCAAGTAGGATCTTCTATGAATCTCAATAGCAACTCAAACCAATAAACCCTTTTATTACTTAACCATGGACACAAGAGGGGTTCCAAAAGAGGGTGCAAAAGATTCATATGTCACAAGATCCAGAAAGTTCACTCCCAGAGTTTGCCTAGTCATCAGCTAGATCCCAATACCTACCTTTACTGCTCACCTGCTTGTACTCACCGACCTTTGTCCTACATTTTTCCCTAAGCTCTTCTTTCCAGCTTATCTCTTAACTCAAGCACAGGGAAAGCGAAACTACACCTCCAGCAACAGCCACTGCCTTGACAAGAACTCCAGAGGCCCAGACTACCCAGACCAGTTTGAATGCAATCACTAACCCCCCACACACCTGTGAAGATGCCATGCAGTGACCTCTAAAATGACCGACAACTACCTTTACCTCATTATAATACTGAAATCTCTGCCCAAGGAGGAGCGTAAGCCTCATTTACATAACGTATGATGTATGAGTAGGCATGCTTCCCGAAGGTGCATGTGCGACCTTATGCCTGCCACTTTGTAAATATTCATCCTAACCCTAAACAGAAGGAACCTATCCAACCTTGTCAGGAACTCATGACTTTGGAAGTTATCCCATGTGATCTCTTCATTTGCTGCAGATAAAGTTTCCCTTATGCAAAAACTCACGTAGTATAGTTTCTGTGACTCACCAAGGAGTAAATTTATGTTGGTTCAGTTTCAGCCTAAGAAAGCAAAGGCCTCTGTTGTCACTGGTGGTAAGAATAGTGTAACACAAACACCGTCTATGATTTCCCACAAGAATATGAGACGCCTCCAGTCACAGACCTGCGAATCTGTGATACTGGGCAGGTGCTAAATGGAATGGGACTTTGCCAATTCTAACAAGACAATAAATGTTGAGACAACAAAAGCCCCTTATGGACTGAGACCCCTTAAGACAAACTCCCCTGAGAGCTAGCACAGCAGGACCAAGAAAATGCTGCTTGTGACTTTGTGTCTCAGAATCCCAGTCTATTCAAGTGGCCACGAGATGCACAGCATTGCGTGTACCTTCTGGGTGTCAGTGGCCAGAGCGAGTATTCTCATCAGTTACAAAGCCAAGATCTCAAGGTATTAGAACAAGATGAAAGAGGCAGAAGAGAACAGTGATCATCTCTGGGAATAAGGGGATCAATATGGAACAAATTCTTACCAAGGTCACTATACATAAGCAACTAGTTCACACAAATAATTTTCTGCTCACCTAAATTTTAAAAAGGGGACAAGGGACTCTCACTTCCATTGGACTCTGCAGGCAGAAATCCATGGTAAGAATCTTACCTTCTGCTAGGTTTTTGTCAGAGGTCCCAGAATCTCAGCTGCTGCAGCCCCAAAACATGCTCCCATCCGGGTCACTGAAATTTTAAGGGACGAAAAGTTTTCCTTATCCCCTTCTAGGTTCTTTGGCTGGTCTAATGATTAAATTGATATTAAACAGATGAACAGAATAAAAACAAACAAAACTTTAATAACATATATATCTCCTATATACATGGGAAAGACCCAGAAAACTGAGAAACTCTCCAAAAAGGCCAAAATCATCACCTTTAACACTAATTTCGTCTAAAGACAAAAGAAGATGTTGCTGGTGGGGGTCAGTTATGGGAGGTTACCAGGAAAACACAGTAAATAAAGATAATGTTGTTATGCAGATTTACATCCTTGCCTTCCCCGAGGTAAGAGTTTCTAGATAGCCAACCTCCTCTTCCAGTTACAGTGAGTGAGGAACCCTTATAAATACTTTCCTTATCAATGTAAATTTCTCTTATAAAAGAGTAACATCAAAAAAAAAGAATAACTTTTATTCGGTTGTCAGAGCTTCACCAGTGTCTCGTGTTTCTTAAAAATAATCAGTTTAGAATAAACAATATGCCAAAGAGACATATTTTGAAGTGGCAAAATCTGCTCTCCTTTACCTTCTAGGAAACAAACAAGATGTTGTTTGTTAAGACCTGTTAAACAGGTCTTATTTCAGTTCAACCAAAACGATTAGCACTAATGCAAAAAGAGTTTTGGAATCCTTGATAGTAAAAGGAACTTTCTGCTTTTTCAAAATGTGCACATAGTTTTACCAGACTGGAAAAGGATGAACTGACATCATATATATATTGAAAAAAAATTAAAACCACTTAAGATTCCACTTGTACTCTCAGTGATACATTTATTGTTGCGTCGTGAATCAGCATTCCTAATTTACTGTAATAGCCACAAATTCAGTCTGTTTTCATCATGAATGTCTCTTCCTTAAGCCTTTATATTTTAAAATGTATTTTAATATTTTAGCTTTAATTTTGATGAAATTCAACTCAATACTATGATGACCCGTTTATTACAAATTCTTTTTGAAGGCAGCTACCTACTTCTCTGCAATTTATAGCCTTTTAAACCTACTCAGATCAGCTTTGAAATATATAGTCATGCAGCTTAAAAGTCATTTGTAATGATCATATTTCTAAGATAATCTTGTATTTTAGATATGAACGTAGTAACAACCAAACTACATCACTAATATTATTTGGGTTGAATTTCAAAAAGCTACATTACTTATTCATTTTTTTACTTTAATATAGTCATCATACAGATCACACAAAGAATTTTTTTTTCCTGGAGGCCCGTCTTAAATTCAACAGCTAGTTAGTTGTATTAAAATGCTGTTGGGGGTTGGAGGGAGGGCTGGATATATAGAGAATATTGGACTGAACAGAAGCTCAGGCAGAGAGAAAAACACTTCCTGTATATAACAAATACACAGTGCATGATCTCATTTGTACCTCCAGACAAGCTGCTAAGACCTCTATTGAACAGACAATGAAGGACTTTAACTGTAATGCTATGGAATTCACTGTGGCTATTTTAATATTTGTGGCAGTTTTATTTGGAGTAAATATATATACATATATAAAGAATTAGAGGCCTTTCTGTATGTATTGTGTTAGTATGGGTGAAACAGCTGTCATTTAAGATAGGGAGCTTTAAAAGCAACCTATAGTGATATGTGAAAAAGGAATTTTTTTTTCTTATTGGCTTCAAATAGAGTCAAAAGCCTTTATCTATGATAAGCAGATTTTTAAATAAAGAGTTATGAAAATGAAGGCATATGTAGGAAGCATTTTCTTTTAGATCCCTTTTCACTGTTTCAAATTGGCTTTTATTTCCCAGTCATTTCTCTGGTATTTACATTCAGGTAGCTGAATCAGCAAAGGGGTTATTAGACTAGTAATGGAAATGATTTGCTCAGGGATCGCTGGCAGTAAGAGCTTCAGTACAGCAGTACAATGCTAATGATTTGCATGCTGGTGGGCCGAGGATACTACAGTCCTGTGTTCTTTTCCCCCACTTCCCACCTCAGTTACTACAGATGGAAATAGGCTCACTGAAACTTACAACTGAGATAGAGAATTATTAGTTTTCAAATAAACTCTTTAAGTTTTATGAAACAGTATTTTCTTTTCTTTATAAAAACTGGAGAATAATCCCCTCCTTTCCTCTAAATACATTATGTGGAATTTTCAGTTTTCCTAATGTCAGAGTACACCATGGACAGATCCTGGGATATTACAAGTATCTTGGATTGAAAAAAAATGTTTTTGTTCTAACATCAAGTATAAATATGTCAATTAAATGGAAAGTGGTCAGTGATACAGAAAAGGAAAAACAAATGGAAGCATAAAATAAATTGAGCATTATTTTTCCCCTAAAGCACTAAGGTCCAAACATATTGGCCTTGTTTCTGTTCCTCCTACATAGTAATATAGCAAACTTGTTCCCACCTTAGGGTCTTTGAGCTGGCTGTAGCCAGCTCCTCATTGTTATTCCAGCCTCAATTTAAAATGTATTTGCAAAGAGCGTCCTCTCCTGACACACCCAAACGAAAGAAGCCAGCCAACTGTGCACACAGAGTATCATTTTGATTTCTTGTCCTCACAGCATTTATCATTTCATGAAATTCTCTTATGTATTTGTTTAGCCATTTGCTACCTTTCTGCTTTCCTGCCCTACAGCATTTTTCTACCTATTAAAAAATAAACTCCAGGAAAGTAAGAAAGTCCACTGTTTTGTATCTAGCCTGGTCTTAGGATAGTGATTGACAATTCTTGAGTGTTCCATAAATATTTGTTGACCACTTGGAAACACGTTACTTCTTAGTAGGTGTTACATTTAGAAAATAAAGCTAGCTATATTCTGGTCAATTCCAAAAAAAAATGTAATTCATGTTTTCAATGCTTATTTCAATTACGGAGGGTAATTTGGTGTTATTTTTATATGTATTTTTTTGCACAGTAAGTTGCAAGAATTTATATATTCTATAAGAAGAATTTACATATTTGCTGATTTAGCAATATGGCTTTGGTGCAAATTAATAACAATAGATACCATATGCTAAATTCTTGTCCAGGTACTATATTGAAATTTCCATGCTCTCTTATTTAATTCCCTTAAACACCCCGTGACGGTAAATACTATTACCACCATCATTTCATATATGTGGGAATTAAGAACTAGCAAAGTTAAGTAAATTACCCAAAGTTGCTCTGCTAGTAAAATGTGGAGCAAGGACTGATGTCAGTTCTGCGCAACCTGCAAAGCCAGTGATCTTAATCATTACCTTTTATGGCCTCTTATTGGATAAGTTGTTATGTCTGTAATACGTTTTTCTTATTTACACTGTAGGACCGCATTTTTCTTTTTTATGAGATATATCTTCTATTTAAGCAACAGTCAGTTCTATGATTTTTCCCCTTAGTTTTTAGTTTTTCTTATTGTTGTTTTTCTTTTTTTTTTTTAAGTAGAGATGTGCACTGTCTAATCATACTTTTTCTCTTTCAAGCAAGGCTAGTGTATGAATATAGAAGAATGTGAAGGAAAAGAATTCAATAGTGACCCTACTTCTAGGAAGCCATTAGCGCTCTGCCTAACTAGCATATATATTCCCTGAAAAACTCTGCCAGATACCATCCTATGGAACACTGGTCTAAAGATTTGGAGGCAGGCTTCCAGATGCTGGAAATAATGTATTCAACTGGTAGCTTAATTCTTAAAAATGAAGTTACATGCTTAACTCAATCAAGGAATTAGGAAGAGTGTAGTCCATCTTGTGCTTGGTTTTATTTCAAACTGTATCCATTTTGATTAAGACGTTTGAGGAAATAACACAGTATCTACCATGTCAATAAGGCCTCTGTGGAAGGTAGTCATTGTGATTATAGTAAAGAAGAGAAAGAAATAGGAGTGGGAGGGATGGTAAAAAGGAGAAGAAAAGAAAGAGGAGTAGTAAGAAGAAGAGAGGAAGAAAGAGAAGAAATTGCTGAAGGTATAGAAAACAAAGGAGAGATATTTTATTTACCTTTAAAAACATTTGCTATTTTTTTTAAAAGCAGGGAACCCTTTCCTCTGAAAAATATTACATAGAGATATTTGTGTACTGCTATATTTTCTGCAAAAAAATTTAAATACCTGCACTTACCTGAATTAAATAGTCATAAATACCTTAACATTTTTAACAGTTAAGAAAAAAAATTAGGTGAGCTCTGTCTTTCAAAAATGTAAGGATACTAATACTACTCTATGAGTTGTACAGACTCATGACTGGAAGAACGTCGAGGGACATAAATTCATGCAGATTGTTGAGGCATAACTTGCTATTGCCCTGAAGATGTAAAACCACTCTCTTTTTAAATTTATTTTTGTTAATGAACATATATCTAATATGGTAGCACATTCTATATGCTTTAGCACTTATGTTTCCCTTAAATTTTTTTTCAAGTATTTAATCAGTGAGGCTCTAGGCACACTTTTTCTAGAACATTGAACATTCACACAGTGAATGACAGATGTGCCTTCATTAGAAGGAAAATACCAAATTGAACGGATAACATAAAAAGCACAGTCTCATGCTCTGACTTGGAAAAGCAGGTGAGTCATGTTATTGCAAATAATACAGTATTAATCTGGACATTATAATTACAAGGAAAATGTGACTTTTTATAGGCAATCTAATCCTATAGCTATATGATCTGATTTTATCAAGGTGTGGTATTTCTAAAAGATCTAAGTTAATGTATAATCCTTAAAATTTTAGCAATGAATCATTTTTAGGCAGATCCTCATTGTTTACAGTCAATGCTTATATGTGTTTACATCTGTAAGATATAGACCTTTAGATATTTTATAACTGCATCTAAATTTGAAAAAGTCCAATCACCTGTGTTCCATTAGCTGAATCTTTGGGAAAAGAAATTTCTTGAGTGTGTACTTGCTCTAAGCAGTTAGTAACACCCTGACCTATATTTTGAGGCTGTCATTTATGCAGGATATGGATAAAAATAGAACCGCCTCAAAAATTTTATGACATATAAAAATAATGAGTGAAATACTCACATTAGCATAACCATTTGAGTTCAGGAAGACTCTCTTGATTCAATTTAAACTTGTGATTGTTCTTCCAGTCTATTTCTAATTGGTGTCTTCCTTAAGTAGTAGCCACAGGGTATGCACCAAACACAGAACTTGAAACAACTTTTCCAGCATATAATGCTCTTGCAAAACAATACATTATTTTCTTTATTGAGGCATTTTAGTTGAACATAGGATTTCAAAACAAAAAAAAATAATGTTTTGATGTCAATTAAATAAAAAAATAAATAAATTAGTAGTTGACTAGAAAATTAGGTGACTTTTTTCATCTATTGAGTCTCAAGAAAAAAAGTGAAATTACAGAACTGTAATTTTTCATTTTTATGGTTCTCAGGAATATGTGTCCATGGTGTTATTTTTCATGAACAGAGATTATCAAATATATAGGTGGCATAAATATTTTCCATTATGTTCATGTGAATCAAGAAAAAAATATTTAAGACTTATGAATTAGCAATCTCATCTTACTTTGGTTATGAAAATAAAAAAAATTAAAAAATGTGTAGATTAAAAATAGTTTCATATAGGGGCACCTGGGTGGCTCAGTCAGTTAAGCATCTGCCTTCGGCTCAGGTCATGATCTCAAGGTGCTGGGATCCAGCCCTGCACGGGGCTCTTTGCTCAGCAGGCAGTCTGCCTCTCCCTCTCACTCTCCCTCTGTGTTCTCTCTCCCTCTCTCTAATTAATAAATAAAATCTTTAAAGAAAATTTTAAAAAATAAAAATAGTTTCAAATATAGAATTGTTGAATCATTATATTGAAATTAACATAAAATCATTAACATGATATAATATAATCATATCATTAATTATAGTTGAATAAAAATAGTTTTATAAATTTAATGTTTAGTAAAATTATATTCCCTAGCCCAAGATTATTTGAATACTAAAAAATCAACAAATATTTATTAAACTCAAAGAGTGGAATAATATTTTTTTGCCACTTATCTAACAAAGTTTATATAGTAAAGAAAGATATATATTTTAGAACTCAAGTCAGATATAACGTCTGATAGGAATCCTTCCCTGACAACCCTTAAGTTTGGGTTATTTATACCTATAGTATATAATTTTAAAAATTCTGTTTTGCATTTATTGTAGCCCTCATCACACAGTTTAGTAATTATCTATTCATGTATTCATCTTTCCTATTAGATTATCAGCTGTCTAGACTATATCTTTTACTTCTCTATCTCCATAGTTTAACACTCTGCCTAGCATATTGCCAATGCTTAATTAAAATTTGTGAACACTTGTTATTCACCTTTGTATCTAGCTCCTGGCACATAGTAGACAATAAATATTTGTGGACTGAATGAATAAATGAATGAATGAATGCCATCTGCTTTTAGAACCATTGTGAAGACACATTTCTCAATAACCACATGCCTCATAAATACTGAAATTAGAAGAAAATACATAAAAACTTTTTTAAAAGTTTATACAAAATGGCAAGACTTTGCTTTTGGTTTTCAGAAAAGTCGGTGAAGATAGTGTTGAAACTCTGTTATCCCCTTGTTGCATTTCTTGTATGTGACTCTATCATTGAATACATGGCCTTGTGCTTTTATTCAATGATTCATTATTCATTCAACAGATGCTATTGAGGATCGCTATGTGCAAGGCACTCCTCTAGGCACAGGGGTGGGTACAGAACTATCCCTGTCCTCATTATCTTTTGTGTTAGTGGGGAAAACAGACAATAAACAAGAACAAACATATACAGTATACACTGCTTTATTTTTTTATTTTTTAAAGATTTTATTTATTTATTTTTGAGAGAGAGAATGAGAGCACGAGCAAGGGGAGGGGTAGAAGGAGAGGCCGGCTCCCCACTGAGCAGGGAGCCCAATGTGGGACTTGATTCCAGGACCCCAGGATCATGACTTGAGCTGAAGGCAGATGCTTAACTGACTAAGCCACCCAGGCGTCCCTATACACTGTTTTAGATAGAGATAAGTGCTAAGGAAAAATAAAACAGGTAAGGGTGCTCAGAAGTAGATGTGAGCATGTACTGTGATGGAATTACTATTTTAGATACAACAGCCAGCGATGGCTTCACTGAAATGACATTTGAGCAAAGTCTGAAAGAAAGTAAGAAGGGACTCCTGCACGTATCCAGAAATTAAATTCATAGAGGGAAATGCAACAGCAGATAGTGGTGGTGATGTGGGAAGGGAATTATGAAATGCAGGGCCTATAGACCTTTCTACCAACTTTTACTTTCAAAGAGGTTAAAATGCCATTGGAGAATTTTGAACAGAGCAGTGGCATGATCTGACTTAGATTTTACCATGATAATGCTGCCTACTGTGTTGATAATATTACTCTGAGGGACAAAGTTAGATGTAGAGATCAGTTAGAATGCTATCACTATAACCCAGGTGAGAGATGATGTTGGCCTAAACTTGGTCATAGCAGTGGAAGTTTGGAGACATGGTTGAACATATAATGTGAAGATTACGCCAACAGGATTTGCTGACACATTAGCTGTGCATTATAAAAGACAAAGAGAAACTAAGAATGACCCAAAGGTCTGTAACACAAACAACCAGAAGAGTAGAGTGGACATTGAGATAGGGAAGACTACCTACAGAACAGGTGTTGAGAGGAACCCAGAAGGCTTTATGCATAAGCTTGAGATGCTTCTACGTGGAAGCAGGAATCCCAAGTGGGCAGGTAGACATGAATTAGGAGTTCGGGACTGGAGATGGAAACTTGGATGTCATAAGAATTCAGATGGCACCAAAACTCCAAGTCTAAATGAACTCACCAAAAGAGTGGGTAAAAATAGAAAACAGAAGTATAAGTCTTGAGTCTTGAACACTCCAGATGTAGAGGTCATGGAGATGAGTTGAATCCAGCAGAGGAAACTGAAAATGATAGGGAGAGAGTCTAGAATAAAAGTAGGGGACTGTGGTGTCCCAGAAGCCAAATGGAAGAAATGTTTTAAATAGGAGGAAATGATTAAAATTATGTTAATTTATGATTTAGTCTTCTGTGATTTTTTTCTTTCCTCACCATCCACATCTAATTCTCAGTAGTCTTTTGATTCTTTTTACAAAATATATCCATGTAAGTATGCATTTCATCAGAGAAGCAGAAGTAATATGAGTAATATGGACTAAGGGATTTATTATAGGGATTAGATCTTATGCAGTTGTGGGAGCAGAGATGTCTATGGAAGTCCATTGCCACTGCATTTAATGATGGGTTTTATGTCACTGACAGCAGCAGAACTGGCAGGTGGGAAGAAAAGCTGTGTGGATGGGGAGTTGGCTGGGACAAAGTGGAATCCTCAGAATAAACTAGACTTCCAAAAGACAATCTCTACTTACATCTGTCTCTCACCACCTCCAACCTCAACACTACATGTGATATATGCAGATAGTGACGTGCAGAAGGACCTTCCACAATGGAGCTTCCTATACCCTTGTACATGTACACTCAGAGAGGTTAAAGAGGAGTTCTGGCAGGAGCTGAGGGGACAGCAGGGACAGCTGCTGCCCCAAACCAAAAAGGTGATCTAGCAGATCGATAACAAGGAGCGTGGGCTTATACAACATCTGGTTCCCTTCACTAACCTTCAGCATGCTATAAAGTTGCTGCTTCATTTCTTCCTCCCAGATCTCATGAAGACTACTTTTTCTGACACCTCCAATGCAAGAAAGGGAGTTCTGGGAAACAGAATTCCAGTTTAGCTTGGTCAACACAGTAAAAAGTCACTCCAATCCAGAATCCACTAATGTAAAATGAAGACTGAGAGTTGACTATTGTAATAATTTCTTGTAATATATCTATTAATGCATTATGATTTCTTGAAGATGAAGAGTGACTGCTTATATACCTTTTCTATTGTATTTTACACAGTATTCTAATCATTTGTTTCCATGACTATCTCTATGGTGAGAATCCCCCCATTTTGGTTACCAATAATATTTAGCTTGTTTAATAACTTCAATACAAATTTGTTGAATGACTAAGATCCCTTCAAATTCTACTTTTTTATGATTCTAATTAAGATGTTTTATAGATAGTGAAAACACAAGATTGGTGAGAAAGTAACACAGTTAATATAGATCTTGAGATAATTCTTATGTATCATGCTAGCAAATATGTTCTTCCAGTATGCTGAGACTGACTCTCACAGTGTCACTTTCATCTTAGTTTTCCAGGAAAAGACTAATTAATATATTACTTGTGTTTAACTTTTGTTGCCTATGTTGCATGATTGCATGAATGATTATGCTTAATTTGTCTAGGAATTCTCTTCACCAGGATTACTTGTGGAGTTATATCATGATGAATTTTCTTCTTTTCCTCACCTCTTTTATCATTTCAGACTTTTGTTCAGTATTTACTTTCTATGATTCAGCCTTATACCAGGAACATTTGATACACTAAAATCTCATGCCATTTTTTAGATATGTGACATGCTATTGGCTGGAATTTTCACTCATAAACATGGCCACAACATATGAGGGAGAAGAAGACTAATTAATAACTATTTATTTATTAATGAGTCAAAAATGTAAACAGCAATACAACATACCATATCTCATTTCCAGTATCAGTTAAATCTCTTGGAGACAGTTGAGTTTATTCTGAGGTGTTATATATCTTCCTGCCTTGACCTGTTCTATAGTCTGAAAGTCTGTATTCCCCCACCTCCATTCATATTTTGAAATGCTAAAGCCCCATGTGACGGTATTAGAAGGTGGAGCTTTTGGAAGGTGCTTTGGTCATGAGGGCCCACCCTCATGAATGGGATTAGGGTTCTAATAAAAAGAGGCCCCACAGAGATCCGTTGCCTCTTCTACCATGTGAAGACACAGTGAGATGACACTGGCCATGAACCAGGAATAGGGCTATCATCAGAACACTACCATGCTGGTGCCCTGATCTCAGACTTCTCAGCCTCCAGAACTATGAGAAATAAGTATACCTTTATAAGCCACTACCTATGGTAGTTTTTTTAAAAGATTTTATTTTTTATTTGACAGAGACAGAGAGAGCACAAGCAGGGGGAACAGCAGGCAGAGGGAGAGGCAGAAGCAGGCTCCCTGCTGAGCAGAGAGCCCAGTGTGGGACTAGATCTCAGGATCCTAGGATCATGACTTGAGCCAAAGACAGATGCTTAACCAACTGAGCCACCCAGGCGTCCTACCTATGGTATTCTTTTACAGCAGCCTGAATGGACTAAAACAACTTGCTATGCTCTTGCCTCAAAGCTCACCACACTGCTTCCTATGACTGCATTTACCTGTCTAGTTGTTCCAGTAATTCCTGCAGCCATCACTTTTAAAGTCAGTTCAGAAGAAAGATAACTTACGAAAGATCTTCAGAGACAAAAGACTTCCAATAGTTTGGAGGAAAATAAAGGCTCTTGAAGGAATAATGAACAAGAATCCTTCTCCATTACATATAATTTTCAAGAAATGATAAAGAGAGTTAAATCTTCAGTCATTTGCACCACCTCTTTTCTCCCTTGAGCACACATTATTTTGCTTCTACTGGGCACTGGGAATGTAACGAGGAGTAAATCACTCATGAGCCCACCATTGGCTTACAGTCTAATGGGAGAGTTTTCTCTTGTTGGGGGAAGAAGACAAAATTAAAGATTTGAAGCATGAGAAAGATTCAAAGCTGTTGTTACTGGCTTAAAGAAGGAAGCAGCCATGTGTCAAGGAAACAGAGACCTTTGTACTACAACTGTAAGATCTGAATTTTGCCAACAACCAGAAAGAGCTTGGAAGCTGATTTGTACCCCAGAGCCTCCGGATGAGAACTCAGCCTGGCTAACACCTTGATTTCAGGCTTGTGATATTGAACAAAGAATTAGCCACATCTTGCAAGAATCTGACCCACAGAACTGTGATCTAATAAGCTGAATTTTATTTTAAGCCATTATGTTTGTGGCAAATTCATTATGCAGCAGTAAAAAAAAAAAAATGACTACAGCTTGTCTTTCCTCCATGTGGCTGACTGGAGTGGTTAGATCTGGAGCTGGAGGGTCTACTTCCAAGATGGCTTACTTATTGGCTTACAAATTGGTACTGGGTGCCTGTGGAGTCTGTCAGATGGTGCTAAGGGCTAGAGGCATCAGTTCTTTTTCATGTGGTCCTTTACATAGTCTATAGAAAGTGACTAGGTTCCAAGAGTAATCGTCTCAAGAGAACAAGGAGAAAGTGAATGACAATTTTATGACTTACCCTAGGAAATTACATAACATTATTTTGACCATACTTTATTGGTGGAGGCAGTCACAAAGGTCTGCACAGGTTCAAGGAGAAGGGACATAATCTTTATACCACTCAGTCAGAATGGTTTCAACATCTCATTGTAAGAAGTACATGTGGATAGGATATTTTGTGACAGCCATACTTGAGACAAACAATTACATGGTAATTTAATAACTCACTCCTATCTCAATACCCATCTTGTTGGTTAAAATGTTAACATTTGGAGGAAAAGTTGTAAATGAAGACAGTGCAAAATAAAGCATTGTTATACCCCCAGTAGTAGGTTTAGGATATGAACGGGTTTGGATATACAATACACATGCACATAATAAATCCCATAATAACAAAGGTCAAGAATACTTGCTATCTTTAACATTAACTTAAATTTCTAGAAAACATCCAAGATGTTGAAGATGGGGACTGAAAATTAATCTCATTTAGGTTTATTTTTTCCCAGAAAATGAATAAAATTCAATATTGTTTTTATTTACATAATATAATGCTATTGCAAAGGAATAAAATTAGTCCTCATCAGATCAAGACTGCATAAAAACATACAAATTATTTCTTTTCATCTTCTACATTTGGATGATTAAAAATAATTGAATCTCATTACTGTGTGAACCAGACATAAGGAAAAAAAAACACTTTAATTCATGATAGCATGTGCAGTTATTACTGAAGTAAAAATTTTGGTCAAATATATGTATAGATTTGGCAAAATAAAAATGACTTTCATTTTGCATAATTTCATATGTCTAGAACTTCACAACATAAGAGTAGCTTTATACAAATGACAAAAACTAGGAAATGCATTTTTCACATTTTAATTACAATTCACATGTCTGTATCTCCTGCTGTGATGTTTTGTTAAAAAGAGATCTCATTTGTGAAACTGCCAGTATAGAAACTGACAGATGGTAAGACCAGTTTCCAACCTGCTTAAGTACTGGTTTAATATTGTTTGATTATTTTATTTGCATTGTCTGTTTTTACTATATACCTAAGTAGTACAAAAGTACTATTACAGCTTTGTTACAGTTCTATTATTATTATTAGGTCTAGTTATATGATTTATAGATTTATTGTTATAGTTTCAGATTTTATCAACACACTATTTTTAGAGATGATTTAACTGATTATTTTTATAAAAAATTGTGTCAGGTTCTATTTCTTTTAGTGAAATGCCAACAAACACATATACGCCTGGGGATAATCATAAGAAAACAATTCAAAAGTTCAAGAAAAAAGTCACTTTGATAGTTGTAAGCCATAGAGACATCAACAAATGAACCAATTAATTGGGTTAAATATTTTTTTGTAATATTGCAGTCAGAAAAAAAAAGTATTTGAACATGAAAATTACCTCATGTGAAGGTGAGAAATTCCAAGGTCATTTTCCAAAAGACCTCATTAATCACATCTGGACGTAGAAACAAAAAGAAGGAAATTATATGAAAGGAAAAGCTCCTACTGGTGAATTTGCTTATAAAAATTCATTTGGTTTTATGCTGATAAACATTATTTTTAATACAGTTTACCTCCCTCAAAAAATAGAGGCATAAATTTAGAGAACATTAATGTTGATGTCAGTTCTTGCATCCTGCGACAACTTCAACTTTTCAGCTTTCTAAACTGGATAGTCACCTCTGGAAAGTCAGGATTACCTCAGTTGCTGGGTAAGTGATGCCTCTCCACACCCTCTGCTTACCATCTCTCAGACCATTAAATGGGCTTAGAATTGGTTCACTTTGTAAACCTGGGACATGGTAGCCCAGTGACAAGGACAGTGGGTGGCATACATTCACCTGAATAGTCTTGCTATCATGTTTGCCTGTGGGACGGATCCTTGGTGTCTGTGCAGTTCCCAGATCAAAGACAGCTCTTGCAGTATTATGACCCATTCACCTGGGCTTAGCTTTTGCTAAGGATTCTTCTCTGAAATCCTGGTCAGTTGATCTGGCTGGCTTTTTAGTTTCCTTCAAAGAGCAAGAACATGAATAAACCCTGCGATTCTGGGATCGGGCAGGATTTCTGCTGCAAAAAGACAATTCACCTGGTATGCGTCACCATTACCAGATTTCTGAAAAATAAGTCTATCTAAATTTTTGTCTACTGTGCTCTGTCTACCTGGAGGTTGCCCCAATTGATACCATATTAAAATTGATTTTTTCCTGTGCTTTCTGGACCCTGAACTACAGTTGGGTCAATCCTCCTGTCTTCTATCTTGCACTTCTCCTCAGTCCTTGATCTTGAACCAAGTGCAAGTTTCAGCCTTCTTGGTCTATGGTAACTATAATGCCACTTTCATGTTTGTCACAATAGGATAATTCACCTTTTAGTAATATGAGAGAATTCAGAATGTTAATAACAAATTTACACTTAACTCTTTTTTCATTTCTTTTATCCTATTAACCTAAAGCAAGGAGAAGTGGCCTTTACTTAACTTTCTTCATAAAGATTGGATAATCATGATAGGGTATGAAGTAAATCAAAGGGTAATAAAATAGCTAGGACAGAAAAAAAGAAACACATTTTAAATTTATTTTCTGATACTCTATGTATGTATCTATGTACTGTTTGCAAATATTTTAAAGTTAATGCACTTTAAAAACATCTTATGCATTTCATTATAGTAATAGCATTGTAAAGAAAAATTATCTCAACTTCCCTAGACACTAATTTCACTTTTTAGGGACCACTACTGAAGGATTTCTAATTTGGCTCATCATTTCATTCAGTGGGAATTCAGTGCACATAAGGGGCACATATGTAATTGGCAACCTAATTTTTCTGCTTTCATCAAATGGTGCAATGCCAAATCTTCATTGAACTTGCCAGTTATATGCACTTGGGAACCAAATAGCAGCAAGCATAAGAGATGAAAATGAACAAATTGGAAAGAGTCATTAACTTTCTGTTTTCCTATCACAACAAAAATTGTATCATTGAAAGTGTAGCAAAGTGGGAAATTCTACTCGAAACATTAAATCATCTTGAAAGAGAATAATTCATTTACTTCTGAAATGTTCATTAGGATTTATAAAGGCAGTTTCTAGTACAGATTTTTTTCAACAAAAAATACAAAATAGTTAAAATAAATCAACTTCTCAGAAGTGTTTTAGGTTGTATATTTTCATATGTCTTTCTGCTGTAGTGTATATGAATTCTAGACTTTATGTTGGAAGCAAAATTGTTAGAAAATTAAGTGAGAAACATTGGCTTATTTAATAGCTTAATGAATAAAAGCAATTGACAGATTGTCATGGTTCTCAATAATTATGAATGCAATTGAGAGTGTGAAAATTACAATCAGTTGTGGTTACCAAAAATGCCCTTGAAATATCTGGACTAATGTACAATTTTAAAGTATGCACTATAGAGTGATTATTAAATTATCATTATTGATGACAATTTATTAAATAGAGACCTGGGACAAAAAAGCACCAAAAACTTGCCCAATATGATTGAGCAATATTCTTAAAGGGAGACATAACTTTTTTTTTAATGTCTATTTGTACCTTTTACAAAACCCACATATTTATTGACAGAGTGCAAATTTTCAGATCAGGAATATCTCTTCTACAGAATTTTCTTTTGCATTGATAGCAGGATTCCTTTCGTAAGGACCTTGGAGAAAAGTTTCCTAACATTTTTCACCTACAAGTCCAAGTACTTACGATTTTTAAATTCTTGCCTAACTCTAAAAAAAATATTTTGTAATCTCTTCTTGCACTGGAAAAAGTAGGAGGAAGAGAGAAGGAAAATGCCACAGGATTGTAGATCAGTTTATTTCATAATTATCTAAAAGCTAAAGAAACTGTTAAGACTTTTGACTAAAACAGGTGTTCTGAATGGGAGTAGAGTAGGTTGAGCTCCAATTGCATAGATTAACCTGAATATGACCTAACATTAACTACCTACCCTCCCCAAACCTGACTTTCCTGGTCTGTAAAATTGAAGAAATTATAATAGGTTTTTTTTTTACAGGGCATGCACACATTAAATCCCAACATCCTTCGTTAGTGTATCTGTTTTTCAATGCTTAATCAAAGGAGCTAAAATGTCCTGTATTTCTATGTTATTGATATATTTGTCCACTGGTCCCAGCCTTGCTGCCTTTTCTTGATTATATGCTAAAGCCACCTTTAATGTACTTTAACAGACTCTAAACTCTTTGTATGATGCATGAAGAAACTAGGGAAAAGGAAAGTCAGAGTGAAAACAGTAAAATGGAGAAAACATAATGGGTAAGCATTTGAAAAGACCCCCCCCCAGGACATAGCAATGGCCATAAACTACTAATAAGAAGAGACTGAGTTGTCAATCTTTCTACCACCCCCTCCCCACCAGCTTCTGAAATGTTCTTAACTTTCTTTTGTTACATTTATGAAAAAAAGAATTTTCCATAGGGGTCACCCCAAATCAGGGCTGTATCCATGCCAAAATACACATCAACCACTAATATTCAAAAAGCACACCTTGCTTTTACACCCAATATATTCACATTTCAGCAGATTGCAGCCAGATTATTTAGATTCCTAGAAACTGTTTCTCAACACAGTAGTGTACCAGATCACAAAGTAGGCAGCAGGCTAGTTAGGGAGGTGATGTCAGGTATACGAACTTAACACTGGAGATGAATTATCCATTAGAAATGGTTCCACATGGCACCAGAACGGGTTAAAAAGTGTTTCCTACACACATACAGAGTTAAATGCACTCCATCTGCTGTATTGCCTGCTAGACATAAATATATTGGAGTGGATGTAAAAGAAGGGGATGGATGGAAAATAGTTCAGGACCCAGTGCAAACCTGAAAAGAAATGAGCCAATACAATGGGATAGAGAATCAGGGCAAATAGATCAGGTAAGCAACAGCACCATGCATCTGAAGTCTTCCCCATCAAGCTGGAACATTTTCTCCAAGGGCCATCAGTCAAATGATAACAAAATGGTAGCCGGTTCTGTTTGTAATTACCATGTGGTCGAGGGCCTTCTGTGTAGGAACAAAAGTTCCACTTCAGGTTACAGTCTTAATGTTTCACTATCCCACGGAAGAACTGATTGCTGTAAATGGTTCTTGGGAAGTGTGACTTGCTCAGAGGAAAGAAGCCAGGTTTCTTTCCTTGCTACCATGGAGGGAAGAGACGTGTCAGCATATGAATAGGTTAGGTGAGAAGGAAAAAGGCGGAAAGAACCTCACAATTTCCTCCTTGAGAGGTGGAAAAGAAGGTAACATTGGTGGTTTGGAGAGAAAAGATACAGTGAATTTTCAGCATCCCCGAGGTCCCTTCGTACTGCTTTAGACTCCCCCTCTTCTGTTTTGAACTACCAAAGCACTTGGACTCCACACACACACAAGGATGGGCTAAGGGGAAAGCCAAGTCAGCGCGGTTGGAAACGGCTTCCCTTAAAACGAAAACTCAGCAACGGGCCAGCCCTGGGTGTGCGCGCGTTAATGTATGAGTATGCGTGCGCGGTAACCAGCAGACGCAGTTGGCTGGGCGCCGCCCTCGAAGCCTCCCCCCTCCCCCCGTTCAGCCCCCCCCCCTTCCCTATAAAGGCCGCGCTCGCCGCCGCCCTCTTCACAGTCGGGGAGCGCGGCCTGCCGTGGAGGTGGTTTTAGCGTTCCTCACACAGTCACACTCCGCGCACTCACATACTTGGAAGCGCCTCCCCACGTCCCTCCCCTGCCCTCCTCTCGCTCTGCTCTTCTCTCTCTCACCACAAATAGTCGCCGACCGACTGCCAATCCGTGTCTCTCTCTCTCTCCTCTCTCTCTCAACAACATGACTGACTGGGAAGCGGTGGCTCAGGCAGAGCAGCTCTGCTGGCGCAGGCAGCAGGAGAAGGAGGATTATTAAAAAACGCAGCTCGACTCCGTGCAACTGGGAGTGGAGAAAAGGAGCCCAACAGCCGAGAAGGGGAGGGAGGGCAGAGGAGGGGACCAGGAAAGACACCCCCGTGCCCCGAAGACATAAATTTCTGAGTGCCCGGGAGGAGCCTTAACAAGCTGCGCGGAGCCCTTCAAGGTAGTAATGCCCCCGGTGCCCCCGCGCCCGGAGGGTCGCGCGTTGCGTCGCCGCTGCGCTGGGGCCAGACCCCGGCGGACGCGGGATGACTGCCGGGCAGGTGACCGCGCGGTGCCCGGGCCGCCCTGGAGCAGCCCCCGCCCAGGCCCCGGGCGCCGGCAGCGGGCCGGGCGTGCGCCGCGCGGAGACCTGGCCTTGCAGGCAGGGTGGGCGGGGGGGCGGACGGGCTCGCGCGCTGCCGGCCCGCGACTCCCCGCGCGCTGCGTGGCCTTTTCCTCCGCGCTCCTGAGCGCTCTGCTCCGGTGGCCGCGGCCGCAGCTCCAGGGCGATGCGGAGCGCGGCCGGCCAGAGGCAAGAGTTGGCGCAGGTTCCGGGTCGCTCCCCTCCCTCGCTGCTCGTGTCCCGCATGTAGGGGCGGTCGGCCAGCGCTGGCGCCCGGGACTGCGGGCGCCGGGGCGGGGGCGAGGAGGAGGAAGGGGGGGGGGGCGGGGAGCCTGGGGCTCCCGGTGGAGCCGCAGTGCCCGAGCCGGGACCGCCTCTTGCCTCCGCCTGCTTGTCCTCGGGCGCTAGCTTCCTGGATTGGAGGCGAGACCCTCCCCAGCGGCGGCAGGAACAGCAGTGACTTAGTGTGAACAAATTGCTTTGTGGTGGCGCGTCAAGGGCTCCAGGGAGGGTGTGTGTGTGTGTGTGTGTGTGTGTGTACGCTTATTCGTGTGCGTTAGCGCTCATGACTAATCATTGCTTTGGCTCACCTGGAAAGATAATCAGCCTTGAGGTGAAAGCCTGGCGCCCCCTCAGTTTTTGGCTTGTGTCCCAGGGACTCGTACAGGCGGTGCCATCAAGGGGTAGGGTTGCGCGAAGGGGTGACGGAGGGATTTGTGAATGGTGCTTCTCTGCGCGTGGAGGCTGAGCTTGCTGATGTAAACGAGGAGGTATCCAGAGTGAGAAGAAAGGCTATTTATGGCAAAGAGTTGTGAAATTTCTCGGGGTTTCCTTCAGTATATACTGAGCTTCTCTCTCTCTCCTCGTCCTCCCTCTTTCGTTTCCCTCTTCCTGACTCTCATTTCTCCTCTTCTTTCTCAGAATGAGAAGCAATTCTGCTTCCCCCCCCCCCCCCCGCCATGGGATCTGGAATATGCAATGAAGTCAGAATGCACTTGTCTTTTTACAGGTAGAAAAAAATGTTTCTTAGAAGGCACTGATCTCTTGCCCTTTAATGTTTTTATGTACTTGTTCTCCACTCTCTTACCTCTTAAGTCCATCAGTAGGACCCACAAGACACAAAATACCTACTTGGTTTCAATAGCTTTCATTTTTCATATTTTACAGTTGAATACCTTCCCACTGAAATGTAACACATATTCTCTCATCTCTACCCCCAAGAAAGACTATTAAAAATAATGCACACACGTTTTACTGTAAAGCTGGTTTTATTAAAAGCCTTGGGGAGGAAAGAGAAGCAAGACAACTACTGAGTTTATATCGATGACTACTGATTAAGAACTATTAAGAAAAGTCCTAAAATACTATTAATCTAGGCTGCAACACATTTTCTTTCGGTTTCTTTTTCTGTTTGCTTTATAACAGGTACAAATTCCAAAGACGTAACTTGAAGCTTAGAGATGACTTGGGACAGTGTCTACCAATTATGCTTTAGCAAATTTGTTTGTTCTTAGAAGTGGTAACCTGTGCTTTTATAGAACCTCGGACTGGGTTGTGACTGTGAGAGTAGGACAGTATCTTCATTATTTTAAATTGGAATGTCTCTAAGCGCCTGCCAAGCACAGTGTTTTTAAAATATTGAAATTCCAACCACCCCTTCATTAATTTCACAGAGAAGAAAGAGAAGTAAAGTGGTCAACCTATTGCCAGAGTGATTTGTCTTCATTTGATATTAATTAGGGAGCTCAGTACTTTGATCAAAACATGCCAATTGTTGGTTGTTGTTGTTTTCAGTGTGAAAGTAGCTTTCCTTAACAGTCCTGTTCATTTTGAAGACCAAGTAGAGTTAAGGATTTGTTATTTTGATTTAGTTAGATTCATATTGGTTTAAAATACAGTTTCCTAGTGCCTGGCTGGCTCAGTCAATAGAGCATGTGACTTTTGATATCAGGTGGTGAGTTCCAGCCCCATGTTGGGTGTAGAGATTACTTAAGAAAATAAATGAGATACACCTTCAACATTGGAGCATGTGCAGTTTTATATTTTGCGTTAGGACTTAGACTGAGAGCCCCACTCTGAGGATTGCTGCCTTAACTTTCCTGAATCATTGGAATGCAGATATAATGGGGAATTTAAAAATGTACTTGGTGAATTGTATTATTGAAATCATTAAGAAGTCGTATCTATGAATATTTTGTTCTTTGACACTGTCAGAGAATCAGTAACTCTTTACTACTTTAAAATATGTATTATTTATACTATAGAATATTAATTTACATCAAACTCATGACGTAGGAAATTAAAAACTTTTTTTGTATTTTATTGTTATTCAACTTTTCATTGCATTTTATTACTCAACATATTACTTATAATAAAGGACCTGCCATGTGCCATGTACTATAGATAGTTGTGGAGGAACATAAGACTTCCTTACCCTTCAGGAGCTTACCCTCCAACTGGGACAAATCTGGTGCACGTGCCTGAACAGAGTTAACAACCCATCACGATAAGAGATTGCATGCCTAACAAGGACTGCAGGAATTCAGAGCATAATAATATTTCATATTGAGTTTGTCTGAAAGGCTTCAGGGGTAGGTCAGACTTGCTTGGTCTTGATCTTAAAGGATAAATAGGATTAATGGCTTGTGGATGAAAGTATGAGGTATAAGATGCAAGTCTCCCGGAATTATAGAAAAGAATGAAAGATATAAGGGGAAATGAGTTTGTTTGAAATAGATTTAGATATTGCAGAGCAGTTGAATTTGTTGTGGAAAAGGGCAGGGTGAGTTGGTTTTTGATGTACAAACATTCTGTATACTCTATTTTTGAAATTAATTGAATTTCTGTATCTAAGAATACAAATCTTTGATTTTATATTGCCTTTTAGTGAACAAAATGCTCAACATGTATTTGTAGAGGATACTTACTCTAAATGTTTAAAAATACCGTATCATATGGAAAGTGTTGAACTTGGTATTAGTATCAAGATGGCAGGTGTGATCTCTTTATATTGAAGTGTTTGAGGTGCATCCTTAACCAACGCTTCTTAGATTTGCTCTAAAGGAAAATAGAACGAGATATGTAAAAGAATAGCTATATTAATAGCCAGTATTCTTTGAATGCTTAATATTTATTCTTTATATAAAATGTATAATCCATTAAATAACATTTTCTGTAATATTTTTATTTTAAAGTTATTAGAGTGCGCACACCTAATAGTTAAAATATCTTTACATTATTTTTCATGAATATAGAGCTAGGATGCAGGGTTCATAGGGAATAATTTTAGAATTGTAGTGATTTTAAAGATTTTTTAGACTATCTTCTGGTAAATAGATGGTATTAACAAAAAGAGCATGTCCTATTTCTAAGCATTCCGAACTTAGCTATTTTTTTCTTTGTATATATGTTTGTTTTTATAGAAACGTAAAACTGTTTAAAATGAATTTCTTCATTTTAAGAACACAAGAGGAAACATCTGAATTGACTTTGAGCCTGTCTTTTCAATATGACACTCTAGAAATATGTTATGGTGACAGTAAAGAAATAGTACAAATATTAGATATGACTTTTCAGTAGATAACAGAATAGAATTACTTTCAGATTAGGTGGATTAAAAGATTTTCATATATATATTTTGTTGACAGTGAATAGATAAGAATCATTACAAAAGCGAAAAGCCTCTTAAATCACCAGTTTCATATTCATGTAGGAATGGGATGATTTCCAACATTGTAACAGTACAAACCAGGCTATCTGTTAATTGGTCTCTTGAGTTTGATTTTAGACTATATGTCACAGGTGTATCACTTTGATAATGTAATCTCTCCTACTGTATGACTGACAGCTTCTGCATTATTTCCCTATTGGATAGTGACAAAATCTGTTTGCTTTATATTGAGGACATATACTTCTATCAGAAATATTATCTTCACTATGCAAGAGTGTCAGTTAACAATAAAACATGAAGTCTGAGGTGGGGGAAGCAGTGAGAAAAGATGGGGAAATTGATAAAAAACACCCTAATTAACCATTCTTCAATAAGTAGCTTAAACTAAATATGATATAAAAATATAAAGCTGACCAATCTAAACTGCAGTCGATACAGTACCAAGAGATTGTTATCAGTTCTTATATTTAAAGGACTGTATTGCATTTTAAACTGTGTTCATGTGAGCTAAATAAAATGGCTGAAAAAAAGAGGAAAGAAAGAAAAGAAAAGAAATAAAAAGAGAAGAAAGAAAGATGGTGGTTGAAATTGTTCACTAGTGTCTGTGGTATGATATTACATTTTTTAAGAAAGATTTCTGCTTTGATTATTGACAGACACAGTTTATTTGACCAACTGCCTAGCCCTCTACCTAGATTAATTTAAAATATTGCTTTTGGTTTAGCATATTTACACTGCATTAAACACTTACTAATTTTAATTTAGCTAATTAAAATTTTTGAACACTGTAACTATGTTCTGATACCAGTATAAAATAGAAAGGAAACATTAACTTATGGCAAATTATTTTTTTAAGTTTTGATTTAAATTCCTGTTAACATACAGTGTAATATTGGTTGCAGGTGTATAATTTAGTGACACAGCACTTACATACAACACCTGGTGCTCATCACCAAAAGTGCAGACTGTATAATAGTTATTTTTTAAAAACTATATGAATATCTTGTTTCCCAACAACTTTTCACTGAATGGTTTTGGGATCTATTGATTCTGAACTGAAATAGAACATTTGGGGTTGAAAAGTGGTGATTTTATTATTCTTTTTACATTTACTGGCTGGCATCCTTCTATGAAGGAAAGCTTTCCCTCCCAGGTCAGTATGGACCATGGATTTTTTTTTTTCTTTTTAATTCAGTATTAGTGTAGGCTAGATTCTTAAAATTTTTAAATTTAAATTCAATTTAGTTAACACATAGTGTATTATTAGTTTCAGGGGTAGAATTTAGTGATCCATCAGTTGCATACAACACCCAGTGCTCATTACATCAAGTGCCCTCCTTAATGCCAGTCACCTAATTACTCCATCCCCCCACCTACCTCCCCTCCAGCAACCCTCGGTTGTTTCCTATGATTAAGAGTCTCTTATGGTTTGTCTCCCTCTCTGTTTTTATCTTATTTTATTTTCCCTCTCCCTGTGTTCATCTGTTTTTTTTTTTTTTTTTTTTAAAGATTTTATTTATTTATTTGACAGAGATAGAGACAGCCAGCGAGAGAGGGAACACAAGCAGGGGGAGTGGGAGAGGAAGAAGTAGGCTCATAGCGGAGGAGCCTGATGTGGGGCTTGATCCCATGACGCCGGGATCACGCCCTGAGCCGGAGGCAGACGCTTAACCGCTGTGCCACCCAGGCACCCCCCATCTGTTTTGTTTCTTAAATTCCACATATGAGTGAAATCATATGGTATTTGTCTTTTTCCGACTGACTTATTTTGCTGACCATAATACCCTCTAGTTCCATCTACGTCGTTGCAAATGGTAAGATTTCATTTTTTTGATGGCCTGAGTAGTATTCCATACACACACACACACACACACACACACCCCACATCTTTATCCATTTATCTATCGAGGGACATCTGGGCTCTTTCCGTAGTTTGGCTAATGTGGACATTCCTGCTATACACATTAGGGTGCAGGTCCCCCTTCGAATCACAATTTTGTATTCTGTGGATAAATACCCAGTAGTGCAATCGCTGGGTCGTGGGGTAGTTCTCTTTTTAACTTTTTGAGGAACCTCCGTACTGTTTTCCAGAGTGGGTGCACTCTGTTGCATTCCCACCAACAGTGTAAGGGGGTTCCCCTTTCTCCACATCCTTGTCTAATGGTGAATTTTAAACCAGACCAGTAGTTCTCAAAATGTGGTTCCCTGAACAGCAGCAGCAGTGAACTCCTTAAAATTCTAATCCTACCACAAACTGAATCAGAAATTCTAGGTTGGGTCCTCTATGTGATTCTTATGCACTCTCAAGTTTGAGAACTACTGACATATAGAGTATTTTGTAGTGAAACCTGGAGGCTTTGTCTTCCCTCTGTTTTGGAGCTGAGTACTTTCTTTAGCTGTTAGAGATGACTAAGGTTTAACTATTTAGATCTGGAAAGTATGACACTCTCCATCAGAAGATTTTCATCTTAACTGTGTGTATGTATGTATAAGTTTATAACTGTATTTAAGAAAGTAATTAAATGAGTTTCTAATTCCTGTGCATGTATTTGCTGTTGATTGGGGAAGTAATTTAAAAACTTAGAATTTAACTGGACTCTAAAGACCTCAGGCTAGGCCTTATTGGTAGTCATAAAAATATGCACACTGTACAAAGCTTGACCATTTTCTGTTTGGTCCTGTTAACTCTTATGTGATATTTTTGGACTGGGACAGCTGCACAACAGTAGCATCACATGTGTGGAATATTCTCAAAGCGTTAGTGCTGAAATAAATTTTAAACCACATCTGTACATCTTTCACGATTTAAGATAATGCGTTCACATCCTGTAACTCTTTTAGTATCCCTCTCCCTCTTCTCTCCCTCCCTTCCTGCCTATCTTTTTCTCTCCCTCAACCCTTTTCTCTACTTGAGTTTTAGGCTCAACCATCCGTTCCCTAAGTAAATGTATCTTGGCCTTCTTTGCTACATTAGTTGCCCCATTATATATTGTTTTAGTTCTGTATTCTTCTACCTTGCGGCACTTACTGCAATATTAATTTTATGTGTATTTATGTGATTGGTTCAATATTGTATCATCAAAGATTAACACACAATAAGATGTCCAGTAAATATTGGTCGAGTAACTGTATGCCATCATCCTAAAGATTTTTTATGTTTTTCCAAAGAAAGATACTTTAAAAAAGATTTTAAAACATGGGGAGTCCTAGGACATATGTAAATATAGGTAATGCTTTCCTTTCTCTTTTGCAAATGATGAGATCTATTTCATTAGCAACAACAATGGCTCTAATATGCTGAGCATGGCTTACATGATATGTATTATGCCATGTATTTCTTCTAACATTATCAAGTTGTTTTTGTATACGGTTTAGAAATGAGGAAATTGAGGTTGTGTTGTATGGTCTGCCGAGCTATCTAAATCAAACTTTTTTTTCTTTTAAATTACACTGATGCAGAAATTATGAAACCAGTAGACTGAGAATGTGAAGGAGTGTATCTTCTTTTTATTCCTTATTTAACTCAGGGCTCAGCACTATCTGTGCTATCCTATGCTGTTGCTATCCTCTTGAGTGATGCTGTTGTTGCTTTTTGGGTGATTGAACAAGTGATGGGAGCTCTTGCAAGGCTGAAGCTCCCTTCTTCTTATTGTGCTTTTCAATACCATTATTATGCACTCTCCCTGCCATTTAGTCACAGTTCTCTTACCCGCATTTGGTCAGAATCTCCCAATTAGTTAATAAAAATTTAAGATGTAAACAAGTATAATTTGAAGACTGAGTGCCTTTATGAAGAGAATGTTCAAACATTAGATATTCTCCATATTTGGAGACATACAGCTTATCTTTGAAAAGGTTGACACAGTGTTGGGTACCTTGTTCAAGCAAGGGAATATGATCACAGGGTAGTAGCAAGGTAGTTCTTTTGGCTTTTAATCTTCAAATTATTTATTTAAATGTGGGTTTAATCAATGTTCAAATGTTTGTAGCAGAGGAAATATTAAAGGCTGATTCTGTAGAAGTCCGTGGATAATTAAAGAGTTGAATTTGGTTATTCTGAAGCCCTCTTACTGGACTGTACAAAGTTACATATTTTATAATGTGTTTAAATCAGTCAGTAACATGAGTTAATACAGATGCATAGCAACAAGAAGAAAAAAATATCAGTAGTTTAACAGTATTTTACTTATGGCCTATTTTGTAGCTTTTGTCAGAACTTGTTTCTGTTTCTGGAATCATTTAATCATTGCCTAGAGCCTCAGCCTTGCCCCTGATTCAGGACTAATCCTTCTATGTAGTAGGAAGCTTTACTGGTTTCTAACTCAACACTTTGGGACTTAGCATCAGCCACCCTTGATGTCCAGCCTAATATTATAACATTTATAGTAATGCTTCTTTCTTATAACTGAAACTGAGTTCTCACCTAATATTTTTCTATGCATCTTGATAAATTGCCCAATTGTCACCATTTCTCCTAGGATTTGAGCAAGGACTTTCTTTTGACAGAGCTTTCTTCATTTCTTTAAAGACTGGGATCCTCTGTCTAAAACCACTTCATTTCTTGAGTCCTTTTATGTGCCAGCAGACTATCCCCAAAATATCACTCTTCTGGGACTCTTAGACCCAGCCCTTAGGGCTCACCAGCCCTTAGAAGTATGCTTCATTTCCAGTACTCACTCATCATTTCCATGATGCCAACTACTTATAGCACATTGCCATGCTCCCAGATACTCAGGCTGGTTGGACTTCTTGAAAGTATTTATAGCTGGGTCTCTATAGCATTTCCTAGACTCTAGTGCAGATCTTTACCAGGTTCTGACCATCACCGGACTACCTTATTTTGCTACATGTAATCTTCCTTTACCTGGCGGGGTCACATTCATCATCGTTGACAAGAAACATTTTGTAAATGCTTATTATGTATAAGTCAATCTATTTAAAAAAGAATGTACCACCTGGGGTTCCTAAAGTTCCTGAATAGCTTAATCCATAATAAATGAAACACATTCTTTCATGTTTTGTTTGGTACCCAAATGTGATATGTGTATACAAAGATGTGTGGAATGTGCACATACATTCTTAGGGTTTCCCTGATTTTCTTTTTCTAGTCAAATGTTGATTTCAACATGATCTGACTCTTCTCCATTCTTCATAAACTTATTTGAATATGATATGTTTGGAATATTGAACAGCTGAAGAAATATACTGCGGGTGGTGTGATAGCTTCTCGGATTTTCCTTATCCATTAATGAAAACTAGAGAGTATCCCTGTGTTCAGATACTGCTGAACTACCCCTATTCAGCTCTCCTGGGAGTTTCAGTGATATACCTTCTCTATCAACCAAACTCAGACTAACATGTCATGTTTCTTATGTATGCATTCCCTGCAATTAACTCTTGCCTGGAAGTAGTTAAATACTGTGTTTCTGTTAATGAGTTATTATTATCGTATTATGGCTTTTTTGTTTATTTGTTTTGGGCGATAGCAAATGATATATCACAAACCTCTATTAGATTTACAAATAAAACCAAGCAAGTAACATGAATAAAGGTATGGCAAAAGTAAAGCAAATGTAGGCTTTAACATTTTAGGCAATTCTTCCTTCAGAAACTGGTTTTGTGTTTGTTTGGTTTTGTTTATTTATAGGTATACCAGAGGATTAAGTCTGAATATATGAAATATGTTTAGTGAGTAATGCTTTCTAACACAGGATATTCAAGAAAGGCTTGAAAGGTGAAAAACATACAAAGTATACAGAAACATCAGATGAGAAAGTTAGGGAAAGGAAAAAGTAGTTCAAATTCAATATTAGAAATGTAGATAAGTGTAATTTATTTTAGGTAAAGTTTCAAGATATTTTATGGATAACAAAACTGATGGATTTGGACTTCAGGATTCCTAAATTTTCAAAGGATGTTAACCACTGGGAAGATAGCTCAAGGGTAGTTAATTTGATTTTTGTTTCGATTTTTATTGTATCCATATGCACAAAGACCCAGGAGCACTAAAAGTATTTGTTAATAAATGAGTTACTTAAAGTTAGAATGCACTTCCTAAAGGAGTGTTATTAAAAATATAGATCACTAAATTGGGCCATTAAAAAAATCATTAGAAATTTGTGCATAACAAGCATATAAACTTATAGCGACATTATTGCTGAAATTAACTTTGAGAGGTATTTCCTACCGTGTAATGCAACGTGTGAATATGGTGGTGTTGAGGAGATACCTTCTTCATCAACCCTAAGGGAATTTTGAGTGTCCCAAGTCCAAGCACGGCTCGAAACACTAAAGGAATAAAGGGATAAAGACACTACAGCACTAACCCTTTAGTAAGAGAAGGAAAGACTTGCCACCTAGAATATTTCTGAAGAGCAGTAAACCTGAACTCATTGGATGATGATACAAAAAGCACAAAGCCCCAGAGGTCTGTGTAGGACATGAATGAATGAGGTATTTTAAAAGCCAAAGAGTTTTAATTTGAATACAGGATAGGTTGGTAATTCTGAAGTTCTGGAGGTCCTTCACCCTGGTCCACTATGCGATGCTTGTGTCTTCAGTCACCTCTGTGGAGGGGAGCTATCCAGGGTACTAGGCTCCTGCTGAAACCCTCTTGCAAAATTGTGCAAAACAGTTTTTGTTTTTGCGAATCCTAGAGCCTGTCTTTGCAGACACTACATCATTCACTTGGTGTGACTAACCTGTCATCACTTGGTTTATTCTAGTGGGCCCTTCAAAGCCCAATTCAAGTGTAAGTTCAAGTACACCTACCACAATCCTATGCAAGAAGCCTATTCTGGGAGTCATCTGCGTTTAAAATATCATAATTCACTGCTTGCTTGTGCTTTATGCCCGTTAAAGTGTGAGCTCTATGAGGAAAATAATTTTGTATTTTTCTCTGTTTTCAAGCAGCTGGTCTAAATCAGTGATATGAAGATCCTCAGTAATTGATAAATAAATGAATACTGCTTAAGAGTGACTTGAATATTGTCCATCTGTGTGAACTACTCCCTGTTTTAGCCACTATCCTAAATCACACCCAGGCTCACTTTGAGTGTTGCTCTTCATGACTTTTTCATAGACTGAAAATTTGTTCTTAACTGAACCGAGTAACTTAAAATGGCTAAAAGTCTTGAGAGAAAAAAAATTGAAAGGACCAGGAAGTATGGGCATACAGGCCACAGGTGTTGTTAAGGGATTAGCAAGGTTTAAGGAAGTAAGAAGTAGTATAGGCTGATACAGAGGATGGGGTCAAAGGAGACTGTGGTTTGTCACTTCCTGAAAATAGAACCCAGAACATCCACGCCACATTCACTTTCTAAGGCCTTTGGACTATGGGATCTCCTCTCAAATCCCATAACCTAGATCCCCATTTTGATATGTCTGAAAATCTGAGGCCACATGAGGTTGACAGAGTTCTTTTATTCAGTAAACAAATGGTGCTAGGCCCTGTGTATATATTGGTTAATGAGACATATATAATTCCCCTTTTCCTGAAGCTTATAATTTAGTTCCCAGTTGCAGTACCCATAATATCCTTGGTCCTTGCTGAGAATGGAAGTTGGTAGAGTTCTTTTCTGTTTCTTATAGACACCCTAGAGACCTGGACTGCCATAAAGAGTAAGTGCGCTTGTTTCCATTACTCCACCCCTGCACGTAGCATTGCTCTGAGTGTCCAGTGTGGCAGTAAGTGACTTCATCATCATAGAAAAACTTTTATTAACAGTAGGACATCCTGTCATTGGTTTTGTAATGTCTTGCTGATCACTTTTACATGATGTTGGTAAATTATGTGCCTGTATAAATTTTCCCTTATAAGAATATTTCAAAAATAGCTTAGGTACTGGTTTTTCTTTTGGTCAGAAATTCCCTATATTTCAGGGGCATGAGCTATAGAAAATAGTTGTGTGGCATTTTCATGGAGGATATTTTCACTTTATAGCTCTGTCATGTTTTGGAGTATATATACTATATCCTGGACATCATGTGTTTCTCTTTCCTGTTTTTATTTTCCACATATTATCAGAGGCAATGTGTCAGTTATGAAGCAGAAAAAGAAAAGCTATATTTCTTTGTAATTTTTCTCCCCTTGGGAACCTAGATTTAGAACTCACAGAAATATAGATTCAAAATAACTTAGATTTAAAAGAAAGGACTTAAAAGTGTTAAAATTAAAAAATGAATAAAGCAGTTTTCTGTAACCATCCTACATAAACTCACAGTATGGAAAACTAGTAATTTCTTTGCTAAGTAATATCATTATTAATTTTATGAATTAAAAACCACTACAGCCATTTTTTAAAGTAGTACTAGAGATGAAATATTCCTATAAATAGTATTTCAATCTACTGAAAAGAAAAGTTGCCTTAAAATTGAGGAGTGAGTATGATGTGTGCTCACAGTTTTGGTGGTTTATAATGAAACTGGTAGGAAAAAGGGATAAATTTTAGTAATCAGGCAAAGCATTCGTGTTGTGTAAGTGCAACTCCAGGAATCCTCAGCACTCAGTCAAGACTAGGACTCCTTGCGGACCAAAAGTCATGATTGCTTCTGATTTGGAGTGTGGTCAGGAAAAGATGCTATGATTACATTCTTCTTCTTCAATAAAAGAAGGCAATGCAGTTCACACCCCCATCAAAACCAGTTTAAGAGTCTGTACAAATATTAATTAAAATTTTTTTACTAGAAAATTTCTATGACATTAAGCCAAAATGCTTGTATCAATTTTTGTTAAGTATGTGTGTGTACAAACATACACGTGCATAAATTAATATAATGTCTTATAATGGGATCTGTCTTGTATAAATTTCTCTTAATAATGCAGGTGATTTTAGTCATCGTCGTCGTCGTCTTCTTTTTTTTTTTTTGAAAAGGAGAGGTTAATCAGGGCTTTCCAAAAAAACCAGAACCAATAGTGCATATATCTATATCATTTATCTGTAAGAAGATTTATTTTAAGGTATTGGCTCATGTGATTGTGGAGGCTGGCAATGTGAAATCTGTAGGGAAGGCCAGCAGGCTAGAAACTCAAGTAACATTTCTGTGTTACAGTTTGAGGTAGAATTTTTTCTTCTCCAAGAAAGTTGAGTTTTGCTTTTAAGCCCTTCAAATTGGGTGAGGCCCAGGCACATTGTTGAAGGTAATCTGTTTTCCTTAAAGTCACATGATTGTAGATATTAATCACCTCTAAAGAATACTTTCACAGCAACATCTAGACTAGTGTTTCATGAAACAACTGGGCACCATCGCTAAGCCAAAATGACACATACAGTTTAACCATCACAGTGGGTAAGGTATATTATGTTAAAAAGTCCTCTTTCATTTACATGATAAGTTGATGTATGCATGTTTTTCCTTTGGCCAGAGATACCTTATCATTGATCAGTTATTGGCATTTTTAGACAGAGGTCATCATTTATTTGTTCCTTATTAATTTTGTTATTAGTTATTAAGGATGTCTTATGAGTGAGAGACGATGCTAGGCAGTTGAATAATTTAAAGAAAATGAATGATGGAGGCTATATATTTTAAGTGTGTTAATTCTAGTGGAAGAACCACATGTATATTGGATGCTTGCGTGATAAATAAATTTGAAGAGTGAAACTGTGCTTTTCAACCTTGTCAATTAAATGTCATTTTCTCCATGAGCAACCAAAAAAAAAAAATCATGTCAAGGGTTAATATGCCAAGTTATTATGCTTATTAATTTAAGGATGACTCATATGTAAAATTGGATTATGAAAGGTATGCTTGCCCACTTGCAGGTCAATTTCATTTAGACAATGTTGGCTGTACATACATTCATTTTAGCACATTAAAGGATTTGTATTTGTATTCAGCCTGTGCAAAGGTAATTCACTATATACTGAAACAGGTCTGAGAAGTATTCTGTCATGATTTATTGATAATCTTGCTTTTCATATAGCGGAGAGCAACAAACATTTTCTTTACTGACTCTATATGGGTGTTTCTCCTGGCACTTTCTCATTTTAAAACTGTATTTTGTTTCTATTTCCTTATTCAATGAATATGAACTTGTCTGCCTGGCTTTTGAGGCCCTATGTAAGCTCAACCACACCTTGCTAATCCAAACATAGATCTTCCACTTTGTTAAGGCCATGTAACTTAGAACACCCTCACACACACAACATATGCTTTTAATGCTTTCTGTTTATGCAAATCTCAGCTGTCATTACTGGCCTAACTCCATGAAACCTTCCATGACGACTTTCACCTGCCTGGGGAGTTTCCTTTGCTGCACTCTGAGGTGTGAGCAGTACCTAGTTGGCTCCAGACAATTAAGGACAGCCTGCTCTGCTACAGTGCATTTTTCTATAGTATAAATTAGCTCCTAAACTGGTAAATCTGGGAATTAAGTTAGTAAAATGTTGAAGTTGTTTCATGTGTGGTTTTTTTCCATAGCATATTCATATTTAGCTTTAGCAAGTAATTATAGCTGAATTCAAAGTACACTAATGCAGGCACATGCAAAATGCAATAGAGGGATACCCTTTTCACAAATCTACTTTCATCTTTTTTTAAAAAAGAAAAAGTTTATGCATTTCCTGTTTTTTTTTTTTTCCAATTAGGAATTTTACATGTCCTTTTAGGCATATAATACTTTTTTTTTTTAAAGATTTTATTTATTTATTTGACAGAGAGAGAGAGACAGCGAGAGAGGGAACACAGGCAGGGGAAGTGGGAGAGGAAGAAGCAGGCTCCCAGCGGAGGAGCCTAATGTGGGGCTCGATCCCAGGACTCTGGGACCATGCCCTGAGCCGAAGGCAGACCCTTAATGACTGAGCCACCCAGACGCCCCCATATAAAACTTTTATAGAAAACATTTTTCATGGTTTCGTTTGGAACTTTGTCCCGTAAGCTGCATAGATTTTGAGTGTTTCCGTCAAGGTCTATATTTTGGAATATAAGCTCTGTCCAGTTTTTCAGAATGAAAGAATACATATATTGCTGTAGCAATTGTAAAATTGCACATATATTGCAAAATTGAGCAATTTTGCTTCAGATCACTTGGTATTTATTGAACATCCACTGTGTGCCAGACACCAGTACCAGTGTTGGATGTATGAACAATGAACAGGGCTTACTTTTGAGTACAAAGGAGACTAAACACAAATCCTGTATGATGGTGTTTCTATTGCTTAGCTCAGTAGAGGAGGAGGAAGAGAGACAATAAAAAGTAACTGTGACCTTTGTGCATGTTCTCCCTCTGCCTGGAATGCTCTTCCATTTCTGCTTTATTTACCCAGTTTCTTCCTAAACTTCATGTCTCAACTCAAACATCACTTCTCTATACTAGTCTAAGCTCTTAGAGAGCCATACACTTTTCTTTCATAGCACTTAAGGTAGCTGTAACTTTATAATTATTTGTGAGGTTATTTAGATAATATTTTTTTCTTTTTCTTAGATGATAAGTTCCATGAGAATAGAGATTGTCTGTTTTTTCCCATCATTGTATTCCCGTTTCCTGGCAAGCATGTACACACACAAAAACACACATATATACACATAGCAGGTATTAATCTATATTATAAATTTAATCTATATCTGTTCTATATATAAATATAAATAAATAAATAAAATATAATATGTTATATATAACATATATACAATATATAAATATATAAATTATATAACAATCATATCAATATTTATATAAATAAATATTTTTATTTATATAAATAAATAATAATATATAAATATGTGTGTGTGTGTATATCAGATAGGTTTTTAGTAAGTTTCAGGTATATGGATGAATGAAAGGATAAATGAATTTTTCCTTTCTTTATTTTTTAACAACTTAACTTTGTTCTTCCCAGAATGAGTCAGTTTTTTGTTTGTTTGTTTGTTTTCCCCTATCCATATCACTTTTGTTAGCCTCACATTTCCTGGTAGTTGTGAATTTGTTGAAGTTTGTGCCTTATATATTTGTTTTATAAATTTTTATTAAATATAGACTTTGTGTTTATGTCCTCCAGAAATCACAAAATTAAAAAAAAATGCATAAAACTTAAAAGTATAGAGAAGAAAGTATAGAACAGTATTTTCATTACCTCTGTGTAGAGATGGATAACTTAAACAAGGTCCTAAAAGCAAAAACTTAAAAGAAGTAATTGATAATTTTGGAGGAAACTATTGATATATATATATATATATATATATATATATATTTTTTTTTTTTTTTTTTTTTTTTTTTTTGAGAGAGAGAGAGAGAGAGAGACCAGGAGAGGAGGGAGGGACAGTGGAAGAGGGAGAGAGAGAATCTCAAGCAGTCTCCATGCCCAGCCCACAGAACCTGAGATCCTGACCTGAGCCAAAACCAAGAGTCGGACGCTTAACCAGCGAAGCCACCCAGGTGCCCCATTGATGCTTTTAATTAAAATTAAGACTATCTGAACATCAGAAGCAAACCACAGATAAGAAAATATTTGCAATAAATATAACTAGTTAAGTACTAGAATATATAAAGAAAGCCAACAGCCCAATGATAGTATGACCTAACTACCTGATAGAAATAAATGGATTAAAAGATATGAACTGGAAGCTCATAAAAGAGGAGACTCACTAGAAAATAAACATGAAAATATACTCAATCTTATTAATAGGTAAATGTACATTGAAACAGTGGAATGTCATTTCATAGTGCTCAAAATGACAAAAGAAAAAGTTTGGCACTACTGAGTTTTGGTGGGAATGTGGAGTATTTTGTTATATTTGGAGTATATGCATTTCTTGTGAGATTGTAAATCATAAGAAAAACTGTGAAGACCCTTTGGTAACTTAGTAAAGTTGAAATTATGAAGCGTCAGTGATCAAGCAGTTCACTGCTTGGCTCGGTCCTAGGTTTTACATTAAAGAAATTTTTGCACTTGCATATCAGAATACATTAAAATACATTAAATACATTTAAAAAAACTTCAATGCAGCATTTTTTACAATAGTAAATAGTGACAATCTTAATGATTTAACAGAAATACACTTGTTAGAGTTTAAAACCATGTTAGTCTTAAATATGCAAATCAAAATGATGTATTGTCTATAGATATATACTATGTATAAAAATGCATGTTGTATATACCAAATTTTGGGGGTAATTTCTTCTGGGAAGGGAGAAAGAAAAAAAAGATTGGAAAGGAATTGTACTAGATGCAAAGTTTAATATAGAATAAAAGAATATTTGTTCATTTTATGGGGAAATAAACTGTGCTCAGAGAGGTTGTGAATTGCCCACAGTCACTCAGCCTGAGCAGTGCTCTAGATCCCATATTTGCTGTTGGCTTGCTGACATCTTTAATACATGTGAGGAACTGTAAATTCTTTTCATATTGAATCCTCTCAAACTTATTTGTATACCCATTGCTTATAGGACTACTTCAGCAGCCAAGCTATAAGGTAATTTTTTTAAGTGAAAGAAAATACTTGTCACCTTGTTCCATCTACTGTTTTTCCTGCCAAAACTTAGCAGTTGCAATTTGTTTCTTGAAATTTTACTTTAGTGTAGCTCACAGCTTTCCTGAACTTGGTCCCACATTTTGCCTGGTCAAGAATGTGCCTTAGCACATTCTTGCTGGGGCAACCTTATTGTGGAAGGCTACCTGTATTATTCATGGGATTAATTATAATTTCAAACCCTGTGGATGACATCTTCGTTGTTTCCCATTTAATATGACTTGTAGGTGACTAGGTTATTTTAAGTGAAACATCATTATGTCAGGTACATGTGGATCACTGTATACCTCTGGTGACATTCATCCCAGCAACAACTATTGATAATTGCTTCCCTGCCACTGCCTTGGATGTAAGTTAGAAGTTTTTGTGAATGTGGACTGTGATCGAGTCAATGCACATACTGGAGTGGCTGAGTCAAATCTTAAGTAGTGAGGAAAAAGAAGTGATAAAGTAGTGGAATGTGATTACAGCGTGCATATCTAGTCCTCATTCCGGGCATGGAATGATAACTGGATTCTTAGGCGACCTTGGCTGTTTGGTGTGCTTAGAGAATGGCAGAATGGTCACATAGGATTTTTATACTTTCTGTACACCACAATTACATGGAACCAATTTCAGAAATTCAGACTATTGTAATCACTAGGTAATATGCCTGTGGAAAAATTTCATTTAAAGTATTTTATTCTAAGGCTCCGTTTCCCTTTGTGAATTCAATGTTCCATTAATTCATTTTGATCAGTTATATACTTTTTTGTATCATCCAATAATTAAACTCTTATTATCTAACATAATAAAAATCAACCAAAGGGATCAGCTCATCCAAATTAATTACTACTTGAGTAATATTTCTACAAAGTTTTGGGACCATTATTATGTTTCTTTTAGTAAATAAAATCTGTTTTCTGGCTACACATAATTTTGAGAAGGAAAGTCTGATAACCAATAAACTTCCAGATGTCAGGTAATATGATAAAAATATTTAAAAATTAATTTTATTGGTTTTCTAGATGACATTCGAAATGCTAATCCTACTCTTTTGTTACCTTCTACCTTTAAAATATTCTGATCTCGTAGGTCCCAATTAGATTTCAAATCAAAATCTGAGAGTCGAGCACCTTTCCAATTTCACAAACAAAACGCATCATTTTTTATGCATAGGGTAACCCCAACTAAGTGAATGTAGAATGCCACATAATCAAAATAACACTTAAATAATTAAAGAGTTACATTATAAAATAAAATTAGGAAGGGTAAAAGAAACAATAACTGTGGTTCTGCTTGCCTTTTGTGTTATATGTTCTTGTCTTTAAAATAAACGTTCATTGCTGTCCTGTTTTCTCCAACACAGCATATTTAAATTCACAGTCCGTGGATATAGGAACTGACTACAGCTATCTGAATTGTTAAAGGAATATGATCTTTATGCAATCATTGTTTTAAAGGTGGTGTTATAGATTTTTGTTACTGTTCTGACTATATTAGTATATTTTCAAACAACAAAGTGTCTCATAACCAAAACCTTTTTTTCCCTTTTCTATGTCATCATCCTTTGGAAATATTTTTTAAAGGTTTTATTTATTTATTTGTTTGAGAGAGAGAGAGAGAGAGGGAGGGAATAAGTAGGGGAGAAGCAGAGGGAGAAGCAGTCTCCCCACTGAGCAGGGAGCCTGACATGGGGCTCAATCCCAGGACCCTGGGATCATGACCTGAGCCAGAGGCAGATGCTTAACTGACTGAGCCACCCAGGTGCCCGTTCGGAAATGGTTTAAGTCTGGAGTTCAAACTTAGTTTGATCCTAGCTTGTGTATGCTGGAATAAGTTGTAATTTCATTTTATCTTATTTAACTGCTTATATCAAATAAAGTGTTCTACTGAAAAAGGAACTTCACAAGCCAGAAATTATTTCTGCTTTATTAAAATAATCATATGTATACCCGATATCTAGGCGTCTGATACCCACAGATATAAAAATAATATTGGCCACCTGAAACTAGTGTAATATTGGGTGTCGACTATACTTCAATTTAAAGATAATAAAAGAAAAAAATAGAAGTAATTTTGGCAATATTCAAGCACCCAAAAGGCTACCATAAATTATTCTGAAAAGTGATTTTATTAAATATGTACCTCAAACTATTAGTATTTGAAGAATTCAGTGTAGTGGAAGCAAGAGCGTTAAAATCCTAGAAAATCTCCTTGACAAAATTATTTCATGTTTGAAAGTGAGAAGAATAATCCATAAACACAAACATTTTAAAAAAATTTTGCATTTATGTTAGAAAACAGAAATGCCATTCCATTGGCTATACTAACGTGACTTTATTAAAAGAAAAAAAATCGTACTCTGAGATTGTGAACTTCTGTAAGTTAGAATGTGAATAATTTTGAGCAAGATAATTTATTAGAAGATTGTTTCAAAAGGGAGTTTTAGTAATTTAACTTTTTCCCATAACAGGCAGCTTTTGGGAGTTGAGAAAATTAATGGTCCTACTTTTTTCCCCCAAATAAGCATGTGTTCATAAACAAACAAACAAAAAAATAGTGTTTGTATGTTCTAGTAGTTTGTACATCTCCTGGAGTGCCCACGAATTTACTATGAAAAAACCCAGTAATAGTCTCTTGAAAATATTGTCATAATAAAAAAAAATTATGTACAAATGTTTTGCATGGTTAGCATACCTGGGTTGACCACATAGTAAAAACAATGCACAAAGGAATGCTTATTCTCTACAAAATGTATATTTTATAGTGCAGTGTTGACAAGATGTGCTCCTGGTCATGGAGTAAAGGGCTTTTTAATCAGAGAGGTAAGGGATCTTTCTACCTGCCGTGAACAACCACAACTACAGCATTCCTTGGGAGAAGATTTAGACTATAAACTACTTTTCCAAACTCTCACTTGAGCCTTACCGGACAGTTATTTTGGTTTTGATTTTGGTTTTACAGTGGACACACTTGAGATTGGAAATTAAATGTATTTGCTATGATCTCACTGTTAATTAGTGCTTCTGGCTTTAGCTAAACTGTTCTTTCCTCTATCACATTCTCTCGTGCTATCAAGCAGAACCGTTAACACAAACTCCCCTGTATGTCTGCTTTCCTCCATTAGGGCATAGGAATAGGAATATTGTCTTTTTTGTTTGTTTGTTTTTTTGTTTTAAAGATTTTATTTATTTATTTGACAGAGACAGCCAGCGAGAGAGGGAACACAAGCAGGGGGAGTGGGAGAGGAAGAAGCAGGCTCCTAGCAGAGGAGCCTGATGTGGGGCTCGATCCCAGAACGCGGGGATCACGCCCTGAGCTGAAGGCAGACGCTTAACGACTGTGCCACCCAGGCGCCCCAGAATGTTGTCTTTTGATTCCTTGATCCACTTTTCTAGATATTTTGTTTTATACATAGATCATATCCTTAATAAAGTATGTAAGTAATGAAATGTATTTTAGAATGTGAAAGGTATTTTGATTTTGTAAGAACTTTATGCTCCTTATGGTGTCTATTTTAGAAATCCAGTGATATTTATAAATGCAGCTAATAACTGATATTGATATCACTTCTAGGATTTACCAGCCAGTTCGAAGAATTTTACACATTTTAACTTAGTCCTCACAATAACCTGATGGAGTAGGTGATATTTCCATATACAGATGAGGACTTTGAGGGCTAGAGACAAAGAAATAGCCCAACTTCCACAGAAAGTAGTAGAGCAAGGCCTCATCCATGAAATAGGGTGCAGAATCCATGCTTTTAACCACTTCACTATGTAGATGTGGATGCCAGCTACAGTTTTTCTACATAAACATTTGCATGTTGTGTGTTGTTGTTGTAAGGCCATGCCATTTGGTGCCCCTTTCAAAAAACAGTGGGAGTCTGATAGTGGTGAAATTGTGTACTTCTATTTCATTGGTAATTAAAGAGTACACTTGACCTTCATTTTGGAGGTAATGCTATTAATCCAATATCAACCGGGAAATAATTTAGTGCAGGTAGATGAGTAGATAGATGTCAGGTGTTCCTTTTAGTCAAGCCTAACATGTAGTGATGCCTAAAAAATGTGTTCATTCTTGGGAAAGAAAAGTAACTAATTGAAATTATAAATAAACTCATGAATAACTTTGTCCTCTGTATGACAATTTTAGAAATGCCGTTTATAATGAACTGAACCATGAAACTCGTTTAAGTATTTTTTAAAAATCAGAAATAGGCTTCTTCTTACCTGATTTTTTTATTTTCACAAACCTATTGATCTTGAAATTATTTAAAACTTCGCTAAAATATTTAGTGATACAGGAAAAATAGAAACATCTAATAAAGTGGAAAGCAGACAAACATATTTTTCTTAGTTGTCTGTATCATACTTAAAATCAATCACCTTATGTTTTCCAGTGTCAAAGAGAGAAACTTTATAGATAAGACAATGCAATAAAAAAAGTCTGAAATCACCAGTGTTTATGCTAACTTCCTGAGCTGTGTTTGATTTTCCAAAGGAATAAATATCAGTATTAGTCTGTATTTAAAATTTATTTTTCTGTTGTTTTTGAATAGGGACCCCACAGTAATGTCAGTTGCAGGTAGGAGAAAAATGTGGGGTTTCACAGATTTCTGACAAGTTCTTGCCTAGTCATTAGTGGGGACGCATGTCATCAATCCTGCCTCTTGCCTCTTTAAATAAAAGAGATGCATGATTTGTGACCAGTTGTGTATGTGTAGAAACTCACATTTTTTTTTTAAGGTCATTACTAGCATGTGAAGCATTCTGAACATAAAAACATTTATTCGTACTTGTACCCCATTCATCTTCATCACCCCTGTCAATGTCCTGAATGTAATAAGCAGTATGTTGTTAAAACTGGTGCTGAGTACCATGATCTTTTCATGTATATGGCACTGTAATTATTAAAAAGAAAAACCAATTATCTTACTAAGTAATCCAGCTGTAGTAGATCTAAATATCTTTATAGAAAATATATTTGATGTAGTGCCTAGGTTTAATATTTATGAATAGATGACTTTAATAACTGGTCTGTTTAGGAATCTAAATAGTTATTAGTTCAATGAACAAATACAGCCAATATTTCTCATCATGTTGGTATTCTTTTATTGTTTTGTGGTTGGAGTTTATTTAAAATAGCATCATTAAAATCTTATTGAATAGATTATTATATTTTTTTCTCCCTCCCTCACAAAAGTAAAGCATTTGATTCAGTAAAGGATGCCACAATCAGGCTCTGGGTTGCTTGGTTGATTAGAATGAATGAGAATATGAAAGATATAAAGCAAAGCTGTCAAAGCAATTATAACTGAAGTCCTCCTTTTGATGAATAATGAAAATTCGTTCCTGAAACACTTTGAAATATACCTAAGAAAATTGTACCTACATAAAATGAAATGATGGTGAATAAAAGAAATGGAATAATAGAAGCCACCAGAGGTAAAATTGGGTAGCATTTTAATATATTGTCACTACTATATTTCAGATTTATCAAGAAACATGATGATACAGGGTTTCTGCAAGAAGTATATAATGTTCAGTTTAGCAATTACTTAGATACAATATGTTCATTATAATTGTTTGAAGATGTTTAATTTTTAAGTGATTCTATAGGATTTATAAAATCTACAATCTGGTATTTTTTCTTTATGATTTAAATTTTAAACCGGTCATTTAGAATGGAATACTGATATTGAAGCTACAAAGGAGATTAATAGGCATTTAATATTTAATATGCCCTTTTCTTTTAATGTTTTTCTTAAAGAGTTTATTTATTTATTTGAGAGAGAGAGTGTGTGAGAGAGAGGGAAGCACAAGCATGGGGGAGGGGTAGAGGTAGAGAGAGAAGCAGACTACCTGGTGAGCAGGGAGCCTGACGTGGGACTCAGTCCCAGGACCTTGGGATCATGACCCGAGCCGAAGGCAGACACTTAACTGACTGAGCCACCCAGGTGCCCTCTATTAATGCTTTTAAATCTTTAAACTCTAGAATACACTGATAAAGTTTCACAATATTTTGTGTGATTAAGAAGACTCATGTTGCAAAGAATACAACTGGAGAGAAAACTAAGATAATACTTTTATATTTTTATTAAAAAAATTGATTCTAGGAGATAATTACATAAATTTTTTCTGTTTAAGTATTCAGTTTTAAAGTTATTTATCCTATTTTTACAGTGTACAAAGCATTGTGAAAGATACCAGGATGAATTAGACGTGAATCTCATTGATGGGTTTGTGTTGTAAGGGAGTAGTTATGACAAATCCACCATATACCCTAATGTACTAAGTAGATAGAATGTAAATATCATAAAATTTCATATTAAAAAACTGTATGATTTTAAAGGAGAGCTTAACTCCAGCTGCATGTTATATTTGAATTTGGTCATGAAATATATGCATATATATCACTTTAAAATGTTTTTGCCTACAAGTGGGTAGTTGAAGTATCCTAAATAACACAGGAAGTTGACTGGTTCTTATAACTGAAAAGAATTCACACAGAAAACAGTAAAGAGATAGAGTTCATTCAGAGTTTCTGCTCTATTTCTCTCTGATGTTATCATCTCTGCTCTTTTCCTTGACTGGTAGGAAGGTGGCAGGATGAATTCTGAGACTCATAATTGTGCGTAACAATCTCTAGAAGAACAAAGACTGCCCTAGTATTTCAAGGAAGTGTTCTGAGATCTACCTTGATTGGAATGCCTAGGATGCATGTTCACTGTTAACCTGTGGCCAGGATGGAGGAATGTGCATGTTGGTCTAAATGAGCCAAGGTTTATCCCTGGAGTAGGGAGGAAAGTAAATTTTCCTTGAGTATGAAGCAAAGAAAATACCATGTATGTGTAGTTCAGAACACGGCTGTAGTTCAGTTTGGCTGGGTAGAGAGTGCCTGAACTGAATGTAAGAAATGACAGCAGAAGGATAAACTGGGATCAGATTGTGAAACACCTTGAAAGTTAGGCAGTGAAATTTGGGATTTTTTTCTGTAGATGATAGGAAGAACTAAATATCTTGTGCAGTAGATTAATAAGCTAAGAGTTGCTATTAGGATTTAAACTTGTCAGTGCTAGGTTTTTGAAAATGATAATTCAAGTGAATCATGGTTTTTGGCTTTAGCTCCTGGTTGAATGGTGATGTCATATTCTGACATGGGGAAGAAAACATGAGGCAGTTTGTGCGTGTCTAGCTTAGATGTCTAAGAAAATGGTTGTTTCTCTACTAGTAAGAGAGAAAGCAGGAAAAAAAATTTAAGGGGGGACTTGATGAAAAGTTAATATTTGTATACACTGAGTTAGCTACTCATAGAGCCATTGAATGTTAAGGCCCTGGGAATTCAGTTTTTCAATAGTTCAATGTTCATAGAATGTAGTGACTTAGCCAGTTCACACTGCTTTACATTTTGGAGCTAGGTTTTACAGCCAGTTCTCTGGACTGTAATCTCAGTACTCTGTTTTAACATAGCTACCTGCATGCTTGATACACAGAGTGATACGTTTTGCCAGAATAATAAATAATGCTTAACATATATTGAGAATCACTTTATTTCAGACATTGTGTGAAGCCATTTTTACTCTTATTAATAAAACCTACTTGATAAGAGTGATAATTAAAATCTCAGTGTCTAATGTTACTGAATACTTACAACGTGACTGTTCACTGTGTCAAACAATTTGCATATATCGTGCTGTGCTTTTAATAACCATCTTATGGTAGGTAGTGTTGTTATTCTCATTTTACAGATTGGAAAATTTACCCTTGAAGAGCTTATGTAACATACCTAGGATCACACAACCTGAAAGAGCACAACAGGATTTGAATCCATAAAATTGTTGCGCTCAAACCAGTGCACATTGTCACCTAATAGTAAATCCTTAAAATGATATTGTAGCTTGCTGGAGGAATGGGGGTAGACTGGAGACAGTTGCATTTGGAAATTAGAAATATGAGACTAAAAATTTATCTCGAGGTCGGACCTAATGGGGCTGATGCTATAGATATCACAGTAACAGACATTAAGATGGCAGTTAAAGCTATGATTGTGCATTGTATTTAGAAGGGAGAGATTAAAGAAAGAGAAAAGGCCTAGAGTCAGAATCTATCGGCAAGGAATAAGATTGAGCAACCAAAACATTAGGAGGACCATCCGGAGAGTTCAGTGAGAAAGAATGCATTAAAGGTGAGATTTTCAAAACAAAGATGACCAAATTCTCCAGGGCTGTAAGAAAAGCCTATCAGAAACCAGGGATGTACTGTATGGTGACTAACATAATATAATAAAAAAAAACATTAAAAAAAAAAGAAAAAGTCATAAATCTGAAGGACAAAAGTTATGGACTCTGGGAAACAAACTGAGGGCTTCAGAGGGGAAGGGGGTGGGGGAATGGGATAGGCTGGTGATGGGTAGTAAGGAGGGCACGTATTGCACGGTGCACTGGGTGTTATACGCAACTAATGAATCATTGAACTTTACATCAAAAACCAGGGATGTACTGTATGGTGACTAACATAATATAATAAAAAATATTATTAAAAATAATAAAATTAAAAAAAAAAGAAAAGCCTATTAGGGTTGATGAGCAGGAGGTCATTAGAAGCCCCTTGGGACACCAGTTTTTATCAAGTGGCGGTTACAGAAGGCACTGGAAATAGCGTTAATGAGTGTGTGTAGTGGCTGTTTACAGTTGGAGAGAGATTCCATGGGAGAGGGAAATCTTGAAGAATCACAAGGAATATAAAATAGGCAATGAAGCTTGATATTGGAGGCTATGGGAAGAAATAGAATGGAAAGCACTGGTGGAAATAAATAGCTCTGCAAAGGAAGACCAGAGAAAAAGGAAATTGATGAAGATTTAAACAAAAAAACGTTGTGAAGTATAGTGAAATTGGGAACAATGTGTTGATGACGCTAGGGCTCTCAGTCAGCCGTGTGACTAAACCATCAGTGTGCTTTGGTGTGATGTTTTTGCCAAATGCCACGTATACCACAATTAATAAATTCCCTAGAAACTAAGACTTTCAAAATTCAAATCCAGCTGCCGAAAAGATAAGCCACCAAAGATATAAATCATGCAAAAATAAAACTGACTGCCCCTGAAGATGCTTGATAAAAATGCACAGCTTGTGATGTTGTGTCTTGAGTGAGTGGAAAGACAAAAGTGAATTTGCTCTGTGTAAACTTGTGAAGTCTTTAAAGTTTCCCTTCATGCGTTTGCTCATCCTGTGTGCTTTCCTTTCTCACCGATGGTCTTTGAGTTACTGTAAGTTTACACTACCTGCTCTTTAAACCCTTTCTCCCTGTAGAATAAGAGCAGATTGTGTAGTTGGGTTTTATTAACCGTTAACATTTATTTAGCACTTACTATCTCCCAAGCACTGTTCTAATGGCTTAGATGTAATAAATCATTTATTACTCCCATCAACTCTTAGAGATATTATTTTTATCTAAATGTTGTAAATGAGGTAACAGAAATATAGAATTTGCATACTTGTTGCTGGATTAACTGTTTGCATTTTGCAGTAATTAATTCAAATCACTATAATAATCACTTTAAAACTTTTAACTGTGTGCAATTAAAGGGCTCCTTTCCATACAATACAGTTTTTCAAGCAATAAGAAATTTTGCATTGGATAGAAAGAATATCAATATGAGGTCTTTTCTCCTGATTTAGAAGGTAAAAAATAATAATAACCCCCCCCCCATGCTGTCTTGGAAGGTGGAGTGTTGTAAAGTGGGAATGGTATAAGTTGGTGAACTTTGTGGGTGTAGGAAGTTGTCGGTCCTCTCAGGCTGACCATGTTTTTGATTGCAAGCTCACTTTTGACTGTTACCCTCTTACTGGAGTACCGGCTGACAAACTGCCTTACTTATTTTCTCCTGAGTGCAAAACGGAAGGCCTTTCCTTCATTAACGTCCTTTTCCCTTTTTCTGTTCCCAATTTGAAAGATTGATATTTTATATATTTATGTATTTTATGTGGTCTGGCACCATAAGGTTTCGTGTTCCATTAGTATTTGATGATTGGAATAGCATGATTCATATATATTCTTCCTTTATCATTTCTGCATCTGATGATGACATTTTGGACAAATAAGTAATTAAAATTGGGGGTTTTTTTGAAGTTAGTTCTTAATGCCAGCATTTATCCTTCTCTATGTAAAAGTTAACACCGAAAGACTGTGTATTGTATTTGGAAAAGAACTTCTAAAACTTATTTATTTAAATGAGAGTGCCAGTATCCTAAACAGTATTCTAGTAATCTGAAAAAAAAAAAAAAGTTAAGAGATCAAAACCCTCACAGTGGTAGGAAGTGACTTAAGCAGTGACAAGAAGGGAGTCCAATGAGTCATAAATAAGCTAACTTAATTCAGAAGCAGCAGGGTGCTGCAAAGATGTGTTGCTACCTTTTGAGCTATGACAAAAACCAATTCCTTTTGTTCTTCCATAGTTTATAAGGATAGCCTCCTGAGAATTTTACCCACTGAATTTACAATAAATCAGTATTTGAATATAAAAGTAAGAAGAACCATGTTCTTAAAAAATGGTGGATTAAAGAGTGTCAGGAACAGTGGTTTAGATAAGTATGTTAATATTTCAGGTCACTAGAGAACCTCTAAATTGAATAATCTAAAACAGTTTATGTCTTTACCCACGGAGTAAGAAACCAAGGAAATTATTCAGATATGTCACAATTTGAGATTTTTTTAATTCATGTGTTTATTTGGATTTATTAGAGTTTTATATATTTTATAAGAGGAGAAACATATTATTACTTTAAAAATTTTTTGTTTAGTTTAGTGATGGCTCTTTACTTACAATCAAATAAAATCATCTTTAAATTTGTGCTTTCTCATACATCAATATTGAACAGTTTTCTGATATTTTTGTTTATGAAGCAAAATTTAATCATTGCTTTGATAAAGACAGGTAAATGTGTTAAGTAGTTTTTAATGTTGTAAATATAGATAATATAAAAATATTTCTTAATATTTCTTAATAATTATATTTAGCAGTGGAGCAAATAGCTATGTAGAAAGAAAACAAAATTCTTAATTTTCTTAGAATTTATACATTTTTGTTTCCTAGGCCTTAGATTTGGTTTACTTTCTTCATCTGTCTGCTATAATTCTTTCAATAGTGATGAAAATATGGGGGAAATTACATTTTTACTTTTGATCAAGGAATTAGATAGTTCCTTCTATTAGTGCAGAGAGGAATAAGAGAACTTCAGTTTGAGTTTATAATCCTGCACTTTTTCTACATGTTGTTTGTTTATTTTATTTTATTTTTTTGTTTTTTTGGAGAAAGAGAAAATGTGCGCACATGGTGGGGGGTGGGTCAGAGGGGGAAGGAGAGAGAGAATCTTCAGTAGGCTTCACACACCCAGTGTGGAGCCCAACATGGGGCTTGATCTCACAACCCTGACATCATGGCCTGAGGGGAAATTAAGAGTCAGATACTCAACTGACTAAGTCATCCAGGCAACTCTACATGTTATTAACTCACACTGATTAAATATTTGCTTTCTGCCCAAAGCTTTTCTAGATACTTTACATGTATTATCTAATTTAATTCACAGTGATAAAGAAGTATTTTCTATTATCATTCTTGTTTTAAAATGGGAGGTGTAAGACAGAGGAAGGTTAAGTAACTTTAGCAAGGTCATGTAGTTGGCAAGGGAGGTAGGCCTAGCTTATTATACATTCTCTAACTTTTTTTTTCTAGATTTGACCTCCAAAGAAGGTTAGGACTGTGAGGTTAATGGGTGTTTGAGAATCTCTTCATACCACTTGACTTTCTGGATTTGCCAACAATAAAGTAGGAATGAAAGTGGGGTGGGGAGGGGCAGAAAGTATATTCACTAGTAATGCTTTGTTGGCCTTGACATACTGAAGAGAAGAGCATTCTTTTGAAATTTTTGAGATTTTCTAGCCATTGCTGCTAAACATCTCTTTTGGCAAAGTGTTGAATTTGGATGCAGTTTTTTTCAGTTTTCCTAGCTAGGTGTCTGCTGCTGCCCTGGTTCATATTTGTCAGGGGCTGACATGCACCTTTAAGATGTCACATCTTTAGGTCAACAACAGGCTTCCTGGCAGTTGTGACTGCTTCCTGAATTACTACCTTCTATTAACCTAAAAGTTCTGAAACCTCTGTGGCTTAGTGGCAATTCAGGAGCTATGTAAAGGTATTCTATAGCACAAATTGAATAAAGGGTTTTTCTTTTTCAAATCATGAAGGGAAATAATAGCTGCAATTTATTAAATTTTTAAGGTTTTAAAACTTTTTCTTCAAATTTTGACTCCTACTATTGTTTGTCTATGCCAGAATCCATCCTAGTGGTTAACATTTGTATTTTAACACAAAAATTTATAACTAGTTATTTAAGATAAGATGACAATCACAAAAAAAGCTCAAGGAAAAGTTGTAATTTTTTCTTTAGTGGTTTTGGCTAAAGAATCTGTGCATGTATTGCTGGCTTTTGACATCTTTTTGATAATCAAGGTAATGGATAGGAGGGCTGAAGTAGCAATTATGGTAGATTGAGTTACATAAGAAAGGACACACAGCTAACTGGATATTTTTAGAAGCAGACTTAAAATAATAGACCCAGTAAAATAATGTCAATTAATAGGTCTAGAAATTAAAAAAAAAAAAAAAAGAGGAACATGAGAGGTAGCCTGGAATTCTTATAGAAATGGAGAAAGAAGAGAGAAGAGAGAAATTGAAGCAGCTACTATGCGGAATGTGACTTTATCTAAAGAGGGTATTTGGGATACTTTACCCTTTGTTGTCTAGAAATCCAAATTTTCTCACCCACCACCCCTCTATCCCATTTCTTCCAGTTACCCTTTGCTGCCTCTTGAAAATTGGCATGGTTTTGGATTATCTTTTTTGAGTCTTTTGGACTCAGATTGGTGTTTTATGAATATGATAACATGCAGAGATAGACCATCTGTCAGAATGATGATGAATGAAATATTATTTGATGGTGTTTTTTGGCCAAAACTACAAAGACATAATAGGTGTTTCACAATTTGAACATTTTGAAAATCACCATTTACATCTCTCTCTCTGTCTCTCTCTCTCTCTTTTATTTTTCTAGTTCTAATCATCAGCTTCAAAGATGAGTCCATTATCTACTTGGCACTGTGAGTTTGTTGTTATGAGGATCTAGAATCTTGACTTTGGTAATACTTATGTCTTATAGTTGATAGAATAGTCTCTGATACCAACTGTGCCAAATATTAAGTTTTACTAAACACAGTTAGCCAGTGCTATACATATACTTGGACGTCACTGGAGGGTATTTGTTTAAAATGTGCCTAAAACCATTCTAAGCCCTGTAAGAACAGGAAAAAAAAAAATGACTCCTGTTCTTAAAAAGGATTTTAATCTAATTGTTGGTTTGGTTATGGTTCTGCCCAAAATGTTTAGTTTGGGGAATGTACTTTTGGAATTCCTGTAACTGTGCTGGTATTACCCTATTGTTGACTCACTCCTTTGAGGATGGCTTAGAACTGAACTGTCTTGGAAGGGGAAGAAACTGTGTCCGCTTTCATTTATTCATTCAATGAATAGTCATTAATTCTTACTTTTATCAGTTGCTGTATTAGTTATAGAGATAAAACAATAAATAAGAGTTCTTTTTGACCTCATGAATCATATTGTCTGTTGGAGAGGACAGATATGTAAATAGATTGCAATTGTATTCTATTATAATGGCATACAAACATGATAAATGTTAAAGTAGAGTGAAGCACAGAAAATATCTGAGAGCTGTTTAATCTTAAAAGCCTCGTTGCCATAAGGGAGAGAATCTGAATAATGAGGGTTGATGGGGGTTAAAAATTTTGTAGGGAAGGGTGAAGCAAGGTGAGTTCAAGAAGTAGAAGTGTAATTGAGATGATAAACTAGGAATGAGTGATACCAGAGGGTCATTAGTTCAGTACTGAAATCTATAAGGAAAACCAAGCTAAAGCTAGAGATGTTCATTTCCAGAATTTAAGAATGGAGTTATAAGATATGAGTTTACAAGTACAGCTCATATTGCAAAGAACAGGAAAATTAAAATAGCAACATATAGGAAAATATAAATATACAATCCTAGATTATAAAACAGTATACCATATATTTAGAACCTTGCCACAACAATTTTTGGAAATGACACCTTCAAGGAAGCATTTTCTTTAGGTCATTAAAAGTTTATAATATATATTTTTTTATCAATTAAAGGGAGAATATTCCCAAATTTTAACTCTCTTGCTAATATCAGTATAAGTGAAATGTGGATATATGTTTAAAGAATATAATTCAATTAAGCCTTCTGTGATTTTTAAAATAATTTTTATAGTAATAATTAATTGCAGTAAAAATAGGTCTAAAGAAAAAGTACCTAACTGCATTAGGATAGTTAAATTGCAGGTTATTTTTTTGCACATGTTAAAAGAATTCTAAATATCAGCTTTTAAAACTTATTTTAAGGCTCACCATATACCAAATTGATTTAAATAGTTTATAATTAACCTATATAGACAGTGTAATTAATTTACTAGTGTTTAAGCAATTTAGGATGATGGTATTCTTGGAGAGAGGCCATATAATTTTTTGGGTAGGTTTTTTTCTTTCTGGTTATATTTTACATTTCTGAGATAATTGCTTGTTGAAAACATTGATTTAGTAAAGTTCTTAGACTTTAATCAAACATAACCTTATATTATTGTCTTATGTGTATTTTTGTTATAACAGATAGTCACGTAAATGACTTCATGTGCATTTTAAAACCAAGCAAAATAAAATTCAATGTGATTTTGGAGTTTACATATTTCTATGTTGAAAATACCTAAAAATTCAAAGAATTGCAAAGTTGCTAATATTAAAGCATAAACAACAAAGTTAATCATTGAAAATTGCTTTAAGCATGTAGTTACTTAATAAATATGTTTCTCAATTATAACCATTAGAATTGTGTGAATATTATTACAGAGGTAAGAATACATAGTGAATTTAATATTTTATAAGAATATTGTCAATAAGGTTGCAAGTTTTCATGTTATGGCTGTTCACACAATAAGTGGTTGTTAATGCAAAAAGATAATGAGAAAGTTTGGGAACAGTTTAATTGAGATACAAGAAAACGAGGTTACTCTCAGAAGGAGAAGGAAATCATTTGAAAAATTGTGGAGTTGCTATAAACTATTGTGTTGCTAAATGCATTGATTTTAAAGGTCTCCGTACCCTGCAACAAAAGTTTTAATGTGGAGCATGAGAATAGCTTCTTCCATTCTCAGTATATACTCAGCATTTCTTGCTTCCTCATTAGTTAACCTTTGTCTGTGTATCTTTATTTGGTTTCTGTGGGTGTAAATCCCTGGGTTACTCTATATTCTTATCTAGTGTCTCTGTCATGTTTTAGTCTTAGTTCTGAGCATAAAGCCTTCTTAAAAATTTTTAAGGCTGAGTCTTCTATGACAGTTCACTTATCCTGCACCCCATACCCTTTGCTTTTTCTCTCCTACCCTCCCACTTTCTCTGTCCTTTTGATGTTTTTATTTCCCCAGAAAGATAACCCTCTAGCTTCTATCCTGATTAAGATTGTCCAAGATTCCCTTTGATTTCCTGTTCCTCTAGAAGTTTCCAGATTTCCTCACATTCCCAGCATCTTGGCTTCTACCTAATCACCTGCATATTTCACTCCACTGGACTGTGTCCATTTCCAGTCAGAGGTGGCCAGATGTTGTCCTTTGGGAGATAGGTAGTGTATCTATAAACAATTTGTTTCATGCTAGAGTTTCTATTTCAGAAATTAGATTTCTGTGGAAATTGTACTTGGACGTCTAAAAGATTCAATACCTAATGTTATACCATGGATGAGATTTGTAATTTTTTTATTGTTGTTTTTACCTTACAAACTTATTGATATGTGACCATGGCTATGTGAAAAGAACCTTGAAATACCTTTCTATTCTCCAACCCCGTACATACCTGACTTAATAAAAGCTAACATTCCTTTATCATCTTTTACCATCTGCCTAGCACGAAACTCAACAATTTCAAAATATTTTTAACAATATTTGGCCTAAGAAATTCCCTGGTTTCCTTTGAGCATTTATTAAAATCTCAAAAACATTGTTATTAAAACTTAGCTAAAACCTCACCTAACTCTTGATATGCCATTCTGCCATCATGAGAACAGAATATTTATAATGTAAAGTAACCATTTACTCCTATTAAATATTCAGCTTTCTCTTGACTAAGATATATTCTTTTCTTAAAAGGCTTTTTAATAATACCCTTATTAATTTGGGTTGCTTTTGTAATCTGCCAGCATAGCTTCCAAATAATAAAGATGTTTTAAGTTAAAAACACTTCTGAAGTTTTTCTTCACTTAGAAGCAAATTCCACTCTGTAAGTCCCTTGAAGTCATTATAATTATTATAGTCTGTAGGGATTAGTATATTGTAAGGAGATTACTAGACTTCTTTACTTAGCAGCACAGTGACAGAGGATGTACCATGAGAATACAGACCAGTAAATGTTGGAGTTGTACAATTAGAAGAATTCTGGATAAACATGTTATGTTCCAACACCCTCTTTAAAACACAACCTTTAACCTACTAATTTTTATTGAGTACTTCATATATACTATTTTCTATAAGGGATAGAAAGTACAGAAAAAAAAAAAGACATGATTTTCATTCTCAAGAATTCTGTAAACAATTCGAGGAAGGGATATGTTCATATTGGTATAGGTATTTTATAGAATTGTCAGTAGCATTATTTTAATAGTAAAGGTGGAGAAACTGAGAATCAGAGAAGTCAAATAGTTGCCAAAGGTTATACAGGTGGACAATGACCAAGTTGGAATTCATGTTAGTCTGCCTGGGTGAAAAGGTCATGTTCTTCCCTCTTGTTAAATCAACTGGATAAGAAAGAGATGATAGCATGTGAAATTAACATTGAATTCTTATGTGTTGATAAATCACTTCAGTTGTAAGATCGACAGTTGCTCCAGAACTCAGGGAGAGTTAAAGTGACTTTAAAAGGTTTCATGGAGGAGATGAGAATTGAGTTGTATTTTGAAAGGAAGTGGGATAAAGATACACAGAGAGAAAGTTGAAATATATGAGAAAGAATTGGAACAAAGCATGTAAATGCAAATAGGCTGAGCCAGAAGGAGGATGTTGTCTCAGACACTGAGAGCCCCAAAACTTACATGTTCATCAGAGATAAGAATTTGTTTCCCTACCATTCATTCAGGGGGCGAAAGGCCAAAGTGAGAGAATTTCAATCCACTTTTATTGGAAGAAATCCTACTCTACAATTGCCTCAAGTAACGCATGCCATTCCCCACCTGAGTGCCTGGTGGGCTCAGACAATCCTCAGAAAATCCTACATACTAGGCTGAGAATTCTCAGGAAGCATAGCAATGGTTCAGGTACAACTTAAAGAAAAATAAAACAAGCTATCTTCATGTTGACATTGAGTTTCCAACCTGCCAGACTGTAATTGCACAGGTTTAATCAATATTCTTTTCTTTTTCTTTTTTGGGGAGAATAGTTGCCCTTTATTTTTAATTTTTTAAAAACTTGTTTAATTATTATATTCAGTTAGCCAGCATATAGTACCTCATTAGTTTTTGTTGTAGTGTTCAATGATTCATTAGTTCCAGTGGGTATTAAGGAGGGCATGTGTGGTGATGAACACTGGGTGTTATACGCAATTAATCAATGCTCTTAAAGAATCTAAAACTGTAGCAACCTATAATATAAGTGACCTACGAATGGCTAAAATTAACAACACAGGAAACAACAGATGTTGGCAAGGATGAGAAGAAAGGGGAACCCTCTTGCACTCTTGGTGAGAATGCAAACTGGTGCAGCCTCTCTGGAAGACAGTACAGAGCTTCCTCAAAAAGTTAAAAATAGAACTACCCTATGACCCAGCAATTGCACTATTAGGTATTTACCCAAAGAGTACAAAAATACAGATTCGAAGGGGTACATGTACCCTGATGTTTATAGCAGCATTATCAGCAATAGCCAAACTATGGAAAGAGCTCAAATGTCCATCAACTGATGAATAAAGAAGATGTGATGCATGTGTGTTTGTGTATATAATGGAATATTACTTAGCCATCAAAAAGAATGAAATCTTGCTATTTGCAATGACATGGATGGAGCTAGAGTGTATTATGTTAAGCAAAATAAGTCCGTCAGCGAAAGAAATACGCCATATGATTTCACTCATATGTGGAATTTAAGAAACAAAACAAATGAGCAAAGGGGAAAAAGAATGGGAAGGAATGGATGTTGAGGTGTGTTCAGTCATCATAATATCAAAGGGATCAATTGGTAAAAGAGCTTCAGAAACAGGATATAGTTTTTAAAACTTCAGAAGGGAGGAGGCCTGGAGAGGAGAAAAAATGAAAAGGCCATGGCTTCATCAGTGAGAAGATGCTACTTTTTTAAATACAGTGCATGGGTCTCTACTATGAACTGTGTCAAACATGTCCCATTACCCAGAGGTCTTCTATCAGCGCACACAGAGAAAGGAATCCCCTATTGAGGTTGGTGATTTCCTGAGAGGTATTTCTGCAGGGCAAATTTTGCCTGATATTTCTTTTCCCTATGAATTTGGCTTAGGACCTTCTGTGGGTATTCAGAAACTGAGAACTCCTAGAACCGAAGAACCATCCCAAGTACGGTTAACACTGTGATAGGTCCAAATTATTCCGGCTTATTTGTTTATTTATTATCTATCTATCTATCTATCTATCTATCTATCTATCTATCTATCTATTTATTTTTATTTTATCGTCTTTAAGCTTCAGAATGAGGAATATCTTGAAGACCTTAAAATTAGAAGGGACCTTCCGGGGAGGCCCACAATAGCCCTTTAGAGATTGAATGGGAACCGGGCGATTCTAAAGAGTATAATAAGTCAAATGTAGTTTAGGTCACCGTGGTATTCTCTGGATACAAATTAGTTAGGTTAGGCTGCTGTAAGTCACATTCCCTTATTTCATAATAGAACAACCTGCTGTTGATAAATGAATAAGCATTACATTCTGAACAAAACATGAGAGGGGTTGTGAAGTTGCATTGGTACATGAAGCAAAGATGCAGAGCTGAAGTGACAGACTTTACCAGCAGCACATAAAAAGTGCCCTCTGGTAAAACTTACCATGATATTTTCAGATAAACTTTGCATCCAGGACACATGGATAATGAAAAGAACGTGAACATCATCTCTGAATATGAAAGGCATGATAGATGTATGCTCACCTATCAAAGAGCAGTTCATTTTAAAATAAGCCATATTTTCCCGTAGTTGTAGGGTAAGAGAAGAGAAAATAGTTTATAAAGGGAATGAAGATGTTGATCTCTGACAGTTCATATTTCCAATCTAAGTGAAAACACGGACCGCAGTAGCAGTGGCAACAAACTTACCAATTTCCCTTTTTATTTGAGAGGTTCTTTGGACATTTAAGCTGATTTTACCATAGGATAAATGTACTAGGCTGTCAATTTTGTCTTCGGGTCCCTAATCAGGTGGGTAGCCCCTGCTTGAGGAGGAGTCAGTAATCATCATTTCAAATGTAGAGAATAGTGTTGTTCGGGTAGACTTAGAGAGTGCTCTTCTGTGAATATGTTGTCTTACCAAAGTGGTCACTGAGATTCATCCACTCTTTTATTCCTCTCATATCACTTCCCACAAACCTCCTCAAAACACCACCCTCTATGCCCCCCCAAAGTATCACTCTGATGGAGGCTAAATTCATCATTGCATTTGTAAGCCTAGAATCAAGCCTATTTCTGCTTTTCTTTACAAGTCTAGGTCTTTTTGTGCATTTTCCTTTATAAACTGGGCAGAAACCATAAGGTTTCTCACAGCATGTCATAAAATATTTTATATTTTAGGGAGGATGCATGGTTATTCTGACTATGTTTTATTTACACAGCAGAGCAGGCATGGCAAGTAGCACTGATTTCCTAATTGGGAGTGTAGCAATACTACATTTTTTGGAGTGCATTATTTTATTTTTAAAGTAAAAATTGTTGTAGTGTGTTTGAATCTAAAATGCAGCAATTTAGGATAACCAAATGAATTTAGAACATAAATAGGAAAGTATTTCTAGAATTTTTGCAAAATTGACATTTCTGGGGTTTTTTGTTTTTTGTTTTTGTCTTAAAATAAAGCTTATTAAAATTATAGTAAAAATACAGTAACTGGCAGGAAAACTAGACAGCTTTAATAAATGGAAACACTTTGTCTCTGATGGAAAATTTTTTTTTTTTCTATTTCTGCTACCCCCTTCTGTTTTTAGGGCAGTATTCTAATCAGACATTTTATGTTGGCTTTTTTGAAAGATCAAATATTTGATCCTAATTTTTGTTTGAAGTAGTGAAGTCTTTGCTATAGAAAACTGAGTTCAAAATGTGACATTTATAATAGTATTATGTGTCCTTACTGAGGAAAATTGAATATAAATAAGTGTTAATGAGTGTCCTGGGTATCCTGTAAAGAATGATTCATTCCCACTCAATAGGTGAGAAAACGTGGGAGCAAAGTGTGGTAAACTGTACCAGACAAACATGCTGGACTTACGAAATGACAGTACTATGGACGCAATAATACACCCTTGCAAGACAATTGTAATATTTCCAAGACTTATGGAATAATCATTTTGCTCCTAAGGAGGGAAGTTTGGGTGATTAAATTATGCATATAATTTTAAGAGTGCTTGTCGTTTTCAATGAAATTCTGTATGATATGTTCCCCAAATGTGAAATTCTTTTGATAGATGGATAAATAATAATCTCTGGAAATGGCTAAATAAGCGTTGAATGCTCAGGGTTGTTTTCCCTCACCATTTATCCTGACAGAGAAACTTTGACACACAAGCACATGTGCGGGCACGCACACACACACACACACACACACCCCCTCAGGGAGATTGCTTTTTAGTTTCTGTAAATTATCAGACTTCTAGTGATGCTTGTGTAAGCAGTTATTCTTGTTAGATTACACAACTATTGCTTTGTGTTATAAAGAATATAGTACACGGCAGGAACAATCAGAGCAAGTAATCGGTTTTCTTTCCTTGAAAAAAATAGCTCTATTTTTAACATCTTGAGGAACCTCCATACTGTTTACAGAGTGGCTGTATCAGCCTTTATTCCCACCAACAGTGTAAGAGGGTTCCCCTTGCTCCATATCCTGGCCAACATTTGTTGTTCCCTGACTTGTTAATTTTAGCCATTCTAACTGGTGTAAGGTGGTATCTCAATGTGGATTTGATTTGTATTTCCCTGATGGCTAGTGATGTGTGGAACATTTTTTCATGTGTCTCTGGGCCATTTGTACGTCTTCTTTGGAGAAGTGTCTGTTTGTGTCTTCTGCCCATTTCTTGACTGGATTCTTTGTGTTTTGGGTGTTGAGTTTATAAGTTCTTTATTGGTATCCAAGATCTGTATGTCATTTGCAAATATCTTCTCCCATTCCATTGACTGCCTTTTAGTTTTGTTGACTGTTTCCTTTGCTGTGCAGAAGCTTACCTTATTGAAGTCCCAATAGTTCATTTTTGCTTTTGTTTCCCTTGCCTTTAGAGATGTGTCTTGCAAGAAGTTGCTGTGGCCCGTGTCAAAGAGGTTACTGCCTGTGTTCTCCTCTAGGATTTTGATGGATTCCTGTCTCACATTTAGGTCTTTCATCCACTTTGAGTTTATCTTTGCCTATGGTTTAGGAGAGTGGCCCAGTTTCATTCTTCTGCATGTGGCTGTCCAGCCTTCACAGTTTTTAATAGCAGCTGCATCACTTTGCATTGCCATCAGGAGTGCACAAAGGATCTTATTTTTCCACATCCTTACCAACATTTCTTGTCTTCTTTTTGCTAATAGTCGACCTGGCAGGTGTGGGGTGATAGATCATCGTAGCTTTTGATTTGCATTTCCTTGATGATTAATGACATTTGAGTTTTTTTTTTTTTTTTGTATTTATACCTGGTTGGCCTTTTGTATGTCTTCTTTGGAGAAATGTTAAAATTTTTGGCACATTTAAAAATTGGGTTATTATTTTTTTTCTGTTGAATTGTGGGAATTCCTTATGTATTTTGGATATTAATCCTTTATCAGACAGCCACCTTCTTAAGAGTCCTTTTTTGAATCACTGAAAGCACATTCTGTCTTGCAGGCATGTAACCTCTCCATATCTGATGCACCAGCATCACTACCATTAAGAATCGAGAAACTGAAAAAGGGGATATATAGGTATTCAGTAAGTATTTCATGAATTTGTAACAAATAACGCTTAAAAATGAACATCCTCATATAAGTGAAATGTGGCTAAGACCGTAGGTTAAGAGCTAGATTACATGGGTTTGAATACTCTACGTTGTGCAAGCTAACTACACTTGTGCGTTATTTAACTTCTCTTTGCCTCCAATTACTTATGTATATGATAAGTATAAGAATAATGCCTACTTTGTGTGTTGTTGTGAGAATCAAACGAGTTAATACATACAAAACACTTAGAAAATTTCCTGGCACAGGGGGCCTTGCTGGCTCAGTCGGTAGAACATGTGACTCTTGATCTTGGGGTTCTAAGTTCAAGCCCCACATTGGGTGTAAAGATTGCTTAAAAATAAAATTAAAAAAAGAAAATTTCCTGGCACAGAGTAAGCAGTTAATAATAATTAACTAGTGGTGGTAGTAATAGTAATTTATGAAAAATGTAATTAATTTTTTCATCAAGGGAAAGGATATGGACAATGTGACATGCAAAAATGAATAAAGTTTGGTACATGCTACAACATGGATGAAACTCATAGATATGATTAAGGGAAGTAAATCGGACACAAAAAAGCCACAATATCTCTTTATATATCTTCTTCCATCTTTGCTTTGTACTCCCCATCTGCAATCCATCTCAGGATAAAACAATGGAAAGAAAAGGGTAGGGAGAATATTTAAGAAAGATGCAAGAAAAAAGAAGCTAAGTAGTGAAACTGAAAGAGGTGCAAGAGAAGGGCTTAATCTTTTCCCCCCATGGTTCCAGTGAACTCTTCAGTTTTACTTTCCTTGAGTGAAACTTCAAAAGACAACTTTTTTAAATTAAAAAGTTAGATTTCCCAGTGATTTCTGTGCTTACCAATATATGAATTGTCGGACTCTGTGACAGCTTCCAGATTTACTGACAAAAGAAATTCTGAATTGATAACAGCAAACAGAACTGGTGAGTCTGTCAGCTGACTTCTTTTATCTGTCTTTCTCTACTTCTCCCATTCCTCTGAGAGTGAAAGAAAGGAGCATTCCATGAATTCCAAATTCTGTTTGGTGACCATCTAAGGGTTGGATTGAGAAAGAACCAGGGTTTGAATCACAGGATTTGGGATGAAATATGGGGTCATATGACATCAACTAGATATTTATAATTAGAGTCTATGGGCACAGTATATCTTCAACAAATCTGTTAATTTGCCTAGAGGAAATGCAGGATGATAATTTGATGCTCACATATTTTGGAGGTTAAAAAGCCTTTTTTATATTAATGTTATAAAAAATTTAAAGGTAACTTTAATTATGTACTTACCAATACATTGTTTTAAGCTTCATGTTTTTTTCCTTCAAATTTGGGGTAGGGTGGAACTGCTTTTGTCTAATTATTATAAAATATGATTTCATGTACTTTAAAAAATAGGGTTATGGTTTTAAAATACTAAGAATATATTTGCCTGTGATTTGATTCACTTTCCTTGACCTAAAAGAACTAGAAATCAGATTATCTATGATTATGATGAATGAAATTTTCTAGGAAGCAAAATTGGTTCAATCAGAGTAATTATTGTTTTTCATTGTTGTTAGCCCAGAAGAAGTAGAACCAGTCTTTCTGCTATTCTTTACTGACATGTCTCAGATATTATAGTCAATTTGCCTTACCCAGAGGTGAAGGAGGCAGTTCAGGATAAATTGTTATCCTATCAGAGAATTACACGTGGATAATGATGAAAGTCTTTGGTAAAAATTGCAATGTCTGGGGTTAATTTTTCAGGAAAAGAATTAGCTGTTTAATCTTCTCTTATTTAGGCAATTGCATATGATTTTCATTGAATAATTCAGATAAAACTTGTTCACCTCGTTTTGGAAAGGAAGATTTGAGGAAACAATATAAGCTCAGAGGAAAGATTGATTTATTAAAAAAATTTTAAAGGCTTTGGTTTTTTTTTGGGGGGGGCAATTTAGGTTTACAATAAAATTGAAAAGAAGATAGAGAGGTTTCTTATATACCCTCAGCCCCCACACATGCGTAGCCTCCCCTGTTATCAATATAAAACCAGAATGGTACATTTTTTTACTACGGATGAACCTACACTGACTCTTCATAATCACCTAAAGTCCACAGTTTACTTCAGTGCTAACTCTTGGTGTTATACATTCAGTGGGTTTAGACAAATGTATAATGACACGTAACCATCAGCATCGTGTCATAAAAATCCTTTGTGTTCTTCCTGTTTATCCCTCACCCCTTTCCTGAAACTACCGATCTTTTTATTGTGTCTATAGCTTTGCCTTTTCCAGAATGTTATCTAGTTGGATTCATACAGTATGTAGCCTTCTCAGCTTGGCTTCTTTCACTTAGTAGTAGAAAGATTGACTTTTGAAAAAGTAAATATACATCCAGCGCTTTGATGAAATATGTATCTAATACCTTTATCCTGAAAGAAAATTGCATTCATCACTGACATATGAATGGAAGGACAAGTTCTAAAAAAAAAATGAGTTTAATAACAGAAAGTATTACTTTTTTACTGATGTTTGCTTTAATAAATTATATTTAAATTATACTTGTTTTTAAATAAGGTTTTGCTGAAATGAAGGAAGCACACTTATAATTAAACAGAGAAAAGTGATTTTTTTCAGTACTTCTCCCCCCTTTCTCCAAGTTTTGTATCCTCAATTTTCTTGAGGATAAAATTTGATTTTTTCTATATATTGTCCATCTAAAATAGGAAGCTTCTGAAAGATCATTGGTGGATTTTGAGGAAATGTTTAAATTATGACATCTATGTGATGCTGAATCAAACATTCAGTATTCTTTATAAGCAAAATTACAAAGCACTTAGGTAGTTTGTCTTAATTTTCCTTGTTAGATTTACTCCCCAGTTGTATGATTCCTGTGTCTCCTGTGACCTCCAAATGCGTGCACACACACACACACACACGCACGCACATGCACACACACACACAATCTACGCTGTATCCTGCTTTAACCATCTAGTAAGGATAATAACTAATCACTTACTACAGGTGTAAACTGATAATGATTAGGTGCTGTCAAAGAAAAACCAGAGCCAGACAGAAATTAAAACAGTAAACACAGATTTTATTCAGAACTATTGCAGTAGAGGAGAAGAGACCTATAAATTCCCACTTGCCCATGCTATATTTGGAATTGAACCCAGTACTATATTCCAAATATAGCATGGGCTCAGTTCCAAATTCCAAATATAGCATGGACAAGTGGAAATTTATAGCCAAGGAGCAGGGTGAGAGTCAGTCGTTGTAAATAACTAAAAGGAAACGTCAGTAGTAAAGGGGTTATACTTGGCTACACCAACCCCACAGGATTCTTGTTGAAGGCAGGCCAGAATGATCCAATAACAATGGATATGGGAGATGGTGGAGGATAAGGAACCCGATTAGATATTGAGAGTGATGAGATATTCAGGGTGGGGGTCCTGGTTAAACTGAATTAGGAGAGTTTTTGCTGAAATTGGATTTTACAAGGAGATGCAGAGATGGGCCTAAGGAGAAGGTTTAGGAGCCTGACTGAAAGTTTGGCCAAGTAAAGACCCTTTGTCAGGAAAGTCTATGATAATTTATTTGCATTTTATAAAAGGTAAAAGGTGGGGAGGTACAAAGACACGATTGGAATGGTAATCTCATAGTGAAATTAACCTCTGGGTGGAGACCTGTCAAAATTACTTACCTTCCTCACAAGGGGTATCAGTGCCATTTTCCTACAACACACACACACACACACACACTCACAGGGGTACGTGATAGTGGAATGGATAATGAATAACGAACTTATAATACCTCTGAAAAGGTTCTTACTTTGCTATACAGCTATTCCGACTTGGGCTTTTCCACTGACTAGATTTTGAACCCTCAAAGGCAGTCTGCCAAATTTTAAATGTTTTCATAAGGGCAACACTAGAAATTAATGTAAATTAAATTCTCTCCTATTGTCACAATGGGGCAGTGTCAAGGACAATTTCATTTTACTGCAAATAATATAGTTGAAGCCTGTTTTCACAAAGATTTGAATGAAAACTTCCTTTTCAGGGTAATTGTTCATGAATTTGAGATACTTCATTTGGATTTTATTTATATGATAACAAGTTGCTATATAAGGGTCAGCAAATCAGTAAACAATACGTTGTCTGTGCCTCCCTCCGGAAGAAGAAAACTGTATTTTGAGGAGTATCATAAAGCACATCTGAATGGAGATATCTCCCCAGTGGCTGCTGTGTGCCTGAAATATTCAGCACTGTCTAGAAATAGGATATTAGGGAGGAGATTTCGGTTAAATTGTGAATGTATTTTCTGCAACTACTGTGACATTTAGCCATGGTTATAGCATAACATGTTTGCACATTTTTGATTATTACATTTGTTTATTGCCGCTCTAGAAAGTGGGCAACAGAACACTGAGGAAATAAGACATGTGGCATTAAACCATCATTTGAAACAAAATACAGTACTGGCCAATCCAAGGGTATATTGATCTATGTCACCAGCTCCTGTTGGGAGTTGACAAAAAGGTTTAGCACCAAGGAACAGATGTCCAAGTGGTACCAAAATGATCTGTAGGGATGACTCAAGATGTGACTTTGACTTCTTAAAATTTTTCTTTGGAGAGTGAGTACTCTTTATACCCAGATGGCTATTTTTTTTTTTTTTTAAGATAATACTGAAGCACGGGGAGTAGAGGAACTGGCAATAGAACCCTGTGGCAAATAATATTCTGAGGAGACAGTTCAATAGACTGAAGATATAGGACCATTTTATTGAAGTTTTCTTTCTTTCTTTTTTTTTTTTTTAATTAAGCAGAAGTGAAAGTTCTATGCCTTTAACACCCAGCTCTAATTAACTCCTGGAAAAGTCAAAGCTGTTAAAATTGTTCTGAACTTAAGCAGGTAAATTTCTTGTTCAGCCTGTCTAGGGGTTGACATATCTGATGTAGTTTTGGGACTCCTACTGAAAAGGAATCACAGTGTGATGATTTCTCTTTTTAGTGCAGTTGGGTAAGGACAGTGTGAGGGTCATGGGAGGGGAGGAAGCAGGACGGGCAGTAGAAATGCAACTTTATTTATTTATTTATTTATTTTAAAAGATTTTATTTATTTATTTGACAGAGATAGAGACAGCCAGCGAGAGAGGGAACACAAACAGGGGGAGTGGGAGAGGAAGAAGCAGGCTCATAGCGGAGGAGCCTGATGTGAGGCTCGATCTCATAACGCTGGGATCATGCCCTGAGCCGAAGGCAGGCGCTTAACCGCTGTGCCACCCAGGCGCCCCAGAAATGCAACTTTAGATGCCTAAGAGAAAGATGAGCTTACATATCAGATGGACATGATACTTTAGTTACTTCTGCAGTTCTGGATTTTCCACATTGTTTGGGATGAAGAAAACAACAGTTCCTGTCTCTGTGCCATAAAATCCCTATTCCCTAGGGTTTGATGAGAATTTGAGGTTATTTGACCTAGGGAGTGGGAGTGAGAATAATCAACATCAGTCTTTAAACCACCTGAAGACAATACTCACATGACTGTCATTCACTGTTGGATCTCCAGCACCATTCAAGGGGTCTGGCACAAGGTTGGCAGTCAGCAATATGGGTGAAAGACTGATGGAAAGGGAGTGAGAGAACACCTTCACACTGTCACAGTTTGTTTGGATTAGGAATCCCCAACCTTTTGTGGGGAGAAACTGCTTTTTATTTCTCTGAAACCTTGATTTCAACATGTATTCATTGATCAAATATTTTCCGAGGCCCTCCTGTGCATTTTCTTATTGAGATATAATTGGCTTATAACATTGTATATGTTTAAGATGGACAATGTATTGTTCTTTTATATTAATATATTGCAATATGATTACCACTGTAGCATTAACTAACTCGTGTATCACCTCACATACTTATCATTTCTATTTCTTGGCAACTTTGAAATTTATAATGGAGTATTGTATTATATATACTATGTATTATATATACAGTATTGTATTATACTATGCTGTGCATTAGATCTTCAGAACTTATTTATCTACTAGTTGCAGGTTTGTATCCTTAAACAACATCTCCCCAATTTCCCCACCCCTCAGCTCCTGGTAACCACCATTCTACTCCAAGTTTTATGAGTTCAGGTTTTTTAGATTACATATATAGGTGATATACAGTATTCGTCTTTCTCTAATTTATCTCACTTAGCATAATGCCCTTATTCATGTTATCGCAAATTCCTTCTTCCTCATGGCTGATATTTCAATGTGTATATATACCAGATCTGTTTGTTCATTGATGGACACTTAAATTGTTCACATATTTTGGCTATTGTGAATAATGCTGCAATTGAACATGGTCGTGGAGCGACCTCTTTAAGATGATTTCAGTGCCTTTGGATATATACCCATGAATGGGATTGTTGGATCATATGGAAGATCAGTTTTAATTTTTGTGAGGAACCTCCATACTGCTTTCCATAAAGATTGGATTATTTTATATTCCCACCATCATTGTTTAAGGACTCTCTCTTCTCCACATCCCTGCCATCATTTGTTATCTCTTGTTTTTTGTTTGTTTTTTGACAGTAGCCATCTAGCTGGTGTGAAGGGATACCCCATTGTGGTTTTGATATGCATTTCCCTAATTAGTGATGTTGAGCAGCTTTTCTTATAACCTATTGGCCGTTTGTATGCCTTCTTTGGAAAAATGTCTCCTCATATCCCTTACCTGTTTCTTAATTGGATTATTTGGTTTTGTTTGTTTGTTTGTTTGTTTTGCTATTGAGTTTATGAGTTCTTTATATATATGTTGGATATATGGTTTCTGAATATTTTCTCCCATTCTGTAGGTTGTGTTTTCAATTTATTTTTTCCTTTGCTGTACAGAGCTCTTTAGTTTAATGTAGCTCCAATTCTTTAATTCTTGTTGCCAGTGCTTTTGTTGTCTTTACTAAAAAATTATTACCAACATCAATGTCAGAGATATTTTTCCTTATTTTTTCTTCTAGGAGTTTTATGGTTTCTGTTCTTATGTTTATGTCTTTGATCCACTTTGAGTTCAATTTTGTGAGTGGTGTGGCATAAGGATTCCCTTTCTTTCCTTTGGATGTGGATATACAGTTTTCCCAACACTATTTACTGAAGAGACTGTCCTTTTGCCATTTAATATTCTGGGCACCTTTGTCAAAAATTAGTTGACCACGTATGTGTGGGTTTCTGTGTGGGTTCTCTATTCCATTACACTAGTTTATGTTCCTTTTTTTTATGTCAGTACCGTACTGGTTTTGGTCACCCTAGTTTTGTAATGTAGTTTGAAATCAGTGTGATGCCTCCATCTTTGTTCTCCTTCCTTAGGATTGCTTTGGCCAATTGGGGTCTTTTGTGGCTCCAAAAAAATTTTGGGATAGTTTTTTCTTTTTCTGTGGAAATGTGAAAAATGCCATTGGAATTTTGCTTGGGATTACATTGTACCTGTAGATCTTTTTGGGTCGTATGGACATTTTCATAATATTTCACAAAATAATTAATAATTAATTTCAGTGTTAATTAATGATAATTTCACAATAATTAATTTCACAATATTAATTAAGTATGGGATATCTTTCCATTTATTTGTGTCTTTAATCTCTTTCATCAATGCCTTTAGTTTTCATTGTCCAGATCTTTCATCTCCTTGGTTAAATTTATTCCTAAGTATTGTGTTGATTTAGAGGCTGTTGTAAGTGAAATTGCTTTAATTTCTGTTTGAGGTAGTTCATTTTTAGTGTATAGAAGTGCAACTGATTTCTGTATGTTGATTTTGTATCTTCCTACTTTAATGAATTCATTTATTCTGCTTTTTAGTGGACTCTTTAGTGTTTTCTCCATATATAAGATCATGTCATCTGCAAATAGAGATTTTATTTTTTCCTTTCCAATATGGATGCCTTTTTCCTGGCTTAATCTCTCTGGATAGGGCTTGTGGCACTATTTGAATAGAAATGATGAAGGTGGGCTTCTCTGTCTTGTTTCTGATCTAAAGAAAAGGATCTTAACTCTTCACCATTGAAAAGGATCTTAACTCTTCACCATTAAGTTTATTGTTAGCTGTGGGCTTATTGTATATGTCCTTTATTAATGCTGACAGACATTCTTTTTATACCCAGTTGGTGAACACTTGTATCATGAGAAGGATGTATTTTGTCTGTTGCTTTTTCTGCATCTACTGAGATGATTGTATGATTTTTATCTTTTATTCTATTAATGTGGTATATCACATTTATTGATTTGATGTGTTGAATCATCTTTGCATCCCTGGGATAAGTCCCTGCTTATCACAGTGAATGACTCTGCTATATAATAATGAAGACTTTTCTTTTTTTCTGACAACTTACTGTCATATACATAATGTCTGTGATAGCTGTTTAAGATACAACAGTGAACATTTCCCCTAGATGAGCACTGGGAAGGCAGACATAAAAAACATGATTGTAAAAATCATTTTTAAATGTTGATTTTGATACACACCTGGAAGAATAAGTCAGATGTACAGTGTAGATATACAAACCAAGGAGTAAGTTTGCCTTGTGATTAGGGAAAGCATCTCAGAGCCTAGGACGTTTGAGACCTAAATAAAGTGGGGATGCTGATTATAAAGTACTAAGGTAGAAGTGCTCACAGAAAACAGATTTTGCTGTTGTCTGTCCTCCCTTCCATTCTGAGATATTCAGTAAAACTCAAGGGGGGGGAAGATGTTAAATAATGTTCCTCAGTCATCAAACAAAATTTTAGTTTTGTTCAATGGACTATATATGCATATAATACATAAATATTCCCTAGAAAATGTCTAAAATAAAATGATTTTTGATAAATTAATGTGTAACTAAATTTAAAATATTTATCTATGCTTATGAAATTTCAAGGAAGTGAGACATTATTGTTGATGAAAGAAATTCTGTTTTCACAAAGGATTTCTGCATGTCTCCTTGTAGAGACAAGCCTAAAACAGATGACATGGTGCTTTTTTGATGGTAAATGCTCCATGTGTTTGCTGGGTTGAATTGCAGCTCATCTTGTGCCCTGTTAGGGTCCCCACTATTAGGCATGTTTACATAGAGCTGCAGAATTATCCATTTTCAAGGACTATATGCATTCGGTAGAGAGCATGCACACTCAGCTTTATTACATATCTGAGAGTAGAACAGACTAATGAATCTTGGATCTTGGTCTCCAAGAACTAATCTGCTTAGGACACTATCTTTAGGCAGATATTATTGTCTGTACTTTAGAGATGAGGCAACTAAAAGGTTAAGGGACTTGCTTAGGGTCCTATAACACATTTCATATTTTAATATTGCCTTTCTATCATAAACTAAAAATGCTTACTGTCTTTCTCAAGGGATATATGTTGGGTAGTTATACTCCTGTGTGGGAAGGTTAAATTATTTCTACTTGTCTTTCAGGAAGTCAGTGGCACAGCTGTATATAAAATCTATGATGTTTGACCTTGGGTGACTTTGAGCTCTGCTCTTAGTATCAAAAGCAAACACTCTGACTCATTTTAGTATAAATCAGTGTCTTTTGGAAGCTTTAGAGAGAGAAACTATGTCACAGATCATAAAACATGAAATAGAAACTACAAGTGAGTAAACTGCTTCCTAGTCTTGAGGACAGTCGAAGCTTTTATCATTTAATAATTCAAAAATTATACCTATACATAGGAAATCCATATTTTGAATGCTCCTGGAAGGCTTAATAGAGATATGGTTTCTTTAGAGGTGTCTCCTCTGTTCCTAAGCAGCTTGAATTTGTCTTCATGTTAGGTATAGGCAAAACTATGAAGTTTGCTTTCTTTTGTTTATTTTCTGTTTTTGCTTTTTTTGCTTCTCTTATACAGTGTGCTTTGTAGCCTCAAGTTTGTGGCACAGAATTCCCTCATTTTCCTCCTCAAGTGCATCAGGAGCCTCTTTTGTGTAGCAGGCTAAATTCGACAAGCTGAGTACCTAGTCTTCCTATCTCATTCTGCATCTTTTTTTCCCTCTCTTCTTTGCTCTGATTATCTGATAAATTAATATTCCTTACGGTTTTAATGACTGCTAATAGATTAATGCATCTTAATGACTGTTAATGGCTTAATCTGCTACACCTCCTGGGTAAAATATTTGCATTTTAAAGGGACTTTTTAGAATTATAACCTTATTTAAAGAGAGAACTCAGTGTGAGAATCTAAAACCTATTGACAAATCACTAGGGACAAATACCATGTTAGATTTTTTTCACATTTTAACGTCTCTGAGAATAAGGGTACATTCTTAAAATTGGTGATAATAAAACACTGTGTCATCGTTTAGTTGGATAGCATCTTTTTTCATTCTTAGTGATGAATAAAATAACAACGTCTTGAAATCAACGACAATCTTAGATTTAGTGAAATATAGTAGCTGTATTTTGCCACGCTTGAAGCCATGCCTTGTGGTCGGTGGTTAACTACCTTCTTTGTCACCCCTTATTCAGACACGCACAAACTCACTCCTATATATATAAATAAACTCATACCCCAACACCATTGGACCCTGGGCATTCCCCATTTGGCTGCTGTGGAAACTTCAACTAAAATATATATATTTTTTGTACCATATTAAAGAAGCTCCCCAAACTTGGCTTAAGAACATTTGTAAGAAATCTGCACTGGAAATGATATTTTATTTATAACATCTATTTGCTACTAAAAAAAAAAAGGCATGGATAATACTTTGATTCTTTTTATTCTGTCTCACTTTGCTTTGAGAGAGAAGTGATAAATATGAGTAAATACCACAGATGAATATAGTGTCTTGAAGCACTGGCTATCCTTTTAGAAAGGAAAAGGCTTTGTATCTGTAATTACTGATCATGTGATACACGATTTCAAATAAAAGAGTTAGTGTCATTCTTTCTTTTTGGAAGACATTAGAAACAATTGCAGAATAAAAAGCAAGCTCATCAACAACAAAAAAATCAGTCAGAAAATTGGCTAAAATTCAGCTCTTTGTGCTCTTGAGACTGAAAGCTGTAGCTGAAAAAAAGCTCTCCAATTTCCTACCATGCAAATCCATTGCCTCCTTTTAGATGGGTTTACTCTTTTGGAGCAGTTAAGTAGTAGAATTTCTTGGCAAGAAGAACATTTATTTAAATAAATCTTTGCAAATTCTGTTTATTTATTCTTCCCCCTTCCTACTACATTCCATTGCCCATCCTACGCCATCAACTTCACACACCAGCATGGGTTATGAGGAGAGTAATGTATGTTCCTCTAGACTATATTTTTATTTCCTTGTAAGTTCAAAATTGAGAGAGTGGAGCTAAGGATTTAAAAGAAAATACAATTCCAGTCATATTGACAATGAGTGTGTATATATATATTTTTTCGTTAGTCCTTGTAAATAAACAGGGTTTTAATTTAACTTCTATCACCATAGTTTTAAATTTAGTTTTCCAAATATAAGCAGGGTTGGGTTTTACAGGACCACTGTTATGAGTATACTTTGTAGGTTGCAGAGTAAGTGGTGAAATTTGAAAATATTAAGACCTATTTTATTATATGTATGGCACTTAGTAAAATTATAATCTCTAATAATGTGAAATGTCAGTATTAATCCATTAGCTCCTTAATATCTCAGCCTGAATTAGTGTTTTTAAGATTAACAATTTCAAAGAGAAGCGGCCTGGTAGGAAATAGGACAGGAAACTGGCTTGTGGCTGACAATAGTGGTGCAAAAATTAACATCATTTTTGCATACACATCTGTACCTTTTGAACTCTGGGACTGCATTTTCACATGAAACTAAATTCTTCAGCTGCCATGCTGTCACAGTAGGGAAGGAGGTACGTATTTGGAAGGTGCGCACGAAAGCCTGTCGCATCGTGGATCTGTGAGATGTGGTTTTGTCAAGAGAGGCGCCTGTGACTCTATTACAAGTACAATACAGTGTGGTCTATAATGAATCTCCATCCCCTGAGAGCTCTAAAAATAGAATAGATAGCCTTTGGATGGTTTAAGCACTAAACTGCCTAAAGGAAGGGATCTCCTCAAATGACCTCTCAATGCTCCTTCTAGCTCTGTAATTTCAAGTCTGAGATAGTTGGCTTATGAAGTGCAGTGAGCATATAAATGTGTGCAAGTATGTTTAGTGTGTATATATAAGTGTGTGTGTATACGTATATATGTTTCTGTAGAGGCATGAGACTGTGGAGAATTAAACATTTATGTGTCGTTATTTGGCTTTAATGCTTAATAACTGTAGTTGGTCAAGAAGCTGAAGTAGAAAGATGCCATGTGACTTAGCAACTGCATCTATAAATGCACGAATAAAAACAACGAATAAAACCACCCAGCTCTGGGTCAGACCTCATCTACAGGAAAGACTCCTCCCAAAAAGTAAATATGAACAATTGTAACCATATTTGTAGTCATGATGAAAAGCAGTCTGTTCCATTATATCTCCTGGGACAGTCATTGTGGGGGAAAGTTCAAAGCCTTGTACATGGTTGTGTCATGAGCCACCTCAGTAGCTGTTTCTTGATAATAGCATTATCCACAAGGAGCTAGTCATGGTCAGAATACAGAGATTTCATCAGAATGCAGGGAATTGCTTATAAATCTTTGCAATTTTTACTTATACTAAAGGAAAAATCATTTTATTTCTCAGGTCTCAAATATTCCTCCTCACATTTTAACACCACAGGAGCTGTTCATAGATTTGTGCACATTTGTGTTCGTATATGTGTGTACGTGTTTGGTAATAAATTCACAAATTGTAAAGAACAAGCAGTTGTTGGCCACTTGCTCCCAGACAATTGTGGCAGCATTTCACTTATCCCAAACCCTACTTTGACCTTCATTCGTTACTTTTGCCAAATTGCCATCTGGTTGCTCTGTTATCCCTCATCAGCTATCTTATGTGATTAGGAAAGAACACTTTTTTGGGCAAGATGCTAGGTGCAGCTATTAGTGGAACCAAGGATTTCTTCTTGGTGCTTGGAACAAAATGATTATTATCAGCAGCAACTTGAAAATAGAAAATTTGAAACTCTGCTAGGATGACATATAAAAATATTACTGGGAATAAAATTTTTATGTTTATATAGCTAATACAAATTGAAAAAATCACCAAAGTTTATGCTCTCTTCTTAAAAAAAAATCAAAATCTAATGAGAATCGAGTATCTTGTTTAAAAATATTTAAAGAACTTTGCCTCTAATTTCTTGTTTCTTTTTGAACTATGTTTATTGAACAATTTTTTATGTTCATGACTTAGTGATTGTAGGATTTATAGGAAAAATGCAGGGCATGGCTAGGCACGCCCTCCCACTACAGGGCTCTGTAGGAAACTATTGCCAGATACTGATTAAAGTTGAAGATTAGATGAGGCCTCTTTCTCTATTTGTTTCTGCGTATTTCATAACTGCTTGTTACAGTCTGTGTGTGGGTTTGATCTAAAATTGGTGTGAAGCCAACCTACCAGAATGAGATAGGTGGTCAGAAAGAGTCATTTGCCTCCAGTGCCTAATGCCAAGATGGGCTGAACTGCCTGATCCTTTGTTGGCCTGGATCACTTAATCCATGAACAAGAGAATAGTCAAGTCCAAGAGATAGTGGGGAGAGTAGAGAGAGAGAGAGGCAGTCACTTTACCACACTAGCAGCGTGTGTGAAGGACATGGTAGAAAGAATGAGAGGGCTTACCATGAGTGGAAGCTGGCCTTTAACCCATAGTGACTCCAACCACTTATGAAAAGGATCCCAGCAACGTCTTAGGTTGATCAAGTCTCTCCTATGTGGGGAAGGGACATGTAAGGAGATAGGGAAAGGGGCTGATAGTGTTTCCCGCAACAGTCTTTAGTGAGGAGTAGAAGTTAACATCTTTCTTATAAAGTAGAAACATGTGGAGAGAAGGATTCATCTCAATAATTCTTCCTGCCTTTAAGAAAATTAGTTTTTCTTTCATGAGTCCAGACAAATAAAAACAAAGCAATAATAAATATTTCTAAGTATGAAAATAAGGAGCTAAATTGTGACTTTTAGCATGTGGATGTTTACTACTATATATTAAAGAAGACGTTGCGTTGAGTTGAGTTATATATAAGGCATTGCCCCTCAACCCTGTATTTACCAAAATCAACAGAAGAAAAGATTCTATGCTAGTTATAAAGGTATACAAATAATAGAATGGAGAGAATGTGAAATAAAAATAACAAGCACGTCTCTTGAATTTATTTAATAAACATCTATTCAGTTTTTATTTTGAGAAGCTATACTGCAATAGAGGTTGGGAATGTCAGCTTTGCAGCCATGAAGTCTTGGGTTTGAATTCCGCAATTGCCACACGGTAGTTATATGACCTTGGAAAACATATCTAACCTCACAAACACTATTCTTTTATATGACAAATGAGTATAGTGATAGTACTTATCTATTAAGACTGTTGTGAAAAAAAATATGCAAAGTGCCCAGGGCAGGGTTCTTGGCTCGTAACAGTTAATAGTGAAGATAATTTATATCGCCAGTATTGTGTTAGATGGAACATAATGGGGAAAAATAAAACCGAAGGAAGTTAGTAAACAAAACAAAACAAAACTTTAATTTCTAGAGGGTCAGATCTGAATAGAAAGCAATAGGAACAATTTAATAAAGTCTACCACTAATATTTTCCCCGCGTCATGAAAGTATATAGACAGTACATTTATAAAATAAAAACAGAACAAAAGCAATTTTTCCTTCTAGAGAGTAGCTTGTGCACCACAAATAACTGAATCTTAAGATGAATGTTATTAGGATGCCTATTATCACTTCAGCATGCAAATGATTCCCCATTGAGAATCTCAAGAGCAATTCCTACGTGGTGAGGGCAGTGACCTATCACTGTTTACTAATGTCCATGATTAGTTTATTTATGAAAAAAGTAAAATCTGACATTCTTAAGTTGAGTGTGAAGGAACCATGGATGCATAATTCTGAACAATAAACCTGATTTGAAGAGTCATATAAGGAACCTAATCTGTAGGCACACTGAAGACAGGACCAGGTCTGTCTTAGTTACAGACAAACCTCAGGTGTATACCATGTTTCTGGCACATAGTTGATGTTCAGTGAAACTATAGAGTTGCTAAGGGAGTGAGAAATTTATGGTCATAACTCATATATTGGACTACCTGGAGGGCCATTTCCTATTTTAGTGGGGTAAAGACATTGAATTTGGAATTGAAGAGCTAAGTATGGAAAGGAGCTGAGATCTTGGGGACAGTTTTCTGCTTATGAAGTTGTTTTTTAGATTAACCTAATAGAGACAATCCTTTGGGGAACTGTAAGGTACATATTCTTGAAAGTTATTACTTCATTTGATCACCTAATTATATAGTTTTACTTACTACCTTGTTTCTTTAATCTCATCTGTACCTATATTCCCTTGAATGCAACTAAGGAAGCACTTAACATTATTTATTTTTGCTCAATAACCCTAATGTTCCAGTTAGTTTTAAATATAGGTTATTAAAAAGCTTAGAACACTTCTAACTGCAGGAAGACATTTGTGTATTTTTATCATGACATTACCTGTTAAAAAGGATAAAAAACCAAGAGAAAAATATAGATGAGGAAGATGGCTATTGATGTATTCAATGAATTCTGTAGAAGTCTAGTGCTTACAATAGGGAAGCTAAAGTTAAAGATATGCACTAGAAAACTTGAAATCAGGGACTTTGATTTGATTCTCTGTGTTAAAAGGTCAAATAGGCATTTTAAATATTTATACATTTAAATATACTGTATCAACTGTAGGTTTAGTAAACAGTCATTCAGCTAAAATTAAATTCTTTTGGAACATGTTGGTGTATTAATTTGCTTTGTTGTTGTAGGTCCAATGGGTCAATAGTCACAATAGGATGCCTTAGGGAAATAAGAGCTCCATGGCTTTTGTTCTAGGACAGTGATATTATGGTTAGAAGATTATAATTTGGGAGGCACCTGACTGGCTCAGTGGGTAGAGCATGTGACTTGATCTTTGGGTTGTGAGTTTGAGCCCCATGTTGGGTGTAGAGGTTACTTAAAAAAACCTAAACCAAACAAACAAAAAAAGCAAAAGAAAAAAAAGAAAAAAAAAAAAAGATTATAGCTCAGAACAAATAGCCTAGATCAGGATTCTAGCCCACTTACCTATCAGTAATGTGATTTTGTGCAATTTATTTAACCTAAGCCTTATTTTTTTTCATGAAGTGGGTGTACTATTATCTATGCCATACTACTATTGTGAAAATTAAGGAAAATTAAGATTGATGGTCAGTTGGTACAGTGTCCAGCATATAAACCATGTTGAATGGCTGGCAGTTCTTGTTATTAATGTACTTGTTAGTCTGAACTTTACTGGTGGTAGTTATCTATGTAAATACATCAGTTATATATACCACATCTTATTTATCATACTTTAAATAATGAGAGGTTTGGGCTTCATGGTGTTTTGAATTTTCCCCAGCTTTAAAATCTATGATTCATTAGTGAGCATTCTGATAAATAACTTGTCCTGTGCATATTCAAAGTTGACCATGTAAATATGGAATTTATTGAATTGTAGAATATTTGATCTCATTTTTGTGGTCTTAATTGATTCATTACTTTATGAGCTGTCAATCCCTGTGGATAACTGGAATGTCAAAGTTTAATAAGTTGTTTAAATAAAAGCACACTTTGTTTTTCAGAAACTGAAAATAAAACAAAACAAACTTGGAAGCTCTGACCTTATTAGCTAATCCAACAACAGAGCAGAAGAGGCAATAATTCTTATAGTCTTAGGATAATCTTAGTAACTTGGTTAAACCCTCTTCCGAAGAAAATCTAGAAACAGTTTTTGGAAGTATACTATGTTCTTCTGTGGGTTTTAAGAACATAGGAAATGTTTCCACATAATTACAGGAAAGATTAATGCTCATATGGTCAATCTGACAAAGGAGGCAAGAATATAGCAGTAGGGAAGACAGCCTCTTCAATAAATCGTGATAAGAAAACTGGACAGCTACATGCAAAAGAATGAAACTGGACCACTTTCTTACAGCATACACAAATATAAACTTAAAATGGATTAAAGACCTAAATGTAAGATCCTTCATAAAACTCCCAGAAGAATACATAGGCACTAAACTCTTGGGTATCAACCTTAGCAGTATTTTTTTTTTTTTTTTGCCTCCCCAGGCAAGGAAAAGAAAAGCAAAAATAAATGTTTGGGAATACATCAAACTAAAAAGCTTCTGCCCAGCAAAGGAAGTTATCAATAAAATGAAAGGCAATTTACTGAATGGGGGAAGATATTTGCAAATGCTATATCTCATAAGGGGTTAGTATTCAAAATATGTAAAGGACTCAGCATCAAAACCCCCCACAAATAATCTGATTAAAATGAGCTGAGAAAGTGAATAGATATTATTCCAAAGAAGACATACAGATGACCAACAGACCCATGGAAAGTTGATCAACATTACTAATCATAGGGGAAATGCAAATCAAAACCACAGTGAGATATCACTTCGTACCAATTAAAATGTGTAGTATCAAAAAGATAAAAATGACATGCATTTGTGAGGATGTGGAGTAAAGGGAACGCTTATGCACTGTTGGTGGGAATGTAATTGTGGTGCAGCCACTCTGGAAAACACTGGAGGTTCCTGAAAAAAAAAAGAAAAATAGAAATACCATAATATCCAGTAATTCCACTTCTATGGGATATTTACCCGAAGAAAACGAGAACTAATAAGAAAAGATACATGCATCCCTGTGTTTGTTGCAGTAATAGTCAAGATATGGAAGCAGCTGAAGTGTCCATCAATAGATAAATGGATAAAGAAGATACAGTATATATACACAATAAGACTATTATATAGCTATAAAAAGAATGAAATCTTGCCATTTGTGACAATAAAATATGGATGGTCATTAGAGGATATTATCCTTAGTGAAATAAATCAGAGACAATTGTCCTATGATTTCACTTACATGTAGAATCTAAAAAACAAAGCAAATGAACAAAAAACAACAAGAACCCATAAACACACTCATAAATATAGAGAATGGGCTGGTGGTTGCTAGAGGGGGTGGAAGGATGGAGGAATGGGCAAAATGGGTGAAGGAGATTTAAAGGTAAAAACTTAGTTATAAAATAGTAAGTCACCAGGATGAAAAGCACAGCATAGGGAATATAGTCAATGATATTGAAATAACTCTGTATGGTGACGGACAGTAAATACACTTACTGTGTTGAGCATTTTGTAATATGTATAATTGTTGAATCACTATTTTATACACCTGAAACTAACATATTGTATGTCAGCTATACTTCAATTAAAAAAAAAAACAAAAAAAAAATACAGGAAAGTTTGAAATAAAGAGCTCTGCTTGCATTATCTATGTAATTAATTGCCTTAAAATTATCAATAAACTATCCCAAATCAAGTAACTTAGCCAGATTTTAGGTATATGTCTCTTAAAATAACTTATAGCCATATCTGCCACAATTAATAAAAGGGAAGCTTTAAATAAGCAATTTTAGCCCACTGTCTTATATATTGAGTTGTTCAAGCAATAGTATATAAAGTATTTGAATATAGTATATAAAGTATTTGAATATTTGAAGTAACTTCTTTTAGGGAAAACAGTGAAATATGAGTTACTATAACAGATGGGTTTGGTGCTAAGTCATAAATAGAAACAGATTTAAAAAACAAACAACTCTACAGCACAACGAAATTATTTTTGCCCCTTGCTGTTGCAAATTGACACCTTGTATTGAGTCTAGCATGAAATTTCAGTGAACTTTATCTTGGTGAATTTCAACTCTAGAAGGATTCGGCTTTTGCAGAAAACTTCAATTCACCATCTACAGTCAGTGCTAAAAGAGATGCTTACTGACCTTTAAATTTCAAAAGAACTCTTTCAAATCAATCATGTAAGACACCTTTTGATGGTAATGTACAAACCCATCAGTCCAAAAAGGTCTTCTTTGGAAAAAATGAAAAATCAGTAGATTCTTTTCAGAAATATCTGTCCACGGTGCCTTGAAACTTCTATATTATTCTGATTTTTTCCATTTACTGTAAATATCTTTAGGTTATCTTTAGTTTGGTTACAACTTTAAGCCAGTTTTTTTAACAGACTTTTCTTTCACTTGTGAAGGAGCAAATTGTTGGTCTTTTTACTAATCTCTTTATCTACTCTTAAGTTTTCTAAGAGTATCTGATACACAGAGATTCAGAGATAGTCTTGAGCTTTTGTAAGGAACCACTGCTGTGTCTTCTGAAATCAGCAATATTTACATTTACAAATGTTGATTCTGAAATATGTTTGTAATTTTGATTTTCTCTCTTCCGAGATTTCTAAACTTAAAATACTTACAAAAGAACATTGTGACAGAAAACTTAAAATATCATGAGCCAAATCCATAAATATTGTTAATAGTAGGTCAGAAGAATTAGATAAGAGACTGTACTAGACTTCTACTTGTTATTTTCCTTTTCTTCAAATAAAGAACACCTGAAAGCTATGGTAATATTTGCTGAAAATTCTGGTTAATCATTCAGTTATTCCATTTTTTTCCCCCACGTATTATCTAACCTTGGTCTGATAGAAGTCACTGTAATTGCTACCATGAAAATAATTTGTTGAAGTGAAAGAATTTTTCTAAATATGTAATAGAACAGATTATTATTATTTTTTAATGGGAGGGGGGTGGTGCAGAGGCAGAGGAAGAGAGAGAATCTTAAGCAGGCTCCACGCCCAGCAGGGCTTGATCATGATCATGACTATGAGCTCACAACCTGAGCTGAAATCAAGTGTAGGATGCTTAACCAACCAACCTGCTTAACCAGGTGTCCCAGATTATTTTATAATTAAAAAATTTACACAGATCCAACTGTGCATAACTAACTTTTCCAGCTCTCTCCTGTCCCTCTTTTCTGAAGAAAAGTAAAACTGATTGAACAACAACAAATAAAATGTGTGAGAGAGACTTTGGAGAATCAGTGCTTAATTCTTTTGGTACAATACTTTCTCTTAAACACTGAAATAACTTCAAATATACTAATTGGTAGTAGGCAAGGCTTTGATTTCCAAGAATCTTAACTACTAGTATCTCTTCTTTGTCAAACATAAAGATTGGGTTGGTATAAGACCCTACATTTGTCTAGTTTGGAATATCTTCTGGCTCCTATATAAATGAAAGTCCCCTTTACGTTCTTTACGTTTTTCCCATACCCAAGTTGCTTTGCTTTTACAAACTGTTAGAATTGTTCATTCTTGTTTTTAAAAACAGTGATAGTTTTGGAGCACTGCGCTTTTTGAATTTGTAAGTGAGTATTAGTCACAGAGGAGACCACTCATAATGTTGCTACAGTTTCCTCATTCTCATATAATGGGATGTAATTATTTTGAGTTTTATTTTTAAGGAAAACAATAGCAGGGCAGAATGTTTTCAGAACCATAGGGTCATCAAGTCTTAGCATTTGTAAATTTTAACCTGGGTTGCAGTTGATATTTATGTTTTTTTCAATTTGTTTGTAGCAGTCATAATAATTACCCTCTGTTGAAAATCTTCATGTGACAATCTCCTTACATATATTATTTCTAATGCTTATAAACCTTGTTGTGAGATTTGCTTCTCACAAGAAAGCAATCCTAGCTTCACTTAAGTAGTTTCCCCAGTATCACCTAGTAAGTAAGTGGAAGAGTTAGGGTTCCAATTCATGGCGTCTGACATCAATGCAGAATTTTTCCCATTATGTTATTAATTCTTCCCTTGCACACCTCTTCCCCACCTTCACACACACACACACACACACACACACACACACACACACACACACATGCACACACACTCACTTACTGACTGCTGGTATAACCTGCACTCAGTCCCCTCAATGCTGAAGCCTCACGTGATGGCATATTGTGGTATCTCCTTCCCACAGTCCATGTCCAGGACCATCCCACACCTAATATATTTTCTCAAAGTAACCAGAACCTCCTTACCCCAGATTTAATTTCTTCTGACACTGCTTCCTAAATTCTACTGAAGATTATGTAATCGATAATGGCCAACCATATTATTTTTTCTAGTTATCATATCACTATTTACAAAGGAACTTGTAATACTTTAAACTAGAATAACTGGGTATACAAATATCTTGATACTTATCTGAGGTCTTTTTAAATTTCAGGATTCTTTCATCAACTAGAAAATCATATGAACAGAAGGGAAGCCCACTTTGCTTACAAACGAAGGGCACTCTAGAACCTTCAACACATTACTACAAAGTTATCGTAATTCCTTGGGAAACAAGTATGATTGCAGTTTATCATTAGTTTAAATATTGCTAAATGTATTAATAAAAAGTGACTTGGGAGGATTTTTTTTAATGTGGTACTATATTACCAAGAAACCATATAAAATGAATTTACTTATCTAACATCCTTACATACAGTCAACTTTTCTTCTTTGAGGATTATTATTTCACTATTTATGTAGCTCCTGCTGCATGCCAGGTATGACTGTACTCTCTATAAATACAGAGGTAAATAGGAAATACTTTCTGTCCTTAAGAATTTTCCAGTCTATGGGGAAAATCTGCAATTTTTATTTAACATTTATAGTAAAATATATTTACTTCAAATGAGTCCTTTGTGAAAACATTTAGAAATAAGAGTCTGTAACTCCCTCCATATCCTGTCTGGGAATGTGAGGAAGAGATTTCACAAAAATCCCTCAATTCGTCTCAACATGTCAGTTCTTAGGGTACATGATACGTATGAAAGTTGCAGGAACAGCTTTGGCTATGCCATTCACTTGCTATTCTTAAATAAATATACGAAGTTAACTCTAATTTCAGAACTAACTAATTAAAATAAATAATCCAATATATACTTGATGTAATAAATCAAAGCAAATTTATTTGTATTCATATTTTGAATAGATTGTAGCCACCTGTTGCAAAGAAGCGTGCTGTACAGATAAGGAAAAGAAATTAGCTGAAGTTATTATATAACTACCACAGAATATTATATAATTGAAAGAATGGGTGGTACAGATTTGAGTTGTTCAATGGAAGTATGATGCAAGCTATATATATGATTTTAAGTTTTCTAGTAGTCATATTTAAAAAAGAAACAGGTGGAATTAACTTTAATAATAAATTTATTTAACTTAAAATGTCTAAAATATTTCTGCATGTGATCAATATAAAAATTATTAATGAGACATATGCTTTTTAAAACCAGATCTTTGAAATTATTGTGTGTTTATACTTCCACACATCTCAACTTGAACTAAACACATTTAAAATGCCAATATCCATACCTGGCCATTGGCTACTGTATTGGACATTGCTGGATAAGATTGGCATTCCAGTTGTTCAAAGAAAGTTTAGATCAAACAAGAGTAGAGGTGTATAGAATATGTAAAACTTTTTTTAAGTCATGAAAGTTAAGCAAAATTTATGTGGATGGGGGAAAGAATATCTAGCAAGGAGGAATGCTAAATTTTGAAAGATAACTTACTGAAAATTATCATAGTATTTCCAGCTGTTGAGCAGATTACCGTTTTGTAATCTACTTCATATACAATTTAAGGAGTATAATGGCCAATTCATTATTTTTATTGTGTTTTCTAAGAAACATTAAGCAAAATATTTTCAAAACAATATTCAGTTGAATAGTAATTTTTAAAAGATATTATGTAGAATTAGAATTTTTTGGTTTAAATACACGTCAAAAATGAAATAACCGTGTTTGGTGATTCACAGTGAACTTGTAAATGAGCCTTTTTAATTTTGCTTAATTCAGTCGTCCTAAACTTGCTGGACTAAAAGGAGTCCTATTTTCATGGCACTGCTGTTACTGTCTACAGATCTGGTGTCCCACGGGACGTATGCTTAGGAGCACTTGCCGTAATGTATTTTCTATTTTCACAAGTCTCTGTGAGATGTGTATGAAGAGTGTTTTATTACTACTTCTGGAATTTAGGAATACCTTAATGATATCTTTCTAATTACATAGTCAATCTGTCACATTTAGTTAGATGATGACATTTATTCATTTATTCACTGAAATTACTACCTATCTTCTCATGTATGGAAATGCATTTTTCGTGAACCACAGCTGCTTATGTGATTTCTAATGACTCATGTAAATTGATAAATGATAGGCACAATACTTTCTTTGTATCTCATTAAATATTCGGCAGTTAAAAGGCCCAGGAATATTTGCAATCTGTGTTTGATTATCCACTGATTTTGAAAAAATTACAGGGATTCTAAATTTTTCATTACTGCTTTTTTTAAAGTGCTTAATTACTTAACACTGTCAAAGTATTTACCTGCAGTTTGTCTCCGAAAAACCTATGATATCTGTAGATATTCTTTTACAGATGCAGAAGATAAAATTATTTGCCACATGACTCTGTTTTAAATGTTTAATCGTTTATGACAAAGTAATTGATTCTTCTTATGTTTCGTTTTTGTTAGGTTTTGTACTGACAATAAATAAAAACATTTGCTTGACAAATTTCAGGTCTTATTATTATTTTTTTTTGTCCTTTCAAAAGATGCCCAGAGGCCTACTTGTACATAAGAAATGGGGCCTATTACAGTGACCATTTGGAAGGAGTCTTCTATTCCTTATTGCCTTCCTTCACTGTATAAAGAAGTTGTGAAGGATGATCTACTGAAAGGGGTAGCTGTGTGGATACAGAAAGGAGCAGACGCTACTAGGCGGCTGAAGTGAGGGAAACTCAGAGCCAAACCTAGCAGAAGGGAACACCCTCTTCAAAGTACTGACAGAGACAGGGATCTGGAGAAAAGAAACCAAATTTCAATAATGAGCAGCAGAGTGGGGAAGACAGTAGAGGGGCAGAATCCAGTAGTATCCAGCTTTAAGGTTAAGGAGGCGAGGCAGCAGCCAAACCACCTCACTTTCTCTTGCATAGAGTCTGGCCATGCATCTCTTTGAACTGCATATGTCCTGGCTACCTGAGGGGTTCACAATGCAAAAAACCCCTAAACTTTAAGAATATACCATACCATACCATACCATACCATAACGTAATATAATATAATAATATAATACTGGCTTTTCCATTCATCTAGACATTGGGACTTTAAGATAGTTCTAATTTTATTTAAGAATAATGGAATGTACAATCACTTATATTTTCAGTGGGGATGATATTACACTTTGAAGTTCACTTTTCCTTTACTTTGGGGCAGATTGAATCCTGAGGACTTCCCCTCCAAACTGTTCTCTGAATGATTAACTTCATTGTGTTTGTTTATTGTTTAAAAAAAAAATTTTTTTTTTTGGTATACTCATTGAGAATTAATCTTTTTTTTAAAAAAAGGATTTATTTATTTGAGAGAGAGAAAGAGAGAAAGTATGAGCAGGGGGAAGGGCAGAGGAAGAGGGAGACGGAGAGGGGAAGCAGACTCTCTACTGAGCATGGAGGCCAACGTGGGGCTTGATCTCAAGACCCTGAAATCATGACCTAAGCTGAAACCAAGAGTTGGTTGCTTGACTGACTGATCCATCCAGCTGCCCTGAGACTTAATCTTTATCAATTATTATTAAAGGCCTACCATGTTTATTTTAATTTTTTCCTCTCTAAGAGTGAGTTTTTGTTTTGTTTTTGTTTGCTCAGTACTTTACTCAATTTTAATTCCTCCTCATCAGTTTGTCTGATATTAAAATTGCTGTAGTCTTTCTCGCCCACTATCTTGCTGGAGTTTTTTGCCCTAATCTAAACATAGTAAAAAATTAGACTTCCTCTTCCTACTACCATGGAAATTCTTTCTTTGCCCTCCATGCTGTTTGCACTGTTTTCAATAGTGAAGAAACAGCTATGTAGGTGAAAGGTCTTTTGTTAAAAAGAAGGAAATTAAGCAGCCATTTTCCATTTCCTTCTTTGACCTGCACCTGCAAGCAAGTGGTCTATGCTTTAGTTTTTTCTGTTTACATTGTTTTAAAAGAAGCAGTTATTTTTTAGCGAATTTACCTTTTTGAAAAATCTACACAAAAATATTGAAAAATTAATGTTTTAAAATTGTGCATGTAGCACGCGGTTTCTTAAATTGAATTCATAAAGTTTGAACAGTTGCCTTCATCTGCATTGCTTACAGCTCATTTCTGTATGTAGTTTCGTATTCTGCTGTCACTGCTAATAAATTTAAATAGTATGGGGCGCGAGAGGTGGTCAGTCGGTTAAGCGTCTGCCTTAGGCTCAGATCATGATCTCCAAGTCCTAGGATTGAGCCCTGGATTGGGCTTCCTGCTATGCGGAGTCTGCTTCTTTCTCTCTCTCTCTCCCTCTACCACTCCTCACTGCTTGTTTTCTCTCACTCTCTCTTTCAAATATATAAATAAAATCTTCAAAAAAAAATTAGCATATATGGTGAAACTCTCAAGGATTGCTTAATTTTGTTAGGCAGTAGTTATGATCAATATAGAATATTTTAAATTAGTTAAAACCTTTCATTGTTTATACAAAACTTTAGTTAATTGTCAAAAGGTAAAGGATATAAAATTACTAAAGTTGCTTTTGTGGAGGTCAGATGCATACTAAGAATTAAATTTAACAGAGAAGTGATATTCAAATCCCTTTGATGCTGTGAAAGTAAATCATTTGGTTTCATTTAAGCAATATTTAAATAAGTCTTCCAGGACATTTCATGATCTTCATAAATAATGAGAAATATACACATGCATCTACTAACAATTGTATAGCTTCCCTTTCTCAATTTTCTTTTTATAAATTCAGTCGTTAAATAAACATAATTATTTAAATAATATGTTCTAGAACTGAAATATTTTTAATTCTGTCATTGATTGCTGTTAAAATAATTGTTTTTCACAATCATGCTATTATATGACTTCATTAGCATTATGATAATTATATCATCTTGTGAGAGAGATTTAAATTGTTTTGTGTATATTCTCATACATTCAACATTTTACGCTTTCCTTAAATGGTGACTAATTGTTAAAAAACCAGTCAGTTTTGTAGACATTTTCTTTTGTATAACAATATAAGAATGGCTAGGAATTTAGTAGCTTTTCTGTGGATCAGTGGAATAAAAAAGCAAACTTCTTTAAGAATTCTTTTAAACTGCTCCTAGAAAGAATAAGAGCTTTTGAAATCTACGTGTGCTGCAAGATGAACAGATCAATTCTTCTTTCAATCCTGTAAGCCCAGAAATTTGTGAGTTTCTCAGATCCCTCTTGTGTTTTTAACCATTTATAAGAGTGATATTTCTAATGTTGATGCTTTTTGGTTAGTCCTGCACCGTTCCAACATCATTGGTTTCACTACAGTTCCAGGGAGGGAGAATTATATTGCATAAATGGTACACTTACATTTTAAGTGAGTAAGAATGGAGATTCTTGATTGTTGCTCCAAGAGCTACTGTTTTGACTATGGGATCCTCATATGAATCTTTTGTATTCTGTTAGATACAAGAAAATCACTAAGGCCAGGCCTTTGCCTCCAAATGGGGAGAGTGGCAAAATCACATTAGAAGCGATGGTGGGATGGGGGTATTCTTACAGCCATCGTTGGAAAATGTAGTCTGCCACAATATGCTACTCTAAGAATCTTGAATTTTATTCTCTAGGTGATTGAGAGTTATTGAATAATATTAAGTGGAAGGAAACACAGAGTACTTCTTTAATGAGATAGAGTCCTTACAGTAGTTTACCTAACTTATCTTGATGGAATGCCACATTTAAGTTCAGTTATCAACCACATGTCAGTCCTTTGGCTATTTGAATACAATTCTCATCAAATATCTGTTTGTTAAGTAAAAAAATTTTAAGATGTATCAGCAAATTGGGTATCTTCCTCTGGAGATGCTTTGATTTATTTATAAAACTTTAAACAAAGGATCTTATATATAATCCAGAGATTTAAAAATTATCATAAGATATTGTCTTTTTTAAAATTTATTTTTATTTTTTTAAGTAGGCTCCATACTCTGTGGGGGCTTGAACTCACAGCCCCAAGACTAAGAGTTGCATGCTCTACTGACTGAGCCAGTCAGGCACCCTGTCATTTTGAAATCCTAAGTATTCACTGCAAAGTGCCAAGTGCCAAGTATTAGTCAAAAAGCAGCTGTATTTGTTTGGGCTGTCAGATATGTCAATATACAAATTGGTTGTGTTTGCTTATTTTCTTTTAAATTGAAGTATAATTAATATACAGTGTTATACTAGTTTCAGATGTATGATACAGTAATTCAACAAATCTATACATTAGTGTTTATCAAGATAGGTGTATTCTTGATCCCTTTTATCTGTATTACCCTCCCTCTGGCAACCACCAGTTTGTTTTCTCTATTTAAAAGTCAGTTGTTTCTTGGGTTTCTTATTTTCTTTGTGCATTTATTTTGTTTCTTAAATTACACATATGAATATAATCATATGATATTTGTTTTTCTCTGATTGACCTATTTCATTTAACATTACACCCTCTAGGTCTATCCATGTCATTACATATGGCAAGAACTCATCCTTTTATATGGATGGGTTGTATTCCATTGTGTATGTGTGTGTGTGTGTGTGTGTATGACTTGTATTTTTATCCTTTCATCTGTTGATGGACACTTGGGTTGCTTCCATACCTTGACTATTGTAAATAGTGCCTTATTTAACATAAGGGTGCATATATCTTTTCAAATTAGTGTTTTATTTTTCCTTTGGGTAAATACCCAATAGTGTAATTACTGAATAATATGGTAATTCTATTTTTAATTTTTTGAGGAACCTTCATGCTGTTTTCCATAGTAGTTGCACCAATTTATATTCCCACTAATAATACCTTTTTCTACACATCCTTGCCAACAATTGTTACTTCTTGTCTTTTTGATACTAGCTATTGTGACTGGGGTGAAGTGATGCCTCATTGTGGTTTTTTTTTTTTTTTTCTCATTGTGGTTTTGATTTGCATTTCCCTGACAATTAGTGGAGTATCTTTTCAAAATATGCATGTTGGCCCTCTGTATGTCTTCTTTGGAAAAATGTCTGTTCAGGTCCTCTACCCATTTTTTAATTGGATTGTTTGTTTGTTTGTTTTTGCTATTATGTAAGTTCTTTATATATTTTGGATATTAATCACTTGCCGGATATATCATTTACAGATATCTTCTCCCATTCAGTAGGTTGCCTTTTTGTTTCGTTGATGGTTTCCTTTGCTGTTAAAAGCTTTTTATTTTGCTTTGGTTTCCCTTGTCTGAGGAGACATGTCTAGAAAAATGTTTCTACAGCCAGTGTCAAAGAAATTATTGCCTAGGTTTTCTTCTAGGAGTTTAATGGTTTCAGGTCTCATGGTTAGGTCTTTAATCCTTTTTGAGTTTATTTTTATGCACAGTGTAAGAAAGTGGTCTGGTTTCATTCTTTTCTGTGTAGCTGTTTAGTTTTCGCAGCACCATTTGAAGAGGCTATGTTTTCCCTGTTATATATTCCTGCCTCCTTTGTAGTACAGTAATTGACCATATAAGTGTGGGGTTTATTTCTGGGCTACCTATTCTGTTCTTTTGATCTATGTGTTTATTTTTGTTCCAGTAGCATACTGTTTTGATTATCATAGCTTTGTAGTATATCTTCAAATCTGGGATTGTGATATCTGCAGCTTTGTTCTTCTTTCTCAGGATTGCTTTGGCTATCTGGGGTCTTCTGTGATTTTATACAAATTTTAGGATTATTTGTTCTAGTTCTGTGAAAAATGTTGATCTTTTGATGAGATTGCATTAAATCGGTAGATTTCTTTGGATAGTCATGGACATTTTAATAATATTGATTCTTCCAGTCCATGAGCTTGGAATATCTTTCCATTTGCTTGTGTCATCTTCAATTTCTTTCATCACTGTTTTATAGTTTTCAAAGTACAGGTCTTTTACCTTGTTGGTTAAGTTTTATTCCTAGGTATTTTATTATTTTCGGTGTAATCGTAAATGGGATATTTTCTTAATTTCTCTGTTTGCTATTTCACTATTAGTGTATAGAAATGCAACAGATTTCTTTTTTAAAAAATATTATTTATTTGAAAGAGAGCAAGAGAGAGAGGGAAAAGGAGAGGGAGAGAGAGTGCGTGTGTGCACAGAGGGAGAGGGAGAAGCAGACTTCCTGCTGAGCAGAGAGCCTGACATGGGGGTCAGCCCCAGGACCCTGAGATCATAACCTGAGCCAAAGGCAGATGCTTACCTGACTGAACCCCCCCAGGCACCCCAGAAATGCAACAGATTTCTGTATATTAATTTTGCATTCTGTGACTTTATTGGATTTATTTCATTTAGTTGTATTTATTTACATATGTGATGGGAATGAATGCATTTGAGTGCCAATTACAGCACTTTCATTTGAAAATATTTTTAATAGTGCTCAATATTTAAAAAGTTGATAATTCCATCTTAAGGGATTTTACACTTTTTATTTTGTTTATGTTATTTGTTGTCTTTATGTTGTATCACTAAAAAAAAAAGTAGAGACCTTATATATAATACATGTGGAAGATTGACTTTTTAAGGTTTTATAGGAATACAAACACCAAGTGAAAAGCTTCAAATCCTGAATAAAGTATATTAAATATTTAATCTTATTGGAAAGTTGTTTATCAAAAATACTCCATATCTGACTTAACTGTAAATTAATGATATTAGAGAGTTTTGAATTCTTAACTCCAAAAGAGTGTGAAAATATAGTGTGTCTGACAGTGACAAGTGCTAAGGAGAAAAGTAGAGTAGCATGAGGAGAAATGAGAGTGCAGTAGTGATTGCATTTTTATTTTTATTATTTTATTTTATTTTATTTTTTTATATAAGGTGTTCAGGGAAGGTCTTTCTGAGAAGGTGATAGACATTTGAGTGGAGATCTTTAGGCAGCAGATTTGTGAGAAGACTATTTCAGGCAAAGAAAATATAAAGTGAAAAATCCTCTTGGCAGGCAGAGACCATCTGGAGCAGAGTGGCCTCATGATAGATGAGGCCTGATGTGTGGACAGGGGAAATTAGATTATGAAGGCCTTTGTAAGGACTTTGGCTTTTATTCTGTGGGATATAGGAAAGGACTTGAATGTTCTTAAAGAGGAGTGGGAAGATCTAACTTAGTATTTAGCAGGTACACCCTGGCTTCAGTGTTGGAAGAACTTTGTAGCAGGCTGATCAGGAGAATGCAGATCGTGGCTTTGATGAGAGTGGTAGCAGTGGCAGTAGAATCATACTGAATTGCGAAGGATTGATGTGAGATATGAAAGAAAGGGACCTCAGGGATGACTGCTTTATAGGCTGGGCTGCAAAGATGAAATTGACATTTACTGAGACGGACAGCTTTGTGAGATGAGCAGGTATTTGGCAAAAACCAGGTGTTTACTTTGGAACACATTTAGTTTGAGATGTCTATTAAATGTCCAAATGGAAATACGGAGTAGGATCCATGTGAATCTGGATTTCAGAGTCTAGGTCTAGGCTGCAAATGTAGATTTTAGAATACACAGTATATAACTGGCCTTTAAAGGGTGGAACTAGGTGAGATCACCTAGCAAGGGGTATGCATAAGAAAGGGGAGAGGTCCAAGAGCTAAACTCTAAGGAGTGTGCGTATGTGGAGATTGTGGAAGTGATGAGGAAGAAGTAGCAAGTACAAGGAAGAAGAAGCCAAAGAGGGAGAGGGAGAACCAATAGCGTGTTGGACCAGAAGCCAAGTAAAGAAAGAGATCAGTCAGGAAAGAGATTATCCACTTGGACAAATGCTGCTGAGAGGTCTTAAATAAGATGAGAACTGAATTTAACAGTAGTCCTAGTAATATAGAGATCATCCGTTATGTTGACAAAAGCAGCTTTGAAATGGTGGTGATAAAAAAAAAAAAACTGATTGGAATATGTTTAAGAGGAAATGGGAGAAGCAGAACTGGAGCTAGCAAGTACGCGCAACTCATTTGAGAAGTTTTGTTACAAAAAGGGGGAGAAAATAGGGCAATAGCTAGATAGAGGCAGTGATTAAGGGATTTTTGTTCATTTGTTTGTAAGACTGAATACATTATACATGCAGGGAGTAATCTGATGGAATGATCCAGAAAAGAAGTTGAAATTTAACCATGTAGTGAAGAAAGGGCACAATTATTTCTGGAGTGAGGCCCCTTGAGTAGCTGAGAGGTGAGGGAGCACAGCGCGAATGTGGAAAAATTGGCCTTGGACAGGCACGTTGTGTGTTTATGCCAGTAATGGGAAGGAAGGAAAATTATGGGGGCATAAGGGCGAGTGGGTTGCAAATATGGGGCTGGAAGTCAGGGAAAGTTCTTTTCAAAATGCTTCTTTCAGTGAGAGACAAATCTGAGAGTGAGTATGTAGGAGAAGGTATTAGAGGTTTGAGGGGAGAGGAAAAGGTATGAATATATCAACTAGGTGAGTTGGAGAGGGATGGACTAACAGGATTGCTGGTGAGCACCCAGGAACACACTGGACAGTAAAGCCAATGAGTTTAAGACAGAATCAGCACAGTGGTCAATAAATATTTGTTTACAAAAATGAATGCCTTGTGGATTTCCCAGTTCTTCTAACAGCATCTAGCCTTACAGTTCCTAGATCATTACAATGGAAAGTGGCTGTATTTTCCAAAGAAGATTACACTGGAAGATCCAGTCAAGTCACTAGATTTGATAAGTAGCAAAGACACCATCAGAGTTCTTGCTAACTCAGTCTTGGGTAAAGTAAACCCTTATATTTGAATCATACAGACTTTTGAGATAATGGACTTTAGAGATAATCTTTAGAATGTTTTCCTAATTTTATAAATGAAGAAGTTGAGGTCCAGAGAGATTAAAAGAATCCCTTATCTTCTGTGAATCTTACATTACCTTTTACAGAGAATTTTGAACATTGTAGTAGGTAATGCTGTCCAGGAATGTTACATTTTATTCTAATTTTACTCTTTCTAATAGGGCATTCCTGCTTGGTTTTTCAATTTGTGTTTGATTGCCCAGTTATGTGAATTCTTTTTGACAGATTTATTATTAAGGGAAGAAAGATGAGTAAGAATTCCAGTTTAAAAAGCTCATTAATTTTAAAGAAATGTGTCATGAATTAATGTTTTGAGTGCTATATTTTTCTTTTTACATTATTTCTTCTGGATGAATAGAGTTCTATCAAAAGAAATAGGTTACTTAAAAATGATTAGATAGGAGTTATATAAAAATTCTTCGAATGGGGTGCATTGTTCCCAAGAAATAGATTGAATGTAATACTCAGCTAGTGAAGCATTATCATTAACAATACCAGATTACATTGTAGCCTTTCTTTACAAAGCTAGCTATAAAAAATGTTTTCTTTTTAAAGCATTTTCAGTGTCTTTCACTTGGGTGAGCATTTAGTGAATGGAAGTTCTCTTATTGTAAATATATTTCTTAAGCGTACTGACTGGGGAATGGATGCTCTTGGCCTGCTTACTTATCCAAAGTATTACTAGTTACATTCCACCTTTAGCATAGTAGCAAGTTTAATGATGCGTGAGTAAGCAATCACTATACAGACTTCAACATAAGCTGACTTTCCTGAAGTTCAAGATAAACAGTTGATCTCAGTTGAAAAATATACAGTAATACTTGTTCATGCCCACTTTTAAAAATCAATGTTCTGGCCTCTTGGATGCCAAACACACATTTTGAAAGTATGTTTATAGAGTAGAACACATCAGGTTTTCCCTAACTACTAAGTTTAAACATATGATGTAGATTAGTATATGTAGTTAGGGAGGTCTTAAACTCTTCACTCTTCTGTGTTCTATTTGACAGAGGTAAATAGACACAAGATACTGGTGGTCAAATGGGAATCAAAGTATCTATTCAGTAATAGGCCCGGCACCTTCCGATTAATTTCCCAAATAGAAAACTTTATGGCAGAAATGCAATGGAAAACGTGCCTTTTTAAAAAGTATGCCTTTTTAAATGAAACAAGTCCAAAAGATCTACAGTCAGGCTCAAGTTGTGCAGTTCACAAGGATGGAGGTGAAGGTGAATGTCTATAACTCTTGCCCCAGATCTAATCTTTGAGATCCGCCTATTATGGGAGCACTGTCCCAGTGCTTTTACTACATGGGAATGAAGGAGGTGAGAGGACAGGGGCAGAGATGGGAGCCTGCCAAAGATTGGGGTGCTGAAGGTTCAGAAGACGGAGGCTTTGCAATGTGTGTGGGTGGGTGTGCGTTTTGTATGTGTATGGATAATATTTCATGAATGACACCCACCCCTTTGTGCAAAATTCTGGTGGATCAAATTTGTTACCTTTATTTCCTGAAGAGATATGAGTAAGTTGGTAGAAATGAGAACTTTTTCCCTACACAGACCCTTGCTGTTCCAATGTGAGGTGGACCTGGATACGTAGCAGCTGCGTCACTTGGAAACTTGTTAGAAATGCAGAATCTCAGGCTCCATTCCTGACCTACTTACTAAATCAGAATGTGATTTTTTAGCAGATCTTTCTCCATTACCAGGTGACTTGTTTGTCAGTTAAATTTCAGAAGCACTTCTGTAGATGCTAGGTGTCTTCCTATATATTCCTTCTTCTCTGAGCTAAGACATAATATAAGGAAAGAGTAGAAGTTGTTGTGGCTAATTCCTGTGTTTTGGGCCTTAAAAACATAACAGGAAATATAGGAGGGGTAGGTTTGGCAGAACTTGATTGATTGTTTTTATCAAATTACTTTTAAATTTTTTAAAAAAAATTTGTTATTTTTAAGGATTTATTTCTTTATTTGAGAGACAGAGAGAGAGACAGTGTGCAGGGAGGGGCAGAAGGAGAGGGAGACAAGCAGACTCTGCTGTGTGGAGCCCCATGTAGGCTCGATCTCACCACCCTGAGATCATGACCTGAGCCCAAATCAGGAGTTGGACGCTTAACGACTAAGCCACCCAGGTGCCCCTCAAGTTACTTTTTAGATTGAACATCAATTGCAGATGTCCAGTAAACAGGTATTCATTCCTGAAACATTTAACTGTCTTGAGATAATCACACTTTCTGTATCATTTTTCTCATTATTCCAGTTAATTATAAATATGTAGATGCCTTCAAATCTACATCCTTAGTCTCGGTCAATCATCCAAACTCCAGTCACAATTACACTTGTGAGTTTAAATTATTTTCAATAAAAATTATGCCTTGCTATTCATTGGAAATACAAGTGGGGATTTTTCAGATCCTGTTACTTGTATATGACATGTGAAATTTTATTCAAATACTTTGGATACTGAGAAACAAAATTATTTTTGGGCCAGGATTATGATGGGACCTGTTTTAGTGTTACTTTTGTATTTAAAACAACACCTTAGAAAAGCCCTATGCTCCAAAACTTCCCGAATTAAACATTAGAAAATTGCTTCTATATATTAGGAATGAGAAAGTGATCTATGGAATATCAGCATAATAATGATGGATAAATAAGACAAATGTTATTAAATATTTCTTTGATGCTATTATTTCCTGGTCTGGAGATAACTAAGACCACATAGCTCAAAACATTTGATTTCATCTCTTTAGCACTTGTAAGTATAAAAAATGAAATGTAAGACTAAACTTCCCTGATGCTTTTTCTCCCATGATCTCTTTTTCCCTTTTTTGAATTTATCACCTCTTGTCATTTCCTCCTGCACATGAATCTCTGTTTATATTTTTAATTGATTTACTTTTGACTTTGGAAGAAAATATAACTATTAAGGATATTTAATGTGCTGTGTCTTTTTCAGGGACTTCAGCTATCGTTCTTAGAAAGATTTTAATAAAAAGGATTTCTGACAACATAAAAAACAGAAATCAGGTTTGATAGACTTCAGCATGTATGAAGTGTATATCCTGTCTGGAAAAAAAAATTCAAGCATCTAACACAGCTGGCACCTTTTCTGTACTTCGTATCCATCTCCACTAGCTGATCTTGTGTATTTGCGGCAGCAATGACATTGATGAATCACTTTAATTTACCAGGCAACCGACGGTTTGCAGAGACTATCTGTAAGAACCAGCTAGAGCTGGCCCTGATCATTATAGATATGTGTACTGTTTCAAAAAAATAGAAGTGATCGGAAGCAATTAGATATATCCTTGTACCATAATATATAAAAATTCATTATTTTAGTATCCTTGATTTTTATTTTTCTTCCATTTTTTCCTCTCTTTTAATGGAAAAAATCAATACCTATTTATATAAATATATGCTAACAGTTATTTGGTAAAATTAGTTGTGATATAATTTGGCTTTTTAAAGTATTGAGGATAATTTTGAAATTAAATTTGTATGATATGGAATTGATTTTTAGAAAACAATATTATCTTTATGCCATTTTATATGCTTTAAAGAAATCATTATTTTGACAATAGCAAGTTATGGTATCAATTTTTCACTTAAATAGTTTAGACCTTAGGTTGAGGAACAGAAAATAGAATGCATGAGCTCTCAAAGTATTGCAGAATTTTAGTAAGGATATACCTCATAATGACATAAGAAAAGGTAATCTTGGGAACACTGTGGAGAGAGAAGTTAACTACGTATAAGATGCATAAGTGTGGTTTTCTTGATGCTTAGCGTGTATGGAAGTTATATACTTTTGAAATGCATTCAGAGCTAATTTGTATTTATTTATTTATTTATTTTAAAGATTTTATTTATTTATTCGACAGGATAGAGACAGCCAGCGAGAGAGGGAACACAAGCAGGGGGAGTGGGAGAGGAAGAAGCAGGCTCATGGCGGAGGAGCCTGATGTGGGGCTCGATCCCATAATGCCGGGATCACGCCCTGAGCCGAAGGCAGACGCTTAACCGCTGTGCCACCCAGGCGCCCCAGAGCTAATTTGTATTTAGATGAACTAGATATCTTGTCCATGATGATGGGATAATCTTATAGAATTTTAAAAATTTAGCACATTTATACAGTACTTGCCATATACCAAGACCTGTACCAGACAATTGCACATGTAAACAGTGCAGTAGACAGCATATTACAAACACAAGCATCTGATGTCCACCGAATTTCTTCTCTTGTCACTTATTGATCCTTGAAATTCTACTCATGCGAGACTCAAAACTTTATCACTATTAAAATATATACAATAAATTCCTGGGATGAGTTATTCCTTAAGTCTTCTTAAATGTTGTGGTGTGGTATGAATGATTATAATCTCTTCTGTAAGTAGACTTTGACAGAAGATGTAGAAATGATTTTAGAACTGAGCTAATAGAGGACAAGAAATAAAAGCCAAATGATGAAGAGTTATTTATTTGTTTTCCATACATTGCATATCAAGTAGGACTGGTCCTGACTGCTTTTACTATGGTTAATTGAATAAAACATAGCTATATCAAATCCATATCAAAAACCCTAAGTTATTCTTTTTTTTTTCCTGTGTAATATTCTAAGAATGACTCCTATGTTTACTCTTTACGACAGTAATGCAAACACATCAAAAGATCAAAGAGTGGGTTTCTCAGGCCAGTGTAGTAAAGCAAATAAGTCTATGGGAGTGATTTCTGGGCTGGGTATGTTCATGAGAAATAATCCTGAGTTAGCTGAGAAAGATGTGAGTGGCTTTGTGAAACCCCTAGATCAGAGAAGTCTTATTCTTTCCAGTATTTTTGTGTGTTTTCACATTTTCTGCTATATCTCTCTGTGCCAAGGTGGAAACTGGTTTTATTTTTGGCCAAGGAAAGGTAACACACCTGATTCACCTACCTTGAAAAGGGCATTGTGTGTATTCACTAGGTTTTTGGCACCTCTTAAAGAGTATTTACAAAGCACATTCTAAGTATTGTCTATGAAATTTCAATCGTGACTTTTCCTATCAAGTTAAAGTAACCTCCTTCCCTAGTTTATTGAATAGTCCCTCCAAAGGTTCTCCAAGAAAGCTTGAACATTCATCACCTTCTTTAATTTTTTAGGTCTGTAGGCTTGGGAATGGGGTAGATGCCAGTGCCAAGAAGTATATAAAAGTTTATTTAAAATAATATAATTTTAGTTTATTTTAATAAATGAATTCGTCTACCATGTTGTCACCCTAGTCTGATTTCTTTTTACTCAGTACTTTCCCACCAAATAGGTGAATGCCAAACTTGGATAATAGAGGTCAGCTTGAAAAAGCGGGGCCACCATAATAAATAAGGTAACTTTACAAAATATTGTTCAAACAGGAACATTTGAAAGTGAAAAGGGGCATTGTTTTTGTAATAGTGCTGGAACAACATGTATAAACTAGTAATGTCTCAAGTGAACTTTGACATATGGTTACCCTAATAATAGAATCAATGTAATTATTGAGACTAATGCTAGATGATTGAGACCTCGTTGTGGAGAGTTGATGGCCAGGTGAATGAATAGGCAGCCCTGGTTTAAAGGCAGAATTAGGCAGACGTGTCCTGTATTTGGACAGGTACATATTTAAGTGGGATCTTCCTAGGACCTTCTTTGGCTTGTCTTGATTAGCGTATTAAAAGAGAGACCTCCATAAAAGATTTGGAATTTAAAATATGCTTTGATCCATTCCAATCTTTTGTGCTCCTGTAATTAATTTTCCTTACTTCTCTCTCACCTCATAATTCATGCGACCACATTTAAACATTCCTCATTGTTGGTAGTAGGAGTTATGTGTATAGTTCAGGGGATGAATTGTTTTAACAGCATTGCTTCTGTTCTTAAAGGCAAGTTTGGGCTTGGCTGGATTTAGGAGTTGCTTTGAAAATTTGGCTTAGCATATTGTTTCCAAAAGAAAATATGGGTATTGGAATAAGAAAACAGATCATACAGCTTAAAAATGCTATTTATATTGGTATGTACTTTCAAAGTGCTCTTTGTCTTTTTGTTACTACAACATTTAAAAAATATTTAATTTGCTTTTCCTTATGTTTTTAAATATGTTTCATATTTATATATTTTATATTTATATGAATAACTTTTATATTATGTCATTTCATGTTGGTACTCTTATGAAAACATGCTTTCTGTGGTTTTTTTTATTGAAGCTTTTATTGAGCTAATTGTAGATTATATGCAGCTGATATAGAAATTCTGTGAATCCTTTGCCCTGTTCTCCCCCCCTCCCCCCGGTGCTAATATCTTGCAAAATTTTTATTCAGTAATGCACCTAGGCCATTTTCTTCGATATAATCCACCAATCTTATTCAGATTTCACCAGTTTTGTACTCATTTATGTGTGTGTGTGTGTGTGTGTGCGCGCGCGTGTGTGTGTGTGTATTTAGTTATACATATTTTTTCATATGTGTAGGTTGGTCAAGATACCAAACAGTTCTATCACCACAAGATACATAAGTTCCCCTTATAGATCCATATCTACCTCCCTTCTGTCCGCATACCCCATCCTTAATCTGGGGAAACCACTAATACATAATTCATTTTTAAACTCTTGTCATTTCAAAAATGTTATATTAATGGAATAATACAGTATGTAGCCTTTTTGGATTGACTTTCTCTGTGTTTAAAACAATTCATATTTATTTTTTTCACTATGTACTTTTGGTCATAAGACTTTAAGAATGTGGTGAAAGACCATGTTTATTTCAAAGTGTTTATAAGAGATGCAGAATGAAGTAGTATTTCTCCATATTTTAGCTTTCGTGGAAATAACTAACTCTTCATTATTTGTGTTAATGGAGGGAACTAAGAGCCAATTAAGTGGCTAAGAATACTATAGACTACAAACACAACATATGTGAATGTGGGATTGCATTGAATTTTAACATGAGAGATTCATGTGGACACTGATCACTGGAGTGTAATATGGACTAGAAATTCTCAGGGATGTCACAAGTAGAGAGAAAAAGGTGGGTTTGGTGTCAGAACACTTGTTTTATGACCTTGTAGGACTCATACTGCAGGGAGTATGTGAAATGTGAACACAATTAATCCAGTGACTTTAGTGACATTATTTTGGATCTAGAAGAAACCATATAACTAAAAAATCTCTGTATTACACTGAATTTGGCATAGGTAGAAGAAGCTCGTGCAGTTGTAGGCCCCAAATTATAGACTGTCTTTTACATGGTTTCTCAGCTTATTTGTCTTATGAGAATCAAAATAAACACAATTAATATTTCTTGGCTAGTATCAAAAAGATGAGAGATAACAAATGTCGGTGAGAATGTAGAGAAAAGGGAACTCTTGTGCACTGTTAGAGGGGATGTGAATTGTTACAGCCACTATAGAAAGCAGTATAGAGGTTCCTCAAAAAAATTAAAAATAGAATTACGGGATCTCACTTCTGAATGAGTATCTGAAGGGAATGGAATCATTATCTCAAAGTGGTATCTGCATCCCTGTTTATTGCAACATTATTCACAACAGCCAAGATAAGGGGAAAAAAAATGAAGTGTCCATTGATAGATGCCTAGATGAAGAAGATGTGGTATATGTACATATACAACAGAGTGTTATTTGGCTATGAAAAAGAAGAAAATCCTATTTGTGATAACATGATGGACCTTGAGGGCATTGTGGCAAGTGAAGTAAGTCAGAAAAAGACAAATACCATATGATCTCACTTATATGTGAAACCTAATAAGGCTGAAGTCCTAGAAACAGAGTAAAATGATGGTAGCCAGGGCTGGGGGTTGGGAAATACATGGAGATATTGGTCAAAGGGTACAAACTTCCATTTGTAAGGTGAATAGAGTCTGGGGATATAATGCATAGCATGGTGATTAGAGTTAACGATACGGTATTACATACTTGAAAGTTGCTAAGAGAGTAAATCTTAAATGTTTTACAACAAATGTTAATTTTGTGAGGTGATGGAGGTGTTACCTAACCATACTATGGTAATCACATTACAATATATGTGTGTCTCAAATCATCACATAATACACTTTAAACTTATCAGTAGATGACCATTTTATCATAAGAAAAGCTGGAAAAAAGGGAAAAAACCAAAAATAATCCAAAATTGATTTTCTTGACAATTAGATTTTGATGACTTCATGAAGTTAAATAACGTTTTGCTTATCTTTGTATTCACGGTGCGTAGTGAGATAAAATGTGTTCAGTAAATACGTGTTGAATAATTAGATTGGAAAGTTGCCCTTTGTGATATTATCCTAGCACTTTTAAAAATCATTATTTATTTATTTATTTGAGATAGGTTGGAGTTTCTGGGTAGCAGCATCATTAAAGTCTTATTGATAAGGGATACTGTATTCAGCTGTGTACCCAACCCAGCTAATCCGATTGAGTTCCTAGTTAGCGCTCCAGCATTCACCAGAAGATAGAGAAAAAAGGCTGACTCTTGAGGTCAATACATTACAACGGATTATCAGGATTTGCATTTTTGTTAATTTTTTTTTAATCGTTTCTTTTCAGTTACTTTGCTTTGTGGGATATCAGCATCACCTAACAAAAATCTGAAGTGATTTTAAAGACATTGTTCAGGATGCTGCATTGTTCAATGAAAATAGGTTTAAGTTAAAAATCTCTCACTCCAATGAAAGTGATTTTTGTGGGAGGAAGTTTTATCGTCTGTGTCTTATCATTTGCTATTCTAGTCTACTATAACATGTTTTTTTTAGTTTCCTAAAAATTTTATTTGTGAAAAGATGATTACAATGTACAGCACGTACAATGATTATTGAATAAAATGCCTAATGTGTTTATATATTCACGAGGAGGGGCTTTTTGTCTTTTTCACAGCTGTGTGTAATGCTTGGCAAGTAATAGCCCCTCAACACAGAATTTTTTAAATAGACAAGTGATAGTATTTGTAATTTGTATGTTTAAAAATGTTACAGAGGGCTGTTGCCAGTTTTAGTAGTCAAGAGGCTCAGAGGTACAAAAGCAGGTAATGAGATCTTAATTAGGCCAGCCCTTATTAGTATACTTGCAGATGACTGAATTTTCCAGGGGCTTCTCGTCTCTGACTTGTATATTTAGGAAGCCCTTAATGGTTCAATATACAGGCCCTCAAAACTCCCACATGCACATAACTTTCCGGTCATAAGACAAGCCCGTGGCCTCTGCCAAATTTAGTTCAGCTTCCCCTGCTTCTACCCTTTGAATAACCAACCTTTCATGAGTCCAAAGTGGCCTTCAAAGACAAATAAAAAGGAAAAGAAAACCCCAACTAGAAGCCCCAGTCAGGAGAAAGGCAGATTTCTATAGCTCCATTACCTTATTTGATACTCATATAAACCTGAGGAGGTAGATACTGTATTCTCTACTTGACAGTTGAAGAAAATGAGGCTCATAAAGGCTATGAAACGAGGCCAGTGTCATGCATCTAGTAATGCTGCAACTGGTCTTTGGTTTTATTTCAGTAAAACTCTAAAGCTGTACTTGTAGGTTATTGCTGGATTTGGTTGCAACACTCAGTTTTTTCCTTTGCTCCTATCTTTGATATAGAACCTACTTGCTCTGTCAGGGCCACCGCCCACTTTCTTTTCCTGTTTTTCCCCCTCATGTCTGTGTCATCTCTGTGGCTGAAGATTGATGCTTCAAGTGTACTACTGGCTTACTAACAGCGTTGCCCCAGTGGTGGATTAAACTTGGCCACAAATACTTTGCTGCTCCTCTCATCAAGGGATGGAAGCTATGCCTCCTCCTCTTGAATCCAGGAGACAGCTGTGGACTTGCATGGTTTAAAAATGCTATGTCAGGGGCACCTGGGTGGCACAGCGGTTAAGCGTCTGCCTTCGGCTCAGGGCGTGATCCCGGCATTATGGGATCGAGCCCCACATTAGGCTCCTCCACTATGAGCCTGCTTCTTCTTCTCCCACTCCCTCTGCTTGTGTTCCCTTTCTCACTGGCTGTTTCTATCTCTGTCAAATAAATAAATAAAATCTTAAAAAAAAAATAAAATAAATAAAAATGCTATGCCAACTAATGGCTTGAACTTTTAGTCTGGCAGTTACCACTTTTCCTTTCTTGGACTCCTATAGCACCGTTGTAATGTGGTTGACTACCCTACCAGAAAGCCTGTGAGGAAGGAGAGAGAGAGAAAGATACATTTTTTTTCAAGATTTTATTTATTTATTTGAGAGAGATAGCGAGAGAGAGAGCGAGCGAGCACGAGCTGGGGACAGAGGGAGATGCAGCCTCCCCACTAGAGCAGGGACCCTGTGTCGGGGCTCCATCCCAGGACTCTGGGATCATGACCTGAGCTGAAGGCAGATGCTTCAGCAACTGAGCCACTCAGGCTCCCGGAGAGGTACATGGTTAACCAGCAGTTGTTTTGACCGTCCCAGCTGAAGCACTGGGTATGGCAGGGAAGCCAGTTTAGACTTTATCCCCAGATGAGCCTCCAGAGGGACTGCTCCTTCATAAGTGACCTAAGTGAGACCAGCCAAACAAACAAACAAACAAACAAAACAGTCACTTGGATTTATCTCAGATTGTAGAATCATAAGCAAATAAATGCTTGTTGTTTTAAGTCATTAAGTTTTGGGGTGTTTTGTTAAGTCAAAATAGATACATGCAATATTTACTGACTTCCAAATTTGTCTCCATATACTGAAGACTGAGTATTATTTTCTATCATCTTTATGCTAATCCCAAGATACTGAGACCTCACCAGGGTAAATTGTAAGTTGTAATTCCTCCAGGAAAGGCAGTCTGGAGAAGTTAAAGGAATTTGGAGTGTTAAAACTGGACAAATGAAAATTCAAGCAGAATAAGAAAATGATTTTTAGCTATCTGAAGACTGCTTTGCTAAAAGGAATACAACTGGTTTTGAAAATTCAAGGACTAGAAAGAAAACATGATTGGAAAGCCACATATGAATGAATACATTTAACTTCAAAACGATGAAGCTTTCCTCACATTGAAATTAAACATGGAACTTTCCATATGCAATGGCCTGTCAAAAATGGCATAGGCACCAATGAAGGTAGTACACTGCATTGCTGGATAGTCAGGGTGCTTTGGCTTCCATGTTGTTGAGATGTGTGGCGGTCCTGGAGTCAAGCTGGTTGGCCTCCCTTCAAGAAAGTGCTACTTGTTCTTCAGTTGTGAGAAGTATTGTTAGCCAGCAGGTTTAGCTGCATAACCTTTAGGATATACTCTGCAGCATTCAAGTGAAGGCCCTGCTCTGGTAGGTCATCTCCCAGCCAATGGCTGAGCGTGATGGGGTAGTAGCAGCCTGGGCATTTCTGTCAGTGCAGGACTCTTCTGACAGGCCGTCTGCTCTGGAGCTTCCTGTTAGATTGGTTAAGACGTCATGAGATCTACATTGCATTCCCTATATTTTTCTTCTTCCTACCCTCTTTCACAAGTAGAGGATCCCTTTGTGGTCTGAAGGTTTCACCTGCATAATCCTGTTTCTTCCTTTTTGCCTTTCATGCGTGATACTCCCCAGTGAACATTGTACTCCTAATTCTGGTTCACCATCTGCTTCTGTTAGGACCTGAGCAGGATGCAGCTGGCAGAACTAAACTGACAGATTGGTCAATTTAGAAGGATTTTAAGCTGTCTTCTAATTCTGCAATTCTATAATGTTATGCTCTGTGGTCTAATTGCTCCTAGGAAGAGTTGGATAATTATTTTACAATTCTAAGAACTAAGACATGAGATACCTTTGGGGGTAAAGGAGGCACCTGTCTAAATTACAAATATTATATTTTGGAAAATCTGTATTTTCTTCAAAATTGCAAAGGTGCATTTATTTATATTGTCCTTAAAATTTAATTCATTTACTAATATTTGTAACTATCTGAAGTCATTTGAATCTGCTGAAATAACCACAAAAAGATGGAAATATATCAGTGTCTAGTAAAATATATCTATTTAAATTAAGCTTTTTTCAACACACATGTTTTCTGGGCGGATAACACTAACGTTGAAGATGATTAAAGAAGGAGGAGTAGAAAAATTTCCAGTCCTGGTGCTCTTTGTTATAATTTGGAAAGTAATCTTCTATTTTGCTCTTCTCGATATGTCTCTTATTAATATGAACAGTGCACCCATATTTTGCATAATTATCACATAACATATAACAAATAATCAGTTTTGAAATATGGACACTTAAATTATGCATCTCTGAAGATATATATGGAATTCTAAGAATTCTACAAGAAATAAAAATTTCTTTAAATTTCTTCAAAATTTCTTCAATAACAAATTAATTTATTAATTTTGAGTTGGAATAAAGTTCTTTAAAGTTTTTTTTTTTTTAAGATTTTATTTATTTATTTGACACAGGGAGAGAGAGAGAGAGCACAAGTAGGGGGAGCTGCAGGCAGAGGGAGAGGGAGAAGCAGGCTCCCCGCCAGGCAGGACCCTGAGCGGAAGGAAGATGCTTAAGCAAATGAGGCACCCAGGCTCCCCATAAAGTTTGTTTTTGTTTTTGTTTTGTTTTGTTTTTAATGTGGTGCTAATGTCATGTGAGTGGAAAACGAATGATGACTGACAGTTTGGAGTTATAAAAGTCAGAAAATATGGTTATTAGGCCAGCCTGTGATTCTGGACCTGGAATAACACAAATAAAAATGATAAAAATAAACAAACAAAAAACCAAAAAACAAAGCAAAACAAAAATACTCCAAAACTGGGGCAAAAATAACAACCAAAATATAACATCTCTCTGGGGCCATGCATATTCCAAATGAACTCTCTCACGTTCTTTTGAGATAACTTTTGGAATTCCTGGGTATACTTTTGCATGAAACCTGGCGATAAGACATAGCCCTCATGGCACATGGAGGTTTTGATTTGTCTTTTATTTTTATTTTCTATTTTATTTTTTTATTTATTTAAGTAATTCTGCACCCAACATGGGGCTTGAACTCAGAACCCCAAGATCAAGAGTTGCATGCTATTCCAGCTAAGCCAGACAGGTGCCCTCTTGTCATTTATTTATTTATTTATTTATTTTTTAGATTTATTTATTTATTTGAGAGGGGGAGAGAGAGAGGACACGTACAAGCAGGGGAAACAACAGGCAGAGGGAGAAGCAGTCTCCCCATTGAGCAAGGAGCCTGACACAAGGCTTGATTCCAAGACCCTGGGATCATGCCCTGAGCCGAAGGCAGATGCTTAACCAACTGAGCTACCCAGGTGACCCTGTCTTTTATTTTTAAAACCACCTTTATTGAGCTTCAGTCATCTGCCAAATACTATGCTCTCTATGTAAATTATCTCAGTAATTATCACAGTGCTCATTTTAGCTGGGAGTATTATTGTTTCCATTTTACACATAAGAAATCTTAGATTTATAAAGGTTAATTAATTTGAGCAATGTCACTGTAGCTCATAAATGGTAGTGCTTGGGTTTTAGTCCAGCTATGGCTGACTTTAAGGTCTGTGCTGTCATGAGCTCTATGTTAGGTAGACTGCTGTTCTGGCTTTGCTTGCTATCAGGCACTGCGAGCCAGAAGTGTCACTGGTCAGCATGGGGAGGCGCTGCTGCTGCTGCTATTGTTGGCCACTTCTGCTGCCATCTAGATCTGGCTGTGGATGCTCAAGGAGCAGGGAGCGGATGTGCAGGGGGCTAAAGGAACTCTTGCTGCTGCCAAACGTGCTGTTATCACTAACCACACTGCTGCTGTCATTAGTGCTGCTGCCAACACTGCCAGCTCTGCTCTTGCCAGTGCCAGTGTGCGGATGTCTTGGGCTCTCAGTGTCCCAGGGTGATTCTGTAGACAAGCAGCTGCTTTTTAGATTTCACTTGCTTATTACCTGTAGATCCTTTGCCTTAGGACTCAGGCTTCAGGCCATGGAGCCTGGGAGAGATGATGGTTGGAGGTATGTTTTATCTTCCCTAGCATCTGGGACAACTGTCCTTGAACCAAACATGTGCACCTCAATTCTCATTTTTCTTCTTTCCTAGGGATTTCTTTCCCTCAGAGGCTCTTTCTTCCTTCTTGCAATGCCCCACTAGCCCTGGAAACATAAGTTGTAAACACTTGAATCCTAGAATGAACATAATTTAGTCTTAATATGAAAGCCTCATTACATGAGATATTTTAGTTTGAAAAAATAATAAAAAGCACTTAAATTTTATAATCATGAATACACACTTATCTGTGCAAGAATTGAATCATGCTAATTTTTAAAGAATTACTTAATAAACAACTTTGCTATTTAGTGTGGGTGGTTTCAGTGTGATTTACTAGAGGTCAAAAAGCCAAATTTTACTTTGAAGCCCTATCAGTAATTCATACAATTCATGTCAAAATGCTTACAGGGGCAAGGTGATTTTGTTCCTGGGAGTGATCCATCCCTCCCTCCCTCCCTCCCTCCCTCCCTCCCTCCCTCCCTCCCTCCCTCCCTCCCTCCTTTTCTTTTCCTCCTTCTTCTTACTTTTGCTTCCAACACTAACAAGGAGGCAATGTTGTCTCAAACTGGAAAATAAGGAAATAGCATGAAAATTTACAAACCTCTACTCATTAAGGACAGGCAAAACAAAAAGTTTAACTGGAGGAAAAGAATGGCACATTGCTGAATTCTTTATTGTCTTAACTGAAAACAAAAGCCTGCTTGATTTTTTTTAATTGAGAAAAGCATATGGGGGGAAAAGAGCTCTTAGTTCTAATAAGCCAGAAGCTTAGCTTAGCTTAGCTTTGCTTGGCTTTGCTCCCCTCTCCCTCCCTCCTTTCTTTCTTTCTTTCTTTCTTTCTTTCTTTCTTTCTTTCTTTCTCTGTACTTTTTGTTCTTTTATTGTTTACAGGTAGTCTAGCAAAAAAAAAAGTTGTATTAAGATCATGATCAAGATCTTCTTTGTCAGGGATTACTTTTTTTTTCCTTTAAGGATAAAGCAGTCAGTTTTCTTGTTTGAGTACAAGGCAAGTTTATATTTCCATCTCGCCTACAATAGTAATTGTGAGTTTTGTTTTGTGTTTTATTTCTAATTAAGAAAATGAAGATTGGTAAATAATACTTAAAGACTTGCTTTTCAGACAGGGTGAGCTTCTTGGTGTGTCAAATACATAGATTTATAGAATGAATTTGCCTCCAGGACTCATTTTTTTCTCCAATAAATTGCATGAGGAATATAATTTTATTTAACAAACATAAATATGTGAATTTGGGCTGTATTTATATTTTTAATATTCTGACATATGCATGCATGTTAGGATGCTGTTTTGTAGGTATGTGGTTAATGTTTCTTTTAAATTTTTTTTCCTTAATTTTAAAGTTGTAGTGAAAGCAAAATATGTTAGTATATGATGCATAAAGAACAGCCTGATAAAGTTACTGTGTTTAAACATCATACATAGATCTGTATTTTGTTATTTTCTGAGCTACATGCCAGAGTATATTGTAAAGCACTTTATCTATGGATTGTATAACGATCACAGAACAGTGCAGAGAGAAATAAAATATAGTTGCTTTACATTTCTGATCTTCATTTTTTAGTTTGTAGTGGGAGTTCATACCTCTTACATGGAGATGCTAATGCTCTCCTAGTGTAGTAAAAATTGTAGAGGAAGAGCTTTCAAAAGTTTGTAGGGATGACAAATGGCATTTGTAAATATTAGTGTTTATGAGTATTTGATTGTCATCTTCACTTAATGGTTTTTTTTTTTTTTTAAGATTTTATTTATCTATTTGACAGAGATAGAGACAGCCAGCGAGAGAGGGAACACAAGCAGGGGGAGTGGGAGAGGAAGAAGCAGGCTCCTAGTGGAGGAGCCTGATGTGGGGCTTGATCCCAGAACGCTGGGATCACTCCCTGAGCCGAAGGCAGAGGCTTAACGAATGCGCCACCCAGGTGCCCCCATCTTGACTTAATGTTTTAATTTCATTTTAACAGGATGTGTAAGAAATGTTTGTGCAAAGTTTAGGGATAATTTCCTAGGTAATTTGTTGTTGTCGTTGTGTTGTTTTTATATCTTTTTCTTTTGCTGCAGATCTGTTTAGGCAGATGATGTTTGAAAGTAGTTGAATTCAGAGTTCATGTTTGAGCAGACTAATGGGAATATTTCTCAATAGCTTTTTCAAGTATTTCATTAAGTACTTTATTAAATAGGTTAAATCATTTTTTATCTTTACACAGCCATAGAAAACTTTAGTTCATAAGTCCTTAGAAAATTAAAACAAAGCAAAACAATGATTTAGAAAATAATCAGTGAAAACCATAAGCTATTTAGGGAGCCTTCAAAAATGAAAATGCTACAGAATGCTACTACAGAGCCGATTTTTTTGTCTGAATTTATTAACCTGTGAAAGGAGAACTTTTAAATTGAAAATAATGACAGCACCTTAATTGTGGTGATTTTATTGAAAGCCTACTACTGCAATAATAAGATGCATTCCAGGTTCCCAGAGCTGAGGCAGCTGTCAAACACTAACATTTTTCCCTGAAAATAGGTTTAGTGTAGTGTTTTTCAAGGACAAGTTGATCAGCTATTGTCTCAGTGAGCACCGCTAGTTAATATTCAACAGTTTTCTTAATCAAAATCGTGTGTCCTGCTCCCTAGAGTGTTTGTTAAAGTGATTGTATGTTTATCAGAGCCTTCAACAGCAGAAACAGAATATTCCTGGACGAGGTGCTGGTAATGAGAACCTATATTATCCCAGGGTGCTGATAAGAAACGTAAAATGCTGTCAAAATACATTGTTCGTAAAAAAAATAATTATTATAGCTCAAAAAGTCAAACCTTTCTTTGAAGCCCTTGTACTTTAAATAACTTCAATTGTTTATCTAGGATAATGGGTGGCAGGAGTATGGTGATATCCTACTATAAACTCCAGGAATGGCACGCCACTGATCAAATAGTCTAGGGGTTTATTAATCATTTCTTCTGTTGGAGGGCTGATTAAGGTTCTTCACAACATGTTTCCTTTAGATTACAGAAAGTTCTTAATGAAGTAAAGCTTGAGGGGCATTAGAGAGCTCAGTCTGGAGTTCTACAAATGGTATTGAAAGGTCATGTGGGGAAAACAAGCTTTGCCAAAAGAAAACTAATGCACAGTGAACATTTTCCATGAAATACTGTGCCTAAGATGGAGGATTTGTTATTGCTTTGTTTTTAACTTCAAATTAGTTTCTGTTGCTGGGCTGATACTGCCCTGGAAACAGAGCTATATTGTTGGATATGACTTTTTTTTGCCAAGGGTATTCCCTACCACTTTCACACACACATACACATTCTTTCTCTCTCTCTCTCTCTCTCTCTCAATCTCTAAGAATTAGACAAGGATACATGCTTTGAAAAATGTGGTCCCTATAATATTAAGAATAATTTTGTATTTTACTTTTTTTGTCTCTAATGGTGCTTTGGAGGAATGAAGTCTTCTGTAAAGAGTTCATTTTAGCTATGATGTTGGTGGATTTCCTCTAGAATCAGGAGATTCCTAAAAACATATTTTTAGGAATTGTTTCACATAATAAAACACACTTTGAACATTAATTAGGAAACAATGCACCTACATCCCATAGGAGTTAATCTTCCTAAGTAATCATTTTGAAGGCTACGGCCAGGGATATTGATCACTTCCGTGGTACTGGAACATGTACTGCACTTTATGCATTGATCTTTGACATAGAAAGATGGGTACATCAATGTAAAAAACTGATTGCTGTTACATATTTGAAACTTAAGCCATACTATTCACTCATATTCAAAATCACTCATTTACTTGGTATTATGTGTAGTCAATTTCTAACATTACCTTTTCAACAAATTGATCAATTTTATATTTTTATTTATGCTTAGATGTAGCTTATAATTGTTTCAAAATGCAAATCACAATCAGATTGATTTGATACTAGGTTTTGGTGGAATTGTGTATCAATCAGTCTGGTCAGGAGGTGGACACCATAGTAGGTCAAACAAGTTTAATATAAAAATTTCTTAAACTGTGACAACAGAAGAACTATGATAGCTAGGGAAACCTATGAGATACCCTACAGCTGAGGGAGTATACCAGGGAAGGACAAACTTGGAAAGGGTTAAGATCCTTTGAGAAAAGGTGTGATTCATCTCATTGGATACCAGAGAAGTTTATGGGTTTGGCCATGCTTCCAGAGGTGGTCCATGGTCTCTGGATAACCTGGTGGCAGGGAGAGCAGGTGGAACACCAGCAATTAAAGCTGTAGTTGAATGTCAGAGGGGTTGGGCCCCCCACTCCCAAGCCTGTTGTGGGACTGGAGGAGGTTCAGGTAGGAGAAACCCAGGCATACAGAGACAATTCCTTTTCTTTTCAGCGCTATTGGGAGTTTCCCTTGGAATGGGCCTCAGAAAGATTATTCCAGGCTGAGACTGCAAGATTGGTGAGGAACTACATGATCTGGCCTCCACACGTGGCTGGAGCAGAGCCCCACTGAATATCTTCACAACTGCTCCCAAACTGCTGATCCGCCTGGAGATAGAAATCATGGGACAGACCCTTTGTTCAGTATCCCTCCAGCGTTCTCTATCGGGGAAGTGCAACATCCGGCTCATTGTAAAGGAGAAATGCTTAAAGGAAACCCATCTATGATCACAAAGCATGTATTTATTGAAGGGTGCATTTGGAGCTGGGAAGCAGTTAAAATCCTTAACTGGCACACATTGCCTCACATTTGGATGCTAATTGTAGCTAATGTTACAGCAAAACTTACAATTCCTGTTGCCTTGAGAATATCATGTTGTTTGCAGGTGCCCTACTTTTAGCCCTTTGTACTTGTCTCTCCTGATTAGTTGCATTGTCCTTGCTTTCAATAGCGGAGTTTAGGACTATGCTAATTTTTCACTGTCTTTCATAGACACCACCTCTCGCTCTCTGCTGCAGGATGGGAAGCTTGTCTTTTTATGCCACTATGTGTATGCCCACATTCTTTAGATTAAGTGTTGAACAATCTCAGTGGAAGGAATTCATGGAGTGTCAATAAACTCTATTCTAATTAGAGCCATTTGGATCTGTTTTATAAGGAAGTGAGGAAACTGTTTACCCCTAGAGTCTGCACTAGAAATAGCACACAGTTCATTTGGCAAAGCTAAAGAGCAATATTGATTTTGAGGCACTGAGGAACATGCAAGTGCATAGATCAATTTGTTACTAGTCAGTCATTTTTTTTTCTTTGCTATTAGTACAACCATTATTGTGTTTTATGTGAAAAAAAAGTTATTAGTGACTGCTTCCTGGTGTTCTATAGATGCTATAATTTACATTCATATTCATATACATTCATAATCATATATCATTATCAACCATTATATACAGTGTATATATGCAAGAGATAGTTATACAGGTGTACAGGTGTCAAATATAGTGCTTGAAAAGATATATACTAATTAATAATTCCTGGAAAAAACTGGTTTATTATGTACCAAGTCAAAGCAATGTGCTAAGTCACTTACAATATTTATGTCTGTTGTTGCTTTAATGTGGGAATTACCATTGGCAAGCAAATTTTTCTACCACCTAGGCCATAGAACAGTTTTGTTATAAATGTTTTATTCTTTCTTATGTGAAAGGGGGAAAAAAACTTCAATGGAAAGACTATAATTGCTTTGGCAATTTGCTTTAGATTTATAATCTTTGCTCAGGTACTCCCCTCCCATCCCCTCTTTAGGTAAAAGAAAGAAGGAGAGGGTGGGTATCTTATTATACATGTTTAAAAAATTCCAACATGAATAAATCCAACAGATAAATTGCTTGCAATTACATTTTTAAAAGAGTGTTGCGGGAACATGAGAATTGAGAAACTAATACTTAAGTACAAATAGTTTATTTGTAGTGTGGAAAATAGGTGATGTTATAAAAGCCATTATGATCCACATTTATAAAATAAGTAATGGAATGATTATAGGACAAGAAATATGCCTTGGCATGAAATGCTTTTCTAAAATCTTCTAACATCGAGGTAAAATCTACTCACCCTGAATTTAGTGTATGATAATAAGGTCTATGAATGAATTCATCTCCATCTACCATGAATATAACAAAGCATTACATATTGTAGTGGATGTAGGATTATCCTCAGAGATTATTCCCAACTTTAATGAACTTAAAATCTGTAGCTTTTTAACTGTAGATATTTTGTTTGCTTTGGCTGCAGTAGTAAGAAATGTACAAAATAATTGAGCCAAAAATGTGTAACTTATTTAGAACGAAAAGATGAAAGGATGGACAAGAACATGGGACTAATAAATGATATGGTAGGTTTTCAATTAACAGATGTTCACAAAATGCATGATTTCCATGGTTCTGTAAAAATTAAGCTTTTTGAAAGCAGTAAGTTATTTTTTCCCCCATTGGTTATAAAGGGTATCAAGTAATTATAGATAGCATTTATTGAGCATACTCTAAGTACAACCAATATATACAGAATGGTCTTTGTCCTTTTACTTGTCCTCTAAGATACGCATTATTCAGGGTTTCTTAGTTTTATTTTATTTTTATTTTTTTAAATTATTAGAGAAACCACTCAGATGCTATCCCTTCCCTCTAACTCCCCCTGAGGAGGAGAAGAACGATCATCAAGGACAAAGGGCAGCCGCAAAACCAACACCCAGAGTCAGCTTCACACTCAGGAAGGGATACTGCGTCTCCTCCTTGTGGACGGACTTCTTAGTTTTAAATGGAAGTTCAGACACAACAGGGACTTGGACATTGTCACACAGCCGAAAGTCATGAACAGAAATACAAATGCCAGATTGTACATCCCCAAAACCTAGGTTCTTTCCACTATACAGTGTGACTTCTAAAAGTTAAAAAATAATTAAAGCGTTGGTTCTTTAGATGTTAAGAACATAATAATTTTACTAACTTCTGTGTTAAAGACTGAAGACCCAGGGCATCTGGGTGGGTCAGCCAGTTAAGGGTCCAGCTCTTGATTTCAGCTCAGGTCATGATCCTGAGACTGAGTTCTGCGTGGAGCCCTGTGTCGAGCCTCATGTCGAGCTCCATACTCAGGAATCTGCTTCTCTTCCTCTCCCTCTGCTCCTCCCCTGCTCGTGGTCTCTTTCTCTCTCTCTCAAATAAATAAACAAACAAACAAACAAATAAATAAATAAATCTTTTTAAAAAAATGAATACTCAGTTGGTAATTCCTATTAGATCTGTAATCTCTCAATTTATACTTCTCTTAAAGTATAAATATAGATGAAATATGAGTCAGAAAGGCAAATATGTCATAATTTTAAAAAATAATTTATTTCCTACAGTGGAGAATTTTCTTTTTGCTATTAAGGCTTTTGCTGGTATTTTCATGTTTCCCTCTTGGCTCACATAACAAAAATTAACTGTGCCTTTCATCTTTGTGGCTTATTTATAGATTCTTATTTCTCCAGCATTACTTCTTAAATAGTACAGTAATGAAAATAATTATCACAGTAGTGAATTATTAGATGTCCTTTTTGTTTTCTATAATTTCATTATACCAACAAATATATTAAATATTTTCAGGTCTATCTCTTACCTTTCCTATTAGAAAGTAAGCTTCTTAAATGTTTTGTCACCATTTTCTCTTAATGAGTATATTGTGACAATATACGTATTTTACAGATTTAGAATACGCCATATTACATTTTGATTAGTAAAAGCCTTCATAAATGGTTCAGCATTAGAAAAATTCATCAAATTTTTTGCAGTGAGGTAGTGTGATACCCTTGGGCAGAGGTCAAATGCTTTGTCAGAAAGATCCAGAAACAAGTTTAAGTTCTAAAAATTGCCTAGAAATGTGAGTAGAGGTATCATGACCAAGTGAATAGAGAATGAGCTTTTGAGTCATCCAACCTGGCTTGAATTCCAGCTCTATCATTAGCTCTATGAATGTAGCCAAGTTGAGTAATCTCACTAAGCCATGTGTCTTCAGCTACAAAATAAAAGCAATAGCATCTCTCATGTAAGATTTTTGTGACGATTAACTAGAATAATAAATGAAAAAGTATCTGTCACAAAGAAGATGCTCAACAAATGTTCCTACTTTTATTTTTAAATACCAAAGTCTATTTGATGCAGATTATTTGATGTAAGTGAAAATTATTAATATTCTGATTCTTGTGGGGAGAATATCAAGGGGATTTTAAATATTACAAAAGGACTACTGATTCCCTTGTTTGACTCTTTAAAACTCTGGATAGCATTGTTAAGACATTTTAAATTTTGCCTTTAGGGTAAATATGTATGCAATGACTTCATTCTTGAGTAAATTTAGACTGATATTGCTCTTGGCTCTTCCATGATGTAGTTAATCTGCTCATCTGGAAGAGTTAAGCTGGTGGCTGACCCTTTCTCTAAACTAAAGAGTGTGTTGGAATCTTTAATCTTTTCTTTTTAACTTCCTCCTCAGAAGTCAGAGTTCAAGAAAAAGACATTCTTGGTAGGTTGTGTTTATTACATGCTCTTGTAACAGCCCACTGTTGGTTGAGAATTAACCATAACATTTTATCTGTATGTATTGTAAAAATCAGAGCAATTGTGCAAAAAATGAGCATTGTACATTAAGGTAACATTTGTGTTACGTTTCCAAGTGATTAGATCCATCCATATGTGAAGAATTTTTAGTTGAAATAGTTGTTTAGGGATACTGATTTTGACCTTATTGCTGAATTCCTTCGGGCCAGTTTCATAATACACTCTCCTTCTGGTATTTGTAAAATGGTATTTGTAAAACGGTCCATGGCAATGATGATGTTCAGCTTTGAAATGCTGGGCTTATCTATCTAATTAAGATATCCTAGAACACATAAAATATTGTAACCACGAGGACTCTAGTAGCCTAGGAAAATTGGACAGAATAAGCAGCTTTCCTTTTTTCTCCTTAGGGAATAAATATAAGTAGAAATGATAGAGAAGATAATTAATACTGTTTTCTAAATATTTAGTTATCTTGAAATAGTTACCCTTCTCACATGAGCTGGCATTACAGTTCACTAGGATTACAAACCAGTTGATCAGCTGACATCCTGTGGCTGATTGTGGATTGGTAGGGGAATGAAAAAAAAAAAACCTTTATTAAGCATTGGCAATTTTACAGTTGCATTTCATACATAACCATTTTGATTTTCAACACTTTTGTGCTTAAAAATCGTGTATGTTTATGTATCTTCATTTTGCACATGAGGAAATTAAGGCTCACACAAGTCAAACTTGTTTTTCCAGATCACACAGTTTAAAATTGGCAAATGGAATTTCAACCCAGTTTAGTCTGATTCCAAGTCCTAATCTTCATTGCCATGTGCTTTTGTTTCTGTACTTCATTCTAATTTTAAGTGCCTTGCTGACTGATATACAAATGAATATGTTTGCCTCTTGTTTTCAGTAAAAATTCATTAATTATGGGAATATTTATTGAGTTTCTGCTGATGCTTAGTATTCTAGTCTCAGGGGTACATCAGTGAACAAGATGGACACAATCCCTGCTTTCATGAAGCTTATTTTCAGTTTGGAAAGACATGAATAATCAATTGGGAAAATGGGATAAAAATAGCAGGTAGTGATAAGGATTATGCAGAAAGTTAAAATGAGGTAATGTGATTGAGAGAGACAAAGCAGCCTCTTTGGTTTGGACCGTTAGGCAAAGTTTCCCTATGGAGGTTAGATTTTAAACTGCAGTTTTATTGGCCAAAAGAGTCAGTCACATTACAACTTCAAGTTGGGGAGGAGATTGCTAACCTAGGCAAAGGATGTTAGTGTTCCTAACAGTAGTAGCAGAGTGGTAGGTAATGAGGTTAGAAGTCGAGCCTGGGTCAGATTATGTAAGAGGGATAAAATTATGTGCAGCTAGAAGCCATTATATGGAATCAGTCAGAAGGTGGATATGAAGGTAACTCTTGTAGCTCTGTGGAGTACGTATTGTGGAGGTAAGAATGGAAGCAGCAGTCCCAGAGAGGAGAGGTGTGCTATTGCCAAGTCAGAGGTGAAACCATGTAGCTTTCTCTGCAATGGGTAAGATGTGGATGGTGAATGAAAACAGGAATCCTGGATTGCTCCTTGACTTTTGTTGAGTATGCTGGTGGATGATGATGCAATTTATTGAGAAGGAGGAACAGGAGGTAGAACAGATTTGATGGTGGGAGTGAGAAATTCAGGGTCTTGTTAGAGCCAAGTTAAGTTTAAATATTAGTTTGAACTATGTGAAATTGCTTGTATTCAATTTTTGACCATTAAAAATGGTAATTTCATATACAGTGTAATACAATGTACAATGTAGTACAATGTAATACCTATTAGACATCCTTATGGAGATAAAAAATAAGCCATTGGCACGAGTAAGTCTGAAGTACTGGAAGCATTCTGGGATGAATACATAGATTTGAGTGTTATCACCATGGGCCCTGATGAGATTAACAAAAGGAGTGCATAGATAAGCAAAGAACAGAATTCAGAGTGATCCAAAGTGGAGCCGAGATGAATTGTATGGGTTGGCAAGATGAGGAAAATTACTAATGAGCTCATTTTCTTTGTCTCTTTGCTGTTATCTGACCCTTGCTACTTGTGAGTATTTCTATTGGAATTTGAATGTGAGACCTAACATTTTATCTGCTTGCATAGTTTGCATTCTATAGGTTAAGTGAGCTTTGGGCTAGTCTGAAGGGTTTTTTGTTTTGTTTTGTTTTGTTTTTTTTTAATTTTAAAATAAGACCCATATGTGGTAGAATAGAGTCTGAGGGATAGACAGATGGCGGAGCTGATAAATAGAACTTTCATAGCCAACATGGCTCTCTGTTGCTCTTTTATTTTTTTTTTGCCAAGAGTATAGCTTTCCAACTTGTTCACAACATGCATGTATATACACACACATGCACAATCACCAAAAACTTGGATTTAGGATTCAATAAAACTTTTGATTTTTCCCTACCAAACAAATAGTGTATTTTGGGGAATTTTAAAAAAGTTTCTATGTATTAATCAGGATTAGAAACTAAAAGAACATACTGGATATGTATAAAATGGGAAACATTTTTATGAGCTGATAGGTTGGATTTCCATATAAATGTTTGAACTGTGTAATACCAGATTTAGTTATCAAAATTAGTATGTACCTTAAACATTGGGCAAGAAAGTGCTATCAAATCCTGAAGTAGTAGAGTTGAGGACACGTAAAGGGGAATTTGTAGTTGTGGATATGTACTGGTTACTATCTGAATAATAATTCACAATAATCTTAGGAAAAGTATGGATGGAAAATGTAACTTTGGAAAAGTATTGAAGAAAACCTTGCAGTGAGAATTGGAGTGCTCTGAGTACTGAAGTGACCAATACTTTTCACACCATCAGATTTTATTTTAAAGAATTTATTTTTAAGTAATCGCTACTCCCAACGTGGGGCTCGAACTTACAAGCTTGAGATCGAGTCACATGCTCTACCAACTGAGCCCCCAGGTGCCCCATCAGATTTTATCTTAAAGTGTGATTTAAAAACTAACATATAAACTAACTCTGTTGTAAAAATGGGATTTTAGTCTGAAAAGTAACTGAAAAAATATATAGTGAATTTAAAATTGGCATTACTACTACTTAGATTTGTGGTGGATTTTGAAAACATCTATTTTTATACCAAGAAGAGAATAAAAGTGACCTTAGCATAGTATAAATCTAGACTAGATAAACATGTATAAATAGGAATATATAATAAGTATATTACATATTTATAGGGAGATATCTGGGATACTAAATTGATCGTACAGTTATTTTCATATATATTTTTTATTTTCATATGTATTTCGTATCTATATGAAATGTTTGCTCCTTCTTTCATTTTGAAGCCATCTGGTTTTTATTTATGTTTTACTTACTTTAAAGGAAAGCGTACTTGATCTGATTTTTAGAATAAAGCAGTTTCTTATCATGTATTGGAGGCTATTGTTTACTATAAAATTTCTAATATTGTCAACATAGCTTTGCAGGCAAAAAAACCACATATATAATACAGAAACAAACTTAAGATTATTTTGGTTGTCTACATTTGCCGAATAAAATACTGACAGGAGTTATATATTATAACTTAGTTTGAAAAATTTGGACAAATATATTTAGTTGTTTCATGATGATTTGATGTATAGGTTTCAGAGTTCTTCCATCCGTGAAAAATATGGTAAGTTGGGGATTGGACTTTAGAAACAGGTAAGTTGGGGATTGGACTTTAGAAACAGGCATGTATAACACTGGCAGAAAGACCTTATCTCTTGTATACCTTCATGTTCTTAGGGTCTGACACGTAATAGACCAGTAAATGTGTATCAAATGAATGTATTAAATTACAAGGGTTAAATATGAAAATCTGGACTTTAATAAACAATTATTGTGGTAGCTTTATATGTGGATTTTCATCTCACTTGCCTAATCCTTGCTTCCTGCTTCCTCACTGCGTTTTGCTTTGCTGGTTCTGCACTCCAGATTGTACTTCAGAATCATGACACAATTGATAATTTACTGATCAGTAAGCAGAGAGCCTGAAAACCTTAGGCTCTTATATACTTAGTATATAAGTATATATACTTATATAATGGAATATTGCACACCCATAAAAAGGATGAGATTGTGCCATTTGCAACAACATGGATAGACCTAGAGGGTGTTACGCTCAATAAAATAAGTCAAACTGAGAAAGGCAAAAGCCATATAATTTCACTTATGTGGAATCTAAAAAAAGAAATGAATAAACAGAAGGCAGAATCAGACCTATAAATATGGAGAACAAAATGATGGTTGCCAAGGGGGGAGGAGTGGGGGATGGGCAAAATGGGTGAAAGGGAGTGAGAAATACAGTCTTCCAATTATGGAATAAATAAGACACCAGAATAAAAATACTACATAAAGAATATAGTCAATGACACTGTAATAGTCTTCTATGGTGACAGATGCTGTGAGCATGGCATAATGTATAAACTTGTTGAATCTCTATGTTCTGAAACTAATATAACATTGTGTATCAACTATGCTCAAATAAAAAAAATTAAAAAAACTTAGGCACTGAACACTAATCTTCTGCTGAGGTCCTTACTTACTCTTGGGTGTGTGTTGCTGTTAAATACGCAGTGACTCTCAAGTCCCACTCTCCTCCTGCATCTTATATTCTACCTGAATCTGGCTGAGAGTAGATTCATATTAACTCTTTCTTTACCATTGTCTGACTTGTGGAATTTTAAATCCCTCGTTTCTTTTATCCTGAACTTCTGACTGTGGTGGCAAGTGTCTATAACTATAGAAAAATAAAAGCATTATTCTATAGCAAAGATACAGTGTACTTTTAAAAATTCCTCATAATAATATAGTCTGTATTCCAGAGCTAGTCACATAACCTATCAGGGGAATTTGAGAGACAGAGGAAAGCATAGTGTAACAATTTACCCTTCTTACTTGTCATGCTCAATAAGGAAAACACACCACGAATAGATGTGTGTGTGTGTGTGTGTGTGTGTGTGTGTGTGTGTGTGTGTGTATTCCTAGACTTTTCTAGGTGCAAGATCATGTCATCTGCAAATAGAGGTAAATTTACTTCTTTTACAATCTGGATGCTTCTTGTTGTTTTTGTTGTTTAGTTTTTTTATTTTTATTTTTGCCTCCTTGTTCTAGCTAGAATCTCCAGTATAATGTTGAATAAATATGGTGAGAGTGGACATCCCTATTTGTTCTTAACTTTAGAGGGAAAGCATTGAGGCTTTCACCACTAAGTACAATGATAACAATGGTTTTTTTTTTTTTTTTTTTGAACATGTCATTTATCAGATTGAGGAAGTTTCCTTCTATTTTTGGTTTATTGAGAGTTTTTATCATGAAAGTTTTTGGGATTTGTCACATGTTTTTGGGCATCTCTAAGATAATTGTGTAATTTTGTTCTAAATTCTATTGATAAGGTGTATTACGTTGGTTTTTGAATGTTAAATGTGCCTTGCGTTCATGGAAAAAATTTCATTTTATTATGGATTTTTTTCTTGTGACCTATTTTTTGACAGGATTTTGTCGAGGATTTTGCATATAAATTTACAAGAGTTATTTGTCTTTAGTTTTCTTTTCCATCCCATTATCTAGTTTTGGTATCAGGTATACTGTTTTGGTGTTGGTGTTCTATTTATCTGGAATAGGACATACTATGGGAATATATGCAGGCCTTAGGAATTGACCTTACAGAATGAATTGAGAAGCATTACTCCTAATTTTTGGAACTTTATGAAGAATTAATACCTTTTATAAATATTTGGTAGAATTCAGCAGTGGAACCATCTGGCAATAGTGTTTTATTTGTTGGAAGTTTTAAAATTGCTAGGTAATTATCTGTATTTATTGTAGGTCTATTCAGAGTGTCTGTTTATTCTTGAGTCGATTTTGGTAGTTTGCATCTTTTAGAATCTGTCCATTTCATATGAATTTTCCAGTTTGTTGGCATACAGTTCATAGTATTCCTTACGATTCTTTTCATTTCTGTAAGGTTGGTTGGATGGTCTCTCATTTTTTATTTTAATAATTTTAGTCTTTCTTCTTTTTTCTGGGTTAGCCTTGCTGAGGGTTTATCATTGTCTATTTTGTTGATTTTCTGCACTGTTTTCCTGTTCTTTATTTCAGTAATCTGTATACTGATCTTTATTATTTCCTTCATTCTGCTTGCTTTAGATTTCATTTGTCTTTCCTTTGCCACTGTCTTCAGGTGAAAGATGATGCTATTGATTTGATTATTTCTTCTTTTTTAATGTAAGTGTTTACAGATATAATCATCTCTTAATTAGTTGCTTACACTCTATCTTAATAAGTTTTGTTTTCTCTTCATCTCAAAGCATTTTCTAACCTACCTTCCTTCCTTCCTTCCTTCCTTCCTTCCTTCCTTCCTTCCTCCCTCCCTCCCTCCCTCCCTCCCTCCCTCCCTCCTTCCCTCCCTTCCTCCCTCCCCCCCTCCCTCCCTCCCTCCCTCCCTTCCTGCAGCCATAAGTTATTTAGGAATGTTACTTACATTCTATCTATTTGTGAATTTTCCAAATTTCCTTTTGTTATTAATTCCTAAATTCATTTCTTTGTGGTTGGAGAACCTACTTCGTATGATTTAAGTTGGTCAATTGTTCAATGACTCTCTTTACTTCTAGTAACATGATTTTTTTTACATTTCAGCAGTATATTTTCTCTGATATTAATGTAACTATTTTTCCTTTCCTGCATTGCTGTTTGTATGGCATATTTTTACTTCCATTCTGTTTGTATCTTTGAATCTAAAGTGTGTCTCCCATTGATAGCATATTTTTGATATTATTGCTGTTTTTATCCAGTCTAACAATCTTTTTGATTGAATTGTTTAATACATTAATATCTAATTTTATTGTTGATATGGTTGGATTTGTGGCTGCCACTTAACTTTTTGTTTTATAGGCACACAAACTAATATATATTAGTTATTTTCTTAGTGGTTGTTCTTGGATTTACAGTATACATAATTTATTAGAATCGACCTCAGATTTACTCTAACTTAATTCCAGTGAGTTATAGAAATGTTACTCCTATGTAGCTCCACTTTTGATACATTATTGTTTGTGTATGAGAGAGGGAGAGAGAGACAGGGACGGGGCGAGACAGAGAAACAGTCTCTGTTACAAACCAGACAAGACATTATTGTAATTATTAATTTAGATAATTTATGTCTTTAAGGAAGCTATAAGAATAAAGGACAGCAAGTATATGTTTATAGAGTTTTGTTATGCTAATAACCTTTTTCATTATGGTTATACTTCTCTTCATTTCTTCCTGTGGATTCACTTTACCATCTGGTGTCGTTTTCTCCTGCTTTCTTGTGCTCTTATAAATATATTACATTTCTGCATGTTACAGGCCCAACAATATAATTATACATACTATTTTACATAATTACTTTAAAATCAGTTAAGAGAAGAAAAGAGAAGATGTAATTATATTGTCTTTTATAATTTAATGATGATTACCATTACTAACACATTTTGTTTTTTGGTGTGGGTCCAAATTACTGTTGGGTGTCACTCGCTTTCAGTCTTAAGAACTTGCTTTAGTATTTCTTGGAAGGCAGGTATGTTTGCAATAAATTCAGTTTTTATTGATCTGGAAATATCTTTATTTGTCTTTATTTTTTAAAGATTATTTTGCTGAATATGATTCTTGACTGGCATTTTTTCCTTTCAACTCTTTGAATATATCATCACACTGCCTTGTATTTTCCATTGTTTTTGATGAAAAATGTACCATAACAGGTGTTACTCTTATTGGGGTTCCCTTGTATTGACAAATTGTTTTCCTCTTGCTCCTTTCAAGTTATTCTTGTGCTGATTGTGGTTGTTTGCTTGTTTGCTTAGGGATTTTGGTTGACTATCTTAATAAATTCCGTTTCCTCCCCAGTGCGCAACCTCTGGTGTTGTTCTTCAGGGACACAGCCTTGGACACATGCGCCGTCACTCTGATCTCATTTTTCCCTCAACCACTCAAGAGGTAACAGTGGCTTTAGTCAGTCTCGTTTTCACTGTCTCTTATTCTGATTTTTCTGCTAAATTTGTAGCTGTTCCGTCTGCTATCATCCCCAGCCATTGGCCTATATTAATTACCAGCTGATTGTCTCTTGTTTTCAACAACACTTGGGGACATAGATTGCTGTATAGTTGGATCCAATTAAATTTGGGCCCTTTTGCAAAGGCATTCTTTGACATCAGGCTTTAAGACTTATTACTACCCTAGGAATACTCTGATCCTTCTTGCTTTCATGGAGCTACCAGTCTGCTTTTAATTTCTTACCATAAAATCTTTATTCTTTTCAACATTGTTCTTAGACTTGTAATACCCATGTTCTGTCCCAAATAAAGTCAGTCCCCTTAAGGAGACTTCTGGAGTCTTCTGTTCTTAGGGCTTGCCTATCTCCTCTGGGAAGAACCCCTTGAACAAGTGTTCCGGAATTGGGGATGGAGATGGTGGCTTACTTCTCTAGGAGGGACACCCTTGCTCTAATAAGTAGGGAACTTGGCAGGGATGGTAGCCTTAGTTCTTATCTTGATTCTTGATCTTGAACCTGTACCCTAGGGGCTTGATTATGCAGGAGTGCTCAGGGCCCAGTATCACCATCCAACCATGCGTAGGGTAGTCTTCTACCCTATGTTCTTGCTTGTAATAGAGCTTTTGCAACATAGAGTCGGGCAAGGTGAGCAATGCTAGTGAGCTTCTTCTCCTAGGGAGAAATGATAGTTCTAGACTAGGATCTGGGGGAGAAAGAGTCCTGTGTTCTTGACCACATGTGCCTGTAATAGAGCTTCCACCGGCGGTCAGTAAGTGGGTGGCTCAATGCCATAGACTCTCACTGTTTTTATTGAGATTTATTAGGTTTAGTTGAATAAGTGTTTCTCATGTTGCATGTCCTTAGAACAATTTCCTGATATTTTAAGTGGGCGCTTTAGGTAATTTTTACCTGTTATGATTGTTTCACTGAGAGAGGGTCCATAGAGTTCTTTATACCCCCATTTCGGAGGTACTCTCTTATTTTAGAAATAAGGAATCCCAAAATAGTTATTTTAAGTGGATTCTCTCTGTATTGTTCTTAACATTTACTTTCATTTGCAAAAATTTGTATATGTTTATAAAAAGATATATATATATATATCCCTTTACATGAACATATTTTTTCTACCTGTATTTATTCTGCGTCTACCAGTAAATGCCCTCTTTTTCGGTGAAACGGTAGATTTTTTTCGAAGCATACATCCAGGAAAATTTATTCCAGTGCTTTTCATTAGCAGATAACAATAGTTTAATAAACACTATCTTCCAGTCCTTTTGGAATTACCACCAGAATTCCAGTTTATTAATTTACAAAGAAATTTGTAACGATTACATGGAACTATTTGAATCAGGATGATCATTATATATTTTTCTTGTTAGAGAGATCTACATAGGAAGCAACATCACAATTAGAAGGTTACTTGGTAACCATGAAATCTGAACAATAGTTCATCTTTCATAATTGGAAAGATTCATAGTATCAGTCTGTATCGTCATGCCTATCTTTTAAAATCTTTACCCTCTCTTCTCTATAGTCAATAAATATGAATCAGTTTATAGGAATATAAACTATAAAAATTAGGGCATCTCAAACAAACATAAGGACAGTAATTTTAAAAATTTAGTGTACAAATCAACAATGGTGAATACAAAATTTTGACATTTATGGACATATTTTGCAACCTCAGCATTTGGACTTTCTAACAATTTCTGACCTCTATTTCTAGAATAAGCTTTATAGAATCTACTGATTACAGACTTTATGCCCAGACTTTAAATGCAATATATTATACTGAAATTATAACTACTGGCAATCATGTAAGGAAAAGTAAAAGAGCACAATTTAAGCAAGAGAAATTTTTAGAAAATAGATCACCAATAGCAAGGGTACAAGTATGATAATATCTAACATTTGTTTTCTGTGTTTCAGATAGTGTTCATTTTACTTGTGTGATGTCATCCAGTTGTGACAATAGCTAGGAATTTGTTGTTTATTTTTTGTTTATAGAAGAGGAGCCTGAAACTCTGGATATGTATGTAACTTATCTAAGTTTGTACAGCTAAATGATGATGAAAATGTGGCATTCACCCTGACAGACTAACTCCAGAGTTCTTATTCTTTACTCTGCCACGTTGCATCCAAGAGTTTGTAAAGATTTTTTCTTCATCTTTGGTAGTTTATTTCCTTGGGTTTCACAGATTTGAAAAACATGTTTATTGATCCACCTGGAGTTCCCCTGTTCTTTTAACTTAGTGTCTACTTAGAATGCTGGAGGAACCATTCTTGTAGTCATAGAAATTTCAGCCATATTTTGTGACCTGGCCCATTCTGTCTATTGCAAAAATACATAATGTACAAGATAGTTAAGGTGAAGAAGGATATATATGTCAGAGCCAAAGCATAGTGTGAGAGGCATTATTCTAATGCCTTATGCATGTTATCTCATTTAATCCACGGTAAGAATCTGTAGGGTGTGCATTGTTGTCTCCAGCTTTACAGATAAACAACATTAGAGTCAGAGAGGCTAACCAATGTGCTTTTTGTTGCACAGGATATAAGTATTAGATATGAATTGTGCCCATTTGTTCTGAAGACATTGCTCTTTTCAGTAGTCCCTGTCATATCCTAAAATGTTCACTGACTACTTGGCATTGTAGACTCTTTGAGTAAGCTGTCATCAGAGTGCTTCTCTGGAGGTAGTTACTATTAGCCATTTTACAGATGAGAAATCAAGAATCAAAAAAAAGTAGTCATAAGAAATAAGTTTACATGGGTCACCTTGAGATTGCCTATTATGGATTAATAAATGGTATAATCAGCCAAAATGTAGATCAGTAATAGTTTTACTTTATTGTTATAGAAAATGTGGTGGTCTTAATAGTAGATACAAAACTCACCTGAAAACTAATGATTTTTGCAAAGAAGAAAAATATAGCATAAAATATCAGTGTTCTGTGTCATAAAATGTAAGTTATCAATAATAGAGCATTGCTATTCATTATTAAATATTAGTTACCAAAATGAGTACTTAAAATTCTAAGAGAAAGACCCTGTACATTTTTTTTAAATTTGAAAACATGACACATAATGGGCATTCAATAAATGTTTATTAAGGAAGCAAACAAAATGTATTTTGGTATATTTAAAACTCAAATGAACAAAGCAGGAATTTGCATTGGTTATGGTGGTGGAAAAGAGATTCAAGCTGGACTAGGTAAACTATAGCTTCTATTAGTATGGCTTCTCCAGAGGAGCAGAATCAATGGGATAGATAGATAGATTGATAGATAGATCTAAAGAGATTATAGTTAAAACTGGAGGCCCACACCCATAGTATACTTTAAGCAAATTAAATATATAAAAATTTAGGGTAGATACATTTATGAAAATTTCATTAATTTTAAAATAAGAAATCCCAAAAGAATTCCCTCAAGTAGATTATACATTACTCTATGGAATTGGGTCATGTCATTGTGGAGGCTGCAAAATTCCAAGATCTGCAGTTGGCAAGCTGAAGACACAGGAGAGTTAAGTGGCATAAGTTCAGTCTGAGTCCGTGTCCGAAGGCAGGAGAAGATCGATGTTCAAGCTGAAAGACAGTTAGACAGAGAGAAAATTCTCCCTTACACAGCCTTTTATTCTCTTCAGGTCATTAATGGATTTGTTGAAGCCCACCAGATATCTGGGCAGCCTGTGGTTCAGTCAGGCTGACATATAATATTAACCATCACATTGATCAATTTTCCGTTAACTCCAATCATTTCCAAAAGGTGATCTTTAAGTTAAGGTTCTAGGTTAATGGTAAGATGATAAAGAGTTTGTAGCCAGCGAATATATTTTGGTGTTTATAAGATAATGACTCCAACACTTCAGTCTGTATTTGACAGCTGCTGATACAAGATCAGAGAAAAATAATTACTAATAAATGATTTATTCATTTAAAAATTTTATCAAAGTGAATACTTATGAAGGACTCAGAGAATTTTTGAGAAGTTTATGATTTCAAAAAATACAAAGTTTCTTATAGTTACATTCCTCAAAGGAAAACAGTCATAATGGTTTGATCCATTTCCTTCTAGTCTTTTTTCTGTATGAATAAAATTAATTACATGTACTGTGTTTGCTTGGGTCCCACAAGAAGCAGACAGCAAAATGGGACTAGATGTGCAAGATATTTGATGGAGGATAAAGCAGAGAGAGAGAGCAAGAATAGTCTTGGAGTCTTCAGACTACAGTGAAGATCTGACATCTGTGGGAGAAAGAGGGGAGGGAGAATTGGGTAGGAAGAACTTCAGACAGCAGAACTGTTGAGTCAGTCTCAGCCAGTCCTCGAGTGAAAGTTGTCCATATCAGGAATCCCATGTCTGGTAAAGAATGGTCTGATTCTAGGAGCTCCCTGGTGCTTAGTCATTGGCTGGGAACAGACCACGGGAAGTGTAGCTTCAAGATGGACACTGTGATGGATCCCAAGGTGAGGCAGCTGAAGGCTATTAATCAATCATGTTTGTTACAGCTGGTTCTCTTGAAGGAAAGATTTGAATGGAGCACTTATATGGCTGCCCCATATAGGCATACTCTGTTTTACTCAATATAGTGTATATTTATATAATGTATTTCTGGCATTAGAAAATTTATTACGAAATACTTCCATAATCTTTCTAGATGCTAAATAGTATTCAGTTGTGTGTTTCCAGTGAGATTTATTCAGCCAGTCCAATATCTGAATTACTTGAGAAATATTTTATATCCACTATGTAAACTGATAGGGTATTATAATATTTTGTACTTGATTCACCAGATGCTTCTTAAATCATAGTAGAGTAGTCATATATTTTGTCATTAAACATTCTCAGACATACACATCCAGTGCATCTCTCCAATTTACAAGATACAGTGAAATCCTGACATGCCCAGATTAGTCTGTAATGCTTTAACAGAATCTTATTCCCTGAAATAGTTGTTAGTAGTTGTTTAAAGAAGAATCTATTGTCATATTCTTACTATGTGATTTATATATAGGTTTAATTTAATAGGCTAGAAATTATTGGAGGTGGTAACTTTTTTAGCTAGATGGAAATTTTCATTTTATTCTTTATATACATTTAACATACTAAAGATGTCTTAATACTTCTCTGTTGATACACTTATATAAAAGAATAGAATTATACTTGAGTATTTTTGAAGCAATAGGAAATTTCTGGTAATTACCAAGAACTCTTGAACAGATTTGCATGTAAGAAGCCTTTGCTTGGGGCCCTGTGTGGCTCAGTCCTATTAAGCATCTGTCTTTGGCTCAGGCTGATCTCAGGGTCCTGGGTTGAAGCCCCACATCGGGCTCTCCCTCTGCCTCCCTCACTGCTTACTTGTGCTCTCTCTCTCTCTCTCTCTCTCTGTGTCAAATAAATAAATACATTTTCTTTTAAAGAAGCCTTTGTTGGGTCACCTGGGTGGCTCAGTTGGTTAAGTAACTGCCTTTGGCTTGGGTCATGATCCTGGAGTCGCATGATCCAGTCCTGTATTGGGCTTCCTGCTCAGTGAGGAGTCTGCTTCTCCCACTGACTCTCTCCCCTCTAATGCTCTCTCTCACTCTCTCTCTCTCTCAAATAAATAATTCTTCTTAAAGAAGCCTTTGTTTAAAGAAATTTTTGTAATTTTAGTGTGATTTGTGTCCCTGGGTCTTTAATTACATGGATGGGATAAGACAAACTCTTAGGAATTTCCAAACTATAGATTCATGATTTCTTTGTTTTTGTATGAATTTCTTGCCTTGGAATAAGCAAGAGTAAATAAAAAGGCCTTCAGGTGCTAATATCTTGGTATGCCAACAAAAGGAAAAGGGGACTAAGGTAGTTGAAACAGAGCAATCAAGGGGAGGGGGGTAACCCGCTATAAGAACAAAGAGGTAGGACTTTGTTGAATGTATATAACTTACTTGGGTTTAAATCTATAATGGTAAGTCTTTCCAAGACTTTAAGTGAAGGGATGATAAAAATAATTAAAAGCAACCAACAACAAAAAACCCAGTCCTAAATATTCAGAAGAGATTGTGGAGGGATGAAAGCAGAGTCCAGTTGTAGACTTGAGTGGCTTGGCAAGAGATGATAGTTAGAAAGGGTTTGGCCATAAGCTGCAAGATTGTTTCATGGGAAAATGAGGTATTCTAATGCTATTAGAATAGCATTCTTCTTGTAAATTCTTCTTGTAAATTCACTAGAATGTATCACTTTAAGGAAACATTTAATGTTATAACTGGTTCTAGTATGGGTGGTTGATTCAGAAAACAAAACAAAACAAATGAAACCCCAAGGGAAAAAAAAAAATCCAAAATGGAGACCCAGTAATTCATAGTAAATACTTTGGGGGGAAAAAAGTTTACAAATTTGTTTGAAAAAAAGTAAAATAAAATAAAAAGTTATTTTAGGTGATAATTGCAATGATGGCTTCAGTATTAGGAATGAGTAAAGAATGATCCATTGTTGATTTGGGGAAGAAATTTTGCAGACATAAAGATATAATAGAATTATCTTGATGAAGTCCCAAAAGTTCATTTTTGCTTTTGTTTCCCTTGCCTTTGAAGATGTGTCATGAAAGAAGTTGCTGTGGCCAATGATGAAGAGGTTACTGCCTATGTTCTCCTGTAGGATTTTGATGGATTTCTGTTTCATATTGAGGTCTTTCATTCATTTAGAGTTTATCTTTGTGTGTGGTATAATAGAATGGCCGAGTTTCATTCTTCTGTATATAGCTGTCCAATTTTCCCAGCGCCATTTATTGAAGAGACTGTCTTTTTTCCATTGAGTATTTTTTTCCCGATTTGTCAAAGATTAGTTGACCATAGAGTTGAGGGTCCATATCTGGGCTCTCTATTCTATTCATAGATGTATTCCATTGATCTATGTGTCTGTTTTTGTGCCTACCATGCTGTCTTGGTGATCACAGCTTTATAATATAGCTTGAAATCAGGCAACGTGATTACCCCAGCTTTAGTTTTCTTTTTCAACATTCCCTTGGCAATTCAGGGTCTTTTTCTGGTTCCATACAAATTTTAGGATTGTTTGTTCCAGTACTTTGAAAAATGGCATTGATATTTTGATTGGGGTAGCATTGAAAGTATAGATTGCTCTGGGGAGCATAGACATTTTAACAATGTTTATTCTTCCAATCCATGAGCATGGAATGTTTTTCCATCTTTCTGTGTCTTCTTCAATGTCTTTCATAAGTGTTCTGTACTTTCTGGAGTATAAATCCTTTACCTCTTTGGTTAGATTTATTCCTATGTATCTTATGGTTTTTGGTGCTATTGTAAATGGAATCGATTCTCTAATTTCTCTTTCTACAGTTACATTGTTAGGGTATAGAAAAACCACTGATTTCTGTGCATTGATTTTGTATCCTGCCACTTTGCTGAATTGCTGTTATGAGTTCTAGTAATTTGGGGATGGAGTTTTTTAAGCTTCTGCACAGCAAAGGAAACAGTCAACAAAACTAAGAGGCAACCCACGGAATGGGAGAAGATATTTGCAAATGACATTACAGATAAAGGGCTGGTATCCAAGATCTATAAAGAACTTCTCAAACTCAACACCGAAAAAACAAATAAGTCAAAAAATGTGCAGAAGACATGAACAGACACTTCTCCAAAGAAGACATACAAATGGCTAACAGACACATGAAAAAATGTTCAACATCATTAACCATCAGGGAAGTTCAAATCAAAACCACATTAAGATACCAACTTACACCAGTTAAAATGGCAAAAATTAACAAGGCAGGAAACAACAAGTGTTGGTGAGGATGTGGAGAAAGGGGAACCCTCTTACATTGTTGGTGGGAATGCAAGTTGGTACAGCCACTTTGGAAAACAATATGGAGGTTCCTCAAGATGTTAAAAATAGAGCTACCCTATGACCCAGCCATTGCACTACTGGGTATTTACCCCAAAGATACCAATGCAGTGAAAAGAAGGGTCATATGCACCCAATGTTCTTAGCAGCAATGTCCACAATAGCCAAACTGTAGAAGAAGCTGAGATGCCCTTCAACAGACGAATAGATAAAGGTGTGGTTCATATATACATGGAATATTACTTGGCCTTCAGAAAGGATGAATACCCACCATTTGCATCGACATGGATGGAACTTAGTGAAATAAGTCAAGCAGAGAAAGACAATTATCATATGGTTTCAACTCATATGTGGACCATAAGGAATAGCATAGAGACTTTAGGAGAAGGAAAGGAAAAATGAAGGGGGGAAAATCAAAGGGAGAGACGAACCATCAGAGACTATGGACTCTGGGAAACAAACCAAAGGTTTCAGAGGAGAGGGAGGTAGGGGAATGGGTTAGCCCCGTGATGGGTATTAAGGAGGGCATGTATTGCAATGAGCACTGGGTGTTATATGCAAATAATGAATCATGGAACACTACATCAAAAACTAATGAAGTACTGTATGGTGACTAAGGTAACATAATAAAAAAAGAGATAGAATTATGCAGCAGCTTTCACTTCATGCGTGACTTTTAGGGCACCATCATAAAGAGGATTTCTTGTAAAAATAAAATATTTGAGGGCTTCATCAGTTTTTTCAAGGGCATAATCTGTGCTACTCAAAAATGCTTTTCTGTTGCACAAAGTCTGTAACTATTCTTTTCAATTTGCTCTTCTTCTATAAGTTCTGATTTGTCAATATCTGTGTGTGTGTGTGTGTGTGTGTGTGTGTGTGTGTTGAGCAGTTTTCTATCTCACCTTCATCACTTTAGTGAAATTTTGCTGTTTTTGCACACTCTGCAATCTCATTGTGGAATTTATTGCATTTTTTTTGGCATTGTTTTTTTGTTTATTTACAATAAAAGTCTAACTCCTGGAAATGTTGACATGATTTCTGGGAAGTCACTAGTATTAACTGGGATGAGAAATTTTATTGACTATTGACTATTGATATTAGAAAAAATTAGTTTATCACATGGTGGGATCATTTTCATCATGTTGTATACCCCATACAAGGTCAACTAAAAAAATTAGAACAGGAATATCCTTAATATTCTAATACTTTCCTATTTACTGTAATACTTTCTGATTTACTATAATGCATTTTGTAATGTACATATATATGTATATACACACACACACTTGTTTATAAACTTTCCTTTTCTCTATCTGGTGTTAGTTAACAAATCTACTGCCCTATTAAATGTATATATAGCTGTCTAGCACTATTTATTATTACTTTTTCTTTGCTTCAGAGTTCTGGTGGTGTTCTGGATGATTGGGTATGCTGGAATATTTTGAAGTAATTGAACATTTCTACTTGTCTATCTAAGCATTTAATATTCCTCTGTGGAATATTAAGGTTATCTTGACCATTATTAATTGAAGGTTTTTCATTTTTTATCATCTTAGTTGGTATATTAATTTTGAATTTATTCCTTCACAAAAAGTCCTCCTAACAAATTCCGAATTACATTTTCCCACTAAACGTAACCCATTTTCTTTTTCTTTTTTTAAGATTTTATTTATTTATTTGACAGAGAGAGAGAGAGCACAAGCAGGGGAACAGTAAAGGGAGAGGGAGAAGCAGGTTCCCAGCTGAGCAGGGAGCCCGATGCGGGGCTCAATCCCAGGACCCTGGGATCATGACCTGAGGCAAAGGCAGATGCTTAACTATCTGAGCCACCCAGGTGCCCCAAATTTTCTTTTTCTGATATCTATTGATTATTCACCTTATTTTAAAGAAAGGATATAATTTTTCTTTCATCTCCATAAACTATAAGAATACCTTAAAAATAATGTCTAATAAAGAATATTATGTATTTCAGATAGCTTGTGTATTATAATCTTCATGTGAACAAATATACTTTTATAGGGTTTCTGTTGAGGAGGAAAGGACATGAACTACTTGTAATCTCTTACTTGACCATTTTTAAGTTCTTAAAATAATTATGCCCAAAATTGGTATAATTGATATATAGTAATTATACCAAAATAATTATACCTTCTTATATTGCCAGGGCAATATAATTAGTTTTATCTTTCAAACTTTATCCTGTTGAATGGATTTCAAGGTGGATATTGGCATAAAAATACATTGAGGAAAGGTTATTTTAACATTTAAATAATACATGTTTTATATATACATATATATATATGCATATCAAAGTTAGATGATAATCATAAGTAATCAGGTATTAAAAAAACTAATGTGATGGGTTTGTGGTAAATGTTTAAATTTCACCTGTATAAAATTAGGGTTGGTTAATAATTTTTTTTAATATAATGATACAGAAATTGAAATGTGTTATTATTAGGTGGTTACATCAAATGATTTTAAAGACATTTTTGTTCATATTGCTGTATTTTAAAGAATGCTAGTGAGGTTATGTCTAGGGTTAGTTCCAAATCAAATGTATCTTTCTGAGTGTAGTGGGGAGAGGATATTTCATACTTAGTGCTGAGTCCAGCTATTTTACTCTATGAAATATTAATTACATGATTTTAAGGATAAGAATCTCTTTTATAGTTCTTCTGTGGGAGAAATAATTTGGTCATCATTGTATTTCATTTTCTTGATTGAATAGATACATAGAACAAAATGCACTGCCATCTTCTGACAATCACATTCTGAGGCTCTGATTAAATACTTGTATTGTAATCTTACAGTATTTTTAGCCTTTCAAATACAGATCTAGTTCTGCTGTAACCTTTAGATACTTTTCAGCAGTGTACTTAACTTCATTGGCTGTTTAGCAGCCCTAGAAATGAGAATCCTGAGATTTTAACATTTAGCTTTACAATATTTCACTTCATACCCTAGTTATAAATATTTAAAACTGTAATCACCTGATAGAACGCAACTCTAATAAATGTAGTAATTATCATCATCATGGAACTGACAAAGACCACAATCATTCATTTTAAATCTCCAATATTTCAGGTTATGTGGTTCAGTATAAAAGTTTATTAAAAGAGCATTAACAATCAGTTCTTCCTCCCTCCCTCCCTTCATAATTGTTGTTAGAGAACTTAATGTTAATAATTGTCATTATAGAACTGAAATTGACTGTCATGACTTAGAGAATTCAGGAAATTATTTTCTCTACATTGTTTGTACATCATTGTTGATTTTAAGTGTGTATAATATTTTCATCTGTATATTCCCAAAACAGATTTTTTAATTGGGGTTCTTAATCTGATCAGACATTTTCCTCAAGATATTTTATTTTGAATTCTTTTTTCTTTTTTTTTTTTTTGAGAGAGAGAACATGAGTTGGGGGGAGGAGAAGGGGTAGAGGGAGAGGGGGAGAGAGAATCTTAAGCAGGCTTCATGCTGGGCATAGGGCTCCATCTCACGACCCTGAGATCATGACTTGAGCCGAAAAGAGTCAGACGGTTAACCAACTGAGTCACCCAGGTGCCCCTAGAAATTTTATTTAGTAGTAATGAATTTTATGCTAACTCACAAAACAAATTTATGTGGTTAATATCACATAGCAACATCATTTATCAAATTGCATTATCTCCCAAACATATATATCTTTGCCTCTATTGAAAAACACAGTCTGAATTCAAGCTCAAAACATGAAGGAAATTCTCCCTATTCCACAGTTCAACTTAATAGGAATAGTGATTTCCTCTTATGCAATAAGTTAGAGCAGCAAAACTTCTAGGGACAAGAAATAGAGGGGAAGAAGGGAAGTAGGCATCTGTGCATCCTGACATTCTTTCAAGTTGTTGGGTCTTTTTTTTTTTTTTAAGATTTTATTTATTTATTTGACAGAAAGAGAGGGAACACAAGCAGGGGGAGTGGGAGAGAGAGAAGCAGGCTTCCCGCTGAGCAGGGAGCCCGACTCGGCTTGATGCCCGCCTTCTGGGAATATGACCTGAGCCAAAGGCAGACGCTTAATGACTGAGCCTCCCAGGTGCCCCAGGTTGTTGGGTCTTATCAACTGTGTTCTAGTGGGAGCAGATAAAACAGCCCAGGGGTAAGAAAGCCCTCTCTTCATTTTTAAGTATGCAGATTAAAAACAGTTGTAGGGGGTTACTATTCATACATCTTTTTAAGACATTGAATCCAGTGAATCCAAGTCTTCAACATCATTTTGTATCCCAACTTCCTGCTATCCCTAGTTCTCACCCCATTTGACATTGAATGAGAATGTTTGTCTTGAAGTAGAGCTTTTTCAGAACTTCAGGGAATCATATTGAGGGAGACGCATGAAACTTCTGTTTAGTTTCGTAGGTTCATGTCATCAGATATGGAAGTCATGGTGGAAAAAAAGAGAGAGAAAGAGAGAGAGAGAGAGAGAAACCACTAAGGATTTGTAGGGTACTGAACTCAAAAAAAAATAGTTCATTAAAGACATATTGAAAAATCATTTACATTCTGTGTATATGTTTTTGTATTACTTTATCATCGTCTTTGCTTGAACACATGCTATCACATCTCTTTTTGCTATTGAGGAAACTGACTTGACAAGGTAAAGTAGTGGAGGAAGGGAGGGGTTAATAAGCAAAGCACAGAGGATTTTTAAGAGAGTTAAAAAAATTGTGTGACACCATAATGATGGGTATGTGTCATTATGCATTTATCTAACCTCATAGAATTATAGACAACATTAAGAGTTTAGGACAAAAATGTGATTTGAACATCTTAAACCTAAGACCATATCTTTAGTAATTCAATAACATCCTAGCCCACAATTTACAATAATCTGACATTTTCTATTGATTATTATTGATTTTTTCTGTGTCTCTTCCATATTTGATGCTTTAGCAGAAAATATCTTAGAAATGTTTCTAATTCAAATTACACTGAGGAATTCTCTTTCACAGACAGAACTAAGAAAAAGGAGAAAGAGGAAAGAGTAAAAGCTGTTACTGAGAAAGAGAAGCGATAGGATATAAGTCAAGGAAGTGAAAATTTGATGTCTTTGGTGATTGGCAAATCATGTATTTAATCTCTTTAATGACCTTAGGGTTTTTTCATGAGAGAAAGTTTATACCCAGAAGAGTGCAGGTTAAGGTGGAACATAGCACACAGGCTGCCAATTTTTCCACCTTTGCCCACGTCACACATCATATTCTATTTAGGGCACGTTTTCCTGTTGAGCATGGATAGACCTCCCAACTATTCTCAGTACTTCACTCCAGTTCCCACTAAGTTGGGCTTGAAATGAAACCTGTTTCCTACTTTGAGTGTAGTGTAATCTAGTCATTACTGGAATGTGTAAAATTTAGGTGAATATAAAAATTTAAAGATATTTATATTTTGTTGGATGCCAGAATTCTGAAATTTTCTGAAATAAAAAAATAGGTGGACTATATGCAATTAGTTTTATCAGCACAGTGTTAGAATTGGAGAAGAATATAATGAAAAGAGTAGGGATCATATACCAATCCACTGTGGAAGCTAAAGTGTGGGAACTAAAGCTAAGGGTTTATAATATTCATCATATACAGAAAGAATTAGCCACATAGCGATAATGCAGAGTGAAGAACAGAATATTTCCTATGAATATAATGGAGTCTCCAAGGTGAGGTAAAGCAATGGAATAGAAATTGAATCAAAGAGCTAGCAAACCACCATGGCATTTCCATGATGAAGACAAATCTTGTGTTGGACTATTTTTCTGCTTCTTGCTGTATTGTTTTTCAATTATTTTTTTTTCCTTCATTATGTAGAAGTAGCTGGAACATATCAGGACAAACCAGCTAGGGGAAATAGTTCCTTATTGAACCATCTTACACAGACAGCCATACCTATCTATCTACTGCTTCTAATGATAGTGTAATCCACAGGCTGTAATAGGATAAAATGTTTTAGGAATCCACGCTTTAGATGTGACTTGCTCTTTTGAAGTAGCTGTGGATTGTATTAATGTGAGCTGTGAATGAGAATAGATGACGTTTTAAAATTTGGGTATGTGGCCTGTGAATGCTAATTAAATATTAAGCAAGAGCTTATTGTGAAATTAGTGGTTGACTTTTTTCCTGCCAAGACAGTGTAAGTTAAAGAGTCTAAAAATCTCATGCTATAAAAAATGAGATTTGTTCTGGAGAGGGGGACAAATACTTTTTAAAAGCCCATGTTAATAAAATATGAAATAAAAAAGGATTTGCTAAACAATGCGAAGAAAAAAGCAAATTCCAAACAGTTGCTAAGAGGAGGATTACGAACATCAATTTTATTAAAGTATTTTCCCTGTTTGATTTCAGGAATCTGAGGACTGAGGGAGTAAAGCCACTATACCAAATATGGTAGACAAATTGTGATGATAAATCTTTTGCCCTGCAAAAATATTTCTCTGGACAAATAATGAGGTCATATCACACTCTATCTTTCCTCCTTTCTTTCCTTCCTCTCTCCCTCCCCAACCTTTTTTTTTTTTTAGATCATAGGGACTGATTGAACTCTTATGTAACTGCTGGAACCCCCCCCCCCCCCCCCCCGCCTCCAACCAAATAAATGGGCCTGTTTTAGGGGTTGAGGTCTATGGACTCATGCAACATAACCAAAAAAAAATAGAAATCTTGAGTCTATAAATCAGACCTAACCTAGGCCCTCATTTACATGTGCATATAAATTACCCAGCTATCCTCTTCTTTCCTTCAGTGAGTTACCAGAGTGTCTCCATGCCAAGTTAGAAAATAAGAAAGCCAGACTCTCCTGACATTTGAGAATGTCTTTAACCCATTAATCTAAATATTTTATCACATTGGTTGAAGAACCATTGGAACCCTTCCAGTAAAGTAGAGATAAAGCTCTAGAATCATGTTTCAGCATTGATCATTATCTTAGCAGTTCCATTGCTGGTGCTGTGCAAATCACACGGTCACATTACACTGCCCAGTGTTTGGTCATATATAAAGTTATTTGAAATTAAATAGGCTCAAAACTTTTGAAATCATACTGATATTTACATATATCTGCACTATTTTCCAACTTGGAAAGCATTTTAAACACAATGGTCTCATTTTGTTTACCAAACCATTACAGCTATGTGGTAGTATAGATGCTGGTTTGGATTACATAGCTTCCCTGCCCCCAATCCCTGCCCAGGTAATTTTTTTTTTTTTTTAACTCACCTGTTAAAGAGAAAGTAGAGGGAAAAAAAAAAAAAAAACCAAACAGAATTATGCCTAGTAAAGCAATTCATAGGAATGAACAACTGACATTCCCAAGTCTATTTTTATCTATGTTAGCTTTTTTCTTTACAGTGTTGTAAAGTCTGAAAACTATGAATAGTAACCAACCCATTCAAAATACATGTATAGATAGATAAATGCACACCATTTATAATTACTTCATAATTCTGAAGTTTGTTTAAACTTGAACATAAGCAGAATTGTGTAACTGAGACAGCATTAGTTTATTCACTGAAAAAAATCCAACTTGAGTCACTACAGGGATACCCATGATTGACATGCCTGTTTGGCTGCATTTCACTCTCACATATTTTGATGGAACAAAAACACTCTATTTTCTAAAATGAATTTTCAAAAGGCACTAAAGATGACTGAGCAAAGCATTCTGTTATCAGTAGTACTGTGCTCAGAAACCAGTGCATGAAATCCACATTTACGTCTGCAGTTTTGGAGAACTGAGAACCATATGGTATCTTGGTTTTATACTTCTTGGATCAGCTTAATTGCATATGCATGCTAATTAGACTTGAATAAATATGTTTGAATGCTTTTTAGTTGTTGATGTTTTCTAAAGCTTTTACTCAGTTTCATTAAAAGCATTTTTAACTGTACTTGGTTTGTAAATGGGTTATCACTTTATATTAATATATGTCATATGCTATACTATTTATTTTTTTGCCAATAGGAGCACTGTTTTGTGTGTCTGTTTTTGAGTGGTTTTTAATGTCAAAATGATATTAAAAGGTGGCCAATACTTCTACAAACAAGGTTAAATTATATATAAATACATTTATTTATTTATTCATTCATTTTTTATAATTTTTATTTTGTTATATTAGTCACCATACAGTACATCCCAAGTTTTTGATGCAATGTTCCATGATTCTTTATTTGCGTATAACACCCAGTGCACCATGCAATATGTGCCCTCCTTAATACCCATTATCAGCCTATTTATACATACATTGCGTATACATTTTTATTGTTGCTAATAGTTACAGTCTAGAATATTAATGGATATTTAACTTGGCATTAGTTTTTAAAGTACTTTAGTTGGTTTTATAAATATAAGTAGAAATAAAGAAGTGAAATTTGAGGTTTATACATATTGAAATAATTGTAGTTCCACATGCTCATTTCAACTTATCCAAATTACTGTATCAGTAGAACTCTGTTACAGATCCCTAAATATTACTGTTCGAGAAACCTATATCTAACCTATATACTGTGTCCCCTTTAGGTTACTTCAGAGGCTGCTCTCTTTATGAGCTCTTGGAGAGGAATGTGTAAAGAAGTTGTATAGTTCATGGAAACCTCTTGGGTCACTGTATCTCACAAGAGTCAGGTTAAAGTCTATTACTCTATTCAGTTCACTCATAGATCCTGTTCATGCTGGTAAGAGTTTTCTATCCAGAAAAAAAAAAGAGGTAGTAGGTGAGTTCTAAGTGATCACAGTTACATCAAAGCATTTGGTATAGGGAAGTAAAGTGATTGTCATACAACATGTCTGTAGAGTTGCTTTCTCCCGCTTTGAAAATAAATGGCTTTGCTTTACTTGGGTATTTATTTCCCACATATATTTTCCTGGCAATCTACTATGAAACAGTGGGAGACCATTATCTGGTGATAATGTATTATTCTACTGACATTATCTTTTAAGTAAACTTCTTAGTGAATCATCTTTTTCATAGAAACCTTAATACTTCATGGAATTTTGTGATTTAAAAGCATCCCGTCATTGGTGTGACTTTAAGTCAGACTCCATAGCATTGTTTTGAATGATTGTGTTACATTACATACTATTAAATACTCTCTATTAAATAGAATTTATGATTTCAGGTCAAATCTAATTTACTTTTGATTTGTACTTTTCTTATATTTTGCAGTTGCATTGTTTGGAAAAGGAAATGAGGCAGACTTTATGATTTCAGTTAAGTTCATAATTAAATTTCAGTAAAGAAGAAGAATGATTAGTTTCGCTCATTAAAAATAATTTGTAGAATTCTTTGAAAAATTGTGTCACACAAATGCCTTGATAGGTGCTTTCTTAATAAACACTTTTCCCCCCCAGTGGTGAAGGTTAGTTTAGCACATTTAAGGAAAAGTCATTAGCTTACAATTAAAAAGCATATTATTTCTCAGACAGGAAGAAATTTTGAAGCTTAAATTAATTTAAATTCAGTGAACATTTATTATAGATACATTTCTTCAATTTTGAACAGGGCTGTTTGCCTTAGAGAAAATTTCATACTCATAACATTCAAAGATATCTGCACTCTAGTATCTCATTCTGATCTCACTCCTTTGTGTAGCCACTAAGCTAGTACAGCACACAGTACCCAAATCCTGCATGCGCACAGAGTGTTTTGTTTGTCGATCAGTTTCTTTACTCAGCGGTTATCAAAGTATCTAGGACCAGCAGCATCAGCATTATCTGGGAATTTGTTAGAAATGCTAAACTTACTATATGAGATCTACTATTTTAGAAACTGTGGGAATGAGATGAAATAATCTGTTTATTAACAAGCTCTCCAAGTGATTCTCATGAACAGTAAAATTAGGAACTAAAGCTTAAAAATATAGGTGAATTAAACAGTTAAAGATAAAAATGGGCCCACAAATACTTGAAGACATAGTAGGTGAATTTTCACCTTCTTTTAGGAAAGACAAAACTTTTCAAATCATAAAACACTGAAAAATAATGAAAGATGTGAATGTTTTGGATTATATAAAAACAAAAATGTTGAAATTTCATAAGTGAATTAGAAAAATATTTAAAATAAGTATAACAAAGAGCTATATCCTTCATATATAAAGAGAACTAACACATCAATAAGGAATAAAAAGAAAAAGAACATTAAAATACAGTTTCCTTCTTTATATGGTTCTGTACTTTTTTTAAAAAATTAGTTCTATTTTACATTAAAATCACAACATTTTAGGAGATTTTTGATTACTGCTTCAATTTCCTTGCTGGTTATGTGTCTGTTCAGGTTTTCTATTTCTTCCTTTGCAGTTTTGGTAGTTTATATGTCTCTAGGAATGCATCCATTTCTTCTAGATTGCCTAATTTGTTAGCATATAGTTGCTTATAATATACTTATAATTGTTTGTATTTCTTTGGTGTTGGTTGTGTTCTCTCCTCTTTCATTCATGATTTTATTTATTTGGGTCCTTTTGGTTTTCTTTTTGATAAGTCTGGCCAGGGGTTTATCAATCTTACTAATTCTTTCAAAGAACCGGTACCTACTTTTGTTGTTCTGTTGGTTTCTCTTTCATTGATTTCTGCTCGAATCTTTATTATTTCTCTTCTTCTGCTGGATTTAGGCTTTATTTGTTGTTCTTTCTCCAGCTCCTTTAGGTGTAAGGTTAGGTTGTATATTTTGAGACCTTTCTTTTTTCTTGAGAAAGGCTCCCTCTTAGGGCCACTTTTGCTCCATCCCAAAGGTTTTGAACAGTTGTGTTTTCATGTTTGTTTCTATGAATTTTTTAAATTCTTCTTTAATTTCCTGGTGGACCCATTCATTCTTTAGTAGGATATTCTTTAACCTCCATGTATTTGAGTTCTTTCCAAATTTCCTCTTGTGATTGAGTTCCAGTTTCAAAGCGTTGTCATCTGAAAATATGCAGGGAATGATCCCAGTCTTTTGGTACCGGTTGAGACCTGATTTGTGGCCCTGTATGTGATCTATTCTGGAGAATGTTCCATGTGCACTCGAGAAGAATGTGTATTCTGTTGCTTTAGGATGGAATGTTCTGAATGTATCTGTGAAGCCCTTCTGGTCCATTGTGTCATTCAAAGCCCTTGCTTCCTTTGGTCTTCTGGGTGGATGATCTGTCCATTGCAGTGAGTGGGGTGTTAAAGTCCCCTGCTATTATTGTATTATTATCGCTGTGTTTCTTTAATTTTGTTATTAATTGGCTTATGTATTTGGCTGCTCCCATGTTAGGGGCATAAATATTTACAATTGTTAGATCTTCTTGTTGGATAGACCCTTTAATTATGATGAAATCTCCCAAGAAACATGAGCGCAGGACCGGATGGCTTCCAGGGGAATTCTACCAAACATTTAAAGAAGAATTAATACCTATTCTTCTGAAGCTGTTTCAAAAATAGAAATGGAAGGTAAACTTCCAAACTCTTTGTGTGAGGCCAGCATTGCCTTGATCCCCAAACCAGACAAAGACCCCCACCAAAAAGAATTACAGACCAATATCCCGGATGAACATGAATGCAAAAATTCTCACCAATATACTAGCCAGTATGGTCCAACAGTACATTAAAAGGATTATTTACCATGACCAAGTGGGATTTATTCTCGGGCTGCAAGGGTGGTTCAACATCCGCAAATCAATCAATGTGATGCACCACATATATAAAAGAAAGGGCAAGAACCATATGATCCTCTCAATAGATGCAGAAAAAGCATTTGACAGAGCATCCTTTTTTTTTTTTTTTTAAAGATTTTATTTATTCATTTGACAGAGAGACAGCCAGTGAGAGAGGGAACACAAGCAGGAGCAGTGGGAGAGAAAGAAGCAGGCTCCCAGCGGAAGAGCCTGACGTGGGGCTCGATCCCAGAACTCCAGGATCACGCCCTGAGCTGAAGGCAGACGCTTAACAACTAAGCCACCCAGGCGCCCCAGAGCATCCTTTCTTGATTGATGCAGAAATAGCATTTGACAGAGCATCCTTTCTTGATTAAAACTCTTCACAGTGTAGTGATAGAGGGAATATACCTCAATATCATAAAACCCATATATGAAAAGCCCACAGAGAGTATCATCCTTAATGGGGAAAAACTGAGAGCTTTCCCCCTAAGGTCCACTCTCACCACTCTTGTCCAACATAGAACTAGAAGTCCTAGCCTCAGCAATCAGACAACAAAAAGAAATAAAAAGCATCTGAATGGCAAAGAAGAAGTCAAACTCTCGCTCTTTGCAGATGACATGATACTCTGTGGAAAACCCCAAAGACTCCAACCCCAAATTGCTAGAACTTATGCAGGAATTCAGCAAAGTGGCAGGATATATAAAATCAATGCACAGAAGTCAGTTGGATGTCTATATACTAACAATGAGACAGAAGAAAGAAATATTAAGGAGTTGATCCCATTTACAGTTGCACCCAAAACCATGAGGTACCTAGGAATAAGTCTTAACTGAAGAGGCAAAGGATCTGTACTCAGAAAACTATAGAACACTCATGAAAGAAATTGAGGAAGACACAAAGAAATGGAAAAACATTCCATTCTCATGGATTGGAAGAACAAATTGTTAAAATGTTTATGCTACCTAGAGCAATCTACACATTCAGTGCAATCCCTATCAAAATACTACCAATTTTTTTCACAGAACTGGAAAAATAATCCTAAAATTTGTATGGAACCAGAAAAGATCCCGGATAGCCAAAGGAGTGTTGAAAAAGAAAACCAAAACTGGTGATATCACAATTGGCTGACCTCAGGCTCTATTACAAAGCTGTAATCATTAAGACAGTATGGTACTGGCACAAAAACAGACACATAGATCAAGGGAACAGAATAGAAAACCCAGACCCTCAACTCTATGGTCAGCTAATCTTCAACAAAGCAGGAAAGAATATCCAATGGAAAAAAGGCAGTCTCTTTAACAAATGGTGCTGGGAAAATTGGACAGCCACATGCAGAAGAATGAAACTGGACCATTTCCTTACAACATACACAAAAATAGACTAAATGGATGAAAGACCTAAATGTGAGACAGGAATCCATCAAAATCCTAGAGGAGAGCACAGGCAGCAACGTCTTTAACCTCGGGCACAGCAACTTCTTGCTAGGTACATTTTCAAAGACAAGGGAAACAAAGGTGAAAATGAACTATTGGGACTTCAAGATGAAAAGCTTTTGCACAGCAAAGGAAACAGTGAACAAAACCAAAAGACAACCAACAGAATGGGAGAAGATATTTGCAAATGACAGATAAAGGGCTAGTATCCAAAATCTATAAAGAACTTTTCAAACTCAACACCCAAAGAACAAATAATCCAATAAAAAAATGGGCAGAAGATATGAACAGACATTTCTGCAAAGAAGACATCCAAATGGCCAACAGACGCATGAAAAGTGGTCAACATCACTTGGCATCAGGGAAATACAAATCAAAACCACAGTGAGATACCACCTCACACCAGTCAAAATGGCTAAAGTTAACAAGTCAGGATATGACAGATATTGGCAAGGATGCGGAGAAAGGGGAACCCTCCTACACTGCTGGCGGGAATACAAGCTGGTGCAGCCACTCTGGAAAACAATATGAAGGTTCCTCAAAAAGTAGAAAGTAGAGCTACCCTACAACCCAGCAATTACATTACTGGGTATTTACCCCAGAGATACAAATGTAGTGATCTGAAGGGGCAGCTGCAACCCAATGTTCATAGCAGCAATGTCCACAATTGGCGAACTATGGAAAGAGCCCAGATGTCCATTGATAGATGAATGAATAAAGAAGACTGGTGTGTGTGTACGTACACGGACACACACACACAGAGACACACACACACACGCACATACACACACACACACAGACACACACACACCACACACTGGAATACTATGCAGCCATCAAAAAATGAATTCTTGCCATTTGCAATGATGTGGGTAGAACTAGAAGGTATTATGCTAAGCTAAATAAGCCAATCAGAGACAGAGTTATCATGTGATCTCACTGATATTTGGAATGTAAGAAACAGAACCGAGGATCATAGGGGAAGAGAGGAAAAAATAAGATGAAACCAGAGAGGGAGGCAAACCATGAGGGACTCTTAATCATAGGAAACAAATTGAGGGTTGCTGGAGGGGAAGAAGGTGAGGGGATGGGGTAAGGAGAGCACATGATGTAATGAGCACTAGGTATCGTATAAGATTGATGAATCACTGGCCTCTACCTCTGAAACCATTAATATATTATATGTTAATTAAGTGAATTTAAATAAAAAAAGGAAATATATATATATAAGTTTTTTTTTTTTTAAAGGAAGGGGATGTGAAAGAGGCAAGACCTGAGAAGATTCTTTTCTTCCCAAATGTTTTGTAATCCCTGGCTATAATTAACCATCGTGTTTTATAATGAGAATAAAAGTGTCATTGAAACTAAAAAAAAAACCTAAATAATTAAAATAAAATCACAAAATTTTAACTAATAAAAATAATGAAGGAAATTCTACATCTATATTCCTAGTTTGCTTAGTTCATCACCATGTGGAAAGGGAATACACTTTTTCACAAAGTGCATACTATTATAAGCAGCTTTTAAATTTTCCAAGGTTCATGTTTGGAAAGGGGAAAAACAAAGAACTTAATGAAACCAAGAGAAAATTTGCATTTATTTTATAATGGAGTTAAAAAAAAAAGGTCTCTTGTGAGTCAGAAATCATATTTCTAGTTCTGCTGTTAACTGTCAAGTAATGACCTCACGATAGCCTCCAGGTTCTTCTTTGGCGAGCTTACCTCAGTGGTGTTCAGTCTCTGGCATGCATCAGAATCATCCTAGGGTCTTAGTGATGCAGAGAGTGCTAGGTGAGACACCCACACGTTCTGATTGAGCATTTTTGGGGCTGTGGCTCAAGAATATAAATTTCTGATGATTCCCCAGGTAATGCTGGTGTTCCTGGGCTGGGAATTATACCTTGAGAACTGCTGGCTTCAGTGATTATCAGTTAGGGCTTTGTAGCACTTGTATTCCATGGTCTAATGGCAGTACCTTTGGAGGGAGAGAGAGAAGAGTACCCTTAGTCTCCTGCCCGAAACAGAATATACTTTGCAATAGGTGTTTATTGAATAAATGAACTCGATTTCTTAAGTCTCAAAACATTATGAAAACTGTTTAGTCTCAGATTTTCCTGTCTTAGTTTGCTCCTTTCTTAATAGTTTCCTTTTCTGGTCTGCATCGTTTTCTTCTTCTCAGAACGATAATTGTATTTATTGTCAGTACCACAGTATCATTCACATTTAGCCACGGTTTCCTTTTGTATTAATTTAATTAATTGGATTATAAACCTCTTAAGGGCAGGAGGAAGCGAGTCCATATTTATTTTGCATTTTCCTTTATGCCTAACACAGATCTCCCACTCTGTAGGAGATTTCATAAAGCTGGCTGAATCACTTAACCTGTAAACAGATTTACATTCTTTGGAAATATCCTATGTCTGTATCAGTATTCTTCTTGTTGCCTGCTTTCTTGACTTGATTTCTCAAAGTGCTGCGAAGAGGTGCTCTTACTGTGCCTGCATGGCCTCAAGTGAATTCATCATTTGCAGAATGGGAGAGAGACATCTTGAGGACAAATAAACATAGTGTGATTAAATGTTTTTGCCTCTGGTGACTCTAACCATAGTGTGTTGCTCCGGTAATTTACTACATGGTACTCTAGTGGCATGAAAGAGTTTGTAGGCTTCAGAACAGCTTCAGTTATTACCACGTAGAGATTTACACTTTGGTCCAGCTACACTGATAATAGAGGCAATACTGCCATTGGGCTGGAATCCAAAACATCACTTAGGGTTCTTCCATTAATAAAAACTCCCAACACTGGTCCAGCTAAAAACGGAGAGATTTAATGCCATCAAATTACTATTTAGGTGAAATGGATTAGTTATTTTTATGATAGTAAGGTATAAGATTGCCATTTTTATTTATTTATTTATTTATTTATTTATTTATTTATTTTTTAAGATTTTATTTATTTATTCGACAGAGATAGAGACAGCCAGTGAGAGAGGGAACACAAGCAGGGGGAGTGGGAGAGGAAGAAGCAGGCTCATAGCGGAAGAGCCTGATGTGGGGCTCGATCCCATAACACCGGGATCACGCCCTGAGCCGAAGGCAGACGCTCAACCGCTGTGCCACCCAGGTGCCCCTACATTGCCATTTTTAAAAGAAATGTTTAAATTACCTGTATGTTTTACCTTAAGTAATTTATGGTAAATCCCTATAAGAAATATCATCCGAGTGTTAGAACTTATGAAGAGTTGATAATATGTGAGCAATTGCTTAGAAGGATACATTAGGTTTTTACTTTATCTCAATGATGTAAAAATTACCAAAAAAAAAAAAATACACAGTCTCATTGCTTTGCATGAATTACATGATTGTTAACTGGGACTCATAAGGGTTAAGTACCACAGAATTGTGCAAAGCAAGGATGCAGTTCTCATATGCATGTACTTCAGTTAACGTTGTGCCACAGGAAGTGAACATTCCTTGCATTTGAAAAAACACAGAGTACCATTGAGGGGACTGAATGCTTTCATCTTTTATATTTTCCTGTATTTTCTGTACTTCCCAAATTCTCTAGCTTCAAGGTCAGAAATGAGATTCTATTTAAAAGCTGTGTTGTAGGGACACTTTGCTTTCAATTTGAAAAAAGATTTATTATTATGTGAATATTTAATCATAATTCAATGCTTTGGGTGTCTTTTTCATTTATCTCTTCCGTATCGATTTGGCCATTATGATGGTCATTTTGATTAGCACCTCTTCTCCCATTTAAAACAAACAACAAAAAACCCAACAAGCATGTTAAACGAAACAAGAAAACACCTAGACACATCTTTTTTTATTCCACTCTTTCTCTCACCCCTCACACCCTATCCATCAGCAGTTCTTGTTGGTGATCCCCATACCCTGAGATAACCAAGTCTGTTCCCTTGTTTGTCTGTACTATGACTGTCCAAACCAGATCACCATCGTCTCTTCCTTTGGACAATTGCAGTAATTTCCTAACTGTCTGGTTACTCCTACTATCCATCCTTTACAAAGAAGATTTCTCTTTTAACTTTGTTCACCAGTGGCTTTTTCTAACAGTTGGAATACAGTCCAAGCACAGCACGATAGCCTCTGAGGCCCTGCAGGATCTGGCCCTCCACCCTACTGACCCACCTCTCTCATATACGCGTTCCCTTTACTCACGCTGTTTACTTGGGTAGACCAAACTCACGCCTGCCCCAGGGAGTTTGTACTCGATGTTGCCTCTGTCAGAAATGTTCTTCCCACTGATACTTCATTCACCTCAAATATCCCTACCTCCACACTTGCCCCTTGCCCCCTGCACTTATTATCTCATTACCATGACATATACACTGTCTGATATTATCTGTCAAGTTCATTTGATTTCTTGTTTATATTTTATCTCTCTCACTGGGATAGATACTCCACCAGAAAGGGAACCTAGTGTCTCTTACTCTCTTTTGCATCCTCTGTGCCTCAAAGAAGGTGTTTCTCCCGTATTTTAATTATTTGTATGAGAGAATCCATTGAGCACTCTGTGTGTGCTAGAGTCGTGGTATTCAGACCCAGGGTCTCAAGGATAGAGACTTTTAAGAGAATCGGTTTCTGAATCTTCAACTTCTAGTTTTGATTTTCCACACTTTTCCGTGCTTGAAAATCTTCTGAGGTTTGTCAGTTTATCTTCCTTACTTTGCCTTTCACGATCTCCCACTTTACAAAAAAAAAAAAAAAAAAAAAAAAAGACAAACTTCTCACCTTCTGAATCTTTCTAGGATGCGTTGCCCAGTCTCTAAAAATCAGCTAAAGGTTGTATTCCTCAGGAAGTCCCTTGAGTACTCCTTAAAGAAATATTGGAGGGGATTGTACCTTATTTCTAGAAGAGATACTCCAAGTCACTCTCCCCTTCCTTCATCTTCCCTCCTCCTTTTCCTATTAGATTCCAAACATGACTAAGTGAGAATGTTGACTGGAGGGTATTAACAGATTTATTTGATTGAAACTTTTTCTTCTGAAGAAGGATATTCATTGGCTGGTTGGTTTGACAATGAGGATTGCTTTTTATAATTAGATTATAATGACATGTGTTTGAATATCTTTTCCTTAAATCATATAAGCAAAATATGCTGCTTGACAGTATTAATAAAAATATACTTAAAGCACATATAGAGTATAAAACATGCCAGAAAAATACATCTTTTGCCATATTTAAACTAATGGAAGAATTGTTAGTGGTTAACTTTTAAAGTGTGCTAGGATCATATAGCTTTTCAGTTATTTTACTAAAACATGTTTGAAATTATTATGCTAGACAATGTGAACAACATAAAATTATCCAAGATATCAGCATAAAATATACTTGAAGAAAACTAAACAGAGTTCATCTTTCATGTAGAATGTTCAGGTTTATTACCTCTATCTTTTGTCATTTCCAGGCTACAGTACAAATCTTTACCTTAAGGGTTTGTGGAGAATACTGTTCCACTCTATCCACATTTACAGTATCTTAGCTTATAGCTCACAGAGAAACAAATAAGTCTTACTGAGAGAAAATTGTGCGAAGGGTGCTGCTTCAATAGTTTTTCCCACCTGAGCCATCAAATTCTTTTTTTTTTTTAAAGATTTTATTTATTTATTAGACAGAGATAGAAACAGCCAGAGAGAGAGGGAACACAAGCAGGGGGAGTGGGAGACGAAGAAGCAGGCTCCTAGCAGAGGAGCCTGATGTGGGGCTCGATCCCAGAACGCCGGGATCACGCCCTGAGCCGAAGGCAGATGCTTAACCGCTGTGCCACCCAGGTGCCCCGAGCCATCAAATTCTTGAGGTAGATTTCTATTTAATAAAAAATAGCTCACACTTCCTCTGTGTTGGGCACAGGTCTAAGCACTTAACACACAGTAGCTCATTTAATCCTCTTAATAGTTATCATGGGAGGTACTCTTATTTCCTCCATTTCACACATAGTGAAACTGAGGCTGAGCAGAGCATTAAGCAGTTTATCCAGTGTTAATCAGAATTCAAACCCAGAAAATGTGGGTCCAGAAATGTAACCCTTAAGGTATGTAGGGGAAAACCAGAATGAGATATCAAGATCTTCAGAAGAAAGCTAAAAACATATTTTGAGATTACTATGACCATCATTCTTTATTCCATTATATTGTTGAAGTATTTATATATGGTTATACTATAAACTATAAAACTGTATACCGTATGTTTGATAGGTGGATACAGCACCATATATATGTATGTGGTGTTCTATCCATCATGTTGTTTCCCCACAGACAAAGCAAGCAGGGTGCCCTGTAGGTTCTTCCGTTTTCTGGTAACCTTCTGTTTGTTGTATAATAGATTCTTTCTCTGTTCTTTTGAAGTTTGGATGCATGCTTCTTTCTTTTAAGATTTCATTATGAATCACAAAATGTTCTTAGATCCTCCTTATGTCCTTACTTAATATTTAGTTCTGTATATGCAACTGATAGCCTAGTTAAGTCTGTGGAATGGAACAACTCTCTCTCTTTCTCACTGTTGAACTCAGTGCTCTGCACCTTCTTGGCTAGTGGGTGCATTTGTTTTTTTTCTGCAGAATTAACATTCCCTGTGATTTGTGATTGGAGGGTCATTTAAAAGTCCTCTTGATTACTTTCTAATGGATCTGTCATTGGAATACTAATTTGAAATACTAAGCCATTCTCAATTACACGTTCTTAGGGCACGAACCGCCTTAATAATATTATTATTTAATATTATATATATATATATTTTAAAGATTTTATTTATTTATTCGACAAAGATAGAGACAGCCAGCGAGAGGGAACACAAGCAGGGGGAGTTGGAGAGGAAGAAGCAGGCTCATAGCAGAGGAGCCTGATGTGGGGCTTGATCCCATAACACCGGGATCACGCCCTGAGCCGAAGGCAGACGCTTAACTGCTGTGCCACTCAGGCGCCCCTATTATATTATATTATTGTCCCTGTGTCTATTTTGTGCATTCGGGCAGACTGATATAATTTCAGAATTTATCTTTAGCATCAGAAATACCTGGATTCAAATCTCGACTTTACCTCTCTGTCTCTAAGTTTATTTATTTGACAAGAAAAATTGCAGTTATGTAATCAAGTTTTTAGGAGGATTAAAATGAGATAATTTATGTATTCATTAAATATGAGGGTACCTCTTCCAGTGAATTTATGACTAAGTTTAAAAAAAAAAAGCCACAAAAGGCAAAAAAGAAAACGAATTATGTTAATGTAGCTTCTTGAAAAATAAATTTTATTTTAAATTTATACAAAAATTGGAAAAATATTTAATTATATAGATATATTAGACGTGTATAGAACAAGGATCCTTTTGTTTGTTTCAAATAGGACATGTTTCTGGCAATCACAGTCTCTTCTTTTGTTTGATTCGATTAGAGTTGATTCTGTTATCAGGAACTCTGAGCTCTAGAAATGTTCGGTTAGCTACCTATCTGTATGTCTTTTAATGAGGTACTTAACCAACTGGATTTTTCTTTATCTACAAAAAGAAGTTCACTTTCCTGATGAACACCAAGGTGGAACTCCTTAAATGTTCGAAGATGCAAAATCTCCATCTAGTGACAACCCAACTCAGGCACATTACTCTTGAAAACAAATACAGCCCGTTACTCTTGAAAACAAGCCCATTTTGCATAAACATAGGTCCTTCTCTCATGAGTTCACACTTACTAATTTTTCTATCAAATTAACAGTATACGACTCCATATAAACTCAAGAGCAGTCAGTCATTCCTTATATAAGGTGATCTTTGATGCAGGACCATAGACTCATTAGAAGATAACTTAATGAATTTATTTACAAAGTTTAAGGTGTGTGTGTGTTTTAACAAAGAAAGAAATGAGCCAAATTTACTATGTTCCCTTTATTGTAGTATATATTATGTAGTTCCTCTCAAAAATAAATAAATTTTACATAAAAAAACATAGGTAATAAAATGTACTTTAATGTATTTGGTAAAATCTAGTTTTAATTATATTTTATGGATCTAGAATTAATCTATTAATTGTTGGTTTATTATTGGCCTTTTCTACCAATTTAAAATGTATCTGATATAATCTGAAGTAATTTCAATCTGATATTATATCAGAATTATATTGTTACAGTATGTTAAATATCAGCCATACCTTCCTTCCTAAATTCTAAAATCTCTGTCCACCTGGTTTTTAATTCATGTATTACAAACTACAATTTTAAATAATAAAAGTAATAATATATGTATACGATTTGATCAAATTCAGCAATTTATATAAGCAAATACAATATAAGGGGAAGAAAGAAACTTGTCATCACATTTCTGATTTTATCATGTAACAAACAGACTGCATTTCCAAATGTGCTCTTGCTCTCTTTTTGTAAAATATGCTACATCTGTGTTTGGGGCAGTACTCTATAGAGCTTTAGTTTCACTTGACTATGAAGCAATATTGAATCTCATAATTAACTTTGAAATGAAAAAAATGATATTCAGAATATCATTTTATTATCAGATGCATGTGTGTGTGTGTGCGTGCGTGCACGTGAGTGTGTATCCTAAATTTCACAGATGGTCTGCATGCATTTTAATAATTTAGAGGGACTGACAGAATTCATCTATTCGGTTCTCTAATTTTATGAATGGAGAAACAGAGTCCAAGAGAAATTATATGCACAGATACATTGTGGAACAGTGTCATTGACAATGTGATTATTGCATGTTGAATTCGAAGACAGCACTTAAAAGAAAAAAAAAACAAATCCAAAATTTTGTTTTTAAAATGATTCTGACAGAATTTGTAGATGATGCCAATACATAACTGAATGGAAATGAGTATATTCTGTAACATGCTGCCATTCGCATTATAAAAGATACAACTATAACAGATTTATAAGAAAAGAAAGGCAGTAATGATTTGTGGATATACTCATTTCTTTTTTTCCATCTCATCAGACCAATGCTGACTTTCAATTATATTGATTGAAGTTTATATTTATATTGATCCAGTTTATTTTTAAATTGGAGCATACATTGAAGATGTTGAATTCCATATTACTGCCTATGCTGATTTGTATTGTCAGGTATCTGTATTATGATACCATACATACAGACACAAATATAACATATTTATAAGTGTATAAGTGACAGTCAGTTAAGCATCTGCCTTCAGCTCAGGTCATGATCCCAGGGTTCTGGGATAGAGTTCCGCATCTGGCTCCTTGCTCAGCAAGGAAGGAGCCTACTTCTCCCTCTGCCTGATGCTCCCTCTGCTTGTGCTCTCTCTGTCTCTGACAAATAAATAAATAAAAAAATCTTAAAAAAAATAAAAGTAAAATATAAGTTCTATCATAGTTATAAGTGATAACTGAAAAAAAATCTCTTATTTTTACTATTCTAACATCCAAGTTAAGAATTAGAGGGGACATTACATCAAAAACTAAGGATATACTGTATGGTGACTAACATAATAAAAAATTACTATTAAAATAAATTAGAGTCTTCCTTTAATTCAAAAAGCGATTTATTTTTATGAGGTACCATTTATTTAAAAAAACCCAAAGTTATAATTTGTAAATGTATTTGGAGACTTTCATTTTTTATTTACATCAAGGACTTTTGATATTTAACTGCACTATAAGTCTTAAATTGGTTCTGAAAGTTGGAAAAATAGACCTTATTGTTAAAAAGAAAGATCTCCTGCACCCTCTGCTGGTACAAATGCACAACTGCAGGTTATTATAAAGTTCCTCCTTTACTTTTTAAGAAAATAAAATGTATAAAATGTTTGAAGAGATTATTGGTATTTGTATTTTTTCATATTGGGTCAGTTATTATTTATTTTCAAATTATTTTTAGAAAAAATATTTTCCCAGGTATTCATTCTCCTTCTTCCAGAGGCAGCTACTGCTATTAATTTTTGGGTACCTTCCAAGTTACTTTTAACATATTTACATGCCTTTATCCTTCATCATTATATAATCTTTTAATAGGTTATATATTGTTATCTACCTTAATTTGAATTTTTAAAGGTTTACTTATAAGAATAATTCATTAATTCATTCTTATTGTTAAAACTTCATCATATTGCATGTGACACTAATGTCCTCATTGGTGACAGCCCTCAATACAAAGATCCTGTTCAAAGATAACCCCGTTCACACTTTGAAGTACATCATTGCAGGTTTTTTCCTATGCATATACATATATGTAAATCTGTAGAATATTTATTATTTTTAAAATTTCATAATACATTTGTAATTTATATAACATATCTTTTAGCTACTTGATTTTATTTTTTAAAGGTTGTATTTACTTATTTGAGAGAGAGAGAGCACAAGCAGTGGGGAGGGACAGAGGAAGAGGGAGAAGCAGGCTCTCTGCTGAGCAGGCATTCTGACACGGGGCTAGATCTCAGGACCCTGAGATCATGATTTGAGCTGAAGTCACTTAACCGACTGAGCCACCCAGGTACCCTTGATTTTATTAATTAAATGCCTTGAAAATTGTATTCCGTATTAGTTTATATCTTTTACCTTATACGTTTAGCTCTTATACATCATGCTGTAGAATAGATAAATAATATTTCATTTTAAAGGTTCTATTATTAGACATTTATAGTACTTTTAATTTAACTAATATAAACCAACCTTGACTATCCCTATACATGTTTCTTTGTGCAGATATGTGAACATTATTCTAGGGTAAATGCTGAGAAATGAAGTAAAATATTTGATACATAATTTTCTAAAATAACCTTAACAATTTGGACTCCTTCATGTCTATAAGTACCACTTCACTTACTCAAACTTGATATTATTTAGTTTTAAATTGTCAGTGGTAAGAAATTGTATCTTGCAGTTTTTCCTGATTAATAGTGGAGTTGGAATATTTGTGCATATATTGATTAAAGATTTGTGTTTCCTCTTATGAAATTCCTGTCTATATTCTTTGCTACTTTTTTTCCTGTTTTTTTTTTCCTGTTTCTAATTGGCTTATAGTTCTTTTTATATTCCCCAATTACTAATAGGTTTGAGTATCTTTTCATATATTCATTGGTGATGTGTATTTCTTCTGGGAATTGCTTGTTCATATTCTTTACTCATTTATTTGACTTTTTAAAAATTGGTTTATAAGAATTCTTTATATATTCCAGATAATCTGTTGCTTATCATCTATGCTTCAAATATTTTCTTTCTCATTCCTTAGAGAAGTGTGCGAGTGGTTGACTGGCCTGAGAAAATGAAAGATCAGCCATATCTCAAGACATCAGTAGTTAGTGCTCCAGATCCCGTGGGATCAGTCTGAAGCTAGTCTCCATTGCTGACCACATATCTGATTAGCTTTTCCCTCTGTCCTATGATAGGACATGTCCTTTCTTCACCTTCTTCTGAGAGTAATTCTCTACTAAATTGCTTGAACAAGAATCCCTTCCTCAATCCCTTGCCCTGCTTCTGAGAAACCTCACCTAAGATGCTGTGAGGACTTTTTTTTTTTTCAAAGTAATATTTTAAAATGAACACAAATTTCTCCAATGTAAGATATGATTATAAAAAATAATTTTTCTTTGTTAACAAATATATATACTTTTAGATGTGTGCTATCTTCTTTAAAGTTGTGTATTTGTTACACTGACATTGGCATGGCTCAAAAAATTTATCAGATTCATCTTTTGGGAATCATGTTTTGAGCCTAAGACAGTCTTTGAATATTCATAATATTGTCAGTTATTTGCCTCTCGAAGTCTGAATGATTCTGTTAAAGATAAGTAAGACTGAATAATTGAACTCAATATTTACTTATTGAAAAATTGAACTAAACTTGTCAAGTAGGAGATCAGCATGGTCAATAATATTTTGGGTCAAAAGCAAGACATAGTTGAACGGAATTATTTGTAAGAGGCAAGTTAAAAAATGCAACAGTGGCCGCATCACAGTTATTCATACATATCAGTACTAATTCTAAGCTCCACTGACATGTAGGTACTGTGGCTTCTAATAATCATTCTGTCCTGTTCAGGATTGCCTCAGGAAATGACAGCATTAGTCTGTGAGTAGACAGAATTAGAACTTCCAGGTGAGAGTGGTTTGGAAAATTCTAAATTGAATTTAAAAACATTTGTTGTGAAACAGTACAAACATGGTTAATGTTCTTGATAAATAACTTACAGTTATTAAAGCATTTATCATATGTTATTAGACCCTATACTAAATGTTTATTTTGTGTGTTTACTAGATCCTGATAAAAATTCCTTAGGATAGGTGCAATTGTTTATCTTCATGAAGAAACTTAAGTTGCAGGGTGTTTAAATACCTTTTTAAGCTACTCTCAAGTCACTTAACTCATGGGTAATGCCAAATTCAAGTCTAGATATTCTTGTGGCAGAGTCTGCATTCTTAACATGTAAATGCAGTCTCATTTACCTAAGCCTGGTCATATGTAGATACAGCTTTGGCATCTTTCAAATATTAAATTCTATCTAATCTCTGGCCCAAATCCATTCTTTTGATATGTGTTTTTACCTTCTGTGGTCTCTTCTGGTCGCTAAATAGCTAAGATCATGGAGGGCTGGGTCTCAAGATTACATGTCTTTCTAGAAATGTATCATGACCCCTTGTCTTCCATCAATTCAGACAGGGAATTCCTGTGCTTCCCTCAATCCTGCTGGAATAATCTCTTTGAAACGTAGTCTCCTTTCCTATTGTAACAGTTCCCATTATCATGCTAATTCAGCATCACTTTATTTTTTTCCAAGGAGATTGATTTATACAGATCTAATCAGGGGCAGTCTGCCTCTGTTTACTTATCATCTTTAGAGTCAAATCATTTTTAGTAGTTACCTTCACCTAAAGGTAGGTATTTCTGATATAAGCAATTATTTGTTTGGATTATTTTCTTGTTTATTTGTTGAAAAGAACTTTATGTACTCAGTGTGGCTACATTATATGCAAATTTAATAATTTGCGAATTAAACATACCCGTTCAATGGTATGATTTCTGACTCTTTCTCCCTTCAGCTGACAATCTCATTTTCTTCCCTGTGATGGATCATCCACTTGGTCCTGATCAGTCATTTGTTGAATTTACCTCATATTGCCCTCACTGACCTTGTGGCTGAAGTGGCCCTGTTCATGTTGTGGTCGTGATTTATCTGTTAAAGATGCTTCCATTAGTTCCCCGTTCATTTAAGGGAAAACATTTTATTTTTATCTATTTATTTATTGAGAGAGGCAGCCAGCGAGAGAGGGAACACAAGTAGGGGGAGTGGGAGAGGAAGCCTGATGTGGGGTTCGATCCCAGGACTCTGGGATCACGCCCTGAGCCGAAGGCAGACGCTTAACGACTGCACCACGCAGGCGCCCCAGGGAAAACATTTTAGAAATTCATCTAAGAATAACTTACACCGTAAAGTTAAAGAATATTGAGGTGTGAGTTGCATGGCTTTGTAATCGAGAGTCTGGACTGGAGGGTTTTCCAGCTGAGCCCTAACCACCTAACAGGTGTGAGCCTCATTTAAGTCTGTGGCTAAATGACATAATTAGATAAGATTGTTTTGGAAACTTCTTCAAGCTTTTATTTTATTTAATTTTGGTAAAAGTTGATCAATGCCCTTTGATATGTTTACATATAATTTATTTTCTGTCATCACTTTCTTAATGTTGAAAAATTGTTACCTAGGGAATATTTTGTTTCTGTGAATTTTCTTTCTTCTATTTCATCATGTATCGTGGATTTTCTCTTCAGCATGATCATTTAGGCTCTATCTTTCATTTTCCGAAATCTTTTCTGAGAAAGAATAGACCTGGGACCAGATTTACTTCATGCAGCATTCTTCACAAACCTTTCAAATATTGATCATTATTTTTAAATTCCAATAAAAGTGTATGCTTTGGGGAGGTTCATCATAAGGGATTGGAATACTGATCTTGATTTATGTACTCCTCCTCCCCCACAATATTTTTAGGTGAATTTTAAAATGGAGTAATTAGGACAGATTTTGATAAGTAGCTCATTTTTATAATCACTTTATGCCCCACTTGCTTGAATGCATTTTATCAGAAAAGGAAGAGACTGGACATTTATTCAGTATCAGGCAGAGTGCTAAGTTTCTTTCTGATGTTACACCATCTCATATTTAAAATAGTTATTATCTATATTCTATCTCATGCTGCTAGTAAGTGGCAGAGCTTGGATTTGAAACCATGTTTTTTTCTTTTTTTGCTTCCTGCATGTGTGTGTAAGTATTTTTTGTTTAGTTTTATAAACTAAACATCACACGTTTTGAGAGAAAGCCAAATGATACTTGACTATCTCAGTTGTGGGCTATCAGGTGACTCTTCATCTTTGGCTTATGGTGAAAAAAATATGAGGGGTATTCAAATTCTAGGAAAATATTTGAAAAATGTTGGGAAAGAAAAAGGTGAAGGGTATTGTTGTGTTTCTTTTACATGTTCAGACAGACGTAGCTATTTGTGTATGTGGTATTCAGTTTCCAAGATGATTGCTTTGAAACCCTGCAAAGTGTTTTTATGCCTTCAGATAATGCCTTTGGAATCGTGAAAGAAAGTATGTATATATATTTTTTTCAGTAATATTTCTTATTTTACATTTACTCTATTTTAAATAGGTAACGTTAGCAATGCATATAGCCCCTTTAACTAGAATTAGTATTTTTCTGAACCATGCCAAATAAGATTCACCTCTCATTTTATTCAGAATAGATCTATTGTATAATGTTGTACTCTGAAGGGTAATGATAGTGTTTGCTAAAGTTATAGAGATCACTGAATAAAGTAGTCTGGGAACTTTTTGTTAAATCCTGGTGTTAAAGAGCAAAGAATACTATTTCTTCAATTGAGATCAAACTGAATTTCACACTACTTCCCATAGGGTCAAGTTACGCATCTGTGTAGTGGTATCATCTACTAACAGCCTAAATTTTTGTTTATTCATATAGCTTTAAAGGTATAATTAGAAGACACTCTTCTTATATAACAAATTTGTTTTCCCAAAGAAAATAATGTTCATAGTAGTAAAGGCTCCTGGAAGATGGGCAGGTCTAGTTCAATCTGTGTATTTTTTAGGATCTGTTATGATTGAGATGATATGACTTCTGAACCAAGAAATATTAGAGGAGAACTGAGAAAATATGTTTATTTTATCTGACTTGGAAATTTATAAAAATATATGAAAATATACACAAGGTTTATTAAGAAATTAAAAGGCGATTGTCAAAATTATAATAAAAATAAAATTAACATGTTGCAGTGTTATATTTGTCTTTCATTAATAGTTGATGTGATGATATATTGTTTTATTCAACTTGTTCAGCATTGTGCTTCTGGAATGTTTTCAGCTGTTAGCAAATTTTAGATTACTGAATGATTTTACAATTGGAAAGGCTTTCAATTAATGGATGAATCTCTAAAGTTGTAATTTAATATAGTTAACCTCAAAATTGCAACATTTGTTTATGGTAGTGAGGCAGAAAATATGTTTATTTAGGTTTGAAATACTGACGTATTAAAGTTAAAACTTTATTCCCTGAAATCCATTTACTCTATAGGTACTAATTGTTGATTATATTAGATACTGGGGTCTCAAACTTTGCCACTGAGAAACTTACGGTAAAATAGTAAAGTCAGATAGACAGATGTTAACTATGCAAGGTAATACTTAAGGATACATAAAGGAGTAGTAGTACATCCCAAATGGGAGAGGATGGGAAAGTGGTCAGGGATGACATCCTAGGAGGGACAATGTTAGAGAAATAGGAATATGTCACATTGGGAATTACAGGAAGGGCATTCCAAGCAATATCACATCTGCAAATGCCCAGCAGGTGAAAGTGAACAGAAAATGGCAAGCAGTAATCATTCCAATTAGAGAATTAAATATGAGGAGGGGAATAATGAATCTGGAGATATAAATAGCATCTGAACATTGAAGAGTCTCCAAAAAATATGGATAATTCAACCTATATATATGTTATCTTTCTCTTTTTTAGCTGGAAAGCTGTCAGTAGGAAATCAAGACCTTGATTTAAAAGACTGTCAGTTAGGCAAAGTGAAATCTAAAGGATTTTTATCTCCAATAGATTTCTTTTTAAAGATTTTATTTATTTATTTATTTGTCAGAGAGAGAAAGAGAGCACAAGCAGGGGGAGCAACAAGCAGAGGGAGAAACAGACCGCTTGCTGAGCAAGGAGCCCAATGCGGGACACGATCCCAGGACCCTGGGATCATGACCTGAGCCAAAGGCGGATGCTTAACCAACTGAGCCACCCAGGCATCCCTCCAATAGATTTTATATCTACTTCATGTCATTGCATTCAATGTGCAAATCTCTTAGTATTTATGATCTTTTTACTTAAATTAGGTTAAATATATTAGCAGCCTAAGTGTATTATTAGTACCCAATAGAAGTACAGTTGTTTTCATTAAGCACTTAGGAAGAGAGGAGTAATTACTGTTAATTTTTCTTCTGAAATTTTTATTAGTTAAATCCTTTGAATACTTGCTAAAGAGATATTGAATGAGTCCTTATTTTTAAATGCTGACACAAGGGCACCTGGGTGGCTCAATCAGTTAAGTGACTTAAGCTCAGGTCATGATCTCAGGGTGCTGGGATTGAGCCCCTTGTTGGGCTCTCCATTCTGCAGGGAGTCTGCTTACCCACCTCCTGCTGCCTCTTCCCCCACTTGTGCTCACTCTCTCTCAAATAAAAATCTTAAATAAATAATACATTTTTTTCATGATTTCACTCTTACTGATGCTTTAGTTAACATCATTCTCAGTTGCGATTTTTCATTAATGTGCATGATTTATTTCCATTCAATACCTAGTGAATAATTTTATTATAATTGGAGCATTATTAACCATTATGATTTTTAGCTGGTGGTGAATCTATGGTTATAAATGCCTTAATGTCAAGGTATTTACCATTATTACTGGATATTTTCAGTATTTGTGCATAGTGAAATATTTCTTGGCCTTTTTTTTTTTTCTTACATTTCTTGCTTTTGTGTCAGCATTTATTTATTTATTTTGTATCCACTTTGGAAATTGGAAATTGGTTAAATTAGATTTAACCTGGGAGGAAAATTAGATATTTTTAATTTGTGAGATTTTAAGAGCTAAAGTGTTTATATTTTGTTTATATTTTATATTTTATTTTTGTTTATATTTTAAGCCTTATTCTCACAAAGGCTTACAAGAATATGCAATTATTTTGGGAGTGTTTTACACATAGTTTGATTTAAATTCGAATTTAGTGAATGCAAGTAGAAATCATTTAATAAAAATCATCTAATGCAAATCTGTTAGATTTTATATCATTTGGGACAAAATATTAAAGATCTTTGAGTGCAAATCCAAAAGAGAATATATTTTTCATTTTTGTTACATGCTTCTTTAGGACCATGAAAGTATTTCACTTGATCAATCTCATGATGTTTCTGTAAGGAGAAGAAAATGGAGGGCTGGTCATTTTATGTAGTATTTTGTTATTGTTCAGGTAGGTAGTTTTGGTTGCAAAAAACAACAAAATGAAACAGAGTCTGATTCAAGTTGACATCGGGGGTGTATACGTTACAGTTAAGGAATTACGTGAAATATAAAAACAAAGCAAAACAAAGCAAAACAGGGACCAGTCGCGGTACATTATGAAAATCAGTGAAAAACAGTCACCAGAATGGCAAGATTGACCTTACAAGTAGGAATCTCTGAGGTGGAAGCATAGCTGGACTTCTGGCAGCACAAGCTTGGCTCTTCATTCTATTGAAGGCAAATTATCATGCTGATTACAAGCTGATCCGATGGTTACATAAGGATTAGTTTCTTATTCCTGCTTTACCACTTACTAGCTGTAGGACAGAAAGTTACCTTTCCGCTGTAAAATGGCCATGGTATTTTTATCTGCTTCTGCAGTTAAAAACATTAAAAGAGATAATCTGTGTAAGAAAAGTACTTGGTGCGTCACAGTTAATGAACTGTCGAGCTGCCACCTTCACCTCCCCTTCCCTCTTTTTCTTCATCATCGCCACCCTGACAATATGGTTCATAAATTTTCTATGCTTCTGCTTCTGTCAGGATGTATTCTTACTTGTCTCAACATTACCAGTTGAATTAATTTTCATTCAAGGCTTTTCGTCAACTCATAGTCATGTTTTCCTCATAACCTTATCTTGTTTATAACCCTACACTGTATCCTTTGTGGTTTTAACCCTACACCGTATTCTTTGTGGTTCAGTTTCCTCTGCCAGTGGCCTGATTATCTCTCACTGCCCCAAAATCAAACTCCAAGGAGAACAATACTTCCTATTTTTCTTTTCTTTGACTGAAGAGTCTAGTGTCACATCATCCCTTAGTCTGATCTGTGATTCTGTTAAGTTCAGATCAATAACTTGTTGAGTCTTGGGGTGTATCTGCTGCTGGTTGATAAAGGCAGTGGTGGGGCATTTTACCCAGAGGGCAGTGATTATGGTGGTCACATGCCTACTAAATCTAAATCAGTAGACATAAAAAGTTAGGGTCAAACAACTGACCAAAATAAAGAACTAGTGGGAGTAGTAAAGCTGGGTCATGAATAGTGATCTTGTGTCTTCCAACCTAATAATCTTTTCAATAGACTGAATATTCTTGGTAATCTTGAAATATTTGAGCCATTATAAAATCACTGTGCAAATTTTTGGATAATTTTGCTACTTAAAATTTCAAAAAATCCTTAAGTTTTAGAATTTTATTATTTATTATTTTAGTATGAACCAAATTCTATTCCATGTCCTGAAAAACAATGTTTTATTTTAAAATATCTTTATTATAATTTATAATTGAACGCTACTGACGTGTTCTTTTTTTTTTTTTTTTTTTAACTTTTTTAGGCTGCTAAGTTGGCTATCACAGTGCAAGCCCTGGAGTCCCAATGGGGGACTCAGGATCAAGACGATCTACCCTGGTCTCCCGGTTGCCAATATTCAGAAGAAGTATTAGCAGAAGACATGATTCTCTTCCTTCTTCACCCTCCTCCAGTAATACAGTTGGTGTCCACAGTTCCTCTCCTTCCAGCACTAACTCAAGCTCAGGTAGTACAGGTAAACGCAGGAGCATATTCCGTACTCCTTCCATTAGTTTCCACCATAAGAAGGGGAGTGAACCTAAGCAAGACGCTACCAACCAGAACCTTAGTATTTCAAATGGTGCTCAATCTGGTCATAGCGGTATGCCAAAACTGAGTTTGGAAGAACATATTAAAACCAGGGGAAGACATTCTGTTGGTTTTAGCAGTTCACGAAATAAGAAGATAACAAGATCTTTAACAGAAGATTTTGAAAGGGAAAAAGAGCACTCAACTAATAAGAATGTCTTTATAAATTGCCTAAGTTCTGGCAAAAGTGAGGGGGATGATTCTGGATTCACAGAAGAACAAACTCGCCGTTCTGTAAAGCAGTCAACAAAGAAGCTACTTACTAAATCCTTTTCATCTCACTATAAATTTTCTAAACCTGTTCCACAGAGTCAATCCATTTCATTGGTACAACAGTCTGGATTCTCATTGGAAATTACACAGTACCAAGAGAGAGAACCTGTATTAGTAAGAGCTTCTCCGTCTTGTTCTGTGGATGTAACAGAACGGGGAGGAAGCTCTTTACAATCTCCATTGCTTTCTGCTGATCTTACAACAGCTCAGACACCTTCAGAGTTCTTAGCCTTGACTGAAGATTCTGTGTCTGAAGCGGATGCATTTCCTAAAAGTGGAAGCATGGCATCCCACTGTGACAACTTTGGCCACAATGATTCTACCTCTCAGATCTCTTCCAATCCTGCTGCTGTTACAAAGACAACAATAGACCTTATGGGAACTGTTCCCTGTGCAATTATGTCTCCTGGAAAATACAGGTTAGAAGGCCAATGTAGCACTGAATCTAATTCCTTACCAGAAACCTCTGCTGCTAATCAGAAGGAAGTGTTATTACAAATCACTGAACTACCCCTTATGAATGGGAACAACTCAGAGACTCACTTATCAGGAGATATGCAAAGAGAAGAACATATGGTAGTACAAAATGGTGAAACAATGTTGGCAACAAGCTCCCCAAAGAAGCTTGGATTTTATGAGCAACATAAAGCAATAGCTGACCGTGTTAGAGGGATTCATCCTATTTCAGATTCAAGGATAATACCCTCTTCTGGTGATCATCATATTTTCAACAAAGCATCATATGGCTATGAATCAAATCCTGCCAAAGGTATGCTGATTTTCTTTGTATCATAAATATGAATTCTAATTTTCATTCTAATTTATTTAATTTTCTTATTCCATCTAATGAATAGAAACCAGTTTTCCTATTTTTCACTCTCTAGTAATTTTTTTAGTTATAATTTATTTTAAATCTTTTCTCTACTTGATTTTAAACTTACTTCACTTGTATTATGCTAAAAATGTAATTCAGCAATATTACTCATTTTTCTTAGTTGTGTTGTCCAGATTCTGACCCTCAGAAGAGAGTGGGAAGAAATTAATTTTATTTGGAATGTGGCTTTATGTGAAATAAGGATTTCCTTTTTTTAGAGTAAATGATAGAGTATTGGTATTTCTTGTCAATGAAATGGATATATTCCAGCCAAAATCACTATAAAGGACATTTGTATAATTTAAATTCTATTTCCTATTTTAACAAAACTTGATTTATTAGGTAGGATCTATGTTTCAGCACAAATAATCTCTATCTTTAAATACAGTAGACTTGCAGGCTTTAAAAATACTGGCCTTGGAGCCTGGATACTATGATTCTAACCTTGCCTCTGTCATTAAATACCTGTGTAACCTTGGGTACCTTCTCTTTGGTTTAAAAAAGGGAGGGGGATGGGTGGTTGAGTGACTTATTTAACAGAAAACTTTGTTATTTAATATAAATTTCAGTTAAGAAAAGTGTTGAATATATACCACCTACTGGGCTGTATTTGACATTATTTTAGTTTTTTTTCTCTGCTATGATTCCTCCTACCACTGCTGCTGCCGTTGCTACTCCTACTATTCCTATTACTGCTACTACTGCTACTGCCAACAGTTCTCCCAACATTGAATGCTTATTATGTCTCATTTCCCATTCTGTGGACTTTGGATACATTAATTCATTAAATTCTCAGATGATTGTAATCGCTACTGTTTTGGTAACCCATTTTACAGATAAGGTAATTGGAACACAGGTACATTAAGTAATGTGTCTGAAGTCACAACATTAGTAGATAATTGTTTGGGATACAAACCTTATGAGGTAGGCATTAGTGGTCTCCATTTTACAAATATGAAAACTGAGACCAAGGGATCATACAGCTGTTGAGTGACATGGTCAAATTACAACTATCTCAATTCAAAACTCAGGCTCTTAGTGACTAGGCTTAGTGACGTCATGACCCCAGCTCTTTCCAAAACATTAACACTATTACATAAGATTTATAATAAGCCAAATTATATATTAGAGTGTCAAGAATCATAAGATTATATGATTAATTCAGTGAGTCCCTCCATGAATATAGCAATTTTAAAGTTTTGTTTTTTTAAAAGATTTTTTAAATTTATTTTTTCGAGAGAGCGAGAGAACGAGAGAGAAACCAGGAGTGGGGGGAAAGGTGGCGGGGGGGGGGAGGAGCAGAGGAAGAAGCAGACTCCCCGCTGAGCAGGGAGCCCTATGTGGGACTTGATTCTGGGACCCTGGGATCGTGACCTGAGCCGAATGCAGACGCTCAACCAACTGAGCCACCCAGCCGCCCAATTTTAAAGTTTGAAATGCATGAATGAATTTTTTGATCTTGGTAGCCTTGTTTGTACTTACAGCTTTAGTTACACCTTTAGTTAATTCTTTAGTTATAATATGGTAATAGTAGAACAATGATGGTGATGATATGGATGATGGTCACCCTTTTTGTACACCTAATATGTGCCCAAAAACATGCTAAGCAGTTTGTTTGCATTGTTTCATTTAATCTTAAAATTTATTTTTAATTTATTTTTAAAAATTTTAATTCCAGTGTACTTAACATAAAGTGTTATATTGGTTTCGGGTATACAATATAGTGATTCATCAATTCCTTATCTTACTCAGTGCTCATTAAGATAAGTGTCATTTTAATCTTAACCAAATTTTTATATGGCTGTTATTAATAATTAAGGATTAAGTTAAATGACGTTATGAAATCACACTGTTTGCAAATGGTGGATCTCAAATTGGAATTTAGGCAGTTTTTAAAAGAAATATAACAAAAAAAAGTAGAAATGTACTTATCCTGATTATATCTAATTCTTATTTAGAAATAATCATTTGCCTCAATGTCAAATTGAATGCTGTATATATCTTGCTGACTACTAATCTGTTGACCAAGATCCTAATTGTGAGCCATTCAACACATTAATTTCAATGAATTTGATAATGTGTTGCCTATTCGTGGGACATTAGCTGTTTATTCATGTTATCTACAACTTGTAAAAAAAAAAAAAGAGGGATAGACAGGTAAGCTGGTAATGTCAACAAGGAGAAGACAATAGTATTCTGTCCTTCATTATGTGGAGAGGTTCTTGTGTCATTCATAAGGATTTTAGAATTTGGAAGTTCAACATTTTAAAACCAGTTAAGTAAACGTATTTAACATAAGAAAGAGTTGCTATGTACACTAAATTCCATAATACTGAATTTATTCTGTATTTATTATGGAAGATGTTTAAGCGAGTATTTAATACATATCTGAATGTCTGAGGTGTATAGTCATATCAAAAATAATAATATAAAGTTGAGCTCTTTATTTATCTATTCGTTGTTGATGAATGCTTATGTTGTTTCCATGCCTTAGCTATTATGCATAATGCTACTATAACTGTGGGGGTACAGATACCTCTTTGAGATAATGATTTTGTTTCCTTTGAGTATATACCCAGAAATGGAATTCCTGGATCATATGGTAACTTTATTTTTAATTTCTTGAAGAAATTCCATACTTTTTTCCATTGTGGCTGTACCAGTTTACATTCCCATCATCAGTGTATAAAGGTTCCCTTTTCTTCACGGTCTTGACAATACCTGTTATCCCTTGACGTTTTACTAATAGCCATCCTAACTGGTGTGGTGTGGTATCTCATTGTGGTTTTGATTTACATTTCCCTGATGATTAGTGATGTTGAACACCTTTTCATATACCTGTTGGCTATTTTGTATGTCTTTTTGGGAAAAAAAAATGTCTATTTAGCCTTTTCACCCATTTTTAAATTGGGTTATTATTATTTTCTGTTGAGTTGTGTGTGTTCCTTGTATATTTTGGATGTTAACCCCTTATAGGATATGTTATTTGAAAATATTTTCTCCCATTCCATAATTTGCCTTTTCATTTTGTTGATTGTTTACTTTGCTGTGCAGAAGCTTTTCACTTTGTAATAATCCCATTTGTTTATTTTTGCTTTCATTGTTTTTGCTTTTGGTGTACAATCCAAGAAGTCATTGCCAAGACTAATGTCAAGGAGCTTACCCTTATTTATTTATTTTTTTAAATGAGTTTTACACTTTCAGGCCTTATGCTCAAATCTTTAATTCATTTTGAGATTTTTTTTGTATGTTATTAGATGGGATTCTCGGTTCATTCATTTGCATATAGCTATCCAGTTTTCCCAAGACCATTTACTGAAGAGACTATCCTTTCTGCATTGCATATTCTTGGGTCCTTTGTCAGAAATTAATTGCTTATATATGATGGTTTTATTTCTGGGTTCTTTATTCTGTCCCATTGATCTATGTGTCTGTTTTTATGCCAATACCATAGTGTTTGATTACTATACCTTTGTAGTATAGTTTGAAATCAGGAAATGTGGCACCTCCAGCGTTGTTCTTTTTCAAGATTGCTTGGGCTATTTGAGGTCTTTTGTAGTTCTTTTTGTAGAATTGTTTTTTGCATTTCTGTGAAAAATGCCATTACCATTTTGATAGGGTTTGCATTGAATCTATAGATTGCTTTGAGTAGTAAGGACATTTTAACAATATTAATTCTTCCAGTCTATGAACACAGAATATCTTTCCATTTGTTTATGTATTCTTCAACTCCCTTCATCAGTCTTACAGTTTTCAGTGTAGTGATCTTTCACTTCCTTGGTTAAATTTATTTCTGAGTATTTTATCCTTTTTGATGATATTATAAATGGTATTGTTTTCTTAATTTCACTTTCTGATAGTTCATTATTTGTTGTTTGGCCTCAGGTCTCACAAAGAACATTTTAAGTATGGTGAGCAGGGTTTTAATCAAGGTAACATAGTAGCAAAGAGTTGAAGGTGATTAGTGAGTAAGATATACAAATATTTAAGATAAATATGACTGTGCAAAGGCTATGGGAGAAAGGCCATGGGACCTCAGTGTGCCTGCAGTGTTCTAGCAACAGCAGGAGGTCCAGTGTAGCATAAGCAGAGTGAAGGAGGAGGATGCAGCAGAAGGTAAAGTTAGAGAGGTGAACAGGTGAACATAGGGAGGCCCTTAGTGAGGGGACAGAGTAGGGTCATATCATAAGGAAACTGGTAGGCTATTGGGAAAATATCAACTCTGTGACTAGAGGAGTGATCATGACCAATGTCACTTATGTCTTCAGTGTATCATTCTGGTTACCATGTGGAAAGCAGGCTATGTTTTTTGGGGGGAGAGAGGCAGGTGGGAGTAGGCAAAGGCAGGAAACTGTTTAAGTATTACAGTAGCCCAAGCTAGGGTTGATGGAGTTTGGTCCAGGGTATTCGTAGGGAAGGTAGTAAGAAGTGACCAGATTCTGTACACAATTTGAAGGTAATAAGGACAGGATTTGTTTGTGTGATTTATGGGATGTATGGGGAATCCAAGGATGACTACAAAGGTTTTGAACTTGGAAGTGATTCCATGACTAAGTAAACTAAACTTACCACTATTTATTACAATTTTTTATAGAGTTTTTGAGTGACACTGAGAGTATCTCATTTTCTTTCAATGTAACGTTTATAAAAGCTGTATTTAAGCATCTGTATTTTTATTTTTCTATCTATTTTAATAGTTCTTGCCAGTAGCTTCAGTCCATATCGAGAAGGAAGATTTATAGAAAGGCGGCTGCGATCCTCATCTGAAGGAACTGCAGGGAGTAGCAGAATGATTTTGAAACCCAAAGATGGAAATGTAGAAGAAGTGAATAGCCTAAGAAAACAAAGAGTGGGTTCATCATCTTCAAAAATGAACAGCCTGGTAAGTAAACACATACACTTGCATTTAATAAACTAATTATGTGCGTGACTGGGATATTCATGCCTCTTGCAATATGAAAACAGACTGACAAAAAGAAAAATGACTGAAGAATAGATGCTTCATATTTGAGGGAAAATTGGTCTCCTTAGTTGACGTCCCAAGTTAGAGAGGCTGCGTTTTCACTCGAGACTCTTACGCGTCATGACAGATAGTTGCACACCGTGATGGTTACCCTTAATTCCTATCTTCCTTGCTTCCATAGAAAGGTTGATATTCTCTCTTCTAGAACAAGACTCTGAGATACACAAGCTAAGAAAAAAAGCCGATCATCATGAGGATACCCTTCGATAGCCATTATTTCACACCATCTCTCTACCCTATAGCCACTCTAAAAAATGTCCAGTTACAAGGCACACTTATTCCAGTACCACCCACTGACCCCTTCGTGGATCCTACTGTGCCTGTCCTTTTACAGTGGCCTGTCCACATAGAATGAGGAGCCTTTGGGGTCAAGACAAAATGCCCATCCAAAGCTTTGACACATTCTAGGTAACCAAGATTCCAGATTCCTGGTCCAAACTGCAGGAGCCTTCAGGTGAGGGTGAAGGTAGCACGTGTACAGGGCTGTTGGGTCTGACCTTGCGCTTGGGGGCCGTGGTGTCTTAGAGGCATGTGTATGATGCTCCTTCACAGTGACAGATAAAGGCGGGGTGGGAAGAGGTGGTGAGTGGACGGCAGCCCAGGAGGTTCAGAAGGCCTCAGGTCTCACAAATATTGGGGTGGGCTTGACTTTGGAGTTCTCTTTGCTCGCTTGCTCACAAATGTTTCCTTTTACAGCAGTGTTTTTGATGCTTGATATTTAACAGTATTTCCTAAAAATGATCTTTGTACCTGTCTATCTACCTACCTACCTATCTACTTTCCTATTCATGGATATGTGTGAAAAATGCTCAAAACTAAATTATTCATATATTTTATTTCTATGTATTTTAGATGATTTGGTTTCAAATGAAAATAGGTTGTTCAATTTTGATAATTGTATTGTGAAGAAGTCTTAAGTTACTGAGGCAATGCTGAGTGATAGCAAAACCATTGTGCTTGAAGTTAAAAGTTCAAGCAATTAGGTGGAAAGATCTTAATCTTGAGCAAATCAGTAACTACAGAACAACAAATGATAGTGGACTTTTTTGCATTATACTAAAAAATGATTGTGTGTGTGTGTGTTTATATTTGTACATAGAGAAAGATCTTGTATTATATTTGTCTTTTTTTTTTGGTGAATTGAAAGTGTTTTATTATTATTGCAGTTGCTTTTTTTTTAGGGAGAGAGAGAGTGAGAGAGAGAGTGGTTGTGTGTGGGCTGGGGGTGAAATAGGGGGAGGAGCAGAGAGACAGAGAGAAAGAATCTTAAGCAAGCTCCATGACCAGCATGGAGATCGACACGGGGCTCAATCCTATGACCCTGAGATCATGATCTGAGCCAAAGTCAAGGGTCAAGATGATTAACTGACTGACGCCCCACAGTCGCTATTTTTTAAGTGCAAGAACATGTTAAAAAAGATTTCCAGTTGATGCAACATTAGAAGTTATGATTAATGACTTATTATGAAACATTTCTCTTCACAAAATTCTCATTTTTCCTTCATAGAGATGTATTTATATTAATAATTGTACACTATGTATTAAACTTGCCCAAAGTTGGGCCTTTAACATATTCTCTGTATCTCATGTTTTTCATAATATATTTAAATAATTCTTCTTGTAACATCACAAATTACTCTTCTTCCCAGATTCACTTTCAAGATTTAAAATTTAAATTTAAATTGTACACAAAAATGCAAGTTTGTTCTTTTATTTGAGAATTTTTATAGAATTTTCAAAAAGTGTCCCTGCAGTAGTATAAATCGTCCACTAGATGGCAGGGTTACGTCATTGTCATGATTGGGGAAAGGCTATCATTGTTAGAACAGAAACCTGATTAAAATATTGTACATGTTCATTGAATTTACAGGTCGCACTTGTTGAAATAAATAGTGATGCTTGAATTTCCATATAAAACCTATCAAAAATTATTTTATGACTTTACTGTTTTCTTTTGGATTTCATAACTAATATCTCATCCTTTTAATTTACAGTGTAATCATGAATTTTAAATGCATAAAATATATTCTTTAACTCATAGCAATATAAGGAGCAAATGTTTGCGCTCTTCAGTAATTTTAGTTATAGGTGAAAAAGTGACTTACATATTTAAGAAATTATAGCTTTATGTGTGAACAGTTGACACACATTTTCTATATTCCTCTTCCAAAATAATTCAAACAAATGTATGTGTTTAAGAAAACATTCATGTTCAGTTATTCTTTCCTTTTAGAGCAATAATAATAGTAACACATATTTTTAATACTTATTTGGACTGCTCTTAATGCTTCATGTGTATTACCACATCCAGTCCTTACCATACTGTCAGCCAAGTGGTGCTATTACTAATCACATTTGTGAAAGAGGACAATAAAGCACTGAAGAGATAAGCATCTTGCCCCAAAATACATATAGTAGGTGGCAGAGATAGGGTTTATATTTGGATTCTACCTGTCTAACTTTAAACCGTAGATGCTTTGTGGGGAATATGATAGATTTGAAATTAATTTTTTTGTGTTATTTCTGTGTAATGAAGTTAACACAGTTAAGGCAGGCTATACTTGCTCTAGGTATAGGCTACAACCCTCTGTAAGGGATACAAAAAAGAAAAAATTTAGTGCTGATTCTGAACTTAAAATGTGGTAGTATTTATGGATACGCTAATAAATGGTATCAATGTCTTTACTGAAAAATAGCACATCTAGAAAGGAACTTTGTCACAAAAAAAGATATTCATATTTAGAAGGAACTGGAGTATTTTGTGTACTTCATGGGGATTTAAGTTTACCCATAGAATATGGCTTTATTTATTAAGATGCTGAGGGTTTCTGAATAACCAAAGACATACTCTAATTAGGTAGACCACAATTCTAGTGGTTTTTTTTTTTTGTTTGTTTGTTTTTGTATATTTGTATGGGGATATTTCAGTTTGAAGGGAGAGAGAAGGATATATTAACTCTTTGAACATCAGTGGCTCAGAAGAAATTGGAGTTGGCTTGAATTTATTACAGGAAACCAAAATATATCTGGAAAATTTTGATAAGCATTCACATTTATTATATGTTTTCAAGCTGCTTTAAATAAAGATTTTCCTTCATTTTCCTCTACTGAGTTATTTTCTTGATAAAATAGTGTGGTCCACATATTTTAAAAAGCTTTTCTAGAAATAGGCTCATTCTTTCTAGGAACTTTCCCTCCAGACTGTGGTATATAAATGAATAAATTTAAGGATTTATCATGGTTTCTTCAACAGTTTTACACAGTGACATTTAATTCCATATGTATTTGGAAGATCCCCTTGCTTTAAAAAAAAATTTAGACAATACAGAGGCTCTGGCATCATTGCAGCAAGGCAAGTGCTTGAATGTATGAATAAGGATAAGCTAGGATATGTGATAGCAAATAACCTCCAAATCTTAGTGACTTTTATAATATGGATTTATTCTCACTCAGGCTATATGGTTGTTGTGGAAGGTTCTGGGAGTTCTGTTTAATGTCTCATTCTGTGTCCAGGCTGTTCAGCCAGCTACCATTGCATATAATGGCTTTCATCATGGCAAAAAGAGATCTCTGGAGGTCCTCATCCCAGCAATAAATGCTCTGATCTGTGAGAGACTCATTGCACTTTCTCTCACAATTTATTGACTAGTTCTAATCACTTGGCCAAAACTAGTGGCAAAAGGCTCCAGGAAGTACATTGTCTTCCTTGTGTAGACCCAGATATATTTGGTGGGCACTAACGACTATCATATTCTTCAAAAATTTAGTGTATCTCAGTTCTTTTAATTAGCTGAGATTTTCTGCTTGCCTTCTCCTTCCACGGACTGTGATGTATGCCTCACATTGCGCTGGTCATGGTGGTTGAAAAAGATTAAGACATCTTTGAAATTTAAAGATTCATTTATATTGGGGTGCCTGGGTGGCTCAGTCGTTAAGCGTATGCCTTCGGCTCAGGGCGTGATCCCAGGGTCCTGGGATCGAGCCCCGCATCAGGCTCCCTGCTCAGTGTGGAGCCTGCTTCTCCCACTCCCACTCCCCCTGCTTGTGTTCCCTGTCTTGCTGGCTATCTCTCTCTCTGTCAAATAAGTAAATAAAAATCTTAAAAAAAAATGAAAAAATAAAGATTCATTTATAATTACGAGTTTTGTTTTTTGGGATGTGCACTCTTCCTGACTTAAAGTCCTTGAGCTGTCTATCTAAATTAATTTTATGTGACTAAGTTTCTGGGAACCTTACTGTATTTGGAAGTATTTATTTTTTTTACATTAAAACACTGGTTTGGATAGTTGTGTTATCTTTAGATTACTCAACAAATGCATCCACAAAGTTGCCCTGAACTATTTGTGCTAAGAGATTCTGACAGCATTCGTTTATGGCTAGTTTTACTCAGACAGCATACTTTCTCTTATTTTCAGTTTGACATCCTGCTGCCTTTTTGTAGGAACTGTGAATGGCATAGTAAAAACAAAAACCAAACAACAACAACAACCCCCCCCCCCCCCAATAAACTGTAGGACTTCTTAGGTAGAAGAACAGACCAGATTAATACTTGAGGAAAAAAAAAGTTACTTTCAGATTATTTGCTTCTCCTGTCATATTTTAGTTCTTGGCGTGTTGAAATCCAGAATTTAGATATGACTGGCAGTAGTTAAATAATCTTAAGACTAATTAAGCCTTATGTTAAATAGCCAACACTTAACTGTGCATTCACTTTTCTTCTGGGGCCTACTGATCTCTCCTTTATTAGCATATCTCTTATTTATTCATTTATTTGTCCATTTATTCACAGTTTTTTTCTTTTTTAAAAAATTCTATTTATTTATGTATTTGTCAGAGAGAGAGAAAGCACAAGCAGGGGAAGCAGCAGACAGAGGGAGAAGCAGACTCCATGCTGAGCAGAGAGCCTGATGTGGGACTCGAGCCCAGGACTTTGGGTTCATGACCTGAGCCAAAGGCAGACGCTTAACCATCTGAGCCACCCAGGTGTCCCTATTTGCAGTTTCTTTAAATAAGTATTTCTTGAGAACCTACTGTGAAGATACAAAGATGAAAGACACGGGCCTGGAAGATACTTAGAGTTCTAGCTTGGGAGACATTAGCACAATCTTGTCAATGTATCTGATTTAAAAATTCTGACATTTTAAAATTCAAAATGTGCGGGGGATGTTTGATTTGGATTGTGGCCACTTGATATCACTGTCCACAATCCAAATAAAACATTTGAATGTTTGATCCTGAATCACATTCAGGATATGTGAATTCTTGTCCCCCTAATTTATATGAAGTCTTGCTCATATGCTTAGTTAACATTATTAAATATATGTGTAACTTAGGTTTTTTGCTAATTTCTGCCACTGAGGCCCAGCTGCTAATGTTGAGCAGGGATTCTAAGAGGCAGTGAGAAAAGGAGAAATTACATTCATGTTCAAAGAAACACCCCACCTTTACCATCCACCAGGCAAATGAGCTCTACTGGCCTTTTGGGATGTGTACTTTCACACCTACAGTCTGTGGCATGAAGGTTTTTGGAGCTCAAAATTAAAAGCAAAGGAAAGATGATAATTAGGTCTTATTCAATAAATGTTTCCTCCTAATTCTGAAAGCCTAAATGAGACTTTCAAGTATGTAAAAATGTTACTGGCTTTTTGAGAGTTAAAATAATGATCTCAGCTTTCGGTTTAACTCATTGTCAGTGGAATTAAAGGTAATATCATTGCAAGCTACAGGTACATTTAATGAGAACAAGGAGCCGTTAATATTTGTAAGGAAATGAAGGCACACAAATCGTTCTTCTCAATTCTCATAAATTTTAAGAAGGAAAATCACAAGTATCACTCATTTTAAACATTGAATTACATTTGTTGATAACTAGTATATTAATTTTAGATTAATAGCCCTAATCCATAATGCCTTTATTGATTTTTCTAGTTAGTAATGATACCTTTCCCATCAATGTCCTTTTACATTGTATCACATATATGGTACCCACTGCTTAGTTATTTGAATGAATAGGCTTCGTTTTACCTATTAGACCTCATTCATTTAAACAGAAGAAGTTTTGTACATATTAGCATTTCTTATAGCATTTAGTATAATGCCTGATACATAATAAATATGGGTGAATTAAAGATATAATTGTTGATCAGGTTGTGACATATGCTCATATAGATATGAATTAAAGCCTTTAGTAGAATTGTTATATATGGTGTGCTTATGCACATTTTTGACCCTTTAATTTGTTATACAAATGTACACATATTTTTATGATCACTGTTTGATACAGCTCTGATTTTTGATCCTAAGGATACTAAGTACTTCATCAAGATCATATCAATTATGACATTGTTCCAGTAGAAACATATTTCATTTTAGGATAGTTAGCCTTATGGAATGGTTTCCAGGATCATATCAGTACCATAGTTATGGACAAACTATACAGAGAGGACAAGAAATAGTCAATTATTTGTAGTATTTTTTGGAGAACCTGTTAAAAAATACAAGTTCTTGGTCAAATATGTCTAAGGTGATGTTTTAAAACTCCTCTGCATATTTTATCTAGACTAATTCACTTCATTTCCTATAGACTTGCAGATTCAGAATTGCCTTTAAAAAAAGCAGAATCGGATAAGATATTCCACTCACCCCCCCCCCCCCCCAGTTTCGGGGGTGAGTCCTGCTCATTTAGAAGCTGTCACGATTTGTGTGTTTGGTGCACAGAATTATGAATATCTTCTCCAGAAAGTTAACTCACTTCGTCTAAAATGACTTGAAGACCAGGTTGAATCAATAAAGTTGCAGTATCGTAATTATTACCACTTCTCTTCATAAAGTTCACATGAGATGTGCCTGGCACTTAATTTTTTCCTTTGTGATATTTTCCTGCATGTAAGTGTCTTAGGCCGTAAGGGCCACTGTAATAAAATATCCCAAACTAGGAAGCTTATAAATGATAGGAATTTATTTCCCACAGTTTTGGAGGCTTGGAAGTCCAGTATAAAGGTGCCAGTGTTTTTTCTGGTTTATAACCGGCACCCTCTTGATGTGTCTCACATGGCGGAAGGGGTTGGGGAGCTCTCTGGAGTCTCTTTGATACAGGCAATAATCCCATTCAGGAGGGTTCCTCCCTTACGACCTAAGCGCCTCCCAAAGTCCCCATGTCCAGATACCATCATTTCAACATTTCAACATATGAGTTTTAGGGAAACACAAACATTCGGAACACAGCAATAAACAATCTTGTTGTTAGCAATATTGAACTATACGTATTAAAAGCTTTTTTAAGAACAGTACATGTTTCTGTTTATTGCTATTTATCAAGAAAATAATTGAGAAGGACAGTAGTAGAAGGCAATTTAAGATTCTTTAGCCATACTACATCTAGGTAACCATAAGATAGTTTATATCTCTAAAAATAAGAAATTGGAAAATGAAGTTAATTGACCTTTTATTCTTTGGGTTAGAATGCAAAGTGACAATTTTATTTTTAATTGGATCAAGTTATCCTAATTTTCTGCGAGATGAAAAGTATTTTATGCCTTATTTAGGTAACCGCATGGGCTGGCTGGTTTTCATAGCATGAGAGAGAATGTTTATTGATTCAGAATCCATGACAAATCTCTGACCATCTGAACAGCTGCACAATCAATGTATAACACCGAATTGACCTTGAGTAAAATAATCCCCTTTTCTGAGGGAATAGTCATTGGAATTTGAAGCTTTTACATTATTCTAGTTAAAAATAAAGAAAAATGTATTTTTCTTAAAGTTATTATTATTTTGAAATTTAAATATAAATGCTTATTAATTTTAGGGGCACCTGGGTGGCTCAGTTGTTTAAGCGTCTGCCGTTGGCTCAGGTCATGATCCCAGGGTCCTGGGATTGAGCCCTGAATTGGACTCCTTGCTCAGTGGGGAGTCTGCTTCTCCCTCTCCCGGTCCCCCTCTTTCTTGCTCTGTCAAATAAGTAAATAAAATCTTTAAAAATTAAAAAAAATAAATACCTATTAATTTTAGAAAATTAAATAAAACAAATTTTGAATTCCAAATTCAAGAAATAGACAATTGTATTAGACTTATGCCTAATATTAGGCATTATGGCCAGTTTATAGAAAAAAATATAAATACTTTAACATGAATATTATTTTTAAAATACTTTAAAAAGTGAGACAAACTTGTATAATTATCTCAGAAACCATCATATTTGCAATGTCAGGATAAAAGGTGTGATTTTCAAATGAGTTGTGCATACATACTTCACACATTTGCTTGGTGATGTCTTTCTTTAAATTCATCATTCCTAAATTAGAGTAGCTGTCATTATTATCACTTTTATAACTTAATACAGTGATCATTTCTCTTCACTGCTAAACATTTGCTCTAAAATGCCTTTTTTGTTTATGTCTTTTATTCTTACTTGTTCTATCCAGCCTGAAACAATCTATTTTTTTTTTTAGCTTTGTCTCTTAGGCTCTTCATTATATACATTTGTAGTTACCTTAAAAAGTTATGATTTTAATATTCAGCTAGTTGTCTTTAGCACTACCCAGTGCTATGTGTGTGTGCCAGTGAGAAACACAAAGTTTTTTGTCAAGAGAGAGACATGAATCAGAGCTTTTAATCACACATCAAGAGGCTCAGGTGAACAGATAGAGATATGGAATACCTTTCCAGCTCCCCATGTCCTTTTTTTCTTTATTTGATGGACCCTGGCTCAGATTGTTGGATGAGATTTGAACTGGTGGGTGTGTACAGTCACCTCATTTATACAGAAGGAGCCATCTCAATACAAAACATCTCCATTATTTTCTTTTTGACTATAGTCACCATGCTGTACATTACAGCCCCAGAATTTATTTCTCTTATAACCTGAAGTTTTTACCATTTGGCCACACGAAACATCTCCATTTCGTACTCAATTGTGTAGCATACCTGAACATTTTCCATGGGGCCATATCCCATACATTTCTGTATTACAGTTTCATTTTTCATAGGCAATCCTAGATAATGAGACATATTCTATTACACATTCTGTTAAAAGCACTCCATAGATAAGCTCTCCTATTAGTGAAAACCACGTAGTTTTTGTCCTTCTATTTGTTTGCTAGGAGGTCTTTCATTAGTATGTTTACAACGAGATTACACCAGGTCTCTTGTCTTCTTACTTTCCAGAAAGCATACTTCATTCCCCCTATAACAGGGAAAGTGGATCACTGACCAGCTGCTTAACTCAGGCACTGAGTATAAACTTCAGATGCTCTCCTCAAATTATCCATCCTGTCCTTGACACGCACTCCCAAAACATTTGTATTTTTACCCATCAGTCGTTCCATTTCCTCTGACCTTAGATGTATTTGTGTGCTTGCATTCTTTCAAAGTAATCTTTTCTACTAGTCTTCTTGATTTCTACCCCTTACCTCCTATGGAACAGCACTTCACCAGTATGTTCCTTCTGTTTTATCTCCGGTGTCCTTTCCATCTCTTCATTGCTGTCGGTTTACGGTACCACCAAGTTTCTGTCATTGAGGAAAACAGGTAAGAAATTTTTTTCTATGCCCTGCCTGATCCTAAAGTTCTGCATCTTGTTCCACTTTTCCCCTACAAGTCAACAAATTCTGAAAGAATAGCCTTTTCTTGCCATGTTAGTTTTCCCAATGCCCATAAACTCCTCAATTTCATATATTTTAGCTCCTTTAATATATGGGATGTTTCTCAACATTGCCACTCTTGACATTTTGTTCTGGATAGTTCTTTGTTTGGTGGTGGAGGAGGGTGTCTTGTGTATTGTACGTTTAATAGCATCCCTGACCCCTACCCATTAAATGCCAGTAGAACCCTCAAGTTTTGACAACTGAAAGTATCTCTAGGCATTGACAAATATGTCCTTGCAGGCAAAAATCACCCTTGGTTGAGTACTACTCTAAAGTCATCAGGGCACTTGTGTAGCTTAGTTGGTTAAGCATCTGCCTTCAGCTGAGGTCATGATCCCAGGGTCCTTGGATTGAGTCCTGCATCAGGCTCCTTGCTCACTGGGGAGCCTGCTTCTCCCTTTACCTGCCACTCCCCCTGCTTGTGAGCTTGCTCTCTCTGACAAATAAATAAATAAAATCTTTGAAAAAAATAAAGTCATCAATGACTTTACCAATTTTGATATTCTTTTTTTAAAGTCTTTGCCTTTCTTAACTACAGTTTCTGACATGTCGAGGGCTTCATTTGTATACTTAATCACTTCTCCTTTTTTGCAGTGTTAAGTCTCCTCTTATTCTTTTTCTCCTCCTCCTTTTCTCCTTACAGACTCCTTAATGGGCTTTTTCATATCTACATTCTAGACACAGCTATTACTTATATTTGGTCCATGACACTCCTGCCTTTATTTTTCACCTGTCCTATCTGAAAACTTAAGATATAGGTGTAGTCATTTGTGGATTCCACATGAAAGGCTGGGAATCTCTCTTATATCAGAAATCTGACGAATCAATAAACGTTGAAGAACATAATATATTGGAGTTATGGAAATAGAATGAGGGCTTATGAAAGATCTATTTGCATAAGGAGAGTAGCAGAAACTCCAAGGACTGACACTTTAGAGCAGATATAGAGAAATATGCAGTGAATTGATATTTGCCCTAATAGTTAATGGCTCCTTTTCATTTGTTTTGTGCCATTTATATTACTGTCCTGTTTTTATACATATATATGTCAGCCTCCTTTTAAGCTATTCTAATAATTCTCAATCTCCTCTTCTGTTTCTAAAGTCACATTGGAGAAGCAGCAATTACATCACTTAAAATAAGACCTCCTCATTAGAGTCTGTGTGATACACTGCAATAATAAATTCTACCTTCCTGGCTATTACCCAACACTATACTTTTTTATTTTTCATATTTTTAAAAAGTTTTTATTTTAACTCCAGTTAATTAACATACTGTGTTACATTAGTTTCAGGTGTACAATATAGTGATTCAACACTTCCATGCATCCGGTGCTCATCACGACAAGTGCTGTCCTTAATCCCTATCACCTCTTTAACCCATTCTCCTATCCGCCTTTCCTCTGGTAACCATCAGTTTGTTCTCTGTAATTAAGAGTCTGTTTCTTGATTTCTCTTCCTCTTTTTATCCCTTTGCTCATTTGTTTTATTTCTTAAATTTCACATGAGTGAAATCATATGGTATTTATCTTTCTCTGACTGACTTATTTCACTTAGCATTATACTCTCTAGCTCTGTCCATGCTGTTGCAAATGTCAATTTTCATTCTTTTTTTATGGCTATCATAATTATTTACATACACACACACGCACTTCACATCTTTATCCATCCATCGGTCGATGGACACTTGGTCTGCTTCCATATCTTTGTGCTATTAGTGTTACTATAAATATTGGGGTGCATGTATCCCTTTGAATTAGTGTTTTTTTATTTTTTGGATAAATACCCTGTAATGCAATTGCTGGATCCTAGATCATAGGGTAGTTCTATAGTAACTTTTTGAGGAACCTCCATACTGTTTTCCAAAGTGGCTGCAGCAGTTTGCCTTCCCACCAACAGTGCACAAGGGTTCCTTTTTCTCCACGTGCCAGGAATGGCCACCAATCCCTGTACCGACGGTTGAAAGATGACTCCACACTTTGCTGTGAAAGAGCGGAGAAGGCAAGGGGGTCAACGCTCAGAGGCGAAGACCCTTTGTTCTTTGCTCCTGCTTTTATTGGTTCTTCAGGATAATCACAAATCCTTATCACTGTTTCTCAAGCACATGATATGTGACAAGGGGTCTTACTGAAACGGGGAGGATCTGTTTACGGGAAGGATACGATATGCTAATCTGCGTGTTCTATGAGTTCTAAACATAGCCCAAGGGACAATGCTTACATCTCTTAGATCACAGGGCGGCTGTTCAGGCTAGGAAAGTTTCGGGGGGGCAACTCCCTTGGCATACCAATAGCAGAGTGGTCACGGAAGCCTCGGCATTCCAAAGGCCTAGGCCCTTCTCCGAAACCTTCCCTGCCCTCGGCGGCCTCGGTGTTGCATTTAGCAAGCCAGGTTATGGCTGATTTCATGCTTTACGTTAACCCCATCCACATCCTGTCAACATCTCTTATTTTTGTGTGTGTGTTGTTGATTTTAGCCATTCTAACAGGTGTGAAGTGATATCTCATCGTAGTTTTGATTTACATTTTCCTGATAGTAAGTGATAATGAACATCTTTTCATGTGTCTATTGCCCATCTGTATGTCGTCTTTGGAGAAATGTCTGTTCACATCTCCTGCCCATTTTTTAATTGGATTATTTGGTTTTTGGGTGTTGAGTTTTATAAGTTCTTTATATATTTTAGATACTGAACCTTTATTGGATGTATCATTTGCAAATATCTTCTCCCATTCTGTTGGTTGCCTTTTAGTTTTGTTCATTATTTCCTTCACTGTACAGAAGCATTTTATTTTGAAATAAATAGTTTATTTTTGCTTTTGTTTCCCTTGCCTCAGGAGACATATAATTGCAGGTTTATATCTGGGTTTTCTGTTCTCTTCCATTGATTTATGTGCCTATTTTTTGTGCCAGTACTGTGCTGTTTTGATTACTGTAGCTTTGTAATAATTTTGAAATCTGGAATTGTGATGCCTCCAACTTTGCTTTTCTTTTTCAAGCTTGCTTTGGCTATTTGGGGTCTTTTGTCATTCCATACAAATTTTGGGATTATTTGTTCTAGTTCTGTGAAAAATGCTATTGGTATTTTGATAGGGATTGCTTTAAAGGTATAGATTGCTTTGGGTGGTATAGATATTTTAATAGTGTTTGTTCTTCTAATCCATGAACATGGCATGTCTTTCCATTTCTTTGTGTGGTCTTCAATTTCTTTCATCAGTGTTTTATAGTTTTCAGAGTACAGGTCTTTCACCTCTTTGGTTAGGTTTATTCCTAGGTGTCTGATTATTTTTGGTGCACTTGTAAATGGGATTGTTTTCTTAATTTCTGCTGCTTCATTATTGGTGTATGGAAATGCAAAGGTTTCTGTACATTGATTTTGTATCTTGTGACTTCTCTGAATTTATTTATCAGTTCTAGCAGTTTTTCGGTGGATTCTTCTGGGTTGTTTATATATGGTATGTTTTCCATATGACAGCAGCGTAAGTTGAGCAAAAGACAGTCAGTGGCAGAAATTGTGGGCATTATGCAAGAAGCATGTATTTGATCCTCTAAGAAACTTGGCAATTGCCAGAGAATCACACATTGCCCACCTCTGTCCTGCTGTGGCCTCTGCACCTGCTGTTTCTGCTTTGTCTCCTTCAGAGCTTCCTGTGGATTGTGCCTCAGGCTAGTTCTGGTCCTAGAGAAATTTGTGGTGTCAGAGTATGTGTGTTCCAGGCGGGAATGGGAGTGTCAAGTACTTTAGAAGGGAAGAAAAATCTATAAAATACTTTTTGTTACTAAAAATATAAAAAAGGTAATAACTCTTAAAAATGTAGTACATTAATAAACAAATGACTTTATGATATTTTCATACTTCTTTTTTCCCCAAACACTTTTAGTGCCTTCTAATCTTTAATATCAGAATATGAATCTTTTTTCTTTGTGAACCTTGTCTGGAGTAAAATACATTGCTTGAAAATCAAAGGCAAACTATTTCTCCTAACATACAAACATGTTCAAAATAAACAAATGTATGAAATAGGAATTCTTTTATGTCATACATGATTTTAACATTTCATTTTAAGCAAGTAGGGTGTGATGAAAGGAACATGATTTGGAAAAGGCTACCAAATTGCAGTCATTTCCTTCACTCAATAATAATACTTTCTACCTCATAGAGTTGTAAAGATCAGGTAATATATTTTATGTGAAAAGTTTCTGCAAATTTTAAAGTGCTATACCCAATGTGAATGATACTAAACTTTTTTAATAACAAGGATCAAGCCAGAAACAAATAAAAATAATAATTGCCTTGAAAGTAGTCATTTAGAAGGAAAAAAATATTTTAAAGGGCATACTCACATTTAAAGTATATCTTACCATGACATTAAGTTGAGTTGGCTCTTTAAACCACAACAAAACAGCCCTTAAGAAGTTCTTTATATGTTAATACTTTATAAAAGTAATTTATTTACCAGGTTTCTCATTTGGTTAGTTTTTGGAAATTACATATTTTTCAAAATCAACTTATATTGCTTAGAAAAAAATAATAGAGAAGTGCATTTAAGATTTGTATATTTTACTATATTTATGTTACACGTTAATTAGAAAGTTTACTCGACTTGGTTATTTCTTGATAATGAAATTAAGAAAAAAGCATCTGCCCTTAAGACACTGTCCTGGCTATTTACAAAGAAATTTAACTTGCATTAACTATTGCGGACATCTATGTGGACACTTTCATATAATTAATCACATCATAATTTGATAAATTACTACTTTAAAAGTATCTTCTGATGAATTGCAAAGTGGTAATAGGCAATGGTAATAGGCAATGTCATCAAAGACAAAAAATTATGTTGAAAAAAATAGTGATTTAGAGAATACCTTATTTACTTTAAAACACATTTTGAACTATTGTGTATTTAGTAATAGTACTTGTCTGGTCATAATTTAGGATTTCTAAACTTCTGTGAGGAAACTTTGTAATGCACTGAAGTTTTTTTTTTGCTCTTGTCTCTCTTCTTTCTTCATTCTTTTGGAAGAATACACCCACCAGTAGGGTTTTTTGCTTGAATATTTAGACTATATGGATTTGAATGGTAGGCAAGCAGCTGTCAGATAGTTCATATCATGTATTAGGAACTAGTTGGGGTGAGACAGTATATCTCAGCATGCTGTTCCCTTCAGTAGATTTATGTTCCAAAGAAATGCAGATACATTCATATAAATGGTGATTTTCAATGAAAAGAAGATCAACCACCTAGCTATGGTTCATGAATCACAGTGATTCTTTCTTTTATTTTTTAATAATAATAACAGTATATAGAAACTATCACTGAACCAAGTGGGTATGAGACTACACTGATCTTAAAGATTTAACTTGACCCAGCAGTCCACTGGAAGTTGCTATAGCTGAGAAAAAAGAACTGAAGCAGAGATGCTGGGTTTACATTTAGAAAAAGAGAAAGGAACTATTAATGCATGCTTTTTCCCAGTAGCATTCATCTCTCTAGGAAGTCCTGCATAACAAAAGGGAGTTGGGACACCATTAACTTTTATGAAGTGATACTATGATTTCTTGAAGGGAACTTACTGTTACACAGTTGGAAGCCTGTAAGGTCTGTTAACTAAAGAAGTTCAAAGATAAACCTCTGTTGTTCAGTATATAGTTTTGTTTTCTGGGTTTTGATTCAGTGCAGTGGGGTTGAACATAAAAGTGCTAAAATCTCCAGCTTTTCATGATTCTTTCCTAGTTGTTGTAAGTAGACCATGAGTTAATTTTAAGGAAATTGGAACACTTGACCCATACAGATGATTTTTACAGAAATTGGTTTTTGTTCTTATAAAAGAACAACATAAAATAAAGTGATTTCCCAATTTTGACACTGTGGCTTTTCTAAAAGTTCCCATATTTATGTAAAAATAATAATTCTTTCAAGATAAAAGAAATTATTCTGGTTCAATAAGCAAGTCTATTTCAGTAGAGCAATAGACACAATCTTCATTAAAAATACTTTTTTTAAAATTATTTTTTTTAAAAAAAACCAAAGCAGAATTGCATAACAAAATCACAATAAAATTGCTTAGAGTACAGCAGCCCAAGTTGAAAAAAAATGAGAAGATAATTCTGTAAATGGACTTACTAGCGGAGCATTGTGAATTCTAAGCTGAGCTCAATGCTAGCTATGTGTCCAGGACAGGTGTTAGGTACTGTTTGAAAGGGATTGGGATGTCATGGTGAGAGGGAGAGGAGGTCTCTTTATTTATGGCAGCTGAATTATATGACATTAAAAAAAAAGAAAGTATTGCTTTTAAAAAATCTAGATTTTCTGTGAAGGTCATGGAATTCTTACATTTAAAAAATATGGGTTCCTTTCTTGCAAGGGCACCTAACTAGAATAGGAAAGAAAGTACTGGTTCTGGAATCTGACTATTACAGATAGAAGTAATGTATCAAATAGTGAGCAGTCCACTAACAACTCTGAAAAATAGAAGTGGTGGGATAAAATTGGCTCTTAATTATTGATGAGGGAGCATAAAGATTCAAGTAAGAGGAATCTAAATTCTTTTGCAATGAAGAAATAAATAAAATTAAGATTTAAATTTATTCATATATTCCTTTATTCATGTATTTAATAAACATTTATTAACTGATGTTTATGTATTTGATTTTGTTAAGCCCTGGAGATTCAGTAAAAATATCAACGGGGTCTAGGTCACTAGGGTTCTTAGGTATAGCAAAGCAAAATAGACAAATAAATTAGTAGGGTAGGTTAGTGGCGCAAATGAGACAGATAAATTTTTGTCTAAAAAATAGTTGCTATAAAAGTATAATTTTTAAAAGTTAAAAATATGACTTTTATACACATGTCAAAGATTTATTCAAATTAATTTGTCAGGGAACCAGTGAAAATTAGAGCTGTCGAAATAGTATCTGAGGAACAGGTTATTTATAGGAAGTTTAATAAAGAAATATTAGAATAAGACTGTGTGATTATAAACCTGATTAATATCTTGCAGTACAATAAACTCATATTTGAGATTATCTTTTTTACAAAAACATTTCTATCTCTATTGGGCACAAATCTGCTTATTAACATGTAACTTCACAGAGTCTGCACCCTTGATTAACAGCAAATGATAAAATCAAAAGCTGGACAGTCCCCTCGAGAATTATTTAATCCTCCAATATGACATTGACAGGACATGCAATCCTCCTCTTGACTTAATGTTCTACAGGACAATAATCCATTACCAGACAAAAGCATTTCTATCTCTGTTGGATACAAATCTACAAGATACCATGTAACTTCACTTAGTCACAGCCCTTAATTAATAATAATAGGAAATAGCAAAATCAAATATTGGTATAATGTTCTGCAGAATTCAGTAATTCTTGGGAGAGCATTTTAAATAATGGTTCAGTATGTAGTCATCTTTTTGGCCTTGTTTCTAAGTTTTGGATAATGATACTTAACACATCCATTAAGTGAGCTCAAGAGAACAACAGTTTAGACTTAGAGCAATTCAAGAGTAATTGCATCAATGCCAAAGCATATCTGTAAGGCCAGGTATTTTGGAATAAAGGTGGAATCTTACAGTAGATAGGGGGAGAGACATAAGGCAAAGATAGGTCAGAGAGAGTCATGCATTATGTAATAAGAATTTGGTAGGAAGTTTTAAGCTGGATAGTGCAATGAAAATGTATACTTTTTAGTATTATTCACCTAATTTTAAATGGATTAATTGAATTCAGTAAGTGGTTGTAGGTTATAGTGATAAATACCTTACATTAAAAAAATGACAGTTTTTTTTTAATTACTGTGTGAATGCTAAATAGAATACTACTTTTTTGTTGATATATGAGGTGAACTTTTTATATTACAATTTGGTTGAGAGCCTTTGCCACTAAATTATTCTCAGCATTTTGTCAACGCTTCTTTTTATTCATTCAATTATGTATTAAGTTGTACTTTTGCTTGTTTCTTAAAATTGTGATATTATGTAATTAAAATATTTCCATTAGTGAAAAATTACTGAATAATTACTAACTTACCAATTAAACCTTTTTTGGATAATAACAATAAAGATATTCCCAGGAGAAAGTGAAGCACCGAGTTATGCCAATTTTAACTATTTTTCTTTACTTGGCAGTTTACCTTTCTCACATTATAAAGTATATAATTATACTCAGTTATAAAGTACCATAATATATTAGCTATTGAAGTCACACAGCCTAATTTATGGACAATCCATTTCCCAAGCAAGCCAATTTCTTCATAATCTCTATCTGAACTGTCAATTTGTATAATGCCCATATAACTTTGTGCACAGGCTAGTGCAAAAAGTAACACAAGATAATAGAAACAGTTTATAGAAACAGAAAATGTTACTTGTAGCAAGTGGCAGTTGTAAATGTAAGGATTGATACTCTTATTGCATTGTAATTAACAGTGTTGTTTTTTCTGTATGCTCATTCTGGAATCACTACCTTCTTCAGAGTGCATTTTTATTTTAACAAATGTGGTGGACATGAAGGACCAAGGGACCAGAAATGCAATCTGTTTGAGCTGATTGCATGATTCTCCTTTAATCAAAGTGATGTGCTGTGATGAGGAAAGAAAAATTAACTGTCACCTAGGCTTCTTACGTGATAGAAAAGGAAGTGCCACACTCTTTCTAAGTCATTTTCTAAACCAGTTCAGGGAGTGAACTTAAAGACACTAGACTAAGTAATTAATGATGGGTGGATTAGAAATGAGAAATACAAACAACCATGTCTGAAAATAAGGAAGACATAGTGGTTATATATAAGCTTGCAGGTTGTTATTATTTTCAAATATTTATTATTAGGCGATGTTCATATTTTTTCCTGATCCCTAAAAACATGATTTTTATGACTATTTTACCTATAATTTTCATATTTAACATTTCATAACATTTCTTTTCTCTCTCTCTTTTTTTAACCCTATCTAAGCAAATATTTATTCCATAAATTAGTTCATATTCAGGGATAGGGAAATTGGGAAGTTTATATTTGCTGGGCGTTTATTATGTATCATGTTGTACTTGATCACTTTTTATGTAGGAAATATTATTTCATGTTTAGAACTCTCTCTAAGAAGAAGAGTCTAAGAGCTCTCTGCAATTTTATTTATTGATTTTTTCTTCCAAGTTTTTTTTTTTTTTAATTCCAGTTAGTTAGCATACAGTGTAATACTAGTTTCATGTGTAGGATTTAGCGTGCTCATCACAAGTGCCCTCCTTAATATCCATCACTTATTTAATGCATCCTCCCACCCACCTCCCTCCACTTCTGCTCCCCTTTGTTTGTTCTCTATAGCTAAGAGTTGGCTTTATGGTTTGCCTCTTTCTCTCTTTTTTCCCCTATGTTCATCTGTTTTGTTTCTTAAATTCCACATATGAGTGAAATCATGATATTTGTTTTTCTCTGACTGATTTATTTCACTTAGCATAATACACTCTTAGCTCCATCCACACTGTTGCGAATGACCCTATTTCATTCTTTTTCAAGGCTGAGTAATATTCCATTGATCTGTATCAATATATCTTAGCATTGAGATACACACACACACACACACACACACACATACACCATATCTTCTTTATCCATTCATCAGTCAATAGATGTTTGGGCTCTTTCCATAATTTGGCTGTTGTTGATAATGCTGCCATAAATACTGGGGTGCATGTGGTATCCCTTCAAATCAGTATTTTTGTATCCTTTGGGTAAATACTTGGTAGTGCAATTGCCAGATTGTAGGGTAGTTCAATTTTAACCTTTTGAGGAACCTCCATATTGTTTTCCAGAGTGTCTTTGCATTTTTATTAAATGGCTATTGTTCTTACAACTCCATCTAGTTCTCTGATGCTACACACAATTCTAGTCCTTCATATATTTAAAGCTTTTTAAAAGTATATACAGCATTTAAAAAAAATAATGAGGTATAAAACCTAAAAATTCTTTCAGCATTCACAACCCTCACTATTTTCTCTATTCTGTTTATAGTCTTTTTTAGGAAAAAAAAATCTTTAAAAAACATGTAATATCCAATGGCAAATGGCATAAATCACACATAATCTGCACACTGAGTACAGTGATAATTAATATTTTTTTGGATACTAGACTCTGGAATTTCTTTAAGTTGAAAATTACGTCTTTTATTTCCTTCTAAGAGATTTTAGTTCCCACCATAGACATTTCACTAAGTGATTATTTTGTCTATTGACTTGATTAATTTAACTAACAATTAGGTGTTCCTGAGTTAGAGGACTGAAGAACCAAAAGTAAAATTATTTATTTTAGTTGTGTGGATTTGGTTAAAGATTTCTCCTTAGGATAACTGATATGTAGAATGATATTTCAGGTTACAAACTTAGGATTCCATATGTGTCATATAAGAAAATATAAAATGAGTTGAAAACACTCGTGACCAAATTGAACTAATAATTCTGCTTTCATTGGTAGAATATGGCTTAATCTCAGCCAATGTTTATCTCTGTTCTTAGAGTTAACGTGAAATGGTTGGTTTTAAGTAAGAATTGGAACAGCCTGTTAAAGACTTTGAAAAAAATTTGTCAATTTCTTATTGCCCTTATTATTATGCAAGAAGAATGACGTCATTCTGGTTCCCATCCTTGAGGATATGTGCCCTAGATTCATGTCCTTGAGCAGAGATACTGAGTAGGGGAGTTTACTTTTGTTCATATTGTCAGGAAAGTAGTCATTTCTGATGATATGTGTGTATGCACTTTGCTAAAGTCAATCCAATGTGTAGAAATACACATTGATAAAACAAGTGAATTTGGAGGTTATTATTTTTCTGTATAAGATTTATTGTCAATACCCTCAATAATAAATCCTAGTTTTGCATTCACCATCAGCAGCTGTAACTATTTATTGTGACTCCAAGTCTAAAATCAAAAGTAAAAGCATAATAGATTGTTTATTGATACAATGTTGTAAAATGCTAGACATGGAATGCTTAGCCCAGAAAATGAAATGAAATGGAAAGAAAATAGAGCTTGGAATCAGAAAATCTGGATTTAGGAGATACTAAATACTGTCTCTTGTATTTTGACATCTCTGAGCTAAAACCCTATGCTTTTAGTGCCTATTTCACAGAATAGTTGTGAAAATTAAAATGGAGCTTAAATTAAAATTGGGGTATTTGTCAAGAAAACCGATAGCAGCCAGGGGAAGTTCCTGATGTTTGTGTATGTGAGAGGAAGACCATTACAGTGAAGGCCACTTATAAGATCTCAAAGCACCACCTCAAATCAGCATTGTTAGCAGAAATATTCAGCCATGGTAGCCACAGCCTTGCACAGCAATGGGCCTCCCAGAAGCCAACCCAGCAGTCAAGGTTGTGAGCCAGGGTTTTCTAGTATAGTAATAAAGTCACTCCGTCGGTTGTTCAGAGTTTTAAACTGAAAGATGTGAAGTTAAAAGACTAAAGACAAGGAAGTCCTTGAGGCTCTTCTTACCAGAAGACCCTCTACCTGGAAAATGTGGTGGTCTTTCAGTTCGAACTGATGTTGAAATAATCTTGTCTGGCTTTCACAAGAAACCCATCTCTTTGACTGATTTTGCTTGTCGCATTCTAACTATTGCAGTTACCAATGGCCCTCCAAAGGATTATTCCCATAAAGGGGTGTTCTGAAGAAGAGATTCATGGTAGCCATACTCTCAGTTTTGAAGGGGAAAAAACGACTTTATTGATATTATAAAAATGTAATAAAAACAGAAAGAAGAAAAGGGAAATCTATGCATAGATAAGGGCAGTGGTAAGCAGTAAAGGAGCAAAAGACAAAGTTGCGTCAAAGTTACTTACAACATCCAACCTCATTAGCTAAGGAAGCCCCGTGGGGACAGCCCGGCCGGAGTCCCTATTGAGAGGTCTGGGCAGTGTCCTCTCTTCAGGTGAGATTTCCAACTGACCATCCCTATAAGGGCTGTCTATAGGGCAAATGACGAGGTCTAAAGTTAAACATTTGTTTGCCTACATGCTGTTGGAGTGAGCTGCGTTATGTTACCATGTCTTTACATCTTCAGGGATCCTGGGCTAGGTGTGCTTGCTTCCCTTCCCAGATTCCGTTCTGGGGGGCCAGGCCAGCCTGGAGCTGGAGGGGATGTAAGGCAAGATTTACAGCTCTTGGTGTCCAGACCAGAAGGGCCAATTCTGACCTGGAGTTCAGCCAATGGCAACTAATCAGGCTCCCAAGGTCATTTATGCAGCACAAGTCTCACAAACAACATTCTTTAGCCTGCCTGGTACGTGCAGGTCGGGGTGGTCAGTTATGCAGGACAAATCACAGAAACCTCCATCCATACAATACAAGGGGTGCAGAATGAAGGAAGGAGGATTGGGTAGAAGGATAAGTTGTACTCTGATGCACTACAACAAAGTCTCAGCTGACCCTATAGGGACCTCTCAGGCTGAGATGGTCTTTCCTATTTGTGTGAAATTGATGCAGGTAGAAGCAATTTCTGTACTTTCACATTGGCCAATTGATGCAGGCTGCCCTAAGAAGTTATGACCCACTTTGGCAAAGCAGCAAGGGCTGAGAGTTGAGGCCAGGTCCTGAAGAGGGATTCAGTTGAAAGCTGTCTGTTGCCCAAACCCAGCAGTTGGGGGAATTCTTAAAAATTATTAAGGACCTGAAAGAGCTTCTGTTTTTGTGCATTATATCAATTATTATTATTTAACTTATTAGTAATTAAAACAGATATTTGAAAATATTGTCGTTTTCAAATAACAGTAGTAAAGCTATTACATGTTAAATAAAATAATTTTATGAAAAATAACTATATTTTCCCCAAACTAAAAAAAAAATAGCAAGGACAGGGGCATGTTCTTATATTTTTTGCAAATCTCTTCATTGTCTGGCTTAATAGAAAATCACTGCATTCTTATATCTATTTTTACATTCGATCTATTATGTTATTTTGTTTTGTAAGAACAATGGGCCTCCCACAGATAGGTAGCTGGAAAAGGGTATTTCCTTAAAGTTTAGTTAGATGTGGTATCTGAAACAATCTCAGCGAACTTTTTATACTCCATATAAATGCTGCTGCTGATATTCGTACTATACTTTTGTGAACCTCCTGTCCTCTCATTCTTCTTCAAACAAGTCATGTTCACTTCCGGTTATGGAATTTGGCCCATCTTGTTATCTTCCCTTACAGGTATCTGATACTTTCCTCTTCACTTACCCCTTATTACTTATTAATATGTGCTTTATTAAAGTCTTTCCCTTGTAAAACTGTCTTTGGATATTCCAGCCTTTACTGATTTAAACTTCTATTTTGATTTTCTGTTACACTGGTGGTTTATTGTATCACTCATTTATTCACATCTTATGAGATTTCGTAAAAATACTGTTCACATTTTTAAAGATATGGAAACTGAAGCACAGAAACAGTGAGTAACATTAAATAACAGGCCATAAAACTAGTAAGTGTAAGGATGAGTCTGGAAAACCTGACTCCAGAGTCCATGCTTGCAATTTGTTTGTCTATCTATCTATTTATTTTTAAAGATTTATTTATGTGTTTTAGAGAGAGAGCTTGAGGGGCAGGGGGAGGGGGAGAGGGAGAGGTGTTGTGGGATTTCTTTTCCTTCGGTGCCTGTGGTTCTTGGTCATGCCTCTTTGAAGAACGAAAAGGTAGACAAAGTATGGTGGGCAGCAAAGCAAAGTTTATTGAGAGATAGTACAAAAGTCCTGGAGAGGGGTGCCTGGGTGGCACAGCGGTTGGGCGTCTGCCTTCGGCTCAGGGCGTGATCCCAGCGTTATGGGATCGAGCCCCACATCAGGCTCCTCCGCTAGGAGCCTGCTTCTTCCTCTCCCACCCTCCCTGCTTGTGTTCCCTCTCTCGCTGGCTGTCTCTATCTCTGTCAAATAAATAAATAAAATCTTAAAAAAAAAAAAGTCTTGGAGAGGGAAGAGACCGGAGAGAGTTGCCACTGGAGTTTCTAAGTCTAGGTGTTTTTATTGGCTTGTTGGTGGGCCATTTTAATCTGATTAACTCTGCATAGGCTTGACACCCAATCAGATTTTTTGTCCAAGCACTCATCTACCTATAGGTAGTTGTTCACATGGGAAAGGGTGGAGGGCTCCTTTCAGGGTGCTGTAGAATCCTTTTAAGGTTGGTTTCCTCTTAGGGCAGGGTCCCTTGTCCCTTCCTACTTTCTTCTGACTATCCTTCATTAGAGGGAGAGAGAATCCCAAGCGGACTCCCTGCTGAGCATGGAACTAGACCTCAGAGCTGGACCTCACAACCGAGAGATCGTGACCTGAGCCAAAATCAAGAGTCATTTGCTTAGCAGACTGAACCACCCAGGTACCTCTGGAGTCCATGCTTTTAATCCCTACTTTAAAGGAAGAGGAGGTGAATGCTCTTGATTTTAGAGCTTGAGTTTTTGGTAGTTGAATTATTTTCTACCTGACACTGTGGGCTTTAGAAGACACTGATTATTCACTAATACTATATTTCTAGATTAGCTGATTAAGCATTACTTAGAATTCTTCAGGTATTTTAAGTATTAAAACTCTAAGGTTCACTCTGAATAGGATACCCTTCTCATGATAACCAGTTATACAAGAAAATTGTCCGTTAGGTTTTAGCTACAAGCTGTGTCATCTTTCTTTGTAATTACCATCTTACAGACTTTTATAGAGCTTTATTCCTTTTTTTTAGTACCCTTATCCTGGTTTGTGATTCTACATTTATTAGTGTTACTATTTGATTGACAACATTCTACCACACTGGACTATAGACCTGTGAAAATGATATCATTTTTTTAAAAAAGATTTTATTTATTTATTTGACAGAGAGACAGCCAGTGAGAGAGGGAACACAAGCAGGGGGAACAGGAGAGGGAAGAAGCTGGCTCCCAGTGGATTAGCCTGATGTGGGGCCCGATCCCAGGACTCTGGGATCACGCCCTGAGCCCAAGGCAGACGCTTAACGACTGAGCCACCCAGGCACCCTAAAATGCTATTTACTTCTTAAAACAGATGCTGCTGCACTCTATTTTTAGAAGTTTTCAGCATTAACTCTTGTTTATGTTGCGTTAAGTTTTCTGATTTTTACAAAGTCATACAAGGTTCTTATAATAATGAACATAGCAAAAGGCAAATATTGAAATTTGGAGGTCTGATTATGCTTCCAGTCATCAGGAATATAAGCTAATCAATTTAAGAAGATTTTAACTATGCTTTTCCAATTATTTTCTGATTGCTTTCTCTTTTTTTTTCATTGCTTTATATCTACCTTATATTTTAATCTTTCTGCTTTTAAAAAAATGTCTGTGATTATATTAGTGTCTTGGTTTTTTTTTTTAAATTTTTTATTTATTTACGTAGAGAGAGAGAGAGAAAGAGAGCGCACAAGGTGGGGGAGTGGCAGAAGAAGGAGAATCAGACTCCCCGCTGAGCAGGGAGCCTGACATGGGGCTCCATCCCAGGACCCTGGAATCATGACCTAAGCTGAAGGCAGGTGCCCAACCGACTGAGCCACCCAGGCGCCCCTATTAGTGTCTTGTTTTAAACAGCAACTTTCTAGCTATTTTCATTGTTACACCTTACACAGGAAAAGCAAGGAAAACACAAAAATATGCCATCTTTTGTAAGGAAATATAAATATTTCATTCTGATTACCTTCTGAGGGCTAGAGACTTGTTCATTGTTTTATCTTTAAGCATAGTATTGAGTCAAGGAATGTTTGTTGAGTTTAACTTAATTGAGTACTGTCTGACTCTGTACTTTCCTTGACACAAGAAATATTGAGAATATGTTATTTAAATCAGGCATACTATTTATCTGCTTCAGTTAAGTACTGTTTTTTTTGTAGTGAACTATGACAGTGGCAAAGGCTATCTCCTATTATACCTAGGTTCTTTGATAAACAAATATTCCACATACTTTAGGTCTAACCACATAAAATAATAAAATAAGTTGGTGTAATGATTTTCAAATTGTAGACTATATATTCCTGGTAGGTAGCATAGTTTCTGCAGGAGTCCTGAGTAAAACCAGTGTCTATTGACATCTGTAACACGATGTGCACATGTGCGCTTCTCTAGATTTAAAACGCCTGGGTGGCGCAGTCAGTTAAGCGCCAGACTATTGGTTTCAGCTCAGGTCTTGATCTCAGGGTTGTAGAATCTAGCCCCACATCAGGCTTCACGTTCAGCATGGAGACTGCTAGAGATTCTGTCTCCCTCTCCCTCTGCCCCTCCCCACGCATGCTCTCTCTCTTTTTAAAATAAATAAATCTTTAAAAAAATGTTTGTTATAATTTTTCATAATACATGATTTATATATTTACATAGTTTATAATATAATCTTTTGGGCAAGAAGAATCTTTTTCCTTCTATACAGCGCCAGACTAGTAAATCCTACTGCCTACTTTCTCCTGTTACTTATGACAGAAATCTTCAAGTCCTCCTTATCCATATTCCTCTTCTGAGAAATTTCATTCACAAATTCTTTTGTTTATTTTTTATAAGACATCCAAAATATGACCAGTTTTCATCATTTACGTGTTTAGAAACACCACCACATTTGTAGCTCACCTTCTTGGCTGGGTTATTCCAAGAGCCTCCCAACTGTTCTCCCTGTCTGTTCTGTTCTTGTTCACCTATAGTCTGTTTTCTTCATGTTGCTAGGGTGACTCTATGGAACTAAATTAAATTGTGTTATGTGTATTCTTTTTTTTTTTTTTAAAGATTTTATTTATTTATTTGACATACAGAGAGACAGCCAGCGAGAGAGGGAACACAAGCAGGGGGGGTGGGAGAGGAAGAAGCAGGCTCCCAGCGGAGGAGCCCGATGTGGGGCTCAATCCCAGAATGCCGGGATCACGCCCTGAGCTGAAGGCAAACGCTTAACGACTGAGCCACACAGGCGCTCCGTGTTATGTGCATTCTTAACATTTTCCACTGGTTTCCCACTTACCCAAAGAAAAAGCAAAGGGCTTACAATGTCCTAAGTTTCCCTAAATGACCTTGTTCCTTGCTTTCACTTTATAATTATTTTCTACTACTGTACCTTTCGCTTACTCTGGTAGCCAGTCTAGCCTCCCTGATTTTTCTCTAACTTGTCAAGCAATTTCTCATTTCAGTTTTTTGTACTTGTAATTCCTGCTGCCTGGAACACCTTTCCTCCAGGTTTTTGCCTGTCATCTTCCTTAATTTCTTTTGGATTTCTGCTCAAATATCACCTTACTTTGGGTCATCCGTGACCATTCTGTGTAGAATACTTATCCCTCAGGATCCTTTTTACCCTGCTTTATTTGTTTTCCGGTATCACTTGTCACCATTTTACACATTATGTATTTGTTTACTTGTTTATCGTTGGCCTCACCCCATACTTAAATAAAAGATCCTTGGGGGCATGGACTTTTTTTTTTTTAATGAACCATCTTTAAGGCCCTCGTACAGGGTCTTACACCAAGAAGTCATGGAATACATATTAAATGAATAGAAGAAAGAAGAAATGAATAATTGAGAAGAGCAAGATGTGCCAGTTTGTAGTAACTCATCCTTCTCCTTTCAAATGGTTTTATGCCACTAGAATAAGAACTTGCTAAAATAGACCTTTTCTAAACAGCAAATTACATATTAATTTCTCTGGTGGCCGCACAAAAGGAGAATTACTACAAGTGGCTCAAGCACTTTTTAATATTAAAATATACATCCTAATACATGATTGTAAGACTCCAACTATATTTGTTTACTCTAAAACATTGATTTACATTCATCCTCACACACTCAAAGCAAGGGGAGTTTGACTCCTTTATTCTTTCCTAGTAAATTTCCTGTGTAACAAAAGAGGCTTTTGTTTTATTTAAAAAAAAAAAAAAGGTCCTCAGAGAAAGCTGTGCTATTACTCAAATTGTTTCTGTCAAATTGAATTTCATTTGTGAATTTGTGGTAGTTTGAAACATTTAGAAATCAGACACGTTGGCATAGTTTACAGATTCAGAGGAAATTATAATTACAGCAGTTATAAAGCAATGAAAAAAATTAAAAGCTGTCAAATCAGCTCTGGTGCATATTGCATAATTTGTAATTTTGGACTCTCAGTAATTCAACTAATTTAACATGCCAACTTTTCTGTATTTTACAACTTGGCAATTTCGAGCACTTTAATAGGTTTCTTCTTTTTTATTTCTAACCATTCCCATAAGATTCATGGATGTCTTGGAAATACTAATATCATTCAGAGTATACTTTCCATTAATTTGAAATTTCATTATGAACTGTAGTGTTCATCCATACAGTCCTGTGACATTTCTCAAAATGAACATTCGATTTATCTTGGAACATTGAAAATGTAACCAAATGATTGGACATATTTAATAATTATGAAGTTTTGAACAAATTTACAATATATGTTTAATACACATTTTAGCATATGACTTGAAAAATGCTCGAGACTTGAATATCAGTAATGGGTTTTCATTGTAAAAAGAGTTATAATGTAACAAAAGAGAAATTGTGAATATTTCCAATAGACTATAATTTTGAGAACTATTGCTGTCATATAGGATTGACAATTTTATGCCCTTTTCGAGGGGAGGAAGAGATCACTACATTTTAAAGCTCATCTGAAATATCTATTTCTTCACATGTAAACTTTTAGCATTTAATGGCCTGGGTGAAAAAACAAAAAACAAAATACTTTTCCATTTTATCATGACTGTCAGGATGTTTAGACACTGAATTGAGTTTCTTTTTTCCTAGGCTGAAACTGACTTATTATTACACTAAATAAAGTTAACAAATACTCTTTCATTTGAGAATAACCTATTTGACCTGAATATGCTTTAATCATGGACATCAAATAAGACTGAGAAATAATGGATATGAAAGAAAAATAGAGTATCTTATAGCATATTTTATTATAGAATGCCTAACTCATATGCATAGATAAAGCAATAAAACACTTCTACATCAATTATCTAGCTATAATTTTAAACTCTAAGTTTGTGGTAGAATTGTAATTAGCTGGCACTGATCTGTTCTTCTCATGATTACCTCCCCTCGAAATACAAAAAAATCTGGTTCATCTTTAGTTCCAAGATGAATTATTGCAAAGTAAGACAGCAAATTATTTTCTTTTAAATACAGGTAGTGTAAGATCTGAATTTAAGATGACAGGTGAGTGAAAGGGGAGGTTAAGCAAAAGAACATTTTGTTTTCTGGTTTTTTAGACCAAGAAAGGTTAACTTTGAGCTGAGAATGGGTTACAACAATTTAAGTGATTCAGGAATCTAGTACTTTGTGGAAACAGAATGACTTGATATCATGGCATATATGAGCCCTCCACACTTGTCCTGTTCTTATTGCCACCCATCTCTCACTGTCTTGCTCTCCATACCTCACTGTAAATTTCCAACGTGTACTAAACTGCCACCTTTCCCCCATCCTCCATCCTCCATTGTCATAAGGTAACCATGCCTGTCCTTCTTTCCACAAAAAAATGGAGGCTCTGGGGCTTGCGGCTCACTCAACTTGCCACACTACTTCCTACATATAAATCTATATATGGTTACATTTGGCGTCATTCCACTCCTGAAGGAAAGTTCATTAGTTAAGAATCTTGTTCACAGCTGAAAGATGCACAGCATTGAATATCCCTCTGTCACACTACTTCTTTTCCCGTCATAGCCAATCACCCTGGAATCTTTCACTTTGTGGAAGCTGCTATTGCTAAGGGTGCTCAGAATTTCCACATTGTCATCATCACTGGACTTCATCATCCTTCTCTTTCTTGTTATTTTATATTGATGATTATTTCCTTATTCTTAAAGCATACTTTTGGGGCTCTAGACCACTGTATTCTTTCTTCTTTCCCTATTCTCTTGTTCATTTTTTCACAAATTTGTTCATGCCTTTTCCTTAAGTATTGATGTTCCTGGGGTAATTAGTCTGGGCATTTATCTACTTTCAATGCATTTCCCCCTGAATGATGTAATCTACTTAACTCTCGGTTGATGACAGTAAAATCTCTATCTTCAGGTTTTAGCCTCTTTAACTGGATGACCCACAGACATGTCATTTTTAATATGTTCAAAATGGACCATCTTCATTATATTGCAGACTTTCTCTTCTCCTATATTCTTGAGGTCCTTATCAGTTCACTTATCAAAGTTGTTTTTCCATATCCTTTAAATATCAGGTTTTATTAATACAGCTTCTTAATTAGCACTTGAAACTGTCTTCTCTCCACTCACACTATCATTATCTGAACTCAGATAATGCAATAATTATTACCTATTATTTATCACCTAAGTAACTGTAGTAGCCTTAGACTATTCGTTAGTTTTGATCTGCTCAAATATATTCTCACATTGTTGTCATAAGAAGTTTTTTTAACAAAAAGTGGGTCATTTATTTTTCACAGTTAAAGGCTTTCAAGATATGGGGCGCCTGGGTGGCACAGCGGTTAAGCATCTGCCTTCGGCTCAGGGCGTGATCCCGGTGTTACGGGATCGAGCCCCACATCAGGCTCCTCCGCTATGAGCCTGCTTCTTCCTCTCCCACTCCCCTGCTTGTGTTCCCTCTCTCGCTGGCTGTCTCTATCTCTGTCAAATAAATAAATAAAATCTTTCAAAAAAAAATAAAGGCATTCAAGATAAAATTCAAATCGTTTATTAGACCCTTTAGGACCTAGTGGTTGCCTTCATCTCTATCCTCACCTCTTAATATTTTCCCCTTTACAACATGTATGAAAATTGTACCCCGCCAAATTATCTAAAGCCGTTTTGCTGTGTATTCATTTATCCTTCTGCCTAAAATATTCTTGACATAAAAACAATTTGTCCATTTCATGTCATATTTCAAGATTTAACTCATGGGCCTTCTCCCAAGGTACTGTGTTCTGTACATGTTCCTTTTGTAATTCTTATGATGCTTATTTGCATTTATTTGTGTAATTTCTTTTTTGTGGGGTTCTCTTTACAGCATATATGTAGACACTATATTTTATTTTTCCATTTGCCCTCATACCAAACCCAGTAACTTGTGCTTCGTAAATACTTAATACACATGTGGTTGAATGTATGTATGAGCATTCTAATAGATATAACCAAATAAGAACAATATAACTTCAAAAGAGAACTTGTGTGTATTAGATGTGCTGATTTACTTTTGAAGAATTTATATTCAATGAGACACTTTCTCGCTATGTATATAAAATATTTAATATTTATAAATTTGGTGTTCCCATGATATTCATTTGACAGATTCCAGTGAGAGAATCCATGATTCCCACCTGCAATAGTCTGTATATTTGCCAAAGATTCAGAGAGGGGGAAGAAAAGAGAAGAAAAAATAAAACCATATTCTCTGCATTTAAAATCTTTGGCACTAAAAAAAAAAAAAGTCTTTGGCACTATCAGATGTTTTATTGTCAGAATCAAATTTGATTTTACCAATGATAATTACCAATGATAGATTTAAAAAATGTGTTTATATGTAAGCTGACTTTTAAGAAGAACAATTAATAGAAATATATGTTTAAAAATGTAATGGCAGAACCACAGAGACTGAAGTCATTGATTGCCGTGTTACTGACAAAATATTTGAAGGGAAGAAACAAAAAGAGATCAAGTTGTCTCTTACTCGGTAGGGCTATTATAGGTATTTTTTGTAGTTTTAATATTTTGGAATTAAAAAGTAAAACAAAAAATCTCTCAATTTGAGGTCACAAATGCTAAACAAAGAATACCTTTACATTTTTTGCTTGGGATGCTAATGCTAATCTTTCCCAATGTAATACTTTATAAGACAAGTGTTAGGTTCTTTTTTAGTTATTCTCAGGATGAGGAGATGATAACTTTTTGGTGACTATTTGAAAAATGCAGTATGAAACTCTTAAATAATTTGTAGTACAAAAGGTATGACTAATTTTGCTTGGAAGAGTAACTTTCAATCATGTAATAAAAGAAGGAACGAATAAAATCATTTACTGAACTTTGCTAAAGTCACTGAGAGTACAACCATGAACCAGGAACATATGGCCCTTTATCTTTTTAAACCCAACAGCATCATTTCTCTCTTGGGTTTATTTAATAGTTTCCCGTAGGATCTCTCTATTTTTCTCTATCTTCCAAACCATATTTCAGACAAAGTAATTGTTATAAAATACAATTTTATCGTATCTCCCTGATTAAATTGTTTCATAAATTAATCATTGTTCTTAGAATCAAGAGCTAATTATTTTTTTTTTCTTTGAAAGCTATGATGCTCTCAGCCTTCCTTGTTTTTGTGGTCTTATTCCATACTACTCTCCTTCTTTCTTACTGTTGTCTTACCACACTTTCCTTCCTTAATTTCTTTGAATACTCCACTGTCTTCCGGAATATGACCTCTGCACATGCTGCTCTTTCTGTATGGAATGCTCATAATGAGGTTAAAAAACAGTCCAAAGAACAAACACCACTTACACCAATCGTTATAGAATGTTTTATAAAGAATGCTTTGTAAAATTTATAGAAATGTTATGCCTTAACAGAGGAATTTTATGCATAAATATAAATAAGCATAATGTGATCATAAATTACATTTAAAACCATATGCATGTGCCTAAAATTTAAACTAGATTTTATACAGTTTAGTCAGTTATATCTTTCATATCAGCATGCAGATGTCTCCTCTTTATCCAGAATGATGAAATTATGAAAATTTATATTCATTTTGTTTTGAGGCATTTTATATAATTATGTGATATATCAATAGTAGTTAGGTTAAGTGTCAGTGAAAGCTTAGATTACACTTAACATAATTCCCCTTAAAATCAAGATTTAATTTGAATACTAAACCTGAAAGCTTTTTAACATCAAATGCCTGCCATTATCAAGTAATGTTTCATTTTTAATTTGTCTAAATTTGAAAAGAGCTTTGAAGTGCTTGATGAAATTTTATTTGAAAGCATTGATATGGTCATGATTTAGTGTTACTCAAAAATGTGTGTGAGTGTGCCTGTGTCTATGTTTGTGGCCTACCTCAAAAATAATACATTATCATGCTTGCATGCAGCTAAGTACAAGTTATGTTAGAACACATATGGATCTTCTCTCTAGCTTGACCTGGTAATAAAAATATAAAGAACTGTTGTAATTTTCATATTTATTATTTATAGCATTGCATCTTATTAATAAAAAGCAGTAATGTAAATGATTAGTAACTCTGAAAAAAATTGCCTGAGTTCTTCCTGAGTAGCCTTTAATTCAGGCTATAGTATATATAATTACTTTAAAAAAAAGAAACAGTGGAAGTTTTAACGTTGATCAGATTTTATAGGAATGTTTGTGTGCCTTCTATAAAAGTGAATATCAAGCCATTTTGTTCTCTAGGTAGTTGAAAAAAAAATTTTTTTTCTTCCCACAGTACTATAGCTCTGATTATTTTGGGGCACCTGGGTAGCTCAGTCAGTTAAGTATCCAACTTCTGATTTCAGCTCAGGTCATGAGATTGAGTCCCACATCCAGCTCTGCTCTGGGTGTGAGTCTGCTTAAGATTCTTTTTCTCCCTCTCCCCCACCCCACCCCATACCCTCTTTCTCTGTCTCTGTCTCTCTCTCAAAGATCTTGTTTTAAGGTAAGGAAAAGTTCAATTTTGTTTGTGTGTTTATCACTTAATTTTTTATTTGTTTAGTTTTTTTTAACTTAAGATTAAATACATCATAGAAACATTAAAAAGGATAATTAGAATAAGCAAAAGCATTAATAATAGAGCATATTTGTCTAGAACTTCTTCTTACTTATCAGTCTAAAAACTTACGAGAATTAGGGGCTCCTGGGTGGCTCAGTCGTTAAGCGACTGCCTTCAGCTCAGGACGTGATCCTGGGGTCCTGGGATCGAGCCCCACATCAGGCTCCCCGCTCTGCTTCTTCCTCTCCCACTCCCCCTGCTTGTGTTCCTTCTCTCGCTGGCTGTCTCTCTCTCTGTCAAATAAATAAATAAAATCTAAAAAAAAAAAAAACAACTTATGAGAATTAATTTCTTTTTGAGGGACTGAATACAATTTAAAAAATAGTGATAGGTATTAATATCTTTTTCTAAATATATCTTCATGGGTAGAATAGAGTGAGCTCTTTAGTGTCCCTTATGGGGGACATTAAAATTATTGCATTAGTTTCCTATCTTGTCCCTTTGTTCAAGTCTTTTTCTCCACAAACTGCTGTGCATATCACTGCCGTATGAGTCTTGCTAAACCACTCTGCTCATCATAGTACTTAACTACATTTTCACTATCTGGAATGACTTTATACATATTTAAAAAAAATCTCTTTTTTTCCTCTAATAATCTCTAAGCTTATAGAAATTAGAAACCACTTTTCATTTATCTGTATGGCCAGTACTATATCTGAAGTTTAGTAAATGTGAGGTAATGGCTTTTAAAAGATGTGTTGCAGCTTGCATAAAATCAGAATGGTTTCCCTCTAACATAAAATTGAGGACAAGCTGTGAAGAATTCCCTCTTAAATACCTTAGAGTTAGAAAACCAGTCTACATGAATTAGGGGGAGGGAGTGGAAGGTGAAATTTAAATTATGCAAGTATATTGACTTTTGACTTTTAGATGATCACGTATCTAGTAGGCATAGAATTATTCTTTTAAATCATGTACTGTGTGTTCATTTATTTATTCAGTAGATATTAATACATACAAGGCACTAAGCTGAATATTTGGCAAAGTAAATGTAGAATATAGAAAATCGACTTTTTAAATTTCTAGTCATATAATCTTAGCAATCAAAAGGTGTTGGAAATAATGAAATAGTTAAGTAATTGTACAAGAGCATATGTCATTGCTTAAGAAATAAAACAGAAACTATAGCATATGATTCCAGAGTCCCCCTTCCCAGCATGTCTCCTGTATTTTACTGAAACACCTTTTGTTTCTCAGCATGTCATCCTCTTCCTTATCCCCAATCACCATGTATTACTTTTTCTTCCTCTATAATACTCCTTTCCTTAAAATTCTACCCTTTTCTATCAGATAATCTCCTTTTCTTCTTTTTAAACCATTTCTCTCTGCTTTCTGAAAGACTTCTTGTGTCCTGAGACACACCATGTGAACCTCTAATATCTTTTGAGTCTGTTAATTGCAACAGTCCTCATAGTTATAACAATAACTAACATTCCTTGAGCTCTGTGTTCTGGTCCTATGCTCAGAACTGTTCAAGCATCGTCATGTAGAACCATAAAACCTTTATGAGACACAAACTGCTTTCACATGAGGTAAATGAGGCTTATTGAGGTTAAGTAATTGGTCAAGGTTTCATAGATGGTGAGGATTAAAAGCCCTAAACTGTCTCAATTCAAAGTCCACAATCACAAACACTATTCCACATTGTCTCCAAACGCACAAATAACAAGCAAGCAGTTCTGCTCTCGCATTGTACTTTTAGCTCCTCAAAGACAGAGACTATGCTATTTCAAATTTTACATCCAAACTACCTCATTCAGGGTCCTCCATATACTAGATGATCAGTCAATTGAATTAATGAATAACTAAGTAAGTAACATATAGAAGAATACATGCTAGAGGGATCACTATAGGGTGAACCTGCAGGATGGAGGCACTGAAGAAAGTCTTATAGGGAAGATGAGAGTAAACTGAGCACTGAAATACGTGTGTGGAAAAAGAAGGAGCTAAACCCAGCAGATTATCTGCTATGGTAATAATAGAATCGGGCAAATTCTTAGAACCCTTGAGAAAGTTTCCCCATTACAGTGAGGGAAAAGACAAGTATAATCTTGATCATGATTATTATGTAACATTGTTCTAAAGGGAGGTGCCAATGTAATTTGATAAGATAAATAATTTTTTTTAAAGATTTTATTTATTTGACAGAGAGAGAGGCAGCGAGAGAGAGAACACAAGCAAGGTGAGTGGAAGAGGGAGAATCAGGCTTCCCACTGAGCAGGGAGCCCGATGTGGAGCTTGATCCCAGAACGCTGGGATCATGACCTGAGCCGAAGGCAGACACTTAACGACTGAGCCACCCAGACTCCCCAAAATAAATAAAATTTTTAAAGGAAAAGGTAAAATTATCATTATTTGCTAATGATAAAATTATTTACATAGAAAACTGAAGATAGTTATTTGAAAAACAACAAAATAAAAAACGAAAGAGAGGGGCATCTGGGTGGCTCAGTTTGCTAAGTGTCTGAATCTTTATTTTGGCTCAGGTCATGATCTCAGGGTCCTGGAAACCCCACATTGGGGAGTCTGATGGAGATTCTTTCCCTCTGTCCTTCCACCTTCTTACTCTGTGCACGCTCTCTCTCTCTGTGTCTCAAATAAATAGATAAATCTTAAAAAAACAAAAAACGAAAAAAGAGAATTCAATTAATATGATAATATAAAATGTTAATATACAGAAATAATTTAACTGCCTTCTTATAGTCCAATAAAAACTACTTGGAAGTTACAATGAAAGTAAATATTTCATTTAAAATAGTATCAAGAATAATAAAATACTTAAACTCTACATGAAATATACAAGATGATTTCAAAGAAAATTTTTCAACATTGTGTGGTATGCAAAAAAAAGAAAATTAAATAAATGGAATGGTAGTCTGTAGACCTGGATAAGAAGTTTTATAAAAATGCTGTTTTCCCAAGTTAATCTATAAATTAATTACATTTTAATAAATATCAATGGATTTTAAAAAGAATTATAATAGATGATATATAGTACTTAGGAGAAGATGAACAAATAAGATAAGTCAGGTAACTTTTGTGAAAAGGAAGAATAATATGAGAGTACTAGTCCTATCAGATATTAAAATATATAAAGCTACAGTAATTAAAAGGAATAAGCGCTACTCTAACTGATATTAAAATATATTATAAAGCTACAGAAGTAAAAGTTTGCTACTGGTGCAAGTACAGACAGATCAATAGAACAAAATAGAATCAAGTAACAGATCCAAATATATAGAGAAATTCAATGTATAATAAAGGTTGGCTTTGGAAGAAAAAAATGGGTGTTTTAGAGGCAAGAGTAGGAATGAAACATACTTTTCTCTTTCTCTCTTCATATATATAAATCCTTTTGTACATTCTGAGTTGGATGCTGTGTCTGTATTTTATCTTTAGCGTAAGAAATAATGCCCAGAAACTGCTTAATTATAATACATGAAAATGTTAACAGTGTGTATCCTTGTGACAGATCTGATTGATGGACAGTTTTCATTTATACTTTGTGCTTTTTTTGTTTTTTTTTTTAACAGAAAGAGTCCATTTATTTTTTAAGAATACTTTCAAGATATCCCTGTCTCCCCAATATTTTAGTTAGTAAGGGGTGACTTATATTTCTAAATCTAGTTTTTAATTAAATAATATGGCAATTATAGAAGTCAGCATGAACTAGGAAAAGGACCATTGAATCACTTTCTTCATCTATAAAGAGGTAATAACATATACCTTAAGAATTAAGAGAAAGCAATATTGGTAAGATACTTAGTGAAGTATACTATTTTGAACATCTATGCTTTCTTTAGTAATATTTAATTTTTTTTAAAAGATTTTATTTATTTATTTGACAGAGAGACAGCCAGCGAGAGAGGGAACACAAGCAGGGGGAGTGGGAGAGGAAGAAGCAGGCTCATAGCGGAGGAGCCTGATGTGGGGCTTGATCCCATAACACTGGGATCACGCCCTGAGCCGAAGGCAGACGCTTAACTGCTGTGCCACCCAGGCGCCCCCAGTAATATTTAATTTCTCTTCAGCTTTCCATTCCTGCAGAGCCATTTTTGATGCTTAACTAACACCTCCTGTGATTGTCTAACAGTTACTGGGACCTAGAACAAGTATACTTGTTCTTGGTACTGAGGAAATATTAACTGTCATCAGTTATCCTGGTAGGTGACACCAGGGAGGGTGTTGAGAAAGTAAAGAGCAGGGATATGGTATTGAGTGCCTGATTTAGTTGTGGGAAGTCAGGAGATATTTCACTGAGGAGTGGACAACTGAAGCTGTATCTTTAAGCTGGAGTATGACTTAAAGGAAATGCAGAATGGGACTTTTACGAATCTGAGGTTTCAAGTAGCATAGCGCCTAGCTGGAGTGATCCATGCATACAGAAATGTGGTGAGAATTGAGGATTAAAAATTATGGGACCACACATACTGTTGTATCCCATGCTGAAGAGATTGAGTTTAAATTCTGAAAGACTTTTGAAAATAAGCTACATTGTTAGATTTGAATGTTAAAAGTCACACAGAGAGACTATCATTTTGGACAAGATGACATGGATCTATCTCTCTCTGCTCCTCCCTGCTAAGTACAATGATAAACCCTGGAAATCATGTAGGAGGCAACCAGAGGAAAATTCTGAAAGATAAAAAGGAGAAAGAAGATTGATTTGAGATCCCAGAACTAGAGGGACATCATAGAGGATGGCATCTTACATCCCCTCACCCAATAGAAAGATGTGATCCAGACCTGAACTTCCCCTGACCCCAAGCTAGCAATAGAAAGCAACCCCGGCAGGAGCATGCCTCCTCTGGATCAAACAGGAGTCCCTGTGAAAACACATGGCCAGCTCTGCACCACTGCAGGGGAAGCACTCTCTCCGCAGCAGTTGAGGCTCTCCTCTCCAATCGATGGATACGGGGCCTCTGGATGGCAGCTATCAGAAGGACTGCAGCACATCAAGTAGCCCAACTCTAGAAGCCTCTCCCCCCCCTCAACTTAAGACTTCCTTCACCCAGCAGCAGGTGTCACTTTCAAGAGAGCCACCATGAGCCTGAGACCTCCTGCGCCCCCTCCCCCTCGCCACTCAGACTCTCATGAACACCTGAGGCACCTGTATTACCTGCATCAGGGATTCTGGAAAGTGCTTTCTACCGTAAACAGTCAGGGAGATTCTGCTACAAGTGTTTGGCCAAGGAAGTCTCTTCATGCCTGCTGGCCTGAAGCCTGTCACCACCAAGAGGCACCCAGTGACGGGGCCTGGGAAACATTTTTGTTTTGTTTTGCCTTCTCAGGCACCAACTGCAAAGATTAGCAGCACCAAATAAACCAGAAAGACCCAATAACACTGAAAAGGGTCAGAAAATGAAACTGTCACTGGTACTACAGCCCCAAAACACAGGTAAGGGCCTGCACGGTAAACCTTGAAGGGGGCAAGTTTCTGCTGAGGTAAAAGATTTGTATCGATCAGAGTCCTTTAGCAGAGTACGGGTATGTAAAACTAGAAATCAGGGCAATTAAGTCTCAAGTCACAGTGGTTAACTGAGACAAATTTTCACCATTTTTGGAATTAATAACAAAGTAAGTAATAATATAATACAAAATAATATTTTGGATGTATCAAGGAAATTAAATCAGAAATTTAGTCCATAGTTAAATATGACTTAGGTAGAATTCCTCATCAGTTATTCACTGAGAGATAATTCAGATATATCCTAGTACATTCTATTGATCAGAATAATTACAAAAAATAATTTTCTTAGGTAAATTTTCAGAGTCAACCTTTTTTAGTTATTTCCTTGTCTGCTTGGCATTTCTGAATGACCTTAGACATAGGGTAATTTATCTTCTGTATGTCTTCAAATTTATATCCAATTGAAAGCATTAATGCCATCTAAACAGTTTTTGTGCCGTGCATTTTCATAGACTCTTCCATCCTTTAAAATCCTATAACATCCAAGTAGTATCTGTTCCCAGAATTTTTCAAATAAAATGTAGATAACTTCTGATCTTCTTCATAGTTCATTTTGTTGTCGTTGATTAATGTGTTTCTATAGATCTCTCTAAATATACAAAGAAAACATCTTCCTGCCCTGAATACCCTATATTACTCTCTTTGGTTGCACCATTTCATTCTTTCTAGTGAATCTCATTAACTCTGGAAAAAGAAGGAGAATGCTGAGCCTCAAAAAATTATTTTCAAGATCACACACCCAGTTAAGGAACATATAGCCTGAATACTTTGGACAAGAGCCAATTTTCTATCTATTATATAAAGCTGTGTCTATTAAAAAAAAAAATGTACTCTTTAAAAAGAATCCACATGCCAGGGCGCCTGGGTGGCTCAGTCGTTAAGCGTCTGCCTTTGGCTCAGGGCGTGATCCCGGCGTTGTGGGATCGAGCCCCACATCAGGCTCCTCTGCTGGGAGCATGCTTCTTCCTCTCCCACTCCCCCTGCTTGTGTTCCCTCTCTCGCTGGCTGTCTCTCTATCTGTCAAATAAATAAATAAAATCTTAAAAAAAAAAAAAAAGAATCCACGTGCCTATAAATGGTTACCTTGGAACAATGGAACACATCATTGCCACTTATTAAATAGATGCGTTTCCCCCAAAGAAGAGGCTAATGATGAATTATAGAGAAAGAAAGAGATATCGGGTAATGGTCTAATTTAACTTACTTTATTTATGGCACAGATTTTTTACTTATTTTGTATCAGGTCTCCCACTTTACATGCAATCCATAATAGTTTTTTATTTAATTGTCAGTATCCTATAAGTAAGGGATATTAATATTTACCTGTAATCATTATATATAATGAAATATGAGATAATTTGCCTATTTCCAGATGCGGAAAGCCAGGTTTCACAGAAGATAGATAATTTGTTGAATTTCTCACACACTTTACTAACTGGGGAAGTTGATAACAGTGAGGTATGTGTTAGGACTCTAAAGTCTGTCTTTTTTCCACTACTCCGTGTTAGAGTAGTAGATAATATGCACAGATGTCATATTCTTTTTAACCTGTAATTATGCAACAGTATTGAAAGAAAAATCACCTTGGTTCTTGGCATCTCGGTGGCACTTGTGGAATTTAATTCTGCACTTGTTGAAACAATTGGAAAGAAAAGGGGTATTGTGGATTATTTTATTTTATTTTTTATTGTTAATTATTCTAAATATAAATTATCCCCTTCCTTGTACAGAGATTATTTTCATGTTAGAGATCGTCAAATGTAAATTGGCTCATTTGGTAAGCATTGGTGAAAAGCCCATTGTTTTACTTTGGCCAACTTATAAATCATTGTATTTTGAAGTTTCAGCTATATTATTTTATTCATTTGACATCATATGTATTTATCAAAAGTACAAAATTTATAAGAACACTTTCATAATTATACTGACAAGTTTCCTAGTTTCTTTCAATAAAATACAGTTTGCACAACTTAATGTGTATAGATGACACCATATACATCTATCTGTATTTGGACTTTTTAGAATTTATGTAACTATATTATTCATAACTAATAGTATTTTATTTTATTTTTTTAATATTTTTTTATTATGTTAGTCACCATACAGTACATCCCTGGTTTTTGATGTAAAGTTCGATGATTCATTAGTTGCGTATAACACCCAGTGCACCTTGCAATATGTGCCCTCCCCACCGCCCATAACAGACACTTTTCAAATGAAGACATACAAATGGCTAACAGACACATGAAAAAATGTTCAAAATCATTAGCCATCAGGGGAATTCAAATCATAACTAATAGTATTTTAAGATTTACAATATTTCTTCCATCCCACAACTTATAGATAGGAATGAATTTTCCTTTTAAGAACTATTTATTCATTTACCAATTATTAATATTAAGAACTAATGACCTTAATATAATGGCACTGTTTGCAGTTATTTTAAATTGCAAATGTTTATTTGCATTTATAAAATTTTTTTTAAAGATTTTATTTATTTATTTGACAGAGAGAGAGACAGCCAGCGAGAGAAGGAACACAAGCAGGGGGAGTGGGAGAGGAAGAAACAGGCTTCCAGTGAAGGAGCCTGATGTGGGGCCCCATCCCGTAATGCTGGGATCACGCCCTGAGCCAAAGGCAGACGCTTAACGACTGAGCCACCCAGGCGCCCCTGTATTTATAAAATTTTTTTTGTACTTGTATTTATAAAATTTTATGTAAAAAATTAACCTAAGCTCTATAGTTTATAGTGTAGTGATTACAAACTAGTGTTTTTGAATCAGATACCTTGCCGTAAACATTTATTAGCTATATGACTTTGGAAAAGCAAGTTAAAATGAGCCTTAGTTTCATAATCTACGAAATGAGAATGATAATATCAACCCCATGGATCTGAAGCGAGGATTGAATAAGATAATTTAAAACCCATAGGGAGACAATAAATTTTAGTTATTATCTTTGTTTTTGTTGGATTTGACTATTAACTCATATATTTATCCAGTATGGATGCCATATAAACCCATGCATTTAATCTGTATTTTTTCATTTCTTTAATAATTTCTGGTACTGTTTTAGAAGAGAAATTAAATAGTATCTAATATGCCAGACAAAAAATGAATCTATGATATTTTCACTGTAACTTTCAGAGCTTTTCTGTATTACAAGTGTTTGAAAATTCAGGGAATTTAAGGCAGAAATAAAGTGAGCTTGTTTAAATAAGTTCATACAGAAATAGACCTACAGAATACATTCTGATTAATCAGTTCTATTTGGAAGATTCAAGTAGGTTATAAAACTACTTTTTGAGAGTCTGGTAAAAATGGTGAAGGGTCTACCCTTTTTAAATCAATAGTGAATGACTGGAGGATTCATTTTTTTCTTTTTGTCATCCAAACTTCATTCATTTGCTGAATAAATATATTCAGTTGCAGAATTTCAATGCTATATTGAGAAAATATGTAAAATATAACATATAATCACCACTGAGATGGTTTTTAAAAATTATTTTACGTATTATTATTATAGTTCTCAATATCGGGTATAGGGCACCTGTTGAAGGAATTTGGCTTCAGTGTTCTGTATAGTTAATCTTATTGTGGTCCACTTGATGGCAGTATTACACTTGGTAAAGTCACAATCTTGTGGGATTTTTATATTTGGTTTCCTGTATAGTAGTGTAAAGTAAGCCTTTCCATTAAAACATAAATTATGGGAGACTTATTTTCTGTTAATACCTAAGTGGTTACAGTTCAGAAGCATTCTGTAGAGGAACCAAACCGAACTTAGCAAAACTGTTGCATGTCAGAGAAGATGTACTCCTGAGAAAGGAGGAAACTGAGTTTTTCCAGGGTTTAAAATCCATGGCTCTATAAAAGATTGTAATTGTTCATCACTCTTAATAGTATTTTCACTTGTAGAAAAAGGTAATCAGGGATGGATTTAAAAAAAAAAAGAATGTGTGTTTATTGGTGGAGATGTCAACTAAGAAGCTTAAAATTTGAGGAATCATGGCATGTGTCACCAAAAGAACTGAGCACTAATGACAGGATAAGATGTTTCTGCTTTTGTCTTAATGATTATGATTTAGCAGGTCAACGAAAGCTATCAGGTCAGCTCCTTCACTAGCAATAAATAATAAAATGGCACTTCCTGCTTCTCAACTTTTAAAAATTTATTGAAAGTAAGTCCTGCATAATGATGCTTATCAGAAATAGAAAAAAAAATGATTAGAGATAGAAAAAAATTATCCCATCTTTACCATTAAAAAAAAATGTTACCCCAACAATTAAATCAACCTTCTATAAAGTGATTCACAATAAGTACAGACTCCTTGGGAATCATCTGACCATAAAACCTAATCTATAGAACCTTGGTAAGATACCTCAATTCTTAGGTGAACCTGAATTATAAGGAAAAAAAATATTTTTTTGTAAAATGAGAACATTTTGACAACAGTTATTTTGAAACTCAGCATAAATAATACAATATGTCAAATAGTCACCTGAATGTGGTTATTTTTCCCCCTGAACATTTTATTTTTATCCAGTACACATTTATATTACCTCAACTTGGGTTTTAGGACTATAGATTAAAAATATGAAGGTACATATTCTCTGTATGCAGAGTATTTCTGTCTAGAGTTAGGTCCCCCTCCACCATCACTAACTAGCTGTATGACATTGGCCAGATTATTTAACCACATTTCATCCCCTGAAGTTTGAAATTATTGGTGTTATTGGATACATGGAAAGTTCTTACATAGTAGCATCTGATACCAAATAGTTTTCAATAAATGCTAGTTATTTGTTCTTTTCTAATAATAATTTGAATACAATTAACAGTGTCCTATACTTGAGAATTATAGTGTATTTAAAATATATATCTTAAATTCTAGCATAAAAAACAATAAAATTGATATTTTATGTTGATTTTTGTTGCCTATTTCATCATATTTACATTATAAGAATTATTAAAACACAGGTATTTTATGCAGAAATTTATTTTGGAAGAAAAATGAATGAAAGAGTTTTTATAACAGCAAAAATAAAATTTTAGGAAAATATCTATAATTTCAGTTAATGAATTGAAAAATGATGAAAGAGGCATTATCATATTATTCTTTATTGGTTGGGATGCAGGTTATGAGTGCTTAATCAAAAATGATAGTCAACAAATATTTATTGATTACTTTACAAGACAGTTAGATCATCATAGCACTTGCCAGGAATTATAAATGGTCACATCATCCTTAAGATACCCATAAAAGAGTTGGGAGGTATATTCCCTAAAATTCATAAAAAGAAAGTGAAATAAAATGTGATGACAATAATTTGGTGTCATATGGCATCATGTATTCAGTTGCCAAATGAGCATCATAAGGCAAGATATATTATGAACTGAGAGGAAAGATAGCGTGCGTGAATACTGCTGAAAGTGATAAATGGAAGAAATTATATTTTAATTTAGCCTTTAATAGTAAGATTTGAATAGGAATAACAGAAAGAAAAGACCATCTGTGGTGAGGAAATGGTGTAAGAAATCATTAGTTTATGATGCTGAAAGGAGGGAGTAATGCTAATAAAGCAATTTTGAATAAAAATGTAATGTCTGAAAAATTTTTAAAAATTGTAAACACTGCAAAAATTAGTTATCACTGTGTACTTTCAAAAAGCATCATTAAATTGTGCAGAATGTATTTGTTTATTTATTAGAACCAGTAGTTTATTGAGCACATAATATAGAGAACATGGAAATATGATGGTTAGTAGGGTAAGATTAGCCTCCAGCTATAGTTTTGTGGTAACAAATTATGTAATCAATTATCTGCACTTACATAAATCAGAAAGCATCCACATATGCAGGATGTGTTTGTTCTGTAAAGCAGGGATCTTGGAAATGTACATCATTCTTTTTTGGTGTTTTGACTGGTGTAGTCCCTGAGTTCATTCAGCAGAAAGGAGCTCTTCCTGGCTGTGTTTCTGTCAGTATCCACTTACCTACCTAATAATGGTCAACTTAATGCATATGAATTGCCACCCAGGGAAGAGTGTGTTCCTTCAGATATAAATTATGTGCATTTTCAATGTAGTACTCCACATTAAGAGTTGATTAAGTTTGTTTACAGTGCTCTACTTTCATCATAATATTTTCATTTACTCTGAGACCATAATCAAGAAAAACAAAATAGAATGATTTCTACTATATTAATTTACAATCTTTTACATGTTGGTGTATCCATACTTCATTTTATGCGGGTGACGTCTTTAAAGAACATACAGGTGACTTTATCTCAACATATTTGGAATCTAAGTTTCTCAACATAAATCAAACGAAGTTTTCCTAAATGAAGTTTACCTAAAATATGAAAGTCTTTCGTTTCCAAAGACAGGCACTCTACAAATATATCCAATGTTTCCTATAATAATAAGGAACTATTTTGTAATGGTAGTTAAAATGTAAAGTATTAAATTTTTGGTTTTAAATTCTGGTTTACAATTTTGTAATGTATCCCACAGTGTCAGTTTCTTCATCCACAAAGCAGAAATGACATATATGTGTATGTGAAAAAAATGTGTGTGTATACTTGTAAGGATTAAATGAGATAATAATTGTTAATACTTCTAATATTACTTCAGGCCTCAGCAGGCGGTATGTGTAATACTCTGTGATTATTAACAATAGCGAGTGGAATGGATCCTATTCTCCATGATTTCCTTCTGCTTCATCTCTCCCTCTCTTTTTCCATTTGCTCTTTAGTATCTCTCTTAAATAAATTTACACCTTTCCTTCTATTTGTCTTCTTTGGTTGTTTCTCTGGGAGCTTTGGATTACCTCCAAATGGGAAAAGACAGTTTATGCCTCATGATAAATTAAAAGTAAATTCTTTTTTTTTTTTTAAGATTTTATTTATTCATTCGACAGAGATAGAGACAGCCAGCGAGAGAGGGAACACAAGCAGGGGGAGTGGGAGAGGAAGAAGCAGGCTCATAGCGGAGGAGCCTGATGTGGGGCTCGATCCCAGAATGCTGGGATCACGCCCTGAGCCGAAGGCAGACGCTTAAGCGCTGCGCCACCCAGGCGCCCCATAAAAGTAAATTCTTAATCAGTATCATGATAACGCAGAGGATGCTCTGGGACACTTCTCCATGGATCACTCACTTGCCTTTGATTTCAGAGTCTTTTCAAGGATATTTGTATAGTGAACAGTTTGTTTTGGAAGAGTATATTTAGCATCTCCATCCTGAACAAAACAGATTTATTTACTCTCCACCATAATAATGTCTCCCTCTGGGGCAAAGTTTAGGCAAGCTGACTTCTTTAAAAGATTCACGTTCTCTAAACTCACTGTTCCTTTCTGGTGCTGTACCCCATTGCATGTGCAAGTATCATCTGGCTCTGTTTGTGACGTCCTCTGAGAATTAGTGCTCAGGGAACACATGTAAATGCTGACACTATGGTTGTTACTGTTGCCATGAGTTATAAAGTCTCTTGTTTCTGATGCAGGCATTTTGTGTCTTATGGCGGCATTAGTGGAACTAAATTTTGGCCAGATAATACCTGCTCATGTAGTAGTCTCAGATCTTTTACAGTTCTCGAGAGGGATTGGAGGAATTAGTGAATGAAAAACAACCCAGAATGCCAAAATGGCACATAAATGGTATTTAACATAAACTTCTCCAGTTAAAATTATATCCACAGTTTAAGAAAACATTTACTGTTTTTCAGATATCACCAAAAGTGTGACAATGATGATAAAAATGCTTTCCAAGCATTAATCAGTACATGGATTTCTTGACTTGGAGAGACCAAAGGCTATCAGTTATCGAAAATGATCACATATTACTCCCTACTTTTTAAATAAAACCTCTTCTTCAGAATATTAGAATGGGACCAAGTTAATTAGAAGAGTCCTAGTTACATGCTTTCCTGCCTTGACTCTGTAAGGAGGTCACCACAGCCGCAGGCATCACTCTATGTTTTTGGTTCTCCACCAACTCATCTTTGACTTGCCAGGGGCTTGCATAAAGCAGAGAGTATCACTCTATGAGCTCTAGTCTGATTGCAGTGAACCAGGCTCTCTTCCTTTGCAATAAATACAATGTTCCATCAATAGTTTTGTACAGGGAATTCCTGTCAAGTTGTGTAAGTTAATTTTGTCAATCTGTGGATTTCTAGATTTGCCCTAGCAAAATTGCAAATTTGGTAAATAAACACTATCATTTACACAGAATGTGGAATTCAAATATTTATTTATCAGTTAATATTGCACGAGTTTACAAGTATTGATTCATTAATCCACGTGGTAATTCTGTTATCCCTGTTTTACATATGAGACAACAGAGGCAGTAAGAGTCTACATAACTTGCCTCAAGCTGCACAGCTAATTTATGGCAAAGCTGGGACTCAATATGAGTAAAGGAATATAAACTTGAAATGGCCTTAGTCCTTGTTTTTGTTTAGATTGACAAATTTTAGATTACTTCTCTCCTTGCCAATTTCTGATCAAGCATTGCCACAGTACATTATAATCGTTTGATTTTATTATCTCTCTCACTAGACAGTAAGCATCCTGAGAGTGGGAATAGCTTTTATTTGTATATTAAATTGTGTGTGTTTCATTTTTGTATTGCAAGTCTTGAAGGGGTATTGATAGACTTTTTGGCACATAATAGGTGCTCCAGAAATTCTTGTTGGTCAGTATCACCTCGGTCCCTACGGTATGCCAGATTTTTATGGGATTTCTCCTTGCTTTACGTTTCCTGGCTAGCAGTGTACTCATGTGTTGGAGAGTTTTATTCAAAAAAATAAAACAAGACCAAAAACTGCTTTCTTAAATACTTGGCTTGCCTATTGTGATTTGGCAAATATAACTTTTTAAGGGAAGTAAAAAAAGTCAAGATTATTTAGTCAGAATGTGCCTTCCAAAGAAACTAAAGAAACTTGTCAAAACAAAAAATGAAATTACTATATTTTATATAACCTCCAATTTTAAACTTAAATTATATTATAACTTGATTTTTTTGGTAGTTGCCTCTAGTCTGTTTTCCCAAACAATATTGTAGAGAGCTTTTCTTGGTGGTCTAATGTTGACAGTTAGAATGTGGAAGATTTCTCTTTTAAAAACATGTCTTATGCTACAATAAGATAGGATAATATTTTTTGATATAAAATAATTTCTGTCGCACATCATATTTTTACTGTTGTGGTATCCTTTGGAAAACTGTTTAGGGATACACTTTGGTTTGTTACTTTTTCAAAATTAGTATTTGTTATTTTAAAGTTTGCTCTTTGTAAATTGGTTTCCATGTTGGCAAGCAAGTGAAAGAAATACAAGAAATGACTGTGCTTTAGTAAATGGGGTTAGTAAAGACTTCCTTTTTTCTCTTACGGTGGGAGGCAAGAGCTTTATAGCCAAATTAAAAATAATCCCTCTGTGACACTTACATTTTTACCTTTTTGAAAAAGATTTGATTTATTTATTTGAGAGAGAGCGAGCATGGGGAAGCGGCAGAGGGAGAAGGAGAAGCAGGCTCCCTGGTGAGCAGAGAGCCAAACACTGGGCTTGTTCCCCGAACCCTGGGATCATGACCTGAGCCAAAGGCAGATGCTTAACCAACTGAACCATGCAGGCGCCCCCATTTTTACCTTTTAATAGACAATAAAATTGATTCCTGGGGATGGAAGAGGGGTATGGAGAGTAGCAAATGTAAGCCTTTTGAAATTATCTGTGTCTTTCTTCTAAATTCAGGTTATCTTCTATCTCCCTCTATTCACATTTTTCACACAAATCCCAGTCCTCTTTATTACTAAGGATGACGTTTACTATCTTTAGTAAGAGGGATTTGAAGATGGTATCAATTGGCAGATGAAATGAAAGGTTGAGAACCTCTAAAATAGACGGTGTTCTGGTATTAGAAGACAGAAGAAAATTGCGGTTTAGGAAACTTGATATATGACTTCTTGGTGAAAATATAAGCTCTATGGAATAAAATTTAAAGGCAAGTTTTTACCAAAAATTTGTTCAAACTTTATACAGAGGTACTATAGTAAAGATAATTAAAATAGTTTTACATTTAAGCAATATTTTATGTTTAAAAATAACCAGCTGTTCTACTTAAACTGCACTTATTTTTATTCCTATCAAATAAGCCCTACCTCATGGTAGTGGTAAGTATTAATATTTTGTGTCTACCAGCTTGGTTGTTGAATAGAAAGCAGTTGGTGTGAGGATGTAAATATTAAACAAAATAAATTATAGTTAATGGCTAAAAAGAAGAAGATCTCCAACCTGGAATTCACACTGAGGAAAAAAAAAATAAAACCTTTTTTAAAGATCAAAATGAAAATGTGAAAATATCAAACAAAAAAGTAAAAAAAAATGAAGATAACAATTAAGGTATTTATAAATACACACCTAGAAAAATATACATGCAAATTTTGCTAATGAGTTCTCTTTCTTTTCATTTTCATGAAAAATACAGCATAGAATCACATGAGTGTTAAAATAGGTTTTAAAAGGGGAATTGGAAAGCAGACTGGAGGAAGAAGTGGGAGAAGTGAAAAGACAAAGCAAGAAAAATAAAAAAAGACTGGTATTAAAATGAGGGTGAAGTTAGATCACAATTAAACATAATTAGAATAAACACTATCAACAGATAGATTGCTTTCTCCTCTTGTCCCAAAGTTTAGTTTGCTGTGGCTACATCTGAAATTTATTAGGTGGCCAGGACAGGGAGAAGACTTCTCTGAAAACTTCTGCTCACCAGAGACAACCTTAAGTCTGCAGATCACAGATGAGGCCAGTAGCCTGGTTCTAAGCAAAGGAATATATGTATGAGTGTGTGTGTGTATGTGTGTGTACATTCATCTTATGTGTGTGTGTGTGTGTGTGTGTACGTACGTATTTATATGTGTATATATGTGCATGTATACATTTCTCACTATTTTTCTCCATTTATCTTTCACTTGCTACTTGAATTAGTCAAGAGTGTACAGACTTGAAGATTATAGTTTAAAAAATCTGTGATTATTTTTAATTGTTTAAATACATATTTAAATATTCCTGCTAGATAATCAAAACTGATAAGTGAGCACTTGCCTCCATGTACAAGGGCCTTGATATCATTGATTATACCTGTGAGATTATTTTCACATTAGTTCTCTTTTTAGCATATTATTATGAAACTGACAGTATGTTGATAATAGTTTCTTGCATACTACAGCACTTTAATTTTTTTCTTAGTAGTCTTGGCTAAAAATTAAATTTCAAAGCAAAAAATCATAAAGCCCAATTTTCCATAAAAGGCATAATCAAAGAATGATTTAAACCTTGGTTACGAGTAAAACTGTTCAGTATTCATGGTCATGGTAACAGTAAGATTTAAAATGATGGCAATAGTATATCTATCATGCCATTATACCCACAGTGTTATTGCTGTACGTCATTGGCTATTTCTTTTATAAAATTGAATTCTATTTCCAAATTAAAAAAAAAAAGCTACTTTATATTCAGTTTCCTTTATACAACTGAAGATAAAGATGCCAGTATTTTAATCACTTTGGAATCAGTTATTGTGCATCTTAAACAATGCATTTGACGTAAGGGTTTAATTAGTTAGGTGTTTATTTTGCCCAGTGTGAAACAAATTTACATGATCCAGGCTATTTGGTTCATTGTCTATGTAAAAATTTTACTAACTGAGCAAGGAAATGAATATTCTTAGAAACCACATATAGACAACTAGGAGTCTTCTGTGCTAAGATGACTGAATGAAGAGAAATCACAGAATTCTTTCACTACACATTTGAAAAAGGTGTGTACAAGTCAGCAAGATCAAAACAAAACATTTTCTTAACCTATAAGCACACGAAACTGTGTCTTTGAAATGAAGCTCTTAGGGAAGGGCAAGGAATCATTAGGAAAAGTCAATGAAAATTAATGTTCACTTTATTATAACAATTATATAATCTTGATATAATTCTCAACATTATAAAAAAGTGTGATAAAAAAGTAAATGAGAGTAATGGTAATTATCACTACTGACAAATCAAAAAAAGAAGAAGGAAAGGGGCAAAGAATGGAATAAAGAAGTCCAAATATGCATCTGGAAACATAATAAATATTTCATTCTGAAAAATAACAGCAATAGTAACAAATGTAAGAAAATTGCACACAAAAAGTACCATGCATTTAAGTGTAGTGAATAAGTACCCAGGCTTCATAAGCCAGACTGATGGGGTTGAATGCCAACTCCAGTGTGATCTTAGACAAATAACTTAATATTTTTGTTTTATAATTTTCTCATATCTAATATGAGGCTGATAATAACATTTTCCTCTGGGATTTTTGTAGGAAAATGAAACATGTTATGATATCAAGTGCCTGGAAGATCATCAGTGCTTATTAAGTTTTAGCTAATCATATTTTGTCTTTAGAAAAGCTTAAGAAAGGGGCGCCTGGGTGGCTCAGTCATTAAGTGTCTGTCTGCCTTCGGCTCAGGGCATGATCCCAGGGTCCTGGGATTGAGCCCCATATCGGATTCCCTGCTCTGCTGGAAGCCTGCTTCTTCCTCTCCCACTCCCCCTGCTTGTGTTACCTCTCTCACTAGCTGTCTCTCTCTCTCTGTCCAATAAATAAATAAAATCTTAAAAAAAAAAAGAAAGAAAGAAAAGCTTAAGAAAGAACTAGAAGAGAAATGCAGTGGATAAATTAATTTAAAAATAAGGCATCAAAAATATATCAACAGGAAAAAAATAGCTTTGTGGAGCCAAGAATATAAAATGAGCAAAAAACAAAACAAAACAGCAATACCTTTGTGGGATTAATTTATTAAAGATAACAATGAATATGGCGGTTATGGCTGAAGACTCATTGGTGACAGAGATGAAGCTTCCAGAAAGTAATCCAAGTGAACACAGAGGGAAATATCTGCCATTAAAATACTTGGAAAGGGCAAACTCGTTTAAAAGGACAAACAACATTTAAAGTGAACATAATGGGGTCTGTTAACTTCTTTAACAGAAATGAACAGAAAAATAAATCCTCAAATACTTAAGAAAATTACTGAAATTAAAAAAAATAGCATGGGTTAAAAGGATTACACAGTATCTCAGGAAATTTGATAGAAACTGATTAACAGAGATTGCCTGTAAAATTTCTGAAATTCAGGAATAAAAAAAGAATCCTGTAAGTTTTTAGACATTAAGCTCACATCCCTTTCAAAGGGGAAACATTCCTCAGACTTCTACAGAAGAATATCTAATGCTGTAAAATAATGAACTAATAGATAAAAGTTCTGAGGAACAAAAAGTATAATCTGAGAGTTTATACACCTAAGTTTTCACTCAACTAGAGGCAGTCAGATTGTTCAGACAGAAGCTCAGTCAAGATGACACCCACAACCACTTATGAGAGAAATAAAAACACCTGAAATCCTGACTCCCAGGATATGAAGGAATAAGACTTTGTAAAAAAAAGGGGAGTGGATAGGAATATATATATATATATATATTGTAAAAAAGGGGGAGTGGATAGGAATATATATATATATGTATATGTATATACACACACATATATATGTATATATACACACACTGTGTGTGTGTGTGTGTGTGTGTGTGTGTGTATTTATAACTAATCCATGTTTTTAAGCAAAACCTTAGCCCTTCATATTTGATTGACAGGACATTTTCAGAAGGTGAAGCAGAGGGCAAATGTTATTAGCCTGGATAATGTAACAATAACAACAACAATAATAATATTATAATATAATAATAATAACAAATTCAAAATTATGATTAGAGGGGAAAAAACAAAAGGGATATAAATATACAATTTGTTTTTTCATCCTTCATAGTTTGAAGTCATTACATACTACTTAAATTCGATAAAATTTCAACTATAACAGCATGAATTATGTAAATTTCTAAAGTAAGGACCAGAAAAATAAAAAAAATACATTATCAAAATTTGATATATGGATCTGTTATTATGCCAGTGCCATAATGTTTTGATTACTGTTGCTTTGTAACGTAGTTTGAAATCAGGAGTGTGATGCTTCCAGCTTTGTTCTTCTTTTTCAAGATTGCTTTAGCGGATTGCTTTGTTCCTCAGAACTTTTATCTATTAGTTCATTATTTTACAGCATTAGATATTCTTCTGTAGAAGTCTGAGGAATGTTTCCCCTTTGAAAGGGATGTGAGCTTAATGTCTAAAAACTTACAGAATTCTTTTTTTATTCCTGAATTTCAGGAATCAATTTTAGGATTGATTTCTAGTTCTGTGAAAAATGTCATTGGAATTTTGATAGAGGTTGCATTGAATCTGTAGATAATTTTGAGTAGTCTGGACATTTTAACAATATTATTTCTTCCAGTCCAATATTTAACAATATTATTTCTTCTTTCTATTTATTTGTGTCTTCTTCAATTTCTTTCATTATGACTTATGGCTTTCAGTGTAGAGATCTTTCACCTCCTTGGTTAAATTTGTTCCTAGGTATTTTTGTTTTTGATGCTATCGTAAATGGGATTGTTCTCTTTCTTTATTTTTGCAGATAGTTTGCTGTTGTTGTATAGAAATGAAACATTTTTGGATATTGATTTTGTATCTTGCAACTTTACTGAATTCTTTTATCCATTTTAACAGTTTTTAGTGTTGTTGGGGTTTTCTATGTATAAGATCATGTCAGCAAAAAGAGAAAATTTTACTTATTTTCCAGTTTTGATAATTTTTACTTCTTAATTCTTATTTAATTACTCTAACTAGGACTTTCAGTACTGTTAAACAGAAATGGTGAGAATGGGCACTCTTATTTTGTTCCTGATCTTAGGTGAAAAGCTTTCAGCTTTTCATTGTTGAGTATAATGTTAGCTGTGGAATTGCTATATATAGCCTTTATTATACTGAGGTACATTTCTTAACTACATGACCATTTTAAGCAAGAAGATGAGGATCCAGTGAGCTAAACTTACTGTTATTTAATTTGAGTGTTTTAACTGTGTTCTGTAATCCCTTCACCTAAATATTGAATTAAAAAATAAACTTCATAATTTTTCTTCCAAGACAAAGCTTTAAGAGACTTGAAGGTGATTATAGGTAATAATACTGTATTATAAATTTGAAATTTTCTGAGAGTAGATTTTAAGTGTTCCAATCACATACACACAAAAGGTAGCTATGTGAGGTGATGATATGTTAATCAGCTTGAGAATGGTAGTCATTTCACAATGTGTATATATATATATTAAAACATCATGTTGTACACCTTAAATAGGTATAATTTTTATTTTCAATTATACCTCAATAAACCTGGAAAATAATAAAAAAATTAAAAAGATTTGAGGAATTATATTTCAATGAACAAGAAGTTACTATTTTCCTACATAGAAGAGATATTACTGTTTTTACTAATTTTTACTCTTTTTACTAATGATAGGCAAAGAAAAAAAATACCAGTGTTAAACAAAACTCTAAAGTCGGCAAAGTCTGTTTCCATTCTTTTAGCCTTGCTTTTCTGAAAACCGGTAACATTGAAAGTCTTAGCTTTCCCCTTGCCTGTAACAGGAAAATGAGTCTCTAATGTAATTTAAGGCACTTTGTGCTTATGGAAGGATTATTTTTTGAGCAAAGGAACAGTAAATATATTTCATTGGCTACCACTTGCTTGGCCTTCAGATGTTGTTCCAAAGCTGCCACTTTCAAACAATAAATATATAATTGAATTTTATCCTTAATTTGTTAGGATGAATTATTTTACTACATAACCATAAATTTTCCTCTTAATACCTTGGTGATAAATTTGAATAATTTGTGCATTCATTATTCAGTTAAGAGAAAGAGTTGTTTTAGAATATGGGGATTTCAGTGAAGGCTGGACTCCTGAGTGTCTTTGAAAGCACTCAGTCTGGGATCGTGGCAGAGCAGAGCCATTTAAAATGTTACATAAGGTTAAAGTAAAGTAATGGTTGGACAAATAATGTATTTTAGAATTCCTGTCTGACTCTAGTTACTAACCTCTTATGTTATAGAAAAAAAAAAAACATTGTGTACATGTGTATTTGTAAATTCATTACATTAAAAATATTTAGTAGTTATTTCTTTGAGATATTAGGGAGAGATAAATATGTGTTTGTTTTCTTAGCAGCCTGTTTAAACTTAATATGACCATATTGTTTTAAAAACTTGAGGATGGGGCGCCTGGGTGGCACAGCGGTTAAGCGTCTGCCTTCGGCTCAGGGCGTGATCCTGGAGATCCGGGATCGAGCCCCACATCAGGCTCTTCCTCTATGAGCCTGCTTCTTCCTCTCCCACTCCCCCTGCTTGTGTTCCCTCTCTCGCTGGCTGTCTCTATCTCTGTCGAATAAATAAATAAAATCTTTAAAAAAAAAAAACTTGAGAATGATCTGGTATAATAAAACCTTTTCCATTTTATGTGATACAAATAAAAGAAATACAACCGCACCATTTAATTTTTTCGGTTAATTTTTAAACAGAGAAACACAAGTGTTTGTGTTCTTGTTTAGTTTTTATTTATTTAAAAAAATAATTTAGACAGTATGCAAGGAAACACGTTGGTTATTAGAGTCACCTGGCATAGACATCTGCTACTACATGGACCTCTGGGTTGTCTTGGCACCTGTGCCTGGCATGGCAGGTGCCTACATCTTTCATCACAACTTCAAGCTGATCTGTCCACATCTGCAGTTTCTGTGACGATGTCACTCTTCCCACATAGAGGGGGATGTTTTTAAATTAAGGTTATGGGAATAAGAGGGTAACTTTTTAGAGCTTCTAAAGCCATGTCTCAGAGCCTAAAAAAGTATGTTGATTTTCATTTATTTCTGGAAAATTAACCATCAATGGTAGGTTGTTTTCACATTGTATATCCAAAGCATCAAAAAGAGGGTAAAATGATCTTGAATTAAAAATAAATGCATTCACAGATTTCATATGCTTTTGGCCGTCTACATTTCTCAGTTTTCAGAGTAAATTTGAACATTATTCAAAATTTAATATGTTTTGTATGTCTTCTGTGGGACGTTTACTTGCAAAAATCACATAGTTTGCATTTTATTTCCTACCATATTACACATTCTTTTAAGAAAGCCCATTTTAAACAATGCTTTTTAAAGGATAAAAGCTTTTCAGATTTTTTTCTTGTATGAAAGACACTCAAAAGCTTTACCTTATGCACATAGCATTTTAATCGTGGTTGCAAAGGATTCTGCAAATTTAAACCTGCTGGGTTTTTTTTATTGTTATTTTTATTATATATTTTTTCTTCCCTTTGAAGCATGTGAAATTGCAGGAGGTGGAATATTTAATTTTGACCATGAATTATTCAGATTTGTTTTTTAAAATTAACATTAGTTTAAATGGCTTAACATTTTCCTTTAGTGGTTCTTAGATTTTCTAATGCAACTCATAAAGCTACATTTCTTAGCTGGTACAAAGCTTGATGAACTAGCAGCTATAAGCTATTGCAGGAAATAAACCCAGACCTTGCTTATAAATAACTGTCTAATTTTAATCTGATTTTCTAGCATCATATAAGATACAGCTGTATATAGTTTTATAGGGTATGTGATCATCTTGTCTATATTTTGGGGAGATGGCAGGAACAAATGAATTCAATTAATCTCCTTAAAACATCTCTGCTCTAAGAAATCCATTATTCTTCCAGAAAATAATCCTATATTGTCTTTTTTAATCACAAATTGGGAAGTATAGAGATAATATGCCCTTCAGTAATTAACCCTTTTAATTTTACATTTCTCTATTATCTTAATATCTGTAATTGAATATGTAAATAAAATTTATTTATAAATAATTGCTATGCCTTAACACAACACATGATGTTTTACACATTTTACTTACCTTTGAACAGTGAGATAACTTCATTATTCAAAATATGAGTGGAGTTTATAGGTATTAAAAACAAATAATGAGTAGTGATTAACCAAAGAAGAAAACATTTATAAAAGTGGTTCATGTAAAAGCAGCATAGCTGCAAAAATACCGTTGTCTTTATTCTCATTATTATGACTGGGAATAATCTGGAGTTATAAGAGGTCTTTTTTTTTTTTTTTTACAATTTTATTTATTTCAGAGAGAGAGAGAGAGCATGAGCAGGGGGTGGAGGAGAGGAGCAGAGGGAACGGGAGAAGCAGACTCCCCGCTGAGCAGGGAGCCTGAGGAGGAGCTCAACCCCAGGACCTCAGGATCAGGACCTGAGTCAAAGGCAGACGCTTAACCCAGAGCCTTAACCGAATGAGCCCTGCAGGCACCCCACAAGAAGTCTTAAAGATAATCTAGTTCAACCAGTTTTTATTATGGATGAACAGACCAAGTTAAGTTAATAGTATGATAAACTGAAACCAGTGTTAGGATCAGGGTTAAATCACAGGTCAAATGATACTAAGAATTTTTTTGCTGATAATAATTTGATGAGAACAATGTGAAAAATCATCCTTAGATGATTGCATCTGTTAATTTACTGTAAACTAATGAGGATGACGCAGGAAAAAATGAAAGTGATGGAATTAATTTAGAACACTAATGAATGAGCTAATCACCCTAAAGCATATATCTAAAAACAAAACAAAAACAAAAATAAACTACAAAAATCAATCTGAGAATGCTTTCACATATAAACCTGTACATATGGGTCTCTGAAAGCTGACATCTGTTCAACTACTAGTCATTTTTGAACTTTTTGAATACACCTGTCCTCTTTAATTGCCATTTATTTTCGTGGGGGTACAAAGGACTAGAGGACCCAATTTCTGCCATCAGGGAACTAAAAGTCTTCCTGAGAAAAGGGATGTTTAAATCTAAAATAAAAACTCACAACCTGAGGCTTATATGACCACATAATTCTATGTCCTAGTCGATGTAATTTGTTCAATAAAATTTGAAAATGGTATAACTTGCTTTGAATGGAGCAATAAGAAAAAGTTTAAAATTTGAGGGGCAATGAAATAGTAGGTAATGGGAAAAGAAAGAAGTGATATAATGAATCTGATGTTTAAAAGACATTAATCTAAAAAAAACATTAATCCGATGTTTAAAATGCATTAATCTGATAATAGTATGTGGAACTCACTATAGAAATGAAAGAATATTTCCTGTCTCCCTGAATTAGACTACCCTAAGTATCTGAGTGCAATCATTTAGTATTTGTCTTTTTGTGACTGGCTTATTTCACTTAGCATAATTCTTTGAGGTTCATTTATGTGTCAGAATTTCCTTACTTTTAAGACTGAATAATATTTCATTCTTTATCCTTTTTTTAAAATCCATTCATCTGTGGATGGACACTGAGTTGCTTCTACTTTGGCTTTTAGGAGTAGTGTTACTGTGAACATAGGCTAGGGAGAGGGGTAAATGAGGAGTTGTTCAATGCTACAGGGTTTTAGTTTTGCAGGTTGAAATGGGTTCTGGAAATGGATGATGGTGATGACTCTGTAACAGTGCGAATGTACAGCCCTGAACTGTACACTAAAATGGTTAAGATGGTAAATTTTTGCTATGTGTATTTTACCACAATTTAAAGTAAATCAAACAAACAAACGTAAATAAATTTTTAAAAATCAATCAAAAAAAGAAATGAAAGAATAAAGGAGATGACAAACGATTGCACTAGCCAAGACATGAGATAATAAGGACCCAGACTTTATATTTTAATACACTACTGTTCATGCATCTAATTATTTTTTCAATACATAATATGTTGAGAATCTACTGATTTTTAAGTAGGATACCAGATCAAACAGTACTTGCTGGTTGTAGTGTGTGTGTGTTATGGGTGTTTGGTGAAGATTATCATACATTGCTCTAAGTTGTATGATAGAGTTATGTTTAGGCATAAAGACCCATAACTCACTGTCGTTAGGAAGGATTTTCCAGAAATGATGCTTGAAGGACAAAGATAAATTACCCTGGTTGACAGTAGTGTTGGAAGCAGCAGGATTAGTTATGTACGAAATACAATAAAGGGGAGTACTGCACATTTGGAGAACTACATATGGTACAATGTGATTGGAATAAAGTACATAGTCAATGAAATTGTTTGGAAACAGGTGTATTCCTTAAAAGTATAATCAACTGGTATATTGTTCTACTAGAAATATAACTCTTGTTATTTTTCTTTTTAATTAGGTCATTTATTTTGCGATTCATGGCTTTAAGAAATGTAATCAGGTCTGTATTTAAAAAAATGTGAAATAATAGCACAAATGAAGTGTATTTTATTGAGAACATTCATTCTAGCACTTTGATGGGAGATAATTCTCCATGGGTCTCTAGTATTTTTCCATGTCCTGTGAGGAAAGGTACTGTCTTTGTTACAGACTATCTTTTCAAGAATATTTGTATAGAGAACGGCCTTAGAAGAGACAGTTGTTTCCCTTTGGAACTAAGGGAAGGTGCGGTTACTACCCATTGTAAAATATTTGAGTTTTTGAGTTTACAGTTCCTCTCCTATAATGCAACCTACTGCATGTACAGATATCACCTGTCTCCCTTTGCATTTTTCTGTGGGAGTTTAGGCTCAGATATTGCATTAGAAAATGCTGATACTCTAGACATAGCTATAGCTGTGAATAATAAATTCCTTTGTCTCTTACTCAGGAGTCTTATGGCTTCTGTGAGCATCCATGAAACTGTGCCTGGGAATTTGTCAGCTTCTAAGTAACATAAAGTCTTAGACCCTTCATAGTTCTTGACAGTTTTGGCAATGAGGATGTGATGCTGACAGAGATTTTATTTCTGGAAGAGGATGGATAAGGGTTGATTAACAGGATTTGAGGAAAGTCTACAGGAATTGGTAGCAAACCTGTTGACCAGATTATATGGTCAACCAGGCAATAAGTGGTTCTCGACTTCATTGCCTTTTAATAAGAAGGTATTGGAATGGTGGTTGCAGATAGAGTACTAGGAAGTAGGTGTAAAGAGATCTTGACAGTGCAGGGGTTGTTGCAAGTCTTCCTCTTCATAGGGAGGGGAGGAGGATTTCCTATGTATTCTGGTTGTCCAGTTAAAACAACTAGAACTGAGATTTTTGTTGGATGGACAGAATTCCACCCCCTTTGAGAGAACAGTTACAGAATCTTGCACACACACACTGAAGGTGAAGGTAGGGGAATTTGTGACTGCTATAGACAGAAACTAGGTGAATCATAACAACACTGACTAGTTTACTTGGGAAATGAGGGCCCTGGGAATATAATAGTTTTACAAAATAATGGCTACACTTCGTTGTTTTGTGGCCCAATCCCTCTTGCAGTCTACCAACTTAAATATATTCAGACATGACAGTAAAAGGTCTCAGAGTAATTCTTTTAGTGCATTCTAGAGGCTATAAGGAGCTTTGACTCAGATTTCTGAGATAGACTCCTATGGTAAACTGTAGATGATGTATTGACTAGTATTCAGGCTCATACTGCAGTGGATTGGATTTACAGTGCTAATGAAGGTGACCCACTGGAGAAGGAGACACTAACCCCAACATTTTTAGATAAATTCTTGCTCTCAGTCCTGCTACCCAGGATAATTCCCCTAGCCTTTATTATGAAACGAGGTGAGAACTTGAGAGATGTTATGGCAGTGGGGCAGCAAGTGATATGGACTAATGTGGACTCCTTAGAAAATTTGCTGCTGTAAGAATCAACCCCAAATCAGCCAAAGAAAGTGCCATGTTGGAGGCACTGTCAGTTTGTGCTCCCCATTTGGGGAAGAGTAAAAATTGTTAAAAACCCTTATGTTCCCTAGAGCACCATATGTGGCCCTGGTACTATATTATTTGTATAGAAGCCAGGAAATAACTCGCCTCCCTTCTGGAAACACATGCATTATTGGGATGGTCATAATTGACCTTCAAGTATTTAAGGAAATACTAGCAGTAGATTATGTAGCTATCAGATGACTGTAGAAGTCGCTCCAAAACTAGGTTGTCTGTGGTACTGGTAGGTTTTCACAGAAGAATAAGTGACTCATTATTAATGTGCACTCCGTGTGCAGTTATCCCTACAATGAGAATCACAATTTCAAAAAAATGGTACAATATTTCTCCCTGCTTTTAGCCACAGTGATCAATGATATGACTTTGGCTCCTGAAGACATTCAGGTTAGCCTCAACTCACTGACCAGAGTAATCATGGGTAATAGATTTGCCCTAGACTTTCTCCTTATCTGCCAAGGCTGAGTCTGTGCAATGTCTAATACTTCTTGCTTTACCTGGGTTAATGTCTTGGGTCAAGTGGAAAGGTCAATACAGAAAGCCAATTGTTTTTTTTAGAGATGGTCCTTTGATGAGTTATAGGATTTGTTCAGCCATCTGGATCTGGGGCCCAAGGGGACATGGTTGAGTTCAAGTCAGGCTCATGTTGTTTTTCAGAATCTCGTTGTTAGTGGCTTTAATTAAATGCTCTATAGGATGAATTGGATGGATTGGGTTCAGCCTTTGCCACTCAGATTAATCAGAGCAGCCAAAAGGGTGTCATAGTGATGGGAATATTCTTCAGAAGTTAAGATGCTCTAGAAAAGAGTTAGGTATTGTTGAAAAACAATATTCTCTGGGTATCTCTCATACTTTATTACCTCCTGTAAGCAGAAGCACTCACTACCTATATGCTAGAATATTTTTCAAGAATGTTTAATGTGGACAGACTTAGAAGACACAGTGCCTTATTCTGAAACAAATGACAGGTATGCTTACACCCATTATCAAAGATTTGCATTGTATGGGCACCCCTCAAACCAAGTTTGTCTTCCGTAATATAACCAAGTGCATGCACACATATCACATGGCTCTCTTTGTGTTGACTTGTGGGAATTGGTACTTAGGAAGTTATCACACACATACAAAATGCTGACACTCTGGCTATTGTAATTGGTGTGAGTAATAAAGTTCTTTGTGGCTGACCCAAAGTCTGTCTTGTTTTAGCAAACATAAAATTGTGGTAGGCTAAAGGATAGCTTGCAGATAGGGTAAAATAGACACTTCATACATATTTCTTTGTAGACATATTATATTTGAAGTGATAAAATAATATTAATGTGTTGTTGAAGCTAATTTTCAGAGAGGGGATTACATCCCACCAACATTTATGACTAGGTAATAAAATCTCACTTATACTAAACTTTAGCTCCATAAAATGCTTTTGCTATCCAAAATCTGAACATGTGCCAAACTGTTAGTTAATACTGTACAGCACTGGTATAATTAGGTGAAAGTGCTAGATAAATTATATGTAATCTGAGTAGCAGAATCCTAAATCATTCTAATAATAAATGATTGTATCAGCAACATATAAATAGAAAAGAGTACCAGTAACACATCAAAAGCTGTTAATTTGTTGAAAAAAAAAAGTCTGAGAGATGGAATTAAACCAAATAACTAGAAAATATGTAAGAAGTAAGTATTGCTAAACGTTTAATGATAGGACTTACAGTAAACATTTTGTGAGTTTCGTGTTCTACTTAGGTGTAGGAAATCCAGTAGAACAATGTAACATTTCCTTGGATATGATAGTAACTGAGATGAGTGTTTTTACTGATTAAATAAATGATTTGAAATAAACAATAATTAGGGAAATTAACTGTGGATGGAGAATTTCCATAGAAAATATTTGTAATTATATTTTTAAAAACTCTCAATTTTTTAAAATGGAAATAGGTTAAATGATAGAAATAACATCATTATCTTTTTTCTTTGTCACAGTTTTTGTTCATCTCTAATTTTTCCTTGCCATTTAGCTCTTATTTCTTCCTTATTTCTTCCCTATCAATAAATTATATTATATATATATATATAAATTGATTCATTGACTCATTCATTCAATTGGCTGGTATTTAATAAACGTCTGTTATTCATTGAGCAGCACTGTTCAGGTATTTATGGCATTACTTAGAATTTAATAATTTCAGGTTTCTGGAAAATTCTAGGTCTGCTGGCACTGAGCTGACCTCTCCCTAACAGTAGACACTGTTTGTGAATTGGCCAGTTAATTTTAGGTCCGGCAGAACTAAAACACATACTTGATTTGGTAGGTAGAGTTAACAAGTAATATTTGAAAAGCATTGTACAGTTTTCTTTCAGAATTTTATTCTGACAACCAATGTGAGCTACTTAAGCACGACTGGTTGTTTCCATTTTACAAAGAACCTAAGTCTTTTACAAAGTAAAGCCTCTTACAAAGAACCTTATTCTTACAAAGAAGTAAGTCTCTTACAAAGAACCTAAGAGGAAGTGATCCAAAGCTAGGTTGCGTAGTCAAAATTAGAATTTCATAAAAAAAAAAAAATGTGTGTCCTCTCACTATACTCCATGTACTTTTGGCAGATGACAGAGTGGGTTAAAATAATTCCAAATGCAATACGGAATTATTCTTTATAGACCTAGTGGCCTTTGAAAATATAAGTTAAGACTGGGTCTGGCTAAAACATCATTGAGGACATAAGATCTAAGTTATTGTCTAAGTTATTGTTATTACCAAAATAGCACATCATAAATTTGCAGAACACATTTGATTGTAATGCAATTAAGACATAAATTCTTGTGCCAATGAATTTATATTCTTAAAGTCTTTCTACATGGAAGAGTACTATATTATATAATCTAAATGTATAGTAATTCGTTTCTTGCCATATGCTATAGTGTTTATGGATATCATTTAAAATGTACAAATTAAAAAAAGTTGAATCCGTAAGATTTGAAACACATTATAAAATTCCCTTAGGGAACTTGTACACAAAATATATGGCCAATATAAGAGTTAGTAACGCCAATGATAAAAAGAAATAAGAGACCCGCTAAAAGATAGGAACACAAGACTATTTGAAGTCTATGGTAGATGACAACTAGGAAATTACAGAATTTAGATACAAAATTAAAGGGTAAGGAGCATATGAAGTAAGAGTAAGCACAGAATGAGAGTTTATTAGTGAGGATAGACTGGGCTAGGTGTTGCTAAAAAGTAAACCAAGAAAACTCTTAATTGCTTACATACAACAGAAATTTGTTTCTTGCTCACACAAAATCCAGTGTGGTTCTGGCAACTCACCAGGGCAGCTCTCCTTCATGTTGTGACTCAGAAGCTTTCTTCATTTTGTATTGCCGTCTTAATGTATGGATTTCTGGATTATCTGGACAGGAGGAGATAATGTTGAAGGTTTACGCGAGATGGTTTTAACGTCAAAACCTGGTCACATGGCTCTAAAATCACTCCAAGGGACTCTCTAATATGTAGGTTACTTTCCATCTATAAGAAAAAGTTAAAGATCTGGGGTTATGAAACAAAAAGAATCTTTCCTCAATGTAAGATAACCATGTGAAGCACACTGAAGGATTTGCTAGGTCTCTTAGGCATCAATGACTGACCTGTTTTCCCACATGATCAGTGGTCATGAAGTAGATAAAATAATTTGACTGCTAGGGGAGGGGGGGAATGGTATATCAGAGGAGCCATTCGCTTGATACGATGAGGAGGACTGGTGATAATAGAGTTAAGATGGTGTGATAGAAACCTTTGAAATAAAGAAGTGGCAATTTAACTTCCTGTGGGAATTGGGGTGTATATTGCATGACTAAGAATGAGAGATATTCTCAGAATTATATTAAAGCCCCAGTAGTTGTGATAAGTATTCTGAACGTCTCAGAAAGTGGTTAACAAAAAAGAAATGATATTTCATAGGGTGAATGGATGATGAAGGTGAAGTGAGAAAATGATAAAAATGGATTCTTCTTATAAAAATGGATTCTTCTCTTCTTATAAAAAAAGTATAGATTAATAAATCTTCTGGCACTAATTTTGATAAATTTTAAACAATAATACTGCATTACATACAATTGTATTAAGTCATTAATGATCTTTGTGTTCAAGACATTTGATATATTATTAATTATTTGTTTTCATCTAGATTTATATTAATTTTTGAATGTTTGCCTTTTTATTATATGTAGAAAGATGAAACATTTAACCTCAATTTTAATTGTTTTGCCTCTCAGAGTACATTTACATTCTTTGATTTTCATAACAATTCAAATTCATTATTCCACTCTTTTATTTTTATAGTTGGTTTTGAAATGTGTTCTTATATTTTCTGAAAATATTTCAACTAATTCCAAGTTTCTGTTACCTGGATCTAGCCATGTGAGAAGTTGTCATTATCCCTATCTTTTTTAAAGCTTTTAATTGATAACCGTTTTAAAGCTCTCATTTCCTAGGTGAGAAGTAGAGTTTCATTTATGATGGAGTGACCTTCTTAGGGACAGTCATCTAATAAAGAGCCAATTAACTCAAGAAATGTGAGGTATTGTGCCATCTTCCATGCTCCCCAAAAGTTTAAAGTCCAATAGGCACACCAGATAATTCAAGAACTGATTGTGATGCAGTAAAAGTGGTAAAATAGAAGTAAGCCTAAATGATGTGAAAGCACAAAGGAAGCTGGTTAGCCCAGCCCAGACAGCTGGGTGCTGGTGGCAGCCAGGACCGTTGGCCAAGCCAGGGCATTCAAAGAATGCATCAGGAGCAGAGGAACTAACAGTGGAAAAACACATGCCTCCTATGGTCAAGCATTATTATATGAGGGCAGAGTAGCTGTAGCAGGAATGCAAGTCTGGGAAACAAATCTTATCCAGCCACCACTACACACCCATGTGGTGATTGGTATATGGGATAATTAGGAGAGAAAGGAACAACCAGATAGGACTTTTAACATTCTGAATTACTTTGGATTATCATTTTAAGATACAAAATATTTTTTATTTCATTATTCTTCAAGATTTTCCTCAAATTTATGAAGCACGTTTGAAAAATCGGAGTCTTTTAGAAACAATGGTGCATTTTATAGGAAAATGATAAAACAATAGCTTCATAAAAATACAAAGGCTGATTTCATATTTACTTTGCATTATGTATATGTATGTATTATTTATAAAATGCAAAGAAATGAATATGTAACTATCAGGTTTTTTGTTAGCTTATTAATACTTTCACCCCAAGGAATATCATGATGTACATGGAAATAATAATGATCATTTTATTTCACAAATATAACGATATCGTTGCTATGAAGCAAAAAAAGAAAGAAGGGGAAAATGTTCTTAATGAATGCATTTTGGGGTAATGATCATAAAAATAAATCTTAATCTGTAATCGTAAGTATGAAAGAAAAATGACTTGCCAGAGATAAAAAAAAGGTTTATAGTAATATTGAAAGCAACTATAATTACATTTTAAAAAGTTAGTTTGCTTAATTGATGTTTCTCTAAACCTACATTTTCCTTTAATCTTTATTATTTATATATTCTCAGTCATTATACTATAAATTCCTTTAATTTATACATTAATAAGTTGAATTGATTGGTTTGCATTGATGGGTTTTGAGTATTGAGTTAGATTTCTGTTAATTATGCAGCTCTTTATTAGATTTCTTAATAGTCTAGTTATATGTAGTAAAAACTGATGTCAGTAGTTGGACAGGATAAAATATTCCAATTTTGTCTTTAATTTTGCAAGTGATTTAGATAAAATAAAAATATTTATCTAAATTTTATATTGATCTAAGAAGAGGAATATGTTCATTTGAAAATCTTTATATTAAATAAATAAGTTAACAAACATGCCAAACTAAAGAAATGAACCAATTCTATTTTGGTGTGACTCTCACCTATGACAATTTTTTCTGACTTGCACCCTAATGATATTTTCTTGTTCTCTACATTTTAGATGTAACTAATATTGACATGTATTTGATATTTATGAATATTTTCATTTTATGAGTATACATATTTTTATTATATAGTATATGTCAATATTGCATTTTTTAAACTAATCCTTCCAATAGGAAATAGGACTGTCTACCTTTATAGATCACTATAGATATTTAAGCACTTAAGGCATTGCTCTGATGAGAAAGCACTCTAAACTAGTTATGACCGTACATTAATGTTGCTGAAATGTTTGTTCTTTCTCTTGGATGATGTTTTTAGTCGTTAAAATACAGTCCTTTCCTTTACATAAAGCAGTATAAATTCGATCTTCCAAATAGATAGGAAGTTCCAATTTTATGAGAAAAATAAGGCACTCTGCAATTGCTTATGGTATGCTACTTCTGTTTGTGAGGTTGTATTTCTTTGTACTTTAATACAAAGTACATTAATATGAAAATGATTAAGTAAGTGGGATTATTTTGCTTCCCAACTAGCTCCAATATGACACTTTTAACAAATGAAATACAAAGATTATATAACTATGGATTTCTCATTAAGTAAAAAAAATTCTCTAATTATATATTATACTGTTCTAGTCAACAAGTTCAGAATTCAAGACAGCGTGTTCTTTTCCCAGTACCTGACACATAGAAGGTTCTGAATAAATATTAATTCATTGAATTAAATTACGAATGTATGTGCTAAGTGCTGTAGGAGCTACAAAGGTAGAACCGTACACCATACTTACTTTCAAGATTATATAAATAAGAATAATATTATAAACTACATGGGAAAAATTAATGTTGGTAATTTTTTAAGTTTTTGTTTAAATTCCAGTTAGATAATATACAGTGTAATATTAGTTTCAGGTGTACAATGTAGTTACTCAACTCTTCTATACACGACCTGGTGTTTATCACAAGTGCACTCCTTAATCCTCACCCTAATGTTAAGCACATGAAGATGAGGGAATCTTTATAAACGAATGGAACATTAATTTGACCTTGGTGGAAATGTAAATAAAGAAGACATTTGGTTCAGTTTGCAGCTGTGAAAAAGAAATAAAATGTCAAGCAAAATTTGAAAGGTTACACTTTTTTTTTTTTTAACATGTTCAGCGGGCATAGTGAAGGATCATTTGTATGTGAAAGGAATTACAGATAGACAAAGTAGATTATCAGGGATGACTTGTTCTCATTTAAGGGAAAGTGAATTGTGGCCCAAAGAGAAAAGTTAAACTGTTTGAGAGTCCATAGAACTTAGAAAAAAATGGGAGCATAACTGTTTGGGAAGTTTGAGGGAAACCAGTCTAACCTCTTTTTCAAAACTATAAATGCTCACTTATGTCCAAACATCTAGTAAAGTGCTAGTAAGTTAAACAAACAAACAGTTCTTGGTATTTGAGAGGATTTCCTTTAATAATTACCAAGACCCCCCCCCCCCCCGCTCTCCCCCTCCCAACACACAGTGAGTTGCTCACTCACAGCACTTGAAGAGAAACATAGTAGAGAAACTTACTCTTCAGGCAAGCATGCTTGTTTAAATCTTGGTCCTGCAACTGTAGTGTCATGGTCTCAGGAAAGTCATTTAATTCCTCTAAGGCTCAGGCTTTTCATCTGCAAAACAATGCATGCCTTTTTGACTGTTGGGACCCATTAGAAAATGTTTTCTCAAAATGACCTCTTGGCAGAGTGGTCAGGATGATTTTCCTAAAATGTATATTTAAGTTTGTCACTCTCCAGTGATGTCTAAAGTCTTTACTTGTCTGAAAGGTATTAACAAATGACCCAGACTGCCTTGTATCCTAATCTGTTGTGTTCCCTCCGCACCTCTCTCCTGAGCTCAAACCATTCTAGCCTTCTCTCTGCCTTGCACACCAGCTCACACCCACTTTCGATGACTTGCACATATTGTTTCTTCTGTTGGGAATGCTATTCCTTCTGAATTTTCATATGGCTGCTTATTATTCATGACTCATCCCTAACGACACCTTTAGAAAGGCCTTCCCTGCCCACCCCATGTAAAGTAGCTGCCTCCTATCACTAATGAATATTATATTAATCTTTTTTTAAAATAGCATTTATCAGTAGCTGAAATTATCTTACATATTTGTATAATTACTATCTAGATTAGGAAATTTTCTCTCATTCATTGTTCAGAATTTAGTACACTTTGGTAAGCCTTCAATAAATATTATTGAATAAGGGAATAAATTAATTTTTGATACCAGAATTATGAATCCAAAATGGAAAATTTGGGGACAAGTAGAAGAAAATAACCAATAAGTCTTTAACTCACACAATATAAACAACATTTCAGTATATATTATATTTGTGAATTACTCATTTAATATTAAAAAGTAAACATGGATTTAAAAAAAAAACTCACAATGATACTTCTCCACCTACAGACATGGCTCTAGAATCTGAAGAAGAAAAAATTATGTGACATGTTTCTTTTTTGTCTTCAGACTTAACAATTTAAGACTAAATTAGATCACTAGCCATGTACTATGGAAACATCGCATATGTGCAGTGGAGAATTGAGCCTTATCCAAAAAGAAGTCTGGCCTTTGCCCTCAGCTTGAGAGGTAGCTTGTATCATACCTCATAGTATTATCTTTGTTTAGAGTGGGGAGCTGGCCACATTGGATCCTAAATGGGGCTGGGTATACTTGGTAGTCTTAGGATGAGGCTGGCCTTGCCAAAAAGATTTATATGATTTAGGGTAGAAACTTCAGGTCATTAGATATCAGATAATCTGGAGGATAGTTCAACCATGGACTCAATCAGTTAATCACCCATGTAATGAAGTCCCATTAGAAATTCTGGACACTGAAGCTCATGTGAGCTTCCCTTGTTGGCAGTACTCCCTGTGTATTGTCACATATCAATACTGGGAGAGTAATACTTCATGAGTACGAGGGAAGCTTTGCATTTGGAACCCTCCCAGACTCTATGCACCTCTTCCTTTGGCTGAATTTTGACCTGTACTCTTTCCCATTATAAATCCTAACTGTGGGGGTGCCTGGGTGGCGCAGTCCTTAAAGCGTCTGCCTTCGGCTCAGGGCATGATCCCGGGGTTCTGGGATCGAGTCCCACATCAGGTTCCTCGGCTAGGAGCCTGCTTCTTCCTCTTCCATTCCCCCTGCTTGTGTTCCCTCTCTCGCTGGCTGTCTCTCTGTGTCAAATAAATAAATAAAATCTTTAAAAAAAAAATCCTAACTGTGAAGATAGCTCAGTGAATTCTGTGAGGCTTTCCAGTGAATTTTTGTACTTTTGGGTGTTTGGGAAGCCTTCCAAACTTTCTGCTGTTGTCAGAAGTAAGAGCAGTTTTGGGGACTGTGCCCACAGACTTTGCAGTTTGGCTAACTCTGCGTAGTATACAGACACAGGAAAGAAGCGCATAGTTGTCTTATAGATTTTAACACTTTAGATTTGTATGGAATTACAGAGAGTAACTATTTTAATAATTCATTTCATGGAAGGACATCAGGGGGTTGTGATTTGCTCCAGTTCACAGAGCTGGTTTGGTGGCTGGATCAGGATTTGAAATCAGGTTTGTTGACCCAGTCTTTTGCATTTCCTGATGTACCGTGTTACTTAACACAAGTTTCATACAATAAGTATAATTGGATATATTTGATTCCTATTTATAAATAAAATTATGATAATTAGTTTTTGAATCAGTAAAATATAAATTTCATAATATCATATGTATATAGAGAGAGAGGGAGAGGGAGAGACGGAGATGAACCTAGAATAAGACCTAAGGCTTAATTATAGAAAAAACTGTCTATACCTAAAATTACCCATTTTTCACTAGAATAGCTGTCTTCATTTTGCTGTATGGTTAGTGGTTTAACAAGCTTACATATTAGGCTTTCTTTGGCAAATTCTAATTCAGCATATATTGGAATAGTAGAGTGATGGGAATCTCATACAATTTTCAGAAGCATATACACTAATAATGATGAAAAATGACAGCTTAAAAAAAAGCACACCTTATAAATTCCAAGACAGCTAAACTAGTGTAGACCTAGTAATTAAGAGTCCTTAACCATTCCTCTGTATTATACATGAATGCTTTTTCTGGATAATGTATTTTCCTTAAAACA